>NC_087269.1:27006866-29406866 GCF_015220805.1 Pogoniulus pusillus | reverse complement strand
TCCAACCATTCAATTCCGTGATCCCATGAACACTGACCCTACAAACACAGCCAGCCACCACCTTCCCCAAACCTTCAGCTCCTTGCCTCACCCAAGGTCCACCCACAGCACCATCTCCACCAGCCTCCACCCACGCAGCAATGCTCCTGATCCCAGCATCACCCCAGCCAAACCCAGTGCTCCCTCCCTGCCTCCAAGGCTGCTTTTCCAGGCAGAACAAGGATGGGAATTACTCAGGCAGCATGTGACATGACCACCAGAAGGAGAGCGCTGCATTACTGGAGCTAAAACTGGATCCTGGTTTCTATTGTCTGTTCTTTTGTAGTGATGGGAAGAAAGAGCTGCTTGCTCTGTAATCAAGGTTCTTCTGGCTGGTTCCCTGCTTTTAGGACCGACCAGGATAATGCAGCAATGCTTTCATGTGGCAGGAGAAGCTTATAAACAACACCATTACGCCGCTGCACAGCCAAAATTAAAGCCCTGCTCCAAGGCTTGGTTGCTCCCAGAGGCAGCCTGGCTCCCTATCTTCTCCAGAAGGCTGGGATAGAGTGAAGGGACTAAATTTCTTTTTAAAGAAGCCCTGGTGAAATTTAATTACTCCAAAAATAATGCTTAGTGCCTCCAAAAATAATGCCTGAAGTGATTCCTTCCAGCTTTTGGTTGATGTTCTCCTATCAAACACTCTGCACGACTTGTTTCAGTCCATGTGCAGCTCTGGTCACACAGAGCAGCTCCACATCACCACTTGCCCCCCCAAACCTAAGAGTTTTTTTTTACCCTGATGTTTTATTTTGGTCCAAAATTATTTGAGATTACCTCTTCCCCTCCCCCCCCTGCAAAAACACAGATTCTGAGCTCACCAATACAGACAGTTTTGAGACCAAAAAACCTCCAGAGTGAGGTTTAACTCAGCCAGAAATGATCTCAGCTGTGAAACATCACAAGGGGCAGTCACATTCTCAGTGGCTTCAAAATAGAGGTTTGAGGGGAGAGGTTTGGGGTTTGTTTGGATTCAAAGGGATGCCATTTCTCTGTGGTTTATCCAGAATAAACATCCTGGTACTGGTAGAAAACACAATTTGGCCTCCTTCACTCCAGTTTCTCATTGGTACCACCTTCTTCAGAACCTCTTGATGGTTTCTCAAGCCTTCTTCTGCACTGCATTAAGAGGACTGCCTCTGCAGACAGGACAAGGACTCACTTCACCACTCAAGTGACCCAACCTCACAGCTGCCCTTTCCCAGGCTCAGTGCCTCTTGCTCTAAAGCATCTCCTGTGCAGCTCAGTTAGGACAAGCCAGGAGTCCACCCTGCCAGCAAAGCAAGGGACATGTTTTTGACAGTGCAGGGGAAAACACCAGGCAGAGCAAACCCTGTGCAGATCCTCAGGACCTGCAGAAGCAGCTGGCACCATGTGAATGGGAAAATTGGGGTTTTTTCCTCCCCATCTTTCCCCTTGTTGCCCCATTCTCAGAGAGGAGCATCTCTCCGAGTTGCTACTCCTCAAAAATATGAAAAGGTAGAGCTGCAGAAAGTCTTTGGCCCAAAGAACTACAATTATCCAAACTCCTCCAAACCTTTAAACCTCATGCAAATGCCTTTTAAACTCCTTTTCCCCCCCTTTACACACACTGGCACAATGAGCCCCAAGAAACTGCCACATAGAAGTATATAGAAGGTTGGAAGCAACCTTTGAGGTTATGGAGTCCAATTTCTCTCCTAGAACTCACAATCCCACCACTGCTGCTAAGCCACACCACTAAACCATGTCCCCTCAGCACCACATCCATGACTCTTTTAAATACCACAACCAAAGATGGTGACTCCACCACCTCCCTGGGCAGCCTGTTCCAATGCTTGAGAATCCTTTCTGGGAAGAAATTGTTCCCATGTTCAGCCTGAACCTTTCCTGATGCAACTTGAGGCTGCTTCCTCCTCTCTTCTTACCTGTTCATGTGAGAAGAGACACACAGCAGCCTCCTTTGAAGTGGTTGTAGAGGGCTAAACCATCCTGGTTCTCTCAGCTGCTCCTCACCAGACCTGTTCTCTAGGTCCTTCACCAGCTTCATTGTCCTTCTCTGCACACACTCCAGCACCAAAACACCCTTCTTGAAGTGAGGGGCCAAACATCCAACATGCCAAGTGATTTCTTCCAAAGAAGAATCCAAGGACATGCATCCCTTCCTCCTCAGCTGACCCAGGTGAAAGACATTCTCACCCTCTTGCTTCCCCTTCAGCCATCATGAGCAAAAGGCCATCTCCTTTTGCAGCAAAGGTCATCTGCCAACAGGTGCAGCAGGTCCAGGTGAGGGCCATATAGATGATTACAGAGCCTGCAGCAACTCTCCTCTGAAGAAAAGCTGGGAGAGCTGGGGCTGTTCAGCCTGGAGAAGACAAGGTTCCAAGAAGACCTTGGAGATATGTTTCAATATCTGAAGGGACCTACAGGAAGGCTGGGGAGGGACTGTTTAGAAGGGCTCAGAGTGACAGGACAAGGGGCACTGGTTTGAAACTGGAGCAGGGGAGAATTAGGTTGGACATCATGAGGAAGTTCTTTAGAATCATAGAATCAATCAGGTTGGAAGAGACCTCCAAGCTCAGCCAGTCCAACCTAGCACCCAGCCCTCTCCAAACAACCAGACCATGGCACTAAGTGCCTCAGCCAGGCTTGGCTTCAACACCTCCAGGCACAGTAAATCCACCACCTCCCTGGGCAGCCCATTCCAATGCCAATCACTCTCTCTGCCAACGACTTCCTCCTAACATCCAGCCTAGACCTCCCCTGCCACAACTTCAGACTCTGTCCCCTTGTTCTGTTGCTGCTTGCCTGGCAGAAGAGACCAACCCCACCTGGCTACAGCCTCCCTTCAGGCAGTTGTAGACAGCAATGAGGTCAGCCCTGAGCCTCCTCTTCTGCAGGCCAAACACCTCCAGCTCCCTCAGCCTCTCCTCACAGGGCTGTGCTCCAGGCCCCTCACCAGCTTCCTTGCCCTTCTCTGGACACATTCCAGGACTTCAACATGCCTCGCTGCAACAGGCTGCCCAGAAATGTAGTTGAGGCCCCATCCCTGGACATTCAAGATCAGACTTGATGTGACTCGACACAGCCTGATCTAGTTGGAGGTGTCCCTGCTGCCTGCAGGGGTGGGGTTGGACACTATGACCTTCGAAGGTCCCTTCCAACATGATGCAGTCTGTGAGTCTTAGAATCATAGACTCAGTCAGGGTTGGAAGGGACCACAAGAATTATCTACTTCAAATCCCCCTGCCATGGGCAGGGACACCCTACCCTAGAGCAGGCTGCACACAGCCTCAGCCAGCCTGGCCTTAAACACCTCCAGCCATGGGGCCTCAACCACCTCCCTGGGAAACCCATTCCAGCCTCTCACCACTCTCATGATCAACAACTTCCTCCTCACCTCCAGCCTCAATCTCCCCACCTCCAGCTTTGCTCCATTCCCCCTAGTCCTGGCACTCCCTCACAGCCTAAAATGTCCCTCCCCAGCTTTTTTGGAGGCCCCTTCAGATCCTGGAAGGCCACAAGAAGGTCACCTGGGAGCCTCCTCTTCCCCACACTGCACAGCCCCAACTCTTTCAGTCTGTCCTCACAGCAGAGCTGCTCCAGCCCTCTCAGCATCCTCCTGGCCCTTCTCTGGACACACTCCAGCATCTCCACATCCCTCTTGCATTGGGGGCTCCAGAACTGGATGCAGGACTCCAGGTGGGGTCTCAGCAGAGCACAGCAGAGGGGGAGAATCACCTCCCTGGCCCTGCTGGCCACACTTCTCCTGCTGCAGCCCAGGCTCTGCTTGGCTTTCTGGGCTCCAAGTGCACACTGCTGGCTCCTGTTGAGCTTCTCCTCCAGCAGCACCCCCAAGTCCCTCTCCTCAGGGCTGCCCTCCAGCCACTCCCTGCCCAGCCTGCATTTGTGCTTGGCATTGCCTCCACTCAGCTGCAGGACCTTGCCCTTGGTCTTGCTGAAGCTCCTGGGGTTGGCTTGTGCCCACCTCTGCAGCCTGTCCAGGTCCCTCTGGATGGATCCCTACCCTCCAGCTGGACTGCAGAGCCTTGCAAAACCATCTTTTGCCCTGACCTGCAGGCACCCTTCAAGTGCTCCTCTCACCTTACTTAAGGTGTATCCAACATCCTTCTTCATTCTTTGAGGTACTTCATCTCAGCCAAAACTACACAGCCCCCGTGAACAGCAGAATGAAACCTACTTTCCTGGAGACCTGCTGCTCAAAAGACTCCACACCCACATGCTGTTTGTGTTCCCCAATAGTAGGTGGCAAGTGTGAAGTGTGTGATGCTTGTTTGTTGGGTTGGGGCTCTTTTGGGGAGGGTGGTTGTTGTTTGGTTGGTTTTGGGGGGGAGGATATTAATAGATCCCTCTCAGTGGCCAACCAGCTAAAGAAAAAAACCAAACCAACAACAACTCTATTGCTAATTTCCTAATCAGGCAGGCTCTTAATTGTGAGATATCTACTTGGGAGTCAAAGATGGGGGAGGGCTGCAAGCACACTGACAGCAGGAAAAAACTGTAAGATCAAGTCTGGATGTTGGGGTTTGTTTTTTTGGGTTGGTTTGTTGGTTTTTTTAGGAAACCAAGCTAAAAAAAGAAATCTCATCCAAACAAATAAGCAAATCCCTGAAATAAAACAGGCAACCATAGAAAAATCCATCAGGATTTTGTGTGTCTTAGGCACAGGAGCTCCTCTCCGTGCATGATCTAAGAGGATGCTGTGCCCCACGTAGAAGGATGGACCCCAGGGCTGTTCCCACGAGGTGGAAGGAGGGAGGGAGGAAGGAGGTAACAGTGATGTTGGTCTTCTCCTGCATCCCATATATATAGCATGGTCCCTGCAGGCTGTGAGCAGATGGTTACCAAGCTGACAGGTTGCAAACAGCTCCGTAGAGCTGGTTGGGGGAACCAGAGATTGTCTCCATGCCTTTAGTTTTGGAAACAAAAGATGTTTCCCAGCTTAAAAATGGCCCCCCAAAAAACCCCACCCCAAACAAAAACAACAAAGGAGAAGTTTGCAGTGGGACCTCACCACTCCCCCTATTTTGGGGGTTCTTCTTTAAAAGCACACAGAAACATTCAGGTTGGAAAAGACCCTCAGGATCACCAAGTCCAACTGATATCCCTACTCTACAAGATGCACCCTAAACCATATCCACAAGCATCACATCCAACTGACCTTGAAACACATCCAGGCTTGGTGACTCCAGACCTCCCTGGGCAGCCAATTTTAATGCCTGACCACTCTTGTAGGGGAAAAAAAAACCCTAATGTCCTGTCTAAACCTACTCAGTTGCAGCTTGAGGACATTCCCTCTTGTTCTGTCACTATTGGTGAGGGGCCTGGAGCACAGCCCTGTGAGGAGAGGCTGAGGGAGCTGGGAGTGTGCAGCCTGCAGAAGAGGAGGCTCAGGGCTGACCTCATTGCTGTCTACAGCTACCTGAAGGGAGGCTGTAGCCAGGTGGGGTTGGTCTCTTCTGCCAGGCAAGCAGCAAGAGAAGAAGGGGACACAGTCTCAAGTTGTGGCAGGGGAGGTCTAGGCTGGCTGTTAGGAGGAAGTTGTTGTCAGAGAGAGTGATTGGCATTGGAATGGGCTGCCCAGGGAGGTGGTGGAGTGGCTGTGCCTGGAGGTGTTGAAGCAAAGCCTGGCTGAGGCACTTAGTGCCATGGTCTGGTTGATTGTAGAGGTCTGGATGCTAGATTGGAGTGGCTGAGCTTGGAGGTCTTTTCAACCTGGTTGATTTTCTGATTCTATTTACCTGTGAGAAGAGACCAGCACCAACCCCTCCACAACTGCCTTTCAGGTAGCTATAACTTCCATGCAGCTCACATCTCTTCTGTTTGAAGCCTGTACAACTCTCCATGCTGCCTGCACATAACTTTTTCCACTCCAAGAAGGGAAAAATGGACCTTCTCACCTGACTCTCCACTCTGTAGCTGGAAGGAGAACAGCCACAGTGCACAGCAAAACATCAGCCTTGCTTTTCCAGTGAGCTGCAGGCAACTCCAGGCCCTGCAAAAAGCTCCTTCCCTTGACTACCTATGAAACTCCAGAATGCCATGAACACAGGACAACTTCTTCCCAGCATCCTTGGTGTTGTAGCAAGATGAGGCTTGGTCTCTTCTCCCAAGTTACTGGTGGCAGGACAAGAGGAAAAACAGCCTCAGGTTGTGACAGAGGAGGCTGAGATCAGATATTAGGAAAAAATTCTTCAATGAAAGAGGGATCAGGCACTGGAACAGGATGCCCAGAGATGGAGTCACCAGCTCTGCAGGTATTAAAAACATGGCAGTTTGGAACATGGTTTATTGAGGTAGTGCCAGGACTAGGGGGAATAGAGCAAAGCTGGAGGTGGGGAGATTGAGGCTGGCTGTGAGGAGGAAGTTGTTGAGCATGAGAGTGGTGAGAGGCTGGAATGGGTTTCCCAGGGAGGTGGTTGAGGCCCCATGGCTGGAGGTGTTTCAGGCCAGGCTGGATGAGGCTGTGGGCAGCCTGATCTAGGGTAGGGTGTCCCTACCCATGGCAGGGGGGTTGGAACTGGCTGATCCTTGTGGTCCCTTCCAACCCTGACTGATTCTATGAGCGTGGTGGTGCTGGGTTGATGGTTGGAATTGATCTTACAGACTGACGGAGGTCAGAAAAAGAGTTGTGATTATTTATAGAAGCACCAAGGGCTTGGAAAGAGTCCTGGACCCCAGCCCTAAATAAATGGCACACCAGTGACACAGCAAGGCCCTGAATCATCTTTTCAGGTGGGTTTATGCTTTAAAAATCATCCTTTGGGAGGCCATGCTGGACCCCCTCCCACACCTACCAGGATGCAAAGCGCAGCCAGACTACAGGACTCCAGCTCCTTTCACTTCCCTGCTGGTTTTAGCTCTGCAACTTGACCCTGGCAGGAACATATGGTTTGCATTCTCCCCTTTATACTTTCCACAGCCTCACACACCACACTCTCCTTTCCCCTGCCTCCCAGAGGCACACAAATCCAAGTCCTTTCCTCCTGAAGTGGGGAATGGTGCAGGCAGCCCTCCCCGCCACTCTCCACGGGCAGGAGATGGGCACTGGCAGAAGCTGCAGTCAAATCCCTTGGCTGAGACTCTTTGTGGGCTTTGCAGTTTCCTGCAGGGATCATTAACAACCTGACTGAACCTGCTTGGTCCTCTTACAGCCTGTCCATAAATACTAACAGAGACAGAATCAGTAGCTTACTGGAGATGGAAAGTGCGAGGCAGCAACAAAAACCTGCTCTGCAGTCAGGGTTTTACCTTCCCTAGCTGGCCAAATACCACCAAAGAACCATCCTGCTTGAGCCTCCAGCCTGATACCTCTCTGCTAGCAGAAGACAGAATCAGGAGCAAGCCCTTTAGATGCTAGGAGAGCAAACTGACAAAGCAATGTCAAGGCACTGGGTGGTCAGAGGATGCTCAAAGGGCAACAGCAGCCACCAACAGGTCTAAGCAGCAACTTCAGCTTCTCTTTTCCCCTCCCCACGCATGAAACTCATCCTTTATTTTCCTGTTAGGCAGTTTTCATCTCATTTTCTGCTTCATCCAGCAGCCAGGCTTTTCTCCCCACAAAGAGATGATGGCAGCCTAAGCTGGTTTTTGTTCAGCCAGGAGGATTGAGCCAGTGGGAAACGGCGAGAAGGATTTTTACGGAGCATTGCTTTGCCTTCCCGAGAAGCAAGACATCAGCCAGCCCCATCCTGCATCAGGGGCACAAAGTGAAAAATTCATGAAGACACTCCTACTCGATTATTTTTTCCCTTTCCTCTAGTGTCCTTAAACCACCACACTCCCAAAGTGCCTCACAGAGCCTGGGAGAGCTGTGGGATGGATGGATGGATGGATGGATGGATGCCCCTGGCCAAAACAGCACAGGCTGTGATAGAAACCAGAAGCCCTGTGGTCTGTGAGCCCAACTGCCATTGCCAAGCATTGCTGGCATGACAGTGTACCCCACACCACCCTCCAGGCCAGGGGCAACGAACAGCAGAGCAAAAAACAAAACCAACCCCAAATCCTCTATATTGGTGTATTTTCAGCAGCATGGGACCAGTGAGCCTGACAGGTTCACAGAGCTGAGCGCAGCACAAATCCCTCTTAGCAGGCATTAGAATCATAGAATCAGTCAGGGTTGGAAGGCACCACAAGGAGCATCTAATTCCAACCCCTCTGCCATGCCCAGGGACACCCTACCCTAGAGCAGCCTGCACACAGCCTCAGCCAGCCTGGCCTTAAACACCTCCAGCCATGGGGCCTCAACCACCTCCCTGGGCAACCCATTCCAGCCTCTCACCACCCTCAGGCTCAACAACTTCCTCCTCACAGCCAGCCTCAATCTCCCCACCTCCAGCTTTGCTCCATTCCCCCTACTCCTGGCACTCCCTGAGAACCTAAAAAGTCCCTCCCCAGCTTTTTTGGAGGCCCCCTTCAGACACTGGAAGGCCACAAGAAGGTCACCTGGGAGCCTCCTCTGCTGCAGACTGCACAGCCCCAACTCTTTCACTCTGTGCTCACAGCAGAGGACATTATCAAAACACTTCAAAAAAAGCCTCCCCCCAAACCACATCTTTTTGATCTGTTGTGGTTTTAGGATGGTTGTTACTCAATCTTTTAGCTGGACAGACAAAACCCTGCAGCAACCTGGGGCTTTCCCTCCCACTTATCCCTTGGGATCCTTCCCAGTCAACTGGGACCTTGTCTGCAACACCAGTGCGTGGGTTCACTTCCCCCCCCCCACCTTTCCACCACCAGCAGGACCAAGCCCCAACACGCCCCAGAACTCCTGGGGTTTTGCTGGAGACTACAAAAGGAACCTGCCCAATTCTCCCCAGTTTGCATAACCAGTTCTAATCCCAAGCCTTTGGTTTTGAAGAACTCAACTCCTGTTAGTCACCGTTCAGCCCAAACAAAACCCAACCCTCTTCCCAGCTTCTGCAGCTCGCTTTTCCAGCTCTGGGTAGAGCCAGCAGTTTTATCTCGGGGTACAAATGTTAGGCTCTGAAATATCTGCCTCTATATCCTGAGTTTCATCACATATATTTATATATATATACACACACAGATGCATCCAGTGATCTAACAAGGTAGCTGATGCACCCACTACCCAGGATAGGGATTAGCCATCAGGCTGTAACTCCTGCAATCCAACTCCTGCTATCCAAAAATGGGATTCCCCTAAGCACTGTGGGATTCTAGAGAGGTCATAAAGATGATGAAGTTACTGGAACATCTCTCTGATGAGGAAAGGTTGAGAGATCTGTGGCTGCTTGGCTTGGAGAAGAGCAGAAGGAGAGGGGGGTCTTGCAAATATCTGAAGGGTGGGTGTCAAGGAGAAGGGGCCAGGCTCTTCTCAGTGTTGTCTTGTGATAGGACATGGGGCAGTGGATAGCAACTGGAACACTGGAGGTTTGACCTCAACATGTGGAAGCAAGTAGGTTCCACCTCTACTTCACTCTGGTGAGACCCCACCTGGAGTACTGCATCCAGTTCTGGAGCCCAAATTACAAGAAGGATGTGGATGTGCTGGAGTGTGTCCAATAATCAGTGCTCTGGGGTCATAGAATCATAGAATCAACCAGGTTCAAGAGACCTCCAAGCTCATCCACTCCAACCTAGCACCCAGCCCTGGCCAATAAACCAGACCATGGCACTAAGTGTCTCAGCCAAGCTTTGCTTCAACACCTCCAGGGGTGGGGACTCCACCACCTCCCTGGGCACTCTGGTCCAATGTTTGTCTATCTTATACTCAGCACTGCTCAGGCCACACCTTGAGTGCTGTGTCCAGTTCTGGGCTCCTCAATTCAAGAGAGATGTTGAGGTACTGGAACATGTCCAGAGAAGGGCAATGAAGCTGGTCAGGGGCCTGGAGCACAGCCCTGTGAGGAGAGGCTGAGAGACCTGGGGGTGTGCAGCCTGCAAAAGAGGAGACTCAGGGCAAACCTCATTGCTGCCTACAAGTACCTGAAGGGAGGCTGTAGCCAGGTGGGGTTGGTCTCTTCTGCCAGGCAAGCAGCAAGAGAACAAGGGGACACAGTCTCAAGTTGTGGCAGGGGAGGTCTAGTCTGGCTGTTAGGAGGAAGTTGTTGTCAGAGAGAGTGATTGGCATTGGAATGGGCTGCCCAGGGAGGTGGTGGAGTGGCTGTGCCTGGAGGTGTTGAAGCCAAGCCTGGCTGAGGCACTTAGTGCCATGGTCTGGTTGATTGGCCAGGGCTGGGTGCTAGGTTGGACTGGCTGAGCTTGGAGGTCTTTTCCAACCTGGTTGATTCTATGAGTCCAGTATTCTTTCAGTAAAGGAATTCTTTCTGATATCCAACCCTTGGTATAACTGGAGGCAAATTCTTCTTGTCCTGTCACTGGTTACTTGAGAGAAGAGACTGACCCCCACCTCACTGCAACCTCCTTTCAGGGAGCTGTGGAGAGAGAGGAGGTCCCCCCTCAGCCACCTTCCCTGCAGACTAAACTACCTGAGCTGCCTCAGCTGCTCCCCATAAGACCTCTCATTCAGCATGGATAGGTGTGATGAAGAAAGAGATGACAAAGATGGAAAAAGAAAGGGGTGCAGCCCTTGGAAGTGCACACCCCAGCACCACCACACTCTGGCTGCCGGTCACCCAACTGGCTCCACACTCCACAACCATGCAGCCAAATCCCCTCTCCTGGAACAAATCCCTTTAGTGCCGACGCCGGCGTGCAGAAGGAGAGGTTCACAGGGATGTGACTGCAGAAAAGCAGCCAAAAAAAGAGATGACAGACAGCAGCAGGCAGCACACGTCCTGCAGGCAAACCTGCTGCCACAAGCAAGTCAAGCATCTCCTCCTCTGAAGACCAGGACGAGAGGAACCACAAACCCAGATGGGAATGCGTGGGTGGAGAGGGCAGGGGAGCCCAAATTGCCACCTCTACTTCCTTCCAGCTCAAAGCATTAGCCTGCAGGCCCAGCTCATAGAATCAGGCAGGGTTGGAAGGGACCACAAGGATCAGCCAGTTCCAACCCCTCTGCCATGCCCAGGGACACCCTACCCTAGAGCAGGCCGCACACAGCCTCAGCCAGCCTGGCCTGAAACACCTCCAGCCATGGGGTCTCAACCACCTCCCTGGGAAACCCATTCCAGCCTCTCACCACTCTCATGATCAACAACTTCCTCCTCACCTCCACTCTCAGTCTCCCCACCTCCAGCTTTGCTGCATTCCCCCTAGTCCTGGCACTCCCTCACAGCCTCAAAAGTCCCTGCCCAGCTTTCTGGAGGCCTCCTTCAGATGCTGAAAGGCCACAAGAAGGTGACCAGTTGTGCTAATGGAGCTGGGCATGCACCCAGCAGCGACACTGTGTCACCCACTGCTTGTTCCCAACCGGTGCACATCAAAGCAGACCCTACAGAGCCATGTCACAGCCCCCCTGAATTGCTCCTGAGCAGAGGAACAGCTTCTCTCCAGCCCAACAAAGAATGTCAACAACATTTAGCCTAAAGAAAGAGGTCTCAGAAAGCAGAACAGACAACAAGCTGGGGAAGAACACCTTTCAACAAGCCTAGGCCTGGAGCACAGCCCTGTGAGGAGAGGCTGAGGGAGCTGGGGGTGTTTGGCCTGCAGAAGAGGAGGCTCAGGGCAGACCTCATTGCTGTCTACAAGTCCCTGAAGGGAGGCTGTAGCCAGGTGGGGTTGGTCTCTTCTGCCAGGCAAGCAGCAAGAGAAGAAGGGGACAGAGTCTCAAGTTGTGTCAGGGGAGGTCTAGGCTGGATGTTAGGAGGAAGTTGTTGTCAGAGAGAGTGATTGGCATTGGAATGGGCTGCCCAGGGAGGTGGTGGAGTCTCCGTGCCTGGAGGTGTTGAAGCAAAGCCTGGCTGAGGCACTTAGTGCCATGGTCTGCTTGATTAAAGAGGTCTGGGTGCTAGGTTGGACTGGCTGAGCTTGGAGGTCTCTTCCAACCTGCTTGATTCTATGATTCTCTGACCCCAGAGCACTGATAACTGTTAACTGCTGTGTAACTGCACTTAGGAGCCATACTTCCATGTAAAGCACACCTGCACAATTCACCTTTGTCAAGTGGGAGAGGGCTGGGGGAGAAGAAAAACTTTCATAAATACTATTCCAGCACAGAAACATCACTACAGCACCATCCAGAAGGTACTGCCACCCGAGCAGCATCCTCAGCCCGTTTGGGATACACAGGGATGAAGGAGAGAGGCTGCTGGGATCGCAGACCCGGGCAGCGGCCATCCAAAAGGAGGCAATGGCCCCATGCCAGACCACAGCAGACAGCAGGGCAGCACTGTATGATCCACCCTCATGACCAGCACTAATTGCTGGCTTCACTTGCAGGCCCTGCAAAGCCTTCAGCAGAGATGTCCCTGCAGGTGAGGGTGGGGATGCTTGCTTGCTCGCTCGGCTCCATTTGGCTGCGTGGATGAAAAGCAAGCAGCAGACCACAGTGTTTTTTTTTCTGGGGGCTGTTTTAAATAGCAGCCAGTTCCAGGCTGCTGGAAAACACCCTCCTTCTGGTCCTCAAGCCAAGCCAAACAGAGCGAGCCAATAGCAGGGCCCAGTGGTGGCGTAGGACGGTGAGGTTCTCCACAGGGGCATCACAGGCGTGTGAAAGGGACCAGCCCCCTCTCACAGGCCATGCAAGAAGAACCCCCCCCAGGGTGGCAGTGAGGCAAGCAAGTGGAAGGAAGCTCTGTTCATCCATCTCCATAAAACCTTCTGAAGCATCATTCCTTCATCTCAATTGTTCTTGGTCCTCCAACTATGGTCATCACCATCCAAAAGGAAGAACTCCAGCTTCCCAGCACAGAGAATCATGGAATCAACCAGGTTGGAAGAGACCTCCAAGCTCAGCCAGTCCAACCACAGGGCAGCTGGACCAGATAATCTTTCAAGGTCCCTTCCAGCCCCTGACATTCTTTGATTCTAGCACCCAGCCCTCTACAATCAACCAGACCATGGCACTAAGTGCCTCAGCCAGGCTTTGCTTCAACACCTCCAGGCACTGTGACTCCACCACCTCCCTGGGCAGCCCATTCCAATGCCAATCACTCTCTCTGACAACAACTTCCTCCTAACATCCAGCCTAGACCTCCCCTGACACAACTTGAGACTCTGTCCCCTTGTTCTCTTGCTGCTTGCCTGGCAGAAGAGACCAACCCCACCTGGCTACAGCCTCCCTTCAGGGGCTTGTAGCCAGCAATGAGGTCAGCCCTGAGCCTCCTCTTCTCCACGCCAAACACCCCCAGCTCCCTCAGCCTCTCCTCACAGGGCTGTGCTCCAGGACCCTCACCACCTTCCTTGCCCTTCTCTGGACACCTTCCAGCACCTCAACATCTCTCTTGAATTGAGGAGCCCAGAACTGGACACAGCACTCAAGCTGTGGCCTGAGCAGTGCTGAGCACAGGGGCAGAAGAACTCCCTTGTCCTGCTGGCCACACTCTTCCTGAGCCAGCCCAGGATGCCATTGGCTCTCCTGCCCACCTGGGCACTCTGCTGCCTGAGCTTCAGCTACTCTCTACCAGCACCCCCAGCTCCCTCTCTGCCTGGCTGCTCTCAGCCACTCTGTTCCCAGCCTGTAGCACTGCTTGGGATTGTTGTGGACAAAGTGTAGAACCCTGCACTTGGCCTTGTTCAATCTCATCCCCTTGGCCTCTGCCCACCAATCCAGCCTGGCAAGGTCCCTCTGCAGGGCTCTCCTACCCTCCAACAGCTCCACACCTGCTCCTAGCTTGGTGTCATCTGCAAACTTACTGATGCTGGACTCAATCCCCTGCTCCAGATCATCAATAAAGATACTGAACAGGACTGTGCCCAGCACTGATCCCTGGGGCACACCACTAGTGACAGCTGCCAGCTGGATGTGGCACCATTCACCACCACTCTCTGGGCCCAGCTCTCCAGCCAGTTCTTGTCCCAAATCAGAGTGAATCTGTCCAGGCCACGAGCTGCCAAGATCACACGCACCCAGCTGACATCTGGAAGGTCAATGAAGCAAGGTCTCCTGCTGAGGTACCTTCAGCCACTGCTGGGTGAATGTGCTCATGCATGAATAAAGTCAAAACCTCACAGCCTAGAAAGCACTGAGGACGCTCACAGACAGCAACCTCATACAGGAAGAGACAATGCATTCCAGGTGTGTCACTTCTCCCATTTAAACCTGTCCTGAGGAGCTTCTGGGCTCCCAAACCTCCTGCCTAAGGACAACTCCCACGATATACAATGCAACACAACCCTCTTAATAGCCTCCTGCCCCTGCAAGCCATCCTGCCAGGAAGCCTGGACTCATTTCATGTCTTGTCCCTCCAGCTTACCACCACCCCAGGAGAGGCAGGTACACCAAGGGACCCACCCGGAGGTGGACAGCTCATTCTGCTCCCAGGAGCACTCCTAGTGGCATTTAAATGCTAAATGCTGCCAGTTGAGGAAGGATTGTGGTGAGAAGAGGGCAACCAGGGACAACTTCCAGGCCAGCAGCAGCTCCAGGGGCAGGAGTCACTCCGCAAAAGAGAAGATTCACAAGGCATCAGCAGAACAAGGTCAGGGTGGAGAAAGACTTGGTCTCATCTTAGCCATGCTCTCACCTCCCTGCCCAGTGCAAGCCTCTCCTTTGCAGAGCTCCTATGGCTCATCAGCCACCGTGTCCACCTCCACACAACTTCAGCAGGGAGGGATGTCTGGTGGGGGGAAGCCTCACCCTGTCTTACAGAAGCGTTTTCCATGCATCACACTGCACTAAAACTCTCACACACATCTCACTTGCATCTGACCACCGTTTCCTTCCACCAGTCAGGGTGTGCTGAATCCCACCCTGAGGCAAGCCAAAGCAATCCCACATCTGCATGCAGAGCACACCTTGGCAGCCATACCAAGGGGCCAAGAAGATATCAGGGGACTGGAACACCTGTCCTGTGAGGACAGGCTGAGGAAGCTGGAGTTGTTCAGCCGGGAGAAGAGAAGACTCCAGGGTGACCAAACAGAAACCTCTCAGTACCTGAAGGGGGTCTGCAAGAAGGCTGCTTACAAAGGCCTGCAGTGACAGGACAAGGGGCAATGGTTTAAAACAAGAGAAGGATAGACTCAGATTGGATGTTAGGAACAATTCTTTACCATGAGGGTGGTGGAACACTGCAGCAGGTTGCTCAGGGAGGTAGTTGAGGCCCCATCCCTGGAGATGTTCAAGGCAAGCAGCAAAAGAACAAGGGGACATAGTCTCAAGTTGTGGTGGGGGAGGTCTTGGCTGGATGTTAGGAGGGAGTTGTTGTCAGAGAGAGTGATTGGCATTGGAATGGGCTGCCCAGGGAGGTGGTGGAGTTGCTGTGCCTGGAGGTGTTGAAGCAAAGCCTGGATGAGGCACTTAGTGCCATGGTCTGGTTGATTGGATAGGGCTGGGTGCTAGGTTGGACTGGCTGAGCTTGGAGGTCTCTTCCAGCCTGGTTGATTCTATGATTCTAAGTGTTTTGCTACTGGTGGCAGACTGGGGTGAAGCAAGCAAAGGCTGAGATGTGGCTGCGGATGCTCTGCAGGTTAGAATCATAAGGTCAGGCTCAATAAGGCTCTGAGCAACCCAATCTACTGGAGGATGCCCCTGCTGACTGCAGTGGGGCTGGACCTTTGGAAGTCCCTCCCAACACAAACCATTCTATAGCTCTATTCCATCTCTCCACCCCTGTGACAGTTTCACAGGCAGAAGTTTCCATCCCTTTCTAGCATCCCCTTCAATCCATCCGCATGGATCCTCCGGTCAAGGCTCACCCCCGCAGACTCCCCAAGGCTTGCCTGGGTGCCAAGCATCTGCCCTCACAAGTGCTGCCCTCCTCTCTCACGGTGGCCTCAGCTCAAAAGAAAGGCAGATGCAGCTAATATGCATTAAACCTCTCAAAATGAGATTTTCCACGCTCGTTCAAAGGGACACAATCCCTCTGCTTTCGTGCTGGGCGCAGGCCTGCGAAGGAAGGGAGCAGCAAAGGTTGCTCCTGGAGCCTTGGTGAAGACTCCCCCCCCATGGAAGCATGAGAGATGCCAGCATCTGACTTTTGTGCCTGGCTTGAGGAGTGGGTTGTACTGATTAGGACAGCCCTTGCTCACAGTCCCATGTCTTCAGGCAGGGAAGGGATTGCTCCTGGTGCAGACAAGCACCTTCTCCCCTCCCAGTTTCCATGGGAATAAATAGATGGGGAAGAGAAGTGAGAGTGGAGATCTACATGTAGGTACAGGTGCTGCTGATCAGAACTGTGGGCCAAAGGGATGGAGGTGGAAGAGATAACACCCCCACACCTCCTGCCAAAGATGTACTGCAAATCTCTACAGGTCTCCTTTCCTGCCCAAATGGATTTATTCCCCCAGGGAAAGGGACAGTCCAACCCCTAAATGCAAGCAGAGAACAGCTCTGGGGGTTTGGAGCAAAGCTAGAGCTCTGCTCACTTCGCCTCTTCTAGAAGTGAATCATAGAATCAAACAGGTTGGAAGAGATCTCCAAGCTAAGCCAGTCCAACCTAGCACCCAGCCCTGGCCAGTCAACCAGACCATGGCACTAAGTGCCTCAGCCAGGCTTTGCTTCAACACCTCCAGGCATGGCAACTCCACCACCTCCCTGGGCAGCCCATTCCAATGCCAATCACTCTCTCTGACAACAACTTCCTCCTAACATCCAGCCTAGACCTCCCCCACCACAACTTGAGACTCTGTCCCCTTGTTCTGTTGCTGCTTGCCTGGCAGAAGAGACCAACCCCACCTGGCTACAGCCTCCCTTCAGGGAGTTGCAGACAGCAATGAGGTCAGCCCTGAGCCTCCTCTTCTCCACGCCAAACACCCCCAGCTCCCTCAGCCTCTCCTCACAGGGCTGTGCTCCAGGCCCCTCACCAGCTTCGGTGCCCTTCTCTGGACACTTCCAGTACCTCAACATCTCTCTTGAATTGAGGAGCCCAGAACTGGACACAGCACTCAAGCTGTGGCTTGAGCAGTGCTGAGTACAGGGTCAGAATAACCTCCCTTGTCCTGCTGGCCACACTGCTCCTGAGCCAGGCCAGGATGCCATTGGCTCTCCTGCCCACCTGGGCACACTGCTGCCTCATCTTCAGCTCCTCTCTACCAGCACCCCCAGCTCCCTTTCTGCCTGGCTTCTCTCAGCCACTCTGTCCCCAGCCTGTAGTGCTGCTTGGGGTTGTTGTGGCCAAAGCTCAGAACCCTGCCCTTGGCCTTGTTCAATCTCATCCCCTTGGCCTCTGCCCACCCATCCAGCCTGGCAAGGTCCCTCTGCAGGGCTCTCCTACCCTCCAACAGCTCCACACCTGCTCCTAGCTTGCTGTCATCTGCAAACCTACTGATGCTGAACTCAATCCCCTGCTCCAGATCATCAATAAAGATATTGAACAGGGCTGGGCCCAGCACTGTATCTTACTCTTTAATAGGTATTTCAAGTTGTGCCTTCCATCTCCCAGAGTGGAAATAAAAACCCAAGCAACCAGCACTGCCTTTAAATTAAACAAGAAGCAAAGGTAAAAAGGAAAACAGTAATAAACTGGCTCAAAACATTGGCTTTTTTAGATCCTGGGGGACTACATCAGCCCCATCCATCCAGTCCAAGCCTCACCTGGCAGGCAATGGGATGCCCCCCCCACCCCACCCCCCAAGTATTTCACCTGCACAAACCCAGCTCCAGTAGAAGCCTTGTCTCACAGTCATAGACTGTTTTGAGGACTCCTGTGCCACCACCACTCCTGCCATTCCCAGCCACATGCCTCAGGAGGCTTCAGACACCTCCCAAGGCACCCAGTAATTCCTCCTCCTCCCAGCAAAGGGCAAGGTCACCAATGTGCTAGCTGGAAAGGAAATACTTCCCAGCACTTTAACAAGTGCTTGGCCATCAACTGCCTCTGGAGAGAGGCTGTGTGCTGAAGCAGAAGGAAGGACACAATGGTCTCCATGCATGATGCAAGCAAGGCGAGGCACCTGGCAGAGCCTGGTCCTGCAGGCTGCAGAAGGATAGAAAGCAGGGTCCACACCAAAGAGGGAAACACTTTCATCCTCTTGAGCTGTAAGACATCCTGCCTGCTGCTGACCATTGACTGTGGTGACACACGGCTTGCTTTGCTTTTTCACCTTCCCCACCTGAATTTCCCCCATGGAGTCCAACACAGAGATCCAAACTTATAGAATCAACCAGGTTGGAAGAGACCTCCAACGTCATCCAGTCCAACCTAGCACCCAGCCCTAGCCAGTCAACTAGACCATGGCACTAAGTGCCTCATTCAGATTACCTCCAAGTACATTCCCAACCACCAAAAGCTTCAATACCCCAGAACTTACACCAGGTAGCAGGCTCCTGGAACCCCAGTTTAGGGATGAGGACCAGGACCCACCACTCTGGGCACTTCACTACAAACCTAACGCAGATACAACACACTCATATGGGTGTGGGGGAGGTCACTGCAACAGGAAACAACCCACCCAAAAAAACCCATAAAGCTAAGCCAGGGCAATATGTCTGGGAGAAGCCACCAAAGGTTGTGTGGAGCTGAGGAGACCTGAGCTGGGCTGTGCCAGGCTGCAGTGGGGAGGGACTCACAGGAGATTAAAGACAGCATGCAGGACACGCTGGAGCAAGCCCCGTGCTAAATAATTCCTGATTCCCTTCTCTTTTCCTTGTCTTCCCAGTGTGGCTTCACCTGCCCTTTCCCAGCCTGGCTCATGTTTGATCTTGGAGCTAGCTCTTGCCTTTCCCTCACCTCCAACCCAGGGTTTGCTACAACCCACCTGGCTGCCCCATCAAAAAAAGCTACATGGAAAAAAACAGAGAATCATGGAATGGAGTGGGTTGGAAAGGACCTTTAAAGGTCATTTAGTTCAACCCCTGTGCAGCCAGCAGGGACATCTGCAACTAGAGCAGATTGCTCAGAGCCCCAAACAGCCTGACCCGGAATGGTTCCAGGGATGGGGCTTCTACTGTGTCTCCGGGGAATCTGGGACAGGGTCTCACCACCCCCAGGTGTAAAATGTTTCTTCCTTCTCTTCAGTCTCAATCTCCCTCTTTTAGCTTAAACCACTTCCCCTTGTCCTGTCACAACAGGCCCTGATGAAAGGTCTGTCCCCATCTTTCTGTTTGGCCCCTTTAAGTCCTGAAAGGCCACCAGAAGATCTCCCTTGGAGCTTTCTCTTCTCCAGACTGAACAACCTCAACTCCCTCAGCCTTTGGCAAAGAGATCAGCAAAAGGAAAAGGAGAGGGGAAAAAAAATCCCCTAAAAATCCAAGCTCAGCAAACATGTGGCAGCTACCAGCCCATCCCGGTGGTTTGGGAGGAGAGGGGATGGGGAACCGGCTGGGAAGGAGGAGGAGGAGGAGGAGAAGGAGCAGGAGGAGGAGACAGCAGCTCTTCCCCTCCACCAAGAAGCAGGTCTGGGGCTGCCAGCCCAGTGCATTCCTGTGCCGTGAGTCAGGCCTCCAAAAAACCAGGAGGCTTCAAAAATACTATGACTGCATACAGCCGGGATGCTTTGCTTGCCTTCTGCCTCCCCCGTTCAAGCAGCCTCTGCCTTTTTTTGCTCCCCAGCAAGATCAAAACACTGCTTTAAACTAAAACCCAGCTGGGACCCTCCAGAACCCAGCCAGGACCTTTAAGAACCCAGCCAGGACTCTCAAGAACGACACCACCTTCCACGCTGGCACCCCAGCATGAAGTTAAAGGGAAACACACACACCAAAACTGCCTCAACAACGAAAGTCCAAGTGTTAGTCCGAGCCCAACAGTGAGCTGGACGATTTAGGGAGTGTTAGGGAGGGTGTTTCACTGAGCTAAGGGCCTCCAGGTTCCTAAGAGAGAATGGGTGTGAAAGAAGTCATCTGAGCAGCCGTCTGGGGCTTGCTGCCTCTCCTAAGGCAAGGGTCTGGGGCTTGCTGCCTCTCCTAAGGCAAGGGTCTGGGGCTTGCTGCCTCTCCTAAGGCAAGGGTCTGGGGCTTGCTGTCTCTCCTAAGACAAGGGTCTGGGGCTTGCTGTCTCTCCTAAGGCAAGGGTCTGGGGCTTGCTGCCTCTCCTAAGGCAAGGGTCTGGGGCTTGCTGCCTCTCCTAAGGCAAGGGTCTGGGGCTTGCTGCCTCTCCTAAGGCAAGGGTCTGGGGCTTGCTGCCTCTCCTAAGGCAAGGGTCTGGGGCTTGCTGCCTCTCCTAAGGCAAGGGTCTGGGGCTTGCTGCCTCTCCTAAGGCAAGGGTCTGGGGCTTGCTGCCTCTCCTAAGACAAGGGTCTGGGGCTTGCTGCCTCTCCTAAGGCAAGGGTCTGGGGCTTGCTGCCTCTCCTAAGACAAGGGTCTGGGGCTTGCTGTCTCTCCTAAGGCAAGGGTCTGGGGCTTGCTGCCTCTCCTAAGGCAAGGGTCTGGGGCTTGCCGTCTCTCCTAAGACAAGGGTCTGGGGCTTGCCGTCTCTCCTAAGGCAAGGGTCTGCGGCTTGCTGTCTCTCCTAAGGCAAGGGTCTGCGTTTCCCAGCCCACTGCAGGTCACGCAGGAGTTTCTTCCAGAGCCCCAGCGTGATGTCAGGAGCCACATCCCACTGAGGCACTGCTTCACCACTGCTGGGGCACCATCCAGGCTCCAGTCTGGTGGGGGTGAGGAGAGGGGAAGCGTGGCACAGAGTATTTCCTTTAGGTGCTGCGCTCTGGCAGAGCCAGGGAAGGATCTGCCGAACGCCCCAGGAGGAGCCGCAAGAGCAACAGAGCCTTCGCGCCACCGGACACAGCCCCCCAGCCCTAGCAGCCGGAGGGACAGGGCTGTGCCAGCTCAGTGCCACCACACCGTGACTCAGGAGCAGGTGTGGCTGGCACAGCACAGTAAATTACAGCTCGGTGCTTTAAGCGAAAGCAAAAATCAGAGGCAGTGGAACCTACAATGCCACGGCGGGGCAAGGAGGGGCTCAGGCATCTTCTGCATCCTCATTAACCTCCCTGCTGCCTAAGGGGAGACAGGCAGTGGGGTGGCTGGAGGGAAGCAGAGGGGATGGGCTGCTGATTTATCCCCCCCCCCTCCTCCGTACCTCACCTCGCTCCAGCGAATGTTTTCCCCCGCATTAGCATGGCTAAAGCCAGGAGGATAGCAGCGACTCGGGAACAGCAGGAACCTGTGGCTTTATGGCACCGACATCTGCTGTAATGAACTCTCACAGACTCCATACAGCCCTTCCCGTCCTCAACTCCCATCCCAGAGCTTCCTGCTGCCGCCCTGATACGGAGAGCCAGGCTTTCGCCCAGCAAAGCCCTGTTGGTGGAACATCCTGATAACCTACAGGCTCCCCAGATAGCCTTTGGGACTCTCCTGATAACCCACGGGGCTGGCAGGCTGATCCCACCAGCCCCAGACACGCTGGGGAGGGAGAAAACCACAGAGCCGAGGACTTCTATAAGCACTGCTGCTGCCTAGAAATGGAAGTAAAACCAAGCTCCTCGCATCACCTCGGCTTGTTCGACTGCCCCAAAATACAGATTTATTTATGCTTTATTCCCGTGTGGCTAGGATGAGGAGGGAAAGGGGAGCAGTGTGCACAGCACCGAAAGGACCCAAGAGCCCTCATTCGGGAGGTAAAGGATGCAGCTGGACTCTCCAAGCTGCTCACTGGGGCAGCAGTGCTGCGTTTCTGAGTTCTAAACAGAGAAACTGCAACGTGGCTTTCTCCCCTGCCCCACAGCCACCACCTCCAGGAGAGCTTGCTTCATTCACAGTAGTTGGTTCTCCATTTCTCTCTTCATCCCCCCTGCCCCCACCGTGTTTCACTATTTTGCCACTATCACATATAATCAGCGCTGACTTCTGAGACAGAGCAGGCTCCATAACCGAGAAGGTGAATGAGAAGGAGACAGAAAGCCAGAGCAGACCCTTCCACACACTGTCGTCCTCAAGCAAGCCTCCACCTCCTGCAAGGGCAGGCTTTCCTAGTGAGCAACAGGTCATGGAGCATCTCTTCCCCATTGTCTGCTTGCGACGACCAGCCCAAGAACCATGAGAGTGGGGGGGCAGTGGTGCAAATATCCCCCTCCCTCCATCCATCCGTTCCTGATGGTGGTACAGCAGAGGGATGGAAGGACAGTCCTTCACTGGCATGGCAGTGTCACCCTGCCTGCAAACACCCCCACCAGCCAAGCCCCTCTCCAGCATCACCCTCTGGATTTCAGCAGCCTTTCTACAATCTCCATGGGGAACGAGCCTCAAACAAGCTTAAGCAATCCTCGCCCCAAGTAGTTTTCCCATTTAGAGCAGCACACACAGGAGAGGGAAGCAGGACTGGGATGGGTTGGTGGTGGGGAGGAACAACACGGGTGGGAGCTGGGGTTCCCTTCTTCCAGGGGAGAGAGCACAGCAGCAGAGCCAAGGACGTGTGGGCTGACTGCTTCTGGGTGTCAAACGCCAAACCCCTCAGCCTTGGAAAACCCAACACAAAACAACATGCACATTCCTGGTGAGTAAAAGGGGAAGAGAGTTTCTGCTTCGTGCCTCTCCCTTAAAACCAGGCAAGGGAGCGGATTATCAATTATAAATGGCCTGGAATTGTGCCAGGAGAGGTTTAAGTTAGATATTAGGAAAAATTTCTTTACAGAAGGAGTGGTCAGGCTTTGGAATAGGCTGTCCAGGGCAGCGGTGGAGACACCATCCTCGGAGGTGCAGGCACGGCACTACAGGACATGGTGGTGTGGATGGTTGGATCTTAGAGGTCTTTTGCAAACAAAAGGATTCCGAGACTATGATCGGCAGGGCTAAGGACCCATCATCAGCTCCCTCCCCTGCACCATCACATGCAATCTCTACACAACACTCCTGCAGCTCTGCCACTAAAAACTTTACACACATTTACATATGCCAGATGAACTGCGGTGCCTGTAGAAAGCTCCCCAGACACAAACTGATCCAGCTTGGGCAGGTTTAACTTGTTTTCTTTGTTTTATTTCTTCTTCAAACCCTCCCTCCTGCTCAGTTTTATTTCAACCCTCACATGAACTCGGTAAAAAACAAGACCTCTGCATGGGATGGGGCGTGGTGGTGTAGGGGGGGAGAGGGGGCTGTCCTGGATCACCAACCCAAACAACATCCCTCAAGGAGCCCTGTACCACCAGCCCAAACAAAAAAAAAATCAGACAAGGGGCCCTGCACCATCACCCCAGCCAACATCCCAACCCCAGCAACCCCCCAACAGCTCAGTCACAGCTAAACCCTGACCCGCAGCCGTCTGGCTAATCCAGCCTTCCCAATCCCCTGCATCCACAACATTCCTTTTTCCAGCAAGGGAGAGTTTCTTCTGGCTGGAGGAGGAGGATGCTGCAGCAGCAGCAGCAGCAGTAGCAATAGGTCCAGGCCACTGACTAAGTCAATAGTGCCATTTCTGTTTTCCATCTGCTGAGACACAGTGGAGATCTTTGTGTGGCAGAGGCGGTATAGAAAAAAAAAAATCCCTACAAATACATTAATCTAATTAAACTCCCTCCCTGAAATTCCTCATCACCTTAATTACGCCTCAGGAAGAAAAAAAAAAGAGGAGGCTTGGTTCATTTTCCTAGAAAATCAGCTTGTCAGGAGATGTTTTCAACTGCTGACAAGCCCGAGCCACGCAGCTTCATGATGCCTCCTCCAAACCCTCACCACCAGCTTGCAAGAAGCGAGCTCTAGGGGCTCTCCTCCCGAGTTCCCACCAGGATGAGACCACCTTGCCTATCACCGTAGCCCCCACGGTGATCGTTGCGGTCCCCTCCAAGCCCTAAAAAAAAATAACTAAGCCATCAAACTTTACAGGGCTACACTTCCCAGCTCTACACTCCAGGACATGATTTTATACCTGGATGATAAACGCCGGCACCTTTGCTGTGCCACCACGGAAAGGATGACAAAGGACAAAGTCCTGAGGATGTTGAGGAGTTGAAAGAGAAGGATTTTGAGGGGGGAGGTGGAAAATATAGCGGAAAGGCTGGATTTGCTCAGAGGAGGGCAGCAGGAGAGCCGTGCCTCTGTTTATTGTCTGTGGCAGGGATTACCACCGACGGAAGGGCTGGATTTAAGTGCATCTCAATCACAAGATTGGGTTGCGCACAGGAAACTTTGAAGAGCCATCGGAAAAGCTCACTTTGGCAGCTCCAGCCTTAAAACTCCTCAGGTCACGAACAACAACAACAAAATATTATTAATAATATTATTGTGTGTGTGTGGTGGGGGGGAAGAGATTAAAATAAACAACCAGGGCTGAAGAATCACTTAGTTAATCACAGCCGGCGACACTACCCCAGCGGGGCTGGGCTTGTTTTTGCTTTTCCCAAGACAAAATAAGAGAGAACTATAAATATATTTAGATACATACATAGAGATATGAATATAAAGATATACCCCAGGAGCAGGCAGAAAGGCAGAAGCAAGAGGTGAGGGGAGCTGCCAACCCGCAACCCCGGGAGCATCACCCCCAGGAGCATCGCTCGGAGCATCTCCCCCAACTCCAAGTGTAGCTCAGCCCTCACCGGGAACCTCAATTTTTAAAGACGAAAAATGATACAAGGAACCAAATGTCCCAAGGCTGCACACACCCTCCCCCCTCCACGCACGCACATTCGGAGCTGCCCCTAAAAAAGGAGTTAAACTGCAGAGAAGTTTATCTGGGGGCGGGGGGGGGGGGGGGGGTTGGGGAGGAGAAAGCAGCCCCCGCACACATCCCTGGATAAACTTCCTTCCCACCACCCATTTCCCCCCGTTACCTGCGGCGGCCAGCGCCCGGCGGAGCAGCGGGAGGAGGAGGAGGAGGAGGCTGAAGGCGGCTCGGCGGGGCCCGGGCGGCGGCATGGCGGCGGAGCCGGGAGCGGAGCGGAGCCGACCTGCCTGCCCGCCCGCCTCGCCACACTGCCGGGCTGCCCGGCGCCGAACGGGGCGGGACGGGGCGGAGCGGGGCGGGGAGGGGACCCGAGGGGGAGGCACCGCCCCGCTTCTGCCAGCCGTGAGCTGCTCCCGGTCTCAGCTCCCCCTCCCTCTATTCCACACTGCCTCCATCATCATCATCTTCACCCCCATCCCGAGAAAGGCTGAGGGGGCGTGGGGGGGGGGGGGAATGGGCACGCAAACCCAAGGCTGCGAGGCAGGAACGGAATAACCCTGACCAAGCACCGCTCTGCAGTAGGGATGTGCGGGCACAAGAGGGAGCCTCGCAACGCGCTAGGCACTGGGACCCCCTCCCCCCCCCCCCGCCCCGAAACAGCGTCTGCTTCCTTCGCCTTAGCCGGGGACCAAGCCCCCGAGAGCCGGCTGTGCCCCACTGTACTCACCCCAGATTAAAAGCCATCGCTCAAGGCTGCCTTTTGCTACCAACGACGTGATGCCAGCAGCACAGAACGGAACCTCACATCCCTCTCCAGGAGCGCGGTTGAGAGGCAGGCTGTAGAACGGACCCAGATGAGCATCACGCCCATCCCTCTTGCCCCATGCCTTCATCATAAAACCATAGAATGCAGCGGGTGGCAAGCGACCCTTAAAGCTCGTTTTGTCCAACTCCCCCCAGGCTGCAGTCAGCAGGGACATATCCAACAGGATCAGAGCCCCATAAAGTTTGGCCTTGAATGTCTCCAAGGATGGGGCCTCCACCACCTCTTCGGTCAACCTGTGCTAGTATTGCACTACCCTGTTGGGAAAAACTTCCTCTTAATGTCCAACACAAGACCTTGCAGTCCTTCTTACTGAGTCTCATGAAAATTAGTTAAACCTATGCCCTAAAGGAGGACACAGCCTCAGGCTGCGCCAGGGGAAATTTAGGCTGGAGGTGAGGAGAAAGTTCTTCCCTGAGAGAGTCATTGGACACTGGAATGGGCTGCCCGGGGAGGTGGTGGAGTTGCCATCCCTGGAGCTGTTCAAGGCAGGATTGGACGTGGCACTTGGTGCCATGGTCTAGCCTTGAGCTCTGTGGTAAAGGGTTGGACTTGATGATCTGAGAGGTCTCTTCCAACCCTGTGATACTGTGATACTGTGATACTGTATCCTGCATCTACTCAATACCTGCTCACCTCCCTTCTTGCAAAGAGTTGAAAACAAGTAAAGAAACCCAAGTTCAGTGAAACTGCAGTACAAGAGAGCAGAGCTGCTGCTTGTGTCCACACAAGCTGGTCCCAGAAGCGCTGGGTGACAGCAAGAACCTCCAAGGGAGAGGGAGCTGCCATTGCTGCCTGTAAATGGTTAAAATGCTATGGGAGCTGCTAACTACTGCTGAGTGCTGGCAGCTGCCCAGTTCTCCCCCAGCAGGGCAGTGGGGTTCATAGAATCATGGAATCATAGAATCAACCAGGTTGGAAGAGACCTCCAAGCTCAGCCAGTCCAACCTAGCACCCAGCCCTGGCCAATCAACCAGACCATGGCACTAAGTGCCTCAGCCAGGCTTGGCTTCAACACCTCCAGGCACTGTGACTCCACCACCTCCCTGGGCAGCCCATTCCAATGCCAGTCACTCTCTCTGCCAACAACTTCCTCCTCACATCCAGCCTAGACCTCCTAGACCTTGCACAACTTCACACTGTGTCCCCTTGTTCTGCTGCTGCTTGCCTGGCAGAAGAGACCAACCCCACCTGGCTACAGCCTCCCTTCAGGGAGTTGCAGACAGCAATGAGGTCAGCCCTGAGCCTCCTCTTCTGCAGGCTGCACACCCCCAGCTCCCTCAGCCTCTCCTCACAGGGCTGTGCTCCAGGCCCCTCACCAGCTTCATTGCCCTTCTCTGGACACCTTCCAGCACCTCAACATCTCTCTTGAATTGAGGAGCCCAGAACTGGACACAGCACTCAAGGGGTGGCCTGAGCAGTGCTGAGTCCAGGGGCAGAAGAACCTCCCTTGTCCTACTGGCCACACTCTTCCTGAGCCAGCCCAGGATGCCATTGGCTCTCCTGCCCACCTGGGCACACTGCTGCCTCATCTTCAGCTACTCTCTACCAGCACCCCCAGCTCCCTTTGTGCCTGGCTGCTCTCAGATGTTTTGTCCCCATGCTGTAGCTCTGCTTGGGGTTGTTGTGGCCAAAGTGTAGAACCCTGCAGGAACCCTGACAGGCTATGGTGACAATTTGGGTTTCACCACTTGCCCAGGGGATCCAGGGCTTGGGGACTGGTTCTTAGCAAGCTCAATGTGTTGCTCCAGCTGTGAGTTTGTTCCTTGGTTGAGCTTGTCTGTTGCCTTTGAGAGGTTGTAAAAAGCCTGATGGAATGAAGAAGCTGGGATATGGCTTCTGGTGTTGAATCATCTTGTTTCATGCCCACTGTGAGGTTCTGCTGGGGGAGACCAGGGGTGCAGCACTTTATCCTTGGAATGGACCTACTTGACATATTCCAAGGAAGAAAATTCATATTAAACAAACTTTGAGGAGTCATCACAAGCTCTCCCTGATTCCAAGCTGTCTTCTCCCACTTTTGAAGACAACCTCTGCATGCCACACTCTTTGGTCCACCTGCACATCACCAGTCACACAGCTGCTTTGAGTGCTGCCTCAAGCATCCCACACTCAGCTGCTCTTCAGCCTGTATTTAAAGAGCAGTGAGAAGTGCTGGGAAAGGCTCAAGAGCAAAAAACCAAAACAGCCAGAAATCTCATTCCCAGTTGTTGTCAATGACAAGGGAGTGAAGCCATAAAAGAAAGAGTCTGGCTGGGCAAGAAGGGGGAGAGATGTACCTGATGCAACCCCAGCTTTGGAGAAGGGCTGGTGGGGAGAATGATGGGAGAAGAAATAATGGAATCATAGAATGGTTTGGGTTGGAAGAGACCTTAAAACTCAACCATCAGCAAAAAAATGGCTAGTTCCAGCTGGAGTGGGTCACACACAGAGTTCAGCACATCAGCACTTGACTCTGGCCCCATGTGAAGCCCCAAAGCCTGGAGATCTTGAGCTGGAGCCCAGTGACTGTGCATGCAAGAGGACCCAGTGCTTCAGCAAAGGGTTAGTGTTCTGTCAAACAACAGTTGCCCACTTCTGAGCTCCCCAGTCCAAGAGAGACAGGGAACAACTGGAGGGAGTCCCAGAGATGGTTATGAGGATGATGAGAGGAGTGGAGCACCTGTGTGATGAGGAGAAGCTGAGAGACTTGAGGCTGTGCAGCCTGGAGTAGCGCAGCCTAAGAGGAGATCTGATCAATGCTGATCAATGGGTAAATGGTGAGGGGCAAGAGGACCAAACCAGACTCTTCTCAGCAGTGTGCAGCGACAGGGCAAGGGGCAATGGGCACAGGAAGTTCCATCTGAACATGAGAAGAAAGTTCTTTACTATGAGGGCCCAAGAGCTCTGGAGCAGGCAGCTCTGAGAGGTTGTAGGTTCTACTTCTCTGAAAAGATTCCAAACCTGCTCAAATGCTCTCCTGTATGTTCTGCCCTATGTGATCCTCCTTTAGCAAGGGAGGTTGAACTCATTGATCTCCAGTGGTCCCTCCCAACCCTTACTATTCTGTGACTACTGAGGGGAAAAAGCACCATGAAGGCCTCTGAGAAGCAGTTCAGTACCAAAGAGGGTCAGAAGAGCAGGTGGGCATTGGGAGTGTCTTGATTTTGGAAGGAGGTGGGAGCCTTTTCTTCTGCAGGAGACAGTGAGGATATGTGGGTTAAGGCAGGTGGCAGAGAAGTCCTCTCCTGGTATTCAAAATATGAATTAAAGCAATGCAAATGAAGGGTTAGCCCACCACTATTTTGCAATTTTGGGCAAACACACCCTGACAAGCTATCATTAAAGGCAAAGGGATGGTTTTCCTCCTAGGTGTTTACCCATTACCCCTCGTTTTCCTCTCACAGCCTGGTGAGCATGTGTCAATCACAGCCCCAGGGTGGTGGCACCGCTCCCAGCAGCCCATCGGGAGGTGCAGTAAGTTGTGCAGGGCTCAGCAGCTCGACTGCAGCAGGACTGGCAGAGCTCAGGCCTTGGCACAGGCTCTGGAGGCAGAAGAAGGTGAAGGGAAGTGGAGAGTAGATGGAAAAGGGTTCGCACCACTCAGTTTGGGTATGGCTTAAGAGAGGGGCAGCATCAGTACAGGCGAGGGGGTGACCTGCTGGAAAGCAGCTCCAGAGATGAAGACCAGGGAGTGCTGGTGGACAACGTGTTGTTCTTTGGAGCGTGTCCAGAGCAGGGCCAGGAGGATGCTCAGAGGGCTGGAGCAGCTCTGCTGTGAGGACAGACTGAAAGAGTTGGGGCTGTTGAGTCTGCAGAAGAGGAGGCTCCCAGGTGACCTTCTTGTGGCCTTCCAGGATCTGAAGGAGGCCTCCACAAAAGCTGGGGAGGGACTTTTTAGGCTGTGAGGGAGTGCCAGGACTAGGGGGAATGGAGCAAAGTTGAAGGTGGGTAGGTTCAGGCTGGAAGTGAGAAGGAAGTTGTTGAGCATGAGAGTGGTGAGAGGCTGGAATGGGTTGCCCAGAGAGGTGGTTGAGGCCTCATCCCTGGAGGTCATAGAATCAGAGAATCATCCAGGTTGGAAGAGACCTCCAAGCTCATCCAGCCCAACCTAGCACCCAGCCCTATCTGATCAACCAGACCATGGCACTAAGTGCCTCATTCAGTCTTTTCTTGAACACCTCCAGGGACAGCAACTCCACCACCTAGTATTTAAGGCCAGGCTGGATGAGGCTGTGGACAGCCTGATCTAGGGTAGGGTGTCCCTGCCCATGGAAGGGTGGGGTGGAACTAGATGATCCTTGTGGTCCCTTCCAACCCTGACTGATTCTATGTTCACCTTGAGCCAGCAATGTGCCCTCATGGACAAAAGGGGCAATGGGATCCTGGGGTGCTTTAAGAAGAGTGTGGCCAGCAGGTCAAACAAGTTCTCCTGCCCTCTGATCTGCTCTGGTGAGGCCACATCTGGAATATTGTGCCCAGTCGTGGGGGCTGCAGTTGAAAAGGGACAAGGAACTACTGAAGCCAGTCCAGCAGATGCTACAAAGATGTTGCTGAGTCTGGAGCATCTCTGTGAGGAGGGAAGGCTGAGACACCTGGGGCTGTTAAGCCTGGAGAAAAGCCATTTGAGAGGGGATCTGATCAATGCTCAGGAAGAGCTAAAGGGTGAGGAACAAGAGGATGGGGCCAAATTCTTGTCATTGGTGCCCCGTGACAGGACAAAGGACAGTGAGCACAAGCTGCAGCCCAGGAGATTCCATCTGAACAGGAGGAAAATAATTCTTTGCTATGAATGTGCTGGAACCTTGGGGCAGGCTGCCCAGAGAGGTTGGTGGAGTCTCCTTCTCTGGAGGGATTCCAAACCCACCTGGGTGTTGTGATCTTGGGCAAGTTGCTGTGGGTGCCCCTGCATTAGCAAGGGGGTTGGACTAGTTGAGACCACACCTCCAGTACTGTGTCCAGTTTGGGTCACCACAGTACAGGAGGGACATTGAGGTGCTGGAGCAGTGCAGGGAAGGGCAATGAGGCTGGGGAGAGGTCTGGCAAACATGGACTATGAGGAGTGGCTGAGGGAGCTGGGGGTGATTAGTCTGGAGGAGAGGAGGCTGAGAGGGGACCTTACTGCCCTCTACAGCTACCTAAGAGGAGGTTGCATTGAGGCTGGAGCTGGTCTCTTCTCCCCAGTTGCTAATGATAGGACAAGAGGAAATGGCCTCAAGTTGCATGAGGGGAGGTTTGGGTTGGCTGTTGGGAGGAAGTTGTTTCCTGAGCAGGTGGTCAGGCACTGGCACAGGCTGCCCAGGGAGGTGGTGGAGTCACCATCCCTGGAGGTGTTTCAAAGAGGAGTGGATGTGGTGCTTGAGGCTGTGGTCTGGTGATGAAGGCTGCTGGGCTGAAGGTTGGACTGGCTGATGCTGCTGGTCCTTTCCAAGCAGAGCGATTCCTAGTGATGAGATGTGCTGAGGGCTTTGGTTTAGTCAAGGACTTGTCAGTGTGAAACTAATGACTGGACTGGATGAGCCTGAAGGGCTTTGCCAATCTGAGACATTCTGTGATTCCCAACCCTCACTGTGCTGGGGCTGGCTGAAGAGCACCTGAGTGTGGGATTTTGTGATCCAAGGTGCCATCTGATTTTTGATGTTCTACAGAGGGCACAGCTCGGGGACTGCTCCCACCCAGAGACACAGGAGAAGCATCAGTCCACATTCTACTGGTGACCACCTAAGCAGGGGCTCACTGACCTCTCTCAGGTGCACATCTCAGATTGGACACACGAGCCAGGGGGGTGCAGGAAAGCGTTAAAAAAGATTGCAATCAGATGAATAATAAACAGAGGCAACTCCTAAAGCATAATCAGGAGGTGAGACAAAGACTCGCTTGTTCAGACTTTGAGGTCACAGTGTCCTTTGGCTGTGATTGCAGTAGCACAGGAGGGGTGGGTAGCTTTTCCCATCCAAACTTGAGAGGCAGAGTGGACTGAAACATCCTCTCTCACTGCTTTTGTTCTTTCAGGTGGTGACTGTGACCCTTGCTACAGACCTCAGCCACCGAGGCTGGGCTGGGTTGCACAGAGATGATCTTTATGGTGTAAAGAACTGCAGGGTAGGGGGAAGGATGAGTTGTGTCTTTTCATGAAAAGCATTTGCTGAACCTGCCTTGGCAGGGGGGGTTGGACTTGATGATCTCCAGAGGTCCCTTCCAACACCTACTGTTTTGTTTAAACCATAGAATAGAATCATAGAATCAGTCAGGGTTGGAAGGGACTACAAGGATCAGCCAGTTCCAAAACCCCCTGCCATGGGCAGGGACACCCTACCCTAGAGCAGCCTGCACACAGCCTCAGCCAGCCTGGCCTTAAACACTTCCCTGGGAAACCCATTCCAGCCTCTCACCACTCTCATGCTCAACAACTTCCTCCTCACCTCCATTCTCAGTCTCCCCACCTCCAGCTTTGCTCCATTTCCCCTCGATCTGGAACTCCCTCACAGCCTCAAAAGTCCCTCCCCAGATTTTTTGGAGGCCTCCTTCAGATCCTGGAAGGCCACAAGAAGGTCACCTGGGAGCCTCCTCTTCTGCAGACTCAACAGCCCCAACTCTTTCACTCTGTCCTCACAGCAGAGCTGCTCCAGCCCTCTCAGCATCCTCCTGGCCCTTCTCTGGACACACTCCAGCATCTCCACATCCCTCTTGCAATGGGGGCTCCAGAACTGGATGCAGTACTCCAGGTGAGGTCTCAGCAGAGCACAGCAGAGGGGGATAATCACCTCCCTGGCCCTGCTGGCCACACTTCTGCTGCAGCCCAGGCTCTGGTTTGCCCTTTGAGTTGCAATCTCCCCCCCCAGCCCCCTCCCATGCTATGCTATTAGCAGCCACAGTCTGCTGGAAGGGCTGCAGGCAGCTCATCATGGGGGAGCCAGAGGTGCTTATCTATTTGGGGGTTCAGAGGTCTCCAAGTCAATTTGCATAGCATTATCTATAACTATGCTATCGGGCCAAGCAGCCCCACCAACCTAATTAGGCATTAGGAAGAAGAGAGCGTCTGAAGACATCCTCATAGGGCAAGGAGAGGGGAGACACAGCAAAGCCACATATAAGGTAGGATGGAGACACTGGGAAGGGCTTTCCCACAGCAAGGAAAAGCCGTAGCTGCAGCGAGCTTTGCTTTCCCTTGGGATGCCTCAACCCTAGCCTGAGCTCCCCACCAGGTCACCCACAGCAGCAGGGAAGAAATGTGGCAAATTGCATCTTTCCAGCTCAGCAAAGTAGCCACTGCTGAAAAAAATCTGCTGGTTTGCAAAGAGGCACTTCCCTCCTTCGGGAATGCAGCTGGGCTGGAATCCCTCTGCTTGTTTTGAAAGGGGAATTCTTCTTTTCTGGGGAGCTTGTCATTACCAAGGGAGCCCTGACACAAAGGAAGCACTGAGTTAAGCAGGGATTTATTAACGATAGGGGTTTTTCCCCCCTGCTACCCAGGATTTCCTCCAGGTGCATCCAAGGAAGCTGCAGAATTAGCTGCTGATGGACCTGCTGTGAGGGTGAGGTTTGCTACCACGGAGTGGTCCCAGCCTGCAAAGTACAATTTGCTTCTCTGCTTACCACGGGGAGAACTGGAGGAGGAGGAGCAGAGGGCAGGTTTTCCTGCCAAACAAGTGGTTTTCTGGGTACGCTGGTGCTGGTGGGCAGCTGGGTGGAGCCAACCTGTCCTCCCGGGTCAGGCTCCTTGCTAGGTTTGCTCGGTGAGGATGCTCGGAGGCAGCGGCGTGCTCGGTGCTTGATGCACCGGCAAAAACGGAGCCAGGGACTGGCTCAGAAACGTCCTCCTCTGTCAGCGATTCCTGTGCTCTCTGAGGGTGAAATCCCTGCCGCTCAACCCTCCTTCTCTGCTCCACGCACTTTATGCTGGAAAAGGCACCCTGTGGTTCCTGGGTTGCCCTTTTCAGCTTGAGCAGGGGTGGTGAAGCCAAGGGACTGCCCTTGTAACCCTCATCTCCAAGCGATGGGGCTGCACACAGCACGTTCTGTGCTCAGGCTGGCAGGAGGTCGTGAAGGACCCAAGCAAAGCACAGAAGAAGATGTAGTATCTCCACAAAAGCTGAGGGTGGAGAAGGTCCACTGGATCATCAAGATGTGCCACTGGATCATCAAGATCTGATGCCTGCCCATTGCTTGCTCAAAGAGAGACAACCTTGCTGGGGAGCTGACCAAAGAGGGCACAACATCCCCAGGATGAACACCAGGGCCATGAAGCACCCAAAATCTCTGAGCCCAGGGGACACCTGGAGTGATTCACCTAACACACAGCACAGGGTGGGATCTCCAAGCCTCTACCCCAAGGCCATGAAGCACCCAAAATCTCTGAGCCCAGGGGACACCTGGAGTGATTCACCTAACACACAGCACAAGGTGGGATCTCCAAGCCTCTACCCCAAGGCTATGAAGCACCCAAAATCTCTGAGCCCAGGGGACACTTGGAGTGATTCACCAAGCACACAGCACAAGGTGGGATCTCCAAGCCTCTGCCCCACGGCCATGAAGCACCCAAAATCTCTGAGCCCAGGGGACACCTGGAGTGATTCACCTAACACACAGCACAGGGTGGGATCTCCAAGCCTCTACCCCAAGGCCATGAAGCACCCAAAATCTCTGAGCCCAGGGGACACCTGGAGTGATTCACCTAACACACAGCACAAGGTGGGATCTCCAAGCCTCTACCCCAAGGCTATGAAGCACCCAAAATCTCTGAGCCCAGGGGACACCTGGAGTGATTCACCAAGCACACAGCACAAGTTGGGATCTCCAAGCCTCTACCCCAAGGCCATGAAGCACCCAAAATCTCTGAGCCCAGGGGACACCTGGAGTGATTCATCAAGCACACAGCACAAGGTGGGATCTCCAAGCCTCTGCCCCAGCTCTCTCCCAAACCAAATGCATGAGCAAGAGATGGAGAAGAGGAGAAGCAGGTCCCCATGGAGGAGCTGAGGAGGGGGGAGGTGTTTGTGGTTCAGTGGCTCCCAAGTCCTTTCTGCTTTGCAGAGCTTTACGAGTGACACTGGCGTGTGATTCGATTAGGGAAAACACTTCACTTTCTACTGACTCCAGAGCCTCCTCTGCTGCAGCTTCAGATGTGATGGAAATCATCCTGCTTGGTGGGGGGAGAAGCTGACACTAACACTCCCCTTCTCCCTGTCCCCTCTCCTTGCACTCTCCTACCACCTCTCTCTACCACCCTGGGTGGTGTTTCAAGGCAGCTCGCTGTCCCAGGGGGCCAGGGAATCCTGGTTAGTTTAATTCCCAAGGTGACTGTAACCTATGTTACAAACAATTCTTCTAATGAGGGGCTGAGGAAAGGTCCACATGTGCACATATGGAGCCAACAGGCAGGAGCAAGAACCCAAAACTCTACCTTGGGTCCTGTGCCCAGTTCTGGGCTCCTCGATTCAAGAGAGATGTCAAGGTGCTGGAAGGTGTCCAGAGAAAGGCAACAAAAGTGGTGAGGGGCCTGGAGCACAGCCCTATGAGGAGAGGCTGAAGGCGCTGGGGGTGTGCAGCCTGCAGAAGAGGAGGCTCAGGGCTGATCTCATTGCTGTCTACAACTCCCTGAAGGGAGGCTGTAGCCAGGTGGGGTTGGTCTCTTCTGCCAGGCAAGCAGCAAGAGAACAAGGGGACACAGTCTCAAGTTGTGCCAGGTCTAGGAAGTCTAGGCTGGCTGTTGGGAGGAAGTTGTTGTCAGAGAGAGTGATTGGCATTGGAATGGGCTGCCCAGGGAGGTGGTGGAGTCGCTGTGCTTGGAGGTGTTGAAGCAAAGCCTGGCTGAGGCACTTAGTGCCATGGTCTGGTTGATTGGCCAGGGCTGGGTGCTAGGTTGGACTGGCTGAGCTTGGAGCTCTCTTCCAACCTGCTTGATTCTATGAGTCTAAAGCACCATATCTGCATGGCTTTTGAATACTTCCAGAGAGGGTGACTCAAACACCTCCCTGGGCAGCCTGTTCCAAAGCCTGACAACCCTTCAATCATAGAATGGTCTAGGTTGGAAGGGCCTCAAGGATCATCCATCTCCAAACCCCCACTGTAGACAGGGACAACCTCCCACTAGAGCAGGTTGCTCACAGCCTCATCCAACCTGTCCTTAAACACCTCCACAGAAGAAGCAGCCACAACCTCTCTGGGCAACCTGTGCCAGTGTCTCACCACCCTCACTGTAAAGAACTTCTTCCTAACATCTAGTCTAAATCTCCCCTCTGCCAGTTTAAACCCACTACCACTCATCCTGTCATTACAAGACCTTGAAGTAATTGTTCCTAATGTCCAACTTAAACCTTCTCTGATGAAGCTTGAGGCCATTCCCTCCCTCTAGTTACAAGACCACACAGCCATGAAGCTAAGCAGAGAACCTTTCCAGCTCCATCCTCCATGCTAGGCTGGTAAGGCAGTGGGAAATTGCCAGGAGACATGAATGAGGGAAAAGAAAACCTGCAGCAGAGCAGTATAAAGGCCCCAGTGCCGTGGAGCAGGTGCAGAGGCAGCTATAATTCCCCATTTCTTCCAAGAGAGGAACTAGGAGTGTCCAAATCAAGTTATCAGGCAGCAGATTTGAGGACAAACAAAAGGCAGAGCTTTTTCCACGCCACCCATGATTCAATTAGGGAACTCATTGCTACAGGATGCTATGGAGACCTGCAGCTTAAACGGGCCCCAGAAAGCAGTTAGGCAAACTCAAGGGGCACACAGAGCTGACAAGGTCTGTTGAGCATGATGGAGCAGCCATCTCAGGGGAGTTCCTAAGCACAGAGTCGCTGGGAGCATGTGTGGGATGAGGGGCTCAGCAGACCTGCAACCTCTTGCGGAGGATGCTGGACCAGCAGAGCCTGGGAAATAAATCGATAGTGGGTCTAATCACCTAAATAAACTGTTCCCTAGATCCTCTTGCAAGCAAGGGGGAGGTTATTTGACCTCAGAAGGGCATAAGATAATGCTTCAGGCAGAGAGGGGCATGGAGGGACACCACAGTTTGCAAGCATGTCCCAGCACAGGATAGGTTATTTGACCTCAGAAGGGCATAAGATGATGCCTCAGGCAGAGAGGGGCATGGAGGGATACCACAGTTTGCAAGCATGTCCCAGCACAGATAGGTTATTTGACCTCAGAAGGGCACAAGATGATGCTGCATGCAGAGAGGGGCATGGAGGGACACCACAGTTTGCAAGCATGTCCCAGCACAGATAGGTTATTTGACCTCAGAAGGGCACAAGATGATGCTGCATGCAGAGAGGGGCATGGAGGGACACCACAGTTTGTAACCATGTCCCAGCACAGGATAGGTTATTTGATCTCAGAAGGGCATAAGATGATGCTGCATGCAGAGAGGGGCATGGAGGGACACCACAGTTTGTAACCATGTCCCAGTACAGGGTAACACTGAGCCCTGATTGTTGCAAAGCTGCATTAGGGTGGTACAAGCAACCTCAGAGAGAAACAAGGATATCTCCATCCCACTTTGGGATCAAAACCACAGCTCTGCTCCACAGCTGAACCAAGTCAGGCTTGGAAACCACAGAGTGGCCTCTCCTGCCAGCCATCCCTTCTCTAAAGCAGATGCTGGGGGTGATTAATGACCACCTCAGCGAGGTGCCAAATCCCCACCTCTGCCAAGCTTCTAGGCAGGCTGCTCTGAGGAGATAGGACAGGAACAGGGGTGGGCTGGCTGGGGCCATGGCAGGATTTGGGACTGTGCTGTCCTCAAGCTCAGCACTGGAACTAACCATGCAGCTCCCAGAGAAACATACTCACCCTCTATGTAAGGACAAGCAGTGCCCAGGCTGATGAAGCTTGGCAGGGGTTGCCATTAAATCCTTCCTGCTAAGATGCTGCCCGTGTCCATGGCAGTGGTGGAAAGGCAGCCCTGCACCTACAGAACTGGTTAGCCCACCTTATCTTGCATCTCCAACACAAATACTCTGCACCTGACTTGCATCCTAAGCAGAGTTTTCCCTCTTCTGCAGGCAAAACCCATGTCAGATCCTACGGAGAAGGGAATAGCAGCAGTTGCTATTTACAGCCAGGAGCTGCCCTTCCTCCAGCTGCAGGTGAGTGTCACCATACCTGCTTTTTTTTTTAAGGAATCCATCTCATTGGATTTGTAGAAGAAACTTCTGCCCTAGAAGGCTCAAGTACTGCAACAGGCTCCCCATGGAGGTGTTTGAATCCCCATCCCTGGAGGTGTTTAAAAGCCAGAGAGGTGTTGTGCTGAGGGAGGTGGTTTAGCACCAGGCTTGGTGGACTGAGAGAGTAGTTAGATGCAGTGATCTGAAATGTCTTTTCCAACCACCAGGATTCTATGATTCCACAATTTTCCCTTTGCAGACCAGGGTGATCCATGCCCAAGGGCCAACACAAGTTCAAACCTGACAAGAAGTAATGGGCACAAACTTGGACATGGGAGGAAGTTCCATTTAAACATGAAGAGGAACTGGACTGTTAAAAAAAAAAAAAGCCTGGCTGAGGCACTTAGTGCCATGGTCTGGTTCATTGGCCAGGGCTGGGTGCTAGGTTGGACTGGATGAGCTTGGAGGTCTCTTCCAACCTGGTTGATTCTATGAGTCTATGAGGTGGGGGAAGCACTGGAGCAGGCTGCCCAGACACCTATTGGCATCTTCATCTCTGAAGTGCTTCAAAGCCCACCTGGACATTGCAATCCTGTGTAACCTCCTCCAGGTGATCCTCTCTGGCAGTGGGCATGGACTAGATTGATCTCCAGACTTCCCTTCTAACCTGTGCAACCTGCTCCAGGTGACCCTCTCTGGCAGTGGGCTTGGGCTAGATTGAGCTCCACATGTCCCTTCCAACCTGTGCATCCTGCTCCAGATGACCCTCTCTGGCAGTGGGCTTGGACTAGATTGATCTCCAGACATCCCTTCCAACCTGTGCATCCTGCTCCAGGTGACCCTCTCTGGCAGTGGGCTTGGGCTAGATTGAGCTCCAGACATCCCTTCCAACCTGTGCATCCTGCTCCAGGTGACTCTCTCTGGCAGTGGGCTTGGACTAGATTGATCTCCAGACATCCCTTCCAACCTGTGCATCCTGCTCCAGGTGACTCTCTCTGGCAGTGGGCTTGGACTAGATTGATCTCCAGACATCCCTTCCAACCTGTGCATCCTGCTCCAGGTGACTCTCTCTGGCAGTGGGCTTGGACTAGATTGATCTCCAGCTGTCCCTTCCAGCCCCTACCATTCCATGTTTCTGTGAAGAGTGCAAGCACAAAACCCTCTGGCACTGAGATAATTCCACCCAAGCTCCTCAGGGATCCTTTGCCAGGGATTTTGGCCCACGGCTGGTCTCTGGGCTGACTCAGTGAGTTTAGGTGGGCAGAGTCCTGCTGTTCCCTGAGCTGCAGGCAGAGATGTTCTTGCTCAGAAGGGAAGGGAGCAAAACATCCCCCGTTGCCCACAAAGACACCACGTGCTGTAAACACAGCTCGGGCTCCTCGCTCTCCATCCAGCATGTTAGCTCAATAATTGATGGTCCAGGAGGTGCAATAAGCATCCATAATTCACGAGCAATAATGTTCTACAAGTTGGAACTGGCAATTTGGCTCTCTGGACCACGATGCTCTCTCCCTGGGCTTGCCTTGCACTGTGCCCAAGGTCTCCTTTCTCCTTGCCGAAAGGCACAAAGGCAGCAGCCACCTCCAGGTTGATGTGGCCATGAAAGGCATCCTACAAGTGCCAGGCTTGGGAGCTGTGTCCACCTCTCTCTGCTCTTCAGGTTTCCAAGGGATTCTTCACCTGCTGGGCTGAAAATTATAGAATTAGAAAGGTTGGGAAAGGCCTCCAGGTCCAACTGTCAACCCAACACCAGGGTAGCGATTGAACCATGTCCTGAAATGCTATGTCTACACCTTTTCTGAGCACCTCCAGCAATGGGCACTCCACCACCTCCATGGGCAGCTTGTTCCAATGCCTGACCACTTTTTCAGTCGAGATGTTTTTCCTAATGTCCAATCTAAACCTCCCCTGTGCAATCTGAAGTTGTTTCCTCTTGTTCTGTCACTAATCACTTGGAAGAAGAGCCCCTCAGGAGAAGAACTCTTGGGGTTTGGTCTGAAGTTGGCAGCCAGTTGGCAGCTGTCACTAGTGGTGTGCCCCAGGGATCAGTGCTGGGCCCAGACCTGCTCAGTATCTCTGGAGCAGGGGATTGAGTCCAGCATCAGTAAGTTTGCAGATGACACCAAGCTAGGAGCAGATGTGGAGCTGTTGGAGGGTAGGAAAGCCCTGCAGAGGGACCTTGCCAGGCTGGATGGGTGGGCAGAGGCCAATGGGATGAGATTGAACAAAGCCAAGTGCAGAGTTCTGAGCTTTGGCCAAAACAACCCCAAGCAGCACTACAGGCTGGGGACAGAGTGGCTGAGAGCAGCCAGGCAGAAAGGGAGCTGGGGGTGCTGGTAGAGAGTAGCTGAAGATGAGGCAGCAGTGTGCCCAGGTGGGCAGGAGAGCCAATGGCATCCTGGGCTGGCTCAGGAAGAGTGTGGCCAGCAGGACAAGGGAGGTTCTTCTGCCCCTGTACTCAGCACTGCTCAGGCTACACCTTGAGTGCTGTGTCCAGTTGTGGGCTCCTCAGTTCAAGAGAGATGTTGAGGTGCTGGAAGGTGTCCAGAGAAGGGCAATGAAGCTGGTGAGGGGCCTGGAGCACAGCCCTGTGAGGAGAGGCTGAGGGAGCTGGGGGTGTGCAGCCTGGAGAAGAGGAGGCTCAGGGCTGACCTCATTGCTGCCTACAAGCCCCTGAAGGGAGGCTGTAGCCAGGTGGGGTTGGTCTCTTCTGCCAGGCAAGCAGCAACAGAACAAGGGGACACAGTCTCAAGTTGTGGCAGGGGAGGTCTAGGCTGGATGTTAGGAGGAAGTTGTTGTCAGAGAGAGTGATGGGCATTGGAATGGGCTGCCCAGGGAGGTGCTGGAGTCGCTGTGCCTCGAGGTGCTGAAGCCAAGCCTGGCTGAGGCACTTAGTGCCATGGTCTGGTTGATTGGGCAGGGCTGGGTGCTAGGTTGGAGTGGATGATCTTGGAGGTCTCTTCCAACCTGGTTGATTTTATGAAAGGTTGAGGGAGGTTGCAGGCTGTGGGGCTCTGTATTAGGCAAGCAAGATGGAGATTCATGGGAGGAGCAAGACAAGTTGTATCCTTGCTGCAGAGACCTGGCATCCTTCAGCAGCTCATTGCAGCAGTGCCCTCCAGCAGTGATTTCCTCTCAGCACAGGAACCCTATTGCCATAGAAGCATGCAGGTCCTAGAGATGCCACAGAGAAGGATGAACAGCAGCATCTTAATGTTCAACACAAAGCTGATAAACAGCTCAAAAAGAGGTGATCCAAGTGATGATTCAGGGCTGGGAGTGGAGATGGGGCTGGCAGAAAGGACCAGGGGGAAGTTGTACCAGGAGATAACACAGAAGCATCACGATATCAGCCTCAGAGATGCAGGGAAGTGAAGCAGCTTCAGGGAGAAGTCTGAAACATGAGCCACCAAGTTCTCAGATGAGAAAAACACCTCTTGCTCTGCAAACTCTGTTAGTCAGACATAAAACACGGCGAAGCAGAGCATGCTGGAGCTCCTTGGCTCCCGGGGGAGATGTTTATTAACTCGTCAAAGTACGCTGGCTGTTGTTGCCAGCAAGAAGCTGGAACAGAGGGGAGGGAAAAAAAGAAAGAGAGAGAAAATAGAAAAGGGGGAGGAAAAATAGAAATCATACACAGAAAACATCATTTGCTTCCCTGCTCTTGGCTGGAGGTGGCTGGTCTGTGGAGGGTGCCTGAGGATGGAGCATGGCAGGAGCTCGTGTACCATCAGCCTTCCTCCTGTGCTGGGCACTTGTGAGGTCATAACTCAAATCCTGGGCCTCTCACTCCAAGGAGGACATTGAGGTGCTGGAGCAGGTCCTGAGGTGGGGAATGAAGCTGGAGGAAGGTCTGGAGCACAGCTGTAGTGAGAAGCAGCTGAGGGAACTGGGGTTGTTTAGCCTGGAGAAAAGGAGGCTGAGGGGACATCTTCTGGCTCTGTACAAGTACCTAAAAGGAGATTAGAGTGAGGTGGGGGTCAGGTGCTTGTCCTGTCACTTGTTCTTGGGAGAAGAAAGAGCCTGAAGTTGCTCCAGAGAAGATTAGGTTGGACACTGGGAACAATTTCTTCCCCAAAAGCATTGCCAGGCTCTGACCTAGGCTGCCCAGGCCAATGGTGGAGTCTCCATCCCTGGGGGGATTTGAGAGCCACGTAGGCATGGTGCTGAGGGACATGGTTCAGCAGTAGCCTGGCAGTGCTGGGTTGTACTGAATGATCTCAAAGATCTCTTCCATCCTCAACAATGCCAGGACTGATTCTCTGACCACATTGGTGTGGCAAGAGGCGAGGCCAGGAAGAAGCTGTTGCAACACCCAGCTCCTACTCATGTGCTGCTTGCAGGAGCTGCTCCCTGACCTTACCATATCACAGAATCAACCAGGTTGGAAGAGACCTCCAAGATCATCCAGTCTAACCTAGCACCCAGACTTATCCAGCCAACTAGACCATGGTACTAAGTGCCTCATCCAGGCACACCTTGAATCCTGTGTTCAGTTCTGGGCTCCTCAATTCAAGAGAGATGTTGAGGTGCTGGAAGGTGTCCAGAGAAGGGCAAGGAAGCTGGTGAGGGGCCTGGAGCACAGCCCTGTGAGGAGAGGCTGAGGGAGCTGGGGGTGTGCAGCCTGAAGAAGAGGAGGCTCAGGGCTGACCTCATTGCTGCCTGCAACTCCATGAAGGGAGGCTGTAGCCAGGTGGGGTTGGTCTCTTCTGCCAGGCAAGCAGCAACAGAACGAGGGGACACAGTCTGAAGTTGTGGCAGGTCTAGGAGGTCTAGGCTGGGTGTTAGGAGGAAGTTGTTGTCAGAGAGAGTGATTGGCATTGGAATGGGCTGCCCAGGGAGGTGGTGGAGTCGCCTTCATGTAATTGGGACAGTTGGCACACCTGGCCTGCTGTAAATTAAAGCTTTAGCAAGAAATAAGATGATAGCTGGAAAGGAGGCACCAAATTAAGGCTGAAAGAGCTGCAGTCATTACACCCTGGTGACACCACGCAGCCAGAAAGGGGACAGCAGCCACCCGCCCGCTGCAATTATTTTAGTGTTTAAGTGCTGCAGGTCAGGGTGTAACTTCCTTCATCAGCTCTCTGCTGTTGTTTGCCTCACCTTGAAACACAGCCTGAGTGCCCAGGGCATTAACAGGAGGGCTTGCACCATTACCCCAAGGCCATCCCTCTGAAAGGATGCCTCAATCCTGCCAATAACAGGGGTCCTCCCTAGGTTACATGGTGCAGGCAGCACCAGCAACTTGGTGCAAGCCCAAGCAGCTTTGGCAGGAGAGTCACAGAGTGGTTTGGCTTGGAAGAGACCTTAAAAAATCATCCAGTTCCAACCCCCATGCCAAGGCAGGGGGATCTCCTATTAGACCAGGCTGATCAAGATCATGGCTTGGAACGTTTCCTCGGGCTGCCCAGGGAGGTGGTGGAGTCGCCGTGCCTGGAGGTGTTGAAGCAAAGCCTGGCTGAGGCACTTAGTGCCATGGTCTGGTGGATTGGCCAGGGCTGGGTGCTAGGTTAGACTGGCTGAGCTTGGAGGTCTCTTCCAACCTGGTCGATTCTATGATTCCAAGCTTGGAGCCTCCACAACTTCTCTGGGCAACCTGTTCCAGTGCCTCACCATTCTCACAGAGTTGACATTCCTAATATCAAACCTAAATCCTTTTTTCTCCAGTCTGAAGCTACCATAGAATTGTCAGGGTTGGAAGGGGCCCCAAAGACCATCCAGCTCAAACCCCCATGCCATGGGCAGAGGCATCTCACACTAGATCAGGCTGCCCAGAGCCCCATCCATCCTGGCCTTAAAAACATCCAGGCATGGAGCTTCCACCACCTCCCTGAGCAACCTGTTCCAGTGCCTCACCACCCTCACAGTGAAGAACTTCTTAGAATCATAGAATCATAGAATCAACCAGGTTGGAAGAGACTTCCAAGATCATCCAGTCCAACCTAGCACCCAGCCCTATCCAATCAACCAGACCATGGCACTAAGTGCCTCAGCCAGGCTTTGCTTGAAGACCCCCAGGGACGGTGCCTCCACCACCTCCCTGGGCAGCCCATTCCAATGCCAATCACTCTCTCTGGGAAGAACTTCTTCCTAACATCCAGCCTAGACCTACCCTGGCACAACTTGAGACTGTGTCCCCTTGTTCTATTGCTGGTTGCCTGGGAGAAGAGACCACCCCCCACCTGGCTACAATGCCCCTTCAGGTAGTTGTAGACAGTAATAGATCACTCCTGAGCCTCCTCTTCTCCAGGCTAAACAGGCCCAGCTCCCTCAACCTCTCCTCATAGGGTTTGTGTTCCAGGCCCCTCACCAGCTTTGTTGCCCTTCTCTGGACATGTTCCAGCACCTCAACATCCTTCTTGAATTGAGGGGCCCAGAACTGGACACAGCACTCAAGGTGTGGCCTGAGCAGTGCTGAGCACAGGGGAAGAATAACCTCCCTTGTCCTACTGACCACACTGTTCCTGGTGCAGGCCAGGATGCCACTGGCTCTCTTGGCCACCTGGGCACACTGCTGCCTCATCTTCAGCTTACTATCTATCAGTACCCCCAGGTCCCTTTCCTCCTGGCTGCTCTCCAGCCACTCAGTCCCCAGCCTGTAGTGCTGCTTGGGGTTGTTGTGGCCAAAGTGCAGAACCCTGCACTTGGCCTTCTTCCTAACACCCAATCTGAATCTACCCACCTCTAGTTTTGCTGCATTTCCCCCAGTCCTATAGCGATAGGACATGCTAAAAAGTCCCTCCCCAGCTTTCCTGCAGGCCCCCTTCAGATACTGGAAAGCTTTGGTTCAGCTGAGACATCAGGGATGACTTTTCTAAGCCATACTTCAGGATCAGGCTGCCCAGAGAGGTTGTGGAGCCTCCTTCTCTGGAAAGATTTCAAACCCATGCAGACATTGCAACCCTGAGCAACCTGCTGCTGTGACTGCCCCTGATGTAGCAAGGGGCTTGAACTCAGCTGGTCTCCAGAGGTCCCTTCCAGCCCCTACCACACTGGAATTCTATGAAAGGGAAAAGAAAAACCAGCCCCATGGGAAGGCTTTACCAACACAAATGTCCCACCCAAGTTTGAACCACAGGGAAGACCTTATCTGAACACTTGCTTGGATAGCAGCAGCTCTGCCACTTTTCATTTCTGTTGATTGATTTGGATCGATTCATTAGCAGAAATCAGTATCTGGAGCTGTTTGCTGATTTGGATATCTCTAGGAGATGTGAACACAAGGAAAACAACCTCTCCTGTGAGGGTGCTGGAGCCCTGGAGCAGGCTGTCAAGGAAGGCTATGGAGTCTCCTTCTCTGGAGAGATTCTAAGCCTACCTGAATGCCATTCTGGGAATCCTGTGTGTGATCCTACGTTAGATGTTCTCCATAGGTCCCTTCCAACACCTTTGATGATGCTCAGAGGGCTGCAGCAGCTCTGCTGTGAGGACAGACTGAAAGAGTTGGGGCTGTGCAGCCTGCAGAAGAGGAGGCTCCCAGGTGACCTTCTTGTGGCCTTCCAGGATCTGAAGGGAGCTGGAAAAAGATGGGGAAGGACTTTTTAGGCTGTGAGGGAGTGCCAGGACTAGGGGGAATGGAGCAAAGCTGGAGGTGGGGAGATTGAGCCTGGCCGTGAGGAGGAAGTTGTTGATAATGAGAGCGGTGAGAGGCTGGAATGGGTTGCCCAGGGAGGTGGTTGAGGCCCCATGGCTGGAGGTGTTTAAGGCCAGGCTGGCTGAGGCTGTGTGCAGACTGCTCTAGGGTAGGGTGTCCCTGGGCATGGCAGGGGGGTTGGAACTGGCTGATCCTTGTGGTCCCTTCCAACCCTGACTGATTCTATGATTCTTGCCCACCTTGGAAACAAAACTCCATTGAACCTTCTTCTTCCAGACAGTTCTTCCTCCATGTAAAGAAAAAACAACATTCCCCTTTTCTTCAAGTTTTAACAACAACAACAACAACAACAACAACAACAACAACAACAATAATAATAATAATAATAATAATAATAATAATAACATCATTATTAATAAACAGTAATAATAACAATATTTAAAAATCTCTGATGCTGCCAATTTCTTGAAGTTTTACTACTAATAAAATAATAATAATAAATAATCTTATGCTGCCAATTTTTTCAAGTTCTGTTAATAATAATACATCTGATGCTGTCAATTTATTCAAGTTTTATTAATAATAATAAAATAATTATAATATATGCTGCTGCCAATTACTTCAACTTTTATTAATAATAATAAAATTATAACCAAAAAATGGTGATGCTGCCAATTTCCTCAACTTTTATTGTTATTAATATAATAATAATCTCTGATGCTGCCAAATTATTCAAGTTTTATAAATAACATAACAGTAATAATAATAATAATCTCTGATGCTGCTAATTTCTTCAAGTTTTATTAATAATAGTAATAATAAAATAATAAGAATAATCTCTGATGCTGCAATTTCTTCATGTTTTATAAATAATAATAAAATAATAACAATAATAATAATTAAAATAATCTCTGATGCTGCCAATTTCTTTGAGTTGTATTAATAATAATAGTAAAATAATATCAATAGTAATAATAAAATAATCTCTGATGATGCTAATTTCTTCAAGTTATATTAATACTAATAAATTGATGATGTTGATTTTTTCAAGTTTTATTAATAACAATAATAAATAATAATAATAACCATCACTGATGGTGCCAATTTCTTCACATTCTATAAATAATACTACTAATAATATAAGAAAATAATAATAATAATAATCTCTGATGGTGCCAATTTCTTCACATTTTATTAATAATACTACTAATAATATGTTAATAATAATCTCTGATGGTGCCAACTTTTTCACATTCTATTAATACTACTACTATTGTTATTGTTATTATTATTATTATTATTATTATTATTATTATTAATAATAATCTCTGATGGTGCCAATTTCTTCAAGTTGTATTAATAATAATAAACTAATAACAATAATCTCTGATGCTGCTAATTTCTTCAAGTCTTATTAATAATATTATAATAAATTAATACTAATATTATCTGATGCTGCTAATTTCTTCAAGTTTTGTTAACAATAATAATCTGATGCTGCTAATTTCTTCAAGTCTTATTAATAACAATAATAAATAATCATAATAATAATCTCTGATGGTGCCAATAATAATCTCTGATGGTGCCAATTTCTTCACATTCTATTAATACTACTACTAATAATATAATAATAATAATCCCTGATGGTGCCAATTTCTTCAAGTAGTATTAATAATAATAAACTAATAACAATAATCTCTGATGCTGCTAATTTCTTCAAAGCTTATTAATAATAATATAATTAATACTAATATTATCTGATGCTGCTAATTTCTTCAAGTTTTGTTAACAATAATAATCTGATGCTGCTAATTTCTTCACATCCTATTAATACTACTACTACTACTAATAAAATAATAATAATCTCTGATGGTGCCAATTTCTTCAAGTAGTATAAAAAATAATAAACTAATAACAATAATCTCTGATGCTGCTAATTTCTTCAAGCCTTATTAATAAAAATATAAAAATTAATACTAATATTATCTGATGCTGCTAATTTCTTCAAGTTTTATTCATAACAATAATAAATAATAATCTCTGATGGTGCCAACTTCTTCACATTCTATTAATCCTACTGCTACTAATATAATAATAATAATAATCTCTGATGGTGCCAATTTCTTCAAGTAGTATTAATAATAATAAACTAATAAGAATAATCTCTGATGCTGCTAATTTCTTCAAGTCTTATTAATAAAAATATAATAAATTAATACTAATATTATCTGATGCTGCTAATTTCTTCAAGTTTTGTTAACAATAATAATCTGATGCTGCTAATTTCTTCAAGTTTTATTCATAACAATAATAAATAATAATAATAATCTCTGATGGTGCCAATTTCTTCACATTCTATTAATACTAATACTAATAACATAATAATAATAAACTCTGATGGTGCCAATTTCTTCAAGTAGTATTAATAATAATAAACTAATAACAATAATCTCTGATGCTGCTAATTTCTTCAAGTCTTATTAACAATAATATAATGAATTAATACTAACACTATCTGATGCTGCTAATTTCTTCAAGTTTTGTTAACAATAATAATCTGACGCTGCTAATTTCTTCACATCCTATTAATACTACTACTACTACTATAATAATTATAATCTCTGATGGTGCCAATTTCTTCAAGTAGTATTAATAATAATAAACTAATAACAATAATCTCTGATGGTGCCAATTTCTTCAAGTAGTATTAATAATAATAAACTAATAACAATAATCTCTGATGGTGCCAATTTCTTCAAGTAGTATTAATAATAATAAACTAATAACAATAATCTCTGATGCTGCTAATTTCTTCAAGTCTTATTAACCATAATATAATGAATTAATACTAATATTATCTGATGCTGCTAATTTCTTCAAGTTTTGTTAACAATAATAATCTGATGCTGCTAATTTCTTCACATCCTATTAATACTACTACTACTACTATAATAATTATAATCTCTGATGGTGCCAATTTCTTCAAGTAGTATTAATAATAATAAACTAATAACAATAATCTCTGATGGTGCCAATTTCTTCAAGTAGTATTAATAATAATAAACTAATAACAATAATCTCTGATGCTGCTAATTTCTTCAAGTCTTATTAACCATAATATAATGAATTAATACTAATATTATCTGATGCTGCTATTTTTTTCAAGTTTTATTAACAATAATAATCTGATGCTGCTAGTTTCTTCAAGTTTTATTAATAACAATAATAAATAATAATCTCTGATGGTGCCAATTTCTTCACATTCTATTAATCCTACTGCTACTAATATAATAATAATAATAATAATCTCTGATGGTGCCAATTTCTTCAAGTAGTATTAATAATAATAAACTAATAACAATAATCTCTGATGCTGCTAATTTCTTCAAGTCTTATTAATAATAATATAATGAATTAATACTAATATTATCTGATGCTGCTAATTTCTTCAAGTCTTATTATTAAAAATATAATGAATTAATACTAATATTATCTGATGCTGCTAATTTCTTCAAGTCTTATTAATAATAAAAATAAAATAAAATATAATCATCATCATCATCATCATCATCATCATCTCTGGTGGTGCCAGTTTCCAAACCAAGGAAGCAAATCTTTGGAGCAGCAAATGCAAAGGGCCCCCAAGGCATCTTCTAAATGTCACCAAAAAGCACTAGTCCTAACTCGTGCCTGCCTGCTGCTGCTGCAGCTGCATTCTCAGCCCCTGCTCTGGGAAACTGGGAACTGTGGGGGTTGGGGGGAGGCAAAACCAACAAACCCCCAGACTTGGGTCCCCTCCCAGCTGCTTTGAAGCTGACAGGCACTCCCAACAGGGGGAAAAAAAAAAAGCACAAAACAACAAACCCACCAAAAAATAAAATCAAGTTCAGCTTTACTCCTAGCAACGACATTTTGACAGCTTCTATTTTGGGGATGGCTTTATTGTTTTCCCTCTGCTCCCTCAATTAATGCCTTACCTCAAAATAGCTATGAGCCAGCAGGAGTTTTCCACTCACTAGGCTATGAGCTGCTCTGAGTTTCCTCCTTGGTGAAACTGCTCATGGCTTGGGCTAGCTAGCAGCGAGCTTCCAAGACACTCTTCCTTGATCTCTTCTGCCAGGCAAGCAGCAACAGAAGAAGGGGACAGAGTATCAAGTTGTGGCATGGGAGGGCTGGGCTGGATGTTAGAAGGAAGTTGTTGGCAGAGAGAGTGATTGGCATTGGAATGGGCTGCCCAGGGAGGTGCTGGAGTGGCTGTGCCTGGAGGTGTTGAAGCCAAGCCTGGTTGAGGCACTTAGTGCCTTGGTCTGGTTGACTGGCTAGGGCTGGGTGCTAGGTTGGACTGGATGAACTTGGAGGTCTCTTCCAACCTGATTGATTCTATGAATGATGGTAACTGTCCTGCTGAAGCCAAGCTTTGATACCTGAAAGTCAACACAAAAAGGGAAAGAATCACAGAATCAAGTAGGTTGGAAGAGACCTCCAAGCTCATCCAGTCCAACCTAGCACCCAGCCCTGTCCAATCAATCAGACCATGGCACTAAGTGCCTCAGCCAGGCTTTGCTTCAACACCTCCAGGCACGGTGACTCCACCACCTCCCTGGGCAGCCCATTCCAATGCCAATCACTCTCTCTGCCAACAACTTCCTCCTAACATCCAGCCTAGACCTCTCCTTTTGGAGCTGGCAAAGGTTCAGCATGTGCTAGCCTCATAAGTTTTCTCTGTGGTGCCAGTTTAGCCAGAAAGGGAGTGTGCAGCAGCATGTCCTGAGCCTCATCCCAGGGCATGGCCCTCCTCCCTGGGGGGGGGCATCACATCCCAAATCCCCTCTGGCTCCTTACCCCTCCTTGCCACAGAATAAACTTATAAAGACCCCTCTCAAGGTTATCCAACTCTGCTTAAAGATTGAAGGAAAGCACTGTACAATGTATGGAGCTCCTCCTGAAATATTCATCCCCCAGCATCAATGTTTCATCAATTTTCTATCACATATCACCCCTGACACCAGCTTCAGTCGTGGTGGTGGTGCTGCAGATGGTGAAAAATAGATGTGTTTACAGAACCATCCACCTTCAGCTTCCTCCTTTCCTACAGAACTTAATATCAATTAGCCCATGCAGATACCTCCATCCCCATCTGCCCTGGCCCAGCCAGCTGTGACCCCAGCATCCCTCCCAGAGTCAGGGACAATCCAGATGGAGCATGGAAGGCTTATTTTTTGCCATGAGGAGCTCAGCACTTACCCACACCTACCTTGCAGCACAGCAGTCACCCCAAAGGCTCTGGTTTATAATACATCCATGAGAGCCTGCATGTTCACAGTTGCAGGATGCTGGCTGCCTTTTCCCTTTGCCCTGCAGCTCCCTGGAGCCTCATTATTCACCCAGTGGCCACTCTCCCAGTCACATTCTGGCCACCAGGTCCCATAGCAGCGAGGCACCCAGACCCCAGCAGACCCCAAATCAGGGCAGCAAGGCACACAGAGAAGCACACAGGTTTGCACCCTCCCCAGCTGCAGTGGGAACACCTCACCTTCACTTGGAGCCCATGGAAGAAATCCCACTGCTGCTGGCCCACATGAGCACCCAAGCAAGCACACCTGCTTCAGAGTCCTTCAGCAATTTGTGCTGCTCAGTCAGCAGAAATCCCAGCCCAGGCCTTTGATCTTCCCAAGGCATAGATTTCAGCCCAGACTCCATTGCTGGCTCAGGCAGAAAGCTCTCCTAGCCTTTGTTAAACAAATCTTTTCCAGTTCCCTTGAATTGTTTAACCTGTGTTCAGTGCCTGCCTGTGCCTCTCCTGGCCCTGCTCAACGACCAACCAGCTCCTTCAATCTGCCCATCAGTTCCCACCAGACTGCTGTGACAAATTTGGGTGGGTGAATAGGGAGAAAAAAAGCTCTTCATGGAGTTATCTTTCAAACCACATCATTTTAGTGCAGCTAACCAAGTTAAAGGAGACCTTCCCTGTGCCCTGTCATCCTGAGCAGGAGAAGCTGAAGCACTGAGTGCAAGCACTGAGTATGTCCTCAGCAAGTTTGCTGACCACACCAAGCTGTGTGCTGCAGCAGACAGGCTGGAGGGCAGGGATCCATCCAGAGGGACCTGCACAGGCTGCAGAGGTGGGCACAAGCCAACCTCAGGAGCTTCAACAAGACCAAGGGCAAGGTCCTGCAGCTGGGTGGAGGCAATGCCAGGCACAAATGCAGGCATTTGAGTGAGTGGCTGGAGAGTAGCCCTGAGGAGAGGGACTTGGGGGTGCTGCTGGAGGAGAAGCTCAACAGGAGCCAGCAGTGTGCACTTGCAGCCCAGAAAGCCAAGCAGAGCCTGGGCTGCATCAGCAGAAGTGTGGCCAGCAGGGGCAGGGAGGTGATTCTCCCCCTCTACTCTGCTCTGCTGAGACCCCACCTGGAGTCCTGCATCCAGTTCTGGAGCCTCCATTGCAAGAGGGATGTGGAGATGCTGGAGTGTGTCCAGAGAAGGGCCAGGAGGATGCTGAGAGGGCTGGAGCAGCTCTGCTGTGAGGACAGACTGAAAGAGTTGGGGCTGTTGAGTGTGGAGAAGAGGAGGCTCCCAGGTGACCTTCTTGTGGCCTTCCAGCATCTGAAGGAGGCCTACAAAAAATCTCGGGAGGGACTTTTTAGGCTGTGAGGGAGTGCCAGGACTAGGGGGAATGGAGCAAAGATGGAGGTGGGGAGATTGAGAATGGAGACGAGAAGGAAGTTGTTGATCCTGAGAGTGGTGAGAGGCTGGAATGGGTTGCCCAGGGAGGTGGTTGAGGCCCCATGGCTGGAGGTGTTTAAGGCCAGGCTGGATGAGGCTGTGTGCAGGCTGCTCTAGGGTAGGGTGTCCCTGCCCATGGCAGGGGGGTTGGAACTGGCTGATCCTTGTGGTCCCTTCCAACCCTGACTGATTCTAGGATTCATTTTATCTGTTATCTGATTTGAGATGCTAAAACAAAACAAAATAGAAGTCAAAAGAGAGGTTAAAAAACCCCAGAGCCCTCAACCCAACCCACTGCTGGCTCCTTCTTGCCTTTAATTGCAGAGTACAAATGCCAGGCTTGTTTTTTTTTGCTCTCCCTGAAAATTCCCTCTGTCAGTACAAGGCTCCCTCTGGTTCAGGACAAAAATTGACTTCATGTCATGAATGAAGTAATTATTTCCCCTCCACAAATGAATATGGCAATTATTTTCCTTGGTGAGAAGGGATGGATGTGTGTGTGGTTTGAGCTGCTGAGCAGAGCTGTGTTTCTCCTTACCCAGAGCAGGGCTGCTCTTGGGTTTTGTTTGCTCCCTTCTGGCTCTTATCTTTCCCAACACTGTGTTCAGGCTCAGCCACGCTGCCCTGAGGCAAAGCTGAGGATCCCTGCTGGCCATGGCCACTTTGCTGGATCAAGGGAGATGCTTAGGAGGACAACTGCTCTCCCTACTGCTCTGCCCTTAGCCTAAGGGCATCCACTGGAGCTCAAAGCAACTTTCCCTCTCTGTGTTGTTTCCTCCAGCACAGGAACAAAAGACATTTCCTAACGAGCCCATCCTGTACCCTTCACTGAGCAAGAGCAGGGATAAAATACTGCCCCGGATGTGTGCATGGGGGAATGAAATATGCAATCATTTTGGTTGGGAAAAGACCTTCAAAATCACTGAGTCTAACCATTAACCCAGCACTGCCAAAGCCACCGTGAAACCACATCCCTCAGCACCACCCCTACAAGGCTTTTACACCCCTCTAGCAATGGGGAGTCCAACAGCTTCCTGGGCAGCCTGGTCCAAATCCTTTTTGGGAAGAAATTTTTCCTAATACCCAGCCTAACTCTTCTCTGGCACTACTTGAGGCTGTTTCATCTTGTCCTGTTACCTCACAGACTCACAGATCCATTACAGGCATGACCAAGTGCAAAGTCCTGCACCTGGGTCGGTGCAATCCCAAGCACAAATCCAGACTGGGTGGGGAATGGCTGAGAGCAGCCCTGAGGAAAAGGCCCTGGGGGTCTGGGCTGATGAAAAGCTCAACAGGAGCCTGCAGTGTGAGTGCAGCCCAGACAGCAACTTGTGCTGGGCTGCAGCAAGAGCAGTGTGGGCAGCAGGGCAAGGGAGGGGATTCTGCCCCTTTACTCTGTTCTCCTCAAACCTCACCTGGATGTGTGCAGTTCTGGAGCCCCCAGCACAAGGAAGACATGGAACTGTTAGAGTGAGTCCAATGGAGGGCCACAAAGATGCTCAGAGAGCTGCAGCAGCTCTGCTATGAGGACAGGCTATGAGAGCTGAGGCTCTGCAGCCTGGAGAAGAGAAGACTTTGAGGAGACCTTAGAGTAGCATTGCAGTATCTTAAGGGGTCCTACAGGATGGCTGGGGAGGGACTATTGACAAGGTCTTGTAATGACAGGACAAAGGGTAATGGGTTTAAACTGGAAGAGGAGAGATTCAAACTGGATGTTTGGAAGAAGTTCTTGACAGTGAGGATGGTGAGACACTGGCACAGATTGCCCAGGGAGGCTGTGGATGCTCCCTCCCTGGAGGTGTTCAAGGCTAGGTTGGATGAGGCCTTGAGTGATCTGTTCTAGTGGGAGGTGTCCCTGCCTATGGCAGGGGGGGCTGCAACTGGATGATCCTTGAGGTCCCTTCCAACCTACCCCATGCTATGATTCCATGGAAAAGCTGTTTCTGTTTCTCCATTCCCAGCTGGACCAAAGTCTCCCTCCTCCAAGGAAAGAACTGGGGCAAGCAGACCAGGACCAGCCCATCAGAGGCAGATGCTGCCTGCCCTCACTGCTCTGCTGTTCTCACCACCACCAGAAGGGCAGTGGAGCACCACCCATGCATGCACCTGCAAGAGATCAACGCTGGGCAAACACAAGCTCTTCCCTCAGCACCCAGGAGGTCTTTCTCCAGTTGTGTTTGGAGACAGACATCTGCCACACATTGACCTTGCAACGTCCTAGCTTTTGCTTTTGCCGCTGGCCATTTGCTCTGTGCCTGCCCATTTCCCAGCTCTAGCAAGGAAGGGTTTTACCAACTCATAAAGCATTTCATCCTCAGCTCTCGAGCATGTGGCAGCTTCTGCAGGTGTTAAAAGCTGCTGTAAAGAGCTAGACACAAAAGAAAGCTATTTGTGGTGCAGGCTGAGATCTCTGAACCCCGCAAAACACAGCAGCCCCGACCAGAGGGCCAGGAGACAGCAGCACAGCTATTAACTGGTTCCAGAAAGGCAGACCCCAGGCAGTCCTGCAGGAACATCCTTGGCAGAGCAGATGGCACAGCACTGCACCAAAAAAATCATGTCTTCACATCAAAGCCTTCTGGGCACAGGCTGGAGCTCCAGCAGCTTCTCCAGAAAATCATCACAGAATCAATTTCTTAGGTTGGAAAAGACCTTCAAGATCTTTGAGTCCAATCATTAGTGTCACACTGACAAGTCCTTGACTAAACCAAATCATAGACTCAATCATAGACTCCAAGCTCAGCCAGTCCAAATTATCATCCAGCCCTGTCCAATCAACCAGACCATGGCACTAAGTGCCTCAACCAGGCTTTTCTTGAACACCTCCAGAGATGGCAACTCCATCATCTCCCTGGGCAGCCTGTTCCAGGGCCTGACTACCTGCTCAGTAAAGAACTTTCTCCCAACATCCAACTTAAACTTCTCCTGACACAACTTGAGGCCATTTCCTCTCGTCCTAGCATTAGGAATTGGGGAGAAGAGACCAGATCCAGCCTCACTGCAACCTCCTTTTAGGTAGTTAGAAACAACCAGGTTAGAAGAGACCTCCAAGCTCATCCAGTCCAACCTAGCACCCAGCCCTGCCCAGTCAACCAGACCATGGCACTAAGTGCCTCAGCCAGGCTTTGCTTCAACACCTCCAGGCACAGCAACTCCACCACCTCCCTGGGCAGCCCATTCCAATGCCAATCACTCTCTCTGTGAAGAACTTCCTCCTAACATCCAGCCTAGACCTCCCCTGCACAACTTGAGTTGTAGAGGGCAATAAGGTCCCCTCTTAGCCTTCTCTTCTCCAGACTAAACAACCCCAGCTCCCTCAGCCACTGCCCATAGGTCATGTTTGCCAGACCTCTCAACTGAATGTGTTGGGTTGGAAGGGACTTTGAATGTCATCTAGACCAACTGCCCTGCAGTGAGCAGGGACATCCCCAGCTAGATCAGCTGCTCAAAGCCCCACTGAGCCTGACCTTCAAGGCATGGAGCCTCCACCACCTCCCTGGGCAGCCTGTTTGAGTGTTCCATCACCCTCACAGGAAAGAGCTTCTTCCCAATGGCTAATCTAAATCTACTCTGCTCTGGTTTCAAACCAGTAACTCCTGTCCTAGTGTTACAAGCCCTTGGAAACAGTCCCTCTCCAGCTTTCTTGTGGGCCCCTTCAGGTGCTGGAAGGCCAATGCAAGGTCACTCTAGAGCCTTCTCTTCTCTAGGCTGAACTCATTCAGTACATCGTAGTAGAAGACATGCTCCAGCCCTCCAATCACCTTCACCACCCTCCTCAATAAGGTCCTTGCTGTGGTCAGGGCAGCAGAACTGCACACAGTAATCCAGGTGAAGTCATAGAATCAAGCAGGTTGGAAGAGACCTCCAAGCTCAGCCAGTCTAGGTCTTGACCCTGACCCAGCTCCTCCTGACTCCTCTGCGAGGTTGGGTCTGAACCTCACTCCAGGTGCAGTGGTTAGCCCACTCCCTGTCTAGCCCCCTATCAAAAGAGAGGAACTTTCTGTTTCATTCTCTCTTGCTCTGCCTCCCTGCATCACCCTCCTGTTCCTGCTGCTCTTTGTTTTAGCTCGTGGCCATCAGTTCACGAGGGTGGACAAACTCATTGACATCAATCTGGTTGTGTCTACATATTTTGTGTCTTGTTTTCCCTTCCCTACACCTTCTTTGTAACTCCCCTACCTCAAATACCTTTTATTTACTGTTAAAGTTCTCTCTTTTAACTTCCAAATGGAAGTGAGATTATTTATTTGGGTGTGTTTTACCTTTGCCTCTCTCCATCTAATTCCTTTTCTTTGAAAGCAAAAGAGGAAGAGGGAAAGGCATCCTAGAACTTGTTACTGGTTCTATTCACTATACCTGAGTCTCTGGGAGATTTAAACTAGAGCCAAGACACAGAGGGTTCCCCACGGATCAGTACTGGGCCCAGTCCTGTTCAATATCTTTACTGATGATCTAGAGCAGGGGATTGAGTCCAGCATCAGTAAGTTTGCAGATGACACCAAGCTAGGAGCAGGTGTGGAGCTGTTGGAAGGTAGGAGAGCCCTGCAGAGGGACCTGGACAGGCTGGATGGGTGGGCAGAGACCAATGGGATGAGATTGAACAAGGCCAAGTGCAGGGTTCTGCACTTTGGCCACAACACCCCCAAGCAGCACTACAGGCTGGGGACTGAGTGGCTGAGAGCAGCCAGGAGGAAAGGGACCTGGGGGTACTGATAGATAGTAAGCTGAAGATGAGCCAGCAGTGTGCCCAGGTGGCCAAGAAAGCCAATGGCATCCTGGCCTGCATCAGGAAGAGTGTGGCCAGCAGGACAAGGGAGGTTCTTCTGCCCCTGTACTCAGCACTGCTCAGGCCACAGCTTGAGTGCTGTGTCCAGTTCTGGGCCTCTCAATTCAAGAAAGATGTTGAGGTGCTGGAACATGTCCAGAGAAGGGCAACAAAGCTGGTGAGGGGCCTGGAGCACAAATCCTATGAGGAGAGGTTGAGGGAGCTGGGCCTGTTTAGCCTGGAGAAGAGGAGGCTCAGAGGTGATCTTATTACTGTCTACAACTACCTGAAGGGGCATTGTAGCCAGGTGGGGGTTGGCCTCTTCTCCCAGGCAACCAGCAATAGAACAAGGGGACACAGTCTCAAGTTGTGCCAGGGGAGGTATGGGCTGGATATTAGGAAGAAGTTCTTCCCAGAGAGAGTGATTTCCCATTGGAATGGGCTGCCCAGGGAGGTGGTGGAGGCACCGTCCCTGGGGGTCTTCAAGAAAAGCCTGGCTGAGGCACTTAGTGCCATGGTCTGGTTGATTGGTTAGGGCTGGGTGCTAGGTTGGACTGGATGATCTTGGAGGTCTCTTCCAACCTGGTTGATTCTATGAACCCTACCTGAAGGGAAGCTGGCTAAATACACATCACATGCTCCAAACTCCAGATCCATCTCATTGCAGGCACTTCAAAACCCACTGTCACCACCTGCCCCATGGGAGCCACCGCCAAGCCCCAGCTCCAGCTCTCCCAGCAAGACCTCATCTCTTTGATCTGTAAGTTAGAAACCACAGGACACAGGCAGTCCCTGAGCAAGCTGGAAAGTCACTGGAAGGCTGTGAGTGACCTTGAGGAGAGCTGGACGGTGGCTTGCTGGCTGCAGCAGCGGAAGCGTGAAAATGTATTGCAGCCCTTGGGCAGCCTTCAGCTCTCATTTAAGCTGTTAATCAGAGGGGCAGAGGGAGGAGAGCAGCAGCAGCAGCAGCAGCTTTTCCCCGCAAGCCTGCTTGTAAAAGTGTGAGTGGCACTGGAAGGGCCTTCAGGACATGATGGCATGGGGTGAGGGGGCGGGGGGGGGAGTGGAAATCAGCTCGGCTTTGCTGTGAGAGGGAAGGGCTCTTCTGAGAGCTGAAGCAGCCTGGTTCCCTCGTCCTTTGTAGTCCTTCCACAGATGGACTTACTCCAGAAATTAGTTTTCTCGTGTCTGTGGGTCTCCCATCCAAGGGCAGCATCACCCCTGTGACTCTGTCACACAGTTTAGGGCCACTTTATAACACAAGTGGTACTTTGCCCCCACAAACAAACCCTAAGGCGTAGCTGCCCTCAAACACCCTTCCACATCTGTGTCATGGTGAGAAGGAAGCAGCAGTGAGACTTTCCTGCTCCCTGCAGAGAGGTTGGACTAGATGACCTTTGAAGGTCCCTCCCAACCCAAATCATTTGATGACTCCAAGTCAACATGCCATAGATAACAGCTGCTGTTCCTCAGCATACCTGAGGAACAAGTCAGGAACCCTCAGGTCATAAAGCTGATGGAAAGGGACAGAGAATCATAGAATCAAGCAGGTTGGAAGAGACCTCCAAGATCATCCAGTCCAATCAACCCAGCCCTGGCCAATCAACCAGACCATGGCACTAAGTGCCTCAAGCCAGGCTTTGCTTCAACACCTCCAGGCACAGCAACTCCACCACCTCCCTGGGCAGCCCATTCCAATGCCAATCACTCTCTCTGACAACAACTTCCTCCTAACACCCAGCCTAGACCTGCCCTGGCACAACTTCAGACTCTATCCCATTCTTCTCTTGCTGCTTGCCTGGCAGAAGAGACCAACCCCACCTGGCTACAGCCTCCCTTCAGGGAGTTGTAGGCAGCAATGAGGTCAGCCCTGAGCCTCCTCTTCTGCAGGCTGCACACCCCCAGCTCCCTCAGCCTCTCTTCATAGGGCTGTGCTCCAGGCCCCTCACCAGCTTTGTTGCCCTTCTCTGGACACCTTCCAGTACCTCAACATCTCTCTTGAACTGAGGAGCCCAGAACTGGACACAGCACTCAAGATGTGGCCTGAGCAATGCTGATTAGAGGGAACAGAGAAGGACACAGGCATGGTGCTCCTCAGGGAGTGGGGTGATGACCTGCCCCACCAAGGGGACTACCTCAAATAATGGTGGGATGCTCTTAGAGAGAGCAAGCAGAACTTGAGCAGCACGCCAGAGAAGCCACTTCCTCCCTCACCTGGGTTCCTTCTCCAGCACCACAAGGGTTAAGCTGAGTCTATTACTGTTTGCTTGTCACTTTGTCGCTGATCTAATGACCATCGATAATAGTTGAATAAGAATTGATGGAGAGATGGATTTAATTAACCCTGGTGTCAGCAGCCAGCATTGCTGTCTGTTTGTGTTAATGGAGCAGCTCAGGAAAGAAAAAAACCTCTCTTGAGCTTTGCTGGGCTCAGCCTGCGGCAAGGCAAAGAGTCCTATTCATCAGCTGCGCCCTCCAGGTATACCCAGGGAGTGCCACATGGAAATTGGTTCCTCCTTCCCCCAGCAGAATGAAATAATCACCTACTCGGTCACACTCCCAATGCTTCACACACCACCCACTGCCCCCTCCTGCCTGCCACAGCGCGGGCAGGAGCTCAGCAGAGCAGCCCAGAGCTCTGCCTGGGAAGTCAGTGTGATGATAGCAGGAGGTTGGACATCTTCATTTAGCGAGAGGATGGAGCAAGGGGCTTCCTGAAGGAAGGCCAGCAACTGCCTGGTGCTATCTGCTGGAAAAAGGGGATGGGTCAAGGATGCAGGCTGAGAGGCTTCCTCAGCGGGCCAGCCTGCTCTGCATCCCCCTGGACCATCCTACAGTCCTCCTCATTCCAAAATCCAGATGTTGCACAGACTCCAGTGGGGTTTATCTTTCTCTTTTGGCCTTCAAGACAGACGTTCAGTAGTCAACTGTGAGCTTGCAAGCTCACTGCACGGCTTCTCCTGAGCACTTCACCTGTGTTGCAGGACCCTCCACCGTGCAGGCACAGGAGCACAACCCACAGAGCCTGGCAACTCACCCTAGATCACAGGATCATACAATCAACCAGGTTGGAAGAGACCTCCAAGCTCAGCCAGTCCAACCTAGCACCCAGCCCTATCCAATCAACCAGACCATGGCACTAAGTGCCTCAGCCAGGCTTTGCTTCAACACCTCCAGGGACGGTGACTCCACCACCTCCCTGGGCAGCCCATTCCAATGCCAATCACTCCCTCTGTGAAGAACTTCCTCCTAACATCCAGCCTATACCTACCCTGGCACAAGACTGTGTCCCCTTGTTCTATTGCTGGTTGCCTGGGAGAAGATCCTCCCAGTCCCAGTCCCGGTGCCACTAACAAGGCTGATCCTGCAGCTGGTAATGGGGAGGGAGGAAGCTGAGTGGGCAGCCTGGCACGTAGGACATGTAGTGTCTGTCTGCTGGCTCTTTTCCTCTCCTCAGCCGACCTGCAGGTAGAGCAGATGACAGCTCATGTTGCTCTCCACCCTCTCCCAGCCAGCTTATCAGGAAGATCACCAGGGAAATGCCATCCATCAGGAAGATCATCAGGGAAATGCCAGCCTGGAGAGAGGGCAGTGGCATCAGCCTTCTCACCCATGGACACCCAACCCCATTTAGACATTTCCACCACAGCAGCATCCAGCATCCATCCTAACCCTAACCCAAACCACCAAGCTTTATCCCCAGATTCTCTGTGGGGCACACCAAAGCATTTCCCTCCCTGGGTGTTACCTGATGGGGAGACCTCATTGGGCAGGCTTGGGGGGGGGGACTTGTCTGACACCCACAAGATTTTCTTCACACTTTCCCCATCCTTTCATTTTCAGCTGTGATTGCTTTTCATGTTCTAACACATGTCCAGCCTTGACCCACACTGACAGACAGGCAGGTCTGGATGAGTCCACGGTGCTGGGGCTGCGAGGAGAGGCTGCTGGAGCAGCAGGAGAGGAGGCTGCTGGAGCAGCAGGAGAGGCTGCATGCTCACTCTGACAGACCAAGGTATTACTGTCTGAAGGAATAAGCTTCCCAGAGTGATGCTTTTGCCAGGCTAAAAATATTCCTTCCAGTAACAAGGCTGGCTCCTGCTCCCAGCCCTGTCTCGTGGCTGGCATTTGCCAGGTAAGATGGGATGCAGATCCTTCACCATATGAGGTCACTGAAAATACCCATGGCTGGCAAACTTCTCTCCTGCTGAGAAATGATGAGGTCAGCTTTTTGGCTTTGGCATCTCATGTAGCATTTGCTGGGAACTCTGAGGGAGTGAGCAGGTTGCAGCCAGGAACCCTATGGAAGAGGAAGGCATGGAAAAAAAGAGGCAAGTGGGCAAGGGAAGAGGAGGTGAAAGCTGGTGCCAACAAAGATTTGGGGTTGGTTCCCCTTGAGCCTCACTCATCTTTTAGGATCTCAGGGAATGACAGGAGAATGGAGCAAAGCTGGAGATGGGTAGTTTCAGACTGGACATGAGGAGGAAGTTCTTCAGCATGAGAGTGGCAAGAGCCTGGAATGGGGTGCCTCTGCTCTGAGGACAGACTGAAAGAGTTGGGAATGTTCAGTCTGGAGGAGAGGAGGCTCCCAGGTGACCTTCTTGTGGCCTTCCAGGATCTGCAGGGGGTCTCCAAAAAAGCTGGGGAGGGACTTTTGAGACTGTGAGGGAGAGCCAGGACTAGGGGGAATGGAGCAAAGCTGGAGGTGGGGAGATTGAGCCTGGCCAGGAGGAGGAAGTTGTTGAGCATGAGAGTGGTGAGAGCCTGGAATGGGTTGCTCAGGGAGGTGGTTGAGGCCCCATGGCTGGAGGTGCTTAAGGCCAGGCTGGCTGAGGCTGTGTGCAGGCTGCTCTAGGGTAGGGTGTCCCTGGGCATGGCAGGGGGGGTGGAACTGGCTGATCCTTGTGGTCCCTTCCAACCCTGCCTGATTCTATCATTCTATTCTAAGATCTGGCTGATGGAAGGAAGATCACATCATCTGGTCACAGAAAGGTGGAGGGTTTAGGGCAGAGGTGCTGTGTCTGGAGTTTCTAAGCCCTGAACACAGCTTTTCAAACAGCCCTTGGAGCATTCTGGGTCTGGCTTAGGAGAGCTGTTCATAACAATGAACATGTCTCCCTATTCTTCTGTCCCAAGATTTTCCTTCTACTGTACTTAACAGAGAAGATCAGGAACTAAACTAAGCAAAGCAATGCAGAACTAAGCCTGGCCTCCTGAAGGTGCTCTCTGAAGTAGCAAAGGCATGGCAGCAGTTGTGAGCAGGATCCCCACATCTCAAATCCAACATCCCAACATCTCAAGTCCATCTTTACCTGGCAGGACTCCCAAGCTAGGGCTGAGCAGGAGCATTCTCCACCAAAGACAAACCAGCCCCAAAACCAACCAACCAACAAAAACCAAGCAAAGTAACCCACATTTTCCTCTTCCATCCTCATCTGCCTGATGGAACATCTTAGTGACTGCCCACACAGGCTCTGTTCCATTCCCAGCCAAAGCTCTGCAAGGCACAAGCAAGGTCTGTCCTAGCCTGGAATAGCCCAAACCTTTGGAAAGATGCTGATTTAGAGGGAAGCTTCCTGTTTTGCTCATCTCTATCCCAGACAGAGAGTACCTTTGCCAAGTACATCTTCAAATCCCTGCCAGTAACCTGCAGTTATGGAATATGTGAGCATTTTGGGGGGAGGGGGGGAAGGAGGGAGGCAGAAATAATTAACAACTCATACCCACCAGTCAAAGCCCAACAGAGTTTCATTTTCAAGACCCAGATATTCTCAGATCTTCTCAAGCAACAGGAGCAGGTGAGGCAGTAAGAAAACCAACAGCCCAGAGAGCAGGTGAATATTGGGGTTTGTTCCAAAGAGATGAGTTCAGCCAGAGCCTGAAGAAAAGGAGGGAAAGAGAAGAAAGAGGAGGAGTGGTTCCATGCCAAACATATTTTGGCACTCCAGCTGAAAGGGCTGACAGAGTAATGAGTGAGGGGGAGGACTCACTGACTGCTGAGTGTCATCTCACCTTGTTTGTCTGGGTTCAGCCTGGCCCTGCTAACAATGGGTGTCACTGCCCAGCACTGGGAACATCCTTTGCTGAGTGACACCCAGCAAAGCCCAGCTTCCTCCTGCCATATACCTGCCAACAGCACCAGTGGTGACTCAGGAGGGGGCCACCAGATGGGCTGGCTCCAGGAAGGCTGTGGAGTGGAGGGGCCAAGGTCTGTGACCATACATCCTGGTGCATATCTATTTTCAACAAGCCTCGGATCTCACCTCCTGGTCTTCAGCTGGCTGAAGCCACCCAGAGCTTGAGGATGGCCAAGGGATGAGGCCCAGACAGCATGGGTTTAGAATCACAGAAAAAAACAGGTTGGAAGAGACCTCCAAGATCATCCAGTGCAACCTATCAACCAGCCCTGTGCAATCAAGGGAGGGCCAGGTCCTGCCTGACCAACCTGAGCTCCTTTTATGATCAGGGTCCCTGCCTGGTGAATATGGAGCAGGCTGTGGCTGCAGTCTACCTGGACTGCAGCAAAGACTCTGGCACTGTCTGCCACAAGCAGCTCCTGGCAAAGCTGGCAGCTCATGGCTTGGACAGATTCACTCTGATATGGGTCAAGAACTGGCTGGAGGGCCAGGCCCAGAGAGTGGTGGTGAATGGTGCCACATGCAGTTGGCAGCTGTCACTAGTGGTGTGCCCCAGGGATCAGTGCTGGGCCCAGTCCTGTTCAGTATCTTAACTGATGATCTGGAGCAGGGGATTGAGTCCAGCATCAGTAAGTTTGCAGATGACAGCAAGCTAGGAGCAGGTGTGGAGCTGTTGGAGGGTAGGAGAGCCCTGCAGAGGGACCTGGCCAGGCTGGATGGGTGGGCAGAGGCCAATGGGATGAGACTGAACAAGGCCAAGGGCAGGATTCTGCACTTTGGCCACAACAACCCCAAGCAGCACTACAGGCTGGGGACAGAGTGGCTGAGAGCAGCCAGGAAGAAAGGGAGCTGGGGGTGCTGGTAGAGAGTAGCTGAAGCTGAGGCAGCAGTGTGCCCAGGTGGGCAGCAGAGCCAATGGCATCCTGGGCTGGCTCAGGAAGAGTGTGGCCAGCAGGACAAGGGAGGTTCTTCTGCCCCTGTGCTCAGCACTGCTCAGGCCACAGCTTGAGTGCTGTGTCCAGTTCTGGGCTCCTCAATTCAAGAGAGATGTTGAGGTGCTGGAAGGTGTCCAGAGAAGGGCACCGAAGCTGGTGAGGGGCCTGGAGCACAGCCCTGTGAGGAGAGGCTGAGGGAGCTGGGGGTGTGCAGCCTGCACAAGAGGAGGCTCAGGGCTGACCTCATTGCTGTCTCGAACTCCCTGAAGGGAGGCTGTAGCCAGGTGGGGTTGGTCTCTTCTGCCAGGCAAGCAGCAAGAGAAGAAGGGGACAGAGGCTCAAGGTGTGCCAGGGGAGGTCTAGGCTGGCTGTTAGGAGGAAGTTGTTGTCAGAGAGAGTGATTGGCATTGGAATGGGCTGCCCAGGGAGGTGGTGGAGTCGCTGTGCCTGGAGGTGTTGAAGCCAAGCCTGGCTGAGGCACTTAGTGCCATGGTCTGGTTGATTGGCCAGGGCTGGGTGCTAGGTTGGACTGGATGATCTTGGAGGTCTCTTCCAACCTGCTTGATTCTGATTCTCTATGGAGGTGCCCTGCACCTGCAGGCACTTCCAGCACGCTGACTCTTGCCAACACTGGTCTGTCTTTTGGGTGAGTCACTAGGCATGGTGAGACCTCCCTCCCCACCCCAAAACCAGTGTGGAATGGGTTTGAGGGACTAGAGCTTTTGCTGCTCTGAGCTCACACAAAGGCCTGAAGCAGAAGGCTTTGGAAGTTGCCAGAACCTGACATCCCTTTCAGTGAGTAACAGGCCTGGAGGTGACTGGCTCTAAATGGAGGTCATGTTTCTGGAGTGGATGGGTGTGGGTGAGCAGTCTCCAACGTCTGCTGTTGCTTCCTGGCTGCAAGTTATGTCTGGACTGGTGACCTTGGGGAATTTCAGTGCCTCTTGTCCATGTGAGCTGTGCAGCTCAGACTCAGAGCACAGTGAGCAGCCCTCTCCCAGCATCTATTCCCTGGACCAGAACTGGATGAGCCAAGCTTATTAATTTTAATCACCAGAAAATTTGCTCTTTGGAGCAGGACTCGGTGCTGACATGGGCAAGCCTGGTGGCATTTCATGGCATTTGGAAAGGTTCCCTCTGGTTAAAGGATACCTGTCAAAGGCCAGGGCAAGCCAAGCTGTGACCACGCTGTGGGAGAAAGCTGCTCCCTGTGAGTCAGTTAGAGTCACCTGCCTCCGACTTGCTGCTGCTGCTAATTCAGTGCCCACAAGAATAATGAGACTTTGGGGTTATTAGCTGCTTATTTGAGTTCTTCTAATGCCCCTCATCAGCTGGGAGGTCCTAGGGACTAGGAGGTCCTATGGCTGGAGTGGTTCTTACAGCAGCTTTCTCCTTTCCTCTCTGCTCAGACTATTAGTGAGGCTGGCAAGGGGACAACTTGAAATCTTCCTGATGTTTGTTTCCCCAGCCTGATTCTGCAGCTTTTCAGACATTTATGGCTTGCTTCCCTACTGAGTGACATCTTTCAGGACATGCTTTCTGAGGGTCAGAGCAGAGGGCAACCTCCCAGAGAACAGCATGATGCTTCTGTGATAAATAAAGAGCTGAGAGTGAAACCTCCTGGAGGGGGGGGGGGGGGGACAAGGGCAACTTGAGTTTCTCTCAAGGCTTGGGGGTGCTTCCAGGAACAAACAGCTTGCACTTACACTGACAACCATTAAAACCATGGGGTAAAGCTCAACAAATTGAAGGTCAGGTTGTCTGGGATAGGAAGAGCTCCAGAAATTTCCAGTGATAGATTTGCAAGCATTTGTCCATGACTGTTTCCTGGATGTCTTTCCTACTCAGCTTAACATCTGTGCCCAGCCTGGCCTTGAAGCAAAGAAACTCGTCCATTCAGGCTGGTTTGGATAATTAAAGTGACAAAACAAACAACATTTTCAGCTGTTCTATTCTAGTCCTCACTCTAAGAAGGACATTGAGGTGCTGGGGCGTGTCCAGAGAAGGGCAATGAAGCTGGTGGAAGGATCTGAAGAACAGGTTTGCTGAGGAGTGGTTGAGGGAACTGAAGTTGTTTAACCTGGAGAAGAGGAGACTGAGGAGAGACCTTCTGGCTCTCTACCACTCCCTGAAAGGAGGTTGGAGGTGGGGATTGGCCTCTCCTCCCAAGGAAAAAGTAATAAGACAAAAGGAAATGGCCTCAAGTTGCAGCAGGGGAGGTTTAAGTTCATAGAATCAAGTAGGTTGGAAGAGACCTCCAAGCTCAGCCAGCCCAACCTAGCACCCAGCCCTGGCCAATCAACCAGACCATGGCACTGAGTGCCTCAGCCAGGCTTGGCTTCAACACCTCCAGGGACAGCGACTCCACCACCTCCCTGGGCAGCCCATTCCAATGCCAATCACTCTCTCTGCCAACAACTTCCTCCTAACAGCCAGCCTAGACCTCCCACGTTGGACACTGGTAATGGTTTCTCAGTTGAAAGGTTTCTTAATCCCTTGACCAGGCTGCTCAGGGCAATGATGAGGTCCCCAACCCTGGAGGGATTTGAAAACCTATCAGATGTGGTGCTGGGGACATTGTTTAGTGATGGACCTGGCAGTGCTGGGTCAGTAGTTGAACTTGATAACCTTGAACACCCTTTCCTCTCCAAATGATTCCATGATTCTGCTGCCACTCTCCTGCTTTGTGCTGTTTCTCTGGAGGGGGAAAGGCAAAACAGAGCCAAGGCTCCTATTTGCTCACCATGATGAAATCTAAAGCTCAATCACTTCTCTCTCTCCTGATGGAAACTTCTGCTCATAGGAAGGTTAAAGCTGTCCAAACTCCTAAACAGCAGCAGGAGACCTTATAAATACTTCATAGAACCATAGAATCAGTCAGGGCTGGAAGGGACCACAAGGATCAGCCAGTTCCAACCCCCCTGCCATGCCCAGGGACACCCTACCCTAGAGCAGCCTGGCCACAGCCTCAGCCAGCCTGGCCTTAAACACCTCCAGCCATGGGGCCTCAACCACCTCCCTGGGAAACCCATTCCAGCCTCTCACCACTCTCATGATCAACAACTTCCTCCTCACCTCCAGGCCAAATCTCCCCACCTCCAGCTTTGCTCCATTCCCCCTAGTCCTGCCACTCCCTCACAGCCTAAAAAGTTCCTCCCCAGCTTTTCTGGAGGCCTCCTTCAGATCCTGGAAGGCCACAAGGAGGTCACCTGGGAGCCTCCTCTTATCCAGGCTCAACAGCCCCAACTCTTTCAGTCTGTGCTCACAGCAGAGCTGCTCCAGCCCTCTCAGCATCCTCCTGGCCCTTCTCTGGACACACTCCAGCATCTCCACATCCCTCTTGCAATGGGGGCTCCAGAACTGGATGCAGTACTCCAGGTGGGATCTCAGCAGAGCACAGCAGAGGGGGAGGACCTCCCTGGCCCTGCTGGCCACACTTCTCCTGATGCAGCCCAGAAAGCCAACCAGAGCCTGGGCTGCAAGTGCACACTGCTGGCTCATGTTGAGCTTCTCATCCACCACTTAAAGGGTGGGTGTCAGGAGGATGGGACCAGGCTTTTTGCAGTGGTACCCAGTGACAGGAGATTAACAGGCACCAACTTGAACATAGAAAGCTCCATCTAAACATGAGGAGGAACTTCTTGACTTTGAGGGTGGTGGAGTCCCCATCTGTGGAATCCTAGAATCAGTCAGGGTTGGAAGGGACCACAAGGATGAGCCAGTTCCAACCCCCCTGCCATGGGCAGGGACACCCTACCCTAGAGCAGCCTGGACAGACCCCCATCCAGCCTGGCCTTAAACACCTCCAGCCATGGGGCTTCAGCGACCTCCCAGGGCAACTTAATCCAACCTCTCACCACTCTCATGCTGAACAACCTCCTCACCTCCAGCCTGAGCCTACCCACCTCTAGCTTCGCTCCATTCCCCCTAGTCCTGGCACTCCCTGATATCCTGAAAAGTCCTCAATCACTCAAAAGCTGCCTGGGCACTGTCCTGTGTAAGCTGCTCTAGGTGAACCTGGTCTGGCAGGTGGGTTGGACCAGATGATCTCCAGAGGTCTCTTTAATCCTCCACCACCCTGTGATTAATTAGTTCTGTGATTTTGCTCCAGCAATGCATGTGAGCAACCTAAGGAAGAGCTCAGCCAGCCCAGCAAGCATCCAGGCTGCTGGAGAGGAGCACTGACATCCACTTCCAGCCTGTAGTTACCCTGGAGGATAAATGGAAGCAGTGCTGCCAGCTGCAGTAACCCCTCGTGTCCCCACCAGCCGCTTCCCGGGATGCAGACCTTGTTAACATGCAAAGCAATGGAAAGATGCAGGTGGGGCTCTGGCTGCTTAACCAGGAGATGCTTCACTGAGAATTATCCAATTAAATCTCCATCTCTGCCTCTCTTTCATGAAGTGGTCTTTTCCTTGCCACCCCACACCCTCTTTGTAGCAGCATTATCAACCAAAGCAATAGGCACACAAGTCCTAATCCAGCGCTGTCTGCACAAAGCCATCAGCAGGAGCTTTGGGTAAGCCTGTGTGTCCCTGCAGTGCCAGCCTGGCTCTCCTGGGAGGCAAGGAGAGCCAACCAAAACCTAAATACAGACACATGGTCCCAGGAAGTGCTGCTTGGTGGGTTCAAAGCTCTTTCTGATAGAATCATAGGCTGGTTTGAGTTGGAAGGGACCCTTGAAGGTCATCTTGTCCAACCCTGCCATATAGTGAGCAGGGCCATAGAATCATAGAAGAGTAGGGGTTGGAAGGGACTTCAGGAGATCACTAAGTCCAACCCCTCTGACAAAGCAGAGCCACCTAGGGCAGGTCACACAGTAACACATCCAGAAGGGTCCAGCTTTAAATAGATCAAGTTTGACCTTCACTGTCACCATGGATGGAGTCTCCACCACCTCTCTGGGCAACCTGTGCCAGTATTTCACTGCCCTCACTCTAGCACAGCTCCCTTTTTATTCAGCCCAACCTTTCTCCTTCTCTACCACACCATAAACAAACCTGAGCATGGCACAAGTAGGTGTTGATCCTCACCTTAAGCATGGATGCTAAACCCTTCTTCTCCTCCCCCCCACAAAAACCCCAGGGTTAAAACCTCTCCAGTCTTACCTCACAGCAGGAACTGTGACAGGCACATCAGCAGGATCCATCCTGGTGAAGACACATTGCAGAATGATAGGGGTTGGAAGGGATCTCTGAAGATCATCTAGTCCAACACATCCCTGCAGAGCTCTTCCAAGGAGGATCTGGTGGGGTTGCACTGCCTGGCTGCTGCATGACTTCTGCATCACCCCTTGGCCCCAAAGTAATTCTGATAACTGCTTGCCTTGACAACTATTTTTCTCCAAGCACTTGCACTGTGTTTTTTATTGTGGGCTTTCTGGTGAAATAAAAGCAAGAAGAAATAAGAGCAATAGCAGCAGTTACCAGAGCCCCTGGAGCTAACAAAATACAGCTTTGGAGTAAAGATGAGGTTCATTTTATTAGCTGTACTACCTGTTTGCCAACGGCATGCTCAATTCAGGCTGAAAAGTTCTAACAAGTTAACTCTTTTGCCACCCACCTGCTGAAGGACCACTGGCTGGTGATGTGTCCAGGTTGGCTGGACACGGTGATGGTGGGATGCAAGGTGCTGCACGAGGGAACCTAAGAGTGCTGTGTCCAGTTCTGGGCTCCTCAATTCAAGAGAGATGTTGAAGTGCTGGAAGGTGTCCAGAGAAGGCACCAAAGCTGGTGAGGGGCCTGGAGCACAGCCCTGTGAGGAGAGGCTGAGGGAGCTGGGGGTGTTTGGCCTGCAGAAGAGGAGGCTCAGGGCTGACCTCATTGCTGCCTACAAGTCCCTGAAGGGAGGCTGTAGCCAGGTGGGGTTGGTCTCTTCTGCCAGGCAAGCAGCAAGAGAAGAAGGGGACAGAGTCTGAAGTTGTGGCAGGGGAGGTCTGGGCTGGCTGTTAGGAGGAAGTTGTTGTCAGAGAGAGTGATTGGCATTGGAATGGGCTGCCCAGGGAGGTGGTGGAGTCTCTGTGCCTGGAGGTGTTGAAGCAAAGCCTGGCTGAGGCACTTAGTGCCATGGTCTGGTTGATTGGCCAGGGCTGGGTGCTAGGTTGGCCTGGCTGAGCTTGGAGGTCTCTTCCAACGTGGCTGATTCTATGATAAAGGCAGAGGCTGATGTGCTGCTGCATGGGTGTAAGGGGGGAATCTCCATGTGCCTGCCCCAGCACTTGGTGGGGACAACAGATACAACCCATTGATGCAGCCACAGTTGGGGCTGGAGGTGAAGCAGGGGTAATGTCCACCCCCTCTCTCACCCATTCTGGTCCCCTAGCAGGAGCTAGGATTGCTACTAAAACCACTTCCATGGAGGCAAGGCTGGTAGCCAGGTGGAAGGGATGTCCTGCAACCCCTACCTACCATGAGAGAAGACCTCACTCTGCCTGCCCACCCCTTGAGAGCAGCCTGAGGCATGGGATTTCCTCCTCTCCCCCTGACTGTGTGTGATTGCAGCAAATCCCTCTCTGCAGGAGCTGTGTGAGTGGCTAAAACAGAGCTCAGCACTGGAAGGAGCCCTCCACCATCTCCGCTTGCCTCCCCCAGCAGTCGGCTGCTTGGGTCCTGCTGGGCAGGGATCGTGGCTGGTAAAAGCAGCTGCGACTGAAATCACATCAACCACCCCAGCCAAGGTGATAATTCGTTTCTGTGAGGCCATCTGACACCCTGCAAGAGCCTGGTCAGGGCACACAGTGGGGGAGCTGGGGTCTGCAGAGGTGGAGATTAGCTTTATGCCAGGGACTTTTCCCTCCAAGCCACCTCCAGAGCCTGCCTGGGGAGGTTTCACAGACTCAGAACGGCTTGATTTAGAAGGGACATTAAAGACTATCTAGTTCCAACACCACTGCCGTGGGCAGGGACACCTCACACACAAGAGCAGGTTGCTCAAATGCCCATCCAGCCTGGGTCTTAAGTGCCTCAATACATGAGGTGTCCACAGCTTCTCTGCAAAACCTGTTCCAGGGTCTCACCACCCTCATAGTAAAGAATGTCTTCCTAACGTCCAATCTAGATCTTCCCTATTCTAGTTTAAAGCCATTTCCCCTCATCCTATCACTACAAGCCCTCGTGAAAAGTCCCTCCCAGCTTTCTTGTAGCCCCTCTCAGTTCCTGGAAGGCCACTGTAAGGTCATAGGATCACAGGATGTTAGGGGTTGGAAGGGACCCAAGGAGATCGAGTCTAACCCCTCCTTCAGCCTGCCCTCCTAGGAGAGCTGCCCCAGCCCTCTGATCATCTTTGTGCCCCTCCTCTGGACCCTGTCCAACAGATCCATCTCCTCCTACTTGTGCTAGGGACTCCAGAACCGGACACAACACTCCCACTGAGTTCTCACCAGAGCAGAAAGGCAGAATCACCTCCCTTGACCTACTGACCACACATGTTTGCACCTACCTGCAGCCCTTCATCCTACCTGGGAGGCCTGAGCTCTGACAGCCTCTACTGGTTGACACCAAACCAACCTGGTGTTGATGCCCCCCAGTCTCTGCATCGTGTCTGCTGCATGTGCAAAGGAGATGTTCAGTGCAGGGGACCATCTCCCTTACCCAAGAGTCAGACCAGGCTAAGCACCCCGAGATCCTTCCCTATCCCTGTGAAAAGAAGGCTGCTGCAGGCTGAACACCCTGGGATCCCACACCCACCAGGCATTACAGAGCATCTGCACTCTGCAAGCCCTGGCAGGGACCAATATTCTAACCATTGGGTGATACTACCCTGCTCCCAGCCAGCAGCACTGGACACCTCAGGAGGTTGAGGTCAATCTTTCTTCAGTGGTGCCCAGTAAGGAGCCAAGAGGCAATGGGCACAAACTTGGACACATAAAGTTCCCTCTAAACACAAGGAGGAACTTCTGACTTTGAAGATTGTGGAGCCCTGCAACAACCTGCCCAGAGAGATGGTGGAGTCTCACAGTAAGTCAGAGGATGGAAGGGACCTCCAGAGATCATTGAGTCCAACCCCCCTGCCAAAATCAGGATCACCCAGGGTAGTCCACACGGATGTTGAGATACTGAAACATGCCCAGAGAAGGGTGATGAAGCTGGTGAGGGGCCTGGAACACAACCCTGTGAGGAGAGGCTGAGGGAACTGGAATGGGCTGCCCAGGGAGGCAGCATCCTTGGCTGTCCTGGCAAGGAGCTGGGACCCTCTCCTGCTGCAAAACTCTCTGTCTGCTGGAGTATTTTGGTGGCCCTCCAGCTGTCTATCCATCTGGGAAGGCAAAGTGGAGGATGCCAAGGAGCCTGCTGCAAGCGGATCAGTGAGAGTGTTGGCAGGTCCTGTGCCATCAGCCCCTCTCTCTGTCAGGTGCTGAGGCCACCCATGGTACCCAGTACCCAGGTTTTACCCAGCCTGGTGGCACTGCAGAGGAAGGATCATAGAAGCAACCAGGTTGGAAGAGACCTCCAAGCTCAGCCAGTCCAACCTAGCACCCAGCCCTGTCCAATCAACCAGGCCATGGCACCAAGTGCTGGGGAGCAGAAAGATGCTTTTTGCCGTCTCAGAACAGTTTTGTCCCTGCTTTTAGGAGATGCCTCCACATCTCCCAGCTCTGCCAGCCACACAGAGAACCTACCAAAGGTAAAGCTCTAGATCCCAAGCCAGAGATAATGCTGGGAGCAGTTTTTGGCTAGCAAGTGGAGCCTTTATCATAGAATCAAGCAGGTTGGAAGAGATCTGCAAGCTCAGGCAGTCCAACCTAGCACCCAGCCCTGTCCAATCAATGCAGAATCAAGCAGGTTGGAAGAGACCTCCAAGCTCAGCCAGTCCAACCTAGCACCCAGCCCTGGCCAATCAACCAGACCATGGCACTAAGTACTGGAAAGCCTCAAAGCAGTTTTGTCCCTGCTTTTGGGAGATGCCTCCACATCTTCCAGCTCTGCCAGGCACACAGAGCACCTACCAAAGATAAAGCTCTAGATCCCAAGCCAGAGATAATGTTGGGAGCAGTTTTTGGCTAGCAAATGGAGCAATGTTTGATAGGTGGAAGGCAAAGGGGGTGTGGGGGGGGGGTTGTGTCTGCTCTACAGCAGGTGTTTACCTTGCTTCAAGCTTCTCTTTTCTTTATCCTGGTCAGGTAAGCCCTGGAAATGTCACCTTCCCACGCCTGTAATTAAACCCTGGGACTTCCTTCCTGGAGAACATGAACACACTTCATTTTTTATATGGCTTTTGTTTGTTGGGTTTGTTTTTTTTCTTTCCTCTCTCTTCCAAACAAAAAATTGCCCCCAAAACTTCTTGGTTTATTTTCTTCTGGCTCCAAAAAAACAAAAATCAATGATGCAGATGTTCACCACGTAGCTGGATATCACCATGGCAACTGAGTTTGTCCTCCTGCCTGCCTGCCCCAGCCCCTTTTGTGGCCAAGAAGAAGAAAGGGGTGGGGAGGGTGGGAGAGAAAGGGGGAAAAAGTTATTATTAAGAAAAGAAAAAAATTAAAAATAAGCAATTTTAATAATGTCATGGGGGAAGGGGGGGGGGGGAAGCAGACAGGGATATAAAAATCCATTAAGAGCTGGAGTGGTCCTCACAATGGGAAGTGCTCCAACTCCTTCCCTTGCTGTCGCTCGCTCTCTTCAACCCCCTGAAAGGTAACCTTTAAAACACACTCTGCAGTGTGGTACTTAAACCTCTGGCATTTACCTTCATTTCACTCTGGCTTTTATTTCTTTGGAGGGGAGGAGGCCTTTTCTGTTCTAAGAGGACAAGTTGGGTGCATTTCCCCCCCCTGCCTTTCCACTAGGCTTGATTATTTTCCCCTCCTCTGCTTGTGGTTTCTGGTTTGCCTCTTGTTTTGTGGTCACCACCATCTGTGCACACAGCCCCAGGGCTCCTGCTGCCCCCTCGAGTACCCCAAACGAGCATTTTAACATCTTAAATGCAGGGTAAAGGTGATATAAGTGATGAGGGAAGGGAACAGTGGGCCTGGAGAGCCCAGAAGGTTGCAGGAGGGGACTCATACTAAGAAGGTTGTGCTCCCTGAGGACTACACTCAAGCCACAGCACTTCTTTTGGGGGTTCTTACAGTGTTTTTGGTTCTTACAGATGTTAGGCAAATGGTTGCACTTAATGATCTTAAAAGATCTTTTCCCTCAATGATTCTATGAAGGTAGTGGCTGTAGTCTACCTGGACTGCAGCAAAGCCTTTGACACTGTCTGCCACAAGCAGCTCCTGGCAAAGCTGGCAGCTCATGGCTTGGACAGATTCACGCTGATATGGGTCAAGAAATGGCTGGATGGCAGAGCCCAGAGAGTGGTGGTGAATGGTGCCACATGCAGTTGGCAGCTGTCACTAGTGGTGTGCCCCAGGGATCAGTGCTGGGCACAGTCCTGTTCAGTATCTTAACTGATGATCTGGAGCAGGGGACTGAGTCCTCCATCAGTAAGTTTGCAGATGACAGCAAGCTAGGAGCAGGTGTGGAGCTGTTGGAGGGTAGGAGAGCCCTGCAGAGGGACCTTGCCAGGCTGGATGGGTGGGCAGAGGCCAAAGGGATGAGATTGAACAAAGCCAAGTGCAGGGTTCTGCACTTTGGCCACAACACCCCCAAGCAGCACTACAGGCTGGGGACAGAGTGGCTGAGAGCAGCCAGGCAGAAATGGACCTGGGGGTGCTGGTAGGTAGTAGCTGAAGATGAGGCAGCAGTGTGCCCAGGTGGGCAGGAGAGCCAATGGCATCCTGGGCTGGCTCAGGAAGAGTGTGGCCAGCAGGACAAGGGAGGTTCTTCTGCCCCTGTACTCAGCACTGCTCAGGCCACACCTTGAGTGCTGTGTCCAGTTCTGGGCTCCTCAATTCAAGAGAGATGCTGAGGTGCTGGAAGGTGTCCAGAGAAGGGCAAGGAAGGTGGTGAGGGGCCTGGAGCAGAGCCCTGTGAGGAGAGGCTGAGGGAGCTGGGGGTGTTTGGCCTGCAGAAGAGGAGGCTCAGGGCTGACCTCATTGCTGTCTGCAACTCCCTGAAGGGAGGCTGTAGCCAGGTGGGGTTGGTCTCTTCTGCCAGACAAGCAGCAACAGAACAAGGGAATAGAGTCTCAAGTTGTGGCAGGGGAGGTCTAGGCTGGCTGTTAGGAGGAAGTTGTTGTCAGAGAGAGTGATTGGCATTGGAATGGGCTGCCCAGGGAGGTGGTGGAGTTGCTGTGCCTGGAGGTGTTGAAGCCAAGCCTGGCTGAGGCACTTAGTGCCATGGTCTGGTTGATTGACCAGGGCTGGGTGCTAGGTTGGACTGGCTGAGCTTGGAGGTCTCTTCCAACCTGCTTGATTCTATGATTCTGCAGATGCACTCCTCCAGCTCCCACAGACATGACAAATCTGCAACCTCTGCTCAACATTCCCCTCCTCCAGCACCTCTGCCCACTAACCCTTGCTGACTGATGCCTGCCAAACACCCATCTTCACTGAGCTCCCTGAGAAGCACCACTCTGCCTGCTCCTCTCCTCCAGTTGTAGCAGAAACTGGCTCACTGCTTGCAGGGGGTGTTGAACAACCTGCACCACACTGCCTGGCAACCTCAGCTTCTCATCAGCCTTCCCCTCACAACCTCCCATCTCTTGGCACATTAAGCTCCGTTAAGAGCTAGACCCAGGAAGCCACCCAGCAGCGAGTGCTTTGCAATGGCTTCATCACAGCCCTGTGGATGCTCTCTCAAGTTGTGCTGGGGGAGGTCTAGGCTGGCTGTTAGGAGGAAACTGTTGGCAGAGAGAGTGATTGGCATTGGAATGGGCTGCCCAGGGAGGTGGTGTGGGCTTCTATGGCTCTTGCTGAAGGAGATCTACACATGCCAGTCATGGCTGGTCACTGTTTTGTCACAACCTGCTTGCTACATTGGTTTCCACCTGCAGACAGACCCTGCTTCAGGAGTTGTGTGATTAGCAGAGCATCTCCCTTCTCATTACTAAAGAAAATCTTGCATCTTCTAGATTGAAAGACAGCTTGAAAATATGACCTAAGGGTGTCCAGACACCCACAGGCAAAGAAAGAATCCAAACTATATTAATAAAAAGGAACTTGCTCCTTATCTTTGGTGTGTGTTGGGTTTTTTTTTCCAAAGCCACTCATTAATTTCAAGCATGACCCAGGAACAGAGGCATGAATGAGGATTTCTTCCTAGCCCCAGCTGCACCTGTGCTTCCAAGGCTGGTTCTGTCATGCCATCCACAGCAGGAGACCACAGCATCCCCATCTCCTGCACACCCTAAATACCTGGGAGGGATGGAGAGAGATTCCTTCACCCCATAGCTAGGAGACTGGAGCAGCCCACAGAATGTTAGGGGCTGGAAGGGACCTTGAAAGCTCATCCAGCCCAACCTCCTCTGCCAGAGCAGGATCACCTATACCAGATCACACGGGAATGCATCCAAGCAGGTCCTGAATATCCAAGCAGGTCCTGAATATCCAGCAGCTCTCCATATTAAAGACAAGCACATGCCAACAGGACATCTTTTCCCATGGGAAGCAGAAAGACACAGGAATGAGCCCTTGGCATCAACCCCCTCTTCAAGAAGAGAAAGCAGGGTCAGAATTGCTTGAGTCATTGACTACCAGCACAAGGTGGCTTCGATGCCTGCAGTGCTGAGAGATGGGAGACTCATTCATACAACCAATCAGGTTGGAAGAGACCTCCAAGATCATCCAGCCCAACCTATCAGGTAGCTCTGCTGTTCCATCAAGCCTTTAACCACCTGCCTGGGCCTTCTTGTAGGGAAAAGGGAGAAGCCATATGCTTACATTTGCACACAGGGTCACAGAATGTCAGGGGCTGGAAGGGACCTCAAAAGCTCATCCAGTCCAAGCCCCCTGCCAGAGCAGGATCACCTATACATGATCACACAGGAATGCATCCAGGCAGGTCTTGAACATCTCCAGCGACTCCACAACCTCCCCTGGGCAGCCTGTTCCAGTGTTCCATCACCTTCACAGTGAAAAAAAAATCCCTCCTCATTTTTTTCCATAGAGCTTCCTATGGCTCAGCTTCCACCCACTGCCCCTTGCCCTGTCACTGGGCATCACCCAGCAGAGCCTGGCTCCAGCCTCCTGGCACTCACCCTTTGCATGTTTATAAACATGAACAAGCCCTAGGGTGAGAAGGGTGCCCAAAAAGCTGCTTGCCTTTCCCAGGCTCCTTCTAGCACCAGAGTTATGCCCTGGGGACTTCTTCTACCTCAAAGCCCAAACGCAGGGACATGGCAAGGACAACATTACCAGTATAGGGGGGTTTGGGTTCCCCACTTGCCCACACAGAACCAAAGAATCATTTTGGTCACACTTAATGCCATGGTCTAGGTGACAGGACAGGGCTGGTGCTAGGTTGCATTGGATGAGCTTGGAGGTCTCTTCCAACCTGGTTGATTCTATGAAACACACCTTTTAATATCAAGTCCAGCCATTAACCCAGCAGTGACAGGTGACCACTAAACCATGTCCATCAGCACCACAGCTACATTATCTTTTAAATCCCTCCAGGGATGTGGACTCCACTCCTGCCATGGGCAGCTTGGTCCAGAGATTAGCAAACCTTAGAGCAGAACTTTTCCTTCATGTCCAACCTAAACTTGCCAATTTCCTCTTGCTATAATGGTTGGATTGGAGTATCTTAGAGTTTTTTTCCAACTAATTTTTTTCTCTTTTCTGATTTTACCTGAAGGTTTCTGGGTCTTGAATCATAGAATCAAGCAGGTTGGAAGAGAGCTCCAACCTTATCCAGTCCAACCTAGCACCCAGCCCTGGCCAATCAACCAGACCATGGCACTAAGTGCCTCAGCCAGGCTTTGCTTCAACACCTCCAGGCACAGCCACTCCACCACCTCCCTGGGCAGCCCATTCCAATGCCAATCACTCTCTCTGGCAACATCTTCCTCCTAACATCCAGCCTAGACCTCCCCTGGCTCAACTTCAGACTGTGTCCCCTTCTTCTCTTGCTGCTTGCCTGGCACAAGAGACCAACCCCACCTGGCTACAGCCTCCCTGCAGGTAGCTGTAGACAGCAATGAGGTCAGCCCTGGGTTGGACTGGATGAGTTTGGAGTTCTCTTCCTACCTGGTTGATTCTATGATTCCAGTTGCATTTAGATGGTGCAGCTGCTGACCCTCTGGACAAGAAAGGAGCTGCACCTAAAGAAAGGCAATAAAAAGTGCAAAGGTATGGAATGGCCTAAAGATTTTGTCTGACCATGATGGGATGAGGCTGTGGTGGCACTGAAACAGGAAAACAAAAGAAAACTGAATGCTTCAGTGTTTGCAGAGATGAAATTGAAGCTTTCTGGCCTGGGCCATCGATTGCATTTCACTTTCACAAGCAGTTGTGTGGCAGCACAAATTACAGAGGACATGGAATGCACATTTCTCAGCCATCAATTTGCTCATTTGGGGCAAGAAACTCCTCAGAGTGAGCCAGCAGGCTGGCATCTATAGGAATTCAATGCAAAGGAAAAGCTAGAAGCCATCATGCATGGCTCAGCTGAGGATCTCCAATATACTGCAGCTGTGTCACTTCAAAACACTCTGGTACGCATCAGGCAGCACATCAAGATGAACCTGAGTGCCAGGCAGCTCCTCAGCACTCAACCTTTGCATTGCCAAAGAGCCCACCCATCAGATTCCCACAACTCCTCCAAGGACACAATATAGGGCTGCATTTTAATCCAAGAAAAGACACAAGAGGCTGCGAGAGGAGGAAGAGAAAGCAGCAGAGACAAGGAGAGATTGGTGGGTCAGGGACTGGCAGTGTCAGAAAGCAGCTGAATAAGAGGCCCATAACAGAGCACAGATGTAACTACTGGTCCCAGGAAGGTATTTCCCCTTTCTCACAGCATGAAAATACGTGGGGCTGGGAGCTGGACTTCAGTGCTGAAGAGAACAGACTTGTTTTAATGAATGTTGGGGTTGAGGGGGGGAGTTACTACTCAAACTCACTGCCTCAGGGTGCCCTGTGACATTGTCTTACTGCAAACTTGATGGCTTCATGCATGAGCCACTTGCCACAACCTTGCTAACTCCTGGGGTTGCACAGGTACTGAATACAGAGGTTAAGAGAGGGGAGATGTTGGGAGGGAGATGAGCTGGGGTTGCAGAGTTACTGAGTGAAGAGTTAAGAGAGGGGAGATGTTGGGAGGGAGATGGGCTGGGGTTGCACAGGTACTGAACACAGAGGTTAAGAGAGGGGAGATGTTGGGAGGGTGATCTAGAGAGGAAGAGCAGCTTAGTTTTTAGTATGCACCTCTCTAGTGCCTCAGCAGAGTCAGAGCCATTTGGGAGGTCTGGTTGGAATGATTCTGCCCTTGGCATTCAAGCCCAGAGGTAATGGTGAAGGCTGCAAGGCATGTGATGGCTGTAAAGAGCTTGACTAGAGATGTTTGCCAAGTTAAATACCTCCAAACACTGCTTTCTGCCAACAAAGAGATTCAAATCAACCAGGAGAATAAAAACTGCCATAGCTGCTGCTGCTATCCAAGCTGTTATTCAGAGGAGGTCTTCTCTGTGCTTCAAACATCAGTATGGCATTTCTGTTGGCATAGTCTTACATGGTCCAGAGTTTTCTTCTCCCATTCACAGAATCCCAGCCTGGTAGTAGTTGGAAGAGACCTCTCAAGATCCTCCAAGACTAACTCCCCTGCTAAAGCAGAATCACCCACAGCAGCTTGCCCAGGATCACAACAGCCAGGTGGGTTTAGAACCTCTCCAGGGAAGGAGACTCCACAACCTCTTTGAGAAGCCTCTCCTGTGCTCCAGCACCCTCACACCAAATAAATTTCTCCTCTTGTTCAGGTGGAACCTCTTGGGTTCCAGTTTGTGTCCATTTCCCCTTGTCATGTTACTGGGCACCACTGCAAAGAGCCTGGCCACATCCTCTGCTCCCACCCTTTAGCTGTTGCTCAGATCCCCTCTCAGCCTACTCTTCTGCAGGCTTAATAGCCCCAGGTCTCTCAGCCTTTCCTCCTCACAGAGATGCTCCAGGCCCCTAGCACCTTCATAACCTCTGCTAGTCTCTTTCCAGTACTTTCTGGTCTCTCTTAAACTGGGGAGCCCAGAACTGAACAGAACATTCCAGAAATGGCTTCAGTAGGGCAGAGTAGAGAGTGAGGAGAACCTCCTTCAGCCTGCTGGCCATACATTCAATCCACCCTGTGATGGTTTCCCTTTCACAGCCTATAATCTAGTTCCTCTCACTAAAATATCCCAGCTAGGCTCAAACTAGCACACACCCAAAGATAGGTGACTTCTCCCATCACTGCCTGCAAGCAGCATGCTGCTGGAAATCCTTGCCTGTCCCTCTCCTGGAGTTCCCCATCACCACCCTTTCAGAGCCATCTTTCCCTTTTTGCAGGCACACTCCTGACACATCCTGGGTTTTTTCTCATCCAAGCCAGATCTGGAGTGAAAGCAGCCAAAGGGCATTTCAGTGGAAGAGGTGTCAGGCAGGGTGACAAAATGCTGTGAGAAGTGTCCTCACAAGATGCTGATGGGGCCCAAGCAATGCCTTAACACTTCCTCTGATCATAGAATCAAGCAGGTTGGAAGGGACCTCCAAGCTCAGCCAGTCCAACCTAGCACCCAGCCCTAGACAAGCAACATAGAATCATAGAAGCAAGCAGGTTGGAAGAGACCTCCAAGATCATCCAGTCCAACCTAGCACCCAGCCCTGTCCAATCAACTAGGCCATGGCACTAAGTGTCCCATCCAGCCTTTATTGCTAATGGTTGGTTTCACCCAGATTTAAGGGCTGTTGGCATCCTGGAAACCCTTGGCCACTTGTGCAGAAACCCAGACTCATTCACCAAACAGCAGTGGCAAGAGCACAGAAGGAGAGGCTCACACTCCTCTGGCTGCAGCCCAGCCCTTGGCTGCCTGCTGGGCTGCAGGAGGGCACTGCTGGCTCCTGGGCAGAGCTCAGAGGGAGAGGACCAAAGGCTGGCTCACTCTGTTGTCAGGAGAGGAAGGATCACAAATCAACTTCTTATCAACATCTACGAAGATCTAAAGGGTGAGTGTCAAGATGAAGGTGTCAGGCTCTTACTGGTGCTGCCCAGTGACAGGACAAGGAACAATGGGTACAAGCTAGGACACAGAAGGCTCCACCTCATATCCATAAAAGGGATATTTCTTTACTGTGAGGGTGCTGGAGCAGGCTGCCCAGAGAGGTTGTGGAGTCTCCTTCCCTGGAAGCTTTCAAAACCCACCTGGATGCATTCTTGTACGACCTGCCTTAGGTGATCCTGCTTTGGTAGGGGGGTGTTGGACTTGATGATCTCTTCCAACCCCTAATATTCTGTGGTTCTGTGAAACCAGACCACACAAGCTTGTTGATCACATCACACACTCCACCTGTCGGCACACTTTCCTCCCAAGGGGACAGATTAAAGGCTCAGAGTGCTTCTCCTTCCAAAGGAGAAGTGAAGTCTACCAGCATTATAGCCATGACATTAACACCAAGGACAGGCTTTTAACCCTTCACCCAAAGAAGTAGAAGCTATCTGTGGTACCAACTAAGCTTTAATAAACAGAAAATCATTTCTAACAGCTTCAGCCACCTAATTAGACACAGGCAATCTACTCCTGCAGGCTCCCTGGCCAACAAAAAACTATCAGGAGACAGCAGTGAAACACAAGCTCTGCACAAACTTTCATAGAAGGTCAGCTCTGACCTCCTGTACAACTGCTGAAAGTGGAGCTGAGGGTGAGAGGAAAGGACAGGGCATCTAATCTGTGGCATTGCTCAGGTCCAGGCTCTGGAGGGATCCCCAGGGAGTGAGAGCTTCAGAAAGGATCAGATTTTTTCTTTCCATCACAGCTGTCCAGAAGGGCTGGACAAAGATGGACAGGATAAGAGAGCCTTCAGTTAATTCCACTTTAAACCTAATTTCATTTCCTTTTTAATTAGAGCAGCAGCAGCCTTGTTTTAACAACTGATTATCTCTCCTGGGCAGCTCTCTGTGTGTTCTTCTTGGTCACTTTGTCATTTTTTTCTCCCTAAGCAAAGCTCTGCTGTAATTGTAACACAAACAAAGGGAGTGAAGCAGAGCACAGGCAGCTGGAAGAATGCTCTGCCAGACCTCACTAACTGATTATGAAGAGTTAGGTGTAGCAAAAGCCAAATCCTCTCTCCAACAGGCACTCAACTCTCATACCATATCTCTTACCTGTGCATCTCATGCCCAGCAAATGCAGCTTCTTCCAGCAGCTCCTAGGCACCCAAGAATCCTTTCTTCCCATTCTCCCAAATCATGGAATTAACAGCAGCATCTAACCCCACCCTCCCCCTTAAAGCCAACAGCAGGGCCAGGGCACAGGTGAAGGGATTTTAGCCCTGGCATGGCTAACACCTCTGCAGGTGGATGTGGTTGTCTCTAACAGGCAATAGGAAGGGGGGGACAGAGCATCACTGGTGCCTTTCTCCAACACTTTGCTCTTTCCATAGAAGTGTTTTGACTGGAAAAGACCTCTAAGTTTACTGACTCCAACTATTGACCTAACATCACCATAGAATCATAGAATCAACCAGGTTGGAAGAGACTTCTAAGCTCATCCACTCCAACCTAGCACCCAGCCCTGTCCAATCAACTACACCATGGCACTAAGAGCCTCATCCAGGCTTTGCTTCAACACCTCCAAGCACAGTGACTTGGGCAGCCCATTCCAATGCCAATCACTCTCTCTGACAACAGCTTCCTCCTAACAGCCAGCCTAGACCTCCCCAAGCACAACTTGAGAGAGCATCCACAGGGCTGTGATGAAGCCATTGCAAAGCACTCGCTGCTGGGTGGCTTCCTGGGTCTCTTAACGGAGCTTAATGTGCCAAGAGATGGGAGGTTGTGAGGGGAAGGCTGATGAGAAGCTGAGGTTGCCAGGCAGTGTGGTGCAGGTTGTTCTACACCCCCTGCAAGCAGTGAGCCAGTTTCTGCTACAACTGGAGGAGAGGAGCAGGCAGAGTGGTGCTTCTCAGGGAGCTCAGTGAAGATGGGTGTTTGGCAGGCATCAGTCAGCAAGGGTTAGTGGGCAGAGGTGCTGGAGGAGGGGAATGTTGAGCAGAGGTTGCAGATTTGTCATGTCTGTGGGAGCTGGAGGAGTGCATCTGCAGAATCATAGAATCAAGCAGGTTGGAAGAGACCTCCAAGCTCAGCCAGTCCAACCTAGCACCCAGCCCTGGCCAATCAACCAGACCATGGCACTAAGTGCCTCAGCCAGGCTTTGCTTCAACACCTCCAGGCACGGAGACTCCACCACCTCCCTGGGCAGCCCATTCCAATGCCAATCACTCTCTCTGCCAACAACTTCCTCCTAACATCCAGCCTAGACCTCCCCTGCCACAACTTAAGACTCTATTCCCTTGTTCTGTTGCTGGTTGTCTGGCAGAAGAGACCAACCCCACCTCACTACAGTGTCCCTTCAGGGAGTTGCAGACCAACCCCCACCTGGCTAAACCACATCTCCCCAATGTGTTTTGATATTGTCTCCTACAACTTCCTTGTAGATAAGCTCAGGAGATGTGGCATCAATGGCTGGACTGTGGGGTGGGTTGAAAAGTGGCTCCACAACAGAGTCCAGAGAGTTGTCATCAATGGCACAGAGCTGAGTTGGAGGCCTGTGGCCAGTGGTGTTCCCCAGGGATCACTACTGGGTCCAGTTATGTTCAGTATCTTTATCGACGACCTGGATGAGGGCACTGAGTGTACCCTCAGCAGGTTCACTGATGATACAAAACTGGGGTTGGGGTTGGGGGGTATCTGCCAGTGTGTCAGGTTGTGCTGCCATCCAACGACCTCTGGACAGGCTGGAGAGCTGGGTGAAGGCTAACCTTATGATATTCAAGAAGGAGAAGTGCAGGGCCCTCCATCTGGGGAAGAATAACAACAGGCAACAGTACAGGCTGGGGGCTGCCCTGCTGGAAAGCAGCTCTGTGGAGAAAGACCTTGAGAGGCCTGGTGGGCAGCAAGTTCTGCATGGCCCAGCAATGTGCCAGCAATGGCATCCTGGGGTGCATCAGGAAGTGTGGCCAGCAGGTCTAGGGAGCTGCTTCTCCCCCTCTCCTCTGCCCTGGTGAGACCACACCTGGTGTCCAATTTTGGGTTTCCCAGTTCAAGAGAGACAAGGACCTGCTGGAGAGAGTCCAGTGGAGAGCCACGAGGGTGACTGGAGGACTTGAGCCTCTCCCCTTTGAAGAGAGACTGAGAAACCCAAAGCTGTTCAGCCTGGAGAAGACTGAGAGGAGATCTGATCAAGGTGTACAAATATCTGAGGGGTGGGGGTCAAGTGGCTGGGGCCAATCTCGTTTTGGTGCTCAGCAGCAGTAAGCCAAGGAGCAATGGCTACAAGCTGGAATACAGAAGCTTTCACCTCAACATGAGGAGAAACTCCTTTACAGTGAGGGTGAGAGAGCACTGGAACAGGCTGCCCAGAGAGGCTGTGGAGTCTCCTTCTCTGCAGACTTTCAAACTCTGCCTGGATGCATTCCTGTGCAAACTACCCTAGGGGATCCTGCTTTGGCAGAGGGGTTGGACTCGATGCCCTCTGGAGCTCCCTTCCAACCTTTAAAGTTCTGTGATTCCCCAAATTCACCTTGCTGCAGCCAGCCCATCCCATGAGCCATCTCCAAGAGCAACAAGGGTTAAAAGCTGTCATCCCTTGCCTCCAAACCCAGCTCCCTGCAGTCATTTCTTTGCTGTTTTTACTGGGATGTGTCATGCTTCTACTTAGCTTGTTCCAACCAACTGCCTGTGCCAACGCTTGGCTCCTGCTGGAAAGCCACGCTCCAGGGAAGGGAAAACAAGCTGGGAGTGGGAAGCAGGCACCAAGACACCCACCCTGAGAACCTTGCCTTAACATGTGTGTGTGTGTGGGGGTGACTCAAGGGGGCCAAAGATCTACTTGTACCCCTGCAGCTTGCTTTGGACATGGAGCTTAGCAGAGGAGCAGAGTCTTGTGCCCAGCAGCAGCTCACTGTGTCAGGCCCCTGTCAACACACTGCTCTGCTAAGCATGGTGGAGCAGCGGTGCTGTGAGCAGCCCCCAACCCTGCCAGCTTCCCAGCACCTTGTTACGAGATGTGTTTTGTCCAAAGCTGCTCTTTCTCTCTCCAAAATAAACTCATTCAGGGAAAAAACACAAACCAACAACAAGTCGGAGTCACCATCCCTGGAGGTGTTGAAGCAAAGCCTGGTTGAGGCACTTAGTGCCATGGTCTGGTTGATTGGACAGGGCTGGGTGCTAGGCTGGGCTGGCTGAGCTTGGAGGTCTCTTCCAACCTGCTTGATTCTGTGGTCTGGTTGATTTGATAGGGTTGGGTGCTAGGTTGGACTGGATGAGCTTGGAGGTCTCTTCCAACCTGGCTGATTCTATGACTCTATGAACAACAACAAACGATTCAAACTGCAGCACATCCAACCCCTCCTCACATCCTTAAGGCCTTTCAGCACCAGTAAAGGGCTAGGAAGCCACCATGTCCCTTTTTCCCAACCGACTTCCATGCTGGCAGCTGATTCCCAGATGTGAGGTGTAGTTTACTTTCCTTTTTCCATGCCCTCACCCCTCTTCCTCTCGGCACTGCCTCTCCCTTTGGCTAAGGGCATGTACCGGCAGCATCCAGAGGGGTCTTTTCATAGCAGAAGGGTTTTTATGGTACAAAATTGATCTGCACCCGGGGGTGAGGGTGTGTGGGGTGTGCCACTAGTGCAGGTATAAAGATGCTGAGTGGCCTGGAGCATCTCTGCGAGGAGGAAAGGCTGAGACCTGAGGCTGTTTAGCCTGAAGGAAGAACAGATCAATGCTGATTGATAACTAAAGGGGGAGAGGGGAGGCAAGAAGATGGAGCCAGACCCTCTTCAGTGGTGCCCAGTGAGAGGACAAGAGGCAATGGGCACAAAATGGAACCCAAGAGGTTCTGTCCAAACAGGAGGAGAAACATTTTTGCTATGAGGGAGCTGGAGGTCTGGAGCAGGCTGCCCAGAGAGGTTGTGGAGTCTCCTTCTCTGAAGAGATTCCAAACCCACCTGGACACTATGAACCCAGGCAAGCTGATGTGGGTAAACCTGGTTTAGCAAGGGGGTTGGACTGGATCATCTCCAGAGGACTTTTCCTACCCAAACCATTCTATGATGATTCTCTATTGCTAGGATGATGCTTTAAATCATAGAATCATAGAAACAAGCAGATTGGAAGAGACCTCCAAGCTCATCCAGTCCAACCTAGCACCCAGCACTATCCAGTCAACTAGACCATGGCACAGGTTGGAAGAGACCTCCAAGCTCATCCAGTCCAACCTAGCACCCAGCCCTATCCAATCAACCAGACCATGGCATTAAGTGACTCATCCAGGCTTTGCTTTGAACACCTCCAGGGAGGGCAACCCCACCACCTCCCCATCCCCATCCTCCTCATGACTGAGGCCTGAAGTTCCTGGTAGCTCACACACCCTTCTCACGACATACACAAGGTCTTGAAGATGAAAAAACAGGAAGATGCAAAGCACTGCACACAGCACCAATTTCACACACAAACACAGACACACACACACACACCCCTTTTCTCTCCAGAGTCCTGAGCTGGTGTTTAAATTTCCTACACCCCACAAAAACTCATTAAGGAGTTTTGGAGCAGCCACCTCGGTGGCATCTTCCTCCTCTCCAAATGGGATGCGACAGCTTAGAGTTAATAAGTCCAAGAGGAATACTTTGGGAATCAGATGGTGTCACAACGTGTTGTTAAAATAGCAGGTGAGCTGGCCCATTTGGAGAGCTTAATGGGTCCATGGTTTAAAAATATCTGTGCTACTTCTTGCCCTCCAGATAATAAAGCTGTGGCAGATATGGATTTTCCTGCCCCAAGGGGGTCTCACTGCCTGTGCAAACTCCTCCTGCTCCTCTTACGATGCTGTTTCAGGGGAGGGTGGCTGTAGGGGATCTCATGCAGGGTTAGGCAAAGATGATTTTGGTGGAAGGGATGATCATCACTGTCTCCACCTTGAGGGCATTGCCCTGGTGTCAGGTGCTCCTTCTTCCCAAACATCTTCCCTCTGCTGGGGGGATTAGCCAGGACTAAGCTCTCACTGAGGTCTCCAAGGACCTTCCCATGCTTGATGTCAAAGCCTCCCCATAGAATCATAGAACCAACCACGTTGGAAGAGACCTCCAAGCTCAGCCAGTCCAACCTAGCACCCAGCCCTGGCCAATCAACCAGACCATGGCACTAAATGCCTCAGCCAGGCTTGGCTTCAACACCTCCAGGGACGGTGCCTCCACCACCTCCCTGGGCAGCCCATTCCAATGCCAATCACTCTCTCTGCCAACAACTTTCTCCTAACATCCAGCCTACACCTCCCCTGCCACAACTTCAGACTGTGTCCCCTTCTTCTGTTGCTGCTTGCCTGGCAGAAGAGACCAACCCCACCTGGCTACAGCCTCCCTTCAGGTAGTTGTAGACACCAGTGCTGAGCACAGGGGCAGAAGAACCTCCCTTGTCCTACTGGCCACACTCTTCCTGAGCCAGGCCAGGATGCCATTTGCTCTCTTGGCCACCTGGCCACATGAACACCCATGGGCAGATTGAAAACAGACATTTTGGACAGCAGTCAGACACAGTCTTCAGGCAGAACCCCATGCTGTGAAGTGTATACACAACCTGGCACCGCTGTGACCACATCCCCAGGCAGCACTCGGTGCTCTGCCAAGTCCCCACACCTCCATCCATGCATTGACAGAGTGGTGGTGGCACCCTGAAAAGAGGACTCCACTACAAAAAAGCTGCAAGCTTTTTGATCCCTCCTACAGCACCAACATTGCCCAAAGCCACAAGCAGCTGTTTTCCTGGTGGGAATAAATTGATGATACTGCTGGGAGTAGGGAATGGGTGCATGAAGAAGAGTATGGCCAGGAGGGCAAGAGAAGCTCTTCTCTCCTTCTACTCAGCCTTAGTCAGGCCACATCTGGAGTACCAGATTCAGTTCTGGGGTCCCTATTTTAGGAGGGACAGGGATCTACTGAAGAGAGTCCAGCAGACGCTAAAAAGACGCTGATGGGCCTGGATCATCTTTGAGAGGAGGAAAGGCTGAGAGACCTGAGACTGCTTATCCTGGAGCTGAACAATGCTCAGCTAGAGGACAATAGGATGGAGCCAGACTCTTTCCAATGGTGCCCACTGAAACAAGGACAAGGAGCAGTGGGCACAAACTGGAACTGAGGAAGCTCCATCTGAACATGAGGAGAAAGTTCTTTGCTGTGAGGGTGCTGGAAGACTGCAGCAGGCTGCCCAGAGAGGTTGTGATTCCAGACCCACCTGGACATAGCAATCCTGGGCACCCTGCACTAACAGGGGAGCAGGCTGCACAGAGAGGTTGTGGAGCCTCCTTCTCTGCTGAGATTCCAAACCCACCTGGACATAGCAATCCTGGGCACCCTGCACTAACAGGGGAGCAGGCTGCACAGAGAGGTTGTGGAGCCTCTTTCTCTGCTGAGATTCCAAACCCACCTGGACATAGCAATCCTGGGCACCCTGCACTAACAGGGGAGCAGGCTGCACAGAGAGGTTGTGGAGTCTCCTTCCCTGATGAGATTCCAAACCCACCTGGACATAGCAATCCTGGGCACCCTGCACTAACAGGGGAGCAGGCTGCACAGAGAGGTTGTGGAGCCTCTTTCTCTGCTGAGATTCCAAACCCACCTGGACATAGCAATCCTGGGCACCCTGCACTAACAGGGGAGCAGGCTGCATAGAGAGGCTGTGGAGTCTCCTTCCCTGATGAGATTCCAAACCCACCTGGACATAGCAATCCTGGGCACCCTGTGTTAAGAGGGGAGCTGGATTAGATCTCCAGAAATCCCTCCCAACCCCACCCCCCACCCACTCTGGGCTTCTCTCCTTCCATCTGGACACACTGATAACAGAGATCAGAGAGCTGGGCAGGGGAGGGCTCAGTTATTTTATCTTTCCCTCTTTTCACCTTGACTCTGTTTGCAAGAACTTAACGCCCAGCACGAAACCTCCCAACCACCAAGTGAAATTTAGTTAGCAGAGCTTCTATTATTCCCAATTTATTACTCCACTGGAGAGAGTTGTGCTGGCTTAAGGGCTGGAGAAAGGAAAAACAGAGGCAGGCAGGCAGGCCCCGGCAGAAGCCAGCAAACCAAACCCAAGGCTCCTGCTGAATGATGACTCACAATTTATAAGCCATTACGTGCAATGGATTTCAACTCTATTTATGGCAGCAGAGCTGCTCACAGCTCAACGACAACAACCAAAAAAAATCAATGTGGTAAATGTGGAGGGAAAGGCTGAAATTATTAATGTGCTGGAGAGAAACGCCGCGGCACAGCCCCTGCCCACTGAGTAAGGGCAAGCCACGGGATCATAGAAGCAGTCAGGGTTGGAAGGGACCACAAGGATCAGCCAGTTCCAACCCCCCTGCCAGGACCAGGGACACCCTACCCTAGAGCAGCCTGCACACAGCCTCAGCCAGCCTGGCGGCCAGTCACTAGTGGTGTCCCTCAGGGATCAGTGCTGGGCCCATCCTCTTTAACATCTTCATTGATGATCTGGATGAGGGCATGGAGTCAGTCATCAGCAAGTTTGCAGATGACACCAAGCTGGGGGCAGATGTGGCTGGGTTGGAGGGCAGAAGGGCTCTGCAGCAGGACCTTAACCGCCTGGACAGATGGGCAGAGTCCAATGGGATGGGGTTCAATAGCTCCAAGTGCAGGGTGCTGCACTTTGGCCACAACAACCCCATGCAGAGATACAGGCTGGGGTCAGAGTGGCTGGAGAGCAGCCAGACAGAGAGGGATCTGGGGGTGCTGATTGATACCCGCCTGAACATGAGCCAGCAGTGTGCCCAGGTGGCCAAGAGAGCCAGTGGCATCCTGGCCTGCATCAGGAATGGTGTGGTCAGCAGGAGCAGGGAGGTCATTCTGCCCCTGTACTCTGCACTGCTTAGACCACACCTTGAGTCCTGTGTTCAGTTCTGGGCCCCCCAGTTTAGGAAGGACACTGAGATGCTTGAGCGTGTCCAGAGAAGGGCGACGAGGCTGGTGAGAGGCCTTGAGCACAGCCCTACGAGGAGAGGCTGAGGGAGCTGGGATTGGTTAGCCTGGAGAAGAGGAGGCTCAGGGGTGACCTTATTGCTGTCTACAACTACCTGAGGGGTGGTTGTGGCCAGGAGGAGGTTGCTCTCTTCTCTCAGGTGGCCAGCACCAGAACAAGAGGACACAGCCTCAGGCTGTGCCAGGGGAGATTTAGGCTGGAGGTGAGGAGAAAGTTCTTCACTGAGAGAGTCATTGGACACTGGAATGGGCTGCCTGGGGAGGTGGTGGAGTCGCCTTCCCTGGGGCTGTTCAAGGCAGGATTGGATGTGGCACTTGGTGCCATGGTCTGGCCTTGAGCTCTGTGGTAAAGGGTTGGACTTGATGATCTGTGAGGTCTCTTCCAACCCTGATGATACTGTGATACCCCCAGCCATGGGGCCTCAACCACCTCCCTGGGCAACCCATTCCAGCCTCTCACCACTCTCATGCTCAACAACTTCCTCCTCACCTCCATTCTCAATCTCCCCAGGAGCCCAGGTGGAATCAGCATATGCCACTAATAAGCTTTAAGGTGGGAGATGCCCATGGAGTCATCTGGGATGGAGAGGCATGGGTATGGCAAAGGGAGGGTAGCATTAGAGTCACCTGCCACTGAGGCCACATCCAAAGTTCATCTGTGGGGAAGCAGACTGCAGATTTGCAGGCAAGGCTTTTTGTGGCCTTGGCAAGCAATAAGATGCTGCTTCAAAATAAAAGATTGGGGACAAGAAGAAGAAAAAAGAAGAGAAAAAGATCCTTGGTTAAGTGGCCTCATCTTCTGAGGTGGAGAGAGACAGGCTGGGGGACACACACACAACCAAAGGCCACATGTCTCTCAGCAAATGTAAGGAATCCTACATAGGGTCGGGAGGAATCTCTGGGGATCATTTATTCCAACCCCCATGCTTAAGCAGAAGCACCCAGAGCAGCTTGCCCAGGCTCACAATGTCCAGGTGGGTTTGGAGTCTCTCCAGAGAAAGAAACTCCACAACCTCTCTGGGCAGCCTGCTCCAGCAAATAAGCTTCTCCTTAAGTTTAACTGAAACCATTTGTGACCAAGTTTGTACCTATTGCCTCTTGTCCTCTCTCTGGCTGAAACAGAGGCCAACCTCTACAAAAGGTAAGGCAAGAGAAGTTTATGGCCATGGTGAAGGTCCCTAAAATGTGACATTGCCTGCCAGATGGCCTGAAGAAGTCAGTTATGCTCAAGGCAGGCAGACAGTGCATGGGCAAGGCACCCTAGACAAGGGGTGGCTGCTGTGCTTCTCCTTTGCTTGGGGACAGAGCAGTCACTGGGTGAGGACTGCTGGGTGGGGAGAGGAGGAGTTGAGAGAAGGAGGAGGGAAGAGGAGAAAGAGGAGAGAGGAGGAGGAGAAGAAAAGGAGGAGAGAGCAGGGAATTAATCAGGTTGGAAGAGATGTCCAAGATCATCCAGTCCAACCTAAAGGTTAGATTCATACACAGAGAAGGGATGAACAGAGATCCCATGCCCAGCCTTCATACCTCACTCACTGCTTTGGAAGCCACAACCCCAACTTTGTAATGAAAGCTCTTCAAAGATGTCCCCAGAGTGGTGGCTGGTGATTCTGCCACTCTGCTCTGTTGAGACCTCACCTGGAGTAATGTGTCCAGCTGAGGAGAGGGGGGAGCGGAGAGAGAAGGAGGAGAGAGAAGGAGGAGAGAGAAGGAGGAGAGAGAAGGAGGAGAGAGAAGGAGGAGAGAGAAGGAGGAGAGAGAAGGAGGAGAGAGAAGGAGGAGAGAGAAGGAGGAGAGAGAAGGAGGAGAGAGAAGGAGGAGAGAGAAGGAGGAGAGAAGGAGGAGAGAGAAGGAGGTGAGAGAAGGAGGAGAGAGAAGAGATCAGGTTGGAAGAGATCTCCAAGATCATCCAGTCCAACCTAAAGGTTAGATTCATACACAGAGAAGGGATGAACAGAGATCCCATGCCCAGCCTTCATACCTCACTCACTGCTTTGGAAGCCACAACCCCAACTTTGTAATGAAAGCTCTTCAAAGATGTTCCCAAGGTGGTGGCTGGTGATTCTGCCACTCTGCTCTGTTGAGACCTCACCTGGAGTAATGTGTCCAGCTGAGGAGAGGGGGGAGAGGAGAGAGAAGGAGGAGAGAGAAGGAGGAGAGAGAAGGAGGAGAGAGAAGGAGGAGAGAGAAGGAGGAGAGAGAAGGAGGAGAGAGAAGGAGGAGAGAGAAGGAGGAGAGAGAAGGAGGAGAGAGAAGGAGGAGAGAGAAGGAGGAGAGAGAAGGAGGAGAGAGAAGGAGGAGAGAGAAGGAGGAGAGAGAAGGAGGAGAGAGAAGGAGGAGAGAGAAGGAGGAGAGAGAAGGAGGAGAGAGAAGGAGGAGAGAGAAGGAGGAGAGAGAAGGAGGAGAGAGAAGGAGGAGAGAGAAGGAGGAGAGAGAAGGAGGAGAGAGAAGGAGGAGAGAGAAGGAGGAGAGAGAAGGAGGAGAGAGAAGGAGGAGAGAGAAGGAGGAGAGAGAAGGAGGAGAGAGAAGAGATCAGGTTGGAAGAGATCTCCAAGATCATCCAGTCCAACCTAAAGGTTAGATTCATACACAGAGAAGGGATGAACAGAGATCCCATGCCCAGCCTTCATACCTCACTCACTGCTTTGGAAGCCACAACCCCAACTTTGTAATGAAAGCTCTTCAAAGATGTTCCCAAGGTGGTGGTTGATGTGCATCTGGGCTGCAGGAAGTAAGATGGACTAAAAACAGCCTGCAATTGTGCCCAGGAGGGCTTAGGTTGGGTATTAGGAAAAATTCCTTACCTGAAAGAGTGGTCAGGCATTAGAAGAGGCTGCCCAGGGAGGTGGTGGAGTCACCATCCTTGGAGGTGCACAAGAAAGCCTTGGACATGGCACTTTGGGACATGGTTTAACAGCCATTGTAGCATTGGGCTCTGGTCTTAGAGGTCTCTTCCGACCACAGCAATTCTGTGTTTTCTCTCTTCAAAGGTCCCTTCCAACCCCTACCACTCTGTGCCTCTGGGAAACCCAGGCATCTGCTTCTAAAGGTTGGATGATGTTGGCTTTTCCATTTTGGTGCTCAGCAACCATATGCTGCACTCCCAGGGGAGAGGATTTCTCCTCCAACTTGAGAAAGGAAAGGAGAAAACGATGAGATGGGATGAGAAGCAGAGGGATGGTTTTACATCTCTTTAATCATGACCTTTCTCTTATGTTCCCTCTGTAACATTGGGCAGGAAACTTACTTCTGTTTTAAAAAGCACACCAAAAAAAACCTCCAACCCCAGGGTTTCAAATATGTTCTCATCATTCCCCACCCTGGCACTTTAAATTAATCAGAGCAAAGAAGCCACCGTGAAAATAAAGATACCAGGGCCTGAGTCTCCTCCAGGCAAAACATTGCAAATGCTGCCTGGTGTCTTCGTGTTCCACAAAAAGAGGGGAGGAAAAAGATAAATAAATAATCATTCCTCTCCTTGGCACCTCTCCTCTGGCTCATCTCATGCAAAACATCTAGCAAAAGAGACTGTTCCCAGGCAGCCCCAGAGGCTGGGCAGTGGGGCAGAGCGGAGCAGCGAGCTCGCAGGTAAGTAGTTATGTGTGAACTCACAGAATCAGGCAGGGTTGGGAGGGACCACAAGGGTCAGCCAGGTCCAAGGCCTCCCTGCCATGCCCAGGGACACCCTACCCTAAGAGCAGCCTGCACACAGCCTCACCCAGCCTGGCCTCAAACACCTCCAGCCATGGGGCCTCAACCACCTCCCTGGGCAACCCATTCCAGCCTCTCACCACTCTCAGGATCAACAACTTCCTCCTCATGGTCAGGCTCAATCTCCCCATCTCCAGCTTTGCTCCATTCCCCCTAGTCCTGGCACTCCCTCACGGCATAAAAAGTCCCTCCCCAGCTTTTTGTAGGCCCCCTTCACATACTGGAAGGCCACAAGAAGGTCACCTGGGAGCCTCCTCTTCTCCACACTCAACAGCCCCAACTCTTTCAGTCTGTGCTCACAGCAGAGCTGCTCCAGCCCTCTCAGCATCCTCCTGGCCCTTCTCTGGACACACTCCAGCATCTCCACATCCCTCTTGGAATGGAGGCTCCAGAACTGGATGCAGTACTCCAGGTGGGGTCTCAGCAGAGCACAGCAGAGGGGGAGAATCACCTCCCTGGCCCTGCTGGCCACATTTCTCCTGATGCAGCCCAGGCTCTGCTTGGCTTTCTGGGCTGCAAGTGCACACTGCTGGCTCCTGTTGAGCTTCTCCTCCAGCAGCACCCCCAGGTCCCTCTCCTCAGGGCTGCTCTCCAGCCACTCCCTGCCCAGCCTGCATTTGTGTTTGGCATTGCCTCCACCCAGATGCAGGACCTTGTCCTTGGTCTTGTTGAAGCTCCTGAGGTTGCCTTGTGTCCACCTCTGCAGCCTGTGCAGGTCCCTCTGGATGGATCCCTGCCCTCCAGCCTGTCTGCTGCACCACACAGCTTGGTGTGGGCAGCAAACTTGCTGAGGGTGCAACTCAATGCAGCAAGATTAAATCTGAACCACGTCCTCTGCCAGGCTCCATTTTTTCCCCCTTGGAGTGATGTTACACAAAGCTTAATTGCTTGGGGAAAGGCAAAGGTTTGGGATGCTCCAAAGTTCAGGGAATCCTGCAGGTCCACCAGCACTCTTCAGGAGTCTTCAGGGTGGGGATGAGTTGGAGTGTTTAGGAAGGAGAAGAGAACACCTTGTGATGTATGTGGCCAACTGCTGCCAGTCTGCCAAGCTGACTCATTAGACACCATCAGCCCAAGAAGAAACCTGAAGTGCCAATGATTTCCAATAGCTGGTTCATCTGAGGACATGGTGGCACACAGCGTGTTCAGGGGTGGCTTGCAAGAGGAGCTTGATTCATGTAGCAACCTATTTGCAGTGGAACTGTTTGCTGGGCTGTACTCATCACCCAACAGTTTTATCTGCATGGCTTTAAGTCAGCCAGCATTTGGCAAGATTTGTCCTCCTCTCCCTGGGATAAATTGAGAGCAGAAATATTGTGGTGGTCCTCAGCCAGGCTCATGAGGTTGGTCAGAGGACTGGAGCAGCTCTCCTATGAGGACAAGCTGAGAGTTTGGGTTACTCAGTCTGGAGAAGAGAAGGCTCTGAGGAAGCCTTAGTGTAGCCTTCCAGTAGCTGAAGAGGGCCTAGAGGAAAGCTGGTGAGGGACTCTTTGAGGATGTCAGGTAGTAACAGGACTAGAGGGGGATGGATTGGACTGGATGATCTTGGAGATCTCTTCCAACCTGGTTGATTCTATGATCCCAACTGGAGGAGGATATATTTAGATTAGACATTAGGAAGAAGTTGTTCACCATGAGGGTGATGAGACACTGGAATAGGTTGTCCAGGGAGGTGGTGGAAGCCTCATCCCTGGATGTTTTTAAGGCCAGGCTGGATGGGGGCCCGAGCAGCCTGATCTAGTGGAAGATGTTCCTGTCCATAGCAGGGGGGTTTGGAACTGGATGATCCTTGAGGTCCCTTCCAACCCTGACAGTTGTGTGATTCTGTTTGGGCATGCTGTTGGGATAGGATTCATAATCCTTCATGCAGCAGGGAGTACTAGAACATCAGATCTCTTCCTACAGCTGACAAAATGTTGCATGAGCTCCAGGAGGGACTGGACAAGGTCATGGACAAGTCTCCACTACAGACTGCTAAATACACAGAAGCTGTGCTTGTAGTTAGATTTAGTCAAGAAAGCCAACAGGATCTTGGCCTGGATCACCAACAGTGTGACCAGGACAGGGATTGTCCTCCTGCAATCAGCACTGGTGAGGCCATTCCTTGAGTACTGGGTTCAATTTGGGGGCCCTCACAACAATAAAGATGTGTAAGTGCTGAAGTGTGTCCAGAGAAGAGCAATGAAGCCAGAGAAGGGCTGGTGAGGAGCAGGTGGGGGAACTGGATTTGTTTAGTCTGGAAAAGAGAAGGTTGAGAGGAGACCTTCTCACTCTCTACAACTCCCTGAAAGGAGGTTGGAGCCAGATGGAGATTGGTGTCCCCAAGCAACTAGTGACAGGACAAAAGGAAATGGGCTCAAGTTGCACCAGAGGATGTTTAGGTTGGCTATCAGAAGAAACTTCTTCACTGAAAGGATTCTGAAACCCTGGAACACACTCCCTAGGGAGCTGGTTGAATCCCCATCCCTGGAGCTGCTTAGAAGGCACAGAGATGTGGTGCTGAGGAATATGAATTAGCATCAGACTTGGTAAAGTTAGAACCATAGAATCAGTCAGGGTTGGAAGGGACCACAAGGATCATCTAGTTCCAGCCCCCCTGCCATGGACAGTTAGAGAATGGTTGGACTCAATGATCTTAAAGGTCTTTCCTAACTGAAGTGATTCTGTGGTTTCTATCTAGGTATCCCCTAAGGAAAGTATCTGCCATGGGCCAATGATGAGAATCTCCTCCTCTTACCCTGATGAGTGAGACTGTGAGGCAGCAGCCAGCATTTCATGGAAGAGAAGAGCCATAGTTCCATCCCACTTGAGGCAGGGTGGGGAAATCACTCAGACTGGACTGGATGATCTTAAAGGTCTTTCTCAACCAAAAATGGTTCTGTGGGTCTGTGCTAGTTTGAAGCTAGCTAGGATGTTTTGGTGAGAAGGACTAGATTACAGGCTGTGAAAGAGAAACAAGGGTGATGTCTACTTCACTCATAGGCTTGCTGAGAGGTATAAGAACAAGAATCCAAACATAGATAAGCTGCTGCTGCTTCTGGGGGCATTGCCTGGGCTGAACTTCTCTGTAGCCTCTCTGCCACCTCTCTGATTAATCCACTTTGCTTCCTAACCCCCCTGGCTGAACCTCCATTCTTCCTTGGGACTAGAGTAAGGTTGAGACGGGTGGGAGAAGGTGGAAGGGTGATTGGGAAGCCTTCCTGGGGACTCAGGTTTCTGGGAGGGTTGTTGTGTTTCTGTGTTACCTTTCACCTTGTCTATTTCTGTCTATAACTGTATGTGCTGTAAATATCTGCTTGTATATTGTGCTAAGCTGTAAATAGAAGCTTCACTCATGTTTCCAGAGCTGGCTGAGTCTAGTCTGGGTGATTTCCAAAGTGTGGTGGTGGTGGGGAACACCCTAAACTGTCACAGAGTCTAAGGCTTTTGCTTTGTAGAAGGCAGAGTCAGCTCCTCCACACCCAGAAGGAGGAGTACTCTGGGGTACATGTTTCCTGAGATATGAAAAGGGGAGAGATAGGGATTTAGTGGTGACCTGGCAGTAAGTCCAGGCTCACAGAAAGGGCAGCTGCCTCCTGGGATGAACATCCCCATCCCTGCCTGCACTGCCCAGGACACCTCCTGCTGCGCTGAAAACGTGTTCTTGGCCTTGGCAATGTGAAATGACAGCGATGGGAAATGGTCTGGCTTTAAAGGAATGGTACCCACCAGTAAGCTTCAACTACCTGGATGCTGAGAGAGGAGCTGGGCTTCCTTGGAGTATCATCTCTGCCTTGCTTTACCCCTTTGGAGTCCTCTGCCATCTTATGGCCCTCTTGCTTGTGAGCAGGTGGAATGGGACAAGAGGAAACAGCTTGAAGTTGCATCAGGGGAGGTTTAGGTTGGACACTGGGACAGAACTTCTCCAAAAGGGTTATCAAGCCCTGGACCAGGCTGCCTGGAGTAGCAGTGGAGTCTCCAGCCCTGGAGGGATTTAAAAACTCTGTAGATGTGGTGCTGAGGGACATGATTCTGCACTTTGGCCACAACAACCCCACGCAGTGCTACAGGCTGGGGACTGGGTGGCTGGAAAGCAGCCAGGAGGAAAGGGATCTGGGGGTACTGATAGATAATAGGCTGAAGATGAGGCAGCAGTGTGCACAGGTGGCCAAGAGAGCCAAAGGCATCCTGGCCTGGATCAGGAAGAGTGTGGCCAGTAGGACCACACTGTACTGTGTGAGTCCCCTGTACTCAGCACTGCTCAGGCCACAGCTTGAGTGCTGTGTCCAGTTCTGGGCTTCTCAATTCAGGAGAGATGTTGAGGTACTGGAAGGTGTCCAGAGAAGGGCAAGGAAGGTGGTGAGGGGCCTGGAGCACAGCCCTGTGAGGAGAGGCTGAGGGAGCTGGGGGTGTGCAGCCTGCAGAAGAGGAGGCTCAGGGCTGACCTCATTGCTGTCTGCAACTCCCTGAAGGGAGGCTGTAGCCAGGTGGGGTTGGGTTCTTCTGCCAGGCAAGCAGCAACAGAAGAAGGGGACAGAGTCTGAAGTTGTGGTGGGGGAGGTCTAGGCTGGATGTGAGGAGGAAGTTGTTGGCAGAGAGTGATTGGCATTGGAATGGGCTGCTCAGGGAGGTGGTGGAGTCACTGTGCCTGGAGATGTTGAAGCCAAGCCTGGCTGAGGCACTTAGTGCCATGGTCTGGTTGATTGGCCAGGGCTGGGTGCTAGGTTGGACTGGCTGAGCTTGGAGGTCTCTTCCAACCTGCTTGATTCTATGATTCTGTGGTTTAGTGGTGACCTGGCAGTGCTGGGTTAATGGTTGGACTGGATGATCTTCAAGGTCTTTTTCAACCAAAACAGTTCTGTGACTCAATGACTTTTGCTTTGCAGAAGGCAGAGTCACCTCCTGCATGCCCAGAGTAAGGAATACTCCAAGGTACATGTTTCAGGAGGTACGAAAAGGGGAGAAAGAGGGGTTTAGTGGTGACCTGACAGTGCTGGGTTCATGGTTGGACTGGATGATCTTCAAGGTCTTTTTCAACCAAAACAGTTCTGTGACTCTGACTTTTGCTTTGCAGAAGGCAGAGTCACCTCCTGCATGCCCAGAGTAAGGAATACTCCGAGGTACATGTTTCAGGAGGTACGAAAAGGGGAGAAAGAGGGGTTTAGTGGTGACCTGACAGTGCTGGGTTCATGGTTGGACTGGATGATCTTCAAGGTCTTTTTCAACCAAAACGGTTCTGTGACTCTATGACTTTTGCTTGTAGAGGGCAGAGTCAGCTCTTGCATGCCCTGAATAAGGAGTAACCTGGGGTACATGTCCCAGGAGACATGAAAAGGGAAGAGAGAGGGATACATGAGCCAGCAAAAGGGGAGTACATCTCAGCACTGAAAGTGTTTGCCTTGCACTCATTGCTACACTTGAATGGCAGAACATGGTCCATGACCCTTGGGCTGCTCAGGAAGAGCTGGAGTTGATGGATGCTAGGAGGGCACTAGGAAGACAGATGTCCACCTGATGGGCAGTAAAGGTACAGCTTCAGCCAAGGAAAGAGGCTTATGGAGGTTGGGCTTGCCCAGCTCAGTTACCTGTGCCAAAAAACTGAGCAGAGGCAGCTTCTGGGAAGGGGTGGAAGACTTTCAGCCCCTCTGGCTGCTCCTCACCAGCACTGCCTTTACTCAGCAGTGACTTGCTGCTGCAGCAGCAGCAGCATTTGTTCAGCAAAGGCAGCAGGTGCTGAGGCTGTGCTCCATCTCTGCAGGACTGGGTGTTGCACAGATGCCTACCCAGCCAGACACTCATCCATCTACCTGCTTCAGCTGCCTTACCAGGAGCTCGCCCGGTTGCATGCCTTTGTTGTGCCCCCCTTCACCCCCCAGTTTCATGCAGGCATTTTTCTCTCCTCGCTGACAGACCCACCCAAGGGACACGAGAAGTTTAACAGGATTCACAGCTCCCCTTCACCCTCCTCCCTCCACCCAGAGCTGGTTTCAACTTAGCACCAGGGAGAGAAAAATGTGCCTTGTATAATCCGTGACGGCTGATGACTTACGACATTTATCTTCCCTCTCGAGGAGGACAGGAGAAGTCACTTGTGGCTGCTTTCCCCTCGGCTGTCAGGTTTCTCAGTGCTGCCTTTAGCCTGGGAGGAGCTGTGTGACACAGTCCTTTTTTTTTTTTAACCAGGCTGATGCAGTGATGTGCTGCAAATGCTTCAACCAGGGGATCCATGAAGTTCAGCCTCACGTCTGAAAAGGCACAGGCATCACGTGTAAGCGCTTGGAGACCGGTGAGGGATACAGGCTGCTCTTGTCCCACCTAAACCAAGTTCCTTTTAATGAAGAAACCCTTTCCAAACCTATCTGGCAAGCTCCTCCTTCCTAAAAGGTGGGATAGCACCTGAAATTATAGAATCAGCCAGGGTAGGAAGGCACCACAAGGATCATCTAGTTCCAATCCCCTGCCATGCCCAGCGACACCCTACCCTAGATCAGCCTGGCCACAGCCTAGAACCATAGAATCAGTCAGGGTAGGAAGGGACCACAAGGATCAGCCAGTTCCAACCCTCTGCCATGCCCAGGGACACCCTACTATAGAGCAGGCTGCACACAGCCTCAGCCAGCCTGGCCTTAAACACCTCCAGCCATGGGGCCTCAACCACCTCCCTGGGCAACCCATTCCAGCCTCTCACCACTCTCAGGATCAACAACTTCCTCCTTGCATCCAGTCTCAATCTCCCCACCTCCAGCTTTGCTCCATTCCCCCAACTCCTGGCACTCCCTCACAGTCTCAAAAGTCCCTCCCCAGCGTTTTTGGAGGTCCCCTTCAGATCCTGGAAGGCCACAAGAAGGTCACCTGGGAGCCTCCTCTTCTGCAGACTGAACAGCCCCAACTCTTTCAGTCTCACAGCAGAGCTGTTCCAGCCCTCTGAGCATCCTCATGGCCCTTCTCTGGACACACTCCAGCACGTCCACTTCTTGCTTCTGTAGGTTCACAGGCGAATAGAGTGAAGGCAGGGTAGAGAAATCTGCTGGGTGTCACTAGGCAGACAAATCACATCAGGCTGGCATTCCCCGGAGAGGAAAGCAGTTGCAGGTCAGGACAGCCTCTGTGGTAAGTAGGGATGTGCTCTTCAGTTGAACCAAAAAGGTCTTTCTTGTGTTCTTATAGGCTCCTCCCTACTGCAAAGTGCAGTGCTGTTGGAAATGTGCTTGTGTGATTGGAGCTGTGGTTTTGTGGCTATAAACCCTCACCGCTCTCTCTTGAGTAGTTAACTGCTGGCATCCTCCAAAACCTGTCTGTCTCTGTTTCCCCCCTACCCCAAGTTGTGAAAACAATGAAGATTTAAACCCAGCAAGCTCGACGACCTCATCTTGAATACTGTGTTCAGTTTTGGGTTCCCCAGTTGAAGAGGGACAGGGATCTGCTGGAGAGGCTCCAGTGGAAGGCTGCGAGGATGATGAGGGGACTGGGGGGCACTGCCTGATGAGGAGAGGCTGAGGGACCTGGGGCTGCTTAGTCTGGAGAAGAGAAGACTGAGAGGGGATTTGATAACTGTTTATAAACACCTGAGGGCTGGCCAGACAGGCTCTGCTCACTGCTCCCTGGGATAGGACAAGGAGCAGTGGGTGTAAGCTGCAGCACAGGAGGTTCTGCCACAACACAAGGGGGACCTTCTTGACTGTAAGGGTCACAGAGCACTGGAACAGGCTCCCCAGAGAGGTTGTGGGGTCTGCTTCTCTGGAGCCTTTCCAGGCCTATCTGGATGTGTTCCTGTGTGATCTGTGCTAGATTGTGTGGTCCTGCTCTGGCAGAGGGGTTGGACTCAATGATCCCCTTAGGTCCCTTCCAACCCCTAACATCCTGTGAGCCTGTGACCTTCCCCTGCCTGATAATTTCTTCCCTCCTTCTCCTACTCAGAGGCTTGCACCTGAATAATTCTCTGCTGGCTTCCCATCAGTGACTGTACCAACAACCACCAGAAGTATCGATCAAGCACTGAGTCACTTCTGAGCCAGCACAGACACTTGGAGAGAGTTAAAAATGAAAAATCTATCTAAGGACAAGAAAATAAGGCAAGAAAGGGGCTAAAAGCAGAGGTATTAACTGCAATGCAATCTGGCTTGATAGAGAGTCCTTGGTAGGTAATTCCACGTTACCTTACAGGAAATTCAGATGATTAAAGGTAATACCCCCCCTTGAAAGAGCTCTTCCATTGAGAGATGGTGATTCTGCTTTGATTTCTGCTCTTAATCCAGTGTCTAAAAGAGCTACTCACAGGCCCTATTGTGCTGGGGGAGATATTAGTGCAGAACAAGAGGGTTCCACTATGGACAGGTAAAAAGAAAGAGTCACCAAATCACAGGATCACAGGATGCTAGGGGCTGGAAGGGACCCAAGGAGATCATTGAGTCCAACCTCTCTGACACAGCAGGACAACACTATCTTAGAATCCTAAAACCAGTCAGGGTTGGAAGGGACCACAAGGATCAGCCAGTTCCAACCCCCCTGCCATGGGCAGGGACACCCTACCCTAGAGCAGGCTGCACACAGCCTCAGCCAGCCTGGCCTTAAACACCTCCAGCCATGGGGCCTCAACCACCTCCCTGGGCAACCCATTCCAGCCTCTCACCACTCTCATGCTCAACAAATTCCTCCTCACCTCCAGCCTCAATCTCCCCACCTCCAGCTTTGCTCCATTCCCCCTAGTCCTGGCACTCCCTCACAGCCTCAAAAATCCCTCCCCAGCTTTTTTGGAGGCTCCTTTCAGATCCTGGAAGGCCACAAGAAGGTCACCTGGGAGCCTCCTCTTCTGCAGACTGAGCAGCCCCAACTCTTTCAGTCTGTCCTCACAGCAGAGCTGCTCCAGCCCTCTGAGCATCCTCCTGGCCCTGCTCTGGACACACTCCAGCATCTCCACATCCCTCTTGCAATGGAGGCTCCAGAACTGGATGCAGTACTCCAGGTGGGGTCTCAGCAGAGTGCAGTAAGAGGATCACAAAGGAACACATCCAGACAGGCCTTGAAAGTCTCCAGAGAAGGACACTCCACAACCTCTCTGGGAAGCTTATTCCAGTGCTCTGTGATCCTTACAGCAAAGATATTCCCCCTTGTGTTGAGGCAGAACCTCAGATAGCCACAGCCAGGAATGAATCATAGAATCAGGCAGCTGCTGAGGTTGGAATAGACCTTTGAGTACATCAAGTTCAATTGCTGAGCTAGAGTTCAGAATCCCAGCACCACTGCCATTGGAATGGGCTGCCCAGGGAGGTGGTGGAGTCACCATGCCTGGAGGTGTTGAAGCAAAGCCTGGCTGAGGCACTTAGTGCCATGGTCTGGTTGATTGGACAGGGCTGGGTGCTAGGTTAGACTGGCTGAGCTTGGAGGTCTCTTCCAACCTGCTTGATTCTATGATTCTATACTGCCAGGACACTACCATGAAACCATGTCCCTCAGCACCACATCCACCCATCTTTGCAACTTCCCTTCCCAACGTTTCCCTGGGCAGCCTGGTCCAGGGCTTGAGAGACCTTTTGGAGAAAGTATTTTTTCCTGACATCCAACCTGAACCTCTTTCAGCACAACTTAAGCTCCTTCCCTCTTGTCCTGTCATTTGTTGCATGGGAGACCAACCCTCACCTTGCTTCAATCTTCTTTGAGACAGTTGTAGAGGGCAAAGAAGTCACAGAATCATAGAATCAAGCAGGTTGGAAGAGACCTCCAAGCTCAGCCAGTCCAACCTAGCACTCAGCCCTGGCCAATCAACCTGACCATGGCACTAAGAGCCTCAGACAGGTTTTGCTTCAACATCTCCAGAGAAGGCAACTCCACCACCTCCCTGGGCAGCCCATTCCAATGCCAATCACTCTCTCTGCCAATAACTTCCTTCTAACATCCAGCCTAGACCTCCCCTGGCATAACTTGAGACTGTGTCCCCCCCTTCTGTTGCTGGTTGCCTGGCAGAAGAGACCAACCACCAACCCCACCTGACTACAGTCTCCCCCCCGTCAGCCTCATCCAGGCTAAACCTCCTCAGCTCCCATAGCCACTCCTCACACAAGACTTGTGTTCAAGCCCCTTCACCAGCTTAGTTGTCCTTCTCTGGACATCCTCCAGCAATTCAACGTCCTTGTTGTGGTGAAGGGCCCAAAATTTGCCCCAGTACTCGAGATGTGGCCTCACCAGTGCCAAGCAGAGAGAGGACAACCACTTTCCTAGACCTGCTCAATGAGACCCACAGTCCAGCTGACCAGAGCAGCCTTAGCACATCAACAGCAGCTTTGCTGGTAGCTGAGATGCTCTCACCTTTGCCTCATACCCAGGGGAATAACTTCCACTCTTGAAGGAGATAACAAGTGACAGCATGGGCACATGAAGATGAGGAGATTAGAACCAACCACATTAGCTTGCTTGGCTTTCTTTTATCCCCCAAAATATGCCTAGAGCAATGCTAGAAGAAAAGAGCCTTGGCTAGGTGGCCTTGATTTCACCCTGTTACATCCTCTAGAGGCAAAATTGGTGCAAGAATATCCCTGAGGTGGCTATTAGGAACAATTTCTTCCCTGAAAGGGTTGACAATGCCTAGGCCAGGCTGGCTGCCCAGGGAAGAGATGGAGTCCTCATTCCTAAAGGGATTAAAAAGCCATAGAGATATGATGCTGAGGGATATGGTTTAGTAGGGATGTTGAGTGCTGACTTATTGTGTTCTTGTGGCCAAGAAGGCCAAGAGCATCCTAGGGTGCCATAGAGATATGGTGCTGAGGGACATGGTTTAGTAGGGACATTGAGTGCTGAATTAATGTGCTCTTGTGGCCAAGACTATCCTGGGGTGCATTAGCAAGGCTGATGGAGGTTCTTCTCCCCCTCTGCTCTGTCCTAGAGAGGTCACCCCTGGGGTGTGGTATGCAGTTCTGGGCTCCCCAATCCAAGTCCCACAAGGAAATACTGGAGAGAGTCTAACAGAGGACCAGGAGGTTGGCTAAGGGACCAGGACAGCTACCTGATGAGGAAAGGCTGAGAGACCTGGCACTGCCCAGTCTGGTGAACAGCAGACTGAGAAGGGATCTGATCAATGCTCAACAAGAGCTAAAGACCAGAGGTCATGAGTTTGGGACTGGGCTCTTCTCAGTGGCATCACAAAATAGAACCCAGGAGCTTTTGCTTGAATGTGGAAAAACCTCTTTGCTGTGAAGGTGTTGGAGCCCTGGAGGAGGCTGCTCAAAGAGGTTATGGAGTCTCCTTCTCTGGAAAGATTCCAAACCCACCCAAATGCATTTCTGCACAAGCTAATCTAAGTGTACCTACATTAGCAAGGGGTTGGGCTAAATGACCTCCACAGGTCCCTTCCAAACTCTATCATCCTATGATTGGATTTAATTATCTTAAAAGTCTCTTCCAAAGAAAATGCTTCTATGGTTCTATTTGAAGAAGCTTCCACTTTTCCCCTTTTGCCTCTTCCCACTCTCCTTTGAGTGGCCATGAAAATAGCCAAGGTGTTGGAGCACCTCTCCTATGAGGACCATCTGAGGGAGTTGCAGATGTTCAGCCTGGAGAAGAGAAGGATCTGGAGTGACCTTAGAGCTCCCTTCCAGTTACAAGAAGGCTGCAGAGGGACTGTTTAAAAAGGTCTGCAGTGACAGGACAAGGGAGAAATAGTTTGAAATTGGATGTTAGGAACAAGTTCTGCACCATGAGGGTGGTGGAACATTGCAACAGGTTGCCCAGGGAGGTAGTTGAGACCTCATCCCTGGAGATATTCAAAGTCAGGCTCAACAAGACTGTGAGCAACCTGATCTAGTGGAGGATGTCCCTGCTGACTGCAGGGGGTTTGGAAGTCACAGAACCACATTTCTTAGACTGGAAAACACCTTCAAGGTCATTGAGTCCAATCATTAGTTTGACACTGACAAGTCCCTGACCAAACCAAATCCCTCAGCACAACATCTCACTGTGAATCGCTATGCTTGGAAAGGACCACCAGCATCAGCCAGTACAAGCCCATTCCAACCCAAACCAGTTTAAGATTACTCTAGGTTTGGGACTATGCTGCTGAAAATATTCAGGTGTGAATGGTAAAACACAGCTTATGTAAAGAAAAAAACCCAATAAACCCAAATTCCCCTGCTGGGCACACAGCATCCCCCTCCCCTGCAAACCATGACCCACCCCTGAGAAGAGATGTTAGGAAGGAGGCTGCCAGGTGATGCCAAACCAAAACTGCCCCATGCTGCCTGAAAGTGGGGGATGCACCGGTGCAGGTGTGAGAAAACAGGAGAGCTCTCCTAAAAGAAGGTCAGGAGCCAGCACTGTGGAGGTTGGTGGTGCTGAGTGCTGGGCTTTGTGCTTTTTCAAGAGAAGAATAAAAAGGATAATAAAATAAAAAATAAAAGCAGATTCTGTAGTGCCTGAAGGGAGGCTGTAGTCAGGTGATGTTGGTCTCTTCTGCCAGGCAAGCAGCAACAGAACAAGGGCACACAGTCTCAAGTTGTGCCAGGGGAGGTCTAGGCTGGATGTTAGGAGGAAGTTTTTGCCAGAGAGAGTGGTTTGCCTGGCAGAAAAGGACCTGGGGGTGCTGGTAGGGAGTAGCTGAAGATGAGGCAGCAGTGTGCCCAGGTGGGCAGGAGAGCCAATGGCATCCTGGGCTGGCTCAGGAAGAGTGTGGCCAGCAGGACAAGGGAGGTTCTTCTGCCCTTGTGCTCAGCACTGCTCAGGCCACACCTTGAGTGCTGTGTCCAGTTCTGGGCTCCTCAATTCAAGAGAGATGTTGAGGTGTTGGAAGGTGTCCAGAGAAGGGCAATGAAGCTGGTGAGGGGCCTGGAGCAGAGCCCTGTGAGGAGAGGCTGAGGGAGCTGGGGGTGTTTGGCCTGGAGAAGAGGAGGCTCAGGGCTGACCTCATTGCTGTCTGCAACTGCCTGAAGGGAGGCTGTAGCCAGGTGGGGTTGGTCTCTTCTGCCAGGCAAGCAGCAACAGAACAAGAGGACAGTCTCAAGTTGTGGTGGGGGAGGTCTAAGCTGGATGTTAGGAGGAAGTTGTTGGCAGAGAGAGTGATTGGCATTGGAATGGGCTGCCCAGGGAGGTGGTGGAGTGGCTGTGCCTGGAGGTGTTGAAGCAAAGCCTGGGTGAGGCAGTTAGGGCCATGGTCTGGTTGATTGGGCAGGGCTGGGTGCTAGCTTGGACTGGCTGAGCTTGGAGGTCTCTTCCAACCTGCTTGATTCTATGATTCTGATTCTATAGTTAACTCAGTTCTAAGAGTAAAGTTCCTTGGAAACGAGAAGGTGAATGGTGAACTACTGGATATTGCCTTTCCATAATTCTGCCTGTGCTTAATCTCTGACACCTGCAGTTTCTCTCCTCTCTGTTCTCTTCCTGAAAGCATAATAGTGGCTTTCGTGCTTTTATTACACAGTGCATCTGTTGCCACTTCTGTTCACAGCTCCCAGACAAATGAATTTCCCCCAGATCAAGAGCAGTAAGAAATAACCCACAAACAAACTAAACAACCAACCCAAGAGAGGCATTCTCAGGGTAGCTGTTACCTACCTCTGCTCTTTGCTTGTGGCTTGATATGGAGCTGGTCCCTCTGATGCTCTCCTCAGCATGATTGAGGTGGTGGAGTCTCCATTCCTGGAGGTGTTGAAGCAAAGCCTGGCTGAGGCACTTAGTGCCATGGTCTGGTTGATTGGCCAGGGCTGGGTGCTAGGTTGGACTGGCTGAGCTTGGAGGTCTCTTCCAAACTGCTGGATTCTATGATTCTAAGACAGACAAGAACCTGCTTCTGGAGGGAATCCAGTGAAGGCTGCAAAGATCACAGGCTCACAGGATGTTAGGGGTTGGAAGGGATCCAAGGAGATCAATCAAGTCCAACTCCCCTGCCAGAGCAGGACAATACTATCTAACACAGAGCACAGAGGAGCACATCCAGACAGGCCTTGAAAGGCTCCAGAGAAGGAGACCCCACAACTTCTCTGGGGAGCCTGTGCCAGTGCTCTGTGACCCTTACAGTAAAGAAGTGCTGAAGGGCCTGGAGCATCTCTGTGAGGCAGAAAGTCTGAGAGACCTGTTGCTGCTTAGCCTGGAGAAGAGCAGCCTGAGAGAGGATCTGATCAGTAAGTGTGCCACATGGTGGGGTGCAAGAGGATGGGGACAAACTCTTGTCAGTAGCCCAAGTGGGGCAAGGGACATAGCATTGATTGATGCCCAGCTGCTGATGAAGAAGTGGACATGAATGCCATGCCTGGGGAAGACCAAATCCCCTGGTGATTTCCCCCCCCCCCCCCCCCCCCTTTTTGAGCCTCAGCATTAATTTCTGTGGCTTTATTTCTGTGACATTAATTTCTGTGACTTTATTTCTGTGAGATTATTATCTGTGCCTGCCTTTCTCATGTCTGTCTTCTTTCCTCTTTCCCTTCATCCACTGCCAGGCCATGGATGGATGTTTTCTATGCAAGAAGTGGGTCACCACCATAGGCAAAGCCATCTTCAGTGGTCAGGCTGTGCTGCTCCCATTTGCTGCAGCTCCTCTGGTTCTATTATAAGTCCCCCAAAATAATGGCATTAAAGATTTCCCCAGCACTTCCAAAATTCAGTGCAAACCATTAGCAAGGGAACACCTAACTCGAGGTGGCAGCAAGCAGGTCACCATCTGCATGGCAGCTGGCAGAGCCCACAGTGTGAAGCCTTTTCCATTCCACAAGTGCCCAAAGCAGCACCAGCACATAGAATCATAGAATCAAGCAGGTTGGAAGAGACCTCCAAGCTCATCCAGTCCAACCTAGCACCCAGCCCTGGCCAATCAACCAGACCATGGCACTAAGTGCCTCAGCCAGGCTTTTCCTGAACACTTCCAGGGACAGTGCCTCCACCACCTCCCTGGGCAGCCCATTCCAATGCCAATCACTCTCTCTGACAACAACTTCCTCCTAACATCCAGCCTAAACCTCCCCTGCCACAACTTTAGGCTGTGCCCCCTTGTTCTATTGCTGCTTGCCTGGCAGAAGAGACCAACCCCACCTGGCTACAGCCTCACAGTATCACAGTATCATCAGGATTGGAAGAGACCTCACAGATCATCAAGTCCCTTCAGGGAGTTGCAGACAGCAATGAGGTCAGCTCTGAGCCTCCTCTTCTCCAGGCCAAACACCCCCAGCTCCCTCAGCCTCTCCTCACAGGGCTGTGCTCCAGGCCCCTCACCACCTTCCTTGCCCTTCTCTGGACACCTCCCAGTACCTCAACATCTCTCTTGAATTGAGGAGCCCAGAACTGGACACAGCACTCAAGGTGTGGCCTGAGCAGTGCTGAGTACAGGGGCAGAAGTACCTCCCTTGTCCTACTGGCCACACTCTTTCTGAGCCAGCCCAGGATGCCATTGGCTCTCTTGCCCACCTGGGCACACTGCTGCCTGGTGAGCACTTCTCTCTGCAAGGCTTTTCGTTTTGCTGCCTGTTTACAGCCTTGCTTTGTGTGTAAGAGGCAGACTCAGCCCAAGGAACTCACAGCCTCAACTCAAAGCCCAGGAAAGCTTCCAGGATATGTTGTTTGCTGTTTCTGAAGAACCAAACTTCTGTCAGCTGCCAGTAGAGAACCAAAATGCTGCCCCCTCCTCCACAACACCTGCATCCCCAACAGCATGCAACCGGGTGCAGAGGACTCGAGTTGGCCTTCATGTGGGCAACTTTATGGTCATCTACTCCAGCCTCTTAAATATCACAGTGCTTCAGCCTCACCAGTAATAGGATCAGCACTTCATTAGACACATACATTCAATGTTAGGGATTGGAAGGTACCTCTGGAGTCCAAACCCCCTGCCAAAGCAAGACCACCTAGGGCAGGGCACACAGGAACACATGCAGGGGGGGGTTGGAGTCTCTCCAGAGAAGGAGACTCCACAGACTCTCTGGGCAACCTGCTGCAGGGCTCCAGGTCTCTTTCGGTTGAGGTGGAACTTCTTATGTTCCCATTGCCTCTTGTTACACCACTGAAACAGGACAAGGGGCAATGGGTGAAAGCTGAGGCATAGCAGGCTCCATGTGAACATGAAGAAGAATATTTCCACTGTGAGGGTGACAGAGCACTAGAGCAGCCTGCCCAGGGAGGCTGTGGAGTCTCTCTCTCTGGATACAGTCAAGAACTGTCTGGATGCATTCAAGTGTGATCTGCTCTAGGTGATCCTACTCTGGCAGGGGGGCTGGACCAGATGATCTTTTGTGGTCCCTTCCAGCCCCTGATACTCTATGAGTCTTATTGTAATTCTATGATCTTCTTGTGGCCTTCCAGTATCTGAAAAGGGCCTACAAAAAAAGCTGGGGAGGGACTTTTGAGGCTGCAAGGAGTGCCAGGACTTGGGGGAATAAAGCAAAACTGGAGGTGGAGAGATGGAGACTGGAGGTGAGGAGGAAGTTGTTCAGTATGAGAGTGGTGAGAGGCTGGAATGGGCTGTCCAGGGTGGTGGTTGAGGCCCCATGGCTGGAGGTGTTTAAGGCCAGGCTGATTTAGGGTAGGGTGTCCCTGCCCATGTCAGGGAGGTTGGAACTGGCTGATCCTCGTGGTCCCTTCCAACCCTGACTGATGCTATGAAAAGAGCCTGTCCTCTTCTTCTTGACACTCACCCTTCAGATATTTGCAAACATTAATAAGATGTCCTCAGTCTTCTCTTTCCCAGACTAAACCACCCCAGGTCTCCCAGCTTTCCACTGGGAAGATGCTGAGTATGGACTTACAGAATCATAGAATCAAGCAGGTTGGAAGAGACCTCCAAGCTCAGCTAGCCCAGCCTAGCACCCAGCCCTATCCAATCAACCAGACCATGGCACTAAGTGCCTCATCCAGGCTTTTCATTTAAAACACCTTAAGGCTGTCTTCTGCTCAGCTGCTATTTCAAAGGAATCAGCAAACCTGGGTGACTAGGTTGGACTGGATGACCTTGGAGGTATCTTCCAACCTGGGTGATTCCATGATCTGTGTCCCTATGTGACCTGTTCTAGGCAATCCTGCTTTAGCAGAGGGGTTGGAGTCAATCTCTGGAGGTCCTTTGTGACCCCCTAACATTCTGTGACCATGCTCTGCCAGAGTACCCTCTCATTTTGCAATATGCCAACACAAGCAACCACAACCTGGTTGATTCTATGACTCTAAGGCTCACCAGTTCTTCAGATGGCAGAAATGGCCACAGACCTCAACGCCTCCTCCAGCCAGAGATGCACGGTGGAAGCCGGAACCACATCGGTCACCACGCGAGAAGGGATGCGCCCAGGCAGTTAGCAGGTCTGCTCTGCTCACTCTCTGCTTCTCACCCTGTCTCAGAGGAGGAAGCACCATTTATTATACCTTCCTGCTGCTTCTAAACACAATCAACCATTTCTTGGCAATTCATCAAAGATAAATAGCCTGATCCCACTTCCATCAGTGTGGAACAAGAAAGATTTCCCCTTGGCTTCTGCTGCTGCAGCAGGAAAGCTCCCAGGACGGCAGCAACTGCTGATGCTTTTAAATCTCTTTCATCTTCTTCCCCTGTCCTTTCTCCACCAGGACACCAAGCTACATGAACAGGCTCCCTTCTGAAGGTAATGCTCCCTTCCAGCATCCCAAGCACCATCTCTCTCCAACTGGTTGCACAATGCTGCCTTGGCTGCAAAGAAGGACAGAGCTGCTGTGTGTAGCAGTGTGGTCCTGAAATATTTAGAGCTTCATGTGCTAAATCCAGAGACACAGAGCAAGAAGACATGTCAATGGCATGGATGATGCCTTCTGAATGGCATTATCTGGGTGGAAAGTCGTGGTAGGAAGCGTTTGCCTCCTCCATGCAGGGTGGAGGCAGGACTAAATGATCCCTAGAGGTTCCTTCCAACCCCTGCTATTCTGCGGGTCCTGAAGCTGCAATTCTCCACCAACCCTTCCAATGCAGACATTCAGCTTCCAATCACCCCACATGTCTCTCCCTTCTTCTCCTCAGGGTCCACCAGAAGCCTCTCAGGCTCATTTGCAACAACCTTTCTCAGCTGGCTGTACCCATGGGACTCCCACACTTCTCCATGACCATACCACTTCTCCCAGTTTGCCTTTCCTTGGAAACTGTGTCCAAAAGTAGGTAGCCTCTTACAAAGAGGTCCCTGAGCCTTGTGGACAGGTCACTGCGTCCAAAGGCAGGTAGCTTCTTCCAGAGAGGTCCCTGAGCCTCGTGTGTGGAGAGGTCACTGCATCCAAAGGCAGGTAGCTTCTTCCAGAGAGGTCCCTGAGCCTTGTGTGTGGAGAGGTCACTGTGTCCAAAGGCAGGTAGCTTCTTCCAGAGAGGTCCCTGAGCCTTGTGTGTGGAGAGGTCACTGTGTCCAAAGGCAGGTAGCTTCTTCCAGAGAGGTCCCTGAGCCTTGTGTGTGGAGAGGTCACTGTGTCCAAAGGCAGGTAGCTTCTTCCAGAGAGGTCCCTGAGCCTTGTGGAGAGTGCTCCTGGTCCCCAGGATGCCAGCAGGAGTTTTGCCATCAAGGCTGGGATGTCACACTGGACTTTTGACATGGTTATAACCAGATGTGCCTTTCTGATGGGGTCCTGCAGTGCTGAGCGTGGCACAGGTGTTAGCAGGGCTGGAGGTACCACGATGCTTGTGCAGGCAGCAATGGGAAAGCCAAAAGCATTTGGGGATCTCCTCAGTGCTGATCAATATCTAAAGGGTGGGGAGCAAGAGGATGTGGCTGGACTCTTTTCAGTGATGCCCAGCAAGAGGATAAGGGGCAGTGAGCACAAACTGGAAACAAATCAGGTTCTATCTGTACACGAGGAAGAACTTCTCTGCTGTGACAGGGCTGCAGCCCTGTCACAGGCTGTGCAGAGAGGTTGTGGAGTCTTCTTCTGTGGAGAGATTCCAAACCCACCTTAACATAGTGATGCTGGGCAACTTTCTGCAGGTGTGTCTGGGTTAGTGGGTTTAGCTGATCCTCAGAGGTCCTTTCCATCCCCCACCATTCTGTGATTGTGTGACACTGCCACCAGGGCACTATTTGGTGGAGAAGCAGCACTGCGTGGTGGCTTCCCTCACTTAGCTGCTCAGTGACTAAGTAGAGGGTTTCAGTTTCAGGGCCATTCATCTGGTATCTTTCATCAACTTCAAAATGAATGCCCCCCCCCCCAATAAAAACAACCCAACCAACCAAACACACACACCCCCAAACCAGAAACCCAAACATCAGTGAAGAGAGGGGGGTGGGGGTGGTGTGGAGAGGTTCTTTAGCCTCCTAAAATCTGTAAGCATGTGTGCTTAGCACTCATGAAAATGTCAAAGCCACAGCAGAGAGAACTGGTACTTCATCTGTCAGAGCTGCAGCTGGGTTTAGCAGCTCAGCATGAGGTTCTAACAGAGCAATGTGGAAAAGAGAGGAGAGAAAAAATACCAAAACAAACCCCCCCCCCCCCCCCCAAAAAAAAAAGAACAAATTCACCCCCAAACCCACAACAAACCTTCAGGAGTGGACAGCCCAGCATGAAAAGGAGAAGATGAAGGCTCACCTGCCATAATCAGAGGTCATTAGGAATAAAAGTGACACATAAAAGAGAGAGTAAAAGACACAGTTAGCTAGCAGCAAGGGCTGTGTTGTCTAAAAGGCTATTTCTGTCATTGCCTTACGCTAGAAGTGACCTTCTGCTGCAGGGCAGGGAAGCTGCGCACACATTTTGGCATCTCTCTCAGGTCTGTGACTCCTCTGCTCTGTGTCTTCCTTTAGCCAGGTGGGGGTTGGTCTCCTCTGCCAGACAACCAGCAATAGGAGAAGGGGACAGAGTCTCAAGTTGTGGCAGGGGAGATCTAGGCTGGATGTTAGGAGGAAGCTGTTGGCAGAGAGAGTGATTGGCATTGGAATGGGCTGCCCAGGGAGGTGGTGGAGTCACTGTTCCTTGAGTTGTTCAAGATAAGCCTGGCTGAGGCACTTAGTGCCATGGTCTGGTTGATTGGCCAGGGCTGGGTGCTAGGTTGGAGTGGCTGAGCTTGGAGGTCTCTTCCAACCTGGTTGATTCTATGATTCTAAGTAAGGACTGCTGTGGGTTCTACCTATGGATCTCAAAGAGCATTATGCTAGAAGTGACCTTCTGCTATAGGGCAGGGAAGCTGTGCACACATTTTGGCATCTCTCTCAGGTCTGTGGCTCCTCTGCTCTGTGCCTTCCACTGAATAACCAAAGTAAAGACCGCTGTGGTTTCTACCTATGGATCTCAAAGACCCTGTTTTCTCCCTCCTCAGGCACAGGAGGATGAAGAACAGCAACTGACCTGACCCAAGGTCTGATGGAGGTGGCTATAAAGATGATTAGGGAACAGAACTTTAGTGCCGTGGTCTGGTTGACTGGACAGGGCTGGGTGATAGGTTGGACTGGATGAGCTTGGAGCTCTCTTCTAACCTGGTTGATTCTCTGTTGATTGGACAGGGCTGGGTGCTAGGTTGGACTGGATGAGCTTGGAGGTCTCATCTCTTCCAACCTGGCTGATTCTATGGTTCTATGACTTGAGGCTTTTTTAGCCTGGAGAAGACTGAGGGGGAAATCTTATCAATGCTTATAGGGACACTCAAGGGTGAGTGTCAGGGGGATGAGACCAAGCTTTTGGCAGTGGTGCCCAGCAACAGGATGAGAGGTAATGGGCACAAACTGGAGCCCAGAGGTTCCATGTAAATATGAGGAGGAATTTCTGTGGTTTGACAGTGGTGGAGCACTGGCCCAGGCTGCCCAGAAGGGTTGTGAAGCCTGCTTCTCTGGAGAGATCCCAAACTCACCTGATCACAATCCTTGGCAGCCTGCTTCATGTGCTCAATCCAGAGACACAGAGCAAGAGGACGTGTTAATGGCATGGGTGATGCCTTCTGAATGGCATCATCTGGGTGGAAAGTCATGGTAGGAAGCTTTTGCCTCCTCCATGCAGGGTGGGTGACCCTGCTTTAGCAGGGTGGGGCTGGACTAAATGATCCCTAGAGGTTGCTTCCAACCCCTGCTATTCTGTGGCTCCTGAAGTTGCAATCCTCCACCAACCCTTCAAGTGCAGACATTCAGCTTCCAATCACCCCACTCTTCTGGGTCCACCAGAAGCCTCTCAGTCTCATTTGCAACAACCTTTCTCAGCTGGCTGTACCCATGGGACTCCCACACCTCTCCATGACCATACCACTTCTCCCAGTTTGCCTTTCCTTGGCATTTCCAGGCACTTTGGGGAGCAGGAGATTGTATTTTTAGCACTGTGTGCTGTGAAGTGCCAAACAAATTCCCCATGACATATTATCAATAGTCTGTGCTATTAAAGATTTCCCCCAACTCCAGAGAGCAAAAAGCAGTGGATGTGCAGTCTCTTCAGCCCCAAACTCTTCTAGCCTTTTAAGAGATGATTACCTGAAGAGGCACAGGGTAGCCAGTGATCACAGGATGGCAGGGTTTGGAAGGGACCAGGCACGGTGACTCCACCACCTCCCTGGGCAGCCCATTCCAATGCCAATCACTCTCTCTGACAACAACTTCCTCCTAACATCCAGCCTAGACCTCCCCCAGCACAACTTGAGACTCTGTCCCCTTGTTCTGTTGCTGCTTGCCTGGCAGAAGAGACCAACCCCACCTGGCTACAGCCTCCCTTCAGGGAGTTGCAGACAGCAATGAGGTCAGCCCTGAGCCTCCTCTTCTGCAGGCCAAACACCCCCAGCTCCCTCAGCCTCTCCTCACAGGGCTGTGCTCCAGGCCCCTCACCACCTTCCTTGCCCTTCCCTGGACACCTTCCAGCACCTCAACATCTCTCTTGCATTGAGGAGCCCAGAACTGGACACAGCACTCAAGGTGTGGCAGGAACATTCCCACCAGGCTGCTACAGCAGGGAAGGAGAAAACTGGATGCAAGAGCAGAGTCTGCCCTGCCACTGCCCCCACTCTTGGTGCAGCATGCAGGGGTCTGGCTTGGCCACGTAAGGGTGAAGGGCTGTGTGCTGCCGGCTCGGGGCTGTCCTTTAGGAAGAATGAAGCGGTGTAATGGGATCTGCTGAGGCAGGGAACGCAGCCTGGTTATGAGGAGGGGAGGTGGAGTCAGAAGCCAAGGCAAAGACAGAGCTGTTTAATGGACCCATTAGAGGGCATTAGCTGATAATGACAGGACATCACTGGCATTTTAAAGAGAGGCAGCGTGCAGGGGGAGCAGGAGCTCTATAGGCTTGGGGTGTGCTTGTGCCTCTCCATCTGTCATGCTGTCTCCAGCAAGCTGTAGTGCTTCTCCAGTCTCCCAGCCATTGAATCCTGTGTGGTTTATCAAGCCTGCCTGGTGCTGGAGGCAGCTTAGAATCATGGAAACCAGCAGGTTGGAAGAGACCTCCAAGATCATCCACTCCAACCTAGCACCCAGCCCTGCCCAATCAACCAGACCATGGCACTAAGTGCCTCAGCCAGGCTTGGCTTCAACACCTCCAGGCACAGCCACTCCAGCACCTCCCTGGGCAGCCCATTCCAATGCCAATCACTCTCTCTGACAACAACTTCCTCCTAACAGCCAGCCTAGACCTCCCCTGCCACAACTTCAGGCTCTGTCCCCTTCTTCTCTTGCTGCTTGCCTGGCAGAAGAGACCAACCCCACCTGGCTACAGCCTCCCTTCAGGTAGTTGTAGACAGCAATGAGGTCAGCCCTGAGCCTCCTCTTCTCCAGGCCAAACACCCCCAGCTCCCTCAGCCTCTCCTCACAGGGTTGTGCTCCAGGACCCTCACCAGCTTCGGTGCCCTTCTCTGGACACCTTCCAGCACCTCAACATCTCTCTTGAATTGAGGAGCCCAGAACTGGACACAGCACTCAAGCTGTGGCCTGAGCAGTGCTGAGTACAGGGGCAGAAGAACCTCCCTTGTCCTGCTGGCCACACTCTTCCTGAGCCAGCCCAGGATGCCATTGGCTCTGCTGCCCACCTGGGCACACTGCTGCCTCATCTTCAGCTACTCTCTACCAGCACCCCCAGCTCCCTCTCTGCCTGGCTGCTCTCAGCCACTCTGTCCCCAGCTTGAAGGGTGGGAGGCTGGTGGGTGGCAAAGTGACCATGGCCAGGCTGCATTTCTGGCTTGTGGAGCAGTGTGGGAGCAGCTAGAGTGAATATCATACAACAGCTTGGTTTGGAAGCGACTTTAAAGATCATCTGGTTCCAACCCCACTGCCATGGGCAGAGATACCTCACATTAGACCATGTTGCTCAAAACCTCATCCAGCCTGGTCTTAAACACTTCCAGGAATGAAGTTCTCCAAACAGCCCCTTCCCGTGTCTCACCACCCTCACAGTAAAGAAATTCTTCCTGATGGTCAATCTAAATCCTCCCTGCTCTATCTTCAATTCATTCTCCCCCTGTCCTATCCCCACAAACCCTTGTAAAAAGTCCCTCCCCAGCCCCCTTCAGGTACTGAAAGGTCACAATAAGGTCTCCCTGAAGCCTTCTCTTCTCAAGGCTGAACAGACTCAACTCCCTCTGCCTGCTTGGACCCATCTCGTGGCAACCCAAAGACTTGCCTACTTGCCTACCAGAAGCCATCACTTCCTTCTCCTTGAGTGACCCTATGGATGACCCCATGGGTTCATCCTAGCCTCCAACACCTTGCTGGCAGTGCCCAGAAATATCAGTGGACTTTGGAAATGTCAACCTGAACTTCTTTCTGCTTCCCCAACTAATTCATCACTTCTGACACCCAGGATCCATCATGATCACTCACCAGGGCTGGGGTGACAGGAAGGCACAGGGCTGGCAGTGCTGCTGGGAGTGCTGGTGTTGGGCTTCCCTTTCATCCAGTGCAGCCAAAGAGCATCAGCTCCTCCAGTCAGTGGGGGCAGACACACTTAAAAACAAAGGAATAACCATAAGCCAAACCACAGCTCTACAAATAGGACCTGCCTGGGAGGGAAAATGATATTTAAAGACTCCAGAGCAATGGAAACATAAGAAAATTGGATACACATGGGGTGCAGAGGGTGGCAAAAGCAGCCCAGACAACATTTCTGGTGGATCTAGAGTTCCTGTGTATTTCAGTCTTGGTTCCTGACAAGAGGAAATTCCCTTCTCTGCGTGTGCTCACCAGCAGCTCTGCATGTGGGCACAGACCAGGGCTGATCAAAGACCAGCCGAGCACACCACACAGTTTGATGCTGCCTGAAAGAGAGACTGGCTTGGCCCTGGGGCAGGGATAGGCAACTCCATCCTGCCCTGCTCACTGAGGAATGGAAAGAATGGGGTAGACTAAGAAGTGGTGGTGGGGGATGGGACAACAGAAACTACCCCTTTGCACCCTAGGGGAATCTGCAGCTCCAGTGCTGCAGAACATGGTTAGATTTCCTGGGCACCACAGAGGGACCTTGCACAAGTTGGATGATTGATAGAACTTGTTCAAGGATGTGCTTTCTTTTTCCTTGCTTTCTTCCTTCTTGTTTTCATTGTCCTCCCTGTCACATAGAATCATAGAATCAAGCAGGTTGGAAGAGACCTCCAAGCTCAGCCACTCCAACCTAGCACCCAGTCCTGTCCAATCAACCAGACCATGGCACTAAGTGCCTCAGCCAGGCTTTGCTTCAACACCTCCAGGGATGGTGACTCCACCACCTCCCTGGGCAGCCAACTCCAATGCCAATCACTCTCTCTGACAACAACTTCCTCCTAACATTCAGCCCCCCAGCACATCCTCCTAACATCCTCCTCCAGCACAACTTGAGACTGTCCCCCCTCCTTCTCTTGCTAGCTGCCTGGCACAAGAGACCAACCCCACCTGGCTACAGCCTCCCTTCAGGGACTTGTAGACAGCAATGAGGTCAGCCCTGAGCCTCCTCTTCTCCAGGCCAAACACCCCCAGCTCCCTCAGCCTCTCCTCACAGGGCTGTGCTCCAGACCACTCACCACCTGCCCTTCTCTGGACACCTTCCAGCACCTCAACATCTCTCTTGCATTGAGGAGCCCAGAACTGGACACAGCACTCAAGGTGTGGCCTGAGCAGTGCTGAGCATAGGGGCAGAAGAACCTCCCTTGTCCTGCTGGCCACACTCTTCCTGAGCCAGCCCAGGATGCCATTGGCTCTCCTGCCCACCTGGGCACACTGCTGCCTCATCTTCAGCTACTCTCTACCAGCACCCCCAGGTCCCCTTCTGCCTGGCTGCTCTCACCCACTCTCTCCCCAGCCTGTAGCACGGACAAACTTACACCCAGGTTTGGCAGGACACCAAGTTTTGGGATATTTAATGGTAAAGCCAGAGCAGATGGGCAGCCTGCTCTAGGGTAGGGTGTCCCTGCCCATGGCAGGGGGTTTGAACTGGATGATCCTTATGGTCCCTTCCAACTCTGACTGCTTCTATGATTCTAAACTCAGCCCTGGCTGCTAGCTGACCAAGGAGCATGATCTGTGTTGTTTGATTATCCCTGGAGGCACTTAAAAGCCCTGTAGATGCAGTGCTGAGGCACATGGTTCAGTGGCTGGACCTGGCAATGCTAGGTTAACAGTCAGATTTGAGCTTAAAAATCTCTTCCAAACTAAGTGACTCTATTACTGAAAGAGTGGTCAAGCCCTGAAACAGGCTGCCCAGGATGGTGCTGGAGTCACCACTCCTGGAGGTGGTCAGAAATTGTGTAGGCACAGCACTTGGGAACACAGTTTGGTGGGCACAGTGGTGTGGGGTTGATGGTTGGACTTGATGATCTTAGAGGTCCCCATCCTTTCCCTTCCATCCTCCCCCCATCCTTTCCCTTCCCTTCTTTTCCCTCATCTGAGCACTTCTCCTCCCCCCCATCCTTTCCCTTCCCTTCTTTCCCCTCACCCGAGCACTTCTCCCCCCATCCTTTCCCTTCCCTTCTTTCCCCTCATCTGAGCACTCCTCCCCCCATCCTTTCCCTTCCCTTCTTTCCCCTCACCCGAGCACTTCTCCCCCCATCCTTTCCCCTTACCCGAGCACTTCTCCCCCCATCCTTTCCCCTCACCTGAGCACTTCTCCCCCCATCCTTTCCCTTTCCTTCTTTCCCCTCACCTGAGCACTTCTCCCCCCATCCTTTCCCCTCATCTGAGCACTTCTCCCCCCATCCTTTCCCTTCCCTTCTTTCCCCTCATCTGAGCACTTCTCCCCCCATCCTTTCCCCTCATCTGAGCACTTCTCCCCCCATCCTTTCCCTTCCCTTCTTTCCCCTCACCTGAGCACTTCTCCCCCCATTCTTTCCCCTCATCTGAGCACTTCTCTCCCCATTCTTTCCCCTCATCTGAGCATTTTTGCTACCAAACTCTTGCACCTCAGCCGATGGGAGATGCTGCTGGACACAGGGTGTGGGTGGGGACAAAGCACTCTGGGGGTGTGGAGAGCAGCTCAGCAGCACCAGCAGCAGCTGCTCATTCTGCAGGTGGCTAGACAAGACTGTCTGCGATGCCCTGCATGTGTGCCAGTGAAGATAAATCCTTGATTCATGGGATGCAGTGAGAACAAGGAAAAGCAGAAAAAGCAGGAAGAAAACAATTAGAGTGACTTATGATTTAAGGGAAGAAATTCAAAGTCTCTCTCTCTTCCCTTCCTGGGCTGCTGGAAGAGTTTTATCTTCTTCCAGCTCTGCAAGAAACACCAACCCCAAAGCTCCTGCTGTTTCAAGAAGCAGAGGTTTGCAGAAGCAAGGAAAGAAGCAGCCTGCTCCTCCAGCTCTCCCTGGCTGGCAACTGAGCCATGCAAGGCTTACTTAACATCTCACTTAACTCCCCCTTAGCTGACCAAACTGATTAGTCATGTTCTTAACCTGGCTTTGGCAAAGTTGCCCCAAGGCTGGAGTTAAGTCCCTGCTCCAATGAGATATGCAGCAGACCCCTGGGCATGACACTAGAGATAGTGGTCATAAGTGGAGAGAAGAGTGATAGAGGGGGAAGGGAGAGAGCAAACAGCACCCCCAAGAAGTGTTTGAGTTGCTTTTGAAAGAAAAGGAAAGATAAGTAAAAGCCAAGCCAAAGAGGTAAGCAGTGGAAGAGAGTCGAAGGCAGACATGGGGTCTGCAATGCCATGGTGCAGGTCAACCTGCTCCTCCACAGCCATAGGCTGGTTTTGTGCTGCAAGGGATCTTTAAACATTGTCTAGTCCAACTCCCCTGAAGCCACCAGGGACATCTGCAACAAGAGCAGGTTGCTCACAGCTTCAAATAACCCAACCTGGAATGGTTTCAGGGATAACCCAACCTGGAATGGTTTCAGGGATGGGGCTTCTACCAGAGAACCTGGGTCAAGGTCTCACCACCCTCAGTGTCAATCATTTTTTCCTTCTCTCCAATCTCAGTCTTCCTCTTTTAGTTTCAAACCATCACCCCTTGTCCTGTCACAACAGGCCCTGCTAAAAGGTCTGTCCCCATCTTTTTTATCAGCAATTTAAGTACTGATAGTAGGTCTCCCTGGAGCCTTCTCTTCTCCAGGCTGAGCAAGCCCAACTCTCTCAGCCTGGCCTCACAGCAGAGGGCTTCCAGCCCTCACATCATTGCTGTGACCTCCTCTAGACCTGCTGCCAGAGGTCCACATCTCTGTTGTGCTGAGGACTCCAGAGCTGGCCCCAGCACTACAGGTGGGATCTCAGCAGAGCAGAGAGGCAGAATCCCCTCCCTCCTCCTGCTGCCCACAGAGCTGGGATCAGCCAAGGGCACAGCTGGCACTGGGAGCACAGGGTGCCAGCCCATGCCCAGCTTTTCAACTGCCAGCACCCCCAAGTCCTCCTTCACAGGGCTGCTCTCCTTTACACCATTTCCCCAGAGAGTCTTTTCCCAGCTGCACCACAGAGATACATGACTACAGCTGGTGGGGGCAGAGCAGAGCAGAGCATCAGGTCTAGCCAAGCCAAAGAAGTGTGCTGGTCAGTTTGGTGTGGCCAATACCTGCCTGCCCTCCGTGGAGGCCAACACATCCTTACCATGCTGCACATGAGGCTGCACCAAAGCTGTAACTCACCAGAGACGCTCTCTAGGTCCTGCTCTACTTGGAGATCAAGAGAACAACCTAATGTGGTTTTCTCTATCTCCAAGGGCCATGCTATGAGATGAACATACCACCTTGCTCACTGCATTTTAGACCCTAAAGTGACCTCATGTCTTGTTTATCTCCTGCCTTCCCTCTTCCATTGACATGAAGAAGCTCCAAAATACAAATCAAGGAGGAAAGAGGTCTACCAAGTGGTCAAGAGAGCCAATGGCATCCTGGGCTGCCTCAGGAAGAGTGTGGCCAGCAGGACAAGGGAGGTTCTTCTGCCCCTGGACTCAGCACTGCTCAGGCCACATCTTGAGTGCTGTGTCCAGTTCTGGGCTGCTCAATTCAAGAGAGATGTTGAGGTGCTGGAAGGTGTCCAGAGAAGGGCAAGGAAGCTGGTGAGGGGCCTGGAGCACAGCCCTGTGAGGAGAGGATGAGGGAGCTGGGGGTGTTTGGCCTGCAGAAGAGGAGGCTCAGGGCTGACCTCATTGCTGTCTACAGCTAACTGAAGGGAGGCTGCAGCCAGGTGGGGTTGGTCTCTTCTGCCAGGCAAGCAGCAAGAGAAGAAGGGGACAGAGTCTGAAGTTGTGGCAGGGGAGGTCTAGGCTGGATGTTAGGAGGTAGTGCAGGGCAGGTGCAGTGTCAGAGCAAAAATGCTGTGAGGACCCAGATGGGTTATTTCCTAGAGCAAACACTGGTTAGTAAAAGATGCTGCTGCCTGCAGGGAGGCAGTTTCTGGGTGATTGAACACAGAACCATTTGGAACAAATGCAGTGAAAGCTACTGTGCCTTTTGCTTTTAAATAGGCTGCGTTCTCCAAGCTGCCTTGTGGGGGGGGGGGTGGGGAGGAGGGGAGGGGATGAGCACTGACTAGGTCCAGGAGTTCACAAAGAGAGAGTTTCCAAAGTGAGATGCTGGGCACACTGGTGACCTCAAGACAAATTGTGGTGACCCACAGCCCTGACTTGTCCCATCTGAAGGTAGACATTTCAACACAGTCTCCTTCCAGCACCTGAAGAAGGTCTACAAGGGAGCAGGGAAAGGAGTTTTTACAAAGGCTTGCAGTGATAGAATGAGGGGTAACAGCTTTGAGCTGGAAGAAGACAGATTTAGACTGGAGACTAGGAAAAAAAATCTTTAGAGTGAGGGTGGTGAGACACTGGAACAGGTTGCCCTTGGAAGATGTGGACGCCCTCTCCCTCAGAAAGTTCAAGGGCAGGTTGCACAGGGTCTTCAGCAACCTGCTCTAGTGAAAGATCACAGAATCAAGCAGGTTGGAAGAGACCTCCAAGACCATCCAGTCCAGCCTAGCACCCAGCCCTGGACAATCAACCAGACCATGGCACTAAGTGCCTCACCCAGGCTTTGCTTCAACACCTCCAGGCACAGCAACTCCACCACCTCCCTGGGCAGCCCATTCCAATGCCAATCACTCTCTCTGACAACAACTTCCTCCTAACATCCAGCCTAGACCTCCCTTGGCACAACTTCAGACTCTGTCCCCTTCTTCTCTTGCTGCTTGCCTGGCAGAAGAGACCAACCCCACCTGGCTACAGACTCCCTTCAGGTAGTTCTAGACAGCAATGAGGTCAGCCCTGAGCCTCCTCTTCTCCAGGCCAAACACCCCCAGCTCCCTCAGCCTCTCCTCACAGGGCTGTGCTCCAGACCCCTCACCAGCTTCCTTGCCCTTCTCTGGACACCTTCCAGTACCTCAACATCTCTCTTGAATTGAGGAGCCCAGAACTGGACACAGCACTCAAGATGTGGCCTGAGCAGTGCTGAGTACAGAGGCAGAAGAACCTCCCTTGTCCTGCTGGCCACACTCTTCCTGAGCCAGCCCAGGATGCCATTGGCTCTCCTGCCCACCTGGGCACACTGCTGCCTCATCTTCAGCTCCTCTCTACCAGCACCCCCAGCCTGTAGTGCTGCTTGGGGTTGTTGCAGCCAAAGTGCAGAACCCTGCACTTGGCCTTGTTCTATCTCATCCCTTTGGCCTATGCCCACCCATCCAGCCTGGCCAGGTCCCTCTGCAGGGCTCTCCTACCCTCCAGCAGCTCCACACCTGCTCCTAGCTTGGTGTCATCTGCAAACTTACTGATGCTGGACTCAATCCCCTGCTCCAGATCATCAGTTAAGGTACTGAAAAGGACTGTGCCCAGCACTGATCCCTGGGGCACACCACTAGTGACAGCTGCCAGCTGGATGCGGCACCATTCACCACCACTCCCTACCCATTGCAGGACTGGTGGAATTGGGTCATCTCTAAGGTGCTTTCCACCCCAAACCATTCTATAGCTCTTTGAGAACCCAGAGTGCCATAGAATTGTTTGTATCAGAAGGGGCCTTTTAAGCTCACCTATTCCAACTGCTTTGACATAGAAAGGGCCATCCCCAGCTGGAGGATCTGAAGGGCTGTGTTTGTGGCCCAGCACGAAATGCAGCTGTGAAACCTGATGGCAGAACCTCAGGAATTGCTGCAAGAAAATGCGTATTTGAGGGGCAGGGGTTGAGGGGTCCAAACCTGAGAGGAAAGCTTGGCCCCAAAAGCTTTGATTTTCCAAGCTTCTACACCGAGTCATCGCACATGCTGACAGTGGCAGGCTGTCAGGCAGAGGTTCCTCAGTGGACTGCCCATTTGTTTTCATTTAGAAGAGCCTTCAGGACAGATTTAATTGCTGGGCTATGGACTGGCCACTTCCAGTTATGACTACAACTGCCTCAAAGTACCCAAGCGCCTGTGTTAATTAAAAGCCGCGATACCTGCTCCTACTTTGTGTGCAGCAGCAGCAGCAGCAGCAAGAGTGGGTTATTAAGGGAAAGGAATATCAATCTACTCCACTGCGAGCTGATCTGTGTAATTATTAGCCCTGGCTAGCTCCTGGTATTGATTTTATTACTAATATCACTGCCTGCAATAAGGAATCAACTGCAGCGTGCCGGTACTCACCGTTCATCACACTGCTCACTGCTCTGGCCAGGGATCATAGAAGCAGGCAGGGTTGGAAGGGACCACAAGGATCACCCAGCTCCAACCCCCCTGCCATGCCCAGGGACACCCTACCCTAGAGCAGGCTGCACACAGCCTCAGCCAGCCTGGCCTTAAACACCTCCAGCCATGGGGCCTCAACCACCTCCCTGGGCAATCCATTCCAGCCTCTCACCACTCTCAGGATCAACAACTTCCTCCTCACCTCCAGTCCCAATCTCCCCACCTCCAGCTTTGCTCCATTCCCCCTAGTCCTGGCACTCCCTCACAGTCCATAAAGTCCCTCCCCAGCTTTTTTGGAGGCCTCCTTCAGATCCTGGAAGGCCACAAGAAGGTCATCTCGCAGCCTCCTCTTCTCCACACTGCACAGCCCCAACTCTTTCAGTCTGTCCTCACAGCAGAGCTGCTCCAGCCCTCTGAGCATCCTCCTGGCCCTTCTCTGGACAAGCTCCAGCAACTCCACATCCCTCTTGTCACAGGAGCTCCAGAACTGGATGCAGTACTCCAGATGGGGTCTCAGCAGAGAGCAGTAGAATCACCTCCCTGGCCCTGCTGGCCACACTTCTCCTGATGCAGCCCAGCATCTGGTTAGCAGGAGGTTGTCTCCTCATTGCTAGAAAACAAATCCCAAAACACCCAAAGCCACCTCTCATGCATCCCTTCTTGATTTTTAATTTAAAACCTACTTTTCCTTCATCCTTACCTCCTTTCTCTCTGCATTTTCTGTTCCTCCCCTCTGTTGGGTTGCCCCTTGCTCTCTGTAAAACAACTTCAGACAAGATCAAAGCCAATGCATATAAATTTTCCTTCCTCTGAATTCAGCCAAAAATGCTTCCAGCAGTTATGAGTCAGCGAGGCAAGACAGAGCTGCTGGTCACCAAGAGAAATTGCCAGGGATTTGGAGAGGATGAATCACCCTCAAAGATGGCTGAGATAGGAAACAGAGAGAGCCTTTTGTCCTTCCTCTTTGTCATTCAGCTTATTTTTGTCCCAGGCTCAAATAAGGAGCACATTGTGGACATTTTCTTCCATCTCCCCATAGGAAGATGCTGAACAAACTCACTGCTGGATCAGCTCCTTCATAGAATCAAGCAGGTTGGAAGAGACCTCCAAGCTCAGCCAGTCCAACCTAGCACCCAGCCCTGGCCAATCAACCAGACCATGGCACTAAGTGCCTCAGCCAGGCTTTGCTTCAACACCTCCAGGGACAGCGACTCCACCACCTCCCTGGGCAGCCCATTCCAATGCCAATCACTCTCTCTGACAACAACTTCCTCCTAACAGCCAGCCTAGACCTCCCCTGCCACAACTTCAGACTCTGCCCGCTTGTCCTCTTGCTGCTTGCCTGGCAGAAGAGACCAACCCCACCTGGCTACAGCCTCCCTTCAGGGAGTTGTAGACAGCAATGAGGTCAGCCCTGAGCCTCCTCTTCTGTAGGATAAACACCCCCAGCTCCCTCAGCCTCTCCTCACAGGGCTGTGCTCCAGGCCTCCAATGCAGGCTAGTGGAAAGTGTCTCTCTCCATAGCAGGAGTGTTGGAATTAGATGATCTTTAAGATCCTTTTCAACCCAAACCACTCTGATTCTATGATTTTAACACCAGCTTGCAGAGATTTGGGACTCTGGAGTCTCTTCCACTAATCCCACACATCCTCATAGGATACATCTGTCTGGAAGAGACCTCAAAGATCATCCAGTCCAACCCTCAATGCAGCACCTTGCTGTTCACATCTGAGCAGAAAATAGCCACACCATCCATTTAGGCAGCACCTTAAGGACCAAACCTCTGTTTTGCTGTTTTGTCTCCTGACTTGGCAGTCTTCAAGGGGTCCTGCTGCTGATTATTGCTAAACAACTCTGCCGTGGTTCTAGTTAAAATCTCCCAGAGACTCAAATGTAGTTAATAGAACCAAGAACAATTCCTAAGATGCCTTTCCCTTTCCCACTTGTGTTTTCTTCAAAGAAAAGGAATTAGATGTAGAGAGGCAAAGGTAAAACACACCCAAATAAATAATCTCACTTCCATTTGGAAGTTACAAGAGAGAACTTTAACAGTAAATAAAAGGTATTTGAGGCAGGGGAGTTACAAAGAGGTATAGGCAAGGGAAAACAAGCTACAAAATACGTAGATACACAACCAGATTGATGGCAATGAGTTTGTCCACCTCGTGAACTGATGGCCACGTGGCAAAACAAAGAGCAGCAGGGACAGGAGGATGGTGCTGGTAGGCAGGGAGGTAGAGCAAGAGAGAATGAAACAGGAATCACAGAATCAGTCAGGGTTGGAAGGGACCACAAGGATCAGCCAGTTCCAACCCCCCTGCCATGCCCAGGGACACCCTACCCTAGAGCAGCCTGCACACAGCCTCAGCCAGCCTGGCCTTAAACACCTCCAGCCATGGGGCCTCAACCACCTCCCTGGGAAACCCATTCCAGCCTCTCACCACTCTCATGATCAACAACTTCCTCCTCACAGCCAGGATGAATCTCCCCACCTCCAGCTTTGCTCCATTCCCCCTAGTCCTGGCACTCCCTCACAGCCTCAAAAGTCTTTTCCCAGCTTTTTTGGAGGCCTCCTTCAGATCCTGGAAGGCCACAAGAAGGTCACCTCACAGCCTTCTCTTCTGCAGACTCAACAGTCCCAATTCTTTCAGTCTGTCCTCACAGCAGAGCTGCTGCAGCCCTCTCAGCATCCTCCTGGCCCTTCTCTGGACACACTCCAGCATCTCCACATCCCTCTTGCAATGGGGGCTCCAGAACTGGATGCAGTACTCCAGGAAGTTCCTCTCTTTTCATAGGGGCTAAACATGAAGTGGGACTGGGCTAGCCACTACACCTGTAGTAAGGTGCACACCTACTGCTGGGGAAAAGCCAGGAGGACCTGGAGCCAGGGTCAAGACCACTGCCCCAGGAGGGTTAACCCTTTACAACCTCCCTCTCACACAACAGGGGTCAAGACCACTGCCCCAGGAGAGTTAACCCTTTACAACCTCCCTCTCACACCAGATTCAATCAGGCTGAACAACCTGACCTAGCTGGGAGTGTCCCTGCTTGCTTGCAGAGGGGTTGGATTAGATCACCTTTAGAGGTCCCTTCCAACCCAGCGCACTCTGTGATTCTACACAAATGCAACAGCAGCACCAGTTCAGCCATGAAGACAAAGCTTAAGGACACTGCATCTCATTCCCACTTGCTGCCTGGGGCACCATGAACCACTGATCAAAATGCACCAAGCACCAACAAAAATATTAGCTTAATGTTTGTGTGTGCTCAGCTCCTCTTCTTGTGCTGGGATGACAAACAGCTCCGCGAAGGCATTGCCGGAGGCGCTAACACTTCCATTCACTCTCTCACTGATTCTGGCACACAGAGGGATCTTTTCAAACCCATCAACGCTTTCATTTTTGTCTTTGCCAAAAGGACTTCCTCTGTGAGGTGGTGTTTTGCTAGAGGTAATGACTTAAGAGCGAGAGAGGTGGTTGAGATTCAATAGCGCGCTCAGGAATCCCTTGTAAAGCGAAGGGAGAGACAAATTTGGATGTTAGGGGATTACCCTGAGCCTCCTTTCAATCTCTCAGAGACTTTCTGGAGTAAGAATCAGGCAACAAACCTACTAAAGAACCTGGTGCCTTCTTAAGCTGTGGCTGGTAGCTTCTGCTCCCGGGTGGAGCTGCAGTGACAATAATCTTTCCTGAGGGTTACATCCTGACCTGCACAAGGACATCCAAAAATGAGGGGAGAAAAGGAAAAGAGGAAAGTGAACTCTGCCAACCCCTCTCTGGAGTCAGCTTGAAGTGGACGGAGTTTAGGGCTCAGTGAACATCAGAGGTGGTTCCTCCCGTCCTAGTCAGGATGTGTTGACCATCAGCTAAGAGTTGACACCTTAAACCAGTAGGAAAAACTAGAGACCAAGCCTGAGGAATTAAACTCAGAGGTTCTCTTTGCTTTCCCTCTTTGTACTGCTGGAAGGCAGGATGCCCTGAGCTGGTGTGCACCAGGAACTCCAGCTAACACTACCCAGCTGTCAAGAACCTTCTGCAGAAGCAGATCTGCTCACCCAGAGTGGGCTCAGCGAACATCAGAGCTGGTTCCTTACATCCTAGTCAGGATGGATGCATCAGCTACCTGCTGACACATTAGAATCATAGAATCAACCAGGTTGGAAGAGACCTCCAAGCTCAGCCACTCCAACCTAGCACCCAGCCCTGGCCAATCAACCAGACCATGGCACTAAGTGCCTCATTCAGTCTTTAAACCAGGAGGAAAAGAAAAGACCAACCCTGAGGAATTAAATTCAGAGGTTTTCTTTGCTTTCTCTCCTCATGGCCTTTGTAGTGCTGGAAGGCAGGATGCCCTGAGCTGGTGTGCACCAGGAACCCCAGCAAACACTACCCAGCTGTCAGGAACCCTCTGCAGAAGCAGATCTGCTCACCCAGGGAGGGTTCATGCACAGCAGTTGGATTAAGCCATCTTCTTGCATTAGAAGGGGGTGGATTCATAGAATCAAGCAGGTTGGAAGAGACCTCCAAGCTCAGCCAGTCCAACCTAGCACCCAGCCCTGCCTCATCAACCAGACCATGGCACTAAGTGCCTCAGCCAGGTTTTGCTTCAACACCTCCAGGCACAGCGACTCCACCACCTCCCTGGGCAGCCCATTCCAATGCCAATCACTCTCTCTGGCAAGAACCCAACTCTTGCTACCATGGAGGCATCCAGCCCCCACCTATCAGCCCAACATCAAGCCTCAAGCAACAGCTCCTTCCCACTGGCAACATGCTCATTTCTGGCCTCAGGTGAAGATGTTTTGGACACATTTCTCCATGAGCTGCAGAGAAGAACAATGCTGTCTCTTTCCTCACCAAGGTGGGCTGCAGCAAGGCAAAGCCCTGTTTTCACTCCAGCTCCGTGCTGAATCACACAGCTTTGTATTTGCCTGTCAATATCCCAGTTGGATCCTGCTTCTATAGATTCAATTCGAGATGAGTACTGCAGGACTTCTTTTGTTAGCTGGATACCTCATGCACATGGTTATTATTTCCTTCATAAAAATCAATAAAGAGTTAGGAACAACAACCACCAATAATAACAGCACATCTCTCTTTGTGTCTTTGGGTGGCAGCTTGCCCAACCACTCATAAAAGCAGCAAAGAGTCCAAAGAGAAGCCCAAGCTAGGAGAGGGGGAGTAGAAATGGATTTCCAGGCTAGACCTGCTCCACTATCTTGTCAAAATGAAGGAAAATCCCAGCATGGTAAAGGTTGGAATGGACCTCTTGGATATTCTCTAGTTCCTCTATCCTCCTAGTGAGGAGGAAGTTGTTGAGCATGAGAGTGGTGAGAGGCTGGAATGGGTTGCCCAGGGAGGTGGTTGAGGCCCCATGGCTGGAGGTGTTCAAGGCCAGGCTGGATGAGGCTGTGGCCAGGCTGCTCTAGGGTAGGGTGTCCCTGCCCATGGCAGGGGGCTTGGACCTGGCTGATCCTTGTGGTCCCTTCCAACCCTGACTGATTCTATGCTTCTAAAGCCTTCTGCAAAAACTAAAACTTATTTACCAACCTCCTTAAAACAAACCTCCAAATCAGCCTGGGGATATTTAATAAACTTTCAAGTTAATTTACCTTTTCTTTCCTGGAAGGGAAAAAAAAAACATAACAACTCCAAAACAAACCCACCCCACATTGTAACTCTTCCCATCAAGAAGTGTACCTGAAGTAATCCAGCAGAGATGCTGCATTTCAAGCCTGGGTAGGGTGTCCCTGCCCATGCCAGGGGGGTTGGAACTGGATGATCCTTGTGGTCCCTTCCAACTCTAACTGATTCTATGATTCAACCTTTCTGCTGAAGCCAGGTCATGCATAGCAGGTTGCCCAGAATCACAGGTGAGTTTGGAGTCTCTCCAGAGAAGGAGACTCCACAACCTCTCTGGGCAGCCTGCTCCAAGGCTCCAACACCCTCACACCAAAGAATTTCCTCCTCCTATTAGGAGGTGTTGAAGCAAAGCCTGGCTGAGGCACTTAGTGCCATGGTCTGGTTGATTGGCCAGGGCTGGGTGCTAGGTTGGACTAGCTGAGCTTGGAGGTCTCTTCCAACCTGCTTGATTCTATGATGGAACCTCCTGAGTTCCAGCTTTTACCTGTTGCCCCTTGTCCTGTCACTGGGCACCACCAAATAGAGTCCAGCCTCAAACTCTTGCCCCCCCAACCTTCAGCTCTTGCTGAACATTGATCAGATCCTCCTCTCATGCTGCTCTTCTCCAGGCTAAACAGACTCAGGTCTCTCAGCCTGTCCTTACAAGGGAGGTGTTGCAGTGCCTGCAGCATCTTCATAGCCTCTGCTGCTCTCTCTCCAATACTTTTTCTGTTTCTCTTGAACTGGGGAGCCCAGAAGTGAACACAACACTCCAGGTGTGGCCTCCCTAGGACAGAGTAGAGGAGGCAAGAAGAACCTCCTAATATCTGCTGGCTGCTCTCCAGGAGTCCACTGTTGACCATATGAGCACATTGGTGACTCCCAGGGAGCTTCTTTCCTACCAGCATCCCCAGGTCAAACCCTTAACCTGCTCTGGTGCAGGGAGTTATTCCTTCACCCCAGGTAGGACTTCCCCTTGATGAACTTCAGGAGCTTCCCCTTCTGCCCAACTCTCCAGCCACTTAAACCTGAGGCACCATCCCAGCCTATAGAAAACAGCAGAGACTCAGAAAATGTTCAGCAGAAAAGGCATCAACATCCCTCAAGTTTGGTGTCCCAGTCCTTTTCCCTGTGAAATAAAGGCAAAACCACTGGCAGAAGTCTAAGAGCACCACTTTGGAGGCCAGAAGCAAATCCTTGCTACTGGGTGCTAATAAAACTCAGGGAGAGGCAATCCACTGATGTTTTCTCTCCTGCTTTGAAATGAGCAAAGATGAAGGAAGGTTTCCTTACCACACACCTCCTGGAAACAGCCACAGAAGCAGGAGCTGAATTTACTCAAGAGCCCTACAGTTCATAGAATCAGTCAGGGTTGGAAGGGACCACAAGGATCTGCCAGTTCCAACCCCCCTGCTATGGGCAGGGACACCCTACCCTAGAGCAGGCTGCACACAGCCTCATCCAGCCTGGCCTTAAAAACAGACTCACAGGATGTTAGAGGTTGGAAGGGATCAAGGAGATTGACTCCAACATCCCTGCCAGAGCAGGACAATACTATCTAATACAGAGCACAGAGGAACACCTCCAGCCATGGGGCCACAGCCACCTCCCTGGGAAACCCATTCCAGCCTCTCACCACTCTCAGGATCAACAACTCCCTCATCACAGCCACTCTCAATCTCCCCACCTCCAGCTTTGCTCCATTCCCCCTAGTCCTGGCACTCCCTCACGGCCTCAAAAGTCCCTCCCCAGCTTTTTTGGAGGTCTCCTTCAGATCCTGGAAGGCCACAAGAAGGTCACCTGGGAGCCTCCTCTTATCCAGGCTGCACAGCCCAAACTCTTTCAGTCTGTCCTCACAGCAGAGCTGCTGCAGCACTCTCAGCATCCTCCTGGCCCTGCTCGGGACACACTCCAGCATCTCCACATCCCTCTTGCAATGGGGGCTCCAGAACTGGATGCAGGACTCCAGGTGGGGTCTCAGCAGAGCACAGTAGAGGGGGAGAATCACCTCCCTGGCCCTGCTGGCCACACTTCTGCTGATGCAGCCCAGGCTCTGCTTGGCTTTCTGGGCAGCAAGTGCACACTGCTGGCTCCTGTTGAGCTTCTCCTCCAGCAGCACCCCCAAGTCCCTCTCTTCAGGGCTGCTCTCCAGCCACTCCCTGCCCAGCCTGCATTTGTGCCTGGCATTGCCTCCACCCAGATGCAGGACCTTGCCCTTGGTCTTGTTGAAGCTGCTGAGGTTGTCTTGTGCCCACCTCTGCAGCCTGTGCAGGTCCCTCTGGATGGATCCCTGCCCTCCAGCCTGTCTGCTGCACCACACAGCTTGGTGTGGTCAGCAAACTTGCTGAGTCTGCACTCACTGCCTCTGTCCATGGCACCCACAAAGATGTTGAACAAGACTGGTGCCAGGACTGATCTCTGAGGGACTCTGCTCATCACTGGCATAACTCCATAACATGATTTGATTACTCTACAGGAGAGGATAAAACCACAACTGCATGCTTACAGATGATGCTTTCTCCTCCCCTTGTACTCTGATGGCTTGGTCCTACAGCTCCAGCCAGGACTCCTATGAACAGGCAGCTCTGGGTATGGTAGGAGAAGTGTAACCACAGGAGCACGGCTGCAAAGACCACAATGGCTTTGACTTAGATGCTTACAAAGCTCTGTCAGGACACAGCACAGTTCTCCAGGTCAGGGTCACCGCCACCTTCAAAGCAACTACAGCTCCTTCAGAAAGCAAGTCCCCAAAACCCCATTTCTCAGGGGACCTCTTGCTCAGACACTTCACATTTACAGGACTTTCTGTATGTGGGTTAAAGAAAATATGTAACTTTCTAAGGCTATTGCTTTAAAGGTTAATGTATTCCCAGCCACAACTCCGAGCTGAGGTTTCAGCCCAGGAACAATCATCTGGTGGCAGGAAAATTATTGAGCAGATGACCTAGGTCCTCTCCATCTCTAGTTCTTATGCATGCATGGCTCCTTCTTGCCTTTCTTTCCTTTTCTGCACCCAAAGCAACAGGAAAATAAGGCTCAATACAGCTGGGCTCCTACCCACACCATGGCCATCACATGTGGCATCAACACACCTCACAGTGCAGATGTTCCCAGCTGAAGGATTTCCCTTTCCAGTTGAAAGGTTACTGCTGTGATCACTCACAGACCAATCTCCTCCCAGCAGGCATCTTTCCTGTCTTCCCAGGCATTCCCAGGTGTGACTTTCCAGAGCCAGAAGGCTGCTCCAAGGACCAAAAAGAAGGAGAAGCTGGTGTCCTTGAAAAAAAGCCTGGATGAGGCACTCAGTGCCATGGTCTAGTTGATTGGATAGGGCTGGGTGATAGGTTGGACTGGATGATCACAGGATCAGGATCACAGGATATTAGGGGTTGGAAGGGACCCAAGAGGATCATCGAGTCCAACCCCCCTGCCAGAGCAGGACCACACAATCTAGAATAGATCAGAGAGGAATGCATCTAGAAACATCTTGAGTCTCCAGAGGAGACTCCACAACCTCTCTGGGGAGCCTGTGCCAGTGCTCAGCCCTTATGCTGAGATGGAACCTCCTGTGCTGCAGCTTACACCCATTGCTCCTTGTCCTATCTCAGGGAGCAGTGAGCAGAGCCTGTGCCCCAGCTCCTGGACAGCCCTCAGGTGTTTATAAGTAGTTATTAAATTCCCTCAAAGTCTTCTCTCCTCCAGATTAACCAGCCCGAGGTCCCTCAGCCTCTCCTCATCAGGCAGTGCCCTCCAGCCCCCTAATCAGCCTCATAGCTCTCTACTCAAGTCTCTCTAGCAGATCCCTGTCCCTCTTTAACTGGGGAGCCCAAAACTGAACACAGTGGTCAAGATGAGGTCTCAGCAGGGCAGAGTAGAAGGAGGAGGTCTCTTCCAACATGGTTGATTCTATGATATTAACAGCCCAAAGACAAGCTCTACCTCTCCAAAAATCTTCTATGCTGTGAAAACAAATACATGGAAAGTAAAGAGCACATAAAACCCCCCAGACTTTTAGCTCTAGAAATAAAACCTTTGGGATGCTAATAAATACATTGGGATGTTGCCTGAAGAGAACTTGTAGCCAGGTGGGGTTGGTCTCTTCTGCCAGGCAAGCAGCAACAGAACAAGGGGACACAGTCTCAGGTTGTGGCAGGGGAGGTCTACCTGCTTGATTCTATGATTCTACCAACCTTAAACACAGCAGACTTGAAGCTCTTTCTGCAGAGACCCAGCAAAGAGGAACTTCTGCCATCCCAACAGCCCCAGGGCTACTCAGCTCTTCCCTTTTTAACCCTCAACAGCTGGGTCTGCTCAGTGCAATTACTCAAACAGGGAACACTCTTCACCTGTGGCTTAGTTGGGGGCAATTATTGAGGCAGGAATGATAAAATATGTAGTTAATTTTATTTCTGGAAGGCCCTGCCCACAACTATATACTAATTAGTTAAACTTGGGGTCTAATTTGGTCAGGAAAATCTTCCCAAGGATGCTTATGGGCAATTCATTCAGTTAGGAGAATCAGAACCTTTGGAAAAGGTTTGGCTACAAAATGGCTTTGCCTCACTTACAAATAGGCAGCCTGGAGCTCTAGGGCAAGTCTGTGCTACTCACTGTGGTGGTGCAGGCATTTCAAGGTAGTTCCTGGATCCTATGTGGCAGTATTGGAACAGCCTGGCCATTGGGAGGCTTCCAGATCTTCCCAGGGTGCTGGGAAAGAGCCAGAGGATCTCTGACCTGATCCTGGTTCCTCTTGGCATGGAGGTTTGCAGAGGTGCAGGCAGCATCTCTTGCAGATGTGCAGAGAGCACCATGTCTGTGGCACTTCTTGCCACCCAGTGAGGCACTTAAATGCCTTCTCCTTTGAAACTTGAGGCACTTAAGTTTCCAGGCAGTTCAAGCCCAAAATATCAGGGCTAAGATGGTCTGAAGCATGGGGCAGAGTAGAACACATTGGCCAAGAGCAGAGAGGCAGAGGGAGCTCCCTGAGGCAGAAGCAGCAAGGCAGAGGGAGCTCTCTGAGGCAGAGGCAGGCAGGCAGAAGCAGCACAACTGCTTGCAGCTTGGCTCCATCTACATTACTTGCCCAAGTGCAAAGGCTCCTTTGGCCACAGAGATTCACCAATCAGAATGGCATTTGCCAAACTGAGCCTATGAGGTGACCCCAGGACTTGCTCACCCTTATTTGGGCAAGACACCAACAAGTACCTAAACACCTGTGGGTACCTGTTTATCACTTTGGGAGGGGACATAATGGCCCAAGCCTTTGTTTTCCTCCCAGCCTTGCTTCCCCCATCAGCAGAAGAGTGGGGCAAGCCAGGACATCTAATAGGCCTATTAGCCTCCCAGAACAACCTGTTAACAGAATCCATCACAGAATGGGGGGGCTTGGAGGAGGTCTCTGGAGAACATCTACTCTGAGCCCTGCTGTTAAAGCAGGGTCACTCAGGACCACAATGTCCAGGTGGGTTTGGAATCTCTCCAGAGAAGAAGATTCCACAGCATCTCTGGGTAGCTTGTTCAAGGGCTTTATCACCCTAAATGTAAAGAGGTTCCCCCTGATGGTTAGGTTGAACTTCCCATACTCATGTTTGTGCTTGTAATCACTTGTCCTGTTAATACATCCTGACTGGTCTCCATTTAGCTGAGCAGCAAGGAGGGTAGGAGACAGGACTGACCTCTCAGCAATGGCTTAGAGACCCTCAGAGCTGTCTGGTGTTTACAGCAGAGATGAATTTATGAAAGGGAGCTATGAAGAGGTTTCATCGGACCTAGAACAGCCCTCCAGGGGGTGTGGAAATGTGGAAACCATTTAACCAGCAGGGTTTTTTAATAGCACATCCAGAAGTCATATCAGTCTTTATTTTAAATGTGAAACCCAGGTTTGGGGCTTCTCTGCTGATGCTGAGAAAAATGAAAGCACTTATAAACACTTCAAGCTGGAGTGTTTAGACTTGGTGTTATGACATCATGCTAGGAGGAGGTGTGGATCTGTGGAAGGATAGGAGAGCCCTGCAGAGGGACCTTGCCAGGCTGGATGGGTAGGCAGAGGCCAATGGGATGAGATTGAACAAGGCCAAGTGCAGGGTTCTGCACTTTGGCCACAACAACCCCAAGCAGCACTACAGGCTGGGGATAGAGTGGCTGAGAGCAGCCAGGCAGAGAGGGAGCTGGGGGTGCTGGTAGACAGTAGCTGAAGATGAGGCAGCAGAGTGCCCAGGTGGGCAGGAGAGCCAATGGCATCCTGGGCTGGCTCAGGAAGAGTGTGGCCAGCAGGACAAGGGAGGTTCTTCTGCCCCTGGACTCAGCACTGCTCAGGCCACACCTTAAGTGCTGTGTCCAGTTCTGGGCTCCTCAATTTAAGAGAGATGTTGAGGTGCTGGAAGATGTCCAGAGAAGGGCAAGGAAGGTGGTGAGGGTCCTGGAGCAGAGCCCTGTGAGGAGAGGCTGAGGGAGCTGGGGGTGTGCAGCCTACAGAAGAGGAGGCTCAGGGCTGACCTCATTCCTGTCTGCAGCTACCTGAAGGGAGGCTGTAGCCAGGTGGGGTTGGTCTCTTCTGCCAGACAAGCAGCAACAGAACAAGGGGACACAGTGTCAAGTTGTGGCAGGGGAGGTCTAGGCTGGATGTTAGGAGGAAGTTGTTGGCAGAGAGAGTGATTGGCATTGGAATGGGCTGCCCAGGGAGGTGGTGGAGTTGCTGTGCCTGGAGGTGTTGAAGCAAAGCCTGAATGGGGCACTTAGTGCCATGGTCTGGTTGATTGTCTAGGGCTGGGTGCTAGGTTGGAGTGGCTGAGCTTGGAGGTCTCTTCTAACCTGCTTGATTCTATGATTTCTACACCTTAAACTCGGGTGTAACTCCAGGGCAAAACCTCTCCTTCCCTAGGCAGAGGGCAGGAGATGCTGTGAGGAGGACTCTGACCACTGTGGTGAAGATGGTCTAAGAGGAATCATTGAACATCCTTGGAGCAAATGCAAGACTCTTCCAAGGGGCTTCACTCTGTAAGATAAGAAATGTTTGCAGAACACTGCTCTCAGCCACTTTGCTGATGACAGCACTCTGGGAGCAGTGGCTGACACCCTCCCAGCCTGTGCTGACATCCAGGGAGACCTGGACAAGCTGGAGAGTGGGGCAGAGGGGCACCTCAGGAAGTTCAACACAGGCAAGTACTGAGTCCTGCACCTCGAAGGAACAACCTTCTGCACCAGTACAGCTGAGGGATGACCTGCTGGAAAGCAGCTCTGCAGAGAAGGACCTGGCAGTGCTGGGGGACAAGAAGTTCCTCGTGCACCAAGCATGTGTCCTTGTGGGCAAGAAGGCCAGTGGCATCCTGGGGTGCATTAAGAAAAGTGGGGTCAAAGGTAGTTCTCCTTTCCCTCTGCTCTGCCCTGGTGTGGCCACATGTCACAGAATAGAGTATCGTGTCCAGTTCTGGACTCCCCAGTTCAAGAGGGATGGGGAACAACTGGCTAGAGTCCAACCAAGGGTCATGAAGATGCTGAGGTGCCTGAAGCATCTGTGTGAGGAGGAAAGCCTGAGGGACCTGGGCTGGAGAAGAGCTGTCTGAGAGCTGTTACAAATGCATGTAAATGTATAAAAGGTGGAGGTTGTGAGGGTGGGTCTGGGCTCAGCATTGCCAGTGACAGGACAAGGAGCAATGGTCAGAAACTGGAGCACAGGAGATAACACTTCAACTCAAGGACAGGCTTCTTTGCTGTGTAGGTGCTGGAGCACTGGACCAGGCTGCCAGAGAGACTGTGGAGTTTCCTCCTCTGTAGAGATTCAAGACTCAATTGGATACTTTCCTGTGCAACCTAGACCAGGTTCCCTGTGTTATCAGAAGGGTTGGAGCAGATGACCTCCAGAGGTCCCTTCCAACCCCCACCATTCTACGACTGTCCTCATTTTCATGCTCTGGTTTGCTCACCTTGACCTTATCCCAGCCCAGAACTGGAGCATCCACCCTGGGCTGAGCTGCATCACACTGCAGCTGTAACAGTCATCCCTTGGCCTTTTAAATCTCAGGTCAGCACAATCCAGGGCTAAAGCTCACCACTGTGCCAGACCCAACACAAGATATCAACAAGCTCCTTTGGAGGCTCAAACGTGCTTGAACGCTGGTCCTGACCCAGGGCTGAGTTCCAATGGGGAGCACAGAAGCAGCCAATGCAACAAAGCTGCAGCAAATTAAAGAGAAGAAAGGCACAGCTACAGTGACTCAGAGGAAATTTAGGCCATCAAAACACCACCCTGCTGTTTCCTACTGGGTTGGTGACTTTGAAAGCTCAAAGCCTGCCAGTGGGAAGTAGGAGAGGTAAAGATGTAGGTTGTGTCACCATGGCCTCAATACTCACAGCCCAAAAGGTGTTTCCTGGCTTATGCTGTGACCTGGAGCTTTCTTCTCCGAGAAGGAAACTCAGACACCATCAAAAGCAGAACCAGTCACTATTATAACTGTTATTATTGCTCCTCAATTCTAGAGAGATGTTGAGGTGCTGGAAGGTGTCCAGAGAAGGGCAAGGAAGGTGGTGAGGGGCCTGGAGCACAGCCCTGTGAGGAGAGGCTGAGGGAGCTGGGGGTGTGCAGCCTGCAGCAGAGGAGGCTCAGGGCTGACCTCATTGCTGTCTACAACTACCAGCAGGGAGGCTGTAGGCAGGTGGGGTTGGTCTCTTCTGCCAGGCAAGCAGCAACAGAACAAGGGGACACAGTCTCAAGTTGTGGCAGGGGAGGTCTAGGCTGGATGTTAGGAGGAAGTTGTTGTCAGAGAGAGTGATTGGCATTGGAATGGGCTGCCCAGGGAGGTGGTGGAGTCACCATCCCTGGAGGTGTTGAAGCAAATCCTGGCTGAGGCACTTAGTGCCATGGTCTGGTTGATTGTCCAGGGCTGGGTGCTAGGTTGGACTGGATGAACTTGGAGGTCTCTTCTAACCTGCTTGATTCTATAATTCCTATACCTTAAACCCCGGTGTAACCCCAGGGTAAAACCTCTCCTTCCCTAGGCAGAGGGCAGGAGATGCTGTGAGGAGGACTCTGACCACCGTGGTGAAGATGGTCTAAGAGGAAGCACTGAACATCCTTGGAGAGAATGCAAGACTCTTCCAAGGGGCTTCACTTTGTAAGATAAGAAATGTTTGCAGAACACTGTTCTCAGTCAGGCTCTGATCTTCAGCCTGGTCTATCAGAGGACATCCCTGCTGACTGCAGTGGGGTCAGACTAGATGACCTTTGAAGGTCTCTTCCAAGTCAAGGTATTTAATTTGATCCAGCAGTGTGCACTTGCAGCCCAGAAAGCCAAGCAGAGCCTGGGCTGCAGCAGCAGAAGTGTGGCCAGCAGGGCCAGGGAGGTGATTCTCCCCCTCCGCTGTGCTCTGCTGAGACCCCACCTGGGTACTGCATCCAGTTCTGGGGCCCCCATTACAAGAGGGATGTGGAGATGCTGGAGTGTGTCCAGAGAAGGGCCAGGAGGATGCTGAGAGGGCTGCAGCAGCTCTGCTGTGAGGACAGACTGAAAGAGTTGGGGCTGTGCAGTCTGCAGAAGAGGAGGCTCCCAGGTGACCTTCTTGTGGCCTTCCAGGATCTGAAGGGGGCTGGGGAGGGACTTTATGGGCTGTGAGGGAGTGCCAGGACTAGGGGGAATGGAGCAAAGCTGGAGGTGGGGAGATCGAGCGTGGTCATGAGGAGGAAGTTGTTGAGCCTGAGAGTGGTGAGAGGCTGGAATGGGTTGCCCAGGGAGGTGGTTGAGGCCCCATGGCTGGAGGTGTTTAAGGCCAGGCTGGCTGAGGCTGTGTGCAGGCTGCTCTAGGGTAGGGTGTCCCTGGGCATGGCAGGGGAGTTGGAACTGGCAGATCCTTGTGGTCCCTTCCAACCCTGACTGATTCTATGCTTTTATTGAAACCAGCATCGTGGGGTGGGTGTGGGTGTGTGCAATAAAAGCCTTTTTCATCCAAATGCAATTTTCAGTGGGAATTACATGATCTTGATGTTTTCTCCTGTTCCTTCCTGTTGCTGTTGAAGAGCAGACATGCACCACAAACCCCCCACAACATATAAAAAGCAGAAAAGGAAAGATATTTTTGATGTTGGCTAGCTGAGAGCCGAACTGTTTTGATCAGCTGGATGAAAGCACTCAGGAAAATTTCAGATCAAATATGATAAGTTGTCCAAAGAGCAATAAGGGCTTTTTTTTGGCACTCAGGACTCCTTTCTTGAAGGAAAAAAAAAATACTGATGCCAGAAGGAAGGGTAAAAAGGAAAGAAGGGAGGGCAGAAAAGAGAGGAGGAAGGGCAGAAAGAAAGAAAACCTGTCCCAGCAAGCCTCACCCCTAATTCCCCTCAAAACTGCCCAAGACATGATTTTTATCTTCATTTTGGTGGCAAAAAAATGGTTTCACCAGAGTATGACCTCAAGGGACATTCTCCTCCCCCTCTACTTTGCCCTGCTGAGACCTCATCTTGGATACTGTGTTCAGTTTTGGGCTCCCCAGTTGAAGAGGGACAGGGATCTGCTGGAGAGAGTCCAGCAGAGGGCTACGAGGGTGATGAGGGGACTGGAGGGCATTGCCTGATGAGGAGAGGCTGAGGGACCTGGGGCTGCTTAGTCTGGAAAAGAGAAGACTGAGAGGAGATTTGATAACTGTTTATAAACACCTGAGGGCTGGCCAGGAGAGGGGGGACAGGCTCTGCTCACTGCTCCCTGGGATAGGACAAGGAGCAGTGGGTGTAAGCTGCAGCAAAAGAGGTTCTGCCTCAACACAAGGGGGAACTTCTTTGCTGTAAGGGTCACAGAGCACTGGCACAGGCTCCCCAGAGAGGTTGTGGAGTCTCATTCTCTGGAGCCTTTCAAGGCCTGTCTGGATGTGTTCCTCTGTGCTCTGTGCTAGATTGTGTGGTCCTGCTCTGGCAGGGGGGTTGGACTTGATGATCCCCTTGGGTCCCTTCCAACCCCTAACATCCTGTGAGCCTGTGATGATAACAAAGCGAGGGGGAAGAAATTACACCTAATTATTAAAATACAGACAATTAAAGCAAGAAAACCAATCCCTGGTGCCTGATTGAGTGCTGGACAGGCAGGTTTCTGGGTCTGACACCTCGCTGTGCTGAAGAGAAGACAAAGTGGGCAGCGTGGGCTCTGGCATCACCCCTGGATTAAGGGATTAGCATTAATCAGTGCTCTGCCAGGGCCCTGCCTGCCTTGCCTGTGATACTTAATCTTCCCATCAGAAAAAAACCCAGCCAGATGGATCCCCTTCTCCAAAATCTCTGAGGTGGAAAGAGCAGGTAGAAGACAGGAGTATGGGACAAGATGTGTATGGAGATGGGAGAGCTGTAGGTCACCAGGGGGGAAATGGAAATCTTGGTGATTTAAAGGGTGTTTTATCTCATTTTCTGTGGAGAAAAGACCTCTGAGGTCCCACTCCATCTCCACACCTCAGTGCCTGCTATTAGCTTTGGATTCTGTTTGCCTTCAAAGCAGATCTGGCAGAAGGGCAGCGCTCGAGAAGCAGCAAATCCCCACAGATTTGGGGCGAGCGCTGCAAAAGGGGTCCTGGGAGTGCCCCCCTACTAAGGGCAAAACAAAGGACTTAGCATGGGAGAGGGAGTTTGGGGGAAAGAGGGTTGAAGTGGCACAGTTAAAGGCAGGAGAGCTCAGTGAAATGAGGAGGAGGAGGAGGTATCTCCCTCACCTCCTCAGTCCCCCCGGGGAGATAGCTCCTTTACTCTCCACTTCTCATCAGATACTGAGCCCATGGCATCTACTGCTGTGACACTGTGAAAATAGCAAATCCTCCACCTCTCCTGGCCTCTCTGAGATCTGGGGAGCAGGACTGTAACAGAGACTAATGAAAGGAAGATGTCCCTGTCCCTCAGCACTCAGGGATCACCTTCATTTCCAAAGAACAGCTGCTTGGCACTAGCCAGACCTTCATCTCTTCAGCCAGACATGCTGTCCTTGCAGGGCTGAGCCACCTCCAGAAGCTCCACCTTCAATAACCAGGTCCAGGGCAGGGAAATGAGCTGGGGAAAGAAATGTACACTGCATAGAAGTTGGTGAAGGATCTAGAGAGCAGGTCTAATGAGGAGCAGCTGTGGGAGCTGGGATTGTTTATCCAGCCAAAGAGAAGCCTGAGGGGAGACTTCATTGCTCTCTACGACAACCCTGAAAGAGGCTGTAGTGAGATGAGGACTGGACTCTTCTCCTTAGTATCAACTGATAGCACAAGAAGAAATGGCCTCAAATTGCACCACAGGAGATTCAGGTTGGATATTAAGAACAATTTCTTCCCTGCAAGACTGGGCAGGCATTGGAACAGGCTTCCCAGGGAGCTGGTGGAGTCAGCATCCCCAGAGGTGTTCAAGAAATGTGTGGACATGGCACTTTGGCACATGGTTTAATAGCTGTAGTGGTCTTGGGTCAGTAGTTGGACTCAATGATCTTAGAGGTCTTTTCCATCCAAAATACTTCTATGATCCCCAAACAAGAAGTTTTCTGGTGGGACATCAGCTCTCACTAGCCTCAGGATACACCAGGAGTGAGTCTTCCCAGGGATAGTAACCCACCTGGATGCATTCCTGTGTGGCCTGCCCTAGGTGATCCTGCTTTGGCAGGGGGGGGGGTTGGACTTGATTTCTGGAGGTCACTTCCATCCAAAACAATTCTATGATCCCCAAAACAAGAAGTTTTCTGCTGGGACATCAGTTCTCACTAGCCCCAGGATACTCCAGGAGTGCCTTCCCAGGGGTAGTAACCCACCTCTTGGGGGCCTGTCCTAGGTGATCCTGCTTTGGCAGGGGTGGGGTTTGGACTTCAATTTCTGGAGGTCCCTTCCAACCCCTAACATTCTGTGACTCTGTAGCACCCTGCCCTTGGCAGAAGGTGAGCATCAATTACCTCAGCCCATCTAGAGAAGGAATCAAGTATGTTGACCAGACAGTCTGGCCAAGCAGCATCGGGAGGGGGAGATGAAGGTGTCAGACACAGCCGAAGCTCAGCTGATATTGTGTTCTCACTCTGGCTTTTTTTTCCTTCCCTGCATTAATTAAACCCCAACACTTTCCTGAGGACAAATTGGCTAAGTTCACTTTGGAATCATACTACCAGGACAAAAAAAATAAACCAAACTGAGATAACCTGCAGATGTCTCAGAGGTGCTCAAATCCAACTATCTTAATGTAGTGAGAGATGTGTCTATGGAGAAGAGCCTGCCTGTTGAGCATCTCCCATCTGCAGGATACCATAGCAGGTATCCAGAAGACCAGGACCACTCTGATCCCATCATGACATGAGAATTCCAGAGAATCACAGAATGCATCAGGTTGGAAGGCACCCTCAAAGGTCATCTTGACCAACCCCACTGCAGTCAGCAGGGACATAGAATCATAGAATGGTTTAGGTTGGAAGGGACCTCAAGGATCATCCAGTTCCAACCCTCTGCCACGGCCAGGGACACCTCCCACTAGAGCAGGTTGGTCAAGGCCTCATCCAACCTGGCCTTAAACACTTCCAGGGAGGAAGCAGCCACAGCCTCCCTGGGCAACCTGTGCCAGTGTCTCACCACCCTCACTGTAAAGAAATTCCTCCTAACATCTAGTCTAAATCGCCCCTCTGCCAGCTTAAACCCATTGCCCCTTGTCCTGTCACTACAAGACCTTGTCAATAGTCCCTCCCCAGCCTTCCTGTAGGTCCCCTTCAGATACTGGAAGGCCACAAGAAGGTCTCCTTGAATCCTTCTCTTCTCCAGACTGAAGAGCCCCAACTCTCATAGCAGAGCTGCTCCAGCCCTCTGAGCATCTTCATGGCCCTCTTCTGGACTCACTCCAATATTTTCAACTAGATCAGGTTGCTCAGAGCCTCATCAAGTTTGGCCTTGAAGGTCTCCAAGAGTGGGGTCTCAACCACATCTCTGGACAACCTGCTCCAGTATTTCACCACCATTGTTGTGCAGAACCTCCTCCTAATGTCCAACCTGAATCTATCCTGCTTCTATTTCAAACCATTGCCTCTCATCCTATCTCTACAAGCCCCTCTCAACAGTCCCTCCCCACCTCTCCTGTAGGTCCACTTCAGATATTGAAATGCAGCTCTAAGGCCTCCCTGAAGCCTTCCCTTCTTCAGGCTGATGCTTCTGTAGAGTCTGCCTGTCCTCTCCTCATTCATAGAATCAAACATGTTGGAAGAGATCTCCAAGATCATCCAGTCCAACCTGACAGAGGTATCTCAGCCACAACCTTCATGTCTAAATGAACAGCTTAGATTAGCTTTGTTCAAACTCTCTGCCCTGGTGAACATATTCTGGTGGCACTTCAAGCTGCTCAAGCCCAACCCCACCATCAGGACCTGCTTCATGCATATCTGGTTGCATATTCCTTGCATACCTGCCTTAGTCTGTGTAGACACAAACATTGGTACATCATGTGTGCTGTTCTCATCATGAGCCCAGTTCTGAGCTCATCAATGCAAGAGAGATGTTGAGGTACTGGAAGGTGTCCAGAGAAGGGCAATGAAGCTGGTGAGGGGCCTGGAGCACAGCCCTGTGAGGAGAGGCTGAGGGAGCTGGGGGTGTGCAGCCTGCAGAAGAGGAGGCTCAGGGCTGACCTCATTGCTGTCTACAAGTACCTGAAGGGAGGCTGTAGCCAGGTGGGTTGGTCTCTTCTGCCAGGCAAGCAGCAAGAGAAGAAGGGGACACAGTCTCAAGCTGTGCCACGGAGGTCTAGGCTGGATGTTAGGAGGAAGTTGTTGCCAGAAAGAGTGATTGGCATTGGAATGGGCTGCCCAGGGAGGTGGTGGAGTGGCTGTGCCTGGAGGTGTTGAATCAAAGCCTGGCTGAGGCACTTAGTGCCATGGTCTGGTTGACTGGACAGGGCTGGGTGCTAGGTTGGACTGGCTGAGCTTGGAGGTCTCTTCCAACCTGCTTGATTCTATGCCAGAGGTGCATGGATGCTTTGGGCACAAGGAAGAGTCAGAATATCTCCTGCCTGCATCTCCACAGCCTTGAGCAACACAACTGGAACAAGGATTACAGTGGTGGGATCCATTTAGCTCCAGGCTGACTCCTGTCTCAAGTTCAGCTCTTTGCCTTGCTGCTTCCTGCCCCCCCCCCAAAAAAAAAAAATGAAGTCGAGAAGGAGTGCCCAGTTAACAGCTAATTCCCCTCTTCTCTTAAATCACCGAGATTCAAAGCCTTCTTCCCCATGGCTGCTTCACAAAAGACCCCAAGGTTTTGCTCATTTATTCCTCTACCAGAAGTGGTTTTCTGGGCAAAGCCCTCAGCAGCAATTCATCTCCTGTGCTTGTACTCCACTGATCTTCCTGACAACCCAGAGCTTCCCAAGCAAGGCCAGAAGTTTTGGCAAACTCTTGCTTTTACTTTTGCAGCTCTGAGGAGTAAAAACATCCCTTTAGAAACCACATAGAATCTCAGAATGTCAGGGGCTGGAAGGGACCTCGAATGCTCATCCAGAGCAACCTCCCCTGCCAGAGCAGGATCTGCTATACCAGATCACACAGGGATGCATCCAGGCAGGTATTGAATATCTTCAGAGTGGGAGATTCACAACCCCCCATGGCAGCCTATTCTAGGGAAAAAAAGTCCTTCTCATGTTAAGGTGAAATTTCCTATGGCTCAGCTTCCACCCAGTGCCCCTTGTCCTGCCATCAGGCATCACCCAGCAGAGGCTGGCTCCAGCCTCCTGGCACTCACCCTGCACATCTTTATAAACACTGATGAGGTCACCTCTCAGTTTCCTCTTCTCCAGGCAGCACAGCCCCAACTCCCTCAGGCTCTTCTTGTAACAGAGATGTTCCATTCCCTTAGTCATGCTTGTGGCTCTGTGCTGGACTCTCTCAAGCAGTTCTATGTCCTTCTTGAACTGGGGGGGGGGGGGGGCAGAACTGGACACAGTACTCCAGATGTGGCCTCACCAGGGCAGAGTAGAAGGGCAGGAGAACCTCTCTCCACCTACTAGCTACAGCCTTTCTAATACACCCCATAATGGCATTGGCCCTCCTGGGCACAAGGGCACACGTGGCCATGTGTGGTTGCAGATGGCTGAGGTGGGACTTTTCCTTCTTGGAAAGGGTACAGCTGCTCAGGACTTTGCACAGAGGCACAGAATTGCTTAGATGGGAAAAGACCTTTAAGACCATGGAGGCCAACCATCAGTCTAACACTGACATGTCCTTGACTAAAGCATAGCCCTCAGCACAACATCTGCATGGCTCTTAAATACTCTCACGAGTGGGGGCTCCACCACCTCCCTGGGCAGCCTGTTCCAATGCCTGACCACTCTTTCAGGAAACAAAACCTTCCTAACACCCAACCTAAACTTGCCTGGGTGCAACCTGAGGCCATTTCAATTCAATTCATTTCAACTCAAGAGAGATGTTGAGATGCTGGAAGGTGTCCAGAGAAGGGAAACAAAGCTGGTGAGGGGCCTGCCCTCATTCATAGAATCAAACAGCTTGGAAGAGACCTCCAAGACCATCCAGCCCAATCTGACAGAGGTATCTCAGCCATGACCTTCATGTCTAAATGAACAGCTTAGATTAGCCTTGTCCGACCTCTTTGCCATTGTGAACATATTCTGGTGGCACTTCAAGGTGCCCCAGCCCAACCCATCATCAGGCTCTGCTCCATGCATATCTGGTTGCATGTCCCTTGCATACCTGCCTTGGTGTGTGTGGACACAAACATTGGTACATCATGAGTGCTGCGTCCAGTTCTGGGCTCCTCAATTCAAGTTGAGATACCTGAAGGGAGGCTGTAGCCAGGTTGGTTTGGGCTCTTCTACCAGGCAAGCAGCAACAGCACAAGGGGACACAGTCTCAAGTTGTGCTAGGGAAGGTCTAGGCTGGATGTTAGGAGGAAGTTGTTGGCAGAGAGAGTGATTGGCATTGGAATGGGCTGCCCAGGGAAGTGGTGGAGTTGCTGTCCCTGGAGGTGTTGAAGCAAAGCCTGGCTGAGGCACTTAGTGCCATGGTCTGGTTGATTGGCCAGGGCTGGGTGCTAGGTTGGAGTGGCTGAGCTTGGAGGTCTCTTCCAACCTGCTTGATTCTCTGATTCTGTGAAAGCAGGCTGGGTTGGGAGTGGTGCAGGGGAGAAAGCAGGGCACACACAGCCCTTCTAACCTGTGCTAGCCAAAGGAACACTCCCACTCCAGGGCAGCTGAAGCGATAGCAAACAGCAGGCAGGAGCAGTGAGCCTGCTGTGCCTTTTCATTGGCATGCAGGGCATATTTTTTCCTTTATTAAATAATAACAATAAAACCCAATAATTAAAACTGAAATCCCCCTCCTGAAGTGTAGCCCACACCTGCCAGCTCAGACCAGCTCTCCTTACAATGATTATTAATGGTGGTGCACCTCCTCCCAAATGGGAATGAATGGTCCAAGCACCTTTCACTTCCACACACATTACTGACTTATTCCTTCAGCAGCTTCTCAGTTGCAATATTCCCTGCAGCCTTCCCCCTGCCAGCCCTTGAGGCTCTGCATGCAGGTGATCCATCTTGGAACTTTTAATGCCTTTGTTTTTCCCCCTCTTTCCCCAAAGAAACCAAAATAAACCATTCCATTGGGATGGAAAAAAAGAGGGTGGAAGGATGTAGCTCTGAGCCCACCACAGGAGAGAAAGCTGAGGGGTGGGGAGAAGGAAGGAGAGTCTTTTTCTTCCCTTCTTCCATGTGTTTAAGGCACAATGCATAATCCATCTCCTTTCACAGTCCCTCCCCCTCCCAAATAAATAATGTCCTCACTGCAGTGGAGCAAGGAGGATGACAGGAGGTGGATCATAACTCATGGAAAGGAGGCAAAGACGGAGCTGTCCTGGCACTTGGGGAGTTTCTGGCAGAGAACGGCGCAAACCCCAGGAGGACGTTCGCAGCAGCAAGGGCAACGTTGCCACAGCAGGCTCCTTCTAAAAGCAGTTTCAAAGAGCAGATCCACCCCGAGCCCTCTGCACAGCTCTTCCCACGTGGAACTGTAGTTTTAGCAGGAAAGGGGCACCCACTGATACCCAGGGGAGCAGGGGAAGGGGATGGGAGGGAGGGTAAAGTCTACGTGTGGGGGGCCCTGGCTTTGCGCCTGCCTGGGTGTGCCAAGGGAGGGTGGCTGTGTTTTCACGCCTGCTTAATCTCTTGTAATCCCTGAGGAGCAGGCTGCCAGGGGTGGGCATGAGTGCCAAACCCTACCGAAGTGAGCAGGGGATTGGAGATGCAAATGCTGGCTGTCAGCATAGGGTCCTTCCCCAGCAGCTGCTCCAAACTGCATCCTGTCATTTCACACGTCGGAAACAACACCAACGGCTTCAAAACCCTGGCCTCTGCCTCTGGGCAGCTTCTGATCATGTTGTGCCACACAGGCAGGCTCCTCAGGCCTCTCAGTAAAGCAGCAAGCCCCTCATAGAATCAAGCAGAATGGAAGAGACCTCCAAGCTCATCCAGTCCAACCTAGCACCCAGCCCTGCCCAGTCAACCAGACCATGGCACTAAGTGCCTCAGCCAGGCTTTGCTTCAACACCTCCAGGCACAGCCACTCCACCACCTCCCTGGGCAGCCCATTCCAATGCCAATCACTCTCTCTGACAACAACTTCCTCCCAACATCCAGCCTAGATCTCCCCTGCCACAACTTGACACTCTGTCCCCTTGTTCTGTTGCTGCTTGCCTGGAAGAAGAGACCAACCCCACCTGGCTACAGCCTCCCTTCAGGGAGTTGTAGGCAGCAATGAGGTCAGCCCTGAGCCTCCTCTTCTCCAGGCTGCACACCCCCAGCTCCTTCAGTCTCTCCTCACAGGGCTGTGTTCCAGGTCCCTCACCAGCTTCCTTGCCCTTCTCTGGACACAGTATCACAGTATCATCAGGGTTGGAAGAGACCTCACAAATCATCAAGTCCAACCCTTTACCACAGAGCTCCAGGCCAGACCATGGCACCAAGTGCCACGTCCAATCCTGCCTTGAACAGCTCCAGGGACGGCGACTCCACCACCTCCCCGGGCAGCCCATTCCAGTATGACACCTTGCAACACCTCAACATCTCTCTTGAATTGAGGAGCCCAGAACTGGACACAGCACTCAAGCTGTGGCCTGAGCAGTGCTGAGCACAGGGGCAGAAGAACCTCCCTTGTCCTACTGGCCACACTCTTCCTGAGCCAGCCCAGGATGCCATTGGCTCTCCTGCCCACCTGGGCACACTGCTGCCTCATCTTCAGCTACTATCTACCAGCACCCCCAGCTCCCTTTCTGCCTGGCTGCTCTCAGCCACCTGGGTTACTGTAAAGCAGGTCCTAGCCAAGAGCTTGCAAGTTGTGACAACAGGCAGGTGCATTTTGAGCACAGAATCATTTCAGTTAGAAGAGGCCTTTAAGATACTGTGTCCAGTTCTGGGCTCCTCAATTCAAGAGAGATGTTGCAGTACTGGAAGGTGTCCAGAGAAGGGCAATGAAGCTGGTGAGGGGCCTGGAGCAGAGCCCTGTGAGGAGAGGCTGAGGGAGCTGGGGGTGTGCAGCCTGCAGAAGAGGAGGCTCAGGGCTGACCTCATTGCTGTCTGCAACTGCCTGAAGGGAGGCTGTAGCCAGGTGGGGTTGGTCTCTTCTGCCAGGCAGCCAGCAACAGAACAAGGGGACAGAGTCTCAAGTTGTGGCAGGGAAGGTCTAGGCTGGATGTTAGGAGGAAGTTGTTGTCAGAGAGAGTGATTGGCATTGGAATGGGCTGCCCAGGGAGGTGGTGGAGTTGCTGTGCCTGGAGGCGTTGAAGCAAAGCCTGGCTGAGGCACTTAGTGCCATGGTCTGGTTGATGGGGCAGGGCTGGGTGCTGGGTTGGACTGGCTGAGCTTGGAGGTCTCTTCCAATCTGTTTGATTCTATGATTCTAAGATCATCAAGTCCAACTTCTCAACCAGCACTGCCAAGTCACCACTAAACCATGTCCCTCAGCACTGCATCCGCACAACTTTGATGCAACAGAATCAATAAACCTGGCTGAAGCTGGCCAGAGAGAGCTCTGAAAATAGTCAGCAATATTGGACTGACTCCAATGCAGTCTAAACATTGACTGAAAATTGGCTGAAAATTGAAAAACTCTCTCAAGAGGTCCAAAACCAAAACCAACCCCACAATAAAAACTCCACACAGGAAAAACTGCCCCCAGACCACAAGCCCTTTCAGACCTCCTGAACTTGAATGCTCAGACATGACAAATTCCTCCTGTATTCCTCTGGTACCAGATGTGTGCACCTTGATACATCACAAACAGCTCAAACAGCAGAAGCTGCTCACCTGATGCCACCACAAATCTGCTACCTGACTCACAGCTGTATGTGGCAGGTCCCCCACCCGCCCTGCCAGCCCCTCCATATGCACCCCCAGAGCTACCACCCAGAATGGGATGGGTTAGGAAGGGACCTGTAAAGGTATCACAGTATCACAGTATTATCAGGGTTGGAAGAGACCTCACAGATCATCAAGTCCAACCCTTTACCACAGAGCTCAAGGCTAGACCATGGCACCAAGTGCCACGTCCAACCTTGCCTTGAACAGCTCCAGGTCATCAAGTGCACGCCCCCTGCAGTCAGCAGGGACATCTGCAACTAGAGCAGGTTGCTCAAAGCCCCAAACAACCTGACCTAGAATGATACCACAGATGGGCCAACCTGGGCCTAGGTCTCCCCACCCTCAGTGGACAAAAAGTCCTGCTTCTATATCATCTCAAGCTCCCCTCTCTAAGTTTCAAACTACCACCCCTTGTCCTGGTATGAGAGGTCCTGCTAAAAAGTTTGTCCCCAGCTTTCTTATCAGCTCCTTTAAGTACTGGAAGGCCACCAGTAGGTCTCCCTGGAGCACTCTGATCTCCAGGCTGAACAACCCCAACTCTCACAGCCTGCACTCACAGAAGAGGGCTTCCAGTCCTCTGATTCCACATAAGTTCCCAAAACATGTCATAGAATCATAGAATCAGTCAGAGTTGGAAGGGACCACAAAGATCAGCCAGTTTCAACCCCTCTGCCATGCCCAGGGACACCCTAGAGCAGTCTGCCCACAGCCTCATCCAGCCTGGCCTTAAACACCTCCAGCCATGGGGCCTCAACCACCTCCCTGGGAAACCCAGTCCAGCCTCTCACCACTCTCAGGATCAACAACTTCCTCCTCACAGCCAGCCTCAATCTCCCCACCTCCAGCTTTGCTCCATTCCCTCTAGTCCTGGCACTCCCTCACAGCCTCAAAAGTCCCTCCCCAGCTTTTTTGGAGGCCTCCTTCAGATCCTGGAAGGCCACAAGAAGGTCACCTGGGAGCCTCCTCTTCTGCAAACTCAACAGCCCCAACTCTTTCAGTCTGTCCTCACAGCAGAGCTGCTCCAGCCCTCTGAGCATCCTCCTGGCCCTTCTCTGGACATGCTCCAGCATCTCCACACAGCTTTGCTCCATAATGATGGAGAAATGTCCAGAGGAGCCAAAAAAGGAGACAAGAAGCAGCATGCAGATGGGAAGGGGGGTGGGGATAGCAGAAAGAGAAAACCCCAACCTCCCTGGAGATGTAATAGGCTTAGCAGGGCTGCTTGACACATGTCAGATAAAATAACCCCCCCCACAACCATGTTTATAAGAAGATTAGCTTGAACATGCTGAAATTTCTCTAGGGACTGTCTGTGGCTGGAGCTCAAACCAGCTCCTCCCAGGCCCTTATCAGAGGAATAAATTTTCACCACTTTGGGCTATTAAGATCCTCTCCCTGACCCTTCCCACCCCCCCAAAAATCAAAGGCTTCGGGGGCCCATCTGCTGGAGCTGGTTCCATTTGTGCCATTCCAACCTCCTCGGCAGGACGGAGGTGAGGTGTTGGGAGTTAACTTGCTGGAAATAACGGGATGTGACTATCTAATTTGTGGCTGCCAGCCCTCCGGGGAGCAGACCTGTCTCTGGGCAGAGGATTATCCTTGGGCTCATTATGACATTGTTCCAAAACAAATCCCCCAGGCTTCTGCCCTTAATCACTTCTACGTACGTCTAGGCGAACATCTCTCCATCCGCGCCGGCCGCGGCGCAGGTGGAGATGGAGCCAGAGCTGTGGCCATGCTGAGGAGAGGAAAGGCAGCCAGAAACACTTCCAGCAACCACCAGCACAAGCCATTGGTTAGGCTTCAGCTAAAATTAGGGTTCATTTTGCTGAAAGCCAGTAGACATGGGGTTTGGGAGGGTGTCTTTGAGTGGCTCTGGTGTTTAGTTTGGGGTTTACTCATTGATTCATAAGAGCGGTTTGGGTTGGAAGGGACCTTAAAGATCATCTGGTTCCAACACTCCTGCTGTGGGCAGGGACATCTCCCTCTAGACCAGGTTGCTCAAGGCCTCATACAACCTGGCCTTGAACACCTCCAGGGAGTGAGCAGCCACATCCACTGTGGGCAACTTGTTCCAGTGTCTCATCATAGAATCAAGCAGGTTGGAAGAGACCTCCAAGCTCAGCCAGTCCAACCTAGCACCCAGCCCTGCCCCATCAACCAGACCATGGCACTAAGTGCCTCAGCCAGGCTTTGCTTCAACACCTCCAGGGACAACAACTCCACCACCTCCCATGTCCAATCTAAACCTCTCCTGGTGCAGCCTGGTGATCATAGAATCAACCAGGTTGGAAGAGACTTCCAAGATCATCCAGTCCTTATGTTTCCTCTTGTACTATCACTTGTTACTTGGGAGAAGACACCAACACCCACTTGGCTCCAAACTCCTTCCACAGAGGTGTAGAGTCAGATGGTCTCACCTCAGCCTTTTTATCTCTCTCAACTAAGCAACCTCATGTCCCTCAACCACTCCTCATAGAATCAAGCAGGTTGGAAGACACCTCCAAGCTCAGCCACTCCAACCTAGCACCCAGCCCTATGCAATCAACTAGACCATGGCACTAAGTGCCTCGTCCAGGCTTTTCATAGTATCGTAGAATCAAGCACTTTGGAAGAGACTTCCAAGCTCAGCCACTCCAACCTAGCACCCAGCCCTATGCAATCAACCAGACCATGGCACTAAGTGCCTCATCCAGTCAGCCCTCTGCAATCAACTGGACCATCCAGTCTTTCCTCGAACCCCTCCAGGGACTGCCCCTTCACCAGATGGCAGAGATTAGGCTCCTGGACAGGGTGGGTTTAAACAACGTGGTGAGTATGAACCTGTCATTGACCTTCAGGTTGAGGGCTGTGTGTTGGCAAAGGGATATCTTTCCTGAAACCTCTCTCCCTACTCCAGTGGAACGTTTTTAGGAAGCCAACAGAAAGGATAAGAAGGGTGGGGAGGAGGGGGGAGCCCAAACAAAACCACCTTTGTGCTGTAAATGACCATTTTCTGGTAGAAGCATCAAGCTCTTGCCACACAACAGGAGATTAGAAATACCCAAGGAGCGAGAAACACTCACACAGGGACATGAGCACTCACCAACACGTACACCCTGGAGATTCCTCTACAGAAAATCAATGTGAGCTTATCAGCCTGCAGCAGAGCCAGGACAATTAAACATTTCCTTCTCTGCCTTTATGTATTGGATTTAAGTTTTTGAAGTCGTTCTCACCTGTGGATGGAGAGAAAGAAGCATCAGAGGCAGCAGCATCTCTTATGGAGAGTTATCTCTAATGCAGGCAGCAGCCAAAACGATTTCTGTGGCTCATTCTTGCTTTCTTTGCCCTTAAAAAGGAGAAAAACAGACCCAGCCTGTCTCCTGCTCTTGTTTTGTTGGACCAAAAAAAGGGGAGGGGGTGTGCAATCAACATTGATTGCTCTGCTGGAACCTCTACTTGCACACAGACCTCTGCACTCATGGGATAAGCTCTTCCCCAAACACTGAGCTTTTGCTGCCAGGTTTTAGTCCAGCACAGAGCAAAACTGCAGGAAGAGACCAGGAGAAAGCAAAACTGGGGGCCAAACAGCAAAGCTCACGCTCAGAACTGTCCCCTCAGGTCCATGCATTGGGAATGAGGTGGTGGAGGTGATCAAGCCATAGAATCTATGAAATCAATCTGTTACAGCACTAGCTCTCAATCCCACCAGAGCCAAAGGGTCTTTTGAGTCCCAGGGGGCTCTAAAGGCAGCACCTAAATGTGTCCTCTCTACTCCTTTGCCTGTTTCTTACTGACAGCCAGCTACTCCAGCTCAAAGTCACTGGAGAAATGGAACCAATGTGCCCAGCCACTGTACCAGTGGACCCTGGTGAGGCCATACCTCCAATACTCAGTTCAGTTCTGGGCTCCTCACTCCAAGAAGGACATTGAAGCGCTGGGGTGTATCCAGAGAAGGACAACGAAGCTGTGAAGGGTCTGGGGAAGAGTTCTTATGAGAAGTGGTTGAGGGAACTGGGGCTGTTTAGCCTGGAGAAAAGGAGGCTGAGAGGGAGAGCTGCTCATTCTCCACGATTCCCTGAGAAGAGGATGTAGTGAGGTGGGGGTTGGGCTCTTCTCCCAAGTAACAAGTGATAGGACAAGAGAAAACAGCCTCAAGCTGTGCCAGGGGAGGTTTGGATTGGATATTAGCAACAATTTATTTCTCAAAAGGCCTGGAATAGGCTTGAGTCAAGTCCTGCACCAGTGAAGTCCTTCTCCTCCCTGGAAGGATTTAAAACCCATGTAGATAGGGTGCTGAGAGAGACATGGCTTAGTGGGCACAATGGTGTTGGGCTGACAGCTGGACCTGATGATCTTAGAGGTCTTTCCCAACCTTGCTGATTCTATGACTCTAAAAAACACCAAGAAAAGCCAAATCATTAACCAGCTCAGTAACTACCAAGCCATTGACTGTTCTTCCTTGTGCCTGCTCCAGCCATCTCCACATGCAGTTTCAGGTGCATTGCCCAGCAGCTCCGCATGGCACAAAGCTTTCTGAAAGGCCACCAGCACCCTCAAAAGTAGGCTGCTAACCTCACCTCCCACAGGCATCCCCCATCTCCTGGGGACACAAATAAATGGGATGAGATTGAACAAGGCCAAGTGCAGGGTTCTGCACTTTGGCCACAACAACCCCAAGCAGTGCTACAGGCTGGGGACAGAGTGGCTGAGAGCAGCCAGGCAGAGAGGGACCTGGGGGTGCTGGTAGAGAGTAGCTGAAGATGAGGCAGCAGTGTGCCCAGGTGGGCAGGAGAGCCAATGGCATCCTGGGCTGGCTCAGGAAGAGTGTGGCCAGCAGGACAAGGGAGGTTCTTCTGCCCCTGGACTCAGCACTGCTCAGGCCACACCTTGAGTGCTGTGTCCAGTTCTGGGCTCCTCACTTCAAGAGAGATGTTGAGATGCTGGAAGGTGTCCAGAGAAGGGCAAGGAAGGTGGTGATGGGCCTGGAGCACAGCCCTGTGAGGAGAGGCTGAGGGAGCTGGGGGTGTTTGGCCTGGAGAAGAGGAGGCTCAGGGCTGACCTCATTGCTGTCTACAACTGCCTGAAGGGAGGCTGTAGCTAGGTGGGGTTGGTCTCTTCTGCCAGGCAAGCAGCAAGAGAACAAGGGGACAGAGTCTGAAGTTGTTGTCAGAGAGAGTGATTGGCATTGGAATGGGCTGCCCAGGGAGGTGGTGGAGTGGCTGTGCCTGGAGGTGTTGAAGCAAAGCCTGGATGAGGCACTTAGTGCCATGGTCTGGTTGACTGGGCAGGGCTGGGTGCTAGGTTGGACTGGCTGAGCTTGGAGGTCTCTTCCAACCTGGCTGATTCTATGATTCTAAGTCAAATCAAAAGACTTTTAACTTCAGTGAGCATCTCAACAGATTCCCCAGACCCCTACCTACCTGATCTACGGGCACCAAGGAGGCCTTGGGCAGCTGGGGCTCTGTCCACAAACATGCTTTAAAGCCACCCAATCCAAGCCCTGCCTGGGTGACAGATCAAGAGCAGCAGATTTGCCTCCAGCCCTCCTGTCTTATCGCACATTATCCCCGTCCAGATGTCAGGCACTAGCCCTCTGCTAACAATCCCCTTTCCCTTCTTTTATCTCCCCATTAAATTGCTGACAAGAGCCTTCCTGGCGGCCTTTTCAAAAGCCAAGGAGATCAAAAAATCAACAGAGTGTTTCAAAAGCCAAAGTCCTTAGGGGAAATAAGAAGGGGAGAGGGAAAAAAGGCAGTAAAACAGGAGTGAGAGCGAGAGTGCCACACCAGTGCAGTGCTCAGAGCTGAGAGCAGGAGCCTGGGATTGTAGCAGCTTTAACTCACTGCTGGTGGGAAGCACAGAACTCCAGCACAGTAGGGATTGGAAGGGATCTCTGGAGATCATCTAGTCCAACCTCCTTGCTACAGCAAGGGCACCTACAGCAGATTGCCCAGGATCACAGTGGCCAGTGGCCAGGTGGCAGGGGCGAGAATCTCTTCCAGAGAAGGAGATTCCACAACCTTTCTGCAGGGTACCAGCACCCTCACACCAAAGAAGTTTCTCCTCACGTTCAGATGGAACTTCCTGAGTTCAAATTTGTGTCCACTGCCCCTTATCCTCTTGCTGGGCATCACTGAAAAGAGTCCAGCCACATCCTCTTGCTCCCCACCCTTTAGATATTGATCAGCACTGAGGATATCCCCAAATGCTTTTGGCTTTCCCATTGCTGCCTGCACAAGCATCGTGGTACCTCCAGCCCTGCTAACACCTGTGCCACGCTCAGCACTGCAGGACCCCATCAGAAAGGCACATCTGGTTATAACCATGTCAAAAGTCCAGTGTGACATCCCAGCCTTGATGGCAAAACTCCTGCTGGCATCCTGGGGACCAGGAGCACTCTCCACAAGGCTCAGGGACCTCTCTGGAAGAAGCTACCTGCCTTTGGACACAGTGACCTCTCCACACACAAGGCTCAGGGACCTCTCTGGAAGAAGCTACCTGCCTTTGGACACAGTGACCTCTCCACACACAAGGCTCAGAAACCTCTCTGGAAGAAGCTACCTGCCTTTGGACATGGTGGCCAGCGTGGAGAAGGTAAAACTGGGGGCAAAATCCCTTTTCCATCCACAGAGAGAAGGAATTTCTTTGTTTCTGATGGGCAGGTGAGGGCAATTTATCTCCTAGCCTTGTCAACTTTATGGCCACTTCATAGAATCATAGAATCAACCAGGTTGGAAGAGACCTCCAAGCTCAGCCAGTCCAACCTAGCACCCAGCCCTAGACAATCAACCAGACCATGGCACTAAGTGCCTCAGACAGGCTTTTCTTGAACATCTCCAGGGACAGTGACTCCACCACCTCCCTGGGCAGCCCATTCCAATGCCAATCACTATCTCTGCCAACAACTTCCTCCTAATACCCAGCCTAGACCTCCCCTGGCACAACATGACACTCTGTCCCCCTCTTCTCTTGCTGCTTGCCTGGCAGAAGAGGATTCCCCACAACCTTCCTGCAAAGCTGTAGAGGAGCTTTAGCTTTGTGCTCGCCTCTGAAGCGGTGACACTGCTGGCTGTCAAAGGGCACCAAAGCAGAGGTGATGCAAAAAGGTGACTCCGTCCCTGCAGCTGACAGCAGCAGGCAGGGATAACTCAATGATAAATAGACCTGGGCTCCTCAATTCAAGAGAGATGTTGAGGTGCTGGAAGGTGTCCAGAGAAGGGCACCAAAGCTGGTGAGGGGCCTGGAGCACAGCCCTGTGAGGAGAGGCTGAGGGAGCTGGGGGTGTTTGGCCTGGAGGAGGCTCAGGGCTGACCTCATTGCTGTCTGCAACTCCCTGCAGGGAGGCTGTAGCCAGGTGGGGTTGGTCTCTTCTGCCAGGCAAGCAGCAAGAGAAGAATGGGACAGAGTCTCAAGTTGTGACAGAGGAGGTCTAGGCTGGATGTTAGGAGGAAGTTGTTGTCAGAGAGAGTGATTGGCATTGGAATGGGCTGCCCAGGGAGGTGGTGGAGTTGCTGTGCCTGGAGGTGTTGAAGCAAAGCCTGGCTGGGGCGCTTAGTGCCGTGGTCTGGTTGACTGGCCAGGGCTGGGTGCTAGGTTGGAGTGGCTGAGCTTGGAGGTCTCTTCCAACCTGCTTGATTCTATGATTCCATGAAATATATAAATAAGGATATTCCCAGCCTTTGCTGACAGAGGCAACCCCAAGTCAGCAGCAGCAGCAGCAGCAAGGTGTAAAATTCATCCAGAGAAAGCAGAAACTTCAGAAACTTCACCTTGAATTCAGTGTTCTACTGGTAGGAGTTGGAAGGGACCCCTGGAGATCAACAAATCCAGCCCCCCCCCCCCCCCCAATTATTAAGTCAGATTCACCTAGAGGAGATCACACAGAAACATGTCCAATCAGATTTTGACTGTGTCCAGAGACAGAGGCCCCCCAAACTCTCTGGGCAGCCTGTTCCAGTGCTCTGACACCCTTAATGAGGTCCCTCATGTTAGTTTCTCTAAGTGCTGTCAGAAAGTTGCTGCAATAAAAAAGCCTAAAAAGTCCCTCCCCAGCTTTTTTGGAGGCCTCCTTCAGATCCTGGAAGGCCACAAGAAGGTCACCTGGGAGCCTCCTCTTCTCCAGACTCAACAGCCCCAACTCTTTCAGTCTGTCCTCACAGCAGAGCTGCTCCAGCCCTCTCAGCATCCTCCTGGCCCTTCTCTGGACACACTCCAGCATCTCCACATCCCTCTTGCAATGGGGGCTCCAGAACTGGATGCAGTACTCCAGGTGGGGTCTCAGCAGAGCAGAGTAGAGGGGGAGAATCACCTCCCTGGCCCTGCTGGCCACACTTCTCCTGCTGCAGCCCAGGCTCTGCTTGGCTTTCTGGGCTGCAAGTGCACACTGCTGGCTCCTGTTGAGCTTCTCCTCCAGCAGCACCTCCAAGTCCCTCTCCTCAGGGCTGCTCTCCAGCTACTCCTTGCCCAGCCTGCATTTGTGCTTGGCATTGCCTCAATCCTGATACAGGACACTGCACTTGGTCTTGTTGAACCTCAGGAGGAAAATCACCCCTGAGCTGATTGCACTAATGAAAAAGAGCAGCCAGAGGAGAGCCACGGCAGAGAAGTCCTCGTTGGAGCATGCAAAGAAGGACCCCTCAGCACAAACACAGGCACTTGTTATTCATCTCCTCAGGAGCTGTTATTTATTATCCCACTTCTCCCAAAACTGCAGGAATCTAATCAGAGCACAGAAGCAACAGAGGGTAATTTTGGTGATCAGTCACACTCTAGCAATGAGGAATAATAAGCAGCTGGAGTGACCACTTGAGATGATCCACGGGCTGATGCTGGCTTGCACAAACTGCTCAGTGACCACTTCTGCACCATGAGTAGGATCTCAGGTTCAGCCAACACTAACACCAAGCCTTCAGAAGTCTCATGGGAAAAGGTCATGGGGTTCTCTTCCTGCTCTCCTCAGCCCTAGTGAGGCTGCACCTGGAGTGGTAGTCCAGTTCTGGTCTCCCCAGCTCAAAAGTGACAGGAAACTGTAGGAAAGAGTCCAGGTCCCTCAGCCTCTCCTCACAGGGCTGTGCTCCAGGCCCCTCACCACCTTCCTTGCCCTTCTCTGGACACCTTCCAGCACCTCAACATCTCTCTGGAATTGAGGAGCCCAGAACTGGACACAGCACTCAAGCTGTGGCCTGAGCAGTGCTGAGTCCAGGGGCAGAATAACCTCCCTTGTCCTGCTGGCCACACTCTTCCTGAGGCAGCCCAGGATGCCATTGGCTCTGCTGCCCACCTGGGCACACTGCTGCCTCAGCTTCAGCTACTCTCTACCAGCATCTCCAGGTCCCTTTCTGCCTGGCTGCACTCAGCCACTCTGTCCCCAGCCTGTAGTGCTGCTTTTATAGAATCATATCATAGAATCATAGAATCAACCAGGTTGGAAGAGACCTCCAAGATCATCCAGTCCAACCTAGCACCCAGCCCTATCCAATCAACCAGACCATGGCACTAAGTGCCTCAGCCAGGCTTTTTCCTTTTCTTACCACAACAGGCCCTGATCAAAACTTTGTCCTTAACTTTCAGATTGACTCCTTGAAGTACTGCAAGGCTACCAGAAGCTCTCCCTGGACCCTCAAGGTGTGGCCTGACCAGGACTGAGTACTGCAAAGACTTTCTTCCTGATCTCCAGTCTAAATCTACCTTCCTTGAGCTTCAATCCATTCCTTCTCATCCTATCACAACAAACCCTTGTAAAAAGTCCCTTCCTGGTTTTCTTCTGTAGATCCCCTCTGGATACTGGATGTTTCTGAAGAACTTTCAATAGGAAAGGGTTAAAAATGGCAAGTTCTGTGCTCCACAACATCCAGCCTTCATCATGACATCAGTGAAGGAAAGCAATCAAAGGCTCACAGGATGTTAGGGGTTGGAAGGGTCCCAAGGAGATCATCCAGTCCAACCCCCCTGCCAGAGCAGGACAATACTATCTAACACAGAGCACAGAGGAACACATCCAGACAGGCCCTGAAAGGCTCCAGAGAAGGAGACCTCACAACCTCAATACAAAAATAAAGTTGATCAGGTTGAGATCCAAACCTCAAACCCCCAAACAAAGCAGCAGGCAGCCTCATCCCAACCCCTACAGGTGAAAAGCTTGCTGTGACTCCATCCCCTCACTCCTTCACTTTCATCCTCCTAACCTTCTCCTTTCCAGCCACGAGGGAATAGGAAAGTTCAAAGAAAGCCATTTCTGTGTTATTTTTAGCAGAGCCAGAAGAAAAGTGACTGGAAATAATCCATGAAAGCAAGCTTTCACCTTGCTTTGCAGGGTCCAGAGACTTTGATAACAATCATAACTTTACCCAAGGCAGAAAAAATGCTGAGTGCTACCAAGAGCATAAATTGAGCCCTTCCCCCTTTCTCATTGCACATTAAAACCCCAGTGACCCATGCATGGACTCCAAGGGGAGACACTTTCCTCCCCGAGACAGTGAATTGGCAGCCACACGACAGGGGCAGCAAACTTGGAACCCAGGAGGTTCCATCTGAACAGGAGGAGAAAATTCATTGCTGTGAGGGTGCTGGAGCTCTGGAGCAGGTTGCCCAGAAAGAATCATAGAATCAAGCAGGTTGGAAGAGACCTCCAAGCTCAGCCACTCCAACCTAGCACCCAGCCCTAGACAATCAACCAGACCATGGCACTAAGTGCCTCAGCCAGGCTTTGCTTCAACATCTCCTGGGATGGCAACTCCACCACCTCCCTGGGCAGCCCATTCCAATGCCAATCACTCTCTCTGACAACAACTTCCTCCTAACATCCAGCCTAGACTTTCCCCTGCCACAACTTCAGACTGTGTCCCCTTCTTCTCTTGCTGCTTGCCTGGCAGAAGAGACCAACCCCACCTGGCTACAGCCTCCCCTCAGGGAGTTGTAGGCAGCAATGAGGTCAGCCCTGAGCCTCCTCTTCTCCAGGCCAAACACCCCCAGCTCCCTCAGCCTCTCCTCACAGGGCTGTGCTCCAGGCCCCTCACCACCTTCCTTGCCCTTCTCCAAACACCTTCCAGCACCTCAACATCTCTCTTGAATTGAGGAGCCCAGAACTGGACACAGCACTCCAGGTGTGGCCTGAGCAGTGCTGAGTACAGGGGCAGAAGAACCTCCCTTGTCCTGCTGGCCACACTCTTCCTGAGCCAGCCCAGGATGCCATTGGCTCTCCTGCCCACCTGGGCACACTGCTGCCTCATCTTCAGCTCCTCTCTACCAGCACCCCCAGCTCCCTCTCTGCCTGGCTGCTCTCAGCCACTCTGTCCCCAGCCTGTAGTGCTGCTTGGGCTTGTTGTAGAGTCTCCTTCTCTGAAGGAACTCCTGTTACAAGAAAGATATGGACATGCTGGAATGTGTCCAGAGAAGGACCATGAGGCTATGGAGACAGACTGAGAGAGTTGGGGTTGCTCAGTCTGGAGAAGAGAAGGCTCCAAAGGAGACCTTCTTGTGGCCTTCCAGTATCTGGAAGGGGTTATAAGCAAGCTGGGGAGGGATGTTTTAGGGTGTCAGGTAGATCACTACTGCAGGAAATGCAGCAAAACTAGAAGTGGGCAGATTCAGACTGGGTATTAGGAAGAAATTCACCACGAGGGTGGTGAAACCCTGGCACAGGTTGCCCAGGGAGGCAGTGGAAGCTTCATCCCTGGAAGTTTTTAAGGCCAGGCTGGATGTAGCTCTGAGCAACTTGACCTAGTGTGAGGTGCCCTTGCCTGTGGCAGGGGATTTGGAACTGGATGATTTTTGAGGTCCCTTCACATCCTGACAATTCTGTGACTCTGTAAGAAGCTGCAAACCCACCTGGATGTTGTTATCCTGGGCCAGCTGCTGTGGGTGACCCTGCTTCAGCAGTGGGGTTGGACTCCATCTCCAGAGGTCTCTGCCAGGTTGAGGTTCTGTGATGGTGTGGAGATCCATGCTCAGCTGCATTTCAGCATGCTGGGCACTTATGTAGCCAGCAAGAAAATTCCATCACACCATGGAACACATTCAAAACACACAGCAATGTTGGAAGCTGCTGGTAGAAGAGGTCACTCTTTTCCCAAAGCAGGATTAAGAAGAGCTCTTCTGGAAGCAGCCATTTCCACCAGCTGCAACTTGAACAGAGTAACATGGCAGAAACAACCTCCCCTCAAACCCCCATAACAACAGGAGGAAAAGTCCTCACTCCTGAGCTGTGCAAACATTCCAAGCTCTTTCTCTCCTCCAAAACAGGCCTGAATTGCTTAAGAGGTACCTGACACTAGCTGGATAGACACCACCATGCTTCCAACCAACAAGCACCGGTGCAAGCAGTCACTGATGGGCCCCAAGCCCCAGCTGCCTGCTTTAGAGGAATTAATTTGAGAAGCCCCACTCCCAAGGTGCTGATGATCAGCACAAAATGAGGGCTGATCCCATTAAGGCAATCTTCTCCATGGGTTGCTGCCAGCTGATGTCTCCTTCTTCCCCACTGCATGTTCCTACTCCCCTGCTGATGCTGCCCTTAGCTGTCATGGTCTCTGAGGAAGGTGGCAAGACATAGGGGACTGAAACATTATGGTCCAGGCTTTGCTGGGAGATTGCCTGCTCTGGTGAGGATCAATGCATGGTCATAACACAGCTCTGCTGTATGCCAGACCTGCCATGGGGCAGGCCTCTGATGTATTTCATGCTGCTGGCTTCGTTGTGCTGCTCAGGCTTCCCCAAGCCACTACAGACTGAAACCCACTTTATTTCTGCTGCTCTCTTCTCAAGTGACCACATCCATGAGCCTGATTTACTGCCTGGGCTTGAAAAGTCTATCACTTTTCCCCCCTTACAGCCAATCAGCCACTCACTCGTGTTAGAATCATCCAACAGGCTGGGTTGGAAGGGACCTCCAAAGATCACCCAGTCCAACCCCTCTGCAGTCAGCAGGGACATCCTCCACCATATCACATTGCTCAGAGCACTGTTGAGCCTGACCTTGAAATCTCCAGGGATGAGGCCTCAACCACCTCCCTGGGCAACCTGTTGCAGCATTCCAGCACCCTCATTGTGCAGAACTTGCTCCTAACATCCAATATAAATCTCCTCCAGTTTCAAACCATTGTCCCTTGTCCTGTCATTGCAGGCCTTTGTAAACAGTCCCTCTGCAGCCTTCCTGTAGGCCTCCTTCAGGTACTGGAAGGATGCTACTCCATCTCCCTGAAGCCTTCTCTTCTCCATCCTGAACAACCCCAGCTCCCTCAGCCTTTCCTTATAACAAGGTGTTCCATCCCCTTGATGCAGCAGCCAGGCTGGAGAGCAGGGATCTATCCAGAGGGACCTGCACAGGCTGCAGAGGTGGGCACAAGCCAACCTCAGGAGCTTCAACAAGACCAAGGGCAAGGTCCTGCAGCTGGGTGGAGGCAATGCCAAGCACAAATGCAGGCTGAGCAGGGAGTGGCTGGAGAGCAGCCCTGAGGAGAGGGACCTGGGGGTGCTGCTGGACCAGAAGCTGAACAGGAGCCAGCAGTGTGCACTTGCAGCCCAGAAAGCCAAGCAGAGCCTGGGCTGCAGCAGGAGCAGTGTGGCCAGCAGGGCCAGGGAGGTGATTCTCCCCCTCTACTCTGCTCTGCTCAGACCCCACCTGGAGTCCTGCATCCAGTTCTGGAGTCCCCATTGCAAGAGGGATGTGGAGATGCTGGAGTGTGTCCAGAGAAGGGCCAGGAGGATGCTGAGAGGGCTGCAGCAGCTCTGCTGTGAGGACAGTCTGAAAGAGTTGGGGCTGTTGAGTGTGCAGAAGAGGAGGCTCCCAGGTGACCTTCTTGTGGCCTTCCAGGATCTGAAGGGGACCTACAAAAAAGCTGGGGAATGACTTTCCAGGCTGTCAGGGAGTGCCAGGACTAGGGGGGATGGAGCAAAGCCAGAGGTGGGGAGATTGAGGCTGGAGGTGAGGAGGAAGTTGTTGATCATGAGAGTGGTGAGAGGCTGGAATGGGTTTCCCAGGGAGGTGGTTGAGGCCCCATGGCTGGAGGTGTTTAAGGCCAGGCTGGCTGAGGCTGTGGCCAGGCTGCTCCTAGGGTAGGGTGTTCCTGGTCCTGGCAGAGGGGTTGGAAGTGGCTGATCCTTGTGGTCCCTTCCAACCCTGACTGATTCTATGATTTTCATGGCCCTCCTCTGGACCCATTCAGTCAGGTCTATGTTTTTCTAATCATCATCAGAGACATCAGATGGGAGGAGGAGGATGATCTACAACTGCCTGCCCAGCCTCTAAAGCAGTTTACCTCCCCCAGCATCCACTTTTGGGCTCCCTGGGGAGCTACATCACAAGAGTCCCTAAACCAGAAGCAGCCAGGGCAGCTGCAACCAGTAAGTAGAGAGGCACTTAAAAAGGAGAAGGAAAAGAGATGCTACAAACTTCCACTTTGCTGAGTTTTAAACCATTTCCCTGGATCGAAGAGGCACTGGAAAGAGTTGTCAGGGCAGGAGATATTTATGGCTGTCTCAGGAAATGTTTCATTATTCTTTGGTAAGTGGTGGCTGTGAATTTCAGCCTGTCTGCCCAGCCATAAAGTGGACCATCAGGCAGATGATTTCCAGCAGCTAGACTCCTGCTGAGGAATGCAGCAGCACCTCCCAGGACTAAGGAGTACTGGGCTTGAGAAACCTTGCCCAGGGAAGGAGACCCAAACCCCATGTAGTCCATGGGGAGACTCACATGGAATCTCAGCATGCTAAGGGTTGGAAGGGACCTCTGGAGATATCCAGTCCAACCCCTCTGCCAAAACAGAAGCTTTACACACAGTAGCTTGCTCAGGATCACAAAGTCCAGGTGGGTTTGGAATCTCTCCAGAGAAGGAGACTCCATAACCTCTCTGGGCAGCCTGCTTCAGGGCTCCACCACTCTAAAAGTAAAGAAAGAGTCTCCTCATGTTTAGAGGGAGCTTCCTATATTCAAGTTTGCACCCATTGTCCCCCTCTCCTATCATAGAATCAGTCAGGGTTGGAAGGGACCACAAGGATCAGCCAGTTCCAACCCCCCTGCCATGCCCAGGGACACCCTACCCTAGAGCAGGCTGCCCACAGCCTCATCCAGCCTGGCCTTAAACACCAAGAATCTGGCCCCATTCTCTTGACCCTTTAGAGGCTCATCAGCACCGAGAAGATGCCCCTCTCAGTCTCCTGATGTTCCAGTTCCCTCAGCACCTTCATACCCTCCTCCAGTGGTTGGCTTTCTCTCTTGAACTGGAGAGCCCAGACTGGACCCAGCACTTCAGAAGTGGCCTTAGAGGCCAGGTCCCTGTGGGATGGGGTTGCTGTGGAAGCTCCTTTTGTTCCTGCAGCCATGCAGCCACTCTGCAAGAGGATGGGGAGAAACAACCACTTCAGCACACAGCATCGGGGGGTGTGTGTGTGGGGTGTTTCTTTGTCCTGTGAAAACACTCACCCACTCTTTGAGTGCTTTCAGCCCCTTAATTTCCCACAGCCCTGAGTGCTGCTTTAAACTGGGTGCTGCCTAAAGGGATTGCCTTTGCCTCTTGGAACTTCTCTAGATGTCCCCCCCTCCTGCTATCAAGTGTTTCCCCAACCGGAGCAATCATTGCTGATTAATCCTCCGGCTCTACGGTACAAATGATTTCATATCTGGCCCTACCTTTATCAATCCTTGCCTTCAGTGGATAATTTTCTAGGCTTCTTCCCATCCATTTTGTGTGATGAGAAAACAGGAGCTGCTCACAAATTATTCAAGGTGGGTTAGAGCAGACATTCATTAAGCAGCACGCTACCGTTCCCCACGTCACTCTCTCTTACCGCCGTGTAATTCCTATCATTATGTTTGGGTTTTGGACTACCACGGAGCATGAAGTGTCATTTTGATAGATATTTGGAGCCTAGCTCTCAGCTCTCCTTCCTGAGCAGTAATGGCCAGCTCACAGCCCGTCCCTGCATGCAGAATGCTGCAATGATTTCTCCCCTGTGCATTGTTTTTCATTTAGCAGCCTTGGATTTCATCTGCCGGTTTATTATCCGCTCGCTAAGGAGCGCCAGGTCCTTCTCCCCCTTCTTGGAGGCTGCCTCTGCTGTAATCTTTTTCTGCTGTTAACTCAGCATTGCCAGAAAAAGTTATGTCTTTTTTGGTTGGCTGGTTGGTTTTGGGGGCTTTTCTGCTTTCCTCTGGGTTGGGGCAATGCCAAGCACAAATGCAGGCTGGGCAGGGAGTGGCTGCAGAGCAGCCCTGAGGAGAGGGACTTGGGGGTGCTGCTGGAGGAGAAGCTCAACAGGAGCCAGCAGTGTGCACTTGCAGCCCAGAAGGCCAAGCAGAGCCTGGGCTGCAGCAGCAGAAGTGTGGCCAGCAGGGCCAGGGAGGTGATTCTCCCCCTCTACTCTGCTCTGCTGAGACCCCACCTGGAGTACTGCATCCAGTTCTGGAGCCCCCATTGCAAGAGGGATGTGGAGATGCTGGAGTGTGTCCAGAGAAGGGCCAGGAGGATGCTCAGAGGGCTGGAGCAGCTCTGCTGTGAGAACAGACTGAAAGAGTTGGGGCTGTGCAGTGTGGAGAAGAGGAGGCTCCCAGGTGACCTTCTTGTGGCCTTCCAGGATCTGAAGGAGGCCTACAAAAAAGCTGGGGAGGGACTTTTTAGGGTGTCAGGGAGTGCCAGGACTAGGGGGAATGGAGTAAAGCTGGAGGTGGGGAGACTGAGACTGGCAGTGAGGAGGAAGTTGTTGAGCGTGAGAGGCTGGAATGGGTTTCCCAGGGAGGTGGTTGAGGCCCCATGGCTGGAGGTGTTTAAGGCCAGGCTGGCTGAGGCTGTGTGCAGCCTGCTCTAGGGTAGGGTGTCCCTGGGCATGGCAGGGGGTTGGAACTGGCTGATCCTTGTGATCCCTTCCAACCCTGACTGATTCTATGATTCTCTTGACTCACTCAGACTCCCCACATTCAGAGTGCTAATTTCAGAGTGAAGCACAGACACATGCATTCTGGTGCTCCATCAGTATCAAGCACACAAAAAACATCTTCTCATGACAGCATCCTCCAAATGGAAGTCCCTCTAACCAGCACTGATGAGGCCACACTTTCAATCCTGGGTTCAGGTTTTGACCCATCACTATAAGAAGAACATCGTGGTCCAGAGAAGAGCAAAAAAGCTGGTGAAAGGTTTATAGAACAAGTCTTGGAGGAGACTTTGAGGACTGGGTGAAGGAACTGGCATTATTAAGCCTGGAGAAAGGAGGCTGAAAGGTTCACAGTTCTACACTTTGGCCACAACAACCCCAAGCAGCACTACAGGCTGGGGACAGAGTGATGGAGAGCAGCCAGGCAGAGAGGGAGCTGGGGGTGCTGGTAGAGAGGAGCTGAAGATGAGGCAGCAGTGTGCCCAGGTGGGCAGGAGAGCCAATGGCATCCTGGGCTGGCTCAGGAAGAGTGTGGCCAGCAGGATAAGGGAGATTCTTCTGCCCCTGTGCTCAGCACTGCTCAGACCACACCTGGAGTGCTGCGCCCAGGCCTCTAAGACTATCCAGTCCAACCTAGCACCCAGCCCTCTACAATCAACCAGACCGTGGCACTAAGTGCCTCAGCCAGGCTTGGCTTCAACACCTCCAGGCACAGTGACTCCACCACCTCCCTGGGCAGCCCATTCCAATGCCAATCACTCTCTCTGACAACAACTTCCTCCTAACAGCCAGCCTAGACCTCCCCTGCCACAACTTCAGACTGTATCCCCTTCTTCTCTTGCTGCTTGCCTGGCAGAAGAGACCAACCCCACCTGGCTACAGCCTCCCTTCAGGTAGTTGTAGGCAGCAATGAGGTCAGCCCTGAGCCTCCTCTGCTGCAGGCTGCACACCCCCAGCTCCCTCAGCCTCTCCTCACAGGGCTGTGCTCCAGGCCCCTCACCACCTTCCTTGCCCTTCTCTGGACACCTTCCAGCACCTCCTCATCTCTCTTGAATTGAGGTGCCCAGAACCGGACACTTCTCTGGAGAGATTCCAAACCCACCTGGACCCTGTGACCCAGAGAAATCTGCTCTGGGTGACCCTGCCTTAGCAAGGGGCTAGACCAGATGATCTCCAGAGGTCTCTTCTAACCCCTACCCCTGCGTGATTCTGAGTCTGGCCATAGACACCTTGCAAAACTGCACATTAAAATGAGCCATGGATGCTCCTTTAGCCATCCCTCAAAGCCAGGTGATAGAAAATAGCTGATTAAGTGCTAAAAAATGGTTTCCCTCTCTAATGAACCTTTCCCCAGTATTGAAGAAAAGCCATGTCTTACTTTCCTAATAAATGGCTTCCTCAGAGTTTAATTAACTTCTCCCTGCTCTTCTTTTGTGCCAAAGTGTCACCTCGACCAGAAGGCAAACTCTGTTTGTCCCTTTATCTGAGAGAGCACTGACCTGGCAGATAAGCAGCTCTGCCTAATTTGCTGGGGCTTTTCTCCTCCTGCTTTGTGTATTCCATGGAGGGAAGCAGTAATGACAGCAAGAGATGCTCTGGGGTGCTTGGATAGCTCCAAGAAGCAGCTACTTACATACCTCTGATGGTTTGGGTGTTACCCACCCCCCACACTTAAGAAAATCACCCAGACTGGACTCAGCCAAGCTGGAAATTAAAGAGTGAAGCTTTATATTTACAGCTTAGAACAAGATGCAAGCAGGTATCACTGGAAGGTGTCCAGAGAAGGGCAATGAAGTTGGAGAGGGGCCTGGAGCACAGCCCTGTGAGGAGAGGCTGAGGGAGCTGGGGGTGTGCAGCCTGCAGAAGAGGAGGCTCAGGGCAGACCTCATTGCTGCCTACAAGTACCTGCAGGGAGGCTGTAGCCAGGTGGGGTTGGTCTCTTCTGCCAGGCAAGCAGCAACAGAACAAGGGGACAGAGTCTGAAGTTGTGCTGGGGGAGGTCTAGGCTGGATGTTAGAAGGAAGTTGTTGTCAGAGAGAGTGATTGGCATTGGAATGGGCTGCCCAGGGAGGTGGTGGAGTGGCTGTGCCTGGAGGTGTTGAAGCCAAGCCTGGCTGAGGCACTTAGTGCCATGGTCTGGTTGATTGGGCAGGGCTGGGTGCTAGGTTGGGCTGGCTGAGCTTGGAGGTCTCTTCCAATCTGGTTGATTCTGGGATTCTATGATTTACAATCTATATACAGCTATAGACAGAAATATACAAGTCAAAAAGCAATACAGAAACACAGCAGCCCTCACAGGCCCCAGGAGGGGCTCCCAACCACGCTTCTACCTTCTTCCCACTCCTCTACCTTCCCCCTGAGTTTGGCTTACATTCAAAGTGATTTTTGAGGATCAGCCAGGGAGGTTAGGATGCAGACAGATTATTTGTGTTCAGTTCTGGACCCCCCAGTTTAGGAGGGACATTGAGATGCTTGAGTGTGTCCAGAGAAGGGCGACGAGGCTGGGGAGAGGCCTTGAGCACAGCCCTACGAGGAGAGGCTGAGGGAGCTGGGGTTGGTTAGCCTGGAGAAGAGGAGGCTCAGGGGTGACCTTATTGCTGTCTACAACTACCTGAGGGGTGGTTGTGGCCAGGAGGAGGTTGCTCTCTTCTCTCAGGTGGCCAGCACCAGAACGAGAGGACACAGCCTCAGGCTGCGCCAGGGGAGATTTAGGCTGGAGGTGAGGAGAAAGTTCTTCACTGAGAGAGTCATTGGACACTGGAATGGGCTGCCCGGGGAGGTGGTGGAGTCGCCGTCCCTGGGGCTGTTCAAGGAAAGGTTGGACGTGGCACTTGGTGCCATGGTCTAGCCTTGAGCTCTGTGGTAAAGGGTTGGACTTGATGATCTGTGAGGTCTCTTCCAACCTTGGTGATACTGTGATACTGTGATTTAGGTAGCAGTACAGGCTGGGAGGTGATCTGCTGGAGAGCAGCCCTGTGGAGAGGGACCTGGGGGTCCTGGTGGATAACATCCATGGCACAGCAATGTGCCCTTGTGGCCAAGAAGGCCAATGGCATCCTGGGGCGTATTAGGAAGAGTGTGTCCAGCAGAGCAAGGGAGGTTCTCCTCCCCCTCTACTCTGCCCTGCTGAGACCTCATCTTGAATACTGCCTTCAGTTTTGGACTCCTCAGTTTAAGAGGGACAGGGATCTGCTGGAGAGGGTCCAGTGGAGGGCCACGAGGGTGATGAGAACACTGGGGGGCACTGCCTGATGAGGAGAGGCTGAGGGACCTGGGGCTGCTTAGTCTGGAAAAGAGAAGACTGAGAGGGGATTTGATAACTGTTTATAAACACCTGAGGGCTGGCCAGGAGAGGGGGGACAGGCTCTGCTCACTGCTCCCTGGGATAGGACAAGGAGCAATGGGTGTAAGCTGCAGCACAGGAGGTTCTGCCTCAACACAAGGGGGAACTTCTTTACTGTAAGGGTCACAGAGCACTGGAACAGGCTCCCCAGAGAGGTTGTGGAGTCTCCTTCTCTGGAGACTTTCCAGGCCTGGCTGGATGTGTTCCTGTGTGATCTGTGCTAGATTGTGTGGTCCTGCTCTGGCAGGGGGGTTGGACTTGATGATCCCCTTGGGTCCTTTCCAACCCCTGACATCCTGTGAGCCTGTGCAGTTAGGGAGTGAAGTGCACACAGCCCAAAAGCCAGAGAGCAAACTCTGTTATCTGTGTTTGTGTTCTATGTTTGTGTCCATCTCAGCAAGCCTATGAGTGCAGCAGCCATCACTTTTTCACAGCCTACCATCTAATTCATGCCACCAAAATATCTCAGCTAGGCTCAAACTAGCACAGTATCAGGAACCATTTCTTCCCTGCAAGAGTGGTCAGGCATTGGAAGAGGCTGCCCAGGGAAGGTGGTGGAGTCACCATTCCTGGAGGTAGACATGGCACTCTGGGACATGGCTTAATGGCCATGGTGCTGTTGGGTTGAGAGTTGGGACCTGATGATCTTAATGATTCTATGATTTTTATCACTCCTGCAGCACTGCCAGGGCTGGGACTGGGGACCCATTCTGTAGACTCACCACAAACTGGGTCAAGCTGTATGAGTGCTCCTTATTTACCTTGGGCTTGGAAGCAAAGCTGGAGGAAACACTTTTTGCCCTTCCTGGAGTTGAGGATTTTGTGTTTTCAGCAGTGCATGTCTTTCCCCCTCTCTGTGTGTGTGCCTCTCTATATATATAGCTCCCAATCAATAAGAGTGAGATTAGGTCACTGTATTACTGAGAAATGTGCTCCTGATAGCAAATAAAACTCAAACAGCTCCTTCTGCCTTGCTCTTCTGCTCCAGGAACAGCTACCTGTGATGAGACACCAGCACAGCCTGACAAAAAAGCAGAGGTTGCTCTCTTCTGCTCATATAAAAAGGATGCAGAAGCTCAATTTGGGCCAGGTCAAGAGGGACCAGCACACGATTCTGATTTGTTTTCTTTTCAGCTAGGCTCACAGCACCAGGGGCCATCAGGCAGCAGAAGGTAGGAGCAGTAGATCCCACCTTGGTGTTTTTAGAAGAACAGAGGAACTCATCCAGCCAGGCCTGGAAAGTCTCCAGAGAAGGAGACTCCACAACCTCTCTGGGGAGCCTGTGCCAGTGCTCTGGGACCCTCACAGTAAAGAAATTCCCCCTTGTGTTGAGGCAGATCCTCCTGTGCTGCAACTGACACCCACTGCTCCTTGTCCTATCCCAGGGAGCAGTGAGCAGAGCCTGTCCCTCCCATCCTGGCCAGCCCTCAGGTGTTTATAAACAGTTATCAAATCCCCTCTAAGTCTTCTCTTCTCCAGACTAAGCAGCCCCAGGTCCCTCAGCCTCTCTTCATCAGGCAGTGCCCTCCAGTCCCCTCATCATCCTTGTAGCTCTCCACTGGACCCTCTCCAGCAGATCTCTGCCCCTCTTCAACTGGGGAGTCCAAAACTGAAGGCAGTATTCAAGATGAGGTCTCAGCAGGGCAGAGTAGAGGGGAAGGAGAACCTCCCTTGCTCTGCTGGACACACTCTTCCTCATACACCCCAGGATCCCATTGGCCTTCTTGGCCACAAGGGCACATTGCTGTGCCATGGATGTTATCCACCAGGACCCCCAGGTCCCTCTCCACAGGGCTGCTCTCCAGCAGATCACCTCCCAGCCTCTACTGCTGCAGTTCATTATTCCTCCCCAGATGCAGGACTCTGCACTTGTCCTTGTTGAACTCCATCTGGTTCCTCTGTGCCCAGCTCTCAGTCTGTCCAGGTCTCTCTGGATGGCCTCACAGCCTGCAGCTGTATCAGCCAAGCCTCCCAGCTTGGTGTCAGCAGCAAACCTGCTGAGCAGACTCTGTCCCCTCATCAATGTCAGTGATGAAGATGCTGAACAGGACTGACCCCAGCACTGATCCCTGGGGAACTCCACTGGTTACAGCTCTCCATCTGGACCTGGCTCCATTGATCACCACTCTCTGAACTCTGTCTTGTAACCAGTTCCTAATCCACCTCACTGCCTGCTCTTCCATCCCACACTTCCTGAGCTTGCTCACTAGGATGTCATGGGAGACAGTGTCAAAGGCCTTGCTAAGGTCAAGGTAGACTACATCCACTGCTCTCCCTGAATCTACCCATTCAGTTATGGCATCATAGGATGCTGTCAGGTTAGTCAAGCATAGTTAAGCATATCAAGACTGATAGAATGGATTAGGTTCAAGGGACCTTGAAAATCGTGTAGTTCCAACCCTCCCCTGCTGTGGGCTGGGACACCTTCCACTAGACCAGGTCTCTCAAGGCTTTATGGTCTGTCTGACTGGATAGGGCTGGGTGCTAGCTTGGACTGGATGATCTTGGAGGTCTCTTCCAGCCTGGTTGATTCTATGATTTATCCAACCTGGCATTCCACCCCTCCAGAGAGGAGACATCCACAACCTCCCTGGGCAGCCTCTTCCAGTGTCTCACCATCCTCACTGTAAAGAATTCTTTCCTAGTCTCCAGTCTAAATCTGTCCTCCTCAAGCTTCAATCCATTCCCTCTCATCCTATCACTACAACCCCTTGTAAAAAGTCCCTTGCTAGCTTCCAGCACTGGAAGGACACTTTAAGGTTTCCCTGGAGCCTCCTTTTCTCCAAGCTGAACAGCCCCAACTGTCTCAGCCTGTCCCCACAGGGCAGGTGTAGCCTAGAGGGTCCTAGCAGTAGCCATGGTTCTAAGCCAAGCCCATCTCATGCCAAGTGAAGATGTGCCAGTGCCACCCTCATCACACAATAGAGACACACTGGAGTGCAGCTTCTGAATGGTGCCAGTTAATTAATTGTGCCAGGCTGACAGCAGGGAGGGGTTTTTGTGTGCTGAAGCTTTCAGACACCAATGCAGTAATGGTCTCCAGCACGCAGTCAGTCTCAGGGGACTTGTCCTTCCTACCCAAACAGCATTCATTCATGGTGGCAAGAAGTAAACCAATCCAGGCAAACGAGAGCATCTGAGGCCACTCTGAGGAGGCTGCTGCAAGGCCCACAGTGGGAAGCAGCTTGTGTGGCAGCAGGACTCATGTTGGGGTGATAACACCTCATAGCCTCATGTAGACAGGCACCACAGGAAGCAGCTCCAGCCATGCAGCAGGCTTGGGCAACACCAGCATCACCACAAGCATCACAGGAGCTTGCATGGAAGGAAGCCAGCTGAGATACAGGCCTTTCATTTTGGGTGGATGAATGCTCTACCACGCTACTGGTTTGGTCTGAAACGTTAGCTGCCAGCCCCCAGGGGTCAGAGAGAGCCCCAGGCACAACATCCAGTTGGTGCCTGTTGCTGCAAGTGGGAAAGGTGGGGGTTTGGCTGCCTTGCCTGGTTGTCCACCCTCTGCAATTCATACCTAGAGGAGAGAGCAGGTTACCTGGGACCATAATGGGGTCAAAAAAATAGGCAGAGCACAGCTTTTTTTGGTGTGTCTGATGAAGGAATGACCCTGTTGAAGGAGAAGGGAAACCTAACACTCACTTTGGGAATAGACTGGGTGAAACAGCCCCAAGCAGCATTACAGGCTGGGGACAGAGTGGCTGGAGAGCAGCCAGGCAGAGAGGGAGCTGGGGGTGCTGGTAGAGAGTAGCTGAAGCTGAGGCAGCAGTGTGCCCAGGTGGGCAGGAGAGCCAATGGAATCCTGGCCTGGCTCAGGAAGAGTGTGGCCAGTAGGACAAGGGAGGGCAAGGAAGGTGGTGAGGGGCCTGGAGCACAGCCCTGTGAGGAGAGGCTGAGGGAGCTGGGAGTGTGCAGCCTGAAGAAGAGGAGGCTCAGGGATGACCTCATTGCTGTCTGCAGCTACCTGAAGGGAGACTGTAGCCAGGTGGGGTTGGTCTCTTCTGCCAGGCAAGCAGCAACAGAACAAGGGGACAGAGTCTCAAGTTGTGCCAGGGGAGGTCTATGCTGGATGTGAGGAGGAAGTTGTTGTCAGAGAGAGTGATTGGCATTGGAATGGGCTGCCCAGGGAGGTGGTGGAGTCACTGTGCCTGGAGGTGTTGAAGCAAAGCCTGGATGAGACACTTAGTGCCATCCCAAAAAGCAGCTGTGCCTAACCATTTATGCCCCTCTTCTGTGTGCAGTACAAGCTCTGCCAGCACACATGAGCTGGACTCAAACTCTCCTCTGCAGACATGATCCCATTTGGTTAATCCTAGCCTTGGCTTAGGCACCCAGGCAAAAGCAGACTGTTTCATCCCAAGAATCCCAACCACTCCAACTGTTTCATCCCAAGAATTCTACTGTTTACATAGAAACAGAAATAGACATAGTATCAACCAGTTTGGAAGTGACCTCCAAGCTCATCCAGTCCAACCTAGCACCAGCCCTGGCCAATTAACAGAGAATCATAGAATCAAGCGGGTTGGAAGAGACCTCCAAGATCATCCAGTCCAACCCAGCCCTACAGCTTCCCAGCACATAGAAGCAAGCAGGTTGGAAGAGACTTGCAAGCTCAGCCAGTCTAACCTAGCACCCAGCCCTGTCCAATCAACCAGACCATGGCACTAAGTGCCTCAGCCAGGCTTTGCTTCAACACCTCCAGGCACGGTGACTCCACCACCTCCCTGGGCAGCCCATTCCAATGCCAATCACTCTCTCTGCCAACAACTTTCTCCTAACATCCAGCCTAGACCTGCCCTGCCACAACTTCATCCCACCACCTATGCCTCTGGGAATATGAATCAAAACACTGTGTGGCTGATACCAATCAACCTAAGTTATCACAAGCAAGTCCCTGCTTGCTTCTGAATCTGATAAAGAGAACCTTGGACACTCTCCTCTGTCTCTGCCCTCCTGCAGTGTCCTGCCCAGGCAGAATGTGCTAGCACAGCCAGGTTTGCAACCAGTATCTCCTTAGCTCCCCACCCTGAGGTCTAATCCCTGGTGTCTCCTATCTCAAGCAGTCCTTAGGCACTCCTAATTGGCACATGACAAAGTGCCTGCCACAGGCTGGTCAATACCAATTAGCATACTTATTAAATGCACCTATTTGTTGGCTGCAGTTATCTAATTACCTCATAAGAGCATCAGAGAGAGGCTCTGCAAAGGATGGTGTGGCCAAGAAGAAGCTTCTGGGGGGATGGTTTGTTTGCAAACCCTGTGAGTGTTCACCCTGCAAGGTGGGAGGCAGGAGGAGAGGTTGCACCAAACTCATTTTGGGATTTGGATCTGCTCCTTAGAGTCATAAAATCACTGAATGGTTTGGCTTGGAAGGGACCTATAGAAATCATGAAGTCCAACCCCCATGCAGTCAAGCAGGGACAGCTGCAACTACAGCAGGGTTTTCAGAACCCTAAACCACTTCACCTGGGACAGGTTCCAGGGATGAGGCATCTACCACCTACCTGGGCAACTTGAGCCAGGGTCTCACCACCTTCTGTGCAAAAAATGTCTTCCTTCCACCTAGTCTAAATCTCCCTTTTTTCATAGAATCATCGAATCAACCATGTTGGAAGAGACCTCCAAGCTCAGCCAGACCAACCTAGCACCCAGCCCTGGCCAATCAACCAGACCATGGCACTAAGTGCCTCAGCCAGGATTTGCTTCAACACCTCCAGGCACAGCAACTCCACCACCTCCCTGGGCAGCCCATTCCAATGCCAATCACTCTCTCTGCCAACAACTTCCTCCTAACATCCAGCCTAGACCTCCCCTGACACAACTTGAGACTGTGTCCCCTTGTTCTGTTGCTGCTTGCCTGGCAGAAGAGACCAACCCCACCTGGCTACAGCCTCCCTTCAGGGAGTTGCAGACAGCAATGAGGTCAGCCCTGAGCCTCCTCTTCTGCAGGCCAAACACCCCCAGCTCCCTCAGCCTCTCCTCACAGGGCTGTGCTCCAGGCCCCTCACCAGCTTCAGTGCCGTTCTCTGAACACCTTCCAGCACCTCAACATCTCTCTTGAATTGAGGAGCCCAGAACTGGACACAGCACTCAAGCTGTGGCCTGAGCAGTGCTGAGTACAGGGGCAGAAGAACCTACCTTTGTCCTGGTGGCCACACTCTTCCTGAGCCAGCCCAGGATGTCATTGGCTCTCCTGCCCACCTGGGCACACTGCTGGCTCCTGTTCAGCTACTACCTACTAGCACCTCCAGGTCCCTCTCTGCCTGGCTGCTCTCCAGCCACTCTGTCCCCAGCCTGTAGCACTGCTTTTAGGTGAAACCATCACCCCTTGTCCTGTCAGAACAGATCCTGATCAAAAGTCTGTCCCCAGCTTTCAGATTGGCTCCTTTAAGTACTGCAAGGCCACCAGAAGCTCTCCCTGGAGTGTTCTTCTTCACAAGACTGAACAACCCCAACTCTCCCAGCCTGGCCTCCCAGCAGAGGGCTTCCAGCCCTCACACCATTGCTGTGGCCTCCTCTGGCTCTGCTGCAATAGGTCCATGCTGAGCACGCCAGAGGTGTGGCACTGCAGGTGGTGTCACAGCAGAGCAGAGAGGCAGAATCCTCTCCCTCCCCCTGCTGCCCACGCTGCTGGGGCTCAGCCCAGGACAGAGCTGGCCTGGGGCTGGGAGTGCACAGTGCCAGCTGACATCCAGCTTTGCACCCATCAGCATCCCCAAAGTCCTTCTCAGGGTTGCTCTCCAGCCCTTCATCCCCCAGCTGAGGATTTCCCCAGCTGAGGTGAAGGACCTTGCACTTCTCTTTGTTGAACCTGACAAGGCTGACAGAGGCCCTGCCTCTCAAGCCTGACCAGGTCCCTCTTCAAGGGTCTAAGTGCATGACAAACCAAACAGAGACCGCTACAAAGCCTTATTCTCACCCATCCCCAGGGGATCTTCCCAAAAGGTGCTCTCAGAACCACAGAATCAATCTCTCAGATCAGCAAAGCCCTTCAAGCTCATCCAGCCCAATCATTAGTTTCACACTGACAAGTGCTTGACCAAACCAAAGCCCTCAGCACAACATCTCACCACTAGGAACCACTGCAGTTGGAAAGGACCACCAGCATCAGCCAGTCCAACCTTCACCACTACACCATAGCCCCCAGCACCACATCCACACCTCTTTTAAACACCTGCAAGGATGGCAACTCTCAGCTTCCCTTGCTCATCCACACACCTCCACAGCCTTGCTCCAGGTCTCCAACTGAGCACTGTCACCTCCTCTGGGTGCAGGACCCATGGGGAAATCCAGGCAAGCTTGCTGGGAACGCATCCCAAGCGGCTCCCACCTCCAGCCACTTCAAGGTACCATGACTCCAGCAGACACTGAGGCTTTTCCTTCTGCATGATTAATTACCTGGGAGGCAAGGAAGCAAGAGAGACACCTGAAATTCTGTGGAGCAAGCTACAGCAAGCTGCTCCTTTTTCTTGCTTTCCCTCTCTTTCGCACATCACACCAGCAGCTGAGCCTAGCCAGTGGCCACTGCTGTTATCAGGCAGCAGGCAGAGAGGAAAGCTGATGGGATCCTCACACCCAGGAAACAAAACAGACCCAGTGCACTGCTTTCATTTAATGCTCCCCAAATCCTCTCCAATTCTGGAAGCTTCTTTTTGTTTTTCCTTCCTTGACATTGGTGGAGCAGAAAGTGGCATCAGGACTGGCAGAGAAAAGCTCTGCCCTCTGCAAGGGAGGAGGAGGCCATCGTCTGCAGGGTGCACTGAGAAGAGTGCAGACAGCAGGACAAGGGAGGTTCTCCTTCCCTTCTACTCTGCCCTTGTGAGAACACATCTGGAGTAGTGGGCCCAACGCTGGGCTCTGCAGTTCCAGTCCCTGCAAAAAGACAAGAGTGGAGAGAGTCCTGGCCTGGCCTCTGACACTGTCCTGCACCACATCCTGGTCTCCAAGCTGGTGGTACATGGGTTTGATAGGTGGATCATAAGATGGATAAAGAACTGGCTTGCATGGTCACACCCAAAGAGTGGCTGTCAATGGCTCCATGGCCAAGTGGAGGCCAGGGATGAGCAGAGGCCCTCAGGGATCAGTCCTGGCACCAGTCTTGGTCAAAATCCTCATGGGTGCCATGGACAGAGGCATTGAGTGCAGCCTCAGCAAGTTTTCTGACCACACCAAGCTGTGTGCTGCAGCAGACAGGCTGGAGGGCAGGGATCCTTCCAGAGGGACCTGCACAGGCTGCAGAGGTGGGCACAAGACAACCTCAGGAGCTTCAACAAGACCAAGGGCAAGGTCCTGCAGCTGGGTGGAGGCAATGCCAAGCACAAATGCAGGCTGGGCAGGGAGTGGCTGGAGAGCAGCCCTGAGGAGAGGGACTTGGGGGTGCTGCTGGATGAGAAGCTCAACAGGAGCCAGCAGTGTGCACTTGCAGCCCAGAAAGCCAAGCAGAGCCTGGGCTGCAGCAGCAGAAGTGTGGCCAGCAGGGCCAGGGAGGTGATTCTCCCCCTCTACTCTGCTCTGCTGAGACCCCACCTGGAGTACTGCATCCAGTTCTGGAGCCCCCATTGCAAGAGGGATGTGGAGATGCTGGAGTGTGTCCAGAGAAGGGCCAGGAGGATGCTGAGAGGGCTGGAGCAGCTCTGCTGTGAGGACAGACTGAAAGAGTTGGGGATGCTGAGTCTGCAGAAGAGGAGGCTCCCAGGTGACCTTCTTGTGGCCTTCCAGCATCTGAAGGGGCCTCCAAAAAGCTGGGGAGGGACTTTTGAGGCTGTGAGGGAGTGCCAGGACTAGGGGGAATGGAGCAAAGCTGGAGGTGGGGAGATTGAGGCTGGAGGTGAGGAGGAAGTTGTTGATCATGAGAGTGGTGAGAGGCTGGAATGGGTTGCCCAGGGAGGTGGTTGAGGCCCCATGGCTGGAGGTGTTTAAGGCCAGGCTGCTCTAGGGTAGGGTGTCCCTGGTCCTGGCAGGAGGTTGGAACTGGCTTATCCCTGTGGTCCCTTCCAACCCTGACTGATTCTATGATTCTAAAGGCTACAAAGCTGCTGAGGGGTCTGCAGCATCTCTGTGAGGAGGAAAGGCTGAGACCCCTGGGGCTGTTGAGCCTGGAAGAAGAGCAGCCCGAGAGGGGATCTGATCAATGCTGGTCAATAGCTAAAGGGCAGGGGGCAAGAGGATGTGTCCAGACTCTTTTCAGTGGCAATGGGCACAAACTGGCACCCAGAAGGTTCCTTCAGAACATGAGAATCTTTGGTGTGAGGGTGCTGGAGGCCTGGAGCAGGCTGCCCAGAGAGGTCATGAAGTCTCCTTCTCTGGAGAGATTGCAATGCCATCTGGACACTGAGATCCTGGGTAACCTGCTGTGGGTGACCCTGAACTTGGCCTAGAGGATCACCAGCAGCCCACTGCAGTCCCCACCATTCTGTGACTGAGAAGAGACATGAAAAGCCATGGTGCTGTTGCAAGCCAGCAAGCAGCTCTACTCACCACTGCCTTTCCTGCCCAGCCTCCACTTCTTTTTTCCCCCACTTTCTTTAAGCTTCTCCATCCCTTGCAGAGCTGAGGAGCATCACCAATCCCCTGTATCAGTTTGCTGTAGCTTGGGGCTGGCCAAGGAATGGATCTAACTAATCTTTGCTGCCTGTCTATTAAGAAGAAATTAAGAGAAAATTAGATAGGGAAGTCAGCAGCAAGTGGGAGGGGACAGGTTGTAATTACAGGGCCATTAATTGGTGTGAAGTTCCACTTTAATGCTCTCTGGCCCATGCTGGCATGTCCTAGGGAAATTTTCTCTCTATTAGTTTTGGATGAGAACTGGAATTCTCTCTGGAAGCTCCAAATCTACCCAGAGAGGTGACTTTCAGCTTCAGTCCCCCAGCAGGAGTAGGATTTAGTGCACTAACAGGCAAAGAGGAGTGGTTCCTAGGTAAAGAGAGGAGCTCCTCACCCTCTACTCTGCCCTGGTGAAGCCATATCTGGAATATTCTGTATAGTTCTGGGCCCTTCAGGTCAAGAAGGACTTTGGGGAACTGCCTGAAAGAATCCAGCACAGAGCCACAAAGATGCTGAAGGAAACAGATTGGAAGAGACCTCCAAGATCATCTAGCTCAACCTAGCACCCAGCCCTATCCAATCAACCAGACCATGGCACTAAGTGCCTCAGCCAGGCTTGGCTTCAACACCTCCAGGCACAGCAACTCCAGCACCTCCCTGGGCAGCCCATTCCAATGCCAATCACTCTCTCTGACAACAACTTCCTCCTAACATCCAGCCTAGACCTCCCTTGGCACAACTTCAGACTCTGTCCCCTTCTTCTGTTGCTGCTTGCCTGGCAGAAGAGACCAACCCCCACCTGGCTACAGCCTCCCTGCAGGGAGTTGCAGACAGCAATGAGGTCAGCCCTGAGCCTCCTCTTCTGCAGGCTGCACACCCCCAGCTCCCTCAGCCTCTCCTCACAGGGCTGTGCTCCAGGACCCTCACCAGCTTCCTTGCCCTTCTCTGGACACCTTCCAGCACCTCAACATCTCTCTTGAATTGAGGAGCCCAGAACTGGACACAGCACTCAAGCTGTGGCCTGACCAGTGCTGAGCACAGGGGTGGGCAGAAGAACCTCCTTTGTCCTGCTGGCCACACTCTTCCTGAGCCAGCCCAGGATGCCATTGGCTCTCCTGCCCACCTGGGCACACTGCTGCCTCAGCTTCAGCTACTGTCTACCAGCACCCCCAGCTCCCTTTCTGCCTGGCTGCTCTCAGCCACTCTGGCCCCAGCCTGTAGTGCTGCTTGGGGTTGTGGTGGCCAAAGTGTAGAACCCTGCACTTGGCCTTGTTCAGTCTCATCCCATTGGCCTCTGTCCACCCATCCAGCCTGGCAAGGTCCCTCTGCAGGGCTCTCCTACCCTTCCACAGCTCCACACCTGCTCCTAGCTGGGTGTCATCTGCAAACTCACTGCTGCTGGACTCCCTTGTCCTACTGGCCACAATGTTCCTGATCCAGGCCAGGCTGCCATTGGCTCTGCTTAAGCAGGTGCTGATTCTTTTGAGACTCAGCCCACATAGAAGTACTTGCTCCAAACACAACATTCAGGACCCAAAAAATTCAAGAGATAGTTCCCAAACACCTCCTACAGCTTCTGCCAGCCTTGGGAATTCCCTGGAGGGAGGTGGAAACCTTCTGCCCAAGTGGCTGTACATCAAAACTTGACAATTAAGCAGAACCAGAAATGTTTTGAGCAGTGAACATCCATCAAAGCCCATGGAGGATTTAAAAGAGTGATGTGCAGCTCCTTGCCAACTCACCTGGCAAGGGCCCAGGCAACCCAGACTCTTGGCCCACGATGCTTCTGCCATGCAGGCTTACAGCTCTGCCATAGAAGAGGCAGCTTGCTCTTAAAGCAAGGTGGATGGGTATTCAGGAGGCTGAACCACGAGGTAGGGAGCATGGTCTTTCCTTCTGAGGAGTCCTACAGGCAGCCAGAAAACACTGAAGCCACAGGGGTTAGAGCAAATTGGGGGAGGTAAAGGAAGAAAATGAAAGGGTTTGGATTTGTCTTTGCTGAAAGGAGATATCTCCATGGATAAATCAAAGTGCTCTCCACTTTGCATCAGACAAGAACCATCTTTTCCTCTCAAAGTCGCAGGTTTCCTCCCAGAGGGAAGCCAAAGCTCCAGCTCCAGCCAACAAGAACACCCTCCAAGCTGCTCTTGCCAGCAGCCCAGCAGGAGCTGACTTTGCTAAGAGACCTAAGATTTATCTTTCAGCTACAGACCTGTCTCCTTCATTGCCCAAGCAGGAGCAAAGCACTCACTACAGTGAGTTCAGGGAGGGAGAGGAGGGGAAAAGGAAAGGGGGACAGGAAAGGGAAAGGAGAAAAAGGGAAGAGGAAAAAGGAAAGAGGAGAGAGGAGAAAGGAGAAATGAAAAAGGAGAAAGGAAAGAGGGAAGGGGAAAGGAAAGGGGGAAAGGAGAGGGGGAAAGGAGAGGGGGAAAGGAGAGGGGGAAAGGAGAGGGGGAAAGGAGAGGGGGAAAGGAGAGGGGGAAAGGAGAGGGGGAAAGGAGAGGGGGAAAGGAGAGGGGGAAAGGAGAGGGGGAAAGGAGAGGGGGGAAAGGAGAGGGGGAAAGGAGAGGGGGAAAGGAGAGGGGGAAAGGAGAGGGGGAAAGGAGAGGGGGAAAGGAGAGGGGGAAAGGAGAGGGGGAAAGGAGAGGGGGAAAGGAGAGGGGGAAAGGAGAGGGGGAAGGGAGAAAAATTAAAGGGAAAGGAGAAAAAGGAAAGGGAAAGGAGAAAAAGAAAAGAGGAGAAATGAGAAAGGAGAGGAGAAAGGAAAGGGTAAAGGGAGAAGGAGAAAGGAAAGGGAAAGGAAAAAAAGGAAAGAGGAGAAAGGAAAGGAGAAAGGGGGAAAAGGGGAAAGGTAAAGGGGGAAAGCGGAAAGGGAAAAGAGAAAAAGGAAAGAGGAAAGAGGAAAAAGGAGAAAGGATAAAGAAGAAAAGAGAGGAGAAAGGAAAGGAGAAAGAAAGAAGGAGAAAGGAAAGGGGAAAGGGAGAAGGAGAAAGGAAAGGGGAAAGGGGGAAAGGGGAAAGGGGGAAAGTGGAAAGGGGGAAAGTGAAAGGAGAAAAAGGAAGGAGGAAAAAGGAGAAAGAGAGAAGGAGAAAGGGGAAAAGGAAAATGAACAGGGAAAGGAGGATTTCATTCAGTGCAGTTTGGAAGCTCAGAGCAAGGAGTTCTGCTTTCATGCCATGGCTCTCCGTGTGGAACCACATGCCACAAGGCTTCCACTATGGCCAGTTTCAGACCCATTAAGGTTTTCAAACCCACAAGATTCAAAATAGAACCAAAAAAGAAAGAAGTAAAATTGATTTTCTCTCCATCTGTCCCTCTCATGTCCAAACCTGTGCTAGAACAAGGACTGGGAAGCTTCACAGTCACCTGTCTCCAGCAGAGAGAGGTATGAAACAAAGGAACTCCCCAGCTGTGAAGGCTCAGCAAGCTGCTCTGGAAGAGACTTCTCTGCCATGCCAACCTAACCCACAGGAGACATTCCCATAGCAAAAGGACTTCAACACATGGTCACTGAACCCACTTACTAAGCAAAACAAATAGCCTTTCATTTTAAGCCCACATTTAGGCTTGCTAGTTGCTTCTTTTGTGTGTTCTGTGTTGTTCCTCAGCAAGCAGCTTCTGTATCAGGAGAGGAGCTAAGAATGGGGTCAGTACTGGGAGCCAAGACCAGTCCCAACATCAGTGGAGCTCTGTGGAGAAGGACCAGGGAGTGCTGATGAATGATGAGAACTGTGAGCCAGCAATGTGCTTTTGTGGCCAGGAAGGCAAAAGGTCTCCCAAAGTACAACAAAAAGAGCAAGAGAGGTTCTCCTCCCCTTCTACTCTGCCCTAATGAGACCACATCTGGAGTACTGGGTCTGGTTCTGGGCTGCCCTGTTCAAAAGAGACAGGGGACTGCTGGAGAGTCCAGCAGAGCCTACAAAGATGCTGTGGGGCCTGGAACACCTCTGTGAGGAGGAAAGGCTGGGAGGGCTGGGGCTGTTTAGTCTGGAGGAGAGCAGCCTGAGAGAGGACCTGGACAATGGAGAAGAGGAGGCTCAGGGCTGACCTCATTGCTGCCTACAACTGCCTGAAGGGAGGCTGTAGCCAGGTGGGGTTGGTCTCTTCTGCCAGGCAAGCAGCAAGAGAAGAAGGGGACAGAGTCTCAAGTTGTGGCAGGGAGGTCTAGGCTGGCTGTTAGGAGGAAGTTGTTGTCAGAGAGAGTGATTGGCATTGGAATGGGCTGCCCAGGGAGGTGGTGGAGTTGCTGTGCCTGGAGGTGTTGAAGCAAAGCCTGGCTGAGGCACTTAGTGCCATGGTCTGGTTGATTGTCCAGGGCTGGGTGCTAGGTTGGGCTAGATGATCTTGGAGGTCTCTTCCAACCTGGTTGATTCTATGAACAGCTAAAGGGTAGGAGGGCAAGAGGATGCAGTCACTCTTTTCAGTGGTGCCCCATGACAGGACAAGGGGCAACAGGCACAAACTGAAACCCAGGAGATTCCATCTGAACAGGAGGAAAACTTCTCCAGTGTGAAGGTGCTGAAGCCTTGGAGCAGGCTGTCCAGAGAGTCTTTGGAGCCTCCTTCTCTGAAGACAAACCCATCTGTACATTGTGATCCTGGGCAACTGGCTGTGAGTGACCCTGCTTTAGCAGGGAGGGGGTTGGAGTGAAGAAGCCCTAGAGGTCCCTTCCAAATCCCTCCCATGCTGTGTGATTCTGTCTGATCAGAGGTACTAACAGCTTCCAGCAGCTTCTGCCAGCTGCCAACAGCCGTTTTTACCCAGGAGGAGGGGTCCACTGGTGGACTTGGAAGGTGTGTAGGCATCTGTGTCGGCAGGAGCAGAGGACAACATGATGGGAGGGCAAGCATAAGAATACAGAAGCAGCAGAGCACTGGAGTGGCCATCCAGTGGGCAGCTGCTGAGCTGGATGAGAGTCCATGCAACATCAGTGTACTGCTTGAGAAACCACTGAGGGCTGCCAGTCGATGAGCTGCCTGCCACAGCCCAAACCAGCAGCCTGCTACTACTGACACAAGAAGTGGCAGGCTTTAAAACTCCAGCATCATCTTCTTCCCTCCTCCCCCTCCTGAGTAAATTAACCCCAAATCTCTTTGTTTACCCTTGCCCCTAATAAGCTCTCATGGCTCAGTGAAATGGTATTCCAGGCTCTTTCCTGAGCAACCAAGAGCCTTTGTTGCCTTTCACCCTGGGAAAAGGAAGGGTTTAGATAATCTCAGAATGCCAGAAAGCTATTTATTTTGACCTAGACTGTTTCTGCAATGTCATCTCTTGGCTCCAGCACGGGGCAAGCTTTGTTAGCTGAGGTTTATGCAACACAGGCTGAAATGGGGCAGCATCAGATGCCGAGAGCAGAACTCGTGACGAACAACCAGACCCTGTGGCAGCCCAGAGCAGATTGACCCTGGGTGAGACTCTACATAGAATCAAGCAGGTTAGAAGAGACCTCCAAGCTCAGCCAGTCCAACCTAGCACCCAGCCCTGGACAATCAACTAGACCACGGCACTAAATGCCTCATCCAGGCTTTGCTTCAACACCTCCAGGCACAGCGACTCCACCACCTCCCTGGGCAGCCCATTCCAATGTCAATCACTCTCTCTGACAACAACTTCCTCCTAACATCCAGCCTAGACCTCTCCTGCCACAACTTGAGACTGTACAACACATGGTTGCTCAGTGCCCAGGGAACACCCAAGGTCTCAGCTGCAAGAGAGGTGGACACATTGGTCAGGAGCATAAGGTCACTCAGAGCATTCATGGAATGGTAGAATTGTCTTGGTGGAAGAAATCTTCAAGATCATTAAGTCCATGCCAGGTCCCTCAGCACCATATCTACACAGCTTTGAAATCCTGAAGGGATGAGGACTCCACTTGGGGCAGCATGGTACAGGGCTTGACAACATTCTCCTATTGTCCACGTCCTTCCTCACCTCCAGCTTAAACCTGGTACAGCTTTAGTCCATTTCCTCTTGTCCTCTCATTTGTTACCTGGGAAAAGAGACCAATCTCAACCTGCCTACAACCTTCTTTCAGGTAGCTGTAGAGAGCAAGGTCTCCCCTGAGCCTCCTATTTTATTACACACCCCAAATCCCTGACCCAATCCTAAAGAGACTCAAGAGGGGACTTTGCCCCCTATCTTTTATCCCAAGGCTGCACAAGTTCCCCACCAACGACCCAGAAGGGTCATCCAGTCCTTCCTTGCCAGGAAGGAGGCATTTGCAGTGATAGATTCTCACTGCTCTTCCCTCCTGTTCCTGGGTAAGGTTGACTCTTTGCCTTCAAGATGTTTTTGGCAGGCTAAAGCCTGGAAACTTACTTCAGAAGGGAAAGGCAAAAGCAGAGAAGATCACAAGGCCATGCAGCTGAGAGCAGGAAACACCACCAGATGCTGCAGAGCTCTGAAGAACATCAAGAGCTGACAGCAGACAACAGCATGTATCCCTTCCAACTCCACCACCTGCTAGAGCCCACTGCCTAAGACATCATTAACCAGAGTGCACACACAGCAAGCTGTTTGCCATCAGTGTTGCCTCAAACTGGGCCACGAGCATGGCAGCTTTCAGGAGCGTGAGCCCCTTTTTTTGCCAGACATATCCTCCCCATCCCAAGTAACTCTTCCCTTGCATGGGGCAGACCTCTAGCTCTTCCTCATCCAGGCTGCTCAGGGATGGCAATAACTCATTTCTCTGTCAAGGGAGAGTGCTTTTAAAAGCCTCCTCCTCCCTGCCAGCAGGCAGAAGCCTCCTCTGCTCTTCCCAGGCAGATTCCCTTTTGATGATTACTGTTATTTACCTCTAGGTGAGCAATTTAAATCCCAAACCCTCCTGTCTCCTTTTTTTTGGGTCGAGGAACAACAGTTGAGCAGCAGCAACCCCTAGGAAGACTCAGAATTGCTCATTGCAGGCAGTCAGAAAGAAGAGCTCTGAGTCTGTGCAGCCGAACTCTTGATGCCAGGCACAAAGTAAGGTTTGTCTTTTCTTCTCCCCCCCCCCCCCCCCCCCAGCCCCCACTCCCAAAAGTTACATAAAACATAAACCCAGGCTCCTTTATATTCTCCTGGCAGCCAGCAGCACACCCTGCAGAGCAACCTTGTGTCCCACCGCTCTTCCACCAGGCTGGGAAAAGAGCAGGGAAGCGTATCCCGGTCCCTGGCTGGCTCCCACTGAGCCTTATTTCACTCTCTGTACCTCCCAGCAGGACATTGATGTGGACAGGCATCTGGAAAGCCCACAAGAGTTTCATCAAGGCTTTGTTTTGTTCTCCAGGCTTTCCACGCTCGGGGTGTTATTAGCATGCCGGGTTGGGTTGTGTAAGAGCAGAGCGCGCAGCGGCGGGCGGCTTTGAAGAGGGGAGAGATGGGGCACCCCGGGCCAGGGGCTGCTGCTGAGGATCCTCTGGAATCCCTGTGGTTCCTGCCATTGCTGTAGGCCTGTGCTGGCTGCGTTGCACTAAGTCAGCAGAAAGCAAATAAACAGGCAGACAGGAGAAACAGGCTCAGCAACCTGCCTGTTCGCAGAGGAAAGGATGACTTCTGTCCTCCGACTCCTCCTTCTAAAGCCCAGCACTTTCTCAGCAAGTCTACATGCACAAGGACATCTTCCAGGACCTGAAGTGGCCTAGAAGAGAGCTGGGGGGAGGCTTTTTACAAGAGCTTGTAGAGACAGAGCAACAGGGAATTGCTTTAAGCTGGAAGAAGGGAGATTTGGAGTGGCTATGAGGAGGGTGGTGAGACACCCAGGTTGCCCAGGGAAACTGTGGATGCCTCCTCCCTGGAAGTGTTTAAGGGCAGGTTAGATGAGGGCTTGAGCAACCTGGTCTAGGGGAAGGTGTCCCTGCCCAGGGCAGGGTGGGGGTGGAACTGCATGATCTTTAAAGTCCCTTCCAACTGAACCTATTCCATCATTTTATGATCTCTTGTCCCCCAGACTCGCAGACCACTGATAAACCATAGAGTCATTTGGGTTAGAAAAGCCCTTTAAGATGATCAAGTCCAAGCATTGTCCAGCTCTACTACATCTGGTGCTAAATAAAGTGCTTGCTGAACTGCAGGCCCTGCTGAGAGCCACCTTTGCTCCAGATGAAAGTCCTCCAGATGAAAGCAGACATCAGCCACCCTGCCACGCTGCCTGCCATGTACCTCCATCCTATGCTGCAACCCAGCTGTTAAAGCCTGGCCATCACCAGACCCCCCCCACAACTCACACTGTGGAGACCCTGCACTGCTGATGTTCTAAAGTTCCCACACCACAAAACAAGGATGCAAGCCCTCTGTCCATACTTGACTCAGCTCAAAGGAGATCTGGCCACCATCTCTGGGTGCTGGAATGACACCCTGAGATCCGCGGGATGAAAAACACAAGAGCAAAGGAGGTCTTGTGCTCCTCTCCCCTTTAAAGACCTGTCTGTGGAGTAATTAAAGCTCCTGTTTCTAAGCTGCTTGGTAGTTTAATTGATTTTCTGCACTGGCTGCCCACAGTCTTGTCATTCAAATCCAACATTTATCTTGTAAGCCCCAAACGAGCGCCGAGGGAAAGCAACCTGCCCTGCCTTTTCCTGTGAGACCATCATGGTCAAGCCTGTTTTGCACAGGGGTAGGTGGTGCTTGGGCCACTTGGATGCTGAATTGATTCCCTCAGGGTGAGAAGAGTTTCCTACCATGATCTTGTGCCTGTTTCTTTTCCTCCTGGGAACTTAAGAGTCATAGAATTGTTTGGGTTTTTAGAGACCAGCTAGGCTCAAACGAGCACACCCATAGCTGCATTGGCCCTCCTGGGCACAAGGGCACACGTGCCCATGTGTGGTTGCAGATGGCTGAGGTGGGACTTTTCCTTCTTGGAAAGGGTACAGCTGCTCAGGACTTTGCACAGAGGCACAGAATTGCTTAGATGGGAAAAGACCTTTAAGACCATGGAGGCCAACCATCAGTCTAACACTGACATGTCCTTGACTAAAGCATAGCCCTCAGCACAACATCTGCATGGCTCTTAAATACTCCCATGAGTGGGGGCTCCACCACCTCCCTGGGCAGCCTGTTCCAATGCCTGACCACTCTTTCAGGAAACAAATCCTTCCTAACACCCAACCTAAACTTGCCTGGGTGCAACCTGAGGCCATTTCAATTCAATAGAGATGTTGAGGTGCTGGAAGGTGTCCAGAGAAGGGAAACAAAGCTGGTGAGGGGCCTGGAGCACAGCCCTGTGAGGAGAGGCTGAGGGAGCTGGGGGTGTGCAGCCTGCAGAAGACAAGGCTCAGGGCTGACCTCATTGCTGTCTACAAGTACCTGAAGGGAGGCTGTAGCCAGGTGGGGTTGGTCTCTTCTGCCAGGCACCCAGCAAGAGAAGAAGGGCACACAGTCTCAAGTTCTGTCAGGGGAGGTCTAGGCTGGATGTTAGGAGGAAGTTGTTGTCAGAGAGAGTGATTGGCATTGGAATGGGCTGCCCAGGGAGGTGGTGGAGTGGCTGTGCCTGGAGGTGTTGAAGCAAAGCCTGGCTGAGGCACTTAGTGCCATGGTCTGGTTGATTGTCCAGGGCTGGGTGCTAGGTTGGGCTGGATGAGCTTGGAGGTCTCTTCCAACCTGCTTGATTCTATGATCATCGAGTCCAACCACTCAGCCAGCACTGCCAGATCACCACTAAAACATGTCCCTCAGCACCACATCTACTCAGCTTTGAAGTCCCTCCGGGGATGGTGACTCCACCACTTCCCAGGGCTGCCTATCATTCCAGGGCTTGACAACCCTTTCTGGGAAGAAGAACTTTCTCCAGGCTTTCCAGTTTCCCCAGTGCTTCATGGCCAGATTCTTGTCAACAGAAATCTGGGAAGCATGGGAAAAGGGACTGATGTTTTCCAGCTAACTCCATTTCCTCCCTTCTGTTTTCAGCAGCTGTTGGTACCCAAAGAAGCCAATTCAGCAACGAAAGCATCAATGCCAGCAAAAGGCATTTCCCTGATGGAGCTTGTTCTGTGTGAGATGCTGTTTTCAAATAGCTCCTCTCAGCAGGCAGCTCCTCCTGCTGAAGTTGTGAGTCAAGCCCCCTTCTTCTTCATCCTCTTCCAACATCGAACTTGCTTTCCTACTTCCTCCACCTCTCCCCTTCCCCTCCTCTTCACCCCTGGGTGGGGAGGGCTCCATCAGCCGTTACAGGAGGCACGTCAACAGCAGTCAGTGTGGCCCAGTTGTTTTTGAGAGCAACAACATTCCTGCTTCACTTCACTGAGCGTTTGAGCCTCGGCACTGCTCCCGGCAGGAGGCCTGAACACAATGAGGAACCACTGCCTGCTGCCTGCCTGCTGCCTGCTGCGCACCCAGCGCTGCGGCGGCACCGCCACCAACTCTCCCTCCTACAAACCCTCCTGAGCCTGCTGCCTCAAGCAGTAGGGTCCAGGCAGGACCACTTGTCTCTCTGCACTGCCCACCTCAGTGGTTAGCAGGTCAAGAGAGGTTCTTCTTCTCCTCTGTGCTGCCCTGGTCAGGCTGCATCTGGAATATTGTGTACAGTTCTGGGCCTCTCGGGTCAAGAAGGACTTCAGGGAACTGCTTGAAAGAGGTCAGCAGAGGCACGAAGATGCTGAAGGCAGTGGAACATCTTATGAGAGAAGTGGTGGAGCCTCCATCCCTGGAGATGTTGAAGCAAAGCCTGGCTGAGGCACTTAGTGCCATGGTCTGCTTGATTGGACAGGGCTGGGTGCTAGGCTGGACGATCTTGGAGGTGTCTTCCAACCTGGTTGATTCTATGTTGATTGGACAGGGCTGGGTGCTAGGTTGGACTGGATGAGCTTGGAGGTCTCTTCCAACCTGCTTGATTCTATGATTGGCTGAAGGAGCTGGGGCTCTTTAGCTTGGAGGAGCCGAAGGGATGACCTCATGCATGTTCATAAAGATGTGAAGGGCAGTGACAGGAGGACAGAGGCAGGCTCTGTTCAGGGATGTCACAGGATCACAGGATGTTAGGGGGTGGAAGGGACCCAAGGAGACCATTGAGTCCAACCTGCCTGGGCAACCCATTGCAGGCTCTCACCACCCTCATGGTGAAGAACTTCTTCCTAACATCCAGCCTGAATCTACCTATTTCTAGCTTTGTTCCATCCCCTCCAGTCCTATCACTACCTGACATCCTAAAAACTCCCTTCCCAGCTTTCTTGTAGCCCCCTTAAGATTCTGAAAGGCCACAAGAAGGTCACCTTGGAACCTTCTCCTCTCCAGACTCAATTAGTTGGGTTACACAGCCAAAGCCCAGGAAGAAAAGCACTCCAATAGATGAAAACTCTCACACACACTCTGTCTTATCTATGTCTGTGTATCCATCTCAGCAACCCTGTGAGTGAAGTGGACATCACCATTGTTGCCTTCCCACAGCCCAGAATCTAATTCTTTCTCATTAAAATATTCCAGTTAGCCTCAAACCAGCACAACAGCTGAAAAGAACAAGACATGTGCAGAGCCAGGCTGGATTTACACATAGAATCAAGCAGGCTGGAGGAGACCTCCAAGCTCAGCCAGTCCATCCTAGCACCCAAACCTAGACTATGACATTAAGTGCCAACCTAGCACCCAATCCCTATCCAATCAGCTAGGCTATAGCACTAAGTGCCAAACTGGCACCCAGCCCTATCCAATCAACTAGATTATGCCACTAAGTACCAACCTAGCACCCAGCCCTATCCAATCAATTAGATTATGGTACTAAGGGCCAAACTGGCACCAAATCTCTATCCAATCAACTAGATTCTGGCACTAAGTGCCAACCTGGCACCAATTCCCTATCCAATCAACGAGATTATGGCACTACGTGCCAACCTAGCACTCAATCCTTATCCAATCAACTAGGCTATGGCACTAAATGCCAACCTAGCACCCAATCTCTATCCAATCAACTAGATTATGGCAGTAAGTGCCAACCTAGCACCCAATCCCTATCCAATCATCTAGGATATGACACTAAGTGCCAACCCGGCACCCAGCCCTATCCAATCAACCAGACTATGACACTAAGTGCCAACCTGGCACCCAGCCCTATCCAATCAACCAGACTATGACACTAAGTGTCAACCTGGCATCCAGCCCTATCCAATCAACTAGTTTATGGCACTAAGTGCCAACCTGGCACCCAGCCCTATCCAATCAACTAGACTATGGCACTAAGTGCCAAACTGGCACCCAACCCTATCCAATCAACTAGATTATGGCACTAACTGCCAACCTAGCACCCAATTCCTATCCAATCAACTAGACTATGGCACTAAGTGCCAACTTGGCACCCAGCCCTATCCAATACGATGTGAAGACCCTGAAGCAAGCTGTCCAAAGAGGTTGTGGAGTCTCCTTCTCTGGAGAGATTCCAAACCCACCTGGATGTTGTACCCCCGGGCAAGCTGCTGTGGGTGCCTCTACTTTTGCACTGAGGTTGGACTGGAGGATCTCCAGAGGTCACTTCCAACCCCTATCATTCTTTGATCCTGCAGGTAGGTTTTAGGGTAGAGAGGCTTGTATCTTCTTTTACCAGGACCTCAAAAACATTGACAAATGCTTGTAACAATCCAAGCTTCAGAGTAGAAAGCAGTCAAGCTGTTCAAACATGGAGAAAAATACTGACAGTGGGCAGTAAGATTCCCAAACCATGAACTCACAGAATCAGTCAGGGTTGGAAGGGACCACAAGGATCAGCCAGTTCCAACCCCCCTGCCATGCCCAGGGACACCCTACCCTAGAGCAGGCTGCCCACAGCCTCATCCAGCCTGGCCTTAAACACCTCCAGCCATGGGGCCTCAACCACCTCCCTGGGCAACCCATTCCAGCCTCTCACCACTCTCATGCTCAACAACTTCCTCCTCACAGCCAGGCTCAATCTCCCCACCTCCAGCTTTGCTCCATTCCCCCTAGTCCTGGCACTCCCTCACAGCCTAAAAAGTCCCTCCCCAGATTCTTTAGAGGCCCCCTTCAGATGCTGGAAGGCCACAATGAGGTCACCTGGGAGCCTCCTCTTCTGCAGACTCAACAGCCCCCACTCTTTCAGTCTGTCCTCACAGCAGAGCTGCTCCAGCCCTCTGAGCATCCTCCTGGCCCTGCTCTGGACCAGCATCTCCACATCCCTCTTGGAACAAGCACTCCAGAACTGGATGCAAATACTCATTGTGACAGCAAGAGATCACTTCTGTACATCCAGAGATAAATGCTTTTCCCAGCAAGTGAAAAAAAAAGCAACACATTGCCCTTACAAAATAGTTTCCTAGCCTTGAACTTGTTAGCCTTCATCTGAGACAAACCTGTGTGCAGAGCCTCTATTCAACTCCTCCAGCAGGCACAGGGAAAACTCAGCTCCCAAGGTCTTGGGTGGAAAATCACTTAAAGCTGGGAGCTTCTTTGCTTGTAAAGATGAATTCCTCTTTGCTACAGACAGACCAAGCCTCCAGCCTCCTCTAGGACTCTGAAAACAAACCATGCATGTAATAGGTGAGCATTTAGCATGAAAGGAAGATGCTTCATAGAGGACAAATATTAAACCATAAGATAGATCAAGAGACATTTCCTGGGAAAACTGATTTCAACCTGGCTCTCAGCTGAGCAGGAAGCTGCTCTGTCTGATGCTTCTCTGCCAGAACAAGCTCCTGGCAAAGCTGGCAGCTCATGGCTTGGACAGACTCAGACCTCCAAGCTCATCCAGTCCAACCTAGCACCCAGCCCTGGACAATCAACCAGACCATGGCACTAAGTGCCTCAGCCAGGCTTTGCTTCAACACCTCCAGGGACAGTGACTCCACCACCTCCCTGGGCAGCCCATTCCAATGCCAATCACTCTCTCTGCCAACAACTTTCTCCTGACATCACAAGATCACAGGATGTTAGGTTTTGGAAAGGATCTAAGGAGATCATCAATTCCAAATCCCTTGCCAGAGCAAGACAACATAAGCTAGCACAGAGCACACAGGAACACATCCAGACAGGCCTTGAAAGGCTCCATGGAAGAAGATCCCACAACCTCTCTGGGCAGCCTGTTCCAGTGCTCTGTGACCCTTACAGTAAAGAAGTTCCCCCTTGTGTTGAGGTGGAACCTCTTGTGCTGCTACTTACACCCATTGCTCTTTGGAAGCAAGCACCAAAACCGTTCAGAGTTGATTCTTTCAGTGAATTTGGGATTCCACCAACCCCCTTTTTTTTCCTTCTTTTTTTTCTCCCTTTCCTTCTTTGTCCCTTTTAAACAAAGCACAAGGCCACTGCAGGACCTCCCATGCCCTTATCTCTCTGCATGCTCATAAAATGTCAACAAGAGATAGAAGTTTAGATGCTTATTTGGCTTCTAGAGCATCATGCTCCTGCTTATCTCCTTTTTACTCCTGTTCTTCATGCCTCCCAGCAGCTCAGGAAGTAGAGCTGCACTTCCCTGCTGTAACAATGAGAACAAAAGTTGGAGGCTCTTAAGCCACTTATCTGGAGCAAACTGCCACCAGTCTCTTGTTTTGACTCATCCTGGGCATTTCTAAGGAGGCAGATCTGAGCCTTTGCCTTCTGGGTGTCTGATAAGGGATCACAACTTGGTCTGCCTCAGCTTTGTAGACCTACAGGGTCTCCTCTGAAAACCTGCAAGGAAATTTAGCCATTATCATCATCCACACTGGAAAACAGTGCTGCTGAAGCAGAAGCCTTCATCCTGCATGGACCGACCCCTCTCTCCTCTGTGCCTTCTGTAGCACACATAACTGATACAGCCAAAACCACTCTCTAGCTGTGCAGAAGACAAAACTCATCCCCCAGCACCGTTAATGCAGGCAGCCTGCCTCCCTCCAGGCTCTGCCCTCACGCACGGTCTCCGAGTACCAACCTGGGATGCTTTAAATGAACCATTTATGATGGTGATAGGGACAGTGGCACTGAGTGCACCTTCACACAGTGCAAGCCTCACCTCCTATCAAGATGAGCTTAAAAGGGACAGGACTGAGACCCACACACAGAGAGTGGCTGTCAATGGCTGCATAGCCAAGTGGAGGCCAGGGACAAGCAGAGGCCCTCAGAGATCAGTCCTGGCACCAGTCTTGGTCAACACCTTTGTGGGTGCCATGGACAGAGGCACTGAGTGCAGCCTCAGCAAGTTTGCTGACCACACCAAGCTGTGTGGTGCAGCAGACAGGCAGGAGGGCAGGGATCCATCCAGAGGGACCTGGACAGGCTGCAGAGGTGGGCACAAGCCAACCTCAGGAGCTTCAACAAGACCAAGGGCAAGGTCCTGCAGCTGGGTGGAGGCAATGCCAAGCACAAGTGCAGGCTGAGCAGGGAGTGGCTGGAGAGCAGCCCTGAGGAGAGGGACTTGGGGGTGCTGCTGGACCAGAAGCTCAACAGGAGCCAGCAGTGTGCACTTGCAGCCCAGAAAGCCAAGCAGAGCCTGGGCTGCAGCAGCAGAAGTGTGGCCAGCAGGGCCAGGGAGGTGATTCTCCCCCTCTACTGTGCTCTGCTGAGACCCCACCTGGAGTCCTGCATCCAGTTCTGGAGCCCCCATTGCAAGAGTGATGTGGAGATGCTGGAGTGTGTCCAGAGAAGGGCCAGGAGGATGCTCAGAGGGCTGGAGCAGCTCTGCTGTGAGGACAGACTGAAAGAGTTGGGGCTGTTGAGTCTGCAGAAGAGGAGGCTCCCAGGTGACCTTCTTGTGGCCTTCCAGGATCTGAAGGAGGCCTCCAAAAAAGCTGAGGAGGGACTTTTTAGGCTGTGAGGGAGTGCCAGGACTAGGGGGAATGGAGCAAACTGGAGGTGGGGAGATTGAGAGTGGAGGTGAGGAGGAAGTTGTTGATCATGAGAGTGGTGAGAGGCTGGAATGGGTTTCCCAGGGAGGTGTTTGAGGCCCCATGGCTGGAGGTGTTTAAGGCCAGGCTGGCTGAGGCTGTGTGCAGCCTGCTCTAGGGTAGGGTGTCCCTGCCCATGGCAGGGGGTTGGAACTGGCTGATCCTTGTGGTCCCTTCCAACCCTGACTGATTCTATGATTCCCTAACCATGGCTACTTTCTCTGTGAGCTGACTCAGGAGAGCTGTTGCTGCAGCAGTCACACTCCAGACAGGCTTTACAATCACAAAAGATGGAGAGCTGTTTTTTTTTCCTTCCTGTGAGAGGTGAGCTCCTATAAAACAAACCATGCAGCTCACATAAAACACATGGAACAAATTGTCTCCAAGATCTGGGCTGGGTGTTGGCCACCTCAGGTGCAGTGCTTTTAGATGAACTCATCCTGAGGTGATAAAAAGGTCACTGGAGACAGCTGGAGTCTTTCTTTGCTTACTATGAAGTATGGAATAGAAATACATTAGTCATGAAGCCCTGACAGGCACTCGTAGATATGGAGGGTCAGACAGCAGCAGCTTGGAGTTGTGGCCCTACAATTCCTCCCAGAGGTCCCAGGGACATCCTGAGTCATTCCTCAACGCCTAAGAATCAGAGAATCACAGAAGGATGGGGGCTGGAAGGGACCTCTGGTGATCATCTAGTCCAAACCCTATGCTAAAGCAGGGTCACCCACAGCAGCTTACCCAGAATCACAATGTCCAGGTGGGTTTGGAATCTCTGCAGAGAAGGAGACTCCACAACCTCTATGGGCATCCTTTTCCAGGGCTCACAGCAAAGAAATTGCTCCTTACATTTATGTGGAAAGGCCTCTGTGCCAGTTTGTGCTCACTGCCCCTTGTCCTGTTCCTGGAAAGCACTTGAAAGAGTCTGGCCCCATCCTCTTCTCCCTCCCCCACCTTTTGTTGTTGATCCTGAGAGTGGTGAGAGGCTGGACTGGGTTGCCCAGGGAGGTGTTTGAGGCCAGGCTGGCTGAGGCTGTGGGCAGCCTGATCTAGAATCAGTCAGAGTTGGAAGGCACCACAAGGATCATCTAGTTCCAACCCCCCTGCCATGGGCAGGGACACCCTGTACTCTGGCTAGCCTGATCTAGGGTAGGGTGTCCCTACCCATGGCAGGGGGGTTGCAACTAGATGATCCTTGTGGTGCCTTCCAACCCTGACTGATTCTATGATTCTAGGATCTAGCTCCCAGACCTAGGGAAAGGAGATTTCTCCCTCCCCCCACTCTGGCCTTTCTTCTCCTTCTGATTTATTCCCTTCAACTTCTGTTTCAATAAACCAACCTGACTTGGAAGCCACTGGCATTTCTTTCCCCTCTGGGGTGAACAGTGACCCAGTAAAGCATCCTGCATCACATGAGGTTGGGTCATATGGCTCAAGCCAGTGGAAAAGCCACCGCTGGGTTCAGTGGTGCAGTAATCAGGCAGCTGTGAGAGAGAAGAAGCTGGGTCTGTCATGGCTTGCAGGTGGAAGGAAAGCCAGGATGCTTGGAGACAGCTTGGCAGGGAGCTGGGTTTAGACAGGGAACAGAGGGAAATTTCACACTGGTGATGTTCAGCAGGGCTCTGCAAATGCCACGCTGGCCTTTTCAGCCCACAGAGGGAAAAAAGGTGCTTTCACACCTAGGAGGCTTCTTTCCAAAGGTGTCTAATGCCACTTGCCCAATTAGGAGGCTGGTCTGAAAGGCACCAACTTCTCCATCTTCACCAGCTGAGACTACTTCACACAGCACTTCAGCCAGCAAAGGGGAGGATTATTTTGCAAGCCCCCAAAAAATGAAGCTGGGAACCAACCTGAGCTGCTGCAGCCCTCCCATCCCTTCTTTTAATAAAGCTGCTGAACAGCATCTTCTCAGAGGAGATTAACCTAAGCTTTGCTCCCAATTATTATCTCACTCTCCTAAGTACAGGGGCAGAAAGGCACTGCCAAGCTACCCTTCCCTTCCTGCAAGTTAGGCTGAAGCCTTCCTGCTCCTCCTCCACACAGAGCACTGCCTGTGTATCCATTTCACAGCGCTCTGGATGCCAGGACCAGCCTGCTGATTTGGGGAGTTTGATGGATTCCCCACGGGGCTGTGAACTCCCTGGGGTGGATCCAGACCTGGTGGCAACAGACTTGCTTTGTTCAGTCCTTCTCAGACCCCAAGGAGCAGCCAGACATAGGGAAAACCTATGCTAGGAATACAACCTGCCTTCCCCTTTCCATTGCAGTGGCAAAGCAATGCTGCTGCTGAAGAATGAGTTATTGGCACCAGGGCAATTGAGGAGGCAGCCTGGAAGTGCTGCTGGACAGCAATGAGCCAGCAATGTGCCCTGATGGCCCAGAAGGCTGACAGCCTCCTGCTGTGCTTTCAGAAGAGTGTAGCCAGTAGGTCTAGGGAGATTTTCCTGCCTCTTGACTATGTCCTACTGAGACCACATTTGGAGTATTTGGTCCAGTTCTGGGCTCCCCAGTTCAAGAGAGACAATGAAATACTGGAGAGAGTCCAGTAGAGAGCTCTGAAGATGCTGAGGAGCCTGGAGCATCTCTGTGAGGAAAAAGGCCAAATCATAGAATCAAACAGGTTGGAAGAGACCTGCAAGATCATCCAGTCCAACTTGGGGGTGCTGGTAGAGAGTAGCTGAAGATGAGGCAGCAGTGTGCCCAGGTGGGCAGGAGAGCCAATGGCATCCTGGCCTGGCTCAGGAAGAGTGTGGCCAGCAGGACAAGGGAGGTTCTTCTGCCCCTGTGCTCAGCACTGCTCAGGCCACAGCTTGAGTGCTGTGTCCAGTTCTGGGCTCCTCAATTCAAGAGAGATGTTGAGGTGTTGGGGCTGTTTAGCCTGGAGAAGAGCAGCCTGAGAGGGCATCTGATTAGTGCTGATCAATACCTAAAGGTGGGAGAGGCTGGAAGACAAGAGGATGGGGCCAGACTCTTCAGTGTGGTCAGCAACAGAACAAGAGGCAACAGGCACAAACTGGCACCCAGGAGGTTCCATCTGAACAGGAGGAGAAACTTGTTTGATGTGAGGAGCCCTGGAGCAGGCTGCCCAGAGAGGTTGTGGACTCTCATTCTCTGGAGAGATTTCAAACCCAGCTGGATAGTGTGATCCTTGGCAGCTTGCTGTGGGTGACCCTGCTTTAGCAGGAGGGTTGAACTAGATGATTTCTAGAGGTCCCTTTGAACCCCCACAATACTGTGATTCTCTGATTTAGGGACCTGCTTGCTACCACTCACTGATGGAATTAAAATGGGCAAAGAAGGAACGAAAGGATTGCACTCTAAACACCTCTAAATTCCAGCTGGAGCAGCTATGGAGAAAGCTCTCCAGCTTTTCAGACCCAGAGAAGTGGCAGAGTTAAACCCAAGGCCATCACTTTCCCCTTGCCTTTGTGCTGGTATAAATCAAAGTGGGTGTTTCTCAAGTGGCTGCTCCAGTGCTGAGGGCATGATTAGAGCCAGGCTGGAGTGGCAGGAGTGGGGTGGGTTAAAAGGCTGCAGGGAACCCACGCTCTTGCCTGCTGGTGATGGCAGGATGGGAGGCTGGGCTAATCAGGTCTACTGGCTAGCCGTGCTCCTCTCGACTCTCTGGAGGCAGCCTGCATTCCCCCTGGAGATCAGCTTTGATTTTCCAGCCTGCAGTGCTGTAGGAACAAGGCTCAGCTGGTTCTACAGCCTGGCCTGAGGTTTAGGTCAGCAGCAGCTCTTCAGATCCAGGAGGCTGGCTGGCATATTTGCTGCACAGGCTGGGATCTGCGCTTGAAACGTCCACAATCTGCTCCTTCCACTTGCAGTCACTGCACAGGGCAAGACAGGGGTTGATTGCATCTGCTTAGAACACTGCTGAAAGGCTCCTTGGAAAACCAAGGAATAGGGAAAACAGAAGTACAGCATCATGCAAATCAGCCCCATCATCCTAAAAGGCTGATACATAGAGACATGCAATTGGTGGGGAAAGACCTCTAAGAACAAAGAGTCCAACCACTGATGCAGCACCACCATGGCTGTTAACCACAGCCTGAACTGCCATGTCCTGGGATGCAGCAAGAGTTGCCAGCAGGGCAAGGGAGGGGATTCCCCTCTTTGCTCTGCTCTCATCAGACCCCACCTGGAGCACTGTGTGCAGTTCTGGAGCCCCCAACACAAGAAGGACATGGAACTGTTGAAGCCAGTCCAGAGGAGGACCACAAAGATGCTCAGAGGGCTGCAGCAGCTCTGCTATGAGGACAGGCTATGAGAGCTGGGGCCCTGCAGCCTGGAGAAGAGAAGACTTTGAGGAGACCTTAGAGTAGCATTGCAGTATCAGAAGTAGTCCTACAGGAAGGCTGGGGAGGAACTATTGACAAGGTCTTGTAATGACAGGATGAGAGGTAGTGGGTGTAAACTAGAAGAGGGGAGATTAAAACTGGGTGATAGGAAGAAGTTCTTGGCAGTGAGGATGGTGAGACACCGGCACAGGTTGCCCAGGGAGGTTCTGGATGCTCCCTCCCTGGAGGTGTTCAAGGCCTAGATGAGGCCTTGAGTGATCTGTTCTAGTGGGAGGTGTCCCTGCCTATGGCAGGGGGGATTGGAACTGGATGATCTTTGAAGTCCCTTCCAAACTAAACCATTCAACGATTCCATGCCCACACATTGCTTGAACATCTGCAGGGACATAGAAACATAGGATCAAGCAGGTTGGAAGAGACCTCCAAGCTCAGCCAGCCCAACCTAGCACCCAGCCCTGGCCAATCAACCAGACCATGGCACTAAGTGCCTCAGCCAGGCTTGGCTTCAACACCTCCAGTCATGGCAACTCCACCACCTCCCTGGGCAGCCCATTCCAATGCCAATCACTCTCTCTGACAACAACTTTCTCCTAACAGCCAGCCTAGACCTCCCCTGACACAACTTCAGACTCTGTCCCCTTCTTCTCTTGCTGCTTGCCTGGCACAAGAGACCAACCCCACCTGGCTACAGCCTCCCCTCAGGGACTTGTAGACAGCAATGAGGTCATCCCTGAGGCTCCTCTTCTGCAGGCTGCACACCCCCAGCTCCCTCAGCCTCTCCTTTATAGGGTTTGTGCTCCAGGCCCCTCACCACCTTCCTTGCCCTTCTCTGGACACCTTCCAGCACCTCAACATCTCTCTTGAATTGAGGAGCCCAGAACTGGACACAGCACTCAAGCTGTGGCCTGAGCAGTGCTGAGTACAGGGGCAGAAGAACCTCCCTTGTCCTGCTGGCCACACTCTTCCTGAGCCAGCCCAGGATGCCATTGGCTCTGCTGCCCACCTGGGCACACTGCTGCCTCATCTTCAGCTCCTCTCTACCAGCACCCCCAGCTCCCTCTCTGCCTGGCTGCTCTCAGCCACTCTGTCCCCAGCCTGTAGTGCTGCTTGGGGTTGTTGTGGCCAAAGTGTAGATCCCTGCACTTGGCCTTGTTCAATCTCATCCCATTGGCCAGGATGCCATTGGCTCTCTTGGCCACCTGAGCACACTGCTGGCTCATGTTCAGCTACTATCTACCAGTACCATCATGACGATGACCAAGCACCTACAGAAAAGAGATAGCAACTCTTGGACCTCTTATCTCTCCCTTTACAGAGAGTAATTTAGTTCTTTCTAAGGGCTGATTTGCAAGTTGCATGGATCAGGTCCATTTAAGCAGGGGCAGAAAGCAGATGACAGCCTGGGAACTGTGAAGAAGTTTCACCTGGTTTCCTCTCTCACCAGCAAAAGCATTACTGAACACCCCCAGCCCTGTGAAGCTCTCACAGAAACACAGCACCACAGGCATGTTCTGCTCCTCCTTTGGAGCTGGCCTGTCTGTAAGAGACATGCCTGCAACTCATCGGCGGGTGGCAGAGAGGGTATTCATCTCTTAGCTGCTCTGAAGTGAGCAGGGTGGGGTAAGTTGAAGAGCATAAGACAGTTTCAAACATTCTTCAAGCCCCAAGCCCTGGCAGGGAGCTACATTTCAACCCCTCTTGATGTGCCAAAAGGCTGATTTCTAATAAGATGAGCAAGTCTGTAAACAGGAGCACTTGATGGTGCAGGGATGGTTCTCACAGTGGAAGGATTTCTTCTTGGGCACCCAAGAAGAAAAGCTATGACTTGTCCTGCTGCTACTCAGCTATTACATGAGACAGCACTTCCTCTGAAAAAAAGGACCATTCCTTGCAGACCTCAGCCAAAAATGAAAACTTCCTGGCAATAAACAGGCAGAATTCACAGCCCTGCATCACAGAATCACAGGGCACAGTCCTGTTCAATATCTTAACTGATGATCTGGAGGAGGGGATTGAGTCCAGCATCAGTAAGTTTGCAGATGACAGCAAGCTAGGAGCAGGTGTGGAGCTGTTGGAGGTTAGGAGAGCCCTGCAGAGGGACCTGGACAGGCTGGATGGGTGGGCAAAGACAATGGGATGAGATTGAACAAGGCCAAGTGCAGGGTTCTGCACTTTGGCCACAACAACCCCAAGCAGCACTACAGGCTGGGAACAGAGTGGCTGAGAGCAGCCAGGCAGAGAGGGAGCTGGGGGTGCTGGTAGAGAGGAGCTGAAGATGAGGCAGCAGTGTGCCCAGGTGGGCAGGAGAGCCAATGGCATCCTGGGCTGGCTCAGGAAGAGTGTGGCCAGCAGGACAAGGGAGGTTCTTCTGCCCCTGGACTCAGCACTGCTCAGGCCACAGCTTGAGTGCTGTGTCCAGTTCTGGGCTCCTCAATTCAGGAGAGATGTTGAGGTGCTGGAAGGTGTCCAGAGAAGTGCAAGGAAGGTGGTGAGGGTCCTGGAGCACAGCCCTGTGAGGAGAGGCTGAGGGAGCTGGGGTTGTTTGGCCTGCAGAAGAGGAGGCTCAGGGCAGACCTCATTGCTGTCTACAAGTACCTGTAGGGAGGCAGTAGCCAGGTGGGGTTGGACTCATCTGTTGCTGGTTGCCTGGCAGAACAAGGGGACAGAGTCTCAAGTTGTGCCAGGGAAGGTCTAAGCTGGATGTTAGGAGGAAGTTGTTGTCAGAGAGAGTGATTGGCATTGGAATGGGCTGCCCAGGGAGGTGGTGGAGTTGCTCTGCCTGGAGGTGTTGAAGCAGAGCCTGGCTGAGGCACTTAGTGCCATGGTCTGGTTGATTGGCCAGGGCTGTGTGCTAGGTTGGGCTGGCTGAGCTTGGAGGTCTCTTCCAACCTGCTTGATTCTATGATTCATTAACTAAAGTAGTCAGCCTGAGTAAGAATCATAGAATCAGTAATGTGAAGATGGTCTCTAAGATCATAGAATCATCAAGTGCCTAACAGCACCATGCCCACTAAACCATGTTCCAAAGTGCTATCTCCACACCTCCAGGGATGGTGAGTCCCTCCTATCTGAATAAATTGGTGTTATTGAAGATCTGCCTAAGAATATACTTCAGGGAAGTTCAAAGCTGTCATTGTTTAGCAAAGTAGGACTCTATTCATAGCACTCATCCTCCATGTCCTTCAGCCAGGCCCCCAACAAAGCATGGCATTGAGAGGTTTGGTCCAACTCAGTGAAAGCATTTCTTTCCCCTCCACTGACATTCACAGAGCTTGGACCATGCAGCAAAAAAGGAGTGAGGTGTCCATATAGAACCTATCCTTCAGACCACAGGACCTCATTAGCAGGGCAGGATGAGTAATAGGTCTCCTGGTTCCCTGCTCCACCTGAAAAATGACACCCCCCAAAAACAATGCTTTGGAGGTCAACCAATTCATTTTGAGCCGAGTGAGAGTGCTTAGTTTTACCCAAAAATGAACAGTTCAGCTTCTGCACACAGTTGATTTTTCACTTTCTTTTTCAAAGCCCTGAACAATTTATTCACGCTGAAGAAACCCAAACACAAGTTACTTCCTTTGCTGGCACCATGTTTCCAAACTTCCCCACCCAAACCCCACTCAACCTGCTTCTCTAGACCTCTGCAGCTGGTTAAGGTTCTTAGAAACCCAGATGACCTGTGCTAAAGCTCCACAGCCCCAAACTAACCTCAGCAGTCTGCTAAAAGTAGATCAGAGAATCATAGAATCAAGCAAGTTGGGAGAGACCTCCAAGCTCAGCCACTCCAACCTAGCACCCAGTCCTAGACAATCAACCAGACCATGGCACTAAGTGCCTCAGCCAGGCTTTGCTTCAACACCTCCAGGCACAGTGACTCCACCACCTCCCTGGGCAGCCCATTCCAATGCCAATCACTCTCTCTGACAACAACTTCCTCCTAACATCCAGCCTACACCTCCCCTGACACAACTTCAGACTCTGTCCCCTTCTTCTCTTGCTGCTTGCCTGGCAGAAGAGACCAACCCCACCTGGTTACAGCCTCCCTTCAGGGAGCTGTAGACAGCAATGAGGTCAGCCCTGAGCCTCCTCTTCTGCAGGCTGCACACCCCCAGCTCCCTCAGGCTCTCCTTTATAGGGTTTGTGCTCCAGGCCCCTCACCAGCTTTGTTTCCCTTCTCTGGACACCTTCCAGCACCTCAACATCTCTCTTGAATTGAGCAGCCCAGAACTGGACACAGCACTCAAGCTGTGGCCTGAGCAGTGCTGAGCACAGGGGCAGAAGAACCTCCCTTGTCCTGCTGGCCACATTCTTCCTGAGCCAGCCCAGGATGCCATTGGCTCTCCTGCCCACCTGGGCACACTGCTGCCTCATCTTCAGCTCCTCTCTACCAGCACCCCCAGCTCCCTCTCTGCCTGGCTGCTCTCAGCCACTCTGGCCCCAGCCTGTAGCACTGCTTGGGGTTGTTGTGGCCAAAGCTCAGAACCCTGCACTTGGCCTTGTTCAATCTCATCCCATTGGCCTCTGCCCACCCATCCAGCCTGGCAAGGTCCCTCTGCAGGGCTCTCCTACCCTCCAACAGCTCCACACCTGCTCCTAGCTTGGTGTCATCTGCAAACTTACTGATGCTGGACTCAATCCCCTGCTCCAGATCATCAGTTAAGATATTGAACAGGACTGTGCCCAGCACTGATCCCTGGGGCACACCACTAGTGACAGCTGCCAACTGCATGTGACACCATTCACCACCACTCTCTGGGCCCAGCTCTCCAGCCAGTTCTTGATCCATATCAGAGTGAATCTGTCCAAGCCATGAGCTGCCAGCTTGGCCAGGAGCTGCTTGTGGCAGACAGTGTCAAAGGCTTTGCTGAAGTCCAGGTAAACTACAGCCTCAGCCTGCCCCACACTCACCAGGCAGGGAACCTGATCATAAAAGGAGCTCAGGTTGGTAAGACAGGACCTGCCCTTCCTAAACCCATGCTGGCTGGGCCTGATCCTTTGTTTTGCATCCTGTCCTGGGAGGCTAATAGGCCTATTAGATGTCCTGGCTTGCCCCACCCTTCTGCTGATGGGGGAAGTAAGGCTGGGAGGAAAACAAAGGCTTGGGCCATTATGTCCCCTCCCAAAGTGATAAACAGGTACCCACAGGTGTTTAGGTACTTGTTGGTGTCTTGCCCAAATAAGGGTGAGCAAGCCCTGGGGTCACCTCATAGGCTCAGTTTGGCAAATGCCATTCTGATTGGTGAATCTCTGTGGCCAAAGGAGCCTTTGGGCAAGTAAAGTAAATGGAGCCAAGCTGCAAGCAGTTGTGCTGCTTCTGCCTGCCTCTGCCTCAGGGAGCTGCCTCTGCCTTGCTGCTTCTGCCTCAGGGACCTCCCTCTGCCTCTCTGCTCTTGGCCAATGTATTCTACTCTGCCCCACACTTCAGACCATCTTAGCTCTGATATTTTGGGCTTGAACTGCCTGGAAACTTAAGTGCCTCAACTTCACATCTTTTAAATAGCTCCAGGGATAGTGCCACCTTCACTTCCCTGGGCAGCCTGAAACTGTCAGATCTAGAAGATCTGGAACTGTCAGATCATCAGCTCAAGACTACTTTAAGTACCTGAGCTGGGCTTCAGCTACCCAGCTCTTAGGAACCCTTGAGAGAGGACAAGGATTTGAGGTATGAAGGCATCATTAGTGCCTTGTACCCTTTCCAGCCAGCATTGCCAGAGCCTTCACAAGCCATCAGAGAATCATAGAATCAACCAGGTTGGAAGAGACCTCCCAGCCCACCCATTCCAACCAATCACTCAGTCCTGTCCAATCAGCAGCTCTACAGGCTGGGGACAGAGTGTCTGGAGAGCAGCCAGGCAGAGAGGGAGCTGGGGGTGCTGGTAGAGAGGAGCTGAAGATGAGGCAGCAGTGTGCCCAGGTGGGCAGGAGAGCCAATGGCATCCTGGGCTGGCTCAGGAAGAGTGTGGCCAGCAGGACAAGGGAGATTCTTCTGCTCCTCTACTCAGCACTGCTCAGACCACAGCTTGAGTGCTGTGTCCAGTTCTGGGCTCCTCAAGTCAAGAGAGATGTTGAGGTGCTGGAAGGTGTCCAAAGAAGGGCAAGGAAGCTGGTGAGGGGCCTGGAGCACAGCCCTGTGAGGAGAGGCTGAGGGAGCTGGGGGGGTTTGGCCTGGAGAAGAGTAGGCTCAGGGCTGACCTTATTGCTGCCTGCAACTCCCTGCAGGGAGGCTGTAGCCAGGTGGGGTTGGTGTCTTCTGCCAGGCAAGCAGCAAGAGAAGAAGGGGACAGAGTCTGAAGTTGTGTCAGGGGAGGTCTAGGCTGGCTGTTAGGAGGAAATTGTTGTCAGAGAGAGTGATTGGCATTGGAATGGGCTGCCCAGGGAGGTGGTGGAGTCACAATTCCTGGAGGAGGTGTTGAAGCAAAGCCTGGCTGAGGCACTTAGTGCCATGGTCTGGTTGATTGGACAGGGCTGGGTGCTAGGTTGGACAGAATGAGCTTGGATGCCTCTTTCAACCTTCTTCCTTCTGTGATTCTATGAATCTAAAACTAGACCATGGCACTAAGTGCCTCAGGCAGGCATTGCCCCAACACCTCCAGGCATAGCAACTCCTCCACTTCCCTGGGCAGCCCATTCCAAGGCCAATCACTCTCTCTGCCAACATCTTTCTGCTAACATCCCCACAAGTCTCACAATTCAGGAACTGTCTGTGGATTTCAATATGTAAATACAGTAAGAAGATTGCAGGGGAGAGATTTGCCTTGACCAGGAGATTAGTTTTAGATCAAATTTGGCTAATGTGGGGAAATGCTGCTGGCTAGGACATGACCACTTCAATTAGCTCAGGAGTACTTAACATATCTCTACTCCCAGGCCAGCCATAGCTGGCAGAGACAAAGCTGGAGAGGTGCTGAAGCTCTGAAGGGAACAGCAGCCCAAACTGCCCTCACAAAGATGTTGCAGCACTGAGCCAACAGAGCATTTCTGCCTGGTGCCTGCCCATTTCCCATACGTGGTGTTCCCACACCTCCTTTCTGAGCTCCTGTGCCCTGGGCCTCCCTGCTGCCTGAGCTGTCAGCTTCTCCAGGGAGCTGGCAGCACGTGGTGTTGCCAGCTGTGGCACAGGGGCACTGGGACAAGAGAGGAGGGATCACACAGGGCAGAGCAGAAATCCACTGTCACATCAAGCCTTTAACCACCTGCCTGGGCCTTCTTGCAGGGAAAAGGGAGAAGCCACATGCTTGCATTTGCACACAGGGTCACAGAATGTCAGGGGCTGGAAGGGACCTCAAAAGCTCATCCAGTCCAAGCCCCCTGCCAGAGCAGGATCTCCTATACCAGATCACACAGGAATGCATCCAGGCAGGTCTTGAATATCTCCAGAGACTCCACAACCTCCCCTGGGCAGCCTGTTCCAGTGCCCTGTCACTCTCACAGGGAAAAATTCCTCCTCATGCTTGCATGGAACTTCCTATGGCTCAGCTTCCACCCAGTGCCCCTTGTCCTGCCATCAGGCATCACCCAGCAGAGCCTGGCTCCAGCCTCCTGGCACTCACCCTGCACATCTTTATAACCATTGATCTCCTCTCAGCCTCCTCCTCTCCAAGCAGCACAGCCCCAGCTCCCTCAGGCTCTCCTCATAAGAAAGATGATCCATTCCCTTCATCACATCTTTGTGATCTGCAATGGACTCTCAAGCAGCTCCATGTCCCACCACATCTCCAAACACTTTTAGGGAGCAAAAGTAGCCTTCTGTGACCAACACCTTGGCAAGCCAAAGCCATTTCTTTGCCACTTTACAGCCTGAGTCCTGACAGCTCCTGCTCACTCAAGGTTCACTTTCATCATTTCCTTCCTCCAGATGCCCAACATGTTGGCATCAAATGCTTCCTTAGGCTAGAAGGGCTTCCCTATTGAAGGCTCCCCATAGAGTTATAGAGTTATTGAACTGTAATAGCTGGAAGAGACCTCTGGCAAGTCCAACCACTCACCTAGACCTCACAATTTCACCATTACTGTTAGAATCATAGAACCAGTCTGAGTTGGAAGGGACCACAAGGATCAGCCAGTTCCAACCCCCCTGCCATGCCCAGGGACACCCTACCCTAGAGCAGGCTGCACACAGCCTCAGCCAGCCTGGCCTTAAACACCTCCAGCCATGGGGCCTCAGCCACCTCCCTGGGAAACCCATTCCAGCCTCTCACCACTCTCAGGATCAACAACTTCCTCCTCACAGCCACTCTCAATCTCCCCACCTCCAGCTTTGCTCCATTCCCCTAGTCCTGGCACAGCCTAAAAAGTCTCTCCTCAGCTTTTTGGAGGCCTCCTTCAGATCCTGGAAGGCCACAAGAAGGTCCCCTGGGAGCCTCCTCTTCTCCACACTCAACAGCCCCAACTCTTTCACTCTGTCCTCACAGCAGAGCTGCTCCAGCCCTCTGAGCATCCTCCTTGCCCTTCTCTGGACACACTCCAGCATCTCCACATCCCTCTTGCAATGGGGGCTCCAGAACTGGATGCAGTCCTCCAGGTGGGGTCTCAGCAGAGCAGAGTAGAGGGGGAGAATCACCTCCCTGGCCCTGCTGGCCACACTTCTCCTGCTGCAGCCCAGGCTCTGCTTGGCTTTCTGGGCTGCAAGTGCACACTGCTGGCTCCTGTTCAGCTTCTGGTCCAGCAGCACCTCCAAGTCCCTCTCCTCAGGGCTGCTCTCCAGCCACTCCCTGCCCAGCCTGCATTTGTGCTTGGCATTGCCTCCACCCAGCTGCAGGACCTTGCCCTTGATCTTGTTGAAGCTCATGAGGTTGGCTTGTGCCCACCTCTGCAGGTCCCTCTGGATGGATCCCTGCCCTCCAGCCTGGCTGCTGCAGCACACAGCTTGGTGTGGTCAGCAAACTTGCTGAGGCTGCACTCAATGCCTCTGTCCATGGCACCCACAAAGATTTTGACCACGACAGGTGCCAGGACTGATCCCTGAGGGCCTCTGCTTGTCCCTGGCCTCCACTTGGCCATGGAGCCATTGACAGCCACTTGCTTCAAAGTAGCACACCCATCAGATTTCCCTTCCTTCCCTGTGCTGCATTTGCTAATTACCCAGTATGCATTTGCTTAAAGAAAGCATTTTTTCAGGCCTTCCCAATCCATCTTCCCATCCTAATGGATCTTGTGGTAAAGTCATTACAGAGACTTTATGAAATCACAGTTATTTCCATGACAACAATGATGTAATAAAGGTGGGATTATGACATTACTGCAAGATCAAGCTGAAGGACAGGATGGATTTGTTTACCCCAGATAGGGCAAGGAAGAGATTTCATTCATTCAATGGTCCTGAAAGTGCCTTAAGGTCTGCTAATGGAAGGTACAATTTGTATCTGATATTTCTGCTCTTTTTTTACTATGTTTTTGTCTCTCTCTTTTTTTTTTTAAGCTACTTATTTGGGCTTTTTGTTTTCTCAAGCACTCACAGTGTAGTAAGTTTCAGAGGAGGATCCTCACTTCGGAGATACTCACCTGCCCCTGTGAAAGATCATCCCTCCAACTAGCCAGGGCTGGACCACTCACAGGGGAAGGAAATGCCTGAATGGCAGCACTCAGAATAGTAGAATCAACCAGGTTGGAAGAGACCTCCAAGATCACCCAGTCCAACCTGGGGGTGCTGGTAGAGAGGAGCTGAAGATAAGGCAGCAGTGTGCCCAGGTAGGCAGGAGAGCCAATGGCATCCTGGGCTGGCTCAGGAAGAGTGTGGCCAGTAGGACAAGGGAGGTTCTTCTGCCCCTGTACTCAGCACTGCTCAGGCCACACCTTGAGTGCTGTGTCCAGTTCTGGGCCTCTCAATTCAAGAAAGATGTTGAGGTGCTGGAAGGTGTCCAGAGAAGGGCAACAAAGCTGGTGAGGGGCCTGGAGCACAAATCCTATGAGGAGAGGTTGAGGGAGCTGGGCCTGTTTAGCCTGGAGAAGAGGAGGCTCAGGGGTGATCTTATTACTGTCTACAACTACCTGAAGGGGCATTGTAGCCAGGTGGGGGGTGGCCTCTTCTGCCAGGCAACCAGCAATAGAACAAGGGGACACAGTCTCAAGTTGTGCCAGGGTAGGTATAGGCTGGATATTAGGAAGAAGTTCTTCACAGAGAGAGTGATTGGCATTGGAATGGGCTGCCCAGGGAGGTGGTGGAGGCACCGTCCCTGGGGGTCTTCAAGAAAAGACTGGCTGAGGCACTTAGTGCCATGGTCTGGTTGATTGGATAGGGCTGGGTGCTAGGTTGGACTGGATGATCTTGGAGGTCTCTTCCAACCTGCTTGATTCTATGACTTTTAACAAGGGCTTGTAGTGGTAGGATGAGAGGGAACAGGTTGAAGCCTGAGGAAGGCAGATTTAGACTGGAGATTAGAAAGAAATTCTCTGCAGTGAGGGTGATGAGACACTGGAACAGGTTGCCCAGTGGAGGTTGTGGATGCTTCCTCCCTAGAAGTGTTCAGGGCCAGGTTGGATGCAACCTTGAGTGACCTGGCCCAGTGGAAGCTGTCCCTTGCCCGTGACAAGGAGGTTGGAACTAGATGGTCTTTAAGATCTCTTTCAACCTAAACCACTCTCTCCATCTATGCATTTTCACAGCTCTTGGCTTTCCTGAAAAGCAACCCACTGGGGAAGGCTTTTCCACCAGTGTTTGAAGGGCCAGCAGGAAGAACTCCACACAACCCCACCACCCCTTTTCATGGATGGTTGATCTAAGCTGCTTTCTCTCCAAATATTTTAATAAAGAAATCACCTGCCACTGGAGCACAGCACGAATTGGCTACCCATGAAATTAGCTTCCAAAATGACATCCATGAAATTAGGTTCCAAGATAGCATTAACTAATATCCACACACACACACACACAGAGCCTTTTCTCTCATCCTTGGAAATATAGGAGGAACTCTCCCTTGCTGTGACCCCCAACTTGAATACTGTGTTCAGTTTTGGGCTCCCCAGTTGAAGAGGGACAGGGATCTGCTGGAGAGGGTCCAGTGGAGGGCTACAGGGAGGATGATGGGACTGGGGGGCATTGCCTGATGAGGAGAGGCTGAGGGACCTGGGGCTGTTTAGTCTGGAAAAGAGAAGACTGAGAGGGGATTTGATAACTGCTTATAAACACCTGAGGGCTGGCCAGGAGAGGGGGGACAGGCTCTGCTCTCTTGCTGCCTAGGATAGGACAAGGAGCAATGAGTGTAATCTGCAGCACAGGAGGTTCCATCTCCACATCTTTACTGTAAGAGTCACAGGGCACTGGAACAGGCTTCCCAAAGAGGTTGTGGAGTCTCCTTTCCTGGAGACTTTCCAGGCCTGTCTGGATGTGTTCCTGTGTGCCCTGTGTTAGATTGTATTGTCCTGCTCTGGCAGAGGGATTGGACTCAATGGTCTCCTTGGCTCCCTTCTGACCCCTAACATCCTGTGAGCCTGTGAAAAGAAAGGAGCACAAAACATTCGTTGGGTCCAAAGCCAAACCCCATTTGCCTCTCCAACCAAGACACCTCTTGTGAAGCCACTCTGCAAATGAATTTGAGCTCACTCACTCTCCAGCAATCACTGGATGAAGTTTGGTGGAAATGACACGCAATTCCTCAAGGCTCACAGGATGTTAGGGGTTGGAAGGGACCCCAAGAGATCATTGAGTCCAACCCCTCTGCCAGAGCAGGACCATAGAATCTATTGCAGATCACACAGGAATGCATCCAAACAGGGCTTGAAAGTCTCCAGAGGAGACTCCACAGCCTCTCTGGGCAGCCTGTTCCACTGCTCTGTGACCCTTACAGTCAAGAAGTTCTTCTTCATGTTCACAGAATCATAGAATCAACTAGGTTACCTCCAAGAGGCAGGAGGCATCCACAACCTCCCTGTGCAACCTGTTCCAGTGTCTCACCACTCTCACTGTAGAGAACTTCTTCCTAATCTCCAGTCTAAATCTGCTCTTCTCAAGCTTCAATCCATTACCACTAGGTCAAGTCACTCAAAGCCTCATCTAACCTAGCCTTGAACACCTCCAGGCAGGAGGCATCCATGACCTCCATCTTTCAAGGTCTTACCACTCTCACTGTAGAGAACTTCTTCCTAATCTTCAGGTGTCTAAGGCTAGGTTAGATGAGCCTTTGAGTGACCTGGTCTAGTGGAAGGTGTTGCTGCCAGGAGAGTTTCAATCAGATGATCTTAATGGTCCCTTCCAACCTAATCACAGAGGAACACATCCAGACAAGCCTTGAAAGCCTCCAGGGAAGAAGACTCCACGACCTCTCTGGGGAGCCTGTTCCAGTGCTCTGGGACCCTCACAGTAAAGAAGTTCTCTCTTGTGTTGAGGTGGAAGCTCCTGTGCTGCAACTGACACCCATTGCTCCTTGTCCTACCCCAGGGAGCAAGTGAGCAGAGCCTGTCCCCCAGCTCCTGGCCTGGATCAGAGCATGGAACACCACGAGACAGCTTTGAAGATAGCTGAGGGTTCTGGTTTGTTTTTTTTCATGAGAAGAAAAGATGAATATTTCATAGGGTACATGGTTCAAAAGTTGATTAATGTTTCAGTGTGTGGAAAACCAAGCCCAAGAGACACAGTTCCTGATGTAAGATGCTTTGAGCTGGCAGGAAGGACTCACACAGCCAACTCCTCCGAGGAGATGCTTTGCTTAACCCCCCTCAGAATTGCTCCTGCCATGGTTTGGTGCCTCACAACTGTGCCACTTCAATATTTGACCTACAAGTGTGGAGCACTCCTGCTCTCCAGTGGGGCTGCATGCTGAGCTAGCAGACTTTGCTCCTAACAGCTGGTCAGATGGGTTTTGGTGTCCCCATCTATCCAGCTCCCTCACCTCTACAGCACATTGATACAGCCAGGCAGAGAACTGCTCGTGGGTGGATGGGCCACAAATCATAGAATTGGTGAGGTTGGAAGACAACTTTGAGGTCATCCAGTACCTGAGGGGGACCTCTAGAGGGACTGTTTCCAAAGGTCTGCAGTAACAGGAGGAGGAGCAATGGTTTGAAATGAGAAGAGATTTAGATTGGATGTTAGGAACAAATTCTGCACTAGGAGATGGTGGAACACTGCAACAGGTTGGGCAAAGAGGTGGTTGAGGTCCACAGTGAGTACTAAGAGGGCTATAAGTGACCTGATCTAACTGAGGATGCCCCTGCTCAGTGCAGAGGGAGACTACATTAGATGGCAGAGAAGGGCACGGAAGCTGGTGAGGGTCCTGGAGCACAGCCCTGTGAGGAGAGGCTGAGGGAGCTGGGGGTGTGCAGCCTGCAGAAGAGGAGGCTCAGGGATGACCTCATTGATGCCTACAACTACCTGAAGGGAGGCTGTAGCCAGGTGGGGTTGGTCTCTTCTGCCAGGCAAGCAGCAAGAGAACAAGAGGACAGAGTCTGAAGATGTGGCAGGGGAGGTCTAGGCTGGCTGTTAGGAGGAAGTTGTTGTCAGAGAGAGTGATTGGCATTGGAATGGGCTGCCCAGGGAGGTGGCTTAGTTGCCCTGGTTGATTCTATGACGATCTTTGGAGGTCTCTTTCAACCCAGACCATTCTATGATTCCTACCTTAGACAACCTACTTGGCCAACAAGATGACTTTATCAGGCTTTTACCTGCTGTGGTTCCATCTGCAGGATCTTCTCTGCTTCCTCACAAGCCACTGAGGAGCTATGGCCCAGTCCATTTCGTAGAATCACAGAATCAAGCAGGTTGGAAGAGACCTCCAAGCTCAGCCACTCCAACCTTGCACCCAGCCCTAGACAATCAACCAGACCATGGCACTAAGTGCCTCAGCCAGGCTTTGCTTCAACACCTCCAGGCACGGTGACTCCACCAATTCCAATGCCAATCACTCTCTCTGACAACAACTTCCTCCTAACATCCAGCCTAGACCTCCCCTGACACAACTTTGGACTGTATCCCCTTGTTCTGTTGCTGCTTGCCTGGCAGAAGAGACCAACCCCACCTGGCTACAGCCTCCCTGCAGGGACTTGGAGACAGCAATGAGCTCTGCCCTGAGCCTCCTCTTCTGCAGGCTGCACACCCCCAGCTCCCTCAGCCTCTCCTCACAGGGCTGTGCTCCAGGCCCCTCACCACCTTCCTTGCCCTTCTCTGGACACCTTCCAGCACCTCAACATCTCTCTTGAATTGAGGAGCCCAGAACTGGACACAGCACTCAAGCTGTGGCCTGAGCAGTGCTGAGCACAGGGGTGGGCAGAAGAACCTCCCTTGTCCTGCTGGCCACACTCTTCCTGAGCCAGCCCAGGATGCCATTGGCTCTCCTGCCCACCTGGGCACACTGCTGCCTCATCTTCAGCTCCTCTCTACCAGCACCCCCAGCTCCCTCTCTGCCTGGCTGCTCTCAGCCACTCTGTCCCCAGCCTGTAGTGCTGCTTGGGGTTGTTGTGACCAAAGTGTAGAACCCTGCACTTGGCCTTATTAAATCTCATTTGCTCTCCACTGTCTGGCTGCTGAGACATCCCCTAACTCTGAAAGCTTGTTATTTTCAGAGTTCAGCCCGACTGATCTCAGCAGCTGTTTCGGCTTGTTCTGCCCCAATTCCCCCTCCTCTAAGCCTTCCTCCTATCTCTTCATCAACAGAAGGGAAACAGGGTAAGGCCACACAGACGTGTTAATGAAATGTGAATTATTAACTGCAGCTTGCTAAGGGAGATAGGGGCAGGGGGAGGAGGGGAGGGCTGCCTTTTATGCCATTAATATGTAAAGTGGGCGACCCTCCCTCCTTTGACTGCAGGGGAAGAGCAGCTTCAAGCCCTCGTCCCCCTTCCAGGGCTGGGATGGGTAATGAGATAACCTGAATGCCATGTCTCTCACCCTTTCTTGTTTCTCTCCCCCCTCTGATAAAAGGACAGAGTGGAATGGAGACAATTAAAAGGAGGATTCCAATCGGCCCCGGAGAGATTCAATGAATAATAATGGACCTCCAGCTGCTAATGTGCTTAAGGACTTCCAAGTCTCAAGTGTCTAACCAGCTTAAGGGTCCCTACCACGGACCTCATTTCTATCTGTAAATGGGAAAGGCAGGAGGAAGGGGTGTGGGGGGGGATTCTTGCCTCTGAGTACTGATGGGATCATCTCTCAGTCACTTGCTGAGCCCTTTGCAAGGATGATGTGACAGCAGCAAAACAGTGAAGTCAACCTAAGCAGCTCTCAAATACAACATTAGGTCCTTCCAGCAGGAGCAACTTCACTGTTTAACTCACCTCCATAAGTCACCCACAGCTGATAATGCCTGAGTAGCCTTAAAACATCAAATGAGGGTCTCATATGCAACTAAACCAGAAACAGCACCTTGGAATCATAGAATCAACCAGGTTGGAAGAGACCTCCAAGCTCAGTCACTCCAACCTAGCACCCAGCCCTGCTCAATCAACCAGACCATGGCACTAAGTGCCTCAGCCAGGCTTTGCTTCAACATCTCCTGGGATGGCAACTCCACCACCTCCCTGGGCAGCCCATTCCAATGGCAAATCTGAGGCTTAGGGGCTAATTATTGCCGACCCAGAGTCACAGCTTCAGAGGCAGGCAGGCAGGCAGCTGATCAAAGGAATGAAGAGGAACATTAGCTAGGTAAGGGCTGCTCAGCCTTTGAAAGGGATACGACAGAGATCCGAGAATCACAAGAGGAGCTGTTCCCACCTTTCCTGGAGCAAGGATTGGGGGCATCAGAGGGAACTCAAGTTCAGAACAAACAGAATGAGCTATTTTTATACCCAGTGTATCTCTGTGCCATGGGACTCTCCAAGAGAGGCTCTGTGGCTGCTAAAAGCTCATAAGAGTTCAGCAAAAACCCTGTTTCTTGCTGCTGAGAGCTTGTCTGCTGAGGCTGTTATGTACAAACACACCAACTGTGGGTGAGGAGGTCCTTGCTCTGAAAGCCACCAGAGGCTGGGGAAGCATCCTGGAGCACTGCCACTACTGCTCACTCTGATCTTACACAGCAACCCGCTGCTGCCTGCACCAGACACAGGATCTACCCTAGGCAGGCCACTTCTGGAGCACAGCATACAGCTCCAGGCTCCCCAGTGCAAGAGGCAGGGAAGTGCTGGAGAGAGGCAAATGGATGCTACAAAGATGCTGGAGCATCTCTGTGAGGAGGAAAGGCTGAGAGCCCTGGGGCTGTTGAGCCTGGAGAAGAGCAGGCTGAGAGGAGAGCTGATGAATGCTCAGCAGAAGGCAAGAGCATGAGGCCAGATTCTTTTTGGTGGTGCCCAGTGACACCACAAAGAGCAACAGGCACAAACTGGAACCCAGGAGGTTCCATCTGGGCAGGAGGAAAAACTTTGCTGTGAGGGTACTGGACCCCTCAGCAGGCTGCCCAGAGAGGTTGTGGAATCTCCTCTGGAGAAATTCCAAGCCCATCTGGATGAGATCCTGGGCAACCTGAACTTTATCAGAGACATGGGACTGATCATCTCCAGAGGTCCCCCCCAACAACCATCAAGCTGGAATTCTGTAATCTTGTGTCATAGAATCACAGAATCAAGCAGGTTGGAAGAGGCATCCAAGCTCATTCAGTCCAACCTAGCACCCAGCCCTAGACAATCAACCAGACCATGGCACTAAGTGCCTCAGACAGGCTTTGCTTCAACACCTCCAGGGATGGTGACTCCATCACCTCCCTGGGCAGCCCATTCCAATGCCAATCACTCTCTCTGACAACAACTTCCTCCTAACATCCAGCCTAGACCTCCCTGCCACAACTCGAGACTCTGTCCCCTTCTTCTCTTGCTGCTTGCCTGGCAGAAGAGATCATCCCTCACCTGGCTACTGCCTCCCTTCAGGCAGCAATGAGCTGTCTACAATCCTTGAGCCTCCTCTTCTCCAGGCCAAACACCCCCAACTCCCTCAGCCTCTCCTCACAGGGCTGTGCTCCAGGCCCATCACCACCTTCATTGCCCTTCTCTGGACACCTTCCAGCACCTCAACATCTCTCTTGAATTGAGCAGCCCAGAACTGGACACAGCACTCAAGCTGTGGCCTGAGCAGTGCTGAGCACAGGGGCAGAAGAACCTCCCTTGTCCTACTGGCCACACTCTTCCTGAGCCAGCCCAGGATGCCATTGGCTCTCCTGCCCACCTGGGCACACTGCTGCCTCATCTTCAGCCACTATCTACCAGCACCCTCAGGTGCCTGGGGCATGCCTGCTCTGATTAGCACAACTGTTATCACAGAGTCACAGAGCGGTTTGGGTTGGAACAGACCTTTAAAAGCCACCTAGTGCAACCCCCCTGCAGTCAGCAGGGACACTCGTGGTACCCAGAGCCTTCTGCCTTCACACCTCAGTAGTTCCAAGACATGGCTGGAGAAACAACACATCCTCTCTCCTCCAGCTTTGGGGAAAACTCGCTGGATTTGTGAGCTGTCAGGGGGAGTGCGGAGCAGGGCTGGAGTTTAACGGGTACAGATGCTGACAGTGGGGATGGAGGAGGGGACAGTTGCATAAGCTGGCACTGGAGACTCGCTGGTCCCTGGCACTGGAGGCAGGTACCTCACTCCACACAAAAGAGAGGAGTTGTGTAAGGTCAGCTGCCTGTCAGCCTGACACAGCTACATCATGCAAGTTTAAAAGCCTTCCGAGCAGGATAAGATCTCAGCACAGCCATGTGAGCGCTTATCCCTTCAACCTGAGGTTGGGAGAAGGGTGGGAAAGCACAAGTGAAAGCAGAACAGGGTAATTAGCTAATTAGGGGAGCTGACTAATCAGCTAATTTAGAAAGGTTTCTCATTATTCATGGAGAAGGAATCCTGGAGAGCTTTGGCAGGGAGCGAGGTGCAGCCCACCGGGCAGAGAGAAGGGAGTGCTGCCTAAAGCTGAGTGTCTTCAGAACTACTTAGAGGGGGGGGTTGACACCTTTGTCCTCTGAGGCTGTCCTGCTGAAGGATAAGGCAGATGAGGACATCAGGCAGGTTGCAGATGACACCAGTCTGGGTGGAAGTGGTGATATCTGCTTGAAGGTAGAACGGCTTTGCAGAGGGATCAGGACAGGCTGGACTACTGGGATGAAGTTCAACGAGGCCAAGTGGCAGCCTGTTCCAGTGCCTGAACACTCCTGCAGGAAAGAAATTCTTCCTCATGTCCACCCTAAACCTTCCCTGGCACAACCTGAGGCCATTTCCTCTCATTCTATCACTTGATGCTAGGGAGAAGAGACCAAGACCTACCTTCCTTCAATCTCTTCTCAGAGTTGTAGAGAGCAAGCTTTCCCTTCTGCTTATCCAGGCTAAACACCCCCAGTTCCCTCAGCTGCTCCTCACCAGCCCTGTTCTCCAGACCCTCACCAACATTCTTGCCCATCTCTGGACCTGCTCCAGCACATCAATGTCCTTCCTGTAGTGATGAGCCCAAAACTGAACCCAGTATTTGAGGTGTAGTCTTACCTGTGCTGAGTACAGGAGGACAATCACTTCTCTGGTCCTGCTGGCCACATTACTGCTGATCTAGGCCACGATGCTGCTGGCTCTCACCCTGGTTCATGTTCAGGCAGCTGTCATCCAACATCCCCAGGTCCTTCTCTGCTGGGCAGTTTCCAGTCATCCTGCCCCAAGCCTGAAGTCTTCATGGTGTTTTTGTGACTCAGGTGTAGGATGTAGGGGAGATGGTGGAGTCATCATCCCTGGAGACATTCAAAAAACATACAGATGTGCCACTTCATAGAATGGTTTAGGCTGGAAGGGACCTCAAAGCTCACCCAGCTCCAACCCCCTGCCATGGGCAGGGGCCTCTCCCACTAGAACAGGTCACTCAAGGCCTCATCCAACCACTTTGGGACATGGTTTAACGGCCACGGTAGTGTTAGGTCTATGGTTGGTGTCAATGAACTTGGAAGTCTTTTCCAACCAAACCAATTCTATGATTCTATGGGACCAGCCCCACTCGTGCTCCCCAGGTGAAGGAGCCAGCCCTACAGTCTCAAGTTGTGCTGGGGAATGTACAGGCTGGATGTTAGGAGGAAGTTGTTGTCAGAGAGAGTGATTGGCATTGGAATGGGCTGCCCAGGGAGGTGGTGGAGTCGCCGTGCCTGGAGGTGTTGAAGCAAAGCCTGGCTGAGGCACTTAGTGCCATGGTCTGGTTGATTGGCCAGGGCTGGGTGCTAGGTTGGGTTGGCTGAGCTTGGAGGTCTCTTCCAACCTGGCTGATTCTATGAGTCTATTCTGTACTTGCTCTCCTTTGGTGAAGGAGCCAGCCCTTTTGCCTTCTGATTGGCCTTCTTCTGAGCAGATGGTCTCCCTTTGCTGTGGTTTGAACTGGCAGAGGGAGATTTATTTGCCCAGGACTCAAGAGCTATATTTAACCTTCTCCTCAACACCACCTAGGCAGCTCCGACAACTCCAGCGGTGAAATGCTATCATCTAATGAACGCCTGGGGTGGAACAGAGTTGCTGCTCTCCTCTTCTTTGAGAGATGGCCCTGCCCACTGAGAGAAATGTCAATAAAAGACATTGCAGTTGAGAAGTGGAGGGTAAGAGGGTGGGGAAGGGAAGAACATGGATGTTCAACCTGCAGCTCCTACCCCTCTCTCCTCTCTTCCCCCATTCCCCTCCGATGTCCTTGCCCATCTCCAGCAGCAATATCACAGCGCTGCTGCCGCAGCCAGGGATGGATATTTGAACAGCCTTAGATCAATATTTGTGCAAGGGGAAAGCTGCTGCATCACAGGGCTACAAATTAACCTCTTGGCCCACAGTCACACTGGCACGGAGGACCTGCAGAAGCAGCACGTTCCCCTGGGGGAAAAAAGTGGGACAGGCATTTCATAACACACAAAGAGGGGGAAACAAACAAACACACACACACAAAATAAAAGGAGTAATAATAGATCCAGGCCCAGCTGCTGGACCTGTCTACATTTCTCCCTCAGCTTTGGGGCAGGGGGAAGGAAAATAGCTTTTCTTAATTAGCATCCTAACCTTTTCTAAGCAGGTTCAAGGGTGTGCTGGCAGGTTTGGGAAGTGGTGTGAAAGCTGCACTGAAGAACAGCAGCAGAATTAGTCAGGTGTAAAAGAATCTTGCTTTTTCCTTCCTTTTTTTGTTCTGGGGAGATGATTAGTGCACATGGACAGAGGCATTGAGTGCAGCCTCAGCACGTCTGCTGACCACACCAAGCTGTGTGGTGCAGCAGACAGGCTGGAGGGCAGGGATCCATCCAGAGGGACCTGCACAGGCTGCAGAGGTGGGCACAAGCCAACCTCAGGAGCTTCAACAAGACCAAGGGCAAGGTCCTGCATCTGGGTGGAGGCAATGCCAAGCACAAATGCAGGCTGGGCAGGGAGTGGCTGCAGAGCAGCCCTGAGGAGAGGGACTTGGGGGTGCTGCTGGACCAGAAGCTCAACAGGAGCCAGCAGTGTGCACTTGCAGCCCAGAAAGCCAAGCAGAGCCTGGGCTGCGGCAGCAGAAGTGTGGCCAGCAGGGCCAGGGAGGTGATTCTCCCCCTCTACTCTGCTCTGCTGAGACCCCACCTGCAGTACTGCATCCAGTTCTGGAGCCCCCATTGCAAGAGGGATGTGGAGATGCTGGAGTGTGTCCAGAGCAGGGCCAGGAGGATGCTGAGAGGGCTGGAGCAGCTCTGCTGTGAGGACAGACTGAAAGAGTTGGGGCTGTTGAGTCTGCAGAAGAGGAGGCTCCCAGGTGACCTTCTTGTGGCCTTCCAGGATCTGAAGGAGGCCTCCAAAAAGAGCTGGGGAGGGACATTTTAGTTTCTCAGGGAGTGCCAGGACTAGGGGGAATGGAGCAAAGCTGGAGGTGGGGAGATTGAGAATGGAGGTGAGAAGGAAGTTGTTCATTATGAGAGTGATGAGAGACTGGAATGGGTTGCCCAGGGAGGTGGTTGAGGCCCCATGGCTGGAGGTGTTTCAGGCCAGGCTGGCTGAGGCTGTGTGCAGCCTGCTCTAGGGTAGGGTGTCCCTGGGCATGGCAGGGGGGTTGGAACTAGATGATCAATGAGGTCCTCTCCTCAGCCTCCCCTTTTCCAGACCAAGAATTCCCAGTTCCCTCATCTGCTCCTCATAGGAAAGCCAAGGAAATTATTTTGTTGGGGTTGGAAAAGCACATTTTTTTTTCTTTAAATAAAAAACAAGATTTTTGACTGAGCAAGGAGTTTGTAGGCAGAAAGGTGCCAATTAATCTACATTAAAGTGAAATTAGCCCAGTATTAAAACAATAGGAGGATGACAAGGCAGAGATCAGCCTCTAATGTCCTCATTAGGCAGCACGGCTCCTTGTGAGCTCTCCATCATGTGAAGGTAGCTCTCTGGTCTCACTTCATTAGCACTGGGGTTAATTACAGCTAAGGAGGCAGGGAGATGGGTTGTCCCCTCACCTTTGCTGCTGTTCTCCTCCATGCTTTGCCCATCTTCCCTGGATGGGAGCTGATGTTCCCCTTGACTCCTGACTCTCCTCTATTTGTAATGACAAGACAGGTAGAACAGGACTCATTTTTCAGGTGCAAGTGGTGTCTTCCCCAGAGTCCTGGGGGAATTTGGGGACCACTGCACTGGTGGCATACCAAAGATGGGTCTACATGGATGAGAACTTCCCTCAATCCCTCATAAAGTCCTCCTGCTTCCCTACAATACTTTGTGTTGTACTTTTCACCTTGGCTTTGCATGAGATTTTTGCCCCATCTCCATCCCATGCTGCTTTTATTTCCCCATCCCCTCTGCTTGCTGGCAGATGCTCACCTCTCAAGCCACTCCTCTTTCTCCTCATCTCCTTCTGCTAAGTTTTAATGTCAAGCTTTGGGTTTGTTGTTTGTTTTGGTTTTGTTTCAATTTCTTTGACCTCTCTGGTGTCAGGTCAGATTGTCTGTCAGCACAACATCAGGTTGCCAGCAGATGAAGGGCAAGCTGCTGGAAGGACAAAAAGGGGAAAAACAATGATAACAAGAACAGAAAACCTCCCCAGACTATTGACACTGCTTCCCAAAGAGCTTCCCTCCCAAAATGTCACTGGCCTGGAAGGTAGCAGAACTCAGATATATGGCAATAGAGACAGGAACAACTTCAGTGGGAGTGAGGCAGGAGCAGCTGCCTCAACATATGAATTACACTGGTGAATTATAGAATCACAGAAGTAACCAGGTTGGGAGAGACCTCCAAGCTCACCCAGTCCAACCTGGCACCCAGCCCTAGACAATCAACCAGACCATGGCACTAAGTGCCTCAGCCAGGCTTGGCTTCAACACTTCCAGGCACAGCGACTCCACCACCTCCCTGGGCAGCCCATTCCAATGCCAATCACTCTCTCTGACAACAACTTCCTCCTAACTTCCAGCCTAGACCTCCCTTGACACAACTTCAGACTCTGTCCCCTTCTTCTCTTGCTGCTTGCCTGGCAGAAGAGACCAACCCCACCTGGCTACAGCCTCCCTTCAGGCAGTTGTAGGCAGCAATGAGGTCAGCCCTGAGCCTCCTCTTGTACAGGCCAAACACCCCCAGCTCCCTCAGCCTCTCCTCACAGGGCTGTGCTCCAGGCCCCTCACCACCTTCTTGCCCTTCTCTGGACACCTTCCAGCACCTCAACATCTCTCTTGAATTGAGGAGCCCAGAACTGGACACAGCACTCAAGCTGTGGCCTGAGCAGTGCTGAGCACAGGGGTGGGCACAAGAACCTCCCTTGTCCTGCTGGCCACACTCTTCCTGAGCCAGCCCAGGATGCCATTGGCTCTCCTGCCCACCTGGCCACACTGCTGCCTCATCTTCAGCTACTCTCTACCAGCACCCCCAGCTCCCTCTCTGCCTGGCTGCTCTCAGCCACTCTGTCCCCAGCCTGTAGTGCTGCTTGGGGTTGTTGTGGCCAAAGTGCAGAACCCTGCACTTGGCCTTGTTCAGTCTCATCCCATTGGCCTCTGCCCACCCATCCAGCCTGGCCAGGTCCCTCTGCAGGGCTCTCCTACCCTCCAACAGCTCCACACCTGCTCCTAGCTTGATATTGAACAGGACTGGGTCTGCATATAAAGTAAGCACACCAAAACCTTTGGAAGTTCAGATAGAAACAACTTTGACTTGTGTTTTATTTAAGGGCCATCCAGCATGGGCTGGGAAGGGAATAAGGCCTTCAAGGGGTTCACAAAAAGGAAGGGTGTCCTATACACAGAGCTCTGGTGGGGAATGCAAGATGGGGACACAGTCTCAAGTTGTGCCAGGGGAGGTCTAGGCTGGCTGTTAGGAGGAAGTTGTTGTCAGAGAGAGTGATTGGCATTGGAATGGGCTGCCCAGGGAGGTGGTGGAGTGGCTGTGCCTGGAGGTGTTGAAGCCAAGCCTGGCTGAGGCACTTAGTGCCATGGTCTGGTTGATTGGACAGGGCTGGGTGCTAGGTTGGACTGGATGAGCTTGGAGGTCTCTTCCAACCAGGTTGAATCTATGATTTTAGACTGTGAACAGGAAACAGAGGTGATGTTTACTGCACTCATAGGCTTGCTGAGATATATAAAAACCAAGAATATAAACATAGATAACAGAGTTTGCTCTGTGGCTTTGAGCTGCACTTCTCTCTCTAACCTGCTGTCTGTGTGACAAATCCTTCTGCTTTCTAAACCCCATGCCTGATCTTCCAAACTCACCTTGAAAATAAGTCAAGAGTCTGGGGTAAGGTAGAGAGGGGTGGAAAGGAGATGGAAGGGCAATTGGGAGCCCCTCCTGGGGACTCTGGTTTCTGGGAGGGCTGTTGTGTTTCTGTATTGCTTTTAAGCTGTCTATTTCTGTCTATAGCTGTATATAGATTGTAAATACCTGCTTGTAGCTTGTGTTAAGGTGAAAATATAAAGCTCCATTCTTAATTCCCAGCTTGGCTGAGTCTAGTCTGGGTGACTTCATAAGAGCAGGGAGTGGGTGGGTAACACCCAAACCACCACAGGTTGTTTAGTTGGAGAAGAGGAGGCTGAAGGAACCTCACTGCTCTCTACAAGTCCCTAAGGGGGGGGGGCTGTAGTGAGGTGGGGGTTGATGTTTTCTCCCAAAGACAAAGTGATAGGATAAGGAAACAGTCTCAAGTTGCTCTAGGGGGGATTTAGGCTGGTTGTTAGGAACAACTTCCCTGTGAGAGTGGCCAGGCATTGGAACAGGCTGCCCAGGGAGGTGGTGGAGTCACCATCCCTGCAGGCATTCAAAAGCCACATGGACACAGTTCTGGTTTCTGGGAGGGCTGCTGTGCTTCTGTATTGCTTTTATCTTGTCTATTTCTGTCTATAGCTGTATATAGATTGTAAATACCTGCTTGTAGCTTGTGCTAAGCTGTAAATACAAAGCTCCATCCTAATTTCCAGCTTGGCTGAGTCTAGTCTGGGTGATTTCATAAGGGGGGGGGGGGGGGGGGGGGGGGGGTCAGGTAACACCCAAACCATCACAAACGGTATAGCTGGACTAGCTGATTCCCAGAGGTGCCTTCCAGACCCCCCCAGGCTGGGATTCTGTGATTGAGTGAGAGCAGTGTAACGTGAAGCAGCAGGATAGCTGTTAACTGAAAGCTACGTGGTGGAGCTGTGAATAAAAATCTACTTCTATTGAACCTTTAAAAAACCTCATGGATCGTTTAGGAGCTCCAGCACAAGCTGCCAGCAGAGGCAGGGGGGTGTGCTGCACAAAGAGCAGCTGGGCAGGTTCCCTCACAAGAGCACCTCTCCTCTCCATGCACAATGCCCATGGAATAGAACAGAATCAGAGAAGCAACCAGTTTGGAAGAGACCTCCAAGCTCATCCAGTCCAACCTAGCACCCAGCCCTGGACAATCAACCAGACCATGGCACTAAGTGCCTCAACCAGGCTTTGCTTCAACACCTCCAGGCATGGTGACTCCACCACCTCCCTGGGCAGCCCATTCCAATGCCAATCACTCTCTCTGCCAACAACTTCCTCCTAACATCCATTCTAGACCTCCCCTAGCACAATTTGAGGGCTCCTACCCTCCATCAGCTCCACACCTGCTCCTAGCTTGGTGTCATCTGCACATTTACTGATGCTGGACTCAATCCCCTCCTCCAGATCATCAATAAAGATATTGTGTAGGACTGTGCCCAGCACTGATCCCTGGGGCACACCACTGGTTATAGCTGCCAGCTGGATGTGGCACCATTCACCACCACTCTCTGGGCCCAGCTCTCCAGCCAGTTCTTGACTCATATCAGAGTGAATCTGTCCAAGCCACGAGGTGCCAGCTTTGCCAGGAGCTGCTTGGGGCTTGTGTGGGTTGGAAGGGACCCTTGGAGATCACCAGGTCCACACCCTCTGCTATGCAGGGTCACCCACAGCAGATTGCCCAGAGGGGCTTGCAATCTCTCCAGAGAAGGAGACTCCACAACCTCTCTGGGCAGCCTGCTCCAGGGCTCCAGCATCCTCACACCAAAGAAAATTTTCCTCCTTCTGGGTCCCAGTTTGTGCCCACTGCTCCTTGTCCTGTCACAGGACACCACAGAAAAGAGTCTGGCTCCATTTTCTAGTCCCCTACCCTTTAGTTGAGCATTGATCAGATCTCCCAAGGCTGCTCTTCCCCAGGCTTAACAGCCCCAGGGCCCTCAGCCTTTCCTCCTCACAGATGTGTCCCAGCCTTTTCAGCTTCTTTGTAGCCTCTGCTCCCTCTCTCCACTAGTTTCCTGTCCTTCTTGAATTGAGTAGCCCAGAACTGTGCTCAGTTTTCCAGCTCTGGCCTCGCTGGAGCAAGTCTGTTCTAGTGAGGAAGGAGAACCTCCCTAGGAACAAGCAGATATAAGTCTGGTAAAGCCAGGTGAGGTTACTACAGGAAGGGGCCACGTTTGGACCCAAAGGCTATGAGGCTATGGATTTTTTGCTCTCTGAAAGTCAGCAGAAAACCTTTTCCAGATCAAAATCATGGAATCATAGAATCAAGCAGGTTGGAAGAGACCTCCAAGCTCACCCAGCCCAACCTAGCACCCAGCCCTGGACAATCAACCAGACCATGGCACTAAGTGCCTCAGCCAGGATTTGCTTCAACATCTCCTGGGATGGCAACTCCACCACCTCCCTGGGCAGCCCATTCCAATGCCAATCACTCTCTCTGCCAACAACTTCCTCCTAACATCCAGCCTAGACTTTCCCCTGCCACAACTTCAGACTGTGTCCCCTTGTTCTCTTGCTGCTTGCCTGGCAGAAGAGACCAACCCCACCTGGCTACAGCCTCCCTTCAGGGACTTGTAGGCAGCAATGAGGTCAGCCCTGAGCCTCCTCTTCTCTAGGCTAAACAAGCCCAGCTACCTCAGCCTCTCCTCATAGGGTTTGTGTTCCAGGCCCCTCACCAGCTTTGTCACCCTTCTCTGCACACCTTCCAGCACCTCAACATTGAATTGAGGGACCCAGAACTGGACATCAGCACCACTGCTCATGCCCCTGTAAATTCACTCCAGAACTGTACTTCAGTCCCTCTTTCACAACCACCCCTCCCTTCATGGCACAGCAGGACTGCCATAAGCCTGGAAAGGAGGAGGCAGGGCCAGTGGGAACCCAGCCAAAAAGACAGGCTGCCCTTCCCAGCACCCTGCAAAGAGCAGCTGGAGAGTGGCTCTGTAATTAGATCACAGCAGCAAGGTGAGCCCAGAGACAGGGAAGGATGGTGCTGCACAGAGCTGCTTTGGCTTGTGGGAGGGTTTGGGGGGCTTTAGCAGCACCCCTTACCCAGCCCAGCAGTACAGCTCAGCCTGTGCTCACTGCATAGAATCACAGAAAGGGTTTGGTTGGAAAAGACCTCTAAGATCCCTGAGTCTCACCATTCAACCTGAGACCTCCACAGCCACTAACCCATGCCCCAAAGCACCATGTCCATGCATTCCTTGAGCACCTCCAGGGACAGCGACCCCAGCACCTCCCTGGGCAGCCTGCTCCAGTGCCTTACCACTCTTGCAGCAAATAATTTTTCCCTAATATCCAACTTAAACCTCCCCTGGTGCAACTTGAGGCCATTTCCTCTAACATTTGAGACTAGAGGGAAAAAAAAGACCAACCCTGACCTGTTCCTAACCTCCCGTCGGGGAGCTGCACAGAGCAGTGAGGTCTGCCCTCAGTGTCCTTTACTCCAGGCTAAACAACTCCAGTTTCCTCAGCCACTCCTTCTCAGACCTGCTCTTTGGAAGCAGGCAACAAAGATTTGCTTTTCAGGTCTTTCCCAAGCCCAGGTGCACCTTCTGGTGTCCCCAGCACTGCCACCGCCCTGCCCTGCTCTGCTGCCACATCCCTCCCTCTCACGTGCTCCCCCCCCAACACCTCCTTCCCTTGTTCCTTTTAATTAGCAACTTTTCCTTTGTTCTCTTTAATTAAGCAGGGTGGGGGCAGGAGAAGGGAGGGGGAGGCTGCTGTCAGCCAGAGGAGTTATTATCACTGCACACAAGATCAAAGGCCGAGGGCTCCAGTCTCAGCCTTAATCTGGGCAGCGGCTTTGGGTGAAAAGACTCTTCTCATTGTGGTTTTCTGCCAGGGATGGTGGTTGGGAAGCCAAGCATGGGTTGGAAGGGGAGGGCTGAAGCTAAAGATGGGTTGGGAGGGAAGGGTTGAAGCTAAGGATGGGTTGCAAGAGGAGGGCTGAAGCTAAGGATGGGTTGCAAGGGAAGGGCTGAAGCTAAGGATGGGTTGCAAGAGGAGGGCTGAATCATAGAATCAAGAAGGTTGAAAGAGACCTCCAAGCTCAGCCACTCCAACCTAGCACCCAGCCCTCTACAATCAACCAGACCATGGCACTAAGTGCCTCAGCCAGGCTTGGCTTCAGCACCTCCAGGCACAGCGACTCCACCACCTCCCTGGGCAGCCCATTCCAATGCCAATCACTCTCTCTGACAACAACTTCCTCCTGACATCCAGCCTAGACCTCCCCTGACACAACTTCAGGCTCTGTCCCCTTCTTCTCTTGCTGCTTGCCTGGCAGAAGAGACCAACCCCACCTGGCTACAGCCTCCCTTCAAGGAGTTGTAGACAGCAATGAGGTCAGCCCTGAGCCTCCTCTTCTGCAGGCAAAACACCCCCAGCCTCTCCTCATAGGGTTTGTGTTCATAGGGTTGAAGCTCAGGATGGGTGGAAGGGGAGAGCTGAAGCTCAGGATGGAGAGCAAGGAGCTTGCTTGCTTTTTCTCTGCCTCCTTTCTTTTCCAGCCAGAACTTGAAGAGGAATTTAGGTGGTGCCCTGGACTTCACAGGTGGGCATCTTGGGCAGGTTGGCCAATGCTTGTGCCTAAAACCTGCCAGTCCAGCTCCTTGCCTCAGGGAGGGAGCCAGCTTTTGTGTGGATAGGGCAAGCAGCTCTTGCCAGAGCATGATAATTATGGGAAAACAAACAAATGTGGGAAAAATCAACCACAAAATGAGGATTTAAGCAACAGCAGCCTTAGCCAAAGGTGTTTTGGACATGCACATTCTTAAAGCACATGTAGGATCCTCAGTGAACAGTGTGCTGAGGCACACACACATGTTCCAGGGTGCCCAAGCTTCAGAGAAACTTGGTTTTTACTTTCACTTGTAATTTTCACCTAGCATACTCAGACACGATGGGATATGCCCTTGCCCTGAGACCAGCAACATCTGGCTTCAGGTGATTGCACTTTGGGGATGGGAAGTCCATAACTGAGTCCATTTGAGCCAACAGTGTGCCCAGGTGGCCAAGAGAGCCAGTGGCATCCTGGCCTGCATCAGGAATGGTGTGGTCAGCAGGAGCAGGGAGGTCATTCTGCCCCTGTACTCTGCACTGGTTAGACCACACCTTGAGTATTGTGTTCAGTTCTGGGCCCCCCAGTTTAGGAGGGACATTGAGATGCTTGAGTGTGTCCAGAGAAGGGCAACGAGGCTGGGGAGAGGCCTTGAGCACAGCCCTACGAGGAGAGGCTGAGGGAGCTGGGATTGGTTAGCCTGGAGAAGAGGAGGCTCAGGGGTGACCTTATTGCTGTCTACAACTACCTGAGGGGAGGTTGTGGCCAGGAGGAGGTTGCTCTCTTCTCTCAGGTGGCCAGCACCAGAATGAGAGGACACAGCCTCAGGCTGTGCCAGGGGAAATTTAGGCTGGAGGTGAGGAGAAAGTTCTTCACTGAGAGAGTCATTGGGCACTGGAATGGGCTGCCCAGGGAGGTGGTGGACTCTTCACCTAGAGACACAAAGAACTCACCTAGACGTGTTGCTGTGTGACCTTCTCTAGGTGAAGCTGCCTTGGCAGAGGGGTTGGACTCGATGATCTCAGGAGGTGCCTTCCAAGCCCTACTATCCTGTGATTCTGTCACAGTAGCTACAATTAAAGCAAATGAACAAACTCATAATGTAAGATTAAGGTCCATGTGATGCTGGAGTGTCATCCTCTAACTGGGAAATCAGCAGGCTGTTAATTAACTTTCTATTGACGAGACAAAGCTCAAGGAAAGGAACCTGCTAATCTGCTCAGCACTAATCAGTGTGCACTATTAATTTGCTGGGGAGGGTGGCAAAGTCACCCCCTTGCCATCTCACCTCCAGCTTAATAGAGATGGATTGTGGTAGAGATCTCCAGATGGATAAAGAACTGGCTTGACGGATGCACCCAAAGAGTAGCTGTCAATAGCTCCATGGCCAAGTGAAGGCCAGGGACAAGCAGAGGCCCCCAGGGATCAGTCCTGGCACCAGTTGTGGTCAACATCTCTGTGGGTGCCATGGACAGAGGCATTGAGTGCAGGCTCAGCAAGTTTGCTGACCACTCCAAGCTGTGTGGTGCAGCAGACAGGCAGGAGGGCAGGGATCCATCCAGAGGGACCTGCACAGGCTGCAGAGGTGGGCACAAGCCAACCTCAGGAGCTTCAACAAGACCAAGGGCAAGGTCCTGCATCTGGGTGGAGGCAATGCCAAGCACAAATGCAGGCTGGGCAGGGAGTGCTGGAGAGCAGCCCTGAGGAGAGGGACTTGGGGGTGCTGCTGCACAGGAAGCTCAACAGGAGCCAGCAGTGTGCACTTGCAGCCCAGAAAGCCAAGCAGAGCCTGGGCTGCAGCAGCAGAAATGTGGCCAGCAGGGCCAGGGAGGTGATTCTCCCCCTCTACTCTGCTCTGCTGAGACCCCACCTGCAGTACTGCATCCAATTCTGGAGCCCCCATTGCAAGAGGGACGTGGAGATGCTGGAGTGTGTCCAGAGCAGGGCCAGGAGGATGCTGAGAGGGCTGGAGCAGCTCTGCTGTGAGGACAGACTGAAAGAGTTGGGGCTGTTGAGTGTGGAGAAGAGGAGGCTCCCAGGTGACCTTCTTGTGGCCTTCCAGGATCTGAAGGGGGCCTACAAAAAAGCTGGGGAGGGACTTTTGAGGCTGTGAGGGAGTGCCAGGACTAGGGGGAATGGAGCAAAGCTGGAGGTGGGGAGATTGAGAGTGGAGGTGAGAAGGAAGCTGTTGAGCACGAGAGTGGTGAGAGGCTGGAATGGGTTGCCCAGGGAGGTGGTTGAGGCCCCACGGCTGGAGGTGTTTAAGGCCAGGCTGGCTGAGGCTGTGTGCAGGCTGCTCTAGGGTAGGGTGTCCCTGGGCATGGCAGGGGGGTTGGAACTAGATGATGCTTGTGGTCCCTTCCAACCCTGACTGACTCTATTCTATGACTTCAGCTGCCATTTAAATAGGGCTGGAGTGGGGTTCCCATTTCAGCTCCAGTTTCCTGGGGCTGCACTGGGGTCTCATGTTACCCCTTTGATGACATGTGCTGCAGTGCATTTCCTAGGGCATTATGAAGCCTGGGCATAAATAATTGAAGCTAAACTCTGGTTGTTAAAACGAAGCAGTAAAGTGTCTTTGGTGGTTAATTATCCTTCCTTCCTCCTCTCTCCCCCTCCCCTTTTAGAAGTTGAAGCACATTTAACAGCCCAGCAAAAGGTTTTCTATTTCCTCCAGCAGCTGAGGGCATCCTAAAATGTTCCACCAAATACAAGGGACATGATAGAAGTGTTTGGGATGGAAAAGACCTCCTAAGGTCACCCAGTCCAACCCCTTCTACAGTCATCAGGGACTTTCTCCACTAGATCAGGTTGGTCAGAGCTCTACTGAGCCTCAGCTTGAGTATCTCCAGGGATGGGGCCTCAACCACCTTCCTGGGCAACCCATCCAGTGTTACACCACCCTCATGGTGCAGAACTTGTTCCTAACATCCAATCTAAATCTGTTCTCCTCTAATTTCAAACCATTGTCCCTCATCCTATCATTGCAGGTCTTTTAAAGAGTCCCTCTCCAGCATCCTGGAAGGCTGCTATTAGGTTTCCCTGAAGCCTTCTCTTCTCCAGGCTGAACAACTCCAGCTCCCTCAGCCTGTCCTTGTAGCAGAGGTACTATCTGGGTTTACTTTGAGCATCAGCTCAGCCCCAGGGAAGCCAGAAGGTGTCAGTGACCAAATCCTGTTCAAAAGCCACCAGAAGCTTTGTTGGATTTAATGCTCAATGAACTCCCATTTAAGCAGCAGCTTTAGGAGACTCAGCTTCTCAATGGGATGATGCTCAGCTTCTGACTCACAGCTTCAGAAAGCCTGAAAAATCAGCCATGACCACACTTCTTCCTTACTTCTGGAAGGATGATCATAGAATCAAGCAGGTTGGAAGAGACCTCCAAGCTCAGCCACTCCAACCTAGCACCCAGCCCTAGACAATCAACCAGACCATGGCACTAAGTGCCTCAGCCAGGCTTGGCTTCAACACCTCCAGCCATGGTGACTCCACCACCTCCCTGGGCAGCCCATTCCAATGCCAATCACTCTCTCTGACAACAACTTCCTCCTAACAGCCAGCATAGACCTCCCCTGCCACAACTTGAGACTCTGTCCCCTTGTTCTCTTGCTGCTTGCCTGGCAGAAGAGACCAACCCCACCTGGCTACAGCCTCCCTTCAGGGAGTTGTAGGCAGCAATGAGGTCAGCCCTGAGCCTCCTCTTCTGATGTTCACAGGGAACCTTGTGCCCACCCTGCCCACGGTGCACACAGCACCTATGACTAGGTCCTGCCTGGCTCCATGTGGGGCCTTTTCCTTCTGCCATCTCACAGCCATTTGAGCAATAACAAATTTCCCTTCAGGAAAGGAAGTTCAAACAAAGAAGGTTTGCTTTCCTGTACCCTCCTCCCGCTCAGGAGGGGGCTTCATTCTGACCCCTCCAGCAACAGATCCCCACCACTGTGCGTGACTTATCCAGGCTTGCTCAGGGTACTTAAGGACTCCTGGCAGGAAGAAGCAGCACTTTGCTTTCCCCACGTCTTCCCTCGCCCTTCTCCCTCTCCTGAGCCCTGTCAGCTCTGATTAGGAGCTGGGCAGAGTCAGGAGCTCTCAGGCTGCCTATGTGCTGCTGACACCATGGGCGTGTTGCTTCAGGGGGCACCCCTAGGCTGCCACCTTCCTGCTTGCCTGCCCTGGGAGCTGGGCAGGGATACAGATCTGCATGCATGGTCCTGCAGGATGAGCACCTTCCCCTCTCCCTAGCACCTGCCAGACCTCAGGGAGCTACCCTCAGCAAAGCCTTTGGCCTCTAGGGCATGAGGGCCAGAACAAGGACCTGTGGGTTATAACAGAATCTCAGAAGGGTGAGAAAGGACCTTTAAAGGTCACCTGGTGCAAGCTCCCTGCAGCCAGCAGGCACATTTCCAACTAGAACAGGTTGCTCAGAGCCTCAAATAACCTGACCTGGAATGGATCCTACCACCTACCACTTCTCTGGGCAATCTGGGTTAGTGTCTCAGCCCTCTCAGTGAAAAAAAATCTTCCTCTATCCCATCTAAAGCCTCTTCTTTTAGTCTCAAACCATCACCCTTTGTCCTGTCACAATAGGACATGCTGAAAAGTTTTCTGTCAGCTTTCTTCTAGGCACTTTTCAGTACTGAAAGGCCACAGGAAGGCTTCCCTGGAGCCTTCTCTTCTCCAGACCAAACCAAGCCAACTCTCTCACCTGACCTTAAAGCAGAGGGCTTCCAGCCCTCAGATCCACATCATTGCTGTGGCCTCCTCTGGCCCCACTCTTAGAGTCAATAAGGTTGGAAGAGACCTCCAAGCTCAGCCACTCCAACCTGGCACCCAGCCCTCAACAATCAACCAGACCATGGCACTAAGTGCCTCAGCCAGGATTTGCTTCAACACCTCCAGGCATGGTGACTCCACCACCTCCCTGGGCAGCCCATTCCAATGCCAATCACTCTCTCTGACAACAACTGCCTCCTAACAGCCAGCCTAGACTTCCCCTACCACAACTTCAGACTGCATCCCCTTCTTCTGTTGCTGCTTGCCTGCAAGAAGAGACCAACCCCACCTGGCTACAGCCTCCCTTCAGGGACTTGCAGACAGCAATGAGGTCAGCCCTGAGCCTCCTCTTCTGCAGGCCAAACACCCCCAGCTCCCTCAGCCTCTCCTCACAGGGCTGTGCTCCAGGCCCCTCACCAGCTTCCTTGCCCTTCTCTGGACACCTTCCAGCACCTCAACATCTCTCTGGAATTGAGGAGCCCAGAACTGGACACAGCACTCAAGCTGTGGCCTGAGCAGTGCTGAGTACAGGGGCAGAAGAACCTCCCTTGTCCTGCTGGCCACACTCTTCCTGAGCCAGCCCAGGATGCCATTGGCTCTCCTGCCCACCTGGGCACACTGCTGCCTCATCTTCAGCTACTCTCTACCAGCACCCCCAGCTCCCCTCTGCCTGGCTGCTCTCAGCCACTCTGTCCCCAGCCTGTAGTGCTGCTTGGGGTTGTTGTGGCCAAAGTGCAGAACTCTGCACTTGGCCTTGTTCAATCTCATCCCCCTGGTCTCCACTCCAACAGGTCCATGCCTTTCCTATGCTGAAGACTCCAGTGCTGGTCCCAACACTGCAGCTGGGGTCTCGGCAGAGCAAAGGGGCAGAATCCCCTCCCTCCAGCAGCTGCTCACCTGCTGGGAATCAGCCCAGGACACAAACCCAGATAACATTGCCGGCTGGCAAAACCTCTGCATTAAATAAACCCTGTGGATGTTTCACAACCAGCCATGAAAAGCATTTCATTTAACACCTCAGAGCTATTTATAGCAGTGGTTAATTCACTCTATTCTTCTGCTGCATATCTTTTTTTCCTTCCCACCCCTCCTTTTTGCATGCCACAGTCACAGGAGCCACTTGCCCACTGCCTGGTTCTCCCTGGGGAGCATGTTGGCTCTTTCTGCCAGGTCCCACCTGAAGTCAGTGGTCTCTGTCACAACATCATAACTCATCTCTGCAGACAGGTGGGATGTCCTGAGAGGAGGGGCTGGCTGGGGGATGGAAGGACAGACATCCAGGTGGGAGGAAAACAAACTTCCTTGATGAAAAAGAAACAGCAGATAAGTAAAGACAAGGACAAAAGCAGGGGAGCCTCTGTTTTTTTCCACTCCCCTTCACTGGGCAGGCATTTCCACATCACATGCAGGACCAGCAGTTCCTACAAGGGGAAAGCCAACCTGCCACACACACAGATGCTCTTCAGCTGCCTTGTGACAGCCCAGCAGAGCAGCCACGGGGCCTTGGCAAGGCAGGAAAAGATGGGCTATTGACCCAGGCAGAGGAGCTGTGGCACTGGGGAAATACAGCCAAGGCAGTCACCGCTCCTGAGCGCGGCCAGAAGAGGGAGAGTGGAAATTCCCATCGGGCAAACACAAACGTGATGGATGGCATTGCCATCACCCATCCCAGCACTGTGCTTCCAACCACCTCTCCCCACTGATTGCTCTCTCCCTTTGTTTTCTTTTCTTTTTTAAAAGACAGTGTCTTTTAACTAACCTTTTGGTGGCTAAAATTGTACTTCTTTTTAGCTACCAAAACTGCTGTCTACAACTACCTGAAGGGAAGGGGGTTGCTCTCTTTGGCCAGGCAACAGCAACAGAACAAGAGGACACAGTCTCAAGTTGTGCCTGAGGAGGAAGAGTGTGGTCAGTAGGACAAGGGAGGTTCTTCTGCCCCTGTACTCAGCACTGCTCAGGCCACAGCTTGAGTGCTGTGTCCAGTTCTGGGCTCCTCAATTCAAGAGAGATGTTGAGGGACTGGAAGGTGTCCAGAGAAGGGCAAGGAAGGTGGTGAGGGGCCTGGAGCACAGCCCTGTGAGGAGAGGCTGAGGGAGCTGGGGGTGTTTGGCCTGGAGAAGAGGAGGCTCAGGGCTGACCTCATTGCTGTCTACAACTCCCTGCAGGGAGGCTGTAGCCAGGTGGGGTTGGTCTCTTCTTCCAGGCAACCAGCAAGAGAAGAAGGGGACAGAGTCTGAAGTTGTGGCAGGGAGCTCTAGGCTGGCTGTTAGGAGGAAGTTGTTGTCAGAGAGAGTGATTGGCATTGGAATGGGCTGCCCAGGGAGGTGGTGGAGTTGCTGTGCCTGGAGGTGTTGAAGCAAAGCCTGGCTGAGGCACTCAGTGCCATGGTCTGGTTGATTGTCCAGGGCTGGGTGCTAGGTTGGAGTGGCTGAGCTTGGAGGTCTCTTCCAGCCTGATTCCATGACCAAATCATGGCTCTTTGTGTGTCCTGGGCGACTGCAGATATCAGAGCAGACACGTGGCAAAGCAGGAGGATGCTGGAGAGGCGGAAACTCAGGAGAGAACAGAGAGGCAGTTCAACAAGGTTCAGAAGGTGGGGAGGAGATGTAGAGATTATGCTAGATCAAAAGGATAATTACTTTTGGTTCCATTTCCCTATCTGCATCACTCTACCGGTTACGCGAGAAGCAGAGCAGCTGTGCCGGTTTCCAGCTTCTGAGCATGCCTCTGGTGTGAAGAAAACGTTTCCAAAGCCCCACCAATAAATACCAACCCTTCCTCAGACCTGCTCACTATGTATGCAGGAGCAGGAGAGGCAAACCCAGCGAGAGACCTGAAGATTTTGTTTGCAAGACCTGGAGATTTTGTTTGCCAGACCTGGGGATTTAGTCTACAAATGTTTCTCCTGGCACTCGCTGCCTCCTGAGGGGTCAAGGAGCAGCAGCAGTACAGAATGGAATCACATCTGCCCTGTCCTCCCAGAAGCAAAGATATATCTGGTCAGGGTTTGGCATCCTAGTGATTTGCCATTGGAATGGGCTGCCCAGGGAGGTGGTGGAGTCACCGTCCCTAGAGGTGTTGAAGTAAAGCCTGGCTGAGGCACTTAGTGCCATGGTCTGGCTGATTGGACAGGGCTGGGTACTAGGTTGGACTGGATGAGCTTGGAGGTCTCTTCCAACCTGCTTGAACTGTCTCAGGAAAAGCCACTCATCCCAGTCAGCAGAGAAATGAGTCCCAGTGTGAGCTGACATCCTTGCTCATGCGCAGTCACCCATTCCCCAGCCACAAAGGGTGCTGAAGAGTGGAGGAGGCAGGATCTGCCTCCTTGCTCTACCTGAAAGCCTGTGGTAGATGGCCCAGATAGGGTTTCTGATTGCTCTTCCCTCCTGAGAGGCTGTTCCCAAAGCAGCTGCTGCAAAATCTTGCCCTTCACAGCCTTTTCATGCTGGGCGAGTGGCAGCTTGCCTGGGAGTGATGGTCTCCATCTACAGCAGAGCTAAAGGGGGGTGTTAGGATTGGGCTAGAAGCAGAGCTGGTGTTGCCAGCTCTGGTCCTAATCCTTTGTCCTGCAGCTGTCTGTGCCCAGAGGAACCCATAGCAGCTGGAAGTGTCTGTGTGTGAACATGTCCCACCTGAAAAAAGGAGACACAGAGCTGTGTGTGCAAAACAGGAGCCTCCTGAGCCTCAAGCAAAACACCTCCCCACTTTCCTTGTCCCCAGCATAGTCTCCCTGCCCAGAGAGCCATGGGGAGGAGATCCTACTGAAGCAACTCAAAACATCTCCCCATCCTCCATGTGCCCAAAATAGCCTCCCTGCCCAGAGAGCTGTGGGGAAGAGATCCTGCTGAAGCAACTCAAAACATCTCCCCATCCTCCATGTGCCCAAAATAGCCTCCCTGCCCAGAGAGCTGTGGGGAAGAGATCCTGCTGAAGCAACTCAAAACATCTCCCCACTCTCCTTGTCCCCAAAATAGCCTCCCTGCCCAGAGAGCTGTGGGGAGGAGATCCTGCTGAAGCAACTCAAAACATCTCCCCATCCTCCATGTGCCCAAAATAGCCTCCCTGCCCAGAGAGCTGTGGGGAGGAGATCCTGCTGAAGCAACTCAAAACATCTCCCCATCCTCCATGTGCCCAAAATAGCCTCCCTGCCCAGAGAGCTGTGGGGAGGAGATCCTGCTGAAGCAACTCAAAACATCTCCCCACTCTCCTTGTCCCCAAAATAGCCTCCCTGCCCAGAGAGCTGTGGGGAGGAGATCCTGCTGAAGCAACTCAAAACATCTCCCCACTCTCCTTGTCCCCAAAATAGCCTCCCTGCCCAGAGAGCTGTGGGGAGGAGATCCTGCTGAAGCAACTCAAAACATCTCCCCATCCTCCATGTGCCCAAAATAGCCTCCCTGCCCAGAGAGATGTGGGGAGGAGATCCTGCTGAAGCAACTCAAAACATCTCCCCATCCTCCATGTGCCCAAAATAGCCTCCCTGCCCAGAGAGATGTGGGGAGGACATCATACCAAAGTAACCCAGCTGGGTACGAAGCCTGATGACAGCTTAAAAGCTGTCTGGGTGCTGGGGATGAAGGCACTTCTCTTCTAGGCTTGCCAACAGAAGAGTTTTGCAAGCAGAAGGCAAACACCCAGCAGCTGCAGGTCCAGGGCTGACTGGGGAGGCAGCACTATCCCAGCACCGCTTGCTGGTGGCAAGCAAGCTGGCAGGATCACCTTGCCTTGCCATCAGCACCAGGCTCTTTGAAGTGCCATAATCAGCTAAGATGATGCCAGATGATTGCCAGGAAGGCAGTGTCTCAAGAGCAAGCCACAAATCCTCCCAGCAGAGGTGACAATAGATATCAAATCACCCCAGAGGAGCTTGGCCAGAGCTCCCAGCTCTCTAGCACCTGCAAGCCGTGGGTGAACGTGATGCTTGGTAGGGATGAGCATCAACACCTAGGCACACAGAAGCTCACCTCACATGCAGCTTCCCACTCCTCCACAAGCCACCATTGCTGCCACTGGCTCCACATCAGTGTCATAGAATCAACCAGGTTGGAAGAGACCTCCAAGCTCAGCCAGTCCAACCTAGCACCCAGTCCTGTCCAACCAACTAGACCATGTCCTAGGGACTCTTAGCCAGCAGGTCCCTTCACTTGCCTGGGGAAGGAGACCTCCTAAGAAGAAAGAAGATCATGTGGATGTACTTACAGTTAGGACAAAAATCTCTTGGTGAGGCCAACCATGAGCCTCGATGGTCCCTTTGACAGCTTCTGGGGCTTCTCATCCTTCTCCTGCCACCACTGGAGCCAGCTGTCTGCTCTCAATTCCATATCAATACTGTGCTTAATTTACAGGGCAATAAAAGTTAATTAATGCTGTAGTTACCAGGCCATTACAATGTAATTATTGGTTAATTGGATTATAAGTTATGCAATTTCCGACCAAGTGCTTATTGCTTAGGTAATAAAACAGAAGATATTTATGTAGTGATTAATTGATGCAATCCCAAGCAGGCATAGAGATGGGGACAAGAGGGTGCTGACTGGGCTGGCACCAGACAAGAACCCTGAGCCTCAGCACCAGGCAAGGTTGTATGGCCAGAGGGAGATGTGGTAACCAGCTCCATGAGGGTGCTGGGAGTGGTTCTGCCCCACGTTGGGATGTAGAATCACAGAATGGTTTGGGATGGAAGGGACCTCTAAAGGTCATCGAGTCCAATCCTGCTGCAGTGAGCAGGGACAACTTCAACTACAGCAGGCTGCTCAGAGCCCCAAATAACTTGATCCTGAGTGCTGCACTGGGGGCAATCTGGGCCTGGGTCTCACCATTCTCAGAGTAAACACATTTCTTCCTTCTCTCTAGTCTGAATCCTCTTCATAAAATCAGTCAGGGTTGGAAGGGACCACAAGGATCAGCCAGTTCCAACCCCCCTGCCATGCCCAGGGACACCCTACCCTAGAGCAGGCTGCACACAGCCTCATCCAGCCTGGCCTTAAACACCTCCAGCCATGGGGCCTCAACCACCTCCCTGGGAAACCCATTCCAGCCTCTCACCACTCTCAGGATCAACAACTTCCTCCTCACAGCCACTCTCAATCTCCCCACCTCCAGCTTTGCTCCATTCCCCCTAGTCCTGGCACTCCCTCACAGCCTAAAAAGTCCCTCCCCAGCTTTTTTGGAGGCCCCCTGCAGATCCTGGAAGGCCACAAGAAGGTCACCTGGGAGCCTCCTCTTCTCCAGACTCAACAGCCCCAACTCTTTCAGTCTGTCCTCACAGCAGAGCTGCTCCAGCCTTCTCAGCATCCTCCTGGCCCTTCTCTGGACACACTCCAGCATCCCCACATCCCTCTTGCAATGGGGGCTCCAGAACTGGATTCTTTTAGTTTAAACCATCACCCCTTGTCCTGTCACAATAGGCCCTGCTAAAAGTCTGTTCCCAACTTTCTGATTGCTCTCTTTAAATACTGAAAGGCCACCAGAAGGTCTCCCTGGAACCTTCTCCTCTCCAGGCTGAACGACCCCAACTCTCTCAGCCAGACTTCAGAGCAGAGGGCTTCAATCCCTCACATCCTTCCTGTGGCATTCTGTTCCAACCTGGTCGATTCTATGAATCCTAAGAGGTCACTTCCAACCCCTATCATTGCTATTCCTTTCTCTAGATCTGCTCCAAGGGGTTCATGTCCTCACAATGAGAACCCCAGAGCTGGACCCAGCACTGCAGGTGGGCTTGTGGGCAGACGACAGCAGCAGAGCCAAGATTTCTCCTTGGCTGTGTATCTCTGCCATGATCTACCTCCAAACTTTTAATGTCCTGATTGCATTTTGTAGAACAGCTTGAGTTGGAAGGGACTTGAACAATCATCTGGTTCCAACTCCCCTGCTATGGGCCATTTCCTTGGCTTTCTGCTGACCATGGAGCAGCTACCTGCAGCTGCCTGCACGGAGAGCTACCAATAGATCTCGGTCTCAGAAGCTGCTTTGCTCTTCCACCTCCTACTGCCCTGTGAGAAGGGAGTAGAGGGAAACAGCTCCCAAGAAGCAGAACGTGAAGGCAGGAGACTGCTCCCACAGTTGCCCTTTCAGGTTGGATGAGTCTCATCAGCTGCTCCACTTGTGTCTCACCTTGCTTCCCTTGCACTCAGCCAGCTTTGGGAATGAAAAGGGAAGCTGCTGCAGAGGAGCACCTGGGGCTACAGATGACTTTAGCACAGAGCTGGAGCCTGAATGGTATCAGAGCAGGATTTAATTCACTCCTGAAATGGCTGCTAGGTTTTGGTGTGTGGGAAGCAGGCACCCATGTGGCATAGCTGGACCAACCAGGAAGCCCTCAAAGCACAAAGGATCAAGAGTACAGGTCTCCATCAACACAAAACAGGCCAGATTCACAGAATGACAGGGATTGGAAGGGAACTCTTAGAATCATAGAATTAGCCAGGTTGGAAGAGACCTCCAAGATCATCCACTCCAGCCTAGCACCCAGCCCTATCCAATCAATCAGACCACAGCACTAAGTGCCTCATCCAGGCTTTTCAATAAGTCCAACTCCCCTGCCAGAGCAGGACTACACAGACTAGCTCAGGTCACAGAAGAACACATCCAGACAGGGCTGGAAATGCTCCACAGAAGGAGACTCCACAACCTCTCTGGGGAGCCTATTTCAGTGCTCTGTGACCCTTACAGTAAAGAAGTTCCCCCTTGTGCTGAGGTGGTCAACTACACCATAGAATCATAGAATGGAGCAGATTGGAAGAGACCTCCAAGCTCATCCACTCCAACCTAGCACCCAGCCCTGGACAATCAACCAGACCATGGCACTAAGTGCCTCAGCCAGGCTTGGCTTCAACACCTCCAGGCACAGCAACTCCACCACCTCCCTGGGCAGCCCATTCCAATGCCAATCACTCTCTCTGACAACAACTTCCTCCTAACATCCAGCCTAGACCTCCCCTGCCATAACTTCAGACTCTATCCCCTTCTTCTCTTGCTGCTTGCCTGGCAGAAGAGACCAACCCCACCTGGCCACAGCCTCCCTTCAACTAGTTGTAGAGAGCAATGAGGTGAAGGGGCAGCAGGGATAAACTGGAACACAGGCAGTTCCACCTCAATATGTGGTAAAACTTTACTGTGAGGGTGCTGGAGCCTTAGAACAGGCTGCTCAGAGAGATTGTGGAGTCTCCTTCTCTGGAGACTTTCAACACCCATCTGGATGCATTCCTGTGTGAGCTGCCTTAGGTGCTTCTGCTTTGGCATGGGGGATTGGACTCGATGGTCTCTGGTGGTCCCTTCCCACCCTCAACATCCCATGAGTGCCTTTTTTTTTGTTGTTTAGCTGAACATTTCTCACTAAATAAGTCAGATGGAGAGAGGCAGCTTGTCTAGATATCAATGCAGCAAGCTAAAAAATGTTCAAAAGAGCTTACAAAAGTAAACAAAGCAAAGCGTGAGAGAAATCCAAATGGTTCCCTCCTCCTCCTCTGCTCCCCTCCCTCCTCTGGTTAAACTTTTAATTGCTGGGAACTCAAAGCAGCTCCAATTTCTGCTGGGAAAAAAAAAAAAAGTGCTCCCTTGCACTTCAGAGAAGTTTCCTTTGCTCTAGGAGCCTTGGGAGCAGGATGGGGCTTTGCTTCATGGGTCAGATGGGCTGTGCAGGGAAGCAGGGCATTTCAGAGGCAAGCCAAAAAGGCTCTGGGTGCTTATTAAGCATCTTTCTTTGCAGGGGGAAAATCACAAATCAAAGGAGGTTGTTTGGCCCTGAGTCATGCAGTGAATGGCCTTTAGCATGGTTTGCCCTTTTTTCCCATGAGCAGGCTGTGCCTTTTCTTTTCCCTCCCTAAATGAACCATGACGAGCCCCAATCCAAACAGTAATAACAGCAATAATAACAGCAATTATCCCAGCAAAAAACATTAATCATTAAAAAAACTCTTTTAGTTAGTTAGTTAAGGGTTTGGTTTTTTTAAAGCCACCTCTCTCAAGAGGACTAAAGCCACTGGTGTCTGCTGCTGGCACAGTATTCCTGCTCATACCAGCACCTTTCTGGCTGGGAACATGCTGACCTATAGCTCCACTAGGTGCTTGATGCTCAGAAGCAAAGGCTACCATCCAAGCAAGTGTGGAGCTGTTGGAGGGTAGGAGAGTCCTGCAGAGAGACCTGGCCAGGCTGGATGGGTGGGCAGAGGCCAATGGGATGAGACTGAACAAGGCCAAGTGCAGGGTTCTGCACTTTGGCCACAACAACCCCAAGCAGTGCTACAGAAATAGACTTGGGGGTGCTGGTTAAAATTGGCTGAAGATGAGGCAGCAGTGTGCCCAGGTGGGCAAGAGAGCCAATGGCATCCTGGGCTGGCTCAGGAAGAGTGTGACCAGCAGGACAAGGGAGGTTCTTCTGCCCCTGTACTGAACACTGGCCAGGCTACACCTTGAGTGCTGTGTCCAGTTCTGGGCTCCTCAAGAGAGGACTTGAGATCCTCTCAAAGATGCAAGAGAGATGTTGAGGTGCTGGAAGGTGTCCAGAGAAGGGCAAGGAAGCTGGTGAGGGGTCTGGAGCACAGCCCTGTGAGGAGAGGCTGAGGGAGCTGGGGGTGTTTGGCCTGCAGAAGAGGAGGCTCAGGGCTGACCTCATTGCTGTCTACAACTACCTGCAGGGAGGCTGTAGCCAGGTGGGGTTGAGCTCTTCTGCCAGGCAGACAGCAACAGAACAAGGGGACACAGTCTTAAGCTGTGCCATGGGAGGTCTAGGCTGGATGTCAGGATGAAATTGTTGCCACAGAGTGATTGGCATTGGAATGGGCTGCCCAGGGAGATGGTGGAGCCACTGTGCCTGGAGGTGTTGAAGCCAAGCCTGGCTGAGGCACTTAGTGCCATGGTCTGGTTGATTGGCCAGGGCTGGGTGCAAGGTTGGTCTGGCTGATCTTGGAGGTCTCTTCCAACCTGGTTGACTCTATGATTCCATATGCAAGACTACATACAACAAATCTACTCACAACCTGGGAAAGGCCTGAATACATGACAGGACACAAATTCCAGCTCCCAGCCCAGCTTCCACATATCCAAGGGGACGAAACCATCCAAAAGTGAACATCCTGCCAGGTGCTTTCATGGTGGCAGCTCCTCTCTATCCCTTGGATTATGCCTTTGTGACATTTGCAGCGCTTAAAAAGAGCAGCAGGGGGATGGGAGGGGGCAGGGGGGAGGATGCTGCTTTCTGTGGCTGGTATTTAAAAGCTTCTTTTCATAACCCTGACCTGCTTCACCCTTCAACATAACCAATCAATCTTCCCTTAAATTGTTTAGCTTCTAGTCAAACACAGGGAGCCTCACTGAGGTAAATATTATGTTTGCTCACTGTGTAAGCCTGTCCCAGACCTCTCTATAGGATGGGCATGCAAAGGGGGAGAGGGATGAAAATGCCCAGCTCCTGCTCCTAGCAGGATGCTTTCCTGCTGTGCTGGATGGCAAGTTCTCCATGAGACCAGACTTGGAGATGAGCTGAGGTGGGAATAATGTGATACCAAACATGCCAGTTTCATACAACAGTTGGGATTGGAAGAGACTTTTTAGGTCAGGTAGTCTAAGCATTAACTCAGCACTGTCAGGGTACCACTGAACCATGTCCCTCAGCATCACATCTACATGGCTTTGAAATCACTCCAGAGATGGAGACTCCACCATTACTCTGGAGAGCCTAATGCAGGGTTTAACAACCATGGCTGGGCAGAGGCCAAGGGGATGAGATTGAACAAGGCCAAGTGCAGAGTTCTGCACTTTGGCCACAACAACCCCAAGCAGCACTACAGGCTGGGGACAGAGTGGCTGAGAGCAGCCAGGCAGAGAGGGAGCTGAGGGTGCTGGTAGAGAGTAGCTGAAGATGAGGTAGCAGTGTGCCCAGGTGGGCAGCAGAGCCAATGGCATCCTGGGCTGGCTCAGAAAGAGCATGGCCAGTAGGACAAGGGAGGTTCTTCTTCCCACCCCTGTGCTCAGCACTGCTCAGGCCACACCTTGAGTGCTGTGTCCAGTTCTGGGCTCCTCAATTCAAGAGAGATGTTGAGGTGCTGGAAGGTGTCCAGAGAAGGGCAAGGAAGCTGGTGAGGGTCCTGGAGCACAGCCCTATGAGGAGAGGCTGAGGGAGCTGGGGGTGTTTGGCCTGCAGAAGAGGAGGCTCAGGGCTGACCTCATTGCTGTCTACAACTGCCTGAAGGGAGGCTGTAGCCAGGTAGGGTTGGTCTCTTCTGCCAGGCAAGCAGCAACAGAACAAGGGGACACAGTCTTAAGCTGTGCCAGGGAAGGTCTGGGCTGGCTGTTAGGAGGAAGTTGTTGTCAGAGTGATTGGCATTGGAATGGGCTGCCCAGGGAGGTGGTGGAGTCACTGTGCCTGGAGGTGTTGAAGCCAAGCCTGGCTGAGGCACTTAGTGCCATGGTCTGGTTGATTGGGCAGGGCTGGAGTGGGTGAGCTTGAAGGTCCATTGCATCCTGGTTGATTCTATGATTTGCATGAATAAATCATTCCCAGCGTCCAAGCTAAACCTCATCTCGTGTATCCTCAGTTTCTTTCCTCTGATTCTATCACCTGATACTAGGGAGAAGAGAACAACTTCTATCTGGCTCCAACCTCCTTTCAGTTAGTTGCAGAGAGCAGTGAGGTCTCCCCTCAGCCTCCTTGTTTCCAGGCTAAACAATCCCAGTTTCCTCAGCTGCTCCTGAGGTCTGTTCCTCAGAGGTCTGCTCCTGCACTGTTCTCCAGACCCTTCACCATCTTCATCATAGGGTTGGAAGGGACTACAAGGATCATCCAGTTCCAACCCCTCTGCCATGGGCATGGACACCCTACCCTGGATCAGGCTGCACACAGCCTCCTTCAGCCTGGCCTTAAACACCTCCAGCCACGTCCAGGGACGGTGCCTCCATCATCTCCCTGGGCAGCCCATTCCAATGCCAATCACTCTCTCTGCCAACAACTTCCTCCTGACATCCAGCCTAGACCTCCCCTGGCACAACTTGAGGCTGTGTCCCCTTGTTCTGTTGCTGGTTGCCTGGGAGAAGAGACCAACCCCACCTGGCTACAACGTCCCTTCAGGTAGGTGTACACAGCAATGAGGTCAAGAAAAGTCTGGATGAGGCACTTGGTGCCATGGTCTAGTTGACTGGATAGGGCTGGGGGATAGGTTGGACTGGATGATCTTGGAGGTCTCTTCCAACATGGTTGATTCTATGATTCTATGAGGCCTCAACCACCTCTCTGGGAAACCCATTCCAGCCTCATTCTCATGATGAACAATTTCCTCTTCGCATCCAGGCATTGCTCTTCTTTAGACAGACCCCAACACCTCAACATCAGCTAAGCTCAGCCAGATGAAGTGGCTGGCATGAGGTTTACAACATCCCTTGAGGTGTTGAAGGAAAGCCTGGCTGAGGCACTTAGTGCCATGGTCTGGTTGACTGGACAGGGTTGGATGCTAGGTTGGACTGGCTGAGCTTGGAGGTCTCTTCCAACCTGGTTGATTTTATGTGCTTAGCACCAGCCTATGCTTGATACTGAGGTCCTCCTTTTAGCTACCCAACTTCTTGTGGCCCAAATTGCAGCCCTGTTGTCTCAAGTTAAGCTGGGTGCATCCTACATCTTCCAACCTGCTTGACTCTATGATTATTCTATCATCTTCCAGGTCACCAGATCCTGTTGCATCCTGTTTTGTGCAGGCTGCTCAGAGCCTCTGCCTCCCCAGCTGAGGTTAAGGAGAGAGCTCTGCTACTGAAACCAACATTTTTTTCCCCTCCCCCTCCAGTTGGGGCTTGACCACATGAATAAAACCCCCCTTTTTTTTTTCCAGCTCCAGTTTACAAGCCAACCACCAATCCCAAGCTCCCAGTGCAGAGGCATTCCCTCATTATCCAAGAACATCTCAGAATACTTAATCCTGCTAAACTCCTGAGCACACCGATACCTTCTAGCAACGAGAGCCACAGCTTAATTAACACAGGTTAATTAACAAGCCAAGGAGTGGGAGGAGGAGGAGGGAGGGGCAGTTTTACAAGCCAACCTGGTTTGCCTCTCCTACACCCTGTGTGCTGCTGTGACTATTTTCAGGCTGGTTTCTACACCATCTCGCTCTGCGCTCCTGGCTCTCAGCCCATTTCCTTGTAGAGCCCAAAATAAAGGGCAAAGGTGTGGATGCATGGCCACCAAAAATGCCATCCAGGGTGCATGCTCCCTGCTGTCCCCTGGGAGCCCATGGGACAGCTGAAAATGAAGGGAGCTAAAGAGGGGAAAGCAGCAGAGTAAAAGCAGAGCTATTGCGGCTGTTTTATGAGCCTTACCGCTTGCTGTCTGCAGAAATGCTCTGCTGGAACAGGTCCAGAGGAGGCCACAGAAAGGAGCTGAGGGATGGAAGCCCTCTGCTGTGACGCCAGTCTGAGAGAGCTGGGGTTGTTCAGCCTGGAGAAGACCTTCTGGTGGCCTTTCAGTATTTAAAGGGAGCTATCAGAAAGCTGGGGACAGACTTTTGGCAGGGCCTGTTGCGACAGGAGGAGGAGGAGGTGAGGGATGTAAATTAAAAGAGGGACATTTAGACTAGAGAGAAGGAAGAAATGTTTTACACTGAGGGTGGTGAGACACTGGCCCAGGTTTCCTGGAGAGGTGTCAGAAACCGCTTCCTAGACCCATTTCAGGCCAGGCTGTTTTGGGCTTTAATCACCCACCCTAGCTGCAGATGTTCCTGCTGACGGCAGGGCAGGTTGGACTAGATGGCTTTTAGAGGTCCCTTCCAACCCAAACCAGTCTGTGATTGCATAATTCTACATCCCACCACTGATGGGCCAGCCCCTGCCTCTCTTGAAGACAGCTTCTCTCTTCCTTGCCAGCCAGACTAGAGCAAGCCACACTCCAGCTTCAACAAGAAGCCCTTCACTCACTGCTCTTGACCCCTTGGGATTCTTGAAGCCATCCCAGGGACATCCTCGTCACTTGGGGTCACCCATCACCAGTGGAGTTAATTCTGCTTAATGGACACACAAGCAGTGAGGTCTCCCCTCAGTCTCCTTGTCTCCAGACTAAACAACCCCAGTTCCCACAGCTGCTCCTGAGGTCTGCTTCTCAGAGAACTGCTCCTGCCCTGTTCTTCAGACCCTTCACCATCTTCATCATAGAATAAGCCAGGGCTGGAAAGGACCACAAGGATAGTCTAGTTCTAGCCCCCCTGCCATGGGCAGGGACACCCTACCCTAGAGCAGGCTGCCCACAGCCTCAGCCAGCCTGGCCTTAAACACCTCCAGCCATGGGGCCTCAACCACCTCCCTGGGAAACCCATTCCAGCCTCTCACCACTCTCATGATCAACAAATTCCTCCTCACCTCCAGCTTTGCTCCATTCCCCCTAGTCCTGACACTCCCTGACAGCCTAAAAAAGTCCCTCCCCAGCTTTTCTGGAGGCCCCCTTCAGATCCTGGCAGGCCATAAGAAGGTCACCTGGGAGCCTCCTCTTCTGCAGACTGCACAGCCCCAACTCTTCCAGTCTGTCCTCATGGGAGAGGTGCTCCAGCCCTCTGAGCATCCTCCTGGCCCTAATGAAGCAAAGCTAATTGTCCCCACTCTGTTTGTTTAAATAAGATAATGAAAAGCCAGGTTTGTGCCAGAGAAGAAAGAAAAACACCACATTGTCCCCCTGCCAAATCTCTGCCTTTCCAGAGGGTGTCCTTTTTGCACGGCAGTGCCCTCCCCAGGGTCAAATCCTGTGGTCCAGGTGAAGACAAGCACCTCCCAAACAAAACCTTAGTCTGCCACAGCCCTGTTACAGGCTTCTTTGCCAGGGAACAAGCATCTGGCTGATGTGGTCTCAGGCTCAAACACCAACTTACCAACACCAACTCAAGGAAAAAATACATCCAAGGCTCAGAATATCTCCGTGCATCACTCAGATGTGTATTTCCCACCACAAGAAGAGTAAGGAGGCTTGAAAAGCAAGACAGACTTAGAAGACAGCACTTAACCCATTGCCTGGAAGCATTACTCCCAAACACAAGTCCCTGCCTTCAAGCTAAGACAAAAGTATATCAGAGGAAACACCACATAGGGAAAACAGCAGGAGGTGTTGGGAGGAAGGGAAAGAGTTGTGGACGGTGAGCAAGCAGTAAGAGCAGTGTGGCATTAATTGGTATAATGGCCAATACTGTCCCAAAGTTATCCCTTGCTCATCTCCTTCCTCCAGAGCCCTTTTTTCAGGTAAGGAAAAATAAAGAATCATAGAATCAAGCAGGTTGGAAGAGACCTCCAAGCTCAGCCACTCCAACCTAGCACCCAGCCCTGGACAATCAACCAGACCATGGCACTAAGTGCCTCAGCCAGGCTTGGCTTCAACACCTCCAGGCACAGCAACTCCACCACCTCCCTGGGCAGTCCATTCCAATGCCAATCACTCTCTCTGACAACAACTTCCTCCTAACAGCCAGCCTAGACCTCCTCTGCCACAACTTCAGACTGTGTCCCCTTGTTCTCTTGCTGCTTGCCTGGCAGAAGAGACCAACCCCACCTGGCTACAGCCTCCCTGCAGGCAGTTGTAGACAGCAATGAGGTCAGCCCTGAGCCTCCTCTTCTGCAGGCTGCACACCCCAGCTCCCTCAGCATCTCCTCACAGGGCTGTGCTCCAGGCCCCTCACCAGCTTCCTTGCCCTTCTCTGGACACCTTCCAGCACCTCAACATCTCTCTTGAATTGAGGAGCACAGAACTGGACACAGCACTCAAGGTGTGGCCTGAGCAGTGCTGAGCACAGGGGCAGAAGAACCTCCCTTGTCCTACTGGCCACACTCTTCCTGAGCCAGCCCAGGATTCCATTGGCTCTCCTGCCCACCTGGGCACACTGCTGCCTCATCTTCAGTTGGCTGTCAACCAGCACCCCCAGCTCCCTCTCTGCCTGGCTGCTCTCAGCCACTCTGTTCCCATCCTGAAGTGCTGCCTGGGGAACAACAACAACCCACAAGAACAACAAAAAGGCAGACAAATCACTTTTTTTCACCCCCTTCTCAACGAAGTGTTGAGGGTTTTTTTGGCCAAGAGCAGATAAGGAGTGCTGCAGTGTTTGTCATCATTAGGTTAGAGAGGCTGCCAAAACATAACAGCATTAAAGCTGGAGGCATTGTGGGTAATGGCATGCAAATTGCTACAGAGGCACTGGGAAGCAAGGCCACTGCCTGAGCAATGTGAAAGGGACACTGCCAACTACCCTTCTCAATGTGATTTTTTTCCTGGGCCTTACTTTTGGCAGCACTGTTGGAAAAGTTAGTAGCTATGGGGCCTCAGCCTGCTTGATCCATCCCAGGTGAGCTCTTGTGCCTTACTTGTAGGTGCCAAGCACCAGTGGTGACTGCAGCAAAGCTCTGGGCATAGCCTGGGAGCAAGTGGGGACTGCTCTGCTATTGCTTACTCCTCTGAGTGACAAAACCATCAGAGAATGGTTTGGGTTGGAAGGGACCTTAAAGATCATAGAATCAGTCAGGGTTGGAAGGGAGCACAAGGAGCAGCCAGTTCCAACCCCCCTGCTATGCCCAGGGACACCCTACCCTAGAGCAGGCTGCACACAGCCTCAGCCAGCCTGGCCCTAAACACCTCCAGCCATGGGGCCTCAACCACCTCCCTGGGCAACCCATTCCAGCCTCTCACCACTCTCATGATCAACAACTTCCTCCTCACGACCACTCTCAATCTCCCCACCTCCAGCTTTGCTCCATTCCCCCTAGTCCTGGCACTCCCTCACAGCCTAAATAGTCCCTCCCCAGATTGTCTGGTTCCAACCCCCTTGCCATGAGCAGGGACACCTTCCACTAGAGCAGGCTGCTCAAGGCTCTGCCCAACCTGGTCTTCAACACTTCCATGGAGGGGGCACCCACATCCTCTCTGGGCAAACAGTTCCAGTGCCTCACCACCCTCCCTGGAAAGAATTTATTCCAGATCTGCAGTCTAAATCTGCCCTTTTCCAGCCTAAAACCACTGCCCCTCACCCTATTCCCTATGGGCCCTGGTGAAAAGCCTCTTCCCAGCTTTTCTGTAGGCACCATGCTGGCACTGGAGGGCAAGGTACTGGAGGAGAAGTACTCTCCCAGCCTTTTGCCATAGAAGAGGTGCTCCAGCCCTCTGATCATATTCATTGCCCTCCTCTGAACCTACTCCAACAGTTCAGTGTCACAGACTCACAGGACTTCTTAGATTGGAAAAGGCCTTCAATGCTCCAGCTACTCTCCACCTCACATCCCTCTCCCAAAGGTGCAGCATCCAGATCTGGAGCACGCCTCAACACACACACAGACACACACATATCCCACTTCTCCACTCCCAGAAGAAAACAGCCTCCTAATTTTCATGCCAATAAGCTTCCTAGAGAATCATTGCAGGTGAAGACTTTAAGATCATAGAGTCTAACCATGAGCTAACTCTAACACCAAGCTGGCAAGTCACAGAATCAAGAACATCTTAGATTGGCAAAGCCCTTCAAGCTCATCCAGTCCAGTCATTGGTTTCACACTGACAAGTCCTTGAGCAAACCAAAGCCCTCAGCACAACATCTCATCACTGGGAATCACTATGCTTGGAAAGCACCACCAGCATCAGCCAGTCCAACCTTCAGCTCAGCAGCCTTCATCACCAGACCACAGCCTCAAGCACCACATCCACTCTCCTCTGAAACACCTCCAGGGATGGTGACTCCACCATCTCCCTGGGCAGCCTGTGCCAGTGCCTGACCACCTGCTCAGGAAACAACTTCCTCCCAACAGCCAACCTAAACCTCCCCTGATGCAACTTGAGGCCATTTCCTCTTGTCCTATCATTAGTAACTGGGGAGAAGAGACCAGATCCAGCCTCCCTGCAACCTCCTTTTAGGTAGCTGTAGAGGGCAGTAAGGTCCCCTCTCAGCCTCCTCTTCTCCAGACTAAACACCCCCAGCTGCCTCTGCCACTCCTCATAGGTAATGTTTGCCAGACCTCTCCCCAGCCTCATTGTCCTTCCCTGCACCTGCTCCAGCAGAAGTCCTCCTTGTGTTGAGGGGCCCAAAGAAGGAGAAAAGTCTGGGGCCCAAAGGAAGGAGAATTTCCCCCACTGGTTTCTTCCATATCCATTATGATACAGTGGAGAACTTCTGAGGATGGCCAAAGCATGAAACAGCTGATGTGGAGGGTAAGTCATGGGGAGCTGGAGGTGGTGAAGTCACCGTGCCTGGAGGTGTTGAAGCAAAGCCTGGCTGAGGCACTTAGTGCCATGGTCTGGTTGACTGGACAGGGCTGGGTGCTAGGTTGGACTGGCTGAGCTTGGAGGTCTCTTCCAGCCTGATTCTATGATTGATTGTATGATTATCACAGAGTTAAAAATGTTGGAAAAGACCACTAGGGTCATTGAGTCCAACCTATCACCTAACTCTCCTAATTAATGAAACCATGGCATGAAGTGCCTCATCCAGCCTCCTTTTAAACACCTCCAGGGATGGCATCTCCACGACCTCCCTGAGCAGCCCATTCCAATGCCAATCACTCTTTGTGTGAAGGATTTCTTGCTAACATCCAGCCTGAACCTGCCCTGGCACAGCTTGAGACAGCAGAGGGCCACGAGGTTGATCAGGGGACTGGAACACTGCCTGATGAGGAGAGGCTGAGGGACCTGGGGCTGCTTATCCTGGAGAAGACTGAGAGGGGATTTAGTACATATTTACAAACACCTGAGGGATGAGTGTCAGGAGAAGGGGGGGGACAGGCTCTGCTCACTGCTCCCTGGGATAGGACAAGGAGCAGTGGGTGTAAGCTGCAGCACAGGAGGTTCTGCCTCAACACAAGGGGGAACTTCTTTGCTGTAAGGGTCACAGAGCACTGGAACAGGCTCCCCCGAGGGGCTGTAGAGTCTCCTTCTCTGGAGACTTTCAGGACCCTTCTGGACACATTCCCCTGTGACCTGAGCTAGATTGTGTGGTCCTGCTCTGGCAGGAGAGTTGGACTCAATGATCTGTTTGGGTCCTTTCCAACCCCTAATATCCTGTGATTCTGTGTCTTTTTGTTCTGTCACTGGGTGCCTGAGAGACCAACCCCACCTGGCTGCAGCCTCCCTGCAGGGAGTTGGAGACAGCAATGAGGTCAGCCCTGAGCCTCCTCTTCTCCAGGACAAACACCCCCAGCTCCCTCAGCCTCTCCTCTCAGGGCTGTGCTCCAGGCCCCTCACCAGCTTCCTTGCCCTTCTCTGGACACCTTCCAGCACCTCAACATCTCTCTTGAATTGAGGAGCACAGAACTGGACACAGCACTCAAGGTGTGGCCTGAGCAGTGCTGAGCACAGGGGCAGAAGAACCTCCCTTGTCCTGCTGGCCACACTCTTCCTGAGCCAGCCCAGGATGCCATTGGCTCTCCTGCCCACCTGGGCACACTGCTGCCTCATCTTCAGTTGGCTGTCAACCAGCACCCCCAGGTCCCTCTCTGCCTGGCTGCTCTCAGCCACTCTGTCCCCAGTCTGTACTGCTGCTTGGGGGTGTTGTGGCCATAGTGCAGAACCCTGCACTTGGAGCACCCACCAGGAGATCTGCAGGGTAGTAAGGAAAAGCCAGGTGAAGCTGTGGCCACATCACTTGTCCATAGCTCAAATGACACATCCAGCATCAGGCTTGGCTATCAGACCTCAGAAACCACTCAACTCTCATTCTCTATTACCACCATCTCCTCAACCTCTCCACTCAGACACTTGACCCAGGGAGGGGAGGAAAAGCCAGACCTGACTGCTACCCACACCCCTGAGTGACCCAGGAATGCTGTCTGCTAAGTTCAAGGGGCTCCTCCTCAAGGACTGCAGCAGCAGCTAACTTTTTCCACTGTTTTTTTTTCTCTGTGTGTGTTTGTGTCTGTGTCATGCAATTAAGTGCAGCTTCCTAATTGGAGTGCTGTGAGCTCGTTCTAGCTTCATAATGACCATTTCCTACCATAGCACTTAGATATTAAAAAGGAAAAAGAAAAGAAAGCAAAAAAAGAGGCTTTAGATGGGGAAGAAACCACATGCACCAGAAGAAAGACTTCTCCAAAGTCTGGGGAGGCAAAGCAGAGAGGAGCAGCAAGAAAGAAGACTCATAGAATGGTTTGAGCTGCAAGGGACCTCTGAAGGTCATCCACCCCAAGCCTGTCTTCAGTAAGCAGGCACATCCACCACTATATCAGATTGCCCAGAGCCCTGTTGAGCCTGACCTTGAATATCTCCAAGGATGGGGGCTTGACCACCCCTCTGGGCAATCTGTTTCAGTGTTCCCTCATCCTCATGGTGCAGAACTTGTTCCTAACATCCAATTTAAATCTGCTCTTTAATTTCAAGCCATTGCCTCTCATCCTGTCACTGCAGACCACTGCAGACAGTCCCTCTGCAGCCTTCTTGTAGCCCCCTTAGAATCATAGAATCAAGCAGGTTGGAAGAGACCTCCAAGCTCAGCCAGTCCAACCTAGCACCCAGCCCTGGCCAGTCAACCAGACCATGGCACTAAGTGCCTCAGCCAGGCTTTGCTTCAACAGCTCCAGGCATGGTGACTCCACCATCTCCCTGGGCAGCCCATTCCAATGGTACCCTTCAGGTACCAGAAGGCAGCAATTTGTTCTCTCTAGAGCCTTCTCTTCTCCAGGCTGAACAACTCCAGCTCCCTCAGCCTGTCCTTGTAGCAGAGGTGCTCCAACCCCTTGACCAACCTTTCCTGCAGCAGAGGAGCAGAGTGATGGATCTGCACACTCCACGTTTACGATGCACCAAGATTAGAGCATTTATGCTGCCAGTCCCCAGTGTTTTACTGGCAGTGCTGGGTTTTACAGGGCTAAGAATGCAAGGGCAGAGATCAGCCCTGACTTCTCAGGAGCTTGTAGAAACAAAGAGATGCTTTCATAGATTTTCCCACTCCGTTCACTGGCTGATGAATGCTTCAATGCAAAATCCATGTGCCTCAGGAACTGTTCCTTTTCTCTACTGGTAGCATTATTGATCACAGTCTGAGCTGCAAGATCCAATTGCTTTCCTGTGTCTGAGGGCATAGAAGAGCATAGATGTAGAGTCAGGAGTGGAGACCACAGTGATCTACTACATCTTGTTACAACATGTTAGGAGGAAGCTCTTCCCAGAGAGAGTGATTGGCATTGGAATGGGCTGCCCAGGGAGGTGGTGGAGTTGCTGTGCCTGGAGGTGTTGAAGCAAAGCCTGGCTGAGGCACTTAGTGCCATGGTCTGGTTGACTGGATAGGGCTAGGTGCTGGGTTGGACTGGCTGAGCTTGAAGATGTCTTCCAACCTGCTTGATTCTATGATCTTCCCCATGGCCTCTCAAGGCAGTGACTGGCTTCTTCCTAATCTGCAGGTGTTCCAGGCTAGGTTAGATGAGTCTTTGAGTGACCTGGTCTAGTGGAAGGTGTCACTGCCAGGAGGGCTGCAACCAGATGATCTTAAAGGTCCCTTCCAACCTAAACCATTCCATGAATCATCCAGTCCAACCTATCACCCAGCCCTATCCAATCAACTAGACCATGCTGAGGTGGAACGTTCAGAGCTGCAGTTTACCTCCATCACTCCTTGTCCTAACACAGGGCACAAGTGAGCTGAGGCTGTCTCTGTCCCTTCCTTCCTAACACCCAGCCCTCAGATATTTATAGACATTGATTAAATTCCCTCTCAGTCTTCTTCTCTCCAGACCAAACAACACAGGTCTTTCAGCCTTTCACAGGCTTGCAGGATGTCAGGGGTTGGAAGGGACCCAAGGAGATCATTGAATCCAACCCCCCTGCCAGAGCAGGACAATACTATCTAACACAGAGCACAGAGGAACACATCCAGACAGGCCTTGAAAGGCTCCAGAGAAGGAGACTCCACAGCCTCTCTGGGGAGCCTGTGCCAGTGCTCTATGACCCTTACAGTAAAGAAGTTCCCCCTTGTGTTGAGGTGGAACCTCCTGTGCTGCAGCTTACACCCATTGCTCCTTGTCCTATCCCAGGGAGCAGTGAGCAGAGCCTGTCCCCTCTCCTGGCCAGCCCTCAGATACTTATAAACAGTTATCAAATCCTCTCTCAGTCTTCTTTTCTAAAAGCCCCAGGTCCCTCAGTCTCTCCTCATCAGGCAGTGCCCTCCTGTCCCCTCATCACCCTTGCAGCCCTCCACTGGAGCCTCTCCAGCAGATCCCTGTCCCTCTTCAACTGGGGAGCCCAAACCTGAACACAGTATTCAAGATGAGGTCTCAGCAGGGCAGAGTAGAAGGGGAGGAGTCCTCCCTTGCTCTGCTGGACACACTCTTCCTAATACACCCCAGGCCCCCATTGGCCTTCTTGGCCACAAGGGCACATTGCTGTGCCATGGATGTTATCCACCAGCACCCCCAGGTCCCTCTCCACAGGGCTGCTCTCCAGCAGATCACCTCCCAGCCTCTACTGCTGCAGTTCATTATTCCTCTCAGATGCAGGACTCATCAGGCAGTGCTCCAGGCCCTTTATCATTCTTGTAGCCTACTCTCTCAAGTAGATCCCTATCCCTTATCCTGAACTCTTGACTACATGAGGCTGAACCTCACACAAACAATGACCTCAAGAAAAATCACATGGCAACAAGCACCCAAACCTGTGTTTTACCAGCAGCTACTGTGAACTGGAGGTGGTGTTTGTCCTCCTTTTGGAAGAGCAAACAGAGTCAAGACAGCTGCAGAGAGGCTCTGTTCCTGATCAGCTTGACAGTGATGCTTCAATAGGATCTCACTTGAACTCATCAATAAGATGTCTGGAGCTGTCTGGAGCGATTGGTGTGTCAGGGATGAACACACTCATGGAGAGGGAAGCCTCTTGTATGCATCAAGAGCCTCTTGTGAGCTAACTTCTTAACAGAAAACAGGGGGAGGGGAAAAAAAAAGAGGGATACAAAGTGCTGCCTGATACTTCCCTCATCAAGTGGTGAAACATCTCAGGGCTTGCAAGCATGGGTGCTGCAGGAAAGCCTTTGGTCCCTTTGTGTCTCTCCAGCATCAGGGAGCAGCTGATGAAGAGCTGCCATGTACAATGCTTCATAGGGACAGTTCATAGGCAAGGAGGTCAAGGCTGACCTCCTCTCCTCTGCTTCCAGGAGAATGACACATTTCCCATCTTTTCCAGCAACACACAAACTCTTCCTCTCCTCTCACTGTTGTTTTTTTTTGGCCACTCTACCATCACATTCTGGAGATGCTACACAGAATTATGGAACTGGTTTGGTTGGAAAAGACCTTTAAGATCATCCAGCACAGTTGTTAACCTAGCACTGCCAAGTCACCATTACAGCACATCCCTTAACACAGCTTTTTCAATCCCTCCAGGGAGGCAGACTCTACCCTTTCTATGCCCCTGCTCAAGCACAGGAGAGATGGACCAGGTGTGTTAGTTTGAGCCTAGCTGGGACAATTTAGTGAGAGGAATTAGATTATAGGCTGTGAAAACGAAACTGTGGTGAAGTCTTCACTCATAGAATCACAGAATCAGTCAGGGTTGGAAGGGACCACAAGGATCAGCCAGTTCCAACCCCCCTGCCATGGCCAAGGAAACCCTACCCTAGAGCAGGCTGCACACAGCCTCAGCCAGCCTGGCCTTAAACACCTCCAGCCATGGGGCCTCAACCACCTCCCTGGGCAACCCATTCCAGCCTCTCACCACGCTCAGGATCAACAACTTCCTCCTCATGTCCAGTCTCAATCTCCCCACCTCCAGCTTTGCTCCATTCCCCCTACTCCTGGCACTCCCTCACAGCCTCAAAAGTCCCTCCCCAGCTTTTCTGAAGGCCCCCTTCAGATCCTGGAAGGCCACAAGAAGGTCACCTGGGAGCCTCCTCTTCTCCACACTCAACAGCCCCAACTCTTTCAGTCTGTCCTCTCAGCAGAGCTGCTCCAGCCCTCTGAGCATCCTCATGGCCCTTCTCTGGACACACTCCAGCATCTCCACATCCCTCCTGCAATGGGGGCTCCAGAACTGGATGCAGGACTCCAGGTGGGGTCTCAGCAGAGCACAGCAGAGGGGGAGAATCACCTCCCTGGCCCTGCTGGCCACACTTCTCCTGATGCAGCCCAGGCTCTGCTTGGCTTTCTGGGCTGCAAGTGCACACTGCTGGCTCCTGTTGAGCTTCTGGTCCAGCAGCACCCCCAAGTCCCTCTCCTCAGGGCTGCTCTGCAGCCACTCCCTGCCCAGCCTGCATTTGTGCTTGGCATTGCCCCAACCCAGATGCAGGACCTAGGCTTGCTGAGATGTAGAAAACCAAGAACACAAACATAGATAACACAGTTGCTGTGTGTCTCTGGCTGCCTGCACTCTTCTCTTTAACCTGCTGTCCGCCTAACTAATCCTTCTGCTTCCTAACCCCTCTGGCTGGTCCTCCAAACTCACCTTGCACGTAAGGCAAAGTCTGGGGTAAGGTAGAGGGGTGGAAAGGAGGTGGAAAGGTGGCTGGGAGCCCCTCCTGGGGACTCTGGTTTCTGGGGGGGCTGTTGTGCTTCTGTATTGCTTTTAAGCTGCCTATTTCTGTCTCTAGCTGTACATAGATTGTATATCCTGCTTGTATCTTGTGCTAAGCTGTAAACACAAAGCTTCATTCTTAATTCCCAGCTTGGCTGAGTCTAATCTGGGTGATTTCATACGGAGGAGAGGTAACACCCAAACCATCACACCAGGTGACCCTCCCCAAAGCTCCCTCCCAACCTAAAAAAGAGGAGACATCCCTGTGGCAGGAGGGATCTCAGCTAGAGATCACACCTGCCTCCCTCCCTTACTGCTGCACGCCAGAGCAAAGCATCTGCACCTTCAGCTTCAAAGCCAAGCTTTTAAAGTCCCCCTGCAACAGCAGCCTCGTTTTTCAATGTGAAGGAGCTAAAATCCCCACTGTTAGCTCATTTACATCTCAATACAGGTAGGTTATGGATAGCTATTATTTATATGTATGTAAGACATCCATTGCTTATTCTGAGGGACACAGTAAGAAATAAACCACCCAGCTTCACATTCACCTTTTCTGAGTTGGTTGGGGGGAGGGAGGTTTGTTTGGGTTTTATCCTCCTGCTCTTTTCCTCTCTCTTCTTTTTTTTTTTCATCCCTGGCTCAAGTTTGAGTGTTGCTGAGAATCTGCAAATAAATAAAAGAGTGAGCAGCCCCATAAAAGCTGATTGTTTCCCCCCACCCCTGCAAAGATTGTCTTTGTGAAGAAGATTAAAAAGCCTTCTGTGCAGCAGAAGACAAAGGTATCCCTGGGCGAGAGGAAGACATAAAAGAGGTTACTACATACATCTCTCGGCTGTGTGGACTGCTAATTCGTGCTGTTGTCATCCTTTCTTGTCCATCTCCACTCTGGCTTCTCCCTTATCATTAAAGGGAAAGTTACCTCTGAGTAACTGAAGGTAACTTTGGAAGCAACAGTTGCAATCTGAGCAAGGGAACTGCTTCCCCAGCTCACAGCAGGGAGAAAGGCTCCATGGGGCCACTGCAAAAGAAAACACATCTGCTCACAGCTGGCAGCATACAATTGTGGAACAGTTTGGGGTGGAAGAGATCTTTGAGATCATCAAGCCTGTGAACCAAGCACTGCCAGACTGCCACCAAGCCCTGCCCCTCAGGTGCAAGGTCCTGCAGCTGGGTGGAGGCAATGCCAAGCACAACTCCAGGCTGAGCAGGGAGTGGCTGGAGAGCAGCCCTGAGGAGAGGGACTTGGGGGTGCTGCTGGAGGAGAAGCTCAACAGGAGCCAGCAGTGTGCACTTGCAGCCCAGAAAGCCAAGCAGAGCCTGGGCTGCAGCAGCAGAAGTGTGGCCAGCAGGGCCAGGGAGGTGATTCTCCCCCTCTGCTGTGCTCTGCTGAGACCCCACCTGGAGTCCTGCATCCAGTTCTGGAGCCCCCATTGCAAGAGGGATGTGGAGATGCTGGAGTGTGTCCAGAGAAGGGCCAGGAGGAACTTCTGCAGTTCTGCTCTGCCAAAGCATTCCCAGACCCCAAGAGCACTTTTACTGCTCCTCCCTCCTCACAGCATCACAATCGTAGAATCAGCCAGGGTTGGAAGGGACCACAAGGATCAGCCAGTTCCAACCCCATGCCATGGCCAAGGAAACCCTACCCTAGAGCAGGCTGCACACAGCCTCATCCAGCCTGGCCTTAAACACCTCCAGCCATGGGGCCTCAACCACCTCCCTGGGAAACCCATTCCAGCCTCTCACCACTCTCATACTCAACAACTTCCTCCTCACCTCCACTCTCAATCTCCCCACCTCCAGCTTTGCTCCATTCCCCCTAGTCCTGCTGCTCCCTGACAGCCTAAAAAGTCCCTCCCCAGCTTTTTTGTAGGCCCCCTTCAGATCCTGGAAGGCCACAAGAAGGTCACCTGGGAGCCTCCTCTTCTGCAGACTGCACAGCCCCAACTCTTTCAGTCTGTCCTCACAGCAGAGCTGCTCCAGCCCTCTCAGCATCCTCCTGGTCCTCCTCTGGACACACTCCAGCATCTCCACATCCCTCTTGCAATGGGAGCTCCAGAACTGGATGCAGTACTCCAGGTGGGGTCTCAGCAGAGCAGAGTAGAGAGGGAGAATCACCTCCCTGGCCCTGCTGGCCACACTGCTCCTGATGCAGCCCAGGCTCTGCTTGGCTTTCTGGGCTGCAAGTGCACACTGCTGGCTCCTGTTGAGCTTCTCATCCAGCAGTACCCCCAGGTCACTCTCCTCAGGGCTACTCTCCAGCCACTCCCTGCCCAGCCTGCGTTTGTGCTTGTGCATCAGGGAGCTCAGTGAGAGTCCTGCAAGCTGATGAGGATGGACTGGGTCCCTCCATGTGCAGCACTTTGGTGCAAAGGCAGGCCAGACTGCAGGGCAAGCTCCAGCAGCCGGTGGGTTCTGCTCTCCCTCCCCTCTCAAAATGCTTTGTCAGGATTCATTAGGAGCACAGCAGGTTTTGCTGGTACCTGCACTATCAGCAAAGTGTCTGCTTTTCTTCTTTGCTGACAGCCCACATACACTTCCAGAGCTCTAAAAGACCTCCACATTCAAAGCCCTGTAATGACTTTCCTCTTCTTTTCTTTCCTCCTTCCCTTTAATGGCTTTCACTAGGGGAAGAGGATTACTTTTTTTGCCTTGCATCTTGAGGCAGATGTTCTGCTGTCTCATTTTTTCTCTTCTTCAACCCCCCTGAACTAGCTCCCCTGTTACAGGTAAAGTTCAACAGCTGAGTTCTGACAGCTGGGGACACCACCAAGAAGTGGCCACCAAAGAGGATAATGGCTGCTTAAATCATAGAGTGGTAGGAGTTGGACAGGGACCACTCCAGAGACCACTGAGTCCAACTCCACCCTGCTAAAAGAGGATCACCTAAGGCAGATCAACACAGAAATACATCCAGACCTGTCCTGAAGTCTCTACAGAGGGAGGCTCCACAAACTCTCTGAGAATCCTGCTCCAGGGCTCCAGCACCATCACAGTAAAGAAGTTTTTCCTCCTCACGCTGAGGTGGAACTTCCTGAGTTCCAGTTTGTATCCCTTCATCCTATCACTGTGCACCAGTGAAAAGAGCCTGGCCCATTTTTCTTGGCACCTACCCTTCAGACAGTTGTAAAGATAAATAAGATGCCCTCTTAGGCTGCTCTTCTCCAGACTAAACAGCTCCAGGTGTCTCAGCCTCTCCTCCTCACATTGGTGCTCCAGGTGCTTAACCACCCCTGCAGCCTCCATTGGACACTCTCCAGTATTTGAAAAGAGCATTTAAAAAGAGTCCAGCACAGAGGCACAAAGATGCTGAAGGCAGTGGAACATCTCCCAGGCTTGAAGGAGCTGAGGCTCTTTAGCTTGGAGAAGAGCAGCCTGAGGGGTGACCTCATTCGTGTTTATAAAGATGTGAAGGGCAGTGTCAGGAGAACAGAGCCAGGCTCTGCTCAGAGATGTCCAATGACAGGACAAGGGGCAGTGGATGCAAGCTGGAGCAGAGGAGATTCCATGTGAGCATAAGGAAAAACTTCTTCCCCATAAGGGTGACAGAGCCCTGGCACAGGCTCCCCAGAGAGGCTGTGGGGGCTCCTTCTCTGGAGCCTTTCAAGGCCTGTCTGGATGTGTTCCTCTGTGCTCTGTGCTAGATTGTGTGGTCCTGCTCTGGCAGGGGGGTTGGACTTGATGACCTCCCTGGGTCCCTTCCAACCCCTAACATCCTGGGAGCCTGTGATATTCAGCCAGCTGTTGACCAGCACTCCCAGAGCCTTTGCACCAGGCAGCTTTCCAGGCACTCCTCCCAATGCCATGGGGTCCTTGTGACCTAAGTGCAGGACCCAACTCTTGGTTTTCACAGAATCACAGCATCACCCAGGTGGGAAGAGATCTCTAGGATCATCGACTCCAACCTACCACTGAACCCTTCTAATTAAATAAACCTTCCTGAAGAAAATTAACATGAAGAAAGTCTGTCCCTGGAGCAGAGAAAATCAGTAATTGTCAGCCTGGGAAAACAGAGGATTTAAGCAGCAGGCACCATAGTGAGGACAACAGTGAAAGATTTTCTCGGTTAAAATGCCTGCATTTCATGTGGTCTAGGTTGGAAGGGACCTTCAAAGTTCATCCAGTCCAAATCCCTCTGCAGTCAACAGGAACATAGTAGGCTGAAGATGAGGCAGCAGTGTGCCCAGGTGGGCAGGAGAGCCAATAGCATCCTGGGCTGGCTCAGGAAGAGTGTGGCCAGCAGGACAAGGGAGGTTCTTCTGCCCACCCCTGTACTCAGCACTGCTCAGGCCACAGCTTGAGTGCTGTGTCCAGTTCTGGGCTCCTCAATTCAAGAGATGTTGAGGTACTGGAAGGTGTCCAGAGAAGGGCAAGGAAGCTGGTGAGGGTCCTGGAGCAGAGCCCTGTGAGGAGAGGCTGAGGGAGCTGGGGGTGTGCAGCCTGCAGAAGAGGAGGCTCAGGGCTGACCTCATTGCTTTCTACAACTACCTGCAGGGAGGCTGTAGCCAGGTGGGGTTGGTCTCTTCTGCCAGGCAAGCAGCAAGAGAAGAAGGGAACACAGTCTCAAGTTGTGGCAGGGGAGGTGTAGGCTGCATGTTAGGAGGAAGTTGTTGTCAGAGAGAGTGATTGGCATTGGAATGGGCTGCCCAGGGAGGTGGTGGAGTGGCTGTGCCTGGAGGTGTTGAAGCCAAGCCTGGCTGAGGCACTTAGTGCCATGGTCTGGTTGATTGGACAGGGCTGGGTGCTAGGTTGGACTGGCTGAGCTTGGAGGTCTCTTCCAACCTGACTGATTCTATGATGAGTAGATCAGATTTCTCAGAGCCCTGTTGAGCCTCACCTTGAATATCTCCAGGGATGGGGCTTCAACCACCTCCCTGGGCGATCTGTTCCAGTGTTTTGTTCAACTTCATCCTATTAACCTCAGCTCATCAGTCCAGCCTGGCCAGACCCCCTCTGTAGATCCTTCCTATCTTCAAACAAGATGCTACACCTGGGGTGTCAAGCAGGCAGGAGATGAGATGCTGGCTGTGTATCTCTGAAGGAGTAGGGAGCACAGAGATCAGACAAGGCTGAGGCTGGTGAAGGTGGCACAGAATCACATTCAGGTTTGCTGTGTTTGAGGCAGAAGGGCAGCTCTTGATGGGCAGAGCACCCATTAAGAGATGTAGGCGAGCTGAAAGCAAACCTTTGAGCACAAAGAAATGTTTTGAAACACAGGTGGAGTTTGAGCCATATCTAAACATAGTTACCCTTACCTGACTACATCAACATCCTGTGCTGGGGATGAGAATTAGCCTGAAAACAAGCATTAAGAGCTGGAGATTTCTCTTCCAGGACCTTTTAATCTAACATCTGATTCTCTGGGGAGGGAAAGGAAATGCACATCAGCCTGTGACACAATCAGTGAGTGCTCCCCTAGAAGATGAAAGATTTGGGATGTTTGCTCTTGCCTGATATTCTCTGTGGCCCAATGCATCTGTAATTAATCCCAGCTCTCTCTGTCAGGCTGAGGTTTTGAACACCATGTCCCACATCCTGGATGGGTGCCCTGTGAGTAAGCATTTCCTACCTGGAAATGCTCTGTTGAACATGCCAGGCTGGCTTCCTTCCTTAGCTGTGGGTCATCTTTTAACACCAGTGATGGACTGAAACCTCAGCACAGATGAAAGACCTACTCTAGTTCTCTTTCTGGAACCCTTTAGGCACTCAAAAACATTCCTAAGTCCACTGGGCAATGTCAAGCCCAGTGGAGAGGTCAGAAGACATTTCCAGAGGCTGGCTGGCCCTTGCAGAGTCCCTGCCTTATGCAGGGAGAAGGTGCTTTAGAAACTACTTCAGTTTGGAAATGCCTTCATAATGTAACCTTCATCCAGAGGTTTTCCAAGAGCCTGTGGATCAAACTCATCCTCTTAAACCCCCACCTCCCAACAAAACCCAACCCAAGCCAAATCTCACAGCCCTTCTTCACTGTGAGTGCTGAGCCTGAGCAAGCCCTGGAGCAGTCAGGCCCCCAACTCTGTGCCAACTCTCTACTCAGCATCCACCAAACCCACTGCAAGACTTGCCAAAAGGGGTGAGAATGAGGAGTGGGCCAGGAGGATGCTCAGAGGGCTGGAGCAGCTCTGCTGTGAGCACAGACTGAAAGAGTTCAACCTGGAGAAGAGGAGGCTCCCAGGTGACCTTCTTGTGGCCTTCCAGCATCTGAAGGAGGCCTCCAAAAAAGCTGGGGAAAGACTTTTGAGGCTGTGAGGGAGTGCCAGGACTAGGGGGAATGGAGCAAAGCTGGAGGTGGGGAGATTGAGCCTGGCTGTGAGAGGAAGTTGTTGAGCATGAGAGTGGTGAGAGGCTGGAATGGGTTTCCCAGGGAGGTGGTTGAGACCCCATGGCTGGAGGTGTTTAAGGCCAGGCTGGCTGAGGCTGTGGGCAGCTTGATCTAGGGTAGGGTGTCCCTGCCCATGGCAGGGAGGTTGTAGAGTCTCCTTCTCTGGAGCCTTTCAAGGCTTGTCTGGATGTGTTCCTGTGTGCTCTGTGTTAGATAGTATTGTCCTGCTCTGGCAGGGGGGTTGGACTGGATGATCTCTTTGGGTCTCCTCCAACCCCTGACATCCTATGAATTAGATGATCTTTGTGGTCCCTTCCAACCCTGACTGATTCTATGAGACATAAGGACTCTTTGGTGCTCTGTGGTTGCCAGGAGGCTTTAGGGACATGCATTTTCCCTTGCCAGGCTCCCATCCTTTGATTAACTTCAGCAAGCAGATACAGGAATGAAAGAGCAGCCATACCTCTGCTATCTCCTACTGCCTCCATAACCCAAAAACTTGGCATGCCTTTGCCTAAATTATCTTCTTATGGCGGCAGATGTCTCATCCCTGGAAACATTCCAGGCTAGGCTTGACCAGGCTCTGAGCAACCAGATCTAGTTGAAGATGAAAGTGTGATTGGCATTGGAATGGGCTGCCCAGGGAGGTGGTGGAGTTGCCATCCCTGGAGGTGTTGAAGCAAAGCCTGGCTGAGGCACTTAGTGCCATGGTCTGGTTGACTGGATAGGGCTGGGTGCTGGGTTGGACTGGATGAGCTTGGAGGTCTCTTCCAACCTGCTTGACTCTATGATTCTAAGTCACAACAGGATGAGATGAAATGGCTTCAAGCTGTGCCAGAGGAAGTTTAGATTGGACACGAGGAACAATTTCTCTCTTTAAGAAGCAGTCTGGTGGTGGAGAGAGATTGAGGGGAGATGGTTGAGTCATGTGGAGCTGTTTAAAGCACCAAAGCATGTAGATGAGGCACTCGGGGAGGTGGTTTAGTGGGCATGGTGGTGTTGGGGTGATGGTTGGACAGGGCTGGGTGCTAGGTTGGACTGGATGAGCTTGGAGGTCTCTTCCAGCCTGCTTGATTCTATCATTCTATGATCAGGGCAGGGACTGTCTTCCTGTACTCTGCACTGCTGAGGCCACACTTAGAATTCTGAGTTCAGTTTAATTTTGTGGCCCTCACTGTAAGAAAGACATTGAGGTGCTGGACAAGGTCAAGAGCAGAGCAATGAAACTGGTGAAGTGTCTGCAGGACAGGTCTGACGAGAAGCAGCTGAGGGAACTGGGGGTCAGCCTGGACTAAATAAGGCTGAAACAGAGGCTCTCTACAGCTCCCTGAAAGGAGGTTGGAGCCAGGTGGAGGTTGGTCTCTTCTCACAAGTAACAAGTGATAGGACAAGGGGAAACACCCTCAAGTTGATACTATGATTCTATTCCATCCCAACCTCTGTCCCAGCCTCTCCTGCTTCTGCCAAATTCTCCCTTGGTTTCTTACACACCACAGTTTTAACCAATCTGATCACTGAGTAACTGTGTGAGATGTGGCAAGACACTGACAAAAGCATAGAATCAACCAGGTTGGAAGAGACCTCCAAGCTCAGCCAGAACAACCTAGCACCCAGCCCTGGACAATCAACCAGACCATGGCACTAAGTGCCTCAGCCAGGCTCTGCTTCAACATCAACAGGCACAGCAACTCCACCACCTCCCTGGGCAGCCCATTCCAATGCCAATCACTCTCTCTGACAACAACTTCCTCCTAACAGCCAGCCTAGACCTCCCCTGGCACAACTTCAGACTCTGTCCCCTTCTTCTGTTGATGCTTGCCTGGCAGAAGAGACCAACCCCACCTGGCTACAGCCTCCCTGCAGGTACTTGTAGACAGAACGATTCTATGTCCCCTCTCACTGCAGCATGGTTGGACTAGATGACCTTTAAAGAGCCTGTCCAACTCCAACCCATTCTTTTCTTCCCTGCCAGACACACAAACTCCTTCTTTTAATCCCCACCATCTCAGAGATGCCCCTTCCACTCCCCCCCCCCCCCCCCCCCCCCGACCTGAGACTGATGACAGAAACTCTTCCAGAGAAAGCATCCAAAAGTTGACTCACTAAAAACCAGCCTGGAGAGATCCTGCAAACCCTCAGGCAGGGGCAGTCGTGGTTGTTAAAGCATCTAATTATCTACTTGTCCATTACTAAGCCTGATTTGATTTAAGCAGTTCCCTTGGCCAGCACACTGGGACATAACACCAAGCTCTGAATCATCCCTGTCCCATCTGCTCCTGTCTTTGCCCTTCCTAGGTAGGATAACACCACAAGCCAAGCTAAATATTTAATAGCAGTGCTAATGGCTTTGCTAAGTGAAGTTAGGGGGGGGTGGGGGAAGCATTTCCTTGGTTTAAGATGACAGAAGCAGGGTTGTGTTAATGGGCAACCTGCATATGCTGAGGCTGGGCTGGATTTCTGCCCGTGCTGTGCCTCTCACCTGTGACTACCAAGGCTACAGGCAGGTGGTTCAGTCACCACTCAACAGAAGCCTGCACCAGAAGAGCTTTAAAGGATGATTTTTGTGTGTGTCTGTGGCGTCCTTTCCAGGTGAAGGGGTCAGGCAGCCCTAAGAAGCCATCCAGTTCTGGGATCTGTGACACAAGGAGGACATCAAACAGCTGAAGCAAGTTTGAAGCAACTGCTTCAAGGAAATAAAGGGTAACTTTATGACAAGATTATGTTTCTTAAGGGATTTTATGCTTGTCATTGGTACTACAGAGCAGAAATTGAGGCAAAAAGGTGTTTTTTTTTGTTTTTGTTTTTTTTTTTTGCTTGGAATCAATGATTTTAAAGGTCTTTTTGAATCAAAATGATGCTATGATTCTATGATATAAAGAGCAGGATATTATGGCCACAACAACCCCAAGCAGCACTACAAGCTGGGGACAGAGTGGCTGAGAGCAGCCAGGCAGAGAGGGAGCTGGGGGTGCTGGTAGAGAGGAGCTGAAGATGAGGCAGCAGTGTGCCCAGGTGGGCAGGAGAGCCAATGGCATCCTGGGCTGGCTCAGGAAGAGTGTGGCCAGCAGGACAAGGGAGGTTCTTCTGCCCCTGTGCTCAGCACTGCTCAGGCCACCCCTTGAGTGCTGTGTCCTAGTTCTGGACTGCTCAATTCAAAAGAAGTGTCCAGAGGAGGCCACAAAGATGATCAGAGGGTTGGAAAACCTTCCCTATGAGAACAGGGAAGGCTATGAGGATGATGAGGGGGCAGGAGGGCACTGCCTGATGAGGAGAGGCTGAGGGACCTGGCACTTTTTAGTCTGGAGAAGAGAAGACTGAGAGGGGATTTGATAACTGTTTATAATCACCTGAGGGCTGGCCAGGAGAGGGGGGACAGGCTCTGCTCACTGCTCCCTGGGATAGGACAAGGAGCAATGAGTGTAAGCTGCAGCACAGGAGGTTCTGCCTCAACACAAGGGGGAACTTCTTTACTGTAAGGGTCACAGAGCACTGGAACAGGCTCCCCAGAGACGTTGTGGAGTCTCCTTCTCTGGAGACTTTCCAGGCCTGGCTGGATGTGTTCCTGTGTGCTCTGTGCTAGATTGTGTGGTCCTGCTCTGGCAGGGGGGTTGGACTGGATGATCTCTTTGGGTCCCTTCCAACCCCTAACATCCTGTGAGCCTGTGAATAAGCTGTGAGAGGTGAGGTTGTCCGTCCTAAAAAAGGGGAAGGCTTTCCAGGGAGATCTTCTGGTGGATTTTCAGTATCTGAAGGGGGCTACAATAAAGCTGGGGAGGGACTTTTTATAGGGGGCTTGTAAAGCTAGGATGAGGAGCAGTGACTTTGAGCTGTGTAAAGGGTTAACACTCCTGGGGCAGTGGTCTTGACCCTGACCCCCAGGTGCTCCTGACTCCACCCCAGGAGTGGGTCTGAACCTTACTTCAGCTGTAGTGGTTAGCCCACTCCAGGTGCAGTGGTTAGCCCACTCCCTGTCTAGCCCCCTATATAAAGAGAGGAACTTTCTGTTCCATTCCCTCTTGCTCTGCCTCCCTGCATCACCCTCCTGCTCCTGCTGCTCTTTGTTTTAGCTCTTGGCCATCAGTCCATGAGGGACAAACTCATTGCCATCAATCTGGTTGTGTGCATATACATTTTGTGTCTTGTTTTCCCTTCCCTATACCTTGTTGTAACTCCCCTACCTCAAATACCTTTTATTTATTGTTAAAGTTCTCTCTTTCAACTTCCAAACTGAGATGAAACTATTTATTTGGGTGTGTTTTACCTTTGCCTCTCTCCATCTAATTCCTTTTCTTTGAAAGCAAAGGGGGAAGAGGGAAAGGCATCCTAGAACATGTTACTGGTTCTATTCACTATACCTGAGTCTCTGGGAGATTTCAACCAGAATAGAGACAAGCTGGAAGAGGGAAGGGTTAGATTGGAAATTAGGAAGAGATTCCTTCCAGTGAAGGTGGTGAGACACTGGAACAGGTTGCCGAGGGAGGCTGTGGATGCCCCCTTCAGAAGGTGTTCAAGGCCTTGAGCAACCTGGTCTAGTGGAAGGTGTCCCTGCTCAGGGTAGGGGGGAGCTGTAACTAGATGACCTTTAAGGTCCCTTCCAACCCAAACTAGTCTATGATTCCTGAAGAATAACTCTTTTTGAGATGATCACAGGATGTTAGGGGTTGGAAGGGACCCAAGGAGATCACTGAGTCCAACCCCCCTGCCAGAGCAGGACAATACTACCTAGCACAGGGGAACACATCCAGACAGGCCTTGAAAGTCTCCAGGGAAGGAGACTCCACAACCTCTCTGGGGAGCCTGTTCCAGTGCTCTGTGACCCTTACAGTAAAGAAGTTCCCCCTTGTGTTGAGGCAGAACCTCCTGTGCTGCAGCTTACACCCATTGCTCCTTGTCCTATCCTAGGGAGCAAGTGCACTAAACCAAAGCAAGGCAGCCAGCCCCTAAGAGCATACCTGTCCATAGAGCAAGCCCTGGGGGTTGGAGCAGCATCTCAGTGGAGCCATGCTCAAGCCACCCTTTTTTCTCACCTCACTAGAATTTTCCTGACAGTTTGCAAGTCCTGCTGACAGGAGATAAAACCCCCTAAGGGCCATTTCAGGGCCAGATGTTAGCTCGTGTGGATGGAACCTGCCATTTGCATTTGTGGAGGCGAGTTAAAGGACAGCAGTGTGCACTTGCAGCCCAGAAAGCCAAGCAGAGCCTGGGCTGCAGCAGCAGAAGTGTGGCCAGCAGGGCCAGGGAGGTGATTCCCCCTCTCTGCTGTGCTCTGCTGAGACCCCACCTGGAGGACTGCATCCAGTTCTGGAGCCCCCATTGCAAGAGGGATGTGGAGATGCTGGAGTGTGTCCAGAGAAGGGCCAGGAGGATGCTCAGAGGGCTGGAGCAGCTCTGCTGTGAGCACAGACTGAAAGAGTTGGGGCTGTTGAGTCTGCAGAAGAGGAGGCTCCCAGGTGACCTTCTTGTGGCCTTCCAGGATCTCAAGAGGGCCTACAAAAAGGCTGGGGAGGGACTTTTTAGGCTGTGAGGGAGTGCCAGGAGTAGGGGAATGGAGCAAAGCTGGAGGTGGGGAGACTGAGAGTGGCCATGAGGAGGAAGTTGTGGAGCATGAGAGTGGTGAGAGGCTGGAATGGGTTGCCCAGGGAGGTGGTTGAGGTCCCATGGCTGGAGGTGTTTAAGGCCAGGCTGGATGAGGCTGTGTGCAGCCTGCTGTAGGGTAGGGTGTCCCTGGGCATGGCAGGGGGGTTGGAACTGGCTGATCCTTGTGATCCCTTCCAACCCTGACTGATTCTATTACAGCAGGCAGACCTGGAAAAACACAGCTCACCTTGGGAGAAGGCTGTTTCATGGACTGCTTCTGTTGCCACTGCTGGTCTGCAGCTGAGGGAGCATGTTGGGAGGTAGTACATCAGACCTTCCTGCCCCAACCATGAGATCCAGAGGCCATCAGCCAAAATTCAGTCTAGACTAGCAGGAATTAGCTATTTCACTAGTAAAGGCAGTTAATTAGTGGATCATGGAGCTGTTGAGGTTAGAAGAGAACTTTCAGGTCATCAAGTCCAACTGCTTGCCTAGAGCTCACCATCCTACCACTGCTGCTAAGCCACTACCACTAAACCACAGCCCTCAGCACCACCACCTCCAGTGAGTGGGACTCCACCACCTCCTTGGCCTGCCTGTTCCAGGGCCTGAGAACCCTTTCTGTGAAGAAATTCTTTCCTAATATTCAAGCTGAACCTCTCTTGGCACAACTTGAAGCCATTACCTCTTGTTCTGTTGCTTGATGAAGATGAGATCCAGCCCCACCTTAACCCAGCTTCCTTTTGAGGTAATTCTAGAGGGCAACGAGGTCTCCCCTCAGCCTCCTCTTCTGACTATTAAACCTTTAAAAGTGAACCTTTGCTATATGTAGAGAATGAAATCATGATCATGCTCATCAGGCCTCATGGATGGGCCTGAAGAACAACTGAGGTGCATCCAGTGAGCAAGACAAGGAGGAAAACAGCACCCATTAGCTTTGTATTTTCCCATCAAGCAGCACATGAACATAGAACCACAGAATCAGTCAGGGTTGGAAGGGACCACAAGAATCAGCCAGTTCCAACCCCCCTGCCATGCCCAGGGACACCCTACCCTAGAGTAGGCTGCACACAGCCTCAGCCAGCCTGGCCTTAAACACCTCCAGCCATGGGGCCTCAACCACCTCCCTGGGAAACCCATTCCAGCCTCTCACCACTCTCATGCTCAACAACTTCCTCCTCACCTCCACTCTCAATCTTCCCACCTCCAGCTTTGCTCCATTCCCCCTAGTCCTGGCACTCCCTGACAGCCTAAAAAGTCCCTGCCCAGCTTTTCTGTGGGCTGTAAGTACAGCTTAAGCTGTTGATGTAGCTGTGCTTCCTCTTCCTTAATGCATCTGCAAGGAGTAAAAGTGAAATGCTCAAGCACCCTGAGGCTTCCATCAGCAACAGTGTGGCCAGCAGGACTAGGGCAGTGGTGGTCCCCTGTGGTCAGCAATGGGGAGTCCACACCTCAGTAACTGGCTTCAATTTTAGGGCCCTCACTTCAAGAAGGACACTGAGGTGTTGCAGCAGGTCTGGAGAAGGGCAACAATGGAGAAGGGCAACAATGGAGAAGGGTCTGGAGAACAAGGCAGGTGAGGGGTGGCTGAGGGAACTGGGATTGTTCAGCCTGGAGAAAAGGAGGCTGAGACCTTCTGGCTCTCTATAGCTTCTTGCAAGGAGGCTGTAGCAGGGTGGAGGTCATTCTCCTCTACCAAGAAACAAGTGATAGGGCAAGAAGGAACAGCCTCACGTTGTGCCAGGAGAGGTTTAGATTGGACAGGAGGAAAAATTGCTTCCCCCAAAAGATTGTGAAGCCCTGGTCCAGGCTGCCCAGGACATTGGTAAAGTTCCCATCCCTGGAGGCACTCCAAAGCCATGTAGATCACAGAATCAACCATGTTGGAAGTGGCCTCCAAGCTCAGCCACTCCAACCTAGCACCCAGCCCTAGACAATCAACCAGACCATGGCACTAAGTGCCTCAGCCAGGCTTTGCTTCAACACCTCCAGGCACAGCAACTCCACCACCTCCCTGGGCAGCCCATTCCAATGCCAATCACTCTCTCTGACAACAACTTCCTCCTAACAGCCAGCCTAGACCTTCCCTGCCACAACTTGAGACTGTGTTGAGATGTGGTGCTGAGGGACATGATTCAGTGGTGACCTGGCAGTGCTGGGCTAACACTTGGCCTCTGTGATCTTACAGGTCTCTTCCAACCAAAACTCTTCTCTGAATCCATGATTCTACTGAATCCCAGCAATGGCAGGAGGCAATGACCCTGTTATTGGAAGAAACTGGGTCTGCCCTCATTTGATTCAGCTCTCCCAAGCTCACCCTAAGCAGATGTGGCTCCTCCTCTTCCTAGGCACCTGCACATGTTGACTTTTCCCATCCATCCATCACCTGCTCTCCCAGCACAAGCCGCAGCAAAGCTGCTCTGGGACTGGGTAAATATTTGCTGGCACCACTGAGTGCCATCATCTGGAAGGACAGCAGGGTGGATTTGAGACAAGCTGAGCATCTAAGAATAGTCCTCTTTGTCATCCAGCCCCTACCCTTGAGTGATCCCCGTGCATCCCTCAACACCTGGACCGTCCAAGCCTTGCAGCAGACGTCCTGCAGGCTGCTGCCTACTGCTGCCTGCTGGATTTTAGCACCGTTACTCAAGGGCCTGAGTTTCTTGGCAGGTCATCTAGAAAGCAGAAAATGACTCCAAAAGAGAGCAGATCTCCAGACAGGGAGAGTAAAAAAGACTTCTTTTAGTGTGATTTTTCTGAGAGACATCAGCAGCTCTTTTGCACTGTTGGGTGGGAGGAAAGGGCAGGAAGAGGAGGAGGACATAATTCTGCTCCAGCTTGCTACATCATCAGTTTGCATTAAAATATTCTTCTGCCACAGCTTTGGAGTTTTGCATTTCTGCAGGCAAATTTATTGAAGGTGTACTTCAGCCTGATTACATTAATTAACCTGGCATTAGCAAATACAGCTTTGGTTCAGCTCAGAAGAAAGGAGGGGAGGGGGCAGGCAGAGAAGGAGGCAAAGAGGGAGGCAGGCAGGGAGGGAGGCAAAGAGGGAGGGAGGGAGGCAAAGAGGGAGGGAGGGAGGCAAAGAGGGAGGGAGGGAGGCAAAGAGGGAGGGAGGCAGGGAGGGAGGGAGGGAGGGAGGGAGGCAAAGAGGGAGGGAGGGAGGGAGGGAGGGAGGGAGGGAGGGAGGGAGGCAAAGAGGGAGGGAGGGAGGGAGGGAGGGAGGGAGGGAGGGAGGCAGGGAGGGAGGGAGGGAGGCAGGGAGGGAGGGAGGCAGGGAGGGAGGGAGGGAGGGAGGGAGGGAGGGAGGGAGGGAGGGAGGGAGGGAGGGAGGGAGGGAGGGAGGGAGGGAGGGAGGGAGGGAGGGAGGGAAGGAGGGAGGGAGGGAGGGAGGGAGGCAGGGAGGGAGGCAGGCAGGCAGGCAGGCAAGGAGGGAGGCAGGCAGGCAGGCAAGGAGGGAGGCAGGCAGGCAGGCAAGGAGGCATTGCTGCAATAGAAATCGCTATTAAATGCTGTAAGAGAAGAGGAGGTGTGGAATTCCATTCTTCATTGCCTCCTGACACTCCTTTGTTATCTTCCCTTGGCCCCACCCCAGCAGCAAATCACCCCTGAGCCTTGAAGCAGAAACAGCACCCGAATGTAAAGCCCCAGAATGCCATCTGCTTCCCCAGATATGTAATAAACATTTTGCACAGAAACAAACCTGCCCTAGCACACCAGCCAAGGTCCTCTTTAAGCCTCCCTCTGTGCCTCTTCACTTCTCAGACTCATTGCAGGCCTATTTCTAGGCCAGAGATGGCTTGGAAAATGAGGCTGGGGGGGGTGTTCCAGCTTATTTCTGTTTTGATTTGCACTCAACAGCAAAGAAAGGGCAGGTGCAGTGCTCTGAAATTCAGGACTTGCCTTAATAGGTCCATTTTTTGCTGTTCCCTTTTAGTCTCTCCCAGATCATAGAATCATAGAATCAGGCAGGGTTGGAAGGGACCACAAGGATCAGCCAGCTCCAACACCCCTGCCATGGGTGTTTGAGCTGGCTGATCCTTGTGGTACCTGTAGGGGTACACCCTACCCTTGATCAGCCTGGCCACAGCCTCAGCCAGCCTGGCCTTAAACACCTCCAGCCATGGGGCCTCAACCACCTCCCTGGGCAACCTATTCCAGCCTCTCACCACTCTCAGGCTCAACAACTTCCTCCTGATGTCCACCTGAGCTAGCTTTAGATGGGAAATAAGAGTGTTTGCCTGATTGTTTCCCCCTCAAGCCACCCTACCACAGTAGGACTATGAACCCTTGCGCATATTCTAATACAAAGGTCAACCAATGCTTTCCCTGCCATGAGCTTTAAGCCCAACTATCCTAGGAGGAACAGCACAGGAGGCTCCATCTCAACACAAGAGGGATCTTCTTGATTGTAAGGGTGACAGAGCACTGTTATAGGCTCCCCAGAGAGGTTGTGGAGTCTCCATCTGTGGAGAGTTTCCAGCCCTGTCTGGATGTGTTCCTCTGTGACCTGAGCTAGATTGTGTGGTCCTGCTCTGGCAAGGGAGTTGGACTCAATGAAAAGCCTGGCTGAGGCACTTAGTGCTGTGGTCTGGTTGATTGGACAGGGCTGGGTGCTAGGCTGGACTGGACGAGCTTGGAGGTCTCATCCAACCTGGTTGATTCTATGATCTCTTTGGATCCCTTCCAACCCCTGACATCCTGTGATCCTGGTCAACTGCCTCAAGTTGCACCAGGGGAGGTTTAGGTTGGACATGAGGGAAAAATAATCTCTTACCCAGAAGAGCTGTCGAGGCCTGGCCCAGGCTGCCCAGAGCAGTGGTGGAGTTCCCATACTTGGAAGGATTTAAAATCCTTGTAGGTGTGATGCTGAGGAACATGGATTAGAGGTGTCCTAGCAGTGCTGGGCTGATGAGCTTGGAAGTCTTTTATATCCATTATCTGATACAGACAGGCCAAGATAAGGAAGGAAGATTTTTAGAGACATCCAGGTCTACTTCTTACATCAGCAGAGAGGGTTAACATCCATAGAATCAAGCAGGTTGGAAGAGACCTCCGAGCTCAGCCACTCCAACCTAGTACCCAGCCCTGCCCCATCAACCAGACCACGGCACTAAGTGCCTCAGCCAGGCTTTGCTTCAACACCTCCAGGCACAGCAACTCCACCACCTCCCTGGGCAGCCCATTCCAATGCCAATCACTCTCTCTGACAACAACTTCCTCCTAACAGCCAGCCTAGACCTCCCCTGCCACAACTTCAGACTCTGTCCCCTTCTTCTCTTGCTGCTTGCCTGGCACAAGAGACCAACCCCACCTGGCTACAGCCTCCCTTCAGGGAGTTGCAGACAGCAATGAGGTCAGCCCTGAGCCTCCTCTTCTGCAGGCCAAACACCCCCAGCTCCCTCAGCCTCTCCTCACAGGGCTGTGCTCCAGGCCCATCACCACCTTCCTTGCCTTTCTCTGGACACCTTCCAGCACCTCAACATCTCTCTTGAATTGAGGAGCCCAGAAGTGGACACAGCACTCAAGGTGTGGCCTGAGCAGTGCTGAGCACAGGGGCAGAAGAACCTCCCTTGTCCTACTGTTCAAGGGTTGCAGTCTACAGCTCACTGTCCAAGTGGAGGCCAGTGGCAAGAGCTGTGCCTCAGGGGTTGGCACTGCCATCAGTACTGTTTAACGTTTTTGCCATGGACAGTTGGATTCAGGCTGCATTGCAGGTGGGAAAATGCAACCATCAAGGACTTCCATCCCTTGTGACCACAAGTAAGGACACCAAGCAAGTCACTTCAAGGCCCTCACCAGGTGTGACAACACAGCCCAGGTGTCACCTTCCCTCTGTTTACAGAGGCAGATGCAGGGTTGAAGGAGCATCAATGCCTCGGGAAGCATTAAACTGGACTTTGAGTGGACTGGACCACCTCCATGGTCCTTTACATGTTTCCACCCAGAGCTAAAAGCTGAACGTGCTTTTAAACACCACTGAGGATCAGTCATCAGCTGCTTGGAAGATTGCCACAGCAGCATTTGACTGCTGGATAGCAATCAGACAAAGCCTTGCCAAGCTGTGGGCACTTGGCTGGCAGAAGACAGGGTTGGTGCTCCAGGCAAGACTTTGGCACAGCCTTTGATCCCTCCTAGTTCAACACAACTTAGACTAGAATAAACCTTGTTTTGTCTCTCTTCTTCCCTTTGTCCTACGGAGGGGGAATGCAGGTGGAGGGGCAGAAAAGGGAAAGGGAAGCAGTGAGAGCAGGGAGGAAAAGGGAAAGGGAGGCAGTGACAGCAGGGAGGAAAAGGGAAAGGGAAGCAAGTGACAACAGGGAGGAAAAGGGAAAGGGAAGGCAGTGAGAGCAGGGAAGAAAAGGGAAAGAGAAGGTGGCGGCAGTGAGGAAAAGGGAAAGGGAAGGCAGCGACAGTAGGGAGGAAAAGGGAAAGGGAAGCCAGCGACAGTAGGGAGGAAAAGGGAAAGGGAAGCCAGCGACAGTAGGGAGGAAAAGGGAAAGGGAAGCAAGTGAGAGCAGGGAGGAAAAGGGAAAGGGAAGCAGTGAGAGCAGGGAGGAAAAGGGAAAGGGAAGCAGTGAGAGCAGGGAGGAAAAGGGAAAGGGAAGCAGTGAGAGCAGGGAGGAAAAGGGAAAGGGAAGCAGTGAGAGCAGGGAGGAAAAGGGAAAGGGAAGCAAGTGACAACAGGGAGGAAAAGGGAAAGGGAAGCAGTGAGAGCAGGGAGGAAAAGGGAAAGGGAAGCAGTGAGAGCAGGGAGGAAAAGGGAAAGGGAAGCAAGTGACAACAGGGAGGAAAAGGGAAAGGGAAGCAGTGAGAGCAGGGAGGAAAAGGGAAAGGGAAGCAGTGAGAGCAGGGAGGAAAAGGGAAAGGGAAGCAGTGAGAGCAGGGAGGAAAAGGGAAAGAGAAGGCAGTGGCAGAGGAGGAAAGGAGAAAGGGAAGGAGGATAAAACGCACCCATCCAGGTGACTTCTGCACATTTCAGCAGCACTGCTTTTGATGAAATTTGCCTCCCAATAAATACCTCAAGGTCGATGTCTTCTGTTGGCACACACCTGCCTGAATTTTAGGCCCTTCACTAACCCCCCTAAGTTCTCTCCTTCCTGCAGCTTTCAGGTCTCATTGGATACTATTTTTCCAAGACCTCTTTCGTCCCACTTCTTCTCCCCCCCAAAATCCCAGTTGCTCCCACTGGAGTGCCATTTGTTCTCCACGAGGCCTTTCTCCACCCATGCCCGTTGGTGGTGGCATGCTCTGCTCTCCTCTCCACCAGCAGGTTTGTTCTGCCTTACTGACTTCAGAGGCCACCACCTGACAGCGCTCTGCACGCTAGGACGGATGCAATGTGACACAGCCAGACACAAACCTCCGCTGAAGCGATGCTGCACCTGACGAGAAGCATCTCCCTCCATCTAGCAACGAACTCATGCTGTCTGCTCCCATCAAAGCCACCCAGAGCCAGACTGCCCTGGCTGTTTGCACACGATAAGGACCTTTGGGTCTCATCCCAGAGGGGAAGGAAAAAAACAACTTAAAATCATAGAATGGTTTGGGTTGGAAGGGACCTCCAAAGGTCATTTAGTCCAACCCCCTTCCATTCCAATGCCAATCACTCTCTCTGACAACAACTTCCTCCTAACAGCCAGCCTAGACCTCCCCTGCCACAACTTCAGACTCTGTACCCTTTTTCTCTTGCTGCTTGCCTGGCACAAGAGACCAACCCCACCTGGCTACAGCCTCCCTTCAGGGACTTGCAGACAGCAATGAGGTCAGCCCTGAGCCTCCTCTTCTGCAGGCTGCACACCCCCAGCCTCTCCTCACAGGGCTGTGCTCCAGGCCCCTCACCAGCTTCCCTGCCCTTCTCTGGACACCTTCCAGCACCTCAACATCTCTCTTGAATTGAGCAGCCCAGAACTGGACACAGCACTCAAGCTGTGGCCTGAGCAGTGCTGAGCACAGGGGTGGGCAGAAGAACCTCCCTTGTCCTGCTGGCCACACTGCTCCTGAGCCAGCCCAGGATGCCATTGGCTCTCCTGCCCACCTGGGCACATTGCTGCCTCATCTTCAGCTCCTCTCTACCAGCACCCCCAGCTCCCTCTCTGCCTGGCTGCTCTCAGCCACTCTGTCCCCAGCCTGTAGTGCTGCTTGGGGTTGTTGTGGCCAAAGTGTAGAACCCTGCACTTGGCCTTGTTCAATCTCATCCCATTGGCCTCTGCCCACCCATCCAGCCTGGCAAGGTCCCTCTGCAGGGCTCTCCTACCCTCCAACAGCTCCACACCTGCTCCTAGCTTGGTGTCATCTGCAAACTTACTGATGCTGGACTCAATCCCCTGCTCCAGATCATCAATAAAGATATTGAACAAGACTGGGCCCAGAACTGATCCTTGAAGAGGGTAAGAAGACAAAACTTCAGAAGTGGTGGCAAACACCATGAGATTTTCTCAGGGTGAAGGAAGATGGAGACCCTACAGCAAGAAGATGTTTAGGAGCATCTCCTTGCTGAGGGACCAAGAGGATGCCTGGACAGCTAAAGGCAAAGCTGAGGGACCAAGAGGATGCCTGGACAGCTAAAGGCAAAGCTGAGGGACCAAGAGGATGCCTGGACAGCTAAAAGCAGGGGTTGCAGGTCAAAAGGCTCTATGAAGTCTTTTGTACACTGTGGTGGAAGGTCTGTGGGGTGAGCCCCCTGGCAGAAGTTAGGTATTGTCCAACCTGAACCATCCATCCTTGGACTCAAGCACTGCATGAGCCAGAAAGACCCAGGATTGTTACAGCTCTAATGAAAAAAGCACTTCAATGCTGTTCCCAAGTGAGTGAGCTGGGCTGCAAGCAGGGCATAAACATCCCATTGGTGGAGCCAACACCAGCTGCACACACATCTCATAGGCATGTTCACCACCTTGTTTTATTCCTTCATCAGAACAAAACAAAGCAGCCCAAACCCCAAATCCCACAACTTAACTACTTTTAAGAGCAGTGCAAAACTGCTTAGACTGAGGCAGGAGAAAGAGTGATGGAAAATGGTGAACAATAAAACCAGGTAGAGCAGGAAACAGTTCCTGGGGAGGGAGGGGGATAAAGAACAACCCAAACCCCAAACAACCCAAAAGCTGATGCCTTTTTCAGATTAATGACTAATGACAAATAATTGTGAGCTGTGGAACATCAACAAAAAATAGGGCAGGGTGGAAACACAGACCCAGGCAGAAAAACCCAAGCATTAGGTCTGGTGGTGAATTTAAGGTCCATCAGTTGATAATTGCAGCCATTACAGGCTGGATTTTCAAGTGAGCCCAGCAATATTAAGAGCTGCTGGATGAGGCTGTCCTCACAGAAGAATTTGGCTGTTATTGCAGAGACCTGTGCGAAAGCTGAGCTGTTGTGGGGGGAAAAGCCAAGCCTAATCTTGCAGTGTGGCTGCTCAGAGGAGCCTTAGCCCTGAAGGAGGATTGAAGTGGGGGTAGAAAAGATGCACACCCCTTGCTTCCCTTCTGCTAAGGTAGAATGGGTTGGATGGGACCTTAAAGATCACCTACTTCCAGCCCCCTGCTGTCCCATGGGCAGGGACACCTTCCATTAGATCAGGTTGCTCAAGGTCTCATCTAACCTGGCCTTGAACACCTCCAGGCAGGAGGTATCTGCACCCTCTGCGGGCAACCTGTTCCAGTGTCTCACCACCTTCACTGTAAGGAATTTCCTCCTCAGCTCCAGTCTAAATCTGCCCTCCTCAAGCTTCAATCCATTCCCTCTCATCCTACCACCACAAGCCCTTGTAAAAGTCCCTCCCCAGCTTTCTTGTAGGCCACTTCAGGTACTGGAAGGTTGTTCTAAGGTCTCCCTGGAGCCTTCTCTTGTCTAAGCTAAACAGCCCAAACTCAGCCTGTCCTCACAGAAGAGGTCCTCCAGCCCTCTGATTGTCTTTGTTGCCCTCCTCTGGACCTGCTCCAGCAGTTCCATATCCCTCTTATACTGGGGGCACCAGAACTGGGCACAGTGCTCCAGGTGAGGTCTCACAAGAGCAGAGGGGCAGAATCCCCTCCCTGCCCTGCTGCTCTCACTGCTTTGGATGCAGCCCAGCACACAGCTGCCTTCTGCCAGGGACCACTGCAGCCTCATGGGGAGTTCACCATCAACTGACACTCCCAAGTGCTTCTCCTCCAAACTGGTCTCCAGCCTGTATCTGGCCTTGGGATTGCCCTGACCCAGCTGTAGGACCTTGCCCTTGCTGAACTTCATGAGATTGGTTTGAGCCAATCTCTGCAGCCTGTCAAGTCTCTCTGGAAGAATCCCTTCCCTCCAGAGCATCAAGCAGACTCCACAGCTTGGTGTCCTCCCCAGACTTGCTGAGGGTGCCTCCATCCCACTGTCCATGTCACTGACAATGACATCAAACAGCACTGGTCCCACACACCTGAGGGACAAAGCCTGTCACTGGTCTCTATCCAAACACTGGGCCCCTTTTCACATTTGTTAGCTCATGAGCTTTTATTTTCCACCACAAGGAGCAATATCTCTGCCTGACTTTGCTATTTGCTTTGGAATCACAGAATCATAAAGCTTGGAAGAAGCCTCTAAGAGCAGCAAGTCCAACCATCGCCCCAACACCACCATGCCCACTAAACCACTTCCCCAAGTGCCTCATCTACATATTTTGGTGTTTTAAACAGCTCCACATGACTCAACCATCTCCCTTCAACTTCTCTCCAACACCAGACCACTTTTTAAACAGAGAAATTGTTCCTCATGTCCAATCTAAACTTCCTCTGGCACAGCTTGAAGCCATTTCATCTCATCCTGTTGTGACTTAGAATCACAGAATCAGCCAGGTTGGAAGAGACCTCCAAGCTCATCCAGTCCAAACTAGCACCCAGCCCTCTACAATCAACCAGACCATGGCACTAAGTGCCTCAGCCAGGCTTTGCTTCAACACCTCCAGGCACAGCGACTCCACCACCTCCCTGGGCAGCCCATTCCAATGCCAATCACTCTCTCTGACAACAACTTCCTCCTAACAGCCAGCCTAGACCTCCCCTGGCACAACTTGAGACTGTGTCCCCTTGTTCTCTTGCTGATTGCCTGGCAGAAGAGACCAACCCCACCTGGCTACAGCCTCCCTTCAGGGAGTTGTAGACATCAATGAGGTCAGCCCTGAGCCTCCTCTTCTGCAGGCCAAACACCCCCAGCTCCCTCAGCCTCTCCTCACAGGGCTGTGCTCCAGGCCCCTCACCAGCTTTGTACCCCTTCTCTGGACATATTCTAGTACCTCAACATCTCTCTTGAATTGAGGAGCCCAGACTTCCTTGGCAGAAGAGGCCAACTCTCACCTGGCTCCAACCTCCTTTCAGGGAGTTGTAGAGGGCCACAAAGTCTCCCCTCAGCCTCCTCTTCACCTGACTAAACAACCCCAGTTCCCTCAGCTGCTCCTCATAAGACTCATTCTCTAGACCCTTCACCTTCAGAAGGCAGCAGACAGCAGGCAAGATAGCAGCTGATCTGCCCTCTGTCATTTCAGCCTTCCAAAGGGGACATCTAAGTATTTATCAACATAGAATCAATCAGGCTGGAAGAGACCTCCAAGATCATCCAGTCCAACCTAGCACCCAGCCCTACCCAGTCATCAGGAATGGTGTGGTCAGCAGGAGCAGGGAGGTCATTCTGCCCCTGTACTCTGCACTGCTTAGACCACACCTCGAGTACTGTGTTCAGTTCTGGGCCCCCCAGTTTAGGAGGGACATTGAGATGCTTGAGCATGTCCAGAGAAGGGCAATGAGGCTGGGGAGAGGCCTTGAGCACAGCCCTACGAGGAGAGGCTGAGGGAGCTGGGATTGTTTAGCCTGGAGAAGAGGAGGCTCAGGGGTGATCTTATTGCTGTCTACAACTACCTGAGGGGTGGTTGTGGCCAGGAGGAGGTTGCTCTCTTCTCTCAGGTGGCCAGCACCAGAACAAGAGGACACAGCCTCAGGCTGTGCCAGGGGAGATTTAGGCTGGAGGTGAGGAGAAAGTTCTTCACTGAGAGAGTCATTGGGCACTGGAATGGGCTGCCTGGGGAGGTGGTGGAGTCACTGTCCCTGGGGCTGTTCAAGGCAGGATTGGACGTGGCACTTGGTGCCATGGTCTAGCCTTGAGCTCTGTGGTAAAGGGTTGGACTTGATGATCTGTGAGGTCTCTTCCAACCCTGATGATACTGGGATACTGCGATCTAGACCATGGCATCTGAAGGTCTTTTCCTAACAGGACAGGACAAAAGGCAGGGCACCAGGTGAAGGAGGAGGGTTTTACTGTGCTTGTGCTGCTCACCCTGCTGAAGAGGTGGTTGATGTGCTGCCTTGGTCTCATCCCTCTGAATCACATCAATTTGTTGTACCAAGCAAATTGACAGCTCACCGTTACCAGCCTCTCAGAGTCAAAGCTGTCCTGCTCTGCATCATCCACCAGTAATAGAATTGCCAGGTTTGGTTTAATCCTGGGATATTTACAGCTCAGGATGATGGAAAAGGAAGGGAACACAGCAAAACCTCAAGCAAGAGAGAGATCTTGCATCGGCAATAGATGGAGGAACTCAAACCAGACCAACAGGGTACACAAGACACTCAGCAGCCTTTGTTCCTCACAGAGATCAATCAAAGCAAGAGAGACACTTGACAGGGAAGAGTGGGAGCAGTGATTTGCTCCTACTCTAGCTATGGTTTCTCCTCTCCACTTAGCTCACTTCACGTTTTTGGTTCATTTTGTTGTTTTGCTGGTAGGAAATCTCACCTGAGTTTCTGCACAGCATTTTATCTGCTTAACACCTCACTGCCTTGGAACCAGGAGGCTCTATCAGCCTCTTGCCAAGTGCACACCATATCTCCCAGGACAGCAACCACAGTCGTGGCATGGGAGTTACCCCTTTCCTCTTTGCCACTCATCAAATGAATGACCACACAGCACATCTCCTTCATGGCCTTTAGCTTCTCCTTTGGCCTGTCAGTTTTTCTCCCCTTTCCCTCCATTTTTAGCAGCAGCAGCAGCCCCAATTCTTTCTCCTGGGCTCGCAGCACATTAAAACCACCCAGCTATTAAATTGTGTGTTTGACGTGGAGAGAGCAATGCTTTGACTCACAACCTGAGCACAGCTGAGCAATGACTGCTTAGTGCACAGGGAGAGGAAGAGGATTAAGGCAGGATGGCAAAATGTTGTTCCCACAGTTACTCTTTTCTTCCTCCCCCTACACACACCTTCTTTTGCTCATAATCCTATTTCCACACGTGCCCACCAGATGTTACCCACCTCACACTCACTACAGACAGATGGCTTCAGAAGCTCTTCCCCATCATGTATCATCAGCTCCTGATCCACTATGGATTTGTAGCAGCCCCTGCAGAGAGAAAACAAGGTGCCCACAGTAATTGTTTGCATGTGCCACAACATCTGGAATGCTGTGTCTGGTTTTGGGCATCCCCAGGTCAGGTGAGACCACAACCTGCAACACTCCACCGAGTTTGGGGCTCCCCAAGTCAGGCTAGACCACAACCTGCAACACTGCAGACAGTTTGGGGCTCCCCAGCTCAGGTGAGACCTCAACCTGCAACACTGCAGACAGGTTGGGGCTCCCCAGTTCAAGTGAGACCACAACCTGCAACACTGCAGACAGGTTGGGGCTCCCCAGTTCAAGTGAGACCACAACCTGCAACACTGCAGACAGTTTGGGGCTCCCCAGCTCAGGTGAGACCACAACCTGCAACACTGCATGTTCAGCTACTCTCTACCAGCACCCCCAGCTCCCTCTCAGCCACTCTGACCCCAGCCTGTAGCACTGCTTGAGGTTGCTGTAGCCACAGTGCAGAGGCCAGCACTTTGCTATCCAATGGCAAAAGGTAATACTTAGAGCAAAACAACAGGAGACACCAAATGTAAGAGAGTTTAGCCAATGGCAATGGCCAGCATGTTTAGGACAGATATTTGAAGCCCCAGCTAGGTTAGGAAGCAGAGTGCCCTGCAGCTACCTTGGAGATGCAGCAAAGCCCTGAGCACTACCAGCTGTGAGGGGCCAGGCCCAGAGAGTGGTGGTGAATGGTGCCACATCCAGCTGGAAGCTGTCACTAGTGGTGTGCCCCAGGGATCAGAGCTGGGCACAGCCCTGCTCAATAACTTTACTAATGATCTGGAGCAGGGGATTGAGTCTAGCATCAGTAAGTTTGCAGATGACACCAAGCTAGGAGCAGCTGTGGAGCTGTTGGAGGGTAGGAGAGCCCTGCAGAGGGACCTTGGCAGGCTGAATGGGTGGGCAGAGGCCAATGGATGAGATTGAACAAGGCCAAGTGCAGGGTTCTGAGCTTTGGCCACAACAACCCCAAGCAGCACTACAGGCTGGGGACAGAGTGGCTGAGAGCAGCCAGGCAGAGAGGGAGCTGGGGGTGCTGGTAGAGAGTAGGTGAAGATGAGGCAGCAGTGTGCCCAGGTGGGCAGCAGAGCCAATGGCATCCTGGGCTGGCTCAGGAAGAGTGTGGCCAGCAGGACAAGGGAGGTTCTTCTGCCCCTGTGCACAGCACTGCTCAGGCCACACCTTGAGTGCTGTGTCCAGTTCTGGGCTCCTCAATTCAAGAGAGATGTTGAGGTGCTGGGAGGTGTCCAGAGAAGGGCAAGGAAGCTGGTGAGGGACCTGGAGCACAGCCCTGTGAGGAGAGGCTGAGGCAGCTGGGGGTGTGCAGCCTGGAGAAGAGGAGGCTCAGGGCTGACCTCACTGCTGTCTCCAACTCCCTGAAGGGAGGCTGTAGCCAGGTGGGGTTGGTCTCTTCTGCCAGGCAAGCAGCAACAGAACAAGGGGACAGAGTCTGAAGTTGTGGCAGGGGAGGTCTAGGCTGGATGTTAGGAGGAAGTTGTTGTCAGAGAGAGTGATTGGCATTGGAATGGGCTGCCCAGGGAGGTGGTGGAGTTGCTGTGGCTGGAGGTGTTGAAGCAAAGCCTGGCTGAGGGACTTAGTGCCATGGTCTGGTTGATTGGCCAGGGCTGGGTGCTAGGTTGGGCTGGCTGAGCTTGGAGGACTCTTCTAACCTGGTTGATTCTAAGAACTGTTGAAAACTTCCCATCCACCAGAGGAAATTGAGACTGAGCCTCCAGCTGCACTACTCCAAAGCATTCTCCTACCCAATTTCCCCGTTTCAGATTGCTACTGGCAGGGCAAGAAGCCCCAGTTCAAGTGGAGGTCAGGTCAGCGATGGGGCTGTGCCTCAGAGGGGACAAACCCCCCAGCTAAACTCCAGGACAGCCCACTGGCAGCTGCCAACCTCTGCCAGGGCTGGGAGCAGGGTCAGGCAGCAGGGTCAGGCAGCTTGGCCCACAGCCAGCAAGGCAACAGGGAGATGGCTGCGGGGTGGAAGGGAGGGGAGCAAGGAGAGAGGGCAAAGGGTGTCCATTGATATAATTGACTGGTCCACTAATTAAAATTCCTGCCCTTTTGCAACAGCTGCTAATTGGGGCTGGGATCTGCCTGCCACGAGCTCGCTCAGCAGCTTGGCCCAGAGAGGGAGCAGCTCACCTTGGGGGGCAGGGGAAGATAAAAGCTGGAAAGGACTCAAGGCCCCACAGCAGGGCCAGCAAAGCCCAGAGCTGTTTTCTCTGAAGGGTAAGAAGTCACCAAATTGCTTTTGACAAGTGAAGGGGATTGGAAATAACAGGGGTCTGTGAAAAGCCCAGGGTGCAGACTTGGCAGGGAGAATCCATGAGATAATGAGAAGGCAAAGCCCTCACACAGCTGGGAGGCTTCCAACTGCCCTCCCAGCAAGGCAAGAGGGACTAGGGAATGGAGGGAACGAGGAAGATGTGTGGGACATCTTCAAGAGGCAATAGGTGGCAAGGAAACAATATGCCTGTGGCACAGCAAAGCAGCAGCACACAGAGGGGGCAGCCTGGAGCCCCCAGGAGAGTTTGGCAGCCCTGCTCTGTCTTGGCCCTGGAGCTTCCAGGAGAATTTGGCAGTCCTGCTCTGTCTTGGCCCTACTTTTTAAGACCAGTCTTCAAAGCCTCATGTTACAGCACCAAACTCTCAGCTTATTTTCCCATCTCCCACTCCGGGTTAGGGTGGGGGATGAATTGTGGCCAGTTCTGGGCACCCCAGCTCAAGAAGGGAGGCTGAAGACAGGTGGGGTTGGTCTCTTCTGCCAGGCAAGCAGTAAGAGAAGAAGGGGACAGAGTCTTGAGTCGTGGCAGGGGAGGTCTAGGCTGGCTGTTAGGAGGAAGTTGTTGGCAGAGAGAGTGATTGGCATTGGAATGGGCTGCCCAGGGAAGTGGAGGAGTCACCATGGCTGGAAGTGTTGAAGCCAAGCCTGGCTGAGGCACTTAGTGCCATGCTCTGGTTGATTGGACAGGGCTGGGTTGGACCAGATGAGCTTGGAGGTCTCTTCCAATCTGGTTGACTCCATGAGTCTATGGACACATTTCCATGCAACCTATTCTAGGTGTACCCACAACAGCAGAGGGTTTGGTCTTGATGATCTCCAGACATCCCTTCCAATCCCCATCATTCTTTGATGTGCCAGCAGCAGCTACAAGACCCCAGCAGCTCCCCTGACTTGAGCAAATTCCACATCCACATAGGATCCAAAAGCTCCAGCAGTGCCAGACATGGGAAATGAGCAATCAGACTGCAATAATTAAAGTCTTCATTTACATATCAATGCTCCAGTTACTGGAGACTTTCAAGGCCTGTCTGGATGTGTTCCTGTGTGATCTCTGTTAGATAGTATTGTCCTGCTCTGGCAGGCGGCTTGGACTTGATCTCTTTGGGTCTCTTTCAACCCCTAACATCCTATGATGATCCTACTCCTCCACCTCACATCCCTCTCCCAAAGATGTAGCATCCAGATCTGGAGCGCATCTCAACACACACACAGACACAGACATGTCCCACTTCTTGACTCCCAAAAGAAAATTTACCTCGAGTATTGGGTCCAGTTCTGTGCCACTCAACTCAAGAGAGATGTTGAGGGACTGGAAGGTATCCAGAGAAGGGCAAGGAAGCTGGTGAGGGGCCTGGAGCACAGCCCTGTGAGGAGAGGCTGAGGGAGGTGGGGGTGTTTGGCCTGCAGAAGAGGAGGCTCAGGGCTGACCTCATTGCTGTCTACAGCTACCTGAAGGGAGGCTGTAGCCAGGTGGGGTTGGTCTCTTCTGCCAGGCAAGCAGCAACAGAACAAGGGGACAGAGTGTCAACTTGTGGCAGGGGAGGTCTAGGCTGCGTGTTAGGAGGAAGTTGTTGGCAGAGAGAGTGATTGGCATTGGAATGGACTGCCCAGGGAGGTGGTGGAGTCGCTGTCCCTAGAGATGTTGAAGCAAAGCCTGGCTCAGGCACTTAGTGCCATGGTCTGGTTGATTGGAGAGGGCTGGGTGCTAGGTTGGACTGGCTGAGCTTGGAGGTCTCTTCCAACCTGCTTGATTCTATGATTTCAGGTGAAGACTTTAAGATCATAGAGTCTAACCTTGAGCTAACTCTAACACCAAGCTGGCAAGTCACAGAAGCAAGAACGTCTCAGATTGGCAAAGTCCTTCAAGCTCATCCAGTCCAATCATTAGTTTCACACTGACAAGTCCCTGACCAAACCAAAGCCCTCAGCACAACATCTCATCACTAGGACTTGCTATGCTTGGAAAGGACCACCAGCATCAGCCAGTCCAACCTTCAGCCCAGCAGCCTTCATCACCAGACCACAGCCTCAAGCACCACATCCACTCCTCTTTGAAACACCTCCAGGGATGGTGACTCCACCACCTCCCTGGGCAGCCTGTGCCAGTGCCTGACCACCTGCTTAGGAAACAACTTCCTCCCAACAGCCAACCTAAACCTCCCCTCATGCAACTTGAGGCCATTTCCTCTTGTCCTATCATTAGTAATTGGGGAGAAGAGACCAGCTCCAGCCTCACTGCAACCTCCTTTTAGGTAGCTGTAGAGGGCAGTAAGGTCCCCTCTCAGCCTCCTCTTCTCCAGACTAAACACCCCCAGCTCCCTCAGCTGCTCCTCACAGGCCATGTTTGCCAGACCTCTCCCCAGCCTCATTGCCCTTCTCTGCACTGCTCCAGCACCTCAGTGTCCCTCCTGTACTGTGGTGACCCAAACTGGACACAGTACTGGAGATGTAGTCTCAGGAGTGCTCAGCACAGGGGCATGAGCACCTCCCTACTCCTGCTGCTCACACCATTGCTGATCCAGGCCAGGATGCTGTTGCCCAGTTCTAGTACCCAATGCCTCATTCAGAGAACCTCCACCTCTTGCAAAGTGAGGTGGAGGCCCTATTGGACTTGATTTGGAGAGGAAAAAATATCCCTCTGATGTTCCAGGGGCATCTAGAAGATAGAATTAGCTTTTGCCAAGTATGATCATTGAGATACATTTGTTGCATCTGAAAAGAAGGAGAATCTTCTTTGCTGTGAGGGGGGCTGGAGCCCTGGGGCAGGCTGCTCACTCCAAGGGGGCTGGAGCCTTGGGGCAGGCTGCCCAGAGAGGTATGGAGAGATTCCAAAGCTGCCCCTGGCCATTGTGGTCCTGCTGTGGGTGACTCTGCTTTAGCAGGGGAGTTGGACTAGATGATCTCCAGAGGTCCCTTCCAGCTGTTCTATGGTTCTATGCTTCAGGCATCTTTCTAGTTCCCATCCAGTTAGTTTCAAAGCAGATTTCGTGTTCCAGCAGCACGGCTGAGACCTCAGGGGGTGCTGACTACCAGTTTTTTTCACATCAAGTAACAGAAAAAAGATAAAATTCATGTTGTTAAGGGTATTTCCCCCCTTGGCTTCTCTTAGCTTGGGTTACTGAAGCTCCAGCTGAGTACTCAAGAACAGGCACCAAGCAAGTCACCTATTCAGCTTAAAAGTGTTGCCACAAACCCATATAGCAGACCTTCCGCTGCTGCTTTTAAGGCAGAGATTCCCAAAACTACCTGGAAAAAAGAATCATAGAATCAGAGTTGGAAGGGACCACAAGGATCAGCCAGTTCCAACCTCCCTGTCATGGGCAGGGACACCCTACCCTAGAGCAGCCTGCACACAGCCTCAGCCAGCCTGGCCTTAAACACCTCCAGCCATGGGGCCTCAACCACCTCCCTGGGAAACTCATTCCAGCCTCTCACCACTCTCATGATCAACAACTTCCTCCTCACAGCCAGGCTCAATCTCCCCACCTCCAGCTTTGATCCATTCCCCCTAGTCCTGGCACTCCCTCACAGCCTAAAAAGTCCCTCCCCAGCCTTTTTGTAGCCCCCTTCACATCCTGGAAGGCCACAAGAAGGTCACCTGGGAGCCTCCTCTTCTGCAGCCTCAACAGCCTCATCCTGGTTTCAGCCCTACCCTCCTCATGCAAAGGCTTTCTTATTCCCAGCACAAAGCCATGACTCCTAAACCAAAACTTGCCATATCTCCCTGGCAAAACACCACCAACTGGAGATGCAGAGGCTGGGTGAAGCTCTCCTGCATCCATTTAAAGCCTCAGTGCTGGTAGTTTGTTCCCTGCAGCATCACGCAGACACAGGTGCCCACTTGGAGAAGACAGGGAGGGATGATGTGTGGAGCTTACTTCACTCAAGAAGGACACTGAGGTGCTGGAGCATGTCCAAGTAAGGGCAGTTAAGTTGGAGAACATCCTTGAACAAGTCTCAGCAGGAGCAGATGAGGGAACTGGGGTCATCAGGCCTCCAGAAGTGGAGGCTAAAGGGAGACCTCATAGCACTCTGCAGAGGTGGGCACAAGTCGACCGCAGGAGCTTCAACAAGACCAAGGGCAAGGTCCTGCAGTTGGATGGAGGCAATGCCAAGCACAAATGCAGGATGGAGAGCAGCCCTGAGGAGAGGGACTTGGGGGTGCTGCTGGAGGAGAAGCTCAACAGGAGCCAGCAGTGTGCACTTGCAGCCCAGAAAGCCAAGCAGAGCCTGGGCTGCAGCAGGAGAAGTGTGGCCAGCAGGGCCAGGGAGGTGATTCTCCCCCTCTACTGTGCTCTGCTGAGACCCCACCTGGAGTACTGCATCCAGTTCTGGAGCCCCCATTCCAAGAGGGATGTGGAGATGCTGGAGTGTGTCCAGAGCAGGGCCAGGAGAATGCTGAGAGGGCTGGAGCAGCTCTGCTGTGAGGACAGACTGAAAGAGTTGGGGCTGTGCAGTGTGGAGAAGAGAAGGCTCCCAGGTGACCTTCTTGTGGCCTTCCAGGATCTGAAGGGGCCTACAAAAAAGCTGGGGAGGGACTTTTTAGACTGTGAGGGAATGCCAGGACTAGGGGGAGTGGAGCAAAGCTGGAGGTGGGGAGATTGAGCCTGGCTGTGAGGAGGAAGTTGTTGATCATGAGAGTGGTGAGAGGCTGGAATGGGTTTCCCAGGGAGGTGGTTGAGGCCCCATGGCTGGAGGTGTTTAAGGCCAGGCTGGCTGAGGCTGTGGCCAGGCTGATCTAGGGTAGGGTGTCCCTGCCCATGGCAGGGGAGTTGGAGCTGGGTGATCCTTGTGGTCCCTTCCAACCCTGACTGCATGATTCTTTGAACTACCTCAAGGGAGGATGGCTTGAGGTGGAGGTTAGTCCCTTCTCACATGCAACAAGTGACAGGATAACAGGAAACTGCCTCGAGTTGTGCCACTGGAGGTTTGGATGTTAGGAAAAAGTCCTTCACAGAAAGGGTGGTCAGGCATTGGAAGAGGCTGCCCAGGCAGGTGGTGGAGTCACTGTCCCTGCAGGGATTTAAAAGAAGGCATGTGGCTTAGTGGTAGTGGCTTAGCAGTATTGGTGGCATTGTGAGCTCTAAGAGAGAGGCCAGACCTGATTTCAAAGTTCCATCCAACCAGATTTGTGATTCCATGAAAACCAAAGCAGACAGAGCCCCTGACTTTTTCCTTCCCCTCCCCCACCTCCACCCTCACTCCATTTTCTCTCTTAGGAGCAGAAATTGTTTGCAAGTGAAGCTTGGTGCAACAGTGACAGCAATGCTCCTCCTCTAGGATCTCGTCTAAAACTCATTCCCTGTCTCTCTTGAGTTTTTCATTCCCCTCTCCTTTGGCACAACCAATCTTCAAAGCCCTGATGGGCAAGCAGTGCTGAGGGCTGCCTAAGTCAACAGCAGCATTCCCAGGTCCTGTGCAGGAGAGGGCACAGAGCGGGGGGGGGGGGGGGGGGGGGGCGGGGAGGAGAGGGCTGCAGGATTGTCTGCATTTCTCCCTAACAGTTTGGGGTCAAGCCTGATCCCCAGTGGGGTCAGGCCTTTTACAGGCTAACACGCCAGAGTCAAAGGAGAGCCTCCTGCCACTCTGGGAACCCAGCCAGAGGGAAGCTCTGCAGCCCCTTTGGGAGCAAAAGGGTCAGAGGTGGATGGAAGAAGGTGTGGGGAAAGGAGGGCAGGGGGTGGGGGAAGGACCTGGTGAGGACAAAAACCAAGGCAGCTCACTGCAGAAGGTGCACTGGGCCTGGGTCTTGATCATAATGGGGGACTCACTGAGCTGGACCTGGGGAGAGCAGACCTTGGACTCCTCAAGGCTCTGCTTAGTAGGGTATTGTGGCATAAAGCCTGGAGGAGAGAGGGGGCCCAGAAAGCTGGAGAATACTCAAGGATCCCCTTCTCCAAGCCCAGGAGCAAGGTAACCCAACAAAGAGGAAGGTGGGTACTCCAGCCTTCTGATCATCTTTGTGTCCTTCTTGTCACTCCTGTGTTGGGGACTCCAGAGCTGGATGCAGCACACCCAGTGGAGTCTCACAAAAGCAGAGGAACAGAATCACTTCCTAGGCACAGACCTTTTGATGCAGGTATCCCTGCTTATGGCAGGGGGGGTGGAGCTAGATGATCTTGAGGTCCCTTCCAGCTCAAGCCATTCTGTGACAACACATCCAATGAGGCCAATGGGATGAGATCGAACAAGGCCAAGTGCAGGGTTCTACACTTTGGCCACAACAACCCCAAGCAGCACTACAGGCTGGGGACAGAGTGGCTGAGAGCAGCCAGGCAGAGAGGGAGCTGAGGGTGCTGGTAGAGAGTAGCTGAAGATGAGGCAGCAGTGTGCACAGGTGGGCAGGAGAGCCAATGGCATCCTGGGCTGGCTCAGGAAGAGTGTGGCCAGCAGGACAAGGGAGGTTCTTCTGCCCCTGTGCTCAGCACTGCTCAGGCCACACCTTGAGTGCTGTGTCCAGTTCTGGGCTCCTCAATTCAAGAGAGATGTTGAGGTGCTAGAAGGTGTCCAGAGAAGGACACTGAAGCTGGTGAGGGGCCTGGAGCACAGCCCTGTGAGGAGAGGCTGAGGGAGCTGGGGGTGTGCAGCCTGCAGAAGAGGAGGTTCAGGGCTGACCTCATTGCTGTCTCCAACTCCCTGAAGGGAGGCTGTAGCCAGGTGGGGTTGGTCTCTTCTACCAGGCAAGCAGCAACAGAACAAGGGGACAGAGTCTGAAGTTGTGTCAGGGGAGGTCTAGGCTGGATGTGAGGAGGAAGTTGTTGTCAGAGAGAGTGATTGGCATTGGAATGGGCTGCCCAGGGAGGTGGTGGAGTTGCTGTGCCTGGAGGTGTTGAAGCAAAGCCTGGCTGAGGCACTTAGTGCCATGGTCTGGTTGACTGGCCAGGGCTGGGTGCTAGGTTGGAGTGGCTGAGCTTGGAGGTCTCTTCCAACCTGCTTGACTCTAGTCTATTCTGTGAACACTGGCCCATACTAGATGGAGCTCCAGGTAAAATGTCCCTATAGAGTGTCTTGTACACTGGGGTGGAAGGCTTGTGGGATGAGCCTCCTGCACCTTCCTGGGAAACCCACTCACCTGCTGAACAACTTCCTCCTGATGTCCACCTGAGCTAGCTTTAGATGGGAAATCAGAGTGTTTACCTGATTGCTTCCCCTTCAAGCCATCCTACCACAGTAGTACTAAGAACCTTTGAGCATCTTCTAAGACAAAGGTCAACCAATGCTTTCCCTGCCATGAGCTGCAAACCCAACTGTCCTAGAAGGAACAGCACAGGAGGCTCCACCTCATCACAAGAGGGATCTTCATGACTGTAAGGGTAACAGAGCACTGAAATAGGCTCTCCAGAGAGGTTGTGGGGTCTCCATCTGTGGAGACTTTCCAGCCCTGTCTGGATGTGTTCCTCTGTGACCTGAGCTAGATTGTGTGGTCCTGCTCTGGCAGGGGAGTTGGACTGAATGAAAAGCCTGGCTGAGGCACTTAGTGCTGTGGTCTGGTTGATTGGATAGGGCTGGGTGCTAGGTTGGACTGGATGAGCTTGGAGGTCTCTGCCAGCCTGGTTGTTTCTATGATTCTATGAAACCTGAACGCACATTGACCTGCACAAGTCCCTTCTGACCCCTAGCACGCCTGGATTTTGTGGGACCACATCATCACAGGAGGTGATGTCAAGAGCAGAGTGACTCCCAACAAAAACCAACCCTGTCATCATCTGCAGTGTGTTCCTGAGAAGCTGAAGCAGCCCACAGCACTGGAGTCATGGTGACTCTCCAGCAATTTGCACAGCAGTGCCATGTCAGATAAGAAAGGGAAGGAAATGAGGCAATTTGTACAGCTGGGTAATACCTAAACATGTCACAGAGACAGAGGTCTGTGCCAAGCAGCCATGTCAAGGCCACATCTACGCTGAAAGGCAGAGATGGGGGGTGGGGAGGAAAGGAAATTTGCAGGCTCTGCCCCATTACTCTCCCAGGCTGATGTGGATGGAGACAAAGAAGATATAAAACAGGCAGATGTCAAAATTCAGGAGGGGCAGACGATGTAAGCTCCATTACACAAGGAGGGGGAAAAAGTGAGGATTAGCTGCACTAAAATAAGAGCAGAAGAGGCTTTTCCAGAGGTGGTGAATTTGTCTGCCCTTCCTCACCCAGCTGGAGGGGATAAATTGTGATGGATCGTGTGTGGCTTTGGGAAGCGCAGGCAGCGCTCATGCTCCTGGGAACAAAGCAAATGGGGGAATAGATCAGAAAGCTCCCCAAGCAGAAGGACCTGGCAGACATGTTTACATTATGCTTTTTCTTCTCACCTCAGTGCTGGCATCAGAAGGAGGAAACTTCTTGACCAGGGAGGCAGTCAAATCGCCATTGTTGAATCACAGAATGTTAGGGGTTGGAAGGGGACCTTTGGAGATCATGGAGTCCAACCTCCCCTGCCAGAGCAGGGGCATCTAAGGCAGGTCATGGAATCAGAGAATCAGTCAGGGTTGGAAAGGACCACAAGGATCAGCCAGTTCCAACCTACCTGCCATGGCCAGGGACACCCTACCCTAGACCAGCCTGGGCTTTCTGGGCTGCAAGTGCACACTGCTGCCTCCTGTTGAGCTTCTGGTCCAGCAGCACCCCCAAGTCCCTCTCCTCAGGGCTGCTCTCCAGCCACTCACTCAAATGCCTGCATTTGTGCTTGGCATTGCCTCCACCCAGCTGCAGGACCTTGCTCTTGGTCTTGTTGAAGCTCCTGAGGTTGGCTTGTGCCCACCTCTGCAGCCTGTGCAGGTCCCTCTGGATGGATCCCTGCCCTCCAGCCTGGCTGCTGCACCACACAGCTTGGTGTCATCAGCAAACTTGCTGAGGCTGCACTCAATGCCTCTGTCCATGGCACCCACAGAGATGTTGACCAAGATTGGTGCCAGGACTGATCCCTGAGGGACTCTGCTTGTCCCTGGCCTCCTCTTGGACATGGAGCCATTGACAGCCACTCTTTGGGTGCAGCCAGTTCTTTATCCATCTAGAGTTCTTTACCACAATCCAGCCCTCTTCAGCTGGAGTTGAAATGGACAGCAGATGACTTTCCCACCCTCCCCAGCAAATTAATAATGCACACTGATTAGTGCCAAACAGATTAGCAAGGTTCCTTTCCTTGAGCTTGGGGTTTTCACCTCAAACATCTCAGTGCTCCTGTTCCCCTAGCAAAGCCATTCAGGAACTGTGGAGCTAAGAGCAGCAAGTTTGAACAAGGTGGAATCACTTCTTTCTCTCTTCCCTCTTTCACTTCCCACCTGGTCAAGGAACAGATCCTCTCCCACCACAGCTAAACTTCAAATCCTTCTGATTGACCTCTCTGAGGTAAATTGGTGTCATTAGAGCACTCTAAGAATAACTCCCAGAAATCATGAGTCACTGCCTGATTTAGGCAGCCAGGACTACAATGATTAAATTATCCACCACGAATTATTCACCCAGGACCTGATAATGACTGTGTAGTTAGTGATCTCCATGTAAATGCAGTCAAACAACTTCAGGCCAGTTAATATTTCACACACACACACACCCCCAAAAAAACAAACAAGCCAAACTTTTTGCTTTTGCACAGCAGATATCATGAAGGAGAAATACTGGTGACCAGCAGAAGCAAGCAGAGTGGCACTAAGCACCATGAAAAAATAATGCTGCTGTTCCTCATCGATTCCCAAACAGCCTTCCCATGGGAAGCACTGATCCTAGCATCGCTTTCTCCAGTTTCAGAGCCAGCTGGGGTGTGTTCCTCAGAGAAACACAAAGCCATAGAATCAAGGAGGTTGGAAGAGACCTCCAAGCTCAGCCACTCCAACCTGGCACCCAGCCCTGCCCCATCAACCAGACCATGGCACTAAGTGCCTCAGCCAGGCTTTGCTTCAACACCTCCAGGCACAGCCACTCCACCACCTCCCTGGGCAGCCCATTCCAATGCCAATCACTCTCTCTGACAACAACTTCCTCTGCACATCCAGCCTAGACCTCCCCTGACAACTTCAGACTCTCTCCCCTTCTTCTGTGGCTGCTTGCCTGGCAGAAGAGACCAACCCCACCTGGCTACAGCCTCCCTTCAGGTGCTTGTAGACAGCAATGAGGTCAGCCCTGAGCCTCCTCTTCTCCAGACCAAACACCTCCAGCTCCCTCAGCCTCTCCTCACAGGGCTGTGCTCCAGGACCCTCACCACCTTCCTTGCCCTTCTCTGGACACCTTCCAGCAACTCAACATCTCTCTTGAATTGAGGAGCCCAGAACTGGACACAGCACTCAAGCTGTGGCCTGATCAGTGTTGAGCACAGGGCAGATGCTGATCAGTGTGGGGAAGGACCCCTGTGCTATTATCCACCAGCCCTTGGGAAGGTTTAAAGGCTCACCAGTGCTGCTGGAATGCAGAAATACCCAGAGGAGCTTCAGTTCCAAGAGCACAGCAAATTCTGGAGCATCCAACAAGGCTCCTCACAGGCTCACCTACAGCTCAAAGGTTTCAGACTCATCTGAGAGGCTCTCAATGCCCAAGCAAAAACCAAGTGCCCAACACTGTGAAAATAAACCCCTCATTTGGCACAAGCTCTTGCAGGCAGGCAGGAGGACTGCAGTAACTCCTTTGGGCCAGGCTCCTATCCCAGAGACATCCCAACTTTTCCAGCTGTGCTGTTTCCTGCCACATAAACAGAGCTAAGTAATTACCACCTTTTCTGGGCAGGGCTCATTTGACATCAGAGGAGAACATCACAGGTCACCCAGTTTCCCATGTCCTTGCCAAGCCTGAGGAGGTGCATTCTTAGGGGGCATTTTTCTGGTGACCTCCTTATGAAAATAAGCCCTCCCAGGCATTCCCAGCCACAAGGAGGGGGACAAAAAGAGAGCAGAAAGGGCTGTGTGATGCCTTTCCATGAGGCAAGTTGGCAGGACAGGGAGGAGCTGCTATAAGCAGGGAGATGCTGGGGTCATTTCTGTGCCTCTGTGGGACTTTATGACAGAAGGAAGAGCCTGCAGGACTGTAAGGGTTGGTTTATTGCTAACAACTGGTCGCCTCAGCTTCTATTACACTCACTGAGTTTCATGGACTTTGGCAATAGATTTCATGCCAAACCCTTTCAGCCAGCCATCTGTCACGAGAAGGGGGCAGGGTGGGAGGCAGCAAACATCAAGGAACAGGCAAACTGGGCTAGAAAAAAAGAGAAAGAAAATCACTTTCCCCCTTCTAGTTGGAGTTTGAGAGGGTTAAAAATCCCTCAATCATAGAATCAAGCAGGTTGGAAGAGAACTCCAAGATCATCCAGTCCAACCAAGCACCCAATCAACCAGACCATGGCACTAAGTGCCTCAGCCAGGCTTTGCTTCAACACCTCCAGGCACAGCAACTCCACCACCTCCCTGGGCAGCCCATTCCAATGCCAATCACTCTCTCTGACAACAACTTCCTCCTAACAGCCAGCCTAGACCTCCCCTGGCACAACTTCAGACTCTCTCCCCTTCTTCACTCACTGCTTGCCTGGCAGAAGAGACCAACCCCACCTGGCCACAGCCTCCCTTCAGGGAATTGTAAGCAGCAATGAGGTCAGCCCTGAGCCTCCTCTTCTGTAGGCCAAACACCCCCAGCTCCCTCAGCCTCTCCTCACAGGGCTGTGCTCCAGGCCCCTCACCACCTTCCTTGCCCTTCTCTAGACGCATTCCAGTACCACAATCAGAGATGAGGAATCCACAACTTCTTTGGGCAGCCTGTTCCAGTGCATCACCACCCTTGTGGCTAAGAACTTCTTCCTAATGTGTCTGGCCTTACACACTTTCCAGGGATGTTGTTTGTTGGTTTCATTCTGCTTTACATAGAATCAACCAGGTTGGAAGAGACCTCCAAGCTCAGCCACTCCAACCTAGCACCCAGCCCTGGCCAATCAACCAGACCATGGCACTAAGTGCCTCAGCCAGGCTTTGCTTCAACACCTCCTTGTTATCAGTGCATTCATTTCCTTTGACTACTACTGAAAACCAAGTGGATGCTTTCACCTAGAAGATCTCACTGGTGAGCAGCAGCAGTCCATGCAGAACCTATATAAAATCAGGATTGTTTTCTCACAGATGAAGGCAAGCACAGAAAAACAGAGGAAGCTGCCCCAAAATCACAGGGCTTTCATCCTCCTTATCCTGAAATCCTTAACTCTGCCCTTTTGAGAGGGTTAACTGGGTGATGGGGTACTGGAACAGGCTGCCCAGAGAAGTTGTGCAGTCTCCTTCAGCACATTTGTGCTGCCACTCAGCAAGACTTGGAGAGGCTGGAGGGCTGGGCAGGAAGAAATTGAATCAAATTCAACAAGGGCAAGTGCAGAGTCTGGCACCTGGGAAAGAACAACCCCAGGGATAGGTATAGGTTGGGGGCTGACCTGTTGGAAGGCAGCAAGGGAAAAGGATGTGGGGGTCCTAGCTGATGGGAGGTTGACCATGAGCCAGCAATGTGCTCTTGTGGCCAGGAGGGGCAATGCCATTCTGGGGTGTATTAGAAGGGCTGTGGCTAGTAGGTCAAGAGAGGTTCTCCTGCCCTTCTACTCTGCTTTGGTGAGGCCACATCTGGAGTACTGTGTCCAGTTCTGGTCTCCCCAGTTCAAGAAGGACATAGAACTGCTTGAGAGAGTCCAGCACAGAGCCACAAAGATGATTAAGGGGAGGGAACATCTTTGTTACAAGAGCCTGAGGGAACTGGGGTTGTGCTGCTTGGAGAAGAGGAGACTGAGAGGTGACCTCATCAATGGTTATAAAGATGTGCAGGGTGAGTGCCAGGAGGCTGGAGCCAGGCTCTGCTGGGTGATGCCTGATGACAGGACAAGGGGCACTGGGTGGAAGCTGAGCCATAGGAAGTTTCATGCAAACATGAGGAGGAATTTTTTTGCCTGTGATGGTGCCAGAACACTGGAACAGGCTGCCCAGGGCCGTTGTGGAGTCTTCCTCTCTGGAGGTACTCCAAACCCACCTGGCTCAATTCCTGTGTGATCTGGTATAGGGGATCCTGCTGTGGCAGGACAGTTGGACTGGATGAGTTTTTGAAGTCCCATCCAGCCTCTGACATTCTGTGATCCTGTGACTAAAATCCCAGCTCCTTTCCTGGGGAGGATGCTGATGAGAGGACAAAATGACTCAGATTTGGATGGAGGAAGTAATGCCTTGCCAAGAGGGTTGCCATCAGTGTGAGGTAGCAGCCGCGACACGTTGGGTGTTAAGGGGCTCTTAAGGGGTTTTGGTATCCATACCCTGAGGTGCAGACCAGAGAGGAGGAAGAGGTTTTTCGAGGTCCCATCCAGCCTCTGACATTCTGTGATTCTCTGAAGACTTCCAAAATCCACCTGGATGCCATTCCTTTGCAGCCTGGCCTAGGTGATCCTGCTCTGGCAGGGGTGTTGACTTGATCTCTGGAGGTCCCTTCCGACCCCTGCCTTCTGTGATTCAGTGATCTCTGGCTCTTTAGCTTGGGCAAGAGAAGGCAAAGGGCTTTCAAGGATGGAGCTGTGTATCATGTTACCCCAGCACTGTGTTTTAAAACACTTCTTCAGCTTTAGGCTTGCTCTCTCCCTCTTTCCACTCCCAGCATTGATTACAATGGGTAATTGTTTTCTAATTGGCCTGCAGCTGCTTATCTATCTTAGATAATTAAAGTGAAGAAGAAGAAGAAGAAGAAAAGAAGAACAAATAAGAAGAGAAAAAATGGTATTTTATTCTTAAGTAGCTGTCTATTGACTGCCTAAATCAATAGGGAGGTCACTTTGGGCAGCCATGCAAGCAGGGCATGCCCTTGACTGAAACACACACTCTGACAAACCCAGTAAGACACTGTCCCAACCTCTCCTGCTTCTGCCAAGTTCTCCCTTGGTTTCTTACACACCACAGTTTTAACCAATCTGATCACTGACTAACTGTGTGAGATGTGGCAAGACACTGACAAAAGCATAGAATCAACCAGGTTGGAAGAGACCTCCAAGCTCAGCCAGAACAACCTAGCACCCAGACCTGGCCAGTCAACCAGACCATGGCACTAAGTGCCTCAGCCAGGCTCTGCTTCAACACCTCCAGCCATGGCCACTCCACCACCTCCCTGGGCAGCCCATTCCAATGCCAATCACTCTCTCTGACAACAACTTCCTCCTAACAGCCAGCCTAGACCTCCCTTGGCACAACTTCAGACTGTGTCCCCTTGTTCTGTTGCTGCTTGCCTGGCAGAAGAGACCAACCCCACCTGGCTACAGCCTCCCTTCAGGGAGTTGTAGACAGCAATGAAGTCAGCCCTGAGCCTCCTCTTCTCCAGAGCTGCACACCCCCAGCTCCCTCAGCCTCGGCACCTGCTCTATACTAGGTATAGAATCAAGCAGCTTGGAAGTGACCTCCAAGCTCACCCACTCCAATCGAGCACCCAGCCCTGTCCAGTCAACTAGACCATGGCACTAAGAACTCCATGCAGCCTCTTCTTGAAGACCTCCAGGGATGGCAACTTCTCCAGCCCTCTGGGCAGCCCATTCCAATGGCAAATCTCTCTAATTCCCCAGTCCAGAGACACAGCATTGGAGGACACCAATCAACCATGAGTCTGTGTTCAAGAGGCAACAGCAGCAAGAGCAATGAATGTCAGGAGGTGCCACAGCCTGATTCATCGAGGCTGGCAGGAGCACAGATGAACTTGGTATCTCCAGGATCTCTACTGCCCTGTCAACTTGGATTGAAACCATACAATGAAACTATCGACTGCTCCAACACACAGGGCCTAGAAAATCACTACCAAGGGTGGAGCCAGACTACACAACCCTACTCCCACTCCAACAAAGACATCCCAGAGCCTCCTCATCACAAGCACGATGGATTTCTCCTTCAAAGCCACCCAGCTCTGCTTACCAGCAATTTTCCTTCTTGCAAACACTGACAGCACTCATAGCTTGAACCACATCCCTGATTTTGATCACCATCTCTATGGGTGCCATGGAAAGAGGCACTGAGTGCAGCCTCAGCAAGTTTGCTGACCACACCAAGCTGTGTGGTGCATCAGACAGGCTGGAGGGCAGGGATCCATCCAGAGGGACCTGGACAGGCTGCAGAGGTGGGCACAAGCCAACCTCAGGAGATTCAACAAGACCAAGGGCAAGGTCCTGCAGGTGGATGGAGGCAATGCCAAGCACAAATGCAGGCTGGGCAGGGAGTGGCTGGAGAGCAGCCCTGAGGAGAGGGACTTGGGGGTGCTGCTGCACAGGAAGCTCCACAGGAGCCAGCAGTGTGCACTTGCAGCCCAGAAAGCCAAGCAGAGCCTGGGCTGCAGCAGCAGAAGTGTGGCCAGCAGGGCCAGGGAGGTGATTCTCCCTCTCTACTCTGCTCTGCTGAGACCCCACCTGCAGTACTGCATCCAGTTCTGGAGCCTCCATTGCAAGAGGGATGTGGAGATGCTGGAGTGTGTCCAGAGAAGGGCCAGGAGGATGCTGAGAGGGCTGCAGCAGCTCTGCTGTGAGGACAGACTGAAAGAGTTGGGGCTGTTGAGTGTGGAGAAGAGGAGGCTCCCAGGTGACCTTCTTGTGGCCTTCCAGGATCTGAAGGGAGCCTCCAAAAACGCTGGGGAAGGACTTTTCAGGCTGTGAGGGAGTGCCAGGACTAGGGGGAATGGATCAAAGCTGGAGGTGGGGAGATTGAGAGTGGCTGTGAGGAGGAAGTTGTTGAGCATGAGAGTGGTGAGAGGCTGGAATGGGTTTCCCAGGGAGGTGGTTGAGGCCCCATGGCTGGAGGTGTTTAAGGCCAGGCTGGCTGAGGCTGTGTGCAGCCTGCTCTAGGGTAGGGTGTCCCTGCCCATGGCAGGGGGTTGGAACTGGCAGATCCTTGTGGTCCCTTCCACACCTGACTGATTCTATGATTCTATATCACAGAATTGCCAGGGTTGGAAGGGACCTCAAGGACCATTTAGCTCCAACTCTCCTACCATGGGGCCAGGGACACTTTGCACTAGATCAGGTTGCTCAGAGCTCCATCCAGCCTGGCCTTAAAGACCTCCACTTGGATGTGATTCTGGAAAGTGCTTGCTGCCCAAAATATATTTCCAAGAAGCTGAGTTCCATCTCTGGCTCTGCTTTGTGGTGTGAGCTGGAGGCAAAAAGCAGCTCCCTGGTCACTTAAAAGCTTTGAAAGGGAACTGAAGACAGCCGGACTGAGATGGCAGAAAGTGGCAGACCTGACCCAATCTGCCAGAAGTCAGCACACTCCTACACACCCCAGGCAACTGAAAACCATGCACAAGGCAAGTGTGACAACTTCCACCCTAACAAGTCTCCCACCAGCTCAGAAAACCACAGCAGGGTAACTCCTCCTCAGAGCTGCCGAGAGAAGCTAACGAGGGTCTGTAAATGAATCTGTCAGCACAACTTGCATTTGGCACTTGGCTCTCCAAGTTTAAGGCTTCAATTAAGGCTGGAAGGGGTTGTCCTCTGACTTACTTGTAATGTCATAGAATCAGTCAGGGTTGGAAGGGACCACAAGGGTCAGCCAGTCCCAATCCCCCTGCCATGCCCAGGGACACCCTACCCTAGAGCAGCCTGGCCACAGCCTCAGCCAGCCTGGCCTTAAACACCTCCAGCCATGGGGCCTCAACCACCTCCCTGGGAAACCCATTCCAGCCTCTCACCACTCTCATGCTCAACAACTTCCCTCTCACAGCCAGGCTGAATCTCCCCACTTCCAGCTTTGATCCATTCCCCCTAGTCCTGGCACTCCCTCACAGCCTGAAAAGTCCCTCCCCAGCTTTTTTGGAGGCCTCCTTCAGATCCTGGAAGGCCACAAGAAGGTCACCTGGGAGCCTCCTCTTCTCCACACTCAACAGCCCCAACTCTTTCAGTCTGTCCTCACAGCAGAGCTGCTGCAGCCCTCTCAGCATCCTCCTGGCCCTGCTCTGGACACACTCCAGCATCTCCACATCCCTCTTGCAATGGGGGCTCCAGAACTGGATGCAGGACTCCAGGTGGGGTCTCAGCAGAGCACAGCAGAGGGGGAGGAGAATCACCTCCCTGGCCCTGCTGGCCACACTTCTCCTCATGCAGCCCAGGCTCTGCTTGGCTTTCTGGACTGCAAGTGCACACTGCTGGCTCCTGTTGAGCTTCTCCTCCAACAGCACCCCCAAGTCCCTCTCCTCAGGGCTGCTCTGCAGCCACCTAACAGAACTTAGGGACACAGGCATCTAAGGCCTGTGGGGTGGCTTAGTGCTTTGCAGAAGTCACTGAAATCCCTACTATCCAAGTGTAGAGCAAGCTGGAGGGATGAGGAGCAGAAATCACTGCAGAAATGCATTTATCCCACCTCAGATCATCAAATCATGGAATGACTTGAGTCAGAAGGCAGCTCAAGATCATCAAGTTCCCACACCACTGCCATGGGCAGGGACAGCTCACATTAGATCAAGCTGCCCAAAGTCTCATTCAGCTTGGTCTTAAATAATTCCAGAGATGAGGCATCCACAACTCTTCTGGGCATCATCTTTCAATGTCTCACCACCTTCCCAGCAAAGCATTTCTCCTTAACATCCAATCTCAATCCACCCTGCTCCAGTTTCAAACCACTGTTCCTTGTCTTATCACCACAGGCCCCTATAAAAAAGTCCCTCTCCAGCTTTCCTGTCCAAGAAAGCTGTTGCCCATAAATAATGGAAGAGGAACTCATGCTTCAGGGGATTGGATGATTTTCCTCTTAACATCAAGAAAGGACAAAAAATGTCCCCCTCAGAGGCACATATTTCTGATCTCTGCCTGTGAAGTGGCCAGTTCAGGCCAACAGTAAGGACCTGTGAAGACACACAAGATGAAAGCTTAAATCAATGGGCTGGGGTCAGCAGAATGAGGTTTAACAAGACCAGATGACAGGTCCTACACTTTGGTCACACCAACCCCAAGCAACACTGCAAGCCTGAGGCAGAGTGGCTGTAAAGCAGTGCAGTGGGAAAGGACCTAAAAGTGCTGGTGGATGGCTGCATGTGAGCCAGTAGTGTGCCCAGGTGGCCAAGAAGGTCAACAGCATTCAGCCCTGTATCAAGAACAGTGTCCAGTCAGAGTAGGGAAGAGATGGTGCCCCTGGTGAGGCCACAGCTTGAGTACTGTGATTCAATTCCACAGCACAGGGAAGACAGCAGGGCCAGGGAGGTGATTCTCCCCCTCTACTGTGCTCTGCTGAGACCCCACCTGCAGTACTGCATCCAGTTCTGGAGCCCCTATTGCAAGAGGGATGTGGAGATGCTGGAGTGTGTCCAGAGAAGGGCCACAGGGACAATCAGAGGGCTGGAGCAGCTCTGCTGTGAGCACAGACTGCTTTCAGTCTGTGCAGGGTGGAGAAGAGGAGGCTCCCAGGTGACCTTCTTGTGACCTTCCAGGATCTGAAGGAGGCCTACAAAAGAGCTGGGGAGGGACTTTTTAGGCTGCGAGGGAGTGCCAGGACTAGGGGGAATGGAGCAAAGCTGGAGGTGGGGAGATTCAGCCTGGCTGTGAGGAGGAAGTTGTTGAGCATGAGAGTGGTGAGAGGCTGGAATGGGTTGCCCAGGGAGGTGGTTGAGGCCTCATGGCTGGAGGTGTTTAAGGCCAGGCTGGATGAGGCTGTGAGCAGCCTGATCTAGGGTAGAGTTTCTCTGCCCATGTCAGGGGGTTGGAACTGGCTGATCCTTGTGGTCCCTTCCAACCCTGACTGATTCTGTGATTCTATGACATTGAGTCCTGTAGCATGTCCAGAGAAGAGCAACAAGGCTGGTGAGGGGTTTGGAAGAGCGCTGGGGCTTAGTGTGGAGAAGAGACGGCTAAAAAGAGATCTCACCACTCTCTATGACTGCCTGAAGAGAGGCTGGAACGAGGCTGGTCTTGGTTTCTTCTCCCAGGTAACTAGTGATGGGAGGAACACCAATAGATGAAATGAGCTTAAGTTGTGCCAGGGAGAGGTTCAGACTGGACATTAGGTAAAAAAAAATCCTTACTGAGAGAGTAGTGAGGCATTGGAACAGGCTGCCCAGGGAGGCAGTGAAGCCTCCATCCCTGAAAGCATTCAAGACACCTGTAGCTGTGGTGCTTCAGCATATAGTTTAGTGGTCCTGATAGTTGGACTTGATGATCTTAAAGGTCTTTTCCAACCTTAATGATTCTATGAAAGCCCTCCCCAGGTAGAGCAAAGTGTTCAGCTGACACTTGAGGATGAGTTAACCTACCTATGCTGACTTCACCTAACCTCTTTGTACATACAGGCTGGACATTAGGAGGAAGTTGTTGGCAGAGAGAGTGATTGACATTGGAATGGGCTGCCCAGGGAGGTGGTGGAGTCACCATCCCCGGAGGTGTTGAAGCAAAGCCTGGATGAGGCACTTAGTGCCATGGTCTGATTGATAGTAGAGGGCTGGGTGCTAGGTTGGACTGGAAGATCTTGGAGGTCTCTTCCAACCTGCTTGATCCTATGATCACCCAGACACCTAAACACAGCCACTCTGAGATGACACTTAAGACAAGAAGGCACAGCCCGAAGCTACGCCAGGGCAGGTTTAAGTTGGATGCTGGGAAGCACTTCCTCAAAGAAAGGGCAATTAGACACTGGAATGGACTGCCTAGAGAGGTGGTGGAGTCACTGTCCGTGGAGGTGTCCCTGGAGAGGTGGAGGAGCTGGGGGTGTTTGGCTGCAGAAGAGGAGGCTCAGGGATGACCTCATTGCTGTCTACAAGCACCTGAAGGGAGGCTGTAGCCAGGTGGGGTTGGTCTCTTCTGCCAGGCAAGCAGCAACAGAACAAGGGGGGACAGTCTGAAGTTGTGGCAGGGGAGGTCTAGGCTGGAAGCTAGGAGGAAGTTGTTGTCAGAGAGAGTGATTGGCATTGGAATGGGCTGCCCAGGGAGGTGGTGGAGTGGCTATGCCTGGAGGTGTTGAAGCAAAGCCTGGCTGAGGCACTTAGTGCCATGGTCTGGTTGATTGGGCTGGGTGCTAGGTTGGACTGGCTGAGCTTGGAGGCCTCTTCCAGCCTAGCTGAATCTATGTGCTGGTGATAGATCATTGGCTGGACTTGCTAATCTCAGAGGTCTATTCCAGCCTCAATAACTCTGTGACAGACACCAATCTAGACAGGACTTCCCATGTGCCATCTCCAAAGATATGCACCGTGGAGGTCCTGTTCCAGCAACCAGCAAGAAACTCCCAATTAACCACCTCGAAGCACGATAAAAATTCAGAACCATCTCCAGCAACAGCCTCTCTTCTTTTATTATTCCAATAGAGGGCTTTGTTTGTTCTTTCCTCCCACCCCTCCTCACAAATCATGCTGGAAAGGCTCCAAGCAAGAACCTCCTCTGTCTCTGTGCATGTAGAACTTCCAAGTACATGCTAATTCAGTTTAATTAGGGATTTACTTCGCTGGCCGCCTCGTTAATGCCAATATTTGCAGCTGAGGGAACGAGGGGCCAGGGAAGGAAGGTTTGCCATGCTCTCACCTCTCTCCTACCCCCCACAACCTTCTCAGAACAGGGTGTGCAGATAGCACAACCACCACCCTACCCCTCTTTATTTGTACCATTTATTAGATAATCTCCTTCTAATCGAGAACTAATTAAAGGAAGTGAATGCTTGGCTGGAAACAGGGATTAAAACACAGGGTAATTACCATAAACGCTACATTTGGTGTTCCAGCCTGCTCTGCTCTCCTCTTCCTCATCTCCCTTCTCCCCCAGCCCCCCCCCCCAGGCTGCTCAGAGTGTCTCAGAGGGGGTTTGCTTTCACAATCAATTATTTCCTTTTCTTTTTTTGGTCTCCCTGGTTAATGTTTCATTTCTGTGAGAACATTAGCGAGAACTATTTTCCTTTTCCTTGCAAATGCATTTAGATGACAGTGACAGAAGGTGGGGAGGTGGCAGCTGTGGAGGGAAAGGAAAAAAACACCAACACAACAACAAAACCAAACCACCCAAAACCCCAGGAACAGAGAATCAAGCAGATTGGAAGAGACCTCCAAGCTCAGCCACTCCAACCTAGCACCCAGACCTCTACAATCAACCAGACCATGGCACTAAGTGCCTCAGCCAGGCTTTGCTTCAACACCTCCAGGCACGGTGACTCCACCACCTCCCTGGGCAGCCCATTCCAATGCCAATCACTCTCTCTGGGAAGAACTTCCTCCTAACATCCAGCCTAGACCTTCCCTGACACAACTTGAGACTCTGTCCCCTTCTTCTCTTGCTGCTTGCCTGGCACAAGAGACCAACCCCTCCTGGCTACAGCCTCCCTTCAGGGAGTTGGAGACAGCAATGAGGTCAGCCCTGAGCCCCCTCTTCTGCAGGCCAAATACCCACAGCTGCCTCAGCCTCTCCTCACAGGGCTGTGCTCCAGGCCCCTCACCAGCTTCCTTGCCCTTCTCTGGACACCTTCCAGCACCTCAACATCTCTCTTGCATTGAGGAGCCCAGAACTGGACACAGCACTCCAGGTGTGGCCTGACCAGTGCTGATTACTGGGGAAGAATAATCTCCCTTGCCCTACTGATCCAGCCCAGGATGCCATTGGCTCTCCTGCCCACCTGGGCACACTGCTGCCTCATGTTCAACTACAATCTACCAGCACCCCCAGGTCTCTTTCTGCCTGGCTGCTCTCCAGCCACTCTGTCCCCAGCCTCTAGGGGAAATGACCTCTAATGGTCACCACATCCAACCCTCCTGCAGTCAACAGGCACAGTGCAACTAGAGCAGGTTGCTCACAGCCCAAAACAATCTCACCTGGAATGTTTGCACTCCTCTGGGGAACCTGGGCCAGTGTGTTATTTTGAGCCTAGCTAGAATACTGTGGTGAGAAGAATCACCACCTTCACCATAAAAAATGTCTTTGTTTTCTCCAGTCTGGATCTTCCATTTTCATTTCAAACCATCACCCTCTGTCCTCTGACCTCAATCCTAGGCGAAGAGTCTGTCAAAGACTAAGCTAAACAATATGTCCCAACAGCTCAGAAAAATCTTGTTTTGAGCTGAGTGTCTGAGAAGTGCTAAGTGAGCATCCTGTTTGTGCTCACTGTCCCAAAGATCCCCTCTTGCTTGAGCTCAGACCCCCCAGGAGCTCCCCAATACGCAACAACTGGACAAGAAACCAGAGAAGGGATGCAGAGTGAGCTTGTGCCTGCTGCCATGGGACCACCTGCCTGACTGCTCAGCTTGCATGGACTGAAAGACCACCATGCCTGGGACTGAGCTCCTGTCCTGAAGGCTCCCTGTTGTGACAGGTGATGCTGATTCTGAGCCAACTGCCTTCTGGCAGCTCCTGAGTTATCGGCTGCAGCCATTGCTTCAGAGAAACCAGCTGGAGAAGGGGGGCTCAGCTCTGGAAACCCCCTACCACACCCAGCATGCCCAACACCACTGGACAGTGGGGCTGGCTAAGCACAGCACTCCTGGAAAATGGTAAGTGATGCTCAGAAAAACCTGCATATTCAGTGAGGCAGCCAGGGAAAAGAAGAGAAGCTTCAACCTGCAGACGGAGAGCTCCCCACCCACTCTCTTCAAATGGACCTTCAGGGTGACCTTTCTTCTCTCTGCATAGGAGTATTTCTTTCTTCCCTTTATCTTTCCTGTCCCATTTCCCTTTCCCTCTCCTCATCCCTCCCTATCCTCACGTGTGTGTGCAATAAAATTAGGCTATGAGTTTGACACTGTTTGTGCCTTAGTTCTGTGCCCGAGAATCTGAACCTGCCATACCTGGGATTCCTCCAGACTGGGGCAGAGTTCTGCTTCTTCTTTCCTCTAGGCCCCTTTGAGCACCAGGAAAATCCACAAGGTCTCAGCAGAGCCTTTTTTTCCCCCAGGCTGATCAAACTCAACTCTCTCAGCCTGGCCTCAGAGCCCACCCGTCGCTATTGTGGCATCCTCTGGCCCCACTCCAACTCCTCCTGGGCTGAGGACTTCAGAGCTGACCCCAGCACTGCAGGTGGGGTCCCAAAAGAGGGGCAGAATCCCCTCCCTCCATCTGCTGGCCACAAACATGGTTCATATAAAGCAATACTACCTGCAAATGAGCCTTTCTTTAGCCAAGAAGCACTTGCACTAGATTGACATGAAGCTGCATTCCCACAGCAACCGCCAGCAAGCCCAAGGCTGATGACCAAGCTGATGGGGCAGATGGATGTTGGCAGACACAGAGCAGCTCCTCTCTCCCTGAATCAGATGCTAACCATGAGACTGCAAATAATTCACAGATTCATGGAATGGTTTAGGTTGGAAGGGACCTTGAAGATCATCTGGTTCCAACCCTCCTGGCAGTGACACCTTCCACTAGACCAGGCCACTCAAAGCCTCATCTAAGCTAGCCTTGAACACCTCCAGGCAGGAGGCATCCACAACCTCTCTGTGCAACCTGTGCCAGTGTCTCACCACTGTCACTGTAGAGAACTTCTTCCTAATCTTCAGTCTAAATCTGCCCTCCTCAAGCTTCAATCCATTCCCATCAGAACAGGTCATTCAAAGCCTCCTCTAACCTAGACTTGAACACCTCCAGGCAGGAGGCATCCATGACCTCCCAGTGCAACCTGTTCCAGTGTCTCACCACACTCACTGTTGAGAATTTCCTCCCAAACTTCAGCCTACATCTGCTCTCCTCAAGCTTCAATCCAGTCACTGTCTTCTTAGCACTACAAGCCCTTGAGTATGCCATCACTGAGGTGCTGGAGCACATTCTAAAGGCAAAGCAGCTGGTGAAGGGTCTAGAGAATGAACTTTTATGGTAGAGGTAACTGGGGTGGTTTAGTCTGGAGAAAAAAAAGAGGCATCCTTGTAAAAAGTCCCTCCCCAGCTTTCTTGCAGCCCCCTTCAGGTACTGGAAACCACTATAAGGTCTCACTGGAGCCTCATTTTTATCTCCAGGCTGAACAATCCCAAATCTCTCAGTTTATCCCCACAGGGATCCCCATATTTACCTTTGTGGCCCTCCTCTGCAACTACACCAGAACAGAAACCTCCTTTAAAATTGTCCTAGTCTGAGAAGAGCTTAAACAGGGGATAAAAATAGTAGTGCATTGGAGCAGGCCCCTCGACAGCTTGATGTCAAAACAAGAGAGGGATGTCAGCAGCATGGCAAAGAGGCAGGCAAACAGTGGAGGGTTTTCACATAAGTGTGTTGGACAATTTCACGTTGCCTGGATTTTCTGAGCATTAGGCAGTAAGCAAAGTGATAAAAGCACAGAAGTGAAAGGCAGATCTTCTTTTCTTCTAAGGAGGGGGAGAGAAGAGGAGAGGAAACAACTCTTCCTACCTAACCTGTCACATCATTGTTCCACCTGACAGCATGTCACAAAACACCCCTCAATCTGCCCTCTAGTTTTTGAGGAGTGATGCCAAAGGGACAAGACAACCCCCAGCTAAGAAAACACTGAGTCCTTTGAAACACTGTCAATCAGCTTGCTTCAGGAGCTTGGCTTTTGGTACTTCTTCCAACAACTGATGCTCAGAGAGGCTGGCTCTGCGTTGGGAAGGGCAGAGAACCACGGAATACTAGAGGTTGAAAGGGACCTCTAGGAGAAAGTTCTTCCCAGAGAGAGTGATTGGCATTGGAATGGGCTGCCCAGGGAGGTGGTGGAGTCACTGTGCCTGGAGGTGTTGAAGCAAAGCCTGCATGAGGCACTTAGTGCCATGGTCTGGTTGATTGGACAGGACTGGGTGCTAGGTTGGACTGGCTGAGCTTGGAGGTCTCTTCCAACCTGCTTGATTCTCTGATTCTATGTTAATTGGTCAGGGCTGGGTGCTAGGTTGGACTGGCTGAGCTTGGAGGTCTCTCCCACCCTGGTTGATTCTATGATCATTGATCCAACCCCCTGCCAAGCAAGGGTAGTCCACACAGGATCGAATCCAGGTGGGATTTGACAGTCTCCAGAGAAGGAGACTCCACAGCCTCTCTGGGGAGCCTGTTCCAGTGCTCTGTGACCCTCACAGTAAAGAAGTTCGTCCTTGTGTTGAGGCAGAACCTCCTTGCTGCAGCTTACATCCATTGCTCCTTGTCCTATCCCAAGGAGCAGTGAGCAGAGCCTGTCCCCCACCTCCTGGCCAGCCCTCAGACATCTATAAACATTGATTAAATCCCCTCTTAGTCTTCTCTTCTCACTTATTTCAGTGCTCTGTCACCCTCACTGTCAAGAAGTTTCTCCTCATGTTGAGGTAAAACCTTCTATGTTCCAATTTGCACCCATTGCTCCTTGTCTTATTGCTGATGACCACTGAAAAGAGATTGGCTACAGCCACTTGACAGCCACCCCTCAGGTATTTGAGCACCTTGATCAGATCCCCTCTCAGTCTTCTCCAGACTCTGCTGGACTCACAGCTCTCTGCTGGACTCTCTCCAGCAGGTCCCTGTCTCTCTTCAACTGGACAGCCCAAAACTGGACACAGCATCCCAGGTGTGATCTCAGCAGGGCAGAGTAGAGGGGGACAAGAACCTCCCCAGACCTGCTGGCCACACTCTTCCTGATGCCCCCCAGGGGGAAGCTTCCTTCTTCCATGTCAGCACCTACTATCACAGCACCACTGCCATCAGTGATTGATCCCATTAAATGAGGGAAGCAAAGCACTGGATCACAAATGGGTTGGATTAGATGACCTTTAAGGTCCCTTCCAACCCAAACCATTCTAGGGGGGTGGGGAGGGGAAGGGGGGAAAGGCACAGATGTTGATGCTGATCCACTCTGAAACTTCAGGAAGGTACCTCTGACTCAGAAGCCAGGCTGAACTTTGGCACTAGCCAAACCAGACCAAACACAGATTTTGGGGTGTTTTGGTTAGGTTGGGGTTGTTTTTTCCCCTGCACAGAGGTGAGGGATGTGCTGCTGCAGGCTGGCCCAGGAGAGAAGCACTGTGTACCAATGCAGATGGCATTAGCATAGTGCTAGGTCTGAGAAATTGGAAGGCTTCCATTTCAAAGAGAACTGTAATGCCTAAGCTCCTGGGCTTGTAGATCTTTCTCATCAGCCCTTTCTGCCTTGAAGTCAGGTCTTGCTCTCCCAGAATCTTGACAATAAGACTCAAATGAAATGAGAAGCAACCTGGCTGGTGATGTATATAAAAGATGACATCCCCAGAAATCCCAAACTTCAAAGGGGCAGCTTTCAGCTCATCATTATACCCACTTCCTCCAGCCCTCAAGGCTAGTGTCATCATTTTAAAGCCAGGGGAATCATTTGATCTCTCCAAATGGCAGCTCAGTGGTCTAGCACACTTCTGGATGTCAAAAAAGAGTATGCGCCGCCACCAGCGGAATGCTGCAGGGGTGAAGCTGGGAGAGGACAGACTGAGGTGAGACCAGCAAAAGATTCAGTGGCAGGGAGAGGAGGGGGTTAGGGGAAAAAAGGACATTTAAAAGGGCAGTTGTGTGCTGAGGGACTTTGCAGCCCTGCTTATGAGTGCTGGACCACAGGGTTGACGGCACAGTGGGACGTGGCCTTGCAGTCGTGGAGATGTTGGCATGATGGTTGGACTGGATGAGCTCAGGGGTCTTCTTCATAGGATCAGCCAGTTCCAAACCCCCTGCCATGGGCAGGGACACCCTACCCTAGAGCAGGCTGCACACAGCCTCATCCAGCCTGGCCTTAAACACCTCCAGCCATGGGGCCTCAACCACCTCCCTGGGCAACCCATTCCAGCCTCTCACCACTCTCAGGATCAACAACTTCCTCCTCACCTCCACCCTCAATCTCCCCACCTCCAGCTTTGCTCCATTCCCCCTAGTCCTGGCACTCCCTCACAGCCTAAAAAGTCCCTCCCCAGCTTTTTTGGAGGCCTCCTTCAGATTCTGGAAGGCCACAAGAAGGTCACCTCAGAGCCTCCTCTTCTCCACACTCAACAGCCCCAACTCTTTCAGTCTGTCCTCACAGCAGAGCTGCTGCAGCCCTCTCAGCATCCTCCTGGCCCTGCTCTGGACACACTCCAGCATCTCCACATCCCTCTTGCAATGGGGGCTCCAGAACTGGATGCAGTACTGCAGGTGGGGTCTCAGCAGAGCACAGCAGAGGGGGAGAATCACCTCCCTGGCCCTGCTGGCCACACTTCTCCTCATGCAGCGCCCAGGCTCTGCTTGGCTTTCTGGGCTGCAAGTGCACACTGCTGGCTCCTGTTGAGCTTCTCCTCCAGCAGCACCCCCAAGTTCCTCTCCTCAGGGCTGCTCTCCAGCCACTCCCTGCCCAGCCTGCATTTGTGCTTGGCATTGCCTCCACCCAGATGCAGGACCTTGCCCTTGGTCTTGTCGAAGCTCCTGAGGTTGGCCTGTGCCCACCTCTGCAGCCTGTCCAGGTCCCTCTGGATGGTATCCCTAATTTTTGACCTTAATGATTCCATGTCAGAGGTTCCCAGCCTTGGTGGTCATGGTAGGGAAGTGCACTGATCATCTCCGGAGGTATTCAAAGTGAGGCTCGACAGGACTCTGGGCTACTTGGTCTAGCTGAGGATATCCCTGCTAACTGCAGAGGTATTTGGACTAGATGACTTTCAGAGGTCCCTTCCAACTGAGACCATTCCATGATTCTATGACTCCTCTCAGTCTCATACAACCACCCATGGCTGATGCCAGAGGTGCACAGAATTGTCCACAACATATGATGACCTTAGGGGTCTTTTCCAACCTTAATGGTTCTACAACTCCACATCAGGTGTGGTGGTCAGGCCAGGTTGGTACACTGACCTTCAAGGACTGGAATGGGTTGCCCAGGGAGGTGGTTGAGGCCCCATCCCTGGAGGTGTTTAAGGCCAGGCTGGATGAGGCTGTGGCCAGCATGATCTAGGGTAGGGTGTCCCTGGCCATAGCAGGGGGGGTTGGAACCAGATGCTCCTTGTGGTCCCTTCCAACCCTGACTGATTCTATGACTCCTCCTCCCAGTCTCACACAACAGCCCACATCTGCTGCCAGAGGTGCACAGAGCCTGTTCAAAGCATTAGGAGAGAGGATTAGAACCTAGACACAAGACTAGTCACCAGAGCACAGGTCTTCTGTGTCACCTCAGCAGCATGAGGAAACCCTCCTCATTCTCCTCACCTTCCAGAGCATGCTGCAAGGAGCAAACCCTTGCCTAGGACACTTGGGGGGGGGGAGTGGGTGAAAGAGGACAGGCCGGGGAAAGGCTGCCAAGCTAAGTAATTGGCTGCCTGCTGGTGAGAGCTCTTAATTAGAGGCTTTTCACAGCTCCCTGTTTACGTGGAGCTAATGTATTTATTTGCATGTATGCAGACTGCAAGAAGCCAGCACCCTGCCTATGTGGTGGCAATTAAAGGAGCCTATTGCAAACAAACAGACCCACTGCCACTCCCGGGTGGGCTGAGCAAACCTGTCCCTCTCCTCTTCCATCATCAGTAAGTTTCAGTCTAGCATCAGTAAGTTTGCAGATGACACCAAGCTAGGAGCAGGTGTGGAGCTGTTGGAGGGTAGCAGAGCCCTGCAGAGGGACCTGGCCAGGCTGGATGGGTGGGCAGAGGCCAATGGGATGAGATTGAACAAGGCCAAGTGCAGGGTTCTGAGCTTTGGCCACAACAACCCCAAGCAGCACTACAGGCTGGGGACAGAGTGGCTGAGAGCAGCCAGGAAGAGAGGACCTGGGGGTGCTGGCAGAGAGTAGCTGAAGATGAGGCAGCAGTGTGCCCAGGTGGGCAGCAGAGCCAACGGCATCCTGGGCTGGCTCAGGAAGAGTGTGGCCAGCAGGACAAGGGAGGTTCTTCTGCCCCTGTGCTCGGCACCGCTCAGGCCACAGCTTGAGTGCTGTGTCCAGTTCTGGGCTCCTCAATTCAAGAGAGATGTTGAGGTGCTGGAAGGTGTCCAGAGAAGGGCAAGGAAGCTGGTGAGGGGCCTGGAGCACAGCCCTGTGAGGAGAGGCTGAGGGAGCTGGGGGTGTGCAGCCTGCAGAAGAGGAGGCTCAGGGCTGACCTCATTGCTGTCTACAAGTCCCTGAAGGGAGGCTGTAGCCAGGTGGGGTTGGTCTCTTCTGCCAGGCAAGCAGCAAGGGAAGAAGAGTACAGAGTCTGAAGTTTTGGCAGGGGTAAGGTAGAGGGGTGGAAAGGAGGTGGAAGGGTGGCTGGGAGCCCCTCCTGGGGACTCTGGTTTCTGGGAGGGCTGTTGTGTTTCTGTATTGCTTTTTTAACTTGTCTATTGCTGTGTGTGTATTGCAGATGCCTGCTTGTATCTTGTGCTAAGCTGTAAATATAAAGCTCCATTCCTTAATTCCCAGCTCAGCTGAGGCTAGTCTGGGTGATTTCATAAGAGTGGGGTGGGGCAGGTAACACCCAAACCACCACAGGTTGTTCAGCCTGGAGAAGAGGAGGCTGAAGGGACCTCACTGCTCTCTACAAGTCCCTAAGAGGGGGCTGTAGTGAGATGGGGGTTGATGTTTTCTCCCAAGGAACAAGTGACAGGATAAAGAAACAGCCTCAAGTTGCTCTAGGGGGGGTTTAGGCTGGATGTTAGGGACAACTTCCCTGTGAGAGTGGCCAGGCATTGGAACAGGCTGCCCAGGGAGGTGGTGGAGTCACCATCCCTGCAGGCATTCAAAGGTTATGTGGATGTGGTACTTCAGGACATGGTTTTGGGTTCAGTTTTGGGTCTCTCACTACAAGAAAGATATTGAGGTGCTGGAGCAGGTCCAAAGAAGGGCAATGAAACCAGTGAAGGGTTGAAAGCACAGGTCTGGTGAGGAGCAGCTGAGGAACTGAGGTTGTTTAGTCTGGAGAAAAAGAGGCTAAGGGGACACCTCACTGCTCTCTCCAACTCCCTGAAAGGAGGTTGGAGTCCAGTGGGGATCAGTCTCTTCTCACAAGAAACAAGTGAGAGGACAAGAAATGGCCTCAGGTTGCATCAGAGGAGTTTCAGTCTGGACAAGAACAACAGCACCACCCCCAGAAGGGTTGTGAGGCTGTGGACCATGCTGCCCAGGGCAGTAGTGGGGTCACCATCCCAGAAGGTATTTCCAAGCCATGTAGCTGTGGTGCTGAGGGATGCAGTTCAGTGGTGGACTTGGCGGTGCTGGGCTAACAGTTGGCCTGGATGATCTTAAAGGTAGTTTTTATGCAACCCAACCCAGGCTGTGATTCTCTGCAGGGCATAGGCTGCAGTCTCTGAACAGATTGGGGATGCTGCATCGCTGTGGCTTAATAGAGTGAGTGTTTGTTCCTGTGTGGGCAAAACCCACTCCATTATCTGTCTTATTAATTGTTAGTTAAGTAATGGGAAGGTGCCCAGAGCGGGAGGAGATGAGTCCTCATCACTTGTTATTAGCTCAGAAACCAGCAGAAAGAAAGTAACTGGAGATAAATTACCACCAGGGCTGCCCCCAAGCACCACAAACTGACAGATCTGCTCTGAGGGGAGGTCAGGGAGCACTCGCAGGAGGGGGAAGGGAAAACCAAGAAGGGATAGCAACAGTCAGTCCAATTCTAGAGTTTTGGGGGGTTTGGGTAATGAAAAGATGTCATCATCTTTGATTTTCTGCACTGCTTTTCATGGCTGGGATGACAAAGATGTTCATGGCTGAGAGGGTCTCTGGACTCCTGCAGGAAAACTCCATCTATTAGATGAGCAGTGGGAAAACGAGACAGGCTTTGCATTGGTGGTGTGGTGCTGCTCAAGAGAGGAAAGGAATAAAACAAACAAAAAGGTGTGGGTTTTTTTTGTTGTTGTTATTGTTGTTTTGTTCTGTTTCCAAAGAGAGAAACAAGATGCAGCTGCAAACAGCCCAGCCAGCTCGTCACAGGGATGTGACAGCCTTTAGAACACAGGCAAACCTGCTACCAGCAGGGGAGTCTGGAGCAGGGATGGGATTGCCCATCAACTAAAGCATAAAATGGCTTAGGTTGGAAAGGACCTGAGAGATCATAAACATGAGGCAGCAGTGTGCCCAGGTGGGCAGGAGAGCCAATGGCATCCTGGGCTGGCTCAGGAAGAGTGTGGCCAGCAGGACAAGGGAGGTTCTTCTGCCCCTGTACTCAGCACTGTTCAGGCCACACCTTGACTGCTGTGTCCAGTTCTGGGCTCCTCAATGCAAGAGAGATGTTGAGGTGCTGGAAGGTGTCCAGAGAAGGGCAAGGAAGCTGGTGAGGGGCCTGGAGCACAGCCCTGTGAGGAGAGGCTGAGGGAGCTGGGGGTGTTTGGCCTGGAGAAGAGGAGGGTCAGGGCTGACCTCATTACTGTCTACAACTCCCTGAAGGGAGGCTGTAGCCAGGTGGGGTTGGTCTCTTCTGCCAGGCAAGCAGCAAGAGAATGTGAGAAATATATATTTGATCTGACCAATTTGTGGCAAGAGGCCACAGACAGGGAGGAAGGGGGGGTTTGGGTGGAGCTGCACTCCTCCTTGCACAGCCATCACAAAAGCATACACCTGGCTTAAGATAACAGCAATAAATAATCAGAAGCTAGAAAGCTTGGTGGAGGAGTGAGGCAGGTGGAAGAGGCAGCCTTTGGCATGAGCAAACAGAGGACTAGTTTGGAGCTCACAGAGCGGACACTTGAGGAAGATCCCTTACTTCATCCCTGAAGACCACTAGAGGGACCACCGAGTAAAAAGAGACATGTGTGGAAGAGACACCTCCCATTCTTAGAGCTGATAAGCCAAACCCAACCTTTCCTTAGAATTAGTAATGAATGTGTAATAGAATAGGCTATAAAAAGAGAACACTGAACACAAAAGGTGTGCCTTAGGGTGGAGCAGAGCCTCCCCTGCACACCCAGGCCTGTGCATTGCTTGATTACAAGGGGACAGAGTCTCAAGTTGTGCCAGGGGAGCTCTAGGCTGGATGTCAGGAGGAAGTTGTTGGCAGAGAGAGTGATTGGCATTGGAATGGGCTGCCCAGGGAGGTGGTGGAGTCGCTGTGCCTGGAGGTGTTGAAGCCAAGCCTGGCTGAGGCACTTAGTGCCATGGTCTGGTTGATTGGCCAGGGCTGGGTGCTAGGTTGGACTGGCTGAGCTTGGAGGTTACTTCCAACCTCCTTGATCCTATGAACTTCCTTAATCATCTTTGTGACTCTGCACTGGACTCTCTCAAGCAGCTCCCTGTCTTTCTTGAGCAGAGGAGCCCAGAACTGGACACAGTACTCCAGATAAGGCCTTACCAGGGCAGAGTAGAGGGGAAGGAGAACTTCCCTTGACTAACTAACCACACCCCTTCAAATACTGTGTCCCCTTATTCTGTTGCTGCTTGCCTGGCAGAAGAGACCAACCCCACCTGGCTACAGCCTCCCTTCAGGTAGTTGTAGGCAGCAATGAGGTCAGCCCTGAGCCTCCTCTTCTGCAGGCCAAACACCCCCAGCTCCCTCAGCCTCTCCTCACAGGGCTGTGCTCCAGGCCCCTCACCACCTTCCTTGCCCTTCTCTGGACACCTTTCAGCTCCTCAACATCTCTCTTGAATTGAGGAGCCCAGAACTGGACACAGCACTCAAGCTGTGGCCTGAACAGTGCCGAGTACAGGGGCAGAAGAACCTCCCTTGTCCTACTGGCCACACTGTTCATAATCAAAGGTTGGGAAAGCCCTGTAAAATCATTAAGTTCAACCATCAACCCAACATCATTGTGGCCATTAAACCATGTCCTGAAGTACCACATCCACATAACCTTTGAATGCCTGCAGGGATGGTGACTCCACCACCTCCCTGGGCAGCCTGTTCCAATGCCTGGCCACTCTCACAGGGAAGTTGTTCCTAACATCCAGCCTAACCCCCCCCTAGAGCAACTTGAGGCTGTTTCCTTATCCTGTCACTTGTTCCTTGGGAGAAAACATCAACCCCCACCTCACTACAGCCCCCCCTCAGGGACTTGTAGAGAGCAGTGAGGTCCCTTCAGCCTCCTCTTCTCCAGGCTGAACAACCTGTGGTGGTTTGGGTGTTACCTGCCCCACCCCACTCTCATGAAATCACCCAGACTAGCCTCAGATGAGCTGGGAATTAAGGAATGGAGCTTTATATTTACAGCTTAGCACAAGATACAAGCAGGCATCTGCAATACACACACAGCAATGGACAAGTTAAAAAAGCAATACAGAAACACAACAGCCCTCCCAGAAACCAGAGTCCCCAGGAGGAGCTCCCAGCCACCCTTCCACCTCCTTTCCACCCCTCTACCTTATCCCAGACTTTGCCTTAGGTGCAAGGTGAGTTTGGAGGATCAGGCAGGGGAGTTAGGAAGCAAAAGGAGTAGTTACACAGACAGCAGGCTAGAGAGAGAAGTGCAGGCAGACAGAGACACACAGTAACTGTGTTATCTATGTTTGTGTTCTTGGTTTTTATACGTCTCAGCAAGCCTATGAGTGCAGTAGACATCACCACTCTTTCCTTTTTGCAGCCTGTCATCTAATTCTTCTCACCAAAATATCCCAGCTAGCTTCAAACTTGCTGTCCACAACTACCCGAAAGGAGACTGTAGCCAGGTGGGGTTGGTTTCTTCTACCAGGCAAGCAGCAACAGAAGAAGGGGACAGAGTCTCAAGTTGCGGCAGGGGAGGTCTAGGCTGGATGTTAGGAAGAAGCTCTCTTCCCAGAGAGAGTGATTGGCATTGGAATGGGCTGCCCAGGGAGGTGGTGGAGTTGCTGTGCCTGGAGGTGTTGAAGCAAAGCCTGGCTGAGGCACTTAGTGCTATAGTGTGATTGACTGGCCAGGGCTGGGTGCTAGGTTGGACTGGCTGAGCTTGGAGGTCTCTTCCAACCTGCTTGATTCTGTGATTCTTTCTAAGCTCAGCTCATTTAACTTGACAAAACTTATATCCTAGCACTGGGATAAGTAAACCCACCAGCCTGGACCTCCTGTTCTCTCTTTTCCAAAGCTCATCAAGCCACTGCTCTGGTCAGCAAAATTAGGCTGCCCAGCTCTGAACTTTAAGTGATCTCAAGCAAGGATGGGAGCTCTACAAGGGCATGACACCACAGTAACCTCCAGCATGCTGCTGCAATGAAGCATGTTCTCAGCCACATTACCAGTCCAGTGCATACTGCACCTTGCTGAAACTAGCCCAAACCCCCACACCTTCAGCTGCTCCCCACAAGACTTGTGCTCTAGATGCTTCTCCAGCTTTACACATGCAATCCAAGAGTGAATGACCTCTGAAGATCTAATTGTTTTCATTTTTGGTCTCTGCACTACATGCAGTTTGCTCTCCTAGTTGCAGACACAGTAAGAGAGCTGCAGCACCATGAACCCACCTCCACAATCCAGGAGAAGCCCTGACCAAGCCAAAAAAGCCCTTTTTGAGAGAAGTGCTACAACATTTGTACCACATCCAGACCCTTAAGCATCTTTTACTCCACATTTCACTCTACCTCTTCTAGACAGAGAGAGATAAAGCACCATTTCATCTGCATGCTGCAACACAGCACCTTACATCCAAGCTTACTTCCCAAAGGATTTGTTTGTGAGAGGAAAAAAAAGACAGCCTGGTCCTGGCCCCAGAGGACTCTACCACAGCTAGCTCAGTTCCTTCACTTGCACATTCAAGCTGAATTTCTTCCTAGAGCACTCTCAGAAAAGAATTAGCTCAAAGCTGCTCCCCTACTTCTCTTGCCCCAAACATTTCTTACCTGCTGTCCCAAGGTCATGAGATTCCTCAAACTTCAGCTTCCAGAAGACAGCAGAAAACTTCAGCACTGCCTCACTCCTCCTTTTAGAAGCTCCTGCAGCTATAAAAACTGCTCACAGATGGCTAACGAAGGCAGCCCAATTAGGCCTCCCTAACAAGATCCTTTCATTTGAGAGGATCCAGGTGTACCTTTCAGGTGCTTCCCAGAGGGTATTCTACTGCTAAATGCTTTATCAGTTGGAGAGTGATTTGTAAATGCTGCATTTTCCTGCACCTATCTGATACCTTTGAGGTTAGGCAGCTGATTTGAAAGTGGGAGCGTTTAAAAGAGGAGCTCTCTGTTCTTTGGTACCACCTTGTGCCTCAGAGGTAGATGAGCTCTGGGTGAGATGAAAGGGGATAGACATCCCACAGAGAAGCTTTGCCTCATATTACCTCTGTGTTGATAATCTGGGTGATTACTTCATCACAGGACTCTCTCTCATGGATAATTTATAAGGTTTATATAAGAAAATATAGGAGCTGGTATCAAAATAAGCATTTTTACCCCTGTCTATGGGCTGCTGATGCTAATGCTGATGTGCCCTAATCATAGAATCAACCAGGTTGGAAGAGACCTCCAAGCTCAGCCAGTCCAACCTAGCACCCAGTCCTCTACAATCAACCAGACCATGGCACTAAGTGCCTCAGCCAGGCTTTGCTTCAACACCTCCAGGGACAGTGACTCCAGCACCTCCCTGGGCAGCCCATTCCAATGCCAATCACTCTCTCTGGCAACAACTTCCTCCTAACATCCAGTCTAGACCTCCTCTGCCACAACTTCAGACTCTGTCCCCTTGTTCTACTGCTGCTTCCCTAACAGAAGAGAACAACCCCACCTGGCTACAGCCTCCCTTCAGGTAGTTGTTCAGGAGCTGCCCCCAACTCTTCCTCTTGCTGATGCTAAGACTGCTCCAGGAGCGATTTTGTCTTGGGAGAAAGCTCTCACGTAGGTTGTGATTTTGTGAGAGGCAGGGACCAGAAAGGTAGGCAGGATGAAAATCAATCAAGAATTGTCAAATACACTGGAGAACTCATTTTTATGAGATAAGTGCCTTCAGAGGAAGCGTTGGTAGACACCTACCACATGTTCAGCCTGCTTAGCGGCAAAGTATGCAACATTAATCACTGTCACTTGAAGGGGCCAGGTTCCAGCTGAACCATCTTCCAAGTTTCTTCCTCCTTCAGCCATCCTCTCCCCTTTCCCCTCCCTGTCCACCAAGCAGGAAGATGAGTTGCATTTGCAGACCTGTGAACCTGCAAATCAGGCTGATGCTCCTGGCAGCTGCCATCCCAACCTGTCATCTCTTTGGTGCTGAGCTGCTCTCTGTGCTCCAGCTGCTTACACCAGAGGGACTCTCATTTCATGCAAGACAATTAGCAGGTGCGGGCCAAAACAGTGCTGGCTCTCTGCAGATTAGGTTCATGAGCTGCTGCTCCACTCCTCTGGGACCTTGCCCTTAGAAGCAGCCAGGAAAAGCTGAAGCAATTGGCTTGGTAAAAACAGAGCAATTATCAGCAGTGAGTGAAGATTACTTGATTGCTGCTCACTCCAGAGCCTGAGCTCTGCTGAAAAAGCAGCTTGAGAGCAGGAGCAGATCATGGGAATCCCACAGCAGCACTGAAACAGAAGCACCTGTGAGGATCATAGAATCATAGAATCAAGCAGGTTGGAAGAGACCTCCAAGATCATCCACTCCAACCTAGCACCCAGCCCTAGACAATCAGCCAGACCATGGCACTAAGTGCCTCAGCCAGGCTTTGCTTCAACACCTCCAGGGATGGCAACTCCACCACCTCCCTGGGCAGCCCATTCCAGTGCCAATCACTCTCTCTAGACTGATTGATCTGAGTTGTCTAAGTGAGTTACAGAAGGGAGGGGAAAGTGATGTGCTTCCAGGACACATCTCCAGACTCCTCCACATGCCTCCTGCTCCCCGTGACATTTCTTACTGTAGTGCTTCATTTGCTGCTCTGAGGCTTTGCTGTGTCTTACACTCACCCAGCCTGAAGATGAGTGAGGGGGCTTCATCAAAGCAAGGTGTGAGGACTGACCTGTCCTGAGGGATATTCATGATGAACTCTTCTTGCTCCCACTGTCATGCTGAGATACTATTTGTATTAAATTGTCTTCCTGGGAATCTTCTTCCTACCTTTTCACAGCCTCAATTATGGGACTCAGCTCCTATTTTCATGGTGTGCCCTGAGGCAGCCACATTGGGCAATGCCTGCTAGGTTAAATACTGCACCCAGGGAGATGGGCAAGACTGGTTTGGGGCAGTAGATATGGACTGCACTGTTAAGACCAAAAAGAGAGAAAGAAATGGCTAGGAAGTGATAAAAAGACCCTGTTTTCAGCTCTTAAGCCAGTCACCATCTTTAGAGATTAGCTTCAGCTAGGGAGCAAATTGTCCTAAGCCCTCCTGCCACGGGGCTCTGCTCTGCACCACTGCAGCTGTCACTAGGGAAGCAGAACAGGATTAGAGAGATGGAGCTCTATCAAGATCTGTTCCTTGCAGCAGTGATGACACCCATTGCAGCATTTCCAAAGCTTCCTGGACAGGCAAGATTATAGCCCTGCAGTGGGACTCAATGGAACAGAACAGAGCAGCAAAGAGAGATGGGTAGCAAGGGCCATAAAACTTCCTTCCACTCCTTCAGTTGCCAGCAGAAAAGTTGTTGAGTCAAGAGGTGCAGCCACTTGCTCTTGCTGACCGAGGCTCTATTTGCTGGCATGGCACTTCCCAGGCAGGGCTTGCTGTGGCTTTATTTGCTTCCTCCTCTCCCACCCCTTCATAGATCTTCCCTGCCTCTCAAGAGCCTTCAGCTAGAAGGCTGAAACAGCAGCAGCACTGTGCTTGCTGGCAGCCCTTTCCCAAACCCATCCCTTCAGGTGATCAGTGATGGTACTCAAACAGAATCCCAGCATGGTAGGGGTTGGAAGTGACCTCTGGAGACAGAACCATAGAATCAAGCAGGTTGGAAGAGACCTCCAAGCTCAGCCACTCCAACCTAGCACCCAGCCCTGGCCAGTCAACTAGACCATGGCACTAAGTGCCTCAGCCAGGCTTTGCTTCAACACCTCCTCCAAGGGACAGTTTCTCCACCAGCTCCCTGGGCAGCCCATTCCAATGCCAGGCACTCTCTGGGAAGCTCATCCAGTCCAACCTATCACCCAGCCCTGTACAATCAACTAGACCATGGCACTAGTCCTACCCTTAGCAGGGTCACCTAGAGAGGTTCTACTCCTAGCAGCGTTGCCCAGAGCAGGCTGCATGCCTGTGCCATGAGGTGATGAGGTGACCATGCTCGCTGATGTCCTGGCAATAACCCAGCCACCAACTCTGACCCTGGGGAGGCAGGGTTCAGGGATGTTGCCTAGCCTGCAGGCATCTCACCATTCACAAGGCTCAATCACCAAATCATAGAATCAACCATGTTGGAAGAGACCTTCAAGCTGATCCAGTCCAACCTAGCACCCAGCCCTGTCTTGTCCTTCTCCCTTTCCTGTGGCAAGGACTGCTGGAATCAGCACATACCAGATATGAGAAAAAGTGGGATGAGATCCTCCAGATCAGGCAAAGGAGAGTGACAGATATGATGAGAAGCAAGGCCAAGTAAACATCCTGCTCTGATCCTACCTCACCTATCCAGAACTCTTCCAGGGAGGATCTGTGGGATCCCAAGAACCTGAGCTTTTTGGATGCATATGGAAGGGCTGGCATCAAATCCAGCTATGCAGCAACTGTGCAGCAGCACAGTACAGAACTCACAGGGGCTCTGTGTTTTGGAGTGGAGGTGTTGAAGCAAAGCCTGGCTGAGGCACTTAGTGCCATGGTCTAGCTGATTAGACAGGGCTGGGTGCTAGGTTGGACTGGCTGAGCTTGGAGGTCTCTTCCAACCTGATTCATTCTATGATTCTCTGGTCTAATTGATTGGACAAGGCTGGGTACTAGATTGGACTGGATGATCTTAGAGGTCTATTCCAACCTGGTTGATTCTATGATTCTATGGTCTAGTTGTTTGGACAGGGCTGGGTGCTAGGTTGGACTGGCTGAGCTTGGAGGTCTCTTCCAACCTGATTCATTCTATGATTCTATGGTCTAAGTGACTGGATAGGGCTAAGTGATATGTTGGACTGGATGATCTTAAAGGTCTATTCCAGTTTGGTTCATTCTATGATTCTATGAGCTGCAACAGCCTGTGGAGAATGTAGACTTGGAGCAGTAGCAGCCATCCTGCAAGGGCTGCTTTGAACCACCTCAGGAGGGAGGGGAAGTCAAAATTACTTCAAAGGTTTTAGCAGGCAGGGGAATCCTAATTGTGTGGAGCTGATGTCATGAAACATAAGATCAGAGCATGTTTCATTCAAGTCCAGGGCACAAGAAATAGCCACAGCCAAGGTATGGCTATGGAACAAGGTATCCCCCTGGATAGGAACTACTGGAGAAGGTCCAGCAGAGGTTAAGAAGATGCTGAGGGCATTGAAGCATCTCTGTGAGGAAAAAAGGCTGAGAGACCTGGCTCTGTTGAGCCTGGAGAAGAGCAGCCTGAGAGGGGAGCTGATCAATGCTGGTCAAGGATGGGGCCAGACTCTTCAGTGGTGTGCAGCAATAGGACAAGCAGCACTGGGCATAAACTACAACCCAGAAGGTTCAATTTGAAGAGGAGGTAAAAATTCTTTGCTGTGAGGCTGCTGCACGCCTGCAGCAGGCTGCCCAGAGAGGTTGTGGAGTCTCTTTCTCTGTAGAGAATCCAAACCCTCCTGGCCATTGTGATCCCGGGCAAGCTGCCATAGGTGACCCTGTTTTAGCTGGGGGGGTTGGACTAGATGATCTCCAGAGGTCCCTCCCAACCCCCACCACGCTGAGATTCTGGGATTCTGTGGCTGTTAGACAAGGAGAGAAGGAAAGAGGAAGAAAATGAGTAAGAATCAGGCTGCTGATGCCCCAACCTGCTCTTATCATAAAAAGCACCATGGATTCTGAGAATTGAGTGGAGATAATCATCAGGAACCATCTGAACTGTCAAGGCTGCTTTGACTCACTTTTATCTTCTCAATTTCTACACCAGAGAAAGCCAAGAGCTTTTGAATGCTGGAGATGCCAACCACGTTTACAGCTTCTTGTTCTTCCTTTGGCTTGGTAGTGAATAAAGGCTTCACTCCTACGTCAAACCCTCCAGAGCCCACTCAACAAACCCACAGAATCATTGCTGGGGTGTTGAGCTTTGAGGGTAGTTTTTTGCTGTCCTAAGCTCAGGGCTGCTTTTTGTCTTGCTCTGTTCCCCTCTGAGTTAGCTTTGCCCTTGTGATCCTCCAGCAGTGGTGTGAGGCAGAGGGGTTTGGGCTTGATTTAACCCCAAAGCAAAGGCAGGGCTTGCCTGGGATGGGAGCTGTAGGGTGAGGAGTGTTTTTCCTTTGGGAGTTGTGTGTCCAAGAGATCTCAGGACCATCTCCTCTGGAGCCATGCAGGACCACAGAATCACAAGGCCAGGCTGGACAAGGCTTTGAGCAAGCTGGTCTAGCGGGAGGAGTCTCAGCAGGAAGGTTGGATCTAGATGACCTTTAAGGTCCCTTCTAACCCAAACCATTCTATGATTACAGAACCACAGAATGACAGGGGTTGGAAGGGACCTCTGCAGCTCATCTAAGTCATGGAATTAATCAGGTTGGAAGAGAGCTCCAAGATGATCCAGTCCAACCTAGCACCCAGCCCTCTCCAATCAACAGGAAACATCTGAAAGTGAAGGCTGGTTTGATTTGCTTTTATCTTCTCAATTTCTACACCAGAGAAAGCCAAAATCTTCACTCCTGTGTCAAACCCTCCAGAGCCCACTCAGCAAACCCACAGAACTGTTTTGGATAGAAAAGACCTTTAAGATCATCAGACCCAACTGTCAAACCAACACCACCACCCTGCCCACTAAACCATGCCCCCAAGTGCCATGTCTACATATTTTTTCAACACCTCCAGGGATGGTGACTCCACCACCTCCCAGGGCAGCCTCTTCCAATGCCTGATCACTCTTGCAGGGAAGAAATCTGTCCTGAGATCCAACCTAAGCCTCCCCTGGTGTAACGTGAGGCTATTTCCATGCTTCCATTTCCAAGGTTATGTCATGAGGGACAATGGGAGATGTGGATTGTTGCATGGTAGAAATCATCTCTCTGTGTGAGGAAGTTTTTCACAGAGAGAGATGGAACATTGGAATGGGCTGCCCCACTGGATAGGCATTGGAATGGGCTGAACAGAACAAGGGGACAGAGTCTCAAGTTGTGGCAGGGGAGGTCTAGGCTGGATGTTAGGAGGAAGTTGTTGGCAGAGAGAGTGATTGGCATTGGAATGGGCTGCCCAGGGAGGTGCTGGAGTCACTGTCTGTGGAGGTGTCGAAGCAAAGCCTGGCTGAGGCACTTAGTGCCATGGTCTGGTTGATTGGCCAGGGCTGGGTGCTAGGTTGGAATGGATTAGCTTGGAGGTCTCTTCCAACCTGCTTGATTCTGTGATTCTACAATCTTAAAAACTGCTTCTTGCTTGTGGGTGCAGGAGGTTCAAGGGGGTGAGCTACAAGGGCTGATATCTTTTGGCTCTCTCTGATTCCAAACAGGAACAAGCCAGGATGAGCTGGAGCTTTGTCATCATGCAGAGGGCACACTTTGGGATGAGCAGTAAGAGGGATATTGTCACTGTCTCCCAACTCTGAGTTACATCCTTGCTGCCATAAGCTGCTGAACCTCCCACCAGAGCTGGTAAAAGGTAATTTGTGGACATTCCATCATCTGGTCCAGTGCAAAGCAACAATAAATTGCTCAATGGCAGCTGCTTCTTCCCACTCCTTCTGCTCTGAAGCCAGAGATATATCCAGAGTAAAGAAGGAGCAGAGGATAAAAAAACCCAGCAACAAAACCCAAAACAACCCCAGAGAGGTTCCATTCCCAAGATTATGTTGTGAGGTTGTGGAGAGGTTGTGGAGCCTCCTTCTTTGGAGACTTTCAAAGCTTGTCTGAGTGTGTTCCTCTGTGCTCTCTGTTAGATAGTATTGTCCTGCTCTGGCAGAGGGGTTGGACTCGATAGTCTCCTTGGGTCCCTTCCAACCCCTGACATCCTGTGAGCCTGTGAACCCATCAAGACTTTGGATACAAATATTTATTTGCAGGTGCTCAAAAATTCCTTGACTCATTCTGCAACCTGCATCTTACTGCAACTCCTCACTGCTCAGCACTGCAAAGAGAAGGGATTTTAGCTCCACAAAGGCTGAAATATGCCTGATGCAGGCAGCAGGGCAGTAATTGGTTTGGAGAAAAACAAAACCAAACCAAACCAAAAACCAACAACAAAAAAACCTGAAATCAAAACACTCACCTGACCCCCCTTTTTAGCTAAGCAGAAGCTCTGGTTTACCAATGGCATGTGGCTAAACTTCTCCAGCCCTAACGAAGATGCATCCTCACTACAGTAGGTGTTAAATTCAAGGCTTGCCCTAAAAAGAGGTGGAGGAGGGGAAAAAAAGAAGAAGAAAAGAAAGAACCTGCATATAAATATAGATCCAGATAGATAGGTACCCTGGCAGGCTCTCAAATTGCAGGCTTTCACATCCCTCTACTTTACAGTGAGACATCATCAAATTTAACAGGACAATCTATCACTACAGGGAAGGAATGGCTCTCACGCCCTCCAATCCAAACAGCATCTCAATCCAGGATCCTTGATCTTAAAGGTCCTTTGCAACCAAAGCCTTCAGCTGCTCTGTCTTCTCAAGTCATTGGCATTGCCCTTTGCTCCAAGGAGGAGCATTTGTTGACAGATCCAACATTTTTGGAGGCATTCATAACATGGAGAATGGAAACTATTTCTTTACCAGGGAAAAGCCTCAGCAGCCAGGTATGGAAAGCAGCAATAGTGACATCCTGAGTGTTTCAAGGAGAATTTGAGCATCATGTTTTACAGAATCACAGCAGTTCTTAGATTGGCAAAGCCCTTCAAGCTCATCCAGTCCCATCATTGGTTTCACACTGACAAGGCCTTGAGCAAACCAAACCCCTCAGCACAACATCTCATCACTGGGAATCACTATGCTTGGAAAGCACCACCAGCATCAGCCAGTCCAACCTGCATCCCAGCAGCCTTCATCACCAGACCATAGCCTCAAGCACCACATCCACTCCTCTTTGAAACATCTCCAGGGTTGGTGTCTCCACCACCTCCCTGGGCAGCCTGTGCCAGTGCCTGACCACCTGCTCAGGAAACAACTTCCTGCCAACAGCCAACCTAAACCTCCCCTGATGCAACTTGAGGCCATTTCCTCTTGTCCTATCATTAGTAACTGGGGAGAAGAGACCAGCTCCAGCCTCACTGCAACCTCCTTTTAGGTAGCTGTAAAGGGCAATAAGGTCCCCTCTCAGCCTCCTCTTCTCCAGACTAAACACCCCCAGCTCCCTCAGCCACTCCTCACAGGCCATGTTTGCCAGACCTCTCCCCAGCCTCGTTGCACCTCTCTGCACCTGCTCCAGCACCTCAATGTCCCTCCTCCATAGAACCTGCTTGATTCTATGAGTCTAAGGTTGGAGCAGGTCCAGAGGAGGCCATGAAGATGATCAGAGGCCTGGAGCTCCTCCTCCATGAAGACAGGTTGAAAGAGTTGGGGCTGTTCAGACTGGAAAACAGACCAGGGGAGACCTTACAGTGGCATTCCAGTACCTGAAGAGGCCTACAAGAAAGCTGGGAAGAGACTTTTTACAAGGTCTTGTATTGATAGGATGAGAGGGAATGGATTGAAGCTTGAGGATTGGAATTAGATGATCCTTAAGGTCCCTTCCAAACCAAACCATTCCAGGAATCCAGGCTAAATTCTGCAAAGCACCTTCCCCAGGAGAGCACATCCTCTGATCTGTACATCATAGAATCACAGACTCAAGGAGGTTGGAAGAAACCTCCAAGCTCAGCCAGTCCAACCTAGCACCCAGCCCTGTCCAGCCAATTAGACCATGGCACTGAGTGCCTCAGCCAGGCTTTTCTTGAACACCTCCAGGGATGATGACTCCACCACCTCCCTGGGCATTCCAATGCCAATCACTCTCTCTGGGAAGAACTTCCTCCTAACATCCACCCTAGACCTCCCCTGGCACAACCTGAGACATGGATGAGGCACTTAGTGCCATGGTCTAGTTGATTGGATAGGGCAGGGTGTTAGGTTGGACTGGATGATCTTGGAGGTCTCTTCCAACCTGGCTGATTCTATGATTCTATAGGCAAAACAAGAAACAGCCTGAACCTCAGACCAAGAGCTTCAGTAGCTTCAATATTAACCGAGCTTCCAAGTCTTTGCAGCACTTTGATGCTGGTCCATACCTAAGGATACACATCAAGTCCCATCAGGACTGAGGAATCCCCTTATTCTTCTTGCATCAAGTGATGCCAGAGCACTTAGTAGATGCAACAACCAGCAGGCAGCAGGAATGATGCTTTTATCTAGCAAGGAGAGGGGCAGAGGGAAGTCCTCTGGCAACATAAGTCAGTTGAGCTGGTGCTGGCTTCCAGGCCCCTTCCTTTAAACTGATTAATAATGACACATTGAAATGGATAACAGAAATTAATTCCTGAATCGTGCCATTAGTGAGTAATTAATTTCTTTGCTCTGTGAAACTAAGATATCACTGTTATCTCCATCTGGAGACAGAAGAAGTGCTGAAGGAGGACTCCATTAACCTAAAAATGGATTTTTCCATTTACCTTCTTCTGAGGATTTTCTTTTCTCTTCTCTCCCCCTCCACTTCTTGCCAAGGCATTTATTTTTTCAACTGGCTGGGGGAGGGGGTGTGGGGAAGAGAAACCTAATTTAGACTTCCAGTGGTAACCAAAAGATTATGCATGCTCATTTCAGCCAAATGATGTCATTAAGGAAGGCTGTTAAAGCCAGAGTTGCCTTGGAAACACAAAATACTGAGAGCTGAGGTTGGACATTCGGAGTTGTCTGAAGGCACAGTAATGAGGAACTGGTGTGGCCCTGCCAGACCTGGCCTGACTGGTCACACTGGGAAGATCACCTCAAGTTACTCAGATGGTCTCTTCAGCACTTAGCAAGCTGCCATTTCTGCTACTCCTCCCACCACCTGCCAGAACCTATTGCTTTTATGGAGCCTGGAGTGAAGAGAACTCGCTGGGTTCCAAGGCAAGCAGACATGACAAGGCTCGAGGGAGGTCCTAGCAGAGAAGACACAGCAGCTAAAAGCTGTGTGCTCCTTACCACCAGCTCAGTTCTGCATTGCAGCCCTAGACCACATACCTGATGCCCCCTGGAACTGCCCAGGTCAAAGATTTGCTGGGGACTCAGAGTGTCTCTGCCAGTCAGAGCCAGGACCTAGAATCATAGAATCATAGAATCAGGCAATCAAAAGATTCAGTGGCAGAGAGAGGAGGGAGGCAGGGGAAAGGGCATTTAAAAGGACCTAGAATCATAGAATCAGTCAAAACATTCAGTGGCAGGGAGAGGAGGGGGTTAGGAAAAAAGGACATTTGAAAGGGCAGTTGTATGCTGAGAGACTTTGTGGCCCTGGTTATGAGTGCTGGAGCACAGGGTTGATGGCACAGAGAGATATGGCCTTGCAGTCGTGGAGATGTTGGCTTGATTATTGGACTGGATGAGCTCAGGGGTCTTTTTCATAGAATCATGGAATCAGTCAGGGTTGGATCAGCCAGTTCCAACCCTCCTGCCATGGGCAGGGACACCCTACCCTAGATCAGCATGCCCAGAGTCTCATCCAGCCTGGCCTTAAACACCTCCAGTCATGGGGCCTCAACCACCTCCCTGGGCAACCCATTCCAGCCTCTCACCACTCTCAGGCTCAACAACTTCCTCCTCACAGCCAGCCTCAATCTCCCCACCTCCAGCTTTGCTCCATTCCCCCCAGTCCTGGCACTCCCTGACAGCCTAAAAAGTCCCTCCCCAGCTTTTTTGGAGGCCCCCTTCAGATCCTGGAAGGCCACAAGAAGGTCACCTGGGAGCCTCCTCTTCTGCAGACTGCACAGCCCCAATTCTTTCAGTCTGTCCTCACAGCAGAGCTGCTCCAGCCCTCTCAGCATCCTCCTGGCCCTTCTCTGGACACACTCCAGCATCTCCACATCCCTCTTGCAATGGGGGCTCCAGAACTGGATGCAGTACCCCAGGTGGGGTCTCAGCAGAGCGCAGTAGAGGGGGAGAATCACCTCCCTCAACCTGCTGACCTGTTTGTAACCAAGATGTTAGATCCTCCTTTCAAAACTGAAAGACTTGATAAACGGTCTAGGATGTCACCTTGGTGTAAGGGTTTATGCACTAAGTATCCTGTCATTTGCTCCAGAGGGCAAGGTGCAGCCTTGAGTGTGCTGGAGCCAAGGGCTTCTGTGGAATGATCATCAGCCTTGGTCTGCCTGGACAAAAGAAAATATGGCTCTTCCTCTCCTATTGATCCTTCAACTGAGGATACTTTGACTAAGATATCCACAGAGAGAGTGATTGGCATTGGAATGGGCTGCCCAGGGAGGTGATGGAGTGGCTGTGCCTGGAGGTGTTGAAGCAAGGCCTGGCTGAGGCACTTAGTGCCATGATTTGGTTGATTGGGCAGGGCTGGGTGCTAGGTTGGACTGGCTGAGCTTGGAGATCTCTTCCAACCTGGTTGATTCTATGAGTCTAAGGCTGGAGAAGCTCCAGAGGAGGCCATGAAGATGATCAGAGGCCTGAAGCATCTCCTCCATGAAGACAGGTTGAAGGAGTTGGGGCTGTTCAGCCTGGAAAACAGAAAGATCCAGAGATCCAGGAAGACCTTATAGTGGCATTCCAGTACCTGAACAGTGCTACAAGAAAGCTGGGAAGAGACTTTTTACAAGGTCTTGTAGTGATAGGATGAGAGGGAATGGATTGAAGCTTGAGGAGGGCAGATTTAGACTGGAGCTGAGGAGGAAATTCTTCCCCATAAGGGTGGTGAGACACTAGAAAAGGTTGTCCAGGGAGGTTATGAATATCCCCATCCTGGAGGTATTCAAGGCAAGGCTGGATGACATCTTGAGTGACCTGACCTAATGGAAGGTGTCCATGCCACATAGAGATTTGGAACCAGATGACCAGGCAAGCAGCAACAGAAGAAAAGGACAGAGTCTCAAGTTGTGGCAGGGGAGGTCTAGGCTGGATGTTAGGAGGAAGTTGTTGTCAGAGAGAGTGATTGGCATTGGAAAGGGCTGCCCAGGGAGGTGGTGGAGTCACAATTCCTGGAGGAGGTGTTGAAGCCAAGCCTGGCTGAGGCACTTAGTGCCGTGGTCTGGTTGATTGGGCAGGGCTGGGTGCTAGGTAGGACTGGCTGAGCTTGGAGGTCTCTTCCAACCTGCTTGACTCTATGATTCTATGACCTTTAAAGTCCCTTCCAACCTAAACCTTTCTGTGAATCTATGAATGAAGGCATTGGAACAGGCTGCCCAGGGAGGTGGTGCAGTCACCATGCCTGAAGGTGCTCATGAAACATGTGAAAATGGCACTTTGGCCCATGGCTTAGTGGCCAAGGGAGTCTTAGATTGACAGTTGGACTCGATGATCTTAAAGGTCTTTAGCAATCCAAACAATTCTATGATTCTAAGAGTTCCTTTCAAAACAATTCCAGGACTGAATTTACTTTCTATCTACTACTTAAAGGCAAGAGGCAAGACAAAAACCCAAACAAAGCAAACCCAAAACCACACAGCCCTTCATTCTTTCCATGCCCTGAACATTCCTAGGGGTGTTCTGCAGAGGTGGCTTTAGGCAGCTGTCCACATTGATGTTGTTTGATTGGGGTGGACAAGGAGAAATGATTGACACAGCTTAGGGAGCAGACTTTGGTGCACCAAACAGAAAAGAATGCAGACTGATGCTGTGTTTTCAAGACAATTCCCTGGGTGTCTTCAGTCAGCTCTGCTCTTCCCAGTTCAAAGCACTGGGAGAGAAAGCTTAAGACTACTGGAAATGGATTGGGGCTGCTGCTGATCTGCCTCCCTCCACGGAGAAAGCTCTGTCCCTCCCACTGAGGCTTGTCAGCTGTGTCAAGCCATGAACTGCACAGTTCCTTTCCAGCTCTTTTCTCCTTACCCTGTCCCAAGAACGATGCAATGTCAGCTCTGATAACATCACACTGCGCCGAACGCCAGCTTTAAGGTACGCCTGGGAGAGAAGAGGACACAGCCTGAACCACATCTTCTAATGTAGGTGTTGTAGCCACCACACTAAAAAAGGAGAACAGAGAGAAATGAATTATTCATAGCAAGTATCCTTAGGTTTTTTTCCTCCTCTCATCTTGTTGAAGAGCCCAAAACCAAATAGACACACACAGGCCATTGAATGGGATGAAACAGTTGCTGCGTTGGAGATTCAAGAAGGTCAAGTGATGAGCGCTGCTCTTGGGCCACAAGAAACCCACATAACCTCAGAGGGCTGGTGGAGAGTTGCTTGGTGGAGGAGTAATTGGAGGTGTTGATTGATATCCAGCTGAACATGAGCCAGCATAGAATCATAGAATCAACCAGGTTGGAAGAGACCTCCAAGCTCAGCCAGCCCAACCTAGCACTCAGCTCTATCCAATCAACCAGACCATGGCACTAAGTGCCTCAGCCAGGCTTTGTTTCAACACCTCCACAGACAGTGGCTCCACCACCTCCCTGGGCAGCCCATTCCAATGCCAATCACTCTCTCTGACAACAACTTCCTCCTAACAGCCAGCCTAGACTTCCCCTGCCACAACTTCAGACTCTGTACCCTTGTTCTGTTGCTGCTTGCCTGGCAGAAGAGACCAACCCCACCTGGCTACAGCCTCCCTTCAGGGACTTGTAGGCAGCAATGAGGTCAGCCCTGAGCCACCTCTTCTCCAGGCTAAACACCCTCAGCCTCTCCTCACAGGGCTGGGCTCCAGGACCCTCACCAGCTTCATTGCCCTTCTCTGGACACCTTCCAGAACCTCAACATCTCTCTTGAATTGAGGAGCCCAGAACTGGACACAGCACTCAAGCTGTGGCCTGAGCAGTGCTGAGTACAGGGGCAGAAGAACCTCCCTTGTCCTGATGGCCACACTCTTCCTGAGCCAGCCCAGGATGCCATTGGCTCTGCTGCCCACCTGGGCACACTGCTGCCTCATCTTCAGCTACTCTCTACCAGCACCTCCAGGTCCCTTTCTTCCTGGCTGCTCTCCAGCTTCTCTGTCCTCAGCCTGTAACACTGCAATGTCCTCAGGTGGCCAAGAAGGCAAATGGTATCCTGAATTCCACCAGGAACAGTGTGGCCAGAAGGTGTAGGAATGTGATTTTCCCTCTCTACGCAGAATTAGCGAGGTCACACACTGAGTATTAGGTTCAGTTTTGGGGTCCTAACTACAAGAAAGATGTTGAAGTTCTGAGGAGTGTCCAAAGAAGAGCAACTAAGCTGGTGAAGGGTCTGAAAAACAGGTCTTCAGGAAACTAGGGTTGTTTAAGGGTGACCTCATTGCCCTCTGTGACTACCTCAAAGGAGGTAGGGAGTGGTCTCTTCTCACATGCAACAAGTGACAGGACGAGAGGAAAGAGGCTTCAGTTGTTTCAGAGGAGGTTCAGATTGGATGTTAGAATCATAGAATCAAGCAGGTTGGAAGAGACCTCCAAGCTCATCCAGTCCAACCTAGCACCCAACCCTGTCCAATCAACCAGACCATGGCACTAAGTGCCTCATTCAGGCTTTGCTTCAACACTGCCAGCCATGGCGACTCCACCATCTCCTTGGGCAGCCCATTCCAATGGCAAATCACTCTCACAAGAAGGGCTCTCAGTGATTGGAACAGGCTTCCAGAGTAATGGTGCTGTCCCATGCCAGACTTCTAAGGAAGTGGCAGAGTTCCCTGCCTGGACATGTTTAAACTATGTGTAGATGTGGCACTGAGGGATGTGGTTTAGTTGTAGTAGCTTAGTAGTAGCGGTGGGACTGCGAGCTCTGGGCAAGCTGTTGGACTTGATGAACTCAAAAGTCCCTTCTTCTCAACACTTCCATGGTTCTATGATTCTATCTGCAGAAGAAGCTCTGAATGAACTCATTTAAGCTTCTCCATTAATATCTGGGTGTCCTCTAGTCGCTGCCAAGTTGTTTTCACTTTGGTGAGTAGGTAATGACACTGAAACCAACATGTGATCCTCCCTCCTCCTCATCTTCCTTCACTGAGTCACCTTCCCCTTTACACACACAGCAGCTTCCTTTAAGGTTCACCAGTCCAAACATCAGAACACACCAAGAAGACATCATTAAAACAGAACATTTCACAGCGTTGGCAGCAGCACTTTCAGGCGTTGCAGGAGTGAGCACTCGGAATATTTATTCGCCTTCCGTGTGAGCAACCTCAGCAAGAAGAAGTCTGTCAGGATAAAAGGAATTGCAAATGCCAACAAAGTAGCTTTGTAGTTCTCACTCAGGAGAATATTTGCAGAGGCTCCTGGGAGTATTTAGCAGGCAAGGTAAGGCACAATCCCTTGTAGCATCAAAGCTTTGGACAAGCTATAATCCTCCTTGTCCAATGAAGAGCATCTTCTCCTGAAAGCTGAAGGCCTAAGCTGTTGTCTGCAGAAGAGGAGGCTCAGGGCAAACCTCATTGCTGCCTACAACTCCCTGAAGGGAGGCTGTAGCCAGGTGGGGTTGGTCTCTTCTGCCAGGCAAGCAGCAAGAGAAGAAGGGGACAGAGTCTCAAGTTGTGCCAGGGGAGGTCTGGGCTGGATGTTAGGAGGAAGTTGTTGGCAGAGAGAGTGATTGGCATTGGAATGGGCTGCCCAGGGAGGTGGTGGAGTAGCTGTGCCTGGAGGTGTTGAAGCAAAGCCTGGCTGAGGCACTTAGTGCCATGGTCTAATTGACTGGATAGAGCTGGGTGCTAGGTTGGACTGGATGAGCTTGGAGGTCTCTTCCAACCTTATTAATTTTATGTTGATTGGACAGGGCTGGGTGCTAGGTTGGACTGGATGAGCTTGGAGGTCTCCTCCAACCTGGCTGATTCTATGATATGGTTCTATGAATTCATTCTTGCCAAAGGATTTTGTAGAGTAGTTGAAAGACTTGGGTGTGTGTGATTGTTTTCCATGATCTTGCACAGGTTTTCAGAGCATCTCTCTCTCCAGAACTCTGTTGGTTTCAGCCCTGTTAAATTCAATAACTTCCCTCAGGGAGTGCTTGAAGTGTCAGGCTTGATTCAGTTCTATAAAGGGATAAAGGGAATATCATCAGACAGCGCCCAGGGATGGGTGAAGTGGTTTTGTGTGGCACCAGTCTTATTTAAGAACACTTGGAATTTATAGATGAGGCTGAGGAGAAAGCTGGAAGCAGCTCCTGCAAGTGTGGAAGCCCAGGCAGTGATTTTAGAGCGGTCTGTGATTAACCAGGATACCACAGAGACATGAGGATGGTTTCAGATGAGTTATTTTAAGTGGTTTTAGATGTTTGTCTTGGTTCCATCAAGATGATGTCCCTCTTGCTATTCCTAATGCAAGCTACAGGCACTGGAGTTTATGTAAGAGTCTGTATTGCTTGCTTTGTAATTAACACATCCTGCAATTAGCAGTCCAAAAGCCTGAACTCTTTCATAGTTCTTCTTGCAGCTACTAGAGGATATTTTGCTTCTTATATACTCTTGCCCTTGGACCTTAATTTATTATGACTGATCCATGACTAATTCTTCTGAGCACAGGCACACACCAGAAGCCCAAATCAGCCTCTCTCCTTCCAACTACTCACACAGCATCCACTCAAGAAAGAGGGGAGACAGACACAGAATCCCAGCGTGGTAGGGTTTGGAAGGGACCTCTGCAGATCTAATCCAACTCCCCAGTAAAGCAGGGCCAGCCAGAGCAGGTTATACAGAATGGTATCCAGGTGGGTTTGGAATGCTTCCAGAGCTGGAGACTCCACCTTTCTGGGCAGCCCATTCCAGTGCTCTACTATCCTCAAAGCAACGCAGTTCCTCCTCATGTTTGGTGTGAGCTTCCCACATGCATGTTTGCACCCATTAGCCCTTGTCCTGTCACTGGGCACCACTGAAAAAAGCCTGGTCTCATCCTCCTGGCACTCACCCTTTAGCTATCTCTCACCATGGAAAAGATCCCCCCTCAGGCATCTCTTCTCCAGGCTTAAAAAGCCCCAAGCCTCTCAGCCTTTCAGCATCTCTCCTGACTTCTCACCTTCTCCAGGAAAGAGGGAAGGTGATCAAATCACGGATTGCCAGCATGGTAGGGATCAGAAGGGATCTCTGGTGATAATCTAGTCCAGCCCCTCTGCTAAAGCCCAGGGAGGTGGTGGAGTCACCTCAAGTTGTGCCAGGAGAGGTCTAGGCTGGATGTTAGGAGGAAGTTGTTGGCAGAGAGAGTGATTGGCATTGGAATGGGCTGCCCAGGGAGGTGGTGGAGTCTCCATGACTGGAGGTGTTGAAGCAAAGCCTGGCTGAGGCACTTAGTGCCATGGTCTGGTTGATTGGATAGAGCTGAGTGCTAGGTTGGGCTGGATAAGCTTGGAGGTCTCTTCCAACCTGCTTAATTCTGTGATTCTATGATAACAACATGCAGGTGGATTTGGAATCTCTCCAGAGGAGACTCCACAACCTCTCTGGGCAGCCTTACTGTGGCATTCAGGAGATGAAGAGTGTGAAGCAGGGTGAATAGCTCCATCCAAGACTTGCCTTGAGCAGGAGGTATCTACGATTTGAAGAGGAGGAAGGGCATGAGGATGTTCTTACAAGGTGTTGGAGCAAGGCAGAGGAAACTCCCAACAGCCAGGGTTCTAAGGACACTTGGCAATGATAATCTGATGGACATTTCATCCAGCCTGAGCAGCTCCAGTGTCAAAGAAGCCCCAGGCAGACAGGTCCGGCTCCATGTTCTTCCTCACTAACAGAACCAAATCCAGCCTGGGCAGCTCCAATGTCAGAGAAGCCTCAAGCAGACAGGTCCAGCTCCATGTTCTTCCTCACTAACAGAACCAAATCCAGCCTGGGCAGCTCCAATGTCAGAGAAGCCCCAGGCAGACAGGTCCAGCTCCATGTTCTTCTTCACTAACAGAACCAAATCCAGCCTGGGCAGCTCCAATGTCAGAGAAGCCCCAGGCAGACAGGTCCAGCTCCACATTCTTCTTCACTAACAGAACCAAATCCAGCCTGGGCAGCTTCAATGCCAAAGAAGCTTCAAGCAGACAAGTCCAGCTCCATGTTCTTCACTAACAGAACCAAATCATGTGTGTTCTTCAGCCCGTGACTAAAAGGACTGAAGCCTCCTGCTGCTACCTGAGGATATTTACCAGCAGTTCCCAGAACATCTGCTTCATAGACAGGTTACCCACAGGTTCCTCATCCACACCTGAGACCCTTCAGGAAGAAGTACCTTGTGTCTCCTCACCATTTAAACCTGATCCAGCTGGGATCCTTCAGTCCTTACTCCTGCATTCTGTGGTGCCTTCCCAAGTTTGCCTCCAGCAATGCTCAAGACACTGCTGAGAAACAGTCAACAGCAGCTGTGACTGCAGTGTGAGTTTGGATTTTACTGCAATCAGCTGGAGGCAGATTTGGAGCCTTTCCCAGTTTTGCCATCAATGAGTAGAAACCAGTAGCAGCAGGTTGTAGGACTGGTTGAGTTCCAGGAGATGGTGAGGTCACCTATGTGCTTCCCTGCAGCACCCACATGACTGGGACCAGATCTCTTATTCATCTCTGCCTACTTGGGCATCACTTAATGCCTGAAGCCTGGGGATCAGTAGCTCCTGCTGAAGAAGAAATCCTTTACAGTGAGGGTGGTCAGGCATTGGAAAAGGTCACCAGGGGAGGTTGTGGATCATAGAATCAAACAGGTTGGAAGAGACCTCTGAGACCACCCAGCCCAATCCATCACCCAGCCCTATCCAATCAACTAGACCATGGCACTAAGTGCCTCACATCCAGGCTCTGCTTGAAGAAAGATGGTTTTTAAAGTCAGGTTGGATGAGGCTGTGTGCAGCCTGCTCTAGGGTAGGGTGTCCCTGCCCATGGCAGGGAGGTTGGAACTGGCTGATCCTTGTGGTCCCTTCCAACCCTGACTGATTCTATGATTCTAAAAATGCTCAGCAAGAGATAAAGGGTGGGGGACAAGAGGATGAGGCCAGACTCTTTTCAGTGGTGCCCAGTGACAGCACATGGGGCAACAAGCACAAACTGGAAGGTTTCATCCAAACAGGAGGAACAACTTCTTTGCTGTGAAGGTGCTGAAGCCCTGGAGCAGGCTGTCCAGAGAGGTTGTGGAGTCTCCTTCTCTGGAGAGCTTCCAATCTCACCTGGATGTTGTGATCCTGGGCAAGATGCTCTGGATCACCCTGCTTTAGCAAGGGAGTTAAATTAGTTCATTTCCAGAGGTCCCTTCCAGGCTGGGGTTTTGTGCTGTCTGAAGATGGAAGCCTTCTTCTGGTCCTTGCTGTTATCTTCTCCTACCCTCCTGCTCTCTGTCCTTCTGCTCCCTTTCCTGTGGAAGCCACACCGGTCCAGCCACAGCCAGAGGGATGCTGAAGAGGTAAGATCAGGATCTCAAGTGACAGGAGACAGATAAGCACCAGTCTGGCTGGGAGGCAGGTTAAGCGAGCTGCCTGCTACCCAGTGCAAGGTCCTCTCTGCTGAAGTGTCACTCCTGGGGGCACCTAAAGGAGCTCTTCTCCTTGCTCACTGAGCAGGCACCAGCTTCACCTGCTCCCACAGCTCCCACTTACCCTTATAATCGGGGGAAATAGCATCTGTCAGCACATCCACCATGGCCCACAGGGCTTTGGGGTCCCTTCCACCAGAAAGGACCATAAAGAGCACCACTGGAAGCCAGCTTCACACTGTGCTTGGCAGGCTGCACAGCACCATCCATGGAGTCATAGAATCAGCCAGGTTGGAAGAGACCTCCAAGCTCAGCCACTCCAACCTAGCACCCAGCCCTAGACAATCAACCAGACCATGGCACTAAGTGCCTCAGCCAGGCTTTGCTTCAACACCTCCAGGGACAGCAACTCCACCACCTCTCCGGGCAGCCCATTCCAATGCCAATCACTCTCTCTGACAACCTCCCCCAGCACAACCTGAGACTGTGTCCCCTTCTTCTCTTGCTGCTTGCCTGGCAGAAGAGACCAACCCCACCTGGCTACAGCCTCCCTTCAGGGAGCTGCAGACAGCAATGAGGTCAGCCCTGAGCCTCCTCTTCTCCAGGCCGAACACCCCCAGCTCCCTCAGCCTCTCCTCACAGGGCTGTGCTCCAGGCCCTTCACCAGCTTCATTGCCCTTCTCTGGATGCATTCCAGCACCTCAACATCTCTCTTGGATTGAGGAGCCCAGAACTGGACACAGCACTCAAGCTGTGGCCTGAGCAGTGCTGAGCACAGGGGCAGAAGAACCTCCCTTGTCCTACTGGCCACACTCTTCCTGAGCCAGCCCAGGATGCCATTGGCTCTGCTGCCCACCTGGGCACACTGCTGCCTCATCTTCAGCTACTCTCTACCAGGACCCCCAGCTCCCTCTCTGCCTGGCTGCTCTCAGCCACTCTGGCCCCAGCCTGTAGTGCTGCTTGGGGTTGTTGTGGAGAAAGTGCAGAACCCTGCACTTGGCCTTGTTCAATCTCATCCCATTGGCCTCTGCCCACCCATCCAGCCTGCCCAGGTCCTTCTGCAGGGCTCTCCTACCCCCCAGCAGACCCACACCTGCTCCTAGCTTGGTGTCATCTGCAAACTTACTGATGGAGGACTCAATCCCCTGCTCCAGATCATCAATAAAGGTATTGAGCAGGACTGTGCCCAGCACTGATCCCTGGGGCACACCACTAGTGACAGCTGCCAACTGCATGTGGCACCATTCACCACCACTCTCTGGGCCCAGCCCTCCAGCCAGTTCTTGACCCATATCAGAGTGAATCCATTAGGGCCTGCCCTGAGCCAAGGTTTTACAAGGCTTGCACTTTGCTGATGGGTTGGCCAAAGATAGTTAAAAAAGAACAAAATTCAGCCACAGCCAAGCTCACATTGACCTTCAGTTGAAGCCTGCAGCACGTTAAAATTACAGGAGAAACCCTGGTGGCTGCTTCCCTTTTCCCTGGACAAAGTTATTGCATGTAAATTGGGTATTGATTAGAGGCAGAAAATGTTAAGAAGCTTCTCTGGAAAAACTGGAGGGTGGAAAAGAAATTCAGGGACTGACAGAAGAGCCACTTTAATTAGGAAGGAAAGCAAAGTAGTGAGAAGGAAAAAGCAAACACAACCTCCCCTCAAGAGTCTCCTGCTTCGGACCAGAAAAATCTGATCAGGAATCATCTCTCTGAAGGAATGGGGAATGGATTTTGGAGCTGGTTTGGCTGGGCAGGGAAAAGAGATGGATTTCTCTCTTCACTCAGTGCTGACAGGGTGGTAAGAATCAGAATCATAGAATTAGGCAGGTTGGAAGAGACCTCCAAGCTCAGCCCCTCCAAGCTCAGCCACTCCAACCTAGCACCCAGCCCTGGCCAATCAACCAGACCATGGCACTAAGTGCCTCAGCCAGGCTTTGCTTCAACACCTCCAGGCACAGCAACTCCACCACCTCCCTGGGCAGCCCATTCCAATGCCAATCACTCTCTCTGACAACAACTTCCTCCTAATATCCTCCCCCAGTACAAATTGAGGCTGTGTCCTCCTGTTCTGTTGCTGCTTGCCTGGCAGAAGAGACCAACCCCACCTGGCTACAGCCTCCTTTCAGGTAGTTGTAGACAGCAATGAAGTCACCCCTGAGCCTCCTCACCCCAGCACCCTGGGGATCAGTCTCTTCTCACTGACAGCAAGTTCCTCAATTCAAGAGAGATGTTGAGGTGCTGGAAGGTGTCCAGAGAAGGGCAAGGAAGCTGGTGAGGGGCCTGGAGCACAGCCCTGTGAGGAGAGGCTGAGGGAGCTGGGGGTGTTTGGCCTGCAGAAGAGGAGGCTCAGGGCTGACCTCATTGCTGTTTACAAGTACCTGAAGGGAGGCTGTAGCCAGGTGGGGTTGGTCTCTTCTGCCAGGCAAGCAGCAAGGGAAGTAGGGTACAGAGTCTGAAGTTGTGCCAGGTCTAGGAGGTCTAGGATGGATGTTAGGAGGAAGTTGTTGCCAGAGAGAGTGATTGGCATTGGAATGGGCTGCCCAGGGAGGTGGTGGAGTCTCCATGCCTGGAGGTGTTGAAGCAAAGCCTGGCTGAGGCACTTAGTGCCATGGTCTGGTTGATTGGCCAGGGCTGGGTGCTAGGTTGGACTGGTTGAGCTTGGAGGTCTCTTCCAGCCTGGCTGATTCTATGATTCTAAGTGTAAGGCAAGAGGAAATGGTCTCAAGGTGAATAAAAGCAGGTTTAGGCTGGATACTAGGAAAACTGTCTTTCCTGCAAGAGTGGTCAGGCACTGGAACAGGCTGCCCAGAGAGGTGCTGCAGTCCCCATCCATGGAGGTGTTCTAGGAGCATGTGAATATGGTACCCGGGGACATGGTTTAGTGGACATGCTGTTGTTGAGCTTTGGCTGGACTTGATGTTAGAGGTCTTTCCCAACCTTCTTGATCCTATGGTGGAGGCTGAGGAACAGAGCAGCTACCCTTCTGTCACTGCTGGATAAGGGGCATTGTAGCCAGGTGGGGGGTGGCCTCTTCTCCCAGGTAACCAGCAATAGAACAAGGGGACACAGTCTCAAGTTGTGCCAGGGTAGGTCTAGGCTGGATATTAGGAAGAAGTTCTTCACAGAGAGAGTGATTTCCCATTGGAATGGGCTGCCCAGGGAGGTGGTGGAGGCACCGTCCCTGGGGGTCTTCAAGAAAAGCCTGGATGAGGCACTTAGTGCCATGGTCTAGTTGATTGGTTAGGGCTGGGTGCTAGGTCGGACTGGATGATCTTGGAGGTCTCTTCCAACCTGGTTGATTCTGTGATTCTATGATTCCATGTGGGCAAAGCAATGGATCAGCTGAGCAGTGTGCAATGACCATGCTTACCCTGCCTTCTAGCTCGAAGCACCCACAGTCTAATGACACAGTTTGGACTTATTAGCTGTAATTACTGGCTTCTGACATGTGCAGAGTGTGTCATCAGGGTAGAGGCAGCCTCAAGTGGGCTAAATATACTCAGAGAAGCTTCTTGTTTACTGTCTTGCCTCAACCTGAGATGACTGTGAAGAGGTGAGGTGCTTGTTCTCACACTGGGAAGCCTCAACAGCCCCTCCTCACTCTCTGACCTGGGAAAGGTGGGACACTGGTTGCAACACACTGCCACTGACCACAGCCTTCATGCAACCACGTAGCAAGTGGCAGTCATGAAGTCGCAGCACTCCTTTGGATGGACACCATTCCTCCAGGAGCAGCTGGATCAGCCACAGGGCTTCACCTCCTGTCTCCTGTCTAGTTGAGGGTGCCCCTGCTTACTGCAGGGTGGGGGCTGGACTAGATGACTTTGAGTGGTCTCTTCAAACCCAAAGCATTCTACCATTCTGACTCTGTCTTCACTAGGACAGCTTTGCAAGAGCACAGTGACCACCCAGCAGAAAACAGAGGCTTGAATGTTGGTTTGGTTCCACACAAAACCCCTGCCAGCTCTTTGCAGATGGGACCTGGTGAGGCCAAAGCCAGCACAGGTTCCTGAGCTTATCTTGGCATACAAGACATGAGCTGTTCCTGGACTCTCCTACCTACCAAACTGGCATCACCCAGGTTTCTCCCTGCCCCAGATTCCATGTTCAGGACTCTCTCCTCCTTTCCCCTGGAGTTATCTCCCTGCTGGTTTTCCTTCAACCTCTCCTGCTTTTTGGGGTGCAGGCTGGACCTGCATCTCCAGGCAGCTGCTCAGATCCATCCCTTCATGAAGCAGCTCCCTCTTGCAGCCACCTCACTCCAGATCCTACTGTTCCCCCTCGATTTAAACACAGCCTCTCAGCTAACACCCATCTGCCTTCCCAGACAGGAGAGAGCTGGCAGCCTGGCTGGGACTGGGCAGGCAGAGTCTGTGGGAAAACCTGGGATTCCCACACCTCGGACAATTATCTTCTCCACACCACATTTCCCAGGGCAGCTCAGCTCTGCTGCTGCAGCCTTTTTTCCAGACTCCCTTTAATTTCACACCAGTGCCTGAAACAGAAAACCCAATCTGCCCATCCATGCCTGCAAAGCACAGCCACATACAGCTCCATCTGGGATCAACAGGGCTTCTGGTGGCACCAGAGAATGGAATCACAGAATGCATCAGGTTGGAAGGGATGCTCTAAAGTCACCTGCTGCAAGCTCCCTGCAATCACCAGGGCCATAGAATCACAGAATCAAGCAGGTTGGAAGAGACCTCCAAGCTCAGCCACTCCAACCTAGCACCCAGCCCTCTACAATCAACCAGACCATGGCACTAAGTGCCTCAGCCAGGCTCTGCTTCAACACCTCCAGACACAGCAACTCCACCACCTCCCTGGGCAGCCCATTCCAATGCCAATCACTCTCTCTGACAACAACTTCCTCCTAACAGCCAGCCTAGACCTCCCCTGGCACAACTTAAGACTGTGTCCCCTTGTTCTGTTGCTGCTTGCCTGCAAGAGACCAACCTCACCTGGCTACAGCCTCCCTTCAGGGAGTTGCAGACAGCAATGAGCTCTGCCCTGAGCCTCCTCCTCTCCAGGCCAAACACCCCCAGCTCCCTCAGGCTCTCCTCACAGGGCTCTGCTCCAGGCCCCTCACCACCTTCATTGCCCTTCTCTGGACACCTCCCAGTCCCTCAACATCTCTCTTGAATTGAGGATCCCAGAACTGGACACAGCACTCAAGCTGTGGCCTGAGCAGTGCTGAGCACAGGGGCAGAAGAACCTCCCTTGTCCTGCTGGCCACACTTCCTGAGCCAGCCCAGGATGCCATTGGCTCTCCTGCCCACCTGGGCACACTGCTGCCTTAGCTTCAGCTACTCTCTACCAGCACCCCCAGATCCCTCTCTGCCTGGCTGTTCTCAGCCACTCTGTCCCCAGCCTGTAGTGCTGCTTGGGGTTGTTGCGACCAAAGTGCAGAACCCTGCACTTGACCTTGTTCAATCTCATCCCATTGGCCTCTGCCCACCCATCCAGCCTGGCAAGGTCCCTCTGCAGGGCTCTCCTACCCTCCAACAGATCCACACCTGCTCCTAGCTTGCTGTCATTTGCAAGCTTACTGATGCAGGACTCAATCCCCTGCTCCAGATCATCAATAAAGATATTGAACAGGACTGTGCCCAGCACTGATCCCTGGGGCACACCACTAGTGACAGCTGCCAACTGCATGTGGCACCATTCACCACCACTCTCTGGGCCTGGCCCTCCAGCCAGTTCTTGATCCATATCAGAGTGAATCTGTCCAAGCCATGAGCTGCCAGCTTTGCCAGGAGCTGCTTGTGGTAGACAGTGTCAAAGGCTTTGCTGCAGCCCAGGCAGACTACAGCCACAGCCTGCCCCACACTCACCAGGCAGGGAACCTGATCACAGAAGGAGCTCAGGTTGGTGAGACAGGACCTGCCCTTCCTAGACCCCTGCTGGCTGGGCCTGATCCCTTGGCCATCCTGTAGGTGCTTTGTGATGGCACTCAAGATGTCCTGTTAAGGATTGGACATGATGATCTTAAAGGTCTTTTCCAACCAAAATGATGCAGGATTCTGTATCTTTTCCTAAAGCCTTGCAGTCCATGCTCACATGACACAAAGCCAGGCTTTGCTTCCTTCCAGGTCTTGTTCATAGCTTTTTGACAAAAATCTATTTCCAAGAGGGAAAACCCTGAATCAAACAAACCCCAAAATGCTCTTGGGACATCCTGGACTGCAATGAATCCTTCCCTGTCGAGTGAAGGAGGTAGCCAAGATTAGGGTCAAGTAGCAGAATCAAATCAAGTGGTCACTGAAGAAGATGAGAAGATACAGTGCCAAGTAGAATCATAGGAAGCATGGGGTTGGAAGGGATCTTTAAAGGTCAACTAGTACATGACTTCCTGCCTGCACACTGTGCCAGGCATCCCCTACTAACCTCTTTAATCAGCAGTGAGCCTGGGCCATGCTAGCACTGCCCCATCCCTAACTCTAATTATGGCAGTGCCCCAAAAAGCCAGACAGGCAGAGGAGGATGTCAGGCTCCCCACAGGGCTAGAGACCACCTGGGAGAGTTGACCTTTTCCAGAGGCAGCAAACTCCAGCCTTGATATCAGAGCTAATGCATCTGTCCAGGATATGAAAATGCAACACAGTACAATAAAGCCTGGCTGAGGCACTTAGTGCCATGGTCTAGTTGACTGGATAGGGCTGGGTGCTAGGTTGGACTGGCTGAGCTTGGAGGTCTTTTCCAACCTGGTTGATTCTATGATTCTATGAATACAAGCAAGCATTTGGCTGGCAATTTTACCTTAAATTACTCATTACCTCTTTTTGTGAGCATCTATCCACACCCCTGAAAACAGTGCTCATCTGTGGGAGCCTGGTGGCCATCTTGCACTGGGCTGAAGTGGAGAGTAGTGGTAGGGTAAACCCAGAACATTGTCCTAATAATCATCTGGAGCAGAAAATAACAGTATTAACAAGAAGGAGGAAGAAGAAAGAGGAAAGAGGAAGAAGGAAGAAAGAGGGAGGAAGAAAGAAGAAAGAAGAAAGAAGAAAGAAGAAAGAAGAAAGAAGAAAGAAGAAAGAAGAAAGAAGAAAGAGGAAGGAATAAGAAAGAAGAAAGAGGAAGGAAGAAGAAAGAAGAAGAAAGAGGAAAGAGGAAGAAAGAAGAAAGAAGAAGGAAGAAGGAAGAAGGAAGAAAGAAGAAAGAAGAAAGAAGAAAGAAGAAAGAAGAAAGAAGAGGAAAGAGGAAGAAGGAAGGAAGAAAAAAGAAGAGGAAAGGGGAAGAAGGAAGGAAGAAGAAAGAAGGAAGAGGAAGGAAGAAGAAAGAAGAAAGAAGAAGAAAGAGGAAAGAGGAAGGAAGAAGGAAGAAGAGAGGAAGAAGAAAAAGAACAACAAGAAAAGGTAAAAAGAAAAGCAAACAGAAAGGCAAAAAGAGGAAGAAGAAAGGAAAAAAATGAAAATAGCAAGAAAAAGACAAGGAAAAGGACAAAGAACAAAAGAAGAGAAGGGGAAAGGGGAAAAGGGAAATATGGGGAGAGGGAAAAAGGGGGAGAGGGAAAAAGGGGGAGAGGGAAAAAGGGGGAGAGGGAAAAAGGGGGAGAGGGAAAAAGGGGGAAAGAGAAAAAGGGAGAAAGAGAAAAAGGGGGATGGGGAAAAGGAGGAGGGGGAAATAAGAGAAAGAGAGAGAAAAAGGGGGAGAGGGGGAAAGCTAGAGAGGGGAAAACAGGGAAAGAGAAAAAGGGAGAAAGAGAAAAAGGGAGAAAGAGAAAAAGGGAGAAAGAGAAAAAGGGAGAAAGAGAAAAAGGGAGAAAGAGAAAAAGGGGGACAGGGGAAAAGGAGGAGGGGGAAATAAGAGAAAGAGAGAGAAAAAGGGGGAGAGGGAGAAAGGTGGAGAGGGGAAAACAGGGAAAGAGAAAAAGGGAGAAAGAGAAAAAGGAGGACAGGGGAAAAGGGGGACAGGGGAAAAGGGGGACAGGGGAAAAGGGGGACAGGGGAAAAGGGGGACAGGGGAAAAGGGGGACAGGGGAAAAGGGGGACAGGGGAAAAGGAGGAGGGGGAAATAAGAGAAAGAGAGAGAAAAAGGGGGAGAGGGGGAAAGGTAGAGAGGGGAAAATGGGGAAAGAGAAAAAGGGAGAAAGAGAAAAAGTGGGACGGGGAAAAGGACGAGGGGGAAATAAGAGAGAGAGAAAAAGAGGGAGAGGGGGAAAGGGAGAGAGGGGGAAAGGGAAAAAAGAAGGGACATGTGACCACTATCTTCTTTTTATTTCCTTGGGAATCAACACCCTATCCATGATGCACACAATGAGCTACCCTAATTGACAATTTCTGCTTTCTCTTCCCTCTGGAGAAGCCTCCGAGGAGCCACCACTGAAGTCAGTAGAGCTCCTTGAGGTTTAAACACATGGAGGAAGGGGGAGGGGAAGTGGACTGTAGGGCTTCATAAGCGACCTCTCAAGTACCTTTGAAGGCAGCTGCAGGTTTCTGGCCAGCAGCCAGCAGGCTATCTGGCCAGCTAATCCAAAAGTGCTGCTTTTGCATGCTTCAGGTTTTTGCCTCCTTATTTCCCTGTAGCGAAAGGCTCCGTCCACTGCTTCGAGGAGAGAGTGGATATAATGGCAATCATTAGAGCAGCAATTACTTATCTCACAGGAGCTCTGAAAGGCTTAATTAGTTAATATTTGTAAACCATGATGAGCTCTGGAGATGGAAGGATGCTGACAACAAAGCCCAAAGCATCTCTGCTTTGCTGGCCAGAACGCCCAGGCTGGTCTGAACCTTGCTCCTCGACGGTGGCAGCGAGCATGGCGAAGCTGCAGAGCCACCTAAGGGAGCCTTGGCTGCTGCTTGCCAGCTCTCTGAAACCCAGCATGAATGTGACACTAATGACATCTTTCAGAAATGTAATTAGCCTTCATTCATGGTGAGGTACATTAGGGAGAATTCAGAGGCTCGGAGAAGTGGGCTCCAGTGGGTGAGAACTGAGGCTGGCACTTTGAAAGCTGCATTAGGGAAGAGGTGGAGGGGGGGAGGGAAATTGCAAAGAAAATGTTCTAATATTACTTAATTACCCCAAGACATCCTCAGATGTAATGGAGCTTGGAGGGCTAAATGAAGGCTCTGAGTGTGAGACCGCCTGAGCCTGATGCATTTATAATGAGATCACTTTGCAAGGCAAAAAATGGTCCCCACGGAGCAGGGCAAAGAGGACAAGAAGGGAGCAAAGGAGGTATAAGAAGGTACCCAAAGATCTGCCCAGCTCTAGAGGCTTTCTGCCATTGACTGGACAGGGCTGGGTGCTAGGTTGGACTGGATGAGCTTAGAGATCTCTTCCAACCTGGTTCATTCTATGTTGATTGGTTAGGGCTGGGTGCGGGTTGGACTGGCTGAGCTTGGAGGTCTCTTCCAACCTGGTTGATTATCTGATTCTATGTTGATTGGACAGGGCTGGGTGCTAGGTTGGACTGGATGAGCTTGGAGGTCTCTTCCAACCTGGTTAATTCTCTGATGTCCCTTCCCCTGGCTCAGGGCTGTGGGCCAGACTGGATGGAAGGAGGATGGAGTTGAAGGGTGTGGAGGAGGGTACAGCACTGCCTGGCAAAACATGCACTCTGGAGTGACAGCACTCAGAATCACAGACTGGTTTGAGTTCAAAGGGACCTCCAAAAGCCATCTAGTCCAAACTCCTGGCAGTCAGCAGGGATATCTGAGCAGGTTGCTCAGAACCCCAAAACAAACTCCAAAACAACCTGGTCTGAGTGGTTCCAGGCACAAGGCATCTACCACCTTTCTGGGCAACCTTGGCCAGTGTCTCATCACCCTCAATGTAAAAAGATTCTTCCATCCAGTCTAAATCTCCCAGGGTTTAGGTGTTAAAATCCCCAAACATCCAATCAACTGTGTAAAAGCTGCTGTCTCATGCTGACAATGAGACATTCCTCCATCCATCCCTCCACAGAATCATAGAATCAGCCAGGTTGGAAGAGACCTCCAAGCTCAGCCACTCCAACCTAGCACCCAGCCCTGGACAATCAACCAGACCATGGCACTAAGTGCCTCAGCCAGGCTTTGCTTCAACACCTCCAGGCACAGCCACTCCACCACCTCCCTGGGCAGCCCATTCCAATGCCAATCACTCTCTCTGACAACAACTTCCTCCTAACACCCAGCCTAGACCTCCCCTGCCACAACTTCAGACTGTGTCCCCTTGTTCCCTTGCTGCTTACCTGGCACAAGAGACCAACCCCACCTGGCTACAGCCTCCCTGCAGGGAGTTGTAGACAGCAATGAGGTCAGCCCTGAGCCTCCTCTTGTGCAGGCTGCACACCCCCAGCTCCCTCAGCCTCTCCTCACAGGGCTCTGCTCCAGGCCCCTCACCACCTTCCTTGCCCTTCTCTGGACACCTTCCAGCACCTCAACATCTCTCTTGAGGAGCCCAGAACTGGACACAGCACTCAAGCTGTGGCCTGAGCAGTGCTGAGTCCAGGGGCAGAAGAACCTCCCTTGTCCTTCTGGCCACACTCTTCCTGAGCCAGCCCAGGATGCCATTGGCTCTCCTGCCCACCTGGGCACACTGCTGCCTCATCTTCAGCTACTCTCTACCAGCACCCCCAGCTCCCTCTCTGCCTGGCTGCTCTCAGCCACTCTGTTCCCAGCCTGCAGTGCTGCTTGGGGTTGTTGTGGCCAAAGTGCAGAACCCTGCACTTGGCCTTGTTCAATCTTATCCCATTGGCCATCCACCCATCCAGACCCACACCTGAGTCACTGCAGCATTTCAGCATCCTCCCCAGGTAAGGAGCTGGGATGGGAATGGGAGCATAAGCTGTCCTCAGGGCAGGGCTGGCCCTGCCCATGAGAAGAGAAACCTTCACCATGGTGGTCAGGGTTTGGCCCCATTGCTCCCATTAACATCAATGGAAAGCAGGCAGCTAAATCCAATCCTGAAAACCATCCCTTTTAGCCACACCAGCAGAACCCAAGGCAGGCTCACAAGCCCATTCCAGCCCTGATTTCCATACTGCATGGAAGGAGACAGTAAAATCCAAATGGTTTATGGTAATAAAGCCTCATTTCAATGTTCTACTGCTAACTATCCCTTCCAGTTCTGCTCAGCCTTGAAGCATCTCTGTGCATACAGGGAGATTTTAGAGGGATCCTAGATCTTGAGACACTCAAAAACCCACCTGAACATAAAATGGTTAGAAGGGACCTTGAAGATCATCTAGTTACACCCCCCCTGCCATGAGCAGGGACACCTTCCACTAGACCAGGTTGTTCAAGGGCTCATCCAATCTGGCCTTGAACACCTCCAGGCAGGAGACATTCACAACCTCCCTGGGTAACCTGTTCCAGTGTCTCACCACCCTCACTGGAAAGAATTTCTTCCTGCTATCCAATCTAAATCCGCCCTCTTCCAGCTTCAATCCATTCTCTCTCATCCTGTCACTGCAAGCCCTTGTAAAATGTTCCTCCCCAGCTTCCTTGTAGACCACTTCAGTCACTGGAAGGCTGCTCTAAGTCTCCCTGGAGCCTTCTCTCCTCTAGGCTGAACAGCCCCAGCTCTTTCAGCCTGTCCCCATAGAAAAGGTTCTCCAGCCCTCCAATCATCTTCATTGCCCTCCTCTCGACCTGCTCCAGCAGGTTCATGTCCCTTTTATGCTGAGGGCACCAAACTGGACACAGTGCTCCAGGTGGGGTCTCCTGAGAGCAGAATGGATAGGTGGAATCACCTCTCTTTTCCTGCTGCTCTCACTGGTTTTGATGTAGCCCAGGACACCAATGGCCTTCAGGGCTGCAAGTGCACATTGCCAACTCATATTCCTATGTAACCTTCTTTAGGTGCAACCTGCCTTGGCAGGGGGGGTTTGAACTCAATGCTCTCCAGAGGTCCCTTCCAACCCCTGCCATTTGGTGGTGGAGTGATTGCTGCTTCCCCAGCAAAAGGGTGTTTAAAGTTGATCAGTTACTTCACTTGGAGAAATTGATGTGACAAGTTCATAGAACCACAGAATGGTAGGAATTGGAAGGGACCTCTGGAGAGCATTGGGTCCATCCTCCCACCCCTGCCAAAGCAGGATCACCTAGGGCAGGTCACATAGGAGTATATCTAGACAGGTTTTGAAAGCCCCCAGAGAAGGAGACTCCACAACAACTTCTCTGGGCAGTCTGCTCCAGGGTTCTTCCCCTGTCACAGTAAAGAAGTTTTCCTTCCTGTGCTCCAGTCTGTATCCATTGCTCTTGTCCTGTCACAGGGCACCACTGAAAAGAGACTGGCCCCTTCTTGACAGACATCTTTCAGATACTTACAGACATCACCAAGATTCTCTCTCCATCTTCTCCAGACTAAACAGCTCCAGCTGTCTCAGCCTTTCCTCAGCAGACAGCTGTTCCAGTCACTTCATCCCCTTTGTAGTTGTGTGATGTCCCTTTCCCCTGCTCAGGACTGCTGGCCAGGCTGGAGGGAAGGAGGACAGGAGACAAAGGGTGTAGATGTAGGTACAGCACTACCCAGAAAACCATGCAGCCTGGATTTACATCACTTACAGACTCATTGACCTTCACAGAAACATCCAGGTTGGAAAAGCCTCTCAGGATAACCAAGGTCAACCTAGAATCCCACTCTACAAGATTCATCTTAAACCATATCCCTAAGCACCACATCAAAAAGACCTTTAAACACAGCCAGGTTTTGGACTCAACCACCTCCCTGGGCAGCTCCTTCTAGTCCCTGCCCACTCTCTCCATGAAAAACATTTTCCTAACGTCCAATCTAAATCTCCCCAGTCTCAGCTTGAGGCCATTCCCCCTTCTTCTGTCTCAAATTACCTGTGAGAACAGACCAGCAGCAGCCTCTCCACAATGTCCCTTCAGGTAGCTGTCGACAGCAATGAGGTCTTCCCTCAGTCTCCTCTGTTTCAAATGAACCATCCCCAGCTCCCTCAGTTGCTCCTCATAAATTTATTCTCATGGAACAGTTTGTGTTGGAAGGGATCTTTAAAGGTCCTCTAGTCCAATCCCCCTGCAGTCAGCAGGGACATCTGCAACATTCATAGATGAGGGGCAAGCAACTGATGTCATTTCCCTGGACCTGAGCAAGGCCTTTGGCACTGTCCCAAATCATATCCTGGTCTCCAAGTTGGGTTGGATGGGTGGAGTATGAGATGGATAAAGAACTGGCTTGAGGGCTGCACCCAAAGAGTGGCTGTCAATGGCTCCATGGCCAGTGGAGGCCAGGGACAAGCAGGGTCCCTCAAATATCAGTCCTGGCACCAGTCTTGTTCAACACCTTTGTGGGTGCCATGGACAGAGGCAGTGAGTGCAGCCTCAGCAAGTTTGCTGACCACACCAAGCTGTGCAGTGCAGCAGACAGGCTGGAGGGCAGGGGTCCATCCAGAGGGACCTGCACAGGCTGCAGAGGTGGGCACAAGCCAACCACAGGAGCTTCAACAAGACCAAGGGCAAGGTCCTGCAGGTGGGTGGAGGCAATGCCAAGCACAAATGCAGGCTGGGCAGGGAGTGGCTGGAGAGAAGCCCTGAGGAGAGGGACTTGGGGGTGCTGCTGGATGAGAAGCTCAACAGGAGCCAGCAGTGTGCACTTGCAGCCCAGAAAGCCAAGCAGAGCCTGGGCTGCAGCAGCAGAAGTGTGGCCAGCAGGGCCAGGGAGGTGATTCTCCCCCTCTACTCTGCTCTGCTGAGACCCCACCTGGAGTCCTGCATCCAGTTCTGGAGCCCCCATTGCAAGAGGGATGTGGAGATGCTGGAGTGTGTCCAGAGCAGGGCCAGGAGGATGCTGAGAGGGCTGCAGCAGCTCTGCTGTGAGCACAGACTGAAAGAGTTGGGGCTGTTGAGTGTGGAGAAGAGGAGGCTCCCAGGTGACCTTCTTGTGGCCTTCCAGGATCTGAAGGGGGCCTCCAAAAAAGCAGGGGAGAGACTTCTGAGGCTGTGAGGGAGTGCCAGGACTAGGGGGAATGGAGCAAAGCTGGAGGTGGGGAGATTGAGAGTGGCTGTGAGGAGGAAGTTGTTGATCATGAGAGTGGTGAGAGGCTGGAATGGGTTTCCCAGGGAGGTGTTTGAGGCCCCATGGCTGGAGGTGTTTAAGGCCAGGCTGGCTGAGGCTGTGGGCAGCTTGCTCTAGGGTAGGGTGTCCCTGGGCATGACAGGGGGGTTGGAACTGGATGCTCCTTGTGGTCTCTTCCAACCCTGACTGGTTCTATGATTCTATGAATCAGAGCAGGTTGCTCAGAGCCATGAACATTCTGACCTGGAATGGTTCCATGGATGGTCACCTCCCACCTCTCAGGGCAATCTGAGCCAGGGCCTCATTGCCTCCAGTGTACAAAACCTCTTCCTTCTGTCTAGTCTGCATCTCGTGGTATGGATACCAAAACCCCATAACAAACCCTTAACACCCATCGTGTCACAGCTGCTACCTCACACTGATGGCAACCCTCTTGGCAAGACATCACTTCCTCCATCCAAATCTGAGTCACTTTGTCCTAGAATCATAGAATCACAGAATTTCAGGGGCTGGATGGGACCTTGAAAGTTCATCCACTCCAACCCCCCTGCCAGAGCAGGATCACCTATACCATAGCAGGATCACATCCAGGTGGGTTTTGAGTATCTCCAGAGAGGAAGACTCCACAACCCCCCTGGGCAGTCTGTTCCAGTGCTCTGTCACCCTCGCAGGCAAAAAAATCCCTCCTCATATTTACATGAAACTTCCTATGGCTCAGCTTCCACCCAGTGCCCCTTGTCCTGTCATCAGGCATCACCCAACAGAGGCTGGCTCCAGCCTCCTGGCACTCACCTTTACATCTTTATAAACACTGATGAGGTCACCTCTAAGTCTCCTCTTCTCCTGACAGCACAGCCTCAGTTCCTTCAGGCTCTCCTCATAAGAGAGATGTTCCATTCCCTTAATCATCTTTGTGGCTCTGTGCTGGACTCTCTCAAGCAGCTCCATGTCCCTCTTGAACTGGGGAGCCCAGAACTGAACACAGTACTCCAGATGTGGCCTCACCAGGGCAGAGTATAGGGACAGCAGAACCTCTCTCCGCCTAGAATCATAGAATCAGTTAGAGTTGGAAGGAACCACAAGGATCAGCCAATTCCAACCCCCCTGCCATGGGCAGGGACACCCTACCCCAGATCAGGCTGCCCACAGCCTCATCCAGCCTGGCCTTAAACACCTCCTAGCCACAGCTCTCCTAACCGAGTCTTAACTCAGATTTTAGAGGGACACTACATCTTCTGTCCTGACTGCTGCTTTTCCAGCTAAAGGATGTTTAATGTTGCTGTTTAACGTTCATTAATTGTTTCACTTGGAGAAATTGCTGTGAAGAGTCACCACGGGAGAGCAGGAGTGAAGAGCTTCCTTTTTTGTTCCCTTTTTGTAAAGAAACCAATAACAGGCAGCTCTGCTCGTGGCAGGGAGGTGTGAGCTGAGAGCAGTTCTGCTCAGGCTGTTTAAGCACTGCAATGGGTGACAAATAGCTATTAACACTGAGCTCCCTGTCACTGGAGGAATGAAGGCTATGGAGATCAAACAACCTTTAGGTGGGAAGGGAATGCATTATTTATCACCAATTAATCCTATCTTTGTTCTCTCTCTCTCCTTTTTCACTAGAAAGCCTGAGTAGTAGGACTAGGATAGGAGGCAGTGCTGAAGACCACAGGGACCCATCAAGCACTTTAGGTGAACCTCACAACTGATCTATCCCTTTGTGATATCAAACATCAACATTAAGCAGGTCAAGAGAAGGCCACAAAAAATGATTCAGGGGCTGGAACCCCTCTGCTGCGAGGACAGGCTGAGAGAGTTGGGGTTGTTCAGCCTAGAGAGGAGAGGGGAAGGAGAGGGGAAGGAGAGGGGAAGGAGAGGGGAAGGAGAGGGGAAGGAGAGGGGAAGGAGAGGGGAAGGAGAGGGGAAGGAGAGGGGAAGGAGAGGGGAAGGAGAGGGGAAGGAGAGGGGAAGGAGAGGGGAAGGAGAGGGGAAGCAGAGGGGAAGCAGAGGGGAAGCAGAGGGGAAGCAGAGGGGAAGGAGAGGGGAAGCAGAGGGGAAGCAGAGGGGAAGCAGAGGGGAAGGAGACACAAAGCAGCCTTCCAGTAGCTGAAGGGGGCTTACAAGAAGCCTGGAGAGGGACTGTGTCCAAAGGCCTGCAGTGATAGGGTGAGGGGGAATAGTTTGAAATTAGAGAGGACCAAATTTAGATTGGATGTGAGGAACAAGTTCTGCACCATGAGGGTGGGGGAACACTGCAACAGGTTGCCCAGGGAGGTAGCTGAGACCTCACTCCTGCAGATATTCAAGGTCAAGCTCAGGGCTCTGAGCAACCTGTCCTAGTGAAGGATGTCCCTGCTGACTGCAGGGGGGGTTGGACTGAATGATCTTTGGAGGTCCCTTCCAACCCAAACCATTCTATGATTCTGTAATATCCATCTTGGCCTTTTCTCCATCCATGGCAAAGCAAAGGAAGTAGCAGCAGAGGCAAAAGGTGTTGCAATGCTCCTATTCCACTAACAATGTTTTCTGCCCAAACCACCCCAGGGGTGGCTCCTCACTGCAAAGCAGAGGGTAGCCAACAAAACTGCCCTGATCCCTCCAGGCTCAGGCTTGTCCTTTCAACCATAACTCCCAGGAGAAGCACTTCTCCTGCAGGGGACCACCAAGTGATGCTGAGAGGCATCAGCAAAAGTCTATGCTCATTCCAGTAGCAGCAGGGGCAAAAGGTGTTGCAATGCTCCTATTACATGAACAATGTTTTCTGCCCAAACCACCCCAGGAGTGGCTCCTCACTGCAAAGCAGAGGGTAGCCAACAAAACTGCCCTGATCCCTCCAGGCTCAGGCTTGTCCTTTCAACCATAACTCCCAGGAGAAGCACTTCTCCTGCAGGGGACCACCAAGTGATGCTGAGAGGCATCAGCAAAAGTCTATGCTCATTCCAGTAGCAGCAGGGGCAAAAGGTGTTGCAATGCTCCTATTACATGAACAATGTTTTCTGCCCAAACCACCCCAGGAGTGGCTCCTCACTGCAAAGCAGAGGGTAGCCAACAAAACTGCCCTGATCCCTCCAGGCTCAGGCTTGTCCTTTCAACCATAACTCCCAAGAGAAGCACTTCTCTTGCAGGGGACCACCAAGTGATGCTGAGAGGCATCACCAAGAGCCTACACCCATCTCCAGTTGCTTGACAAGGTCTTACAAGATCCATGTTTGCATTAAAAAGAAATTAAAAGGCTTTTCCACTCCACTAGCTTGCCCAGAGCCTGCATACTAAACAGTGAACGCTACCTTGTGAGCTTGAATAAAAGCTTCATAGAAACAAAACACCAAAACCAAACCAAAAAAACCTAGGCTAGAAGTCATCAACTACATCATGAAGGATGACACTGGGGAGGTGTTGTTCTTCTCCTGCCTGATGGCCCATGCTGAAACACCTGTTTTATCAGGAACCCGTTAATAACTGCCACCTGGTGAAATCGGGGCTGAAAACGTGCTGTTGAGGCAGGTTACTCCAAGCACCACCTAGCTGAGATTAAAGCAAACACAAAACAAAACAGAAACCCAACCCAGCAAGGAGGAAGAGAGGCAGAAATAAGTGCTGGATAAACATCCAAACCGTCCTTGTCCCTTGGTCCATCAGACAAACACTTTATAGAATCATAGAATCAAGCAGGTTGGAAGAGACCTCCAAGCTCAGCCACTCCAACCTAGCACCCAGCCCTGGCCAATCAACCAGACCATGGCACTAAGTGCCTCAGCCAGGCTTTGCCTCAACACCTCCAGGCACAGAAACTCCACCACCTCCCTGGGCAGCCCATTCCAATGCCAATCACTCTCTCTGACAACAACTTCCTCCTAACAGCCAGCCTAGACCTCCCCCAGTACAACTTGAGACTGTGTCCCCTTGTTCTCTTGCTGCTTGTCTGGCAGAAGAGACCAACTCCACCTGGCTACAGCCTCCCTTCAGGTAGCTGCAGACAGCAATGAGGTCAGCCCTGAGCCTCCTCTTCTCCAGGCCAAACACCCCCAGCTCCCTCAGCCTCTCCTCACAGGGCTGGGCTCCAGGCCCCTCACCAGCTTCGTTGCCCTTCTCTGGACACCTTCCAGCACCTCAACATCTCTCTTGAATTGAGGAGCCCAGAACTGGACACAGCACTCAAGCTATGGCCTGAGCAGTGATGAGCACAGGGGCAGAAGAACCTCCCTTGTCCTGCTGGCCACACTCTTCCTGAGCCAGCCCAGGATGCCATTGGCTCTCCTGCCCACCTGGGCACACTGCTGCCTCAGCTTCAGCTACTCTCTACCAGCACCCCCAGATCCCTCTCTGCCTGGCTGCTCTCAGCCACTCTGGCCCCAGCCTGTAGTGCTGCTTGGGGTTGTTGTGGCCAAAGTTAGAACCCTGCACTTGGCCTTGTTCAATCTCATCCCGTTGGCCTCTGCCACCCATCCAGCCTGGCAAGGTCCCTCTGCAGGGCTCTCCTACCCTCCAACAGCTCCACACCTGCTCCTAGCTTGCTGTCATCTGCAAACTTACTTGCCAGTGGGGAGAGAAAAGTACCACCATCGAGCAAACTCAGCCTATGTGTTAGATGGCTCCTGTCTCATAGATGTCTTCTAGTTGACATGAAGAACACACCTGGATAACCATGGGCAAACCTAAGAGCATCACAGCCATTAAACCATGGAAACATGGAAATATTTCACCTGAGAAAACTCCTCTAAGGTCACTGAGTCAAAACCATTGAAATATGACCACCACAGCCATTAAACCATGTCCTGAAGTTGCATCTCCACACATTTCTCGAAGATGTCCAGGGGTGGTGACTTCACCACCTCCCTGGGCAACCTATTCCAATCCCTGTACTGATTCACAGCCACATCGCCCAGAAGCACTGTGAAAAGATGCTCACTCCTTCAGTGGAAGAAGTGCACTCAATAAAAGGAAGCATCCAAGATGACCTTGGAACAATCCCAATCTCTCCAAGCCCAGCTGGTGCAGAGGGGAAGAATCATAGAATCAGTCAGGGTTGGAAGGGACCACAAGGATCAGCCAGTTCCAACCCCCCTGCCATGCCCAGGGACACCCTACCCTAGAGCAGCCTGGCCACAGCCTCATCCAGCCTGGCCTTAAACACCTCCAGCCATGGGGCCTCAACCACCTCCCTGGGAAACCCACTCTCACCACTCTCATGATCAACAACTTCCTCCTCATAGCCAGGCTGAATCTCCCCACCTCCAGCTTTGCTCCATTCCCCCTAGTCCTGGCACTCCCTCACAGCCTCAGAAGTCCCTCCCCAGCTTTTTTGGAGGCCCCCTTCAGATCCTGGAAGGCCACAAGAAGGTCACCTGGGACCCTTCTCTTCTCCAAGAATACCTTGTGCAAGCCTTGGTAGAGGCTCTGGAAGGTGAAATTCATCTTTCCTCTCCCTCTGCAAACTCCCTGACAGGCTGAGAAAGGATGGTTCAAAGGAGCTAAACAAAACACTCACCTGCCTGACAGCAGAGTTCATTTCATCCCCCAAAGGCAAATCTTGTTAGCATGTAGAGCAAGGAGTGATAATTGTAACCAGTTGGCAACCTTTACTGTGGTGGAAATAATCACCTCAGCAGCACTGCCTGGCTGCCCAGAGACTTCTTTCTCCACAGATTATTTTAAACTCATCTAATAGAGGGGAGCAGAAAGGAAGGAGGATGCCTGGAAGAAGGATTCTGCCTCTCTGCACTTGCATAACCCCCATTTGGACTACTGTACCCAGCTCTGGAGCCCCCAGTTCAAGAAGGATGTAGATCTGTTGGAGAGAGTCCAGGGGAGGCCACAAAGATCACCAGGGGGCTGAGGCACCTCTCCTACAAGGTCAGGCTTAGGGAGTTGGGGTCTGCTTGGCCAGAAGAAGTGAAGGCTTCAGGGAGACCTTAGAGCAGCCTTTAGGTAGCTGAGGAGGGCCACAGGAAACGTGGAGACTTCTTAGAGGGAGTTGTGGTGTTATTTGAGGGGGAATGGATTTATCTAGAGCAGGGTAGAGTTAGATTGGACATGAGGAAGTTCTTCCCTATGCAGGTGGTAAGATGCTGGAATGGGTTACTCAGAGAAGCTGGGGACACCTCATCCCTGAAAGTGTTTAGGACCAGGCTGGATGAGACTTGGAGCAATGTGGTCTAGTGGGAGGTGTCCCTGTCCTTGGCAGGAGGAGCTGAATCTAAATGATCTGCATCCAGTTCTGGAGCCTCTATTCCAAGAGGGATGTGGAGATGCTGGAGTGTGTCCAGAGAAGGGCCAGGAGGATGCTCAGAGGGCTGGAGCAGCTCTGCTGTGAGGACAGACTGAAAGAGTTGGGGCTGTGCAGTCTGCAGAAGAGGAGGCTCCCAGGTGACCTTCTTGTGGCCTTCCAGGATCTGAAGGGGACCTCCAAAAAATCTGGGGAGGGACTTTTTAGGTTCTCAGGGAGTGCCAGGACTAGGGAGTATGGAGCAAAGCTGGAGGTGGGGAGACTGAGAGTGGCTGTGAGGAGGAAGTTGTTGAGCATGAGAGTGGTGAGAGGCTGGAATGGGTTTCCCAGAGAGGTGTTTGAGGCCCCATGGCTGGAGGTGTTTAAGGCCAGGCTGGATGGGATTCTGGACAGCCTGCTCTAGGGTAGGGTGTCCCTGCCCATGGCAGGGAGGTTGGAAGTAGATGATCCTTGTGGTCCCCTCCAACCCTGACTGGTTCTATGATGGCAAGTCAGTGGAGATGCAAGAAGAGAAAGGCCACCTGTGTGGTTTAGCTGTCCTACAATACACTGGGGGGCCCTGGCATGATGTGATGACAAAAAGTGTTTCCAGGAGAGAGAGAAAAACCTATTAACTGCTAATGAAAAGCATCTCCAAGAGATCATCTCTTGGGTGCTGTGGTGAGGTTAGAAAGAGTAGATATAAACCACTCATCAGCACATTTACGTTGCTTTATTATTATCCACTATCCTATGAGGTAGGGCCTGAGACAGCTTCCATGGGAACAGCAGGAGAAAAAAACCTGCTTGCCATCAAGATAGCACTTGATAAAGCTCATAAAATCAAGGCTAGGTGGTTGCTTGTAATAGTGAGTGACTGAGGGCAGTGAGCCATGAGATCCTTTCAGCCCCAAATTCCTCTTACATCAGTAATTACAGTGGGAGCAAGGATAGTCCCTGGCTGGCACCATGCCCACCATCATCTACACGCTCAGCAGATCCCCAGGACGTGCCATGGGGACACATGGAGAGGCACTAGCATGATTAGGTTTCTAACTAGTTTCTGGTGGCACAGCCCATTCGTGGGCACCTCAGTGACCAAGCTGCCAGATGCAGGTAAGTCCTCTCACAGTTTGAGGAGGACTCTGCTCTGGTGAGACTCCACTGCAGTACTGAGGCCAGCTCTGGGGTCCTTAGCACAGGACAGACATGGACATGTTGGAGCAGGGCCAGGGGAGGCCACAGAAATTATCTGAGGGCTGGAGCAGCTCTCTGACAAGGAGGATGAGAGACTTGGGACTGCTCAGCCTGGAGAAAAGGAGGCTCAGGAGTGGCTTCTTGTGGCTCTTCAGTTCTTAAAGGGGTCAGTAAGAAAGCTGGGGACAGACTTTTGAGCAGGGACTGGAGAAAAGGAGGCTCAGGAGTGGCTTCTTGTGACTCTTCAGCTCTTAAGGGGGTCAGTAAGAAAGCTGGGGACAGACTTTGGAGCAGGGACTGGAGAAAAGGAGGCTCAGGATTGGCTTCTTGTGGCTCTTCAGCTCTTAAAGGGTCAGTAAGAAAGCTGGAGACAGGCTTTTAAGCAGGGACTGGAGAAAGGGAGGCTCAGGAGTGGCTTTTTGTGACTCTTCAGTTCTTAAAGGGGTCAGTGAGAAAGCTGGGGACAGACTTTAGAGCAGGAACTGTTGTGCCATGGTCTGGTTGATTGGCCAGGGCTGGGTGCTAGGTTGGACTGAATGAGCTTGGAGGTCTCTTCCAACCTGGTTGCACACCTCCAGAGAGAGTGACTCCACCACCCTCCCTACTGTCACATCCTAGCAGCACAGGAGGTGATGCAACACAGCATTTCTGAACTCCCATCTTCACCAGCCCTCTCCAAATGCAGTGTCCCTCTTTGGAGGAACCCCAAACATTGACTCCTCCTTCCTCAGGCAGCCCGGAGAGGGCTTTGGGAAGCAGTAACAGAGGAAGGCAAGGGATTCCAGCAGAAATTAAACTGAATTTACTCTGGTGAATTTTCACAACCAGATATTTTGGGCAAACATTATTAAGTCTCCCTAGGTAATGTAATTAGGAGTTCTGCCCCTTTTATCTGGAGTTTGCAGACAGAAAAGTATCCATCCCTGCATTAAGTGGCAAAAAGGGGATTTTCCTTCTTTATTTTTATTACTTAATATTACTTAAATTACTCCAAAGCCTTCTTTAAACAGGTGAACATCTCCTGAAGAATCTTGGCCTTGCTCTGAGTACATTTTCATCTCTCCTGAGTAAACCAGGAGCTGGGTTCAGGTTCGATGATATGTGACAAGAAGCCTTCAAATACCTCCAATGCTGGGATTAGTTTTGGGCTCCTCATGCCAAGAATCACAGAATCACAGAATTAACCAGGTTGGAAAAGACCTCCTGGATCATCAAGTCCAATCTATCACCTAACCCTCCTAATTAACTACACCATGGCACTAGGTGCCTCATCCAGCCTCTGAAGGAGGACACAGAGGTGCTGGAGTGTGTCCAGAGAAGGGCAATGAAGCTGGTGAAGGGTCTGGAGAACAGGGCTGGTGAGGAGCAGCCCTGTGGGATGTTTACTATGGAGAGGAGGAGGCTGAGGGGAGACCTTCTGGCTATCTACAACTCCCTGAAAGGAGGTTGGAGGAAGGTGGGTTTTGATTTCTTCTCCCAGGTAATTATCAATAGGACAAGAGGAAGTGGCCTCACGTTGTGCCTGGGGAGATGTAGGCTGGATATCAGGAATCATTTATTTCCTGCAAGAGTGGTCAGGCATTGGAATGGGCTGCCCAGGGAGATGGTAGAGTCACCATCCCTGAAGGTGTTGAAGACACCTGTGGGCATGGCACTCATGGTTTAGTGGGCATGGTGATGTTAGGTTGTGATTATCATAGAATCATAGAATCAGTCAGGGTTGGAAGGGACCACAAGGATCAGCCAGTTCCAACTCCCCTGCCATGCCCAGGGACACCCTACCCTAGAGCAGGCTGCACACAGCCTCATCCAGCCTGGCCTTAAACACCTCCAGCCATGAGGCCTCAACCACCTCCCTGGGAAACTCATTCCAGCCTCTCACCACTCTCAGGATCAACAACTTCCTCCTCACAGCCAGGCTGAATCTCCCCACCTCCAGCTTTGCTCCATTCCCCCTAGTCCTGGCACTCCCTCACAGCCTAAAAAGTCCCTCCCCAGCTTTTTTGGAGGCCTCCTTCAGATCCTGGAAGGCCACAAGAAGGTCACCTGGGAGCCTCCTCTTCTCCAGACTCAACAGCCCCAACTCTTTCAGTCTGTCCTCACAGCAGAGCTGCTCCAGCCCTCTCAGCATCCTCCTGGCCCTTCTCTGGACACATTCCAGCATCTCCACATCCCTCTTGGAATGGGGGCTCCAGAACTGGATGCAGTCCTCCAGGTGGGGTCTCAGCAGAGCACAGTAGAGGGGGAGAATCACCTCCCTGGCCCTGCTGGCCACACTTCTCCTGATGCAGCCCAGGCTCTGCTTGGCTTTCTGGGCTGCAAGAATAAGAACAGGAAGAAGAACTGCTCAGGTTTACCCAGCAGCTTCTGTGTTTATGGTGCAAAATCTACTCACAGTGAGTAAGAAAGATTAGAAACAAAGATCAAATGGGTTTTGGTCAGAAAATATCAACTTGTCAAATCCAAGATTTCAGAGAGAGGAGATAAAAAAGCCAGCTCAGTAGAGAAATTCATTGACCTAGATCAGAGACTAGACACAAGAAAAACATGGACCTGCTGAATTGGGTCCAGAAGAGAACCACAAAGATAATCAGAAGGCTGAAGAATCTCTCCTTTGGGGACAGGTTGAGAGAGTTAGGGCTGTTCAACCTGGAAAAGAGAAGGCAGGGGGAAGACCTTCTAACTACATTTCCATATCTGAAGGGGAACTACAGGAAAGCTGGGGAGGGACTGCTTGGAAGGGCTTAGAGTGATAGGACAAGGGACAATGGTTTGAAACTGGAGTAGTGGGGATTTAGGTTGGACATTAAGAGGAAGCTCTTTACAGTGAGAGTGGTGAAATACTGGAACAAGTTGCCCTGGGATGTGGTTGAGGCCCTGCTCCTGGAGACATTCAGGATTAGACTCCATGTGGCCTTGGGCAGCCTGATCTAGTTGTGGGTGTCCCTGATGACTGCAGAGGGGTTGGACAAGGGCTGGGTGATATGTCAGACTGGAGAATCATAATTAACATTTATGGAGGGGGTGGGGAAAATCCAGTGGGATTGGATAGGGCTGGGTGCTAGGTTGGTCTGGATTATCTTGGAGATCGCTTCCAACCTGGTTGGTCTGGTTGACTAGATAAGGCTGGGTGCTAGGTTGGACTGGATGAGCTTGGAGGTCTCTTCCAACCTGATTGATTCTGTAATTCTATGTTGATTGGACAAGGCTGGGTGATAGGCTGGAGTGGATGAGCTTGGAGGTCTCTGCCAACCTGGTTAATTCTATGATTCTATGTTGATTGGACAAAGCTGGGTGATAGGCTGGACTGGATGAGCTTGGAGGTCTCTTCCAGCCTGGTTGATTCTATGATTCTATGTTGATTGGACAAGGCTGGGTGATAGGCTGGAGTGGATGAGCTTGGAGGTCTCTGCCAACCTGGTTGATTCTATGATTCTAAGGTGATTTTTGAGGGTCCTTCCCAATCCAATACAATCTGTGAACCTATGAGATTTTTTTTTGAGTGCCACAGTGGAGTTTGCAGTGGTTAAAAAGAATAAAAACCAAAAGGAAGAAAGAAGAAAATAAGGGGGGGGGGGGGGGTGTGGAATTTTCACCAAGCTTAAATTGGATACCAGCCAAGGATGCAAGCTTGGACTCAAGCCCTTCAAAGCAAGGATTTGTACATCTCCATCTCCAACATTCCCAAGCAAGGCCTCAGTCACAAAACCAACCCTGGGAGTTTCTCCTCTCATCTTCTGGTTGAAACAACCTCATGTTTAAAAGCATCTTGGTTTTATCTTGACGTAGAGAGAAACAAAAACACCAAACCACCTTCTTTCGAAACCTGAGCAAGGGTTCTGGGATGAGAAAGAAGCAGGTCCCTCTCTCTCCTCCTGGGTTTGATTATAGCTTATTAGCATCATTGTTTGGTTTAAGATTCCCCATAAAAATTCCATTCCCAGCAAATAACTCAGCTGACAAAGTAAGCAAGCACTAATAGGAGCTGTCTCTCATTAAGGCCAGTTCCCTCAGAAGCACGAGCTGCTACGTGCGCCTGGACACGCTTCCAAGCCCATCCAGTCCTGACACGGGGTAGGAATCACAAACTACTTCTGTTCCTGAAAGCTGCCATGAAATAAACAGCTGCACCAAGGAGGTGGGGATAGCCCCTTCAGGATAAGCCTGCTCCACCTCAATGTCAGCCCCCAGAGAGCACAACATGTAGGGGAATCATAGAGTCAACCAGGTTGGCAGAGACCTCCAAGCTCATCCAGTCCAACCTAGCACCCAGCCCTGGCCAATCAACATTGAATCTGAGAATCAACCAGGTTGGAAGAGACCTCCAAGATAGAATCACAGCATCAGTCAGGGTTGGAAGGGACCACAAGGATCATCTAGTTCCAACCCCCCTGCCATGCCCAGGGACACCCTACCCTAGAGCAGGCTGCCCACAGCCTCAGCCAGCCTGGCCTTAAACACCTCCAGCCATGGGGCCTCAACCACCTCCCTGGGAAACCCATTCCAGCCTCTCACCACTCTCATGATCAACAACTTCCTCCTCACAGCCACTCTCAATCTCCCCACCTCCAGCTTTGCTCCATTCCCCCCAGTCCTGGCACTCCCTCACAGCCTCAAAAGTCTCTCCCCAGATTTTTTTGTAGGCCCCCTTCAGGTACTGGAAGGCCACAAGAAGGTCACCTGGGAGCCTCCTCTCCTCCACGCTCAACAGCCCAAACTCTTTCAGTCTGTCCTCACAGCAGAGCTGCTGCAGCCCTCTCAGCATCCTCCTGGCCCTGCTCTGGACACACTCCAGCATCTCCACATCCCTCTTGCAATGGGGGCTCCAGAACTGGATGCAGGACTCCAGGTGGGGTCTCAGCAGAGCAGAGTAGAGGGGGAGAATCTCCTCCCTGGCCCTGCTGGCCACACTTCTCCTGATGCAGCCCAGGCTCTGCTTGGCTTTCTGGGCTGCAAGTGCACACTGCTGGCTCCTGTTGAGCTTCTGGTCCACCAGCACCCTCAAGTCCCTGTCCTCAGGGCTGCTCTGCAGCCACTCCCTGCCCAGCCTGCATTTGTGCTTGGCATTGCCTCCACCCAGATACAGGACCTTGCCCTTGGTCTTGTTGAAGCTCCTGAGGTTGGCTTGTGCCCACCTCTGCAGCCTGTGCAGGTCCCTCTGGATGGATCCCTGCCCTCCTGCCTGGCTGCTGCACCACACAGCTTGGTGTGGGCAGCAAACTTGCTAAGGCTGCGCTCAGTGTCCATGGCACCCACAGAGATGTTGAACAAGACTGGTGCCAGGACTGATCTCTGAGGGACTCCAGTTTTCACTGGATCATCTAGTCCAACCTATCACCCAGCCCTATCCAATCAATTAGATCATGAAATGGTTTGGATTGGAAGGGACCTTTGAAGGTCATCTAGTCCAGCTTTCCTCCTGTCACCAGGGACAGCTGCACCTAAAGCAGGTTGCTCAAAGTCTCAAACGACTTCACCTGGAGTGGTTTCAGGGATGAGGCAACTACCACTTCTCTGGGCAACCTGGGCCAGTATCTCACCACTCTCAGTGTAAAACATTTCTTCCCTCTCTTTAGCCTGCATCTCCCTCTTTCAGTTTCAAACCATCACCCCTTGTCCTGTCACAACAGGCCCTGTTAGAATGTCTGTCCCCAGCTTACTCATAAGTACCCTTTAAGTCATGAAAAGCCACCAGAAGGTCTCCCTGAAGCCTTCTGTTCTCCAGACTGAACAACCCCAACTCTCTCAGCTTGGCCTCACAGCAGAGGGCTCCCAGCCCTCCACATCATTGCTGTGGCTTCCTTTGGCTCTGCTCCAACCCATCCATGTCCCGTTGAAAGGAAAAGCAGCAGAAGACGAAGCTCTGCACCTTCCCCTGTCAGCAGCAGCACTCAGGCCTTAAAAAACTTCCTAACGACTGTCAATAATCAGCTGGACTAAGAGGTGGGGGGAACAGCAAAGAGGCTTTCCTGTTGAGCTGCTTCTCCTCCTGAGAACGGCCAATTCCCACAGCCAGTCCCCACTGCTGGCAGGGTCGAGGGCTTTGCCACCACCAATCCCAAGCAGATGGCATGGACATGCCTGAGCTGGAGACATCTTCTCTAATAAAATGCCTCTCCCACAAATTAACTTTAATTAAGGCATGAGCACTTAATATCTATATTTGAGATATTAAGCCTTCAGCAGCAAGGCTGTTCCCAGCCTTGCCACTCGCACCTTCGCCAGCGTCTCCTTCATCTCCTGTGACCCAGCTTCATCCTCTCCTTTGAGGAGGTGGCTCTGGCTTCTAATTTGCAGGGGAAACGTGCAGGGACTTCACATCTTGGAGTTTTCCACCCATCCTGGTAAATTTGACAGGGGGTTCAAAACTTGTTCAGAAGAGGCTGGTGGGAGGAAAAGCACTGACAGACAGTACAATCACATAAGCTGCTTTTCCTCAGGAAACCAGGCTAAAAATAATACCTTGCATTTTGACAGCCTCAGCCCAGGAGAGCCACCAAAGGATGCAGGAGCACAGCCTGGTTGGGTGCTGGCTCCTGCAGCAGCCTGCAAACTCAAGTAAAGCACAGGGACAGCAGCCATGAGTCAACATTGCACCTTCCACCAGTGATGGCCACTGACTGTGGTCAGCCCAAACACCAAGACCCAACCAAACATGAACTTTGCAAGCCAAAGAGTTCCTGCAAGATCCTCTGGCTAGACATGATTAGGGGACTGTGATCCTGTGACTTGAGCATCTCCTCTGTGAAGAGAGACTGAGAGCCCTGGAGCTGTTTAGACTGGAGAAGAGGAGACTGAGAGGGAACCTGATCAATGTCTATAAACATTTGAGGGGTGGGGATCAAGTGGCTGGAGCCAATCTCTTATTGGTGCTCAGCAGCAGTAAGACAAGGAGCAATGGCTACAAACTGGAACAGAGGTGGTTTAGACTGGAGAAGACTGAGAGGGAACCTGATCAATGTCTATAAACACTTGAGGGGTGGGGATCAAGTGGCTGGAGCCAATCTCTTATTGGTGCTCAGCAGCAATAAGACAAAGAGCAATGGCTACAAACTGGAACACAGAAGGTTTCACCTCAACATGAAGAGAAACTCCTTTACAGTGAGGGTGAGAGAGCACTGGAACAGGCTGCCCAGAGAGGTTGTGGAGTCTCCTTCTCTGCAGACTTTCAAACCCCACCTGGAGGCATTCCTGTGCATACTACCCTAGGGGATCCTGCTTTGGCAGGGGGGTTGCACTCGATGCCCTCTGGGGATCCTTTTCAACCTCTAACATTCTGTGATTCTGTGACATCCTCACCTTGTACCCTTTCACCCTGCTTCTGATGCCTGAAAAAAGCCATTTTCCTGCCCCAAAGCCGTGTTGCTGATGCAAGAAGCAAATCTTGCTGTCACAGATACAATTCCATCTCCACCATCCTGCTCTGGTGATGGAGGAGAAAACTCTTTGGTAGTAATTGCTATGTAGGTGGGGGTGGAAGACATTCTGATAGCTTTTATTATCAGGGTATCCAGATGGAAACGGAATGCCTGCAATATTTATACATGTCATCACTCCTAATAAGTAGCCTGATTTGTCAAATGGAGACAAGATACCAAGATGTCAATTAGGAGGAGAGGGAGGGAGAGGCAGGAGAAAGTCAGCGCCTGCCATTTATCAGCGCTGCAGATGCTGCTTCCCAGATGTCACAGAGGCTTGGACCAGCCAGAAAACTCAAACCAAGGCATCAAGGGTAAGGTCAAGGCAAAGGCTGTAGGTAGGTCCTGCTTTGGAGTGAGCCCTCTGCTCATCTGTGGATGGTAGCTCCCAGATCCTGCGGAGCAGGAAAGGGAAGGTTTCCTTTGAGTGCCCTCTAATGTCAGGTAGAGGAAGAAGTGATGGGTGCCGGGCATAGAACCACAGAACAGTTTGGGTGGGAAGGGACCTCCAAAGGACACCCAGTCCAACCCCCCTGCAGTCAGCAGGGACAACCTCCACTAGAGAAGGGCCACGAGGATGATCAGAGAGATGGAGCAGCTCTGCTATGAGGACAGACTTGCAGAGGAAAAGCCAAGCAGAGCCTGGGCTGCAGCAGGAGAAGTGTGGCCAGCAGAGCCAGGGAGGTGATTCTCCCCCTCTACTCTGCTCTGCTGAGACCCCACCTGGAGTCCTGCATCCAGTTCTGGAGCCCCCATTGCAAGAGGGATGTGGAGATGCTGGAGTGTGTCCAGAGAAGGGCCAGGAGGATGCTCAGAGGGCTGGAGCAGCTCTGCTGTGAGGACAGACTGAAAGAGTTGGGGCTGTTGAGTCTGCAGAAGAGGAGGCTCCCAGGTGACCTTCTTGTGGCCTTCCAGTACCTGAAGGGGGCTACAAAAAATCTGGGGAGGGACTTTTTCGGCTGTGAGGGAGTGGCAGGAGTAGGGGGAATGGAGCAAAGCTGGAGGTGGGGAGATTGAGAGTGGCTGTGAGGAGGAAGTTGTTGAGCATGAGAGTGGTGAGAGGCTGGAATGGGTTTCCCAGGGAGGTGGTTGAGTCCCCATGGCTGGAGGTGTTTAAGGCCAGGCTGTCTGAGGCTCTGTGCAGGCTGCTCTAGGGTAGGGTGTCCCTGCCCATGGCAGGGGGGTTTGAACTGGCTGATCCTTGTGGTCCCTCCCAACCCTGACTGATTCTGTGATTTTAGATCACACTGCACATAGCCCTCTTGAGCCTCATCTTGAATATCTCCAAGAAAATGGCCCCAAGTACCTCCCCGGGCAACCTGTGTTCCACCACCCTCATGGTAAGAACTTGTTCTGAACATCCTATCTTAATCTCCTCTCATTTAAAACCACTATCCCTCATCCTATCACTGCAGGCCTTTGCAAACAGACCCCCTGCAGCCTTCTTGCATCCCCCTTCAGGTACCGGAAGGCTGCTATTAGGCGTCCCCAGAGTTTTCTCTTCTCCAGACTGAACAACCCCAGCTCCCTCAGCCTGTCCTTGTAGGAATCATAGAATCAAGCAGGTTGGAAGAGACCTCCAAGCTCAGCCACTCCAACCTAGCACCCAGCCCTATCCAATCAACCAGACCATGGCACTAAGTGCCTCAGCCAGGCATTGCTTCAACACCTCCAGCCATGGCGACTCCACCACCTCCCTGGGCAGCCCATTCCAATGCCAATCACTCTCTCTGACAACAACTTCCTCCTAACATCCAGCCTAGACCTCCCCTGCCACAACTTCAGACTCTGTCCCCTTCTTCTCTTGCTGCTTGCCTGGCAGTAGAGACCAACCCCACCTGGCTACAGCCTCCCTTCAGGTACTTGTAGACAGCAATGAGGTCAGCCCTGAGCTCCAGCCCCCTGATCATCTTAGTGGTTCTCCACTGGATCTTCTCCATCAGATCCATGTCCTTCTCATCCTGAGAGCATCAGATCTGGACACAGTACTCTAGGTGAGGTCTCACCAGAGACAAGTAGCAGAATGACCTCTCTTGATCTGCTGGCCATGCCTCTTCTGATGCAGCCTAGGGTGTATGGCAGGGGCCTGCTGGGAATAAGGCAGCAGGAAGTGGGTGCAGTCCTTACAAAGAGGTGAGATATGCTGCCAGAAACCTGATGGAACCCAAGAGCAACCCAAGGAATGAACTGTAGCTCTGGAGAAACCAGCACAGTACACCCTTATGAGGTGTTTTAGGCCACTTTTAGGTGTTCTTAATGCTGATCAATATCTAAAGGAAGTCAAGAGAATGGAGCCAGACTCTTTTGAGTGCTGCCCAGAGACAAGACAAGAGGTAAACTGGAACACAGAATGTTACAGCTAAAGATAAGAAAATACCTCAAGGGTGCCAGAGCCCTGGACCAGGCTACCCAGAGAGACTGTAAAGTCTCCTTCTCCAGAGACTTTCAAAACCCACCTGGACATGCTTCTGGGCAACCTGATTTAGGTGATCCTGCTTTAGCAGTGAAGTTGGACTAGATGATTTCCAGTGATCCCTTCCAACCCCTTCCAATCTGTGATTCTGTGATTCTTTTCTCTCAGTCATCACTAACCCTGTAGAGAAATGACAAACAAAAGCCTGGCTGAAGGCTGGAGTGGACCCTCCCTCCAGTCCAGCTGCACAAAGCTTCACTCATGCTCATGCTCGCCTTGGCCAGGCAAACTCTGGTCTGCATGGCCAAGGCTCACCAGCCACAAGAAGACCAAGACTGAGGTGTGCAAGAGCTCATTTAAGTTAGCAAGTCCTGGCCTCCATCTTCCCACCTGTGGAAATTCACTGCCAGTCTTAAAAACCTACCTCCTGTAACACCCATCACTGGTGGCTCCAGGCAAGAGAAGGTGCCTGATGCCACTGGAGAGTGACAGCTCCACCATCAAGATGGCATCTCTGGGGAGATCTAGACCATTCCTGTGACCCTTGAGCAAAGCTTCCCAGATGTTTGCACCTCTAGATTTTGGTGGTCAAGCCCCACTTCCTACCCTTGCCCAGCAAGAAGTGGCCAGAGGGTGGAACCACACAGGGAACTGGGGTGACCCTCTCCCATAGGGTTAAGTGGCCATGCATGTACCATTACAGCTGGGATAAGGGATGGGGGCATGTGGAAGAGAGGACACCTCAGTGGACCTGAAGGGTGTCTACAAGAAGGATGGAGACTGTTTACAAAGGCCTGTGGTGACAGGACAAGAGGCAATGCAGTTATGGGCTCCTCAATTCAAGAGAGATGTTGAGGTGCTGGAAGGTGTCCACAGAAGGGCAATGAAGCTGGTGAGGGGCCTGGAGCACAGCCCTGTGAGGAGAGGCTGAGGGAGCTGGGGGTGTTTGGCCTGCAGAAGAGGAGGCTCAGGGCTGACCTCATTGCTGTCTCCAACTCCCTGAAGGGAGGCTGTAGCCAGGTGGGGTTGGTCTCTTCTGCCAGGCAAGCAGCAACAGAACAAGGGGACAGAGTCTCAAGTTGTGGCAGGGGAGGTCTAGGCTGGATGTTAGGAGGAAGTTGTTGGCAGAGAGAGTGATTGGCATTGGAATGGGCTGCCCAGGGAGGTGCTGGAGTCGCTGTCCCTGGAGGTGTTGAAGCCAAGCCTGGCTGAGGCACTTAGTGCCATGGTCTGGTTGATTGGCCAGGGCTGGGTGCTAGGTTGGAGTGGCTGAGCTTGGAGGTCTCTTCCAACCTGCTTGATTCTATGGTTCTAAGAGCAGACTTAGATTGGATGTTAGGAACAGGTTCTTTACCGTGAGGGTGGTGGAACACTGGAACAGGTTGCCCAAAGAGGTAGTTGGGGCCCCATTCCTGGAAATACTTAAGGTCAGGTTTGGCAGGGCTCTGAGCAACTTGATCTAGTGGAGGTTGTCCCTGCTGACCAAAGGGGGGTTGTACTGGATGACCTTTGGAGATCCCTTCTAGCCCAGTCCCTTTTAGGAATCTGTATATTTCATCTTCCAGCTTGACCAAGCAGAATCAGCCCAAAGCACCTCAGCTGACAGAGACACTGAAGATAAACGAGGTAGAAATGTCTAGCTGAAGATCCTTTAGAGATGCAATTATATGTGATGGTGTTTTGCTCATCAAGACAAAGGAAGGACAGTGCAAGAAACACCTGCAAACAGCAAGACCTTGCTCCTCAGCCCCCACATTAGTGAGGAATAAAATAAGTGAGGCATCTTTTGTCACTGAAAACAGTCACTCAGTCAAAGCTTTGTTCATCACCTTCTCAGAGCCTCAGGACTGGCAACACTCTCCATGCTTTTGGAGTCTAAGTCAAATACATCCTGTGGCAAAGAGCTACGCAGGAGGAAGTCAGAGTGAGAGACTGCTGCAGAACCATGGCCTCAGAGTCTGCCTCCCCTTGGGAAGTGATGTTACACCTCAAGCAGAACACATTCAGCAAGTTCCAAGACTGCCCAGGAATGTCACCCAACGCCAAAGTCACCACGAGGAGTCCTACAGGAGAAGGAGCAAAGCCCAAAGCAAAGCCAAGGGAGATGCTGACACAAGGATTCATCTTGCTTAACTTAATAACTGCAGACACCTCCATCTGAGCTCCTCATTCTGCATGCCTGTCTCTCTGTAATGAAGAGAAATAGGCACTTTTAGGCTACAGATCAATTGTAGGCATCCACCCCAGCACAGAAAACCCGAGCGGAAAGCGCCTCTGCCGGGGAAGGCGCAGCCAGTGATGCCCACGGAGCAAATCCCTCCCAAGCACAAGAGAGGGGACAGCAGAAGGAGCTGGGCTGAGAGCAAGATGCTTGTCTTCACGAGCTGAGATCTCATGCCTGCAGACAGCCATGGCTGAGGGGCGAGCAGGGTCATGGTCACCTCCGTCGCAGATGGAGCACACAGCCTTCCACCTCTGGGGAATGGCCGGGAAGGAGAGAGGGATGACAGACACATTAGCACCTTCTTCTTGCTGACAGCTTGTTTTCATCCAAGCCTTCTCATCCTCAGCTAATTATTTCCTTTTGATTTGGAGACTTCAGAAGAAAAGATGATGTGCTGGCCTCCAGATACCCACCCCGGGGCTGAAGAGTGGGAAGGGGGGAAAAAGAGCCCTGAGTGACAGAGGATACAGAGAAGGAGGAGGCTCACTCTGGTCCTTGCACTTAGAATCACAGAATCAAGCAGGTTGGAAGAGACCTCCAAGCTCAGCCACTCCAACCTAGCACCCAGCCCTCTACAATCAACCAGACCATGGCACTAAGTGCCTCAGCCAGGCTTGGCTTCAACACCTCCAGGCACAGCAACTCCACCACCTCCCTGGGTAGCCCATTCCAATGCCAATCACTCTCTCTGACAACAACTTCCTCCTAACATACAGCCTAGACCTCCCCCAACACAACTTCAGACTCTGTCCCCTTCTTCTGTTGCTGCTTGCCTGGCAGAAGAGACCAACCCCACCTGGCTACAGCCTCCCTTCAGGGAGTTGTAGGCAGCAATGAGGTCAGCCCTGAGCCTCCTCTTCTCCAGGCCAAACACCCCCAGCTCCCTCAGCCTCTCCTCACAGGGCTGTGCTCCAGGCCCCTCACCACCTTCATTGCCCTTCTCTGGACACCTTCCAGCACCTTAACATCTCTCTTGAATTGAGGAGCCCAGAACTGGACACAGCACTCAAGATGTGGCCTGAGCAGTGCTGAGTACAGGGGCAGAAGAACCTCCCTTGTCCTGCTGGCCACACTCTTCCTGAGCCAGCCCAGGATGCCATTGGCTCTCCTGCCCACCTGGGCACACTGCTGCCTCATCTTCAGCTACTCTCTACCAGCACCCCCAGCTCCCTCTCTGCCTGGCTGCTCTCAGCCACTCTGTCCCCAGCCTGTAGCATTGCTTGGGGTTGTTGTGGCCAAAGTGCAGAACCCTGCACTTGGCCTTGTTCAATCTCATCCCATTGGCCTCTGCCCACCCATCCAGCCTGGCAAGCTCCCTCTGCAGGCTTTGCCTACCCTCCAACAGCGCCACATCTGCTCCTAGCTTGGTGTCATCTGCAAACTCACTGATGCTGGACTCAATCCCCTGGTCCAGACCATCAATAAAGATATTGAACAGGACTGTGCCCAGCACTGATCCCTGGGGCACATCAAGAAAAGTCTTAGCTTCACAGAATCATAGAAGCACAGAACATAAAACCAAAGGTTTCACATAAAATCCATAACATTGAGGTTGAAGATAAAATCCAAGGACTGGAAAGGATCTCCAGATATCATCAGGTCCAACTCCCCTGACAGAGCAGGATCCCCTAGGGCAGGTCACGCAGGAACATGTCCAGGTTGGCTTTGAAAGTCACCAGAGAAAGAGACTCCACATCCTCCCCACCATTCTATGATTCTAGGAGAATGAGGAGAGGCTGAGGGAGCTGGGGGTGTTTGGCCTGCAGAAGAGGAGGCTTAGGGCAGACCTCATTGCTGTCTACAAGTACCTGCAGGGAGGCTGTAGCCAGGTGGGGTTGGTCTCTTCTGCATGGCAAGCAGCAACAGAAGAAGGGGACACAGTCTCAAGTTGTGGCAGGGGAGGTCTAGGCTGGCTGTTAGGAGGAAGTTGTTGTCAGAGAGAGTGATTGGCATTGGAATGGGCTGCCCAGGGAGGTGGTGGAGTCACTGTCTGTGGAGGTGTTGAAGCCAAGCCTGGCTGAGGCACTTAGTGCCATGGTCTGGTTGATTGGCCAGGGCTGGGTGCTAGGTAGGACTGGCTGAGACCCTCCAGCCTGGCTGTTTCAATGATTCTATGATTCTCTGGGCAGCCTGTTCCAGGGCTTCAGCACCCTCACTGTAAAGGTGTTTCTCCTCACACTGAGATGGAACTTCCCATGTTCTAGCTTGCACCCATCATTCCTTGTCCTGTTACCCAGTGCCACTGACAGGAACCTGTCCCCTTCCTCTTGACACCCACCCCTCAGATATTTATAGGCATTGATAAGATGCTCTCTCAGTCTTCTCTTCTCAAGACTAAACAGTCTTGGTTCTCTCAGTCTTTTTGCATAGGAGAGATGTTAATCATCCTCACAGCTCTTCATTGACCCTCTCCAGTAGATCCCTGTCTTTCCTGAACTGGAGAGCCCACTTTGGTGACATCTGGTGCACAGAAAAACTACAGGAAGGATCAGAAAGTTACACTGAGACCAAAAAGAGTCAAGGTCCTATACCATGGAGCACTGATCCACAGACTGCATCGGGTTGGAAGGGACCCTCAATACTCATTTTGTCCAACCCCCCTGCAAGGACACCTCCAACTGGATCAGGCTGCCCAGGAGCCACATCAAGTCTGTTCTTGCATATCTCCATGGACAGGGCCTCAATCACATCCCTGGGCAGCCTGTTCCAGTATTTCATCGCTGTCATTGCGAAGAGCTTCCTCTTAGTGTCCAACCTAACTCTGCCCTGCTCCAGTTTCAAACCATTGCCCCTCAGCCAATCACTCCAAGCCCTTCTAAACAGCCCTACCTCAGCCTTCCTGTAGGTCCTCTTCAGACATTGAAATGTAGGTCTGAGGTCTCCTTGGAGCCTTCTCTTCTCCTGGCTGAACAGCCTCAACTTCTCTCAGCCTATCTTCACAAGAGAGGTGCTCCAACCCTCTAAGTACCCAAGCTGGGCCAAGAACGACAACACCTAGAGGCATTCAAATAACAGCTTGAGGATATGTGGGGTAATCTAAGGGGGATGTTTTCTACCCACTCAGGCCCCACATGGGGTATGAAGCATAAATCTCTTGTGAGACTTCTCCAAATTAATCCATGGGAAGAGAATTTCTAAACAGCAGAAGGTCAGTGAGGGTGATTCAGATTGGAGAATTCTCCTCTGGACTGAAAACCAAGGAGCAGAAAGGAAAAGGGCACACACTCAGGGGAGAGGGAGGAGATGCTCTCCACCAGGAAGGGACACAGCCTGCACAACAGCCTCATTGGGATGTAAAACGCCTTCCCCACATCATCCCAGCACTGCCACAGGCAGCCCTTGTGGTGATGCTGGCTCCTGCAGCTCTCCCCAGCTCATAGCTTTGGGAGAACAGTGAAGAGCAATTCCCCACCCAACCTCAAACTATCACAGCAAACAGAAGGCAGTCAGAAAGCACCCGAGGAAAAGAAGAGCAGCCCAAAACTCCCTTCCAGCATCCTCCTTGTGCGATGCAAAGCAGGGTTGAAAGGCTCCTTTGCTCTGCACCCTCGCAGGCTAGCAGAGATGAAGTGAGACCCCACCTGGAGTACTGTGTCCAGTTCTGGAGTCTCCATTACAGGAAGGATGTGGATGTGCTGGAGCATGTCCAGAGAAGGGCCATGGGATGCTCAGAGGGCTGGAGCAGCTCTGCTGTGAGGACAGACTGAAAGAGTTGGGGCTGTGCAGTCTGCAGAAGAGGAGGCTCCCAGGTGACCTTCTTGTGGCCTTCCAGCATCTGAAGGGGGCCTCCAAAAGAGCTGGGGAGGGACTTTTTAGGCTGTCAGGGAGTGCCAGGACTAGGGGGAATGGAGCAAAGCTGGAGGTGGGTAGGTTCAGACTGGACATGAGGTTGAAGCTGTTGAGCATGAGAGTGGTAAGAGGCTGGAATGGGTTTCCCAGGGAGGTGGTTGAGGCCCCATGGCTGGAGGTGTTTAAGGCCAGGCTGGCTGAGGCTGTGTGCAGCCTGCTCTAGGGTAGGGTGTCCCTGGGCATGGCAGGGGGGTTGGAACTGGCTGATCCTTGTGGTCCCTTCCAACCCTGACTGATTCTATGATTCTAAGTGACCTGAGGCACCAGCACATGGGCCCCAACATGGGACCAGCCTGCTTGCAGCTGCATTTTTCAAGCCCATAGGTTTGGATTTCAATGGCCTGTTAGAGATTTGCTGGGAGTTTGCAAGCTCTGGCAGCCCTGGTTTTATTTCCATTGCCTTTAAGCCACTTTAGGGAATTTTCATCTATAAATATGGAAATATGCAAAAGCCCTCAGCTTTACAGGATCTGACACTGTGGGTAAAAATGAATCCCTGAGGATCTTGTCTTCTGCTCAGGCTCCCTTCCCATAGCATCCCTTCCTCCAGGCTCCAGCATGCTTGCTCCGTGCACAGCGCTAAGCCATCCCAAGCAGGTTGGGAGATGTATCCATGCTCCTCTCTGCTTTCCAGCCTGCTGATCTGCCATCATCTGCACCAGCACAGACACTGCTTGGCTGCTGTGACAGCAAACTGGGAGTGTGCTGTATGGAGCTGCTTTGATTTTCAGCTGGGCAGGGCAAAGCAGCCCTGGGGATGCAATCACAGGAGAGGGCAGAGGAGAAACCACAATGTGTGGCTGCAGGAAAAGCCTTGGGCAGATACCTCTGTGACTGTAGAGGAGATGGTCCCAGGGAGGTGGTTGAGGCCCCATGGCTGGAGGTGTTTAAGGCCAGGCTGGATGAGGCTGTGGGCAGCCTGCTCTAGGGTAGGGGTCCCTACCATGGAAAGGGGGTTGGAACTGGCTGATCCTTGTGGTCCCTTCCAACCCTGACTGATTCTGTGATGATTCTACGACACCATAACTACTCAGCTGAATATGACGTCTCTGAGCAGCCCAGAGGTGATGCAGTCACCATCCCTAAAGGCATCCAAAAACCACTCTGGGACTTGGTGGTGTTGGGCTGACAGTTGGACTTGATGATCTTCAAGGTCTTTTCCAACCTTAATGATTCCATGATTTAGAAAGGAAGAAGTAAAACCCATTTGCTAGCACTCCGGAAGAGTGTGGCCAGTAGGACAAGGGAGGTTCTCAACACCACTCAGGCCACACCTTGAGTGCTGTGTCCAGTTCTGGGCTCCTCAATTCAAGAGAGATGTTGAGGTGCTGGAAGGTGTCCAGGGAAGGGCAAGGAAGCTGGTGAGGGGCCTGGAGCACAGCCCTGTGAGGAGAGGCTGAGGCAGCTGGGGGTGTTTGGCCTGCAGAAGAGGAGGCTCAGGGCTGACCTCATTGCTGTCTACAACTACCTGAAGGGAGGCTGTAGCCAGGTGGGGTTGGGCTCTTCTGCCAGGCAAGCAGCCGCAGAAGGGGACAGAGTCTGAAGTTGTGTCAGGGGAGGTCTAGGCTGGATGTTAGGAGGAAGTTGTTGTCAGAGAGAGTGATTGGCATTGGAATGGGCTGCCCAGGGAGGTGGTGGAGTTGCCCTCCCTGGAGATGTTGAAGCAATGCCTGGCTGAGGCACTTAGTGCCATGGTCTGGTTGATTGTAGAGGGCTGGGTGCTAGATTGGACTGGCTGAGCTTGGAGGCCTCTTCCACCCTGGTTGATTCTATGATTCTATGACTAGATGAGCTGCAGAGGTCCCTTCCAACCCCTGTCATTCTGTGGTTCTGTAATCATAGAATGGTTTGGGTTAGAAGGGACCTTAAAGATCATCTAGATCCAACCTTCCTGCTGAGACTCCTCCCGCTAGACCAGCTTGCTCAAAGCCTTGTCCAGCCTGGCCTTGTGATTCTGTGGTCCTGCATGGCTCCAGAGGAGATGGTCCTGAGATCTCTTGGACACACAACTCCCAAAGGAAAAACACTCCTCACCCTACAGCTCCCATCCCAGGCAAGCCCTGCCTTTGCTTTGGGGTTAAATCAAACCCAAACCCCTCTGCCTCACACCACTGCTGGAGGATCACAAGGGCAAAGCTAACTCAGGGGGGAACAGGACAGGATGAAAAGCAGGCTATGATTCTTTATGGTGAGGGTGCTGGAGCCATGGAGCAGGCTGCCCAGAGAGGTTGCGGAGTCTCCTCTGGAGACTTTCAAACCCCACCTGGGATGCATTCCTGTGTGGCCTGCCCTAGATGATCCTGCTTTGGCAGTGGGGGTTGGACTCAATGATCACTGGAGGACACTTCCATCCCTTATTATTCAGTTTGGCTTTACAACAGAGCTTAGCTGTAAGCCCTGGGGACACAAGAGGAGGCAAACCCATGAGATGGGGCTACCTTCCTAAGCACAGCCCCTAACCCTTTTGTTTAACTGGGGAGGTGGGAACACAAACCACCTTTAACTAGAAGGCAGCATCACCTCCTCAGGGAGTTTAGCATTTTTCCTGCACTGCATATTTGTTGATTTTTTTTTCCCTTTTGGCCTATTTTCTGCATCAAGAGAATTTCAATTTCCCTCCAAAAGCAACTTGATACAGATCATGAGAAGAAGAGAGAAAAGCTAGAAGTGGGAGAGGGGGGAAAAAACCCCAAGCCCAAGCATTGGCCAAGCTTTTGCTGAAGGAGATGCCTATAAACAGCTGTACTGGAGCATGTAATTCATCCAGATAAAGGGGGACTTGTTATTTTCTTAGGAGCCTTTAAATTTAAACCCCTAAGTTTGCTGTTAGACCTGCACTTGGTTATCAGATTGACATGTCCTGATTAACCAAAGGGAATTAAACTCTCCTGGTGCAGAAGTTGATGATTTAAAAGGAATCAAAGATTCTTTTTCCAGTTCAGATCACAGGGACTGGAGGTTATTTTAAGTCGAGGCACGCAGAGGTATTTTTGGCTGCACGTGCCCTGACATCCATGAGGTTGCTAAGCTGCTCTGCCAGCAAACCCTGGGCTCTCCTGCACCTCTGGTGGAGTCTCCATCCATGAAGGTGCTCAAGAAGAGCCTGGATGAGGCACTTAGTGCCATGGTCTAGTTAACTGCATAGGGCTGGGTGCTAGGTTGGACTGGATGAGTTTGGAGGTCTCTTCCAACCTGCTTGATTCTATGAAGCAGCCACCTTTAGCCACAGCCTCTCCCCTTCCAAAGATTTAGAATCAGAGAATCCTTTTGGCTGGAAAAAATCTTTAAGATCATGGAATCACAGAATTGTTTTGACTGGAAAAGACCTCTGTGCTAGTTTGAAGCTAGCTAGAATGTTTTGGTGAGAAGGAATAGATCACAGGCTGTGAAAGAGAAAACAGTGGTGATGTCTACTTCACTCACAGGCTTGCTGAGATGTATAAGAGCAAGAATCCAAACATAGATGAGGGAGTCACTCTCTATCTGGGCTCTGGGCTGCATTTCTCTCTAATCTCCCCCTCTGTCTCTCTGATTAATCCACTTTGCTTCCTAACCCCCCTGGCTGACCCTCCAGTCTTCTTTGGGGCACATGGCAACATCTGGGGCAAGGTAGGGGAGTGAGAGAAGGTAGAAGGGCACTTGGGAGCCCCTCCTGGGGGCTTAGGTTTCTGGGAGGGCTGTTGTGTTTCTGTGTTACCTTTTACCTTGTCTATTTCTGCCTATAACTCTATATACTGTAAATATCTGCTTGTATATTGTGCTAGCTGCAAATATAAGCTTCACTCAAATTTCCAGAGCCAGCTGAGTCTAGTCTGGGTGATTTCCAAAGTCGAGGTGGGGCAAAGAACACCCAAACCATCACAACCTCTAAGGTCATCGAGTCCAACCATCAACCCAACACCACCGTGGTCATTAAACCACGTTCCAGAGTGCCACAGCCACACTTGAACACATTCAGGGATGGTGATGCCACCACCTCCTTGGGCAGGCTGTTCCATTGCCTGGACCAATGCAATCTGAAGGGGGCTACAAAAAAGCTGGGGAGGGACTTTTTAGGCCGTCAGGGAGTGCCAGGACTAGGGGGAATGGAGCGAAGCTAGAGGTGGGGAGATTCAGGCTGGACATGAGGAGGAAGTTGTTGAGCATGAGAGTGGTGAGAGGCTGGAATGGGTTGCCCAGGGAGGTGGTTGAGGCCCCATGGCTGGAGGTGTTTAAGGCCAGGCTGGATGGGATTCTGGACAGCCTTATAGAGGGTAGGGTGTCCCTGCCCATGGCAGGGGGGTTGGAACTGGCTGATCCTTGTGGTTCCTTCCAACCCTGACTGAGTCTATGATTCTAAGATCATTCAGTCATAGAATTACAGAATGGAAAAGGTTGGAAGGAGAGGAAATGGCCTGAAATTGTGCCAGGGAAGGTTTAAGTTGGCAAGTAGGAAAAAATTTCTTTGCTGCAAGTGTGGTCAGGGGTTGGAACAGGCTGCCCAGGGAAGGTGGTGGAGTCCCCATCCCTGGAAGTGTTTAAGAAATGCGTGGCCATGACATGTTGGGACGTGGGCTGAAAGTGACCTCTGCAGATCATCAAATCCACCCCTGCCAGAGCAGGATCATCTAAAGCAAATCACACAAAAACATGTCCAGGTTGGCCTTGAAATTCTACAGAAGTAGAGACTCCACCACCTCTTTGGGCAGCCTGGTCCAGTGCTCTGCCACCCTGAGAGTCAAGAAGCTCCTTGTCATGTTTAGAGGGAGCTGCTTATGTTCAACTCTATGCCCATTACCTCCTGTCCTCTCACTGAAGCAACCACCCATTTAGTGGGGGTACACTAAGGAAAAGCAAAGCCCCCTCATCCAGATGTGCCAGCTTCCAGTGCTGCCAGGCTGCTGCCACGTCTCCATCTCTCCTTTCTCACCCCCTTCCACCCTCTCCCACTTCATCCCACGGCATGAATCACACTATTAACTGGTGACACCATTAGCTTTTGCAGTCACCAGAGCTGACAATTCAAAAGGCCCTCCAGAGCTGTCTGCAGAGGCACAATAAAGGAGATCTCTTAATTAACACCTCCCTTAGCTAAATAAATTAATCTTATGCAGCTGATATGTGGCATCTTCACAGTTTGAGGGTGACTGAGTAGCTGAAAACATCCCTCTTCTCTCAGCCAGCAGAAAGACTTCTCCTTGATGGTGTTTCTATAAACAGACCTGGCTCTGAGGTGGCTGCAGATGTGTGACAGGCAGAGGTAGAGAGGGAGGCTGCTGGAAAGGGGCCAGCTGGCATCCCTCTGCCTCAGTATCCCTTTGCCTCAGCAGCTAGGCTGCCAGGAGAAGCACCTCACCCACACCACATCGGGGAAGAAAGCCCTCTGCAAAGAAAGAGATGTGGGATGAACACATCCTTAGGTGGCTGCAGAGGCAGGGCAACCCACCTCCTTCTCTGCCCCAGAGCAAAACCAGCTGCAGCTACGCCTAAGCACGGAGGAAAGGTCAGGATGCTTCACCTCTTGAGTAAAGAGCTGAGAACTCAAGTTCAATGAGTGCTATAAAACCTGAATCATAAAGACTGAGGGGGAAAAGGACTTCAGTAAACAAGACTTAGGACCTTCACATACCCTATAACTACCTGAATAGAGGTGGGAGTGAGGAAGGGGTCAGCCCCTGCTCCAGGGAACAAGTGATGGAATGAGAGCAAACAGCCTAAAGTTACAGTAAGTGAGGTTTAAGTTGGATAGTAGGAAAAATGTCTTCCTCAAAAGCAATGTTGATGATCTTCAAAGGTCCTTTTCAATCCCTTCCATTATGTGATTCTCAGTCCTGGATCAGGCTGCCCAGGGCAGTGGGGGGGTCCCTGTCCCCAGAGAGATTTAAAAGTCCTGTAGATGTGGTGCTGAGGGACATGGTTTAGTGGTGACCTGGCAGCATTGTGTTCATGCTTGAGCCTGATGATCTAAAAGGTCTCTTCCAACCAGAATGACTGAACGATTCTGTGACTCCAGCCCTTGGCCTACAGGCATCTGATGGGCAAAGCAGATCCCATACAACCAGCTAAATGCAAACAGGTCTCCAAGCTGGTGACACCTGGGTTGGATGGGTGGAGCATGAGATGGATAAAGAACTGGCTTGGGAGCTGCACCCAAAGAGTGGCTGTCAATGGCTCCATGGCCAAGTGGAGGCCAGGGACAAGCAGAGGCCCTCAGAGATCAGTCCTGGCACCAGTCTTGGTCAACATCTTTGCCAGTGCCATGGACAGAGGCATTGAGTGCAGCCTCAGCAAGTTTGCTGCCCACACCAAGCTGTGTGGTGCAGCAGACAGGAAGGAGGGCAGGGATCCATCCAGAGGGACCTGCACAGGCTGCAGAGGTGGGCACAAGCCAACCTCAGGAGCTTCAACAAGACCAAGAGCAGGGTCCTGCATCTGGGTGGAGGCAATGCCAAGCACAAATGCAGGATGGGCAGGGAGTGGCTGGAGAGCAGCCCTGAGGAGAGGGACTTGGGGGTGCTGCTGGAGGAGAAGCTCAACAGGAGCCAGCAGTGTGCACTTGCAGCCCAGAAAGCCAAGCAGAGCCTGGGCTGCATCAGGAGAAGTGTGGCCAGCAGGGCCAGGGAGGTGATTCTCCCCCTCTACTCTGCTCTGCTGAGACCCCACCTGGAGTCCTGCATCCAGTTCTGGAGCCCCCATTGCAAGAGGGATGTGGAGATGCTGGAGTGTGTCCAGAGAAGGGCCAGGAGGATGCTGAGAGGGCTGGAGCAGCTCTGCTGTGAGGACAGACTGAAAGAGTTGGGGCTGTTGAGTCTGCAGAAGAGGAGACTCCCAGGTGACCTTCTTGTGGCCTTCCAGGATCTGAAGGGGGCCTCCAAAAAAATCTGGGGAGGGACTTTTTAGGCTGTGAGGGAGTGCCAGGACTAGGGGGAATGGAGCAAAGCTGGAGGTGGGGAGATTGAGAGTGGCTGTGAGGAGGAAGTTGTTGATCATGAGAGTGGTGAGAGGCTGAGAGGGCTGGAGCAGCTCTGCTCTGAGGACAGACTTGGAAGAGTTGGGGCTGTTGAGTCTGCAGAAGGGGAGGCTCCCAGGTGACCTTCTTGTGGCCTTCCAGGATCTGAAGGGAGCCTACAAAAAAAGCTGGGGAGGGACTTTTTAGGCTGTCAGGGGGTGACAGGACTAGGGGGAATGGAGCAAAGCTGGAGGTGGGGAGATTCAGCCTGGCTGTGAGGAGGAAGTTGTTGAGCATGAGAGTGGTGAGAGGCTGGAATGGGTTGCCCAGGGAGGTGGTTGAGGCCCCATGGCTGGAGGTGTTTAAGGCCAGGCTGGATGAGGCTGTGTGCAGGCTGCTCTAGGGTAGGGTGTCCCTGCCCATGGCAAGGGGGATTGGAACTAGATGATCCTTGTGGTCCCTTCCAACTCTGACTGATTCTATGATTTAGGTCCCTACCTAAATACAAGCATGGAAAACACACCAGGCTTCATACACAGCCTGGTGATGGTTGTTCAGCCAAAACACAGATGCCTTCCTCTCTAAATTCATCCAACTTCCTTCTCAGGGCAGAAGGCACACACATGTGGATACCTCACCTCAAAGGACAGCTTTTTCTCTCACCTTTCCACTCCACATCTCTCTCTCATGTAACCAACAAGCAGGGTTCTCATGGGGAAGGAAGGAGGCCTGGGCTCCGGTCAGGGTGCCCACAACTTGCTTTCTATCCTGGTAACACGATAAAAGCCTCTTTTAGGGCCTTTGATGGCTGGAGAAAGGAAGAAAGAAAAAAGCCTGAAAGCTTACCACTGAAAAAGACATTTTCCTCCGGGTCTGAATCACCAGCACAGCTTTTTGGTCCTTGAAGAAATTCACTAATCCAAGGGAACAGACTCAAGGCCAAAATCAGATCGTATTATCCAGGTTATCAGCAGGGCACCCTGCAGAGATGCAGCCAAGAATGATTTCCTCCTCCTTCTCCTTTGCCTGCTGAAGCATGACAGAGAGAAAGACTCTGCCTTTTTTTCTTTTTTTTTTCTTTAGGGAAATTAATTAGATTTTTTTTTTAAAGAGGCTTGGATTTAAAATCAATTTCCCAATTAAAAAGCATAGGGTTGAGAGTTGGCACAGGGTTTAAGCTGGGTCTGTTTGTTTGCATTAAGGGATCGATGCACAAACCCCAACTGCTGTGGTTGTCACTCTTCTGACAAGAAGAACTTTGCAGGTAACCTTTGGGGGGAACTGCTTTTCCCTGCTCAAAACCAGTTTAAAAGAGGATCAGAGAGTAAAAGACAATGCTGCTGCCAAGTCAGACTGCACCAGGCAGCTGATACTGGAAGGTGTTGTGCAGCACTGACCACCTCCTGCAGAGGAGCAAGGAAAACCTCTAATGAACCACAGGCTAGCACAGGAGGATGCTCTGATGTGTACAAAGGGACTGCTTGGCACCAAATTTCACAGAATCATAGAATCAACCAGGTTGGAATAGACCTCCAAGCCCATCCAGTCCAATCCAGCACCCAGCCCTGTCCAATCAACTAGATCACAGAATCACAGAATCAACCAGGTTGGAATAGACCCCTAAGATCATCCAGTCCAACCTAGCACCCAGCCCTATCCAATCAACACAGAATCATAGAATCAAGCAGGTTGGAAGAGACCTCCAAGCTCAGGCACTCCAACCTAGCACCCAGACCTGCCCAATCAACCAGACCATGGCACTAAGTGCCTCAGCCAGGCTTGGCTTCAACACCTCCAGTAATGACAACTCCACCACCTCCCTGGGCAGCTCATTCCAATGCCAATCACTCTCTCTGACAACAACTTCCTCCTAACAGCCAGCCTAGACCTCTCCTGGCACAACTTCAGACTCTGTCCCCTTGTTCCCTTGCTGTTTGCCTGGCAGAAGAGACCAACCCCACCTGGCTACAGCCTCCCTTCAGGTAGTTGGAGACAGCAATGAGGTCAGCCCTGAGCCTCCTCTTCTGCAGGCTGCACACCTCCAGCTCCCTCAGCCTCTCCTCATTCTCCTAGAATCATAGAACGGTGGGGGTGGAAAGAATCTCTGGAGATCATCCAGTTTAACTCCTCTGATAGAGCAGGGGCACCCACAGGAGCTTGCCCAGGATGTTCATGTTCAGCTGAGTCTGGAATCTTTCCAGAGAAAGAGACTCTACAACCTCTCTGGGCAGCCTGCTCCAGGGCTCTGGCATCTTCACACCAAAGAAGTTGTTCCTCCTGTTCAGATGGAACCTCCTGGGTTCCAGTTTGTGCCTGTTGCCCCTTGTCCTGTCACTGGGCACCATCAAAATAAGCCCAGCCCCATCCTCTTGTTCCACACTCTTCAGCTATTGATCAGATTCCCTCTCAGGCTGCTCTTCTCCAGCCTAATCAGCCCCAGGTCCCTCAGCTTTTCCTTCTCACAGAGATTCTCCAGGCCCCTTAGCATCTTTCACTCTCTCCAGTATTTCCCTATCCCTCTTGAACTTTGGAGCCCAGAATTGAGCCCAGTACTCTAGGTGTGGCCTCACAAGGGCAAAGTAGAGGAGGAGGAGAAGGTAGTGGACACCTACAGCACCTACTCTTTACCCAGCTCCCTCTGCTCACTTCTGCAAGAATTATTTCAGGTCTAGACTTTCTTATCTCCTCCAAACAGAGCTTGACCTCTACTGTATTTGCAGCAAGTCCTATTACTCTGGGGTGATTCAGAGCTAGAAGCTGATTATTTTAAGGCAGGAAGGAGCATTCAGGCTTCTTCAGTGTTTACAGCTTTTATCTCAGGAAAATCCACCTGCACTAGCTTCAAAACCAGATACAATCTCCTAGCAAAGCCTGCTCTGCTCAACATCCCCTGCTACTAACAAGTCCCTGTGTGCACTGGGAGTGTCCACCCTGGAGAGCAGGACCTCTGGGAACAGCTGTAAAGGTTTTCCACCAGTTTAATCTGGCCTGAGATTCTGGCTTAAGAAAGGAGCTCTAGAGACAAGCCTGAGTCTGACAGCACAGCACATGGCTGTGTTGAACAGGGTCATGCAGCCAGTTAGATCAATGCTTCCATCATCTTGACTCTGCAGCACATGACAGCAGCCACCAACGTGTGCACACAGCAAAGCAAAGATCATGCAAAGGGAAGGAGGAAGGAAAGAAGGCTAAAAAAAACCCTATTTATATCTTTTTTCATGTACTTTCATGCCCACAGCACAGAAAGGTCATTCATGGTGGTGTTTCCATCTGCTTCCAGGCTTCAGGGAATCACAGAATCATAGAATCAACCAGGTTGGAAAAGACATCCAAGCTCATCCAGCCTAACCATTGTGTAGGGCTGGGTGCTAGGTTGGACTGGATGAACTTGGAGGTCTCATCCAACCTGGTCGATTCTATGATTCTAACCTAGCACCCAGCCCTCTACAATCAACCAGACCATGGCACTAAGTGCCTCAGGCCAGGATTTGCTTCAACACCTCCAGGCACAGCAACTCCACCACCTCCCTGGGCAGCCCATTCCAATGCCAATCACTCTCTCTGACAACAACTTCCTCCTAACATCCAGCCTAGACCTCCCCCAACCAAAACTTGAGACTCTGTCCCCTTCTTCTCTTGCTGCTTGCCTGGCAGAAGAGACCAACCCCACCTGGCTACAGCCTCCCTTCAGGGAGTTGTAGGCAGCAATGAGGTCAGCCCTGAGCCTCCTCTTCTCCAGGCCAAACACCCCCAGCTCCCTCAGCCTCTCCTCACAGGGCTGTGCTCCAGGCCCCTCACCAGCTTCAGTGCCCTTCTCTGGACACCTTCCAGAACCTCAACATCTCTCTTGAATTGAGGAGCCCAGAACTGGACACAGCACTCAAGGTGTGGCCTGAGCAGTGCTGAGTCCAGGGGCAGAATAACCTCCCTTGTCCTACTGGTGACACAGAGAGATTTTGTCTCCTGCCACTGCAACATAATGTGGATGGTAGATGCTGGTCAATGAGGCAAATGGTATTCAGCTCAATCCATTCATAGAATCCTAGAATTGTTGGGGTTGGAAAAGATCTCCAAGATCATCAAGTCCAACCATCAACCCAACAGCACCATGGCCATTCAACCATGCCCTAAAGTTCACAACCCCAGGGATGGTGACTCCATTACTTCCCTGGGCAGCCTGTTCTAATGCCTGACCACTCTTGTAGGAAAGACATTGTTCCTAATATCCAACCTAAACCTCCCCTAGTGCAACTTGAGGCCAATTCCTCTCCTTCAAGCTCCTGCAGTGCAGGAGATACAGTGTTAGAAGAGCATGCTGACTGCTTCTTCTGGCAAGGGGCTGGGTTGGGCTTCCTCTGGCAAGTGGGGAACTACCTCTGTAGCCCAAACACTTGCATGGAGCTACCCAAGATATAATGAGAGGGACAAGGAATGGGAACAAGATACAGTGTTAGAAGAACATGCTGACTGCTTCTTCTGGCAAGTGGGGAACTGCCTCTGTGGCCCAAACACTTGCATGGAGCTACCCAAGATATAATGAGAGGGACAAGGAATGGGAACAAGATACAGTGTTAGAAGAACATGCTGACTGCTTCTTCTGGCAAGTGGGGAACTGCCTCTGTGGCCCAAACACTTGCATTGAGCTACCCAAGATATAATGAGAGGGACAAGGAATGGGAAGAAGCGGCAAGCTGAAGACACAAATTGAAGAACAGTTGTGCAGGAAAGGCAGGAGATGGAGCAAAGACAACTTGGAGGGAGGAAAAGCACTGGAGTAAGTAGCAGCAAGCATTGCTGAGGGAGAGCCTGAGGGCGAGGAGATGTTGGAAAGCCATCACAATGAAGTAAGGTTGTTGGAGGAGGGAGTGCTAGGGGTTGGCATCCGAATGAAATGAGACTGCACACAGCCAGCCTCCAAGTCTTTTAGGGTTTCTCAGAGCCTTGGCACCACCAGAGAGGATTTGACGAGCTGAAAAAAACCCTCACCTTGGATTTTAAAAAGTGTCTATCTCCTGCAGCCCAAGAGGGAGGAGAGGAGGAGGGAGGAGAAGTGTGAACACCCCATACAAAATGCAAGGGAAGGAAGGAAATCAGGAGACATGCCAGAACCCCAAGCTTGACTCACACTGATTGATGGGAATAAAGTGGGTTTGCCTGTAATTGCCTGCTTCCCACACTTACACCCAGCCCACCCTTTAGCCTTCCTCATTCAAAGAACTCCTACTTCTAGGTGAACCATTCCACCAAAGCTTGAGAAGACAACAGGGCTCCCTACAATACACAGAACACAAGCACAGAATGGGTTGGGTTGGAAGAGACTTGCTAAGGGGATCCAGCTCCAAACCCCTGCACTCACCAGCGACAGCTGCAACTAGAGCAGGTTGCTCAGAGCCCCAAACAACTTCACCTGGAGTGGTTCCAGGGATGAGGTATCTACCACTTCTCTGGGCAACCTGGGCCAGTGTCTAACCACCCACAGTGTAAACCATTCCTTCCTTCTCTCCAGACTGAATTTCCCTCTTTTAATCTCGAACCACCACCCCTTCTCCTGCCAAAACAGGGCCTGCTCAAAAGTCTCTCCTCAGCTTTCTGACTGGCTGCTTTAAGTACTGAACCACGTCCAGAGAAGGGCCAGGAGGATGCTCAGAGGGCTGCAGCAGCTCTGCTGTGAGGACAGACTGAAAGAGTTGGGGCTGCTCAGTCTGCAGAAGAGGAGGCTCCCAGGTGACCTTCTTGTGGTCTTCCAGTATCTGAAGGGGGCCTCCAAAAAAGCTGGGGAGGGACTTTTTAGGGCTACGAGGGAGTGCCAGGACTAGGGGGAATGGAGCAAAGCTGGAGGTGGGGAGGTGCAGCCTGGCCATGAGGAGGAAGTTGTTGAGCCTGAGAGTGGTGAGAGGCTGGAATGGGTTTCCCAGGGAGGTGGTTGAGGCCCCATGGCTGGAGGTGTTTCAGGCCAGGCTGGATGAGGCTGTGGCCAGGCTGCTTTAGGGTAGGGTGTCCCTGGGCATGGCAGGGGGGTTGGAACTGGCTGATCCTTGTGGTCCCTTCCAACCCTGACTGATTCTATGATTCTATAATTCTGGACATCAGCAAATGTATCTAGAGGTGCTGGACATGGACACACAAACCAGTGGACTGTATCAAAGGAAAAATCAGTGAGGTTACAGATGTTAACAGGTGCCTACAACTAGCTGAAGGGAGGCTGTAGCCAGGTGAGGTTGGTCTCTTCTCCCAGGCAAGCAGCAACAGAACAAGGGGACAGAGTCTGAAGTTGTGCCAGGGGAGGCCTAGGCTGGATGTTAGGAGGAAGTTGTTGTCAGAGAGAGTGATTGGCATTGGAATGGGCTGCCCAGGGAGGTGGTGGAGTCGCTGTGCCTGGAGGTGTTGAAGCAAAGCCTGGCTGAGGCACTTAGTGCCATGGTCTGGTTGATTGTAGAGGGCTGGGTGCTAGGTTGGACTGGATGAGCTTGGAGGTCTCTTCCAAACTACTTGATTCTATGATTCTATGTTTTTTCCCCCCATACTACACCTGCTACTCCAGCACTTTCTTCCTTCAGCCTCTCTTAAGGAAACCCATCCCTCATGTTTCTATCTTCTTGACGAGTGTGGCAAGCAGAGAAAGAGAGGGGATTTTGACCATTTACTCTGCTCTCATCAGACCCCACCTCTAACTGCATCCAGTTCTGCTGTCTCCATGAAAAGAAGCACTCAGAGATGTTGGAGTGAGTCCGGGGGAGGGCCACAAGAGTGATCCAAGAGCTGGTCCACCTCTGCTGTGAGGATAGGCTGAGGCAGCTGGGGTTGTTCAGCCTGGAGAAGAGAAGGCTTCAGGGGGACCTCAGAGCTGCCTTCCAATACCTGGAGGGAGCCTACAGGAAGCTGCAGAGGGACTTTTCATATGGATGTCTAGTGACAAGGCAAGGGGGAATGGTTTGAAGCTGAGGAAGAGTAGGTTTAGAGTGAATCTTGGGAAGAAGTTCTTCAGTACAAGGGCGGTGAGACTCTGGAATAGGTTGCCCAGAGAGATTGTGGATGTCTCCTTGCTGGAGGTGTCCAAGGCCAGGCTGGATGGGGCACTGAGTAGCCAAGTCTAGCTGAGAGGTGTCCCTGCCCATGGTGGGGGAGTTGGAGCAGATGATCTCTAAAGTCCCTTCCAACCTAAGCCATTCTATGATTCCATGCTTGAGTGTAGGGACTGCTGTGGTCCCACCTAACTCCCAGGGCTGGAAACTAAGATAAGCCAAATCACTAGCACTCAGCTCAGCTTTTTGATCCAGATGTCCCTCCAAACACCTGGGGAGGATCCTCCAGCTTCAGGAGAAGGAAGTCTCTGTGCTGAAACTTCTACAAAGTTACTGCTTCCACAGGAGATGGAGATACTAATGAAAGCTCAATTTTCAGTGACAAAATTCCCAGAATAACTCAGAGTCCCAAGGGGGAAACAAGCTGAAGGACAAAGTGGCATGAGAGTGCTGGAGGGGATGAGAGAGCTCATGCAGCAGCTCTGCCATCACCACCACTTCAGATGCCCCGAGATGACATTATCACTTTTATCCTCATCTCTCCTCTCCAATTCCCAGAGAGTTCAGTCACAGAAGCAGTTTTTAGAGGGACAAGCACAAGTGCACTTTAACAGCATGATGGCCACTGCCTGCAGGCACTGGTGTAGCTAAAAGCAGCAGTGACAGCCTCAGGAGAAGCACAGAGCAGCCTTAGCTGGGGCGAGGCTGCTGGAAACGCCATTGGAATGGGCTGCCCAGGGAGGTGGTGGAGTAGCCATCCCTGGAGCTGTTCAAGAACAGACTGGATGAGGCACTTAGTGCCATGGTCTGGTTAATTGGACAGGGCTGGGTGCTGGCTGATCTCAGAGGTCTCTTCCATCCTGCTTGATTCTATGATTCTATGACCCTAAGGTCTGGCCCTCAACCACACTGACATGGTGCAACTCGTCCCCTCCACTCTAGATGAAATTTATTCACTTGATTATTTGGACAAGAAGAAATGGCCTCAAGTTGTGTCAGGGGAGAGTTGGGTTGGAGATGAGGAGAAATTTCTTCACTGAAGGAGTGGTCAAGCATTGGAACAGGCTGCCCAGGGAAGTGGTAAAGTCACCATCCCTGGTGATGTGTGGAAAAAATGTGTGGACATGGCACTCTGGGACATGCTTTAATGGCCACGGTGGAGTGTTGGGGTGATGGTTGGACTGGATGATCTTAGAGGTTTTTTCCAACTCTAATCATAGAATCAACCAGGTTGGAAGAGACCTCCAAGCTCATGCAGACCAACCTAGCACCCAGCCCTGTCCAATCAACATAGAATCAGAGAATCAACCAGGTTGGAAGAGACCTCCAAGCTCAGCCAGTCCAACCTAGCACCCAGCCCTGGCCAATCAATATAAAATCACAGAATCATAGAATCCAAGCTCATCCAGTCCAACCTGTCACCCAGCCCTATCCAATCAACATAGAATCAGAGGATCAACCAGGTTGGAAGAGACCTCCAAGAGCAAATGATTCCATGATCTGAGGAGTTAAAGGAGCATAGCACAGGTGCCCCACTACCACCTTATTTCCCTCTCCCTAAGCCATTCTGAAGTCTCAGCCTTCCTGATTGCCAAAGGACTATGTTTAGAAGCTCACTACCTCCTCTTTCTTTTTCTTCTTCTTCATTTCAATATTTTCTGAAGCCTATTTTTTGGTTCCCTGCTGTCTTCATGGACACACCTCAGCTGCAAAACGCTGTTTCAATGACATATCATTCATCCAAGGCCTGAGAGGGAGCAAGGAAATTGTTCTCTCACTCCACAAATAAGAGCAGGAAAGCCAATATTCCCTCCTGGTCCTGCTGTTTCATTAAACTAATTTTATGCATGAGGTGAGATTGCATCTTTCCTAAAAAATAATAATAATAACAGCAATAATGAATACATTTTTCTCTGGTGACAGCGTCAGCCGTGGCATTTCACTTTGCCACCAAGCAGATATTGCAGGAGAGAACATCTGAGAAGTATCTAAATGCACCAAGAACAGCTTGAATCAGCAGCTCAAGGGATCTGTGGGGGCTTTCTGGGTCATTCTGGAGTAAAAAGGTTAAGGAATCACACCACAGAATCATAGGATTTTAAAGGTTGGAAAGGACCTCCAAGATCATCGAGTCCAACCAGCAGCCTCCCACCACCATGGTCATTAAACCACATCCCCAAGTGCCATGTCCACAGATTGCTTCAACATCTCCAGGGATGCTGACCCCCACCACCTCCCTGGGCAGCCTGCTCCAATCCCTGACAGCAAACAAACTGTTCCTAAGCTCCAGTATAAACTTCCCCTGGCACAACTTGAGGCCATTTCCTCTCATTCTATCACTAGGGAGAAGAGACCAAACCTCACCTCACTCCAACCTCTTTTCAGCTAATAAAGAGCAATGAGCTCTCCTCTCAGTTCCCTCTTGTCCAGACCGAACAACACCAGTTCTCTCAGCCTGTCCTCCTAAGGCACAAACCAGCTTCCAGAGGCATTTTCCCCCCCTCAATTCTGAAGGTGAGTTGAGCCCTACCAGATCCACCTGCATGGCTGGATTGAGTGAGCAAACTCTGACCCATAGAAGCAGGTATTCAAAGGTGCTAACTTGGTTCAGAGAAATAGAATTGTTTTGTTTGGAAAACACCTCCAAGATCACTGAGTCCAGCTGGCAAGCTAAGACCACCTAAGACCAACCTAAGACCATGGCCATTAAACCATGTCCCCAACGTGCCATGTCCACAGGTTGCTTGAGCACCTGGCAAAACCATAATCCTTCACAAGTCCCAGACATGACTGAAAAGGGATGCCAGACACCACCTCAGTGAAAAAAAGAAGTCATAGCCAAAGTGAGGATGGGATCTCCAATCCCCACATCACCTGCAGAGAGCTCAAGGGTTGGTCCCCTTCCCAAAACTCCAGTTACAATGAAGAAGGGGAGGTGGGAAGAGAAATAAATACATCAAGTCCTTGCAGAAATACCAAGAAATTAGCTTTTGGGGGCACACTGAAAGGAGATCCCTCAGGAGACAGTCTGGCTTTGCAATGCAAGAAGGACAGAAGGGGGGGGATAAAAAGCTTTTAGCACCTGTTTGCTTGCACTTATAAATAAGAAAAGAGGCAGCTGTGGTTAGAGAGAACAGTAGACACTTATCTCCCCTTCAGCCCTCTTTGCTGTCCCCTCTATGAACCTCATGCTTCATGAGGGCTGCAGCCAGGAAAGCTGGAGGTGAGAGAGGTGGGAAAAGGCAAAAAGAATCACATCCTGCTTCCTAAGGAAGCCCCTGATCACAGATGCAGAGCAGATTCCCAGCAAGGAAAGCTGAGGGACATATCACCTCTAATTACAGGGCAGGAGCCACGGATACAACAGCTGAATTAAAAGCAGTGAGAAGTCCAAAGCAGAAAAGCAGAGCTTGAGCACAGCCCAATCGATGTCCCCGTGGCACTCAACCTTTGACCAGCCCTTGAACCTGGTTTGCATTGCCATTGCTCAGCAATGGACTGCATCACTTCCCTTAGAACAGACCTTTAAGATCAACCAGTCAAACCACTCTCTAACTCTACCAAGCCTGGTGCTAATCCTTGTCCCTCGGCACCACATTTCTGCCTCTTTTAAACATCTGCAGGGATGGGGATTCCACCACCTCCCTGAGGAGCCTGTTCCAGTCTTTGAGAACCATTTCAGTGAAGAATTTTCTTCTGATATCCAACCTAAATCTCTTCTGCTGCAACTCGAGGCCATTTCCTCTTGTCCTATCACTTGTTACTAGGGAGACCAACACCCACCTTGCTCCAACCTCCTTTCAGGGACCTGTAGAGAATCAGAAGGTCTCCCCTCATCCTCCTTTCATCCAGGCTGAACAAACCCAGCCACACCTCACCAGTCCTGCTCTCCAGACCTTTCACCATCTTTCTTGTCTTTCTCCAGACCTGTTTCAGCACCTCAGTGTGCTTCTTGTAGTGAGGGCCCCAAAACTGAACCCAGAATTTGAGGTGTTGTCCTTACCAGTGTCAAGTACAGGGGGGAATGTCCACGAACACACAGGACTTCATGCACCCAAGGAGATGATTAGGGCTTAGAGTAACACTGAGCATGCAGCTCTCCATGTCAGCAAGTCATAGGAAGAGTCATTTCTCCACAAGCAGGGATGGAAGATGCTTCTCCCAGTATTAGTTTCCAGTATGAGCATGCAGCTCTCCATGCCAGCAAGTCATAGGAAGAGTCTTTTCTCCACAATCAGGGATGGAGATACTTCCCCCCACCATTAGTTTCCAGGACTGACTGTGTTTAGCATGGCTGATACAGTGTAGTGGCTCCCGAGAGCTGTTAGTAGCAAGGTTGCAGGCACTGCTGCTGCTGATTAATGAACTGAACACGCTCTGCTCAGGTAGGACATCCTGCCCTTTGACACCCAGCACAAAAGGTCATGGACCACAGGTCCCTTCAGACAGAGGCCAGAATAAACCAGCTATTTCAGAGCATAGAGTCACAGAATCATAGAAGAGTGTTGGTTGAAAGAGACCTTTAAGATCGGCCAGTCCAACCATTAACCCAGCATTGCCAGCTCACCACTAAAACACAGCCCTGTGAGGAGAGGCTGAGGGAGCTGGGGGTGTGCAGCCTGCAGAAGACAAGGCTCAGGGCTGACCTCACTGCTGTCTACAACTCCCTGAAGGGAGGCTGTAGCCAGGTGGGGTTGGGCTCTTCTGCCAGGCAACCACCAACAGAAGAAGGGGACAGAGTCTGAAGTTGTGGCAGGGGAGGTCTAGGCTGGCTGTTAGGAGGAAGTTGTTGGCAGAGAGAGTGATTGGCACTGGAATGGGCTGCCCAGGGAGGTGGTGGAGTCGCTGTCCCTGGAGGTGTTGAAGCAAACCCTGGATGGGGCACTTAGTGCCATGGTCTGGTTGATTGGGCAGGGCTGGGTGCTAGGCTGGACTGGCTGAGCTTGGAGGTCTCTTCCAATCTGCTTGATCCTGTGATTCTACGGTTTTCCCCCCCCCATACTACACCTGCTACTCCAGCACTTTCTTCCTGCAGCCTCTCTTAAGGAAACCCATCCCTCATGTTCCCATTTTCTTGAGGCTGCATCAAGAGGAGTGTGGCAAGCAGAGAAAGAGAGGGGATTTTGACCATTTACTCTGCTCTCATCAGACTCCACCTCTAATACTGCGTCCAGTTCTGCTGTCTCCATGAAAAGAAGCACACAGAGATGTTGGAGTGAGTCCAGGGGAGGGCCACAAGGGTGATCCAAGAGCTGGAGCACCTCTGCTGTGAGGATAGGCTGAGGGAGCTGGGGTTGTTCAGCCTGGAGAAGAGAAGGCTTCAGGGGCATCTTAGAGCTGGTTGATTATATGGTTCTAAACCATGCCCTTCAGCACTACATCTACATAGTTCTTTAATCCCCCCAGGTATTTTACACAGAAAGGTATCCTGAGCACCTCCTCCACCTGCCACCATGAGCAGCCAAGGCCTTTTATGAGGTGTTTATGACCCACAACCACATCAGAGCAATCTTGCAGCTGTAGCCTTCAGACCTTAACACCAAAGAAACACAGCTGAATCAATGTGGTCCACAGCAGACCTCCCAGCATCTTTGATGCCCTGTATCACTTGGCTTTGCATCATCATTTGCTATTGAGATATTGGAAGGTGTCCAGAGAAGGGCAATGAAGCTGGTGAGGGGCCTGGAGCACAGCCCTGTGAGGAGAGGCTGAGGGAGCTGGGGGTGTTTGGCCTGCACAAGAGGAGGCTCAGGGCTGACCTCGTTGCTGCCTCCAAGTACCTGAAGGGAGGCTGTAGCCAGGTGGGGTTGGTCTCTTCTGCTAGGCAACTATCAACAGAACAAGGGGACACAGTCTCAAGTTTTACCAGGGGAGGTCTAGGCTGGATATTAAGAGGCAGTTGTTGGCAGAGAGAGTGATTGGCATTGGAATGGGCTGCCCAGGGAGGTGGTGGAGTCACCGTACCTGGAGGTGTTGAAGCAAAGCCTGGCTGAGGCACTTAGTGCCATGGTCTGGTTGACTGGACTGGGTGCTAGGTTGGACTGGATGAGCTTGGAGATCTCTTCCAACCTAATTGATTCTATGATTCTATGATCTAGCAGGAGAGACTTGTGAAGAGAACAATGTCCTGGATGATAACAAGCAACAGATACAGACACTGAAGAGGAGGAATAGGTGCAGAATAATTTCTCACTGCTTACTACAGGGGGAGTTGATTAGATGACCTCTGGATGTCCCTTCCAACTCTGTACATTCTATGATTCTATTGTATGATTTGCAAGCCTGGTTCTCTGGTCACACAAAGGACAGCAGGCCACTGCAGCACACACAACAAGATCTTGGTTCTCCCCATCCTGTGAGGCACCCCAGAAATTCCTGGCCTGCAGGACAGAGCCAAGGATGTTTGCACCCATCAGTGCTTCACAGGTGAGGAGCGCTTCAGACTACACCTACCCTGAGCTCTTGCTCCTCATTCCCACTTGAGAGCAAGGGTGAGGAACAAAGCTGGAAGATTTAAGTCCTTCTAACATGAAGGGCTATGGGAGGTTTAGGTTGGACATGAGGAATGAGGGTTGTCAAGCCCTGGACCAGGCTGCCCAGGGCAAGTGGTGGAGGTCCCACCCCTGGAGGGATTCCAAAGCCATGTAGATGTGGTGCTGAGGGACATGGCTTAGTGGTGACCTCTTGATGTTGGGTTAATAGTTTGATTTGATGATCTTAAATATCTCTTCCAACCCAAACCATTTTATGGTTCTATTGTTCCACTCTGGTGCAGAGACTCAAGCAAGCCTATGCCAAAGATCTGCCACCATGCCTGCAAAAGGCAACAAATGCAACCAGTGCTAGGGGAGCAAACTCACCTGTCAATGCCTGGCTTCACTCCTCGAGAGGAAAACTGCCTCTGACAGCCTAGCAAGTGTGGCAGTGAAGCTGTGGAGCAACGCCAAGGAGCTGTGACCTCCAAGTCCTGTTGAGGAGACCAGTCCTTGGCCAGCAGGATGGAAAAGCAGGTGTCTGCAGGCAGCGGCGGTCCCGGATGGAGTCAGCCTCCTGGCTAATTCCACTAACACAGGGAGAGAAGACACACCATCAGCTATTCCCTGGATATTTTTAGTACCTGATGACTTTCCTGGAAGCAAGCCATGGTGGCAGGTCACAGAGATGACTGCAGAAGGGACAAGCATGGCCCCTCTGCCAGGACTGCACCGGCAGCAATGGATGCCAGCCTGATAAATCTGAGCATGGTCTCCAGCAGCAATTACTCCATCCTCCTCCCTTCCCCCCTTCACAGGCAGAGCAGCAGCCAGCACCAGCACCACGGCTCCTCACCACCCTCTCTGTTCCTGCAGAGCCCCAGAGGGCACACAGGGCTGGCATCTCATGACCAAGGACAAGAGCCAGTAATCATTACCGAAGAGGGAGATAAGTCTAGTCCCAGGCTGAGCTGGCAGCTGCACTGCTGTATCTGCAAGTCACTCATACCCACCGGCCACGGCGACCACTTCCCATAGCCCTGATCAACATAGAAGTCATCCTGGCATCTCCTAGACTGCTGCTGGCCGTCAGCAGAGGGAGTCAACACTTCACTGGGGATTAGGCTGGAAATTAATGACGGTTTCCTTTACCCTACCAGAGAGATGCAGTGGAGAGGCAAGAAGAGGGCAGCTCAGCTGAGAGGAGTTGAGCCTGGTTTTCCACCTCATCTAACACATTTCCCCCCAAAACACTCTTTAGGACAGCGTCTCAGAAGCAGTGTACTGGGGTAAGGGCAGTGGGAGGAGGAGGAGGTGGTGAGGACTGGGCCAGCTGCAGCAGATGGAAGAGCAGCTGGAGTTGAGCAGTGTTGCCTTTGGGTTTGGGTTACCAAGGAATTAGGGAATTCCTCTCTGCTTGCTCTCAGGAGGCTGCAGGCAGGAATGCTCCTGTGAATTGCACAACAGGGTTTGGATGGGAACACCTTCATGTCATGGGATCATAGAACCATTTCCATTGAGAAAGACCTTGAAGATCATCCAGTCCAACCATTCTCTAACTCTATCAAGGCTGGTGCTAAACCACACCCCTCACCACCACATCTTTTACACACCTCCAGGTGTAGGGATTCAGGCACCTCCCTGAGCAGCCTGATCCAATGCTTGAGAACCCTTTCAATGAAAAAGTTACCTCCAACACCCAACCTAGACCTTTCCTGACACAACTTGATTCCATCTCTTCTCATCCTATCACAAGGAGAGCAAACCAACCCCCACCTCACCCCAACTTCACTCCTTTCAGGAAGCTGTAGAGAGAAAGAAGGTCTCCCCTCAGCTTCTCTTTCTCCAGGCAGTGACCCATCCATGAGTTCTAGGCAGTCAGCTGACCCAAGTGTGACAGTACATCCTGAAATCGTGCCAGGGGAGGTTGAGTTGGGATATTGGGAACAACTTCATCCCTGTAAGACTGGTTAGGCATTGGAACAGGCTGCAAAGGGAGGTGGTGGAATCATCATCCTTGGAGGTGTTCAAGAAACCTCTGGCCATGGCACCTGGATAGATTGTTTAATGGCCAAGGTGGACTCGGGTCAAGAGTTGGACTCAATCATAGAATCAAGCAGGTTGGAAGAGACCTCCAAGCTCAGCCACTCCAACCTAGCACCCAGCCCTCTACAATCAACCAGACCATGGCACTAAGTGCCTCAGCCAGGATTTGCTTCAACACCTCCAGGCACAGCGACTCCACCACCTCCCTGGGCAGCCCATTCCAATGCCAATCACTCTCTCTCCCAACAACTTCCTCCTAACATCCAGACTAGACCTCCCCTGACACAACTTCAGACTCTGTCCCCTTCTTCTCTTGCTGCTTGCCTGGCAGAAGAGACCAACCCCACCTGGCTACAGCCTCCCTTCAGGGACTTGTAGACATCAATGAGGTCAGCCCTGAACCTCCTCTTCTCCAGGCCAAACACCCCCAGCTCCCTCAGCCTCTCCTCACAGGGCTGTGCTCCAGGACCCTCACCAGCTTCAGTGCCATTCTGTGGACACCTTCCAGCACCTCAACATCTCTCTTGAATAGAGGAGCCCAGAACTGGACACAGCACTCGAGCTGTGGCCTGAGCAGTGCTGAGTACAGGGGCAGAAGAACCTCCCTTGTCCTGCTGGCCACACTCTTCCTGAGCCAGCCCAGGATGCCATTGGCTCTGCTGCCCACCTGGGCACTCTGCTGCCTCATCTTCAGCTCCTCTCTACCAGCACCCCCAGCTCCCTTTCTGCCTGGCTGCTCTCAGCCACTCTGTCCCCAGCCTGTAGTGCTGCTTGGGGTTGTTGTGGCCAAAGTGCAGAACCCTGCACTTGGTCTTGTTCAATCTCATCCCATTGGCCTCTGCCCACCCATCCAGCCTGGCCAGGTCCCTCTGCAGGGCTCTCCTACCCTCCAACAGCTCCACAGCTGCTCCTAGCTTGGTGTCATCTGCAAACTTACTGATGCTGGACTCAATCCCCTAACTAGAAAAAGCACTCTGGATCTTCCCAAAATTCAGCTGCTCCCCATAAGACTCATGCTCTAGACTCATATTATATCATCCTAATAACTAGAAAATGCACTCTGGAGCTTCCCAAAATCTGGATTCATAAGACCAAATTCCTTCTGCAACCAAATCAGAATCACAAGCATCCATAAGAGGACAAAATAAACCCCAAACAAGCTGCAGCCAGCAAAGCTTTGTTGGGTATTCTGTAGGCTTTCTGGATTATCTAAAGAAATCTTTTTAGCAAGGTAGTTGAAATAGTGGCTCTGCAGGGGAATTCAAAGCCTGCCTGTGTGTGTTTTGGGCACCTAATTCCTGTCAGGGTGTTCCAAAAGCCTGCCTTCATTTGTATTCACCTGGTGTCTGTGCTTAACTAGCCTCAGCCACAAACAGGCTCCATCAGAGAGTCAAAACCAGCACCTCCTGAGGAGGGGGGCAAAGCTTTGTGCTAGTGCTTCCACAGCTCCTCTAAGTGCATCTGTTTGAACCTTGCTCTGCCTTCATTTCCTCTCAATTATGCATTTAAGTTACCATTATCCACCTTACCTCACGGGGGAGGCAGGGGGGAGGTGGAAGTTCTCAGGCAGCCAAAATAAAAGGCTGTGGTGCTGCACCTCATTTCCCACCTTAGTGCCTCACATCTCACAGAATGACAGAAGAGTAAGGGTTGGAAGTGACCTCTCAAGCCTGAGTCCAAGCCTCCTACCAAAGCAGGTTGACCTGGGACAGATCATATAGGAATGCATCCAAATGGGTCTTGAAACTCTCTGGAGAAGGAGACAGCACAAACTCTCTGGGATGCCTCTTCCAGGGCTCAGTCACCCTCACAGTAAAGAAGTTGTTCCTCATGTCCAGGTGGAACTTCCCATGTTCCAGTTTGTGACCTTTGCTCTGATCCATGTATTTCTAACCCCTCTAATGCCCACCTTTTCTATTCCCTTTCCCTGGTATTTAGAATCACAGAATCAAGCAGGTTGGATGAGACCTCCAAGATCAACCAGTCCAACCTAGCATCCAGCCCTCTACAGTCAGCCAGACCATGGCACTAAGTGCCTCAGCCAGGCTTTGCTTCAACACCTCCAGGCACGGTGACTCCACCACCTCCCTGGGCAGCCCATTCCAATGCCAATCACTCTCTCTGACAACAACTTCCTCCTAACAGCCAGCCTAGACCTGCCCCAGCACAACTTGAGACTCTGTCCCTTTGCTCTGTTGCTGCTTGCCTGGCAGAAGAGACCAACCCCACCTGGCTACAGCCTCCCTTCAGGTACTTGTAGACAGCAATGAGGTCAGCCCTGAGCCTCCTCTTTTCCAGGCTGCACACCCCCAGCTCCCTCAGCCTCTCCTCACAGGGCTGTGCTCCAGGGCCCTTACCAGCTTCAGTGCCCTTCTCTGGACATCTTCCAGCATCTCAACATCTCTCTGCTCCAGATCATCAATAAAGATATTGAACAGGACTTGGCCCAGCACTGATCCCTGGGGCACACTACTAATGACAGCTGCCAACTGGATGTGGCTCCATTCACCACCACTGTCTCATTTGATTCCTTTTCAGTTATTTCATTCTTTTTTGTTTTGTTTTGTTTTTTTTTTCAGTGAAGCAAACCAGAAAGGATATCAGAATCCATCAAAAAAAATCCTAAACAATACAACCAACCAAACTCATTTAGCAAAGAAATAATTTGCACACATGAAGGTATTTTTTTCCCTTCACGCTCAGACAGGTAATTGGGCTGCAGGTAAAACCGAATAAATCATTTATGGACTGATGAAGCCAGAGACTTCCTCAGCTAAGAGGGAAGGCTCTGTGCCCTGGGCATCATAGATCCTTAGAAATATTTCACTTGGAAAAGCCCTCTAAGATCATTGACAGATTCACTCTGATATGGGTCAAGAACTGGCTGGAGGGCCAGGCCCAGAGAGTGGTGGTGAATGGAGCCACATCCAGTTGGCAGCTGTCACTAGTGGTGTGCCCCAGGGATCAGTGCTGGGCCCAGTCCTCTTCAATATCTTTATTGATGATCTGGAGCAGGGGATTGAGTCCAGCATCAGTAAGTTTGCAGATGACACCAAGCTAGGAGCAGCTGTGGAGCTGTTGGAGGGTAGGAGAGCTCTGCAGAGGGACCTGGGCAGGCTGGATGGGTGGGCAGAGGCCAATGGGATGAGACTGAACAAGGCCAAGTGCAGGGTTCTGCACTTTGGCCACAACAACCCCAAGCAGCACTACAGGCTGGGGACAGAGTGGCTGAGAACAGCCAGGCAGAAAGGGACCTGGGGGTGCTGGGAGAGAGGAGCTGAAGATGAGGCAGCAGTGTGCCCAGGTGGGCAGGAGAGCCAATGGCATCCTGGGCTGGCTCAGGAAGAGTGTGGCCAGCAGGACAAGGGAGGTTCTTCTGCCCCTGTGCTCAGCACTGCTCAGGCCACAGCTTGAGTGCTGTGTCCAGTTCTGGGCTCCTCTATTCAAGAGAGCTGTTGAGGTACTGGAAGGTGTCCACAGAATGGCAAGGAAGCTGGTGAGGGGCCTGGATCAGAGCCCTGTGAGGAGAGGCTGAGGGAGCTGGGGGTGTTTGGCCTGCAGAAGAGGAGGCTCAGGGCTGACCTCATTGCTGTCTCCAACTACCTGAAGGGAGGCTGTAGCCAGGTGGGGTTGGTCACTTCTGCCAGGCAGCCAGCAACAGAAGAAGGGGACAGAGTCTGAAGTTGTGGCAGGGGAGGTCTAGGCTGGCTGTTAGGAGGAAGTTGTTGGCAGAGAGAGTGATTGGCATTGGAATGGGCTGCCCAGGGAGGTGGTGGAGTCACCGTGCCTGGAGGTGTTGAAGCAAAGCCTGGCTGAGGCACTTAGTGCCATGGTCTGGTTGATTGGACAGGGCTGGGTGCTAGGTTGGAGTGGCTGAGCTTGGAGGTCTCTTCCAATCTGTTTAATTCTATGATTCTGTGTTTGACACTGAGTATGGTGAGACACTTGCCCAGGTTGCCCAGAGAGGTGGTAGTTGTCTCATCCCTGGAACCATTCCAGGTTAGGTTATCTGGGGCTGTGAGCTGCTCTAGTTGCAATGCTCCCGTGTGGGAGTTGGACAAGATGTCTTTTAAAGGTCCCTCCCAACCTAAATCATTCCATCTCTGACATCATCCTGGAAACACCCCTGTGGACAAGGTGAGCTCAGTGACCTCAGTGCCCGTGTTCCCTTGGCGACAGTTTGAGGGCAACATGAGTCAAGCCTCACACACAAAGCTGATCAGGGAATTAATGAGCGTATCTCATTTCCCAGCCCTAGAAAGAGCTGAGCAAAGGCAGTATCTCAGATTGCAAACTACTGCCAGCAGCCTCCTGAGGCTGCTCAACATCTGTGGCCTCCAGGCATGGTCATGGGAGCGCTTCAGATTTCCCAGTTCCCCTTCTCCATCAGCAGGACAAGCTCTTCTCAGAGCCATCTCATGCAAAGACTGAAAACTAGCTCTGGTCACCAGTTTGTGCTTGTTTAAGCCAGGTAATGCCAGAGGAGGAGTTTGTTAAGGGTATGGGATTTGGCAGAGCCACCTTTGCTGGAGGACACCTTGGCTGGAGGACACCAAGTGACCCCTGCTTGGCCTCCTCCATGCAAGAAGGGCATATGGACAAAGAGGGATCTGGCACAGAGATTAAACATTGAAAAGGTATCGAGGATCATAGATTTAAGACTGGAAAAGAGATCTGAGATCATCAAGTCCAACCTTCTACCCAACACCTCCCGTGCCCCAAAGGGCCACATCCCTCCTCCAGGGCTGGGAACTCCACCACCTGTCTGGGCAGCCTATTCCAATACCTGATCACTCTTCAATAAAGAAATCTTTCTAATAGCCAACCTAAACCTCCCCTGGCACAGTTTGAGGCCATTTCCTCTTGTCCTGTTGCTGGTTACTTAGGAGAAGAGGCCAGCACAGGCCACACTCCAACTTTCTTTCAGGTAGCTGTAGAGTGCAATGAGATCTCCACTGCAGGCTCCTGACCATGCTGGAAACGTATTACAGTTAGAAGCAAGCTGCCTGCATCAGAAGGGATTGAAGCCAGCAACCCAGACAGATATCAGAGGACAGGGAGGAGGGTGGGATGTGATTAGAATTGGCAGAAAGAGGAGGCTGAGGCAGAACCCACAGCAAAATAAGGAGAGTTGGACTACACAGCACCCCTGGTTCATCGGATCTGGCCCTCCTGCTAAAAGCAGGAAGGGTTTTATCCCCTCTGTTCCCACAGGGAGGCTGATCCGGAGTCTGATTGCTCTCTAATTGTCAGAAACGATCTTCCACTTCCCAGGCTGAATTTATTCTGTGCCAGTTTCCGTACATTTGTTCTTGTGCCAACGCTGTCCTCGGGCAGAAATAGTTCTCCCTGCTCTGCTGCTCTCCCCAGCTTCCACTCCATGTGTTTATAGGCAGCTACCTTCCTCAGCTTCCATGTTGCTGATTTAATTAAGTCAGGCTTGCCCTCCCCTTCCCTCCCAACACTCGAGCTTCATTCTTTTTATGGTGTTAGCAGCCCTTCTCAGTCAGCTCTGGTGTCCCTTCGAGGAACACACAAGCCCTAAGAACACCAGCAGAGATGCCTCCTGGAGAACAGCTGCTTGGGAGCCCGGTGTCTAACTGCAAACTAATAGAGACAGCCTCCTCTTCTAGCCTGTCAGCTCTTCAGAGTCAGTTAAAGATCACAAACAGTGCTCTGGAGCACCAGCAGGTCCCACACTGCTTTGTAATGCCTTCGGTTTGGCTGAGCTGCCTTCACCTCGTGCTGAATCCTTCTGCTGAGAAGGGCCATGAGGATGATCAGATGGCTGGAGCACCTCTCCTGTGAGGAGAGGCAGAGAGAGTTGAGGGTGTTCAGTTTGGAGAAGACAATGCTCTGAGGAGATCTTATGTGGCCTTCCAGTATCTGAAGTGGGCTACAAGAAAGCTGAGGAGGGACTTTATAGGATGTTGGGTAATGGTAGGACTGGGGGGAATGAATCGTAGAATCAGTCAGGGTTGGAAAGGACCACAAGGATCAGCCAGTTCCACCCCCCTGCCATGCCCAGGGACACCCTACCCTAGAGCAGGATGCCCACAGCCTCAGCCAGCCTGGCCTTAAACACCTCCAGCCATGGGGCCTCAACCACCTCCCTGGGAAACCCATTCCAGCCTCTCACCACTCTCATGATCAACAACTTCCTCCTCACAGCCAGCCTCAATCTCCCCACCTCCAGCTTTGCTCCATTCCCCCTAGTCCTGGCACTCCCTCACAGCCTAAAAAGTCCCTCCCCAGCTCTTTTGGAGGCCTCCTTCAGATCCTGGAAGGCCACAAGAAGGTCACCTGGGAGCCTCCTCTTCTCCACACTCAACAGCCCCAACTCTTTCAGTCTGTCCTCACAGCAGAGCTGCTCCAGCCCTCTCAGCATCCTCCTGGCCCTTCTCTGGACACACTCCAGCATCTCCACATCCCTCTTGCAATGGAGGCTCCAGAACTGGATGCAGCACTCCAGGTGAGGTCTCAGCAGAGCACAGTAGAGGGGGAGAATCTCCTCCCTGGCCCTGCTGGCCACACTTCTCCTGCTGCAGGCCAGGCTCTGCTTGGCTTTCTGGGCTGCAAGTGCACACTGCTGGCTCCTGTTGAGCTTCTGGTCCAGCAGCACCCCCAAGTCCCTCTCCTCAGGGCTGCTCTGCAGCCACTCACTGCCCAGTCTGAATTTGTGCTTGGCACTAATTCCACCCAGGACCTCAATGTCCTTCTTGTAACAAGCGAGGATTTGTGATGTGACCTCACCTATGACCAGCAGCTGTTAAAAAGATCCTTGGACTACAGATAATGCAAAGATTGCAACTACAAGAGCAAGACAATGACCAAAGGTATGGAATTTTGGTTGGAGATCTTTAAGAGAGCTTGACAAGGAGCCATCTGAACCACCTGATGTTCATTTTAGTTAAGAGTTAGAACAGCAGAGCAGCTTTCCAGAGATGGAGCAGGCTAACATCACATCGATGTACACATAAGGCTCTGGTGAGCAAATCCACAGAGCTTTAATGAAACCAGACTTTGCACTACTTTGTTTAAATATTTGCTTAACATTGTTAATCACATTAGCATCTTTTATGCCACTGGTACTTCTCATTTGCTAACTGGATGCTGGCATTCAGCATGGGTAGCTGGAGAAAGGTCTTCCCTGAAAGGGTTGTCAAACACTAGAACAGGCTCCCCAGGGAGGTGGCTGCATCTCCAGCCCTGGAGGTGTTTCAAAGAGGCAGAGATGTGGTGCTGAGGGACATGCTTTAGCACCAGCTTTGGTAGAGTTAAGAGAATGGTTGGACTGGATGATCTCAGAGGTGTTTGCTAATGGAAATGATCCTATGACACCACAGCCTCCCTTCACTGTGAGTGAAAAAGGGACAGATTAATGCATGCAGGCAACCACCTGAGGACTCACCCAGGGTACTGCTCAGAGCTGGCTGCGAGGTATCCTCACTGTTCCTGTATCCTAACTATTTCTGGGAGGTGTTTAGATCATGGATATGACACCTTCAGAACAGCAGAGGCACAGAAACTTTCACTTTTGTCTTTCCAACTGGCTGACACTAAAAATACTCCAATGGCTCTGTCAGAGAGCAATTGTGATCTTCAATCTACCCAAAAGTGTTTGCTACAGCCCAGCCAAACCTCCTTTTCTCCCCTTCCCATCAATAACCTAGACCTGCTCTCTAGCTCAACAGCAGCTTTGTTGCACTAGGTGAAGAACAAAGCCCTCATGCTCCTCCTGACAACAACCAGCATAAGCTGCCTTTCATGTCACCAAAAGCAGAGATGAAGGGGTTGCATTTCTGGTTTCACAAAATCACAGAAGGGGGTAGGGGTTGGAAGGGACCTCTGAACTCCTCATATAGTTCAACTTCTTTGCTAAAGCAGGGTCACCCACAGCAGCTTGCCCAGGATCACAATGGCCAGCTGGGTTTGGAATCTCTCCAGAGGAAGAGATTCCACAGCCTCTCTGGGCAGCCTGCTCCAGGGCTCCAGCACCCTCACACCAAAGAAGTTTCTCCTCCTGTTCAGGTGGAACTTCCTGGGTTTTACTTTGTGCCCATTGTTTTTGTCCTGTTACTGGGCACCACTGAAAAGAGTCTGGCCCCATCCTCTTGCTCCTCCACCCTCTAGCTATTGAGCAGCATTGATCAGACCCCCTTTCAGGCTGCTCTTCTCCATAGAATCATCCAGTCCAACCTAGCACCCAGCCCTATCCAATCAACATAGAATCAGAGAATCAACCATGTTGGAAGAGACCTCCAAGCTCAGCCAGTCCAACCTAGCACCGAGCCCTATCCAATCAACATAGAATCAGAGAATCAACCAGGTTGGCAGAGACCTCCAAGCTCAGCCAGTCCAACCTAGCACCCAGCCCTATCCAATCAACATAGAATCAGAGAATCAACTATGTTGGAAGAGACCTCCAAGCTCAGCCAGTCCAACCTAGCACCCAGCCCTGTCCAATCAGCATAGAATCAGAGAATCAACCAAGTTGGAAGAGACCTCCAAGCTCATCCAGTCCTGGCTGAACATCTCCAGGTCTCTCAGCCTTTTGTCCTCATGGAGACGCTCCATGACCACCATGTTGGTGGCCATTTATGCCAGGGGAGTTCACAGCACTGTATGAGGCTGTGCTGAGGAACACAGTGTTGCCCTCCACACATCACCACATCCCTGATGAATTAGACACTACTTTAATTCCACATCCCCCAGGGCCTCGTTGCAGGGCTGGTTACCATTTTATGGGGTGATTTTTGATCCCACATCAAGCCAGGCAGGTTCCCTCCAGCCAAAACAGAGAGAAGGTGCAGCTGGAGACCAATTTGCTGTCACACAACCACCAGAAAGAGCAAAGAAAAATGGAAATCTCCTCAAAAGAATCCCAAGCTTCTCAAGAAATAAGGAAAGCTGTTGTCAAGATGTAAACCAGGCCAGGTGTTATTCGTAGGACAGCAAACTGTGGTGGGGTGGGATAGAGGCAAAGGAACCATTAGCTCCAGCCACTCACTCTCATTCCTCTGCAGAAACCGCATTTGGGGCTGGCTCAGAGACACGAAAGCCACAACCATTTCCAGCAGCATAAGAAACACCACAGCTACTGATCAGAATGACAAAACTAGCAGGGCAAGAGAAGGGGAAATATGCTCTCCTCAAGCACCACCCTAGGGGGACTGGCAGAATTTGGGCGTTGAAATGAAAGCAAAAGAGGCCAGCAGCCTCCAACGCAGCTCGCTGCTGTTGTGATTTTATACTCCCAGCTGGCTGGGGCTTTTCTGAGCCAACCATTTCTGCTAAAACAGAGAAGCTGCCTTAACAGAGGGATCAAGATGGTCTTGGAATAGTTTTTTTTTACAGCTAGAAAACAGTAGGTCTAGTATAAACACCTCCTATCCAAAGGAAGATTGTAAATCATAGAATGGTAAGGGTTGGAAGGGACCTCTGAGGATCAACTATTCCAGCAGCACCCACAGCAGCTTGCCTAGGATCACAGACAGGTGGGTTTGGAATCTCTCCAGAGAAGGAATTGTAGAATCATAGAATCAACCAGGGTGGAAGAGACTCCCAACATCATCCAGTCCAAACTAGCACCCAGCCCTCTACAATCAATCAGATCATGGCACTAAGTGCCTCAGCCAGGCTCTGCTTCAACACCTCCAGGCACAGCCACTCCACCACCTCCCTGGGCAGCCCATTCCAATGCCAATCACTCTCTCTGACAACAACTTCCTCCTAACATCCAGCCTAGACCTCCCCTGCCACAACTTGAGACTGTGTCCCCTTGTTCTGTTGCTGCTTGCCTGGCAGAAGAGACCAACCCCACCTGGCTGCTCCACAGCCTCTCTGAGCAGCTGTTGTGGAGGGCCTGTAGGCTCAAAAAGAGGCTTGCTTATGCCTTGCCTGGACATGTTTTTCTGCCAGGACCCCTGGTTGTAAACAGGTTGTGTAAGCCCCACACACCCAGCTCGTGTCTCCCTGGGGTAAGCCCATGTGATCCCCATATTTGGGGAAAGTCCAGGCAAGAGCCTTCTGCCTCTTATGGTAAGGTTTGGCTGACTGCCAACCTGATTGGTCATTCTAGTGGCCAAAGGGGCCATGAATCTCAGCCCACAGTCAATAACAGGGGTGCACAGGTAACAACGTGCTCAGACCCCATTGCAGCACCCTGCTGCTCTGACTCACCTGCACGGCTCAGACACAGCTCTGGCCCTCACTCGCAGCTCACCTGCCTGAGTACCTTTCTTGCACAGCTCATTTGAGCCTGCCTATAATATATATATGTGGAGCCTATAGCCTCCTAAGCCAGCTGTGCACATCTGCACGCCACTGTGCTATCAGGACCAGATCCTGCATTGCCTTTACCTATGAGCTCAGACTCCCAGCAGCCGCGCACTTTGCATGCCTGCTGCCTACCATTGCCTGTTAAGAGCCAGTGCCACTGAGAGAACCAGGAAGCAGACTCTGGGTTGTCTACACACACACATGGCCTGAAGCCGTGACAACTGTGCCAGAGACAGCACGAGATGCTCCTGAAATCCTGCCAGCTGAGAGTCCCTGGACACAGCATCCAGCAGCACCAAAGTCAGAGATCGCCTCTTCGCCAGGAGAACAAAGATTAGAGAAAACCTATTTCCTGACAAACTGGGAAGATTTAGCCTTTCCCCTCAATCTGGGAGGATTCCACAGTATCACAGTATCACACAGTATCACCAAGGTTGGAAGAGACCTCACAGATCATCAAGTCCAACCCTTTACCACAGAGCTCAAGGCTAGACCATCGCACCAAGTGCCACGTCCAATCCTGCCTTGAACAGCTCCAGGGACGGCGACTCCACCACCTCCCCGGGCAGCCCATTCCAGTGCCTAATGACTCTCTCAGTGAAGAACTTTCTCCTCACCTCCAGCCTAAATTTCCCCTGACATAGCTTGAGGCTGTGTCCTCTTGTTCTGGCGCTGGCCACCTGAGAGAAGAGAGCAACCTCCTCCTGGCCACAACCACCCCTCAGGTAGTTGTAGACAGCAATAAGGTCACCCCTGAGCCTCCTCTTCTCCAGGCTAAACAATCCCAGCTCCCTCAGCCTCTCCTCATAGGGCTGTGCTCAAGGCCTCTCACCAGCCTCGTCGCCCTTCTCTGGACATGCTCAAGCATCTCAATGTCCCTCCTAAACTGGGGGGCCCAGAACTGAACACAGGACTCAAGGTGTGGTCTGAGCAGTGCAGAGTACAGGGGCAGAATGACCTCCCTGCTCCTGCTGACCACACCATTCCTGATGCAGGCCAGGATGCCATTGGCTCTCTTCGTCACCTGGGCACACATTCTCCACAACCTCTCTGGGCAGCCTGCTCCAGGGCTCCAGCACCCCCACACCAAAGAAGTTTCTCCTCCTGTTCAGATGGAACCTCCTAGGTTCCAGTTTGTGTCCACTGCTCCTTGTCCTCTCATTGGGCACTGCTGACAAGAGCCTGGCTCAGTTCTCTTCGCACTTTCTCTTTAGCTCTTGCTGAGCCCTGATCAGATCCCCTCTCAGGCTGCTCTACTCCAGGCTAACCAGCCCTAGGTCCCTCAGCCTTTCCCCTCACAGAGATGCTCCACTTCCCTCAGTATCTTTGAGGCACTCTGTTGGATTCACACCAGTAGCTCTCTGTCTCTCTTGAACTGGAGAGCCCAGAACTGCACTCAGGTGCAGCCTCGCTAGGGCAGAGTGGAGAGGGAGGACTCACCCCATGTGAGAGGGAGGACTCACCCCATGTGAAAGGAGAACTCACCCCATGTGAAAGGAGAACTCACCCCATGTGAAAGGAGAACTCACCCCATGTGAGCAACTGCAAAGCACTCAGGACTGCTGAAAATTTTCACCTTTAGTTGAGATTTCCTACCATTCTAATTGCAATTCCCTACAATTCTCCTGCAAGAGGCTCACAAGGAGCATAAGCTCAGGCTGTCCACCGTGCCACAGGCTTCTCCCAACCCCCCTAGTGTTGCCGGGGAGGAGGCACCACTGATGAAGATAGATGGGCAGTCCCAGGGCAGTATGACTGATCTCCCTCTTAGCCCAAGCGGTTAAGTGGGACTGAGGGGTGGCTGTGCAGCCAACAGCAGCACAGGAGCAGGATGTGGGGACTGCTGATGGTCTCAGCTTAGAGCAGTAGGTTCCCCGGTGTGACAGCAAGCAGGAGGAGGTGCTAGAAGCAACAAGGGCTTTCTGCTCCCCTACCTGGAGCTTAACACCTTTATGGCAAAGGCTAAGCATTGCACCATGTCTGGAGGGGGTGAGCTCTGCCTTAGACAATAAATTGGGGTTGCTGCTCTGTCTACAGTGAGCTTTCAACAAAGCACAGGTGGAATGAAAGCTGATAAAATCTCAGCATGGTATGGGTTGGAAGGGGCCTCTAGGGATCACCTAGTCCAAACCCTTTGCCAAAGCAGTGTGATCCCCAGTAGATTACCCAGGATTGCAATGTCCTGGGGGGGGTTGGAATCTCTCCAAAGAAGGATGTTCCACAACCTCTGTGCAGCCTCACAGCAAAGAACATTCTCCTTCTGTTCAGATGAAACCTCCTGGGTTCCAGTTTGTGGCTGTCACCCCTTGTCCTGTCACTGGGCACCACTGAAAAGAGTTTGTTCCCATCCTATTGCTCCCCACTCTTTAGCTGTTGATCAGATTTTCTCTCCAGGCTGCTCTTCTCCAGGCTAAAAAGCCTGAGGGCTCTCAGCCTTTCCTCCTACAGAGATGCTCCAGGACCCTTTTCAACTTTGTATCCTCCCCTGCTCTGTCTATCACTATCCCCAGGGTTGGGTGCTAGGTTGGACTGGCTGAGCTTGGAGGTCTCTTCCAGCCTGGTTGATTCTATCATTCTATTTTGTGCCCTGGCACACATTCACACCCCTGGCTGCAAGGTGGGCATCTGGCAGTGCACAGAATGGTGCATCTATATAGGTCAGTGGTGGCTCAGGGATCTGGCAGGGACTCGTCTGCATTTTTCTTGCATCCTGAGGCAAGCTGGAAAATGTCACTTCCTCACTCAGCAATCACTGAAGATTTTGCTGCCCTCAGTGCCCACCTGCTCTGCAGCTGGGGAAGCAGGCTGTGAGCATGTGTCCCTGGGACTGGGAACAGGTGCTGCCTCTCTTGGACTTTTTGCTGCTTTTTTTGGTTATGTTTTAAAGGAACACAGAGCAATTTAGAGCCCAAAACTTAGGCAAATGTCCTTATCCACCTATTCAGCCCTCTTCACATCTGTGCCTTTGCAGTGTCCTTCACCTCTCGTTTTTGATTTCAGAATCACTGAGTAGTTTTGGTTGGAAGAGACCTTTAAGATTCATCAAGTTCAACCATTAACCCAGAACTGCTAGGACACCACTGAACCATGTCCCTCAGCACCACATCCACGTGGGGTTTTAATTCCTCCAGGGATGGGGACTCCACCATTGCCCTGGGCAGCCTGAGCCAAGGCTTGACAACCCTTTTGGGGAAGAAATTGTTCCTCATGTCCAACCTAAACCTCCCATGGTTCAACTTGAGGCCATCTGATCTAGGGCAGGGTGCCTCTGCCCAAAGCAGAGGGGTTGGACCTAGCTGATCCTTGTGGTCTCTTCCAACCCTGACTGATTCTATGATTCTATTTTCTCTTGTCCTACCTCTTGTTTCTTGGGAGAAAAGACTAAACCCCTCCACAAACTGGCTTTAACCTCTTTCCAGGGAGATGTAGAGAGACAGGTCACAGGATCACAGGATGTTAGGGGTTGGAAGAGACCCAAGGAGAACACTGAGTCCAAGGAGCTCATCTCCCCTCAGCCTCCTTTTCTCCAGGCTGGACAACCCCAGTTCCCTCAGCTGCTCCTCACCACACCTGCTCTTCAGATCCTTCCCATGTTTTGTGGCTCTTCTCTGGACTCATTCCAGCAGCTGGATGTTCTTGCAGCAAAGGACCCACAACTGAACCCAGTATTTAAGGTGCAGCCTCAGCAGTGCTTTTATCTTAACTCAGCGGTGGAAACCCTGCCTGCTGCCTGGCTTCCTAACCACAAAGCTTCTGTTTGAAGCAGAGCTGACACTGAAGCAAAACTCACCGAGCAGAGAAATGCCTGCAGAAGGCTGAGAAGCTGTTGCACAACCTGAAGGCACCTGAAGAGCAAGGAGGTGGTGAGGTTCCCCTGTGCAGCCCATATCTGCATGCAGAAGGAGTTGCACACATGCCAGAGGGGGCTGGTTTTATTTAGTCCTGGCTCCTCCATCCTTGGAGAAGGACATGAGCATCTGGCAGAGGAGTTAAGTTCACAGGCAGGTGTCTGCTGCTAAAGCCCATGTAAATTAAAATCAGAGGGTTTGGGGACCAGGCTTGAAGCAAAAACAGCTCCACAATGCAGCAGGAGGATGCAATGAGTCTTTCTATAGCAAGTTCTTGGTAGAGAGAGTGTTTGGCATTGGAATGGGCCTGAACACCTCCAGGGAGGAGGCATCCACAACCTCCCTGGGTAACCTGCTCCAGTGTCTCACCACTGTAAAGAATTTCTTCCCTATCTCCAGTCTAAATCTGCCCTCCTCCAGCTTCAATCCATTCCCTCTTGTCCTACCACTACAAAGCCTTGGTAAAATGTCCCCTCCCAACTTTCTCGCAGGGCTATTCCCTGAAGGGAGGCTGTAGCCAGGTGGGGTTGGTCTCTTCTGCCAGGCAAGCAGCAACAGAACAAGGGGACAGAGTCTCAAGTTGTGGCAGGGGAGGTGTAGGCTGGATGTTAGGAGGAAGTTGTTGTCAGAGAGAGTGATTGGCATTGGAATGGGCTGCCCAGGGAGGTGGTGGACTCACCATCCCTGGAGGTGTTGAAGCAAAGCCTGGCTGAGGCACTTAGTGCCATGGTCTAGTTGGAGAGGGCTGGGTGCTAGGTTAGACTGGCTGATCTTGGAGGTCTCTTCCAACCTGCTTGATTCTATGATTCTATCCAGACCAGCGCACAGAGGTAAGGGGAGAAAGATGAAAGGGATGAGTCTGAGCAGAGCAAAGGAGCAGGGAGAGTGAGCTAAGCTGAAGCTCTCCAAGAAAGCAGGTGACAGCTGAAGATACTCTTGTCCTATCATTAGTAAGTGGGGAGGAGAGACCAGCTCCAGCCTCAATACAACCTCCCTTTAGGTAGCTGTAGAGGGCAATAAGGTCCCCTCTCAGCCTCCTCTTCTCCAGACTAAACACCCCCAGCTCCCTCAGCTGCTCCTCACAGGCCATGTTTGCCAGACCTCTCCCCAGCCTCGTTGTCCTTCTCTGCACTGCTCCAGAACCTCAATGTCCCTCCTGTACTGTGGTGACCAAAACTGGACACAGTTCTGGAGGTGTGGTCTCAGGAGTGCTGAGTACAGGGGAATGAGCACCTCCCTACTCCTGCTGCTCTCACACCACTGCTGATCCAGGCCAGGATGCTATTGGCCACTAAACCATGTCTCTCAGCACCACATCTACACAGCTTTGAAATCCTTCCAGGGATGGGGAGATGCCACCACTGCCTTGGGCAGCCTGCTTCAAGGCTTGTCAACAGAGAAGGTGGGGTAGGATGAACTCAGCTTAACTTGAGGCAACAGAGATACAATGTGGGCCACAAGAAGTTGGGTAGCTAAAGGCAGGACCTCAGTGTCAAGTACAGGCTGCTGCTAAGCACAGCATCATAGAATCAACCAGGTTGGAAGAGACCTCCAAGCTCACCCAGTCCAACCTAGCACCCAGACCTATGCAATCAACTAGACCATGGCACTAAGTGCCCCATCCAGTCTTTTCTTGAACACCTCCAGGCATGGAGGAAACCAGTCCCTTGGGATCTCCTGCTGCTCAGTATTTTGGGCTCCATCTGCTTCCTTGCAAGTAGCAAAGAGGACATTTACAGACCCACCTGCCCCCACAAAGCATCTGGCACCAGTCTGTTTTAACCCATCAGTCAATGGCTGGAGGACACCATGCTCAATGCTTTTAAAGACATTAGAGGGAGACAAAAAAAAACCCAACCTTGCATCTACAGCAAGATCCACCCTCCTCTGACTGCTGTATCAATTACAGAAGATGCATTAAAAGGTTTTAGTAAAGATTTCCCATCAATAAGCTGCGTCTTCAAGTCCCAGGGTCCATATCCAAACTCTCTGGGGAGTGAGACAACAACAACAACGGAAAAAAAAGGACACACTGCAGATCTGATGGCAAAGGAATGAGAACAGAAAAGAGATATTGGGCAGAGGGAGGAAAAGAAAATGATCAGAGACAGCAATCAGTAGGAACACAGACAGATCAGGAGTTTAAAGGAAGGTGATTCTTCACTCCAGGCCTGTACAAATGATTTCTTTCCCTCTGCAGCTCCCTCCTCCCCTTCTTCTCCCCTGGTGATTTGAAGGCTTGGGCAGCTGCAATAAGTGTGAGTGTTTTTTCCAGGCGAGCCAGCCAAAGATTTAAGCAGGCCAGGAGGAAAGCACTCTCTTTGTCCTTCACTGTTCAATTGGAATCACAGAATCACAGAATAGAAGGGGTTGGAAGGAAGCACCAAAGATCAGCCAAGTCCAACCGCCCCTGCCAGAGCAGGGTCACCTAGGGCAGGTCACACAGGAACACATCCAGGCAGGTTTTGAATGTCTCCAGAGAAGGAGAATCATAGAAAAAATCATAGAATCAAGCAGGTTGGAAGAGACCTCCAAGCTCAGCCACTCCAACCTAGCACCCAGCCCTGCCCAATCAACCAGACCATGGCACTAAGTGCCTCAGCCAGGATTTGCTTCAATGTCTCCAGGCACAGTGACTCCACCACCTCCCTGGGCAGCCCATTCCAATGCCAATCACTCTCTGCCAACAACTTCCTCCTAACAGCCAGCCCAGACGTGCCCTGGCACAATTTCAGACTGTATCTCCTTGTTCTGTTGCTGCTTGCCTGGCAGAAGAGACCAACCCCACCTGGCTACAGCCTCCCTTCAGGGAGTTGGAGACAGCAATGAGGTCAGCCCTGAGCCTCCTCTTCTCCAGGACAAACACCCCCAGCTCCCTCAGCCTCTCCTCACAGGGCTGGGCTCCAGGCCCCTCACCACCTTCCTTGCCCTTCTCTGGACACCTTCCAGCACCTCAACATCTCTCTTGAATTGAGGAGCCCAGAACTGGACACAGCACTCAAGCTGTGGCCTGAGCAGTGCTGAGTACAGGGGCAGAAGAACCTCCCTTGTCCTGCTGGCCACACTCTTCCTGATGCAGGCCAGGATGCCATTGGCTCTCCTGCCCACCTGGGCACACTGCTGCCTCAGCTTCAGCTACTCTCTACCAGCACCCCCAGCTCCCTCTCTGCCTGGCTGCTCTCAGCCACTCTGGCCCCAGCCTGTGGTGCTGCTTGGGGTTGTTGTGACCAAAGTGCAGAACCCTGCACTTGACCTTCTTCAATCTCATCCCATTGGCCTCTGCCCACCCATCCAGCCTGGCAAGGTCCCTCTGCAGGGCTCTCCTACAGCTCCACACCTGCTCCTAGCTTGCTGTCATCTGCAAACTCACTGATGCTGGACTCAATCCCCTGCTCCAGATCATCAGTTAAGATGTTGAACAGGACTGGGCCCAGCACTGATCCTTGGGGCACACCACTAGTGATAGCTGCCAGCTGGATGTGGCACCATTCACCACCACTCTCTGGGCCCAGCCCTCCAGCCAGTTCTTGACCCATATCAGAGCTAATCTGTCCAAGCCATGAGCTGCCAGTTTTGCCAGGAGCTGCTTGTTGTAGACAGTGTCAAAGCCTTTGCTGCAGCCCAGGCAGACTACAGCCACAGCCTGCTCCACACTCACCAGGCAGGGAACCTGATCACAAAAGGAGCTCAGGTTGGTCAGGCAGGACCTGCCCTTTCTAATCTCTTTTTACAAGGACTCAGACAGAAAAGACAAGGAGTAATGGACACAAGTTACTGATGTGGAGATTCCAAAGGGAAATCTTTTCACCACGAGAAGAGTCAGATGCTGGAATCATCTCCCAAGGGAAGTAGTGGATAGGCCTACACTGGACAATTTTGAGACTCAGCTTGACATGGTGCTGGGCCACCTCATTTTCACAGTATCACAGTATCACAGTATCACCAAGGTTGGAAGAGACCTCACAGATAATCAAGTCCAACCCTTTACCACAGTGCCCAAGGCTAGACCATGGCACCAAGTGCCACATCCAACCTTGCCTTGAACTGCCCCAGGGACGACGACTCCACCACCTCCCTGGGCAGCCCATTCCAGTGTCCAATGACTCTCTCAGTGAAGAACTTTCTCCTCACCTCCAGCCTAAATCTCCCCTGGCACAGCCTGAGGCTGTGTCCTCTCGTTCTGGTGCTGGCCACCTGAGAGAAGAGAGCAACCTCCCCCTGGCCACAACCACTCCTCAGGTAGCTGTAGACAGCAATAAGGTCACCCCTGAGCCTCCTCTTCTCCAGGCTAACCAATCCCAGCTCCCTCAGCCTCTCCTCGTAGGGCTGTGCTCAAGGCCTCTCACCAGCCTCGTTGCCCTTCTCTGGACACGCTCAAGCATCTCAATGTCCTTCCTAAACTGGGGGGCCCAGAACTGAACACAATACTCAAGGTGTGGTCTAACCAGTGCAGAGTACAGGGGCAGAATGACCTCCCTGCTCCTGCTGACCACACCATTCCTGATGCAGGCCAGGATGCCACTGGCTCTCTTGGCCACCTGGGCACACTGCTGGCTCATGTTCAGGTGGGTATCAATCAGTACCCCCAAATCCCTCTCTGTCTGGCTGCTCTCCAGCCACTCCGACCCCAGCCTGTATCTCTGCATGGGGTTGTTGTAGCCAAAGTGCAGCACCCTGCACTTGGAGCTATTGAACCCCATCCCATTGGCCTCTGCCCATCTGTCCAGGCGGTCAAGGTCCCGCTGCAGAGCCCTTCTGCCCTCCAACTCAGTCACATCTGCCCCCAGCTTAGTGTCATCTGCAAACTTGCTGATGACTGACTCCATGCCCTCATCCAGACCATCACCTCGAAAGGCTGTCCCAGATGGTCCTTGGGGTCGCTTCCAACCTGACATTCTGTGATTCAGCCTGGGAACTGCTAAGAAGAAACACGACCAAGAACACAAAAAAACTAGAGAGCTGGAGCAGGAAAATGCACTCCAGTGACCCCTCCAGCTCTGAGTCACCCTCTGACACTTCTCACTTAAGGTCTAAAGGCAGAGCTTAATCTGCACATTACTGAGCCAGAGATGGGTCAAGTGGCCTGGAAGGAGGCTTCTCCACACCATGAGAGATCTTCTGATAACAGCGAGCTAAGAGGGGGAGTTGGCCAAGCCTTTTGCTCAGTCCTTGGGTGATAAAGAGGGGAGAGCAGAGGGCTGCTGCTGGTTATGATAAGGCTGCTCTGTGAATGCTGATTATCAGCCAGGCCCCAGCTTTCTAATCCAAATCTCAAAGCCCATAACCCTTTGCCTGACCCCATCAAGTCGTCAGTGTGGGGCCAGTGCTCTTTATGGTTCAGGCTTTTGTGAGGCATCTGGGCACACTTGTAAACCTGGTTTCCTCAGAAAGCAGGGCACACACAGTCACAACAGCCATCTGTCCATCCCTTCATCCCTTCCAAACCTGTCAATCCTTTTTAACTACACATAAAAAGAACAGAAGACATCCCCTCCAAAAAGAAATCACTGGGTAGCAACAAACATCATCTTCCCCAGTGGCAGGCTCACAGGATGTTAGGGGTTGGAAGGGACCCAAGGAGAGTATCAAGTCCAAACCCCCTGCCAGAGCAGGACAATACCATCTAACACAGAGCACAGAGGATGCCCCCTCCCTGGAGATATTCAAAGCCAAGGTGGATGAGGCCTTGAGCCACTTGGTCTACTGCAAGATGTCCCTGTCCCACAGCAGAAGGGTTGGATTTAGATGATCTATAAGGTCCCTTCCAACTTAAACCATTTTATGGATCTATGAAAGCAGACAGGAGAGACATTTTCCTGATCAAGAGGAGCAGCCAAGAAATTTCTCCTTTATGAACTCCACAGAAACCACAGAGGAACTCCACAATGACCCCAACCATAAGTGCAAAGAAAGCCTCTTAGTCTTGCACATCATGAAGTAGCTCATTTTCATCACACAAGGAAAATTCACTAGGATGGAACAGAAGAAGGAGGAAGTTCTTCACAGAGAGTGATTGGCATTGGAATGGGCTGCCCAGGGAGGTGGTGGAGTCGCCGTGCCTGGAGGTGCTGAAGCAAAGCCTGGCTGAGGCACTTAGTGCCATGGTCTGGTTGATTGGACAGGGCTGAGTGCTAGGTTGGACTGGCTGAGCTTGGAGGTCTCTTCCAACCTGCTTGATTCTATGATTCTCCACAACCTCTCTGGGCAGCCTTCTCCAGGACTCCAGCACCCTCACACCAAAGAAGCTTCTCCTCCTGTTCAGATGGAACCTCCTGGGTTTCAATTTGTGTCCACTGCTCCTCTCCTCTCACTGGGCACCACTGACAGGGAAGGGGTGATACATGGCACTTCAGGACATGTTTTAATGGCCATGGTGATCTTAGGTTGACAGGTGGACTTTAAGACTTTAGAGGTCCTCTTTTTCCAGCTGAAACCATTCTATGATTCTATCATTCAGGACATGTTTTAACAGCCATGGGGATCTTAGGTTGACAGTTGGACTCTATGACCTTAGAGGTCAGCAGAAACCATCCTGTGATTCTATCATTTAGGGCATGTTTTAACAGCCATGGTGATCTTAGGTTGACATTTGGACTCTATGACCTCAGAGGTCCTCTTTTTCCAGCTGAAACCATTCTGTGATTCTATGATTCTACACAATTCAGCCCTTCCTGCTCAGGGCCAGCATCTCTCCTGCCCTGCTCTGTGCTTCATCTCTGCTGATATCCCCCATCCCTGCACTCCCCAGGGTGCAGAAAGAGGAGATTGGATGTGGCTTACCTGGTCCATGGGAATGCTGCTTGCTCCCCAGTGGCAGCCCAGGTCTTTGAGGAGAGGTCTTAGAGCAGAACAAGGTCACCTTCCAACAAGCTTGGTCACTTGGCTAAACCTCATGGTGCTGGGGATCAGCGTTGCAGGGGAGGGGAGGGCAAACACTCCAGCAGTTCCCCCAGTTAATGCTGGAGAAAGAAGCAAAAGTTCATCAGGTTCAAAGGTAGGGGAGAGGAAGGGAAGAAGCTTCTTCAAGGCAGGTTCTCAGATTCAGCTCTTTGCTCCCTTTAAAAAGAAATATCCAATTTCCTTCTGTAGCACCTTCATCACAGTGAGACAGCCTGGGAAAGAGTTATCCATGGAGCTCTGCAGGACTGCCAGGACACTGTGTAAGAGCAGGATTATTTACTTTTATAGCCTTCACAGAAACAAGAGATGGCTACAGCAGAGAAAAACTTGCTGGTAGCCAGCAGCAGCAAGTGCCTGGTTGATTCCTGTGCCCTCTCATTCCCCACGTGTGGCCACAGAGCTGATGCTCTGCTTGCCACCATAAAGAGCCTCCCAAAATTGCACTGCTGCCATGCAGGGATGGCTTTGGAGGCAGCTGCATTTGGAGAGTGAGGTTTTAGTGCACTGATTGCCATTCAGAGAACCAGGGGGGGTACCTGCTTCCCATGCTCCTGGGCAGTAGCACTGAAGGGCTCAAGATCAGAAGCCACTCAGTGTTGCCCTGTGCCACAGGGATGTGACATTGCATGGTGGCACAAAGTAGCTTCTGCAGCAGGACCTTTGAGCCTCCCCATCGGGTTTTCCTCTCCAGCAGGAATTGGCCACCAGCACAAAGCCCTCTAAGCCACTCTCAGACACAAGCTTCCCAATGGTGCAGGTTATTGGCTCTGCAGAGAAAGACCTAGAAGTCCTTGGGGACAGCAAGGTCCTCATGAGCCAGCAATGTGCCCTCATAGCCAAGAAGGTCAGGGGGAACCTGGGGTGCTTAAGAAGAGTGTGACCAGTAGTACAAGGGAGGTTCTACTCCTCATCTGCCCTACAGTGGCCACATCTGAAGTTCTAGGTTCAACTCTGGGCTCCCCAGCACAAGAGAGACAGGGAACTATTTGAGAGAATCCAGTGGAGGCTACAAAGATGCTGAGGGGCCTGGAGCATCTCTGTGAGAAGGAAAGGATGAGAGTCCTGGGGCTGGTTAGCTGGAGAAGAGAAGCCTCAGAGGGGATCTGATCAAGGCCTATCAATACCTAAAGGAAAAGTTTGAAGAGGATGAGGCCAGACTCCTTTCAGAGGTTCCAAGAGACAAGAAAGAGCAACAGGCACAAACTGGAGGAGATTCCAGCTGAGCACTGACAAGAAGTTCTTTCTTGTGAGAATGCTGAAGGACTGAAGAGTTGTGGAGTCTCCTTCTCCAGAGAGATTCCAAACCAACCTGGACGTTGTGATCCTCAGCAACCTCCTGTGGGTGATTCTACTTTAGCAGGGGTTTGGACAAGATCATCTCCAGAGATCTCTTCCAACTCTCACCATGCTGGGATTCTGTGACAGGATGCTAAGAGAGAGGCTGCAATAACTGTGATAGTTTGGGTGTTACCTGCCCCCCACCCCTTATGAAATCACCCAGACTAGACTCAGCCAAGCTGGAAATTAGGATGGAGCTTTGTATTTACAGCTTAGCACAAGCTACAAGCAGGTATTTACAATCTATATACAGCTATAGACAGAAATAGGCAGCTTAAAAGCAATACAGAAACACAGCAGCCCTCCCAGAAACCAGAGTCCCCAGGAGGGCTCCCAACCACCCTTCCACCTTCTTCACACCCCTCTACCTTACCCCAGACTTTGCCTTGCATTCAAGGTGAGTTTGGAGGGTTGGCCAGGGGGGTTAGGAAGCAGAAGGATTAGTCACACAGATGGCAGGTTAGGTTAGAGAGAAAGTGCAGTCCCAAAGCCAGAGAGCAAACAACTGCCTTATCTATGTTTATGTTCTTGTTTTCACACATCTCAGCAAGCCTATGAGTGCAGCAGCCAGCACCACTGTTTCCTTTTCACAGCCCATGATCTAATTCCTCTCACCAAAACATCCCAGCCAGGCTCAAACTAGCACAATAACCCAGAGCCCTCTCTTGACCTGCAGCTCCAAGTAAGGTGGATCCCTCCAGCAAACAAATGAGCAAGCTGCTGTTCTGCACTGCCCTCCTCCTCTTCTCCCTGCACTCTGGTGCAGGGCAGAAGTTAGCTCTGTGCTTGGTATTTATCCACCTGGCCCCTGCCACTGGGACACTGGCATTGGAATGGCATTGGAATGGGCTGCCCAGGGAGGAGGTGCAGTCACCATGCCTGGAGGTGTTGAAGCACAGCCTGGCTGAGGCACTTAGTGCCATGGTCTGGTTGATTGTAGAGGGCTGGGTGCTAGGTTGGACTGGCTGAGCTTGGAGGTCTCTTCCAACCTGCTTGATTCTATGAACTAGAAGGTGAGTGGAGAGACTCAGGCTAGATTAAGGTAACATGAAGCCTGTTTCTATCCTCAGCCTTATGCTTTGCCTCCGTGGAAGTGTACTTCCCAAACCTCAGCGTGGAGATGCCCCTAAGCCCAACCTGCACAGAGAGTGAGAGAGTCCTGCCCCATCTCCCAGCTCCCACAATGTGGCAGGTCTCCATAATTGTTTTAAAGACCTCCATCCCACCAGCAGCAGCCACAGGCTCTGGCCAACTTTCCCAAAACCAAGATAAGTCTTTTGGACAAGTAAAGGGTGACTTTTGCAAAAGGGATTTGTCTGTAGAAAGGCAAAATCAGCAGCACCAAAAAAGGCTCAAAACAGAACCAGGACAAGGCAGAGTGACTGGCACTGGAATTGGCTGTCCAGGGAGGTGGTGGAGTCGCCGTGCCTGGAGGTGTTGAAGCAAAGCCTGGCTGAGGCACTTAGTGCCATGGTCTGGTTGACTGGACAGGGCTGGGTGCTAGGTTGGACTGGATGATCTTAAGGTTCCTTCCAACCTGTTTGATTCTATGATTCTATTCTATGATTCTATGACAACTTCCTGATGCCAAGGTCCTAGGGATAGCATTTTAGGTGAAACATTGCAAATGCCTAGCAAATTCCCAAAGCTAGGAGGTGGCTTCCTCCCCAGATCTGTTGGGTACAGTCTGGAACCTCTTTCAAGAGTGAAAAAAAAATCAAAAATTCAAACCAAGTGGCACATGAGGAAACCAAAACAGTTACCTGCAGTCTCTGCTGTGATGAACCAAACCTCAAAGGGAAAGAGCTCTCCCATCCCTCATTTCCATTTGCACCTGAACCTGCTTCTTGCACCCTCCAGAGATGTCTCCCATGTCTGTGGAGCTCCGTGGGTGACATCCTGATCTACAGATGTATAAAAGGAGTCTTTGTTTACAAGATAAGAGGCACAAAATGCAAATAAAAAGCCCCAAATAGCTCAAGATCAAACAAGGTCCCTATCTAGCCTTTCAAAGGCAGCCAGGGCTGCAAAGCTAGCTGTGAGCAATCGTTTTGTTTGGAACATTAAAATGTGATCCTGAAAGCATCTTCCATGGGAAAACAACATGCATATGAGTTTGTTTATGTTCTGACTTTAATCTCTCCAAAAACAGGTCTTCAGAGCTTGTTTGCCTCTGTCAGAACTCAACGCCTCTGTCCATGGACAGAGGCATTGAGTACACCCTCAGCAAGTTTGCTGCCCACACCAAGCTGTGTGGTGCAGCAGACAGGCTGGAGGGCAGGGATCCATTCAGAGAGACCTGGACAGGCTGCAGAGGTGGGCACAAGCCAACCTCAGGAGTTTCAACAAGACCAAGGGCAAGGTCCTGCAGCTGGGTGGAGGCAATGCCAAGCATAAATGCAGGCTGGGCAGGGAGTGGCTGCAGAGCAGCCCTGAGGAGAGGGACTTGGGGGTGCTGCTGGAGGAGAAGCTCAACAGGAGCCAGCAGTGTGCACTTGCAGCCCAGAAAGCCAAGCAGAGCCTGGCCTGCAGCAGGAGAAGTGTGGCCAGCAGGGCCAGGGAGGTGATTCTGCCCCTCTACTCCCCTCTGCTGAGACCCCACCTGGAGTACTGCATCCAGTTCTGGAGCCCCCATTGCAAGAGGGATGTGGAGATGCTGGAGTGTGTCCAGAGAAAGGCCAGGAGGATGCTGAGAGGGCTGGAGCAGCTCTGCTGTGAGCACAGACTAGAAGAGTTGGGGCTACTGGAAGAGTTAGGGCACTGGAAGAGTGGGGGAAGAAGAGGAGGCTCCCAGGTGACCTTCTTGTGGCCTTCCAGGATTTGAAGGGGGCCTACAAAAAAGCTGGGGAGGGACTTTTTAGGCTGTGAGGGAGTGCCAGGACTAGGGGGAATGGAGCAAAGCTGGAGATGGGGACATTGAGAGTGGCTGTGAGGAGGAAGCTGTTGAGCATGAGTGGTGAGAGGCTGGAATGGGTTGCCCAGGAAGGTGGTTGAGGCCCCATGGCTGGAGGTGTTTAAGGCCAGGTTGGCTGAGGCTGTGGGCAGCCTGAGATAGGGTAGAGTGTCCCTGGGCATGGCAGGGGGGTTGGAACTAGATGCTCCTTGTGGTCCCTTCCAACCCTGGCTGAGTCTAAGATTCCATCAGCCTGCCCATGATAAAGACCATGATAAATGATAATTCCATGGTGGAGCAGATAGCCAACTGCAGCCCTGGTGGACTTCATATTAGAGCAGGTAGACGACCCCTGCTGAAGCAGGCTCCTAGAAGGGCTTGTGGACTTATGGAGGTAAGAGCCTGTGCTGGAGCAGGTTTGCTGGCAGGACTTGTGACCCCAGTGGGGACCCACATTGGAGCAGTTTCTTCCTGAAGAACTGCACCTTGTGGAAGGGACCAGGAAGAACTACAGGCTATAAGAAGGACACATGATGGAGAAATTAATGGGGGACTGTTTATTGTGGGCAGAGCACCTAAACTGTATCAAAGGAAGTGCTTGAGGAGTCCTCCCCCTGAGGAAGAAGCAGCAAAGACCATGTGTGATGAGCTGACCACAACCCCTGGTCCTCATCTCCCTGCACTGCAGTCGGGGAGAAGGTAGAGAAGCTAAACCTGGGAAGAAGGGAGAGGTAGAAGGGAGGAATGCCAAGGTTTGGGTTTACTTCTCCTTACTCTGCTTTGGTTGGCAATAATTAAACTAAATAAACTAATTCCCCACAGCTGAGTCTGCTTTGCCCATGACAGTAACTGAATGACCTCTTCCTGTCCTTATCTTGCCCCATGAGCCTTTTGTTACATTCTCTCTCCCTTGTCCACCTGAGAAGGTTTAATGGGCACCTGGTGTCCAGTCAGGGTCAGCTCACCACCACACAAGGCCTTAAGAGGCTGGATAGGCAGCAAGGAAGCCTTGCAGAGAGTGATTTAATTAAACTCTTAAGCAGAGTCTCAGCAACAAAATCAATCCACCCATCAATACAATGAAAAGACTCCAAGTTTCCCCCCAACTCACCTGGCCACTTCATGAATCTCTTTGTTGGGCAAGTGAGGAGACATCATGGACCTCTTTCACTTAATTCTTCAGACCAGCAATTTCCTTTCAGGCATGCTAATGGGAGCTAGACCTGCACAGTAAGCAGTGACCATCATGAAGGGTCTGGAGAGCAGGGCTTCCGAGGAGGAGCAGCTGAGAGACTTGGGGTTGTTCAGCCAGGAGAAAAAGGAGGCTGAAGGGAGACCTCATTGATGTCTACAGCTCCTTGGGCAGGTGGGGGTTGCTCTCTTATCCCAAGGCAAAAATGACAGGATGAGAGAAAACAGCCTCAAGTTGTTCCAGAGGAGGTTTAGGTCAGCCATGAGGAACAGTTTCTTTCCCTTGAGGATTGTCAAAGCCTGGCCCTGGCTGCCCAGGGCAGTGGTGGAGTCTCCATCTCTGGAGGTGTTTGAAATCTGTGGAAATGTGCTGAGAGACATCGTTTAGTGGTGACCTGGCAATGCTGGGGGTGGACTTGATGGGATGAAAGGTCTTTTCCAAGCCAAACTATTCTGTGACTCTCTGCCACCCCCAGGGGTTGTTGCCTGCCCACAGCTCCCCATACTGAGCAGGGATTTCGCCCTTCTAGGGATGGGTTGGACCAACTGCCTGCCTCCCTTTCTTCTGAGACTGGATCATTACTACCTCCTATCTTCAAAGCCTTCCCACAGCAGGAGTGTAGCAAAGTCTAGGTCATAGAATCAACCAGATTGGAAGAGACTTCCAAGCTCAGCCAGTCCAACCTAGCACCCAGCCCTGTTCAATCAACATAAAATCATAGAATCAAGCAGGTTGGAAGAGACCTCCAAGCTCAGCCAGTCCAACCTAGCACCCAGCCCTAGCCAGTCAACCAGACCATGGCACTAAGTGCCTCAGCCAGGCTTTGCTTCAACACCTCCAGGCACAGCAGCTCCACCACCTTCCTGGGCTGCCCATTCCAATGCCAATCACTCTCTCTGACAACAACTTCTTCCTAACAGCCAGCCTAGACCACCCCTGGCACAACTTCAGACTCTGTCCCCTTCTCTTGCTGCTTGCCTGGCAGAAGAGAACAACCCCACCTGGCTACAGCCTCCCTTCAGGTACTTGTAGACAGCAATGAGGTCAGCCCTTAGCCTCCTCTCCTCCATGACAAACACCCCCAGCTCCCTCAGCCTCTCCTCACAGAGCTGTGCTCCAGACCCCTCACCAGCTTTGATGCCCTTCTCTGGACATGTTCCAGTACCTCAACATCTCGAATTGAGGAGCCCAGTACTGGACACAGTACTCAAGGTATAAGCTGCCCAGGGAGGTGGTTGAGGCCCCATGGCTGGAGGTGTTTAATGCCAGGCTGGATGAGGATCTGGCCAGGCTGATCTAGGGCAAGGTGTCCCTGCCCATGGCAGGGGGGTTGGAACTGGCTGATCCTTGTGGTCCCTTCCAACCCTGACTGATTCTATGATTCTATGTGTGACCTGACCAGTGTTGAGTACAGTGGAAGAACAACCTCCCTTGTCCTACTGGCCACACTGTTCCTGATACCCAGGGTGGGTCCTTGGTACCCATCCTGCAGCTCTGGCCGTGTGTCACCTCCCCTCCAGATGTTCTACTTCCACCAACCACTGTGGTATCCAATTTTTTCAGTGTGCCTTTGCCACGCAAAAAAAGGATTCAAGATACCTCCAGGCTCTGCAAGAGTTCCTTTAAGTCACTCCTCTTCTGTAGGAGGGCAGCCTGAGGGCTGCCTAGATGTTATCTTTCCCACTTTTGCTGGTGGCTTATTCTCCATCTTCAGAGCAGTGAGAGTTCTGCCCAGAGACTCATCCTGCGCTTCAGCGGATGGTCACAGCACAAAGCATCCATCCAAGTACCTGAGAAAGAGAGGATGAACAACAAAGATGAGAGAACTTCCCCAGATGGACCTCACTCACAAATCTGCAGATCTAAGCAGTCCTCATGAAGGAGCTTCCCTGTTGAGGGAGAGATATGGCCTGATTCACCTGGAAGGAAAGAAGCCAGAGGGATTTTAGCATGAACTCATCATTAGGCATGCAGGGAATGTTCTCTTGAGCAATGAAATGAAAAAAGGCAAATATTTGCTAGAATGAAAATGTCAAATGCTTGGCAGCTTCCCTTTTGCTTGTTTCCTTTTGTTTGTTAGTTCATGGGAGTTTCACCCACTTCATAACCATTGCAATCCATGGTTTTTTGTTATTTAGGTGGGTTTGGTCAGCAGCTGAAGACAAATTTTGGCTTATTTCTTCCTAATACAAGATTTAAATCAAGAAGAAAATGAGAACATTTCAAGCTTTTGGGGTTTGGTTGGGTATTTTTAAGTTAGTATTATCTTCATTTTGGTTCCAGACATCACTTCTAAAAAGCAGAAGTCAGAGTATCTCATTTCAAACATGCACAAAGCAGTGGTTTGAGGCTTTGGCTGTTTGAATTGCTACTTTCTGTTGGGTTTGTGTGTGTGTGTTGAGTTCAACACTAATAATTTCAGCTCACCTGAAACCCTCACTTTTAACAAATGCATTTATGGAAGCTGAAAAATAAAAGGAAGGAGGCAAATGGGGAAGGAGGCAAAAGGGGAAGAAAGGAGGGAAAAAAGGAAGAGGTAAAAGGGAAAGGAAGGCGGTAAAAAGGAAAGGAGACAAAAAGGAGAAGAGGCAAATAGGAAAAGAGGCAAATAGGGAATAGGGAAAAGGAAGGAGGCAAAAAAAGGAAAGAGGAAAAAAAAAGGAAAGAGGCAAACAAAAAAAAAGAAAGGCAAAAAAAAAGAAAGGAGGCAAAAAAAAAGAAAGGAGGCAAAAAAAAAGAAAGGAGGCAAATATGAAAAGAGGCAAAAAGGGAAGAGGCAAAAAAAGGAAAGGAGGCAAAAAGGGAAGGAGGCATAAAAGGGAAGGAGGCATAAAAGGGAAGGAGGCATAAAAGGGGAAGGAAGGAGGCAAAAGGGGAAGGAAGGAGGCAAAAGGGGAAGGAAGGAGGCAAAAGGGGAAGGAAGGAGGCAAAAGGGGAAGGAAGGAGGCAAAAAGGAAGAGGCAAAAGGGAAAGGAGAGAAAAAGGAAAGGAAGGAGGCAAAAAAAGGAAGAGGTAAAAGGAAAAGGAAGGGGGTAAAAAGGAAAGGAGGCAAATAGGAGAAGAGGCAAATAGGAAAAGAGGCAAATAGGGAATAGGGGAAAAGGGAAGAAGGCAAAAAAAAGGAAAGAGGCAAAAAAAGGAAAGGAGGCAAAAAAAAGAAAGGAGGCAAATAGGAAAAGAGGCAAAAAAAGGAAAGGAGGCAAAAAGAGAAGAGGCAAAAAAGGGAAGGAGGCAAAAAGAGAAGAGGCAAAAAAGGGAAGGAGGCAAAAAAGAGGAGGTGGCAAACAGGGAAGGAGGCAAAAAAGGGGAGGAGGTAAAAAAGGAAGGCGGCATTCTGCTAGAGATAATCACAGTGAACAAATGTCTGAAGAAATGATTCTTCTCACAGCTGTATCAAAAGGGATGATGTGAAGAACACAAAAAAAACCAAGACAGTGGACCAGAAAAAGAAGACTATAAAGTGTGCACAGGCACAAACCACTGGAAATAGAGGCAGAGCACCAACGTCAACACTTGCAAGCTTGCATCACCGACACTCTTTTAGCATCCAGGTTTCACATCTGAGGGCACTGCATGCTTGCCCCCTGTGATCCAAAAACCTCAAATTAAGGAGCCTGATTTTATCCAGAAGAGCTCAGGGCAACCTAAGGAGCAAACTGGCTCTTGGCTTGGAGCCAGCACTTGGAGTTTCTCTCTTGCCAAGAGGAGCATTGGTCCCCTGGGTAACCCAAGTGGAAGGCCTGGGGGGTGGCTGCTTCATTTCCTCATTAAATAATTCTGACTCATGAACACATCAGCACACTTGCACGGTGGCCCTTGACAGTTTCCCCTCCATAAAGGCAAAGTTTGTCGAAGAAATCATCTTCCTGCAAATCATTCAGGCACTGTTAGTCGTGTTTGTCCCTTCCTCCCAGCCTCACACAGACAGCTCCACTCATTTGTCCCCTCTACCCTCATCTGTCTTGACCAAGTGAACTTGCGACTTCATCTCATCTTCCTGCAGCCCTGGATCGAGACAGAATTGCTTGTCCTGGCCAAGAGGAATGGGTTTAAACACCAGTTTCATCTTTCTCCTCTTGTAGATAACCTGGAGAACAGGCCTTGTGAGGAGCCAGGGTTGTTTAGCTTGGGAAAAAAGAGGCTGAGTGGGGAGACCTCTTCACTCTCAACAACTCCCTGAAAGGAGGCTGGAGCCAGGTGGGGGTTGGTCTCTTCCCCCAAGCGACAAGTGAGAGGACAAAAGGAAATGTGCTTGAGTTGCACCAGGGGAAGTTTAGGTTGGACACTAGAAGAAATGTCACTCCCTGACTCAGGAGAGAGGGGGATCTGCTGGAGAGAGTCCAACAGAGAGCTATGAGGATGATTGTGGGACTTGAACATCTCTCCTATGAAGAAAGACTGAGAGGCTTGGGGCTGTTTGATCTTGAGAGGAGAAGGCTGGGAGGGGATCTGATCAATGCTTATAAATACCTGAGGGGTGGGTGCCAAGATGAAGGTGCCAGGCTCTTTTGGGTGCTTCCCAGTAATAGGACAAGGAGCAACAGGTACCAGCTAGAATACAGGAGGTTCCATCTCATCACTGGATAGGGCTGGGTGCTAGGTTGGACTGGATGATCTTGGAGGTCTCTTCCAACCTGTTTGATTCTATGATTCTGTGTGGAGACAACTTATGCTCTGACAGAGCAAGTGAAGGCTGCCCTGAATGGTTGTGGAGTCTCCTTGTTTGGAGGCACTCCAAACTCAGATGGGTGTTCTCCTGTGCAACCTGCCCTAGGTGATCTTGCTTTGGCAAGGGGGTTGGACTCAATGACCCCTGGAGGTCCCTTCCAACCTTTACCACTCTGTAACACTCCTTTGCTGAAAGGTTCTCAAACCCTGGAACAATCTGCCCAGGAAAGGTGGCTGAATCCCCACCTCTGGAGCTGTTTAAAAGAGGCAGAGATGTGGTGCTGAGGGACATGGTTTGGCACCAGACTTGGTAGAGTTAGAGAATGGTTGGACTGGGATGATCTTAAAGGGCTTTCCCAACCAGAACAATTCTATCATTCTAAATGTCACTAATACTCCACTGCCTGCTGGCTCTTGGCTTTCAAAGAAATAATGATTGCAAGGATATGATGGGAAGGTCAAACCTGATTGATCATATTTACATCATCACAGAATACTAGGGGCTGGAAAGGACCACAAAAGGTCACAGAATCATAGAACAGTCAAGGTTGGAAGGGACCACAAGGATCAGATAATGGGCAGGGACACCCTACCCTAGATCAGGCTGCCCACAGCCTCATCCAGCCTGGCCTTAAACACCTCCAGCCATGGGGCCTCAACCACCTCCCTGGGAAACCCATTCCAGCCTCTCACCACTCTCATGCACAACAACTTCCTCCTCACCTTCAGCCTGAACCCGCCCATCTCCAGCTTCACTCCATTCCCCCTCATCCTGTTGCTTCCTGATATCCTTAAAAGTCCCTCCCCAGCTTTTTTGGAGGCCCCCTTCAGACACTGGAAGGCCACAAGAAGGTCACCTGTGAGCCTTCTCTTCTGCAGACTGAACAGCCCCAACTCCCTCAGTTTGCCCTCATAGCAGAGCTGCTGCAGCCCTCTCAGCATCCCAATGGCCCTTCTCTGGACACACTCCAGCACGTCCACATCCTTCTTGTAATGAGGGCTCCAGAACTGGATGCAGTACTCAAATCCAATCCCCCTGCCAGTGCAGGATGACCTGTACCAGATCACACAGAATCCCATCCAGGTGGGAATTGACTGTCTCCAGACAGGGAGATTTACTTCTATTTGTCTGGCCTCTCCTTCCCTTCTGGAGCTTGTGTGACACCAGCCAAACTGCCTATGGGCATCTCTCATGCCCATGCATCTCTTTAAGCTGTGTGCACAGCAAAGCACTGAGCAAAGATGAAGATCCCCAGATGCTCTTCGAGGTAATCTTCAAGTTGCTCAGCCTTGCCCACTTCTGGGTCAATGAGGACTTATCCTCTTAGGTTGCATCCTGGGGGGAGAAACCATTTTTTGAGGAGCTTTGCCATGAGCAAGAGAAATGTCTTAGATAAGTAAATCCCCAGCCAGTCCAGCTCCAAACCCAGGCAAGTTTCTAGATGATCTGTACATTTAGATCTATCTGCTTAGCAGGGAAATGCTCTCCCTGAGCCATCTCCACTGTCTATTTTCTTCTGACATAAGTATGAATTAAGGTTATGGCCCACTACAATCTTTCTTAGCAAAAAAGTGTAGATTACACTGATGTGACCCATTAAAACAATCTTAAATAGCCACTGATGGTTCATTACTGCAAGTTACTTTCCTTCCTGATGTAGAATTTATTCAATATATTGGGGGGGGGAAAAAGGATAAAATAAGTCTCCAGGAAGGCATTGCCTGTGCCTTGCATTAATCAAAAAGGACAAGGCCAGAGGTGGAGTTGACAAGTTGAATGAGGAGTCTCCATTTACCCAACCCTGCTGGATGAATCAAAATACCCCTCTTGAAGGTTGAAAAGGAAAACTTGAATTAGCAAAATTCAGAAGGAGTAAAGACATCCTCAGGCACACAGGAACTGATCATGTTGTGTGTGGAAGATAAAATATTTGGCCTGCCTGAAAATGCTCAAGAACCCCTGATACCCAAGAGCTGAACCATCTCCTGTTGTGGCTGGGAAAGAGAGCAGCTTGCACAGCACAGCACCACATCTACACAGCTTTGAAATCCTTCCAGGGATGGGGAGATGCCACCACTGCCTTAGGCAGCCTGCTTCAAGGCTTGTCAACAGAGAAGGTGGGGTAGGATGAACTCAGCTTAACTTGAGGCAACAGAGATACAATGTGGGCCACAAGAAGTTGTGTAGCTAAAGGGAGGACCTCAGTATCAAGCACAGGCTGGTGCTAAGCACAGCATCATAGAATCAACCAGGTTGGAAGAGACCTCCAAGCTCACCCAGTCCAACCTAGCACCCAGCCGTGCCCCAGTCAACTAAACCATGGCACTAAGTGCCTCCTTCAGGCTTTTCTTGAACACCTTCAGGGATGACAACTCCACTACCACCCTGGGCAGTCCATTCCAATGGCAAATCACTCTCTCTTTGAAGAACTTCCTAGAAGTGGTTATTACTTATGGGATCAGCTCAGTGGCTGCATGGGCTGATATGGAATCACAGAATTGTTTGGGTTGGAAAAGACCTCTATGATCATTCAATCCAATCATTGGCATAGGAGGACCTTGGTCATTAAACCATGCTCTAAAGTGTCATGTCAGCTCTTCAGCATGGGAGTGGTGAGAGCCTGGAATGGGTTGCCCAGGGAGGTGGTTGAGGCCCCATGGCTGGAGGTGTTTAAGGCCAGGCTGGATGAGGTTCTGGCCAGGCTGATCTAGGGTAGGGTGTCCCTGCCCATGGCAGGGCAGTTGGAACTGGCTGATCCTTGTGGTCCCTTCCAACCCTGACTGATTCTATGTCCACAGGTTTCTTGAACACCTCCAGGGATGGTGACTTCACCTCCTCCCTGGGCAGCCTATGCTTAACCACTCTTACAGTCAAGAAATTGTTTCTAATATCCAACCTGGAGAAGAGGAGGCTCAGGGCTGACCTCATTGCTGCCTACAACTCCCTGAAGGGAGGCTGTAGCCAGGTGGGGTTGGTCTCTTCTGCCAGGCAAGCAGCAAGAGAAGAAGGGGACAGAGTCTCAAGTTGTGCCAAGGGAGGTCTAGGCTGGATGTTAGAAGGAAGTTGTTGTCAGAGAGAGTGATTGGCATTGGAATGGGCTGCCCAGGGAGGTCGTGGAGTTGTCGTCACTGGAGGTGTTGAAGCAAAGCCTGGCTGAGGCACTTAGTGCCATGGTCTGGTTGATTGGACAGGTCTGGGTGCTAGGTTGGACTGGATGAGCTTGGAAGTCTCTTCCAACCTGGTTGATTCTATGATTCTTCAGCCCACCCCTCCAGGTTCCTCTGGATGGCATCCATTCCTTCAGACTTATTTTCTTACAGCTTTCTACAGAGAAAAGAGCTTTCTGTGTCTCTTCACAAGGCCATTCTTCAGAGCACTATCAGCAAATCTTGAACACACCTTCAGCTGCAAGGAGGATTTCTCCCAGTGTTGCCATGCAGTCCACCCACCTAGAGCTGTCCAATCAATACATGTTAATTAAGCCCTAGCCCACTCCAATTAAAATTATAGGATCTGAAGGACAGACATTTATTTTTGTCAGCAAATTAATTTAAGCATTCATTAGTTTTAACTTTAGTGGATGTTTTGTTGGTTTAGGGTGGTTGGGTTTTTTTTTTCAATTACATATCACTCTAATGATAAATAATTCCTCTCATTACAGAGGAAACATATGGAAGAGGAAGATAAAACAGGAAAGGCTTGGACCCAGTGAGGAATATCTACTCTGGTGCTATCCTTCTCTTCAGGCACATCAGCAAACTGGGCTCTTTTTGGAAAACTTGGCTGGCAAGTTGCAGTGCTGAAATAAGAACAGAGATTCTTGGAGTGTCTCACCTCCTTCTCTGCTGGGAACATGAAAGGCTGGCTGTGAAATCTCAGTGTTTTCAGAACAGCTGAAACTTTGGACACCCTACCAAAATAAACACTTTGCTATGGAAATAAAAACACTGCCGTGATATGAGGGTGGGCAAATGCTAGAGAAACAGGCAGCTGAACTCTTCCTGCACACATCTCAGGGCCTGGGGACACCTGGTGTTCTTCAAGGGTCACAGAACCATAGAATCAACCAGGATGGAATCATAGAATCAAGCAGGTTGGAAGAGACCTCCAAGCTCAGCCACTCCAACCTAGCACCTAGCCCTCTACAGTCAACCAGACCATGGCACTATGTGCCTCAGCCAGGCTTTGCTTCAACACCTCCAGGCACAGCGACTCCACCACCTCCCTGGGCAGCCCATTCCAATGCCAATCACTCTCTCTGCCAACAACTTCCTCCTAACATCCAGCCTAGACCTCCCCTGACACAACTTCAGACTCTGTCCCCTTATTCTGTTGCTACTTGCCTGCAAGAAGAGACCAACCCCACCTGGCTACAGCCTCCCTGCAGGGAGTTGCAGACAGCAATAAGGTCAGCCCTGAGCCTCCTCTTCTCCAGGACAAACACCCCCAGCTCCCTCAGCCTCTCCTCACAGGGCTGTGCTACAGGCCCCTCACCAGCTTCCTTGCCCTTCTCTGGACACCTTCCAGCACCTCAACATCTCTCTTGAATTGAGGAGCCCAGAACTGGACACAGCACTCAAGCTGTGGCCTGAGCAGTGCTGAGCACAGGGGCAGAAGAACCTCCCTTGTCCTGCTGGCCACACTCTTCCTGAGCCAGCCCAGGATGCCATTGGCTCTCCTGCCCACCTGGGCACACTGCTGCCTCATCTTCAGCTCCTCTCTACCAGCACCCCCAGGTCCCTTTCTGCCTGGCTGCTCTCCAGCCACTCTGTCCCCAGCCTGTAGTGCTGCTTGGGGTTGTTGTGCCTAAATTGTAGAACCCTATACATAGCCTTGCTCAATCTCATCCCACTGACCTCTTCCCACCCATACAACATGCTGAAACGCTCTGAGTTCAGAAGCTCTTTGCCCCACCAAGCACATTTGCACAGGAACAGCAGCACTGCACAATCAGACTCCTCCACACAGGCTTACTCTGCCCTGCCTAGGACCTGCCAAATGTCCAAAAAAACCTAAAATAGATTAACTGGATAAATTATTCAATGGAGAGTGTTGTTACTCCTCAAGTGCCTCGCTGGACGGGTAAGAATTGATTAGCTTCACAGCCATTGGTGGCAAACAAATAGCAAAACAAAACTGTGCAGCAAATGGACTATCTGACATTGAAAAAAAAAAAAGAGCTAAAAAAGCACCAAGTCTTAGCCTCTGGGGAGTTTTAGACCTGCAGTGCAATTACAGCATCCTCCTACCATTTTTCTTCCCTTGAAACAACTCCTTAGCCCTCTTCCCAGCCTGCTTCTGCAGCCCTCATCACAAACCGTTGCTGCTGCATTTTTAGCATCCCACATCTGCTACAACAAAGGCTTGGGAGACAGGGAATCACAGCATCACAGAATGTCTTAGATTGGAAAAGACCTTCAAGCTCATCCAGTCCAATCATTAGTTTCACACTGACAAGTCCCTGACCAAACCAAAGCCCTCAGCACATCTCATCACTATGAATCACTATGCTTGGAAAGGACCACCAGCATCAGCCAGTCCAACCTTCATCCCAGCAGCCTTCATCACCAGACCACAGCCTCAAGCACCACATCCACTCCTCTTTGAAGCATCTCTAGGGATGGTGACTCCACCACCTCCCTGGGCAGCCTGTTCCAGTGCCTGACCACCTGCTCAGGAAACAACTTCCTCCCAACAGCCAACCTAAACCTCCCCTGGTGCAACTTGAGGCCATTTCCTCTTGTCATAGAATCATAGAATCAAGCAGGTTGGAAGAGACCTCCAAGATCATCCAGTCCAACCTAGCAACCAGCCCTATCCAATCAACTAGACCATGGCACCAAGTGCCTCATCCAGGCTTTTCTTGAAGACCCCCAGGGACGGTGCCTCCACCACCTCCCTGGGCAGCCCATTCCAATGGGAAATCACTCTCTCTGTGAAGAACTTCTTCCTAATATCCAGCCTATACCTACCCTGGCACAACTTGAGACTGTGTCCCCTTGTTCTATTGCTGGTTACCTGGGAGAAGAGGCCACCCCCCACCTGGCTACAATGCCCCTTCAGGTAGTTGTAGACAGTAGTAAGATCACCCCTGAGCCTCCTCTTCTCCAGGCTAAACAGGCCCAGCTCCCTCAACCTGTCCTATCATTAGTAACTGGGGAGAAGAGACCAGCTCCAGCCTCACTACAACCTCCTTTTAGGTAGCTGTAGAGGGCAATAAGGTCCCCTCTCAGCCTCCTCTTCTCCAGACTAAACACCCCCAGCTCCCTCTGCTGCTCCTCACAGGCCATGTTTGCCAGACCTCTCCCCAGCCTCGTTGCCCTTCTCTGCACCTGCTCCAGCACCTCTCTCAAAGTCCCTCTCTGAGCCCTGTTCCAGAGGGCTTAGTGCAAGCACCACACACAGGCACCATTCATACAAACACCTCTCTGCTGCCTTTTATCCAAGACAGTACCACCGCGACAGGGAGGAATAAGCAGCACAGCACAGAGATAACCCAGCCAGGTGTGGTGGTTTGGGTGAAGTAGACATCACCATTTGTTTCCCTTTCACAGCCTGTAATCTAGTTCTTCTCAACAAAACATTCTAGCTAGCTTCAAACTAGCACACCAGGACATCCACAGACAACCCAGCCAAGACCTCCACAGATAAACCATCATTGCTAAAAGCTGGACAAGTCAGAGAGTCATAGAGCTGCTGAGATTGGAAGAGACTGAGTTCAAGTCACAAACCAACCACTTGCCTAGAGCTCAGAATCCCACCAGTACTGCTAAGCCACAAAACTACGTCCCTCAGAACAGAACAAGAGGACAGAGTCTCAAGTTGTGCCAGGGGAGGTCTAGGCTGGATGTTAGGAGGAAGTTGTTGGCAGAGAGAGTGATTGGCATTGGAATGGGCTGCCCAGGGAAGTGGTGGAGTCACTGTGCCTGGAGGTGTTGAAGCAAAACCTGGCTGGGGCACTTAGTGCCATGGTCTAGTGGACTGGTGAGGACTGGGTGCTAGGTTGGACTTGATGAGTTTGCAGGTCTCTTCCAACTTCATTGATTCTATGATTCTCAGCACCACATCCATGAGTCTTTTAAATACTTCCAGGGATGGCTATGCCACCACCTCCTTGGCAGCCTGTGCCAACACCTGAAAAGTATCTTCTGTGAAGAAATTTTCCCTAACATCCAACCTGAACCCTCCCTGCCACAACTTCAACCTGTTTCCTCTTCTCCTGCCACTTGCAGCATGTGAGAAGAGACCCAGCCCCACCTCACTCCAACCTCTTCTGAGGTGGTTGTTGATGTTCAGAACTCCTCACACACACACACGAAGAGGAGCAGAGCATCCCCCAGCCTTCTCAAAACCAAAATTCACTTTTCTCAGCTCCTCTGCCTCTTGACATCTCCTGTCTGACACTCTGTCACCTTCACACAGTGCCAAAACACTCTGCATTCCCTTTCCAAGATCCACACCCTTCCTCCTCCTGAAGAAGCCACAAGGATGCTGAAAGGGCTGGAGCAGCTCTGCTGTGAGGACAGACTGAAAGAGTTGGGGCTGTTCAGTCTGCAGAAGAGGAGGCTGTGAGGTGACCTTCTTGTGGCCTTCCAGTATCTGAAGGGGGCCTACAAAAAGGATGGGAAGGGACTTTTTAGGCTGTGATGGAGTGACAGAACTAGGGGAGGAATGGAGCAAAGCTGGAGATGGGTAGGTTCAGACTGGCTGTGAGGAGGAAGTTGCTGAGCATGAGAGTGGTGAGAGGCTGGAATGGGTTGCCCAGGGAGGTATCACAGTATCACAGTATCACCAAGGTTGGAAGAGACCTCACAGATCATCAAGTCCGGTCTTTAAGGCCAGGCTGGATGAGGCTGTGGCCAGGCTGCTCTAGGGTAGGGTGTCCCTGCCCATGGCAGGAAGGTGGGAACTGGCTGATCCTTGTGGTCCCTTTCAACCCTGACTGATTCTATGATTCTAAGCACCCCCAGCAGGGTGGATTTGCTGAAGCCTAAAGGTTTCCCCCTGCAGGGAGAAGTCCTGCTGCCTGCATTTCCATGTATCAAAAGCAAGATGGAGATTAAGTGTTTTGAGGAGGCTGAAAGGCAGATCAGCTTGGAAAACCTCTCTAGGAGGAATATACTGGACCAAGGGGACACAGTCTCAAGTTGTGCCAGGGGAGGTCTAGGCTGGATGTTAGGAGGAAGTTGTTGTCAGAGAGAGTGATTGGCATTGGAATGGACTGCCCAGGGAGGTGGTGGAGTTGCTATGCCTGCAGGTGTTGAAGCAAAGCCTGGCTGAGGCACTTAGTGCCATGGTCTGGTTGATTGGACAGGGCTGAGTGCTAGGTTGGACTGGATGAGCTTGGAGGTCTCTCCCAACCTGCTTGAATCTATGATTTTATGACCTGTGTAATGGAGAAGGTTCAGCTGAAAGAGGAAAGAGGACATTAAGAGAGAAGCTATGCAAAATATTACTCTTTTGCTAATCTTCTGTTTCCTTAACATCATATTTGAGCACTGGGGGGGGGGGGGGAGAATTGCTTCTCTGCCCATTTATCTATTAGCTGCTTCTTCCACCCAGCTGTGCTGCTGAGTTTCTGTATTTATGGCACCGGTGCATGTTGCTATAGAGATAATTAATTAATGCAACATAATAAAGTCAGCAATTTTACTACTTTGCAGGTTAAGGCAGCACTGGAAATGGGAGTGGAGAGGATAGGAGGGGGGAAAAAAAAACCCTTTCTTCTAAAAAGCAATGTTTCTAACGACCCCCAGAGCACTGAGAGAGACAGTTGGGCCTGAAAATCATTTCTACAGCACATGAAATGTGCCACATTTGGTGTAATCGCTGCCATTAGGAGCCCAGAGATGGGTTAGAAAAACAGCAATAGAGAGGGAGGAAAAAAAAAAAGGTTCAGCCCAACAATTGCAGGTGGAGGAAAGAGTTCCCTGAATGCCCAGCAAAATTCTTCCTCCCAGCCTGGCTAAAAGGCACCAGCTCACCAGGGATTTTGGCCAAAGATCATGGAGCAGTTTGGGGTTGGAAGTTCCAACCATCTACTTCCAACCCCCATCCTGCCGTGGGCAGGGACATCTTCCATCAGACCAGGCTGCACAAGGCCTTGTCAGACCTGGTCTTGAACACCTCCAAGGAGGAAGCATCCACACCCTCCCTAAGCAGCTTGTTCCAGGGTCTCACCACCCTCCTTCTAAAGAATTTCTTCCTAATCTCCAGTCTAAATCTGCCCCCTTCCAGCTCAAAGCCATTGCCCCTCTTCTTACCACTACAAGCCCATGTCAAAAGTTCTTCCCCAACTTACTTGCAGACCTCTTCAGGTACTAGAAGGCCACTATCTATCCCTGGAACCTTCTCTTCTCCAGGCTGAACAGTCCCAATACTCTCAGCCTCTCCCCATAGGGGAGGTTCTGCAGCATTCTGATGATCTTTGTGGCCTCCTCTGGACCCAGTCCAACAGTTCCATGTTCTTGTGTTGAGGGCTCCAGAACCATAGAATCATAGAATCAAGCAGGTTGGAAGAGACCTCCAAGCTCAGCCACTCCAACCTAGCACCCAGCCCTGTCCAATCAACCAGACCATGGCACTAAGTGCCTCAGCCAGGCTTTGCTTCAACACTTCCACGCGCAGCAACTCCACCACCTCCCTGGGCAGCCCATTCCAATGCCAATCACTCTCTCTGACAACAACTTCCTCCTAACAGCCAGCCTAGACCTCCCCTGCCACAACTTCAGACTCTGTCCCCTTGTTCTGTTGCTGCTTGCCTGGCACAAGAGACCAACCCCACCTGGCTACAGCCTCCCTTCAGGGACTTGTAGGCAGCAATGAGGTCAGCCCTGAGCCTCCTCTTCTCCAGGCCAAACACCCCCAGCTCTCTCAGCCTCTCCTCACAGGGCTGTGCTCCAGGCCCCTCACCACCTTCCTTGCCCTTCTCTGGACACCTTCCAGCACCTCAACATCTCTCTTGGATTGAGGAGCCCAGAACTGGACACAGCACTCAAGCTGTGGCCTGAGCAGTGCTGAGTACAGGGGCAGAAGAACCTCCCTTGTCCTGCTGGCCACACTCTTCCTGAGCCAGCCCAGGATGCCATTGCCTCTCCTGCCCACCTGGGCACACTGCTGCCTCATCTTCAGCTACTCTCTACCAGCACCCCCAGGTTCCCTTCTGCCTGGCTGCTCTCCAGCAGTTTAGCAGGGAGGCAGAACCAGATGCAGTCCTTTGGGAGAACGTCTCACCAGAGCTGAGCAGAGGTGCAGAATCTCCTCCCTCTTCCTGCTGGTCACACTTCTGCAGATGCAGCCCAGGACACTGCTGGCCTTACAGGCTGCCCATGACCACTGCTGGCTCATGGTCAGTTTTTATCAACTGATGGAAATTGGGATGAGGCCCATCCCAGATCACAGAATCCCAGAAATGCCCAGGTTGGAAAAGCTCCTCAGGATCACCAAGTGCAACCCAGAACCCTTCTCTACAAGACTCACCTTAAACCATAGCCCTAAGCACCACATTCAAATGACCTTTAAACACATCCAAGGTGGGTGACTCCACCACTTCCCTGGGCAGCTCATTCCAGTGCCTGACCACTCTCTCTGTGAAAAACTTTTTCCTAATATCCAATTTAAACCTCCCCCAGTCTCAGCTTGAGTTTTGTCTCAAACTACCTGTGAGAAGAGACCAGCAGCATCCTCTCCACAGTGACCCTTCAGGTAGTTGTAGACAGCAATGAGGTCTTCCCTCATCCTCTTCTTTTCAAACTCAACAGCCCCAGCTCCAAGCTCTTTTGTCAGGAGCCCTCCAATGCTGGACACACCAGAAACCATCTTTCCAGGAGTGTCTCTCTTCCATGGAAGAGAAGTTGAAGGCAGGTTAAGAGCACCTTCTCCTTGTGGGACTTTCTGAGCAAGCTTGTGATGGGATGAGACAATCTCTTTGCATCCTAGAAGACTCAAGGTCTCACTCAGCTATAAGCCAGTGACCTTCCTAGCCACTTATCAAAGCAAGACTTCCCTGCCTGTCACAGGTGGGTCACACAAGAAAGCAGGAGGTGAGAGCAGACACTTGCACCTCTCTCATACACATCTCCCTCCTGACAGTCAGGTTGACATTTACAGTTGACAAGGACATCAGTGACTTGTCAACATGTCCAAACAACACAACTCTTTGATGAGAGCTCTAACTCCACCCAGGAATGCGACTTCCTACCAAAATGACATGCTGTGGAGCATCCAGGTAGGTGCCACACTTGTGGTTTAGTCTAACTCCCCCCCTTTTCTTGCTTGAGAAAATGAAAATCAATCTTCTCTTCAAGCAAAGCCTTCTTTTGTTATTTGTCCTGTGCTAATTAGGATCTTTTCATGTACTTTACAGTTCAGGCTCTCTGCCTGCTGAGGTCAGGAAGAAGAAAGCAGCAGAGATTATATTAGGTCATTTAACCCTCAGGATGCTCCTGTTCCTCAGCAAAGGTTGCGCTGCACTCAGTGAAGAGGAAAACACTGTGAAAGAGTCACACGTGCAGAACAAACAAGTAAAAGGCCATATTTGGGGACTAAAGTGACATCATCAAGCAACACTTGCCTTCCCTAACCACAAGGGCTTTGCCTTTGTTATGCTGTTTTCATGGCAAAGCTGCCTTGTCGTGGGGTTACTGAAGCCACCTGCACTTCTCCAAGCACTGGCCAGGAGGCCACAAAACTGCTGCCCAACTTGAAAACCACCTCCACAATCTTCTAATTCAGCAAAAGCATTGCTCTCTCCAGGCTGGGAGAGCTGGGGTTATTCACAGTATCACAGTATTATTAGGATTGGAAGAGACCTCACAGATCCTCAAGTCCAACCCTTCACCACAGAGCTCAAGGCTAGACCATGGCACCAAGTGCCACGTCCAATCTTGCCTTGAACAGCTCCAGGGACGGCGACTCCACCACCTCCCCGGGCAGCCCATTCCAGTGTCCAATGACTCTCTCAGTGAAGAACTTTCTCCTCACCTCCAGCCTGAACTTCCCCTGGCACAGCCTGAGGCTGTGTCCTCTCGTTCTGGTGCTGGCCACCTGAGAGAAGAGAGCAACCTCCCCCTGGCCACAACCACCCCTCAGGTAGTTGTAGACAGCAATAAGGTCACCCCTGAGCCTCCTCTTCTCCAAGCTAACCAATCCCAGCTCCCTCAGCCTCTCCTCGTAGGGCTGTGCTCAAGGCCTCTCACCAGCCTCGTCACCCTTCTCTGGACACACTCAAGCATCTCAATGTCCCTCCTAAACTGGGGGGCCCAGAACTGAACACAGCACTCAAGGTGTGGTCTAAGCAGTGCAGAGTACAGGGGCAGAATGACCTCCCTGCTCCTGCTGACCACACCATTCCTGATGCAGGCCAGGATGCCACTGGCTCTCTTGGCCACCTGGGCACACTGCTGGCTCATGTTCAGGCGGGTATCAGTCAGCACCCCCAGATCCCTCTCTGTCTGGCTGCTCTCAGCCACTCCGACCCCAGCCTGTATCTCTGCATGGGGTTGTTGTGGCCAAAGTGCAGCACCCTGCACTTGGAGCTATTGAACCCCATCCCATTGGACTCTGCCCATCTGTCCAGGCGGTCAAGGTCCTGCTGCAGAGCCCTTCTGCCCTCCAACCCAGCCACATCTGCCCCCAGCTTAGTGTCATCTGCAAACTTGCTGATGACTGACTCCATGCCCTCATCCAGATCATCTATGAAGATGTTAAAGAGGATGGGGCCCAGCACAGATCCCTGAGGGACACCACTCAGAGAAGGCTCCAGAGACCTTACTGTGGCCTTTAAGTAGGTAAAGGAGGTCTATAATAAAGCTGGGGACAGAGTTTTGAGCAAGGCCTGTTGTGACAGGACAAGGGGGGATGGGTTTGAGCTCAAAGAGAGAGAGAAGGAAGAAGCTTTGGACACAGGGTGGGAAGACATTATCCCAGGCTGCCCAGAGGAGTGGTAGAAGCCTCATCCCTGGAACCACTGCAGGTCAGGTTGTGTGGGGCTCCGAACAACCTGCTCTAGCTGCAGATATCCCTGCTGACTGCACGGGGGTTGGACTAGGTGGCCTTTAAAAGGTCCCTCCAACTCAAACCAACGTGTGATTCTAAGAGCTTTTATGCTGCATTCATGTAGAACAGAGCTGAGGAAAAATCAGAACAAAAAGAAGCCACCCAAGTATTAAATAAAGCTTTATGATCTGTTTTGGAGACTTCAGCATCAGCTACCAATTCTTCACAGGCTCAGCTACTTTCAATAGGATAAATTGCAGCGAGTCATTAAAATCCAGAGCTTACTGCCTACCATCTGCAGGCAGAGAGAGAGTGTCTCTATTCCCAAGTCAGAACTGTTTCCCTGGCAGGCTGCTGCTTTGACCTGTTGCAAGACTTCTCCCTATCTGTCCACAGCAAGCTCCCCAAGGACATGTGTCCACTTTACAGGGTCAGTTTGGCTGCAGCAAGAGAAGGGCAGAAGTCTGTTGGACAACACTCACCAGACAATTGAAATGGCAGAATACAAGACACAAAAAAACCCATATTGGCTTGATGTGCAGCAAAAATCAGAGCAAAACTCAGCCTTGCAATGAGCAGCTGCTGCTGCAGACCTTTCTAAGTGGAATCAAGAGAGAACATGTTTCCCTTACACCCAGACAACAACCCAACCCAGAGAGCAGAGGCAAGAAATCATCTCTGGTGCAAGGAACAATGGGCAATTTAGCTTGATTATATGCCTGCAGATCTGCCTATTTATAATGGTTTGCATTATTCTGAATGCCAACTGGTGGGTTGGGTTTGAGGGAGGTGGGGGGGGGGAGGTTTCCCCTCCTGTACATCAGCTCTTGAAACCAAAAGTTGTCATTAGCTTCTGATTTAAAAACAACAACAAAAAAGAAGCTTTAAATAAAGAGTGGAAAGGAGTCCCAGCAAAGAAATGCTGCTGCATCTTCTTCCTGTTGTATCAGATTGATTGCTGCAAATGTCAGGTTTATTTACTGTTTGGAACCCACTAAGCTTCTCTCTTGTAGGAGAGGTGAAACTGGGAATACTGGGTCAGAACGGAGAATAGAAACAACAAAGGGAGAAATAAAGCTGCAACTATGAGGGCTTACATGTCCAGGAGGGTCCTGGTGGTCCAAGATGGAACACAGAATCATAGAATCAACCAGGTTGGAAGAGACCTCCAAGCTCAGCCACTCCAACCTAGCACCCAGCCCTATCCAATCAACCAGACCATGGCACTAAGTGCCTCAGCCAGGCTTTGCTTCAACACCTCCACAGACAGCGACTCCACCACCTCCCTGGGCAGCCCATTCCAATGCCAATCACTCTCTCTGACGACAGCTTCCTCCTAACATCCAGCCTAGACCTCCCCTGCCACAACTTGACACCGTGTCCCCTTCTTCTCTTGCTGCTTGCCTGGCAGAAGAGACCAACCCCACCTGGCTGCAGCCTCCCTGACGGTAGTTGTAGACAGCAATGAGGTCTGCCCTCAGCCTCCTCTTCTCCAGGCTAAACAACCTATATATATGAACTAAACAACCTATATATATAAAACCCAAACAAGCTATAAATATATACAAAGAAGACATATGCAAGTTTGCTCACAGAGGCAGCAAACAAATTAAATAAGCTTCACCAGCGAGAGCCTGACCTTTTCCATCTGCCCCCCAGCAGAAACCAAGCTCCGACAAGGACCAAAAAGTGGGCTGGAAATAGCAAAGATAATCAAGTCAGTCATCAGGAGCACAGAAGACTGAAGGAAAAAAGGCAGGCAGGTGAAAGGACAACACCTGAAATATTGCAAGTCATCCTCTAAGGCCAGAATGCCACCAGGCATCATCTATCGCACTAAACTATGGGCAGTGAGGGTGCCACCAGGTGAGAGTAGGATCTTCATTTTTGATGCCTTAAGTAGGAGCCTGCTCTGCTTTCTGCATTAAAAAGCTCATTTTTGGCACACGTTTGCTGCCTCTTTGTTAGTGGAACAGAACTCCCCTCCAGCAAGGTGCAGGCAGACACCAAACAAGATTACTGTGAATTTTCCAGTCTCGATGGCATCCGGACCGCAGGAAACGGCACCGATTATTTCAAGTGGCAGGCTACAGAATCCCAGGAGCTCAGCCTGGTGGGGGCTGGAAGGGACCTCTGGGATCATTTAGTACAACCCCACTGCTAAAGCAGGGGCACCCACAGCAGGTTGCTCAGGATCACAATGGCCAGACGTGTTCGGGATCTCTCCAGAGCAGGAGACTCCATAACCTCTCTGGGCAGCCTGCTCCAGGGCTCCAGCACACTCACACCAAAGAAGTTTCTCCTGTTCAGATGGAACCTCCTGGGTTCCAGTTTGTGCCTGTTGTCCTTTGTCACTTGTCATCATTGAAAACAGCCTTACTCCATCCTCTTGCCTGCCTCCATCCCTCTAGCTCTTGCTGAGCATTGATCAGATTCCCTCTTGGGCTGCTCTTCTCCAGGCTCAACAGCCCCAGGGCTCTCAGCCTTTTCTTCTCACAGGTATGTTCCAGGCCCCTCAGCAGTTTGTAGTCTCTTCTGGACTCTCTCCAGTAGTTCTCTGTCTCTCTTGGACTGAGGAACCTCGGACTGGACCTGCTACTCCAGATATAGCCTCCTTAGGTCAGTGCAGAAAGGGAGGAGACCCTCCTTTGACCTGCTGAACACAATCACAGTAATGCACCCCAGGATACCATTGGCTGCACTTTGTCACAGGCGCACATTGCTAGCTCATGAGGAGTTTGTTGTCCACCATCACTCCCAGATCCTTCTCTGTTGAACTTCCTTCCAGTAGGTCACTCCCTAACCTGTCCTGGTGCATGGGGTACTGGCTCTACAGATGCACCACGAAAGAGGATAGTGAGAGAGGGGATCCTCCACCCCTGCATCTTTCATGACCCTGTCTATATCCCACTGCCTTCTGGGGAGCACAAACACTGCTCAGAGGAGCTCACAGCTGCTCTCAATCCCCACTCACACTGATGCACCACTCCAGATTGCCTTCCCATCCCAAACAGCACAGGTCCTCAATCCTCATGCAGCCCTCAAGAGCAGGAAAAGCTACCTTCAATAAATGCAAAGCAATTCCATTCGATTCTGCCTTTTAAATGCACCACTTAATTAACCCTACTGGGGCTTCTTTGGCTCTGGCTGCTTGTGTTTCCATGCCACCGAGGTTAGGAAAACACTTTCTCCCTTTGCACAGAGGGGCCCTGGCTTTCCCTCCCTGCCTCTCCCTCCCTGCCTCATGCTGGCACTACATAAACCACATCTCAGCCCCAAGTAGAAGGAGTTTCTCCTTCAGAAACCAGCAACCTGTCTGTGGTTATTAACTCCTCTGGCCAACCCTTCCTTGGACACAAATCCAATACCCTGGCAGGGCTGTGGTACTTGAGTAGAAAAGACCAAGCTGTCACCCAATATTTAGAGTTAGAAATGCTAAATTCTCCAAAAACCAGAGAAAGACAGAACAGCAGTGGTGGGGGAGGAGGGAGAACAACCAAACCCAGATGTTTCTAAGCAGCTGGCATCTCTGTTTCTCCCAGGATGCTGATGAACGCAAACTCGACGGCTTGACAGACCCCCACCGGCCGCCCTCTTCCTGCTGACAGAGAGTTCAAATCAGCTCTGCTGGATTTAATCATCTGCTCCCCTTAAATAATAAACCAGGGGGAGGAGAGGAAAAGGATTTATTCGTGTCACTAACTGTCAGAAATATGTTTACTGTGCTGAAATAGCCTGGGCTCTTGGATTGCAGGAGGGGAGGAGAAGAAAAACACCCAGGGGAGAGAAAAGAGTGAGAACATCAGCTCTGCACACAAAGGGGGTGTGAAACAAGTAGGTACTCAGGTGGGATACATATGAGGTCTTCTGGCTGATGGGCAGGTGGCACTAAGCTGGGAAGGTGCACTGATCTGCTTGAGAGTAGGAAGGCTTTACAGAGGGACCAGGCCAGGCTAGATCGATGGGGCCAAGGTCAGCGGGATGAGGTTCAACCAAGTGCTAGGTCCTGCACTTCAGTCGCAACAGCTCTGGGGAAGAGTGGCTGGAAAGTGGCCAGGTCCTTACCTGGGAGTGCCGATTTGACAGCTAGCTGAAGGTGAGACAGTGTGTGCCCAGGGGGCCAAGAAGGTTAACAGCATCCTGGGCTGAATCAGCAATAGTGTGGCCAGCAGTAGGGAAGGGATTGCCCCTCTGTACTCGGCACTGGTGTGGCCACAGTTCAAATACTGAGTTCAGTTTTGAGCCACTCACTCCAAAAAGGACACTGAAGTGCTGGAAAGGGTCTGGAGAAGAGCAATGAAGCTGGTGAAGGGTCTGAGGAACAGGTCTGGTGAGTAGCAGTTGAGAGAACTGAGGTTGCTCAGTGTGGAAAAGGGGAGGCTGAAGGGAGACCTCCTGCCTCACTACAGCTGCCTGAAAGGAGGCTGGAGTGAGGTGGGGTTTGGTCCCTAGTCACAAGTGATAGGAGAAGGGGAAATAGAAGGCTGAAGAAGCTCTGCTACGAGGACAGACTGAAAGAGTTGGGGCTGTGCAGGCTGCAGAAGAGGAGGCTCCCAGGTGACCTTGTGGCCTTCCAGGATCTGAAGGGGGACTACAAAGAGGCTGGGAAGGGACTTTTTAGGCTGTGAGGGAGTGACAGGACTAGGGGGAATGGAGCAAAGCTGGAGGTGGGGAGATTGGGACTGCATGTGAGGAGGAAGTTGTTGAGCATGCGAATGGAATGGGTTACCCAGGGAGGTGGTTGAGGCCCCATGGCTGAAGGTGTTTAAGGCCAGGCTGGATGAGGCTGTGGGCAGCCTGATCTAGGGTAGGGCGTGCCTGCCCATGGCAGGGCAGTTGGAACTAGATGAATATTTGTAGTCCCTTCCAACCCTGACTGATTCTATGAAAACCCATCCCCAGAGATATTCAAGGTCAGGCTCATCAATGTTCTGAACATCCTGATCTGGTGGGGGATGTCCCTGCTGATTGCAGGGGGGTTGGATGAGATGACCTTTGGAGGTCTCTTCCAACCCAAGCCACTCTATGATTCTACAAAATAGCCTAAAGTTGCAGCAGGGGAGGTTTAGCTTGGCAGTTAGATGAAACTTCTTCAGTAAACCAGTTGTCAAACCCTGGAACAGGCTCCCCAAGGAGATGTTTGCGTCTCCATACTTGCAGGTGTTTAAAAGAGGCAGAGATGTGGTGCTGAGGGACACAGTTTAGCACCAGGCTTGGTAAACTTAGAGAATGGTTGGTATGGATGTTCTTAAAGGTCTTTTCCAATGGAAATATTTCTCTGACTCTGCGATTCACAGAGAAAAGCAGTGAAAGCAGAGCAGTGGGGAAGGGGAAGAGCATCTTGGCTGGCTCAGCTCAGCTCTTTGAGCCAAGCTCTGCTTTTAGACAGAGCTGAAAATGTAAAATTTTTAAGCAGAGCCTGGTGAGACTCACAGAATCAGAGAATCAAGCAGGATGGAAGAGATCTCCAAGCTCAGCCAGTCCAACCTAGCACCCAGCCCTCTACAATCAACCAGACCATGGCACTGAGTGCCTCAGCCAGGCTTGGCTTCAACACCTCCAGGGACAGCGACTCCACCACCAACCTGGGCAGCCCATTCCAATGCCAATCACTCTCCCTGAGCCTCCTCTTCTCCAGGGCAAACACCTCCAGCTCCCCCAGCCTCTCCTCACAGGGCTGTGCTCCAGGACCCTCACCAGCTTCAGTGCCCTTCTCTGTGCACCTTCCAGCACCTCAACATCTCTCTTGCATTGAGGAGCCCAGAACTGGACACAGCACTCAAGCTGTGGCCTAAGCAGTGCTGAGTACAGGGGCAGAAGAACCTCCCTCGTCCTGCTGGCCACACTCTTCCTGAGCCAGCCCAGGATGCCATTGGCTCTCCTGCCTACCTGGGCACACTGCTGCCTCATCTTCAGCTACTCTCTACCAGCACCCCCAGCTCCCTCTCTGCCTGACTGCTCTCCAGCCACTCTGTCCCCAGCCTGTAGCACTGCTTTGGCTACAACAACCCCAAGTGTAGAACCGTGCACTTGGCCTTGTTAAATCTCAGCCCCATTGGCTCTGCCCACCCATCCAGCCTGGCAAGGTCCCTCTGCAGGGCTTTCCTATCCTCCAGGAGCTCCACACCTGCTCCTAGCTTGCTGTCATCTGCAAACTTACTGATGCTGGACTCAATCTCCTGCTCCAGATCATCAATAAAGATATTGAACAGGACTGGGCCCAGCACTGATCCCTGGGGCACAGCACTAGTGACAGCTGCCAACTGGATGTGGCATCATTCACCACCACTCTCTAGGCCTGTCCCTCCAGTCAGTTCTTGACCCATTTCAGAGCTAATCTGACCAAGACACAAGCTGCCAGCTTTGCCAGGAGCTGCTTGTGGCAGACAGTGTCAAAGGCAGGTAACTAGGGGCAGGCACAGAGGAGAGCCCACCATGAGCATTCTCCCCTTCCACACATGATGTGTGTGGCATCACAACTGTGCATAGAAGGATCACTTTGCTCAAGCATGGTCTTCAAAGACAGCCTTTCCAGAACAGACACATCATATTCCTCCAGGATGAACAACCAGCACTGAAAATATCCCAGTCCTCAAAATTAATGCAAGCCAGCTCACCTCTTCTCTCTCCTACCAGCTTCCATCCTTTCATGCTGGAGCCCACAGCTGGAATCCTGTACAGATCTCTATTCTGATTTGGTGTTGTGAACAAGTTCCCACCCTTTTGGAGATCTCCTGTGCTTTAGCAGTGATTTCTCAACCTGGGAGACACTCTGCTGGTGGGATCTAACAGCACAGTGAATGTGCAGAGGGAGCCAAACCAGCAGGTCACATCTGCAGGCTGCGGTGAGAGGCAGCAGCCACCTGCAGAAAACAGTCAACAGGAGAATTAGCCACCAGCAGTGCAGGCAGCCCCCAAATTTCCTTGGTGTCCTCACATAACCCTCTGGGAAAGCTAAGAGGAGCCTCTAGATAAATCAATGTAAAGCCACAGTGAGGACAAACCTTATCATGGATGATGCCAATAGAGCTGAGGCCAGTAACAAGTTGTTTTCTGTCACAGACCATGCTTTTTCATCACTTTCCTTGGGGGACAAGACATGGAATGAGCTTTCTTCCTGTCACAATTAAATCAGGACACCTACACAGTCTTGGAGATCTTTTCCACCCCAAACAAACCAAGCAGATGATCTGTTGGAAGATAGGAGAGCCCTGCAGATGGACCTTGCCAGGCTGGATGGGTGGGCAGAGGCCAACGGGATGAGACTGAACAAGGCCAAGTGCAGGGTTCTGCACTTGGGGTTGTTGTAGCCAAAGCAGTGCTACAGGCCGGGGGTGTGCAGCCTGCACAAGAGGAGGCTCAGGGCAAACCTCATTGCTGCCTATAACTCCCTGAAGGGAGGCTGTAGCCAGGTGGGGTTGGGCTCTTCTGTCAGACAAGCAGCAACAGAACAAGGGGACAGAGTCTCAAGTTGTGGCAGGAGAGGTCTAGGCTGGCTGTTAGGAGGAAGTTGTTGTCAGAGAGAGTGATTGGCATTGGAATGGGCTGCCCAGGGAGGTGGTGGAGTGGCTTTGCCTGGAGGTGTTGAAGCCAAGCCTGGCTGAGGCACTTAGTGCCATGGTCTGGTTGACTGTAGAGGGCTGGGTGCTAGGTTGGACTGGCTGAGCTTGGAGGTCTCTCCCAACCTGCAGGTTGATTCTATGATTCTATGAGCACTCTGTGGATAACACTTATTAGCTCCCCAATACTGCAGCTTTGCTAACACACTAAACAATGTCAGAAAAGTTCACCCTCAGTGAGTTTGCAGATGATACCAAGTTGAATGGTGGGGCTGGTAAGACTGAGGGATGGGATGGCATCCAGAGGGACCTAGGCAGGTTGGAGAGGTGGGCTGAGGAGAATCTCATGAGGTTCAACAAGGCAAAGTGCAAGGTCATGCACCTAGGTCAGGACAACCCTAGGTATCAATCCAAGCTGGGGAATGAGGAGGTTGAGAGCAGCCCTGCAGAGAACAACTTGGGGGTGAGAAGCTGGACATGAGCCAGCAACAGGCACTTGCAACCCAGCAGGCCATTGGCATCCTCTCCTGGAGTACTGTTTCCAGTGCAGGGGACCCCAATGCAGAAAGGAGATGGACCTGCTAGAGTAGATGCAGAGCAGGGCCCCAAAAGATGATCAGGGAGCTGAAGCACTTCTCCTGCAAAGACAGGCAGAAAGAATCGGATCTACTTAGCCTGGAGAAGAGAAGGCTGCAGGGAGACCTTGTAGTGTTCTTCCAGTACCTGCAGGGAACCAAGAAGGCTGGGGAGGGACTGCCTAGAAGACCTTGTAGTGATAGGATGAGAGGCAATGGTTTGAAACTGGAGCAGGTTGATTTAGATTGGATGTCAGGAACAAGTCCCTCACCATGAGGGTAGTGCATCACTGGAACAGGTTGCCCTGGGAGGCGATTGAAGCCCCATCCCTGGACATATTCAAGGTCTGGCTCAACAAGGCTCTGAGCAACCTGATCTAGTTGGAAGTGCCCCTGCTGAGTGCCAGGAGGTTTGGATACTATGACCTTTGAAGGTCCCTTCCAACCCAATACCATCAGTGAATCTGTAAGTCCTATGCTATGAAATCCAATTGTGTACAGGGCTAGACCATGTCTGGTTTGGGCTTATCAAGGATCACCTAGCACTCTAGCAATGATTCCCATGTGCCTTTTGGCTTATAAAGGGCCAAGAACCATTTCTAAGAGGAAATCTGGATTCAGCATCCCAGCTGGGATGAATACTAGTAACATGAACTACAGTAGCCAAACTGAACTGAGAGACACCCTTACTCTTGGGCCACTGTGACTGATCTGCAATGCATAAACCTGGGGAGTCTTACTCTGAAGGTAATGTCAGAAGAAGGGTTGCTGAACCAAGTTTTGAGATGTTGGGGTTTAGAAACTTTATATCCAGAGCTACCAATACACATTACAGGGATTCACATATGATACAGGTGACATTTTTGTCCTTTTTAGTCCTGAGTTGGATTTAAAGGTTGGACTCGATGGTCTTAAAGGTCTTTTGCAATCTAAAAGGTTCTGTGATTATACCATAATGTATTCAATGGCTGCATAATATCCTCTGATCTTCCAGTTTGGTGATCTGGAGGTGATTGAACCACCACAGTTTAGCAAGAGCTGAAGGACAGACTGAAAGAGTTGGAGCTGTTCAGTCTGCACAAGAGGAGGCTCCCAGGTGACCTTCTTGTGGCCTTCCAGGATCTGAAGGGGCTACAAAAAAGCTGGGGAGGGACTTTTTAGGCTGCCAAGGAGTGCCAGGACTAGGGGGGATGGAGCAAAGCTGGAGATGGGGAGATTGGAATGGGCTGCCCAGGGAGGTGGTGGAGGCACCGTCCCTGGGGGTATTCAAGAAAAGACTGGATGAGGCACTTAGTGCCATGGTCTGGTTGATTGGTTAGGGCAGGGTGATAAGTTAGACTGGATGATCTTGGAGGTCTCTTCCAACCTGGTTGATTCTATGATTCTATGATTGAGACTGACTGCAAGGAGGAAGTTGTTGAGCATGAGAGTGGTGAGAGGCTGGAATGGGTTTCCCAGGGAGGTGGTTGAGGCCCCATGGCTGGAGGTGTTTAAGGCCAGGCTGGATGAGGCTGTGTGCAGGCTGCTCTAGGGTAGGGTGTCCCTGGGCATGACAGGGGGTTGGAACTGGCTGATCCTTGTGGTCCCTTCCAACCCTGACTGATTCTATGATTCTAAGGACAGGCTGGCCACTCACTGCTTGGACTGCCTGTGGAGGACACGAATATTTGGTACACAAGATGTTCCCTCAGAGAGGATGCACACACAGCGACATTGAGAGAGAGAAGCAGGAACCACTGGGAAGCACTCAATGACAACCAATGACTCCTAAGTTATTCCAGCAGCAGAAGGTCATTCCAGTTCCACCTGCAGGAACTTCAGCTGGTGAGAAAGCCCTGAATGGTAGATGGGGAAGGGAATGCTAGCAGGTTGGCTGAGGGTGGTGGGGAGAAGCAGGTGAGAAAAAAGCAAGGAAAGTGGGGTGGACCAGCAGACTCAGTCCTCATAGAATCATAGAATCAACCTGCAGGTTGGGAGAGACCTCCAAGCTCAGCCACTCCAACCTAGCATTCAGCCCTATCCAATCAACCAGACCATGGCACTAAGTGCCTCAGCCAGGCTTGGCTTCAACACCTCCAGGCACAGTGACTCCACCACCTCCCTGGGCAGCCCATTCCAATGCCAATCACTCCCTCTGACAACAACTTCCTCCTAACAGCCAGCCTAGACCTCCCCCAGCACAACTTGAGACTCTGTCCCCTTCTGTTGCTGCTTGCCTGGCAGAAGAGACCAACCCCACCTGGCTACAGCCTCCCTTCAGGGACTTGTAGACAGCAATGAGGTCAGCCCTGAGCCTCCTCTTCTCCAGGCTGCACACCCCCAGCTCTCTCAGCCTCTTTTCACAGGGCTGTGCTCCAGGCCCCTCACCACCTTCATTGTCCTTCTCTGGACACCTTCCAGCACCTCAACATCTCTCTTGAATTGAGGAGCCCAGAACTGGACACAGCACTCAAGCTGTGGCCTGACCAGTGCTGAGTACAGAGGCAGAATAATCTCCCTTGTCCTACTGGCCACACTCTTCCTGAGCCAGCCCAGGATGACATTGGCTATCTTGAAACAAGGAGACAGGAGAAGATGAAGTGGCCTCAAGTTGCACCAGGAAAGGTTTAAGTTATACATGAAGAAGAATTTATTCCCTAGAAGGGTTGTAAAGCCCTGGAAGCAGTGGAGTCCCCACTCAGGGAGGAATTGAAAAGCTGTGTAGATGTGGTGCTGAGGGACATGGCTTAGAATCAGACTTGGCAGAGTGAGTTAGATGATGGTTGGACTCAATGATCTTAAAGGTCATTTCCAGCCTAAATGATTCTATGAGTCTTGAAGCAGCTTAAAATAGCTTAGAGTCAAGGGGTTTGGGTTCCTTGGTATCATCCCACAGGCAGGTGCTGAATACATCTTCCCAAGAGTGCCTCCTGGCAACCTCCATGAATTCTCTACTCCAGCCCATACTCTCTCTGTGTGATCAGTCTTTCTGCATGGCTCAGCAGCTGAAGTTTCCAGAGGGAACATTTGCTGGGGCTGAATTTTTACAGGAGCTATTAACAGAACATTTTCAGGATGAAATCTGAACTGAGAGATGGGAACACTCAGGATTTAAACCCCATTTCCCTCCCCTCCCCCCCCCAAAAAAGGTGCCTCCTCTAAGTCAGGGAACACACAAATTGGTACATCCTTGCTAAGTTACTCACCTCTTTAATTGCAGGTTTGGACTGTCAGAAGATTACAGTGCCTTGGGATCAACAGGCAAAAACATTGTCTGGCAAATAGTCACAACTGGGAGCACGTGGAAACTCTGTCATCTCCAAAAGGTGTCACCTAGAGAAAGTAAAACAACCCCAACAAACCATTCATCTGATTCACTGAAACAGGTTAAATACCTACCAAAACCACCACACCCACAGCATGGAGCAACAAATCTCCTGCAGAAAGGGCTCTCCCCATCCACCTGCAGGCACCTTTTCTTAATTCCCAGTGGAGAAGGAGCCAAACTTTACTGTGATGATGGTGGAATGCTGGAATAGGTTGCCCAAGGAGGTAATTGAGGCCACACCCCTGAAGATCAAGACCAGACTCAACAAGGCTCTCAGCAACCTGGTCTAGCTGAGGATCATAGAATCAGTCAGGGTTGGAAAGGACTACAAGGATCAGCCAGTTCCAACCCCCCTGACATGGCCAGGGACACCCTACCCTTGAGCAGCCTGCCCACAGCCTCATCCAGCCTGGCCTTAAACACCTCCAGCCATGGGGCCTCAACCACCTCCCAGGATGTCCCTGATGACTGTGGTGGGAGTTGGACTAATTGACCTTCAAAGGTCCTTTCCAGCCTGGACCCATTTCATGGTTCTATGAAACTGGAATTCATGGCCAGGAATGGTTTCTGTGGGAGGCTTCTTCCCATCAAACAAGAGCAGCATATCTCCTGGAGAAGCACCTTCCCATGACAGAGCTGCAAACCCTATCTTCAGGAGGTTCCAGAGGCAGCACATAAGCCTTTGGCTTTGCACTGGAGACAAAATCTCAAGAGGTGTGCAAGCAACACATGCAGATGTTGAACACATGGAGGTCCAGTGAACTCTGTGATGCTTCAAGCAGCTTGGCATGCTTTGGGCACCAAGCTCAGCCTAAAAGAAGTAGCAGTGCAGTTGGTTTAATAAGTAACCCAACCTTAACCACTGGAGCACATCCAGGGGAGGCCACAAAGATGATCAGAGGCTTGAAAACCTTCTGCTGTGAGGCCAGGCTGAGAGAGTTGGGATTGTTCAGCCTGGAGAAGAGAAGGCTTCAGGGAGACTTCTCAGTGTTTAAAGGAGCTGATCAGAAAGATAGGGACAGAGTTTTGAGCAGGGTCTGTTGTGATAGGACAAGGAGTGATGGCTTGAAACTGAAAGAGGGAGAGTCAAACTGGAGAGAAGGAAGAAATGTTTGACACTGAGACTCTGGCCCAGGTTGCCCAGAGAGGTGGTGGAAGCCCCATCTCTGGAATCATTCCAGGCCAGGTTATTTGTTGTAGCAACCTGCTGTAGTTTCAGATGTCCCTGCTGACTACAGGGGGGGGAGTTAGACTCAATGACCTTAAAAGGTCACCTTCAATGTAAAGTGTTCTATGATTCCATTAAGCAAGGGACACTGTTAAGAGGCACAAAAAAAGACTTTGGGTGCTTCCCTACCAAGAGTAAAGCCATGAAATGTACTGGTGCCAGGGGGAAAGTCAGAAAGACGGAAGAAAAGAGGAAGGAGAAAGGAGGGAGGGAGTGAGGAAGGGAGAGAGGAAAAGGGAGAGAGGGGAGAGAGGAAAAGGGAGAGAGGGGAGAGAGGAAAAGGGAGAGAGGGGAGAGAGGAAAAGGGAGAGAGGGGGAGAGAGGAAAAGGGAGAGAGGGGAGAGAGGAAAAGAGAGAGGGGAAGAAGGGAGGAGGGGAGGTGGGGAGGAGGGGAGGTGGGGAGGAGGGGAGGTGGGGAGGAGGGGAGGAAGGGAGGAAGGGAGGAGGGGAGGAGGGGAGGAGGGGAGGAGGGGAGGAGGGGAGGAGGGGAGGAGGGGAGGAGGGGAGGAGGGGAGGAGGGGAGGAGGGGAGGAGGGGAGGAGGGGAGGAGGGGAGGAGGGGAGGAGGGGAGGAGGGGAGGAGGGGAGGAGGGGAGGAGGGGAGGAGGGGAGGAGGGGAGGAGGGGAGGAGGGGAGGAGGGGAGGAGGGGAGGAGGGGAGGAGGGGAGGAGGGGAGGAGGGGAGGAGGGGAGGAGGGGAGGAGGGGAGGAGGGGAGGAGGGAGGGAGGGGAGGAAGACAAAATAAACCTTCAAACCTCCACAGTTTACATTTATTTATATACATATAAATGTTACCTATATAGACCCAGTGGCACCAAGGAAATGCATGAGCACATTCTGGCTCACAAGAGAAATCCCTGCTGATGAAAAGACAGCCAAACAGGACCTGAAGTATGAGAAACAGGAGAGTTCACAGCATGGATCACCAGTCCCAGAGCAAGCATGAGGCATAGAGGGAAGCAACAAATGAGTCAGAGGCAAGAACTGAAGCAAGCTGTGCCCTTGAGCTGACAACACATTTGTAACAGACCCATAAAGATGCCAATCTGCCATGTATATGGTGGGGAAATACCTCTGCAGCTCCCCAGGAAGCCATGCAGAAAGGTTCTGAGAAAACCCTCACAGCAGAGACTTCTCTGCTCCCACCTCCCTTATCAATCCATTCCAAAGCTGCACGAAATACTTCTTTTCCTCCCCACACAAAGCCCAAACGCTGTGGAATTTACCTGAATTACCAGCATTTGCTGGGTCTGGCTTTACCTATGTGGACAGCAATCATGGAAGTGGAAAAAGAAAAGCAGCAAAATCCCACACAGCTTATACAAAAGGCTGGAAATGTCTCCCAGCCCTGGTTGTTACAGAGTGATTTTCTTGCGTTTCACTTGGAAGAGAAAAGCAGCACAGCAAGAACTACAAAGCTTAAGTGGCAGCTGGCCAAGAAAAAAATGGTTGGTGGAAATGTGCTCTCGTGGCCAAGAGGGTCAGTGCCACTCTGGGGTGTGTGAGAACCTGAGAGAGGCTCTCCTCCCCCTCTACTCTGCCCTGGTGAGGCCATATTTGGAGTATTGTGTCCAGTTCTGGACCACTCACTTCAAGAAGAAGGACCTCAGGAAACTGCTTGAAAGAGTCCAGTGCAAAGCCAAAGATGATTCAAGAGAGATGTTGAGGTGCTGGAAGGTGTCCAGAGAAGGGCAGTGAAGGTGGTGAGAGGCCTGGAGCACAGCCCTGTGAGGAGAGGCTGAGGGAGCTGGGGGTGTGCAGCCTGCAGAAGAGGAGGCTCAGGGCTGACCTCATTGCTGCCTGCAGCTACCCGAAGGGAGGCTGTAGCCAAGTGGGGTTGGTCTCTTCTGCCAGGCAAGCAGCAAGAGAAGAAGGGGACAGAGTATCAAGTTGTGTCAGGGGAGGTGTAGGCTGGATGTTAGGAGGAAGTTGTTGTCAGAGAGAGTGATTGGCATTGGAATGGGCTGCCCAGGGAGGTGGTGGAGTCACTGTGCCTGGAGGTGTTGAAGCCAAGCCTGGCTGAGGCACTTAGTGCCATGGTCTGGTTGATTGGCCAGGGCTGGGTGCTAGGTTGGACTGGCTGAGCTTGGAGGTCTCTTCCAACTTGCCTGATTCTATGATTAATCTATGATTAAGGGAGTGGAATATCTTTCTTATGAGGAGAGACTGAAGGATCTGAGGCTCTCTAGCTTGGAGAGGAGACTGAGAGGTGACCTCATTCATGGTTACAAATATGTAATGAGTAAATGTCAGGAAGCTGGAGCCAGGCTCCACTGGGTGATGCCCAATGACAGGACCAAGAGGCACTGGGTGGAAGCTGAGGCATAGGAAGTTCCATGGAAACATGAGAAGGATTTTTTTCACTGTGAGGGTGACAGAACACTGGAACCAGAAGGTGGTGCAGTCCCTCCCTGGAGATACTCAAGACCTGCCTGGATGCATTCCTGTGTGATCTGGTACAGGAGATCCTGCTGTGGCAGGGGGTTGGACTGGATGAGCACAGAATCACAGAATGGTAGGGGTTCAAAAGCACCTCTAGAGATCACGTAGTCCAAGCCCCCTGTCAAAGCAGAGTCACCAAGAACATATAATCATAGAATCAAGCAGGTTGGAAGAGTCCTCCAAGCTCAGCCACTCCAACCTAGCACCCAGCCCTGGCCAATCAACCAGACCATGGCACTAAGTGCCTCAGCCAGGCTCTGCTTCAACACCTCCAGGCACAGCCACTCCACCACCTCCCTGGGCAGCCCATTCCAATGCCAACCACTCTCTCTGCCAAAAACTTCCTCCTAACATCCAGCCTAGACCTCCTCTGGCACAACTTGAGGTTCTGTCCCCTTCTTCTGTTGCTGCTTGCCTGGGAGATCCCAGCACTCAAGGGGTGGCCTGAGCAGTGCTGAGTACAGGGGCAGAAGAACCTCCCTTGTCCTGATGGCCACACTCTTCCTGAGCCAGCCCAGAATGCCATTGGCTCTGCTGCCCACCTGGGCACACTGCTGCCTCATCTTCAGCTCCTCTCTACCAGCACCCCCAGCTCCTTCTCTGCCTGGCTGCTCTCAGCCACTCTGTTCCCAGCCTGTAGTGCTGCTTGGGGTTGTTGTGGCCAAAGTGTAGAACCCTGCACTTGGCCTTGTTCAGTTTCATCCCATTGGCCTCTGCCCTCCCATCCAGCCTGGCAGGTGGGTTTTGAATGTCTCTGGAGACAGAGAATCCACTACCTCTCTGCACAGCCTGTTCCAGTTCTCTGCCACCCTCAGAGTAAAAGAGTTCACCTTCACATTTAGGTAGAACCTTCTGGGTTCAAGTTTGTACTCATTACCCCTTGTCCTGTCAGCACTGAAAAAAGCCTGGCCCTTTTCTCCTGACACCCACCCCTTAAGTATTGATAAGCACTGAGAAGATCCCCTCTCAGTCTCCTCTTCTTCAGCCTAAAATTCCCGGAGTACCTCAGCCTTTCTTCATCAGAGAGGTGTTCCAGTGCTCTCACCATCTTCATAACACTTGGCTCTACACTCTCAAGCAGTTTCCTGTCTGTCTTTAAACTGAGGAGACCCAGAATTGGACACAGTACTCCAGATGAGTCATCACCTTATCCTCCTTAATTAATGAAGTGCCCTCTAAGAAGCCAGAATTAATGCAGTCTCAACCCAAAAGGCCAAGCAGGCTCTAGACCAAACAGTACTCATGGAAATTAAGGCCCAGGCTGAGATGGCTCAAATTTCCTCTGGGAACCTGTGCCAAGCCATTCCTCTTAGACATCCACACACCCTTGAAAACCATCAGGGAACACCAGGCACAGCCACAAGCCCGGATTCAAGCTGTCTATACTTCAGAGCCCACACTCAAGTAATTCACATTTCACACTCCTGCTTTCCCAGTTTGTTGCTTGCTCCTCAGTTGATTTCCCTTCTCCTTCTTCTGTGTCCAGCTCTTGGCCTCCAATTAATGAGAGCCAATGGCATCCTGGGCTGGCTCAGGAAGAGTGTGGCCAGCAGGACAAGGGAGGTTCTTCTGCCCCTGTGCTCAGCACTGCTCAGGCCACAGCTTGAGTGCTGTGTCCAGTTCTAGGCTACTCAATTCAAGAGAGATGTTGAGGTGCTGGAAGGTGCACAGAGAAGAGCAATGAAGCTGGTGAGGGTCCTGGAGCACAGCCCTGTGAGGAGAGGCTGAGGGAGCTGGGGGTGATTAGGCTGGAGAAGAGGAGGCTCAGGGCTGACCTCATTGCTGTCTGCAACTCCCTGTAGGAAGGCTGTAGCCAGGTGGAGTTGGTCTCTTCTGCCAGACAAGCAGCAACAGAACAAGGGGACACAGTCTCAAGTTTTGATGGGGGAGGTCTAGTCTGGATGTTAGGAGGAAGTTGTTGTCAGAGAGAGTGATTGGCATTGGAATGGGCTGCCCAGGGAGGTGGTGGAGTCACCATCCTTGGAGGTGTTGAAGCAAAGCCTGGCTGAGGCACTGAGTGCCATGGTCTGGTTGATTGGACAGGGCTGGATGAGCTTGGAGGTCTCTTCCAACCTGCTTGATTCTATGATCAGGTGATAGGACAAGAGGAAACAGACTGAAATTGTGCTGGTTTAGGTTGGAATTTAGAGATAATTTCTTCCTTGCATTGGAACAGGCTGGAGGCACCAATCCTGGAGGTGTTCAGAAACATGTGGAAATGGCACTCAGGGACATGGTCTAACAGCCATGGTGGGTTTAGGTTGATGGTTGTAATCAATGTTCATGGAGGTTTTTTCAAACCAAAACAATTCTATGATTTAGAGGAGGGCTTTTGTCTCCTCCTCCCCCCAACAACCACCATGAGACTGTCAGGCAAAGCACACTGCTACGGAGTCAAAACCCCAGTGTGACCCAGGATGAACATCACCTGCCAATGTATGCTTAAATAACCCCTTTACTGCATCTGCTGATTGTAACTTTAACAAGGCACAAGTTTTACAGCTGCTATTTTGGAGAACTGCAATGGGGTGTGATTTTTTGGGGGGGCAGTTGGGGTTTTATTATATGGCACACCAAGAATTCACAGCAGAACAAGTCTCACCTAACTTTACTTCTTCCATCAGAGAACTAAATGGAATGTTCAGATCAAATTACCTCTCACAGGGTTGCCTACAGAAAGATGCAGCTGTAAACATTCTGGTTTCAACCTCAGAACTGAAAGTTAAGTGTTGCAAGGAGGAAAAAAAAAGTTCCTACAGGAAAATGCCTAACTGCAGGACCTTGGAGTCCTGGTGGGCAATAAGTTATCCATGGGACAGTGACATGCAGCAGCCAGGCTGGAGGGCAGGGATCCATCCAGAGGGACATGCACAGGCTGCAGAGGTGGGCACAAGTCAACCTCAGGAGCTTCAACAAGACCAAGGGCAAGGTCCTGCAGCTGGGTCGAGGCAATGCCAAGCACAAATGCAGGCTGGGCAGGGAGTGGCTGGAGAGCAGCCCTGAGGAGAGGGACTTGGAGGTGCTGCTGGATCAGAAGCTCAGCATGAGCCAGCAGTGTGCACTTGCAGCCCAGAAAGCCAAGCAAAGCCTGGGCTGCAGCAGGAGAAGTGTGGCCAGCAGGGCCAGGGAGGTGATTCTCCCCCTCTATTCTGCTCTGCTGAGACCCCACCTGCAGTTCTGCATCCAGTTCTGGAGCCTCCATTCCAAAAGGGATGTGGAGATGCTGGAGTGTGTCCAGAGAAGGGCCAGGAGGATGCTGAGAGGGCTGGAGCAGCTCTGCTGTGAGGACAGACTGAAAGAGTTGGGGCTGTTGAGTCTGGAGAAGAGGAGGCTCCCAGGTGACCTTCTTGTGGCCTTCCAGGATCTGAAGGGGGCCTCCAAAAAAGCTGGGGAGGGACTTTCCAGGATATCAGGGAGTGCCAGGACTAGGGGGAATGGAGCAAAGCTGGAGGTGGGGAGATTGAAAGTGGATGTGAGGAGGAAGTTGTTGATCATGAGAGTGGTGAGAGGCTGGAATGGGTTTCCCAGGGAGGTGGTTGAGGCCCCATGGCTGGAGGTGTTTAAGGCCAGGCTGGCTGAGGCTGTGGGCAGCCTGCTCTAGGGTAGGGTGTCCCTGCCCATGGTAGGGGGTTGTAACTAGATGATCCTTGTGGTCCCTTCCAACCCTGACTGATTCTATGTTTCTGTGACCTGCTGCATGTTGGCATGGGGCTGAGCTGTCTATGTGCAGCACATGCTGCCAGGGAGGCACTTTGGGATGTTTGCTTATCATTTAAAACCCAACTGTTCTCATTTATTATTATTTTTTTTAATCAAATAATAATTAACCTTTGGGGGGGAAAAATGAAATCTATTCATGGCCCATCTCCTGCAGTGTTGACACAACAGTTTTCATTTGCAAGCAAATGAAAGTTGAAGCAAAAAAGAAAAGTTAAATATTACAGAAGCACAGAATATTGTGAGGGGTGGAAGGGACTTCTGGAGAAGATAATCCATCTCAATTTCCCTTCCACCCAGATCAATTCGTCCACAACCACATCCAGGCAGGTTTGGATTCTCTCCAGAGAAGGAGACTCCACAGCCTCTCTGGGCAGCCTGCTCCAAGGCTTCAGCACCCTCACACCAAAGAAGTTTCTCCTCCTGTTCACACAGAACCTCCTGGGTTTCAGTCTGTGCCTGTTGCCTCTTGCCCTGTCACTGGGCACCACTGACAGAAGTCTGGCCCCATCCTCTTGATCCCCACCCCTTAGCTATTGATCAGCATTGATCAGCTCCCCTCTCAGGCTGCTCTGTCCCGGGCTAAGCAGCTGCAGGTCTCTCAGCCTTTCCTCCTCACAGAGATACTCCAGGCCCCTTCACTGGCCTCTCTTCAGTAGTTTGCTGTCTCTCTTGAACTGGGGAGCCCAGAACTAGACCCAGGACTCCAGATGTGGCCTCAGTAGGGCAGAGTAGATGGGGAAGGAGAACCTCCCTCTACCTACTGGCCACATTCTTCTGAATGCACCCTAGGATACCATTGCCCTTCTTGGGCACAAGCACATGTTGCTGGCTCATGGGGACCTTGTTATCCCCCAGCACCACCAGGTCCTTCTCTGCAGAGCTGCTTTCCAGCAGGTCACCCCTCACCCATACAGGTGCAGGGGGCTGTTCCTCCCCAGGTGCAAGGCTCTGCACTTACCCTTGCTGAACTTCACAAGGTTTCCCTCTGCCCCATTCTCCAGCCTGTCCAGGTCTTCTTGAGTAGCAGCACAGCATGAGGGGATTTCAGCCACTCTTGCCAGTTTAGTACTATCCAAAACTTGCCTGGAGTACACTCTGACTCTTCATCCCATCCAGGTTGCTGATGAAGATGTTGACCAAGACCAGAACCAGCCCTGAGTTCTGGGGAACACTGTGAGCTACAGGCCTCCAACTACACTCCTATGACCTTACAGAGGTCTTTAAGCACCTGAAGGGGCCTACAAGAAAGACAGGAAGTGATTTTGTTCAAGGGTTTGCAGTGATAGGATGAGAGGCAATGGACTGAAGATTGGGAAGGGCAGCTTTAGACTGGAGATGAGGAAGAAACTCTTTACAGTGAGGATGGTGAGACACTGGAACAGGTTGCCAAAGAGGTCATGGATGCTCCCTCCCTGTTCAAGGCCAGGCTGGATGAGGCCTTGAGCAACCTAATCTAGTGAAAGGTGTCCATGCCCATGGTAGTGGGGTTGGAACTGGATGACCTTTAAGGTCCCTTCGGACACAAACCATTCTATGAACCTACAAATCTGTGAACTAGATTCTGCACCACTGACCCAAATCCTCCAAGCTCAGTACTTCAGCCAGTTTTCAGTCCAGTTCACTTTCCAATTCTTCAGCTTACCTATGACAATATTAATTTATCAGCAATAATTTAGCTTTCCACTCTTTGCCCTCATAGGCATTATGGGCTTTTTCTGTTGGCCTGTTAAGTGCTGCATCAAAAGAAGCATGGACAGCAGATCAAGAGAGGTGATTCTCTTGCTATGCTCTACTCTAAGTGAGACTTCACCTGAAGAACTGGAGCCCTCAATACAGGAAAGACATGGACCTGATGGAGCAGGTCCAGAGGAGGGCCACTAAGATGATCAGGGGGCTGGAACATCTCTCCTACAAGGAGAGGCTGAGGGAGCTGGGGTTGTCCAGCCTGGAGATGAGAAGGCTCTAAGGAGACCTAACAGCAGCCTTCCAGTACCTAAAGGGGGCTACAAAAAAGTTGCAGAGTCCTTTGGTGAGAGGATGAGGGGAGATGATTTGAAATTACAGACTAGCAGATTTAGATTGGATGCCAGGAAGAAGTTCTGCACCATGAGGGTGAGGGAATATTGCAATGGGTTGCCCAGAAAGTGGTTGAGGCCTGGAGATATTTAATGTCAGGCTCGATGAGACTCTGAGCAACCAGATCTAGTTGAGGATGTCACTGCTGTCTGCAGGGGGTATTGTACTGGACAGGAAGGAAAGGAAAGGACCTTTGGAGGTCCCTTCCAACCCAAACCATTCTGTGATTGTCTGCAGTGCACATGCAGGGCCATTTTGAGTCCCGAGGTTCATAGAATCATAGAATCAGTCAGGGTTGAACAGGACCACAAGGATCATCTAGTTCCAACCCCCCTGCCATGCCCAGGGACACTCTACCCTAGAGCAGCCTGCCCACAGCCTCAGCCAGCCTGGCCTTAAACACCTCCAGCCATGGGGCCTCAACAACCTCCCTGGGAAACCCATTCCAGCCTCTCACCACTCTCATGCTCAACAACTTCCTCCTCATGGCCACTCTCAATCTCCCCACCTCCAGCTTTGCTCCATTCCCCCTAGTCCTGCCACTCCCTCACAGCCTAAAAAGTCCCTCCCCAGCTTTTTGGAGGCCCCCTTCAGATCCTGGAAGGCCACAAGAAGGTCACCTGGGAGCCTCCTCTTCTGCAGACTCAACAGCCCAAACTCTTTCAGTCTGTCCTCACAGCAGAGCTGCTCCAGCCCTCTCAGCATCCTCCTGGCCCTTCTCTGGACACACTCCAGCATCTCTACATCACTCTTGCAATGGAGGCTCCAGAACTGGATGCAGTACTCCAGGTGGGGTCTCAGCAGAGCACAGTAGAGGGGGAGAATCACCTCCCTCCACCTGCTGGCCACACTTCTGCTGCAGGCCAGGCTCTGCTTGGCTTTCTGGGCTGCAAGTGCACACTGCTAGCTCCTGTTGAGCTTCTGGTCCAGCAGCATCCCCAAGTCCCTCTCCTCAGGGCTGTTCTCCAGCCACTCCCTGCCCAGCCTGCATTTGTGCTTGGCATTGCCTCCACCCAGCTGCAGGACCTTGCCCTTGGTCTTGATGAACCTCAAGCGAGGTGATTCTGTTGCTGTGCAGAGCAACAGTTCTATAATTGCCTAAAGTTCAGGTGCAGGGCCATTTTTGGTCCTCGAGTTACCCCCTGAACTCCTGTGACCCACTCATCGTCCCCTGTGCCAGCACCGCTTGTTCTAAGCAACGTTATCAAAAGGAAAAAGAAGGGGGGGGAGAGGAGGAAGGGAAAGAAAGAAAGAAATAGAACCAGACTTTCAGAAAAAGCTCTCGTTGAGGGCAATCCATTATCACTAATGGCAAGCCTCCCAGAATCTGTTCTTCATTTCTTTTTCATTTTAAAAATGTCAATGCATGTTGTCAGAACGCAATTGTTTTCCCTTAATCATCCACAGCAGCCAAGTAGAAAAGTGCTCATCTTGGTGGTGGGGAAAAGTCACTTGCTTTGTTCATACCACACTCAATTTTGAGAGGATGCTTTCCAGGCTTGGTTTTGCCCTCCAATAATTAAGGCTTAGACACATATCTTCCGTACAAGGCTGTGTGTGAGTGATAAAAGATCTTTCTGATGGGGAACTCAGAGTATGGCAGAACTGTTTGGGTTGGAAAAGACCTTAAGGATCAGAAGAGTCCAACCATTAAGCCAGCACTGGATCTGAGGAGGAAGTGGTTGAGCATGAGATTGGTGAGAGGCTGGAATGGGTTGCCCAGGGAGGTGGTTGAGGCCCCATGGCTGGAGGTGTTTAAGGCCAGGCTGGATGACTCTGGCCAGGCTGATCTAGGGTAGGGTGTTCCTGCCCATGGCAGGGGGATTGGAACTGGATGATTCTTGTGGTCCCTTCCAGTCCTAACAGTTCTAACTCCCACCTCACTGCAACCTTCTTTCAGGCAGTTCTAAACAGCGAGAAGGTCTCCTCTCAGCCTTCTTTTCCCCAGGCTGAACAAGCCCAGTTTGCTCAGCTGCTCCTCATCAGCCCTGTTCTCCAGTCTCCAGTTTCATTGCCCTTCTCTAGACCCACTCCAGACTCCTAAATCTCCAGTTTCATTGCCCTTCTCTAGACCCACTCCAGACTCCTAAATCTCCAGTTTCATTGCCCTTCTCTAGACCCACTCCAGACTCCTAAATCTCCTTCTTGGAGAAGCCCAAAATGGAACACAACTCTCAAGGCTTCTTTGCCACTGAAGGAAGGTACAGTTAGGAGAGACACCAGTTAAAAGGCATTAGAGAACCTTTTAAGACAAACCCCGTAGGAAACTGGGGATCCTCTTACCTAAAGCTTGGAAACTAGACAAAAGAATTAGGGCATCGTTGTCATCTCGATTTTCATCAAAGCCAGAAAGGGGAACTGCAGAATGGTGTTCCACTCGGCTCCTCTCCTTTAACGACCCTTTCTCCAAGAGCTGTTCCTCAGTGCAACAACCGCAGGAGAGCTTTTCACTCGGTAATTGTTGTTTCCCCGCCCTGCAATCAGAAAGAAAAGCTGCTGTGAGGTGCAGGCAACAGACTGCTTAAAGAGCTGTTGACAACTCTCAGGAAACTTTTACATTTCCAAAGCATTCTGCCCACATTTCTTTATATTTTCTGTGCTTCTTAAAGTTCCTCAATTTAGTAGACAAAGCTATTTGCATGAAAATAGCATCTTGAGAGTTCCTTACCCAAGGCTTACAATGCCCTCCTTTAAAGAAGAAAAAAAGAGAAAGAAAGAAGCAAGCAAGAAAGAAGCCACCACATAATTGTGGAATTATGTGTTGAACACCTCAGGTAGCTGGGGTAGGAGGAGAATGAAGAACAAAACTGATTGCAAACATTTTTCTTTCATTTTACATCCCATCAAGTTCTCATTCTCCAGCTGCCACTCACAATGGTACTCCTGGATACATTAATCTAGTGTCATTATCATCCTTCTAAAGGCAAGGAGCACTTTTATTAAAGCAAAGACAAATTAATTTAATGGTTTTACTGTCTCTGCTTCTAAAAATACACGGAGACTTCCTCTTTGACCGGCAGGTAGAACATTCTATACTGAGATATTCGTGGACTAAATCCACTCTCAAAGGAAAAGAGCCCATCTGGTAAGCACCCTTTCCCCAAAATCCCAGAGAAATTAATCACAGAACCATAGGCTGTCCTATCACAGACTATGCATAGTCCTTCCTACGACAGACTATGCACTTGCAGCCCAGAAAGCCAAGCAGAGCCTGGGCTGCAGCAGGAGAAGTGTGGCCAGCAGGGCCAGGGAGGTGATTCTCCCCCTCTACTCTGCTCTGCTGAGACTCCACCTGGAGTACTGCATCCAGTTCTGGAGCCCCCATGGCAAGAGGGATGTGGAGATGCTGGAGTGTGTCCAGAGAAGGGCCAGGAGGATGCTCAGAGGGCTGGAGCAGCTCTGCTGTGAGGACAGACTGAAAGAGTTGGGGCTGTTGAGTGTGAAGAGGAGGCTCCCAGGTGACCTTCTTGTGACCTTCCAGGATCTGAAGGAGGCCTCCAAAAAAGCTGGGGAGGGACTTTTTAGGCTCTTGGGGAATGACAGGAGTAGGGGGAATGGAGCAAAGCTGGAGGTGGGGAGATTGAGACTGGCAATGAGGAGGAAGTTGCTGAGCATGAGAGAGGTGAGAGGCTGGAATGGGTTGCCCAGGGAGGTGGTTGAGGCCCCATGGCTGGAGGTGTTTAAGGCCAGGCTGGCTGAGGCTGTGGGCAGGCTGCTCTAGGGTAGGGTGTCCCTGCCCATGGCAGGGGGGTTGGGACTGGCTGATCCTTGTGGTCCCTTCCAATTCTGGCTGATTCTATGATTCTAAGAATCATAGAATTGTTTGTTTGGTAAAGCCCTCTAAAATCACTGACTCCAGCCATCAAGCTAACACCACCATGGCCATTAAACCATGTCCCAAAGTACCATGTCCACACATTTCTTGAAGACCTCTGAAGATGGTGACTCCACCTCCCTGGGCAGCCTGTTCCAATGCCTCACCAAATGGCTGGAACCTATGATGCATCTGACAGGTCAGCAGGCTGATAGCTGAGAGATGAAATTTGCTGCCAGATGTGATTCACAGCTTCACAGAATGGTTTGTGTTGGATGGGACCTTAAGGACCATCTAGTTTCAACCCCCAGCCATGGGCAGGGTCACTTTCCACTAGACCAGGTTGCTCAAGGCCTCATCCAACCTGGCCTTGAACACCTCCAGAGAGGGAGCAGCCACAACCTCCCTGGGCAACCTGTTCCACTCTCTCACCACCCTCACTGTAAAGAATTTCTTCCTCATCCCCAGCCTAACTTTGACCTCCTCAGTCTTCAATCCATTCTCTCTCATCCTACCACTGCAGGCCATTGTAAAAAGTTCTTCCCCAGCTTTTTTGCAGCCCACTTCATGTACTCTACAGGCTGCTCTAAGGTCTCCCTGAAGCCTTCTCTTCTCCACTCTGAACAGCCTCAACTCTCTCATCCTGACCCCACAGGGGAGTCTCCACAGCCTTCTATTCATATTTGTGGCTTGCTCTGGACCAGCAGCTCCATGTCCCTCTTATGCTGGGGATACCAGAACTGGACTCAGTGCTCCAGATGGGGTCTCAGTAGAGCAGAGTAGAGGGGCAGAATCCCCACTGGACTCAGTGCTCCAGATGGGGTCTCAGCAGAGCAGAGGAGCAGAATCCCCTCTCTGTCCTGCTGCTTTCACTGCTTTGAATGCAGCTCAGTGCACAGCTGCCTTCCAGGCTGCCAGCCACCATTGCTGGTTCATGGGGAGTTCATCATCAACTGACACCCCCAAGTCCTTCTCCTCCAGACTGCTCTCCAGCCACTCCTCACCCAGCTTATATTTGTGCTTGGGATTGCCCCAACCCAACTGTCCACTCTTGCACTTGAGCAAGGCTGTGATTTGCAGTGCAGAAATGTTATGCAAGCAAAGAATCTCTTGGGCAGGCAGCAACTCTCATACTTAAGGACATTGCACTTCCAGTCAACATCTTAAATTGCACCAGACAGTGAACAGGACACTTAGCATCCCCACGTGCTCCAGAAAGGTAAAAAAAGCCAAAGCAGTGTCTGGGCCACATTTTATACCTGCTACTGTTTCTACTGCAGTCTCAGAAAGATTGCTCCCAGTGCAGGACCCAATGGGATAGTCAAGGATGGGTTCCCAGTACCTGTGCAATGGTTTTGGACAGGAGATGCTCCCTGGACCCTTATAAACTCATGTTATGAGCTGATCATGAGAGAGAGAGAGAGAGGAGGCCACAAAAATTATGGCTCCTGGACGAGAGGATCAGAGAGTTGGGGTGGTTCAGCCTGGAGTAGATGTCCTTTCTTAAAGGTGCAGATCAGAAAGATGGGGGTTGACTTCCTAGCAGGGCCTGTTGTGACAGGATAAGGGGTGATGGCTTTAAAATCAGAAGAAGAAGATCTAGACTGTTTAGAAGGAAGACATTTTTCACTCAGAGTGGTGAATTCCAGAAACCCCATCCCTGGAAACATTCCAAGTCAAGTCAGATGGGGCTTTGAGCAACCTGCTCTAGTTGAAGATGTTCCTGCTCATTGCCAGGGGGTTAAACTAGATGACTTCCACAGATCTATCCCCACCCCAAACCATTCTATGAAATACCATGGCTGGAGCAAACAACTTGGTCCTGCCAGCCCCACCTGCTTAGATCTAAAATCAAGGACCTCCTGGTCGAACCCAGACGATCATCCTGATGAATCATTCAGCTTCATCAAGTAGTTGAAACACCAGAACCAAAGGAGAAGCATCAACTACATGCCTTAGGCACGTCAAACTCCAGCACAGACAACTGGAGTCATTTCCCTGTACTTGGCTGTGGCTCCATCAGTGGGTGTGTAAAGCAGTTGCAGCTATTTAGGTGATGTCAGAGCAATTGTAGAGGTAAAAGGAGACAGAGCATGATGCTGTTTACCTACCTGCAGTCAGTCTGTCTCACTTTTGTCACCCACAAAGCAGATGATTATGTTATTCCAAGTGCCTGTGACTCACAGAATGATAACACTGCATTTCTATCTAAACAGCAAGGAAGACCAAGGCAGCACCCACAGATCTGAGGCTACTGTGGAGACACCCTGCAGTCCACTTGTTATCTCAGCTCTCAAGCACCTTCACAGAGTGGCCTGCTCAGAGCAAGAGCCTCATGTACTCCTGCTTACTTGCACTTGGTGCCATGGCCTAGTCTTGAGCTCTGTGGTAAAGGGTTGGACTTGATGATCTATGAGTTCTCTTCCAACCTTGATGATACTGAGACCTGGTAGGGTGTCCCTGCCCATGGCAGGGGGGGTTGGAACTGATCCTTGTGGTCCCTTCCAACCCTGAATGATTCTATGACCTGGGGTCTTGGAGTATTCACACACAGAGACACAAGCAAATCTGGGGTACTTCACAAGAGCTTTGCTTGCTGAAGTCCTGAATTGAGCCCTACATTTCTACGCCAAAGTTCCTGGTAAAGGAGACATTTCTAACATAGAAATCTTGAACTCAACTGGTAAAAAATCATCATAAGCTATTTACTCACCTAGAATCATGGAATCAATCAGGTTGGAAGTTCATCCAAGCTCAGCCACTCCAACCTAGCACCCAGCCCTCTCCAATCAACCAGACCATGGCACTAAGTGCCTCAGCCAGGCTTTGCTTCAACATCTCCAGTAATGACAACTCCACCACCTCCCTGGGCAGCCCATTCCAATGCCAATCACTCTCTCTGACAACAACTTCCTCCTAACAGACAGCCTAGACCTCACCCAACACAACTTGAGACTGTGTCCCCTTCTTCTCTTGCTGCTTGCCTGGCAGAAGAGACCAACCCCACCTGGCTACAGACTCCCTTCAGGGAGTTGAAGACAGCAATGAAGTCAGTCCTGAGCTGCACACCCCCAGCTCCCTCAGCCTCTCCTCACAGGGCTGTGCTCCAGGCCCCTCACCAGCTTCATTGCTCTTCTCTGGACACGTTCCAGCACCTCAACATCTCTCCTGAATTGAGGAGCCCAGAACTGGACTGAGCAGATGCTTCCAGAAACTAACAGCACATTTTGCAGAATGGCAGCAAAGCTGGTGAAGGGCCTTATGAGGAACAGCTGAGAAATGTGAGGTTGTTTGGTCTTGAGAAGAGAATGAGGGAACTGGGGGCTGTTAATTCTTTAGAAGGGAACATGCTCATTGCCACCTACAGCTCTCTCAAAGGAGAGACTGGAGTGAGGTGGAGGTCAGTCTCTGTTCACATGCAACAAGTGGTAGGAAAAGGCTTCAAGTTGTGCCAGGGGAGGTTCAAGTTGGATATTAGGAAAAATTTCTTCACAGGATGGGTTCTCAGCATTGGGATCCTGTGACACTTTGATGGTCTTAAAGGGTCTCTTCCAACCTCAACAATTCATTGGTTTTATCATATCCTATGGGAATGTGACCTGGAGAGGTCCTAGCAAGGGAGAACTTTTAATTAAGATGATGATTAATATACTCACTTTTAAAACACTACACCACCACCCTCAACATACATAGAAAGTTGTAAGAATCACAGGCTGAGAGGATGTTAGGGGTTGGAAGGGACCCAAGGGGATCATCCAGTCCAACCCCCTTGCCAGAGCAGGGCAATACTATCTAACACAGAGCACAGAGGAACACATCCAGACAGGCCTGGAAAGGCTCCAGAGAAGGAGACCCCACAACCTCTCTGGGGAGCCTGTGCCAGTGCTCTGTGACCCTTACAGTAAGGAAGTTCCTCCTTGTATTAAGACAGAACCTCTTTTGCTGCAACTTAAACACATTGCTCCTTGTCCTATCCCAGGGAGCAGTGAGCAGAGCCTGTGCCCTCTCCTGGCCAGCCCTCATACTTATAAACATTTATCAAATCCCCTCTCAGTCTTCTCTCCTCCAGACTAAGCAGCCCCAGGTCCCTCAGCCTCTCCTCATCAGGCAGTGCCCTCCAGTCCCCTCATCCTACTCATAGCCCTCTGCTGGAGCCTCTCCAGCAGATCCCTGTCCCTCTTCAACTGGGGAGCCCAAAACTGAACACAGTATTCAAGATGAAGTCTCATCAGGGCAGAGTAGAAGAAGAGGAGAACCTCCCTTGATCTGCTGGACACACTCTTCCTAATACACCCCAGGATCCCATTGGCCTTCTTGGCCACAAGGGCACATTGCTGTGCCATGGTTAACTTGTTACCCACCAGGACCCCCAGGTCCCTCTCCACAGGACTGCTTTCAACTGCCTCCATCTTCTGGGATGGATCAGAAGGAAAAGAAAATGAAGGACCACTCACTGGATAAGGAATTGGCTGGATGGTGGCACGCAGAGAGTGGTGATCGAGGGCACAATGTCCACCTGGAGAGCAGTGCCAAGTGGCTCCCTCAGGGGTCAGTGCTGGCACAGTGCTGTTTAACAACTTTGTCAGTGATATGGACAGAGGAATCAGTGCACCCTCAGCAAGGGTGGAGATGGCACCAAGCTGTGTGGCACAGTCAACTTGCTAGAGGGCAGAGATGCATCCAGAGGGACCTGGACAGGCTGCAGAGGTGGGCCCAGGCCAACCTCATGACATTCAACAAGGCCAAGTGTAAGGTCCTGCACCTGGGTCAGTGCAATCCCAAGCACAAATCCAGGCTGGGTGGGGAATGGCTGAGAGCAGCCCTGAGGAAAAGTCCCTGGGGGTCTGGGCTGATGAAAAGCTCAACAGGAGCCTGCAGTGTGAGTGCAGCCCAGACAGCAACTTGTGCTGGGCTGCAGCAAGAGCAGTGTGGGCAGCAGGGCAAGGGAGGGCATTCTGCCCCTTTACTCTGTTCTCCTCAGAACCCACCTGGAGTACTGTGTGCAGTTCTGGAGCCCCCAGCACAACAAGGACATGGAACTGTTGGAGTGAGTCCAGAGGAGGGCCACAAAGATGCTCAGAGAGCTGCAGCAGCTCTGCTATGAGGACAGCCTGGAGAAGAGAGGCTTTGAGGAGGCCTTGTAGAGGCCTTCCAGTATCTGAAGGGGGCCTACAGGAAGGCTGGAGAGGGACTACTGACAAGGTCTTGTAATGACAGGATGAGGGGCAATGGGTTAAAGATGGCAGAGGGGAGATTTAGACTAGATGTTAGGAGGAAGTTCTTTACAGTGAGGGTGGTGAGACACTGGCACAGGTTGCCCAAGGAGGTTGTGGTGCACCCTCCCTGGAGTGTTCAAGGCCAGGCTGGATGAGGCCTTCAGTGACCTATTCTAGTGGAAGGTGTCTCTGCCTATGGCAGGGGGGTTGGAACTGGATGATCTTTGAGGTCCCTTCCAATCTAAACCATTCTATGATTCTATGAAAGGAAAAGGAAAGAAAGAGAAACTTCAAGAGAGAGTGTAAAAGGCATTTACTCCCAAGAACAGGACTGCAACAGGGCTAAAGTATTTCAGATCCTTAAAGGATTTTAAGATCTGACCTTAGTGTTCTTTGTACCTACCCAAACAGCCCTGAACATGACCCTGAGGTTTATTCTAACACCAGAGGCTTTACATCTGGCTAGGAGTGCTCAGATTCTCTTTTTTTCATGCCTCAATGAAAATAAAACACACAGCTTCAGCAGCTGAGAGTTCAATTGGAAGAGGCCATCACAACAGTAGGAACCTGGAAGACAATAAAGAATAGCACATCCCAGCCTCAGGACTGCTTTGCTCCCAAACTTCATCATAAGCACAAACCAGAACTCAGGTGACAAAGATGGTAAGAGGCTTGGAACACAAACCCTGTGAGGAGAGGCTGAGGGAGCTGGGGGTGTGCAGCCTGCAGAAAAGGAGGCTCAGGGCAGACCTCATTGCTCACTACAACTACCTGAAGGGAGGCTGTAGCCAGGTGGGGTTGGTCTCTTCTGCCAGGCAACCAGCAAGAGAACAAGGGGACACAGTCTCAAGACGTGGCAGGGGAGGTCTAGTCTGGATGTTAGGAAGAAGCTGTTGGCAGAGAGAGTGATTGGCATTGGAATGGGCTGCCCAGGGAGGTGGTGGAGTCGCTGTGCCTGGAGGTGTTGAAGCAAAGCCTGGCTGAGGCACTTAGTGCCATGGTCTGGTTGATTGTTCAGGGCTGGGTGCTAGGTTGGACTGGCTGATCTTAGGGGTCTCTTCCAACCTGCTTGATTCTATGATTTGAATAAGACAAAATATTTTGTTGTGAGGGTGTTTGAGCCCTGGAGAAGGCTGCTCAGAGAGACTGGGGAGTCTCCTTCTCTGCAGATTCCAAATCCATCTAGGCAAGCTCTTGTGGGTGACCCTGCTTTAGGAGTGAGGCTGGAGTAGATGATCTCCAGACGTTCCTTCCAACCTCCACCATGATGGAATGATGTGATGGCCAAGATCATCTCCTAAAATGGCATACAGAAGAATTTCTTTTTGCCTAAACAAATGCCAAACTATCTTGATGAACAGCAGTAGTCAGCACTTCATCACATCAACATGAAGAGAAACAAAAGCAGAAGCGGTGTGGTTAGTAGGCCAAAAGAGATTCCCCTTCCACCTCACCCTCTGCTCTGCCCTGGTGAGGCCATACCTGGAATCATAGAATCATAGAAACAACCAAGTTGGAAGAGACCTTCAAGCTCAGACAGTCCAACCTAGCACCCAGACCTCTACAATCAACCAGGCCATGGCACTAAGTGCCTCAGCCAGGCTTTGCTTCAACACCACCAGGGACAGTGATTTCACCACCTCCCTGGGCAGCCCATTCCAATGCCAATCACTCTCTCTGCCAACAACTTCCTCCTGACATCCAGCCTAGACCTCCCCTGGCACAACTTGAAATGGTGTCCCCTTCTTCTGTTGCTGCTTGCCTGGCAGAAGATATCAACCCCCACCTGGGGACAGCCTCCCTTCCCTATATGGACTAGATGATCTTGGAGGTCTCTTCCAACCTGATTGATTCTATGATGGATCAGGCTGCACACAGCCTCATCCAGCCTGGCCTTCAACACTTCCAGCCATGGGGCCTCAACCATCTCCCTGGGTAACCCATTCCAGGCTCTCACTCCCCTCATGGTGAAGAATTTCCTCCTCACATCCAGCCTGAATCTCCCCACCTCCAGCTTTGCTGGAGCAAAGAAGAAATCAAAATCACTGTAAACAGAGAAGTTCTCCCCTGAGACAGGCAGGAGAATTTGGGTTTGTTTTTTTTAAATACCACTTCTGCCTGCTATTGCAAAGGCAGGGAGAAAAGACAAATCAGAAAGATGAGAAGGTAGCAAAACACAAGGTCAGCAATAATGTGACTCCAAGGTATTATTGAATTCAGCCAAGGTTAATCAGAGAAGCCAAGGGTTGTTTTTTTTTTACCTTCACCAAGGTGCCTAAAAATGATGGAAGGATCCAGACCAAGAAACATTTGATTCTCTCTCATTTCTGCCTCACAAAGAAATATTTGCAAGGCCTTGGGTAATTAAAGCAATAAACCAGGAGTGAAAGCCTGGCCTGGTGCCATGTTTTTACCAGCATGCCATGGCAGGGGTGTTGCATTAACAGCTGTTAGCCTGTCGCAGGGGGATGGGGGAGACCAGAGGAGAAGGAGCAAGAGCAGAGAGAACAAGAGGAGCCAGCTGATTTTCAATTAACAGTGGAAATAAAAATGAAGTGCTTTTAGTGCTTGGCCTTCAAAGTGCCAATACTTTTAAATAACACAGGTACCTGCCCCTTCTACAGCCCTGTTAAATCAACTTCATTTGTTTTAAGCAAAGCTTATTTAACAAGCACTTCTTCAAGCATGGCTCAACACACAGGGAGGAATCCTCTCGGGGCAAAGAAAAACGTACCAAGAGAGATGCTGGGATAAGAAATTGCTCTTTAGGCTGGAAATCACTCACCACACCAGCTTCTGGCCAAGCTAGGAGGATCTGGAGATGGTCTGGGGTGTCTGTTTCTGCTCAGCCTGGGCTACTCCTGAAGGAATGTTGGTGTCTCATGAGGTTAAAAAGGTGGGGATAGGATCACAGGCTCCTGGAGGGAGAAGAAGACACCTTAAAGGGTGGTCTCAGTCAGGACACCCTAAAAACATCCTCCTCAGTTACCCCTTTCTCCTTGAAGCCTTTCTACCACCACCTCAAAGGGTGGCCTGAGTTAGGACACCTTAAACATCCACCTCAGTTACCCTTTTCTCCTTGAAGCCTTCCTATCACCTTGGGTTTAAATGAAATGGTTATTAGGACTTCGAAGCAGCATCTACAAGATATGTGGTGATGTGCATCTGCCCTCAGGCATGAAGCAAGCTGAGGCAAAGGTCTTGGTGCATAGGGAACTTCCAAGATGTCACCTAGCTTCCTCAGAACCTTAGCTTTCCTTTTTCTTGGAAACAAAATCACAGAATCACCATAGAATCAAGCAGGTTGGAAGAGACCTCCAAGCTCAGCCACTCCAACCTAGCACCCAGACCTCTACAATCAACCAGACCATGGCACTAAGTGCCTCAGACAGGCTTTGCTTCAACACCTCCAGGCACAGCAACTCCACCACCTCCCTGGGCAGCCCATTCCAATGCCAATCACTCTCTCTGACAACAACTTCCTCCTAACATCCAGACTAGACCTCCCCTGCCATGACTTGAGACTGTGTCCTCTTCTTCCCTTGCTGCTTGCCTGGCAGAAGAGACCAACTCCCACCTGGCTACAGCCTCCCTTCAGGGAGTTGGAGACAGCAATGAGGTCAGCCCTGAGCCTCCTCTTCTCCAGGACAAACACCCCCAGCTCCCTCAGCCTCTCCTCACAGGGCTGTGCTCCAGGCCCCTCACCAGCTTCCTTGCCCTTCTCTGGACACCTTCCAGTACCTCAACATCTCTCTTGAATTGAGGAGCCCAGAACTGGACACAGCACTCAAGCTGTGGCCTGAGCAGTGCTGAGTACAGGGGCAGAAGAACCTCCCTTGTCTCACTGGCCACACTCTTCCTGAGCCAGCCCAGGATGCCATTGGCTCTCCTGCCCACCTGGGCACACTGCTGCCTCAGCTTCAACTGCTATCTACCAGCACCCCCAGCTCCCTCTCTGCCTGGCTGCTCTCAGCCACTCTGTCCCCAGCCTGTAGTGCTGCTTGGGGTTGTTGTGGCCAAAGAGCAGAACCCTGCACTTGGCCTTGTTCAGTCTCATCCCATTGGCCTCTGCCCACCCATGCAGCCTGGCAAGGTCCCTCTGCAGGGCTCTCCTACCCTCCAGCAGCTGCACACCTGCTCCTAGCTTGCTGTCGTCTGCAAACTTACTGCTGATGGACTCAATCCCCTGCTCCAGATCATCAATAAAGATATTGAACAAGACTGGGCCCAGCACTGATCCCTGGGGCACACCACTAGTGACAGCTCCCAGCTGGATGTGGCACCATTCACCACCAAATAGGAGGACTTTGCTTAGGAAATGGGTCCGAGGAGGAGCATGCTCCAGGCCCTCCACAACCAAACACTTCCCATATCCTTGCAGTCCTTAGCCTGTTCGATCCAGGACCACATCACACATCAATTCTCACCTACCCTGGTTATTTAAAACTGAATGAAGCTCCTGGAGCTTATTCACCACATTTTAAGTGCTGGGGCTTCAGGTTTCATTAGTGGTTGCTCTCACCTGTCATTCTTCTGCTTTAGTTTCTGTGCCCTGATCTCTTCGATACATTTACTGTAAGATCTACTTAACTGCAGACCCCAACCCCACATCCTTGATACAACACCCAACCAGTCCTTAGCTGGAACCTCTTTCCTTCTGCCAAAGAGCTCTCCAGCAACAGCTTCCTGTTCAGCCAAACCCTTTTCAAAGGCCCTTTCACACAGCCTGAAAAACTCTTTTTTCAGTCAGTCCTCAGTTCTCTATGTGCAAGTAACTCCCATCCACACTTGACCATGGCCCTCATGTGCTGGGTACAAAGCCTCTCGATGCATCCAGAAGTGGTGTTGATGAGCCAGTGTGCATTAACCTTTCCTCTCAGGAGCCTGGAGAACAATGGTCACCCAGAAAGGTCTAATAAGCATTGGAGAGGCACATGGCATGGCTAAGGCTGACAGAGTGTTCCTGGGGTGACTGTATGAGGGGCATCATCACAGGAGAGGGATTTGGGAAGACTCTGTCCTCAGCTCTCTTAAAAGCACCAATAAGCAGGAGCTAATTTTCTGTCCTGTTAGAGCTTGTGTGACTTTCTGAGAAATGAATGCCTGTCTCAGAATCATTAAGGCTGGAAAAGACAGAGCTCTAAGGTCACTGAGTCCAACTGCTGACCTAGCACCAACTACGTCCCACAGTGCCATACCTACCCCTTCTTTGAACACCTCCAGGGGACAATGACTCTACCAGTAGCTCTGGGCAGCCTGTTACAACACCTGACCACTCTTTGCTCATTTCTTTGGTGCTCTTTGGACTCTAATTTTAAGGAGTTTAAACACAGGATGTTAGGGGTTGGAAAGGACCCAAGGAGATCATCGAGTCCAACCCCCCTGCCAGAGCAGGACAATGCTATCTAACACAGAGCACAGAGGAACACATCCAGACAGGCCTTGAAAGGCTCCAGGGAAGAAGACCCCACAACCTCTCTGGGGAGCCTGTTCCAGTGCTCTGTGACCCTTAAACAAGTTCCTCCTTGTACTGAGGTGGAGAGATCATATCCAAAGATGCAAACACTTGTCTAGTCAAGGCTGGGCTGTTGTGACTCCATGACACCACTGGCTTTCATAGGATCAGAGAATTACTTTGGTTGCAAAAGGTCTCCAGGGTCACCAAGTATCACACAGTATCACAGTATCATCAGGGTTGGAAGAGACCTCACAGATCATCAAGTCCAACCCTTTCCAACCATCAATCTAGCACCACCATGGCCATTAAACCATGTCCCACAGTGCCATGCCCACAGGTTTCCTGAAAACCTCCAGGGATGGTGACTCCACCACCTCCCTGGGCAGCCTCTTCCAATGCTTCCTAATTCTTCCTAATAGTCAACCTAAACCTCCCCTGGTGCAACTTGAGGCCATTTAATCTCATTCTATCACTTGACACTCGGCAGAAGAGACCAACCTCTACCTCACTACCACCTCCTTTCAGGGAGTTGTAGAAAGCCAGAAGGTTTCCCTTTCAGCCTCCTCTTCTCCAGACTGAACAACTCCAGTTCCCTTAGGGCTGTTCTCCAGACCCTTCACCACCTTTGTTGCCTTTCTCTGCAGATGCTCTGCAGAGCAGACCTCAATGTCCTTCTTGGGGTGAAGAGCCCTAAAACTGAACGCAGTACTCAAGGTGCAGCCTCATGAGGTTGATATAAGCACCACTGATTTTTCAATGGCTCATCTTCAGGGCTGCAAGAAGAGTAAAGTTATCCTGGTTTAAAGGTATCATTAAACAAGGCAGAAGTTTCATTATTTAAAGGGCATTTTAAAAGAAAAGCATGAACATTGTTTGTGACACATGCAGGAAATTATCTCACTTCACACGTTTGGACATCAACATTCTGCTGCTCTCCAGGAGCAGCTGGAGTCCTGGAGCCTCAGCTCTCTGGTCCTACCAGTGTAATCCAGAATACAGCTTCAACTGAACGCATGGGGAAGGAGCAGCATCATGCTGGGAACACAAATAGTTTGTTTCTCACCTGCCCACATGCATCTAATTTTAAATCCTTCCTCACAGCCTTGCCTGCAGGGCACTCAAAAATGAAGCTTTAAGATCCTGGTTGAAAACATTCCTGGTCCAAGATGATATGGTCCTCCCCCTACTAATGCACCTGTGCTTCAGGAGGAAAAAAACATCGGTGAAAGCATCGAACACACAAGAACACTTTAGCTCTCCAGAGACAGCAGCACAAAGGGCAAGACGATGCCAAAACAGCCACTCCCACTCACCGCCACCGACTTTCCTTTCTACTGATGATCTCCAGGTTGCAAAGACTGAGGTCTTGCAAAGGCAACCCTTAAGTGCGTGTGTGTGTGTCCCAAACAATCCTTCAGGACCACAGCAGACCGGGGGGAGCAGACACAGAGCCCAGAGGGTAAAATACCTCCCATGCTTACACAGACTGGGGCTGACAACATCCATGAGGTCAGGAAGGAGATGCCTCAGCCCTTCCACCTCTCTTCCCCTCTGGTTCAGAAGGAATAATGAGAAAAAGGGACAAGGGTGTGATTAGAAAAGAATAGAATAGAATCAACCAGGCTGGAAGAGACCTCCAAGATCATCCAGTCCAACCTAGCACCCAGCCCTATCCAGTCAACCAGACCATGGCACTAAGTGCCTCAGCCAGGATTTGCTTCAACACCTCCAGGCACAGTGACTCCACCACCTCCCTGGGCAGCCCATTCCAATGCCAATCACTCTCTCTGACAACAACTTCCTCCTAACATCCAGCCTAGACCTCACCCAACACAACTTGAGACTGTGTCCCCTTGTTCTCTTGCTGGTTGCCTGGCAGAAGAGACCAACCCCACCTGGCTACAGCCTCCCTTCAGGGAGTTGTAGACAGCAATGAGGTCAGCCCTGAGCCTCCTCTTCTCCAGGACAAACACCCCCAGCTCCCTCAGCCTCTCCTCACAGGGCTGTGCTCCAGGAATCTCACCAGCTTCTCTGGACACCTTCCAGCACCTCTTGCATTGAGGAGCCCAGAACTGGACACAGCACTCAAGGTGTGGCCTGAGCAGTGCTGAGTACAGGGGCAGAAGAACCTCCCTTGTCCTGCTGGCCACACTCTTCCTGAGCCAGCCCAGGATGCCATTGGCTCTCCTGCCCACCTGGGCACACTGCTGCCTCATCTTCACCTACTCTCTACCAGCACCCCCAGCTCCCTCTCTGCCTGACTGCTCTCAGCCACTCTGTCCCCAGCCTGTAGCACTGCTTTGGCTACAACAACCCCATGTGTAGAACCCTGCACTTGGCCTTGTTCAGTCTCATCCCATTGGCCTCTGCCCACCCATCCAGCCTCGAAAGGTCCCTCTGCAGGGCTCTCCTACCCTCCAGCAGCTCCACACCTGCTCCTAGCTTGGTGCCATCTGCAACCTTACTGATGCTGGACTCAATTTCCTGGTCCAGATCATCAATAAAGATTATTATTCACATACATAAAAATTACTAAATGTTAATGTTTATAACAATATTTACTATAATAAAGATAAATATTCTTATTTCTACTGTTACAATTTATGAAATATTGTTTATTATAATAAATGCAAATATTATTACTTAATACTGTTATTATTTGAGGTTTCAAAAGCAGGAGGGATGAGGGGAGGCCAGAAAATATCACAGGCCTCTTGCAGACGTGACACAGGCTGGCTTGTGGGCAAATTAACACAACTGGGAGAATTTGCTCAGGCTCATCAGGGTAATGAAATGTGATATCCACTGGAGAAGGCAGGAGCAGGGACACGCTCTGCTTTGCTGTAGCAGCGATGCCCTTTAGACAAAAGACTCCCTGGTGAAATGCAGAACAACTCTGGCAACGAGTGGATTCAAACAGGATCCAAGGTCAGCTAACCCAGAACCGTGTAACCAGAGCCCTCCTCCTCTCTGTGCTGCACAGACATGTGGCAGCCTGCGTTTGGGAAGGGGGTGTGGGGAAGATACTAATCATGGATTCACAGAATGGGCTGGGTTGTAAAAGATCTTAAGGATAATCTAGCTCCAAACCCCTGCCATGGGCAGGGACACCTTCCATTCGACCAGGCTGCTCAGGGCCTTGAACGTCTCCAGGGAGGGGGAGCATCTTCCTACTGAAAAAAGCATCACTCTGGAGTTGTTGGAGACTGCAGCTGCCAACCTCCATCCCAGCTGCTCCACAAGTGGTGGGGCAGAGACCAGGGAGCAAGGGGTGTGTCCCCCAGAGATTGGCACAGAAGCATTAAGGAGTCCTGTTCCCTGCAGCATAGGTCCAGGGAGCTGTGTGGGAACCTGGGGAGGCTGTGCTCCAGGGCTCCCTCAGGTATGGAGAAAGGAAAAGTGTGCATCAACACTTCCAGGGAGTGGGCATCCACAGCCTCCTTGGGCATCCTGTTCTAGTATCTCATCATTCTCTCTTTTCCAGCTGCCTGCCCTCTCCCATAGTCCTGTTGTTCAGGGTCCAGATAAAGAGGTCTCACCCCCAAAAACCTTGATGCCTGAAGCTACAGACCACATCCTTCAGCCACAGGTGCTTCAAGACTGACTTGTAGCAACTGCTGCACCCTGTAGGGAGGTCACTTAACCTGGCCAGCAACTCTTCCCATCCAGGTTCCTCCTGCAGGTCAACCAAAAGCCACTAACAATCCTTCCCTGTGAAGACAGACAAATTCCTTCTCCTTTTAAACTCTCCTGTGAAAGATTGCTGGCTCTTCCCATGGTTCATCTCATTGGAATGGTCTGCCCAGGGTAGTGGTGGAGTCACTGTCTCTGCAGGTGTTCAAGCAGCATGTGAACCTGGCACCTCAGGACATGATTCAATATTGACCCTTCACTGCTGGGTTGAAGGTTGGGCTGGATGCTCTTTAAAGTCTCCTCCAACCAGATGTTTTCTGTGATCAGGAGATCATGCAAGGAAGCCTTCTTTGCTAATGCATGGGGTGATCCTTCTATCACTGGGCATATGCTGACCAGGTCTGCTGATCCCACCTCTTTAGAAATGCTTTCTGGTGGTGTCCCAAGCTTCCAACCAATTATATATCCTCCTCCTAGCAGCTCCCACATCACAGTGTTCTCTCCAGACCTGCAGGTGAAGATTTGCCTGTTGACCTACCATGGTCTTTCCACAAATCACCTTTATTTCAGAGCCATCTAGCTCCTTCTAGCTCTGATCAGAAGAAGAATGCCCAAAAGTTTCTCCTCCTTCTCTGATCCCACCACCTAATCCTGCTCAACAAAAGGCCTAAGGACACAGACTGTGCCTTTAGGTTCATGCTCAGAGTCCCCTCTTCTACTTCTACCCAAGAGCAGCTTACTGCAAGACTGGCAGTTGCAAAGCACAGAAATAAAACCCAAGGACTTCTAGATGTTGAAAACAGCAACAGTGATCCCAAAGGCCTGCAGCATAGAATCACAGAATCAAGCAGGTTGGAAGAGACCTCCAAGCTCACCCAGTCCAACCTCGCACCCAGACCTGGACAATCAACCAGACCATGGCACTAAGTGCCTCAGCCAGGCTTTGCTTCAACACCTCCAGGCACAGCAACTCCACCACCTCCCTGGGCAGCCCATTCCAATGCCAATCACTCTCTCTGACAACAACTTCCTCCTAACAGCCAGCCTAGACCTCCCCTGACACAACTTCAGACTCTGTCCCCTTCTTCTCTTGCTGCTTGCCTGGCAGAAGAGACCAACCCCACCTGGCTACACCCTCCCTTCAGGGAGTTGTGGACAGCAATGAGGTCACCCCTGAGCCTCCTCTTCTCCAGGCCAAACAATTCCAGCTCCCTCAGCCTCTCTTTCCAAGGTTTGTGTTCCAGGCCCCTCACCAGCTTTGTCATCCTTAAAAACATCACATTTGCTTTTGCCCAAGTGAGGCTTCTCCAGAGCTCTTTTCAGAGGAACTTCAAGAAGGTGCTAGGAAAGATCCTCCAAAATAGTAACTGCTCTTGTCCTAACATCATTTGAGCACTGCCCATATGTTAGGAAGCATATACACAGAGTACAGCAACACTTATTTCCCCATGGACAGCTCTACCTGTGAGCTGCTCTACATGACTCTGGTGTAGCTCTGAGTAAAAGGGAGACATCAGTCCCAGGGAGAGGAGCTCACAGCTTCAACTTTACTTTTCACACCTTCCCTCGCAGAGGAAATGCTGCATTAAGATGTTGGGTGAAGCATAACACATCCCACACTCCCCATGTCTCCGTTGGAAACATGGAGCCCTCCGTGACAGAACCCTAAATTGCTGGGCTTAGGCAGGTCAAAACAAGGGAATTCATTCGTTGGATCATTTCTTTGGTGCTCTTTGGACTCTAACTAATTTTAAGGAGATCATATCCAAAGATGCAAACACTTGTCCAGCCAAGGCTGGGCTGTTGTGACACCATTACACCACTGGCTAATATGGAATTACTTTGGTTGGAAAAAATATCTAGGGTCACTAAGTCCAACCATCAATCTAACACCACCATGGCCATTAAACCATGTCCCACAGTGCCTGGTAGACCTCTGCTGGCACAACTTGAGACTGTGTCCCCTTCTTCTGTTGCTGCTTGCCTGGCAGAAGAGACCAACCCCACCTGGCTACAGCCTCCCTTCAGGGAGTTGTAGGCAGCAATGAGGTCAGCCCTGAGCCTCCTCTTCTCCAGGCCAAACACCCACAGCTCCCTCAGCCTCTCCTCACAGGGCTGTGCTCCAGGCCCCTCACCACCTTCCCTGCCCTTCTCTGGACACCTTCCAGCACCTCAACATCTCTCTTGAATTGAGGAGCCCAGAACTGGACACAGCACTCAAGGTGTGGCCTGACCAATTGTCCCCCCTGAACTGGGGAGCCCGAAACTGAACACAGACCAACCAACCCCCACCTGACTCCAAGTCCCCTTTAATAGAGTTACAGAGAGCACTGAGGTCTCCCCTTCTCTTCTGTGACCAGCCTCAAAACCACCTCTTACACCTTGAGAGCAGCAACACACAGCTATGCTTTCCTCCACCCAGCTTGTTTGCCTTAAAAAAGGATTGTTTGGAAGAAAAAAGGAAACAAATAAACGTTGACTTTGCAAACAAAGTTTCTAGAGGGAGCAATTTATCTGCCGTGTGGCATCTTAATTTGGATGTGTGTGTTTCAGAATGCTTCTGGAGGCAGCGAGCAGCTACGCTTTGGGACGTTACATAAATCAGCCCATTTACGTCGCTGGGTGCTAACAAGAACTGAATGCCTCTTTCCCTTCCAGTTAGCATTTGCCTGTGTCACAGGGTGCTGCTCCCTCTCCCCACCTTCCCTGCTGGCTTCAGGATACGGCCACAGAAATTGTCATACTGAATTACACTGATAACCCGTCGGAGCTAAAGCCCTCCCTGCAATAATGCCCCACACCAGCTGCTGCTGAGGAACACTTAACGCTCCTCCTAATTGACAATGATGGAACAGCTCCACCACGAGGGACAGGTTTCCTTTGCATGAGGACATCTCCTTTCCTCCAGCAGTTCGGCATCTTTTTGTCCTAGCTTGCATACCTCTGAATGTTGTACTTGGAGAGAACTTGCTTTGGTTTGTTTTGAGGGGGAACCAGTCCATCCAGCAGGTTTAGGGAGATTCTGCTCCTCCTCTACTCTGCTCTGGTGAGATCACACCTGGAATACTGTGCCTGGTTTTGGGCTCCCCCAATTCAAGAAAGACAGGGATCTGCTGGAAAGAGTCCAACAGAGAGCTACAAGGATGACTGGGGGACTTGAACACCTCTCCTGTGAAGAAAGACTGAGAGACCTGGGGTTCTTTAGTTTGGAGAAGAGAAAGCAAGAAGAGACCTTATCAATGTCTATAAATATCTGAGAGGTGAGTGCCAAGATGAAGGTGTCAGGCTCTTTTTGGTGGTGCCCAGTGATAGGACAAGGAGCACAAGCTGGAACACAGGAGATTCCACCTCAACACAAGCAAACAGAGTGACTGGTGCCCAGTGACAGGACAAAGAGCACAAGCTGGAACACAGGAGGTTCCACCTCAACACAAGCAAACAGAGTGACTGGTGCCCAATGACAGGACAAAGAGCACAAGCTGGAACACAGGAGATTCCACCTCAACACAAGCAAACAGAGTGACTGGTGCCCAGTGACAGGACAAAGAGCACAAGCTGGAACACAGGAGGTTCCACCTCAACACAAGCAAACAGAGTGACTGGTGCCCAGTGACAGGACAAAGAGCACAAGCTGGAACACAGGAGGTTCCACCTCAACACAAGCTAACAGAGTGACTGGTGCCCAATGACAGGACAAAGAGCACAAGCTGGAACACAGGAGGTTCCACCTCAGCACAAGCAAACAGAGTGACTGGTGCCCAGTGACAGGACAAAGAGCACAAGCTGGAACACAGGAGGTTCCACCTCAACACAAGCAGACAAAGTGACAAAGCCCTGAAGCAGGCTGCCCAGAGAAGTTGTGGAGTCTCCTTCTCTAGAAACTTTCAAAACCCACCTGGATGCATTTCTGTGTGGTCTTCCAGGGGGCTTGGAGTAGATAACCTCTGGAGAGTCCTTTCTAACCTGTAACATTCTGTTATCCTGGCAAAGAAATGTAGAACCATAGAACTATTGAGGTTGCAAGAGACCCTTTGAGACCATCAAGTCCAACTGCTTGCCTAGAGCTCACAATCCCACCACCACTAAGCCACTACCACTACAGCATGTCCCTTAGCACCACATCCACCTGTCTTTTTAATACCTCCAAGGTTGGTGACTTAGGTTGGGAATTTTGCAGGAGAGCACATTAAATAGGTCTGCAACACACTGACCCCTCTACTGCAACTCAGTTGCAAGCAGCCATCTCCTGGACCCTCCAGAAAAGACTACAAGAGGGTACAGGCTGACTCAGCAGTGTTCAGTGATTTGCAGCCTTGCTCATGTTCTTTCTCTTCTCATGCATATGGAAACAGTCCTTTGTGGGCATGTTCATCATCAGGAGCCAGCAATGTGCACTCACTGCCAAGAAGGCCAGTGGGATCCTGGGGGGACATTCATAAGAGCGTGGCCATCAGGACAAAGGAGGTCCTGCTCCCACTCTGCACTGCCCTACTGAGGCCACATCTGGAGCACAGGGTCCAGTTCTGGGCTTCCCCATTCAAGAGAGACAGGGAACTACTGAAGAGAGCTCAGAGAAGGCTATGAAGATGCTGAGGGATCTGGAGCATCTATATGAGGAGGAAAGGATGAGAGCCCTGAGGCTGTTTAGACCGAGAAGAGCATCCTGAGAGGGCATCTAAGCAATGCTCAGCAAGAACTAAAGGACCTGTGGGGGACAAAAGGATGGAGCCAGACTCTTTACAGTGATGCCCAGTGACAGGACAAAGGGCAATGGGCACAAACTATAACCCAGGAGGTCCCATCCGAACCAAAGCCCTAGAGCAAGCTATCCATAACAGGTCGAGGGAGGTGATTCTCCCCTTCTACTCTGCTCTGAGAAGACTCCACCTGGAGTACTGAATCCAGTTCTGGAGCCCCCATTGCAAGAGGGACTTGGAGATGCTGGAGTGTGTCCAGAGCAGGGCCAGGAGGATGCTGAGAGGGCTGGAGCAGCTCTGCTGTGAGGACAGACTGAAAGAGTTGGGGCTGTTCAGTCTGCAGAAAGGGAGGTTCCCAGGTGACCTCATTGTGGCCTTCCAGTATTTGAAGGGGACCTCCAAAAAAGCTGGGGATGGACATTTTAGGCTGTGAGGGAGTGCCAGGACTATGGGGAATGGAGCAAAGCTGGAGGTAAGGAGATATGAGAGTGGATGTGAGGAGGAAGCTGTTGAGCATGAGAGCGGTGAGAGGGCTGGAATGGGTTTCCCAGGGAGGTGCTTGAGGCCCCATGGCTGGAGGTGTTTAAGGCCAGGCTGGATGAGGCTGTGGGCAGGCTGATCTAGGGCAAGGTGTCCCTGGGCATGGCAGGGGGGTTGGAACTAGATGATCCTTATGGTCCCTTCCAACCCTGACTGATTCTATGATTCACAGTGGTTGTGGAGTCTCCTTCTCTGGAGAGATTCCAAACCCTCCTGGACATCACAGTGCTAGGCAATCCACTGTAGGTGCCCCTGCTTTAGCGATGGGATTGCATGATCTTCAGAGATCCTTTCCAGCCTCTACCATGCTGACATTCTGTGATTCTAGCAACTCATGTGATCCCAGAGAGGAGTGCTTTAAAGAACATGGCACTTAACTGTAGCAGGGAAGCATTCCCTTGCCTCTAATCACTGCCAGAGCCTATCTCCCAAAACCTTCTGTGCCGGATCTCCCTTCCTGCTCTCCAGAGGGCTCCAGGCAACACGCCAACTCCCACAGATATATCCAACAAACAGCTTCAAGACCTCCTTTCACCCCCACGGCAAGGAAAGGATGAGCCAGGCCAGGCTCAGCCCAGCTGGAAGCCTTCTTGCTGCGGGAAAGCTGCGCAGCAGGCAGGCACTCAGCCCCGCGACTCGGCCGAACAAACAACGTGGCTCATTGGATGCTGCAGTTGCTCCCACGGCATGGAGGGGACAGGGACAAGGTTGGGCTGCTTCCCAGAGTTCAGCTTCCTTCCTTTCTTTCCAGGGCAGGGAAATTTGCAGCATAATTAAAATGAAATGTTGGTGCCTGCGTTGCATGTTGAAATATTGATGGAGGGGAACATAAAGCATTTTATGAATGCAGGCTTCCAGGTGCTGATTTACTGCCCTCCAACACCTCCTTCACAGAACCTACTTGGGAAGGAAGAAGGGAGAAAGAAAGAGCCAGTGTGGGTTTACTGCTGCAGAAAAAAGGGAATGCAATTGGACAAAGTCAAGTGCAATGCACTGAAAAGGTAGACTTGCACTCAACTTTAAGTACAGAAGGAGCTCACTCCCACCCAGAAAGGGTCCACTGAAGTCCAGGTTGGTTTTTAACCTTCCCTGAAAAAGGCCCATTGAAGCCCAGGTTGTATTTTTCCCTTTCCTCCTGTCACACCAAATAATCATAGAATGGTTTGGGTTGGAAGGGACCTCCCCAAAGGTCATCCAGTCCAACATCCCTGCAGTCAGCAGGGACATCTTCCACTAGATCAGGTTGCTCACAGCACTGTGGAGCTTGACCTTGAATAGCTCCAGGCCTCAACCACCTCCCTAGGCAACTCATTGTAGTATTCCCTCACTCTCATGGTGCAGAACTTGTTCCTAACATCCAATCTAAATCTGCTCTTCTCTCATTTTGAACCACTGCCCCTCATCCTCTCACTGCAAGCCTCTGCAAACAGTCCCTCTGCAGCCTTCTTGTAGCCCCCTTCTGCTGTTAGGTCTCCCTGGAGCTTTCTCTTCTCCAGGTTGAACAATCTCAGCTCCCTCAGCTTGTCCTCATAGCAGAGGTGCTCCAGGCCCCCAGGCATCTTTGTGACCCTCCTCTGGACCTGCTCCATCAGGTCCATGTCCTTCCTGTGTTGAGGGCACCAGAGTTGGATGCAGCACTGCAGCTGAGGTACTTCCCACGCTGGAATGGGGCCATGCTCCTTTTAAATGTGGATAAAAGAGGTCAAGCCCCCATTTATGATGAAGCTTGGGATAAAGTCCTCAGAGCCATGTGAGAAGACACAGGTAGGACCATTTATCATAGAATCACAGAATGGCAGGGGTTGGAAGTGATTTGCAGAGACTGAGTCTTACCCCCCTGCCAAAGCCAAATCACCTAGGACAGGTCACACAGGAACACATCTAGGGAAGAAAACTCCATGACCTCTCTGGGCAGCCTGCTTCAGTACTCAGCCACCCTCACTGTAAAGAAGCTTCTCCTCATGTTGAGGTGGAACTTCCTGTGTTCTAGTTTGCATCCAGTGTCCCTTGTCCTTTCACAGGATTCCACTGAAAAGAGACTGGATCCTTCTTCTTGACACCCACCCTTCAGATACTTGTAAACACTTATAAGCTCTCCTCTCAGGCTGCCCTTCTCCAGGCTAAGCAGCCCCAGGTCTCTCAGCCTTCCCTCCTCAGAGAGATGTTCCAGTCCCTTCATCATCCTCATCAGCTTCCACTGGACTGTCTATTATTTCCTTGCCTCTCTTGCACTATATCCTCTTCAGCAGTACCCTGCCCTTCTTGACTGAGGAGCCCAGAACTGGACCAAATCCTCCAGATGTGGCCTCACCATGGCTGAGTAGAGTGGGGTGTGAACCTCCCTTGACCCACTGGCCACACTCTTTTGGTTCATTTATAATGAAGCTTGGAGAAAATTACTCAGAACCCTGCGAGCAGACACAGGTAGGATCCTCCCCCTCCTGACTTGGTGTCTTTATTACTCAGCCCTGCCAAGCCTAGTTTAGCCAAATGGAAGTCTGAGTCCATCCTTATTTCATAAAAGAGGAGAGGAAATATTCAGAGAGTTAAATAATGACCTAATTACAGCACAGGCTAAGACAGAGGTCTTTGTTGTCACAAGGACAGCAGCTAACTCCACCTGAAGCTTATTCACCACAGGAATGAATGGCACATTTGCCTCTGGGATGAGTGAAATCCCAGCTCTTAGCTCAAGATGAGACCTTAGCATTCATCAAACCTCAGGCAAGGGGAATGCCAAACAGCAGGGTACCAACACAGCAATCACCTCCAAAGAGGACAAGGGAAATCTTGCCAGGGCCTAGGAGGACAAGTTAAAATATATAGTTGCACTTTGTCATTACTGTTTTCCTATTTGCTCTGCCAAGTCAATTAATGAACTGTAATGTGCAGCCAGGAGCTGGAGAAGACACTACTAGCCCTGGTGAGCCCCAGCTGAACAGCTGACCCATGACCCAGACATCTGTGTTGCCCACCAAGAGCCCTATCACGTCATTCCCCAACCTTGGCCTCTCCTTTTATTCTCTCCTGTTCCTCTCCTCTGCTGCCTACAACCAAGGTAAAGCAAAACAAAGGAGTTTCTGGCCCCATATCTGGGCTGAGAAAAGGTTATGCTGAGGTAAGGCTGTGTCTGCACTCCAGGGCAAGGTGGGCCTCCATGAGCACAGAACATCCCTTGTTTTGGCACTAGACTCATAAGCAACTTTCTCCTTCCCTTCCATCAAAGCCCAGAGGCAGATGGGGGCTCCAAATTTGCCAGCTGTTTGTCAGAGGGTGGTAGAAGCACCAGCCTGTCACTCTCCAGAAGTGAGCACTTCTTTCAAGGTTTCCATTGTGCACTTCAGGCTGCCATCGAAGGAGTGGAGATCACAGAATCATAGGTTGGAAGAGACCTCCAAGCTCACCCAGTCCAACCTAGCACCCAGCCCTAGCCAGTCAACCAGACCATGGCACTAAGTGCCTCAGCCAGGCTTGGCTTCAACACCTCCAGGCACAGCCACTCCACCACCTCCCTGGGCAGCCCATTCCAATGCCAATCACTCTCTCTGACAACAGCTTCCTCCTGACATTCAGCCCAGACCACCCCCACCACAACTTGTGATTGTTTCCCCTTGTTGCTGCTTGCCTGGCAGAAGAGACCAACCCCACCTGGCTACAGCCTCCCTTCAGGTACTTGTAGACAGCAGTGAGGTCAGCCCTGAGCCTCCTCTTCTGCAGGCTGCACACCCCCAGCTCCCTCAGCCTCTCTTCACAGGGCTGTGCTCCAGGCCCCTCACCAGCTTTGTCGCCCTTCTCTGGGTCAACATCCTATTTGTAGGACAGCTATGGGGCTGAGGTCACTCTGCAAGGGTCAGGAATCACACAATCATGAAATTACTTCATTTGGAAAGGACCACAAAACCCAGCTAGTTCCAACTAGCAGGGACAGCTACTAGAGCAGGTTGCTCAAGACCTCATCCAGCCTCATCTGAATGCCAGGGATGAGACAACCACAACTTCTCTGGGCAACTCACTCCAGTGTTTCACCACCCTTATAGCAAAGAACTTCCTCCTAATGCCCAATCTAAATCTATCCTTCTCTAGAGTAAAAGGCTAGCAGGTCTTCACCAGAGCACATAGAGCTGGGAAACCTTGTGACCAGGAATACTGAGTGAGAAAAGTCACCTCCTTTCATCACCAATCCTACAGAAAGGGAAAGATTTGTTCACACCAAGCTTGCTGAAACCAGTCACAACCATGTTACATGTGAGACCCCACCTGGAATACTGAATCCAATTCTGGTGTCCCCAGCATAAGGACAGAGAGCTGTTGGAGGAAGCCCAGAGAAAGACCAAAGATGATCCAAGGGCTGGAGCACTTCTCCTGTGAGGCTTTAGGGAAATGAGATGGTTCAGCCTAGAGAAGACTCCAGGGGGGACCTTAGAGCTGCCTTCCCATACCTAAAGGGATCCTATAGGAGAGCTGGAGAGGGACTTCTCATAGGGGTGTCTAGAGACAGGACAAGGGGGAATGGTTTGAAGCTGAGGGAGAGTAGGTTGAGACTGGATCTCAGGAAGAAGTTCTGCAGTACAAGTGTGACAAGGGAGGTTATTCTGCCCCTGGACTCAGCACTGCTCAGGCCACACCTTGAGTGCTGTGTCCAGTTCTGGGCTCCTCAATTCAAGAGAGATGTTGAGATACTGGAAGGTGTCCAGAGAAGGGCAGGGAAGCTGGTGAGGGGCTTGGAGCACAGCCCTGTGAGGAGAGGCTGAGGGAGCTGGGGGTGTGCAGCCTGCAGAAGAGGAGGCTCAGGGCTGACCTCATTGCTGACTACAACTCCCTGAAGGGAGGCTGTAGCCAGGTGGGGTTGGTCTCTTCTGCCAGGCAACCAGAAACAGAACAAGGGGACACAGTGTCAAGTTGTGGCAGGGGAGGTCTAGGCTGGATGTTAGGAGGAAGCTGTTGGCAGAGAGAGTGACTGGCATTGGAATGGGCTGCCCAGGGAGGTGGTGGAGTCGCTGTCCCTGGAGATGTTGAAGCCAAGCCTGGCTGAGGCACTTAGTGCCATGGTCTGGTTGACTGGCCAGGGCTGGGTGCTAGGTTGGAGTGGCTGAGCTTGGAGGTCTCTTCCAACCTGCTTGATTCTATGATGAGACTCCAGAATAGGTTGCCCTGAGATATTATGGATGTCCTCTCCCTGATGGTGTTCAAGACTAAGATGGAAGAGGCCTTGCACAACTGAGTCTAGCTGAGCAGCATCCCTGCCCATGGCAGGGTCTTGGAATAGGTATCTCTGATGTCCCTTCCAGCCTAAGCCAGTCTATGATTCTGTGACTTGACTCCAGACCAACCCAACTGCAAGGTTTTCAAATGCACAACAAATTCACGAGAGCAGATTTCAAGCTGAGGACACACAAGCTGAACATGACTCTCCAAAATGAAAAGGAGGATTTGCATTCCACACACACAGAGAAGCACTTCAATCTTTACGTTCTCACTCAGTCTACCCAATTCCAGACTCACTCCTCTTGGTTTTAGACCCTGTTGGGTCCCACTGGGGTGAAGGACAGACCTTGATAGAACAGCTCAACACATCTAGCACCTGAACCATCCCTTGAGATTCATTCAAGCCACTACTCTTGACCACAGGATAAGATAAGCTGCTTCACTTCAGGGTCTGTGCTGCCTTGAGCTCAAGCCAGCCCTCAGGGCTGGAAGATCCTCCTGCTGCTTCACTTGCTGATGCAGGCATAAGCTGGCTCACTTCTCTTAATTACTACTTGTTCCAAAAATGAAGATCACTCCATTAGACTTCAGCTTTACATTTTCTTCTTTCATTTCTTCCAAGTTTCATTTCCTTTGAGAAGCTTCAGAACTTGACTTTCTAAGCCAACTGCAAATAAACCCCAAAACACTAAATTTTGCCTCTGTCTTTGAATCCAAGCATTTGCATGTACAGTTCTGAACCCTGAGCTCAAAGCAGCTGTTATCCCATCAGCATGTAACAAGCTGAGGCAGAAGAGACAAGAACCAGAAGTAAACCCAACAAGGTTGAACATTCAAAGTCAGCTTCTGCCTGGTGATAGAACAAGAGCAAATAGCCTGAAACTGTCAGGGGAGGTTCAGGTTGGGTATCAGGAAATATTTTTCTGCTGAAAGAGTGGTCAGGAATTAGAACAGGCTGCCCAGGGGGGTGGTAGAGTCATCATCCCTAGAGGTATGTAAAACACACACGGATGTGGTACTGAGGTTTGGTGTCTAAGCAGTAGTGGCAGGATTCTGAGCTCTAGGCAAGTGGTTGGTCCATGACTTGGTGATCACAGGCTCACAAGATATTAAGGGTTGGAAGGGACCCAAGGAGATCATCGAGTCCAACCACCCCTGCCACAGCAGGACCACACAATCTAGCACAGAGGAACACATCCAGACAGGCCTTGAAAGTCTCCAGAGAAGGAGGCCCCACAACCTCTCTGGGGAGCCTGTTCCAGTGCTCTGTGACCCTTACCGTATCTCAAAGGTCTCTTTCAACCTCAACAGCTTTATGACTCTGACTTGTCTAGCCTTTAGGAATGCTGGGTTATCTGTGGAGGTCCTGGCTGGGCTGTGCTGTGCTGCAGACTCCTCCCTTTCTCAGTGCTACTGGCTTGATAAAAGGCAGCAGAGAGGCATTTGCATGAACAATGTCCGTGAGTGGTGCTTGCACTAAGCCCTCTGGATCAGGGCTCAGAGAGGGACTTTCCCTGTCTCCCAAACGTTTGTTGTAGCAGATGTGGGATGCCAAAAATACAGCAGCAACGGTTTGTGATGAGGGCTGCAAAAGCAGGCTAGGAAGAGGCTAAAGAGTTGTTTCAAGGGAAGAAAAATGGTAGGAGGATGCTGTAACAGCACTGCAGGTCAAGCAACATGTGGACACGGCATTCTGAGACATAGTTTAGTGACCATGGTGGGTTGATAGTTGGACTTGATGACCTTAGAGATCTTTTCCAACTTAATCCTATCGTTCTGTGATTGGAAGAGTCTTTACTAGGTACATGTGCAGTGAGAACACATTTGATTTCAAGGTGTGGATGTGGTTTTTACATACAAAGATGGGATTCCTACAACACAGCAACGTTTTGTTTCCTCCAGAATAAATTTTACATTCCATCTTCCCTTTAAAACTCCTTCACTGCAGTGCAACCAAATAGAAAAAAAAGCTTTTTGAAACCCCTGGATTTACTATTTACTCAGCAGAAAACAGCAGCAAGAGAGACCTGTCGAAAATTAAATACATGCAGAGAGTGAGAAAGCCAAGAAGTGATAGATAGCGCTCAGGGAAATCTTACGTGACCCGCAACCAGTGCTGGAGAGCTGATTTAAAAGTGGCATCCAACATCTGCAGCTTTAACTAAGCACTGCATGAACAACTGACAGTGGTGGCTTCAGGAAAATGACTAATCATAGAACTGCTTCAGCTGGAAAAGACCTCCAAGATCATCGAGTCCAATCATCAAGCTATCACCATGGCCACTAAAACTTGTCCTACACAGCCATGTCCACACATTTCTTGATCGCCTCTGGGGATGTTCAGGATGTTGTAGATAGCAATGAGGTCTCCCCTCTGCATCCTCTTCTCCAGGCTAAACAACCTCAGTTAGAATCATAGAATCAGAGAATCAAGCAGGTTGGAAGAGACCTTCAAGATCAGCCAGTCCAACCTAGCACCCAGCACTAGCCAATCAACCAGACCATGGCACTAAGTGCCTCAGCCAGGCTTGGCTTCAACACCTCCAGGCACAGCAACTCCACCACCTCCCTGGGCAGCCCATTCCAATGCCAATCACTCTCTCTGACAACAACTTCCTCCTAACAGCCAGCCTAGACCTCCCCCAGCACAACTTCAGACTGTGTCCCCTTCTTCTCTTGCTGCTTGCCTGGCAGAAGAGACCAACCCCACCTGGCTACAGCCTCCCTTCAGGGAGTTGTAGACAGCAATGAGGTCAGCCCTGAGCCTCCTCTCCTGCAGGCCAAACACCCCCAGCTCCCTCAGCCTCTCCTCACAGGGCTGTGCTCCAGGCCCCTCACCACCTTCCTTGCCCTTCTCTGGGCACCTGAACAACATTCCAGGACCTCAACATCTCTCTTGCATTGAGGAGCCCAGAACTGGACACAGCACTCAAGCTGTGGCTTGAGCAGTGCTGAATACAAGGGCAGAATAACCTCCTTTGTCCTACTGTCCCAACCCAGTTGGACATGTGTGACCTGCTCTAGGTGATTCTGCTTTGACAGGTGGATTGGGCTTGACCTCCAGAGGTCCCTTCCAGCCTCCTACCTCTACCACTCTATGATTCTATGAAGCCTTACTGATGTCAGAGTTACCTTTCCACATCCTCAAGACTGACTTTGCCAGTGGTGTAGCTGCATCTGCACATAGGTAACTCTAAACTGGCCATAATTCTATGCACAATCTCAACACCAGGAAGGAGCAGCTACACTTTTTGAAAGTGTTAGGGATAGAGTGTCTGGAGAGCAGACAGGAAGAAGTGACCTCGGGGTACTGGTAGATAGTAGCTGAAGATGAGGCAGCAGTGTGCACAGGTGGGCAGCAGAGCCAATGGCATCCTGGGCTGGCTCAGGAAAAGTGTGGCCAGCAGGACAAGGGAAGTTATTCTGCCCCTGGACTCAGCACTGGTCAGGCCACAGCTTGAGTACTGTGTCCAGTTCTGGGCTCCTCAATTGAAGAGAGATGTTGAGGTGCTGGAAGGTGTCCAGAGAAGGGCAAGGAAGTTGGAGAGGGTCCTGGAGCACAGCCCTGTGAGGAGAGGCTGAGGGAGCTGGGGGTGTTTGGCCTGGAGAAGAGGAGGCTGAGGGCAAACCTCATTGCTGTCTACAAGCCCCTGAAGGGAGGCTGTAGCCAGGTGGGGTTTGTCTCTTCTTGCAGGCAAGCAGCAACAGAACAAGGGGACACAGTCTCAAGTTGTGCTGGGGGAGGTCTAGGCTGGCTGTTAGGAGGAAGTTGTTGTCAGAGAGAGTGATTGGCATTGGAATGGGCTGCCCAGGGAGGTGGTGGAGTTGCTGTGCCTGGAGGTGTTGAAGCCAAGCCTGGCTGAGGCACTTAGTGCCACGGTCTGGTTGACTGACCAGGGCTGGGTGCTCGGTTGGACTGGTTGAGCTTGGAGGTCACTTCCAACCTGGTTGATCCTGTGACTGTTTCCTAACCTCACTGAACATCTGTTGTTTTCCTGGAAGGGATGAGAAGTCACCTCTGTGTGCTTAACCTTGCTCTCCAGAATTGAGAGGGCATCTCTGTCCTCACTCATCTGACAGGTTGTTTCCTGTCAGCACTGGTGGAACACAGCAAATATTCCATCATGTTGGGAAGTTGTGTCATCTCCTTCCTGCCAGCCAAACCTGCCCTGAGGAAACTTTTCCTTTTGTCAGATTAACAAACTAAACAGGCTGAGAGAGGACTCCTGGGATTAAATTTGTCCCATCCTCTTGGATATATCAAGTTCTCCAAACCTTGATTCATCAAATCATTTTGGTTGGAAGAGACCTTTAAGACCATCAAGTCCAGCTCTTAACCCAGCACTTCCAGGCCACCACTGAACCACGTCCCTAAGCTGCATGTGCTTTGAACACTTTCATGAATGGCAACTTCAACACTGTCCTGGGAAGCCTGGTCCAGGGCAGCCTGGTCCAAGGTTTAACTACTCGCACAGCAAAGACATCTTTCCCAATATCCAACCTAACCCTTCCTGGTACATCCTGAGGCCATTTCCCCTTGCCCTCTCACTTGTTACTAGGGAGAACAGACCAACACTCACCTGGCTACAACCTCTTTACAGGGAGTGAGCAGCTCTGCCCTCAGCCTCCTTTTTTCTCCAGATTGAACACCCCCAGGTCCCTCAGCTGCTCTTCTCCAGCCCTGTTCTGCAGACCCATCACCAGCTTTGCTGCTCTTTTCTGGACACATTCCAACACCTCAATGTCCTTCTTGCAGTGAAGGGCCCAAAACTGTACCCAGTATTCAAAGTGTGGCCTCACTAGAGCTGAGTATAGGGGGACAATCCCTGCTCTGGTCCTGCTGCCTAAACTGTTCCTGATCCAGTCCAGGAGGTTAGTGGCTTTTTTGGCCACCTGGGTTGTCAAGAAGCACCTCCAGCCAATTTGCCCCAAGCCTGGAGCATTGCATCCCACAACAAAGGGTGGGAATGGGAAGCAGGAACAATATCAGCAAGGTCATTTTCTCTGGGATGAGGAAGGGACTAGTCAGGAAGCTGCCCTTTTACTGTCACTTTTGGCTCCTGTTCATGGTGTTGAAGCCCAAGGCTAATGAAGATAGATGGGTTCATCCATGCTCTTGGGGTCTGGATACTAATGAAAATTATTTAATGGTCAAAAGCTGTCACAGGGTGCACTGATTAATTAGCAGAATTAGGAGGAGAGTGACTCCACCAGCACGTCAGCTACTAATAATAGAGCTCAAATCAGCCAGGGAGCGTAGCCAAGGCGAGAAGGCAACTGCAGGCTAACAGCTCACCTTCACTGCAAGCAACAAAGGCAAACACTCCTCCAGAGGGCTTTTTCCCATCTCCCACTTCCTGCTAGGAAAGGATGTGTCCTTCACATGCTGGGTAGCCACAGGGCCAGCCATCCTCAGTGTGGAGCAGTGCCCTGGAGGCGGTCCCTCTCCTCTGGCCCAAGAGCATGGCTGCAGACTGGTGATGGAGAAGGTCAGCAGATGGGTACTCTGCTTCTGAAAGGATCTGCTGCTTTCAGCACTGCTTTTCTCTTCTGCAAAGAGGACCTGCAGCCCTTTTAGGCCTGCCCAAGAGACCCTAGCACAACCTCCCTACATTTTCTGCCTCCTACCTTCTAAACTTAACACTGAGAATTGGGTCTTTGACACCACTGAGGCCTTGATTTCTCCTTGCTTCATTTTCCTGCCTGTGCCAATAAAACTTCCCCCCATCCATTTCAAGGATAGCCTGCTCCAGTAGGAAATCTCTCTCCCTGTGTGTCTACAGGGCCTTGGGAAAAATAATAATAGCAACAACAAGAAGCTTGTTCTGAGGCTTTTCTACACCAGTGGAAAACAAACCAAGAAGAGAATTAACAAAAGTGACCCCTGGGAGAGAAGAGCTGCACTTAAGAGAAGCTTCCCAGGTGTCTGGAGGAGTGCAGAGAATGATGATATAGCCCTATCATACACACACACATTTGTTAGAGCACAAACTGACACAGCTGGGAGACACTGACAGCTTTGCAGAGCAAGACTCATTTTCCAGCAGTGAAAAAAAAAATCATCTTGGTGGAAGGCTTTGGAGTAAAAATTACCCAGCCAATCTGACAAGAAGTGATCATCATTTTGGTGTCTTTAACATCTCCAGTAATGCCAGAGCAGCCACAAATGATCACCCTGCATCAGCAGAAAACAGAGGTCTCAATGCTTTTTGATGATGTGGCAGACTTGATGGGCTGACTGTAGCTATTTGGAAAATAAGACAGGTGCTTTTGTACAAGAAGGATGTGGACCTGATGGGGCAGGTCCAGAGGAGAGCCATGAAGATGACCACTGGAGTGTCTCTCCTGTGGAGTGTCTACCCTTTGAGGACAGGCTGAGGGAGCTGGGTTGGTTGTTTTGGAGAAGAGAAGGCTCCAGAGAGGCATAATGGCAGCCTTCCAGTACCTGAAGGGGGTTACAAGAAGGCTGCAGAGGGACTGTTCACAAAAGGCTGAATGGGAGGGCAGGGCTGGATTCTGAAATGTTGGGATGAGGAGAGACACTCCATTAGGATGAGGTGCATATTTCTGCTGGTTTGGTTGCACCTTGAATATCTGGGTTAGTTTTGGTCCTTCACCTCAAGAAGGACATCGAGGTGCTAGAGTGTGTCTAGAGAAGGGCAACAAATCTAGTGAGGGATCTGGAGAACAGGGCTGGTAAAGAACAGATGAGGGAAGTGAGATTGTTTAGCTTGGAGAAAAGGAAGCTGAGTGGAGACCTTCTGGCTCTCTGCAACTCCCTGAAAGGAGGTTGGAGCCAGGTAGAGATCAGTCTCTTCTCCCAAGTATCAAGTGACAAAACAAGAAGAAATAGCCCCAAGCTGCACCAGAGGAGGCCTAAATAGGATATAGGAGAAACTTATTCCTGGATCAGGCTGCCCAGCAGAGTGGTTGATTCCCCATCCCTAGAGGGGTTTCAAAACCATGTAGATATGGTGCTGAGGAAAATGGTTCAGTGGTGACCTGAGCAGTGCTGGGCTCTGGAGAGCAGACAGGAGGAAAGGGACCTGGGAGCACTGGTAGAGAGTAGCTGAAGATGAGGCAGCAGTGTGCACAGGTGGCCAAGAGAGCCAATGGCATCCTGGGCTGGCTCAGGAAGAGTGTGGCCAGCAGGACAAGGGAGGTTCTTCTGCCCCTGTACTCAGCACTGCTCAGGCCACAGCTTGAGTGCTGTGTCCAGTTCTGGGCTGCTCAATTCAAGAGAGAAGTTGAGGTGCTGGAACACATACAGAGAAGGGTAATGAAGCTGGTGAGGGGCCTGAAGCACAGCCCTGTGAGGAGAGGCTGAGGGAGCTGGGGGTGTTTGGCTTGCAGAAGAGGAGGCTCAGGGCTGACCTCATTGCTGCCTACAACTCCCTGAAGGGAGGCTGTAGCCAGGTGGGGTTGGTCTCTTCTGCCAGGCAAGCAGCAACAGAAGAAGGGGACACAGTCTCAAGTTGTGCCAGGGGAGGTCTGGGCTGGATGTTAGGAGGAAGTTGTTGGCAGAGAGAGTGATTGGCATTGGAATGGGCTGCCCAGGGAGGTGCTGGAGTCACCGTGCCTGGAGGTGTTGAAGCAAATCCTGGATGAGGCACTTAGTGCCATGGTATAGCTGATTGGCCAGGGCTGGGTGCTAGGTTGGACTGGATGATCTTGGAGGCCTCTTCCAACCTGCTCAATTCTATGATTCTAAGAAAGTTCTCTTCCAGCCCAAACGCTCCTATGATTTAAGGCATCTGTCACTCACACCAGCTATTAGTTACCTGCCTGAGCAAACAGATCATCTGCAGTCACCAGGCTCAAGTGGAGCAGCTCCACGTGCTCCGTGGTGCATCAGCAGAGAGCGCAGAGCTGGGGCAGAGCACATGGCCATGCAGGGCTCCAGCCTGCAGCACCACGACAGAGGCTGTACTTATTTACATGCTGGGCATTGATTGTAAACTGCTGATCAATAGCTCCTTCCTGGAGAGAAGCCTCCTCTCTGTCGAGACAGGTTGCTGCTGCTGCCAGAGCATAAAGGCTGCTTTTTATCCTGCTGCCTTCAGTGCTTGCTGCCATGGTAGGCAGCATCACATCTCCCAGCTGCGCTGCAACTGTTGGTCTTCCTTCCTAACACAGCTTGCCTGACCCAGGAATAGGAGCTTGTGGAGAGAGGAAAAACAAATTCCTGCATGGCTTTCCCCTTTTCTTGTGCCCTTGGCCACTGGCTCTGTTCCTGTTCCAGCTCCACTTTGACCAACTGTTCCTTCTTCATTGAAGAAGGTTCCTCCTTCCTTCAGTTCACCCGAAGCTGTAGCCACCATACCGGCTGAGGAGGGAAAAGCACCAGCAGATAAGCTCTCCTAGGCCAGATGGCATGGCAGAGGTGGATTCCCAGCATATCCACACACAAGAAACCCTCCTGACCTATGAACATCTCTCCATCCTTTGTGCTGTGCCACTAGCTTAAGCACCAAGCTCTCACAAAGGCCTTCTGGAAGACTCACAGTTCAGAGCAGTCCTAACAAGACATCCTGCTTCCAAGAAGAGAGTCAGGCCTCTTTCCCAGCAAAATCCTCTTCCCTGGCACCATAAAGCTGTCACCAACATCTTGATTCTTCACAGTACCTAAAGCAGACAGCAGCAGCAGCCAGTGAAAGCTCTCTCATCAAGGGACATTAGTTCTGAGGTAATCGCCCAGCAGTTCACAGCAACACTGATTTCCCCCTTCAGGTAAGAAATGGTCACCTCACTTTCTCCTTCCTCCCTACCACCTCCAACACTTCACCTCTGCAAGGTCATCAACCCAGCCCACACCAAGTAGCCACTTCTAAGACCTGTTCAAGGTATTACTCAGACAACCTTCAATCGCATCTCAGAGGGATGGAAGCTGAAGTCCAAGAGCTGAGGCAAACCATTACAGGCAACTGATCCCTTCCTTGGAGCCCAAAGACCCTCCAAGCTGCCTCAGCAGGAAGCAGAGATGGTTGGAATCAAACACAGCTCTATTTTGCTGCAGCACAGCAGAAAAGTCCCAATCTAAGCTGGAAATCAACAACAACTGAACTGGAACATAGGAGGTTCCACCTTAACATGAAGGGAAAACTGTTTTATTGTGAGAGTGACTGAGTCCTGAAAGAGGCTGCCCAGGGAGGTTATGGAGCCTCCTTCTCTGCAGACTTTCAAGACCTGTCTGGATGCACTACAGGCCTGTTCTAGGTGATCCTGCTTTGGCAGAGGGGTTGGACTTGATGATCTCCAGAGGTTTGTGTCAACCCATACCATTCTATGACATATGATTCTATGATGGATTATGGCCAGCAGGCCAAGAGAGGTGATCCTGACCCTTTACTGTTCTCTTCTGAGACCCCCACCTCAAATACTGCGTGCAGGTCTGGTGTCCCTATCATAAAAATGACACAGAGCTGTTGAAGGTAGCCCAGAGCTGGACACGAGGAGAATACAAGGCCTGAAACACCTCTGCTATGAGGATAGGCTGAAGGAGCTGGGGTGGTTCAGCCTACAGAAGAGAAGACTCTGAGCAGACCTCAGAGCTGCCTTTGAATACCTGAAGGGCACCTACAGGAGGGCTGCAGAGGGACTTCTCATTAAAATGTCTAGAGACAGGCAAGGGGGAATTGTTTGAAGATGAAGGAGAATAGGTTGAGACTGGATCTTACAAGAATTTCTTCAGTAGGAGGATGGTGAGACTGTGGAATAGATTGTCCAGAGAGGTTGTGGGGGTGTTCAGGGCCAGGTTGGATGAGACCTTAGGCACCCAAGTCTAGTGGAGAGGCTTCCCTACACATGGCAGAGGGGTGGAAGTGTATTTCTGAGGTCACTTCCATGACAGCTTGCTGGACTTTACCTCTAGCCTCCTTGCCATGCCTGCCACAGGAACTCTTTATGTTCAGACTTTGGAGCAAGCTGCTCCTTTCTTTCATTTGCCACCAGCAAGGGGTAAGACACAGCAGCATTTTGGTTCCTGAAGACTGCTGCATCCACAGTTTCCCCACTAACTTTCTCTCCTGCTTGGAACAAGCAGTGCAGGCAGCACAGTCCAGTGGTTGCCCTTGTTAACAGCAGCAAGCAGCAAAGCAAAGCAGCAGCACAAAGTCGTTAGGCTAGACAGAAGGAGAGGTGGTAAGATAAAGGAGTCCTCTCGTCAAGAGAGGGTGCTTAATGCTAACAAAAGGTGTGGGGGTTGGAAATCAGGGCTGCACCTGACAGGAATTTCACACATAGGTTTCTGCTGCCAGGTTCTGCACTAAAAAAAGGCAAACCTTGCCAATGTGTCCCCAGCAGCTCCTCCTACACCAGGCTCCATAGAATCATAGATTCCTTTTGGTTGGGTAAGACCTCTGAGATCATTAAGCCCAACTGTTGACCTAACAGCACCACAATACCTAAACCACAGCCCCAGGTTTCACATCCAGGTATTTCTTGAATGCCTCCAGGCACAGGAGCTCCATCGCTTCCCTGGACAGTTTGGTCCAGTGCCTCACCACCCTTTCAGTGAAGAAAAAATTCCTGATATCTAGTCTAATATCCATGACTAATAACCATGCCTGGGCATTACCCCTGTGCTTCCAGCAGCAGAAGGCATTTCATCCAGCCCACCTACCATCCTTCTGGGAATGCTGGAGATGAAGCTGACCATCCACTGCATACCCAGAGATGATCTCAGAGAGACAAACACATTCAGCAGACAGCAGAGGACCAACCACCAAAAATAAACCCAAACCAAAACCCACAGATCACTCCTCCTGCTCTCTCAGAAGACCTTCCAAAAGCACATCCAGGAGATAAAATTCACAATTCTACTGCAGAAGAAAGCTCCTGCAGTTGGCCACTGTGCCCTCTAGCAGCTTCACCACCTGCCACGCTCCATAAGCTACCTGTCTCTGTCTCCAAGGAAATGACTGCCTTAACACACTTTTTTTCCTCTTCCACTCACCTATCATCATCTCCTGCAGATGACAGCCACTATTTCCTTTTAAAGCAGCCACACATGTTCAATACCTTGCTCATCTCTGAGCAACTGTTTTCACAGCATCACAAAATCCCACAGTGGTGGAGGATGGAAGGAATCTCTGGAGGTCACCCAGGCCAATCCCCCTCCTAAAACAAGGCACCCACAACAGCTTGCCCAGAATCACAATGTCCAGGTGGGTTTGGAATCTCTTCCAAGAAGGACACTCCACAACCTCTCTGGGCAGCTTGCTCCAGGCCTCCAGCACCCTCACTGTGAAGAATTTTCTCCTCCTGTTCAGATGGAACCTCCTGGGTTCCACTTCGTGGCCATTGCCCCTTGGCCTGTTTCTGGGCACTGCTGAAAAGAGTCTGGCCACATCCTCTTACTCCCCACCTTTTAGCTATTCATTGGATCCCCTCTCAGGCTGCTCTTCTCCAGGCTAAACAGCCCCAAGTCTCTCAATCTTTCCCCCTCACAGAGATCCTCCAGGTCCCTCAGCCTCTTTGTAGTCTCCACTGCACTCTCTCCAGAAGATCTTCATCTTTGAAGCCTGCTCCTTCTAGCTCTGATCAGAAGAAGAATGCCCAAAAGTTTCTCCTCCTTCTCTGATCCCACCACCTAATCCTGCTCCACAAAAGGCCTAAGGACACAGACTGTGCCTTTAGATTCAGGCCCAGAGTCTCTCTCCTATCTCTATCCAAGAGCAGCTTACTGCAAGACTGGCAGTTGCAAAGCACAGAAATAAAACCCAAGGACTTCTAGATGTTAAAACAGCAACAGTGATCCCAAAGGCCTGCAGCATAGAATCACAGAATCACCCAGGTTGGAAGAGACCTCCAACCTAGCACCCAGCCCTAGCCAATCAACTAGACCATGGCACTAAGTGCCCCAGCCAGGCTTTGCTTCAGCACCTCCAGGCACAGCAACTCCACCACCTCCCTGGGCAGCCCATTCCAATGCCAATCACTCTCTCTGACAACAACTTCCTCCTAACAGCCAGCCTAGACCTCCCCCAGCACAACTTGAGACTGTGTCCCCTTCTTTTGTTGCTGGTTGCCAGCGAAGAGACCAACCCCACTTGGCTACAGCCTCCCTGCAGGTAGCTGTAGACAGCAATGAGGTCAGCCCTGAGCCTCCTCTTCTGCAGGCCAAACACCACCAGCTCCCTCAGCCTCTCCTCACAGGGCTGTGCTCCAGGCCCCTCACCAGCTTCCCTGCCCTTCTCTGGACACCTTCCAGCACCTCAACATCTCTCTTGAATTGAGGAGCCCAGAACTGGACACAGCACTCAAGCTGTGGCCTGAGCAGTGCTGAGTACAGGGGCAGAATAACCTTCCTTGTCCTACTGGCCACACTGTTCCTGAGGCAGGCCAGGATGCCACTGGCTCTCTTGGCCACCTGGGCACACTGCAATCTGCCTGCAGAGAGGTCCTCAATGCTTAGGTACATATGGGTGAGCATGTCCCAGGACCTGCCCCCATGCTTCGATGCACCAAAATATCTGGAGGTGTTTCTCCTGAGAAACAATTCGGTCTTGACGGCCCAGCTGAGAAGGCACTTTGCTGAGCACAGCCACTCTTTAGCAGAGCTGACAGTGCTAGAAGATTTTGGGGATGAGAGGGGGTTTGTGAGAGCGCCAAGCCTTCTCCTCCTGCCAGGGGCTGTGGTTTGAGAGCTCTTCTGTTTCTCAGCGTTTTCCTGACCCCTAGTGACAAGACAGTGGCTGTACAGCAGCCACTTCACAGCCGGCCCCCAACTCTCCCCACATAAACAACGAGCAAAACTCACTCTTGAAGATGGAGGGAAGGCTTCCAGATCCAGACAGACATTTGCTCTCCCTAGCCCGTGCTTACCTGCCTGGAAAAGAAAATGCAGCCTGTTTAGCAAAGAAACTCAAACTCAGGAAACAAGCTGACTGCAAGAAGGTTCCCCTGCAGCAGGCTCCAGCTGTGCTCAGGGAAGTTGGGTGAAGTGATTAATCCATCACCAGACTGGACAAAGCACGGCTTGTGGAGAAGGCAGTGGTGATGTATTACCTTCCCCCAGGGCAAATGCAACCTGGGGCAGGGAGAACGGAGTGACCTTGGCAAGGCAGCAAACTGCATCATCTCACCAGCAACAACCATGGGGCAAACTCCTGGGGAGCTGGAGGACAAAACTTGTGACACAAGGTGTACTGCCAGGCCCCACAGCCCTTGTTTTTGTCATGCCACTTGGTTTCAAGGACAAACAGAGAGCCCAGGCAGGGCTATTCTGGTTCAGCTCTTTGAGACTTCCAATCTAGTTTACGCCAGGCTTCTCCATGCATCGCCTAGCAATGGATTGTCTCTTCCAGAACCAGTCTGGCACAGGAGAAGGCACCCGTGGCAGTGCCCTCTCTGGTACTTTGGACTCAGGCTTGCACCACTGTCTGGACAAGTTTGAGAAACTGGCCCATGTGAACCTCACGAGGCTCAGGAAGGCACCTGGGGCAGGGCAATGCCCATTATCAACACAGGCTGGGGGATGAAGGGCTGGAGAGCAGTTCTGTGGAGAAGGATTTGGGGATTCTGATGGGGAGAAAAGCTGGACATGAACTGGCACCATGCACTCCCAGCCCAGAGCCAGCTGTGGCCTGGGCTGAGCCCCAGCAGTGTGGATGCCAAGTAGAGGGAGGGGATTCTGCCTCTCTGCTCTGCTGAGACCCCACCTGCAGTGCTGGGGCCAGCTCTGGAGTCCTTAGCACAGCACAGACAGGGACCTGTTGGAGTGGGACCAGATAAGGCCACAGCAATGATGGGAGGGCTGGAAACCTTCTGCTGTGAGGCCAGGCTGAGAGAGTTTGGGTTGCTCAGCTCCAGGGAGACCTTCTTGTGGTCCTCTGAAAAACATCCTTTCAGTGCAACATTTGCTCACTCCCAGATGCTCTGATATTCCACCACCTTGTCCCCATTTATCTCCCCCTTTTGCTACTCTCCAGCTTGGACATGGTTATGCCACTTTCAGAGCCATTTTTTCCCCTCCTAGCCTTCTGCAAGGATAGCTGCAGACCGCCTGTGTCATCAAAGCCCTTTACCTAAAGCACCCTGTGAGCAAGACCAGAGAAAAGCTGATTTGTGGCAGCCTCCAATTCACTGTGTTCCTTGTGCTGGGGCCAATTCCCAGCCCTCATTGACTTTGATAAAAGGAGGCTACAAGAGGAAGTCTCACCCAGGAATAATTAACGATTCATCTCTATTTATGGGGCCCTTTTGTCAACTTAAACTTGTCACAACTGCCATAAATCCCTTCCACAGCTAAACAAACTCTTTAATTAAATCTATTGTGCCACAGGAGCAATGCTTCAGACACCAGCTGAGTAGTCAGTGATGAAAGAGGTTGGCCCACCCCAGCTTGAAACACTCTTTAGGGGGTTGAGGTTCACCAGGGGACTGTGACCCTGTCCCAGGCTACTCACTCAAAGATTATTAGCATGAATGCAAGCTCCAAAATGTATCCAGGGTGAATTCTTGAGGCACTGCAGCTGCTTCATTGTTTCCCTGCTGACTAAGCAGTTGTTCGCCCCAAACTCTGCCCCACAACAAAAGTTTCAGCCTGATCACAGGAGCAACCTCAAAGCCATGGCCCTACCAGGCAAAACTCTGCTTTCCCTTCTCATCACCTACCAACCATCCTCCTGCCATCCAGGGAAAAGAGATGGAGCAGAGAATCATAGAATCAAGAAGGTTGGAAGAGACCTCCAAGCACAGCCAGTCCAACCTAGCACCCAGCCCTGGCCAATCAACCAGACCATGGCACTAAGTGCCTCAGCCAGGCTTTGCTTCAACACCTCCAGGCATGGCGACTCCACCACCTCCCTGGGCAGCCCATTCCAATGCCAATCACTCTGTCTGACAACAATTTCCTTCTGACATCCAGCCTAGACCTCCCCCACCACAACTTCAGACTGTGTCCCCTTCTTCTCTTGCTGCTTGCCTGGCAGAAGAGACCAACCCCACCTGGCCACAGCCTCCCTTTAGGGACGTGTAGACAGCAATGAGGTCAGCCCTGAGCCTCCTCTTCTCCAGGCTGCACACCCCCAGCTCCCTCAGCCTCTCCTCATAGGGTTTGTGTTCTAAGCCCCTCACCAGCTTCATTGCCCTTCCCTGGACACGTTCCAGTACAAGCGAGCCCTTCTCCCTCCTGAACAGTGGGAAGAAGGAACAGCTGATGAAGCAGATGTCAGACTTGAAGAGGAGCTGAGCACAACAGCTAAAAGGTGAAGCAAGCTAACGTCGACCCCAGGACTGTCTAAAGGCTTTCTCAGCCAACAGCAGACCTGTGAAGCGCAGGAACAGAGCAAAGCTGAGCTAAGCTTCTTCCTGCACCTGCCTTCAGCCCAAGAAATCATGATGTGTATTTTCTGTTCAGCAACTCCCACAGTCCCTCCTGGAGGTGACAAACCTTTTGCCATGGTGAGAGGGATTTAAATGGCCTAGGCAGAACTTACAAAAATAGAATTACTTTCCTGAAAAGTCCACCCCCAAAACTGCATACAGAACTAGTTTGGGTTTACTTACAGGCTCGATGCAGTTGGGAACTTCTTCACAGGATGTTTATGGGCAAATTTAGAGGTTTGGGAAAGTCAGAAAATGGAAAAGGTCAAGCTACAAACACAGCTTTACCTCACTAAAAATCATGCTGAGCAGAGAATTAAAGGAAGTTTGCAGGTGACACCAAGCTAGGAGCAGCTGTGGACCTGTTGGAGGGTAGGAGAGCCCTGCAGAGGGACCTTGCCATACTGGATGAGTGGGCAGAGGCCAATGGGATGAGACTAAACAAGGCCAAGTGCAGGGTTCTGCACTTTGACCATAACAACCCCAAACAGCACTACAGGCTGGGGACAGAGTGGCTGAGAGCAGCCAGGCAGAAAGGGACCTGGGGGTGCTGGTAGGTAGTAGCTGAAGATGAGGCAGCAGTGTGCCCAGGTGGACAGGAGAGCCAATGGCATCCTGGCCTGGCTCAGTGTTGTAGAGTCTGGCCTGGCCAGGGTCTATATTGTATAATGTGGTTGTAAGCATGTTGTGTAAGCCCCCATACGCTCAGCTCATGCCTACCTACTGTAAGGCCCATGTGATTCCCATGTTTGGGAAGCCCGGGTAAGTGGCTTTTGCCTGTTATGGTATTGTTTGGCTGACTGCCAACCTGATTGGTCATTCCAGTGGCCAAGGGGCCACTAATCTCAGCCCTCATTTAATAAATAGGGGGGCACAGGTAAACAACATGCTCGGACTCTCCCGACTGCTCCGACTCCCCACCTTGTTTGCCTGCCTGCATACTCATTTGCAGAGCTCACTTAAGCCTGCCTATATATGCGTGGAGCACACAGTCTCCCAGCCAGCTGTGCACACTTGCACACCACTGTGGTGAGTTATCAGGACCAGATCCTGTATTGCCTGCCTTTGCCTACAGTGTGCAGACTCCTGTGCAGCCACGCACACCTTGCACGCCCGCTGCCTTATCATTGCCTGGTAAGTGCCACTGCCGCTGATTAACCAGGAGCAGACTCCAATTGTCTGCACGAGATCGGCCTGCTAGCCAGCATTACATCATGCTGAGACAGCACAACATCCTGCCTCTGCACCTGAGATCCTGCCTAAGAATCCCTGGACAGAGCATCCAGAAGAAGCCAGCAGCACAAGGTCAGAGACAATCATTTCCCCAGAAACTGGGAAGATTCCCCTTTCCCTTGAAGCCAGAGGATTCCAGCCTCAAAGTCCATGGGCAAAGACTCCCCTGAAGTTTGGACACTAGTAATAAGCTCTGATGTAGCCCCGGAGGGTGATTGATAATAAGAATTGTGAGTAAATGCTTTAATGCCTCTGTAGCATCACCCTCTCTCTGTTTATAGTTTGAACTGTTTGCTAGTTATTAACAAGTTATTGTAGATATTAATACTAGAATATTTTCATAACCATGTAGAATCCTTTAAACAGTAATATACAGTGGTTGGGGGTGGCAAGAGTACAGAATATTGAGTTTAATAAATATATGTATTTTTATGGAATATTATCTCATACCAATTAATTTCTCCCCTCCACCACAAGCAGGAAGAGTGTGGCCAGCAGGACAAGGGAGGTTACTCTGCCCCTGGACTCAGCACTGCTCAGGCCACACCTTGAGTGCTGTGTCCAGTTCTGGGCTCCTCAATTCAAGAGAGATGTTGAGGTGCTGGAAGGTGTCCAGAGAAGGGCAAGGAAGGTGGTGAGGGGCCTGGAGCACGGCCCTGTGAGGAGAGGCTGAGGGAGCTGGGGGTGTGCAGCCTGCAGAAGAGGAGGCTCAGGGCTGACCTCATTGCTGTCTACAACTACCTGCAGGGAGGCTGTAGCCAGGTGGGGTTGGTCTCTTCTGCCAGGCAAGCAGCAAGAGAACAAGGGGACAGAGTCTCAAGTTCTGCTGGGAGAGGTCTAGGCTGGATGTTAGGAGGAAGTTGTTGGCAGAGAGAGTGATTGGCATTGGAATGGGCTGCCCAGGGAGGTGGTGGAGTTGCTGTGCCTGGAGGTGTTGAAGCAAAGCCTGGCTGAGGCACTTAGTGCCATGGTCTGGTTGATTGTCCAGGGCTGGGTGCTAGGTTGGACTGGCTGCGCTTGGAGGTCTCTTCCAGCCTGCTTGATTCTATACTATTCCATTCTATCCTGTATGAAAGGAAGAGCAGGCTTTACTCACGGATGTGAGATAGGAAAGTGGCGATGATCCCCTGCTGAACTCCTCTGCGAAAGCTGCCTCCTGCGAGCTACATCCAAGCGTCTGGACCCACGCGGCAAAAGTCCATGGCAGGCGGGAAAGCCCCCAAAGTCAGAAGTGTCTCAGGCACTTCTCCCACGAGTGGGATGATGGTGGAACGGCGCTGCCTCATCAGCGGCAGGGGAGGAGACGAAACTCCAGCGCCTTCCCCAGATTGAAGGACGCCTTTGTCGCGGCATGGGGGGGAAAACAGCTCCTCCGCCACGGCAGGAACTCCTATGTCAAGGCAGGGCTGTGGGGGGAACAGCTCCTCTGTCAGGGAATGGGGGGGAACAGCTCCTCTGTCAGGGAATGGGGGAACAGCTCCTCTGTCAGGGAATGGGGGGAACAGCTCCTCTGTCAGGGAATGGGGGGGAACAGCTCCTCTGTCAGGGAATGGGGGGGAACAGCTCCTCTGTCAGGGAATGGGGGAACAGCTCCTCTGTCAGGGAATGGGGGGGGGAACAGCTCCTCTGTCAGGGAATGGGGGGGAACAGCTCCTCTGTCAGGGAATGGGGGGGAACAGCTCCTCTGTCAGGGAATGGGGGGGAACAGCTCCTCTGTCAGGGAATGGGGGGGAACAGCTCCTCTGTCAGGGCGGGAGCAGTGCCAGTACAGGTGTGGCAACGGCGACATCTGCTGCTCCCCATTCCAGCCCGCCAGGAGCAGGGCAAGCAGCTTTTTGCACCACCTTCTCCTCATTCAAGCCTCTGGCTACAGAGTGGGGGAGAAGGAATGTGGAGTGCTCCAGGACACCTTTCCCACAACGTGCTGAAGGACACCCACCCTCCTCCCAAAGTACAGTGTAAACCAGACACCCAGACCCCTACCTGCACCTTGCTTCAGATACAGACTTACAATCCTAGAATCAGTCAGGTTAGAAGGGACCACAAGGATCAGCCAGTTCCAACCCTCCTGCCATGCCCAGGGACACCCTACCCTAGAGCAGCCTGCACACAGCCTCAGCCAGTCTGGCCTTAAACACCTCCAGCCATGGGGCCTCAACCACCTCCCTGGGAAACCCATTCCAGCCTCTCACCACTGTCAGGATCAACAACTTCCTCCTCACAGCCAGCCTCTATCTCCCCACCTCCAGCTTTGCTCCATTCCCCCTAGTCCTGGCACTCCCTCACAGCCTCAAAAGTCCCTCCCCAGCTTTTTTGGAGGCCTCCTTCAGATCCTGGAAGGCCACAAGAAGGTCACCTGGAAACCTCCTCTTCTGCAGACTGAACAGCCCCAACTCTTTCAGTCTGTCCTCACAGCAGAGCTGCTCCAGCCCTCTCAGCATCCTCCTGGCCCTTCTCTGGACACACTCCAGCATCTCCACATCCCTCTTGCAATGGAGGCTCCAGAACTGGATGCAGTACTCCAGGTGGGGTCTCAGCAGAGCACAGCAGAGGGGGAGAATCATCTCCCTGGCCCTGCTGGCCACACTTCTGCTGCTGCAGCCCAGGCTCTGCTTGGCTTTCTGGGCTGCAAGTGCACACTGCTGGCTCCTGTTGAGCTTCTCATCCACCAGCACCCCCAAGTCCCTCTCCTCAGGGCTGCTCTCCAGCCACTCCCTGCCCAGCCTGCATTTGTGCTTGGCATTGCCTCCACCCAGATACAGGACTTTGCCCTTGGTCTTGTTGAAGCTCATGAGGTTGGCTTGTGCCCACCTCTGCAGCCTGTGCAGGTCACTCTGGATGGATCCCTGCCCTCCTGCCTGTCTGCTGCACCACACAGCTTGGTGTCATTAGCAAAATTGGCTGCACTCAATGCCTCTGTCCATGGCACCCACAAAGATGTTGACCAAGACTGGTGCCAGGACTGATCCTTGAGGGACTCTGCTTGTCCCTGACCTCCACTTGGCCATGCAACCTTTAACAGCCACTCTTTGGGTGCAGCCATCAAGCCAGTTCTTTATCCATCTTGTGGCCCACCCACCAAACCCCTGTGTCACCAGCTTGGAGACCAGGATGTGGTGCAGGACAGTGCCATCTATTGATGTTGTGACCTATTCATAGAAGGCCAGTCACAGGTTCATACAGTCCATAGAATACTCTGGATTGGAAGGGACCTTCAAGTTCACCTAGTTCCAACCCCCCTGCTATGGGCAGGGACACCTTCCACTAGCCCAAGTTGTTCAAGGCCTCATTCAGCCTGGCCTTGAACATCTCCAGAGAGGAAGCATCCACAATCTCCCTGGGCAACCTGTTCCAGTGTCTCACCACCCTCACTCTAATGAATTTCCTCCTAATCTCCAGACTAAATTTACCTTCTTCAAACCTCCTCCTGCTGGGTCAGCAGCTCTGCTAACTTCCACGGCAGCTAACAAATAGGCAGCAGCCACCTTTCTCTGCTGGTTAATCCCATTTGCCTCGGTGGAGGGCTCAAGATGCAAAATCAGAGTGAATTTACCATGACTTGAACCGTCTAATGCTCAGCCCACGGGTCACAAGGACTCCTGGAGAAGTATGACCGCCAGGGAGATGACACTGGGCACATTTTGAGTACTGTTAAGGGGGAAGCCAGCAAAGGCTGTGGGGAAGGATTAAGAAGGAAAAAAAACCAACACAGAATCACAGACTGTCAGGGGCTGGAAGGGACCACAAAAGCCCATCCAGTCCAAGCCCCCTGCCACAGCAGGATCACCTATACCGGATAACACAGGAACACAAGATCCAGGCAGGTCCTGAATATTTCCACAGAGGGAGACACCACAACACCCCATGGCAGCCTGTTCTGTCACCTTCACAGTGAAATAATTCTTCCTCATGCTTACAACACAAACCACATGAAGAGGAGGGAAGGGCAAGGGCAATCTGCGACTAGAACAGGTTGCTCACAGCCCCAAACAACCTGACCTGGAATGGTTCCAGAGATGGAATTCCTACCATCTCTCTGGGCAGCCTGGGCCAGGGTCTCACAAAGTCCTTCTCGAGGCTCTTCTCAACCCCTTCCTTCCCCCAGTTTGTGTTGATATCAAGGCCTGCTCCAACCTAGGTGCAGAACCTTGCACTTGGCATTGTTGAACATCATGAGATTTACAGAGAGTCACTTCTCCAGCTTGCCCAGGTCCCTTTGGATGGCATCCTGCCCTTCCAGAAGAGTAGGAAAGTGCTATGAAACCTCCCTCCAAACATGTAGATGACCCTGTAGGTATATAACAACATCACACTCACATGAACTTAGCTGCCAGTGACCCCACCCAAAGCAGCACAGCTCTAAACTAGACAGAAAGGAAGCCAAAAAGAGCCAGACTGCTGGTCCCAGCATACAGGCACAGGGCTGCACGCTGCTCTGAGCAAACACTTTGCCCAACACGGCTCAGTTAATCATTAAAAGGAAATCTCAAGGCTCCCACCTCAGAAAGAGAAATCAGAGCTATGCAGAGGGGTGGGAAATGCCATGCACTTAAGAGGTTCAGGAGTTGGAGTCAGCCAAAGGATCCCCCCGGCCACAATTTCACAGCACTGAGTGAGGAGAATCACAAGAGCCCTGTTGACAGGTTTCAGCAAAGGCTCATCCCTCTGTGAGAGATCTCACCAGGCTGGCAGTTAAGGCTTGATTTATAACCTAGGGGAGAAAATGCCATTACAAAGGAGCTGGGTAATCAGCAGGCCCAGTATAATTAATCCTTCTTCTCCTCCTCCAGCCACAGAAATTCTCACCTCTAATGAGCTGAGCTGTCTGTTGGCTGCTCTGTGCTGGCAGCACCTGTACTGGCAAGGTAAATAGCAACCGAAGCCAACGGAGGGGAAGTGGGGTGCAGGCAGAGATTAGGTATTTGATCCCTGCTCCACCTCCAGATCTTGGCACTGTCACCCAGCCAAGGTGCATCTGAGGTCCTGACAGGCCACCAGCAAAACTGCCACTGAGTTTTCCCCGCAAAGCTGCAGCTGGGATGCCCTGAAGAGAGCTGTTACCTGCAGCACCACTGTCTACACTGCAACTCCACGACAACATCGCTGCCTTATAGAATCACAGAATGGGAGGGGTTGGAAGTGACCTCCTGTGGTGGAGGGTTACAAAGCCCTCTTGCAAAGCCCTCATTTATACAAAATTGGGGCTCAAATGAACCATCAATCGAGGAGTTGAAACCTTACTTCTTCCCCCCTACCCATCTGCTTGGGAACTGACTACGGCCGTTACAGGCTGTGGGAAGATTTCTCCTACAGAGGGGCAGAAGCTGTAAACATAGGCTGTTGTTTTGAGAAAGGGACCTTGGCTCTCAGACACTGTGAGCACCCTACGCACACCTGCTGGGGGCTGACCCCTAGGGTGGTGCCACAGGTTGTTTTGGTAAAGAACAGCCTATGTATGCCTGACTCATAACTTTGAACCAATCTGTATTGGTCACGTATGTTTGCCCGAGTTTGGCTGGATACACCTCTTCTGGACATTATAAAAGATGCTGCGTTTGCCTTAAAAAGTAGCCCTTGCTCACTTGCTCTTACCCTTGCTCTCACACTCGCACGGCACGGCGCAGCTACAGAACCAACCCGTCAGCGCTCCGATCCTCGCCAGCCTCCGGACGGACGCCGGCACCCAGCTTGGCTCGGACCCGCGGAACCTCAGACAGCGCGCTCCAATCCACGGTATTTCACAGTATCACAGTATCATCAGGGTTGGAAGAGACCTCACAGATCATCAAGTCCAACCCTTTACCACAGAGCTCAAGGCTAGACCATGGCACCAAGTGCCACGTCCAATCTCGCCTTGAACAGCTCCAGGGACGGCGACTCCACCACCTCCCCGGGCAGCCCATTCCAGTGTCCAATGACTCTCTCAGGGAAGAACTTTCTCCTCACCCCGAGCCTAAATTTCCCCTGGCGCAGCCTGAGGCTGTGTCCTCTTGTTCTGGCGCTGGCCACCTGAGAGAAGAGAGCAACCTCCTCCTGGCCACAACCACCCCTCAGGTAGCTGTAGACAGCAATAAGGTCACCCCTGAGCCTCCTCTTCTCCAGGCTAACCAATCCCAGCTCCCTCAGCCTCTCCTCGTAGGGCTGTGCTCAAGGCCTCTCCCCAGCCTCGTCGCCCTTCTCTGGACATGCTCAAGCATCCCAATGTCCCTCCTAAACTGGGGGGCCCAGAACTGAACACAGTACTCAAGGTGTGGTCTTTTCAGAACTGAATTCGGACAGTGAGTAACTGAGAAAACTTAATCTAAAGCCAGAACAATCTCTCAAAGCCTTCCAGTGAAACTCTCTCAAGTTACAGACTCTCCTCCTAAATTCTTTCAAACTGTTGCTAAATTCCTGATTTCTTATATATATATAATCATTCTGTAATTCAATTCGCAACCGCATACAAAGGACTTACGTGGGGTAGTTGTAAATAAGTTTGGGGAGGGGGATTCCTAGGGTATAGAACATTAAATCCTTTAAACTTTATATAAAACTCAGCCTCGCATTTCATTCCCCAAAACCCAGACAAACTCCTCCGTGACACCTCCAGAGACCATCCAGCCCAACCCTGCCAAAACAGGGTCACCTAGGGTGGGCCACATGGGAACACATCCATACAAGCCTTTAAAGTCTCTAGAGGGGGAGGCTCCACCAGCTCTCTGGGCAGCCTGCTCCAGGGCTTCAGCACCTTCACAGCAAAAGCAAAGAAGCTTTTACTCCAGTTGAGAGGGAACTTCCTGAGTTCCAGTTTGTGTTCATTGTCCTTTGTCCCATCAGAGAGCACCACTGAGAAGAGCCTGGCCCCTTCCTCTTGACACCCACCCTTTTGATATTTATAAACATTAACAATATCCCCTCTGAGGCTGCTCCTCTCCAGACTAAACAGCCCCAGACCTCTCAGCCTGTCCCCATCAGACAAATATTCCAGTCCCTTCATCATCCTTGTAGCCTCCACTGGACTCTCTCCAGTATTTCTCTGCCTTGCTTGAACAGGGCACCCCAGAAATAGATGCAATACTCAAGATATGGTCTCACTAGGGCAGAGTGACCTCCTTCCACCATTATTGACAGTGGTGCTCCTGATGAACCTGCCTGTTCTGCAACACTCACTTCTGCCAATAAAACATGCTGCTGACCTTTCCCAGCCTCACAAACAACCCCACCTCCTGATTGCATCACTGGAAACCTTTACAGCAATGCTGCCTCCTCCTCTCATCCATATCTGTTCTGGGAGGCTAATAGGCCTATTAGATGTCCTGGCTTGCCCCACTCTTCTGCTGATGGGGGAAGCAAGGCTGGGAGGAAAACAAAGGCTTGGGCCATTATGTCTCCTCCCAAAGTGATAAACAGGTACCCACAGGTGTTTAGGTACTTGTTGGTGTCTTGCCCAAATAAGGGTGAGCAAGCCCTGGGGTCACCTCATAGGCTCAGTTTGGCAAATGCCATTCTGATTGGTGAATCTCTGTGGCCAAAGGAGCTTTTACTCTTGGGCAAGTAAAGTAAATGGAGCCAAGTTGCAAGCAGTTGTGCTGCTTCTGCCTCACAGAGCTGCCACTGCCTCACTGCTCTTGGCCAAGATGTTCTACTCTGCCTCAAGCTTCAGACCAGCTTAGCCCTGATATTTTGGGCTTGAACTGCCTGGAAACTTAAGTGCCTCAAGTTTCAAAGGAGAAGGCATTTAAGTGCCTCACTGGGTGGCAAGAAGTGCCACAGACATGGTGCTCTCTGCACACCTGCAAGAGATGCTGCCTGCACCTATGCAAACCTCCATGCGAAGAGGAACCAGGATCAGGCCAGAGATCCTCTGCCTCTTTCCCAGCACCCTAAGAAGATCTGGAAGCCTCCCCATGGCCAGGCTGTTCCAATACTGCCACATAGGATCCAGGAACTACCTTGAAATGCCTGCACCACCACAGTGAGTAGCACAGACTTGCCCTAGAGCTCCAGGCTGCCTATTTGTAAGTGAGGCAAAGCCATTTTGTGGCTAATTCTTCTGATTCTCCTAACTGAATGAATTGCCCATAAGCATCCTTGTGAAGATTTTCCTGACCAAGTTAGAGCCCAAATTTAACTAATTAGTATATAGTTGTGGGCAGGACCTTCCAGAAATAAAATTAACTACATATTTTATCATTCCTGCCTCAATAATTGCCCCCAACTAAATCAATATCCAAATTATTTTCTTCTCCAGTGTTGCTCATCCCCAGATAGGCTCTCAGGATCTCCCAGGACACAGAAGATGCTTTTGTTGTTGTTTGTTTTGTTTTCATCACAATGACAAACAAACTTCCAGAGGGCAAAAAAAAAAATTAAAGGAAAGGAAGAATTTGTTTCCTTCCAACTTGTCTAGTGGAGAAACAAATCAACTCTGTGGCACTCAGAAACCTGAAGAGCATTAAACATAAATGTGGATAAGGGTCTGTACAAGGGGTGCACGTCACACTACATCCAGAAAATCCACCAAATCCAGAAGTGGTTGCTCCACTGGTAAAGAAACCCAGGAGGGTGCTGAATGTCTGCCTGCCATGCATATCAAAATGGTTCTCAGAGATAGAAAGAAAATCACCCATCACCTTGGAGGGGGCATGAGGGGGTGTTTAGCTGACAATGAGCTCCAGGACACCAGCACAAATCCAGCAGTCCTGGAGAGCGAGGACGTACCAGAGAGCAGCATCTAAAGGGACACGGCTGCCTTGGCAACGGGAGAAAACACCTGGAAACGGCTCAGCACTGTTCTGCTGCACACACTCCCCCTACCTGAGCCTGGCTTTTGGCTCAGCACTGTTGTGCTGCACCCACTCCCCCCAGCACTGCTGTGCTGCACTCACTGCCCCCACCTTAGCCTGGCTCTTGGCTCAGCACTGTTATGCTGCCCCCACCTTAGCCTGGCTCTTGGCTCAGCACTGTTGTGCTGCACCTACTGCCCTCACCTTAGCCTGGCTCTTGGCTCAGCACTGTTGTGCTGCACCCACTGCCCTCACCTTAGCCTGGCTCTTGGCTCAGCACTGTTCTGCTGCCCCCACCTTAGCCTGGCTCTTGGCTCAGCACTGTTATGCTGCACCCACTGCCCCCACCTTAGCCTGGCTCTTGGCTCAGCACTGTTATGCTGCACCCACTGCCCTCACCTTAGCCTGGCTCTTGGCTCAGCACTGTTGTGCTGCACCTACTGCCCTCACCTTAGCCTGGCTCTTGGCTCAGCACTATTGTACTGCACCTACTGCCCTCACCTTAGCCTGGCTCTTGGCTCAGCACTGTTGTGCTGCACCTACTGCCCCCACCTTAGCCTGGCTCTGGGTCCCCGTGCTGTGACACAGCACAGGCTGCACTCAGACAAGGCAGCTCTCAGGTCCTGGCTGTCACCACGCAGAGCTCCAAGTGCCAGGAGGGCTCAGTCAGCAGGACTGTCACACTCATGACACCCAGGGCTGGAAGGGACCTCAAAGATCATCCAGTTCCAACGCGCTTGCCATGGGCAAGGACACCTCACATTAGATCAGGTGGCTCAAAGACACATCCAGCCTGGCCTAAGAACATCCAGGGATGAGGCTTCCACCACTTCCCTGGGCAACCTGTTCCAGTGTCTCATCACCCTCATGGCGAAGAGCTTCTTCCTAACATCCAATCTGAATCCCCCTTCCTCTTGCTTGGGTTCGTTCCCCTTACTCCCGACACCCTAAAGAGTATCACAGTACCACCAAGATTGGAAGAGACCTCACAGATCATCAAGTCCAACCCTTTACCACAGAGCTCAAGGCTAGACCATGGCACCAAGTGCCACGTCCAATCCTGCCTTGAACAGCTCCAGGGACGGCGACTCCACCACCTCCCCGGGCAGCCCATTCCAGTGTCCAATGACTCTCTCAGTGAAGAACTTTCTCCTCACCTCCAGCCTAAATCTCCCCTGGCGCAGCCTGAGGCTGTGTCCTCTCGTTCTGGTGCTGGCCAACTGAGAGAAGAGAGCAACCTCCTCCTGGCCACAACCACCCCTCAGGTAGTTGTAGACAGCAATAAGGTCACCCCTGAGCCTCCTCTTCTCCAGGCTAACCAATCCCAGCTCCCTCAGCCTCTCCTCGTAGGGCTGTGCTCAAGGCCTCTCCCCAGCCTCGTCGCCCTTCTCTGGACACGCTCAAGCATCTCAGTGTCCCTCCTAAACTGGGGGGCCCAGAACTGAACACAGGACTCAAGGTGAGGTCTAACCAGTGCAGAGTACAGGGGCAGAATGACCTCCCTGCTCCTGCTGACCACACCATTCCTGATGCAGGCCAGGATGCCACTGGCTCTCTTGGCCACCTGGGCACACTGCTGGCTCATGTTCAGGCGGGTCCCTCACCAGCTTTCTTCTAGGCCCCCTTCAGATACTGGAAGGTCACAAGGTCTCCATGGAGCCTTCTCTTCTCCCAGTCTGTCCTCATCGCATTGTGGCCAGTGCAAGGGCAGCTTTAAGCGTCCCTTTCCATCCTGTTCAGCCTTGAGCAACAGGTGAAGCACAGCAAGAGAAGAAAAGCGACCCCAGAGCAGAGGAGCGGGGGGCTAGGGCGAGGGACGCAGCACTGCTTGCAGGGGCTGGCAGCGCCCTGGCCCCGCAGAGCCGCGCCGAGCGCTGGCCGCGGCCGGCAGCAGGGCAGCGCCGCCTGGCCCCGGCCCCTCGCCACGCCCCCGGCGCCCCGGACACGCCGCAGCTCCGCAGGCGCCTGCCGTGCCCAGCGCCCGCCCGGGACCGCCGAGCCAGGAGGAGGCCACGGAGAGCCAGCGGCCATGGTAAGTGTCTGCTGGGAAAGCCGCATGGTGCTTCAGCAAAAGAGGGCGGCAGGAAAGGCTGGGAGGCAGCTGCGGCCCTTGGGAAAGAGGCAGGAGGGAAGGGGGAGAAGGAGCAGAGCTCAGCGCTGTGGTTAATGAGTAACGCCGGGAGCGCCACCAGCCGCTGCGCAGTCCCCGCAGCCGGCGCCCTCCGCGCTCCGCTCCTCGGCCGGGGGGAGGCAAGGCGGCCAGCAGCAAGACTGCGCTGGCATAGAATCATACAATCAGTCAGGGTTGGGAGGGACCACAAGGATCGTCTGGTTCCAGCCCCCCTGCCATGGGCAGGGACACCCTACCCTAGGTCAGGACACGCTACACCTAGGATCTGGTCAGCGTGATTCAAACCCCTCACCTCAGTTCGGCATTGGCAGTGCGATCCCCACGAGTGGGCAACCCACTCTGCATGCCAGCTGTTTGATGGCAGTGGAAGAGGGGCAGGAGCAAAAGACCATGGGCCTCACGGCATGCCTGCAGGTCCTGCTCATGCCAGAGCCGTCTGCTTTACCTGCTCCTAGAATCATAGAATCACAGAATCAACCAGGTTGGAAGACACCTCCAAGATCATCCAGTCCAACCTATCACCCAGCCCTATCCAGTCAACCAGACCATGGCACTAAGTGCCTCATCCAGTCTTTTCTTGAAGACCCCCAGGGACGGTGCCTCCACCACCTCCCTGGGCAGCCCATTCCAATGGGAAATCACTCTCTCTGGGAAGAACTTCTTCCTAATATCCAGCCTATACCTACCCTGGCACAACTTGAGACTGTGTCCCCTTGTTCTATTGCTGGTGCCAAGCCACCCGTTTACGGTTGTTTCATCTCCAGAAAGCCCAGAGCTCTGCCAGCTTCCCATGCTGGTTTCTTTCCCTCGGCTCCCTGAGTTGCACAATGCATCTCCTTAGCTTCCTGCTGGCCCCCCAGAAAAAAATAAAACCAGCTGAAAATGCAATCCCAAAGTATTGGCAGTGGAAAGCCAGCAAAAGACAACAAATAATTAAGTTTCCCTAATGAGAAGAGTGTGTTTTAAAGGAGTAAGTGCACATGGAAAGCATTAACAAAAGCAGCATGCTGGGCTGAAGGAGGGAAGGGGACTGGAGCAAGGTGGAGGACATGGAGGTTGCTTCAGGCAAAGGGTTCCCCATCAGAAGTCAGAGCCAGAGGAGCTGGGGTTTGGGTGGTCTGCTGGCCAGACCTCAGCCTGGCCATGCCTTTCCCTGGTGCTGGGCTCTCGGAGGCGAGCTGGGCCTGGAAAAAGCCCTCGGGGCCCTTTCATGCCACGTAGTCTGGGTGCAGGAAAGGGTTTGGAGAACAATGAAGCCTCCCAAGCAGTCTGGTTTCTTGCTCTGCCCCAGCGAGGCTGGCTTGGAACTCAGCCCCTGTGCCCATACCCCTTCAGCTCCAGCTTTACACAGCCTTTCCTCTCTTTAGCACCCGTACACAAGCAGGGGAGTCGCCAAACCTGGCACAGCCCTTGCTTGGTTCCCATCAGAATGCCTCAGGATGATGCCCGCGGGTGCCCCCCTGCCAAGGGCCCCATGCAGAGCCAGCCTCTGTCCACACCTTACCCAGTTGCTAAGCTACCCATGCCCGGCTTATCAACGCCATCAGCAGGGAAGGGCAACGGCTGAGGGTTTATTGTGATGAGCCCTCTGTACTCCCTACCTTCCCTCCACATCCAGAGCTGGGGAAGGGATGTGGCTGACATTAGCAAGGAGGGGGGGGGTGGCAAAGGGCCACCCAAAACGCCACACAAACTGGGTGGTTTGCACACCAGCAGTGAGGTATGGGCAAGGAAGGCTTTCCTCAAACACGTGGCATAAAGAAGAGCTTTCAGCTGTGGCAGGAACCATCCCACCCCCAGCCCTCCCCCGAGCTAAGGTTTAGCAACACACCTTGGCACACTCCCCTTCACGAGGTGCTTTGCAGCTGGCAGCCTTCCCTCAGCGTAATGGTCATGGCCACAGAAACAGGCAGGCACCCACGCAGCCCGATCGCTTAGTAGGCACAGTAACGACTGGGCACAATCCCAGCATGGTGTGAACTCGAAGGGACCTCTGGAGATCATCATCCACAGCAGCTTGCCCAGGATCAGTGTCCAAGTAGATCTGGAGTCTCTCCAGAGGAGACTCCACAACCCCTCTGACCAGCCTGCTCCTGAGCTCCAGCACCCTCACAGCAAAGAAATTCATCTTCATGTTCAGATGGAACCTCCTGGGTTCCAGTTTGTGCCCATTGCCCCTGTCACCATGGACAAGAACCTGGCCCTATCCTGACACTTATGCTCTCACCAATCTTCCCAAGAACACATCAAAGCAAAGAAGCATCCACGAACACATCAGCTCCATGCCTGCCTCTCTACTTCTGTACAGCCTGAGAGTAGGTAGACTCTAGGACAGGACAATTTGCTTCAGTTGCTCAGCTGTTTAAGATGTTGTTTCTGAGCATCCAGGCCAAGGAACCTCAAGTTGCTGCTGACCTACAAGAAACATTATCTGTTGGATTCACACCTAACTTGCCACACTTTGCTCCAATGGCACATAAAGGGAAACGAAACGCAAAGAGATGTTTGCCTCTGTAACTCAGAAACAAGAACCCTCGCCAGCTTCAGAGATCACATCACCCACCAGGAAAGAATCTTAACTGCCAGAACATAGCCTTTCAGATAGAGCAATACCCCTCTACACTCCCCTCAACCAGAAGAAGCCCCCAGCCCCAAAAACTCCCATTTGAGTTTCATCTTTGCCTCTGTTCACTCCCCAAAGCCATGAACTGATGCTTCCCTCCCCCTTACTCCCTCCTTCAGAAGCAAATAACGGCAGCTGAAGACAATGCTAAATCGCCCTCCCTCCCCTCTGCCCTTTGTTACTCACAGGCAGAAACAGCCTCTTAAACTCCACCGGAACATAAAGGAGATTGAAAGGGATGAGGACCTGAGCTCCAATTTCATCTGACTCATCTCTCTGATTCACAGCACTTCTTTCTCCTCTGAAGCAAGCTTCCAGTGCTGATGACCTGCAAATAAAGCCCTCCCGCTTCGGGAAGGTACTTCATGATCCTCAAAAGCAAGCAACCCTCAGCTCTAGAAGCCATCAGAGAGTTTCAGGGTTGGGTTCTCATTTCCCCCACCCATCCCCCCAGAAAGCTGTGTGTATTTGGGAGCTTAATCTCACACAGACATCCTTTCTGAGTACTTAAGAAGCACCCAAGAGCTAAGTTTTTCGTTCAGATGGATACCCACAGACCCTGGTAAAGTGGTAGGTGTTGCAGGTCAGAGGACAAGTGACAAGTTGGGTTAGACCTAGGTACATGCAGGATGTATGCAGGGCATGGAGCAGAGGACAGCACTGACACAGAATGCCTTGGACTAGATGATCTCTAAGGTCCCTTCCAGCCTAACTTGCAGCCCATTCCAGAGTCATTTTACCTTCATAATGAAGAACTTCTTCCTATGATCCAGTCTAATCCTACTCTCCCTCAGCTTCACACCATTCCCCCTTGTCCTGTCTGTAGATACCCTTATGAAGAGTCCCTCTGCTGCCTTCCTGTAGGATCCCTTCAGGTATTGGAGGGCAGCTCTGAGGTCCCCCTGGAGTCTTATCCAGGCTGAACACCCTCAGCTCCCTCAGCCTATCCTCACAGCAGAGGTGCTTGAGCCCTTAGATCATCCTTGTGTCCCTCCTCTAGACTCGCTCCAGGAGCTCCGTGTCCTCTTTATGATGAGGACACCAGATCTGGACACAGTATTTGAGGTGGAATCTCACAAGAGCACAACAAAGGATCAGAATCACCTCTCTTGCCCTGCAGGCCACCCTTCTTGAGGCATCTCAGCACAGGTTTTGCTTTCTGGGTTGCATGAGGGCACTGCTGGCTTAAGGTGAGCTTTTCATCAACCAACACCCTCAAATTGTTTTTTCAGGGCTACTCTCAACCCACTCTGCACCCAGATTGAATTGTTGCCCAGGGTTGGCCTGACCCTGAGGCAGACCTTGCACTTTGACTTGTTGAACACCATGGCATTTGCACTGGACCACCTCTCAAGCTTGCCAGGACCCTTCTGGATGGCATCCCAGACATCCCCTATCATCATCTCCCAGGTCCAATCCACACAGAATCACAGGATGGTAGGGGTTGGAAGGGACCTCTGAAGACAACCAAGTCCAACCTCCCTGCCACAGCAGAATCATCTTGAGCAGATCACATAGCAACACATCTAAGTAGGCCTTGAAAGTTTAAAGAGACAGAGACTCCCATCACTTCCCTAGGTAGCCTGTTCCAGTGCAGAGTTCTACACTTTGGCCACAACAACCCCAAGCAGCACCTACAGGCTGGGGACAGAGTGGCTGAGAACAGCCAGAGAGAAAGGGACCTGGGGGTGCTGGTAGAGAGTAGCTGAAGATAAGGCAGCAGTGTGCCCAGGTGGGCAGGAGAGCCAATGGCATCCTGGCCTGGCTCAGGAGCAGTGTGGCCAGCAGGACAAGGGAGGTTCTTCTGCCCCTGTACTCAGCACTGCTCAGGCCACACCTTGAGTGGGGTGCCCAGTTCTGGGCTCCTCAGTTCAAGAGAGATGTTGAGGTACAGGGAGGTGTCTAGAGAAGGGCACCAAGCTGGTGAGGGGCCTGGAGCACAGCCCTGTGAGGAGAGGCTGAGGCAGCTGGGGGTATTTGGCCTGCAGAAGAGGAGGCTCAGAGCTGACCTCATTGCTGTCTACACCTACCTGAGGTGTACCAGCGAGGCTGTAGCCAGGTGGGGTTGGTCTCTTTGCTGGCAACCAGCAACAGAAGAAGGGGACAGAGTCTCAAGTTGTGCTGGGGGAGGTCTATGCTGGATGTTAGGAGGAAGTTGTTGGCAGAGAGAGTGATTGGCATTGGAATGGGCTGCCCAGGGAGGTGGTGGAGTCGTTGTGCCTGGAGGTGTTGAAGGAAAGCCTGGCTGAGGCACTTAGTGCCATGGTCTGGTTGTTTGGCCAGGGCTGGGTGCTCGGTTGGACTGGCTGAGCTTGGAGGTCTCTTCGAACCTGCTTGATTCTATGATTCCTATGTTCAAGTTCATGCCCATTACCTCTTGTTCTTTCTCTGGGGACCATTGAGAAGAGTCTGGCCCCACCTTCCTGACACTCACGGCTTAGATACCTGTAAGCATTAATAAGATCCCCTCTCCTCCTCCAAACACATCTCAGGTATCTCTCCACCTAGTCTGCAGCTCCCTCTGAATCCACAGCCCATGGGATTTCTTGCTGTTTTGAACAAAAATATACTACTACAGCCCAGGAGGTTCCATCTCAACATGAGGGGGAACTTCTTTACTGTAGGGGTCAGAGAACACTGGAGCAGGCTGCCCAGAGAGGTTGTGGAATTCCCCTCTCTGCAGATTTTCAAGACTCATCTGGATGGGACTGTGTGACCTGCCCTAGGTGATCCTGATCTGGCAGGGAGGTTGGACTCAATCTCCGGAGGTCCCTTCCAACCTGTAACATCCTGTGAACACTTCCTTCATCCTACCTCTGCCATGCTGATCTGCTCTCCTTTCCTCTCCTTTCTTTGGTGCCAGGCAGGAAAAGCTCACAGGCTGAGCACGGAGGAGAGGGAGCAGCTGCTGCCAAACCTGAGAGCTGTGGGGTGGAACGAAGTGGAAGGCAGAGATGCCATCTTCAAAGAGTTCCACTTCAAGGACTTCAACCGGGTAGGAGCAGCAGCAGCACGAGTTTCACAGAGAGGGAGACCTGGCTTGCAGTGCAGGGAGCTCCATCTGTAACGCTCAGCCAAAGAAACACTTAAAGGGGATCAGGGCAAGGGGTAGGAGCAGCAGCAGCACCGAGTTTCACAGAGAGGGAGACCTGGCTTGCAGTGCAGGGAGCTCCATCTGTGAGGCTTAGCCAAAGAAACACTTGAAGGGGAGCAGGGCAGGGGGTAGGAGCAGCAGCATCACCGAGTTTCACAGAGAGGGAGACCTGGCTTGCAGTGCAGGGAGCTCCATCTGTAAGGCTCAGCCAAAGAAACCCTGCCCTGGTCCCCCTGAAGTGTAACAGCTGAGCAAGATCACTTGCCCAAGACACCGAAGTGCTCAACCTAGCGCATGATTTGTCTTGGAAAAGCTCCCTCCCAAAAAAGATGAAAACCCATTAAAACCATCCCACCAGAACATTCCAGGCCTTGCTTTTGGTTGGGTTACCTAGCAACATACAGTGGGGTGAAAAACAGCAGGTCACAGGTAAACAGTTCAGAGCTGATTTTTCTTACTCCTCTGGGCAGGCCTTTGGCTTCATGACCAGAGTGGCTCTGCAGGCAGAAAAACTGGATCACCACCCAGAATGGTTCAATGTGTACAACAAGGTAAGGAACTGGGGTGGTGGGGGACAAAGGGAGCTCTGCAGGCATCAAATCCCTTTTTTCTCTTGAGTCCCAGGACAGCAGCAGCAAGACCTACAACAATCATACCACTGTGGCTTGGCAGATCCTTTCCTCCTCCTTTCTTACCCTTGTCCAGCTGAGCTTTGCCTGTAGGTTGACACCAGAGTTGCTCTTCTGAATCAGTATCAAAAGCAGCAACAAGGTGCTAGAGAAAGAATGAGTTGAAACATGGTCACAGCCAGCTGCTGTGCCCAAAGCAGGGGTGGCAGTGACTGTTTGTGGCCAGGATGAACTGTAGGAAGGAGAAATTGAGGCAGAATTCCAGACCTCCCTCTCCCACCCTAGGAAATTTTGCTAACAAGTCTGGAGAGTCAGAGCAGTGTCTGCAGCACTGACAGAAACAGCTCCTGCTCCTCCTGCCAGCAACACTTCATTCACAGATTGCACTGGGGTGGAAAGGACCCTCAAAAGTCATCTTGTCCAACCCTCCTGCAGTCAGCAGGGACACCCCCAACTAGATCAGGCTACCCAGGGCCACATCAGGTCTCATGTGGGGCCTCAACCATATCCCTGGGTAGCCTGTTCCAGTATTTCACCACTCATTGTGGAGAGCTTCCTCCTGATGCCCACCCTAAATCTCCCCTGCTCCGGTTTCGAAGCGTTGCCCCTTGCCCTATCACTAACAGCACTTCTAAGCAGCCCCTCTTCAGCCTTCCTGTAGGTTCCTTTCAAACAATGAAACGTAGCTCCAAGGTCTGCCCAGATCATTCTGTCTGTCTGCTTTAGGTTCACATCACCCTGAGCACCCACGAGTGCGGCGGCTTATCGGAGCGAGACATCAACTTGGCCAGCTTCATCGAGCAGGTTGCAGCTTCTCTCTCCTGACTAGAGGGGGAGACACACAAAGCCAAAAATCACAACCTGTGTCTTGCCTGGATACCTGCACCCAGAGCCTTCTCCCACCTCCAAGCCAGTTCCCAGATCCAGGCTGCCTAACATCATGCCAAACTCCCACCACAGCTCAGAGGGATGGAGGCACTTCTTGGCCACAATATATCCATCTCTCATCGTCCTGCTTCCCTTCTTAGCAGTGTGCCTCCACCAGCCTGCCAACTGCTGTGCCTCAGGGCCTTTTCAGCAGCCCTGCCCTTGCACCAGGAGTCCTGTTACACGGTTGCCCCACTCAACTTGTCCCAAGCTTGACCCCCACCCTCTATGTTCCTGCTCCTTGCCTACTGGAAGATGCCTTCTGCCCAACCTGTGCTGCTCTGCAACGCAGCAGCAACTGCGATGTGCAATTTGGTTCTTGGAACCTCTCTCTAGCAGTATTGGAAGCAAGCATCAGATGTTCTCCCTCTTGTAACTGGTTTTTAGTGGGATACCAACTCGAAATGTTTACAATAAACATCTCTGTGAACCTGATGGCAGTTTGGAAGTCCTCAATGGCAACATTATGTCTTCTCCCAAGGCAGATAATGGCCTGAGTGCTGTCTCAAGAAAGTGCTTCTGCCATGGAAACATCATGAATGGTTTGGGCTGGAAAGGACCTTAGGGATCATCTGGTTCCAATCCCCTGCCACGGGCAGGGACACTTCCCACTACCTCAGGTTGCTCAAGGCCTCATCCAGCCTGGCCTTGAACACCTTCATGGAGGGAGCATCCACAACCTCCCTGGGCAACCTGTGCCAGTGCCTCACCACCCTCACTGTAAAGAATTTTATCCCAGTTTCCCAATCTAAATCTGCCCTCCTCAAGCTTCAGTCCATTCCCTCTCATCCTATTACTATAAGCCCTTGTAAAAAGTTCACCCCAGCTTTCTTGCAGCCCTCTTCAGATAGTGGAAGACTGCTCCAAGGTCTCCCTGCAGATTTGTCTTCAGTACTGGCCAGGATGCCATTGGCTCCCCTGCCCACCTGGGCACACTGCTGCCTCATCTTCAGCTGCTATCTACCAGTACCCCCAGGTCCCTTTCTGCCTGGCTTCTCTGCAGCCACTCTGTCCCCAGCCTGTAGCACTGCTTTGGCTACAACAACCCGAAGTGTAGAACCCTGCACTTGGCCTTGTTCAATCTCATCCCATTGGCCTCTGCCCACCCATCCAGCCTGGCAAGGTCCCTCTGCAGGGCTCTCCTACCCTCCAACAGCTCCACACCTGCTCCTAGCTTGGTGTCATCTGAAAACTTACTGATACTGGACTCAATCCCCTGCTCCAGATCATCAATAAAGATGTTGAACAGGACTGGGCCCAGCACTGATCCCTGGGGCACACCACTAGTGACAGCTGCCAACTGGATGTGGCACCATTTACCACCACTCTGGGCCCAGCCCTCCAGCCAGTTCTTGACCCATATCAGAGTGAATCTGTCCAAGCCATGATGCAGCCATGGATACCAATAGCCATGATGTAGCCATGTCCTGCCTAAGATGTAGCCATGGACACCACCTTTCAGAGAACCACAGAACATTAGGAGTTGAAAGGGGCCTCTAGAGATGAGAAGGCTCCAGGGAGTCCTAATAGCAGCCTTCCAGTACCTGAAGTAGGCTACAAGAAAGCTGCAGAGGGACTGTTTACAAAGGCCTGCAGTGATAGGACGAGGGGAAGTGGTTTGAAATGAGAGAAGGTTCAGATTGGATGTTAGGAACAAGTTCTGCACCATGAGGGTGGCAGAACACTGCAATAGGTTGCCCAGGGAGGTAGCTGAGGCCCCATCCCTCGAGATATTCAAGATCAGGCTCAACAAGGCTGTGAGCAACCTGATTAATGGAGGATGTCCCTGCTGACTGCAGGGAGGTTGGACTAGGTGACCTTTGGAAGTCCCTTCCAACCCACACCATTGTATGATCTTATAGTCCAACCTTTATCTTGACAGAGCAGCCCTCAGGCAGAGGGAGGAAGATTCATAAACCACTCTCATGCTAGGCTGTGCATGAGCTAAACCCAGAAGTAATTAGGCTCTCATCCATTCCAACGAGAAAAATGAGGAATTCCATGAGCCTAGGTAGCTAAATGCACCATTTTAATACAAATGAGGCCCATTTTCACCATCCCTTCAGGCTCCAGCAGTGGCAAATTAGAGCAGTACAGAATGCTGCCATCAGATGGACTTGTGCTGTTTGTTCATTAGAGTCAATGTGGATTTGTTGGGCACAGTATTATTGTGGTGTAAGCAACCCTTCTGCTCCCCCAAGTCATCTGAAAAGTGCAGGATGAAATCCAGGGCACGAAGACACACATCTCTTCTTGGTCCACCCCATTGGATAGTCTTCAGTCGAGTACCTAAGAGCAAGGTGAATCCCTTGGGAGTGCTTTGTACAAGCAACCAGTTCAGTGTCAGGCTTGGCAAAACCTGACAGCCAGAAATCTTGCAGGAATTAATAGTCACTGAGATCCTTCAGGGTTTAAAGTACCTTCCAGTTCCAGATCAGAAGCCAAGTCCATCCAATTCTCCTCTTTTTTTTGGGGTCTTCTGGCCCAGCCTGTTGTTCACACTGTCTGTCTCAGGTCGTTTGGCATGAAGGAGATGCAGATGAGAAGGATGAAAGAAACTACACCCCAAGAAAAAGAAATTACGGTGGCCTAGACTTAGACCAGGAGATTACATTTACAGTACAGAACAAAGACTCAGAAAACAATGAAACCCGCAGGAGTGAAGCCCAGAAGGGAATACATCGACAAATAAACATCTTCAAATACATCCAAACCATGTGAAATGGAGCACTGAGCTGTGAAATCCACCTGCTTCCTGGGAGGAGGCGGCAAGCAGGGCAGAGGAGGGAGTTTCTCTCTCACTTCACCCTCACCCCGATCCATCTCCTCTTTCTTTTGAAGCAGAACCAAGAAGAGTACCTCCCTTTTTTGTGTGTGTTTTGTTTGTGTTAAACCAGGGTTCAAAAGAGAACTCTCACAGTAGCTAGACACTTAAGACTGTCTCCAAAAATAAAGCAAACTCATGAGATGCAGCATTGGTCACACTGGGAAGACGTTAACAGAATAAAGAGGTCCTGCTTAACACCCATCAAGAGACTACCAAGCAAATTCAAATGCCAAATGGTTTCCAAAGGGCTCAGAGACGTGCATGAAGCCATCAACTTAAGGAGAGGTGGCCAAAATGTCTCCTAGCACTGAGAAGAAACCTGTTAGGAAGGAAGCATCTCTCCCACAGTCACTGGGCTGAAGGGTGCACTGGTTTGCACAGTGGCTGGCAGGTGGCCTCACTCAGTCTGAATACCGTGCTGCTTAACTGCCCATCGAAGGTCGACCTCGGGCTAACAAGTCCACCACAGCAGAGAGAGATGCCTCTGGGTATCCTGCACAAGGCTCTGTAGCTATGGCATGAAGTCTTCTCCTGAGTGTTGAACTCTGCCTCGGAAACTCCTGATAGCAGGCAAAAAGCTGAGAGGAAACAGAAGACTTGCAGCAGTGACTCCACTGCAGAGATCTGTCCTTAAGGCCACAACTGCCTCACAAGTAGCTCTGGGCAAATTCTCTCACCATAAAAACAGCAGAGCCTGAGCTCCACGCCCAAGGCTTGAGCACCTCCAGCTCTGCTGCATGCTATCATTCGTCCACCTCTCAGGATCTCCACCAGCATCTTTGTAACGCTGCAAAGGGAGGTGGCTCATAGGACTCCGCCTCCACCTCACAGGCTGTTAGTCTGTCTTTGAGGTTGGTTCCTTTGTTATAGTACCATAAGGAAACGACCACAGCAAAGCCTGCAGTCAACAGCTGAACCTTCCAGTCCTCCCTGGCATCCCACAAAACAAAAGTATCAACAGCCAGAGAAGCATCAAGGCACAGTGGTGAATGCCCTTTTGAGAATGTGCCTTACAAAGAATCAGTGCAAAGAGCAGAGCTTACGACTGGTATAAAAGTCACCTTTGTATATGCTAAAAAGACCGTGGTCAAAACACAAACAAACAAACAACAAACCAACAACAAACAAAAGTCAGCTTTGCTGCTGGCCGCTCCCTGCTGGTGAAACAGGCCAGGGCCTGGCTAACTCTGTGACAGCATTGAGAGACAGTGCAAAAACCTTCAAGTTGCAAAGAGGGAGTTCAGCTTTTCTTCCCTGCACCTCCAGAAGGATGCAGGGTAGAAGGAAAGCACTGAGGGTGATGAATACATGTCTTCTAGAAGGGGTAGGCAAGCAAAACACTAACTACGTACCTAGGATTCTCAGTACCATCCAGTGCCTCTCGCTACACCACCTGGCTTGGTTTCTATTTCTGCTGTTGTTCAGACCCAAAAACGGTTCCAGAAAAGGGTTTTGTCTGTTGGTTTGGTTTTTTCACCCCCTCATCTTTTTATATACTAAAAAGACAGTGGTCAAAAACAAACAAAACAACAACAAACCAAAGTCAGCTTTGGTGCCGGCGGCTCTTGAGCCAAGTCCCTGCTGGTGGCACAGGCTAGGGCCTGGCTGGCTCTGTGACAGCATTGAGAGACAGTGCAAAAACCTTCAAGTTGCAAAGAGGGAGTTCAGCTTTTTTTCCCTGCACCTCCAGAAGGATGCAGGGTAGAAGGAAAGCACTGAGGGTGATGAATGCATGTCTTCTAGAAGGGGTAGGCAAGCAAAACACTGACTACGTACCTAGGATTCTCAGTACCATCCAGTTCCTCTCGCTACACCACCTGGCTTGGTTTCTATTTCTGCTGTCGTTCAGACCCAAAAAAGGTTCCAGAAAAGGGTTTTGTCTGTTGGTTTGGGGTTTTTTACCCCCTTTCTCCCTCAAAAGATGATTGCAGTCATGCTGAGATCTCCAGTGAGGATTTCAAAGGGCACACACCAACATCCTTCCTTTGCCATTTGACTGGCTCTGCACTGCATGGGTATGAGGCTCCCACAGTCTGTTAATTGCAGCACTTTGGAGGAATACCCCAAAGAAAAAAAACAAACAAAAAAGCATTGAATTTGTTTTCCACCTCCAATTTTTTGGGAAGGTTGAAGCTTTGGATCACAATGTGAGAACTCAAATCTAAGACTTGGCTGGACACCAGCTGAATAAACCAGGTCCGAGGAGAAGAAACTGCAAGGGAGGAAGTGACACGCAGAATACCTGAGGAGTCTGGAGCTGTGGAATGGACATTTGATTCACCATCAACAGTCATCAGGAAAATAAAGCAGAGGGAAGGGAAGAAAAGCCCCAAAACTCAAGTTGGGCATGAAAACAACATGGAGTTCAGAACAGGCTGAGACAGAGAAGCAAGTTTTCAAGATCAAGCTGCCATCAGACCTGCCAGTTGTAGGAACAAAGGCTTACTAAAATCTCTGCCTCTCCAGGAAACCTCCAGGAGCACCCCAAGGCACCTGGTTGTTGCACAGCAGTCAGTGGTGGTCAGGAGAGCCATTCATGTGCTTTTCACTGCCAAGAACTTCTGTGCTGTAGAGGCCATCCAGGTAGGCCTGAGAGATCTCTGCTACCAAGCTCCTGTCTGGGACGGACTGGGCCATTCCATAGATAGCTCCCTGAGCAGAGAAGAGGAGATTGTTACACGAGGTGGTAAACACCACCAGAGAAAGAGGCTCAGCCCTCACTGTGCACTGGTCTGCTCCTTACCATGCCTGTGGTCTTGGCGTTGAGGTCCTTCATGATATCCGCGATGCTGTCCTTGACGTCCTGCAGGAAGCGCTCGGCAACACCAGGCTGGGTGTGCAGCTGCGTGATGCAGAGGTGAATGCTGGGCAGGGAAGGGACAGGGCAGAGGTTAAACCACCTCAGCTCCACGATTCCTCAGCTCCCAACAGCACTTGAGTTTCCTCCTGGCCACTGACAACCTTGCATCACCTTCAAAGAGCATTTCAGCAGTGTAATGGGAGAAGACAACTCACAACTTTCCAGTTCAAGGGAATGGTAGATCCACAGAATGGTTTGGGTTAGAAGGGACCTTAAAGATCACCCAGTTATGGTCCCTCTGCCCTGGGCAGGGACACCTTCCACTAGACCAGGTCACTCAAGGCCTCATCCAACCTGGCCATTCCCTCTCAGCCTATCTCTGCAAGCCCTTGTGAAAAGTCTTCTTGTAGCCCACTTCAGTAGTAGAAGGATACTCTAAGCTCTCTCCAGAGTTTTCTCCTCTCCAGGCCAAACAGCCCCAGCTTTCAATCTGTTCTCCAGCCCCCTGATCATCTTTATGGCCTCTTCTGGATCCATTCCAGCAGCTTCACATCCTTGTTATGCTGAGGGGCACCAAAACTGGATTCTGTGCTCCAAGTGAGGTCTCAGCAGAGCAGAGGGGCAGAATCCCCTCCCTGTCCTGCTGCTCCCACTGCTTTGGATGCAGCTCAGTGCACAGCTGCCTTCTGGGCTGCCAAGGACCACTGCTGGCTCATGGTGAGTTCATCATCAACTGACAGCCCCAAGTCCTTCTCCTCCAGCCTGCTCTCCCTCTAGCCTGTATCTGTGCTTGGGATTGCCCTGACCCAGGTGTGGGACCTTGCCCTTGGCCTTGTTGAACTTCACAAGGTTGGCTTGGGCCCACCTCTCAAGTCTGTCCAGGACCCTCCAGAAGGATCCCTTCCCTCGAGAGTGTCAACCAGACCACACAAGCTTGCTGAGGATGCCTCAGCCCCACTGCCATTGTCTCTGACAATCACTGGAAAATGCTTGCTAGAAACAGCTGTGAGGAGTTCAGCTCTTCCTTTGCAACTCCTCCTTCCTTCTTTCCTGACTTCACCATTCACAGATAAAGGCCTCATTTTCTCACCTCTTTCTGGGTACTTCTATTGAGGGAAATGCAGCTGCCTGCAAGCATGGTGATTCTTGCCACCATCTCCTCACCAGAGGAAGAACATTGAGGTGGTGGAGCAGGCCCAGAGAAGGGCATTAAAGCTGGTGAAGGGCCCAGAGCACAAGTCTCATGAGGAGCAGCTGAGGGAACTGGGGTTGTTTAGTCTGGAGAAGAGGAAGCTGAGGGGAGACTTTTCCTTTCCACAACTCCCTGAAAGGAGGTTGGTGTGAGGTGGAGGTTGGTCTCTTCTCCCTAGTAACAAGTGTCAGGCAAGAAGGAACATCCTGAAGTTGTCTGTAACTGTCCTTTGCTGTCTACAACTACCTGAAGGGAGGCTGTAGCTAGGTGGGGTTGTGCTCCTCTGCCAGGCAAGCAGCCACAGAAGAAGGGGACACAGTCTCAAGTTGTGTCAGGGGAGGTCTAGGCTGGATGTCAGGAGGAAGTTGTTGTCAGAGAGAGTGATTGGCATTGGAATGGGCTGCCCAGGGAGGTGGTGGAGTCACCAGCCCTGGAGGTGTTTTGAAGCAAAGCCTGCCTGAGGCCCTTAGTGCCATGGTCTGGTTGATTGGATAGGGCTGGGTGCTAGGGTGGACTGGATGATCTTGGAGGTCTCTTCCAACCTGCTTGATTCTATGATTCTAGCTTGCACCAGGGGAGGTTTAGGTTGGACATTAAGAATAATTTCTTCCTGAAAGATTTCTCAAGCCTTGGAACAGGCTGTCCAGAGCAGTGATGGAATCACCATCCCCAGAGGGATTTAGAGGGGGACTTAGTGGTGGACTTGGCAGTGCCAGTTGGATTCAGTGACCTTGAAGGTCTTTTCCAGCTAAAGCCATCTGACAATTCTATGATTCCTCTCCCCTTCAAGAAGCCATCAATTATCCACAGCATTCAAGCCAGCATCAACAGATCTACAAAGCCTCAGTTAACCAAAAAGGGGCAGCACTCTGGCTTGTTACATTTTTCTGCTTGTGTCAGACAGGGAAATAGAACAAGAGCCTGAGATACATCCTCTGCCTCTACCTCTTCCTTCTCCTCACTGCAGTAACTGCTGCCTGCCAGCAATTACAAAAGTGATTTCTTCCCTGCAGAGAATTCTATGTGCTTTATCAGAGGTGAACAAAACCACCCAGCAAACCACAGAATGGATTGAGTTGGAGGGACCTGAAAGTTCCATCCCCCTGCCACTAGCAGAGACACCTCCCACTAGACCAGGTTGCTCAAGGCTCCATCCAACCTGGCTTTGAACACCTCCAAGGTTAAAGCCTACACAACTTCTCCAAGACCTGTTCTCGTAGTGAAGAACCACAAGAACTGAACACAACTACCTTGCACGTCCTGGGTAGCCACACCTTAGTCTCCACAAGCTCACCTTGATGGGAACTGCAGAACGTTTAAGTTCCATCCTTTAGCAGCTAAGAAGTTAGATAACCGATAGATGTCGAAAGTGTCCGAGCCGATGGAGAGAACAGACACCTCAGGCTTGCCCAAGATGAAGATGCTCTCAATCTTCCTCAATCTTGGAAAGAAAATGGAGAAAAGAAGTGAGGAGGAGGAGGAGGAAGGAGGGCAAAAGAGAGCAGGAGAAGGAGGAGAAGGAAGGAGGGCAAAAGAGGGGAAGAGGAGAAGGAGAAGGAAGGAGGGCAAAAGAGAAGAGAAGAAGGAGGAGGAGGAGGAGAAGAAGAAGAAAGGAGTGAAAAAGAGGGTGGGAGGAGGAGAAGGAAGGAGCCCCAGAGATGGCAGGAGGAAGAGAAGGAAGGGGCAGGAAGGAGGGTTGCAGAGCCCAATCCCAATGCCAAGGCGCACACATACTCTGATTCAAGGAATCGAGTGGTCTTAATGATCCTCTTGGTAGCCTCCACGTAGCCTGACTCTCCTATGTGCATCAGGGTTGCCCAGCAAGCAGCTATGATCCCACCAGGTCTGGAGCCTGCCACGGAGGGGGAGGCATATATGCCCCCTTGCCAGTCAGGTGCTATGAAGAACTGGTAGCTCCTGTACTTCTTGTCGCTGTACAGCACCACAGAGGAGCCCTTGGGAGCATAGCCATACTGCAAGGGGCACAGAAAGCACTCAACAGCTGTGCCAGAGGGCACAGGGACATGCAGCCACCCCAAACCACATCTCCCCACACTCCAGTGTGCTGCCCAAAGCACCAGGGTAGAGCAGTCCCTTCCCCTCCACTTCAGCACTGCACAGAGCAGAGAACTGGCTGAGGGCAGGTATGGCATCAGCTATCCCTTTCCCAAAATCAAAAGACACCTTTCCATCCTCTTCCTACCTTCAAAATCAAAGGACCTTTCCACCTACTCCCTGCCTTCAAAGACACCTTTCCACCCTCTCCCTGCCTTCAAATTCAGACACCTTTCCACCCTCTCCCTGCCTTCAAATTCAGACACCTTTCCACCCTCTTCCTGCCTTCAAATTCAAAGACACCTTTCCACCCTCTTCCTGCCTTCAAAACCAAAGACACCTTTCCACCCTCTCCCTGCCTTCAAATTCAAAGACACCTTTCCACCCTCTCCCTGCCTTCAAAACCAAAGACACCTTTCCACCCTCTCCCTGCCTTCAAATTCAGACACCTTTCCACCCTCTCCCTGCCTTCAAATTCAGACACCTTTCCACCCTCTCCCTGCCTTCAAATTCAGACACCTTTCCACCCTCTCCCTGCCTTCAAATTCAGACACCTTTCCACCCTCTTCCTGCCTTCAAATTCAGACACCTTTCCACCCTCTCCCTGCCTTCAAATTCAGACACCTTTCCACCCTCTTCCTGCCTTCAAATTCAAAGACACCTTTCTACCCTCTCCCTGCCTTCAAATTCAAACACCTTTCCACCCTCTCCCTGCCTTCAAAACCAAAGACACCTTTCCACCCTCTCCCTGCCTTCAAATTCCAAGACACCTTTCCACCCTCTCCCTGCCTTCAAATTCAAAGACAACTTTCCACCCTCTCCCTGCCTTCAAAACCAAAGACATCTTTCCACCCTCTTCCTGCATTCAAATTCAGACACCTTTCCACTCTCTTCCTGCCTTCAAAACCAAAGGACCTTTCCACCCTCTCCCTGCCTTCAAATTCAGACACCTTTCCACCCTCTCCCTGCCTTCAAAACCAAAGACACCTTTCCACCCTCTCCCTGCCTTCAAAACCAAAGACACCTTTCCACCCTCTTCCTGCCTTCAAATTCAGACACCTTTCCACCCTCTCCCTGCCTTCAAATTCAAAGACACCTTTCCACCCTCTCCCTGCCTTCAAATTCAAAGACACCTTTCCACCCTCTCCCTGCCTTCAAATTCAGACACCTTTCCACCCTCTCCCTGCCTTCAAATTCAAAGACACCTTTCCACCTTCTTCCAACCTTCCCAATGGAAGACCTTCCCCCCTCTTCCTACCTTGTGGGTGTCAGCAGAAATGCTGGTGACACCTTTCACACGGAAGTCAAAGGGACGCTTCAGAGGGAACCCTGCCTTGTCCATGAAAGCGATGAGGAAGCCACCCAGGCAGGCATCCACATGGAAGGGGATTCTGTATTTCACTGCAAGCTGTGGGTGAACAAGAGAGTCTATGAACAGCTGTTCTGCTGTGATCCCTATTTTCCTGAGTCCCAAATGAGGGCTTGTCCTGCTGGAAAGCAGCCCCATGGAGAAAGACCCTGGAAACCTAGTGGACAGCATGTGATCCATGGGACAGCAACGTGCCCTTGGGGCCAAGAGAGCCAAGGGTATCCTGGGGTGCAGGGAGAAAAGTGTGTCCAACAGGTCTGAGAGCTTCTCCACCTCTGATCTGCCCTGGTGAAACCACACCTGGAGTACTCTGTCCAGTGCTGGGCTCCCCAGTTCAGGAGACACAAGGACCTGCTGGACAGCATCCAACAGAGACCTATCTACCTGGGAGAGGCCTCCTCCTTCTGCCTCCCTGGCAGGGCTACCTGGGGGAGGCCTCCTCCTGCCTCCCTGGCAGGGCTACTTGGGGGAGGCCTCCTCCTCCTGCCTCCCTGGCAGGGCTACTTGGGGGAGGCCTCCTCCTCCTGCCTCCCTGGCAGGGCTACCTGGGAGCGGCCTCCTCCTCCTGCCTCCCTGGCAGGGCTACCTGGGAGCAGCCTCCTCCTCCTCCTGCCTCCTTGGCAGGGCTACCTGGGAGCAGCCTCCTCCTCCTCCTGCCTCCCTGGCAGGGCTACCTGGGAGCAGCCTCTTCCTCCTGCCTCCCTGGCAGGGCTACCTGGGGGCAGCCTCCTCCTCCTCCTGCCTCCCTGGCAGGGATACCCAGGGGAGGCCTCCTCCTTCTCCTGCCTCCCTGGCAGGGATACCTACAGGAGGCCTCCTCCTTCTCCTCCTGCCTCCCTGGCAGGACTACCTGGGGGAGGCCTCCTCCCCCTTTCCTTGCCTTCCTTAGTGCTGAAGTCTGAGACCCAGCCCTGTGCCAATACCCAGAGGTAACTGATGGTATTTAAAGCCTACCTTATCACAGCAGCTACCATGAACATTAGTCCCCGTATTCCTCCTCACTTCTATATTGTGTCCTACACAACACCTCATTGGAGTGCAGTAGTGTTCTACCTACCAGTCTGCTCCTCCCACCAGCCTGCCATCCTGGAAGCCCTCGTACAGAAGGACACACTGGTTTGATTGCTCCAGCCCCTAGGAGTCTCAGGGATGCCAGCTTACCTCTGCCACCTCTTCAACAGGGTCCATAATTCCATGTGGGAACTGGGGAGCAGAACAGACCAGCATGGCTGTATTCCTGGAGATGGCCCTCCTCATTGCCTGAAGATTTAAAGAGAGAAGATGCTCACATCCCATTTACCAAGTGTCATCCTGCCAAAAGAGGCAAAAAGTGAAAAGATGCAGAGCCTGGCCTTGAAACCCAACCCTCAAAAGCCTACAGAAAGCAAAGAAAACAAGCTAGGAGCATCAGCTGACACCAGAGTCACTTCACTCACCCACATCTATTTGCCCTCACCTGAAATCTGGGCTTCTTTCTGAAATCCAGGAATTATCTGCTTTTCTCAATGCATCACAGAGGACAAAGGGATACTTTTCATCCACTTATTTCACACAAAACCTCCTCTGCATCCACAGGCACTTACCCTTGCCACTTTTCCTCACTTCCAATTCTCTATCTACTGCCTTGCCACCTAGATATATAAATTTTGGGCTATTCCCTGCAGAAAACTAATTTCCCAAAGGAAAAAAAAGTATTGTGCTGCCTAAAGTGGTACCTGAACATCCACTTCCATAGCCTTGGTCAATGGTATGTGAACCAGCTTGAGGCCAAAGTAGTGTGCTGCCTTGTCAAAGGCTGCGTGGGCACTCACCGGGACCAATCTGGAAAGGGAACAGAGAGCAGATGTCAGCCCCACAGCAGCTAAGCCCTGCAGGGAACAGGAGCAAAAAAAGTATAGCCTGAAGATCACAGAATCTCAGCCTGGTTGAAGCAGGAAGGAACCTCTGGAGATTGAGTCCAACCACCTTGCTAAAGCAGAGCCACCCACCGCAGCTTGCCCAGGATCACAATGGCCAGGTGGGTTTGGAATCTCTCCAGAGGAGGAGCCTCCACAGCCTCTCAGCCTGCTCCAGGGCTCCAGCACCCTCCCACCAAAGTTTCTCCTCCTGTTCAGACAGAACCCCTTGGATTCCAGTTTGTGCTTTGCTCTGTCACTGGGCACCACTGAAAAGAGTCTGGCCCCATCCGTTTACCCCCCACCCTTTATCTCTAGCTGAGCATTGATCAGCTCCCCTCTCAGGTTGCTCTTCCGCAGGTTCATCAGCCCCAGGGCTCTGAGCCTTTCCTCCTCAGAGATGCTTCAGGCCCCTCAGCATTTTCATAGTCTCCCCTGGACTCACTCCAGTAGTTCCCCACCTCTCTTGAATTGAGGAGCCCAGAACTGGACCCCATGCTCCAGATGTGGCCTCAGCAAGGCAAAGGAGAGGTGGAGAAGAACCTCTCTTGTTCTGCTGGCCACACTCTTCTTAAAGCCACCTGAGGATCCCAGTGGCTTTCTTAGGCCAGGAGGGCACACTGCAGGCTCATGATGAACTTGTCCAGCAGATATTTCTGTGTGCCAGGCAGGTCACAAACAGGCTACCTGCACATTTCAACTTGTCAAAAACCACAGAGACTGAAAAAACAGTTGGGAAAAATCCTCTGTGGGACAGAACAGAATCCAAGTGCTGCTCTGAACTAAAATGATGAACACTCAATCCTGAGCAGCCCAGGGAAATCCTCCTGCAGAGATTCTATCCCACTACATGATCTTCTGAGAGCAATTTCTTGTCCTGTCAAACAACAGTGTAGCACCTCCAGCCAGTCCTCTCCCTGAGAGGGGCAGGAAGCAATGCCAAAGGGAAGAAACAGCATAAATACCCTAAATGAACACAAAGCATAGAATCAAGCAGGTTGGAAGAGGCCTCCAAGCTCAGCCAGTCCAACCTAGCACCCAGCCCTGTCCAGTCAACCAGACCATGGCACTAAGTGCCTCAGCCAGGCTTTGCTTCAACACCTCCAGGCACAGCAACTCCACCACCTCCCTGGGCAGCCCATTCCAATGCAAATCACTCTCTGACAACAACTTCCTCCTAACATCCAGCCTAGACCTCCCCCAACACAACTTGAGACTGTGTCCCCTTCTTCTGTTGCTGCTTGCCTGGCAGAAGAGACCAACCCCACCTGGCTACAGGCTCCCTGCAGGGAGTTGGAGACAGCAATGAGGTCAGCCCTGAGCCTCCTCTTCTGCAGGCCAAACACCCCCAGCTCCCTCAGCCTCTCCTCACAGGGCTGTGCTCCAGGCCCCTCACCAGCTTCATTGCCCTTCTCTGGACACCTTCCAGCACCTCAACATCTCTCTTGAATTGAGGAGCCCAGAACTGGACACAGCACTCAAGGTGTGGCCTGAGCAGTGCTGAGCACAGGGGCAGAAGAACCTCCCTTGTCCTGCTGGCCACACTCTTCCTGAGCCAGCCCAGGATGCCATTGGCTCTCCTGCCCACCTGGGCACGCTGCAGGCTCATGTACAGCTGCTATCTACCACCGCCCCCAGGTCCCTTTCTTCCTGGCTGCTCTCCAGCCACTCTGTCCCCAGCCTGTAGTGCTGCTTGGGGTTGTGGCCAAAGTGTAGAACCCTGCACTTGGCCTTGTTCAATCTCATCCCATTGGCCTCTGCCCACCCATCCAGCCTGGCCAGGTCCCTCTGCAGGGCTCTCCTACCCTCCAGCAGATCCACAGCTGCTCCTAGCTTGGTGTCATCTGCAAACTTACTGATGCTGGACTCAATCCCCTGCTCCAGATCGTCAATAAAGATATTGAACAGGACTGTGCCCAACACTGATCCCTGGGGCACACCACTAGTGACAGCTGCCAACTGCATGTGGCACCATTCACCACCACTCTGGGCCCAGCCCTCCAGCCAGTTCTTGACCCATATCAGAGGGAATCTGTCCAAGCCATGAGCTGCCAGCTTTGCCAGGAGCTGCTTGTGGCAGATGGTGTCAAAAGTCTTCAGTCCAGGTAGACTACAGCCACAGCCTGCCTCATGTTCACCATGAACCTGATCATAAAAGGAGCTCAGGTTGGTCAGGCAGGACCTGCCCTTCCTAAACCCATGCTGCTGGGCCTAATGCCTTGGCCATGCTGTAGGTGCTTTGTGATGGCACTCAAGACCAAAGAAAGAAAGTTTGCTGCCTCCCTTTTTGAAGGGCAGTGGGTGAACCTCTTCTGAGGTCTATTTATCAGGGCCTTTAACAGCCTGCAAAAAATGTTAGAGAGGGAACAAAAAGTTGTTAGAGAGTGGCACATCAAGAAGAGCGTGGCCAGCAGGTTGAGGGAAGTTCTCCTCCTTCTCTGCTCTGCCCTGGGAAGGCCACAGATGGAATACTGTGTCCAGTTCAAGAAGGACAGGGACTTGCTGAAGAGGGTACAGCAAAGGGCTACAAAGATACTGAGGGGACAGAAACATCTCTCTGACAAGGAAAGGCTGAGACAATAGGGGCTATTTAGCCTGGAAAAGAGCAGACTGAAGGGGGGGATCTCATCAATACTATTAAATACTCACAGGGTGGGTGTCAGGAGGATGGGGCCAGTCTGTTTTCAGTAGTGACCAGTGACAGGACAAAGGGCACAAACTTGAACCTAGGAAGTTCCATCTCAGCATGAAGAGGAACTTAGGGAATTTAAGGGTGATGGAGCACAGGAACAGGCTGCCCTGAGAGGTAGTAGAGTCATCTCTGAAGACATTCCAAACCTACCTGGAATGTGTCCCTGTGTGACCTTCTTTGGGTGAACCTGACTTGGCAGGGGAGTTGGACTCGACCTCCAGTGGTCCCTTCCCAGCCCTACCATTCTGTGATGCTGTGAAAAGAACTGCAGGAATTCAGCAGAAGATGAACCCCACAGCAGTTCATCTCCTGTCACATTTGCCCCTCACAAGCAATTAATCAGAGGAACTACTTTTGATGCACTGTCTGGAAAGCAGCAGCACATCACAGAGAGAAAATCCTCTATTAGTAGGGTAACGATGAGCACAGCTTCTCATTTCAGCTCCAACCAGCCCAGACTTTAGTCCCAGGGCTTTCAGACTAAAACCTCTTTGATCTCAAGAAATCAAACCCCTGTGAAGACTTCAAAGGGGCTGACAATCTCTGCTTGTGAGGAGCTCAAAAGGTGATGATAGGAGCTGCCTAGAGTGGCAGGCAGGTAGGTATTGCCAAAATACATCTGCCCAGCACAGCTACCACAGCCTCACCAGCAACACAACCAAGCCTCTCATGTTGCTTAAAGCTTCCTGGGCCTTTGCATTGCTTCTTTGAACACAAGTTTCCCTCCTTCAGACACAGATGGATGATAATGTGGTAATGAAAAATCACAGAATCATAGAATGGTTTGGGTTGGAAGGGGCCTCCAAAAGTCCATCCTGTCCAACCCCCTGCAGTCAGCAGTCATCCTGCACTAGATCAGGTTCCCCAGAGCCCTGTTGAGCTTCACTTTGAATATCTCCAGGGATAGGGCTTCAACTACCTCTCTGAGCAACCTTATGCAGTGTTCCACCACCCTCATAGCAAAAGAACCTGTTCCTAACATCCAATCTATATCTGCTCTTCTCTAGTTTGAAGCCATTGCCCCTTGTCCTATCACGACAGGCTTTTGTGAACAGTCCCTCTGAAGCCTTCTTGCAGCTCCCTTCAGGTACTGGAAAGCTGCTGTTGAGTCTCCCTGGAGCCTTCTCACCTCTAGATCTCCCTTCCAACCCTTAACATTCTGTGATGGGTGGTGTTGATGGCTTCATCTTGCTTATCATGTTCAAGGATGTTGAATAAAGGGCAACAGGCACAAACCTGAACATAAGAAGTTCCATCTAAACATGCTCAGCAAGAGCTAAAGGGTAGGGGACAAGAGGCTGGGGCCAGACTCTTTTCAGTGGTGCCCAGTGACAGGGTAAAGGAAAACAGTTAGAAACTTGGGAGGTTCAATCTGAACAGGAAGAAAAACGACTTTGGTGTGAGGGTGCTGGAACACTGGAGCAGGCTGCCCAGAGGCATGGTGGAGTCTCCTCTGGACAGATTCCAAACCTACCTCGATGTGTTTCTGTGTGACCTTCTCTAGGTGATCCTGCCTTGGCAGGGGTGGGGTTTGACTTGGTAATCTCCACAGGTCCCCTCCAACCCCTACCATTCTGTGACACTGTGAAATTGTCATTTAAGGGCTACAGATTTCCTCTTAATACTTTAGGTATTTAGCTTGGTATCTTAGAATCATAGAATCAAGCAGGTTGGAAGAGACCTCCAAGCCTATTCAGTCCAACCTAGCACCCAGCCCTGTCCAGCCAACTAGACCATGGCACTAAGGGCCTCATCCAGGCTTTGCTTTAACACCTGCAGGGACAACAACTCCACCACCTCCCTGGGCAGCCCATTCCAATGTTCTGCAAACTTGCTAAGGGTGCTCTCAATCTCACTGTCTGAATCACTAATGAAGATATTGAACAGCACTGGTCCCAGCACAAACCACTTGTCCCCCATCTCTGTCTGGACATCTGGACACAAAGGATTTTTAAGTCTAGCAGCCACCTCAGCTCAGAGGAATACTAAATCCCAGAAGGGCCCAAAGCAAGAAGCAAGCCATGGAATGTTGGACTGGATGATCCTGGTGGTCCTTTCTAACCACAGTGATTCCTAGTGACAAGATGCTGTGCTGAGGGATTTGGTTTAGTCAAGGACTTGTCAGTGTGAAACTAAGGATTGGACTGGATGAGCTTGAAGGTCTTTGCCAATCTGAGAAGAAATTCTGTGATTCTATGGAGGTGTCACTCACATTTCTGGTTGTTTGATGCCTCTCTCATAAGCCAGATCTCGGTAGGCCTTGCAGGCCATCAGGATGCTCTCAGTCCCTCCAGATGTCATCTGAAAAAGAAGCAAAGAAGAGAAACAACTCACTTAAATGGATGTTGCCAAAGAGAAAGGCATGCTGCCACGGCCCTTCTGCCCAGGCAGGCTTCAGAGGCAAGAGATGCACAGGGGATAGCTCAGGCTTTGAAGGGCTGCAGAAGCCACTGAAGAGTTTCAGAGAATTTTCAGCTATTCAGCTTAGAAGTACACATTTAGAATCAGAGAATCACACCAGTTGGTAAAGAAGCTTGAAGGTCATCCAGTCCAACCATCTACTAACTTTACTAAGGCTGCTGCTAAACCACAGCCCTCAATACCACACCTCTGCATCTTAGAAACACCTCCAAGGATCGGGATTCAACCACTGCCCTTTGCAGCCTGTTTCAGAACTCCTTCAGTAAAGACCTTTCTTGCAATATTACAACTACCTGAAGGGAGGTTGTAAACAGGTTGGGGTTGGTCTCTTCTCCCAGGCACCTAATGACAGAACAAGAGGACACAGCCTCAAGCTGTGCCAGGGCAGGTTTAGACTGGATGTTAGGAAGAAGTTCTTCACAGAGTGACTGGCATTGGAATAGGCTGCCTGGGGAGGTGGTGGAGTCACCATTCCTGGAGGTGTTTAAAAGGAGGCTGGATGAAGAACTTAGTGCCATGTTTAGCTAATTAGAAGGTGTTAAGTGATAGGTTGAGTCAATGATCTCAAAAGGTCTCTTCCAACCTGGTTAATTCTGTGATAGTCAACCAAAATCTCTCCTGGTGCAACCTGAGGCCATTTCCTCTTGTCCTATCACTTCTGACTAGGGAAAAGAGACCAATCCCCACCTCACTCCAACTTCCTTTCAGCTAGCTGTAGAGAGCCAAAAGGTCTGTTCAGCCTTGTGAAAAGGAGGCTGAGAAGAATCTCAGTTCCCTCAGCTGCTCCTGAAGCCCTGTTCTCCAGAACCTTCACCAGCTTCACTGTCCTTCTCTTGACATAATCCAGCACCTCCCAAAGCTGAACTCAGTACTCAAGGTATGGCTTCACCAGTGCTCAATAGAGGGGAACAAACCCTTTCATGGTCCTGCTTCTCACCCTATTGCTGACCCAAGCTGGGCAGATGTTGACTCAGCTATTTAAAGGGGTAAGAGAACAGATAAGCAAGAATATATTGATAGAATCACAGAATGGCTTAAGTTGGAAGGAACCTCAGGGATCATCTAGTCTGATCCCTTTGCTATGGGCAGGGATGCCTCTCAGTTAGGTTTGGTTGCCCAAGGCCTCATCCAACCTGGCCTTAAATACCTCCAAGGAGGACACATCCACAACCACTCTGGGCAGCCCATTCCAGAGTCTCACCCCCCTCCTACTGAAGAACTTCTTCATAAGATCCAGCCTCAGTCTACTCTCCCTCAGCTCCAAACCATTCCCCCTTGTCCTGTCTCTAGACACCCTTATGAAAAGTCCCTCTGCAGCCTTCTGTAGGCTCCCTTCAGGTATTGGAAGGCAGCTCTAAGGTCCCCCCTAGAGTCTTCTCCAGGCTGAACGACCCCAGCTCCCTCAAGGCCTATCCTCATTGCAGAGGTGCTCCAGCCCTTGGATCATCCTTGTGTCCACCCTCTGGGCTCAGTCCTACAGCTCTGTGTCCTTATTATACTGAGGACACCAGAACTGGATACAGTATTGGAGGCAAGGCCTCACCAGAGTAGAGTAAAAGGGAAGATCCACCTCTGCTGACCTGCTGGCCACACTCCATGCAGCCTGCCCTCAGCTCCCAAGCCTAACATCCAGCAGACTGCTGGGCTGGCAAATATGACTGTGCCCCACACAGCTCCTAGGAGGTCCTGAGCTCTGCATTACCTGGGGTTGCTGATTGGCATTACAGATTAATTATACCACGTACACAGAAACGACAAAGCTGCTTCTGCATCAAGACAGCTCAGCTCCAGCAGAGTTGATTAGGTCTGGAGTAGTGCCACGCAGAGGCAAGGAGCCAGCTGCAGGCTGGCACTGCTTCTGAGCTACAAAACCTTTCCACAACCTAGAGCACTGAAGAGCATAGAACTCTCCCTCACATTCTCTTTGCAGAGGTCAGCTTAGCTCTGGGTCAAAACCAGGTTACAGCTTGCGAGTACTCAAGGGCCAAGAAATTTTACACCAGGAGGAATTTTTGCATTACTCTCCCCAGTAAGCTCTTTGGTACTCAACACAATCCACTTCCAGTGCTGTGCCAGCTCTCTTCACCCTGACCACAGGAGAACAAGGGGGTTTGCATCAGGAGGTGGAAGACAGCAAGAGTGCTGCAGCACCTCTGCAATGAGGATAGGCTGAGGGAGCTGGGGTTGTTCAGCCTAGAAAAGAGAAGACTCTGAGGGGACCTTAGAGCTGCCTTCCCATACCTGAAGGGACCCTACAGGAAGGGACTTTTCATAAGGGTGTCTAGAGACAGGACAAGGGGGAGTGGTTTGAAGCTGAGGGAGAGTAGATTGAGACTGAATCTCAGGAAGAAGTTCTGCAATACAAGTGTGACAAGGGAGGTTCTTCTGCCCCTGTACTCAGCACTGCTCAGGCCACACCTTGAGTGCTGTGTCCAGTTCTGGGCTCCTCAATTCAAGAGAGATGTTGAGATTCTGGAACATGTCCAGAGAAGGGCAAGGAAGCTGGTGAGGGGCCTGGAGCACAGCCCTGTGAGGAGAGGCTGAGGGAGCTGGGGGTGTTTGGCCTGAAGAAGAGAAGGCTCAGGGCTGACCTCATTGCTGTCTGCAGCTCCCTGAAGGGAGGCTGTAGCCAGGTGGGATTGGTCTCTTCTGCCAGGCAAGCAGCAACTGAAGAAGGGGACACAGTCTCAAGTTGTGGTGGGGGAGGTCTAGGCTGGATGTTAGGAGGAAGTTCTTCCCAGAGGGAGTGATTGGCATTTGGTTGGCCCTCCAGGCTGCAATGCCTGAAGAGAACCTACAGGAAGGCTGCAGAGGGGCTTTTCATAAGGGAGTCTAGAGACAGGACAAGGGGGAATGGTTTGGAGCTGAGGGAGAGTAGGTTGAGACTGGATCTCAGGAAGAAGTTCTTCAGTATGATGGTGGTGAGACACTGGAACAGCGTGCCCAGAGTGGTTGTGAATGTCCCCTCTCTGGAGATGTTCAAGGCCAGGCTGGATGAGGCCTTGGGCAATCAAGTTTAATTGAGAAGTGTCTCTTCCCATGGCAGGGGGATTAGAGCAGATGATCTCTGAGGTCCCTTCCAACCTAAGCCATTCTCTGAAGGAACACACACAAGTTGCTCACTCAAGTTTACCACAGCACAGTGCAACTCAAGAGCTGCAGGCAAATAAATCAACCCAATTCTTTAATGGGAGGAAATTCCTCAGGTGGGTGGATTGTCTGCTGCTGGCCAGCCTTTGTGAGTTCTGACATGCAGAGGGCAGGAAAAGTGTGGTCACAAAGCTTCCAGAGCACAACTGTAACCTAATAAAATGGGAAGTTGGTTTTAAAAGCAGCATGCAGAAGCAACTGTGCTGGGTGAGCCATAGCTTGAGGATGGAGGTACCTGGCAGAAGCACACAGAGGCACAGGTGAAAGAGAAGAACTAAAATCTGCTTATTGCCCTTAAGGAAGACTGATTTTGATCTTCAGATCTGCTGACCCAGCTGCACTTTCCCCTTTTAACCTCTTCCCTCAAAACTAAATACATAAATAAATCAAAGCTGCTGCTTCAAGTGTGAGAAGGGGAGATATAGAGTGGAGATATGTGGAGGTGCTGGAAGGTGTCCAGAGAAGGGCAAGGAAGCTGGTGAGGGGCCTGGAGCACAGCCCTGTGAGGAGAGGCTGAGGGAGCTGGGGGTGTTTGGCCTGCAGAGAGGAGGCTCAGGGCTGACCTCATTGCTCACTACAACTCCCTGAAGGGAGGCTGTAGCCAGGTGGGGTTGGTCTCTTCTGCCAGGCAAGCAGCAACAGAGCAAGGGGACACAGCCTCAAGCTGTGGTGGGCGAGGTCTAGGCTGGATGTTAGGAGGAAGTTGTTGGCAGAGTGATTGGCATTGGAATGGGCTGCCCAGGGAGGTGGTGGAGACGCTGTCCCTGGAGGTGTTGAAGCAAAGCCTGGCTGAGGCACTTAGTGCCATGGTCTGGTTGATTGTCCAGGGCTGGGTGCTAGGTTGGACTGGATGAGCTTGGAGGTCTCTTCCAACCTTCTTGATTCTATGATTCTACACCTCTCCTGGCACAATTTCAGGCCATTTCCTATCACTTGACCCTAGGGAGAAGAGACCAACCCCGTGTATATAGTTCAGAGGATAGATGGCTGTGGAAAGGATTGGTGCTCCTGCATGCCAGCAGGGAAAGGATTTCCCAGACAAGTGTCCAGTGGCTCAAACATGACTCATACAGGCCACGAAATGTCACTACTTAAAGAGATGGTAGGTTTGTGGCTGCTTTTTTAATGCCTTTGCCACACTGCAAGACAAGAAATGTTGAGTTGCAAGTCAAAAAAACCTGGATGAGATTGGAGGTCTCTTCCAACCTGGATGATTCTATGATAGAATGGTTTAGGTAGGAAGGGACCTCCAAGATTATCTAGTTCCAACCCCCTGCCACAGGCAAAAAATTCTTTACAGCAAGGGTGGTGACACTGGAACAGGTTGTGGATGCCCCTTCCCTGGAGGTGTTCAGGGCCAGGTTGGATGAGGCCTTGAGTAACCTGGTCTAGCAGAATGTGTCCATGCCCATGCCAGGGGGGTTGGAACTAGAAGACCTTTAAGATCCCTTCCAATCTGAATCATTCCATGAGTCTAGACTCACGCAGCCAGGTTTGCATGCATGACACACAATGATTCCAGTTGGAAGTGACCACCTGCTAGCCTGGGCTCTCCCTTGTGGCTCTTTTTCACAGCCTGACACAGCTGCCAACCTTCCAAATGCAAAGAAGCAGCAGTGAGACCTCGTGACAATGACTCAACATCAAAGTTCAGAGATAAGGAACAAAGTTCACAGTAAAAAAAACAACCACACAAAGCCTGCCACATTCCTTCCTCACCCTGATCCAAGCTGGCAGCAGTTGCCACCACAGGCAGCATGGAAGTGACTGCCCCACCACAGCCAAGGTCTGCTTTTCCAGAGGTTTAAAAGCAGCAGCTGTGGCAGACAAGCTCTAACAGAGCCTCACACTGGAAAAAGAAATGCTTACATTTACTATGGAGCTACTGGATGGCAGCAGGAACACAATGTCCTGAGTGTTTTATGGGTTGTGCTGTCAGCTTTTCAACCCTTCTTATGAAGTTCTCATCTGTGATCTCTGGGGACAAAAGATTAAGCTGGTAGAACATGGATGGCCTTCCTCCTGCTGGGTAGAAGAGGAGTGGGGTTATTGCAGACTTGCCAGGCAGCAATCACTGCTCATGATACTTCAATGAAAACTTGGCTAGGAATGATCTGGGGACCTTGGGTGTTACTGAACACCAGACACTTCATGCCACCAGCCCTTCTCCTTGCTGAGCAAGGAGCTTCTACTCTCATCTAGATAAACTGCTCTTCAAAGAACAGCCTCTGCACAGCCTTATTCCTATTTTGATCTTTCCACCAACATCTTGCCCTTCTACATGACAAGATCCATCCCTGCAGATATTCAAGGTCATGCTCAACAAGGCTCTGGGCAACCTGATCTAGAGGAAGATGTCCCTGCTGACTGCAGGAGTGTTGGACTGGATTCCTTTAGGAGGTCCTTTCCAACCCAAAGCATTCCAGGATTCTATGAAACCTTTATTCATAGAAATAAAGAATGGCTTAAGTTAGAAGGGATCTCAGAGATCATCTGCCCCAATCCCTCCCTGCCATGAGCAGGGACACCTCTCAACTAGACTTGGTTATTCAGGGCCTCATCCAATCTGCCCTTAAACATCTCCAGGGAAAGGACACCCGCAACCACGCTGGGCAGCCTATTCCAGAGTCTCACCACCCTCATATCACACAACTTCTTCCTAAAATCCACTTCAAACCTACTCTCTCTCAGCTAGGGGACACCCACAACCATGCTGGGCAGCCTATTCCAGAGTCTCACCACCCTCACACTGCACAGCTTCTTCCTAAAATCTACTCCAAACCTACTCTCTCTCAGCTTAAAACCATTTCCCCTTGTCCTGGTTTACCACCTGCACGTAAATGCTGAGCCACACTTGAGTTTTGGTAGCTGAGACCCAGCACTTCTCAGCAGCTGGTCACATGCAGGTTGAAGAAAAGCATCCAGGACAGAACCTCCTCCCAAGTTTGGAATGCAGACAACCACACAAGAAGTTCACTCAGGCTACTGAAAATCCTCCCAATAAGTTGAATTTCAGCCAGCTCAGCTTCCTAAATCACGGAATCAAGCAGGTTGGAAGAGACCTCCAAGCTCAGCCACTCCAACCTAGCACCCAGCCTTATCCAGTCAACCAGACCATGGCACTAAGTGCCTCAGCCATGCTTTGCTTCAACACCTCCAGGCACAGCGACTCCACCACCTCCCTGGGCAGCCCATTCCAATGCCAATCACTCTCTCTGACAACAACTTCCTCCTAACATCCAGCCTATACTTCCTCCACCACAACTTGAGACTGTGTCCCCTTCTTCTGTTGCTGCTTGCCTGGCAGAAGAGGCCAACCCCCACCTGGCTACAACATCCCTTCAGGTACTTGTAGGCAGCAATGAGGTCAGCCCTGAGCCTCCTCTTCTCCAGGCTAAACACCACCAGCTCCCTCAGCCTCTCCTCATAGGGTTTGTGTTCCAGGCCCCTCACCAGCCTTGTTGCCCTTCTCTGGACACCCTCCAGTACCTCAACATCTCTCTTGAATTGAGGTGCCCAGAACTGGACACAGCACTCAAGCTGTGGCCTGAGCAGTGCCGAGTACAGGGGAAGAATACATGACCATCAACGTGAGCCTCCATCATGGCATCGTGCCAGAGCAGCTCTGTCTAGAGCAGCTACAACAGCACAAACCCGTTTGGAGCAGGCAGTTTACACCTGCAGAGGGAGTCTGCTCCTTCAACAAGAAGAGGCTTTGTCAGCTCAGCTATCACCAGCAAACTCGTTCTGCTGCAGCCAGGGCTTGAATCATTGTCACAGGACACAACTTCCCCACCGCCCGCGGCATGCCGGCAGCCAGCCAAGGCGCTGTGATTCAGCAGCTGCCAGCGGCTCACACACAGGCAGAAAAGGATTCCAGTCCAAGAGGCTCAAATGATGCCATGGGGAAAAAAGGGGCTGGAAAACAGGCGTGGGTTTCAGCAGCTCTCCAACCCCACACCACTTTCCAAAGCCAGGCAAAGAGTGTGAAAAAAGGCAGGCAAACAGCCATGAGCATTCTTGATTCGTTTTGTGTTTTCAAAACGGGGTGGGAGAGAAGAAAGCACAGGGAAAAAAATATCCCTCCTGCATTCCAAACTCAATATATCCCTTTGGCTGCTCTCTCCATCCAAAACCCAGAGCTCTAGAAGATCAAACTCTATGAGGAGAGGCTGAGGGAGCTGGGGGTGTGCAGCCTGCAGAAGAGGAGGCTCAGGGCTGACCTCATTGCTGTCTACAAGTACCTGAAGGGAGGCTGTAGCCAGGTGGGGTTGGTCTCTTCTCCCAGGCAAGCAGCAGGAGAAAAAGGGGACAGAGTCTCAAGTTGTGGCAGGGGAGATCTAGGCTGGATGTTAGGAGGGAGACGTTGGCAAAGAGAGTGATTGGCATTGGAATGGGCTGCCCAGGGAGGTGCTGGAGTTGCCACCCCTGGAGGTGTTGAAGCAAAGCCTGGCTCAGGCACTTAGTGCCACGGTCTGGTTGACTGGACAGTGCTGGGTGCTAGGTTGGAGTGGCTGAGCTTGGAGGTCTCTTCCAGCCTGCTTGATTCTATGATATTGCTGGTCATCTTGGCCACCTGGACAGATGCTGGCTCATACTCAGCTGGATGTCTTTCAACACACCGAGGCCTTTCTCTGCTGGGTAGCTTTCCAGACACTCTTCCTTAGGCATGAAGCATTCTCTTTTCTCCACAAATTATGTACCTCTTCTTGAATGGAAGGTCTCAGAACTGGATATAATATTCCAGATGTGCCTCACCAGGTAAGAGTAGAGGAGAAGGAGAATCTCTCTTGACCTACTAAAACCACCCCATCTAATCCACCCCAGGATGCCACTGGCCTTGTTGGGCACAAGGGCATGTTGCTGGCCCTGAAGGCTTTGCTTCAACACCTCCAGGCACAGCAACTCCACCACCTCCCTGGGCAGCCCATTCCAATGCCAATCACTCTCTCTGACAACAACTTCCTCCTAACAGCCAGCCTAGACCTCCCCCACCACAACTTGAGACTGTGTCCCCTTGTTCTGTTGCTGCTTGCCTGGCAGAAGAGACCAACCTCACCTGGCTACAGCCTCCCTTCAGGGAGTTGTAGTGAGCAATGAGGTTTGCCCTGAGCCTCCTCTGCTGCAGGACAAACACCCCCAGCTCCCTCAGCCTCTCCTCACAGGGCTGTGCTCCAGGACACTCACCAGCTTCCTTGCCCTTCTCTGGACACCTCCCAGCACCTCAACATCTCTCTTGAATTGAAGAGCCCAGAACTGGACACAGCACTCAAGCTGTGGCCTGAGCAGTGCTGAGTACAGGGGCAGAAGAACCTCCCTTTGTCCTGCTGGCCACACTCTTCCTGAGCCAGCCCAGGATGCCATTGGCTCTCCTGCCCACCTGGGCACACTGCTGCCTCAGCTTCAGCTACTCTCTACCAGCACCCCCAGCTCCCTCTCTGCCTGGCTGCTCTCAGCCACTCTGTCCCCAGCCTGTAGTACTGCTTGGGCTTGTTGTGGCCAAAGTGTAGAACTCTGCACTTGGCCTTGTTCAGTCTCATCCCATTGACCTCTGCCCACCCATCCAGCCTGGCAAAGTCCCTCTGCAGGGCTCTCCTATCCTCCAACAGGATCAATATTCTGGCCAAGGCCAGCAATAGCATGGCCAGCAGGATCAGGACAGGGATTGTTCCCCCGTACTCAGCTGTGGTGAAGCTGCATCTTGCGCACTGGGTTCAGTTTTGTGCCCTCACTGCAAGAAGGACATTGAGGTGCTGGAGCTGGTCCAGAAAAGGGCAGCAAATCAGGTGAAGGGTCTGGAGAACAGGGCTAGTGAGGAGCAGCTGAGGGAACTGGGGGAGTTTAGTCTGGAGAAGAGGAGGCTGAGGGGAGACCTGACTCCCTACAAGTCTCTGAAAGAAGGCTGGAGCCAGGTGGAGGTTGATCTCTTCTCTCAAGTAACAAATGATAGAACAAGTGGAAGTGGCCTCAAGCTGTGCCAGGAGAGATTTAGGTTGGATATTACAAGACATTTTTTCACTGAAAGAGTTCTCAGACCCTGGGAACAGGCTTCCCAGAGTGGTGTTTGAATCCCCATCCCTGGAGATGTTTAAAAGACACAGAGATGTGGTGCTGAAGGATATGGTTTAGCACCAAGGCTCGATAGAGAGTGGTTGGGTTGGATCGGATGATCTTAAAAGGTCCTTTCCAACCAAAGTGATGTTTTTTACTCAAGACTTAAGTTTGCAATTGCTGATTTTTCCTTCCCTCTCCCATCCTGAGCTACAAAACACAAAGAAGAGTTCATAGAGAGGCTGACATCAAACACACAAGTGTCCACTCCCCCCACATAAAGAGTAGTACTAAGAAGGTAGAACCTTGCTATGAAACACTTCTGCTTTCTGGTCAGATGGAGCTCTTCTGGATAGTATGAGGAACTGAAGACCCCCAGAAAAGTCAAAATTGCTCTTAGAAAACCCTGCCTCTCTTTGCCTTCTCACTAACTATAACTTCTCCAGGATTTGAAGGGGGTTACAGGAGAGCTGGAGAGGGGCTTTTAACCACAGCATGGAGTGACAGGAGAAGGGGTGATGGCTTCACACTAGAAGTTGGACCGAGATGAGGCATGAGGAAGGAATTCTTCCCCATGAGGGGTGTGAAGCACTGGCACAGGCTGCACAGATAGGCTTTGGAGTCTTCCAAGCCTGGAAGTGTTGAAAGCCAGCTTGGATGGGGCCTTGAGCAAGCTGGTATGGTATGAGGTGTCTCTGCCTGTGGCAGGTGATTTGGAACTGGATGGCTTTAAGGTTCCTTCCAACCCAAACCATTCTAGGGGTCTATGACAGTGAGTTTCAATGAGGAGGTGTTTAAGGCCAGGCTGGATGAGGCTCTGGACATCCCAGTATGGTGTGGGGTGTTCCTGCCCTAGGCAGGGGTCTTGGAACTGGATGATCCTTGTGGTCCCTTCTGACCCTGTCTGATTCTAACATGCAACTGCCCCTGGGCACTTCAAAGTTGCCTATTCTTCAGGTTCCAAAACACTCTAGAAGTGATGATCCCCCTCCTCAAAGTCGAGGGGAAATCCACCAAGCCAAACCTCATGACCAGGAACACACACACAGATCAGACAAGAACAAACTCCTTCATTCCCCTTCCACGTGCTGATCTTAATTAGTCCTTCCTAATAACTGCAAGAAGGTGATTTAGAATCCCCTAGGAGCCCCAAAAATCACTCTCTCCTGGCTCTTTAATCTTGCCTAACACAATTAAAAGCAAGAACAAAAAGCAGTAATTAGGGAGAAAGAGGAAGCATCCCATGCACTGCTGAAAAATGATGACTTTTACAAGGGCTTAAAAACCTGGGAGCCTCTCTTGGTGCAATTTAAGGCAGGAGTTATGCCTGCACCCCCCAAGGGCACTGTTAGTGGGTTTATGCCTATGTTTAAAGGGAGAATTACAGCCCTTGTGTCTGAGATAAAAGCAGCTCCTGTAAATAATGTGAGCTGCTCTCATCTGCTTTAGCAGAGGCATCTTTGATTTGAGCATTTGTTAAAACACACTGAACACCTTCAAAGGGGAAGCAAAGGATTGCTCTGCAGAGATGCTGCTTGGGAAGATGTCCACATGACACGAGGCAGGGCAGTGCAGGGATTTCCCAGGCTGCTGAAAGCCCTGGGAACAGCACAAATGTGTCAGTGTGCTGCAGTTCCCAGACTGAGCAGAAGAGGATCGGCCTCAAAAACTGCTGGTTTGTCACTTGTCACAGAAATCAGAGCACAGAGGAAGTGAAACTGCCTCACTGAAAAGCACAGGCAGAAGCTTTTGGTGCTTTCCGTGCAGCATAGCCACAGATAACAACATAGGAGGGGTCGGAAGGGACCTCTGGGAATCATCTAGCCCAACCTCTTTGCTAAAGCAGGGGCACCCACAGCAGTCTGCCCAGGATCCCAATGGCCAGACAGGTTTGGAATCTCTCCAGAGAAGGAGACTCCACAACCTCTCTGGGCAGCCTGCTTCAGGGCTGCAGCACCCTCACACCAAAGACGTTTTTCCTCCTGTTCAGATTGAACCTCCCAGGTCTCTGACTGTTTTCCTTTACCCTGTCACTGGGCCCAACTGACAAGAGTCTGGCCCCAGCCTCTTGTCCCCCACCCTTTAGCTCTTGCTGAGCACTGCTCAGGTTCTCTCTGGGGCTGCTCTCCTCCAGGCTCAACAGCCCCAGGGCTCTCAGCCTTTCCTCCTCACAGAGAAGCTCCAGCCCCCCCAGCAGCTTTGTAGTCTTTGTTGGACTCCCTCCAGCAGAGACCTGTCTCTCTTGAACAGGGGAGCCCAGAACTGGAGCCAGTACTACAGATGTGGTCTCCACAGGGCAGGGTAGACAGGGAGAAGAACATCCCTTAGCCTGTTGCCCACACTCTTCATGCACCCCAGGATCACTTTGGCCCTCTTGGACACAAGGGCACGTTGCTGGCTCATGGTGAACTTGCTGTCCACCAGCACTGCCAGGTCCTTCTCTCTACAGCTGCTTTCCAGCAGGTCATCTCCTAAGCTGCACTGGTGCAGGGGGTTATTTCTCTCCTGGTGTAATTGTGAAATGTGCATTGTGATTTGGAAAGGAGAAAATAAGAGAAGCCTTTGAGCCCATCCACTTAGAGAGCAATGTGACCTCTGTATATCCACCCACAGCTCTCCAGCAATGATTAGGCAACTTTGGCCTTTCTGACTGAGAAGTGCCCAGTGGAGGAAGAAAACTCCACTGGAGAGATAAGTTTAGACAAAATAATTACAGAGGTGCAATTAACCTTTCTTTCTCTGGCCAATCTGCTTTTCCCAGTCCTCTCTCTCTGCAGATCTGACAGCTGAAGCAGCTAGACCCTACCTCCACAGCAGGTTGCAAGCTTCTCTATTTCATAGAATCACTAATATTGGAAAACACCTCCAATATGGAGTCCAACCATTCACCCAGCACTGCCAAATTACTTCTAAACCACGTCCCTAAGCACAAGCCTCAAGTTGTGGCAGGGGAGGTCTAGGCTGGATGTGAGGAGGAAGTTGTTGGTAGAGAGAGTGATTGGCATTGGAATGGGCTGCCCAGGGAGGTGCTGGAGTCACTGTGCCTGGAGGTGTTGAAGCAAAGCCTGGCTGAGGCACTTAGTGCCATAGTCTGGTTGATTGGCCAGGGCTGGGTGCTAGGTTGGAGTGGCTGAGCTTGGAGGTCTCTTCCAACCTGGTTGATTCTAGATTCTATAAGATCTCTGAACACTTCCAGGGATGAGGACTCCACCACAGCCCTGGACAGCCTGGTTCAAGGCTTAATCCATCTTTCAGGAAGACATTTTTCCTTACATCCAACCTAAACTTCCCCTGGTCCAACTTGAGGCCAATTCATCACTTGTTAGCTGGGTGAAGAGACTGATCCCCATCTCACTACAGCTCCCTTTCAGGGAGTGGTAGGGTGAGAAGGTCTCCCTTCAGCCTTCTCCTCTCCAGGCTACACACCCCCAGTTCCCTCAGCTGCTCCTCACCAGACCTTTCACCAGCTCCCTTGCTCTTCTCTGGACGTGCTCCAGCACATCAATGTCCTTCTTGGAATGAAGGGCTCAAACCTGAACCCAATATGCAAGGTACAGCCTCACCAGTGCCAAGCACAGGACAATGATCACAATGGTCCTGTTGGCCACACTATTACTGATCTAAGCCAGGATGCAGTTAGCCTTCTTGGCCACCTGGGCACGTGCTGGCTCATACTCAGCTACCTGTCAACCAACAGCCCTGGGTCCTTTTCCATCCAGCCACTCTTCCCTAAGCCTGGAGAACTGCAGGAGGTTGTTTGCATTGCTTCTGTTCAAAGCTTAGCTGCAGCTCTGTGGCACAATCCTCAGAAGGAAGGGGAAGGAAGAGAGAAATGCAGAATTACCCAGAGAAAGCACCCGTGGAGATCTCACGCTGGTTGTAATCACTCTTATTGGCTTGAAGCAACTTTTCATCCCGTTCTGAACTTCTCTTAGGCAATTCTAGGTTTAAATTTCAGTGCAAGAGCACAAAGGGCCAAGGTTGAAGCTTTTACGACACAGGCTTTGCATAACAAAAGCTGAATAAAGGCATCACAGGCTTCAGCCAAGATCTCCAAGCAGATGACAAAAGGGCACAGAGCTATCGAGTGACATCTCAGCTGTTGACAAACAGGAGCATCAACAGCTTTAGACCCAGCCTCTTCCCCACTTCAAGGGTAAATCTCAGCACTGCAAGCCAGAAAGGAGATGAGGTTAAAAGTAACCAAAAAGAGGCAAGTTCCTTCTCTAAAACTGAAGGAACAGTCTTGAGAACACAAGTCAGGTCGCAGTGTGCAACATTCAAAAGCAATCACATTTATGGAACACCTCTCCTGTGAAGACAGGAGGCTCCAGTGAGACCTAAGAGCAGCTTCCAGTACCTGAAGGGGGCTTACAAGAAAGCTGCAGAGGGGCTGTTAACAAAGGCCTGCAGTGATAGGATAAGGGGAAAATGGTTTGAAATCAGAGGAGATTTGAATTGGATGTTGAGAACAAATTCTGCACCATAAGTGTGTAGGAACACTGCAACAGGTTGCCCAGGGAGGTGGTTGAGGGCCCAGCCCTGGAGATATTCAAAGTCAGGCTCAGTAGGACTCTGAGCCACCTGATCAAGTGGAAGATGTCCCTGCTAACTGCAAGGGAGTTTGACTGGGTGACCTATGGAGGTCACTTCCAGTCCATGCTATTCTTTGATTCTTATATTCCCAGACACTGCACAGACCAGTTCCATCTTCAGTCTGGTCCCAAGTACACCTCCACTACCTCCATAACACAATCAAGCCTCCAGACGTCAGATAAAGCCCATTCAAGACCGATTCCACTCAAGCTCTTGTATCAACACTGCCTTCCCATACTGACTGCTCTTCAGCTGTGGCTGGCCTTCTCTCTACCGAGTTAGCTATGATCTCACAGCCAGCATCTGAAAAGTCTCCTCTGGATTCTTCTCCCAGACAGAATGACTTCTTCACAAGGAAGAGGGAGCTGATTCTCCCCCTCTACTCTGCTGATACCTGACTTGGGAGTACTGCGTCCAGCTCTGGGGCCCACAACACAAAGACATGGATCTCTTGAGGCAAGTCCAGAGGAGGCCACAAAGACCATCAGTGGGCTGGAGCACCTCTCCTATGGGGACAGGCTGAAAGGGATAGCCTGGAGAAGGCTCTGGGGGGATCTTAGAGCAGCCTTCCAATACCTGAAGGGGGCTACAAAAAAGCGGGGAGAGACTTCTACAAGGGCTTGTAGTGACAGGATGAGAGGGAATGGACTGAAGCTTGAGGAGGGCAGATTTAGACAGGAGAGTAGGAATAAACTCTTCACAGTGAGGGTGGTGACACTGGAACAGGTTGCCTGGAGAGGCTGTGGATGTCTCCTCCCTGGGGGTGTTCGAGGCCAGGCTGGATGGGGCCTTGGGCAAACAAGCCTAGTTGAGATGCATCCCTGCCCAAGGCAGGAAGGTTGAAGCAGAAGTCCCTTCCAACCTAAGCCATTCCATCAGAAGCCTATTAAGACAGCCTTCCATCTGGACACATGACAGCATGTGCCATGCCTGCTTAACCACCAGCACTTTGAGCTGCTCACTGGTCCCTAGCCAGCAGCTGGCCTTGTCCTCTTCTCAACCTTCTGGCAGGTTCTCAGATTTCAAAGATTAAAAGCAACAGGAGCTACTCCAAGTGACACCACTCTGTTCTCCATCCCCCACTAACAATATTGCCAGGCTATGCTATACTGGCTCTCTTTTCCACCTACCATCAAACCTGTGTCACTTAGAAGGGAGAAAACAACCTGCATTAAATGTTTCTGTCTGGAGAACAACTTCCCATGTTAAACTGTTCCTCATAAAGCTTCATCAACAGCAGCAATTACAACCATCTTCTGTACAGCTGTGTTAGCATGGCTGGTACCAGAACGAGCTTGACCTCAGTCTCAGCTGGAGAGCAGAAGGTGCATTTGCACTTCAACTGCATTTAAAGTCAAGGAATACCCAACATTCCAGTAACTGAAGTGGGCTACATGAAGCATGGAGAGAGACTGTTTCCAAGGGCTTTCAGTGATAGGACAAGGGGCAATGGTTTGAAATTAGAGTAGAGTTGGACTGGATGTTAGGAATGAGCTCTGCACTACAAGGGTGGTGGAACACTGCAACAGGTTATCCAGGGAGATAGATGAGGCCTCGTGCCTGGAGATACTCAATGTCAGACTGAACAAGGATGTGAGCAACCCGATCTAGTGTAGGATGTCCCTGATCACTGCAGAGGAGCTGGACTAGATGACCTCTGGAGGTCCCTTCCAACCTAAACCATTCTCTGTTCAGGGGACACTTGAAGACAGGCTACTTACAGCACCACAAGAGTTGGGGCCTCCATGGAAGAGCGTACAGGCAATCCTCACCACTTCTGCTTCCATCTTTCTCAAGCCAGGGAATATATCTGGATGGAGAGGATTACTCCAGGCAAACTCTTCATACACCTTCAAGAAAAGAAAAAACAGAAAGTTAACCTTGGATTATCAGGGCAGATTTGAGAGCCCACCACGGGCACTACCCAAGCAAAAAGATTTAGCTGTAACAGTACCACAGATCTCCTCAGACTTCACTCCTGCTGCAAGCAAATACCACAAGCTGGGAAGCTACAGCTGAAGGGTAAACAAAAAAAAAAGAACAAATCACTTGTTTTTCTAGCAGACTCTGGCCTCTGGAGTGATTTAATTACAGACAAGATTTCCTGTTGTAAAGACAGGCTTAATCATTTAGGCCTCGCTCTAAAAAGCACTCTGAAAAGCTGGCCCTCTGCAGAGCCAAGCTTTCATGTTTACTAGTCAAGGGGAATGTTCTGAAGCAGCTAGGAAAGCACAAATGTTCACCTCTCACACCACAGCAGAAGTAGCTGTCGAAACCACTACTGAATGCTCTTTCTGCCTTGTGGACTCACAGGATAAAGCTGAACAGACCAGCTCCAACCTCCTGCAGTCAAGATTAAAAGGCAGCTCCAGTGATGTTGGAAGAAACTGAGAAGAATAAACCAGTACAGACAGAGGGAATGTTTCTGTGACACCCCAAGCTGAGGACCCCCTAGAAAGGCTGCTTTAAGCTTTCAGTTCCCCCAGAAGTAGCAAAGGCAATGTCAAAAGTGCAAAAGAAAACAGCAACCACCAAACAGAGCCCGTTACAGCTGTTAGAAAAGCTGCTGCCAGGAGCAAGAAGGTTAAGATTTCCCCTTGTAGCAAAACTCTCTTGACACAGATGTTCAAAACCAGAGCTTTAAGACTGTTTATTTTCCAGTCTCCTCACAGAGAAATGTTCCCAAGCAGGTAACCAGACTCAACAAAGGCACAACTGAAGCAGGCCAGTATACTATTGTTGTTAAGATTTAGACCACAATGCAACACCAAAAAAAAACATTTATAGACTTCTATTTTTTTTTTAACTAATTAAGTTTTGCTCAGTGAAGCTGTTCCAGGCCAAGCCCTTACAGTAACAGGACAGCTTGCAGCAAAGACATCTGGGGGGTCTTGTTGAAGCCAGGCTATGGCCTCTAACCATTTCCTCAACTAGAAGGTTGGGTTTTAGTTCACTTTTAACCAGATTTTAAAATCAAAACACACCAATTTCACACCCACAAGAGTCTCTCAACTGATTAGATCCTGGTTATCTCTTTCTGGTGTTCTCAAAGCCCAAATCATAGAACGGTTGGGGTTCGAAGGGACCTCCAAAGGTCATCCAGACCAATTCCCCCTTCAGTCAGCAGGGACATCCTCCACTAGATAAGGTTGCTCAGAGCCTTCTTAAGCCTGAACTTGAATATCTCCAAGCACAGGACCTCAATTACCTCCCTAGGCAACCTGTTGCAGTGTTCCACTATCTTCCTGGTGCAGAACTTGATCCTACCATCCCACCTAAATCTCCTCTCATTTCAAACCATTGCCCCTCATCTTACAACTGTGGGCCTTTGTAATCAGTCCCTCTGCAGCCCTCTTGTAGGTTCCTTTCAAGCTGAAAGGGACAGAACTGTTCAGTCTGGAGAAGAGAAGGCTCTGGGGGGATCTTAGAGCAGCTTTCCAGTACCTGAAATGGGCTACAAAAAATCTGGGGAGGGACTTCTACAAGGGCTTGTAGCAATAGGATGACAGAGAATGGATTGAAGCTTGAGGAGGGCAGATTTAGACAGGAGAGTAGGAAGAAATTCTTCACAGTGAGGGTGGTGACACTGGAACAGGTTGCCTGGAGAGGCTGTGGATGTCTCCTCCCTGGGGGTGTTCAAGCAGGCTGGATGGGGCCTTGGGCAAACAAGCCTAGTTGAGATGCATCCCTGCCCAAGGCAGGAAGGTTGAAGCAGAAGTCCCTTCCAACCTAAGCCATTCCATCAGAAGCCTATAAAGACAGCCCTCCATCTGGACACATGACAGCATGTGCCATGCCTGCTTAACTACCAACACTTTTTGCTGCTCACTGGTCCCTAACCAACAGCTGGCCTTGCCCTCTTCTCAACCTTCTGGCAGGCTCTTAGATTTCAAAGATTAAAAGCAACAGGAGCTACTCAAAGTGACACCACTCTGTTCTCCATCCCCCACTAACAACATAGCCAGGCTATGCTATACTGGCTCTCTTTTCCACCTAACATCAAACCTGTGTCACTTAGAAGGGGAAAAACAACCTGCAGCCCTCTTGTAGGCCACTTTCAGGTACTAGAAGGCCATCCTTCTACCTATATTCATCCTAAGCTCTGTCTTCTGAGTTGGGCTGCCTTACATTTCAAATCTTCCCTGTTTATTCTGAAGGATGCTGGAAGAGTGTTGAAAGGTTTCTGGTTAACCCTGAAGATGCAGAGTGAGACTGCTTGCACTTTACCTTCACTAGGAGATGGGTGAGCTTTTCTTCCCCACTGTACACAGTCCCAGAGACTTTGCCATCCTGCCAGCGCACATCTCCTGGAAGAGAAGAGCACACTGCTTGCAAACACCTTCCTCTGAAAGCATCCAAACAGTGCACAGGAAGGTCCCCTCAGTCGTTCTGCAGAGGAACATTCAGCTTTTGAGGTATCACTCATGAGCAACAGTTATGATTTAGCTTGGAGAAAAAATGGAGACCTTCTCACTCTCTGAAAGCAGGTTGGAACAAAGTAGGGGTTGGTCTCTTCTTCCAAGTAACAAGCAATAAGACAAAGGGAAATGGCTTTAAGTTGCATCAAAGGAGCTTTAGGTTAGACAGGAAAAACAATTTCCTTCCCTGAAAGCACTTTCAAGGTCTGAACCAGACTGCCCAGGGCAGTGCTGGAATTTTCATCCCTTGAGAGATTTAAAAGTTATGTAGAGGTGGTGCTGAGGAACATGGTTTAGTGCTGGACCTGGCAGTGCTGGGTTAATGGTTGAACTCACGTCCAGTACCGAGCCATGGAGATGCTGAAGGCAGTGGAATGTAGAATCAATCAGGTTGGAAGACACTTCCAAACTCATCCTGTCCAACCTATCACCCCAGCTCTATCTAACCAATATAGAATCAAGCAGGTTGGAAAAGACCTCCAAGATCATCCAGTCCAACCTAGCACCCAGCCCTGGACAATCAACCAGACCATGGCACTAAGTGCCTCAGCCAGGCTTTGCTTCAACACCTCCAGGCACAGTGACTCCACCACCTCCCTGGGCAGCCCATTCCAGTGCCAATCACTCTCTCTGACAACAGCTTCCTCCTCACATCCAGCCTAGACCTCCCCCACCACAACTTGAGACTGTGTCCCATTCTTCTCTTGCTGCTTGCCTGCAAGAAGAGACCAACCCCACCTGGCTACAGCCTCCCTTCAGGTACTTGTAGGCAGCAATGAGGTCAGCCCTGAGCCTCCTCTTCTCCAGGCCAAACACCCCCAGCTCCCTCAGCCTCTCCTCACAGGGCTGTGCTGCAGGACCCTCACCAGCTCTGTTGCCCTTCTCTGGACACCTTCCAGTACCTCAACATCTCTCTTGAATTGAGGAGCCCAGAACTGGACACAGCACTCAAGCTGTGGCCTGACCAGTGCTGAGTACAGGGACAGAAAGCCATGTAGAACTGGTGCTGAGAAATATGATTTAGTGCTGGGTTAATGGTTGAACTTATATCCAGTGCAGAGCCACAAAGATGCTGAAAGCAGTGGAGCATCTCCCTGTTGAGGAAAGTTGAGGCTCTTTAGCCTCATTCATGTTTATAAAGATGTGAAGGGCAGTGTCAGGAGAACAGAGCCAGGCTCTACTCAGTGATGTCCAATGACAGGACAAGGGGCAGTGGATGCAAGCTGGAGCAGAGAAGATTCCAGCTGAACATAAGGAAAAACTGTGCGGGTGACAGAGCCCTGGAACAGACTGCCCAGAGAGATTATGGAGTCTCCTCTGGAGACAATCAAACCTCATCTGGAAGCATTCCTGTGTGGCCTACTCTAGGTGATTCGCCTCTGGCAGGGGGGTTGCACTCGACCTCTGGAGATTCCTTCCAACTCCAAACATTGTGATGATCTTAAAAGCCTTTTCCAATCACGACTGCACAGCTCTGTGACTTCTGTGCCACAGTGATAGCTCTGTGTGCCACTATGCCTCTGGCATGGTGCATCCTATGGACTTAGCAAACAGCAAGTAAACCAGGAGTGAAGAGTCAGCAAACCAAACAACATCCAGCTGAAGCAAGCAGTTATATTAATGTGTAATCCACTTAATTCCCCCCACTCTGTCCCCCTAGACTGCTGCCCAACCAACTGAACTCTAAGCTGGCTCAAGTTAAAGCCACTTTTTCAAAGAGCATCCAGCAATTACTGTAAGCTGAGGAGAGATGGAAAGGCCAAGCTTGCGCTGCTAAAACCAAACCAAACAGGGCTGTGCACCTCAAAGGTCACCCACCCATCATCACAAGTAGAGAGAAGGGGAATTTAGGCACAACCCAACCCTCACTTCCAAGCAACCTTCACGGGGAGAAGTGTGGGAAGGAGAGTAGAACAGGATAAGAAAAAAAAAAGGGAAGAACCACCCAATGGAGGAAGGAAATAATCATCTGAGGGAAAACACAGACAGCAGCTGCAAAAGCAAGAAAAGGAGGAAGTTGTTACAGGGTACTTGGCTGTGAAACTGGATCTGGAGTAGATGAACTGTTCTAGAGACCAATAGAAGGGTTTGGGTTGGAAGAGATCTTAAAGATCATCTGGTTCCAAGCCCCTCTGCCATGGGCAGGGACACCTTCTACTAGACCAGGCTGTTCAAGGCCTCATCCAGTCTGGCATTGAACATCTTCAAGGAGGGGGCATCCACAACCTCTCTGGGCAACCTGTTCCAGTGTCTCACCACTCCCACCAAGAAGAATTTTATCCCAATCTCCAGCCTCAATCTGCCATCCTCAAGCTTCAATCCATTCTCTTTCATCCTATCACTGCAAGCCCTTGTAAAAAGTCCCTCCCCGGCTTTCTTGTAGCCCACTTACAGCTACTGGAAGGCTGCTCTAAGGTCTCCACAGAGCTGGACAATCCCAACTCTCTCAGCCTGTCCTCACTGAGGAGGTTCTCCAACCCCCTCATCATCTTTGTGGCCTCCTCTGGACTCATTTCAGCAGCTCTGAGTCCCTTGTTTGGTGGGGGCAGCAGAACTGGAAGCAGTGTTCCAAGTGGGGGTCTCATGACAGCAGAGCTGAGGGGCAGAGTCCCATTGTCCAATTCCCTCTGGATACCATACCCTCCCCCTCTGGAATTCAAGGCATTTCTCATATTTGGGAGAGGAGCAGCAGAGTCAGGTCCTCTTCTCTGGACATTGAGTCACCCAAATTGACTCATTAGGAGCAACAGGTACAAAAACTAGGGTGGAGATGCTTACATGAGTGAAGCAACTCAATTAAGGTTGCAGGCACTGCTTACATGGAATAAAGCCAGGAGAACAGCATCATAACTTTGCCTTCCTTACATGGCATTTCCAGGGTTTTTCAACGACTTAAAAGGCATTTTCAAACCATTTGGACTTCAATTAAGAGAGGTAGCCTTGAAAAGTCCCTAAAAATCCTGCTGGGAAGCTTGGAGGCTTTATTATGAGTGTCCTATGGGGCTAACCAGAAAACACATTCTTGGGGAAAGTGAAACATGAAAGCAACATCTTAGAAACGTAATCAGAAAAGCATCCAAAGAACTGCCTCCATATTTGCTTTCTCCTCAGCTCTCTCATGACAGAATCAGAAAGGGTGGAAAAGACTTTCAAGATGACTGTGGGCCCCCTCAAGGTGGGGGAGGGGCATTTTACAAGGGCCTGTAGTGATAAAGTAAGAGGGAATAGACTGAAGCTCGAGGAGGGCAGATTTAGACTGGAGACTAAGAAGCAGCTCTTCAGAGTGGGGATGGTGAGACACCAGAACAGGTTGCCCAGGGAGATGGCGGATGGCTCCTCCCTGAAAGTGTTCAAGCTCAGACTGGATGAGGGCCTTATCTAGTGAAAGGTGTCCCTGCCCATGGTAGGGGGCTTGGAACTAGATGATCTTTAATGTCCCTTCCAACCTAAACCAATGTATGAATCACCAAGTCCAACTGTTAACCATACGCTGGCAGCCACCACTAAACCCTGTCCCTTGGGACCACCTCTCCTTGTTTTCTGAACACTTCCAGGGATGGTGACTCCACCACTGTCACAGACAGCCTGTGGCAGGGCCTGACAAGCCTTTAGAGGAAAACAATATTCCTAACATCCAACCTAAACACCCCCTGGTGCAACTTGAGGCTGTTTCCCCTTGTTGCATGACTTGATAACTGGGAGAAGAAACCAACCTCTATCTTGACACAACATCCTTTCAGAAGGTTGTAGAGAGATAAGGTCTACACTGAGTCTCTTCCTCTCCAAACTAACCTACAGCTCTTGGGAAGGGAAGTTCAACCCAAGTTTCCAAATGCAGCATTAGAAGACATAAATATTGATCTTAGTCACCTCCAGAAGGAAAACAGACAAAAATCTACAAGGAAAGAATGTCAGAGAATCATAGAATCAAGCAGATTGGAAGAGATCTCCAAGATCATCCAGTCCAACCTAGTACCCAGCCCTGCCCAATCAACCAGACCATGGCACTAAGGGCCTCAGCCAGGCTTTGCTTCAACACCTCCAGGCACGGCAACTCCACCACCTCCCTGGGCAGCCCATTCCAATGCCAATCACTCTCTCTGACAACAACTTCCTCCTAAAATCCAGCCTAGACCTTCCCTGCCACAACTTGACACTGTGTCCCCTTCTTCTCTTGCTGCTTGCCTGGCAGAAGAGACCAACCCCACCTGGCTACAGCTTCCCTTCAGGGAGTTGGAGACAGCAATGAGGTGAGCCCTGAGCCTCCTCTTCTTCAGGCCAAACACCCCCAGCTACCTCAGCCTCTCCTCACAGGGCTGTGCTCCAGGTCCCTCACCAGCTTCCGTGCCCTTCTCTGGATGCATTCCAGTCCCTCAACATCTCTCTTGAATTGAGGAGCCCAGAAGTGGACACAGCACTCAAGGTGTGGCCTGACCAGTGCTGAGTACAGGGGCAGAAGAACCTCCCTTATCCTACTTATCCTACTGGCCACACTCTTTCTGAGCCAGGCCAGGATGTCATTGGCTCTGCTGCCCACCTGGGCACACTACTGCCTCATCTTCAGCTACTCTGTACCAGCACCCCTAGGTCCCTCTCTGCCTGGCTGCTGTTAGCCACTCTGTCCCCAGCCTGTAGCACTGCTTGGGGTTGTTATGGCCAGAGTGCAGAACCCTGCACTTGGCCTTACTAAATCTCATCCCATTGGCCTCTGCCTACCCATCCAGCCTGCCACGGTCCCTCTGCAGGGCTCTCCTACCCTCCAACAGAGCAACACCTGCTCCCAGCTTGGTGCCATCTGCACACTTACTGATGGAGGACTCAATCCTTTGCTCCAGATCATCAATAAAGATACTGAGCAGGACTGGGCCCAGCACTGATCCCTGGGGCAGCTGGGATCCCTAGTGACAGCTGCAAACTGGATGTGGCACCATTCACCACCACTCTCTGGGCCTGGCCCTCCAGTATCTGAGAAGTATCTGAGATGAAACCAGGAGCAAGATTCATTGCAACTCATTTCAGAGAGTAAGTCTAATGCTAGGTCTATGAAACAGACCCAGCTGTGCTGCAGCAGAGACTCGCATTCATTCATACCTTTGGAGCTGTACTCTTTCATCTTCTTCAGCACTTCAGGCTGGCTCAGGCCTTGTTCTGGCAGTGCTTTGATATAATCTTTTTCATCTTTCAGGAAGGATAAACTGGAAGTGACATCATTCAAGGCCTCATCAATCTTCTTTTGAATCTAAAAAGCAAGGAAAACCTTGTCAGCAGTGACACTGCTCACATCGTAACTAATTGGTGAGTGCACACAAGTCTGGCCTCACTGCTACACCCAGACAGGAACTGCTGCAGCTCTGGGAGCGAAGAGCACAGCAAAGTTCACAGCTCCTCCTCCCCAGCAACCTCACCTTCCACAAACCTAACTACCTGAAATAGAGGATTTGCATATGTGAGTCTAAACTGCCCTGGGAACTGCCTGTAGAAATGGCACAGCCCAGAACTGTGCCAAGCAACCAACATGGGTAATGTGGCACTTGAGCCCCTGCTTGTCCTTGCCACCAGCACAACAGTCATAAAGCAGTTCAGGTTGGAAGGGACCTTTAGAGGTCATCAAGTTCATCCCCCCTGTAGTCAGCAGGAACATCTTCAACTAGAGCAGGCTGCTCACAGCCCCAAACAGCCTGACCTGCAATGGTTCCAGGGATGGTTGGCCTCTTGTGCCAGGCAAGCAGCATGAGAATAAGGGGACACAGTCTCAAGTTGTGCCAGGGGAGGTCTAGGCTGGATGTTAGGAGGAAGTTGTTGCCAGAGAGAGTGATTGGCATTGGAATGGGCTGCCCAGGGAGGTGCTGGAGTCGCCACCCCTGGAGGTGTTCAAGCCAAGCCTGGCTGAGGCACTTAGTGCCATGGTCTGGTTGATTGGCCAGGGCTGGGTGCTAGGTTGGACTGGATGATCTTGGAGGTCTCTTCCAACCTCCTTGATCATCCAGTCCAACCTAGCACCCAGAGCTGTCCAATCAACCAGACCATAGCACTAAGTGTCTCAGCCAGGCTTGGCTTCAACACCTCCAGGCACGGCAACTCCACCACCTCCCTGGGCAGCCCATTCCAATGCCAATCACTCTCTCTGCCAACAACTTCCTCCTAACATCCAGCCTAGACCGCCTCCATCACAACTTGAGAGACTGTGTCCCCTTCTTCTCTTGCTGGTTGCCTTTCCCCCTCTGCTACACCCTAGTGAGGCCACATCTGAAGTTTTCTGCCCAGTTTGGGGGACTCTCCAGTTCAAGAGAGACAGGGAACTGCTGGAGAGAGTCCAGCAGAGGCTACAAAGACACTGAGAGGTCTGGAGCACCTCTCTGAGAAGGAAAGGCTGAGAGCCCTGGGGGTGTTTTGCCTGGAGAAGAGCAGCCTGAGAGGGGATCTGAGCAACCTTCAGCAAGAGATAATGGGTGGGGGGCAAAAGGATGGGGCCAGGCTCTTTCCAGTTGTGCCCAGTGACAGGACAAGGGGCAAGAGGCACAAACTGGAACCCAGAAGGTTCCATCTGAACAGGAAGTGAAACTTCTTTAGTGTGAGGGTGCCAGAGCTCTGGAGCAGGCTGCCCAGAGAGGTTGTGGAATCCCCTTCTCAGACCTGATGTTACCCTGATCTAGTTGGAGGTGCCCCTGCTCACTGCAGTGGCGTTGGACAAGATGATCTTTGAGGGTTCTTTACAACTGAATGCAAGCTGTGAAAGTCTCCAAGCCCACCCAGACATTGTGACGCTGGGCAAGCTGCTGTGGCTGACCCTGCTTTAGCAGGGAGGCTGGACTGGATAATCTCCAGAGGTCCCTTGTAGTCCTCATCAAGCTGGGATTCTGGGATTTCTTTTTTCCCCACCCACATCTTAACATTCACTAGGCTGAGACTTCCTCTTACAGCACATCTTCTAGGCAACTGAGGTGCTGGGATATCACAGCTTTAATGACTTTTGGACATTGGAATGCCTCAAAGTCAAGGCCTCCTGCAAGCAATTGATAGGTTATCAGTAATGGACCTACCAAAGAGCACAAAGAGTCCACAGATAGGACACAGAAGGATTCTTCTGGCAGAGAAATGCTTAGCAGCACTAGGCCTGAGAAACTAAGCCTGGACACATCAGGGATTGTATAAAATAGGCCCAAGAAATGTCCTTTTCTAACAGGGAGACAAAAAACTACCAGCAGCAGTCCTTAAACTTCAACTGATCCAGGGGTACTTAAGTCAGGAGGTGAAAGAACACAACAGAAAAATGAATTCTGGTCCCTTTCAGGTAAGACAAATCAAACTGTGCAATTCCTGACCATTAACTTATAAGCATCAGCTCAAACACGCTGACATTTCTTGTTCCAAGTGTTTTTATGCTAAATAGAAGAAAAAAAACCCACACCTCACCTCCCAAAAGCTAAAGCTTGCCTCACATTAATGATTACACAGAGTTCTGGGATCTGTGTGCCACCAAGGTCACTACTGCTAACAGGTAACCTGATCTCTAAACTCATCAAGACGAGTTACCTGATGACAAAAATCAAAGAGGGCAGGGATGCCATTCAGAGAGACCTGGAGAGGTGGGCACAAACCAACCTCAGGAGCTTCAACAAGACCAAGGGCAAGGTCCTGCAGCTGGGTGGAGGCAATGCCAAGCACAAATGCAGGCTGGGCAGGGAGTGGCTGCAGAGCAGCCCTGAGGAGAGGGACTTGGGGGTGCTGCTGGATGAGAAGCTCAACAGGAGCCAGCAGTGTGCACTTGCAGCCCAGAAAGCCAAGCAGAGCCTGGGCTGCAGCAGGAGCAGTGTGGCCAGCAGGGCCAGGGAGGTGATTCTCCCCCTCTACTCTGCTCTGCTGAGACCCCACCTGGAGTACTGCATCCAGTTCTGGAGCCCCCAATGCAAGAGGGATGAGGAGATGCTGGAGTGTGTCCAGAGAAGGGCCAGGAAGATGCTCAGAGGGCTGAAGCAGCTCTGCTATGAGGGCAGACTGAAGGAGTTGGAGGCAGACTGGAGAAGAGGAGGCTCCCAGGCGACCTTATTGTGGCCTTCCAGGATCTGAAAGGGGCCTCCAGAAAAGCTGGGGAGGGACTTTTTAGACTGTCAGGGAGTGCCAGGACTAGGGAGAATGGAGCAAACCTGGAGGTGAGGAGACTGAGACTGGAGGTGAGGAGGAAGTTGTTGAGCATGAGAGTGGTGAGAGGCTGGAATGGGTTGCCCAGGGAGGTGGTTGAGGCCCCATGGCTGGAGGTGTTTAAGGCCAGGTTGGATGAGGCTGTGGGCAGCCTGCTCTAGGGTAGGTTGTCCCTGGGCACGGCAGGGGAGTTGCAACTGGCTGATCCTTGTGGTCCCTTCCAACCCTGACTGATTCTGGGATTCCAAGTCTTTATCTGAAGCAAGGTGCAGGTATAGGGCTGGGTGTCCCTGGGCATGGCAGGGGGGTTGGAACTGGCTGATCCTTGTGGTCCCTTCCAACCCTGCCTGATTCTCTGATTCTATGCTCAAACATGCTGACATTTCTAGTGTCATGTTTTTTATGCTAAACGAAAAAAACCACACCTCACCTGCCAAAAGCTAAAGCTTGGCTCACATTAATGATTACACAGAATTGTGGGATCCTTGTGTTACCAAGGTCACTACTGCTAACAGGTAACCTGAGCTCTAAACTCTTCAGGAGAAGTCATCTGATGACAAAAAAAATTATCCTTTCCATGTTGCACAATCAGCAAGTGGCTATCTTGTATTTGTCAAGAAGATGTTTCAGAACAAGTCAAGCTCAGTCCTGTCCCCTCCTCCCATAAATAGATTCATGGAATGGTTTAGGTTGGAAAGGACCTTGAAGATCACTTAGTTCCAACCCTCCTGCCACTTTCCACTAGATCAGGTTGCTCCAGGCTTCATCCAACCTGGCCTTGAACCACCTCCAGGGAGGGGTCATCCACAACCTCCCTGAGCAGCCTGTTCCACTCTCATCACCCTCAATAAGGAATTTCTTTTTTACCTCCAACCTAAATCTGCCCTTCTCAAGTTTCAATCAATTCCCTCTCATCCTATCACTGCAAGCCCTTGTAAAAAGTTCCTCTCCACCTCTCTTGTAGTCCCCTTAAAGTTGTAGAAGGCTCCCCAGAGCCTCTTTTTCTCCAGGTAGAACAGCCTCAACTCTCTCAGCCTGCTGTCATAGCAGAGGTTCACCATCCCTCTGATCATCATCTTGGCCCTCCTCTGGACCTGCTCCAGCTGCTCCATCTCGTGTTGGGGAGCTGGACACAGTATTCCAAGTAATGTCTCACCAGACCAGAGCAGAGGGGCAGAACCATCTCTCTTAGCCTGCTGGCCACACTTCTTTTGGTGCCCCTGGCCTGTCAGGTTGCAAGTGCCCACTGCTGGCTCATGTTCAGCTTCTTATCCACCAGCACCTCCGAGTCCTCCTGTGCAGAGCTGCTCTCAATCTCCTCATCCCCCAGCCTGGATTGATATCTAGGATTGCCCCAGCCTAGGTGCACGACCTTGCAGTTAGCCTTTTTGAACCTCATGAGAGTCTCCACAGCCTGCCCAGGTCCCTCCAGATGCCATCCCACCCTTCGGTTTTGATAACAGCACCACTCAGCTCAGCCTCATCTGCAAACTTGCTGAGGGTGCCCTCACTCTCACTGTCTGTTATCATGGAAGATACTGAACAGCACTGGTCCCAGTACAGACCAATGAGGGACCTCACTTGTCACCCATCTCCATCTGGACATGAAACCACTGACTGCTACCTTTTGTCTGTAATCATGTAACCAATCCCTTTTCCAGTGAAGAGTCCACCCAACAAATCCTTCTCTCTCCAGTTTATCTTGGGTGATTTGGATCACAGTAGCATGACAAAGTGCACAGAAGTCTGAGTTCTCAGAGAGAGATGAGCAGGCTGAAAAGAAGGATCTGGGGTAAGATGAAGAGCAGTTGTTCAAACACTTACAATGGCTCCAACAAATGGCATCTTCCTCAGGAGTTTGAAGAACTGTTTTTTACTTCGAGACATTAAACCTGAAAGACAAAAGCCAACAATTAACTGAAGGGAAAAACAAACCCAAATAATTAACTTGGAGCAGAATGCTTCTGATACAGCCCATAATGAAATGAGGGTAGTCTCTTCTCATGATATGGATGGGGCAAGACTCTTTGCAGTGGTGCCCAGTGACAGGACAAGGAGCACAAACTGGAACCAAGGAGGTTCTGTGTGAACAGGAGGAAAAAAAATCTTTTGCTATGAGAGTGCTGAAGCTCTGGAGCAGGCTGCCCAGAGAGGTTGTGGACACTTCTTCTCTGGAAGGATCCCAAACCTACTTGGGCATTGTGATCTTGGGCCATCCACTGTGGGTGACATTGTTTTAGCAGGAAGAGTTGGACTAAATGATCTCCAGAGGTCACTTCCAACCTCAAACATGATGGGATTCTGTGATACAGGCTCAGTATTTCTGATCCAAGTGGCCAAGGATACATGGTGAGACATGAAAGTGTTGAAGACAATGTCCAGAAGCAAGCCCTGCTACAGAAACATTGAGTTCAGAACAGCAGCCAAAGGAATCAATAATTTGATTTGTTTTCTTAGAATCATAGAATCTAAGACTGGTTTGGGTTGGAAGGGATCTATAAAGGTCACTTGGTCCTGCAGCTATAGCAGGCTGATCCCTGATCTGGAAAGTTTCCGAGTTTGAGGCTTCCACCACCTCTCTCTGGGCAGCCTAGGCCTAAAAAGCATTTTCCTTCTGTCTAGTTTCAATCTCCCTCTCTTAGTTTCAAACCATCAGCCCTTGTCCTGTCACATGAGACCCTGCTCAAAAGTCTGCCCCCACCTTTTTTATCAGCCCCTCTAAGCACTGAAAGGCCACCAGAAGGTCTTCCTGGAGCCTTCCCTTCTCCAGGCTGGACAAGCCCAACTCTCCCAGCCTGGCCTCACAGCAGAGGGCTTCCAGCCTTCCTATCATTGTTGTGGCCTCCTCTGACCCTGCTCCAACAGGTCCATGTTTCTGCTGTGCTGAGGACTCCAGAGCTGATCCCAGCACTGCAGGTGGGGTCTCAGCAGAGCAGAGAAGCAGAATCCTCTCCCTCCTCCCACTGCCCACACTGCTGGGGTCAGCCCAGGATACAGCTGGCTCTGGCCTGTGAGTCAGCTTAAGTCCAGTTCTTCACCCACCACTTCTTCTCACAAAGGATTTTACAGCAGAGGTTTCAGGAACTGCTAAGGGTAAGGATTCTAGCCAAAAAGGAAAAGAGTTTTTGAACTTATCTGCTGCCTCTTCAAAGCAGCACAGCACTACAAGATGAAATCAGTCAGCAGTACTACAGAAGCTCCCACACCCAAGCAGGAAATGGTTCAGCCATAAGGTGAGGAGGATTCAGCCTGTGTGTGACCATTCAACACAGGAAATGTGTGATGCAACAGGAGGGGACAGAAGGAAGGGTAGAAACTCCACCACAGCCCAAATACTGAGGGAAGCCACTGATGACAAACACTGGAAAACTCCAGAGGTAGCTGTGATGGCAGGAAGGAAAGCAGGGTGACACAGGTTCTTCACAGCCTTTTGAGTCCAACAGGCATTTCAGTGCAGCACCAGCAGCTACACGACCCTTACACCAAGGAATAACTATCCAAACTTGAAGCCCTGAACAACCTGGTCTAATGGGAGTTGTCCCTGTCCATGGCAGAAAGGTTGGAACTGGATGATTTTTAAAGTCCAACCCAAACCATTGCTGTCTACAACTCCCTGAAGGGAGGCTGTAGCCAGGTGAGGTTGGTCTTTTCTCCCAGGCAACCAGCAACAGAAGAAGGAGACACAGTCTCAAGTTGTGCCAGGGGAGGTCTAGGCTGGATGTTAGGAGCTGGATCTTGCCAGAGAGAGTGATTGTGGGGCCAGAAGGTCGAGAGACATGATTCTACTCATCTACTGTGCTCTGGTCAGATCCCAACTGGAGTACTACATCCAGTTCTGGAGCCCCCATTACAAGAAGGATATGGAGATGATGGAATGTATCCAGAGAAGGGCCACTGGGTTGACCAGAGGGCTGGAGCAGCTCTGCTGTGAGGACAGACTGAGGGAGTTGGGACTGTCCAGTCTGGAGAAGAGGAGGCTGTGAGGTGACCTTCTTGTGGCCTTCCAAGATCTGAAGGGGGCCTCCAAAAAAGCTGAGGAGGGAATTTTCAGGATATCAGAGAGTGACAGAACTAGAGGAAATGGAGCAAAGCTGGAGGTGGGTAGGTTCAGCCTGACTGAGGAGGAAGTTCTTCACCATGAGAGTGGTGAGACCCTGGAATGGGTTGCCCAGGGAGGTGGTTGAGGCCCCATGGCTGGAGGTGTTTAAGGCCAGGCTGGATGAGGCTGTGGGCAGTCTGCTCTAGGGTAGGGTGTCCCTGGCCATGGCAGGTGGGGTGGAACTGGCTGATCCTTGTGGTCCCTTCCAACCCTGACTGATTCTGGGACTGGCATTGGAATGGGCTGCCCATGGAGGTGGTGGAGTCTCCACCCCTGGAGGTGTTGCAGAAAAGCCTGGCTGAGGCACTTAGTGCCATGGTCTGGTTGGTTGGACAGGGATGGGTGATAGGTTTGACTGGATGAGCTTGGAGGTCTCTTCCAATCTGCTTGATCCTGCCATTCAGTGAATCCAGGAATTTAAAAAGCAACCCTTTTAGGACTTTCCCATTTCATCTACATTTCTCACCAACTTCACATATTCTTTGAGCAGCTACCCAAGGCCAGCAACTACAATTTGGCACACACTGCAGCAAACACTCAGCAATTCTCTAACAATAACATTTCCATTGCACGTTTCAGAGCTCAGATCAGTTCATTAGCAACCTCCCAACAGTGAGAGGAGACTGCAAACTCCTGCAGTATTTAATCTAATCAGAGAACAGATCATCAATACTTCATGAAAATATATAGTGCAACAGGACAAGCAGTAGCCAAGAATGGGAGATAACTCTCAACTTGAAGAAAAGCTCTGTACCATTTTGTTCCTTCTATAGAAGCTGATAGAGCTGAAGGCTGTGCAGCCATCCAGAGAGACCTGGACAGACTGAGAGCTGGGCACAGAGGAACCAGATGAAGTTCAACAAGGACATGTGAAGAGTCCTGCATCTGGGGAGGAATAATAAACTTCACCAGTACAGGCTGGGAGGTGATCTGCTGGAGAGCAGCCCTGTGGAGAGGGACCTGGGGGTCCTGGTGGATAACATCCATGGCACAGCAATGTGCCCTTGTGGCCAAGAAGGCCAATGGGGTCCTGGGGTGTATTAGGAAGAGTGTGTCCAGCAGAGCAAGGGAGGTTCTCCTCCCCCTCTACTGTGCCCTGCTGAGACCTCATCTTGAATACTGTGTTCAGTTTTGGGCTCCCCAGTTGAAGAGGGACAGGGAGCTGCTGGAGAGAGTCCAGCAGAGGGCTATGAGGATGATGAGGGGACTGGAGGTCACTGCCTTATGCAGAGAGGCTGAGGGCCCTGGAGAAGAGAAGCCTCAGACAGGATTTAATAAATGTTTATAAGTACCTGAGGGCTGGCCAGGAGAGGGGGGACAGGCTCTGCTCACTGCTCCCTGGGATAGGACAAGGAGCAATGGGTGTAAGCTGCAGCACAGGAGGTTCTGCCTCAACACAAGGGGGAAGTTCTTTACTGTAAGGTCACAGAGCACTGGCACAGACTCCCCACAGAGGTTGTGGGGTGTCCTTCTCTGGAGCCTTTCAAGGCCTGTCTGGATGTGTTCCTCTGTGCTGTGTTACATAGTATTGTCCTGCTCTGGCAGGGGGGTTGGACTGGATGATCCCCTTGGGTCCCTTCCAACCCCTAACATCCTGTGAGCCTGTGATAGAAGGAGGTTGTTCAACCTGGAGGGAGGCTGAGGGAAGCCCTTCTGGCTCTCTAGACCTCCCTGAAAGGAGGCTGGAATCAGGTGGGGGTCAGGCTTTTCTCACAAGGAACAAGTTGCACCAGGGGAGGGTTAGGTTGGACATTAAGAATAATTTCCTCCCTAGAAGGTCTGTCAGTCACAGCCTGGCTCAGGCTGCCCAGGGCAATAGTGGAGGCCCCATCCCTGGGGGGGATTTCAAACCATGTAAATGCGATGCTGAGGGACATGATTTAGCAGCAGACTTGGTAGTGCTGAGTCCACAGTTGCACTTGATGACCTTGAAGGCCTTTCCCAGTCAGAGTAATTCTATGATAGATGTTCCCATTATTCAGCTACTCTCAGCTTCAAAAAGGAAAAAAGCTGGTTGAGGAACAGAGAGGCACAGAAGTAAATATCAAACTTTAAAACTTGACCAAAGAGCCACCAGAGTGGACTTGAGGGGCCTTGAAGTACCTGAAGCATGGCCCCATTCCAGCGTGGGAAGTACCTCAGCTGCAGTGCTGCATCCAACTCTGGTGCCCTCAACACAGGAAGGACATGGACCTGATGGAGCAGGTCCAAAGGAGGGTCACAAAGATGCCTGGGAGGCTGGAGCACCTCTGCTATGAGGACAAGCTGAGGGAGCTAAGATTGTTCAACCTGGAGAAGAGAAAGCTCCAGGGAGACCTAACAGCAGAAGGGGGCTACAAGAAGGCTGCAGAGGGACTGTTTACAAAGGCCAGCAAGACAAGGCAAAATGGTTTGAAATTAGAGAAGAGGAGATTTAGATTGAATGTTAGGAACAAGTTTTTTACAGTGAGAGTGGTGGAACACTGCCACAGGTTGCCCAGTTGAGGCCCCATCCCTGGAGATATTCAAGGTCAGGTTTGACAAAGCTCTGAGCAACCTCATCTAGTGGAAGATCTGGAGGGGAGTTGGAGTAGATGACCTTTGGAAGTTACTTTGAACCCAAACCATTCTAGGTCCTCCTCTGAAGGCAGAGTGGTTATCTCTGACCATTACACATCCAGAGAAAACTGCAGGTTCATCAAAACAGATCCCACTGAAGAGCTGTGAGTATCAGAAATCACTCCAAACAGGAAGGAGGAAAAAAAACCCCACATGCCAGCACCACATGCAATTATCTAGAACATGCTGAGGGTGAAATATGCCTCCAACCTCAAATCAAAACCACATCTCCTCCCCTCAGCAGGAAGGGAAATAATCAAGAGCTATCCAGACACTTTGCTAGGGTGACTAAGTCCCCAGGAAGCCAGCTCTCAGAGAGACCAATTTCCCCAGGTTTTGAGCAAGAGGAGAGCATTGCGACAAGCAAATGACTTAGCCAAAAGCAAAAGGGAGAGGACAGGATGGGAAGGAGATGAAGGCACATTCCAGGCTGGCCTACCACACCCTCAGAAGGAATAGGCAGGGTCTCATTGATCAGACAGGCCTTGATTTGGAGGAGGGCTTTGTTAATACAGAGTTTGAGGAGGGCAGATTTAGAGCTGGATGTTAGGAATTATTTACTGAGGGGGTGGAGAGACACTGGCACAGGTTGCCCAGGGAGGCTGTGGATGCCCCTTCCCTGGAGGTGTTCAAGGCCAGGCTGGATGAGGCCTTAAGCGACCTGGTCTAGTGGAAGGTGTCCCTGCTAATGCCAGGGTGGTTGGAACCTTTAAGGTCCATTCCAACCCAAACCACTCTATGAATCTATGAACTAGAAGATCTTCAAGGTCCCTTCCAACCCAAATGAACTAGAATCATAGAATCAACCAGGTTAGAAGAGACCTCCAAGATCATCCAGACCAAACTATTATCCATCCCTGTCCAGTCAACCAGACCATAGCACTAAGTGCCTCATCCAGGCTTGGCTTCAACACCTCCAGGGATGGCGACTCCACCACCTCCCTGGGCAGCCCATTCCAATGCCAATCACTCTCTCTGACAACAACTTCCTCCTAACATCCAGCCTAGACCTCCCCTGCCACAACTTCAGACTCTGTCCCCTTCTTCAGTTGCTGCTTGCCTGGCAGAAGAGACCAACCCCACCTGGCTACAGCTTCCCTTCAGGGAGCTGCAGACAGCAATGAGGTCAGCCCTGAGCCTTCTCTTCTGCAGGCCAAACACCCCCAGCTCCCTCAGCCTCTCCTCACAGGGCTGTGCTCCAGGCCCCTCACCAGCTTCCTAGCCCTTATCTGGACACCTTCCAGTCCCTCAACATCTCTCTTGAATTGAGCAGCCCAGAACTGGACACAGCACTCAAGGTGTAGCCTGACCTGTGTGGAGATGATGATCCTCAAGGTCTCTTCCATCCCAAAACACTCTATGAATACTGGTTGGCAGCTGAAAAATTCTGCTTACTAAGTGTTTGTCCTTCTTTCATCCACTGTTGAGGACTCTGCCCCCTTTGAATATAAGACCCTCCCACTTGATTTCAAATACTTACTCTCAGACTGGAAGAGGAAGCCATGCAGCCAGACACTTAGAAGTGTAAAAGAAAAAGTCAGCCCAATCAGTTGCCAGGGTTCAAGTCCATCACACAAGGTATTCACAAATCTCGTTGCTTTCTCCCAGTACATCTGGAGGACTTCCTTGTATGAAATAATGGCATCCTGTGCAAAGGAGAAGCATAGGGAGAGAAGTTCAAGTGCATACTAATAAGGCATCAAAAGATCCGTGAGTTTACTGCTTAATAAAAAGATGCTTTTCAGCATGCAGACCTCATGCTTTCCTCAGTCCCTCACAGAGAACTAGTAGGAAATAATTATCATTCACTTCCACTCAAAAGTCTGCAGAAAATAAACATCTTGAGAGGCTTCAAACATCCAGAGACTAGTGCCAAGAGCTGCTATAGAATCATTAAGGATGGAAAAGACCTTCTAAGATCGAGTACAACCATAACCCAACTACTGTGGCCACTACACTGTATCCTGAAGCACCACATATACACACTTAGAATCAGAGAGTCAATCAGGCTTGGAAGGGACAACAAGGATCAGCAAGTTCCAAGCCCCATGTCATGGGCAGGGACACCCTACCCTAGAGCAGGCTGCACACAGCCTCAGCCAGCCTGGCCTGAAACACCTCCAGCCATGGGGCCTCAAACACCTCCCTGGGAAACCCAGTCCAGCCTCTCACCACTCTCATGCTCAACAACTTCCTCCTCACAGCCAGCCTCAATCTCCCCACCTCCAGCTTTGCTCCTTGGCCCCTAGTCCTGGCACTACCTGATAGCCTAAAAAGTCCCTCCCCAGCTTCTTTAGAGGCCCCCTTCAGATCCTGGAAGGCCACAAGAAGGTCACCTGGGAGCCTCCTCTTCTCCACACTCAACAGCCCCAACTCTTTCAGTCTGTCCTCACAGCAGAGCTGCTCCAGCCCTCTCAGCATCCTCCTGGCCCTTCTCTGGGCACACTCCAGCATCTCCACATCCCTCTTGCAATGGGGGCTCCAGAACTGGATGCAGTATTCCAGGTGGAGTCTCAGCAGAGCACAGCAGAAGGGGAGAATCACCTCCCTCCACCTGCTGGCCACACTTCTCCTGCTGCAGCCCAGGCTCTGCTTGGCTTTCTGGGCTGCAAGTGCACACTGCTGGCTCCTGTTGAGCTTCTCCTCCAGCAGCACCCCCAAGTCCCTCTCCTCAGGGCTGCTCTCCAGCCACTCCCTGCCCAGCCTGCATTTGTGCTTGGCATTGGCTCCACCCAGCTGCAGGACCTTGCCCTTGGTCTTTTTGAAGCTCCTGTGATTGGCTTGTGCCCACCTCTGCAGCCTGTGCAGGTCCCTCTGGATGGATCTCTGCCCTCCAGTCTGTCTGCTGCACCACACAGCTTGAACAGCTCCGGGGATGGTGACTCCACCACCTCCCTGGGCAGCCTGTTCCAATGCTTGACCACTCTTACAACAAATAAATTGTTCCTAATGTCCAATCTAAAACTTCTCTGGCACAACTTAAACCCATCTCTTCTCATCTTATCACTCATTACTTGGGAGAAGCGACCAACATCGACCTCACTTCAACCTCCTTTCAGATAGTTGCAGAGAGCCATAAGGACTCCCCTCAGCCTCCTCTTCTCAGGCTAAACAGCGCCAGCTTCTCCTTGTACAACATGCCCTCCAAACCCTTCAGCAGTGTCATTCCTCCTCTCTGGAAAAGGTTCAGTCCAAGAACTCCTCATCAGATCTTACCATAGCCCAAGAGAATCAACTGTGTTAATATTTTTTCCCCCAAAGAGTTACTAGACCAAACTACTCCACTGCACCCATCAAAAAGGAGCCACCACTCATCAGGTACCACCAAGGGAGGTCTATTAAGTAGCTAGGACTGGACTTTTCAAGAAGATGCAAGTACTCAAGAAGCTCCTTAAGTTAGGATGTAATTAGCAGGTTCTTTTCAAAGGGAGGAAATACGGAAACACTGCTGCTGCCAAAGGGGAAAAAAAACAAAACCTGTGATGCAACAACAATTATGCAGTCAAACCAGCAATTAGTGTCAGGACAGAGCCTAATCAATAGCTTCAAAACATATCTCATCAACCATCTCAGAACAACAGGATGTATGCTGAGAAAAAAGACATTTACCCCCCCAGAACCAGAAGTCTTCAGTGCAATTCTCTGGAAGAAAAGTTCTAGAGATAAAAGGAACCCAAAGGTAACTTCTTTGGTGTGAGGGTGCTGCAGCCCTGGAGCAGGCTGCCCAGATAGGTTGTGAAGTCTCCATCTCTGGAGATATTCCAAATCCTCCTGGCCATTGTGATGCTGGGCAAGCTGCTGTGAGTGACCTTGCTTTAGCAAGGGGGTTGGACTAGACAATTCTCAGAGGCCCTTTCCAACCCCACCACGCTGGGATTCCATGTGATTCTCCACACCTTGTTTGGAGCTATGACCACCTATCAGTATTTAAGGGCTGCAGGGTATCAGACAAAAGCTTGTACATTTCACCACACTTCTTTTAACACTTCTTCAGCTGTGCCCACAGTGACATTGCAAACCCTTCACCTCTTTTAACCTACTGTCTAGTTCAGCCTAGTTTTGCTGGGGGAGAACCTCCACCAGCTTCAGCCTTAGAATCCACATCCACATAGAATCAACCAGGTTGGAAGAGACCTCCAAGATCATCCAGTCCAACCTATCACCCAGCCCTATCCAATCAACCAGACCATGGCACTGAGTGCCTCATCCAGTCTTTTCTTGAAGACCCCCAGGGACGGTGCCTCCACCACCTCCCTGGGCAGCCCATTCCAATGGGAAATCACTCTCTCTGGGAAGAACTTCTTCCTAATATCCAGCCTATACCTACCCTGGCACAACTTGAGACTGTGTCCCCTTGTTCTATTGCTGGTTGCCTGGGAGAAGAGGCCACCCAGGCCTTCCAACAAGAGAGAAACTACACAGAGCCACTGAAAAGGTTTGTTAATAAACCTTGGAAAGAAGAGAGCCTTGATACCTACACTGTTGTACCGTGGAAGTTAGTGACTTGCAAAGAGACAGAAACTAACCACTGAAACAGAAGTCACTGAAACATTCCTTCTGTCATTGAATGGTGGCTGGACAGGACTTCTGGAGATCATTCAGTCCAATCTCCCCTTGCTAAAGTAGAGTCACCCACAGCAGGTTGGCCAGGATCACAATGTCCAGGTGGGTTTAGAATCTCTCCAGAGAAGGAGACTCCACAACCTCTCTGGGCAGCCTGCTCCAGGGTTCCAGCACCCTCACACCCAAGAAGTTTCACCTCCTGTTCAGATAGAACCTCCTGGCTTCCAGTTTGTGTCCTTTGTCCTGTCACTGGGAACACTGAAAAGAGTCTAGACCTCATCCCCGCATGACGAGGACTGCAAGGGACCTCTGGAGATCATCCAATCCCCCTGCTAAAGCAGGGTCAACCACAGCAGCTTGCCCAGCATCACAATGTCTGGGTGAGGTTGGAAGCTTTCACACCTTGCATTCAATTGTAAAGAACCCTCAAAGATCATCTTGCCTAACGCCACTGCAGTGAGCAGGGACACCTCCAACTAGATCAGGGTAACATCAAGTCTGAGAAGGAGATTCCACAACCCCTCTGGAAGGCCTGCTCCAGAGCTCTGGCACCCTCACATCAAAGAAGTTTCTCCTGTTCAGATGGAATCTCCTGGCTTCCAGTTTGCATCCCTTGTCCTGTCACTGGGCACCACTGAAAAGAGTCTGGCCCCCTCTTTTTGTCCCTAAGCTTTTTTACCTCTTGATGAGCATTGCTCAGATCCCCTCTCAGGCTGCTCTTCTCCAGGCAAAACAGCCCCAGGGCTCTCAGCCTTTCCTCTTCACCGAGATGCTCCAGACCCCTCAGCAACTTCATACCCTTCCACCAGGCTCTCTCCAGTAGTTCCCTGTCTCTCTTGAACTGGAGACCCCAGAACTGAAAAGAGTCTAGACTTCATCCCAGCATGACGAGGACTGCAAGGGACCTCTGGAGATCGTCCAATCCCCCTGCTAAAGCAGGGTCAACCACAGCAGCTTGCCCAGCATCACAATGTCTGGGTGGGGTTGGAAGCTTTCACATCTTGCATTCAATTGTAAAGAGCCCTCAAAGATCATCTTGCCTAACGCCACTGCAGTGAGCAGGGACATCTCCAACTAGATCAGGATAACATCAAGTCTGAGAAGGAGATTCCACAACCCTTCTGGAAGGTCTGCTCCAGAGCTCTGGCACCCTCACATCAAAGAAGTTTCTCCTTTTCAGATGGAATCTCCTGGCTTCCAGTTTGCATCCCTTGTCCTGTCACTGGGCACCACTGAAAAGAGTCTGGCCCCCTCTTTTTGTCCTTAAGCCTTTTTACCTCTTGATGAACATCGCTCAGATCCCCTCTCAGGCTGCTCTTCTCCAGGCAAAACAGCCCCAGGGCTCTCAGCCTTTCCTCTTCACCGAGATGCTCCAGACCCCTCAGCAACTTCATAGCCTTCCACTAGGCTCTCTCCAGTAGTTCCCTGTCTCTCTTGAACTGGAGACCCCAGAACTGGACCTCACTTGTAGATCAAGGTAACAACAGATTTAGCATTTCATTATTTTAGGTCGTTCCAGCACAATCAGAGAGGTTTCAAACAGAGTGAAAAAAAAAAGTCAAATCCTTCCAAATAATTCAATGGAGGAAGGCAACAGGAGTCCTTACCAAACCCAACACTAATGAATATTCAGTACTTGCAGTGAAATGCACATCCTATGAGAGGGTTTAACAATATTTATGCAACTCAAATATAAAGCAAAAACCAAAAATTCCATCAAAAGAAGTGTCAACCCAAAGAGGACATAGGCCAAACCTCAGGGCAGGCTGAAGTGATATCAACTTGAACTGCATCCAGTTTTGGTGCCTCTAGCATAAGAGGGACATGAATCCAGAGAGGGCCACGAGGGTGACCAGAGGGCTGGAGAACTTCCCCTATGAGGACAGGCTGAGAGAGTTGGGGTTGGTCAGCCTAGTAAAGAGAAGGCTTCAGGGAAACCTTACAGCAGCCTTCCAGTACCTGAAGGGGGTTACAAGAAAGCTGAAGGAGGACTTCATACAAAGGTTTGTGGTGACAGGATGAGAGGGGATGGACTGAAGCTTGAGGAGAGCAGATTTTTAAGTGGAGATTGGAAGGAAATTATTTACAGTGAGGGTGATGAAACACTGGCACAGGTTGCCAAGGGAGGCTGTGGATGCTTCCTCCCTGGAGATGTTCAAAGCCAGGTAAGATGAGGCCCTGAGTGACCTGCTCTAGCAGAAAGTGTCCCTGCTCATGGCAGGGTGGTTGGAATTAGATCATCTTCAAGGTCACTTCCAACCCAATCCATTCTACAAATCCACAAATCCCAGGTCTCCTCATAAAGAGCAGTGCTCATCTCCAAGAAGCCAAATGAGCATCCACCTGTTTGGCAAAGGGCAATGTAAAAATGCTCCAGCCTCAAACTCAAGGCAACCACATAAACCACAGCAGTCAGGCCATCTCCCAGCTAAAACTTGCTCCTCCAAACCAGGCACCACAAAGCTAACTTAACCCTGGAATTCAAGGGAAGAGCTTTTTCAACTAACCAAAGGTGGTACTTCAGTTTCTTCCAGTTTGCACAACCTTTTCTGAATCCCTGGAACAAAACAGTGTTTAATCAACAACAACAACTAGCACCCAGCCCTCTACAATCAACCAGACCATGGCACTAAGTGTCTCATCCAGGCTTTGCTTCAACACCTCCAGGCACAGCAACTCCACCACCTCCCTGGGCAGCCCATTCCAATGCCAATCACTCTCTCTGACAACAACTTCCTCCTAACATCCACCCTAGACCTCCCCCAGCACAACTTGAGACTCTGTCCCCTTCTTCTCTTGCTGCTTGCTTGGCAGAAGAGACCAACCCCACCTGGACACAGCCTCCCTTCAGGGAGCTGCAGACAGCAATGAGGTCAGCCCTGAGCCTCCTCTTCTCCAGGCCAAACACCCCCAGCTCCCTCCTCATAGGGTTTGTGTTCCAGGCCTTTCACCAGCTTTGTCACCTTCTCTGGATCTAGTGGAGGATGTTCCTGCTGACTGCAGGAGCATTGGACTAGGTGACCTTTGGAGGTCCCTTGCAACTCCAACGATTCTATGATTGCCTGGATATCATCCAGTTCTGGAATTGCACTTAAAAAGACAGAGACAAAGCCATTAATGTGGCCATGTCTTAACAGCTGCTTTCAATTAATGGCAAGAAAATGCTGCAGCAACAAATATCAAGAGGATTGTGCTGGTTTTATTTCCTTCCCTGAGGATGGAGAATATTGTAGCCATCAGCCCACGATCAGACCAGAACATGACCTTCTACACAAAAGTCACTTCAATCAATAGTCAAGATAAAACAAAACAAATCTGGCAAGAGATTTATCTCACTCTTGGACAGAAGACCCTCACTGTCTGCACATTTTGTTGCCAAATCAGGTATTAGGAAGAAATTCTTTGTTGTAAGGGGTGAGATCTTGGCCTAAGTCACCCCTAGAGGTTGTAGATGCCTCATTCTGGAATTTCTTCCAGCTCAGGTCAGGCTGCAAGAGTCTGCTCTAGTTGCAGATGTCCCTGCTAACTGCAGAAGGGTTGGACTAGATGACTTCTAAGGTCCCTCCAAACCAAAGCAGTCAGTGCTTTTATGAACTCACACACTCCCCACTGAAAACATTATGTTCTGCAGCACAAGGAATCTCCACTAGGGTGGGGACTAAGGGGACACAGTCTCAAGTTGTGCCACAGGAAGTCTAGGCTAGATGTTAGGAGGAAGTTCTTCACACAGTGATTGGCATTGGAATGGGCTGCCCAGGGAGGTGGTGGAGTTGCTGTGCCTGGAGGTGTTGAAGCAAAGCTTGGCTGAGGCACTTAGTGCCATGGTCTGGTTGATTGGACAGGGCTGGGTGCTAGGTTGGACTGGATGAGCTTGGAGGTCTCTTCCAACCCGCTTGATTCTATGATTCTTTCCAGGCTCAGCTCATTTAACTTGACAAAACTTATATCCTAGCACTGGGATAAGTAAACCCACCAGCCTGGACCTCCTGTTCTCTCTTTTCCAAAAGCCCATCAAGCCACTGCTCTGGTCAGTAAATTTAGGCTGCCCAGCTCTGAACTTTAAGTGATCTCAAGCAAGGATGGGACATCTACAAGGGCATGACACCACAGTAACCTCCAGCATGCTGCTGCAATGAAGCATGTTCTCAGCCACATTACCAGTCCAGTGCATATTTCACCTGGCCAGAAGCTCACACCCCAGCACTGAGAGATGGTAACTCAATGGCATGTCCAAGCTTTGAGCAAACAAGAGGATGTTAATGCTAAGACATTGCAGAATTTCTTTCCCTTTCTTACTTAAAAAAACCCACTGAGATCATTCCACAGAGAATACCAGCACAGTGAGGGTTGGAAGAGACCACCTAGTCCAACCTCCTTGCTAAAGTAGGGTCTCCTTCAGCAGGTTGCCCAGGATCACAATGACCAATTTGGTTTGGAATATCTTCAGAGCAGGAGACTCCACAACCTCTCCCTGCAGCCTGCTCCAGGGCTCTAGCACCTTCATACCAAAGAATTTTTTCCTTATGTTCAGATGGAACCTTCCAGTTTGTGTCCATTGCCCCTTGTCCTGTTGCCACTTAATATAGCTTGGCCTCATCCTCTTGCTCTCCATCCTTTAGGTATCAATCATTGTTGATCAGATTCCCCCTCAGGCCGCTCTTCTCCAGGCTAAACAGGTGCAAGGCTCTCAGCCTTTCCTCCTCAGAGATCATAGAATCAGAATCAAGCAGGTTGGAAGAGATCATTCAGTCCAACCTATCATTCAGCCCTGTCCAACCAAACCATGGCAGTAAGTGCCTCAGCCAGGCTTTGCTTGAACATCTCCATGATAGCAACTCCACCACCTCCCTGGGCAGCCCATTCCAATGCCAATCACTCTCTCTGACAACAACTTCCTCCTAACATCCAACCTAGGCCTCCCCTGGTACAAGTTGAGACTGTATCCCCTTGTTGTGTTGCTGCTTGCCTGCCAGAAGAGACCAACCCCATCTGCCTACAGCCTCCCTTCAGGCAGTTGTAAGCAGCAATGAAGTCACCCCTGACCCTCCTCCTCTCTAAGCTAAACACCCCCAGCTCCCTCAGCCTCTCCATGCTCCAGTGCCCACAGAAGCTTCATAGCCTCTGCTGGACTCTCTCAAGCAGTTCTCTGACTCTCCTGAACTGGGGAGCCCAGAACTGGGCCCAGGACTGCAGATGCAGCATCACTAGGGCAGACAAGAGGGGGGAGCAGAATCTCCCTCAATCTGATGGCCACACTCTTCTTTATGCACCCAGATAGTTTGAAGAACTCTGTCTGACAGAGCAAAGGTTTCTCTGTATTTCTCACTTTCTCCTCTAGCCCTTTCATACTAAGAAAGGATTTGAAGGATGAGATTGATCAATTTAGGAGGCTGCTAAAAAAAGAAAGAGAAAACTGGCGTGGTAGATAAGGTAGCAATCACAGAATGGTTTGGGTTGGAAGAGACCTTAAAGTTGACCCAGCCCAGCCACACTCAGCGTTATTAAAACTCCTCTGCCTTAAAGTATCCAGGAAGGTATGAGACACCTTTACTTTTTGAATTACTAGCTTAATCCTAGAGTGCATTTAGAAGGCTGCATTTGAATGTTCCCTGGTTTTATTACAGCCAACAACAGGTGATTACAGCCTGACACCACTTCCTGATTTTACAGGGAGTCAGCAGGGGTAAAAAAGAGCCCATGTTCAGCCAAACCATTTCAAAGCCTTCCTCCACATCCCTGAAGAAGCTGCTCCTAACAGAGTGAAAAATAAAACCAGGTAGATTAGTCTCCTGTTTTTTTTTCTACCCAGCTTCAGTTAAAAGCAATTTGTCACAAGCCACAAGCTTTGCAGGACTACAGCATTCACTCACCCCTGCTATTACTGCTTCCCCAACTGGGGGAAAAATAACAGCAAAGTGGCCTGATTTGAAGCCTGTCTACAGGACAGAGACAGAATTTCATGCAAGGCAATAACCTGCTTATTTGTGAAGGCATCAAAAAAGAAAATGTTTCTATTTCCTTTACAGGAGAGTAGATAAATTGGGCTTATCTCTTTAAGAGAACCTTCTCCCTACAAAGCTTCACCAGACAGGATTATTTCAGAAGCAGTTTAAATGCCTGACTTATGAGCACACTAAAAAGCAAGGGAGGGGGAAAAAAATCCATTGGAGGATTGGGTTTTTAATTCTCAGAGCATTAAGACAGAGTCAGGTATCAGATAAAACACTAATTGCTATCATTAGGACTTGCAGTCTTCATTTGTACCAGTATTAATGTACTCAGCAATCCAAGCAGTTTACATCTTGAACTGGGAGTTCCACAGCTTAGGAATACATCTTTAGTAGTTAATTCCTGAAAGCCATTAGCTAGCTGAGCTGGTTCCAGGGATAGTGCTTATGGCACTACAAAAGAGGACAAATTAACTGCAGCAAAGCTCTTCTGTCCCAGATGATAGAAAAGGCAGGGGAGGGGGGAAATGCCAAAGCTAATGAGAGCACATTCTGCACTTTTGCCAGAACAGCATTTCCTCAGCTGTGAGTTTTAGGATTCAAACAAGCCCTACATAATAGAGAAATAGAAATGCAATGACAAACTGGAGGGCTTCATACTTTCATTCCAAGTGCCTCCTCTTTCTGCCACTGTAAAGTGGAAACCCCATTTAAGTTTTCCTGCGGGAAGAGCAGGAAAAAAGGGTTTGATCAACAGAATCTTTCCCTCCCCCAGAAGAGCATCTAAAGTGGTCTATAGAATAAAAGTTGCTTGTAAAAGCAAGCCTATTTTCATAGAATCCTAGAACTATTCATGTTGGAAAACACCTCTGAAATCAAGTCCAACCACTCACCTAGCACTCACAGTCTCACCACTACAGCTAAACTATGTCCCTCAGCACCACATGTTTGAGTCTTTTAAATACCTCCACAGATGTCCACTCCACCACCTCCCTGGGCAGCCTGTTCCAATGCCTGAGAGACACTTCTGAGAAGGAATTTTTCTTAATATCCAACCTGAACCTCCCTGGTACAAATTGAGGCCACTTCATCTTGCCCTGTCTGTCACTGCATGTGAGAAGACACTGCCCCCCACCTTGCCCAAACATCTTTGTTCATGATCTGGACCAAGAGATTGAGTCCAGTATCAGCAATTTTGCAGATGACACCAAGCTAGGAGCAGCTGTGGAACTGCTAGAGGGTAGGAGAGCCCTGCAGAGGGACCTTGCCTGGCTGGATGGGTAGGCAGAGGCCAGTGGGATGAGACTGAACAAGGCCAAGTGCAGGGTTCTGCACTTTGGCTGCAACAACCCCAAGCAGCACTACAGGCTGGGGACAGAGTGGCTGGAGAGCAGCCAGGCAGAAAGGGACCTGGGGGTGCTGGTAGAGAGTAGGTGAAGATGAGGCAGCAGTGTGCCCAGGTGGGCAGCAGAACCAATGGCATCCTGGCCTGGCTCAAGAAAAATGTGGCCAGTAGGACAAGGGAGGTTCTTCTGCCCCTGGACTCAGCACTGCTCAGGCCACACCTTGAGTGCTGTGTCCAGTTCTGGGCTCCTCAATTCAAGAGAGATGTTGAGGTACTGGAAGGTGTCCAGAGAAGGGCAAGGAAGCTGGTGAGGGCCTGGAGCACAGCCCTGTGAGGAGAGGCTGAGGGAGCTGGGGGTGTGCAGCCTGCAGAAGAGGAGGCTCAGGGCTGACCTCATTGCTGGCTACAGCTACCTGCAGGGAGGCTGTAGCCAGGTGGGGTTGGTCTCTTCTGCCAGGCAAGCAGCAACAGAACAAGGGGACACAGTCTCAAGTTGTGGCAGGGTAGGTCTAGGCTGGATGTCAGAAGGAAATTGTTGGCAGAGAGAGTGATTGGCATTGGAATGGGCTGCCCAGGGAGGTGGTGGAGTTGCCGTCCCTGGAGGTGTTGAAGCAAAGCCTGGATGAGGCACTTAGTGCCATGGTCTGGTTGACTGGACAGGGATGGATAATAGTTTGGACTGAATGAGCTTGGAGCTCTCTTCCAACCTGCTGGATTCTATGATTCTAGTTCATAGATACATAGAATGGTTTGGGTTGGAATGGACCTTAAATATTCCAACCACCCTGGCATTAGCAGGGACACCTTCCACTAGACCAGGTCGCTTAAGGCCTCATCCAACCTGACCTTGAACACCTCCAGGGAATGGGCATCCACAGCCTCCCTGGGCAACCTGTGCCAATGTCTCACTACCCTCACACTAAAGAATTCCTGACATCCAGTTCTAAATCTGCCCTCCTCAAACTCTGTATTAACAAAGCCCTCTTCCAGTCTGGCTGACTGGACAGGGCTGGGTGTTAGGTTGGACTGGATGAACTTGGAGGTCTCTTCCAACCTGGCAGATTCTGTGATTCTTTGAGCAGTTGTAGAGGGCAATGAGGTGCCCTCCCAGCCTCCTCTTCTGAGGACTAAACATCACCAGCTCCCTCAGACACTCCTTGTAGGATGTGTGCTCTAGATCCTTCACCAGCTTCACTGCCCTTCTATGGAGATGCTCCAGCACCTCAGTGCCCTTCTTTTAGCGAGGGGCCTAAAACTGAACATAGTTACAGTGCGAGTCTGAGGCTCACTGTGTCACTAAGAACTGCTAAAACCAAATCACATTCTCAGCTTTCACCTGGACCCATACATTTGCCTCAACCAGAGACCCTCTGACCACCCCATGGCCAAATGTTTATGTCTGCCATTTGTCTTTCCTGACTTCAGCAGAGCTGATGAAGGAGGGAGTATGTCATGCAACCTGGCACATAGGAAATCAATGCAGGAGGAGATTGCTCACAGCAGCTGCACCAGCTAGGTCAACCCTGATGAAAGCAACATGGGGAACACAGGTACTGCCACTGTAATTAAGGCCAATGCTCCTATGCAATGAGTCCCTCCCAGGAGGCAGCTTCCTGACTGAGAACAAACTACCCCAAACCAGCAGCATGCAGCAGCTTCCTTTATTTATTCTGCTCTTCAGAAGAAGGAAGACCTCAATTAGCCATGCCTTAACTAACAGCTTGCTGCCTGTACAAGCTCTGGCCACACCAGGCACATCTGCCCAGTGTAACCATCCAGCAGAACTGGCCTAGCCCTAGGTGAAGTACTGGACTTGCAGCCTTCAGCCAGTCAGCTTCCTACTAGAGAAGCAAGGAATAAGGATTGAGCAAGCTCGACCTCAGCCTCAGAAGGTGGTTGTTGCCACACGTGCCTGCAGCGTTTTGATTCGCACCCTAGCCATGAATCTGCTCCTTCTTGGTCCCTCCCTCCCACCCCCAGTGTCACAAATATCTTTACCTAAGCACCCAGCAGCAGAGAATATGTTAGTCAGCTCCTAATTACAGCCCAAGGTTTGGCCTGCCTGCTGACCCCTTTTGCCAAAGGATGAGGGCACACAGAGACAGCAGGACCTCTCTGAAAACAAGCATCATGAACCTTTAGATGTACGAAAGAACACCATGTTCAGGTCATGCTGATCTTACCTCAGCTTCCTGCCACCACCAGGTTCTCTGCTGCTGCATTTCTCTCCACTGCTGCCATACTGAATGCATTGTCTTTTTTTGGCCATATCTAGTGTCTATGAAATGAAGGTACACATAGAATCCCACCAGGCCTGAGAGTTCAAGGGGAGTGGCTACACTAATTATAGCTTCAGCACAAAAACAAACAAGGCAGCAACTCAAGAGTAAGGGCAGCAGCATCCAGGCTTCCACCACAAAGAAGGGACAAAAAACTATCAAAACAAGGCAAAGGAAGGTTGATTTGAGGCTTGAAGAATGCAGCTTTACAATAGCTAAAAGGGCTCCAAAATGAGGTGTGATTTCACATTTGGTTTAATCCCAAACACACACAGGATCTTTTAACCTAACCTTTTAATTTTCTCACTGCAACACATTTATAAAAGCAAAGTTTCTCTAAAAAATGTGGACTGAGAAGTGGCTGAAGGACAGAGCTCAGAGGGTTGTGATCAGTGACTCGGTCTAGTTGGAAGCCTGTGGCTAGTGAGGTTCCCGAAGGGTCAAGACTGGGTCAAGTCTTGTTCAGCATCTTCATCAGTGGCCAGAATGAAGTGGACCCTCAGCCAGTTTGCTGATGACCCCAAACTGGGAGGAGTGGCTGACACTGTCAGGCTGTGTTGCAATTTAGCCTCACCTGGGTATCTGGAGAGTGGGGCAGAGGGGCACCTCATGATGTTCAACAAGGGCAAGTGTAGAGTCCTGCACCTGAAGAGAAGCAGCACCCTGCACCAGTACAGGAGAGGAGCTGACCTACTGGAAATTGGCTCCATAGATAAGTACCTGTGAGTGCTGATGGACAAGTTCACTATGGGCCAGCAATGTGCTCTCATAGCCAAGAAGACCAATGGTTTCTTGGGGTGCATTCAGAAGAATGTGGCCAGCAGGTTGGGGAGGTTGCCCATCCCATCTACTCCACCCTAGTGAAGTCACATGTGGAGTATTGGGTCCAGTTCTGGACTCCCCAGTTCAAAAGAGACAGCAAACTACTGGATAGAGTCCAGCAAAGGCTGGGGCTGTTGAGCCTGGAGGAGGGCAGCCTGAGAGGGGATCTGATCAATGCTCAGCAAGAGCTAAAGGGTAAGGGCAAAGAGGATAGGGCCAGACTCTTGTTAGGGGTGCCTAGTGATAGGACAAGGGGCAACAGACACAAACTGCAACCCAGGAGGTTCCATCTGAACAGGAGAAACTTCATTGGTGTGACAGTGCTGAAGCCCAGGAGCAGGCTGCCCAAAGAGGTTGTGGGGTGTCCTTCTCTGAAGAGATTCCAAACTCCCCTGGACATTGTGATCCTAGGCAAGTTGCTGTGGGTGACCAGGGAGGTTGGACTAGATGGTCTCCAGAGAACCCTTCCAACTCCTACCATGCTGAGATTCCAAAACCCAGACATGCTCCAGGTAGCACAGATCTCCTAGGAGACAGGATTCACTCAACAGATGCCCTATATGAACCCATTATGTATCCCTTCATGGGTCACTGGTGCAGTGTTTGCAAGGAAACATCTCTCCCAGCACGGGCAAAAATATGGATAAAAGAAGCACTCAGTTCCCTACGTGCAGGGCCTCATCTGGACACATCTGTTTACTCCTCCACTTATCATCCTGTCAGATGCAGCTCACACAGTCCTCACTGCATGCCTTCTGGAGAACAAAACGGGTCTGGATTTGAAACATTTTGTGAACAGCTCAGTGCCAAGCAGAGGTACAGGCACCATTAAAAGATAAAGTTCTGGTGGGAGCTGTCTGAAAGCAGATGATAGTGTGGCAATTGTTCTGGGAACGGGCAGCCACCAACAAAGGCAGCTCCAAGACCTGGCACGGCTTCCTAGCAGGGTTACGCAAGCCTCCGACAAAGCCCCTAGTCTCAGCACAAACTGAATGCCACTATTATAAGTTAAGGGCCCTCCTCTCAGGCAACTTTGACCACAGAGCACCATCCTCAAAGCCTATCTTACCAAGCCTTTGGCCCTTTAGCATGTGCCCTTCCCGACATGTGACACAGATGGATTACAGCCAGCTAGAAGGGGCAAAGCAAATGGAAACGCTCACAGCACAGAATTACAGAATCATAGAATCAGGTAGGGTTGGGAGGGACCACAAGGATCAGCCAATTCCAACCCCCCTGCCATGTCCAGGGACACCCTACCCTAGAGCAGGCTGCACACAGCCTCATCCAGCCTGGCCTTAAACACATCCAGCCATGGGGCCTCAACCACCTCCCTGGGCAACCCATTCCAGCCTCTCACCACTCTCATGATCAACAACTTCCTCCTCACATCCAGCCTGAACCTACCCAGCTCCACCTTTGCTCCATTTCTCCTAGTCCTGCCACTCCCTGACATCCTGAAAAGTCCTTCTCCAGCTTTTTTTAGGCCCCCTTCTTCCAACTCACTTTTACCTGCAAAGTTCTAGGAAACAATAAAATCAAGGCAATAAAGAAACTCATACCACAGTTACACAGCCCACCACAACAAGATCAATACAGCTGCTACACCAGCATCAGTGGGCAGAAACCAAATCCCACTTGCACAGCACCACAAAGATGATCAGAGAGCTGGAGCACCTCTCCTATGGGGACAGGCTACAAGAGTTGGGGTTGTTCAGCCTAAGAAAAAGCTCTGGTGAGACCTTAAAGCAGCATTCCACTACCTAAAGGGGACTACAGGAAAGCTGAGAAAGGACTTAACATAGAATCAACCAGGTTGGAAGACACCTCCAAGATCATCCAGTCCAACCTATTCCCCAGCCCTATCCAAGAACTAAAGGAAATGGACTGAAGTTTGAGGAGAGCAAATTTAGACTGGATATTAGGAAGAAATTCTTTACAGTGAGAGTGGTGAGACACTGGAACAGGTTGCCAAAGGAGTCTACAGATGCCCTCTCCCTGGAGATGTTTAAGGCCAGGCTGGATGAGACCTTGAGAAACCCGATCTGAGTGGGAGGTGTCCATGCCCACGGCAGGGGTTTAGAACTAGAGGATCTTTAAGGTCCCAATCAAACCTTTCTACCAAATCACACTAACAGGATGGCACTAAAAAGTGTATCAAAGTCCTCACCACTACACTACCCAGTAAAGAGCCAATTAGCCAGTACACAGAGACTTCAGCAGGCAATACTCCAGAAGGCAGGCCTGCTAATACCTGAAAAGGAATACCTTTGACTGCAGAGGACGAGCACAATAGTCCTAGGTCAAAAAAACCCCACAGCATCCCATTTCCACAAACCAGAGCTGAAACCATCCTCACTGCACACTGGAAGCTGTTGGAAGCTGTGGTGGGGACAGCTGGTCTGTATCAGGAAGAGTGTGGCCAGCAGGACAAGAGAGGTTCTTCTCCCGTTGTACTCAACACTGGTCAGGCCACACCTTGAGTCCTGTGTCCAGTTCTGGGCCCCTCAATTCAAGAGAGATGTTGAGATGTTGTGATACCAGAACCTTCCAGGGAAGGACAGCGAAGCTGGTGAGGGGCCTGGAACACAAACCCTGTGAAGAGAGGCTGAGGGAGCTGAGGGTGTGCAGCCTGGAGAAGAGGAGGCTCAGGGCTGACCTCATTGCTGTCTGCAGCTGTAGCCAGGTGGGGTTGGTCTCTTCTGCCAGGCAGCCAGCCAGCAACACAAGGGGTCATAGTCTCAAGTTGTGCTGCGGGAGGTCTAGGCTGGATATTAGGAGGAAGTTGTTGGCAGAGAGTGATTAGCATTGGAATGGGCTGCCCAGGGAGGTGGTGGAGTCTCTTTGCCTGGAGGTGTTCAAACAAAGGACCAGATGAGGCACTTAGTGCCATGGTCTGGTTGATTGGAAAGGGCTGAGTGATAGGTTGGACTAGCTGAGCTTGGAGATCTCTTCCAATCTGCTTGATTCTATGTTTCTATGATGAATCCACACCTTTTTATTAGCAAAAAAATCCTTGTAAAAAGAGGCTCTACTAAATCTCTTTCCCCATTAGAGCCACAGCAAGCTTCTGATCACTGCCCTGCCAGTCATACCACATGCATGCTGTGATTAGGTTTATCTCAACATTATCAAGCAGTGGTAGAAATGTGTGCTGAGGAAATCAAAAGGTGCCAACTCAGCAGATCCTCCCCTGCTCAGGCTGTCACTCATTTATGACTTTTAAAGGCAGCAAGAAAATGGAATGCTCTTAGTAAGCTGGAAACACACAGTATGTAAGAGAAGCAAAATATGTTTTTTTCTTAATCTAGGTAAGAAGGGAAGCAACCTTCCAGTACCTGAAGAGGCCTATAGGAAGGATGGAGAGGGACTGTTTACAAAGGCCTGGAGTGACAGGACAACTAGAGCAGATAAGATTTAGTTCAGATGTTAGGAACAAGTTCTTCACCGTGAGGGTAGTGGAACACTGGAACAAGCTGTGCAGAGGGCTCTATGCAAACTGATCTAGTTGAGGATCACAGGATGTTAGGGGTCGGAAGGCACCCCTGGAGATAAAACCATAGAATCAGTCAGGGTTGGAAGAGACCACAAGAATCAGCCAGTTCCAACAACCCTGCCATGCCCAGGGACACCCTACCCTAGAGCAGCCTGCCCACAGCCTCAGCCAGCCTGGCCTTAAACACCTCCAGCCATGGGGCCTCAACCACCTCCCTGGGAAACCCAGTCCAGCCTCTCACCACTCTCATGCTCAACAACTTCCTCCTCACAGCCACTCTGAATCTCCCCAGCTCCAGCTTTGCTCCATTCCCCCCAGTCCTGGCACTCCCTCACAGCCTCAAAAGTCCCTCCCCAGCTGTTTTGGAGGCCCCCTTCAGATCCTGGAAGGCCACAAGAAGGTCACCTGGGAGCCTCCTCTTCTCCACACTGCACAGCCCCAACTCTTTCAGCCTGCCCTCACAGCAGAGCTGCTCCAGCCCTCTAAGCATCTTCATGGCCATTCTCTGGACACACTCCAGCATCTCCACATCCCTCTTGGAATAGGGGCTTCAGAACAGGATGCAGTACTCCAGGTGGAGTCTGACCAGAGCAGAGTAGATGGGGAGATCTTCAAGTCCAATCCTCCTCCCAGAGGAGAACCATACAACCTATTGCAGTTCGCACAGGAGTGCATCCAGACAGGTCCTGACAGTCCTTTCTAACCCAGACCACTTTCTGATTCTAAAATTTCCAGTGCTTCTCGATCTTTTTTGCTAAGGTCATGGGAAAAGAGCACAGAGTGAAACCAGAATTTAGGAAAAAAGCTGTATAGCAGTTTTTTTCCTCCAGGGAAAGCTTCAACTCCTAAACTATACAGCCAGCTTCGCTAACTTTCCAGAAGCTAGGAATCCTGTGCAGCAGCATCTATTGCCTAGCCTGACAAATAAAAGAGCAGACCTGCACAGGTCTTCCAGACACAGCAAGTGACAGCTTTGTCCACAAAGCCTTGGCACAGAGAAACTAAGGTGAGAACAGCCTGACTGCACAGCATGCTGCCAGCAACCCCAGGCCAGTCTAGACCACACCGTGGCACAAGGTGTGCAGTATTTACCCAGCTCCAAAACGAGCTAACTTTTGGCAGCTTGAAAGCAGCCGAACCACAAGGCTGAGCCGCGATGTTTATCCCAAGCTACAGGTGCTGACAGCCGTGCCGAGAGCCCTGCTTTTGTCCCACTGCATGGAGGTGGTGACAAACCGGCTGGGCAAAGCTCCACGTTACAAAGCAGGAAGGAAGTGGCACTTGAATGTTTGGGCACAGACAGCTGCTCCCTGTGACCCAGTGGAAATAGGCAGTGGGACAGTGACGCTGCCACTTCATTTACCTCCCTGGAGCAGCCACAATCTCAAGGCAAGTTCCTAGAGAAACTAGGGAGGGAAAATGACAGAAGCCCTCCTGAGCTTTGAGGGTTCAGAGATGGCACAAGACAGAAGCCCTCCTGAGCTTTGAGGGTTCAGAGATGGCACAAGGCAGAAGCCCTCCTGAGCTTTGAGGGTTCAGAGATGGCACAGGACAGAAGCCCTCCTGAGCTCTGAGGGTTCAGAGATGACACAGGACAGAAGCCCTCTGAGCTCTGAGGGTTCACAGATGGCACAAGACAGAAGCCCTCTGAGCTTTGAGGGTTCAGAGATGGCACAGGACAGAAGCCCTCTGAGCTTTGAGGGTTCAGAGATGGCACAGGACAGAAGCCCTCCTGAGCTCTGAGGGTACCGAGATGGCACAAAGACAGAAGCCCTCTGAGCTTTGAGGGTTCAGAGATGGCACAAGGCAGAAGCCCTCCTGAGCTCTGAGAGTTCACAGATGACACAGGACAGAAGCCCTCTGAGCTTTGAGGGTTCAGAGACGGCACAGGACAGAAGCCCTCTGAGCTTTGAGGGTTCAGAGACGGCACAGGACAGAAGCCCTCTGAGCTCTGAGGGTTCAGAGATGGCACAAGGCAGAAGCCCTCCTGAGCTCTGAGGGTACCGAGATGGCACTAAGCTGGCTCCGGCAGGCAGTGCAACCCCAGCTACAACTAAACTTTGCTTCTTTATTGCTTCCAGCCCACGAAATAACAATAAATTAATAATAAATAGGTAAACAGGGGCTCGACCAACCAAGCAACTTCTAAGCCACGCTCTGGCACCTTCCCCCGAGACACCGTTTCTACTCCGGCTTCGTCAAACCAAAAACCCACACAACCAGCTGAAAACAGCACTTTTAACCCTCCCTGCCCTGAAACCAGACGAGGGACTGCTCGCTTTAGGGTACAGCATGGGCCTCGCCCGGCCACCGGCGGGGGTCCGGGGTAGGGGAGGTCGGGCGGGAGGGGGCCAATGGGCCCCCTCCCGCCCGACCTCCCCTACCCCGGACCCCCGCCGGTGGCCGAGCTCGGCCAGACACCTCACCCCACACCGACCCCTCGCTGGACAACCTCCAAACCTTCCCCCAACCCCGGACCCCCACCGGCGGCCGAGCTCGTCCAGACAACGCCTGAGCAGCGACCCAAACCCCACGCCCCGCACCGACCCCTCGCTGGGCAAGGCCCCAGCCTCACTGCCTGAGGGTGCCGGGACAGCGCAGGCCGCACAACCTATCTCTGCCCCACACACTCACCATGGCTGCTGCTGCCGCCTTCTTCTTCTCCTTGTCCTCCTGTTTGTTGTTGTTGTCGTCGCCGTTCAGCTTCGCAGGGTCCCGGCTCGGCCCCGCTTTTCCCCGCCCCGGCACCGAGATTTCCCGGCGCGCCGCAGCCACTGCGCGCTCCCGCCCGCAGGGGAGGAGCGGAGCGGAGCGCGGCGAGGAAGGGAAGCGGCAGGGCGAGAGCTGAACCCGCCCTTTAAAGGTGGAGAAGGCGCTAAAACGGGAAGCTGGCGTTCGGGTGGGAAGCCTGAAGTGTACAATAAAAGGTGGACTGAGCGGTGGGATGCAGAATGCGAGCCTGGTTTGCGCCTCCAGCAGCGGGGAAGGAGCGGAGCGAGCTGGGCAAGCTTGGGCATGGGTGAACCTTTAGAGGCCAAGTGCGAGGTCCTGCAGCTGGGCTGGGGCAATCCTCAGCCTCAAAGCACGTAGGGGATGAAGGGGTGGAGAGTAGCCCTGCAGAGAAGGGCTCGGTGGTGGTGGGTGCGAAGCTGGAGATGAGCTAGCACTGTGCCCTCCCAGAGCCAGCTGTGCCCTGGGCTTATCCCCAGCAGCGTGGGCAGCAGGGACGGGAGGGGGATTCTGCCTCTCTGCTCTGCTGAGACCCCACCTGCAGCGTGGGACCAGCTCTGGAGTCCGCGGCGCAGACAGACGCCTGTTGGAGCAGAGCCAGAGAAGACCACAGCAGTGATGTGAGGGCTGGAAGCCCTCTGCTGTGAGGCCAGGCTGGGGCAGTTGGGGTTGTTCAGCCACCAGAAGAGAAAGCTCCAGGGAGAGCTTCTGGCGGCCTTTCGGTGTTTAAAGGGGATCTATCAGAAAGCTGGGGACAGGTCTTTGAGCAGGACCTGTTGTGACAGAACAAGGGGTGATGGTTTAAAACATCTTGGGCAGCTCCCAGCAATTTAGCCCCATCCTTATTGCCTGTAACTAAGAAAGGAGCCTTTGCCTCCTGATCACTGAAGCCTCCACATCTATCTTTCCTTACCTTACAAAGCATCCTCCAACACCAGAGGAAAGCAATGACCTGGCAAACTTCACAGTATCACACAGTATCACCAAGGTTGGAAGAGACCTCACAGATCATCAAGTCCAACCCTTTACCACAGAGCTCAAGGCTAGACCATGGCACCAAGTGCCACGTCCAACCCTGCCTTGAACAGCCCCAGGGACGGCGACTCCACCACCTCCCCGGGCAGCCCATTCCAGTGTCCAATGACTCTCTCAGGGAAGAACTTTCTCCTCACCTCAAGCCTAAATCTCCCCTGGTGTAGCTTGAGGCTGTGTCCTCTTGTTCTGGTGCTGGCCACCTGAGAGAAGAGAGCAACCTCCTCCTGGCCACAATCACCCCTCAGGTAGTTGTAGACAGCAATAAGGTCACCCCTGAGCCTCCTTTTCTCCAGGCTAAACAATCCCAGCTCCCTCAGCCTCTCCTCGTAGGGCTGTGCTCAAGGCCTCTCACCAGCCTTGTTGCCCTTCTCTGGACATGCTCAAGCATCTCAGTGTCTCTCCTAAACTGGGGGGCCCAGAACTGAACACAGGACTCAAGGTGTGGTCTAACCAGTACAGAGTACAGGGGCAGAATGACCTCCCTGCTCCTGCTGACCACACCATTCCTGATGCAGGCCAGGATGCCACTGGCTCTCTTGGCCACCTGGGCACACTGCTGGCTCATGTTCAGGTGGGTATCAATCAGCACCCCCAGATGCCTCTCTGTCTGGCTGCTCTCCAGCCACTCTGACCCCAGCCTGTATCTCTGCATGGGGTTGTTGTGGCCAACTTGTCATGATCTACCTTGTGACCATATAAGGAAAAAAGAATTGAAGAGTTAAAACGAAGTTCAAGCTTGAAAGGCCATCAGAGACCTTGGAAACCACACCTCCCAGCTGGGAAACCCCTGCCGAAGTGAAACCACTCACCCATGCATGGTGAAGTTAAGAGGAGCTGGAGCTTTAACGTGAAGGAAGTAAGGAACTGACCGATGGAGGTTAGTAAGTGCTGACAGGGGGTGTGACTTCTGCATTTCACTGTATCAGCATCCACAGTCGATTCCAGCTGTGTGCTGGATTTGGGGGCAATGCCCCTGGCACTCAAACTTGCACAACGTTTAATACAGCAATGCCTGCTCAATCATGTGAAACCCAGCTTTAAAGAAGTTTGTTTCCTGATTTTGTTCTTGGCAGAGAGAGTGATTGGCATTGGAATGGGCTGCCCAGGGAGGTGGTGGAGTCACCAGCCCTGGAGGTGTTCAAGAAAGGCCTGGTTGAGGCACTTAGTGCCATGGTCTGGTTGATTGGACAGGACTGGGCACTAGGTTGGACTGGCTGAGCTTGGAGGTCTCTTCCAACCTGTTTGTTTCTGTGATTCTGTGAGAGGCTGAGAGAGTTTGAATTACTCAGTCTGGAGAAGAGAAGGCTTCGGGACAGGACAACAGGTAGTGGTTTTAAACTAGAAGAGGGAGATTCAGACTAGGTCTGAGGAAAACATGAAGTTAGTGAAAGCCTGCCCAGAGAGGTGGTAGAACCTGCAACCATTCCAGATCAGGTTGTTTGGAGCTGTGAGCAACCTGCTCTAGTTGCATATGTCCCTGCTGACTGCAGAGGTGTTGAACTGCTGCCCCTTCACAGCTGCAGCCGGGGTGAGTTGTCATCATCACCAAGTCTAAGCAGCTGGAGATGTCCAGACATGACAAGTTGGAAGATAAGGGATAGAGATAGAGGACAGGGGCTTGGTAGGGATGGAGAGTGAGGATTAGGACTGCAAGGTGTGAGTGTGTCAGGGAGCTACAGGATGGGGACATTGCAGGGACAGAGGATGGGGATGTAGCAGGATAGGGGAGGACCACGAGATGTTCTTTAAAGATCCCTTCCAACTCAAACCCTTCTATGCTAATCCCACTCTGCTCAGCAATGGTCAGGCCACACCTGGAATGTTGCATCCGGTTTTGGTCCCTGCTGTACAAAAACAATGTAAACAGACTGGAGAGGGTCCAGAGAAGGACTATGAAGACCTTCAAAGGACTGGGAAGCTGCCGTACACGGAAAGGCTGAAAGAAGTGGATTTGTTCAGCCTTGAGAAAGAAGGCTTAGGAGAAACCTCCTCATCACATTCCAGTATTCAAAGGGGGCCTACAAAGAAGATGAAGACTCTCTTTTCACAAGGAGTGACACGGAAAAGACATGGGATAATGGACATAAATGACTCCTGGGGAAATTCCAGGGATGCACAAAGAAATTTTTGTGCCAATGGTTGATCGTCCTTGTGGGAAAATCTCCCCAGGGAAGCAGCAGGGCACCCAACATTGGACACTTTGGGTTTGGCTGAACAGGATGCTGGGCCATCTTGTCTAATCCATGCTTTTGCCACAACAGGTTGGACCAGATGGTCCTTGTAGTCCCTTCCAACCTGGCATTTTGATGGCTCTGTGAAAAGTCCAAAAACCAGCAGCTGAGAAACCCACCCTGATCCCTGCACAGTGGTGACACCCCAGGTCTGAAGATTTGCTCTCTTACACCACAACCACCACAGTGAGCGGAGCTCCTGGTAACAGCAAGTTGCAGAATGAATGAGCAAGCAGTTCTTGGAGCTTGAGTCCTAATCTGCTGCTGCAAAACACAAGGAGGCCCCCTTGCTTCAAGAGCTCTGCATTAACACAGTCAGGAAGGATTCTTGGTGCAGCTGAAGCTAAAGAGACACTTGATTCAGAAGTGACTGCAGCACCAGTTGCTTTTAACCCATGTCACTGCTAAATGTCTTAGCTGCAGAGGGCTCCTGTATTTTGGGGAAGAAAGCTTTTGCTCTCTGCAAAATGCAAAGCAGGGGCAGTCAGTATAGCATTGAACTCTGTTCTGGGTGGATCAGGTGTGACCCCATGAGGCCAAGGCTGGGTTTCAAACACAAGCAGAGTAGAGTACGGAGAGCAGCCTCTACCAAGCACAGCAACTTTTAAGCATGCAGGGCAAACACCACTGGACAAATATCCAAGGGGCAAGGAGGAGATGTGAGGAACCAACATCTAGAAGAAATTGTGTCACAGAATAATTGCACCTTGAAGGAAACTTAGATGTTGACTGGTGAGAATCACAATCACAAAATGATGGGGGTTGGAAGTGACCTCTAGAGATCAAATCCAATCCCCCTACCAAAGTGAGAGGCAGGCCACAGTGTGCTCATGCACAGGCCAGCTGGTCAAGAGAGGTGATTCTGCTCCTTTACTCTTCTGAGACCTCCACCTTGAATACTGTCTCCATCTCTGGTGTCCCCAGCATAATAAAGACAGAACTGTTGGAGTGAGCCCAGAGGAGGGCCACAAGGATGATCCAAGGGCTGGAGCACCTCTGCTGTGAGGATAGGCTGAGGGAGCTGGGGGTGTTCAGCCTGGAGAAGAGAAGACTCTAGGGGGAACTTAGAGCTGCCTTCCAGTAGCTGAAGGGAACTTACAGGAAGGCTGGAGAGAGACTTTTCATAAGGGTGTCTAGAGGCAGGGCAAGAGGGATGGTTTGAAGCTGAGGAAGAGTGGGTTGAGACTGGATCTTAGGAAGAAGTTCTTCAGTAGGAGAGTGGTGAGCCTCTGGAATAGGCTGCCCAGAGCAGCTCTGGATGTGTCCTCCCTGGAGGTGTTTTAAGGCCAAGTTGGATAAGGTCTTGGGCCACCAAGTCTAGTTGAGAGGCATCCCTGTCCATGGCAGGGGGGCTGGAGTAGATGATCCCTGAGGTCCCTTCCAACTTAAGCCATTCCACGACTATGATCATCAAGTCCCTCTGCTTGACCTCATCAGGACTGATCAGAACTACGGTAAGAGCATTGTACAAATGCCTCTTAAATGCTAAGGCCCCAAACACCTCTCTAGAAAGCCTGTTCCAGTGTTCTTCACCCTCTTGGTGAAGAAATATTTCCTCATGTCAAGGCTGAATCTCCCCTGATGCAGCCTTAAACCATTCCCACAATGCAGTTGTGAACATGACATGATGTGGGTTGGAAGGGTCCTTCATAGGTCATCTTGTCCAATCCCCCTGCAGCAAACAGGGACACTTCCAACTAGATAAGGCTGCCCAGGGCGAAGTCTGATTCACTGGATAAGTTCAGCACATCCCATCCCCCTTCCCCTCCTCAGGGAGCTGTAGAGAACTTTAAGGTCCCCAAGCCTACTTCTCTCCAAACTAGACTAGAAGGAGGTTTTTCTTCCCCTGTACTCAACACTGGTCAGGCCACACCTTGAGTGCTGTGTCCAGTTCTGGGCTCCTCAATTCAAGAGAGATGTTGAGGTGCTGGAACGTGTCCAGAGAAGGGCAAGGAAGCTGGTGAGGGGCCTGGAACACAAATCCTGTGAGGAGAGGCTGAGGGAGCTGGAGGTGTGCAGCCTGGAGGAGGTCTGGAGTCCAGTCTTCTGCCAAAGCAAGGTCGCCTAGGGCAGGTCACACAGGAATGCATCCAGGTGGGGTTTGAAGGTCTTGAGAGAAGAGACTCCACAATCTTTCTGGGCAGCCTGCTCCAAGGCCCCAGCATCCTCACCATAAGTAAGTGTTTCCTCGTGTTGAAGTGAAGGAAGAAATCTAATGGAGTTCAAGAAGGGCAAGTGCAGAGTCTGGCACCTGGGAAAGAACAACCCCAGGCATAGGTATAGGTTGGGGGCTGACCTGTTGGAAGGCAGCAAGGGAAAAGGATGTGGGGGTCCTAGCTAATGGGAGGTTGACCATGAGCCAGCAATGTGCTCTTGTGGCCAGGAGGGGCAATGCCATTCTGGGGTGTATTAGAAGGGCTGTGGCTAGTAGGTCAAGAGAGGTTCTCCTGCCCATCCACTCTGCCCCGGGGGGGGCACATCTGGAGTACTGTGTCCAGTTCTGTGCCCCCCAGTTCAAGAGGGACATAGAAATGCTTGAGAGAGTCCAGCACAGAGCCACGAAGATGATTAAGGGGAGGGAACATCTCTGTAACAAGAAGAGCCTGAGAGAGCTGGGGCTGTGCTGCCTGAAGAGGAGACTGAGAGGCGACCTCATCAGTGTTTATAAAGATGTGCAGGGTGAGTGCCAGGAGGCTGGAGCCAGGCTCTGCTGGGTGATGCCCGATGACAGGACAAGGGGCACTGGGTGGAAGCTGAGCCATAGGAAGTTCCATGTAAACATGAGGAGGATTTTTTTCCCTGTGAGGGTGCCAGAACCCTGGAACAGGCTGCCCAGGGGGATTGTGGAGTCTCCCTCTCTGGAGGTACTCAAAACCCACCTGTGTGATCTGATTTAGGAGGTCCTGCTCTGGCAGCAGGGTTGGACTGGATGAGCTTTTGAGGTCCCATCCAGCCCCTGACATTCTGTGTTCATCTTGGACCTGTTGTTCATTGTCCTATTAGTGGGCACTGCCAAAAAGCTCCTGGCACCTTCACCTTGACAACCACTCCTCAGATATTTATAGAGTTTGGTAAGATCCTCCCTCAGCCTTTAGTCTTCTCCAGACTAAACAGCCCCAGGTCTCACAGTCTTTCTTCAAAGCAGAGATGTTTAAGTGCTCCTCAGTCATCCTTGTAGCTCTCTACTGGACTCTCTCCAGCAGATCCCTGTCTGTCTTGAATGAGGGAGCCCAAAACTGGACGCAGTCTCTCTACTGTATTCTCTCCAGCAGATCCCTGTCTGTCTTGAATGAGGGAGCTGTCAGCTGGCACTATGCCATCCAAGCTGTCTCATCAAAGATGACATCTTACAGAAGTCACCAGACAGGACTTTTATCTCAAGAAAATTGCCCTCGTGGGAGTGCTTTTAGAAGTATTCCTGGGTATCAGATGTGCTTTTTAGCAGGCAAGGGAACAAATGGAGCTGTTACCAACTCACCATCAATCCTCAAGGCAAGTGAAATGTTGAGATACTGGAACATGTCCAGAGAAGGGCACCGAAGCTGGTGAGGAGCCTGGAGCACAGCCCTGTGAGGAGAGGCTGAGGGAGCTGGGGGTGTTTGGCCTGCAGAAGAGGAGGCTCAGGGCTGACCTCATTGCTGTCTACAACTCCCTGAAGGGAGGCTGTAGCCAGGTGGGGTTGGTCTCTTCTGCCAGGCAAGCAGCAACAGAACAAGGGGACAGAGTCTCAAGTTGTGTTGGGGAGGTCTAGGCTGGATGTTAGGAGGAAGTTGTTGTCAGAGAGAGTGATTGGCATTGGAATGGGCTGCCCAGGGAGGTGGTGGAGTTGCTGTGCCTGGAGGTGTTGAAGCAAAGCCTGGCTGAGGCACTTAGTGCCATGGTCTGGTTGACTGGACTGGGCTGGGTGCTAGGTTGGGCTGGATGATCTTGGAGGCCTCTGGTTGATTCTATGATTCTATGATCACCAGGCTCACAAAGTAGGGCTTCTTCCTGTGTGCCAAGCGAGAAAGCATCTGAGAACCTCATTGGAGCTCTGGTTTCTGATGGAAACAACCTCAGCACCAAGGCCCTCAGGCTTCCAGAAAAGAATTGTTGCTGTTTGGAAAATACCTTTACAAATATATATATATATGTTTCTGCCTCAATAATACCTGGGTCCTCAGGGAGTGGGAGGAAATCTTGTTTGTTCTTTCAACCCTGAAAAAGCAAAGCCTCTTAGGACACATCATGCAAGGCCTGCTGATCTTTTCACACACCTTCACAGAATGCCAGGAAACCATGAGCTTGGGTTGTTTAATCTGGCTGAAAGTGCAGGTAGAAGGGAATAATGTATCTTGCTATAAACATGTGGGTGGAGGAGGAAGAGACACCCCAGGGAGGGAGAGGAGCTGTTTGAGGGAGAGGACAATGGTGGCACAAGAACAAATGGATGCAAGCTGGCCCTGAACCCAGTCAGGCTGAGAACTGCAAGAGGCTTTGTAGCCATGAGAATGCTGTGGTGCTGCAACAGTCTTTTCACTTGAGTGCTAGGCTGGTATAGAATTGTTTGGGTTGGAAGACGCCCTCAAGGTCATCAAGTCCAGCCATTGACCCAACACCACCACGGCCACTAAACCACATTCCACAATGCCATGTCCACACATTTCTTAAACACCTCCAGGGATGGTGTCTCCACCACCATCCTGGGCAGCCTGTTCCAAGGCCTGACCACTCTTGCAGGAGAGATTTTTTTTTCCTAATCTCCAACCTAAAGGTCCCCTGGCACAATTTCAGGCCATTTCCTCTCGTTCTATCCACTGACACTAAGGAGAATAGACAATCCCTCCCTCACTCCAACCTCCTTTCAGGGAGCTGTAGAGAGCAATGAGGTGTCTCCTCAGCTTCCTTTTCTGCAGGCTGAACAAGCCCAGCTCCCCCAGCTGCTCCTCAAAAGACCTGTTTCACCAGACCCCTCCCCAGCAGGTTGAGGGAGGGGATTCTTTCCTTCTGCTCTGCAATACTGAGCCCCCACCTGCAGTGTAGTGTCCAGCTCTGGGGCTCCCAACACAAGAGCAACCTGGAACTGTTGTAGCAGTCCAGAGGAGGGCCACAAAGATGATAAGAGGACTGGAGCAACTCTATTATGAAGACAGGCTGAGAGAGTTGGGGTAGTTCAGGCTGGGGCGAGAGAAGGCTCCACAGAGACAGCTGGAGAGGAACTTCTGATGCAGGCATCAAGTAATGAGATTGAATGGCCACAAACTGAAAGAAGCTTGATGCAAATTAGACATTAGGAAGCAATTCTTCCCCATGAGGGTGGTGAGGCACTGGAACAGGTAGCCCAGAGAATCAACCATGGAAGTATTGGCTGGGACCTTGAGTAACCTGGTCACCAATGCTCACCACAGTAGGGCTGGAACTAGATGATCTTTAAGGCCCCTTCCAAACAAACTCTATGATTTTACACAGCTTCACATCTCAGTTCAAGTATCTGTCTTGAAACTAAGAGACTTACTCCATGGAGATCAGGTTTTCCATATTCATTTCACTGATGGTTTCTATTTTTCTTTTCCCCATCACACTGCTCAGCTCTTCCACAAGTTCAGGCAGAAATGGCTTTTGCCACTGTTTAGATGAAGATGCAAAGGAAAGCACAGTCTCAAGTGGTGCCAGGGGAGGTCTAGGCTGGGTGTTAGGAAGAAGTTCTTGCCAGAGAGAGTGACTGGCTGCACAGGGAGGTGGTGGAGTCACTGTCCCTGGAAGTGTTGAAGCAAAGCCTGGCTGAGGCACTTAGTGCCATGGTCTGGTTGATTGGCCAGGGCTGGGTGCTAGGCTGGACTGGATGAGCTTGGGGGTCTCTTCCAACATGCTTGATTCTACGATTCCATGATACCTTGGCTTGTCTTTGTTGTGGCTGTGCCAAAGTGGCTGCTCTCACACAGAGAAGAGAGTTGCCTTTCCCAGGAGCAGCTGGCCATCTCCTGAGCTCCTGGCCCTCTTCTCCATCCACCTCTGCTGGTGCTGATCTCAAGAAGGGCTGGGAAGAGGAGCCTGGCACTGAGGAGCAGAAGTGCCAGGCTGCCTGCATGGCCTGAGCAGACCTAAAGCCTGCTGCAGTATAAGGCCAGAAGAGTCATTTTGCTGGTGAATGATCACTCTTCACACTTGCAGCATCCCAGAAACATCAGAAGGACCTCTCCACAGAGCTGCAGTCTGGACACTCTCCCTCTGCCAACCAAGAGGCCTGCCAGCATTGCCCACGCTAAAACAGAGTTCTTGCAGCCTCCTTTAGATGTCATATTAGGAAAAGGGCTGGAGAGAAGAAAAATAAATCAAACAAGATCAAGTCCAACCCTTGACCTAACACTACCATGGCCATTAAGCCACATCCTTCAAGATCGCCGACTCCAACCCTTAACTGAACACTGACAACTCACCACTAAAACATGTTCTTCACCTACATGTTTGCTGAACACCTCCAGAAATGGTGACTTCATCACCTCCCTGGGCAGCCTGTTCCAACCCCTGACCACTCTTGCAGCAAAGAAATTGTTCCTGGTATCCAACCTAAGCCTCCCTCAGTGCAACTTAAGGCCATTTCCTCTCATTCTATCACCTGATTCTAGGGAGAAGAGACAGCATTTAAGAGGGGAAGAAATGTCATTGAAAGCAAAACAGCAGGACTAATTGGTTCAAGGGCTGATCCAAAAGCCAAGCCTGGAAGCAGTCAAGCCTGCAAAGCAAGAGTGCTTTTACCTCTTCCCACAGAGCCGTGAGATAAGGAATCATAGAATCATAGAATCAAGCAGGTTGGAAGAGACCTCCAAGATCATCCAGTCCAACCTAGCACCCAGACCTATCCAGTCAACTAGACAATGGCACTAAGTGCCTCATCCAGTCTTTTCTGGAGATTACAACAACCTCCCAGGTGGAACAAACTCCTCTTCCTTCCCTCAACCCCAGCTCTGCCTGCTCATTCCTGCAAGCAAGGAGCACCCAACTAGTTGGGAAGGGAACAAAAGGACCTGCAGTCAGTAGTAGTGAGCAAGCACCTCTTGGTTCAGGTGCCAGCAGCACCATGGCTTCAAGAGGCATTGGTGAGAGACCCACACAAGACAGGGCAGTGCAGATTGCAATAGTTCTGGTGATTTAAAGTGGATATTACATTTTATGTAGTTTAAGGTAGTAACAGCTTGGTTTATTTTAAATCCCATTTTGCTTAGATCTGGTGGTCCTGAGGAGAAGGCACAGGCTCATGCATCAAAAGCAGTGTGACCAGCAGGACAAGGGATGTGATTCTGCCACTCTGCTCTGATCTCATGAGACCCCACCTGGAGTGCCACATCCAGATCTTGTGCCCTCATTATAAGAGGGACATGGAGCTGCTGGAGCGAGTCCAGAGAGGGAGACAAAGATGATCAAAGGGCTGGAGAACCTCTCCTGTGGGGGAGAGAGTTGGGGCTGTTCAACCTGAAGAAGACAAGGCTCCAAGACCTTACAGCAGCCTTCCAGTACCTGAGGGGTGTCTAAACTAAGCTGGGAGGGGACTTTTGGCAACGACTTGTAGTGACAGGGCAAGGAGAAATGACATTGAGCTGAAAGAGGGCAGATGGAGATTAGGAAGAAATTCTTTACAGTGGTGGTGGTGAGACACTGGCACAGTTTGCCCAGGGAGGTTGTGGATACTCCCTTCCTGGAAGTGTTCGAGGGCAGATTGGATGAGGCCTTGGACAACCTGGTCTAGTGGAATTTGTCCCTGCCTATGGCAAGGAGTTTGGAACTAGATGATCTTTAAGGTCCCTTCCAACCTAAAGTATTCTATAAATCTATGAACCTTTAAAATCCAGAGAGAAGTAATGTGATTTCACATAGACTTAAGGCTCTGAGATCCACATCTGCGCAGAGAGCTCCTTGTGGAGAGTAAAGTCCTTTCTCTGATTCCACATGACTTAACGGTCATTGTGTAAGCCATTGTGGTGCAGGGGCAGCAGCCCCAAAACTGAGGCTTTTCTATGCCTCTACATGCCCAGACATGTTCTTCTGCCAGGACCCACGAGGCAGCAAACAGGTCCTGTAACACACACACGCCCAGCCCGTGTGTCCCTGGGGTCCGCCCAGGTAATCTCCTATTGGTAGGTCCAGGCATGTCTCTACTGCCAATTGGGGCAAGGTTTGGCTTACTGCCAACCTGATTGGCCATTTTAGATGTCCAATGAGCCACGAATCTCAGCCCAGAGCCTATAAATAGGGGTGCACAGCAGCACCACATGGTCAGACGGTCCAGACCGTTCAAACCATTCAGAAGCTTGGAGCATATAGACTCAGCTCTGATCCACAACAGCATCCTGCTGCCCTGACCTGCTTGCATGGCCTAGACACAGGATCAGGCCTTACTCACTTGCAAGCACTACAGAGGCTCAGACCTCATGCATTGATCTCAAGGCACAGTCAAGCTACCTGCAAAGCAGAGCACATTCATGCCTCCACCATACATATATGGGGAGCCAAGAACCCCCTGCCTAAGCCTAGAGCTATCTTGATTTGTCTACAGAGATCGTCTCCCTGCAGCACGGCATAGACCCTGCTAGCCAGCTATCCTGTAACTCTGGAAAGACCCAGAGCCAGCAGACCCTCAGACTGTCTGCAAACCTGCAAACACAGCCTGCTAGCTGCCAAACCATGTCAGAAGCTGCACGGACAAATCCTTCTCCTGCACCTGGAATCCTGCCAGCTGACCATCCCTGGACACACGGCTTCCAGAAGCAGCAGCTCCGAGGCAGAGACCACACCAGGAGAGAAGGTTAGAGAAAGCCTATTTAACCCAGAGACTGGGAAACCTTTATCATTCCCTGCAAGCCGGGACAGACTCCACCTGCAAAGAGCCCAAGTACTGGGCACACGCTGAGACAGATTCACACAGTATCACACAGTGTCACAGTATCAACAGGGTTGGAAGAGACCTCACAGATCATCAAGTCCAACCCTTTACCACAGAGCTCAAGGCTAGACCATGGCACCAAGTGCCACATCCAACCTTGCCTTGAACAGCTCCAGGGACGGCGACTCCACCACCTCCCCGGGCAGCCCATTCCAGTGTCCAATGACTCTCTCAGTGAAGAACTTTCTCCTCACCTCAAGCCTAAATCTCCCCTGGTGCAGCCTGAGGCTGTGTCCTCTCGTTCTGGTGCTGGCCACCTGAGAGAAGAGAGCAACCTCCTCCTGGCCACAACCACCCCTCAGGTAGCTGTAGACAGCAATAAGGTCACCCCTGAGCCTCCTCTTCTCCAGGCTAACCAATCCCAGCTCCCTCAGCCTCTCCTCATAGGGCTGTGCTCAAGGCCTCTCACCAGCCTCGTCGCCCTTCTCTGGACACACTCAAGCATCTCAATGTCCCTCCTAAACTGGGGGGCCCAGAACTGAACACAGGACTCAAGGTGTGGTCTAAGCAGTGCAGAGTACAGGGGCAGAATGACCTCCCTGCTCCTGCTGACCACACCATTCCTGATGCAGGCCAGGATGCCACTGGCTCTCTTGGCCACCTGGGCACACCTAAGATCAACACCTAAGTAAGCTTTAATACCTTTGTAATATAAGTTATCTCTATCTGAAGAGCACACACAGTTTCAGCCCACGCTGGGCAAACACTAGAGTGGCTAAGAGGCATTAAGCCTAAGAAAATATTTCTCTCTGTCAATAATTGTTAATAATTTGATATTTCCACTTAATAATCAATCCCTGTAAATATATCCCAAGCTGTTTTCATAACTTTGCATAAGAACCTGGATTTCATAGTGGTTGGGGGTGGTACAAATTTGTAAATATTAATTTTAATAAATAATTTTATAAAAAAATCAAAACTGACTCAAATTAATTTCTCACCTCCCCCTAACAGGAGAGGAAGAGAGAAAACCCCTCCATGACAGCCATTTATGAGAACCTTAACGTTGCTTTCCTAAGCATATCACTGGCACCACGCTGAGACAAATGCAAGGGTAAGCCATTAGGAGACCTCTAGCTGTGATACTCAGACCTTAGGGAAGGTGCAGTAAGTCTGTGCTCCTACAAGAACTATTACTCCTTGATTCAGCAAGGTGCAGGAATGATAATCCCTGCTGCAGCCAGCCATGGTTTGTAGGAGATGGAAATGAGAAGCACATTGGCTTCCTAGAGCAGATCATGATGTACGCCTGGTGTCTCACCCCAGCTTCACTTTCTCTCCTTGCATTCCCTGATGATTGATTTCAGACCACACCATGTGATGCTAGGAGGCTGGTAGCAGCTGCCAACCACACCAAGAGCACCAAGGAGCTGGCAAGTCAGCAGACCTGGACCTCCAAGGGTTCCTTCACCCTGTGCTGCACAGATCGGAATCCAAAACACGCAACCGAGGAGCCCACAGAGCCCTGGGACCAAGGCTTGCTGGGAAGGGCAGTAAACAAGTTCCCACGAGGATCTGAAGATCACAGCTGTGCTGCAGGAACTTGGAGCTGCTGTGTTGTTTGATCTCAAGACAACGTGCTTCCCAAGCCTAAAAGCAGGGTCGATAAAGTTGAAGTCATGTGCGCTGCTTGCTGCATGTTGTTTCAGCTGAGGCTTAAGCTAGGAGAGAAACAGCCCACTGGCCAGTTTCACCTGCTTGTTTGGAGGATGTGAAAGGCCTGAGGAGGACATGCCATCCCTACTGGCTTCCCTCATCCTTTCCTCTGCCAAATCAAAGAGCAATACCATGCTAAACACCCACAAAATTCATCTGTGAAGCAACCACTTACTGTGTTCAGTTTTGGGCTCCCCAGTTGAAGAGGGACAGGGAGCTGCTGGAAAGAGCCCAGCAGAGGGCTGCAAGGATGATGAGGGGACTGGAGGGCATAGCTTATGAGGAGAGGCTGAGGGACCTGGGGCTTTTTAGTCTGGAAAAAAGAAGACTGAGAGGGGATTTGATAACTGTTTATAAGTATCTGAGGGCTGGCCAGGAGAGGGGGGACAGGCTCTGCTCACTGCTCCCTGGGGTAGGACAAGGAGCAATGGGTGTAAGCTGCAGCACAGGAGGTTCTGCCACAACACAAGGGGGAACTTCTTGACTGTAAGGGTATGAGAGTCTAAATCCTCTCTCTCGTTCATCAGCAAAGATAAAGATTGCATCGTCTCTCCCTAATCAACAAAGATAAAGATTGCCTTTGTTAACTTCCAGGACTCAGACTCGGTGCTTAGCCTAAAGCTCAGGGATGCAAATCAACAGACGACACCTTCGAAACTCCTGGACCTCAGCCTGGCTGGAATGCCCAGGAGGCCTACATCTTATCTCAGCTATCCCCCAAGGGACAAGGTTAATGTGTATTCAGGGTATGGACAGGTACAGCCAGGGAGGGGACAGAGCGCTGGACCCCTGCGAATGCATGAGGATACTCAGGAAGAGTTCCTGGGGAGCTGCAGCTGGACACCTTGTGCACAAGCCCTACGAGGAGAGGCTGAGGGGGCTGGGATTGTTTAGCCTGGAGAAGAGGAGGCTCAGGGGTGACCTCATTGCTGTCTACAGCTACCTGAGGGGTGGTTGTGGCCAGGAGGAGGTTGCTCTCTTCTCTCAGGTGGCCAGCACCAGAACGAGAGGACACAGCCTCAGGCTGTGCCAGGGGAGATTTAGGCTCGAGGTGAGGAGAAAGTTCTTCACTGAGAGAGTCATTGGACACTGGAATGGGCTGCCCGGGGAGGTGGTGGAGTCGCCGTCCCTGGAGCTGTTCAAGGCAAGGTTGGACGTGGCACTTGGTGCCATGGTCTAGCCTTGAGCTCTGTGGTAAAGGGTTGGACTTGATGATCTGTGAGGTCTCTTCCAACCCTGATAATACTGTGATACCGAGCAGAAAACTGTATAAAAGGCAGGAGAATGCCTGCCAAAGGGTGGCACTCCCAGCAGACCACCAGTGGCACCTCCACCAGACCACCAGAGCTGCACACCACCCGAAGAACCCCTGAGGAACTCCACGGAAGATCATCCCTGGGCCACACACCCATCTCTTTCTCTCCCCTCCATCTGCGACTGAGGGTAATATCATCACAGCTCTTTTCCTTCCCTGCTGCTTCTCTTCTCCATTGTTCTCTTTATCTCTCTCTCTCCCCCTTCTCCTCTCTCTCCCTCTGTTTTGTCCAACCCTATCCTTTAATAAATAGTTTTGTGGTGCTGTCTGGTCTCGTTTGCACCTTAATTTCACAACACAGAAATCCATAAGAACAGGTCTTGCTCCTCTGGACAGAGATCCTGTTCATCACTGTTCTCTGGACCTTGACAAAGGGGCACAGAGCACTGGCACAGGCTCCCCAGAATGATTGTGGGGTCTCCTTCTCTGGAGCCTTTCCAGGCCTGTCTGGATGTGTTCCTGTGTGCTCTGTGTTAGATTGTGTGGTCCTGCTCTGGCAGGGGAGTTGGACTCGATGACCTCCTTGGGTCCCTTCCAACCCCTAACATCCTGTGATCTGTGACCCACAGTTCAGTGTCTCACAAGGGCACTCCCTCTGCCACTAATGAGTACTCCAGGCAGCACAGAGCAAATGTGGTCTGGTAGCAGTTCATCAGCTAAGCAGCTAATCACAGAACGTTAAGAGTTAGAAGTGACCTCAAAAGGTCACCCAGCTCAACCTCCCTGCCAGAGCAGGGTCACCTAGAGAGCAGGTCACACAGAGAACACCTACAGGCAGGTTTTGAATGTCTCCAGAGAAGGAGATTCCACAACCTCTCTGGGCAGCCTGTTCCAGGGCTCTGTCACCCTCACAGGGAAGAAGTTTTTTCCTTACGTTCACATGGAAGCTCCTCTGCTCCACCTTGCACCTGCTGCCACTTCTCCTGTCATTGGACATCACTGAGCAGAGCCTGAACGTGAATGAGATCACTCCTGAGGCTCCTCTTCTCCAAGCTAGAGAACCCCAGCTCCCTCAGCCTTCCCTCAACAGGGAGATGTTCCACTGCCTTCAGCATCTTTGTGGCTCTCTGCTGGACTCTCTCAAGTAGTTGCCTGAGGTCCTTCTTGAACTGAGGGGTCCAGAACTGGATACAGTATTCTAGCTGCAGCCTGAGGTCCCTTCCAACCTAGGCCATTCTATGGTAGTCAAACAGCCCTGCAGTAAGCAGAGCACCTCCAACTAAACCAGGCTGCTCAGAGTTCTCCTCAAGCCTAACCTTGAATGTCTCCAAGGATGGGTCCTCCACCACCCTGGGCAGCTTGTTCTGGTGTTCCATCACTCCCATAGTAAAGAAATTCCTGACATCCACAGCTCCATAGCTCACATCAGGCAGATGGCCACAGCAAGTCCAGACCAGCAGAGATCAGCCAGGTGGCTCCTGGGGCACAGCCTATCACAGAGGGCACCTGTTTGTGATCAGCTTTCACAACAATCCTGATTCCAAAAAGACCAGGCAGGATGCATTTCAGCACCACATGCCCTGGTCTCACTGCTCAGGATGCTGAGAGTTCCACAGGAAAGCTACAGGCTGGGGACAGAGTGGCTGAGAGCTGCCAGGCAGAGAGGATGCTGGGGGTGCTGGTAGAGAGTAGCTGAAGATGAGGCAGCAGAGTGCCCAGGTGGGCAGGAGAGCCAATGGCATCCTGGGCTGGCTCAGGAAGAGTGTGGCCAGCAGGACAAGGGAGGTTCTTCTGCCCCTGTGCTCAGCACTGCTTAGGCCACAGCTTGAGTGCTGTGTCCAGTTCTGGGCTCCTCAATTCAAGAGAGATGTTGAGGCACTGGAAGGTGTCCAGAGAAGGGCAAGGAAGCTGGTGAGGGTCCTGGAGCACAGCCCTGTGAGGAGAGGCTGAGGGAGCTGGGGGTGTTTGGCCTGGAGAAGAGGAGGCTCAGGGCTGACCTCATTGCTGCCTACAACTCCCCTGAAGAGAGGCTGTAGCCAGGTGGGGTTGGTCTCTTCTGCCAGGCAAGCAGCAAGAGAAGAAGGGGACACAGTCTGAAGTTGTGGCAGAGGAGGTCTAGGCTGGCTGTTAGGAGGAAGTTGTTGTCAGAGAGAGTGATTGGCATTGGAATGGACTGCCTAGGGAGATGGTGGAGTTGCTGTGCCTGGAGGTGTTGAAGCAAAGCCTGGCTGAGGCACTTAGTGCCAGGGCTGGGTGCTAGGTGGGACTGGCTGAGCTTGGAGGTCTCTTCCAACCTGCTTGATTCTATGAATGTTCTGCTTTTAGATGCAGTCTCCTTACCATGGGGGCTGAGCACCCCAAATATGCCACCAAAACCTCCCATCTGAGGCCACCTTCATAGAATTATAGAATCACAGAATCACTTGAAGGTCTTTTCCAATCTAAGAAATTCTGTGATTCCAGGCATCTTCTAACATTCTGGTGCTTGCACAAGCCCTTGGATAGGGATTTCACCATGCTGAGCACCAGGATCCAGCCCCATGTGGAGCAATTCCATCAATTACCACATCCTGCTGCACACTGGCTTTGGTCAGCCATCCAATGAGCATCACTTCAGGAGATTCTGGGGTTGTTTCCCTTCTTCCCTCACCCAGTATCACACCAGGTGATGTTTTCTTGGCCAGGCACTGAAACAGGCTGCCCAGGGAGGTGGTGGAGTCGCCATCCCTGGAGGTGTTGCAAAGAGGAGTGGATGTGGTGCTTGAGGCTGTGGTCTGGTGATGAAGGCTGCTGGGATGAAGGTTGGACTGGCTGATGCTGGTGGTCCTTTCCAAGCAGAGTGATTCCTAGTGATGAGAGGTTGTGCTGAGGGCTTTGGTTAAGGACTTATCAGTGTGAAACTAATGATTGGACTGGATGATATAGAATTAAGCAGGTTGGAAGATACCTCCAATCTCATGCAGTCCAACCTATCACCCAGACCTGCCCAATCAACTAGACTATGGCAATGTTCCAAGTTGCAAAGTTGCAAAACAAGCTTTATAAACAAAGCAGGCTTGTAAAGCCAAGATGATGATCCCCAGTCTAATGGCACTTGTTGAACTGTTGGACTGGAGCTAACCTAGTCAGTATTGGATTACCTGGCTGTAAGCTTCTTAACACACCATAACTGCAGTGTGGTCTGGAAAGTAAAGCAAGCTCTTACCAGACAACGAGAGCACAACTGATACAGCTTCTGAGCCATTTCCAGCTAGGAGTTTAGAGAGCACCCTGCTTGCCAAGGTCTAGGTAGAGGCACCACTCCCTGCCAGAGGCACCTTTCCAACTGGATTTGGCTTACTGCAACAAATACCTCGTGGTCCTGGCTTCAGAGTGCCTGTAGTAAGCTTGGCAATTTCAGCTTGCTCATTCAGTGTTGCAATTGGTTTCCCACTGGTTTCTTCAGAGCTCCTTGTCAGTGCAGAAAATGTTCTAGCTTAGCTCTGGAAGCAAGGAGGAAAGAAGGAATGACCTTTGCCTTCAAGATAGAAGCCTCAGCCTGCTGCAAGGTGAGCAGAAATTGAAAGCCAGGCTGTTTACCAAACAGGGCCAGCATCCTCTCAAATGGCACAGAGATGCCAGAGAATTCCCATACTGGGTTACAGAATCAGCCAGGGATGGAAGGGACCACAAGCATCAGCCAGTTCCAACCCCCTGTCATGGGCAGGGACACCCTACCCTAGATCAGGCTGCCAGACCCTTTGCAGTGGTGCCTAATGACAGGACAAGAGGCAACAGGCACAATCTGGAACCCAGGAGGTTCTGTCTGAACAGGAGAAGAAAATTGTTTGGTGTGAGGGTGCTGGAGGCCTGGAACAGGCTGCCCAGAGAGGTTGTGAAGTCTCCTTCTCAGGAGAGATTCCAACCCTACCCAGACGTTGTGATTCTGGGCAAGCTGCTGTGGGTGTCCCTGCTTTAGCAGGGAGGTTTGGGCTGCATCCTCAATGGTCCTTTCCAACCCTCACCATTCTGTGGTTCTGGCTTTTTAAGGGTGGTTTAGCACCTCTAGCCACACCACAGTGGGTGCATTGGTCTGGCAGCACCATTTAATTCACAGCTCACACACTTGAGAGGTTTACTACCTGGAGTAGGACTTACACCACAATTTTCTGAAGCAACTTCAGCAACTAACAGAGAACACCGAGCTCTGGGAGAGCAATGATCCCTAAGTACCTCCTGAAGGAAGCTGTCTCTCCCTCTTTTGACCATAGAGGGTGCTGAGGCTCCAGTGCTCATCTCTTCATGAAAATAAAGCGAGCGCTCAAGCCCCAAAACCCAAACCACAGCGCAGAGATTGCAGGCTTCGCTCCCGGGCACAGCGCCCAGACCTCGCACGTCCAGCAGGCAGCAGCCTGCGCTGGATAACTGATGCTGCCCTACTCCCTCTCCCTCATGACTGCAGGAGAGCACAGAGGAGGGGAAAGGAGGGAGGGAGGGAGGGAGGGAGGGAGAAAGGGAGAAAGGGAGGGAGGGAGGGAGGGAGGGAGGGAGGGAGGGAGGGAGGGAGGGAGGGAGGGAGGGAGGGAGGGAGGGAGGGAGGGAGGGAGAAAGGGAGGGAGAAAGGGAGGGAGAAAGGGAGGGAGGGGGAAAGGGAGGGAAGGAGAAAGGGAGAGAGGGAGAGGGGGAGGGAGGGAAGGAGGGAGGGAGAGAGGGAAGGAGGGAGAGAGGGAGGGAGGGAGAGAGGGAAGGAGGGAGAGAGGGAAGGAGGGAGAGAGGGAAGGAGGGAGAGAGGGAGGGAGAAAGGGAGAAAGGAAGGGAGGGAGGGAGGGAGGGAGGGAGGGAGGGAGGGAGGGAGGGAGGGAGGGAGGGAGGGAGGGAGGGAGAAAGAGAGGGAGGGAGAAAGGGAGGGACGGAGGGAGGGAGAAAGGGAGGGAAGGAGAAAGGGAGAGAGGGAGAAATGGAGGTAGGGAGAAAGGGAGGGAGGGAGGGAGGGAGTGAGAGAGGGAGGGAAGGAGGGAGGGAGGAAGAAAGGGAGGGAGGGAAGGAGAAAGGGAGGGAGAAAGGGAGGGAGTGAGGAAAGGAGGGAAGGAGGGAGGGAAGGAGGGTGGAAGGGAGGGAGGAAGGGAAGGAGAAAGGGAGGGAGAAAGGGAGAAAGGGAGGGAGAAAGAGAGGGAGGGAGGGAGAAAGGGAGGAAGGGAAGGAGAAAGGGAGAGAGAACGGGAGGGAGGTAGAGAGAAAGAGAGGGAAGCAGAGAGAAAGTGAGGGAGAAAGGAAAGAAAGGACTGCCTTAAACGTGATTGATTGCTTTTGCTGGCACAAGAAGAGAAAGAAATCAGACAGGAATATTCTCCATCACTCTGCAGGGTCTTTGTCAAACGCTCTCCCTCCTGCATTTCAATGCAAGATAAATTGCTTTTAAGAAGTGACTTTGATGCCGGTGAGCACGTTGTTATTGATTACTCTAATCTCACACTGGAAAACACTCTTCATAGCCTACTGTTCTCTAAATCACTCCAAGAGCTTAGAGGTTGCTGTCTAACAAGCTCCCCAGTTGTATCTTCCTTGTCAATCTTATCAGCCCCTGTTTAATTGTAAATAAAATGCAGGGAGCATTGGCCTAATGCCTCACGGCTCACAGCTCTCTCCCAAAGAGAGACACAAGAGATTCTTCAGCTGCACTTGAGCCTTGTCGAGCATCATTGGAATTCTAAGCAAGTTTTGCCTCCCTCAGAGCCACGTCCAAGCCTAGTGTGCAGCAGTGGTTTGATGGCTGACAAGATACACATGTCAGAGTCAGGGAAGCTTCCATCACTTCCTTATGTCTGAGGAATATCAGATTAAATACCAGTTAAGATACACATGTCAGAGTCAGGGAAGCTTCCATCACTTCCCTATGTCTGAGGAATGTCAGATTAAATACCAGTTAAAGAGCAAGCCCCAACAGGACCACCCATGACGTGGTTCTGTAACGCTCACTATGCAAGACAGAGATGCTCTTAGAATCATAGAAGCAAGCAGGTTGAAAGAGACCTCTAAGATCATCCAGTCCAACCTAGCACCCAGCCCTATCCAATCAACCAGACCATTTCAAAGACCTATGCAACTCCAAGGCACCTGGACCATATCTGCTCCATCCCAATCTAAGAGACTATGTCAAAGCACAGCTTTTAGAAGGAAAAGAGTCTGCACAGAGCTGTAAGCACAATAATTGTTCTTACAGTGGTTGGCTCCTAAAGATACCTTCCAACCAGAACCATTGTAGGGTTCCAGGAATGAGAAAAGCACCAAGGAGCACTCACCAAAAAGCTGGTTCCTGGTCACATTTACCTTTAATCCCTTCAATAAAAGTGCTGTGCACTAAGAATCATAGAATCAAGCAGGTTGGAAGAGACCTCCAAGCTCAGCCAGTCCAACCTAGCACCCAGCCCTGGCCAAGCAACCAGACCATGGCACTAAGTGCCTCAGCCAGGCTTTACTTCAACACCTCCAGGCACAGCAACTCCACCACCTCCCTGGGCAGCCCATTCCAATGCCAATCACTCTCTCTGACAACAACTTCTTCCTAACATCCAGCCTAGACCTCCCCTGCCACAACTTCAGACTCTGTCCCCTTCTTCTGTTGCTGCTTGCCTGGCAGAAGAGACCAACCCCACCTGGCTACACCCAAGGTGAGAGTAGGGGAATAATCTGTAGCTGAAGTAGCTTCCAATTCCTCTCATAAAGAGGAAAAGAAACAACTCTCCATGTCAGCTGGGGCTAGGGTTAGAAGTAATAAGGTAAAATTGCAGTGAGAGGAGATATCTCTATAGCAGCAAAGCACTGGGATAAATTCCCCCTAGAAACTAAGAAGAGGCTCCTGACAAGGAAGCCAGACCTTCACTCATCCAGGTAAAGCCAACAATAGAGAAACGGCTCAGGTGACCTCCTGAAGTCAATCCCAGCCTTATTTTCCATCAGCTGCACAAAACTTCATTGGGTAGTAGAGCAGCAAAGTCTTTCCTTCAGCTTAACAGCCCTCGGGAGACCTCAGGTGGAGATGGAAACTCAGCTCCTACCACTTTGCCAAGTTCAGACTCTCCTCCCCTCCCCGACCTCATCTATTGAGCCGTCCCCCCCAGGACATGGCTATGGTAAGCAACTATCAACTCATAAAAGCCAAGCCTGGGGCTTATTTCACAGCCTGGTTTAGTGTTGGGAGGGAGAAAAAAGGAAGACAAAGAGGGGGAAGGGTTTGGTGCTGCCCTGAGAAACTGCAGCCTAGCAACCTCCACACAATAAAGCACCAACTGCACAATAAAGCAAGGCAGAGCCTGGCAAATGGGGGAGGGTTTGAAACCCCCCCCGTGGGGCTGCAAGACAGTAGCTCTTTTGACATGTCTCCTAACGGGCTCATCCCTGGTGCTGGCTGCTTTTCTCCACCCAGGGAGGACAATCTAAGGCTTTTCCCTGGGAAATAATTGCTAAACAAAGGATGGGAAGAGTCCTTCTGGCTGCCAGATCCAGCTTACACAAACTGGTTTAGAAAGGCCTGGGGCAAAAGCAGAGCTGCATAACCAAAAGTGACTGAATGAGCCAGCAGTGTGCCCAGATGGCCAAGAAGGCCAATGGCATCCTGGTCTGGATCAGGAATAATGTGTAGCATCCCACCTGACCACAGCTTCCCCTCAGGTAGCTGCAGACAGCAATGAGGTCAGCCCTGAGCCTCCTCTTCTCCAGGTCAAACACCCCCAGCTCCCTCAGCCTCTCCTCACAGGGCTGTGCTCCAGGCCCCTCACCAGCTTCCCTGCCCTTCTCTGGACACCTTCCAGCATCTCAACATCTCTCTTGAATTGAGGAGCCCAGAACTGGGCACAGCACTCAAGGTGTGGCCTGAGCAGTGCTGAGCACAGGGGCAGAAGAACCTCCCTTGTCCTGCTGGCCACACTCTTCCTGAGCCAGCCCAGGATGCCATTGGCTCTCCTGCCCACCTGGGCACACTGCTGCCTCATCTTCAGCTCCTCTCTACCAGCACTCCCAGCTCCCTCTCTGCCTGGCTGCTCTCAGCCACTCTGTCCCCAGCCTGTAGTGCTGCTTGGGCTTGTTGTGGCCAAAGCTCAGAACCCTGCACTTGGCCTTGTTCAATCTCATCCCATTGGCCTCTGCCCACCCATCCAGCCTGGCAAGGTCCCTCTGCAGGGCTCTCCTACCCTCCAACAGCTCCACACCTGCTCCTAGCTTGGTGTCATCTGCAAACTTACTGATGCTGGACTCAATCTCCTGCTCCAGATCATCAATGACGATACCGAACAGGGCTGTGCCCAGCACTGATCCCTGGGGCACACCACTGGTGACAGCTGCCAACTGGATCTGGCACCATTCACCACCACTCTCTGGGCCTGGCCCTCCAGCCAGTTCTTGACCCATATCAGAGTGAATCTGTCCAATCCATGAGCTGCCAGCTTTGCCAGGAGCTGCTCGTGGCAGACAGTGCTCTCAAGGAGCCCCAAGAAGCTGCAGAAGAAAGTCCTTCAATCTTTCTCTACTATCTCCATGATTTCCCATGAAGTAATTACCTCCATGCTGGAGGAAAGGGGCAATGTGTGGTCCTAGATTAGGGTGCCAATAGCTTAGAGAGGAATGGACAGTTCAGGTTTTCACCTAATACTTGGTCTTTAAAACAGTTGTAGGTGACATTTACAGGCTGGCAGCTCAGGTGCTGTGTGAGCTGAGCTGCCATCCTCCAAATCAGGGGTCACCTCCATCAGTGATCACCCTGGGGGAGAACATGAGCTTTGCATTTGAAACCTGTGGCTGCAAGAGGGAAAAATCAGGCTCTACCAGGTCCTTTTCTCCACCTGACATCTTTTCCTGCCTCTGTGAGCTGAAATGGCTCTGAGCTGCAGAAAGACATCAGAGGTGCCGCTTGTCTCCTACTGTGCAGTGAGGAGAGCATCTTGGGAAGGGCTCATCTGCTGGCAGAAGAAGGTCCATCACCTAGTCCTGGTTGAGACCTGCTGCATCATCTGCATGGTTTCCAGTCCAGTGGAATGGGATTTGAAGTAGGTAGCCCACCACTAAATGTCATCATGCCTTTAGCTCGCTTTGTGGTGAGCAACGTGAGTGGAGCAAGGTCGACCATCGGTCAGAGAAGGTCCTATCTTGCCTGCCTGTTGCTTCCCTACCACAACCAGGCCCTTTGGTTGCAAGCCCAGCTCTCTACCCAGCTCTTTGGCAAGGTGAGGGTTTGGTTTCAACCATCCAAGGGAGGGCATCAGACAGCTTCACCCTGCATCCCCTTGCGCTGTACGGCACCAGCTTGGGTGTATGACATGAGGGTGAAACCCAAGAGGAGATCTTTGTGGTCAGGACTTTTGGAGGCTTTTTGAGTGCCACCAATGCAATTATGTGGGAACTGTTCACACAACTTCAGGTTTTCTCAGCTCTCTTGGAGGGAAGAACTGAGGGAGCTTGTTGGCAGAGCCTGGGCTCTCTCCACCACTGCAATGGCAAACAGGGAGTTGGCAAGGCAGGAAAAGGTGCTGGGGGCAGAGCATGGTTAGGGACTTTGTGCCTGAAGGTCATTGAGAAGGGAAGAAAGAAATAGAGGATGCAACAAGGAGAAGTAAAAATGAATTCAGTTCAGTCAGAGGCTTCTCCACCACTTGTGTAAGTCCTGGGGCTTCAGGTGGTTTTAGGGTTCCGAGGTTGTTGGCAATCTCCCTGGGACAAGGGAAGTTCAAAAGAGTATGTTGCTCAGGATAAGAGACACAGCCAGAGGGAATCCTGCTCCTCAACCTCAGCTTTGAGCTTTCCCACCCAAAGATCTGAGCCTGTGCAATCTGCATCCCTTTGGTCCTGCACAAACCCAGCCTCTGGAGCCCTGCAAACCCCTTCCCTGCAGCCCTGAAAACCAACCTTCACCGCTCAAATAAAGGCCTCCAGCAACCACAAGGAAGAGACTTGCACCAAACCAGACACTGGTTTGACACAGCCCCTGCTTGAATCATGAGCCCAGCCCTGCCTAAGCACACAGCTGAGCTTACCTGAGCCCAGCTCCATCACACCAGAGAAAGGACCATGACTTACCAGCTGCTGCAGATGAAAGGCAAAGAGGACTGCAGGAGAAAACCATGGAGGACCACAGAGCATGAAAAGCTGGTAGGGAGCAGGAATAAAGGAACTCAAGCAGAAGATGAAAATGAGGGGCAAAGCATGACCTAACACTCAGCAGAGGACAAGCTGTCCTCTCCTTCCAGCAGCAAGAGCTTGTGGTTAGGAAGAGAGATTGGAGTGGCTAGAAAAGAAATCAGAGTGGCTGGAAAAGTGATCAGAGTGGCTGGAAAAGAGCTGGCACTGAGGTGGCTTTGACAGATAGAGAGTAAGACTTCATTTCAAAAGCTTCTGGACCATAGCAGAGAAGATGAGTGGGGCCCAGATGGGATGTAAAGCCACTACAGGTTGTTACAGCACATCAACTGCTGAGTTTAGCAGAGCTGAAGACTTATGGTTGCTGAATATTCTTCTTGCAGAGTCATCCTTCTGGCTTTGAGGTTACCAAGGGAGGGAGCATCCCTTATTCCTTCAGCACATTGCTCCGTGGTGAATCATCCTCACTGCTAAGGGGATTTCCTAGGTGAGTGATTGGACTTGATGAAAGGCCTGGAACACAAACCCTATGAGGAGAGGCTGAGGGAGCTGGGGGTGTGCAGCCTGGAGAAGAGGAGGCTCAGGGCTGACCTCATTGCTGTCTACAACTCCCTGAAGGGAGGCTGTAGCCAGGTGGGGTTGGTCTCTTCTGCCAGGCAAGCAGCAAGAGAAGAAGGGGACAGAGTCTGAAGTTGTGCCAGGGGAGCTCTAGGCTGGCTGTTAGGAGGAAGTTGTTGTCAGAGAGAGTGATTGGCATTGGAATGGGCTGCCCAGGGAGGTGGTGGAGTCACTGTGCCTGGAGGTGTTGAAGCAAAGCCTGGCTGAGGCACTTAGTGCCATGGTCTGGTTGCTTGGCCAGGGCTGGGTGCTAGGTTGGACTGGCTGAGCTTGGAGGTCTCTTCCAACCTGCTTGATTCTATGATCTCAGAGGTCTCTTCCAACCTCAATTGGTCTACAGTTTCTGTGGTCCTGGTTAGCAGCATCCATGGCGTCCCTCAGGAGAATGAGTCTTCTGCTGCAGAATTGCAACCAGCATTCTTTGCTCTTTGCCTTTTTCAACTGAGTCACTCTGTAAAGATTTACCCCTGGGGCCTGCTGTGTACTCTTCCTTATCTCCTACTTCCCCCTCAGGGCTTCTCTGTGTGTTTTAACAGCAGGGTTTGGGGATTTTTGGGTTTTTTTTTTCCTGCGTGCTTCCAGGTCTTTCCTAAAAGCTCCTGAATAAAGAGAGGCTAAAGTGGGTGTGTAAAACATCCCATGCCAAAAAAACAATGGGGAAGGAACAGAGCCCTGAGGGAGTCCTTCCTTCCACCCTCCCATCTGCTCCAGGATGAGCTGGAAACTGAGCTGAAGCTCTCCCATTAGCCAGTGAGAAAACCCTGAGCACAACCTCCCCAGTTCACACCCCAGCAGAGTAGTCTCCAAGCCCAGAGACTGGCCACAGCTACTGGGATTGGTAAGGAGTGTATGAACCATAGAATCCAAACGGTTTGAGTGGGAAGGGGCCCTTAAAGGCCATCTCATCCAAATCCCCTGCAGTCACCAGTGACATCTGCAACTAGAGCCTCAGTCAGCCTGACCAGACCCCAGAGATTAGGGCATCTACCACCTCACTGAGCAACATGGGCAAGGGTCTAACCACTTACTCAGTGTAAGACATTCCTTAGAATCAGAGAATCAGTCAGGGTTGGAAGGGAACACAAGGAGCAGCCAGTTCCAACCTCCACTGCCCTGGGCAGGGACATCTTACCCTAGAGCAGCCTGGCCACAGCTTCAGCCAGCCTGGCCTTAAACACCTCCAGCCATGGGGGCTCAGCCACCTCCCTGGGAAACCCATTCCAGCCTCTCACCACTCTCATGATCAACAACTTCCTCCTCACTTCCAGCTTTGCTCCATTCCCCCTAGTCCTGGCACTCCCTCACAGCCTAAAAAGTCCCTCCCCAGCTTTTTTGGAGGCCTCCTTCAGATCCTGGAAGGCCACAAGAAGGTCACCTGGGAGCCTCCTCTTCTCCACACTGCACAGCCCCAACTCTTTCAGTCTGTCCTCACAGCAGAGCTGCTCCAGCCCTCTCAGCATCCTCCTGGCCCTGCTCTGGACACACTCCAGCATCTCCACATCCCTCTTGCAATGGGGGTCCAGAACTGGATGCAGTACTCCAGGTGGGGTCTCAGCAGGGCACAGTAGAAGGGGAGAATCACCTCCCTGGCCCTGCTGGCCACACTTCTGCTGATGCAGCCCAGGCTCTGCTTGGCTTTCTGGGCTGCAAGTGCACACTGCTGGCTCCTGTTGAGCTTCTCATCCAGCAGCACCCCCAAGTCCCTCTCCTCAGGGCTGCTCTCCAGCCACTCACTCAAATGCCTGCATTTCTGCTTGGCATTGCCTCCACCCAGATTCAGGACCTTCTCTCCAGTTTGAATCTTCCTCTGTTAGTTTCAATCTCATCACCCCTTGTCCTGTCACAACAGACCCTGCTAAAAAGTCTGTCCCCAGCTTTCTTGGTGACCCCTTGAAGCAGTAGAAGGCTGCAGAAAGGTCCCACTCCTTGTTTCCACCTGAGAGTCCCCTGAAAACACCATGTTTGGGCTTGCAGCCAATGGACTTTGATGTTCCAGCCCCCATTGCCTCCATCCTGCTTTTATCTAGGTGAGTTCAGGCACTGGGCAGGTTGACCATCCCCTGCCAAAGTCCACCCTTATGTCACACCCCAGCAGCAAGGTCCCTGTGTACCTTTCTGACCCTGAAGCATGATGACCTGGTTACACTGACCACCCCAGGTCTGTTCTGCCAAGCTGCAACATCAGGTCCTGCAGCTGGTCCTAGGTCCTGCTGCCCTGACAGCTTTTTATAGATTGATAGAATGGTTTGGGTTGGAAGGCACCTTAAAGATTATCTACTTCCAAGCCCCTGCCACAGGCAGGGACACCTTCCACTAGACCAGGGTGCTCCAAGCATCATCCAGCCTGGCCATGAACAACTCCAGGAGAGGCTGAGGGAGCTGGGATTGTTTAGCCTGGAGAAGAGGAGGCTCAGGGGTGACCTTATTGCTGTCTACAACTACCTGAGGGGTGGTTGTGGCCAGGAGGAGGTTGCTCTCTTCTCTCAGGTGGCCAGCACCAGAATGAGAGAACAGCCTCAGGCTGTGCCAGGGGAGATTTAGGCTGGAGGTGAGGAGAAAGTTCTTCACTGAGAGAGTCATTGGACACTGGAATGGGCTGCCTGGGGAGGTGGTGGAGTCGCCATCCCTGGAGCTGTTCAAGGCAAGGTTGGACGTGGCACTTGGTGCCATGGTCTGGCCTTGAGCTCTGTGGTAAAGGGTTGGACTTGATGATCTGTGAGGTCTCTTCCAACCTTGGTGATACTGTGGAACATCTATAAGCTGAGCTTTCCCCAGACAGGTCACAGTAGTGGCTTGAAAGCCCAGTGGAGATGCAGAGCTGGATGATGTGCCTTTGGAAACACCATAACACCAAACCCATTGGGCTTTTGTCCTACTGCAGTCTGCAGATCACTTCTATCCTGCTGGATGAGAAGCTCAACAGGAGCCAGCAGTGTGCACTTGCAGCCCAGAAAGCCAAGCAGAGCCTGGGCTGCAGCAGGAGCAGTGTGGCCAGCAGGGCCAGGGAGGTGATTCTCCCCCTCTGCTCTGCTCTGCTGAGACCCCACCTGCAGTACTGCATCCAGTTCTGGAGCCCCCATTGCAAGAGGGATGTGGAGATGCTGGAGTGTGTCCAGAGCAGGGCCAGGAGGATGCTGAGAGGGCTGGAGCAGCTCTGCTGTGAGGACAGACTGAAAGAGTTGGGGCTGTTGAGTGTGGAGAAGAGGAGGCTCCCAGGTGACCTTCTTGTGGCCTTCCAGGATCTGAAGGAGGCCTGCAAAAAGCTGGGGAGGGACTTTTTAGGCTGTGAGGGAGTGCCAGGACTGGGGGGAATGGAGCAAAGCTGGAGGTGGGGAGATTGAGAGTGGAGGTGAGGAGGAGGTTGTTGATCATGAGAGTGGTGAGAGGCTGGACTGGGTTTCCCAGGGAGGTGGTTGAGGCCCCATGGCTGGAGGTGTTTAAGGCCAGGCTGGCTGAGGCTGTGTGCAGCCTACTCTAGGGTAGGGTGTCCCTGGGCATGGCAGGGGGGTTGGAACTAGATGATCCTTGTGGACCTTTCCAACCCTGACTGATTCTATGATACCATGATGACTGTATCAACTCCCAGCTCCCTGCACAAGAAGGGTGTGATGTGTCCCACTCCCTCCCACTTGCCTAAGCTTTTGGGGATGCTAAGCCACAAGTCCACCCTATAAGGACTTTGTAGTCTGAAGTGTCTTTAGGACAGGGCTGGGTGCTAGGTTGGATTGGATGATGTTGGAGGTCTCTTCCAACCTGGTTGATTCTATGCTAAATCCAACTAAACCCAGCAAGCAGACAGCTCCTGCATGGAGGGGAAACAAGAATGCATGGTTGGTGGTCCCAGGGGTGAGCAGGCTGTAGGGGGTGCCACCAGCAAACGTCTATCTCCTAACCCTTTCCCAAGCTCTTTTGAGGGTAGCAGCGTTTGTGTGGTGCTGAGTGGGATGGTTTAGCACTCAACTTGGTAAAGTTAGGTAATCATAGAATCATGCAGGTTGGAAGAGAGCTCCAAGCTCAGCCAGTCCAACCTAGCACCCAGCCCTGGCCAATCAACCAGACCATGGCACTAAGTGCCTCAGCCAGGCTTTGCTTCAACACCTCCAGGCACAGTGACTCCAGCACCTCCCTGGGCAGCCCATTCCAATGCCAGTCACTCTCTCTGGGAAGACTCAATGACTCCTGAAGGTCTTTTCCAAAGGAGGTGATTCAATGATTCTGTGATTATCCAACTGGAGGGCAGGCTCTTGCCATCCCCTTCCAGCCTGGCCCTTTAAGTAACTTGAGCTCCTGGGCTGCAAATCCCAGGCTCTGACTGAGAGGATGGAAAAGGACTTTCCCCTCCCTTCTCCCTTCTGAATCTTTGCTTTGAGAAGCCACCATTCCTTCCTCTTTCCCTTCAGCTGGGACAAGATGGGTCACCAAGGGACAAGGCAAGTTCCTGGGCACCTCTCTGCCCTAGCCAGGCAAATTGAGCATTCCTCCACCTCGAAATGCTTCTGGCAGCTCTGCTCCCACCCACCCTTGCCAAACCTCAGCTCATTTCCTAAGCCTGGTCGGCTGCTGGAGGCTGGAGCAAAGGTTTAATGATTTGCTTTTCTTGGGTAAGGCGGGGACAGGGAGAAGGTCTGGCCCCCAGCGCCTGACGCTGCACATTGTGCCCACTTTTGTTGTGGAGTCCTTCTCCCACCCCCCCCTTTTCCTTCCCCACCTTCCTCCCAGCTCCCCAGCCCACCATGAATCCACAGGGAGCTTTGGGATACATTTGCCTACTTTGCTTTTCCTTCGGGACGCCAGCAAAAGGTAAGAGGCTTTGGGTTGCTGTGGGGACTCGATGGGGGTTTGGATGCCCTCAGAGGTGGGATCCTCATTTTGGGGCTCACAACTGCTGGTCTGTGGGGACTCGATGGGGGTTTGCATGCCCTCAGAGGTGGGATCCTCATTTTGGGGCTCACAACTGCTGGTTTGTGGGGACTCGATGGGGGTTTGGATGCCCTCAGAGGTGGGATCCTCATTTTGGGGCTCACAGCTGCTGGTTTGTGGGGACTCGATGGGGGTTTGGATGCCCTCAGAGGTGGGATCCTCATTTTGGGGCTCACAGCTGCTGGTTTGTGGGGACTCGATGGGGGTTTGGATGCCCTCAGAGGTGGGATCCTCATTTTGGGGCTCACAGCTGCTGGTTTGTGGGGACTCGATGGGGGTTTGGATGCCCTCAGAGGTGGGATCCTCATTTTGGGGCTCACAGCTGCTGGTCTGTGGGGACTCGATGGGGGTTTGGATGCCCTCAGAGGTGGGATCCTCATTTTGGGGCTCACAGCTGCTGGTTTGTGGGGACTCGATGGGGGTTTGGATGCCCTCAGAGGTGGGATCCTCATTTTGGGGCTCACAACTGCTGGTTTGTGGGGACTCGATGGGGGTTTGGATGCCCTCAAAGGTGGGATCCTCATTTTGGGGCTCACAACTGCTGGTTTGTGGGGACTCGATGGGGGTTTGGATGCCCTCAAAGGTGGGATCCTCATTTTGGGGCTCACAGCTGCTGGTCTGTGGGGACTCGATGGGGGTTTGGATGCCCTCAGAGGTGGGATCCTCATTTTGGGGCTCACAACTGCTGGTCTGTGGGGACTCGATGGGGGTTTGGATGCCCTCAGAGGTGGGATCCTCATTTTGGGGCTCACAACTGCTGGTCTGTGGGGACTCGATGGGGGTTTGGATGCCCTCAGAGGTGGGATCCTCATTTTGGGGCTCACAGCTGCTGGTTTGTGGGGACTCGATGGGGGTTTGGATGCCCTCAGAGGTGGGATCCTCATTTTGGGGCTCACAGCTGCTGGTTTGTGGGGACTCGATGGGGGTTTGGATGCCCTCAGAGGTGGGATCCTCATTTTGGGGCTCACAGCTGCTGGTTTGTGGGGACTCGATGGGGGTTTGGATGCCCTCAGAGGTGGGATCCTCATTTTGGGGCTCACAACTGCTGGTTTGTGGGGACTCGATGGGGGTTTGGATGCCCTCAAAGGTGGGATCCTCATTTTGAGGCTCACAACTGCTGGTTGGGGGAGGGAAGAGTTATGGCTGCAAATGGTCTCAGCATCCTCTGGCAAGGGAGGGGGGGGGAATGTTTTGGGCTTGTGGAAGCCCCCCCTGGGGGGTGTGTGTGTGCAAGGAGAAGCAAAGAGCTGGAGCTGTTTAAACTGTACAAGGTGCAGGAATGTAGAAACCTTTCAGCCTGACTCAGGGAGGACAGGACCGGGGCGGGGGGGGGCAGTGGTGTGGTGTGTGAGGGAGATTTCCATCGATTCATTTCTCGTTCTAACCAGAAGCAGCAGAACGATAAAACGTTTCAGAAGCCCAGCAGGGGCCTCAGAGCTGTGGGAGAATCTCAAATGACTTCAGACAATAGATTGGAGTGGTTAGGGTATGGCAGAGGCAACCCTTCCCCCACCCCCTGCCTTGCCTCCACAGTCATATTTGCATACGAACAAGGGAAGGGACTCCAAAGAGTTAAATAAGATGAACCCAAGGAGTTTGGGTGTAAATCTGCCCCCAAGATGGCCCCACCTCAAAAGTCAGTGATTTAAGAACTGGCGTTTCTGATGGGAACCACACAATGCCTTCACTTCTCCCCTAAAGAGCAGTGCCAAGTAATGCACTGTGCCAAAAAGACTCTTCAGGGCATGCCTTGTGTCTGTGGATGTGCTCAGGAAGCTTTGCTTCAGGATTCTCTGGAGCCTTTCAAGGCCTGTCTGGATGTGTTCCTCTGTGCTCTGTGTTAGGTGGTATTGTCCTGCTCTGGCAGGGGAGTTGGACCCTTCCAACCCCTCACATCCTGTGAGCCTGTGATTAAAGGATGGTAAAGGGCATCTCTGTGAGGAGGAAAGGCTGAGAGACCTGGGGCTGTTTAGTCTTGGAGGAAGACTGTTGAGTCTTAGGAGGAAGATGTTCAGCATGAGAGTGGTGAGAGGCTGGAATGGGTTGCCCAGGGAGGTGGTTGAGGCCCCATGGCTGGAGGTGTTTAAGGCCAGGCTGGCTGAGGCTGTGTGCAGCCTGCTCTAGGGTAGGGTGTCCCTGCCCATGGCAGGGGGTTGGAGCTAGCTGATCCTTGTGGTGCCTTCCAACCCTGACTGATTCTGTGATTCTAGTCTGAAGAGCAGCCTGAGAGGGGATCTGATCAGTGCTTGCCAATAGCTGAAGGGTGGAGGGAAAGGGGATAGGGCCAGACTCTTTTCAGTGATGCTCAGTGACAGGACAAGGGGCAAGACGCACAAACTGGAAAGCAGAAAGTTCCATCTGAGCATCAGGAAAAACTTCTTTGGTGTGAGGGTGTTGGAGCCCTGGAGCAGGCTGCCCAGAGAGGTTGTGAAGTCTCCTCCTCTGGAGAGATTCCAGACCCACCTGGACACTGATCCTTGGCAAGCTGCTGTGAGTGACCCTGGCTGGATGACCCTCTGAGGTGCCTTCCCACCTTCACCATGCTGGGATTCTGGGATTCTCTGGCAGTTTCAAAAAGTCCTGAAGTCCCCAAGGAAGTCTTCTGCTCTGGCCATCATTTCTAAGGGAGGACTAGAAAGACAAACAGGAATCAGCTGTCATAGGATAGAACAGAACAGGAGTAGAGTAGAATTGAATCAAATCAAGCAGGTTGGAAGAGATCTCCAACATCATCCAGTCCAGGCAAGAACCCAGAAATACCCAAACCACAGGCACAATTAATGTCCCACTAAAACCTTCCCATGTGCTTCCCTGAACATGTCAACTGTGCCTACTGCCTGGCATAAAAACCACTCTTACAGGATGCAGGCCACAAGCATCCATTTGAGTGCCCTCTCCGGGCTGGAGGATGCTGATTCTGTGACCACAAACCTTCAACCTTTGCACCTTTCCTTAGGGAATGTGCAGCCACTTTCATTCCAGCCTGGGACCCTGTACCAGTACCACTATTCCCTGGATGTCCAGGTGGATCATGCATCCACACCATCCCCAGGAGGAACCTGGCTGAGGGCTGAGGCACTGGTCCATATGCACCGGCTCTGGAGGGACCAAGGTGGAGAAGAGCTGCTCCAGGTGCAGGTGTGTGAGGTGGTAAAGCCATGGCAGTTAGCTACTCCTCCTGGGAGCAGTGAGGAGTCCTTACTGCATTCCCAAGCCACCTGAAAAATTACCTCTGTGACCAAGAGGCCATCTACACAGCAGCTTTAGATGTCCTTGGTCACTGCTTTCTTCTACCTTCTGCCATCGTAGATCCGCGATCTGAAAGCCCAACACGAGCCAGAAGAGAAGAGGAGCCAGGGCAGCACTGGAGGTCCCTCTGCAGAGATTGCATTGAGCCAGGAGGCACAAGCAGAGCTGCAGCAGCCAATGTTCATCTCCTGGAGCAGTGGGAAGGTCAGCTGGACACCTTCTGGGCTTGCTCATGCCCTCTTCACAGAGCACTCCTGCCTACATCTCAAATTTTCCTGGTTACAAAGCCCTTAGGAGCTCCTGCTCCATTTCTGATTGCATATCAGTGCACTAAGAACCAGAGAGTCACAAATGTAGGGTTAGATGATCTCCTGCAATCTCTACTATGACCCTAGGTGAAGTCCCATCCTCACAGGGGGCTGCAAGCTTGTTTGGAGCTGCAGCATCCCATGTGAAAACAGCTTCAGCCCCAACAGTATCACTGAATGATAGGGGTTGGAAGGGACCTCTGGAGATGAGCTAATCCAGCAATCCTGCCAGATCAGACCTAGAGCACCATAGTAAGCTTCTTCCTGGCCCCCAGAGCCGCCCCTACAGTCATAAATCATCTTTTGCCTTCCCAGATCAAAGCCTTCTATGGGGATGGAGCAGAAAGGTAGGGGTTTGAAGGGACCTCTGGAGATGAGCTAATCCTACTCTCCTGCCAGATCAGGATCACCTAGACCACCATGATTCCAGCTTCTTCCTGTCCCCCAGAGCCACCCCCACAGTCAGAAACCAGCTTTTGCCTTCCCAGGTCAAAGCCTTCTACGGGGATGAAGCAGAAAACATCCTGATCTCCAACCTGAAGCGAGGCGTCATCAGCCTGCTCCAGTTCCAACCTCATGCTGGCACCACAGTGGAGGTAGGTGCAGAGATGGGGCTGGATCTTGTCCAAGAGAACATCTCACAGCAGGAGAGCTGACCCCAAAGCACAGCCAGCCTAGGTCCTTCACCAGAGGAATCACAGAATGGCTTGGATTGGAAGGGACCTTTAAAGGTCATCCAATTCCAACCCTCCTGCAATGACCAGGGACATCTACAACTAGATGGTCAGAGAATCATAGAATCAACCAGGTTGGAAGAGACCTCCAAGCTCAGCCAGTCCAACCTAGCACCCAGCCCTGGCCAATCAACCAGACCATGGCACTAAGTGCCTCAGCCAGGCTTTGCTTCAACACCTCCAGAGACAGCGACTCCAGCACCTCCCTGGGCAGCCCATTCCAATGCCAATCACTCTCTCTGACAACAACTTCCTCCTAACATCCAGACTAGACCTCCCCTGGCACAACTTCAGACTGTGTCCTCTTCTCTTGCTGCTTGCCTGGCAGAAGAGACCAACCCCACCTGGCTACAGCCTCCCTTCAGGGAGTTGCAGACAGCAATGAGGTCAGCCCTGAGCCTTCTCTTCTGCAGGCTGCACACCCCCAGCTCCCTCAGCCTCTCCTCACAGGGCTGTGCTCCAGGCCCCTCACCACCTTCCTTGCCCTTCTCTGGACACCTTCCAGCACCTCAACATCTCTCTTCAATTGAGGAGCCCAGAACTGGACACAGCACTCAAGCTGTGGCCTGAGCAGTGCTGAGCACAGGGGCAGAAGAACCTCCCTTGTCCTGCTGGCCACACTCTTCCTGAGCCAGCCCAGGATGCCATTGGCTCTCCTGCCCACCTGGGCACACTGCTGCCTCAGCTTCAGCTACTCTCTACCAGCACCCCCAGGTCCCTTTCTGCCTGGCTGCTCTCAGACACTCTGTCCCCAGCCTGTAGTGCTGCTTGGGGTGGTTGTGGCCAAAGCTCAGAACTCTGCACTTGGCCTTGTTCAGTCTCATCTCCTCTGAAAAAGCCTGGGGGGTCCTAGCGTGCAGCATGGCCCCAGCCTGCATTGTGGTGCTCAGGGGTCTGCTACCAGCACTGCCACTTGAATTCAAACCTAGCACTGCCTAATGCCATCTTAGAATCATAGAATCATTTAGTTTGGAAAAGACTTTCAAGACCACAGAATCGGCCAGGTTGGAAAAGACCTCCAAGCTCGCCCAGTCCAACCTAGCACCCAGCTCTGTCCAACCAACTAGACCATGGCACCAACTGTCTCATCCAGGCTTTGCTTGAATTGAGTCCAACCATTAACCCTACTCTACCACGTCCACCACTAAGCCATATCCTCAAGCACCACATCTAAACGGCCTTTAAACATCTCCAGGGATGAATCTCCCTCTTTGAGTTCAGAATTGTTATAATGGGAGGCAAAATTCAGGCTGGGCTCTGCTGCTCCAGTTGCCCCTGGGCTGTCAGCAGGGATGCCTGTGGGAAAACCAAGTGATTTAGTGCCCAGTAATCTGTAGGTGACTCTCAGGAGTGGACACATATACAAAGCCACCAGCATTCCCTGGATGGTAGGAGGAAGAGTGAAGCAAAAAGCTCTACAAGAATTTCTGCCAAGAGGGATTTGCTTTGCCCAGTCTGGGAAGATGGATGGGAAATCCTTCCCCCCTCCAGGAATGACCTGTGAAGGGCATGAAATGACTCCAAAACCCAGGCCAAAAGGTGCTGTTGCTGGTGTCAAAGTCAATGTGCAAAAGCAAATCTCTTGCCCAGGTGGACTTGGAGTCAGCCAACACTCTCAGCTATGGCCCAGGTCCCAGCTATTTGATTGTTTTTCTCTTTGGTGGCCTGTCCTTTGTGTCTGTCCTTGTTTATTCAGGCTTGCTCCAAGCCAAGCATCCTTAACCACAGCCACTTCCATTTGTGTTTCAGGAGGACATCTCTGGGAGCTGCCTGGTCACATACACTGTGTCCAACCACTCCATCACAAAGACAAAGGATCTCCTCAGCTGCACAAAGACAAAGCCTGGATTCACCTCTGTCAACAAAGCAAGTCCATTGCTCCCATGGTGGTGGGCTCAACTTAGCAGGGGCACAGCAGGATTCTACCCAAAACCTTCTTGCAGGTGACCTACGAGTCCCACTCCCAGCTGGCTCCAGCCTTCTGCACCAGCCTGGGACAGGACTCTGATGCTTAGACCAGCCCCAAAGTGGGATGCAGCAGCATAGCTCAGGAGAAGCAGATGGTTTTGAGGTGGGCAGGTGCAGAAAAAGATCTCAGAATCACACAGCATGGTAAGGGTTGGGAGAGTATCACAGAATCTGGGTAGCACAGAACCATCACAGAATGGCTTAGCTTGGAAGGGACCTCAGAGATCATCAACTCCGACCACCCCACATGGGCAGGGATGTCTCTCAACTAGACTTGGTTGTTCCTGGATTCACCTCTGTTAACAAAGCACCACCACCCATGGTGGTGGGCTCAACTTAGCAGGGGCACAGCAGGATTCTACCCAAAACCTTCTTGCAGGTGACCTACGAGTCCCACTCCCAGCTGGCTCCAGCCTTCTGCACCAGCCTGGGACAGGACTCTAGTGCTTAGACCAGCCCCAAAGTGGGATGCAGCAGCATAGCTCAGGAGAAGCAGATGGTTTTGAGGTGGGCAGGTGCAGAAAGAGATCTCAGAATCACACAGCATGGTAAGGATTGGGAGGGGATCATAGAACCATCACAGAATGGCTTAGCTTGGAAGGGACCTCAGAGATCATCTACTCCGACCACCCCACATGGGCAGGGATGTCTCTCAACTAGACTTGGTTGTGCCTGGATTCACCTCTGTTAACAAGGCAGATCTGTTGCTCCCATGGTGGTGGGCTCAACTCAGCTTGGTTGCCCAAAGCCTTATGCCACCTGGCCTTGAACAGCCCCAGAGAGGAGGCACCCACAACCTCCCCGGGCAACCTATTTTCCAGAGCCTTACCATCCTTGTACCAAAGAACTTCTTCCTAAGATCTAAACCTGCTCTCCCTCAGCTTCAACTCATTCCCCCTTGTCCTATCACTGGACAGCCTTACAAAAAGTGCCTCTCCAGCCTTCCTATAGGATCCCTGGGGAGAGACTTTTCATAAGCACCCAGTCATAAGCATCTCGCCCACCCCCCCTGCTAAAGCAAGGGTCACCCACAGCAGCTTGCCCAGGATCACAATGTCCAGGTGGGTTTGGAATCTCTCAGCAGGAGACTCCACAACCTCTCTGAGCAGCCTGCTCCAGGCCTCTAGCACCCTCACACCAAAGAAGTTTTACCTTAAGATGTCCTGAGTCATTCCAACCCCATCCTTGATATTACTTCTGACCTGCCCACTAACCCTGCTTGGGAAAGTGGAGATATGGAAATGTTTTCTGGACCTCAGACCCATTGGCTGGAGATGAGGTTGCCATGGGACAGGACAAAGACCATTGCTTGTTTTATTTAAAGCAGCAGCCTATGACCAGTCCTGACAAAGAGATGAAGCTCTGTGGGTCTTCAAGTAGGTACACCATACATGTGTGGTTAAAATCAAGAGAGAGTCTCAGGTATATACACTCTACTGGAAGAGGTCCAGTGGAGACCACAGAAACGATCCAAGGAAGCCCTCTGCTGTGAGGCCAGGCTGAGAGAGATGGAGTTGTTCAGCCTGGAGAAGAGAAGGCTCCAGGGAGACCTTCTTGTGGACCGTCAGTACTTAGAAGGGCTGAAGAGAAAGCTGGGGACAGAGCTTTAGCAGGGCCTGTTGTGACAGGACATGAGGTAATGGCTTTAAACTACAAGAGGGAGATTTAGAATAGAGAGAGAGGGAAGAGTGGTGAGACCCTGGTCCAGGCTACCCAGAGAGCTGGTAGATGTCCCATCCCTCAAACCATTCCAGGTCAGGTTGGTTGGGGCTGTGAGCAACCTGCACCAGTTGCAGATGTCTCTGCAGGCTGCAGAGGGGTTGGACCTCACAGAATCCTGGAATGGTTTGGGCTGGAAGGGAACCTCCAAAGGTCATCTGGTCCAACCCCTCCTGCAGTTAGCAGGGATATCCTCACTAGATCAGGTTGCCCAGAGCCCTGTCGAGCCTGATTTGAGTATCTCCAGGGAAGAGGCCCAGAACACTTCCCTGGGCAACCTGTTCCAGTGTTCCAGCACCCTCACAGTAAAGAACCTGTTCCTGACATCCAATCCAAATCTGCTCTTCTCAAGTTTGGAGCCATTGCCCCTCATCCTGTCACCACAGGCCGTTGTCAACAGCCTCCCCCCACCTTCGTGTAGCCCCCTTCAGGTGCTGGAAAGTTGCTGTTAGCTCTCCCCAGAGCCTCCTCTTCTGGAGGCTGAGCAACCCCAGCCCCCTCAGCCTGTCCTTGCAGCAGAAGTATTCCAACCCCCTGATCATGTTCGTGGCCCTCCTCTGCACCTGCTCCATCAGGTCTGTGTAGTTCCCATATGGAGGACTCCAGAGCTGGATGCAGTACTCCAGGTGAGGTCTCACCAGAGCAAAGTGTCAGAATCCCCTCTCTGGCTCTGCTGGCAATGCTGCTGCTGACCCAGCCCAGGATGTGATTTGCCTTCTGGGCTGCAGGCTCACGCTGCCTGCTCGTGTCCAGCTGCTCATCCATCACCACCCCCAACTCCTTTCCCACAGGGCTGTTTTCTATCACCTCCTCCCCCAGTCTGTATTAATAGCCAGGCTTGTTCCAGCACAGGTGCAGAACCCTGCACTTGCTGTTGTTGAACCTCGTGAGGTTGAGAGTATTCCTCTACCATGGTCCTCACCTGGTGTTGCCTTCTTCCATGACTGGGAAGAGGTTGAGGTCGTCTGGATTTTCCTTTCCTATATATTGCAAGATGCAAATGGCATCCTGGGCTGGCTCAGGAAGAGTGTGGCCAGCAGGACAAGGGAGGTTCTTCTGCCCCTGTGCTCAGCATTGCTCAGGCCACACCTTGAGTGCTGTGTCCAGTTCTGGGATCCTCAATGCAAGAGAGATGTTGAGGTGCTGGAAGGTGCACAGAGAAGGGCAAGGAAGGTAGTGAGAGGTCTGGAGCACAGCCCTGTGAGGAGAGGCTGAGGGAGCTGGGGGTGTGCAGCCTGCAGAAGAGGAGGCTCAGAGCTGACCTCAATGCTGTCTGCAGCTACCTGCCGGGAGGCTGTAGCCAGGTGGGGTTGGTCTCTTCTCCCAGGCAAGCAGCAACAGAACAAGGGGACACAGTCTGAAGTTGTGGCAGGGGAGGTCTAGGCTGGCTGTGAGGAGAAAGTTGTTGTCAGAGAGAGTGATTGGCATTGGAATGGGCTGCCCAGGGAGGTGGTGGAGTCGCTGTGCCTGGAGGTGTTGAAGCCAAGCCTGGCTGAGGCACTTAGTGCCATGGTCTGGTTGACTGGAGAGGGCTTGGTGCTAGGTTGGAGTGGCTGAGCTTGGAGGACTCTTCCAACCAGCTTGATTCTGTGATTCTATGATTTTACTTTGTGGATCTTTCACTGCAAATAGGAGAGAGATCTCCTGGGGAGAGGGCAGGGGAGCAAAGGGTTGGATTTTGTCTTCACTTTGCCTTTCCTTTTCCAAGATTTTTGGAGCTGAGTGGCAGCCCAGCAGCAGCAGCCAGTACGTGGTGAAAGACAACCTCCTGCAGTCAGTGCTGGCGGAGGAAAGCCACCTGCTGTCTCCAGCCCTGAGGTCCACCACCGATGTCAAAGTTAGGTCAAGGTGAGCACTGTCCCCATGCCACTGCCCAAACTGAGGCATGCACAGGATGAAAGTTCACTCGTTGGGGTTACAAAGCTCTAGCTCAGCTGGCACAGCCTGGTGCAGGCAACAAAGAGAACTGGGTGAGCATGGCATGGAGGCTACACCAGACACCTTCTGGCAGCTTTGCCCCACATCTCCTTCTCCAAACCTCCATGAATCAAACCAGCCTCTGAGCATGTATATGGTGAAGCTCTTCCTGATGGTTTCTTCTCTCTCCACAGGCAGCAGCTCCAGCTAATGTCTCCTCCAATGCCTGGCCCAGCAGAGGTGGCTGGACAAAGCCTTGAGGATGTGCTAGCTGGCATGAAAGGACCTCACCAGCCCCTGAGCATGACCAGCCTGCCCTTTAGGAGGGTCTGCACCCACTGCCCATCGGTCAGTGGCCCAAAACTCATTGCCTTCTCTCCCCCCAGGCTGTAGGATTTGGGGTTAAACCAAGGGGGTGCATTTGGAGGGGCTGGGTACCATCTGTCAAGGCAGGATGCTGCCCTGGGAGAGATGTAGGGCAACAGCCTGATGTTGCCTCTTCCAGTGTCTCCTGTGGCTCCCCGTGGTGGCAGGACCTATCTGTCCCCTCACATAGAGCTGTGATTCTGTGAGGGGAGAAGTAACCTGATGCACCTCTGGCACAATCTGCTGGGTTAAACTCATCACAGATCTGAGATCAGGAAGCACTCCCACCACACCACAGGCTAACAAGGACAACAGAGAGGGCATTTCTGCCTCCTCAAGTCTGGAACTGCAATGACTCTCAGGCATGGGTGATGCTTGCAGCTCCTCCTGCTCTTTTCCTGGCACATCCCACAGACTGGGGCACAAGTCCTCAGCAGTGCCTGCTGGTAACTGCATGACCCCCATGGGCCCCTCCCACTCCCAATATTTCCCAAATATAAACACAATTGGAACATGATTGCCCAGAGAGGTGGTTGAGACTCCATCCCTTGGAGATATCCAGGTTGAAGCTCAGCAGGGATCTGGGCAACCTGACCTAGTGGAGGATGCCCCTGCTGACTGCAGGGGGAGCTTGGACTAGATGACCTTTGCAAGTCTCTTTCAGCCCAGGTGATTCTGTGATTCCAGGATGCAGGATCAGGGATAAAAAGAGGTCAATCTTCACTTAACCCACCTCATCTTTACAGCTGAGGACCTACCTGAAAGGTTTTGCCAGCCAGAGAGTCAGAAGGGACACCTCGAAGGTGGCAAGCACGTGGCAGTTCCAAAGGCTCATCCAGATGCTGCGCAGCGCCAAGAAGAGAGATGTGCTGCAGCTGCTGAGAGCAGCACCCGAGGAGAGGCTGTGAGACTCCCAGCAGTTGGCTTTCTCTGCACGTAGAGCCTTGGCTCTTGTGATCATCCTCGGCCTTGATAACTAATATTGATCTGGGCCTTGATGACTAATGATGATATTGGAGGTCTCTTCCAACCTGGTTGATTCTATGGTTCTAAGAATGGGGGGACACAGTCTCAAGTTGTGCCCGGGGAGGTACAAAGCTGGTGAGGGGCCTGGAGCACAGCCCTGTGAGGAGAGGCTGAGGGAGCTGGGGGTGTGCAGCCTGCAGAAGAGGAGGCTCAGGGGTCACAGGATGTGAGGGGTTGGAAGGGATCCAAGGAGATCATCGAGCCTAACCCTCCTGCCAGAGCGGGACAATACTATCTAACACAGATCACAGAGGAACACATCCAGACAGGTCTGGAAAGGCTCCAGAGAAGGAGACCCCACAACCTCCCTGGGAAGCCTATAATGAGGTCTGGATGACCTCATTGCTGTCTCCAACTACCTGAAGGGAGGCTGCAGCCAGGTGGGGTTGGTCTCTTGTGACAGGCAAGCATCAAGGGAAGAAGGAGACACAGTCTCAAGTTGTGGCAGGGGAGGTCTAGGCTGGATGTTAGGAGGAAGTTGTTGGCAGAGAGAGTGATTGGCGTTGGAATGGGCTGCCCAGGGAGGTGGTGGAGTTGCTGTGCCTGGAGGTGTTGAAGCAAAGCCTGGCTGAGGCACTTAGTGCCATGGTCTGGTTGATTGGACAGGGCTGGGTGAGCTTGGAGGTTTCTTCCAACCTGCTTGATTCTATGATTCTAGATGCAAGGAAGAAGTTCTTCATCATGAGGGTGGCAAGACACTGAAACAGATTGCCCAGGGAACTTGTGGAAGCCTCTAAGTGTTCAGGGCCAGACTGGATGGGGTTTTGAGCAACCTGGCCTAGTAGCAGGTGTCCCTGCCTGTGGCAGGGGCTTGGAACTGGATGATCTTTAAAGTCCCTTCTAACCCAAACCTTTTTATGGTTCTGGAGGGTTTTGAGATCACAAACTGAAGCTCCCACGAGTTTTAAAGCAAAAGGGAAACACAGGGAAGAGAAAAGGGAATGAGGATCTGCAGAGGGGTACCTTGTGTCTCCTCCATCTCTCTGGGTGGGTCAGTCCACTGATGACCTTCCTTCTCACCCCAGCCCCTTCGTTGTGGAGGCAGCGGTGGCCGCGCAGTCAGCGGCATCCTTGGCAGCTCTCTCCGACTTTCTGGATGTTGACAAGGAGCCCAAGCTGCTGCTGGAGAAGTTCTTCTATGCAGCAGCTTTCTCTCCAAGGCCTTCAGGAGAGCTTCTCCACCTGGTGTTAGTAAGTATGGACACTGCTTTCCCTCCTCCAGTCACAGAATCTCTTAGATTGGACAAGACCTTCAGGCTCATCCAGTCCAATCATTAGTTTCACACTGACAAGTCCTTGACTAACCCAAAGCCCTCAGCACAACATCTCATCGCTAGGAATCGCTCTGCTTGGAAAGGACCACCAGCATCAGCCAGTCCAACCTTCATCCCAGCAGCCTTCATCACCAGACCACAGCCTCAAGCACCACATCCACTCTCCTTTGAAACACCTCCAGGGGTGGCAACTCCACCACCTCCCTGCCCAGGATGAATCCCTTGCCCCCACTTCACGCAAGGGTAGAAGCATGTTCTCCTGCAAGATGGAAACGTCTTGCTGTAGAAAGAGATCTTCCTGCTTAGGGGATCATTTTGCTGTGCTCTTTTAATGGGACAATGTTGGGGGGAGTAGATGTCCCTCAGAGGAAAAATCATCCAGCAGCAAGGGTCTTGTCAGTCACTGCACTGCAGACAATAAAAGCTTTAAATAAAAGCCACCATGGAAAAAGAGAAATCAGCTTCTGACCAAATTAAGCCTTGAGTTGGCTCCTCTAAGGCAGGCAAGAACTTGATTTGCTCTATTGTTGTAATGAATGCTTTGAGCTAAGAGGTAGAAGATGCTCCTTCTCTGGCTTTGTCTTCTACAACTACCTGCAGGGAGGCTGTAGCCAGGTGGGGGTTGGTCTCTTCTGCCAGGCACCCAGCAACAAAACAAGAAGACACAGCCTGAAGTTGTGCCAGGGGAGGTCTAGGCTGAATGTTGGGAGGAAGTTGTTGGCAGAGAGAGTGACTGGCATTGGAATGGGCTGCCCAGGGAGGTGGTGGAGTCACCGTCCCTGGAGGTGTTGAAGCAAAGCCTGGCTGAGGCACTTAGTGCCATGGTCTGGTTGATTGGCCAGGGCTGGGTGCTAGGTTGGACTGGCTGAGCTTGGAGGTCTCTTCCAACCTGGCTGATTCTCTGATTCTAAAGTAGCTCTTCTTGGAGATGGAATTGGGGCCGCTCAAAAATGCCTTGGAGCTCTCTTCCAACCTGCTTGATTCTAGGATTCATTTTCTTGGCTCTTTTTTTCAAAATACCTCTTTCCCATTGCCCAGGACAAACTGGATGGGAAGCAGCTGGCCCCTGAGCTCCAGGAAACAGGAATAGTTGCCATAGGCTCTCTAGTTGGCAAGCTGTGCCAGCAGAAGCTGTGTGGGCTACAGGTGGGTCCTCTACAAACCTCCCTGCTTGGCTTTTCTGGATCCCATCCTTGCTCCCCTAGGATTGCCCCAAACACCTCCTGCCCCTCACCTAATTCTCACTCCCTTCTCTTCTGTTCTGCTGCAAACCCTGAGCAGGAGGTGGAGCGTGGACTGGAAACCATCCTCAGGAGGCTCAGAGGTGCCAAGGAGGAGTCCGAGGTGGTCATTTACCTGCTGGCCCTGGGGAACGCAGCCCTGCCCCGAACTATCCCCACCCTGCTGGCCCATGCTGAGGAGGGTCCTGCTGCCGTTGCCACCGCAGCCATCTCTGCCCTGCGGCGCTTCCCTGCCCAGCACACCTCTGGCCAGGTAAGGAAGGAGGCTGCCGGGGCTCGGTGCTGCTCTCCCCGTCCGCAGCCAAGCCGCGGGGGTGCCGAGCCACGGCTGGCACACGGCTGCCCGGCACTCCTGCCAGCCTGACCGCAGTGCCAGGCGAGGGCAGGGAACAGGGCACCCTGAGTGCCAGCACACAGCACCTGCAGCACGGCCTGGGGCTAGGAAGGGCAGGTCCTGCCTGACCAACCTGAGCTCCTTCTGTGATCAGGTTCCCTGCCTGGTGAGTGTGGGGCAGGCTGTGGCTGTAGTCTACCTGGACTTCAGCAAAGCCTTTGGCACTATCCACGACAAGCAGCTCCTGGCCAAGCTGGCAGCTCATGGCTTGGACAGATTCACTCTGATATGGGTCAAGAACTGGCTGGAGGGCTGGGCCCAGAGAGTGGTGGTGAATGGTGCCACATGCAGTTGGCAGCTGGCACTAGTGCTGTGCCCCAGGGATCAGTGCTGGGCACAGCCCTGTTCAGTATCTTAACTGATGATATGGAGCAGGGGATTGAGTCCAGCATCAGTAAGTTTGCAGATGACACCAAGCTAGGAGCAGGTGTGGAGCTGTTGGAGGGTAGGAGAGCCCTGCAGAGGGACCTTGCCAGGCTGGATGGATGGGCAGAGGCCAATGGGATGAGATTGAACAAGGCCAAGTGCAGGGTCCTGAGCTTTGGCCACAACAACCCCAAGCAGCACTACAGGCTGGGGACAGAGTGGCTGAGAGCAGCCAGGCAGAAAGGGACCTGGGGGTGCTGGTAGAGAGTAGCTGAAGCTGAGGCAGCAGTGTGCCCAGGTGGGCAGCAGAGCCAATGGCATCCTGGCCTGGCTCAGGAAGAGTGTGGCCAGTAGAACAAGGGAGGTTCTTCTGCCCCTGTGCTCAGCACTGCTCAGGCCACACCTTGAGTGCTGTGTCCAGTTCTGGGCCCCTCAATTCAAGAGAGATGTTGAGGTGCTGGAAGGTGTCCAGAGAAGGGCAAGGAAGGTGGTGAGGGGCCTGGAGCACAGCCCTGTGAGGAGAGGCTGAGGGAGCTGGGGGTGTGCAGCCTGCAGAAGAGGAGGCTCAGGGCTGACCTCATTGCTGTCTGCAACTCCCTGAAGGAAGGCTGTAGCCAGGTGGGGTTGGTCTCTTCTGCCAGGCAAGCAGCAAGAAAAGAAGGGGACAGAGTCTGAAGTTGTGGCAGGGGAGCTCTAGGCTGGCTGTTAGGAGGAAGTTGTTGTCAGAGAGAGTGATTGGCATTGGAATGGGCTGCCCAGGGAGGTGGTGGAGTCACTGTGCCTGGAGGTGTTGAAGCCAAGCCTGGCTGAGGCACTTAGTGCCATGGTCTGGTTGCTTGGCCAGTGCTGGGTGCTAGGTTGGACTGGCTGAGCTTGGAGGTCTCTTGCAACATGGTTGATTCTGATTCCAAGCAGCAGCCTTTGAATTCCCTCCCCGCCTCAGGTGAAAGGAGCAATGAGGAGGATTTTCCATGAGAAGAAGAGAAGCTATGACAAAACCTGTCGTCTGGCCGCAGCAGAAGTCCTTCTAGATAACGAGCCCTTGCTCATGGATGTCATCAACATCCTGCTGGCTACAAAGGAGATGGAGACAGAGACAGCAACGCTTCTGCTGATGAAGGTCCAGAACAGCCTACATGCTGACTACCACCCAGCAAGGTGGGTATGGAGTCCACACACACACACTTTCTTCTCCACACTCCAGCTGTGGTTCTTGACCCAGCACACCTCTGGGATTGTTTAGCCTGGAGAAGAGGAGGCTCAGGGCTGACCTCATTGCTGTCTCCAACTCCCTGAAGGGAGGCTGTAGACAGGTGGGGTTGGTCTCTTCTGCCAGGCAAGCAGCAAGGGAACAAGGGGACAGAGTCTCAAGTTGTGCCAGGGGAGGTCTAGGCTGGATGTTAGGAGGAAGTTCCTGGCAGAGAGAGTGATTGGCATTGGAATGGGCTGCCCAGGGAGGTGCTGGAGTTGATGTGCCTGGAGGTGTTGAAGCAAAGCCTGGCTGAGGCACTTAGTGCCATGGTCTGGTTGATTGGAGAGGGCTGGGTGCTAGGTTGGACTGGATGATCTTGGAGGTCTCTTCCAACCTGGTTGATTCTCTGATTCTAAAGTAGCTCTTCTTGGAGATGGAATTGGGGCAGCTCAAAAATGCCCAGCTGCAGGAGGAACAAAAGAACTGCAGATGACATCTCATCAGCCAGAACTTGGTGTTCCCTCATCACCCTGCCCTGTGGCACCAGGACCCAGGCTCTGGTCTCCAGCAGAGCCCTCAGAGGTCACCACTCAGGCTGGTAGGATAGGGCAGAACTTGTAACTCCATTCATCTTCCTGCCAGCACAAATCGAACCCATAGAATCAGTCAGGGTTGGAAGGGACCACAAGGATCAGCCAGTTCCAACCCCCCTGCCATGGGCACTCCCAGCATTCGGTGTTTCCAGAGCTAAGCAGAGACTGCACCAGAATATCTGCCTGCTTTATCCTCATCAACCAGAGAAGAGGGAAATTCCAAGGCAGCCACTCCTGCTCCTTTCCTTTTTTGCTCACATTTCTCTGGGCAACCAGGAGAAAGAGTTTGGAAGTTTGTATTTGCTTCCTTCCACAACCATCTGGCATTTTCATGGGATCATAGAATTGTGTGGGTTGGAAATGACTGCTAAAACCATCAGGTCTCACCCTCAACAGAACATTAAACAGTGACCCAAAGTGTCATGTCCACACTTTCCTTCAACACTTGCAGGGATGGGGACTCCACCACCTCTCTGGGCAGCCTGTTCCAATCGTAGAATCAGTCAGGGTTGAAGGGACCACAAGGGTCAGCCAGATCCAACCCCCCTGCCATGGCCAGGGACACCCTACCCTAGAGCAGGCTGCCCACAGCCTCAGCCAGCCTGGCCTGAAACACCTCCAGCCATGGAGCCTCAACCACCTGCCTGGGAAACCCATTCCAGCCTCTCACCACTCTCATGCTCAACAACTTCCTCCTCACCTCCAGGCTCAGTCTCCCCACTTCCAGCTTTGCTCCATTCCCCCTAGTCCTGGCACTCCCTCACAGCCTCAAAAGTCCCTCCCCAGCTTTTTTGTAGCCCTCCTTCAGATCCTGGAAGGCCACAAGAAGGTCACCTCAGAGCCTCCTCTTCTCCACACTGCACAGCCCCAACTCTTTCAGTCTGTCCTCACAGCAGAGCTGCTCCAGCCCTCTGAGCATCCTCCTGGCCCTGCTCTGGACACACTCCAGCATCTCCACATCCCTCTTGCAATGGGGGCTCCAGGACTGGATGCAGTACTCCAGGTGGAGTCTCAGCAGAGCACAGTAGAGGGGGAGAATCACCTCCCTGGCCCTGCTGGCCACACTTCTGCTGCTGCAGCCCAGGCTCTGCTTGGCTTTCTGGGCTGCAAGTGCACACTGCTGGCTCCTGTTGAGCTTCTCCTCCAGCAGCACCCCCAAGTCCCTCAGGACTGCTCTCCAGCCACTCACTGCCCAGCCTGCATTTGTGCTTGGCATTGCCTGACCACTCTTGCAGGAATTACTTTTTTTCTCCTAACACCCAACATGAGACCATTTCCCTTCCTTCCCTCCCCATGCTGATGCACTCTTTCCCTCTTTCCTCCAGGAAGATCATGAAAGACATCCTGAGAGACCCACGAGTAAATAATTACCACATCTTCTCCAAAGCTGGCATCTCCTCCTCTTTCTCAGGACCTCTGACAGGTGATACCCTAGAGGATACTCATCCTATAGAGTCACAGAATGGTTTGGGTTGGAATAGACCACCAAAGATCATCTAGTCCCCCCTCCCCTGCAGTCAGCAGGGACATCCTCCACTAGATCAGGTTGCTCACAGCCTTGTTCAGTCTGACCTTGACTAACTCTAGGGTTGGAGCCCCAACTACCTCCCTGGGCAACCTGTTACAGTGTTCCTCCACCCTCATGGTGCACAACTTCTTCCTAAACAACCAGCTGAAGAAAGGGCTGGTGGAAAAAGGCAGCTTTGACAAGAGGTCTGGGATCAGAGGATGTCAGGGGTTGGAAGTGGCCTCCATACATCACTGAGTCCAACTCCCCTGCCAGAGCAGGACTGTAGAATCTAGGGCAGGTTACACAGGAACCCATCCAGATGGTTCTTGACAGTCTGCAGAGAAGGAGACTTAACAACCTCTCTGGGCAGCCTGCTCCAGTGCTCCATAACCCTTACAGCAAAGAAGTTCTTCCTCATGTTGTTTCATTGAATTCCTCCCTAGACCTTAGTGTGAGGTTCCTGAGCCTGCCCCCCAGCTGAAACTGTCTGGTTGCCACCACCTGAGGTACACACACCTTGCTCTGACTCCCCTGGAGCTTGAGGGCTGGGCCACATTCTTTCCCCAAAGGATGTAATGGTTTGGGTTGGAAGGGGCATTAGACATCATCTAGTTCCAAGCCCTCTGCCATGGGCAGGGACACCTTCCACTACAGCAGGCCCCATTCAACCTGGCATTGAGCACCTCCCTCCCTATAGGGGTTAGGTGGTGGCAAAAGAACCAACACCTGGAAGAAAAAAACATTGCAGTGCCAAATCCTTTGATCTGGTTATTGCAAGGACATAAGGAGATGGTGCCTGAGGAGATTTACCCTCAGATCTTCAATGCCTGCCACTAGCAGCTCAGCCACCCTGGCCATAGAATCAGTCAGGGTTGGAAGGGACCACAAGGATCAGCCAGTTCCAACCCCCCTGCCATGGGCAGGGACACCCTACCCTAGAGCAGCCTGGCCACAGCCTCAGCCAGCCTGGCCTTAAACACCTCCAGCCATGGGGCCTCAACCACCTCCATGGGCAACCCATTCCAGCCTCTCACCACTCTCATGATCAACAACTTCCTCCTCACAGCCACTCTAAATCTCCCCACCTCCAACTTTGCTCCATTCCCCTTAGTCCTGGCACTCCCTCACAGCCTAAAAAGTCCCTCCCCAGCTTTTTTGGAGACTGCCTTCAGATCCTGGAAGGCCACAAGAAGGTCACCTGGGAGCCTCCTCTTCTGCAGACTGCACAGCCCCAACTCTTTCAGTCTGTCCTCACAGCAGAGCTGCTCCAGCCCTCTCAGCATCCTCCTGGCCCTTCTCTGCACACACTCCAGCATCTCCACATCCCTCTTGGAATGGAGGCTCCAGAACTGGACCATGTAGGGTCAGTCCTGTAGAGCTGTGCCATCTAATCTCCTGAGGAGGCTTACAAGTTGCCAAGGAGCTCTCAAGATCCTGCCCTTAGACATACTCAGTGACCTCCAAATTCCCAGAATCGATCTGCAGGAGCCTTAGAGACATTCCAGATCAGACTTGATGTGGCCTTGGGCAGCCTGATCTAGTTGGAAGTGTCCCTGCTGACTGTAGAGGTGGTTGGACAAGATGACCTTAGAGAGTCCCTTCCAACCCATTGTAGTCTGTGAATCTGTTAGGAAACCATCTCACCCTGCTGAGCACTGACCTGGTGGTAGCAGGCTCTGGGGACATGCTTGCTGAGATCCCATCCTTGCACTTCCCACCTATGGGCTTTGGATTTTCTTGTCAGCCTTCATAGAATCATAGAATCAACCAGGTTGGAAGAGACCTCCAAGATCATCCAGTCCAACCTAGCACCCAGCCCTAACCAATCAACTAGACCATGGCACTAAGTGCCTCATCCAGGCTTTTCTTGAAGACCCCCAGGGATGGTGCCTCCACCACCTCCCTGGGCAGCCCATTCCAATGGGAAATCACTCTCTCTGGGAAGAACTTCTTCCTAACATCCAGCCTAGACCTACCCTGGCACAACTTCATCTCCATGCTGCTGCTCTCAGAGTGTCCATGGGTCACCACCACTCAGTGACACCATCTGCTCTCTGCAACTCCCTGAAAGGAAGCTGGAGCTAGTAGGGGTTGGTCTCTTCTCCCAAGGAACCAGTCTGAAAGGAAGCTGGAGCTAGTAGGGGTTGGTCTCTTCTCCCAAGGAACCAGTGACAGGATGAAAGGAAATGGCCTCGAGTTGTTCCAGGGGAGGTTTAGGCTGGATAGTAGAAGAAACTTCTTCACTGAAAAGGTTCTCCAACACTGGAACAGGCTTCCCATGGAGGTGGTTGAATCCCCAACCCCAGAGAGGCAGAGATGTGCTGAGGGACATGGTTTAGCACCAGCCTGGGTAGCGTTAGAGAAGAGTTGGACTCTGCTCTTCAAAGGCCTTTCCAACCAAAACGCCTCTGTGACTCATTGGCATTGCCCAGGGATGCTTATGGGGGTCTCACTGCCTTTCAGTCACCCAGGACCTGCTTTCCACCTTCGGGCTGGACCTGCTGTTTTTGGAGGGTGGATTCCTGAGGAAGAGCATCTCTGACTTCTCGCTGCTCAGCCGTGGCCAGCAGCTTCGTGCGGCTCAGGTGTGCTGCTGGGGGGCAGGTGCACAGAAGGTCACAGGATGTCAGGGCTTGGAAGGGACCCAAGGAGATCATCAAGCCCAGCCCCTCTGCCAGAGCAAGACCAGATAATCCAGTGCAGATCACACAGGAATACATCCAGACAGGGCTTGAAAGTCTCCAGAGAAGGAGACTCCACAACCTCTCTGGGCAGCCTGCCCCAGAGCTCTGTGACCCTTAGAGCAAAGAAGTTCTTCATGTTGAGGTGGAACTTCCTGTGCTACAGTTTACATCTACTGCCCCTTGCGTCCCTTCTTCATCTCCTCGTGGTGCTTAACCTCACCTTTGCACAGCCCCCACCACTAGTGTGAAGCCACACAGACCTCCTCTGGAGAAGGGAGTCAGCTGCTTCCCCAGGAACCAGGGGATACAACGCCCCTGCTGCATGGTGCCCAAGGGTAGCTTGGATGCCCCATCCAATCCAACCCACCTACCCTTGTCCTGCTGCTACAGAGGGCCTCTACCAAAGGGTTGGACAAGGGTGGCAACTCACACAGTGCTGCAGGGCACAAAACCCTCTCCAGCTCTGCTGCAGCTCTGCTTCTGTGTTTTAGGTCACAATTGAAGCACAAGGGATGGAGTCAATGCTGGGAGAGAACATGCTGGAAGGGGAAGAGGAGCCAGAACTCATGGCTGGGATGTCTGCCATCTTCTTTGATGTTCAGCTGCGGCCCATCATCTTCTTCCAAGGGTATACAGACCTAATGGCCAAGGTCCTGCTAAGCAGTGGAGAACCCACAAGTGTGGTCAAAGGCAACCTTCTGCTGATGGACCATCACCAGGTACTGGATGGGAAGGGGATGACCCCCCACCAAGTCCTAGTGAATCCCATAGCATGAGCCAGAGGATTTTAGGTGTGTTACTCACTGTGAACACACATCTAAGAGCCAGGTAGGTGGCACTGCCAGATGTCTCCTAGGGTTGGTAGAACAGCAGCCATAGCTGGCTATGCCATGGCACACAGATGGGTTGAGTTCCTCCCATGCAAGCCCAGCTGCAGGGTATCTGCTGCTCAGCCAAGAGCAGTGTCCAGTCACAACAAGGTCTGTCTCCATCTTCCAGGTCATTCCTCTGCAGTCTGGCCTCCAAATGACCATCAAACTCCAGGGTGGGCTGGGGCTTGACATCTCAGCTGACATGGATGTGAGCATTTGGGAGCAGGAGCTGAAAACCAGCATCACCACCAGGTCAGTGGGTGGGAAACTGCTTGGCTCTGGGGACATGGGGTGCCTAGGTGCCTCAGCACTCATCCTGAGGGGTGGTTTTCCACAGCCCACTGCTCTTCTGCTGCTGGCTCCAGCCCTTCTGATGTGTGCATCCATCATGTAAGGGTCTGGTGGGCACTGGTCACACATTCCTTTTCCCTGGCCAGACCTAAACCCAAGATGCTTATGGGGTTGCTTGATGCCATTGCTTGACCTGCCCCATGATCTTCTTTGCTGCAGGGGAAGCCTCACCATTGATTTCCAGGCAGAACTAGATGCCCCTTTCCTCCAAGCCACCTTGAGAAGCCAGACAGAGGTGGAGACCTCAATCCACTTTGACACCATGCTGAGGTTTTCTGGCAGCCCAGTGCTCATGTGCCTGCAGCTGAGAGAGGAGCAGGTCCCATACAGGTAGGGTCTGGACATGGCCAGATACCACAGAAACATCAGGATATGGTTGAGATGAAGGAGGACTTCTCGGAGAGGGAGAAAGCAACTGGTGGTTGCACACTAGTAGAGTCAAAACCAGTAGCCACAGAATCATAGAATGGTCTGGGGTGGAAGGGACCTCCAAAGGTCATCTAATCCAAATCCCTGTGCAGTAAGCAGTGGCACCCTCAGCTAGATCAGGTTGCCCAGAGCCCTGTCGAACCTCACCTTGAGTATCCTCAGGGACAGAACAGTGCAAGTTCATGATACTGCAGGAGGAAGCACCATGCCTGGACCATCAGGAGATGGCAAATACAGAATCACTGAATGCTAGGGGTGGGAAGGGACCTCCAGAGGTTAAGTCCAACCCCCCTGCAAAGCAGGGCCACTGGAGGGACCGGATGGGGCACTTGGTGCCATGGCTTGGTTGGTTGCATAGGGCTGGGTGGTGGGTTGCACTGGATGATCTTGGAGGTCTCTTCCAGCCTGGTGGATTCTATGTTGAGGTCCACCATGGCCTCGTGACCATCTCATTGTCATCTTGTCCTACAGAGAAATCTTCACAGTTGCCAAGTCTGCTGGAGGCCAGAGCAGCACCATGCGAAAAGGCAGGCAGGGCACCATACCTGGGAGGGAGTTTGCCTTGCACAGGGCCAACTCCAAGGTCTGCAACCTCCTGCTGACAGCAGAAGAATAGGGGAGTTGGAGCACTCTGGGACTGGGTAACTGCCTGCCACACACACCCCACTCTCAACATGAGTCATCAAGGGCTCTGCCCAGCTCCTCCACAACCATCTCTTAATAAGTAACACACTGCAATGAGGGCATCAGGATGAGACTACAAGAGGAACCTTTTGCTTGGGGCTGGAAGGGCCAAACCTGCCCTCCTTACCCCAAAGGCTGAGCTCTTTCTCTTTATGCAGAAGGGCTTGATGGAAGCCCAATGGTGCCTGATGAACACAAGCCTCCTTCTGGGTATGAATGGCTTTTAGAGCACAAGAACCTCTTTCCTCAAGCTTATATAGGCCAAACCTGCCCTCCTTACCCCAAAGGCTGAGCACTCTCTTTATGCAGCAGGGTTTGATGGAAGCCCAGTGGTGCCTGGTGAACACAAGCCTCCTCCTGCCTATCTTAGAGCACAAGCTCTAAGCCCAGTGGTGCCTGGTGAAAACAAGCCTCCTTCTGGCTTTCTTAGAGCACAAGAACCTCTTTCCTCAAGCTTGTATGGGCCAAACCTGCCCTCCTTACCCCAAAGGCTGAGCACTCTCTTTATGCAGCAGGGTTTGATGGAAGCCCAATGGTGCCTGGTGAACACAAGCCTCCTTCTGGCTTTCTTAGAGCACAAGAACCTCTTTCTTCAAGCTTGTATGGGTCAAACCTTCCCTCCTTACCCCAAAGGCTGAGCACTCTCTTTATGCAGCAGGGTTTGATGGAAGCCCAATGGTGCCTGGTGAACACAAGTCTCCTTCTGGGTATGAATGGCTTTTAGAGCACAAGAACCTCTTTCCTCAAGCTTATATGGGCCAAACCTGCCCTACTTACTCCAAAGGCTGGGCCAAACTTGCCCTCCTTACCCCAAAGGCTGAGCACTCTCTTTATGCAGCGGGGTTTGATGGAAGCCCAATGGTGCCTGGTGAACAGAAGCCTCCTCCTGCCTTTCTTAGAGCACAAGAACCTCTTTCTTCAAGCTTGTATGGGTCAAACCTGCCCTCCTTACCCCAAAGGCTGAGCTCTTTCTCTTTATGCAGCAGGGCTTGATGGATGCCCAATGGTGCCTGATGAACACAAGCCTCCTCCTGCCTTTCTTAGAGCACAAGAACCTCTTTCTTCAAGCTTGTATGGGCCAAACCTGCCCTCCTTACCCCAAAGGCTGAGCACTCTCTTTATGCAGAATGGTTTGATGGAAGCCCAATGGTGCCTGGTGAACACAAGCCTCCTCCTGCCTTTCTTAGAGCACAAGCTCTAAGCCAAATGGTGCCTGGTGAACACAAGCCTCCTCCTGCCTTTATTAGAGCACAAGCTCTAAGCCCAGCCCAATGGTGCCTGGTGAAAACAAGCCTCCTTCTGGCTTTCTTAGAGCACAAGAACCTCTTCCTTCAAGCTTGAATGGGCCAAACCTGCCCTCCTTACCCCAAAGGCTTAACTCTCTCTTCATGCAGAAGGGCTTGATGGAAGCCCAATGGTGCCTGGTGAACACAAGCCTCCTCCTGCCTTTCTTAGAGCACAAAAAACTCTTTCCCCAAGCTTATACCCCAAAATGCCCTGTTTTCTCCTTATTTATCAAGGCAGTTAGGAGGGAGCAGATCTGCAGCCAGCAGGGAAGAGATTCCTCGTGGAAAGAGGGAATACACAGCTTTGCCACTGTCTAATTTTCCAAGAACATGGGAAGGGGAAAAAAACTATTTCTGGAGGAGCTGTGGGAGTTCTAACCTGATTTCCTTAATGCAACCACAGAGACACTCACCCCAGGGATAACCCCTAGGGAGAAAGGTGCAGAAGCTTCGTAACCTGCTGCCAATTATTGTGTGTTCTTTCCAGATTAATTGAAGGTGTTTGCATTTCTTTGCCCGTGGAGACAACTCAGCTTGGTGCCATCTTCTTACTCCTAAAGGGAATTTGCTTTCTGCTGCCGAGGCTGTGGCTGCTGCCAAATCAGGCAGCTAGGGTGAGGCCAGAAGGGAGTGATTTGTGCTTCAGTGGGAGTCAGATTTGCATTAAAAAGGCCAAAGAAGAAAAGAGGAGCTGGCAGAGGAATGCAGCTCCCAAAGCTTTCCCAGAAAGTGGAGAAGTGAAGGAAAAATTAAAGCAGGGGAGAGCAAACTGCGAGAGAACCTTCTAAAGAGCATGGGCCAGAAGCATGGGTCCTCATTTTGAAACAGGGAGGCAGGACAATGGGGAATGGCCTCAAGTTGCACCAGGTGAGGTTTAAGTTAGACATGAGTGGGGCCTCCTTCTCTGGAGCCTTTCAAGGGCTTTCTGAATGTGTTCCTCTGTGCCCTGTGTTAGGTAGTATTGTCCTGCTCTGGCAGGGGGGTTGGACTCCATCTCCTTGGGTCCTTCCAACTCCTAACATGCTGTGATGAATCATAGAATCAAGTAGGTTGGAAGTGACCTCCAAGCTCAGCCAGTCCAACCTAGCACCCAGCCCTGGCCAATCAACCAGACCATGGCACTAAGTGCCTCAGCCAGGCTTTGCTTCAGCACCTCCAGGCACAGAGACTCCACCACCTCCCTGGGCAGCCCATTCCAATGCCAATCACTCTCTGTGAAAAACAATTTCTTTGAGGAACAATTTCTTCCCCAAAAAGGGTGTAGAGGCCTCTCCTAGGTTGCCCAGGGCAGTGATGGAGTCCCTATCACTGGAGGGATGTCAAAGCCATGCAGATGTGATGCTGAGGGACATAGTGTGACCTGGCAGGGCTGGGTAAACAACTGGGCTCACTCTTAAAGATCTCCTCCAGCCAAAATGAAGGGGACAGAGTCTCAAGTTGTGGCAGGGGAGGTCTAGGCTGGATGTTAGGAGGAAGTTGTTGTCAGAGAGAGTGATTGGCATTGGAATGGGCTGCCCAGGGAGGTGATGGAGGCACTGTGCCTGGAGGTGTTGAAGCAAAGCCTGGCTGAGGCACTTAGTGCCATGGTCTGGTTGATTGGCCAGGGCTGGGTGCTAGGTTGGACTGGATGAGCTTGGAGGTCTTGGACATCTTGGACAAAAATCACAAAGCTCTTACTTTGGGTTCACACCCTTCAGGGTGGACATCATCCCACCCAAAGTGGAGAAGTGGCAGGGTGACACCTCCACCTCCCACCACCACCACCAGTCCTTCTTCCTGTGCAGCAAAGCTGGAGGTGGGGAGATTGAGAGTGGAGGTGAGGAGGAAGTTGTGGAGCATGAGAGTGGTGAGAGGCTGGAATGGGTTGCCCAGGGAGGTGGTTGAGGCCCCATGGCTGGAGGTGTTTAAGGCCAGGCTGGATGAGGCTGTGGCCAGGCTGATGAAGGGTAGAGTGTCCCTGCCCGTGGCAGGAGGGGTTAGAACTTGCTGATCCTTGTGGTCCCTTCCAACCCTGACTGATTCTATGTTCCTCCTCAAAGCCAGCACACAGCAATAAGCCTTCCACTGCTGCACAGAGACTCAAAACCCCTTTCCTCGGAGCTGGCTTCTGCTTAGAGCTTCTCACCTCCCTTTTTCACCCAAAGTTTACATACTAATGGAGAAGCCTCTGGCCTCTCTTATCTCCTGAGCAGCAGCTCCCCTTCTCTTCTTAATCGAGGTGGCAGATGGAGATAAGATTGCCTCCAGCCTGCACCCTGGAAGGCAGCGTTCCAGCAACAAGGAGTTCCAGCAGCTTCCCTTTTCTGCTGAGGTCTGGGCTCTTTTGGTGACTGTTTGGGACAAGTACCTCTAGCTCCCAGTAGACGTTGTTCTGCTGGCTTGCATTCCTCTTCTCCAGCTTGATTCTTATCAGCCACAGCCACCCCCAACCCCTCTCCAGCACTGCAGGGGTTAGGCTCACCAGGAGAAAGCAACATTGCCTCAGCCCTTCCCTGAGCAGAATATGCCTTTGGAATAGACTTTTAGCCCTTTTTTTGTTCGTGTTACAGAAGTTTTGAGGAGGAAAAGGAGGAATTTGGAGCATTCTGAATAAATTCCTGGGCCTGACAACATAGCACCGAGTCTCCTCCTGCTTTGGGAGGAGGAAACTCGTCTGCTTTTCCATCTGGAGACTCCTAATGGCTTGTGAGCAGAAATAAATGCCATGTGTTTTTATTCTTTCTCTCTTGGACTCCTTTCTGGGCAGGCAGTTGGGAAGAAGAGAGACAGAGAGAGGCCAAGAGCAGCTCCCACAACGCAGCACTTCCAGCAAGAGCAGCACTGCCAGAGCTGCTCAGGGATCTCCCTTCTAGGTCCAGATTTCATGCACAGATAAAGCCTCATCTGGGCTGCGGGATGGGCACATGAGTCACAGAATGGTCTGGGTGGGAAGAGACCTCCCAAGGTCATGCAGTCCAACTCCCCCTGCAGTCAGCAGGGGCATCCTTAACTGGACCAGGCTGCCCAGAGCCCTGTGGAACCTCACCTTCAGTGTCTCCAGGGAGGGGGCTCCAACCACCTCCCTGGGCAACCTCTGCTGCCAGAAAGCCCTGAAGCACCCTTAGGGCTGGTGGCAGCCCTGCGAGAGGGCTCCCGTGGGGCCAAAGATGCTGCCCTACCCTCTCCAGCAACTGCTGCAAAGGTATTGGAGCCCATCCAAGGCTTTGCTTAGGAGCAGGGCTTCCCCACCACCAAGGCTCTGCTGATTCCAGGGCAGTCTCACTCAGAGCAAGCCTCAAGGACAACTGCCCTGGGACTTGCCCTCGGATCTGAACAGGAAGATCCCTACACGACCATGGGAGGTTGGGAGCCTGAATAGTCCTTACTGCACTGCTCAGCTTGCTGCTGATAGCAGCTCCATGTCCCATTTGCTCCTCACCTTCACCCTTCACTGGCAGCATCCCTTTATTTCCCACTCCTCACGCTTCATGGTGAGAGTTTGAGCTGCCCCAGGCTGTGTTTTAAAGGCTGCTCTAAACTCTGCTGGCACCTATGGACCTGCACAAGCCTCAATCCCCACCCTGAACCACACTGTGCTACCCAGTGTCCGAGGAGGACTATTTGAATCCCAAACCTCTCAGCCTGGGCATTTACTTCTCAGCCATTTAGGACCTTTCCCATTGCTGCCTCTCTTCCTTCTCCTTCTCTAAAGGAGATTTAGAGAGGCAGCTTTATCCTTCAGCTGGGGCTTGCTTAGCAAACCTAAACCAGCAAATGCCACTGCTACCCCTTGGGCTGGGCTGAGGATGGTTTTGGTGGTGGTGGGTTATAGAACCATAGAATCAGGTAGGGTTGGAAGGGACCACAAGGATCAGCCAGTCCCAACCCCCTGCCATGGGCAGGGACACCCTACCCTAGAGCAGGCTGCACACAGGGATAACCAGGAAGGGTCGATGTGCCAAGGCCTTATTACTAGGAGGGGGAGGGTCTCGCACGCCAGCACACCCCACCCCCGCCCCAGCTGGCAGGGGTTTTGCCAGGGGTTAGAAGCAAAGCAGCCCAGAGGCAGCAGCTCTCCAGAGGCGGCTTCGATGGGGAGCTGCAGACAGCAGCGCCCTCCAGCGGCTGCCGCTGAGCACTACCAGCTCAAAGCCTCTCTGCTCCGAGCTGGCAGGGCGCCCAGCGCCCGGGGATGCCCGGCGGCCAGCAGGCAGCCCCGCAGCGGCCGGAGCTGGGGGCTGCTGTGGCAGTGCCATGCTCTCCTGGCCCCCAAGCCTCTCACCGTAGGCAGCTTGGGATATTTTCTTCCCCCCGACTCTTCCCAGGACATCTCGTCCAGCCCTCAGGAGCCCAGATGGGCACAGCTCACCAAACGGGGAGATAAACATTATCTGCTTCTTGTCTGCTCCTGCAGAGACAAAACTAACAGGAGAAAGTGTGCACAAAAGTGAGGGCAATGCGTGTGAGAGCACAGCCCACAGGCAGCGACCAGCGCTCCTGGGGAGCTGCTGCTGCAGGGGCAGCGCCCAACTGCGGGGGGCACCACCCAAATAAGGCATGGTGGGGGTCAGAAAGGACCTCTAGAGATCATTCAGTCCAGCCTCTCCCTGCTAAAGCAAGGTCACCCACTGCAGCTTGGCCAGGATCACCATGGCTAGCTGGGTTTGGAATCCTAGAATCAGGCAGGGTTGGAAGGGACCACAAGGATCAGCCAGTTCCAACTCCCCTGCCATGCCCAGGGACACCCTACCCTAGAGCAGGCTGCACACAGCCTCAGCCAGCCTGGCCTGAAACACCTCCAGCCATGGGGCCTCAACCACCTCCCTGGGCAACCCATTCCAGCCTCTCACCACTCTCATGATCAACAACTTCCTCCTCATGGCCAGGCTGAACCTCCCTACCTCCAGCTTTGCTCCATTCCCCCTAGTCCTGGCACTCCCTCACAGGCCAAAAAGTCTCTCCCCAGCTTTTTTGGAGGCCCCCTTCAGATCCTGGAAGGCCACAAGAAGGTCACCTCAGAGCCTCCTCTTCTCCACACTCCACACTCACAGCCCCAACTCTTTCAGTCTGTCCTCACAGCAGAGCTGCTCCAGCCCTCTCAGCATCCTCCTGGCCCTTCTCTGGACACACTCCAGCATCTCCACATCCCTCTTGCAATGGGGGCTCCAGAACTGGATGCAGTACTCCAGGTGGGGTCTCAGCAGAGTGAAGCAAAGAGGGAGAATCACCTCCCTCAATCTGCTCTCTCCAGAGAAGGAGGCTCTACAACCTCTCTAGTCAGCCTGCTGCAGGCCTCCAGCACCCTCATACCAAAGTTTCTCCTCTTGTTCAGATGGAACCTCCTGGGTTCCAGTTTGTGCCTGTTGCTGCTTGTCCTGTCACTGGGATGCAGTCCCAAAGAGTCTGGCCCCACGCTCCTGCCCCCCCACACTTGAGCTATTGATCAGCTGCCCTCTCAGGCTGCTCTTTTGCAGGCTCAACAGCCCCAGGGCTCTCAGCCTTTCCTCCTCACAGATGCTCCTGCCACCACTTCACCCTAAATGCCTCTCCAGGCTCCATCACAAAGGCAGAAGAAAGGGTTTGGAACTCACCAAAGGAGCACAGAAGAGGGAGCTCCGGGAGCAGCCAATCTTCCATAGGCCTGCAGCTGGGCACCTTTCGCTCCACTGCTGCAAACCTTGCAGCTGCTCTGGGCCATGCCCATTCCACCTGCACCTCCACAAGGTCTCCTGCCAGCCAGCGTGGGACGTTCAGACGAGCCCTCGCCCGGGTGCCACCTCCTTTGAAGTCACACTAGAGCAGGACACAAGACCAGAGCACCCAAGGAGCAGGCAGCCCTCAGGAGTTTGCTGTTATAGCCTGCCCAGCAATCAGAAATGATGGGAGAAAGCTGTGGAGCTGCAACAGGACACAGCTGGGCAAGTCAGAGCTGCTGTGCCAAGAGCTTATCCCAGAGGGGAAAAGCTTGGAGCCAGGGCTGGTGGGTAAGGCAGGGAGCCTGGGAACTGGAGTCAAGAAGTCCCCAGGGCTGGGATAAAACCTTCTAGCACAATCCATAGGAAGAAAGTTGATATTTTCCACCTGGCAGTGCTGGGTTAAAGGTCTCTTCCAGTTCAAGAGAAGAGGATCTAACAAGGCCAAGTGCAGGGTTCTGCACTTTGGCCACAACAACCCCAAGCAGCACTACAGGCTGGGGACAGAGTGGCTGAGAGCAGCCAGGCAGAGAGGGAGCTGGGGGTGCTGGTAGAGAGTAGCTGAAGATGAGGCAGCAGAGTGCCCAGGTGGGGTTGGATGCTTTTGTTTCAAGCAGCATCACTGCAGCAACAGCCATAAAGTTTAGGCAAGGAGCCCAAGAGGCTTTCTGGGCTTTAGAAGCGGGATGGGAGAGACTTCAAAGCACTGGGTGTGGAGTGAGGAGGACACTAAGTGTGGGGGGGACACTGAGTGTGGAGCATACCAGGGACATTGGATTTCCAGGCCTGGGACAGCATGGGCTGAAGGTAAACGTGGACACGAGGGGCTATGGGTGTGAGGAGGTAACAGGTGTGAGGGGACACAGATTATTGAGAGCATCAGGGACGGTGGACTTAGGGGCATGCCTGGTATGGAGGACACTGGCCACACTGGGTATGGTGGGCACCAGAGGCTCCAGGCCCGGGTGAAGATGTAAGCATGGTGAGCTCGGGGGGGGGGGGGGGGGCACCAGATGTGAGCAACACTGGGTGTTGGGGGACCTGAGGGAGCTGGGGGTGTGCAACCTGATGAAAAGGAAACTCAGGGGTGGCCTCATTGCTGCCTACAACTACCTGAATGGATCAGGAAGAGTGTGGCCAGCAGGACCAGGAAAGCTCTTCTGCCCCTTTACTCAGCATGGGTCAGGCCACAGCTTGAGTGCTGTGTCCAGTTCTGGGCTCCTCAATTCAAGAGAGATGTTGAGGTGCTGGAAGGTGTCCAGAGAAGGGCAAGGAAGCTGGTGAGGGGCCTGGAGCACAGCCCTGTGAGGAGAGGCTGAGGGAGCTGGGGGTGTGCAGCCTGCAGAAGAGGAGGCTCAGGGCTGACCTCATTGCTGTCTACAACTACCTGAAGGGAGGCTGTAGCCAGGTGGGGTTGGTCTCTTCTGCCAGGCAAGCAGCAAGAGAAGAAGGGGACACAGTCTCAAGTTGTGTCAGGGGAGGTCTAGGCTGGCTGTTAGGAGGAAGTTGTTGTCAGAGAGAGTGATTGGCATTGGAATGGGCTGCCCAGGGAGGTGGTGGAGTGGCTGTGCCTGGAGGTGTTGAAGCAAAGCCTGGCTGAGGCACTTAGTGCCATGGTCTGGTTGATTGGCCAGGGCTGGGTGCTAGGTTGGACTGGCTGAGCTTGGAGGTCTCTTCCAACCTGCTTGATACTGTGATTCTATGATTCTTGCAGGGAGGGACCCAAAACTGAACTCAGCATTCGATTTGTGGCTTCATCTCCCTCCCCATCCTTCCCTCCAGGTAAATGGAGCTGCCTTTGGCACCACAGCCCTCCACTGAGTGCCACCGCGGAGCACCGCAGCGTGCCTCTGGCGCAGCGCAGGAGCAGGGGCAGGGGCAGGGGCAGGGGCAGGGACTGCTCCTTCAGCACCAGCGTGGCCTTTCCCTTCGGCTCCTCCTCTGCCTTGCCTCGTCCTTGAGCACTCCTTGCTCCCAGCTGCTATCTGGCAGCGCGGTGCTATCATCAGGTGCTGTCCTTCAGGCTGGCTATAAAGGCCGGCGGGGATGCGGCAGGCTCCGGAGGCAGCCCCCTGCCCTGCCATGCTGCAGGCCACCTTCAAGCTGTGCTGTGGCATCGCCCACGACCCCCTCCGCAACCTGCCCGGTAAGGACCTCGCAGCTCCCCCTCCCTGACCGCGGGAAGCACCAGCAGGAAGGAGCCCGGTGGGACCCTGGGGTGCGTTAGGAAGAGTGTGTCCAGCAGAGCAAGGGAGGTTCTCCTCCCCCTCTGCTCTGCCCTGCTGAGATCTCATCCTGAATACTGCCTTCAGGTTTGGGCTCCCCAGTTGAAGAGGGACAGGGATCTGCTGGAGAGGGTCCAGCAATGGGCTAGGAGGATGATGAGGGGACTGGAGGGCACTGCCTGATGAGGAGACGCTGAGGGAGCTGAGACTGCTTAGTCTGGAGAAGAGAAGACTGAGAGGGGATCTACTACATGTCTATAAATACCTGAGGGCTGGGTGTCAGGAGAGGGGGGACAGGCTCTGCTCACTGCTGCCTGGGATAGGACAAGGAGCAATGGGTGTAAGTTGCAGCACAGGAGGTTCTGCCTCAACACAAAGGGGAACTTCTTGACTGTAAGGGTCCCAGAGCCCTGGCACAGGCTCCCCAGAGAGGTTGTGGAGTCTCCTTCTCTGGAGCCTTTCCAGGCCTGTCTGGATGTGTTCCTCTGTGCTCTGTGTTAGATAGTATGGTCCTGCTCTGGCAGGGAGGTTGGACTCGATGATCCCCTTGGGTCCCTTCCAACCCCTAACATCCTGTGAGCCTGTGATCTGTGAGCCTGTGATCCTCAGGGAGATGCTGAGTCCGCATCTGGTGGGCATCCCCTGAGGAGGTGGTGCCTTGGGAAGGTCACAGCTCTGCAGCTGTCCAGCTCCTACCTTGTATCACATGCAGGGTAGTGTTGGACTGCTGCAGAGCAGCACCCAGCACAGATGTGGGACACTGCACCTCGAGGGCTGGGTGGAGCACAGGCTGAGAGAGATGTGATTGTTCAGCCTGACAGGCTCCAGGGAGGCCTTTCAGTACACAGAGGGGCAAGCAAGAAAGCTGGGGACAGACTCCTGAGCAGGGCTTGTTGTGACAGGGCAAAGGATAATGGTTTCAACTGAAAGAAGGAGATTCAGAATGCACTGCAGGAAGAAATGTTTGACACTGAGGGTGATGAGACACTGCCCCAGGAGGTGGCAGATACCACACACACACACACACTCCAACCTCCATTCCTGGAACCATTTGAGGTAGTTTGGGGCTGTGAGCAACTTGTAGGTGTCCCTGCTGACTGCCAGGGAGTTGGACTAGATGACCTTTAACCTTCCCTTCCACCCCAAACCCATCTGTGATTCTATTCCATGGTCTTCCTCACCCACATGTCTCTCCCCTAGGCTTGAAGACAACAGTGATTGCAGCGACACAGAAGGACATGAGAGGGCTGGTGGAAAGAGGATCCCATCACCTGCCTTCCAAGATGCCTCATGCTGCTCAGAGGCTGATGGGGAAGGAAACAGGTAAGGTCAACCTGGGCTACCAGGCCACTCACAACCACCCTGCCACACGTGACAGAGGGATGTGCGTTGAGATGCTCTCCTGTCCAGATGATTTGACTCATATTTAGGGGGACAGAGTTGTCTTCTTGTTGCTGGGCTGATCTTCCTGGTAACTTACATGCATCCCTCATGCGTGAATGAGGGGGGACAGGCTCTGCTCACTGCTCCCTGGGATAGGACAAGGAGCAATGGGTGTAAGTTGCAGCAAAAGAAGTTCTGCCTCAACACAAGGGGGAACTTCTTGACTGCAAGGGTCCCAGAGCACTGGCACAGGCTCCCCAGAGAGGTTGTGGAGTCTCCTTCTCTGGAGCCTTTCCAGGCCTGTCTGGATGTGCTCCTCTGTGCTCTGTGTTAGATAGCATTGTCCTGCTCTGGCAGGGGGGTTGGACTGGATGATCCCCTTGGGTCCCTTCCAACCCCTAACATCCTGTGATCTGTGATCCTGTGAATGCTAGGGACTCTCCTGGGAGCAAAGTTCTCTGCATCAAGATGTCCCCAAGCCCAAAGGGAGACCAACTGCATGCTAAAAGCAGAGACTTTGGGTCACCAACCACTGTGCTCCAGCTCTGTCCCAGCAGCCAGGTACACAGGCAAAGCCTGGTGAGGTTTCACCTTGCTCTGCCTTGCTCCTACAGCCAGATGCACCCACCCTGCTGGAGACCTCAGCCCCAGCCAGACCTCCAGCGTGGACCTTTCCTATGTCACCCAAGGGGAGAGGGCCCTGCAGCGAGCGCTGAGCATCCTGCAGCACCACACCATCTGGAAGGCAGAAGTGATGATGGTAAAGTAGTGGGCCCAGTTCTGGCATCTCCAGTTCAAAGGGGACAGGGAGCTGCTAGGGTGAGTCCAGTGGATGCTACAAAGCTGCTGAGGGGCCTGGAACATCTCTGTGAGGAGGAAAGGCTGAGAGCCCCGGGGCTGTTTAGCCTGGAGAAGAGCAGCCTGAGAGGGGATCTGAGCAATGCTGATCAATAACTAAAGGGGGAGGGGGGAGTGGAGCAAGAGAATGGGGCCAGGCTCTTTTCAGTGGTGCCCGGTGAGATGACAAGGGGCAGTGGGCACAAACTGGAGAACCAAAATTCATACCTAAACATAAGGAAGAATCTTTGCTGTGAGGGTGCTGGATCCCTGGAGCAGGCTGCCCAGCAAGGCTGTGGAGTCTCCTTCTCTGGAGGGATTCCAGCCCCACCTGGATGCATTCCCGTGCAGCCAGACATACCTGCATTAGCTGATCCCCAGAGGTCACTCCCAACCTCCACCCTGCTGTGATTCAATTCCAGCTGCTCCACGCTGAATCACGGGAGGGGAAGATGAGTTTGGAGAGGGGAGATTTGCTTCTCTTGAGTCCTTCTGCTCGAAGCCACAGGCAGGCAAATCTGCAAAGTAACCTAGCAGCAGGAAAAAGCTTGGAAGGGGAAGCCCAGATAATCCTCAGGAAACGAGGAGCATTCCTGTAGAATCGTAGGATGGTGGAGGTTGGAGGGGACCTCTGGAGATCATACAGTCCAACCCCCCTGCTACTGGACACAATACTCCCAAGTGCAGCCTCACCAGGGCAGAGCAGAAGGGGAGGAGACCCTCCCTCAGCCTGCTGGCCACACTCTTCTGAATGCACCTCAGGATGCCACTGGCCTTCTTGGCCACATGTGAACCTGTCCACCAGCACTGCCAGGTCCTTCTCTGCAAAGCTGCTTTCCAGCAGGCCAAACCCTCCCCTGTCCTGCTGCACCAGGTTGTTCCTCCCCAGGTGCAGGACTCCACGCTTGCCCTTGTTGCACGCCAGGAGGTTCCCTTCCAGCCAACTCTCCAACCCATCCAGGTCTCCCTGAGTGGCAGCACAGCCTGAGGGGGTGTCTCATCCCCACTTTGTGGGTGCTGGTGGCAGTAGTTGTCCATGAAGCTGTTTGCTGAGTTCTTTATCTGAGCCAGAAATGAGCTTCCAAACCCCAAGCAGTCGCAGTGGTGGAACACAGACCTCCTGCTCCCCCAGGACCTTGGCGCCACCGTGACCAGCGCTGCCCTCCCCGGGCTGGGCAAGGTGTTCCGGGCGGAGGTGGTTCTGGCTGTGCCAGTGGCACAGCTGCACCAGGAGCTCTTTGAGAGGATTGAGCAGATGCCTCGGTGGAATCCAACCCTCAGCCAGGTGAAGGTAAGGTGAGGAAGGATGCTGGCACCCCCAGAGGTTGCTGGCACCCCAAAATAATCCCATTTAGAGAGGGGGTTTGAGCTCACTGAAGGATTTAAGCTAAGCTGAAGGATTTAAGCTAATACTTGTGCTCCTGCAAGAGCAGGGTGGCACCTCAGGGAGAGAAGATGTTCTTCACCAGTGCGGTGGCATCAAGACATGTGCTGTTTCCAAGCTGTCTTCTCACGTGGTGCCTGCTCACAGAGGTTTATCCCACCTCTGGGGGACTCAGCCTTCTAATGTCAGGGATGCAGCTGGTCAGGAGACTCAGCTCAGAAAAAGAGGCAAAACCCAGCACAGAACCATTCATAGTATCATAGAATCAAACGGGTTGGAAGAGACCTCCAAGCTCAGCCACTCCAACCTAGCACCCAGCCTTGGCCAATCAACCAGACCATGGCACTAAGTGCCTCAGCCAGGCTTTGCTTCAACACCTCCAGGGACAGCAACTCCACCACCTCCCTGGGCAGCCCATTCCAATGCCAATCACTCTCTCTGACAACAACTTCCTCCTAACGTCCAGCCTAGACCTCCCCTGCCACAACTTCAGACTGTGTCCCCTTGTTCTCTTGCTGGCTGCCTGGCAGAAGAGACCAACCCCACCTGGCTACAGCCTCCCTTCAGGGAGTTGTAGACAGCAATGAGGTCAGCCCTGAGCCTCCTCTTCTGCAGGCTACTGAATGGTTTGAATTGGAAGGCACCTCCAAAGATCATCCAGTCCAACCGCCCTGGCAACCAGCAGGGACATCCTTCACTAGATCAGGCTGCTCACAGCCTCGCTGAGCCTCACCTTGAATACCTCCAGGGGGGAGATGTGGCCTCAACTGCCTCCCTGGGCAACCTGCTGCAGTGTTCCACCACCTTCACAGTAAAGAACTTATGGTGGACTTGGCAGTGAGGGTTTAGTGGTTGGATGTGGTGACCTTGAAGGTCTTTTCCAACCAAAATGATTCTGTATCATGTTGCAGGGGCAGCCCCATGAAGCTTCTGTTCTGCCTTGGGCTTGTTTTGAGGATTTGCCTTATTTCTCATCTCCCAAATCCCTAAGCAAGCAGCCAGCCTCAGAAAGCCTTCCCTGGCTTGCCTGGGCTGGCTCAAGTGTCCATCAGCTTCTGCTTAGAATCATAGAATCAGTCAGGGTTGGAAGGGACCACAAGGATCAGCCAGTTCCAACCACCCTGTCATGGGCAGGGACACCCTACCCTAGAGCAGGCTGCACACAGCCTCAGCCAGCCTGGCCTTAAACACCTCCAGCCATGGGGCCTCAACCACCTCCCAGGGAAACCCATTCCAGCCTCTCACCACTCTCATGACCAACATCCTCCTCCTCACAGCCAGCCTCTATCTCCCCACCTCCAGCTTTGCTCCATTCCCCCTAGTCCTGTCACTCCCTCGCAGCCTAGAAAGTCCCTCCCCAGCTTTTTTGGAGGCCCCCTTCAGATCCTGGAAGGCCACAAGAAGGTCACCTCAGAGCCTCCTCTTCTCCACACTGCACAGCCCCAACTCTTTCAGTCTGTCCTCACAGCAGAGCTGCTCCAGCCCTCTCAGCATCCTCCTGGCCCTTCTCTGGACACACTCCAGCATCTCCACATCCCTCTTGCAATGGGGGCTCCAGAACTGGATGCAGTACTCCAGGTGGGGTCTCAGCAGAGCAGAGTAGAAGGGGAGAATCACCTCCCTCCACCTGCTGGCCACACTTCTGCTGCTGCAGCCCAGGCTCTGCTTGGCTTTCTGGGCTGCAAGTGCACACTGCTGGCTCCTGTTGAGCTTCTCCTTCTGCTTATTTATTGGCACCCCTTCCTTGCCCCTTCAGAGGAACAGCACCAAGAGAGCCCCATCCCAGATTAAAAAGGCTGCAAAATCTCACCTGATTTCCACCTTCATAACCTGCCAGAGACACAGGTATCAGCCCCAAGCCCCCCTACTGCTGCTGCTGCTGCTTCTCATGCCGCTGTCACCAAGGTGACTGCAGTCCCCTGGGCAGAAGAGGGTGCTGGGGATGCCCCCCCCGCAGAGCCTCAGGCCCAGGGCTCTCCTCGCTCCGGCAGGTGCTGCGGCGCGTGGGCAGGGACACGCTGGTGACACACGAGGTCACTGCCCCAAGCCCTGGCAACGTGGTGGGTCAGAGGGACTTCATCAGCGTGCGGCACCGCGGGAGGAGGGACGCGGCCGTCTACCTGGTGGGCACTGCCACCCACGCCGAGCCTCTGCCCTTGCAAGAGGGGTGCATCAGGTAAAGTCATCATCGTCCCCACCCCATCATGGGCTGCCATGCCCCACCACTGCCACCATGGGTTTGCACCAGGCATGGCAATGGAGGCCCAACAAAGGCTGCCTCCTCTGCAATGTCATTGTTCCCATTTCCCAGTTTTGGGCTCCCCAGTTCAAGAGAGACAGGGACCTGCTGGAGGAGAGTCCAGCAGACAGCCACGAGGGGGACTGGGGGACTTGGCACCCCTATGTAGAGAGACTGATAGCCCTGGGGTCATTTAGTCTGGAGGAGAGAAGACTGAGAGGGGATCTGATCAAGGTGTACAAATATCTGAGGAGTGGCTGTTAAGTGTCCCTGCCCATGGCAGGGGGGTTGGAACCAGATGATCCTTGTGGTCCCTTCCAACCCCAACTGAATTTATGATTCTAAGTGGCTGGGGCCAAGCTCTTTTTGCTGGTCAGCAACAATAAGCCAAGGAGCAATGGCTACAAACTGGACCAGAGAAGGTTTCACCTCAACATGAGGAGAAACCTCTTTATAGTGAGGGTGACAGAGCACTGGAACAGGCTGCCCAGAGAGGTTGTGGAGTCTCCTTCTCTAGAGACTTTCAAACCTCACCTGGATGCATTCCTGTGCAGACTACCTTAGGGGATCCTACCTTGGCAGAGGAGTTGGACTCACTGACCTCTGGAGGTCCCTTCCAACCTCTGCTGTTCAGTGATGCTGTGATTCCACACCCTCCCTGGAGCAGACTCTCACTGCCCCCTCCCTTCTCCACCGCAGGGCTGAGTCTCGGCTGAGCTGCATCGTCCTGCAGCCGCTGGCAGGGGACCCTGCTCGTACCCACTTCACCTGGCTCCTCAGCATGGACCTGAAGGCAAGTGCCACCACATGATGTGGGGTGGGACAGCACGGGGTACACATTCCAGTGTGCAACTGCACCCTCCTCCCTGGGATGGCTGTCCCAGTGGCACCAACCCCTGGGTGTTTTCTCTCCCAAAGGGCTGGATCCCTGCATCTGTCACTAACCGCGTCCTGCCGCAGTCCCAGGTAGACTTCATCAAGCACCTCCACCAGCACCTCTCTGCCACCACCTGCCCATGAGATGCAGGAGAACAAGCCCAAGAGACATATCCTGAGCTGGGGACCACCTCGTGGCCTCTGCAGCCACCAGCAACAGGGCAAATTGACCCCAAGCGTGGAGACAGCCTTCACCCAGCACCATCCTTTTCCTTTGAGGATGGAGCCAGAGCAGATGGAGCCACCTGCAAGCCAGGGCAAATGGAGCCACCTGCAAGCCAGGGCAAATGGAGCCACCTGCAAGCCAGGGCAAACGGAGCCACCTGCAAGCCAGGGCAAACGGAGCCACCTGCAAGCCAGGGCAATCAAGGCCATGCCAGAGTTTGCTTCAGGGATTGCCTAAGCAACCTCGGCCAAGCCTCACTGATGAGCAGCAAACAAAGCTGCTGTTCAGCACCATGCCTCCCTGCTGGACACGAGGGATGGAGGTGGGTGACAAAACACACTCTGACCTTGGCCATGGCTGCTCAGCCATGGGTTTCACTGCTCTCTATTACTTGACCATGGTGTCACTGGCCAGTGCAAGCTCAGAAGCTTTTCTTGGCCCAAATCACCAGCACCTCTCTTCATTTTTGCCAACCTAGATATGGAGGTGTGCATTTAGAGATGGGTCACAGAGGCTCCTCTCCTGTTCTGCCAACAGTGGCAGACAGGGCTGTGTCCCCTAAGGCCAGAGAGGTGCTTTTCACCATCAGTTCAGCTGATTTAGGATACTGCAACACAAGTGAGACAGCAGCTAATGGAGACAGGCAGCAGCTGGGTTGGATTCAGCTCCCCAAGCCCATAACGCAGCATTGTGCCCTCCAGGACCAAGCACCTGGACTTTCAGGATCCCAGGGCACATTGTAATAGAAGTCACAGTCATAGAATCAAGCAGGTTGGAAGAGACCTCCAAGCTCAGCCACTCCAACCTAGCACCCAGACCTGGACAATCAACCAGACCATGGCACTAAGTGCCTCAGCCAGGCTTTGCTTCAACACCTCCAGGTACAGCAACTCCACCACCTCCCTGGGCAGCCCATTCCAATGCCAATCACTCTCTCTAACAACAACTTCCTCCTAACATCCAGTTTAGAGCTCCCCTGGCACAACTTGAGACTCTGTCCCCTTCTTCCCTTGCTGCTTGCCTGCACAAGAGACCAACCCCACCTGGCTACAGCCTCTCTTCAGGGAGTTGTAGACAGCAATAAGGTCAGCCCTGAGCCTCCTCTTCTGCAGGCTGCACACCCCCAGCTCCCTCAGCCTCTCCTCATAAGGGTTGTGTCACTGCAGATCTGACAAAAAAAACTGGTAGGTTTGGTCCTAGGAGGATCCTCAGCAGCTCACCTGTCATCCTGGCAGTGGGGATGTGATCCCAACATCATCCCACACCCTGGGAACAAGCACCTGGTGCCATAAAGCCAACAACAGCTTGAAAGGAGCTGGGTTGTCAGGAAGCAGATAGTGGAACCACAGACTGGTTGGGGTTGGAAAGGACCTCTGAAGATCACATAGTCCAACTCCCCCTGCAGTCAGCAGGGGCAGCTGAAAATAGAGCAGGTCACTGAGACACTCAGATGACGCTGGGACAGCGGCAGGGATTGCAGGGTGCTTGTAATTTAGCCAGCTGTGAGGTTTACTGGGCCTTGGGCTTACTGAAAAGGGAGACAACTCTGCCAAACCAGGTCTGGTTTGAAACAAAACAAGAGGACAGTGGCTGACTGTGTGAACTCCATCTCCACAAGCACACAGGGGGGGTCACACTTCCTTACTGCCTACCCCTTAGGCACAGACTGATCACCCCAAGAGAAGGAATCAGAGAAGTTTGATGTGGATTTATTTTTGTTTTTTACATTATGTTAGAGTTCAAAAAGGAAAAAAAAATAAAAGGGGAGGGGAAAAAAAAGAGAGAGAGAGAGAGAGAGAGAGAGAACCCACCCAAATTAATAAATATTAAAAGTTAAAAAGCTCTGAATCTGGTATGTACAAAACTTTATACATCATGGTAACACCTGGACACAAGGTTACAGCCCAACAAGGACTTGGGGCATCCAACCCAGGAGGATGTAGGGGATTAAGATGCAGCCTCTCCTCCCAGAGACTGGAGCAAATTCCTGCTGGCAGCTGGGCCGTGGCATCACTGCCTCCCCGAGCCACAGCCTGCCCAAAATGCTGGGTGCCAGCCCTGTGGCATCACTCACCCCTGGCAGAAGGAGGGGGTTGGCACCCTGCTCAAAATCTCGCTCCGCTCCTCTCCGGGCTGGAAGCCAGGGTTAGCACCTGCAACGTAGCTCCCTTGCCCCAAACCACCACCACCCCACCAGCCCTGGGAGATCCTGGCTGGGGGTGCAGAAGGGGAGCCACAGCTCTCCTCCGAGGTATAGCTGAAGGAACCACTGCAAATATTGCTACTGTGATAAAGCACTAATGCCCAGGGCAGCACCAAAGGGAGGGGGAGGCAGCCAAGAGCTCGGGAGGAAGGGGTGAGCGAGCACACAAGCACCTAAGCCTGCATGCTGCAGACATCAAAGCCCATCTGTGAGGCAGGGAGAAGGCTTTGGTTTTAGCCAGTGCCTCCAAAGCTACAGGGCAAGGAGCTGAATGCTGGAGGAAAGCCTTGACTGGGGCAAGGAAAAGCTCAAGTCCTGCCCCGAGCCAGCCCAGCACTATCCCAGTAGTGGGCAAGGGCTGTGGCACAGCCTGAACACAGAGACTGCAGAAACCATTGAGGCTGGAAGAGACCTTTGAGATCATCAGGTCCAACCACTCACTCAGAGCTCACAACCCCCACCACTAGAGCTCACAACTCCACCACTGCTGCTAGGCTGCTGCCATTAAACCCTGACCCTCAGCATCACTTGCTCCTTGGAAGAGTAACCGGAGCGTTATCTTTGGCACAATAAATAAAGGCTGGCACTCTCCTGGAGGGCAGCACTGGTGGCTGGGCTGGCCAGGGGGCACAGAGGTGGTGTCAGCAGCCTGGGGGGATGAATCCTAACCTTGGTACACCCACACAAGCACCCCAATGATCCCATGGGAGGTCTTGCACCGCAGCAGTTTGTAGGCATCCCTCAGGGAGTGGCAGGGGTTGGAACCATCCTGTCCAACCCACCAGCTAAAGCAGGGTCACCCACAGTAGGCTACTCAGGGCCACACCCAGGCAGCAGTTTGTAGGCATCCCTCCAATCCCTTAGAGAGTGGCAGGGGTTGGAAGGGATCTCTGAAGACCATCCAGTCCAACCCAGCTGCTAAAGCAGAGTCCCCCACAGTAGGCTACATCCAGGTGGGTTTGGAATCTCTCCAGAGAAGGACACTCCCTAAGTCAATTAAAGCATGTACCTCAATCTCTCCCCTGCTGCAGCCCACTCCAGACCAGCAAGGGCCAAGGACAAGCAACACACTGACAGCAGCTCCTCCAGATGCCACAACCTCAAGTTTCTTGCAGTTGCATCAATGCAGTGCTCTGTCCTGGCACTGATGGCACTGAAATGATCCCAGTATGTGCCAAGTACCGTGGGTGCCCTCACCAGCAAGCCCCAGACACCTACAGCTTCCCAGACACTGCCCCAGATGTCCCACCCTTGCTCATCATACGACCAAGACAGCAGGGCCAGCAGCTGCACCCACACCATGCCCATGTTCCCAAAAGATCCCATGCTGCAATGCCAAACTGGTCCACCTGCCAAGCCTTGCCTTCCTCAGACTCCACCTCTCCATCCTCAGAACCTCCTCCCTGCCAGCACCTAACCCACCCAGAAGCCCACCTTCCCCTGGACCACATCTGGGGGTGTTAATTCCCCCCCAGGCACCAAAATTATGTCAGCCCCCCACAGTGACACCCCTTGGGGACATGACAGGCTGCCTGACCCCGCTTTGGAGAGGTTTTGAGAGCTCTGCTTCCTCCAGGTAGAGCCTGTGCCTGCACACCAAGCAAGCTGCAGGCAGCCCTAGGCTCCTAAAGTGCTGTGCATAGATTTAGTACTTGGCACAAGAATTACTGAACGCTGTTCAACACCTCCCTTCCTCTCTCCTTCCTCTGCAACTGCCCCTGAAATCCATTCCCAGCTTCCCAGTCATCGCCATTTGCCTCCAACAGGCATTGCTGGCCCATAGGCAACAGCTGTGAGGGTGCAGGGATCAGGCTGATGAGCCTGGAGAGCTTGGGGTTGGAGATTATTAACTCAAGGTTGGTGGCTCAGAAGTCACCATCAGGTGAGAGGTGGATTTTAGGTCTTTGACTTTGCTCTTATGGTAGAATTGCCTGGACCACCACCAGCTGATCCCACAACACAGGAGAGAAGCTGGGCCATGTCTTCATGCTCCATTTTACCCCCAGACATGTTTCCCAAACTCTCCACCCCAACAGGGACAGCCCAGGGTGGCAGTTTGGGCATTTCTCCACATTTCCCCACCCCCCAACTTTAAAAAAGGAACTTCATAGAATGACAGACCTGTGGAGATTGGCAGACACCTTCCAGATCACCACCTCAACACCTTCCTCCAGCTGCTTGCCCGCACTCAAGTTCCCAGCACCTCCCACTGCTACCACCAAGTGTCCAGGGCTGGACCACTGAGCCAAGAACCTCCTCTCCAGCACATTTGGTGTTGCTGCTCGGGGGCAGGGGGAAGGCAAAAGCAACACGAAAGCTCCTCCTCCCAAATCTTTGTAGCACCTCGGGAGGAAGCAGCTCATCTACCTTCAGCAGAGCTGCTGCTGCTGCTGCTGCTGGGGTTTGCTGCTTTTCACTTGCTTTTCTGTGATGCTGTCAAAAACAAATCCCCAAACCATCCCACAGCTGGGAGGGTAGGAGGGAATGTGAGGGGAAAAAAAAAGAGGTCCTTTTCCCAGGAATTTCTGGATGAGTCATTTCCAAACCTGGCTGTGCCACCTGTGAAAACCACCACTGGAGGTGGGGAGGAGAGGAAAGAGCAAGGGAGGAGGAGGAGGTGGAGGCGGAGGAGGAGAGGGAAGGAGGTGAAAGGCTTCCCCTGCCCCACGGTGAGGTGGTGCCCAGCAGGTTACCTGGCTGCCTGGCCCCTGGCTGGCTCACTCGGGGCTGGCAGCCCCCCAGGGAAAGCACCGGAGTCGAGAAGCCCTCCGGCCTCAGGCGTTGGGGTGAGGTCCCCAGCGGGTCCCTGCACAGGGATGGTGGGGCCAGGGGAGAGTGGCAGAGTGGGGCTGGGCCCATTGGTTGCGGTGGCAGCGCTGGGGCCAGCGGCAGGGGGCGAGCCGGTGGCAGAGGTGGCTTTCTTGCCGCAGGACTCGCAGCAGAGCTTGTTGTAGCCAGGGATGGAGCAGTAGCGAGCCAGGACCTCCATCTGGCAGAAGATGGACTTGTCCCCCAGGCAAGGCTCTCCTGGAAGAAGGAGAGAGCAGCGTCAGCAAGCATGGAAGATGAAGACCTTTCAGAACAAGAAAGTCACTGAGGTGCTGGAGCAGGTCTGAAGAAAAGGAAGGGAGCTGCTGAAGGGTCTGGAGAACAGGGCTGGGGAGGAGGGGCTGAAGGACACCGAGTCTGAAGAAAAGGAGGCTGAGGGAAGACCTTCTGGCTCTCTACAACACCCTGAAAGGAGGCTGGAGTGAGGTGGGGGTTGTTCTCTTCTCCCAAGGAACAAGAGATAGGACAAGAGGAAACAGCCTCAACTTGCACCAGGCAAGGTTTAGGTTGGACATTAGGAACGTGTCTTCCCTGAAAGGGTGTTCAAGCCCTGGACCAGGTTGCCCAGGAAGGTAATGGAGCCACCATCCCTGTAGGGGTTTAAAAGCCATTTAGATGTGGTGCCTGGGGATATGACTTAGTGATGAACTTGGGAGAGTAGGGCTATTGGTTGGACTCAACAATCTTGAAAGTCTTGTCCAACCTGCATGATTCTCTGATTCTAAGATCATAGAACCATAGAATCAACCAGGTTGGAAGAGACCTCCAAGCTCATCCAGTCCAACCTAGCACCCAGCCCTGTCCAATCAACCAGACCATGGCACTAAGGGCCTCAGCCAGGCTTTGCTTCAACACCTCCAGGCACAGCCGCTTCAACACCTCCAGGCACAGCCACTCCACCACCTCCCTGGGCAGCCCATTCCAATGCCAATCACTCTCTCTGACAACAACTTCCTCCTAACAGCCAGCCTAGACCTCCTCTGCCACAACTTCAGACTCTGTCCCCTTATTCTCTTGCTGCTTGCCTGGCAGAAGAGACCAACCCCACCTGGATACAGCCTCCCTTCAGTGAGTTGTAGACAGCAATGAGGTCAGCCCTGAGCCATAGGCTCCCCTCCTTGCACCTTTCTGATGGTCCCAAAGGCAACTTTCCCTTTCTGTCTTCTTGTAATTAAAGAGGTCCTCTAAGAAAGCTAGGGACAGAGCTTTCAGCAGGGCCTGCTGTGACAGGACAAGGAGTGATGGTTTAAACCTAAGGAGGGTAGACTTACACTAGAGAGAAGGAAGACATTTTTGACAGTGATGGTGGTGAGACCCTGGCCCAGGTTACCCAGGGAGGTGGGAGCTGCCCCATCCTCGAAGCCATTCCAGGTCAGCTTGGTTGGGGCTCTAAGCAACCTGCTCTAGTTGCAGATGCCTCTGCTGACTGCGGGGTGAATGGACTTGATGATCTTGAAAGGTCTTTTGCAACCCAAACCACTGCTCTCTGTTCCCATTTGGCAATGCCTGTGCAGGAAGAAGTGGTGATGAATTTGGAGTTCGAGGAATCTGTGGATGGGACTAAAAAACAGAGCAGGATGCTCCAAACCAGCAACTTGAGTCCAGTCATGGTGCATCTGGCCCCTGTACTCTAAGCAAGGAGCAAAAGCTAGAGGCCACCTCCCTGGCCTGGGTAGAGAGGAGGCTGAGGACAGTTCAAAGTGAAAGGGAGAAGGATATAAAATGCAGGAGGCAAAGGGAGAGCAGTGCGAACTGCAGGATCCCAGACTCCACGAGATGGCGATCGAGAGCCAGGGCTTGCAGACAGCCATCCAGGGTGCAGCTGCAGAGGGTCAGCCCTCCCAGAACCACTGCTGGATAGCCTACACCTTCCCACGTCACAGGGAGCTGCAGAAGCTCCTTCCCAAACAGGGACACTGCAGCTGCAGAAGCTCCTTCCCAAACAGGGACACTGCAGCTGCAGAAGCTCCTTCCCAAACAGGGACACTGCAGCTGCAGCAGCTCCTTCCCCAGGCAGGGACACTGCAGCTACAGAAGCTCTTTCCCCGAACAGGGACACTGCAGCTGCAGAAGCTCCATCCCAAGCAGGGACACTGCAGCTGCAGAAGCTCCTTCCCAAACAGGGACACTGCAGCTGCAGAAGCTCTTTCCCCAGGCAGGGACACTGCAGCTACAGAAGCTCTTTCCCCGAACAGGGACACTGCAGCTGCAGAAGCTCCATCCCAAGCAGGGACACTGCAGCTGCAGAAGCTCCTTCCCAAACAGGGACACTGCAGCTGCAGAAGCTCTTTCCCCAGGCAGGGACACTGCAGCTACAGAAGCTCTTTCCCCGAACAGGGACACTGCAGCTGCAGAAGCTCCAACCCAAGCAGGGACACTGCAGCTGCAGAAGCTGCACCCCTGAGCAGGGACACTGCAGCAGCAGCAGCTCCTTGCCCAGGCAGGGACACTTACTGGATGAGATCTTGCTGACAGGGTTTTTGGCTCCATCCTGAGGCACCTGCTGCCCTTTGGATATGCTGTGGTCACCGGAGTCAGCATTGGTGGTGATGCCAGAGAGCTTCCCTGTGGAGAGAACACTCAAGATGCCCACCTGACAGGGGAGGTTGGGGGCACACAAAACCCCATAGGAAGGGCTTCTGAGGGGGCATTTTTTGGGTTTTAGGGGACCTCTTTACAGATAAAATGCCTGGGAGAGCACCCAGGTGACCCAGCACTTAAGCAACCCAAGATAAAGTCCAGGGTGGCCCCTTCCACCCTAGCCTCAGCTCTGCATCCTCAAACGCCCAGAAAATACCAGGGCCAAGAAGAGAAAGGTGACAACTTCTGGCTGTCCTTTAACCCCTTCTCTGCCAGCAGCAGCAGGGATGTTCACAGGCTCACAGGATGTTTGGGGTTGGAAGGAACCCAAGGAGATCATCAAGTACAAGCCCCCTGCCAGAGCAGGACCACACAGTCTAACACAGAGCACACAGGAACACATCCAGACAGGCCTTGAAAGGCTCCAGAGAAGGAGATTCCACAACCTCTCTGGGGAGCCTGTGCCAGTGCTCTGTGACCTTACAGTAAAGAAGTTCCCCCTTATGTTGAGGCAGAACCTCTTTTGCTGCTATTTACACCCATTGCTCCTTGTCCTATCCCAGGGAGCAGTGAGCAGAGCCTGTCCCCCCCAACCTGGCCAGCCTTCAGATAACGTTTATCAAATCCCCTCTAAGTCTTCTCTTCTCCAGACTAAACAGCCCCAGGTCCCTCAGCCTCTCCTCATCAGGCAGTGCCCACCAGTGCCCTCATCATCCTCTTAGCCCTCTGCTGGACCCTCTCCAGCAGATCCCTGTCCCTTTTAAACTGGGGAGCCAAAACTGAACACAGTATTCAAGATGAAGTCTCAGCAGGGCAGAGTAGAGGGGGAGGAGAACCTCCCTTGCTCTGCTGGACACACTCTTCCTCATACACCCCAGGACCCCATTGGCCTTCTTGGCCACAAGGACACATTGCTGTGCCATGTTCACCCCAACCTTCTTTGACAGCAGCCCTCTGAAGCAGAGACAGGCTGGAGGCATGGATGAAGGTTGGTCTGCGTTGGCACATGCCTCCCACCCCAAGTGCCACCTCCTCATCCTCTCACCTGGACACAGGGCCACGTGGCAGCCCTGGACAGCCTCCGGCTTGTCACCCTCGCAGCGCCCGCCGCTCTCGCTGCCTTTGCACACAACCTGCCGCTGCTGGACGCCTTCCCCACAGCTGGCTGAGCACTGCAGACAGACAAACAGGCAGGCAGACAGACAGAGGGACACTTAGGAACGTAGTGGAGGCAGCTGGCACATCTTGAGAGCCACCTCAGATGGGGAATTGCAGGTGACAACTCCTCGGGTGGATTTTGGTTCTAATAAGGGCTTTTGCTCTCCACCAAACCCATCCTGCTCTTCACTGGGGTGCACTGGGATGCAGCTTGGGCACTGGGTTCAGTTTTGGGTCCCTCACTACAGGAGGGACATTGAGGTGCTGCAGGAGGTCCAGAGAAGGGCAAGGAAGTTGGTAAGGGTCTGGAAAACAGGACTGGTGAGGAGCAGCTGTGGGAACTGGGGATGGTTAGTGTGGACAAGAGGAGGCTGAGGAGAAAGCTCGCTGTTGCTCTCTACAGCTCCCTGAAGGAGGCTGCAGTGAGGAGAGGGTTGGTCCCTTCTCCCAAATTACAAGTGAGGAAACGGCCTCAAGTTGCACCAGGCAAGGTTTAGGTTGGCCGTCAGGAACAATTTCCTCCCTGACAGGGTTGTCAAACCCTGCACCGGGCTGCCCAGGGCAGTGGTGGAGTCCCCATCCTGGAAGGGCTTTCAAAGCCGTGTAGCTGCGGTGCCGAGGGCCAGGGCCCAGCGGTGACCTGGCAGTGCTGGGCTAAATGCCAGCCCTCACCACCTCAGAGCTCCTTCTCCACCCAACCACCTCTCCTGCTCTCATGCTATCCCCGGCCTCATTCTGACCTTCCCCACAAACCTCAGTGACACTCACACCCTCATCCCCGCAAGACCAGCCCGCTCCACGACCTCCTGGCCGTCACCCCCAGCCCCAGTACCCCTGCTCCTGCCGACCCCACCCCTGGCAGCTCACCTGGGACCAGGCGCCTGTCCGCCACTGCGCGGGGCAGGGGGCGCGGGCACAGGGCCGCCGCGCCTCGGGGCGCTGCCCGGGGCAGTTCTTGGTGTGCAGGGTGCGGTTGGTGCCATCCTGCAGGCGCTGCACGCACTGCACTGCCCGCGCCTGCACCCCCAGCTTGCCACAGGACCTGCTGCAGGCGCCCCACTCCTCTGCCACCCACCTGCCAGGGCAAAGGCGGCACACGGCCAAGGTGTTAAGAGGTGACGCCCAGGCTGGGAAGCGGCCCCAGCTAAGGGCAAGGAGGGGATGAGAGGACCTCGGGCGGGCCGAGGGGCACTCACATGGGCTGGGAGCACTCCTGGAGGTTACAGCGCCGCCGGATGGGCTTCGGCTTCTTGCCGCTGTCACAGAAGTTCCTGTGCACCATGCGGCTGTCGCTCTTCCGCCGGCAGCCGTACTTGGTGTACTGGATGCCTGGAGAGGGGGGCAGAGAATGGGTGGTGAGGAGATGGGTGCAGAGGTCCCACCAGCTCTCCATCTGGTCCCTCCTCTTCACCCCTGCTGGGATGCATGCTCTGGGATGTCACCACGCAGGTGGCACCAAGCAGGGCTTCTGCCAGGCTTGCGGAGGCCAACTGTGCAAGATGCAACAAGGCCAAGTGCTGAATCACAGAATCAAGCAGGTTGGAAGAGACCTCCAAGCTCAGCCACTCCAACCTAGCACCCAGCCCTGGCCAATCACTAAGTGCCTCATCCAGGCCTTTCTTGAACACCTCCAGGGACGGCAACTCCACCACCTCCCTGGGCAGCCCATTCCAATGCCAATCACTCTCTCTGCCAACAACTTCCTCCTGACATCCAGCCTAGACCTCTCACGGCACCACTTGAGACTTTGTCCCCTAGTTCTGTTGCTGGGTCACATGGGTCACATGAGCACTGCAGGCTTGAGTCAGAGTGGGTAGAAATTGTCCAGTGGAAAACGAGCATTGCTATGAGGATAGGCTGAGGGAACTGGGCTTGTTCAGCCTGCAGAAGAGAAGACTCCAGGGGCACCTCAGAGCTGCCTTCCAATACCTGAACAGAGCCTACAGGAAGGCTGCAGAGGGACTTTTCATAAGGGTGTCTACAGACAGGACAAGGGGGAATGGTGTGAAGCTGAGGGAGAGAGGAAGAGTGAGGTTAGACTGAACCTTTGCAAGATGGTGAGGTTCTGGAACAGGTTGCCCAGTAAGGCTGTGGATGCCTCCTCCCTGAGGGTGTTCAAGGCCAGGCTGGGTGAAACCTTGAGCAACCTGATCAAGTTGAAAGGTGTCCCTGCCCATGGTGAGGAGGTTGGAGTAGATGATCACAGAATCATGGAATCATTGAGGCTGGAAAAGACCTGAGATCATGACCTAACCCCACAACATCAGCTAAACCATGCCACCAAGTGCCACATCCAATCTTTTCTTAAAGACCTCCAGGGATGGTGACTGCAACACCACCCTGGGCAGTCCATCCCAGTGCCTAATCACCCCTTCTGTGAGGAAGTGCTTCCTAATATTCAATCTAAACCTGCCCTGGTGCAGCTTCAGACCATGCCCTCTTGTGCTGCCACTAGTTGGTGGACAATAAGCTCAACCAAAGCCTGGGCTGCATCAGGACAAGTGTGGCAAGCAGATCAAGTGAGGTGATTCTCCCTCTCTACTGTGCTCTGCTGAGACCCCACCTGCAGTACTGCATCCAGTTCTGGAGCTCCCATTCCAAGAGGGATGTGGAGGTGCTGGAGTGTGTCCAGAGAAGGGCCACGAGGATGCTCAGAGGGCTGCAGCAGCTCTGCTGTGAGGACAGACTGAAAGAGTTGGAGCTTGGAGAAGAGGAGGCTGCAAGGTGACCTTCTTGTGGACTCCAGTATCTAAAGGGGCCTCCAAAAAGCTGGGGAGGGACTTTTTAGGCTCTCAGAATGTGACAGGACTAGGGGGAGTGGAGCAAAGCTGGAGAGGGGTAGGTTCAGACTGGACATGAGAAGGATGTTGCTCAGCATGAGTGGGGAAAGGCTGGAATGGGTTGCCCAGGGAGGTGGTTGAAGCCCCATGCCTGGAGGTGTTTAAGGCCAGATTGGATGACACTCTGGATAGCCTGATGTAGAGTAAGGTGTTCCTGCCTGTGGCAGGGGGTTGGAACTAGATGATCCTTGTGGTGCCTTCCAACCCTGACTGATTCTGTGATTCTATGATTCTATTCCAGTTGCCTGGGAGAAGAGCCTAGCTCCCACCTGCTACAGCTTCCTTTTAGGTAGTTGTAGAGAGTGATAAGGTCCCCTCTAAGTCTCCTCTTCTCCAGGCCGAACACTCCCAGCTCGCTCAACCTCTTCTCAACGGTCTTCCCCTCCAGCTCCCTCACCAGTCATGTTGTTCTCCTTTGGACCCACTCCAGCACCTCAGTATCCTTCTTGACTTGAGGGGCCCTGAGCTGCACACAGTGCTTGAGGTGAGGTCTCACCAGTGCCATGTACAGGGGCAAAATTACATCCCTATTCCTGATACAGGCCAAGATGCCACTGGCCTTCTGTGCCACCTGGGCACAATTCTGGCTCATGCCCAGCCAGCTGTCAACAGCACTCCCAGGTCCCTCTCTGCTGGGCTGCTCTCCAGCCACTCATCCCCTAGTCTGTAGTGCTGCATGGGGTTGCTGTGGCCAAAGTGCAGGACCTTGCACTTGGTCCTGTTGAATCTCAAACCACTGGCCTGAGGTCAATGATCTCTGAGGTCAACGATCTCTGAGGTCTTTTCCAATCTAAATCCTTCTATGATTCTCTGGGGGTGCTGGACAACAGCTGGCCGAGGATGGTGTCTTCCAACCAAAACAATTCCATGATGCTAATAAGCCCAAGCACATGCTGTAGGCTTCTAAAAAGGGGAAGCTACCTCCTCCACACGCCTTGGAGCACTGAGACCAGCTCTTGAGGGCCCACTCGTAGGAATCCATCTCCTCAAGCAGGACGTTGTTGTTTCCGATCATGGGCAGCAGGTCTTCGTGGATGATGTACCGGTACATCAGGCTGCTCCTCACCTCCTCCTCCTGAGGCATGACCTGCAGGAAGAGAGAGGACAGAGGGAGGTGGGGAAGGAGACATAGGATGGGTGCCATGGGAAAGGGAAGGCAAGAGGAGGTCATCAAAGCAAAAAGAAGAAAACAATGATCACATGATAAGGAATAGAGAGAAGTAGGAGAAACCAACCCCATTACTACCTCCAACACGGTAAGGTGGGCTCTGAACACAGAGCCTATGCCCTTTGGGAACAGATCTCTGCAGCTGTGGAGAAGACTACTGCCCAAACACCCCAACCCCAGCCTCTGGACAATCCTGCAGGACTACACTCTACACCCAAAGCCAGCACTGGCCATGGGGATGGACTGGAGTGCTGTCCTACCCTTCCCTGGGCACCCAGGGAACCCAGTCACTAACTCCCCTACACCACATCTTCCATCCCATCTCAGAACACCTTCCCTCTCTGCAGCACTGGGTAGCAATTGTCCCCAACGTGCCCAGAGGATATGTCAACCAGGCTTACCAAAACACTGATGGCCTCATGCAGAGGGCCACTGGTTTTCAGGCTCTCCTTGCCATGGTCAATGTTGTATTCCCACTCCAGGCCCATCGCAATGAATACTTGGCTTTTGGCTTCTTTGCCCATGCCATCAAGGATGAAGTTACCTGTGGCTTGATTCTTAACAGCTGGAGGAGAAAGGAGGTATTTCAATGGCACTTCTCTTTGAAGGACTGGAATGACCCAAGTAAGAAGAACCTTTGGGTGGGAATTGTCAGAATAGAGCTGAGATAGAGGTGAAGGGAGAGGTGAACTACAGCGTACACACCGATGCTGTGGGATGCTGGCTCCATCTCTTCTATCTGAAGGTGCCTTGCCCCAGCTGGAATCTCAAACATCTTCAAAACACCTGCCAAAAGGGAGGGAGCAAGGATGGAGGGAAGAGAAAGAGTAGGTTTGCTCCACCTGGGCATACATATGAATCATAGAATCACAGACTGGATTGGACTGGGACTTCTAAAGGTCATCTAGTCCAACCTCCCCTGCAGTCAGCAAGGACAGCTGCAACTAGAGCAGGCTGCTCACAGCCTCAACCAACCTGACCTGGCATGGTTCCAGGAATGGGAAGCATCTACCACCTCTCTGGGCAAGCTGGGACAGTGTCTCACCACCCTCAGTGGAAAATATTGCTCTCTTCTCTCTAGTCTGAATCTCCCCTTTTTAGTTTCAAACCATCACGCCTCATCCTGTTACAGCAGGCTCTGCTCAAAAGTCTGTCCCCAGCTTTCTGATCAGCTCCTTTAAATCCTGAAAGGCCACCAGGTCTCCCCAGAGCCTTCTGTTCTCCAGGCTGAGCAACCCCAAAGCTCTCAAGCCTGCCTTCCCAGCTAGAGGTGCTCCAGCCCTCTTACCATTGTTATGCCCTCCTCCAGGTGACCCTGACCAAATGCACTGCCACAGCCACCCAGCTGACTCACCTGGCTGCTTGGGGGTCTTGGCCAGCGTGCCCTTCACCGTCCGGCAGTGGGAGTTGTCCCCGCCGCAGACCCCACACTTGTCATCCTGCTTCAGGGAGCCAACCTCCTTGTCACAGCCAACATGCTGTCACCCGTGAGGAAGAAGAGACAAGCAGGGGGTTACACCCCTGCAGCCCACCCCAGCAGCCCACCATGCTCCAGGACTCTTTGCCACACATAGGCTAAAACATGCATCCCCAAGGGGGCAGTGGGTCAAGAAGATCATGGAATGGTTTGGATTGGAAGGAATCCTTAAAGATAGAATGATAGAATCACAGAATGGTTTAGGTTGGAAGGAGCCTCAAAGTTCATCTAGTTCCAACCCCCTCCCATAGGCAGGGACACCTCCCACTAGAATAGGTCGCTCGAGACCTCATCCAACCTGGCTTTGAACACCTCCAGGGAGGGACCAACCACAACCTCTCTGGGCCACCTGCTCTAGTGCCTCACCACCCTCACTGTAAAGAACTTCTTCCCAACATCTAGTCTAAATCTCCCCTCTTCCAGCTTGAACCCATTGCCCCTCATTCTGTCGTTACCAGACCTTGCCAATAGTTCTTCCCCAGCCTTCGTGTAGGCCCCCTTCAGATATTGGAAGGCTGCTACAAGGTCTCCTCAAAGCCTTCTCTTCTCCAGGCTGAAAAGCCCCAACTCTCGTGGTCTGTCCTCATAGCAGAGCTGCTGCAGCCCTCTGAGCATCTTGGTGGCCTCCTCTAGACTCACTCCAACAGTTCCATGTCTTTTTTGTGTTGAGGGCTCCAGAACTGTACACAATACTCCAGGTGGGGTATGATGAGAGAGGAGTCCACCCCCCCTGCAGTCAGCAGGGACATCTGCAGGGACATATTCAGGGACATCTGCATCTAGAGCAGGTTGTTCAGAGCTTCTACCACCTCTCTGGGCAATCTAGGCCAGTGTCTCACCACCCTCAGCATAAAACATTCCTCCCTTCTCTCTAGTCTGAATTCCCCTCTTAGTTTCAAACCACTACTCCTTGTCCTGTCACAGCAGGCCCTGCTCAAAAGATTGTCTCCATCTTCCTTATAGGACCCTTTAAGTTCTGAGAGGCCATCAGGGTGCTGAACAAGCTCTCTTCTTTTCTGGACAGGCATAGGACAGGGAGAACCCCGCAGCAGCCATCGGCTCCTCACCACACACTCGCCCCGGACGCAGACGCTGTAGGGATCTCGGTAGCTGCAGCGGGTACCATCATGGACAACCTGGTTCATGAAGACTACGTCTCCTGTTCCCTCAGACTGGCAGATCAGCTCACACTTCTGAGCATCTACAGCAAAATTGAATGGGGGCAAAAAAAGGAGGGGTTATGGGAATACACCGAGGTGACTGCAAACAGAAACTCATCTCGGCTTGTAGCCAGAATTCCCAGGCCCAGGCTACTCATGGGCCTGGCTTGTGCCACATCCTTTCTGCTGCCCAAGAACCTGCACTTTTGCCCAGCACGCTTGGGAAATTAGCAGAAGGCAGCTCTAGGGAGACACAGCATGACCCTGCTGTGCCAGACACTTGGCTGTGTGCATGAGGAACACCAAGCCAGGAGCTGGCTCGCAGCCAGGCTGGAGTGGCACACTGCCCACTGAAGCTCCGGGAGCAAGTAGCCGGCGCTGTCTCTCCCCCACCCCCAAGGCAAACAAGTCCTCTGCATGCCAAAGCACACAGCATGTGGAGATAAAGCCTCTTGAGTATTGAAAATGGATTTCTCTCTGGCTGCCATTATTAGAATTATAACATCACTTTGGTTGGAAAAGACCTCTAAGGTCATCAAGTCCAGCTGTTAACCCAGCACTGCCAGGTCACCACTAGACTATGGCCCTCAGCACCACATCCTCTCAGCTTTGAATTCCCTTCAGGGATGGAGACTCCACCACCACCCTGGGCAGACTGGTTCAGCATCTGACAACTCTTTCAGGGAAGACATTTTTTCTCATGTCCATCCTAAACCTTGCTTGGTGCAACTTGTGGCCATTTCTTCTTGTGCCATCACTTGTTACCTGGAGACCAACCTCCACCTCCTTTCAGGGAGTTGTAGAGAGCAACAAGGTCTCCCCTCAGTCTCCTTTTCTCCAGGCTAAACACCCCAAGTTCTCACAGCTGCTCTTCACCAGACCTGTTCTCTAGACCCTTCACCAGACTCCTTGCCCTTCTCTGGATGCACTCCAGCACCTCTGTCCTTCCTGTAGTGGGGAGCCCAAAACTGAACCCAAGATTCAAGGCACAGCCCCACCAGAGCCAAGTACAGGAGGACAATCACTGCCTTAGTCCTGCTGGCCACACTATTGCTGATAGAAGCCAAGATGCTTTTGGCCTTCTTGCCCACCTAAGCCTACAAGGAGTTCTTCTCTTACTAGCACAGGAGGAGAAGGGCAAGGTTTCAACACAGGCTTATCTTCTCATGTTGTGTTTTGAGGCAGCACAGGAATTAGAGCAACATCTGAGCTTTTCCACCTGAGGCCATGTTCAGGAGATTGATTTTAAAGACCTGGCTATGTGATGTCAGCTTATTGTGCTTTAACTGCCATCTCTGAAGCTTTCCACAATTCAATACCCAGGCAGCTGGCACAGCCTCCATCCATCCCATGGTGACAGCCACCAGCACAGCTTCACAGTATCACAGTATCACCAAGGTTGGAAGAGACCTCATAGATCATCAAGTCCAACTCTTTACCACAGAGCTCAAGGCTAGACCATGGCACCAAGTGCCACGTCCAATCCTGCCTTGAACAGCTCCAGGGACGGCGACTCCACCACCTCCCCAGGCAGCCCATTCCAGTATCCAGTATTCCTCTGAGGTGAAGGCAATTAGGCTGCTGCTCCTTTGCTAGGAGCTGCTCACCATCATGATGCTCGTAAGGAAGCCAGGAATGCTTGCTGCTCTGGTGGGTGTAGTAGGAGTTGCGCTTGGAGCACTGCTGGGCACGGAAGTCCTGGAAGGGCCCTGGGCACTCCTCGGTGTTGCACACTTGGTACTCATAGGTGGCTCCCGGGCAGTGGCGGCCACCGTACGCCGGGCTGGAAAACACAGTGGGTGAGTTAAAAGAGCATCAGGAGTGGGGGATGCTGTTCAAATATGACCAAATGCATGGCACAGCTCATGCAGGAGCAGATCACAGGATCAAAGGCTCACAGGATGTTAGGGGTTGGAAGGGACACAAGGAGATCATTGAGTCCAACCCCCCTGCCAGAGCAGGACAATACTATCTAACACAGAGCACACAGGAACACATCCAGACAGGCCTTGAAAGGCTCCAGAGAAGGAGGCTCCACAACCTCTCTGGGGAGCCTGTTCCAGTGCTCTGTTAGCCTTACAGTAAAGAAGTTCCCCCTTGTGTTGAGGCAGAACCTCTTTTGCTGCAACTTACACCCATTGCTCCTTGTCCTATCCCAGGGAGCAAATGAGCAGAGCCTGTCCCCATTCACAGAACGTCTTAGATTGGCAAAGCCCTTCAAGCTCATTGAGTCCAATCATTAGTTTCACACTGACAAGTCCTTGACTAAACCAAAGCCCTCAGCACAACATCTCATCACTAGGAATCGCTCTGCTTGGAAAGGACCACCAGCATCAGCCAGTCCAGCCTTCATCCCAGCAGCCCTCATCACCAGACCATAGCCTCAAGCACCACATCCACTCCTCTTTTAAACACCCCCAGGGATGGCAACTCCACCACCTCCCTGGGCAGCCTGTTCCAGTGCCTGACCACCTGCTCAGGAAACAACTTCCTCTCAACAGCCAACCTAAACCTCCCCTGATGCAACTTGAGGCCATTTCCTCATTAGTAACTGGGGAGAAGAGACCAGCTCCAGCCTCACTGCAACCTCCTTTTAGGTAGCTGCAGAGGGCAGTAAGGTCCCCTCTCAGCCTCCTCTTCTCCAGACTAACCGAGCCCAGCTCCCTCAGCCACACAAGCGAGCACACGAGGTGAAGAGCAAGGAAGCTCTGTCTCTCTCCTCTCCCGGTTCTAGGGGGCAGTGAAAGGAGGGGAGCGGAGGCCAAACCTACGGTGGGTTGTCGCAGCTCCGGCTGCGCGAGCGCACGCCTCCCCCACAGGTCCTGGAGCACGAGCCAAACTTGGACCAGGAGCTCCAGCTGCCATCCTGGCTGTAGGGCTGCTCTGAGGTCTTCCAGATGCAGTGACCCTTGAAGCACCACTGGAAGGGAGGAGAACCACAGGTATATTCTGGTTGGAAAAGAGCCTCACCAAGTCCAACCGATAGCCCTGCTCTTCAAGGTGCACCCTAAACCATAGCCCCAAGCACCACATCCAAATGACTTTTAAACACACCCAGGGTTGGTGACTCCACCACTTCCCTGGGCAACCCATTCCAATGCCTGACCACTCTTGCTGGCAAAAAAATGTTTCCTAATGCCCAATCTAAACCTACCCAGTTGCAGCTTGAGGCCATTCTCTCTTGTTCTATCACTATTTACCTGTGAGAAGAGACCAGCACCAACCTCTCCACAACCTCCTTCCAGGTAGCTGTAGGCAGTGATGAGGTCTCTCCTCAGCCTCCTCCTTTTCAAACTAACCATCCCCAGCTCCCTCACTCTTCATAAGATTTATTCTCCAGGCCCTTCCCCAGCTTCCTTGCCCTGTGTCCCCTTGTTCTGTTGCTGCTTGCCTGGGAGAAGAGACCAACCCCCACCTGGCTACAGCCTCCCTTGCAGTAGTTGTAGACAGCAATGAGGTCAGCCCTGAGCCTCCTCCAGGCCAAACACCCCCAGCTCCCTCAGCCTCTCCCCACAGGGCTGTGCTCCAGGTCCCTCACCAGCTTCATTGCCATTCTCTGGACATGTTCCAGCACCTGAACATCTCTCTTGCATTGAGGTGCCCAGAACTGGACACAGCTCTCAAGGTGTGGCCTGACCCAAGCCGAGTAAAGCAGAGAAAAGTGGAGGAGCTCCACACCTGCCCCTTTCAAAGCTCTCTGCAGCAGCAAAGAGAAGCCTTCTGCACCCACAGCACTGCAGAAATGGCTCACAGTTTGCAAAGCACAGGAGGAAGAAGCTCTTCAGCACACACTCAGGCATGCCCCACAGCGGGAAGCAGGACCAGGAGAGGTCCCTGATCATGTAATAGCAGTGGTGAACTCCAGGCTAGTTTAGGGATGAGCAAGCTGAATCATTTCCTAGAACCACAAAATGGTTTGGGTTGGAAGGAACCTGAGGGATGGCAAAGGGCTCAGGTCCAGCCAACATGGTTTTAGGAAGGGCAGATGCTGCCTCTCCAACCTGATCTCCTTCTATGATCAGGTGACCCGCTTGGTGGATGTGGGGAGGCCTGTGGATGTGCTCTATCTGGACTTCAGCAAGGCCTTTGACACTGTCCCCCACAGCAAACTGCTGGCTAAGCTGTCAGCCCATGGCTTGGATGGTAACACTCTGTGCTGGGTTAGGAACTGGCTGGAGGGCCAGACCCAGAGAGTGGTGGTGAATGGTGCCACATCCAGCTGGCGGCCAGTCACTAGTGGTGTCCCTCAGGGATCAGTGCTGGGCCCCATCCTCTTTAACATCTTCATAGATGATCTGGATGAGGGCATGGAGTCAGTCATCAGCAAGTTTGCAGATGACACTAAGCTGGGGGCAGATGTGGCTGGGCTGGAGGGGAGAAGGGCTCTGCAGCGGGACCTTGACCGCCTGGACAGATGGGCAGAGTCCAATGGGATGGGGTTCAATAGCTCCAAGTGCAGGGTGCTGCACTTTGGCCACAACAACCCCATGCAGAGATACAGGCTGGGGTCGGAGTGGCTGGAGAGCAGCCAGACAGAGAGGGATCTGGGGGTGCTGATTGATACACGCCTGAACATGAGCCAGCAGTGTGCCCAGGTGGCCAAGAGAGACAGTGGCATCCTGGCCTGCATCAGGAATGGTGTGGTCAGCAGGAGCAGGGAGGTCATTCTGCCCCTGTACTCTGCACTGGTTAGACCACACCTTGAGTACTGTGTTCAGTTCTGGGCCCCCCAGTTTAAAAGGGACGTTGAGATGCTTGAGCGTGTCCAGAGAAGGGCGACGAGGCTGGTGAGAGGCCTTGAGCACAGCCCTATGAGGAGAGGCTGAGGGAGCTGGGATTGTTTGGCCTGGAGAAGAGGAGGCTCAGGGGTGACCTTATTGCTGTCTACAACTACCTGAGGGGTGGTTGTGGCCAGGAGGAGGTTGCTCTCTTCTCTCAGGTGGCCAGCACCAGAACGAGAGGACACAGCCTCAAGCTGCGCCAGGGGAGATTTAGGCTGGAGTTGAGGAGAAAGTTCTTCACTGAGAGTCATTGGACACTGGAATGGGCTGCCCAGGGAGGTGGTGGAGTCGCCGTCCCTGGAGCTGTTCAAGGCAGGATTGGACGTGGCACTTGGTGCCATGGTCTAGCCTTGAGCTCTGTGGTAAAGGGTTGGACTTGATGATCTGTGAGGTCTTTTCCAACCTTGTTGATACTGTGATACTGTGAACTTTAAAAAGTCATCAAGTCCCTCCTGCAGCCAGCAGGGACATCTGCAACTGTGATCAGGTTGCACAGAGTCCCAAACAACCTGGCCTGGAATGCTGCCAGGGATGAGGCTTCTACCACCTCTATGCGCAACCTGTTCCAGTATTGCCACATCGCTGGCTCACGAATCATAGAATCATAGAGTCAGTCAGGGTTGGAAGGGACCACAAGGATCATCTAGTTCCAACCCCCCTGCCATGCCCAGGGACACCCTACCCTAGATCATGGTGAACCTTTTGTCCACCAGAACTGCCAAGTCCTTCTCCACATTGCTGGAGATGATCTGGAGATTTCCCACAGGTCAGCCCCTAAGCTGCACTGCTGCAGGGAGTTATTCCTCCCCAGGTGCAGAACCCTACACTTGAGCTTGTTGAAATTCCTGAGGTTACCCTCTACTCAACTCTCCAGCCTGTCCAGGTCTCCCTGAATGTCAGGTGAACAGGTGCTGGATACTTCATGAACAGCCACTCTCCAGCAAAGGACCACCCAAAATCAGCATGAGACAGAAGCTCTTCCAACATATTCACACTTCCATTCTATGCTAATATGCATGTTAAGAGAGCCTAAGGTAAAACCCTGATGACATCATAAGATTGGATGTGCAATGGTGTCATCGTTCTTTTGACAGGTGACAAAATGTTCCACTGCAGCATAATATCATAGAATCAGCCAGGTTGGAAGAGACCTCCAAGCTCACCCAGTCCAACCTAGCACCCAGTCCTGGCCAATCAACCAGACCATGGCACTAAGTGCCTCAGCCAGGCTTTGCTTCAACACCACCAGGCACAGCAACTCCACCACCTCCCTGGGCAGCCCATTCCAATGCCAATCACTCTCTCTGACAACAACTTCCTCCTAACAGCCAGCCTAGACCTTCTAGACCTGCCACAACTTGAGACTGTGCCCCCTTGTTCTGTTGCTGCTTGCCTGCAAGAAGAGACCAACCCCACCTGGCTACAGCCTCCCTTCAGGGAGTTGTAGACAGCAATGAGGTCAGCCCTGAGCCTCCTCTTTTCCAGACTAAACAACCTCAGCCCCCTCAAACCAAAGTCTTCATCTAAGCCTAAACTGGGGAAAATAAGGAGTAACACCAGCTGAAGAAAAACAAAAAAAGCACCCACCACCCACCCTCAAGGGTGTCCCTGTCCTCTGCCAGAGAGGGAGCAAGCAGGACCTGCCCCTACCTTGCCTGGGCACCCACCACCCACCCTCAAGGGTGTCCCTGTCCTCTGCCAGAGAGGGAGCAAGCAGGACCTGCCCCTACCTTGCCTGGGCACCCACCACCCACCCTCAAGGGTGTCCCTGTCCTCTGCCAGAGAGGGAGCAAGCAGGACCTGCCCCTACCTTGCCTGGAGAGCACTCTGTCCCATCCAGTGGTGGCCCCTTCTTGGTCTTGCAGAAGTAGGGGTTGTCTGGGTGGCTGCACCATAGCTGCTTGCAGGGGTCAAAGGTGCGGAACTGAGGAACAGAAAGGAGCTGAGGTGAGACAGGCAGCTCCAGCACCCCTCCTTGGCCCTGCAGCACCTGGCTGTGGGTCCTGGGGTGGGGACACACAATTCAGCCTTGTACTCCATACTCACAGCTGTGCATGTTTTGTAGCCCACGCCGAAGTCGAAGCGGCACTGCTCATCCATGGAGTAGTTGATGCCTGGCAGCTCTGGTAAGGTAGGCCACTGGTGCTCAAAGGGGTCATCCAAGAGGCAGTCATAGGAGCTGCAGAAATAGAGGGCAGAAGCAAAGCAGAGTCAGATATGGAGGACTTCTGCACTCCTTCAACCCTTCCCTCAGCTCCAGCCCTCTCCCCATATTCAGCTATTGAGAAATACAGATGACTGTCTTGGGTTCTAATCCAAATCCCCAGAGACTCTAATAAATTTGATAGACCCAATAACAATTTGTAGAGTGCCCTCCCCTCTTCCCCTCTCCTTTCCCAAAGAAAGGGATTAGATATAGGGAGAGAGAGAGAGGTAAGCACACCCAAATAAATCAATCTCACTCGATTTGGAAGTTAAAAGGAAAAGTTTAACAATAACTTAGAAGGGAAGTTTACAAAGGATAGGGAAGGGGAAAATAGCAAAATACAAAAATGCATAAATACAGCCCGAGTGGTGTGATGATTTCTTTGTCTGCCTCGTGTCTGCCACGTGGTAATGGTGGCATGCAGGGAGAGATGTGCAGAGTGTGAGCGAGAGGGAGAGAGAGGGAGAGAGGGAGTGAGAGAGGGGGAGAGAGAGAGAGAGAGGGAGTGAGAGAGAGAGGGGGAGAGAGAGGGGGGGGGAGAGAGCGGGGGAGAGAAAGAGGGGAAGAGAGGGGGAGAGAGAGAGAGAGAGGGAGAGAAGGAGGGAGGGAGAGAGAGGGAGAAAAGGAGAGAGGGAGAGAGAGAGAGAGAGGGAGAAAAGGAGAGAGGGAGAGAGATGGAGAGAGGGGGAGAGGGGGAGAGGGGGAGTGAGGAAGAGGAGGACAGAGGGAGAGAGGGACAGGGGGAGAGGGGGAGAGGGGGAGAGGGGGAGAGGGAGAGAGGGAGAGAGGGAGAGAGGGAGAGAGGGAGAGAGGGAGAGAGGGAGAGAGGGAGAGAGGGAGAGAGGGAGAGAGGGAGGAAGTCCCCCTCCTTTTATGGGACAGGAAGAGGGGAGTGGGTGAACCATCACCTGGTGGTGTTCAGACCCACCCCTGGGCAGGGGTCAAGACCTCTAGGGTCAGGTTCAGGGTTACTCCCTCTGGAGTGTTAACCCTATACAATGACCTTAGCACTGATGCAAACCACCCACTGCTGGAAAACACCTTTCCAGCAAAGGCCAACTCCTCAAAGGCCTCCAAAGACTGCAGCTCCACAGAGCACCTTGGTGCTAGTGGGTACCACCACCATCACTTGCATTCCTGCTTCTCTTCTTGGCCCTGATGCATGGAAGGCTCCTGGCATATTTCTCCACCACCTCATGATGGAACACAAATTATTTCCTAGCCTAAATGGGAAACCACAGAGAGGCAAAGCAAATGAAAAGAGCTTCTGAGATGTGGATCTGGGCTCCATCAGCAAAGACCTTTTGCTCTGTTGACATCTTCAGCTTTTATCAGGTTCCTACTTGCCTCCAGCCTTCACAGCCCAAACTCAAATGAGACTTGTGCAAGGAATCAAGCTGCCAGTAGAAGCACAAAAAAGTCCTCTCCATGTTTGCAAGGACTTGTTTTGGCCAGAATGGCAAAAGAAGTCCTCCATGGGATCCAGTTTTGCTATTCTGGCCACAGCAAGTTCTCCCAAATAGGGACCCAGGCACTGTTTGCTTCCTGCAGCAGCTGCTGGGGGCAAGCTGCAGGCATTCACACCACTTTTGAAGGGAGAACGTCTCCTCCTGGTGGCAGTCCACTCACTGGATGTAGCGGTTGAGCTCCTGCTTGCTGCAGCGCGACCAGTGGTAGCGGTGGAAGGCAGCCTGGACCAGCGGTGCCATGATGCTGCCCATGCTGGTCTCATCAGCACAGCGGTTGCCTTGCCCGTCGTGCTCCATGCCTAATCTGATGGGGAAAGGAGGTGTCAGTCAGGTTGTTGGGGGCTTTACACCACCCACAGAGATAGGTGGGTCTACACCACCAGGAAGTGCCTTTTGCAGAGCAAGGGGCACCACCAGGCTTGTCCTTCTGCTCAAGGGGGCAGCCAGGTCAGCTCCCGTGGCTTAGAATCACAGAATCATGGAATCATTGAACAGTTTGGGATGGAAGGAACCTTTCAAGGTCATCTAGCACAACCCTCCTGCAGTAAGCATGGACAGCTGCAACTACAGCCAGTCAAGCCAGCAACAAGGAGGTCAGCAGGACCTGGGGAGTGACCCTTCCATCGTACGCAGCACTGGTGAGGCTTCACCTCGAGTACTGGGCTCAGTTTTGGGCCCCTCACTGCAAGAAGGTCTTTGACACTGCCCCGCACCACATCCTGGCCTCCAAGCTGGTGACACATGGGTTTGATGGGTGGAACACTGGATGCACAAAGAACTGGCTTGAGGGCTGCACCCAAAGAGTGGCTGTCAATGGCTCCATGGCCAAGTGAAGGCCAGTAACAAGCAGAGACCCTCAGGGATCAGTCCTGGGAACAGTCTTGGTCAACATCTTTGTGGGTGCCATGGACAGAGGCATTGAGTGCAGCCTCAGCAAGTTTGCTGCCCACACCAAGCTGTGTGCTGCAGCAGACAGGCTGGAGGGCAGGGATCCATCCAGAGGCACCTGGACAGGCTGCAGAGATGGGCACAAGCCAACCTCAGGAGCTTCAACAAGACCAAGTGCAAGGTCCTGCATCTGGGTGGAGGCAAGTCCAAGCACAAATGCAGGCTGGCAGTGAGTGACTGGAGAGCAGCCCTGAGGAGAGGGTCTTGGGGGTGCTGCTGGAGGAGAAGCTCAACAGGAGCCAGCAGTGTGCACTTGCAGCCCAGAAAGCCAAGCAGAGTCTGGGCTGCAGCAGCAGAAGTGTGGCCAGCAGGGGCAGGGAGGTGATTCTCCCCCTCTACTGTGCTCTGCTGAGACCCCACCTGCAGTACTGCATCCAGTACTGGAACTCCCATTCCAAGAGGGATGTGGAGATGCTGGAGTGTGTCCAGAGCAGGGCCAGGAGGATGCTGAGAGGGCTGGAGCAGCTCTGCTGTGAGGACAGACTGAAAGAGTTGGGGCTGTTGAGTTTGGAGAAGAGGAGGCTCCCAGGTGACCTTCTTGTGGCCTTCCAGGATCTGAAGGAGGCCTCCAAAAAAGCTGGGGAAGGACTTTTTAGGCTGTCAGGGAGTGTCAGAACGGAGGGAAATGAAGCAAAGCTGGAGGTGGGGAGATTGAGGCTGGCTATGAGGAGGAGGTTGTTGATCATGAGAGTGGTGAGAGGCTGGAATGGGTTGCCCAGGGAGGCGGTTGAGGCCCCATGGCTGGAGGTGTTCAAGGCCAGGCTGGATGAGGCTGTGGACAGGCTGCTCTAGGGTAGGGTGTCCCTACCCGTAGCAGGGTTGTTGCAACTGGACGATTCTTGTGGTTCCTTCCAACCCTGACTGATTCCATGATTCTATGAAGGACATTGAGGTGCTGGAATAGGTCCAGAGAAGGGCAATGAAGCTGGTGAAGGATCTGCTGAACAGGTCTGGGGAGCAGTGGCTGAGGGAACTAGGAGTGTTTAGCCTGGAGAAAAGAAGGAAGAGGGAACAACTCATTGCTATCTACAACTCCCTGAAAGGAGGTGGAAGTGAGGTGGGGGTTGGTCTCTTCTTCCAAGGAACAAGTGATAGGACATGAGGAAAGAGTCTCAGGTTGCACCAGGGGATGTTCAGGTTGGACATTAGGAACATATCTTCCCTGAAAGGGTTGTCAAGCCCTGGACCAGGCTGCTCAGGGCATTGTTTGATTCCCCATCCATGGAGGGTTTGAAAAGCTGTGTAGATGTGGCTCTGAGGGAACATGGTTTAGTGGTGACCTGGCAGTGCCAGACTTGATGATCTTAAAGGTCTGTTTCAACTAAAACAACATCCCATCCCTGCATCCAGAGTATGGGGCATTTACCACCTCTCCAGCCAACCTGAGCCAGTATCTCACCATTCTCAGCAGAAAAAAAATCTTCCGTCTGGACTGTATCTCCCTCTTTTAGTTTCAAACCACCACCACCCCTTGGCCCATCACAACAGGACCTGCTCAGAAGTCTGTGCCCAGCTTTCATATCACAGGCTCACAGGATGTTAGGGGTTGGAAGGGACCCAAGGGGACTGAGTCCAACCCCCCTGCCAGAGCAGGGCCACACAATCTAACACAGAGCACACAGGAACACATCCAGACAGGCCTGGAAAGCCTCCAGAGAAGGAGACCCCACAACCTCTCTGGGAAGCCTGTGGCAGGGCTCTGGGACCCTTACAGTCAAGTTCCCCCTTGTGTTGAGGCAGAACCTCCTGTGCTGCAGCTTACACCCATTGCTCCTTGCCCTACCCCAGGGAGCAGCGAGCAGAGCCTGTCCCCCCTCTCCTGGCCAGCCCTCAGATACTTATAAGCAGTTATCAAATCCCCTCTCAGTCTTCTCTTCTCCAGACTAAGCAGCCCCAGGTCCCTCAGCCTCTCCTCATCAGGCAGTGCCCTCCAGTCCCCTCATCATCCTCCTAGCCCTCTGCTGGACCCTCTCCAGCAGATCCCTGTCCCTCTTAAACCGGGGAGCCCAAAACTGAAGGCAGTATTCAAGATGAGGTCTCAGCAGGGCAGAGTAGAGCGGGAGGAGAACCTCCCTTGCTCTGCTGGACACACTCTTCCTAATACACCCCAGGAAGGTCTCCCCAGCACTTACACGTGGCCAGTCTCATGGGCAACGACGAACGCTGAGGAGAAGCCATCTTCATGGTTGAGGGTGCAGCTGCGGAGTGGGTGGCACATCCCTGTCACCGGTGCATAGCCTGAGGCAAGAGAGAAGGGATGGAGAGAGAGGAAGAGAGGAGAGAGGAAACTTTTGAGGGAAGGGAGCAAAAATGATAGATTAAAAAACCCAAGCTGCCTACAGCCTGCCTTCAGGGCAAGAGGAGCAGAAAACAAAGAGGAAGGCACTGAAGACCAGGAGCTGCCCAGGTCACTTGGATGGCAGCCCAAGGACTGGCTCACCAGTACCACCAGTCTGCTACCAGTGCCAAAAGCAGGGTCAGGCTACAATGAGACGCAGTGTGAAGGCAGCAAAGGGACCCATGGATGCTTTTTATCAGTGTTGATGGTGACCACAACCTTCTTTAGCAGTGCTGGTGGGAACCCATGGGTGCTTTATTTGTGTTGGTAGTGACCCAAGGCTGCTTTATTGGTGCCTGTGATGACCCAAGGCTGCTTTATTGGTGCCTGTGATGACCCAAGGCTGCTTTATCGGTGCCTGTGGTGACCCAAGGCTGCTCTATTAGTGTTGGTGGGAACCCATGGGTGCTTTATCAGTGCGTGTGGTGACCCAAGGCTGCTTTATCAGTGCGTGTGGTGACCCAAGGTTGCTTTATCGGTGCCTGTGGTGACCCAAGGCTGCTTTATCAGTGCCTGTGGTGACCCAAGGCTGCTTTATCGGTGCCTGTGGTGACCCAAGGCTGCTTTATCGGTGCCTGTGGTGACCCAAGGCTGCTTTATCGGTGCCTGTGGTGATCCAAGGCTGCTTTATCGGTGCCTGTGGTGATCCAAGGCTGCTTTATCGGTGCCTGTGGTGACCCAAGGCTGCTTTACTGGTGCCTGTGGTGACCCAAGGCTGCTTTATCGGTGCCTGTGGTGATCCAAGGCTGCTTTATCGGTGCCTGTGGTGATCCAAGGCTGCTTTACTGGTGCCTGTGGTGACCCAAGGCTGCTTTATCAGTGCCTGTGGTGACCCAAGGCTGCTTTATTGGTGCCTGTGGTGACCCAAGGCTGCTTTATTGGTGCCTGTGGTGACCCAAGGCTGCTTTATCGGTGCCTGTGGTGACCCAAGGCTGCTTTATCGGTGCCTGTGGTGACCCAAGGCTGCTTTATCAGTGCCTGTGGTGACCCAAGGCTGCTTTATCAGTGTTGGTAGGCCCATGGGTGCTTTATTGGTGCTGGTGGGGACCCAAGGCTGCCTTATCAGTGTTGGTGGGAACCCATGGATGTTTTATTTGTGCTGGTAGGAACCCATGGGTGCTTCATCTGTGCTGGTGACCACCATCTGCCAGGCTATAAATGCTACCCCCTTCATTCTTCTTTATTAGCAAAAGCAAAGAAGAAAGGAAGAGAGAGAAGGAAAGGCACGAGGTGTCCTCCAGATCCCTCCAAAACCCCAGTCCTGCTCAGCACAGGCTTCAGGGGACCCTTGCCATGCACCCACACAAACAACAAACAGCAGCCCCAGGCACGACCATGCACCTCCCCAGCCCTCAGCCCTCGATCAGTTCAGTGCAGTGGGGCAGCTCTGGGCAAGGCCATCTTCTCCCCACCCATTCAGCAATGTGTCACCTCTGTTTTGGAGGTGATTTCCCTTTATTTTCCTCTCATGATTTCTGCCTGATTCCATTAATTCCTTGGCACTTTTTTTTTTAATATATCTATTAATTGTTTTAAATACTTTTGGCAACAACAGGAAGTTAGAGAAGGAAGGACTGGAGGATTCAAGAGGCAAAAGCAAGGCAGGAACATGCTGGGGGAAGTCTGTCCTGGGGACAGAGGCTGAGCTGCAGCAGAAGGATGCTGATAATCCAAGGATGGATGCACAACCCTACAAGCTGTCGTCCTGCACATACACCGGCCAAAACATGGTGGCCATGGAGCCCACATGCCACCACCCTCATGGTGCTCCACATCAAGCTCATGACTAATCACCCTGGAAGAGGGTGGAGAGGAAAGCCCTCAGCTTAAGCCCCAAGATGAAGGAGCAGAAAGGTACTGGAATTATGCAGCTGGCCAATAATGAAGAGATTAAGGCTAAAAAGTAAAGGTTTCCTACAGCTCTGAAGTCAACACCTGGTGGACAGACTGAGCAGACTGAGTGCCTGATGGGACAAAGGACAGGTCACAGAGTCATAGAATCAAGCAGGTCAGAACAGACCTCCAAGCTCAGCCAGTTCAACCTAGCACCCAGCCCTGGCCAATCAACCAGACCATGGCACTAAGTGCCTCAGCCAGGCTTTGCTTCAACACCTCCAGGGATGGTGACTCCACCACCTCCCTGGGCAGCCCATTCCAATGCCAATCACTCTCTCTGACAACAACTTCCTCCTAACACCCAGCCTAGACCTCCCCTGGCACAACTTAAGACTGTGTCCCCTTGTTCTCTTGCTGCTTGCCTGGCAGAAGAGACCAACCCCACCTGGCTACAGCCTCCCTGCAGGTAGGTGTAGACAGACTCTTGGACACCATCATCCCAGGCACAAGGCAAAACCAAGGGGAGTTAGAAGGAGAGTTTCCCTCAATAGTCCTATTTATCAGCTAAGTGAACATATTTCAAGGTGTCCACCTGCACTAAATCATAGAACTGAACCACAGAATGGTTTGGGTGGGAAGAAACCTTTAAAGGTTATCCAGTCCAATCCCCTGCAGTCAGCAGGGACATCTGCAGGTAGAGCAGGCTGCTCACAGCCCCAGACAACCTCACCTGGAATGGTTCCAGGAATGCAGGGCATCTACCAGCAAACTGGGCAACCTGGCTCAGTGTTAAACATTTCTTCCCTCTTTCTAGTCTCAACCCAGCCCCTTCTCTTCTCTAGGCTCAATAACCCCAAGTCTCTCGGCCTGTCCTCACAGCAGGCCCCCTCTGGCCTTGCTCTAAGAGGTCCATGTCTCTCCTGTGCTAAGGACTCCAGAGCTGGCCCCAGCACTGCAGGTGGGGTCTCAGCAGAGCAGAGAGGCAGAATCTCCTCCCTCCAGCTTCTGCCCACACTGCTGGGGATCAGTCCAGGACACAGCTGGCTCTGGGCTGGAAGCTCACAGTACTGACTCATCTCCAGCTTTTCCCCCACCAGCCTCCCCAAGTCCTCCTTCACAGGGCTGCTCTCCAGACCTTCATCCCCCAGCCTGTGCTGATATCAGGGGATGCTCTAACCCTGGTGCAGGAGCTTGCACTTGACCTCGTTGAACCCCATGATGTTCACACTGGCCCACTTCTCAAGCTTGTTTGGGTCCCTCTGGAGGGCTTCCTTTCCCTCTGCAATGGCATCTGCAGCACTCAGCTTGGTGCTTCTAAAGGAAACTTCTCTTGTCATAATAATTTCATTTTTTCAAAACAAGCCCAGACAATAGCCTCTGAAGGGCTTGGTGAACCCAAGCAGCTGAGCCACAACCCCAGGATTAAATAAACACCTGATACTCATCACATGCCAAGCAAGCTGACCTCCTGTCTGCAGAGCACCACCTAATCTGGTGAGGGGCCTGGAGCACAGCCCTGTGAGGAGAGGCTGGGGGGGGCTGGGGATGTTCAGCCTGGAGAAGAGGAGGCCCAGGGCAGATCAGAAAAGACTGGCTGGGGCACACAGTGCCATGGTCTAGTCGATTGAATAAGGCTGGATGCTAGGTTGGACTGGATGATCCTGGAGGTCTCTTCCTACCTTCTTGATTCTATGATTCTGTGCTGATTGGACAGGGCTGGGTGCTAGGTTGGACTGGATTATTCTGGAGGTCTCTTCCAACCTGGTTTATTCTATGATTCTATGTTGATTGGACAGGGCTGGGTGCTAGGTTGGACTGGATTATTCTGGAGGTCTCTTCCAACCTGGTTTATTCTATGATTCTATGTTGATTGGACAGGGCTGGGTGCTAGGTTGGACTGGATGATCCTGGAGGTCTCTTCCAACCTGCTTGATTCTATGATTCTATAATCTCAGAGCAACCACCTCAAGGATGAGCTACCTATCAATCTCCAGTCTAAACCTGCCCTCCTCCAGCTTCAATCCACCCCCTCTCATCCTATCACTACAAGCCCTTATAAAAAGTTCCTTCCTGGCTTTCTTGTAGCCCCCTTCAGGTACTGGAAGCTGCTATTAAGGTCTGCCCACAGTCTTCTTTTCTCCTGCCCAGCCCTCTCAGCCTGTCCCTAAAGGGAAGGTTCTCCAGCCTCTGTTCATCTTTGTAGCCCACTCCCACAGTTTGATGGCCAAGATCTAAGAAAGCCAAGAGACCAACCTACCTAACAACAGGTTTTAAAGGTCCTCCAGAGGACAGAAAGGATCGGTGCCCTGAAGCTCCCTGTGATATTCCATCTGTCCTATGCCATTCACAACTATTTAAGGCACTTCAGGACAAGGAGAGGGCTGGTGCAGGAAACCAAAAGAAGGGTAGGATGAACAAAGACGTTTGCTTTTCTTTCCTTTTACCATTCAGCTTTGTGCTCTGGATGAATTCTCTTTCTTCTCCTTCCCATGCAAAGAAATACCAACGGCCAGAAGCTTTTTTTTGTGGACCTTGCAGGAAATCCTCTCCCCTGGCTGGCTTTCCCCCAGCAAACTGCACATACCTGATCGAGATAAATACAGTACCTTGCATACCTGCGGGACCAAAGTCTTGCCTGGTGAGGAAGACGGCGTGGTCGTGGTGCTCGGCGTGCTGGGGGTCGGAGCGCTGCTGCGAGTGAGCCCAGCGGCACACCTGCTCCAGGCTCCGCGAAGGGTTCCCCCGCTCGATCAGGCTGACTGACTGGGGAGCAAACACAGGCTAACTTGGACAGGCTGGAGGGCTGGGCAGGAAGAAACTGAATCAAATTCAACAAGGGCAAGTGTAGAGTCTGGCACCTGGGAAAGGACAACCCCAGGCATAGGTATAGACTGGGGACTGGAAGTGCAGCGAAGGGGAAAAGGATGTGGGGCTCCTAGCTGATGGGAGGTTGGCCATGAGCCAGCAATGTGCTCTTGTGGCCAGGAGGGCAATGCCATTCTGGGATGTATTAGAAGGGCTGTGGCTAGTAGGTTGATAGCAGCTATCCTGCCCCTCTGCTCTGGTGAGGCCACATCTGAAGTACTGTGTCCAGTTCAAGAAGGACATAGAACTGCTTGAGAGAGTCCAGCACAGAGCCACAAAGATGATTAAGGGGAGGGAACATCTTTGTTACAAGAGCCTGAGGGAGCTGGGGCTGTGCTGCTTGGAGAAGAGGAGACTGAGAGGTGACCTCATCAGTGTTTATAAAGATGTGCAGGGTGAGTGCCAGGAGGCTGGAGCCAGGCTCTGCTGGGTGATGCCCAATGACAGGACAAGGGGCACTGGGTGGAAGCTGAGCCATAGGAAGTTTCATTTAAACATAAGGAGGAATTTTTTCCCTGTGAGGGTGACAGAACACTGGAACAGGCTGCCCAGGGGGGTTGTGGATTCTCCCTCTCTGGAGATATTCCAAACTCCCCTGGACACATTCCTGTGTGATCTGGTATAGGTGATCCTGTTCTGGCAGGGGGGTTGGAGTGGATGAGCTTTTGAGGCCCCTTCCAGCCCCTGATATTCTGTGATTCTGTAAGGGAGATCCCACCTGCAGTGCTGTGTCCAGTGCTGAGGCCCCTCAGCACAAGAGGGACATGGAGGTTGTGGCTGGGATGCCAGAGATCCAAGTCTTGGCTTCTCCTCACTGACATCCAGCTTCTAGCAACTTGGGAAGCCATCTCTGTCCCTTCACTTCCTGCCACCCTGGAGCTTCTGAGAAAGCTTCTCATAGTTCTCCCTACGTCCCACCCAACTCCCCATGGACCTCACTTTGGCCTGGGGCTGAACAGCTACATGGCACTCCAAACCTTTAGGCTCCAAAAAGCAGATGGATGAGGGTTTGAAATCATCCCTGCTCAGCACAGTTCTCTCTTAGGCTTCAACAGCTGATCTGAGCAGCCACATTTTTCCAAGCTGGGACTTACCTAAGTGCTGCAACTGGATGCAGGCAAGTTCCAGAGGGTATCTGACCCTCTTTGGTCAGATGCATTACAGTGATGAGACACTAAGCCATGGTGCTCTGCATGCTTGCCAGCCTTGGGAGAAGCAGCAGAAGCCTGCTGTGTCTATGCTGCATTTTGGCAGCTTTGTCTCACTCATGGGGCAAGGCTCAAGCTGGGAATGCAGTTGAAAAGCAGGAACCTGCTTGAATGGGATCATCTTCTCCTTCCCATGTCTGAGCACTGTACGTACCTGGCGGTACCCCACCATGATCATCCTGACCAGCACGATGTTGATGTGAACACCCAGGGACTCATCATGGTAAATTTCATCCACCTGGAGAAGGGAGGGAAATAAACCAGAGAAGTAGTTCATAGAATAAAATCACAGAATCATTTGGGTTGGGGGGGGGGGAAAAAAACCCTTGCAGATCATCAGATCCAACCATTGAGTCAGCACTGCCAGGTCACTGCTGAATCATGGCCCTCAGCACCACATCTACAAGGCTTTGAAATCCCTCCAAAGGTGGAGACTCCCCAGCTGCCCTGGGCAGCCTGATCCAGGTCTTGACAACCCTTCTCAGGAAGAAATTTCTCCTAAAGCCAAATCTAAACCACTCCTGGTGACTCCTGAGGCCCTTTCTAATTGCATGTTCCTTGGGAGAAGAGACCATTTGGCTTCAACCTCTGTTCAAGGAGTTCTAGAGAATGAGGAGGTCTCCCCTCAACCTCCTTTTCTCCAGGCTAAACAACTCAGCTGCTCCTCACAAGACCTGTTCTCAAAGCTCTTCACCAGCTTCACTGCCCTTCCTTGGACATGCTCCAGCACCTCAAGTTAAGACAATTTCATTCCTTAAGCGCCTTCTGTCCACCACACTCCCTCGTTCCGTGTCCTATCCTGCTTCCCAAGACCACATAAGACCAGGTGCAAAGACCTCATCTCCCTCCTCCTTTTTCTTCTCCCCTGTGTAAAAAACCACAAAGCCAAAAAGCCAAGCTGGAATAAGCCTGATTTAACCAGGATTGGAGGTGGCTCAGCTGGTCCATGACATCATCCATCCCATCAAGAGAGCAGAGGAGAACTGCCTTTCCCACGGGGGGGGCTGCCTCCACCAACCAGCATCTCACAGTGACCCCCTTTGAAGCAGGAATTCGTCAGATGGAAGGAAATGCTTCAGTCTGCAGCATCCTTGCCTTGGGTGGAAATTAAACATGGCTTTTGGGGGAGAAGAGAGCAAGAGCATTACTCAGCTGTACCGGTGAGTCAAGTTTGACCTAGCACTCCAGAACCCCCAGGAGAAGACGACACAAGGAAAAGATCAAGGAGGACTTGTGAGTCAGTAAGAGATCAATCAATCTTGGCCATTGAAAACAACTTTGCAGAGGAAATAACAAGCTCTAGCCTCTTCCTTTTGTGTTTCTAGGGTGAATAAACAAATTCTACTCCTAAGTGCTATCAAGAAGAAGTCATCCAGATGAGCCAACAGTGTGCGCTTGGACTTGGGGGTGCTGGTGGATGAGAATCACAGGATGTTAGGGGTTGGAAGGGACCCAAGGAGATCATTGAGTCCAACTCCCCTGCCAGAGCAGGACAATACTATCTAACACAAAACACAGAGGAACACATCCAGACAGGCCTTGAAAGGCTCCAGCTGGAAGCTGGACGTGAGCCAGCAATAGGCACTTGCAGCCCAGAAGGCCAATGCCATCCCAGGCTGCACCAAAAGAAGCATGGCCTGCAGGTTCAGAGAGGTGATTCTGTCACTCCACTTCAGCTCTGGAGCCAGCATCCAGCTCTGAAGCCTCCAACACACAAAGGATATGGACCTGAAGGATTTGGTCCAGTGGAGGGCCACAAAGATGATGAGAAGGGTGGAGCAGCTCTGCTATGAAGCCAGGTTGAAGGAATTGGGTTGTTCAGCCTGGAGAAGAGAAGGCTCCACAAAGACCTACGAGTGGCCTTCCAATACCTAAAGGAGACCTACAAGAAGACTGCAGAGGGACTGTTCACAAAGGCCTGCAGTGATAGGATGAAGGCCACTGGTTTGAAATAAGAGGAGATTTAGACTGGATGTTAGGAACAAGTTTTGCACCACGAGGGTGGTGGAACACTGGAACAGGTTGCTCAGGGAGGTAACTGAGACCTCATCCCTGGAGATATTGAAGGTCAGGTTCAACAAGGCTGTGTACAACCTGATCTAGTGGAGGATGTCCCTGCTCAATGCAGTGGCAGTCAGAGTTAGGCAGCCTTTGGAAGTTCCTCCCAAGCCAAACCATTCCATGATTCCAGGCAAAGGTAAAAAGGAAAAGGCAGTAGAAAAGTGAAATGAATTACAGATGCTGCACAACACAGCTTGGTGTCATCCCCAGACTTGCTGAGGGTGCCTCAATCCATGTCACTAACAAAGATGTTGAACAGTACTGGTCCCAGCAGCAACCCCTAAAGGCCCCCACCCGTCACTGGTCTACATTCGGACACTGAGCTGTTGATTACAACTCTCAGAGCACAGGAGGTCTTTACAATACCCACTCTCAACTTATAGGCTGTTGGAAATCCCCACTCAGGCCAGTTTCAAACCCAGCATTAACACTTCCTCAGGACAGAACTAATGCTCCCACAGAGTGGCCCTGAGCTTTACAGGTCTGCCAGGTCTTGAAAGCAGCAGAAGTGATTAAATAAAATAGAATAGAACCAACCAGGTTGGAAGAGACCTCCCAGATCATCCAGTCAAAAAAAAGAACCAATTAATCAATCAATCAATCACCAGCCCATCCCCATTAATGCATCCCTTTGGATGCACAGGCTGCAAGCCCTGTTGTGGGGTCACTTCCTCATCAGTGTGGAAGGATAAGGCTGCACAGCCCATTCTCAGCTCACAACTCCTTGTTGTGATTGGGGTAAAATCATAGAATTGGTTTGGTTGGAAAACCAATTATGATAAAATCACAATAGTTGTGATGGGGATAAAACCATAGACTTGGTTTGGCTGGAAACAACCTCTGAGACCATCGAATCCAACCATTAATCCATCATTACCACGGCACCGTGTCCCTTGGCACCACATCTACATGGCTTTTTAATCCCTCCAGGGATGAGGACTCTACCATTTCTTAGGGCAGTTTGGTCCTTTCCAGAGTTTCTCCTAATGTCCAATCTAAACCTCCTCTGGCATGACTTGAGGCTAGTCCACTTGTTCCTTGGGAGACAAGATCAACCCACCTGGCTCCAACCTCCTTTCAGGGAGTTGTAGAGAGCCAGAAAGTCTCACCCTCAGCCTACTCCTGTCCAGGCTAAACAACTCCAGTTCCTTCACCTGCCCCTCACCAGATCTGTTCATTGAATCATAGAATCAAGCAAGTTGGAAGAGACCTCCAAGTGCAGCCAGTCCAACCTAGCACCCAGCCCTGGCCAATCAACCAGACCATGGCACTAAGTGCCTCAGCCAGGCTTTGCTTCAACACCTCCAGCCACAGCAACTCCACCACCTCCCTGGGCAGCCCATTCCAATGCCAATCACTCTCTCTGACAACAACTTCCTCCTAACAGCCAGCCTAGACCTTCTAGACCTGCCACAACTTCAGACTCTGTCCCCTTGTTTTCTTGCTGCTTGCCTGGCAGAAGAGACCAACCCCACCTGGCTACAGCCTCCCTTCAGGGAGTTGTAGGCTGCAATGAGGTCAGCCCTGAGACTCCTCTTCTGCAGGCTGCACACCCCCAGCTCCCTCAGCCTCTCCTCACAGGGCTGTGCTCCAGGCCCCTCACCAGCTTCCTTGTCCTTCTCTGGACACTTTCCAGCACCTCAACATCTCTTGTTCTTGAGACCCTTCACCAGGTTAGTTGCCCTTCTCTGGACAGGCTCCAGCACCTCGATGAACTTCTTGGAGTGTGGGGCCCAAAACTGAATGCAGTACTCAAGGGGTGACCTCATCAGTGCCCAATACAGGGGCATGATCGCTGCCAGGATGCTGTGGACCTTCTTGGCCACCTGGGCACACACTGGCCCACATTCAGCCAGCTGTCACCTCCAGGTCCTTTTCCACTTGGCAGATTCCAGCTCTCTGCCCCAAGCCTGGAGCACTCACGGGGTGGTTGTGAGCCAAGTGCAGGACGTGGCCTTGCTTAACCTCATCCCACTGGCCTTGGCCCATGGATTCTGCCTGGAGAGATCCCTCTGTAAGACCCTTCCTACCCTCGAGAAAATCAGTATTCCAGCTCAGTTTAGTGTCATCTGCAAACTTACTGAAGGTGCCTTACTCCCCTTGTCCAGGTCAATGATACTAAAGAGAACTGGCTCCAGTACTGAGCGAGGGGGAACACCACTGGGTTTAACTCCATTCACCAGCACTCTGAGGGCCTTCCTAGACAAGTGGCTACAGACAGCAGCAAGACCACAAGCAGCTTGGAAACAGCTCACTGAGAGAACTAAGAAACTGAATTGCTCCAAGATGTGATTTAATCCCCTAAATCTTCCTTTTAAAGCAGTGCTCAATCCCAGTGTCCCCCAGCTAGCAGGGATGAGCCACTCTCCAGCCTCTGAACCAAAGGTTAACCCTAAACCTCAGCCCCTGTTTTGTCTGAAGGAGGGCAGCATTTAGGCAGGGATCTGTACCTAACAGATATCAGCTCTGCTGTGACCTTTCTGGTTAATTCAGAAAGCAGATGTGGAATCAGACTGCCCAAGGCTATGTACTGCCCTTAATAGCCTGATATAAATAATTGATTGAGGAAAAGAGGCACATAAAAATCAAAAGGGCTCACTGCTTGCTGCCCCTCTGGCTGCAATCCCACCACAGTCCACCCAAGTTTCTTGTGGGGAGTATCAGAGCCAGCACTCTCCTTCCAGGGCATGTGGAAGAAGTCAGGATGGAGCTGGGGAGGTCAAGCATCATCTCTCTGCTCCTATCAGCCTGTTTTGGAGCTGGTTCAATCAGCAGCAGGGCTGGAAAGTAGCCCAGAGAGCAGTTTGCGAGCTTGGAACAATTCCCCTCGTCCTCTGTGGATGCCATTAAGTGAGTCCTCAGAGAAAAGAGCAGCTCTGCTATGAGGACAGACTGAAAGAGTTGGGGCTGCTCAGTCTGCAGAGGAGGAGGCTCCCAGGTAACCTACTTGTGGCCTTCCAGTATCTGAAGGGGCCTACAAAAAGGATGGGGAGGGACTTTTTAGGCTGTGAGGGAATGCCAGGACTGGGGGGAATGGAGCAAAGCTGGAGGTGGGGAGATTCAGCCTGGAGGTGAGGAGGAAGTTGTTGAGCATGAGAGTGGTGAGAGGCTGGAATGGGTTGCCCAGGGAGGTGTTTGAGGCCCCATGGCTGGAGGTGTTTAAGGCCAGGCTGGCTGAGGCTGTGTGCAGCCTGCTCTAGGGTAGGGTGTCCCTGACCATGGCAGGGGGTTTGGAACTAGATGATCCTTGTGGTCCCTTCCAACCCTGACTGATTCTGTGATTCTACAATCCACTCCAAAATACCTGCTCAGCAAAGTGAAGGGATCCACCATCCTGAAGAGAGATGGGGGAGGGATCTACTTATCCCACTCAGCCGTGATATTAGCTGCCTTGGCTGTTAACCTGGCAAGAAATGCTCTCCTATTTCACTTAAAAGAGGGTGGAGGGTTTTTTCCACCTAAAACAGAGGAGCCCTTAAGGCTAGCTGTGCATTAAAGAAGAAGAACAACCGAGAGGGAGTGAGGCTGCCTACCTAAATCCCTGCAAGGCTCTGGCCAGCCCCAAGTCTGCAGCCCCAGACGTGAGCTCTCAACACCAAAACCGCACTGGCAACGTCTAGACCTCGCTGTTCTTCAGGGAAGGAAAACAAAGAGGGAGAGAGACACGAGAAGAATTTGCCAAACCAGCAGAATAGCTGACATTTCAAAACCCCAGAACAGCCAAGTCATCTTTAAACTCCTTGATTTGATTCTTTCTCTTGCTCAATTTTGAGGCTGATAGGCTTTACCCCAAGCCTGTTTCCTGGGGCCAGGGCAAAAAAATCCTTCTGACCACAGTTTTGGTCTTGCTGCATCTATACAGGGAGGTCAAGAGTGTGCACATGGTGATGCAGATCACCCTCTACAAAGGCTGCCCCATGTCACCCACAGGGAATGGAAAGAAAGGGAGGTTTGGTCCGCAAAGTAGGACTAGATTTTATCACAGCTCTCTATGCAACAGGCTCTGTTGTCCCAGAAAAAACATAGCAACAACCACGTGAACATATAGAGGGGGTGGGGAGAAAAACAAGCATGTGTGTGCCTGAGAGAGACAGCAAAGGTAGTTCTTCTTATTATCAGATAGCAAGGAGATGGCTTCTGAACCACTAAATCCCTCTCCCCCGACTCACCAGAAGGACTATAATTGGCCCAGAGTTTTAGGCTGCCCCTACACACCCAAATCAGCACCAAGCTCAACAAATCAATGTCTTGAGCAATTCATGCTCCCATCTGGGCTTTCCAGATAATCCTGGGTTACAATTCAACCCAGAGGTTTGATTTTCAGATTGTTTTGTCCCTGACCCTCTCCTCTGTGGGGTCGTCCTCTTTGTTGCTCAGCCCTAGGGAATAATAATTCCATCAATGTGCTGTAGGGGAGCTGGGCAAGTCCCAGCCTGGAAAGGGCTCTGATTCATCAGCTTTTCCCTAGTAACCTGAAACAATGGGAAAACACTGAGTACCTTTGCATCCTTAACCAAATCCTGGGCAATATGCTGCAAAACCCTCAGCTGACACCAGAGCCAGGCTTAACCGAGCCCACAGCTTGGCTTGTCTACAGCTATCTGAAGGGAGGCTGTAGCCAGGTGGGGTTGGTCTCTTCTGCCAGGCAAGCAGCAACAGAACAGTCTCAAGTTGAGCCAAGGGAGGTCTAGGCTGGATGTTAGGAGGAAGTTGTTGTCAGAGAGAGTGATTGGCATTGGAATGGGCTGCCCAGGGAGGTGGTGGAGTCACCATGCCTGGAGGTGTTGAAGCAAAGCCTAGATGAGGCACTTAGAATCATAGAATCAACCAGGTTGGAAGAGACCTCCAAGCTCACCCAGTCCAACCTAGCACCCAGGCCTGGCCAATCAACCAGACCATGGCACTAAGTGGCACAGGGCTGTGCTCCAGGCCCCTCACCAGCTTTGTTGCCCGTCTCTGGACATGTTCCTGTATCTCAACATCTCTCTTGAATTGAGGAGCACTTAGTGCCATGGTCTGGTTGATTGGATAGAGCTGGGTGCTAGGTTGGACTGGATGATCTTGGAGGTCTCTTCCAACCTGGTTGATTCTATGACTCTAAGTGGGGCTGCCTCCACCCTCGTGCATGGTGGGAAGTCCAGAGGAGAAAACCAAGGAAGCAAAAGGAATGACACAAAACAAGGATGCAAAACATGTCCTCTCTTCCTCTCTTTGCATGATGCTGGATCCCCTCTGAGTTCCCAGCCCTTCTCCCATCCTTCAAACACACAGAATCACAGAGTTGTCAGGGTTGCAAGGGACCTCAAAGATCATCCAGTTTGAGGCAGGGACACTTCACACTAGACCAGGTTGCTCAGAGCTCCATCCAGCCTGGCCTTGCACAGAATGATCTCTGTGGCTACTCATTTTGTTTCCCTAACACCACAGTTCCTGCCATGGCCAGCAAGCAAGGCAGGAGAATGACTTTCCTCAGACACCACATTGACTCATATGACAGCAACAGGACATCAGGAGCCTGGTGTCAGGGAGAGGACCAGGTTTTGCTAGAGTGGACACAGGGATGGTCAGCTCAGAGGTAGGAGATAGAATCATAGAATCATAGAATCAACCAGGTTGGAAGAGACCTCCAAGATCATCCAGTCCAACCTAGCACCCAGCCCTATCCAATCAACTAGACCATGGCACTAAGTGCCTCAGCCAGGCTTTTCTTGAAGACCCCCAGGGACGGTGCCTCCACCACCTCCCTGGGCAGCCCATTCCAATGCCAATCACTCTCTCTGTGAAGAACTTCTTCCTAATATCCAGCCTATACCTACCCTGGCACAACTTGAGACTGTGTCCCCTTGTTCTATTGCTGGTTACCTGGGAGAAGAGACCAACCCCACCTGGCTCAGGTGTGCTCACCACACGAAGGCATTCTGGCCAGCCAGAACCCCAGTTTTGGGTGCTGAAGCTGACAAGCAACTCCAAATACAGAAAGTCAAGCTCTCATCAGGCTTACTACCACAGACTCATCCCAGAATGGCTTAGGTTGGAAGGGACCTCAGAGATCATCTACTCCAACCCCCCTGCCAAGACCGCAAGAGGAGAAAAAGAAGGATAAAGTGAGAATATCTTAAAGTCACAATGTGTTTCCCAAGCCTGTGATCCATCTCACTTCAACCTGACCCAAAATCCTGGTGTAGGCTCTGAGCCAAGAAGGGATCAGCAGGCTGGGAATGCAGGCTGGGAGCTTGTGGGGCCAGCATCCCGTGGGGAAGCTCTTAGGTGCACAAAAGGAGCAGTCATCCTCCTGTCAGCTTCCCAGGATGGCCACAGCACTGCTGGGTTGAAAAACTTGGCAACCACACTGCTGGCAACAAAAATAAGAGGATGGGGGGTGGGAGTGTTTTAATAAACCCAACTTCTCCGTGACAAATCACTTATCACTGAGCTTCAGCCGACAGAGAGGTCCTAATAAAAGGGTTTGTATCCCAGGGAGAGCCCCCAGACCCTACCTACAGCAGAGTTGTGTTAGGCTATGCCTGGGAAGGGCTCCATGTCCCCCACCACCCCCTCGGCACCCAACGGGCACCCTAGAAAACAGCAGGGAAGTTTGTCATCAACTTCCAAGCTCCCTGACCACGAGGTATATCTCAAGGAACATCTACCCCAAGGAAAACTCCTGCAGGCTTTCTCAGCTGGTAGCACCTCCCCAGCCCAGTTCATTAAGTCTTTTCCTCATTAGAGAGCTGGCCAAGCTTCTCCTCCTTGCCTCCAACTAATGGGATTAGCGTTCAGTTGTGTGGTCCCAGCATGTTCCTCCCCGCCGTAGCCCAGCACCCTCCTCTCTCTCCATCCTCTGGGCCAGAAAGCAAATCTTGTTGGGTTTGGGGTTTGTTTTTTTTCTCTTTTTTTGCCTGCTGAATTGAGTATTTTCAGGCAATCTGAGCTGGTAAGGAAACACCAAGGGAAGAGGAGGCGGACAGAGGTCACGGCAAGGCTGGAAAGAAAACGCACTGAAAACCAGACAGAAAGGAGGGGAAGGAGGTGGAGGGGGAATGTATAGGAGGAAATAATACTTGGGGGAAGTATTGCATGCATTATCCTGAGGTTTTCCTCCCTCCCCCTGCCTTTTATTGATGCTGCTTTTTTCCCCCCTCCTTTTATTTAATTCATGGAAGTCTCCAGGAATTGAATAGAGCAAGAGGTCCTCCCTTCTCCCCAGCACAGCATCCCCTGCATTCACTCCCTGAAAAGTCCTGCCCGTGGGGTCTAAACCATGAAATGTGCCTGGAAACCAACCTTTTGATGAGACAAACCAACCTATTGATTAGACAAACCGACCTTTTGATTCGAGCTGACAAGCCTCAGGCACTCAGAACCATCCCTCCCTCCCCACTTCGGGATGGGAAAGGGAAAATGACATCACCTCCCACTCCCCCCCCCCCACCTCTGTAACGTGGGAAGAGACCAGGGTGAGGAGGAAGCCTGCAGCTTCTCCCTTGGAGAAGGATTTAATAAGCAAAAGGGAGAAGCTGTCAGAGGGTTGCTGAGAACATTTCACCATGGGCACTGGGAAATAAAACGTTCCCATGAAGGTATCTCTATCAAGGGGAATGAGTGCACCACCAGCAAGCCTGCATATGTCACCAAGCTGTGTGGTGCTGTTGACATGACAGATGGACAGGAAGGCATCCAGAAGGAGCTGGACAAGCTGGAGAGGTGGGCTCACATGAAGCTCATGAAGTTCAACACGACCAAGTGCAATGCCCTGCACTTAGGTCAGAACAGTCTTCACTGTCAATACAGGCTGAGAGATATGGAGAGAAGCTGGAGGAAGGTAGGTTCAGGCTGGATGTGAGGAGGACATTGTTCAGCATGAGAGTGGTGAGAGGCTGGAATGGGTTGCCCAGGGAGGTGGTGGAGGCCCCATAGCTGAAGGTGTTTAAGGCCAGGCTGGATGGGGCTCTGGCCAGGCTGATCTAGGGTAGGGTGTCCCTGGGCATGGCAGGGGGGTTGGGACTGGCTGATCCTTGTGGTCCCTTCCAATCCTGACTGATTCTATGATATGGGAATAGAAAGAGGAAAAAGACTTGGGAGTTCTGGTGGGTGAGAAGCTGCATGAGACAGCAATGGGCACTTGCAGCCCAGAAGGCCAAGGGCATCCTGGGCTGCATCAAAAGAAGACTGGATGAGGCACTTGGTGCCATGGTCTAGTTGACTGGATAGGGCTGGGTGATAGGCTGGACTGGATGATCTTGGAGGTCTCTTCCAACCTGGTTGATTCTATGAGTCTAAGTGTGGCCAGCAAGTCAGAATTGGTGATTCTACTGCTCTGCACTGCTGTGGGGAGACCTCACCTGGAATACTGTGTCCAGCACTGGGGCCTCTAACACAGGAAGGACATGGACCTGACAGAACAGGTCCAGAGGACGGCCACACAGATGATCAGAGGGCTGGAGCACCTCTCCTGTAAGAACAGGCTGAGAGAGCTGGGCTTGCTCAGCCTGGAAAAGAGAAGGCTCCAGGGAGACCTAATCCTTTTCCCAAGAATGTGAAAGAAACACTTGTGAAAATCGACAGTAATCTTCTCCTCATCAACAAAGAGATTAAACACCAACCATCCTCATCACACAATAAATGCCATCATTTCAGTCTAAATCATCAATGGCCATTCTCTTTCCCAGCATTTGCTGATCACACAGAGGAGATGATCTTGTCCAGGAGAAACAGAAGGTGCTCTTGGACTCATGTGATAGGCTTTCACGGCAACCAACACATCGAATCTTGCCATCAACCAGGAGAAGGTGATGGAGGTTCAGATTCATGGAATGATTTATGTGGGAAGGGACCTTAAAGACCATCTAGTTCCAATCCCCTTGTCATGTGCAGGGACAGCTTCCACTAGAACAGGTCTCTCAAGGCCTCATCCAACCTGGCCTTGAACACCTCCAGGGAGGGAACATCCACAGCCTCACTGGGCAACCTGTTCCAGAGTCTCCTTACCCTCACTATAAAGAATTTCTTCCTGATATCCAGCCTAAATCTGTCCTCCTCAAGCTTAGAATAATAGAATCACAGAATCAAGCTGGTTGGAAGAGACCCTCAAGATCATCCAGTCCAACCTAGCACCCAGATGTCCAGTCATCTAGACGATGGCACTAACTGCCTCAGCCAGGCTTGGCTTCAACACCTCCAGGCACAGCAACTCCACCACCTCCCTGGGCAGCCCATTCCAATGCCAATCACTCTCTCTGACAACAACTTCCTCCTCACATCCAGCCTAGACCTCCCTTGGCGTTGAGACTTGAGACTGTGTCCCCTTCTTCTGTTGCTGCTTGCCTGGCAGAAGAGACCAACCCCACCTGGCTACAGCCTCCCTTCAGGGAGTTGTAGGCAGCAATGAGGTCAGCCCTGAGCCTCCTCTTCTGCAGGCTGCACACCCCCAGCTCCCTCAGCCTCTCCTCACAGGGCTGTGCTCCAGGCCCCTCACCACCTTCCTTGCCCTTCTCTGGACACGCTCCAGCACCTCAACAACTCTCTTGCATTGAGAGGCCTCTTGTAGCCCACTGCCATGTACTGGAAGGCTGCTAAAAGGTCTCCCTGGAGCTTTCTGCTCTCCAGGCTGAACAACCACTCCACTCCCAGTCTATACTTATGCTTGGGATTGCCCCAACCCAGATGTAGGACCTTGCCCTTGGCCTGGTTGAACTTCATGAAGTTGGCCTGGGCCCAGCTCTCAAGCTTGTCCAAGTCCCTCTGGCTGCCTCTGGACCACACAACTTGTTGTCAACCACAAACTTGCTAAGGGTGTCTCAATGAACATAAAATGAGCTCTACCACACCTATTAAACACCAAACCTGGCTGCTCCAGTGAAGGAACAACCTTTCCAGTAGCACTTTACCCTGTCCAAACCTATTTTTTTCACAGAATAACAGATCACAGAATTGTCAGGGTTGGAAGGGACCTCAGTCATACAGTTCCAACCACCCTGCCATGGGCAGGGACACCTCACACTAGATCAGGTTGCTCAGAGCCCCATCCAGCCTGGCCTTAAAAACATCAAGGATCTTCCACCACCTCCCTGGGGAGCCTCTTCCAGTCTCACCACCCTCACAGTGAAGAACTTCTTCCTAACATCCAATCTGAATCTACCCACTTCTACTTTTGCTCCATTCCCCCTAGTCCTATCACTACCTGACACCCTAAAAAGTCACAGAATCACAGAAACATCCAGGTAGGCAAAGCCCCTCAGGATCACCAAGTCCAACCTATAACTACTCAACAAGATTCACCTTAAACCATGTCCCTAAGCACCACATCCAAACCACTCTTAAACACATCCAGGGTGAATGACTCCACCACCTCTCTGGGCAGCTCCTGCCCACTCTCTTTGTGAAAAACCTTCCTAATATCCAGTCTAAACCTCCTCAGTCTCAGCTTGAGGCCATTCCCCCTTCCTCTGTCTCCAATTACCTGTGAGAAGAGACCAGCAGCAGCCTCTCCACAATGTCCCTTCAGGTGTCTGTAGACAGCAATGAGGTCTCCCCTCAGTCTCCTCTGTTTCAAACGAACCATCCCCAGCTCCCTCAGTTGCTCCTCATAAGATTTATTCTCCAGGTCCAGAGCTGAGTACAAGGGGACAATCACCTCCCTACTCCTACTGGCCAAACCTAAGGATGCCATTGGCCTTCTTGGGCCCCTGGACACACTGCTGGCTCATTTTCAGCTGCCTGTCTATTACAACCTCCAGATCCCTTTCGGACAGGCAGCTCTCCAGCCATGCTGCCCCAGGCCTGTAGCATTGCTCACCAGCTTTCTTGCAGGCCCCCTTAAGATACTGGAAGGCCACAATAAGGTCTCCCTGGAGCCTTCTTCTTCCAGACTGAACAACCTCAGATCTCTCAGTCTCTCTCCATAGGAGAGGTGCTCCAGCCCTCTGATCATCCTCATGGCCCTACACGTTCAACATCACAGGATCACAGGCTCACAGGATGTTAGGGGTTGGAAGGGACCCAAAGAGATCATCAAGTCCAACCCCCCTGCCAGAGCAGGACAATCCTATCTAACACAGAGCACACAGGAACACATCCAGACAGGCCTTGAAAGCCTCCAGAGAAGGAGACCTCACAACCTCTCTGGGAAGCCTGTACCAGTGCTCTGTGACCTTTACAGTAAAGAAGTTCCCCCTTGTGTTGAGGCAGAACCTCCTGTGCTGCAGCTTACACCCATTGCTCCTTGTCCTATCCCAGGGAGCAAGTGAGCAGAGCCTGTCCCCTCTCTCCTGACCCCCAGCCCTCAGATACTTATAAATATTTATCAAATCCCCTCTCAGTCTTCTCTTCTCCAGACTGAAAAGTCCCAGGTCCCTCAGCCTCTCCTCATAAGTCATGTCCTCCTGTCCTCTCATCATCCTCATAGCCCTCTGCTGGAGTCTCACATGTCCATCTTAAACTGGGGAGCCTAAAACTGAACACAGTATTCAAGATGAGGTCTCAGCAGAACAGAGTAGAGGGAGAGGAGAACCTCCCTTGATCTGCTGGACACACTCTTCCTAATACACCCCAGGACCCCATTGGCCTTCTTGGCCACAAGGGCACATTGCTGTGCCATGGATGTTATCCACCAGGACCCCCAGGTCCCTCTCCACAGGGCTGCTCTCCAGCAGATCACCTCCCAGCCTGTACTGCTGCAGTTCATTATTCCTCCCAGATGCAGGACTCTGCACTTGTCCTTGCTGAACTTCATCTGGTTCCTCTGTGCCCAGCTCTCAGTCTGTCCAGGTCTCCCTGGATGGCCACACAGCCTGCAGCTGTATCAGCCAAGCCTCCCAGCTTGGTGTCATCAGCAAACTTGCTGAGCAGACTCTCTGTAGCCTCATCAATGTCACTGATGAAGATGCTGAACAGGACTGGCCTGGCCCCAGCACTGATCCCTGGGGGACACCACCAGTCACAGCTCTCCAGCTGGACCTGGCACCATTGATCACCACCCTCAGAAGAGCAATAAACCAAGGGTGGGGTGGGAGCCAGGGCCCACCAAAGCCAAGCCTTACTATGTTCATGAGGGTGAGGACATAGTTCTGGACGTGCTCCTTCCCGTGGAAGCGTACGACTGAGTCATCCACCGCCAGCAGGACCTCGATGTTGTAGTCATCCTTCCTGGCATGGCGTCTCTTGCGCTCTGCCTCACCCAGCCGCTCCGCCATCAGCTCCAGGGAGTTGGGGAGGTCTCCCACCTGCACGCCAGGCACTGAGCAGGGCATGGGGGCAGAGAAAGAAACAGTCATTGAGGTGGCCTGGCAGCATCAGCACACTCCAAAAAAAAGTAATTGAGCAGGAAAAATAAATAGGAGACTGAACTCCAACCAGTCCAGAGGATCACAGGATGGTGGGGGGTTGGAGATCATCTAGTGCAAACACCCTGCTTTATATAACAGGTGCACCCAGAGCAGGTTGCAGGTCACTTCTCCAGCTTGCTCTACAGTGGGGCAACAGCTCTGAATTGCAAGCACCAGCACCAAAAGATTGAGCTCCATCAAAAGCAGCATGACCAACAGGTCAAGGGAAGTGATTCTGAGACACCACCTGGAAAGCATCCAGCTCTGGAGTCCTCAACACAAGGACATGGATCTCTTGCAGAGGGTCCAGAGGAGGGACACAACGATGACCAGAAGGCTGAAACACCTCTCCTACAAGAACAAGCTGAGGGAGTTGGGTCTGTTCAGCCTGGAGAATGGAAAACTCTGTGGAGACCTAATAGCAGCCTTTCTCTACCTGAAGGGGCCTACAAGAAAGCTGGGGAGGGAGTGTTTACAAGCCAGCAGTGTGCCCAGGTGGCCAGGAGAGCCAATGGCATCCTGGCCTGGCTCAGGAAGAGTGTGGCCAGCAGGACAAGGGAGGTTCTTCTGCCCCTGTGCTCAGCACTGCTCAGGCCACACCTTGAGTGCTGTGTCCAGTTCTGGGCTCCTCAATTCAAGAGAGATGTTGAGGTGCTGGAGCGTGTCCAGAGAAGGGCAAGGAAGGTGGTGAGGGGCCTGGAGCACAGCCCTGTGAGGAGAGGCTGAGGGAGCTGGGGGTGTGCAGCCTGCAGAAGAGGAGGCTCAGGGCTGACCTCATTACTGCCTACAACTGCCTGAAGGGAGGCTGTAGCCAGGTGGGGTTGGTCTCTTCTCCCAGGCAAGCAGCAACACAACAAGGGGAAACAGTCTCAAGTTGTGCCAGAAGAGGTTTAGGCTGGCTGTTAGGAGGAAGTTGTTGTCAGAGAGAGTGATTGGCATTGGAATGGGCTGCCCAGGGAGGTGGTGGAGTCACCATCTCTGGAGGTGTTCAAGAAAAGACTGGATAGGACACTTAGTGCCATGGTCTAGTTCATTGGACAGAGCTGGGTGCTAGGTAGGACTGGCTAAGCTTGGAGGTCTCTTCCAACCTGCTTGTTTCTATGATAAGGGCATGTAGGGATAGGACAAACAGCAGCTGTTTTAAGCTAGAACAGAGTAGATTTAGACTGGACATTAGGAAGAAGCTCTTTACTAGGAGGGTATTGAAACACTGGAACAGGTTTGTTCCAGTGAGTTTTTTGGGGGCCAGGCAACATTGTCACACTTGAGTACCCCACTCTGGGTACAGTTTCAACATTTTATTATAGCTCAAACACTAAAACCATGGAGAGAAAGGTAGAGGGGAAACTACAATGCTTATAGCTCAAACACTAAAACCATAGAGAGCAAGGCAGAGGGGAAACTACAATGCTTATAGCTCAAACACTAAAACCATAGAGAGCAAGGCAGAGGGGAAACTACAATGCTTATAGCTCAAACACTAAAACCATAGAGAGCAAGGCAGAGGGGAAACTACAATGCTTATAGCTCAAACACTAAAACCATAGAGAGCAAGGCAGAGGGGAAACTACAATGCTTATAGCTCAAACACTAAAACCATAGAGAGAAAGGTAGAGGGGAAACTACAATGCTTATAGCTCAAACACTAAAACCATAGACAGCAAGGCAGAGGGGAAACTACAATGCTTATAGCTCAAACACTAAAACCATAGAGAGAAAGGTAGAGGGGAAACTACAATGCTTATAGCTCAAACACTAAAACCATAGAGAGAAAGGTGTATGACAAGGAATGCTGAGTAACTCCATTGATCCAAGAGCAGCTTATACTCATCCTATCCAACTGACCAGCAAAGCTCCTGAGATGCATAGATCACAGAGCTGGCAGCACTCATCTTCCTAAGGTAGGTGTCCCCAGCAGGAACCACACCATCATGGTGGCAAGACTGGTGCCGCTCCAACCCAGCTCCCTAGGCTCTTGGTATAGATGGGCTCAGAATTCTGTGATGTATGGCCAGGACATCCCAAAAGGCTAAATGAAGAAGAACAGAGCTCCTCCTTTACTTTGGAATCTGCTACAAACCATCTTTCCCTACTGCTCATGTGCATACTTACAAGTCCCAGATCTTACCTCTAGTAACCTAGTGATGATTGTCCTGTTGGAGCTTCCGATCTAAACACATACCAACTCTTGCCTCCTATAAAGTTGCCCAGAGAAGCTCTGGATCATAGAAGGTCTAATAGGATCATAGCAATCACCACCAATTACCTAAATTGACTTTTTTTCTATCCATAATATCATGAGTTTAGGAGCCAGGAGCTGAGGATCTACTGGAGCAAGAAGAAAGGATGTGTTTCCAGCCATCAGTCAGCACATTTCTTCTTCTTCATACAGCTTCTGGTTGTTAATCATAGAATCAACCAGGTTGGAAGAGACCTCCAAGTCCATCTAGTCCAGCCTATCACCCAGCCCTGTCCAATCAACCAGACCATGGCACTATGATGATCCCTCCCTGGGGGTGTTCAAGACTAGGTTGGATGAGGCCTTGAGCAATGTCATCTAGTGGAAGGTGTCCTTGCCTTTGGCAGAGGGGTTGGAACCAGATGATCTTTAAGGTCATTTCCACCTCAAGAAGACACAAATATGCAATGATGGTCCTACACTGTTGGCTGGACGGTGGTGGGACAGCTGGGGAGGTGGCAAGGGCACATGCAAAGCTGGGGGCTGCTCTTAGAAAGCAGACAGCCAGAGCTAGAGCATCCTCCATCGCTCACTGCATCCTTCAGCCTCTCACCCAACAGCTTCTTCAAAGCTCTCAACTGCAATTCCATTAGTGAAGCACAGTCTCAAGTTGCACCAGGGGATGTTAGGAGGAAGTTGTTGGCAGAGAGAGTGATTGGCATTGGAATGGGCTGCCCAGGGAGGTGGTGGAGTCACTGTGCCTGGAGGTGTTCAAGCAAAGCCTAGATGGGGCACTTAGTGCCATGGTCTAGTTGATTGGACAGAGTTGGGTGCTAGGTTGGACTAGATGAGCTTAGAGGTCTCTTCCAAGCTGGTTGATTCTATGAAACAACCTCAAGCTGCACCAGGGGAGGTTTAGGTTAGACATTAGCAAAGTGTTTTTACTGAAGGAGTGGTTAGGTCAGGCATTGGACCAGGCTGCTCAGGGAGGTGGTGGAGTCACCATCCCTGGAAGGATTTGGAAGATGTGTAAATGCAGTGCTGAGGAACATGGTTTAGCAGTGGACTTGGCAGTGCTGTGTTCATGGTTGGAGTTGATCTCAGAGGTCTCTCCCAGCCATAATGGTTCCATGATTCTACAAGAAGCAATGAGCACACCTTGGAAAACTCAGAAAGAATTTGAAAACGCTGGGAGTTGATGCCACAAGAATCTCAACATTCCCAGCAAAACTCCATCACTTTTCTCTTGTGAGGGTGCTGGAGGCCTGGAGCAGGTTGCCCAGAGAAGTTGTGGAGTCTCCTTCTCTGGAGAGATTCCAAACCCACCTGGCCATAGTAATCCTGTGCAACCTGCTGTGGGTGACCCTGCTTTAGGAAGGAGGTTGGACTGGATGACCTCCAGAGGTCACTTCCAACCCTCACCATTCCATCATTCTGTGGCTTCCTTCTTGTTGATGACCCACTTGGCAACCTAAAGCCATGGGGCCAGGCCTATGATCCTAGAGGACAAGTGGAAGGAGAAATCTTCCCCCCCCTTCAAGACAGAGTTGTTATCAACTGCCAGAAAAGACTGGCTTGCAGGAGCTCCTACCTTCAGGGTGGAGGTCGTGGCGGGGCTGGGCGCTGTCCTGCCGGATGGCTGAGCGGCGGTACACCACGTGGGCCCTCCCGTGCTCCTCCATCTCCTGCTGCCCTCTCTCCAAGGGTTCGATGAAGAACTCATTGCTGTCTGTCCGAATTAAGCCAGCCTGGACTCCACAAAGAAACAACAACAAAAAACCCACAGGTGTGGTTTTGTAGACACAGAGGTGGACACACACATAATATACTCAAAGAAGACTGATGGAGAGCAGGCAAGGGGAAGAAGTATCCTAAATAGACCCCGTGGCTTGTAGATACTGCACTGGGATGCATCCATTGCCATGTTCATAGATGCATAGAAGGGTTTAGGTTAGAAGGGACCCTAAAAATCATCTAGGAGTTTTACCACCTAACTCCAAGCCACCTCACCTCCCTGTACCTTCCCTATCTTCATCCTCATCCACATGCTCATCTCCATTCCAGTCCCACAGTGCTGGGGAGGAAATCAGGCATTTCACCAACTCTAAGAGACACAATCATAGAGAGAAGGAAAGAAAAGGAGAAAAGAAACCATCTCCCATGAAGTGCTTGGGGATTGTCCCTTTTGGAGAAGCTGGGAAGTGCTACACCTCCCGGGCAGGGAAACAAATGAGACAGCCAACATGGCTGGAAACATCCTGGCTCCTGCCTTGTTCCCACCAAATCCCTGTGATGAAAGGGTCCAAATCAAATCAAACAGATAGATACTGCACAGAGAGGTAGGAAGATGTTGGCCAGGCAAACCTGGAGCTTTTCCAAGCCCACCTGGGCCATTGGATCTCCTCTGCCTTCACGTAGCACTGTGTTCATCCTGGCATCAGCCAACCTGGCTCTCTTAGACTTCATCAAATTTCCTGCTTCAGTTGGGTTTTATTAGCTGCTTAAGTTCTCTGGAAAGCAGGTTTTTGGCTGCTTTTTGTTTCACCTCCTTCCTGAGGAATCCAAGTCTGGGCAGTCGAGCCAGGATGAACTTGCCTGACACATGTATCTCATGGCCTACCTGTAGGAGATGTTCAAGTAATGAGGGACCTCACCAGCTAGGGCTTGTCCAACCATCTCCAACCAAGGAGACAGAACACTGAATCACAGACTGGTTTGGGTTGGAATGGACCTTCAGAGATCATCTAGTCCAACACCCCTGCAGTAAGCAGGGACATCTGCAACTAGATCAGGTTGCTCAGAGTCTCAAACAACCTGATCTTGAGTGGTTCCAGAGATGGTTTTCAATTACAATTTAGACTGGATGACAGGAACAAGTCCTTTACCATAAGGGTGGTGGAATGCTGCAACAGGTTGCCAAGGGAAGTAGTTGAGGCCCCATCCCTGGAGCTATTCAAGGTGAGGCTTAACAAGGTTCTGAGCAACCTGATCCAGTGGAGGATGGCCCTCTTCATCTCTGGAGGTCCTTTCCAATCCAAACCATGATTCTATGGGGCTTCTATCACCTCTCTGGGCAATCTAAGATTGGAAAGATCACAGCCAGAGTCTGATGCACCAGGCAAGGCAGTGATGATGAGAGAGAGACCAAGCAAGGGAGTCAAGACATAGGTCAGGCCCAGCGATGGTTGGACAAGTCCATGATGATAGGATGTGTCCAAGGTGCTGCCATATATTGCACAGAAACATGGAATAGTTTTATCTGGAAGAGAACTTTAAGATCATCAAGCCCAACCACAAGCTCAGCACTACAGATCACCACTAAACTATGTGCCTTAGCACCAAATCTACACAGCTTTTCAACCTCTGAATGCATATGCTAAGAGAAGGTGAGCATCTATTGGCAGGTGGGCATCCTAAGGCAACAAACAGCTAGGAAGGAGGGAGCACAGAGTATCTGACACAGGCATCACAAACACATCTGTGTTTTACACATCATGATGGTTTCCCACCAGCTAACATGCTTCTAGACACATAGATTGCACTGGGTTGGAAAGGATCCTCAAAGGTCATCTTGTCCAACCCCCCTGCAGTTGGCAGGGTCACTCCCAAGTAGATTAGGCTGGCCAGGGCCATATCGAGTCTGATCTTGAATGTCTCTCCTCAACCACACCCCCAGGCAGCCTCTTTCACCATTTCACCAGCCTCACTGCAAAGAACTCCCTCCTGATGTCCAACCTAACTCTACCTTGTTCCAGTCCCAAACCACTGTCCCTCATCCTATCACTGCCAGCCCTTCTAAGCAGTCCCTCCAGAGCCTTCCTATAGGTCCTCTTCAGATATTGGCATGCAGCTCTAAGGTCTCCCTTGAACCTTCTCTTCTCCAGGCTGAACAGCCTCATTTCTGGAAGGTGTCCAGAGAAGGGCAAGGAAGGTGGTGAGGGGCCTGGAGCACAGCCCTGTGAGGAGAGGCTGAGGGAGCTGGAGGTGTTTGGCCTGGAGAAGAGGAGGCTCAGGGCTGACCTCATTGCTGTCTGCAGCTACCTGCAGGGAGGCTGTAGCCAGGTGGGGTTGGTCTCTTCTGCCAGGCAAGCAGCAAGAGGACACAGTCTGAAGTTGTGGCAGGGGAGGTCTAGGCTGGATGTTAGGAGGAAGTTGTTGTCAGAGAGAGTGATTAGCATTGGAATGGGCTGCCCAGGGAGGTGGTGGAGTTGCTGTGCCTGGAGGTGTTGAAGCAAAGCCTGGCTGAGGCACTTAGTGCCATGGTCTGGTTGATTGGACAGGGCTGGGTGCTAGGTTGGACTGGATGAGCTTGGAGGTCTCTTCCGACCTGCCTGATTCTGTGATTCTATGATTCTTCCAGCCTGGCTCCAAAGAAGAGGCTCTCCAGCCCACCCAGCTTGCACAGTGGCACAAATTCGGGCTGGAACGGCACCGGTGTGGACCCCCTGCCCAGATTCCTATTTAAACCCGGGGGCAGAAGCAGTCCCTGCCCCAGGAGAAGATCTGCTGGGACACTTCCACCCCCAACGGCAGCGCTGCCAGGGAGCGTTCCACCCAGAGTGAGGCACCCCAAAGCCGGCTTAGGGGCTTAGGGCGAAAGCCAGGCCTTGCTGAGTCAGGCGGCCGGAGGAGAGCCGAGCGCCGGGCCGGGCAAGGCTGGATTAGCGTCTGAACGAGCCTGGGCCTCCGCCGCCGCGCACTTGGGCCCTGCCGCTCCGCGCACTTGGCCCTGCCGCTCCGCGCACTTGGGCCCTGCCGCTCCGCGCATTTGGCCCTGCCTCTCCGCGCACTTGGCCCTGCCGCTCCGCGCACCTGGGCCCTGCCGCTCCGCGCACCTGGGCCCTGCCGCTCCGCGCACTTGGCCCTGCCGCTCCGCGCACCTGGGCCCTGCCGCTCCGCGCACCTGGGCCCTGCCGCTCCGCGCGCTTGGCCCTGCCGCTCCGCGCACTTGGGCCCTGCCGCTCCGCGCACCTGGGCCCTGCCGCTCCGCGCACTTGGCCTTGCCGCTCCGCGCACCTGGGCCCTGCCGCTCCGCGCACTTGGCCCTGCCGCTCCGCGCACTTGGGCCCTGCCGCTCCGCGCACTTGGGCCCTGCCGCTCCGTGCCTCGGGACGCATCGGGCATGGCTCAAGAGGTAAAGCGGCACAGACCTCCCGACGCTGCTCAGCCCACACCTGGAGTGCTGTGCCCAGCTCTGGGCTCCTCGATTCAGCAGAGATGCTGAGGGACTGATGGGCAGCTGGAGGTGGGTGGGATTGAGCTCCCTGCGAGAGACTTTGGGCTTCTCTTTCACCACCAAGCACCACTGCAGACCTTCCCCCTTCTCCATGTGTGCATGGGTGTTGCACCTGGGGTAGGCAGGGGTAGAACCCTGGCTGTTCCTCCATGCCCATCTTATCTGGGCCTGGAATGCTCATCCACCTCACTTCAAGAGAGATGTTGAGGTGCTGGAAGGTGTCCACAGAAGGGCAAGGAAGGTGGTGAGGGGCCTGGAGCACAGCCCTGTGAGGAGAGGCTGAGGAGCTGGGAGTGTTTGGCCTAGAGAAGAGGAGGCTCAGGGCTGACCTCATTGCTGTCTCCAACTCCCTGAAGGGAGGCTGTAGCCAGGTGGGGTTGGGCTCTTCTGCCAGGCAAGCAGCAACAGAAGAAGGGGACACAGTCTCAAGTCTCAACGCCAGGGGAGGTCTAGGCTGGATGTTAGGAGGAAGTTGTTGGCATTGGAATGGGCTGCCCAGGGAGGTGGTGGAGTTGCTATGCCTGGAGGTGTTGAAGCAAAGCCTGGCTGAGGCACTTAGTGCCATGGTCTGGTTGATTGGACAGGGCTGGGTGCTAGGTTGGCCTGGATGAGCTTGGAGGTCTCTTCCAACCTGCTTGATTCTATGATTCCTCACCCCTGCATGGTCCCAAAGGAGAAAGGACAGAACAAGCTGCTGATGCCAGGAGCAACCTGGGAAGTGGCTACTGCAAGCCTACCTGCATCTGATCACATCACCCCACCCTGCTGAGACCCCATGGACATTGCTGGCACAAATGCTGGAGCCCTCAGCACAGGTGGGGATGCAGGAGGGGGCTAAAGGAGGCTGTAACAATGATCTGAAGGCTGGAAGGACAGGCTGAGAGAGTTGGGGTTCTTCAGCCTGGAGAAGGCTCCAGGGAGACTTTCTTGTGCCCTTTCAGCACTTAAAGGGGCTGGCCAGAAAGCTGGGGACAGACCTTTGAGCATGGCCCCTTGTGACAGGACAAGGGATAATGGTTTGAAACTAAAAGAGAGGCATTCAGACTTCAGAGATGGAAGGAATAGTTGACACTGAGGGTGGTGAGACACTGGTCCAAGTTGCCCACGGAGGTGGTAGATGCCCCATCCCTGGAACCATTCCGGGTCAGGGTGGGTGTGGCTGTGAGCAGCCTGCTCCAGTTGATGCAGATGTCCCTGCTGACTGCAGCAGGGTTGGACTGGATGACCTTTACAGGTCCCTTCCAACCCAAACGGTTCTGTGGTGCTGAGAAGGCTCCCCATTAATGATGTCCCTGCACAACAGATGTGGACTCGTCTCTCAGGATTTGCCTTGCAGCTCCTGAACTCTGCCGTTAATCTGGGCAAGAAAAAAGGTGTTGCTTTAAATGGCCGGGGGGGGGACATGTCCCTTTGGTTACATAGAGCCCTCTGTCCTCTGCTGCTTTGCTTTTGATGTGGGCATGAGGGCTTTTCTCCAATGTGATAATCCTTGGTTTTGGCAACCAAGCCCTGTCTGGGCTGAGAACCTAATTAAGTAGTTAACACCGAGCGTGTCTCCGTGCCCTGCCCCTGCCAGGAGCTACATTTCAATCCTGGCTTGGGTCACCTGGCAAAGCCCAGATGGCACAACTCCGTGTCCCACAGACATCCCAAAATCTCTTGCCTTGGCACAAAAAGCAGGGGACAGACTTTTAAGCGTGGCTTCTTGAGACAAGAGGAGGGGTGATGGTTTGAAACTAAGAGGGGATATTCAGACTGGAGATAAGGAAGGAATGCTTTACCCTCAAGGTGGTGAGACGCTGACCCAAGTTGCCCAGAGAGGTGGTAGATGGAACCACTTCAGGTCAGGCTGTTTGTGGCTGTGAGCATCCTGCTCCAGTTGATGCAGATGTCCCCTGCTGACTGCAGGGGTGTTGCACTAGATGACCTTTAAAGGTCCTTCCAACCCAAACCAGCCTGTGATTCCATGACCAGAGCAACCTCATAAATGAAACAGACACCACAGCAGCCACCTTGGTGCATACTGAAACAAAAGGAAATAACAGCCTGGCACACCACCATCACAAGAGGCATGCACCAATCTGCTCAGTCTTAGAAAGCAGCAGCTCAGGTGGTATTGCAGCATTCTGGGGGGGTTGTAACCATAGGGAGGCAGCAAGAGAAACCAGACACCACCCAAAAAACCCAAAGAAAGCTTTCCTTGGGCTCCTGCCAAGAGATTGATCATAGAATCATAGAAACAAGCAGGTTGGAAGAGACCTCCAAGCTCAGCCAGTCCAACCTATCACACAGCCCTGTCCAATCAACCAGACCATGGCACTAAGTGCCTCAGCCAGGCTTTGCTTCAACACCTCCAGGGAGGGCGACTCAACCACCTCCCTGGGCAGCCCATTCCAATGCCAATCACTCTCTCTGACAAGAACTTAAGGAACCAGAAAATTCCAGACCTGTCAGCCTGACCTCAGTGCCAGACAATATCATGGAACAGGTCATCTTGAGTGCCATCACAAAGCACCTACAGGATGGCCAAGTGATCAGGCCCAGCCAGCATGGGTTTAGGAAGGGCAGGTCCTGCCTAACCAACCTGAGCTCCTTTTGTGATCAGGTTCCCTGCCTGGTGAGTGTGGTGCAGGCTGTGGCTGCAGTCTACCTGGACTTCAGCAAAGCCTTTGACACTGTCTGCCACAACAAGATCCTGAAAAAGCTGGCAGCTCATGGCTTGGACAGATTCACTCTGATATGGGTCAAGAACTGGCTGGAGGGCTGGGCCCAGAGAGTGGTGGTGAATGGTGCCACATCCAGTTGGCAGCTGTCACTAGTGGTGTGCCCCAGGGATCAGTGCTGGGCCCAGTCCTGTTTGATACCTTTACTGATGGTCTGGAGCAGGGGATTGAGTCCAGCATCAGTAAGTTTGCAGATGACAGCAAGCTAGGAGCAGGTGTGGAGCTGTTGGAGGGTAGGAGAGCCCTGCAGAGGGACCTTGCCAGGCTGGATCGATCAGTCTGCCACCTCCAGTTTGATTTGTTTAACAATACCACATCAAATGGAATCCGGCATGGTGGGACTCTCGTTACTGACATTTCTGACGCGAGATGCTGTCTGCAGCTCTCGATGAAGGCAATTCCCAAACTGGAAGCTGGCCCTTTGAGGATAATTCCTTTGGAAAGTGGGAAAATAGGCTTTTTATTTTAAGGAAAACCCCAAACTCCCCTCTGCCAGCTCGCAGTGGATGAAGTCTCTTTTCCAGCACTCCTGCCTCTCCTCAGGTTATGGGAGAGATGAACTGGCCCCGTGCCAGCCTCGCTAAGCAGAGACCCCCTCCTAGCACCCCTGGGGTACAAAGCTCCAACTCCCACAGGAATTCAGGAAATTCTGACACTTCAACACAGCAGAAATGTGGAACAATTAATAAAGGCAGCGAGGCAAAGAGCGCCAAGGAAGGGGAAATCCAGCTGCGAGCACAGTATGTATTTTTCCTACACCATTCACACTTAATTTGGACAGAAAGTCCCAGAAGGATGGGCTGTGTGAACCAGGCCCCATGGCCAGCTCCCCTCTTCCCATCCAGAGACTGCCCAGCAAGGGTATCAGGAGGACATGCAGAGGGATGCAGCTGCCCAGCATGGAACTGGATCACATTTGGCATCACTACGGTGTGCGTGGCATCAGGGTATGGTCCAGGCGTGCTCCATCGCTGCTTTGGGACCTCTCTGACTGCAGCAACACATCTAATGCAACCCTCTGCACTTCCTGACTGCTCTTCCCTGCTTTTTGTGCCAAGGCAAGAGATTTTGGGATGTCTGTGGGACACGGAGTTGTGCCATCTGGGCTTTGCCAGGTGACCCAAGCCAGGATTGAAATGTAGCTCCTGGCAGGGGCAGGGCACGGAGACACGCTCGGTATTAACTACTTAATTAGGTTCTCAGCCCAGACAGGGCTTGGTTGCCAAAACCAAGGATTATCACATTGGAGAAAAGCCCTCATGCCCACATCAAAAGCAAAGCAGCAGAGGACAGAGGGCTCTATGTAACCAAAGGGACATGTCCCCCCCCCGGCCATTTAAAGCAACACCTTTTTTCTTGCCCAGATTAACGGCAGAGTTCAGGAGCTGCAAGGCAAATCCTGAGAGACAAGTCCACATCTGTTGTGCAGGGACATCATTAATGGGGAGCGTTCTCAGCACCACAGAACCGTTTGGGTTGGAAGGGACCTGTAAAGGTCATCCAGTCCAACCCTGCTGCAGTCAGCAGGGACATCTGCATCAACTGGAGCAGGCTGCTCACAGCCACACCCACCCTGACCCGGAATGGTTCCAGGGATGGGGCATCTACCACCTCCGTGGGCAACTTGGACCAGTGTCTCACCACCCTCAGTGTCAACTACTCCTTCCATCTCTGAAGTCTGAATGTTCCTCTTTTAGTTTCAAACCATTATCCCTTGTCCTGTCACAAGGGGCCATGCTCAAAGGTCTGTCCCCAGCTTTCTGGCCAGCCCCTTTAAGTGCTGCAAGGGCACAAGAAAGTCTCCCTGAAGCCTTCTCCAGGCTGAAGAACCCCATCTCTCTCAGCCTGTCCTCACAGCAGAGATGCTCCAGCCCTCTGTTTCTCCCTTCATTCCCTATTAATTATTACTTCAGAGGGCTCTGCTTATCTGCTGCCACCCATCCATAGAACCAGAAAACTGTTTCAGATGGAGAAGGCCTCAAATGTCTTCCAAGATCCTTGCCTTTAGTAGAAGGGTTGGAACTAGGGATCTTTAAGATCCCTTCCAACTCAAACCTTTCAATGATTCTATGATTCTAAGGTCCCAAAGCAAGCTGGGGTGACAGGGATGGAAAATCACAGAATGGTAGGGGTTAGAAGTGACCTCTAGAGATCATCCAGTCAAATCCTTCTGCCAAAGCAGGATCACTGAGGACAGGAATCATAGAATCAGCCAGGTCGGAAGAGACCTCCAAGATCCTCCAGTCCAACCTAGCACCCAGCCCTGGCCAATCAACCAGACCATGGCACTAAGTGCCTCAGCCAGGCTTTGCTTCAACACCTCCAGGGATGGTGACTCCACCACCTCCCTGGGCAGCCCATTCCAATGCCAATCACTCTCTCTGACAACAACTTCCTCCTAACATCCAGCCTAGACCTCCCCCAGCACAACTTGAGACTGTGTCCCATCGGAATGCATTCTGATGGGTCTTTAGAGCCTCCAGAGAAGGAGGCTCCACAACCTCTCTGGACCACCTAGTCCAGTGCTCCATCACCCTCGGAGTAAAGAAGTTTCTCCATATGTTGAGGTGGAACTTCCTGCGTTGCAGCTTGCAATCTTTGCTCTTTATCCTATCACTAGGCATGGCCAAAAACACACTGGGTCTATAGTTTGCAGCAGATAATCCCAGAGAGCAGTGGGGCAAAGTGAGGTAGGGAATCATAGAATCAGTCAGGGTTGGAAGGGAACACAAGGATCAGCCAGACCCAACCCCCCTGCCAGGGGCAGGGACACCCTACCCTAGGTCAGCCTGTCAGCAGCCTCATCCAGCCTGGCCTTAAACACCTCCAGCCATGGGGCCTCAACCACCTCCCTGGGCAACTCATTCCAGCCTCTCACCACTCTCATGCTCAACATCTTCCTCCTCACGGCCAGGATGAACCTACCCACCTCCAGCTTTGCTCCAGTCCCCCTAGTTCTGGCACTCGATGACAGCCTAAAAAGTCCTTCCCCAGCTTTTTTGTAGGCCCCCTTCATATACTGAAAGCAAATAGGATGCCTTACAGATGACAATTCTTCACCCATCTCCACAATCAGCAACGCTCAAAGCTCAACCACATGCTGCTACAGCCAGCACGGAAAGATGGGATGTTGTCACTGCAGCGGGATGTGTCCCTCTGGGGGCCGGGGCTGGGGGTTGGGGGGGGGGGGGGGGGCGGGGATTTCTGCCTAACACTACTTTAGCAGTGAGGAATTTGGTGGCTGGGATGTTCTGGCCAGCAGCACGTTCCCACCCTGGTACGAGACACCAAAAGAAAAGGGCTGGATTTTGCACGCGTGGATGCCCTGCAGCAAATAACCCATGTGGAAGGTGCCATGGGTTTGGCATCTGGGGGGGGGGGGGGGGGTGAGCAAAACCAGCTCACTTACATGGCTAAATAAGGATTTAGGGGACTTAATGTGTGCTTTCTTTTTTCAAGAGCTGGGGCTTTTTCCTTTTTTTTTCCTTTCTCCCCCTCATTATTTATAATCTCAGCCTCTGTTTATACACAACCTAATCTCTCTGTGTACACAGCCTTCATCCGCGGCATCCCGGAACACTTCCTTTGACCAGAAAGCAGTGGCCAAGTGTGGTCTGCTGCCTCCCACGCACTCTATCCTGGGATGCAAAGGCCACAACTCTTTTTTGAAACCCACAGAGAACTTTCAGCGTAAGTTCATAGCAACTCCAGGGCACAGGCATGGCAAAGAGCACCACCACCTACTCCTGGTGCTCCCCATATTAAGTTAGTCCTTATCATAGAATCACAGAATCAAGCAGGTTGGAAGGGACCTCCAAGCTCAGCCAGTCCAACCTAGCACCCAGCCCTGGCCAATCAACCAGACCATGGCACTAAGTGCCTCAGCCAGGCTTGGCTTCAACACCTCCAGGCATGGCGACTCCGCCACCTCCCTGGGCAGCCCATTCCAATGCCAATCACTCTCTCTGACAACAACTTCCTCCTCACATCCAGCCTAGACCTCCCCTGCCACAACTTGAGACTCTGTCCCCTTCTTCTCTTGCTGCTTGCCTGGCAGCAGAGGCTACAAAGTTACTGAGGCCTGGAGCATCTCTGTGAGGATGAAAGGCTGAGGGAGGAAAGTCTGGAGGAGAGCAGCCTGAGAGGGGATCTGATCAATTCTCATCAATAGCTAAAGGGCTGAGGGCAAGAGGATGAGGCCAGACCCTTTGCACTTTTTCCCAGTGACAGGAAAAGGGCTAACAGACACAAACTGGAGCCCAGGAGCTTCCATCTGAACAGGAGAACAAAATTCCTTCCTGTGGATTTCCTGCAGCAGGCTGCCCAGGAAGGTTGTGGTGTCTTCTTCTCTAGACTCCAAACTCACCTGGACGTTGTGATCCTGGCCAGCCTGCTGTGGGTTACTCTGGACTAGATGATCTCCAAAGGTCACTTCCAATCCCTACCATCTGGTTACCCTGGACTAGATGATCTCCAAAGGTCACTTCCAACCCTACCATCTGGGTTTTGGCATCCTCTTGGTCTCACAGCTCCTCCAAAGGGGATATATTAGCTGTCAGACTAACTGAAACCGGAGGAGCCAGAAAACATCAGCCAGAAAACCCATGAAAGAGAGAAACCAACTGCTGCATTGGCCATATCACAATGAGGGAGGAGCAGAGCCTCTGCTCAGGCTCTGTCCTCCTGACCTCTTCCCCTAGCCTGCAATCACCACATGTGCCTCATCATACGATGGGAAATTGCTCTGTCATATACAGTATTTTTTTAATCTTCCCTAGTGCTGCAGGAGCTCTGCATGAAGAAACAAACACAGCAGCAACCACAATGCTAACACTGTGTCCTGGGATAGCTTCAGACTCAGGGATGCATCAGGAATGGTGTGGCCAGCAGGAGCAGGGAGGTCATTCTGCCCCTGTACTCTGCACTGGTTAGACCACACCTTGAGTACTGTGTTCAGTTCTGGGCCCCCCAGTTTAGGAGGGACATTGAGATGCTTGAGCGTGTCCAGAGAAGGACGACGAGGCTGGTGAGAGGCCTTGAGCACAGCCCTATGAGGAGAGGCTGAGGGAGCTGGGATTGTTTAGCCTGGAGAAGAGAAGATTCAGGGGTGACCTTATTGCTGTCTACAACTACCTGAGGGGTGGTTGTGGCCAGGGGGAGGTTGCTCTCTTCTCTCAGGTGGCCAGCACCAGAACGAGAGGACACAGCCTCAAGCTGCACCAGGGGAGATTTAGGCTGGAGGTGAGGAGAAAGTTCTTCACTGAGAGAGTCATTGGACACTGGAATGGGCTGCCCGGGGAGGTGGTGGAGTCGCCGTCCCTGGGGCTGTTCAAGGCAAGATTGGACGTGGCACTTGGTGCCATGGTCTAGCCTTGAGCTCTGTGGTAAAGGGTTGGACTTGATGATCTGTGAGGTCTCTTCCAACCCTGATGATACTGTGTGATACTGTGAAAACTGCCTGCAGAAATGCCCTTGGTGTTTGCAAACCCCCCTGCATCAGGCGCAACGTGGCTAGGTTAATCCCACCCAGCTACAGAGGCCACAAAGCCCCCACAGAGGTTAATGAAGGGAAAGGGGGATGAAACAAGCACCTTGAGCTGTTGATCCTGCAGTGAGAGCCACTGACATGAGCTTAGAAAAGTGACCTGGGGCTACCAGGGATGGCAAGACAGCTATGACTCAATAAACCCACCTCCAGAAGCATCCTGTGGTACCAGCTACATCCCAAACAGTGCCACTGGATGGCTGGAACAAGGGCAAAAATAATCACAACCCCTGTGTGCAAGGGGATAAGGATAGAGAACCTGGGTTTAAAGCAAAAAAAAACCCAAACCCCAGAAAAGTTAAACTCAAGACTACTTAAGATGGGCCCTAAGGGTAAAGTTGAGGAAGAGAAACCTTCTAACACCATGCTCACTCTTCCTAGCTACGGTGCAACATGGATTCAGCTGCCAGCCTCTTCCAGCATCCATTCTCTCACAATCCTAGCCAGGAATTACATCTGCAGTGCAACTTCCAGACTTAAAAGCCACCTTTTCCTTCCAGACACAGTGCTACCAGTTGCTTGCCTGAGCAATAGGGAGTATCTTTAAAGCTTTTCAAGGCCACCCAGATTTGCCAGCCCCAGAGTGATCTGTATCACAGAGAAATTCCTGCCCAAATTCACAGCTGAATCCAAAAAGGATCCTTCAAAAGGTGTGGATGTTGTGCTAAAACTGTGGTGGTGTGGGGGGAGGGGAAATAAGCTACCATATGGAGGTGAAGTGTGTATTCCTAGCTGTGCTGCTCTATCATTTCTGCTCCTACAGCAACACCAGGCACTGTATAAAAAGAAAGGAATGCCAAACTGCTTGTGCTCACAGCCAAAATTGGCTTCAGGAACTCCAAGAATAAAGCAACCAAAAAAAGAAGGAGGCATATATAACACACACTTATATAAATGACAAAACAAAGCATTTACTCCAACTGAGGAGGTGCTACCAGGAGAAAACAGCAGATGCTGGCACCTGGAACAAGAATAAATCGACTCAGAGGAAATCTGGAGGGCAATGGGCCAAAAGTATGGAAAAAAGAAGTGACTCCTCAAGCCTATCAAAGGTGGGAACCCACAGGCTGAGCAGATGCCAGGGACAAGGAGCTAATGGAGACATTTAGAATCACAGAATAGAATCATAGAATGGTCTGGGTTGGAAGGGACCTCAAGGATCATCCAACTCCAACCCACCACCGTAGGCAGGGACACCTCCCACTAGAGCAGGTTGCTCAAGGCCTCATCCAATCTGGCCTTAAACACCTCCAGGGAGGAAGCAGCCACAGCCTCCCTGGGCAACCCATTCCAGTGTCTTACCACCCTCACTGTAAAGAACTTCCTCCCAACATCTAGTCTAAATCTCCCCTCTGCCAGTTTAAAGCATGGTGGCAGTGGGTTACCAATGCTGAATCGTGCTCACCCTGCTCCCAGAAAGCCAAAAGGCTTCAAGCATGTCAGTCATTAGTCAAAAAAAGAGAGGTCCTGCCCCAAAAAGATGCTTAGCAGGAGCGGGACCACCTGCTGACAAGCATTTCAGACGCCCAGGCGTGCTCAGCCTCCTCTATGAGGTGGAAAACATGGAGGAAAAGTTCCTACAGCACACTCCTGAGGCAAAGCATGGGTGAGCAAGGACGCAGCAGCATTGACAGCAGTGTGGGTGTCCGGTTTGAACTATCAGCTTCTGACATTGTCCATCAGCTCTTCACAGAGAGAGTGATTTGCTACTGGAATGTGCTGACCAGGGGAGTGGTGGACTTGCCGTGGAGGTGTTCAAGAGAAGCCTGGCTGAGGCACTTAGTGCCATGGTCTGGTTGATTGGCCAGGGCTGGGTGCTAGGTCGGACTGGATGAGCTTGGAGGTCTCTTCCAACCGGGCTGATTCTACGATCTCCAGGCAGGAGGCAACCCCAGGTCATTTTTTCCACCCTGGTTAAAGAAACACTGGCACATATGCAGGGGGAGTATGGAATGCTGCCATGTGTAGTGCCCTGCCCTGCCCTGCTCACGAGTTATGCGGGGAAAAGGAACCCACAGCAAAGGGCATCAGGTTGTAGGGCACCGTGATCCACCTCTACGGGAAAACCATCCCAAAACCCACCTCTCGACTGCACAAAACACGGGCAGCACATGCCGATCACCCCAATCAGCTTCCAGCTTACCAGTCCATCGCAATTGCTGATGGCCACAGCGGCTCCGGGCATGCCAGAGATGTCGCCGGTGAAAAGGCACCGCTGTTGGAGGGGTTCCCGGAACAGCACCTCGAAATCCTCCTGCCATTCAGCCACGGTGCCCAGCGGCACCAGCCGCCGGTTTGGCCTCAGCCGGAGGTGCAGCTCCGTCCCGAAAACGGTGACATTGAAGTAGAGCAAACGGCCGGCAGCCCCACGGCCCCGGGGGGACTCATCGAGGGGGCTGCGTGGGATGCGGCGGTGGGGCGGACGCGGGGACGGGGCACAGGCGGCTTGGCCGGTGCCCACCGTCACGGCCGCCTCCCCGGACACCACGTGGGAAAGGAAGCGACCCCTGCAATCGGCGCTGAAGGGGACGATCACACCATACTCGCTGAGCTTGCCGGCTAGGAGGAGCTCTGCAGGCAGAAGATGGAAGGGAAAGGGGTTGGTGATGGAAACGAAGCATCCCGGTCAACGGGTGGCACTTCGGTGGCCAAGCCAACTGGAGGAGCCTTTAGGGAAGCTCGGTGAGCCCAACAACTGGTTTGTAGTTTTAACCGGCTGCGTCCAGCGTAGCAGAATAAACTCAGGCTGACGTGCCCCTCACACGGCCAACTCTTCCTCGCCCAATCTCCATCTCCCCACGATTTCCCACGGAAAGCCAACACCAACACCCCCCCCCCATCCCCCTCTCCCCATCCTCCGGGGTACAAACCACCTGTCAAAACACCGCACACACCCCCAGCAGGGGATCCCTCCACCTCTCCCCGGGGGTCAGGGGCCGTACCTGGGGCACTGCCGGCGGCCAGGCAGCCGTGCAGGGGGACGAGGCAGGAGAGCACCAGCCGCAGATAATCCATTTGGGGCCCGGCGGCGCGGCGCGGCGGGGCTGCGGGGCAGGCAGGCGGGATGCTGGGGGGGGGGGGGGGGTGGCGGGCGGGCGGTGCAAGGGCCACCGCCTCTCCCCCCGCCCGGGGCCGCCGCCGCCACCGCCGCCCGGGCCGGGGCCGGGGCCGGAGCCGGGGCCTGGGCTACTCCCGCCGCCGCCTCCGGTGGGGGGGGGGGAGCCGGGCGGCGCCGCGCTGCGCGCCCGTGGCCCCCCGGGAGCGGGCGTGGGGCGGGCCGGGGGCTGGGTCTGTGGGAAGGGGGTGGGAGTGAGGGAGGTTTTTATTACTTTTCTCGCTCAACTTTATTTAGTTTTACTTATTTCTTTGGGTTGTTCCCCCCCCCCCTTATTAAACCGAAATCAACTTTATGGGACGGGCTTTGGAGGGTTCCTTTCTCGGAGATTTAAAGGGGGGAGGGGAGGGGAGGGGGGGGGAAAAAAGCGCCTTTTTGGGAAGCCGGCTCCAGCCTGCCCTCCCTCCCCTCCTTCCCCTCAGCCCTGCCCGAACAAAGGCGAGGCCCGCCGGGAACCGGAGGCCACCTCCCTGCTCTGCCCCTCTCTTCCCTCCCCAGAAACCCACCCCGGAGCGAGCTGCCGAGCGCAGGTAGAACCGCAGCATCTCCCTTAGCTTAAACCTCCAGAGGTGCGGGGAAACAGCCCACTTAGAACCAGCTGCGACCTATGAATGGGTTGAGTTGGGAAGGACCTTTAAAGATCATCGAGCCCACCCTCTTCTGCAGACAGCAGCTACAGCTGCTCTAGCCCCAAAACAGCCTGACCTGGAATGATTCCAAGGATGGGGCATCAGCCACCTCTCTGAACACCTTCCTACTGGGTCTAACCACCCTCAGCACGAACATATATATATATATATAGGCTCTCTCTAGTCTGAATCTCCCTCTTGAAGTTTAAACACATCAACCCTCATCCTGTCACAACAGTCTCTGCTCAAAGGTCTGTCCCCCACTTTCTTGTCAGCCCCTCTAAGTCCTGAAAGTCCACCGGAAGGTCTCTCTGGAGCCTCCTCATTCGTAGGCTGAACAGCTCCAACTCTCTCAGCCTGGCCTCAGAGCAGAGGGCTTCCAGACGTGGCAGGTCCAAGTTCCTCCTGTGCTGAGAACTCCAGAGCCAGACCCAGCACTGCAGGTGGGGTCTCAGCACGATCATTTCTTCTCCTCCTCCTCTCTCTTTAAGAACAGAGATAACAAAGCACCATCTTGAGTCACTCATCGCTTGTTTTCATGGCAGAAGACAGCCACCATGAGAATGCTTCAAGCCCAGGGCAGCAGAGCCCTCTACAGTAGTCTCTGTACTGTGGAATGCCTCTTTGGGCATCTTCTGCCCAAAGCTCAGATCAATCAACACCTTCTGGTCCATTTCCCATGTGCTGAGTCCAGATTTTTACCTCTTTTTCCTTTCTAAATCTCCATCTGGACAGGGCCCTAAGGCCAGTTTCAGAGCAAGAGCTGTGCTATGGCACCAGTAATATCAGTTTCATAGAATCAAGCAGGTTGAAAAAGACCTCCAAGCTCAGCCAGTCCAACCTAGCACCCAGCCCTGTCCAATCAACCAGACCATGGCACTAAGTGCCTCAGCCAGGCTTTGCTTCAACACCTCCAGGGATAGCGACTCCACCACCTCCCTGGGCAGCCCATTCCAATGCCAATCACTCTCTCTGCCAACAACTTCCTCCTAACATCCAGCCCAGACCTCCCCCAGCACAACTTCAGACTGTGTCCCCTTATTCTGTTGCTGCTTGCCTGTCAGAAGAGACCAACCCCACCTGGCTACAGCCTCCCTTCAGGGAGTTGTAGGCAGCAATGAGGTCAGCCCTGAGCCTCCTCTTCTCCAGGCTGCACACCCCCAGCTCCCTCAGCCTCTCCTCTCAGGGCTGTGCTCCAGGCCCCTCACCAGCTTCCTTGCCCTGCTCTGGACACATTCCAGTATCTCAACATCTCTCTTGCATTGAGGAGCCAAGTCCTGTTCTTCAGAATGGGTGCTGCCAAAACTTTGTCCTGGAGCTGCAGAGGAGGGTGAAGATCTGTGTGGCAGGGTTAGCTTTTGGAGAGAGAGGGGGAGACTGAGGTCTTGTTGATCAATAATTCCCTGTAGATAAAGCCACGAGATGTCTCCAGCCAGAAAAAGAGATGAATAAGCTTACTTCAACTAGAGGAAAAGAAATTCAAGTTGGAGAAACACATTTCTCTGTTTCAGCCCTTGCATGCTTCTGTTGCTTGGTGCAACATGTAATTAATCACAAGAAGTGATCTGCAAGAGATTCTTTGCACAGAAGATAGAAGAAGAATTTGTGCTCCAAGCATTTTAGGTGATTTGGGTAGGTATGCACCCATTGGAACATTAAAGCTGGAACAAGTCCTTGTTATGACTAAATAAACGCGTGGCAAATAAAGAGCATGCTTTAGAGAATCACAGAGCAGCAGGGGTTAGAAGGGACCTCCAGAGATCATCCAGTCCAACCCCCCTGCCAGAGCAGGATGCCCTAGAGTAGGTCACACAGGAAGACATCCAGGTAGAGTTTGTATGTTTCCAGAGAAGGAGACTCAGCAACCTCTCTGTGCAGCCTGTTCCAGGGCTGCAGCACCCTCACACTGAAAATGTTTTTCCCTGTGTTCATGTGGAAGTTTGAATCATAGAATCAGCCAGGGTTGGAAGGGACCACAAGGATCAGCCAGTTCCAACCCCCCTGCCATGGGCAGGGACACCCTACCCTAGAGCAGGCTGCACACAGCTTCAGCCAGCCTGGCCTTAAACACCTCCAGCCATGTGGCCTCAACCACCTCCCTGGGCAACCCATTCCAGCCTCTCACCACTCTCATGATCAACAACTTCCTCCTCACCTCCAGTCTGAACCTCTTCACCTCCAGCTTTGCTCCATTCCCCCTAGTCCTGGCACTCCCTCACAGACGAAAAAGTCCCTCCCCAGCTTTTTTGGAGGCCTCCTTCAGATACTGGAAGGCCCCAAGAAGGTGACCTGGAAGCCTCCTCTTCCCCAGGCTGAACAGCCCCAACTCTTTCACTCTGTCCTCACAGCAGAGCTACTGCAGCCCTCTCAGCATCTTCCTGGCCCTTCTCTGGACACACTCCAGTATGGCCACATCCCTCTTGTAAGTTCCTGTGCTTCAGCTTGCACCCCTTGTCCCTTGCTCTATCATTGGGCATCACTAAGCAGAGTTTGATACTGTCCTCCCAACACTGCCTTTCACATCTTTACAAACACGAATGAGGTTGCCCCTCAGTCTCCTCCAAGCTAAAGAGCAGCCCCAGCTCCCTCAGCCTTTCCTCAGCTGGGAGATGTTCCACTGCCTTCACCATCTTTGTGTCTCTGCTCTGAACTCCTTCAAGTACTTCCCTGAGATTCTTTTTGAACTGAGGGGCCCAGAACCTGACACAATATTCCAGATGTGCCTCACCAGGGCAGAGTAGAAGGGGAGAAGAACCTCCCTCAACCTGCTAACCACTTCTAATCCACCTCAGGATGCCATTGGCTGTCTTGGGCACATTGCTGGCTCACAGTCATCCTTCTGGCCATTAGGAGCCCACAGGTGCCTCTCCTCTGCACTGTTCTCTGACTTGTGAAGAACACTTTCACAAAACATCACTTAATTACTTTTCTGCTGAGACAAGCCTGCTTCTTCACCCACATGATGCATGAACTCACCCAGACCCTCCAGACCATTAGTGCTCTCCCAGTCTTGACGAAGAGTTGGCTTCAGTGGTGTCAGTCTGGCCAAAGGATGATGGCCATGAGCTAACATGCAGCTCCCCACCGTGTTGACCTTCCAAAAATAATGAAGGGACAAGGTGCAGTAGGCACAAACTAGAGCTCAGGAGGTTCTCTCTGAGCAGAGAGGGAAATTCTTTGGTGTGATGGTGCTGGAGCCCTGGAGCAGGCTGCCCAGATAGGTTGTGGATTCTCCTTCTCTGGAGAGATTCCAAACGTACCTGGACATTGTGATCCTGAGCAAGCTGCTGTGGGTGACCCTGCTTTAGTATGAGGTGTTAGACTAGATGATCTCCAGAGGTCCTTTCCAGCCCTCACAGTCCTGGTGATGCTGTGATGCTGTAACACCACCCCAAGTGGGGCAGAACCTACATAGAAGAGACCTGGGGCTGACACACACACCCCACCCCTGCCTAGGCTGCAGGGCGGGCACCCTGACATCCCAGCTTCCTCCCCCCATCAACACATCCACTTGTGCTGCTCAGGAGCCCCTCAGCACTCCTTCTCTACTGCAGCTGAGGTGGACAACTCAAGCAGCCACCTGCAACCCCTCTGCTCCTGCTGTGGTCCTTGCCCTCCCATCCTTCCCCATTGCTTTGGCCCTTCTGTTCTCATCTCTGTCTCCTTCCCGCTCCTAGTCTTTAACTCTGCTTGACCCTTCTCCTTGACTTTAGGCTTAACCTCTTCTTTTCCATTTGGAGCCTTTTTTTCCTGTTTGGCTTTCCTTCAGTGCTGTTTTATCTCCAGCCCCCATTTGTTTCATCAACAATATACTTAGCAATTCCACGGTGTGCTTCAACAGGCTCTTCAGCCCTGAAGTCATCAGTGACAGTTGTTTCAGGGACATTCCTATTTGTTAGGTGACCTCTAGGTCTGGGAAGGAGCAGCTTTTCTTTCTAGCTTCTAGAGAAGAAAGCTGCCAACAACTTTTAACCCCCCCCCCCCCCAAATCAGATTGTTTTCCCTCTGGAAGACTCCAGTCTGTCTTACTAAAGCCTGGTGGTAACCAACCTCTGCCCATCTGGAACTTAGTGTGATCAATTTCTACTCTTCCCAGACAGAATCTTGAATTTGAAGGCTGGGAAAATCTTCACACTAGGCTGGAAGGATTTTTTTCAATAGAAAAAAATACTTAATTGGGTCTAATTTTTGTGTCTTTGTAGGCACTGGTGGTTTTGCTCAGCTGTGTGAACCTCCTGGAGGGGAGGGCAAGGAGGTCTAATAGAATCATAGGAAACACCACCAATTACCTAAATTGACTTTTTTCCCTACCCATAATATCCTGAGTTTAGGGGCCAGGAGCTCAGGATCTATTGGAGCAAGAAGAAAGGATGTGTTTCCAGCCATCAGTCAGCACATTTCTTCTTCTTCTTACTTGTTAATCATAGAATCAACCAGGTTGGAGGACACCTCTAAGCTCATCCAGGCCAACCTAGCACCCAGCCCTGTCCAATCAATCAGACCATGGCACTAAGTGCCTCAGCCAGGCTTGGCTTCAACACCTCCAGGCACAGCAACTCCACCACCTCCCTGGGCAGCCCATTCCAATGCCAATCACTCTCTCTGACAACAACTTCCTCCTAACATCCAGCCTAGACCTCCCCTGGCACAACTTCAGACTCTGTCCCCTTCTTCTGTTGCTGCTTGCCTGGCAGAAGAGACCAACCCCACCTGGCTACAGCCTCCCTGCAGGGAGTTGTAGGCAGCAATGAGGTCAGCCCTGAGCCTCCTCTTCTGCAGGCTGCACACCCCCAGCTCCCTCAGCCTCTCCTCACAGGGCTGTGCTCCAGGCCCCTCATCAGCTTTGGTGCCCTTCTCTGGACACATTCCAGCACCTCAACATCTCTCTTGAAGTGAGGTGGATGAGCATTCCAGGCACAGATAAGATGGGCATCAAGGAACAGCCAGGGTTCTACCCCTGCCTATCCCAGGTGCAACACCCATGCACGCATGGAGAAGGGGGAAGGTCTGCAGTGGTGCTTGGTGGTGAAAGAGAAGCCCAAAGTCTCTCGCAGGGAGCTCAATCCTACTCACCTCCAGCTGCCCATCAGTCCCTCAGCATCTCTGCTGAATCGAGGAGCCCAGAGCTGGGCACAGCACTCCAGGTGTGGGCTGAGCAGTGCTGAGTACAGGGCCAGCATAACCCAAAGCCCCTCACAGGGAGCACAATCCCACCCACCTCCAGCTCCCCGAAGCAGAGGCAGCAGCCAGCTGTGGGTGAGTGAGCATGACCTCATCCCTCAGACACGCAGAGCTGCCATCAGATTAAGCCAGAAAACAGCTTCTGCCACCACGGTGGAGGCAAAGGGAAGAGAAAAGCCCACTGGGCATCTTCCTCTCCCTCCCCAAAGTAGGCTTCAGCTTCATCTCCTGGCCCAAGCAGCGAAACACACATACAGAGACACACACACAGAGCCCTTTTTCCAGGATTTCAGCTCTTTCCAAGGATATTTATAGACTTGCTGCTGGAAGACCACCAAGGAAGGTCACAAAGATACTGTGCTCACCCGGGAGAAGAGGAAGAGAAGCAGAAGCCCTGCTCTTAGAGGCAGAGAGCTGACAAGCACATCATCTGGTCTCCGGCTGCCCCAAGGCAGGATCATTCCTGCCAGATCTCTCCCTAATCCAAGCTTTAAGACCTCCAAAGAAGGAGGGAGCCTCCACGAGCCCTCAGGACATTGGTTGGGTGGGGTTTTTTTTTTGGTTGTTTGGGTTGGGTTTTTTGCTTTTCTTATCTTGGAAAGTTTTTCCTCCTGTTTAATCCGAGAATTTCTTGCAGCTGCTTACACCGAGGCGGTTTTGTGCTGCTTACTGGGGTTTTCCTGCCCTTCCTACAGCCTTTTCCCTACACAAAGGTAGCTGCTGTGCCCCTCCATAGCTTCCTCTGTTCTCCTCTGACCTCCCCTCATTCAGGTCAGCCCTTTCCTGAGCTACTGGTGCACCCTGAACAGCCAATTAGCTATTCTAATCCTACACAAAGGTCTGGGGATATGACTTAGAAGTTTCTGGTCTCTTCCTCCAGAAGTGTGAAAGCAAAGCCCTGCTTGTCTGCTTTGCACACTCTTTGGGTTCCTTTGCACACATCCTGGGTTTTGTGCACACCCCTTGGGTCCCACCTGCACTGCTGGGACCAGCTCTGGAGTCCGCAGCACAGGAGTGACATGGGCCTGGAGCAGGGCCAATGGAGGCCACAACAATGATCATAGAATCATAGAATCAAGCAGGTTGGAAGAGACCTCCAAGCTCAGCCAGTCCAACCTAGCACCCAGCCCTGGACAATCAACCAGACCATGGCACTAAGTGCCTCAGCCAGGCTTTGCTTCAACACCTCCAGGCACAGCAACTCCACCACCTCCCTGGGCAGCCCATTCCAATGCCAATCACTCTCTCTGACAACAACTTCCTCCTAACATCCAGCCTAGACCTCCCCTGGCATAACTTGAGACTCTGTCCCCTTGTTCTGTTGCTGGCTGCCTGGCAGAAGAGACCAACCCCACCTGGCTACAGCCTCCCTTCAGCAATGATGGGAGGGCTGGAAGCCCTCTGCTGCCAGGGCAGGCTGAGAGATTTGGGGTTGTCCATCCTGCAGAAGAGAAGGTTTCAGGGAGACTTTCTGGGGGCCTTTCAGGACTTAGAGGGGCAGATCAGAAAACTGGGGACAGACTTTTGAGCAGGACAAGGGGTGATGGTTTCAAACTAAAGGGGAGATTCAGGCTAGAGAGAAGGGAGATTTTTTTTCCACTGAGGGTGGTGAGACACTGTCTCAGGTTCCTCAGAGAGGTGGTAGATGTCCCCCATTCCTGGAACCATTACAGGTCAGATTGTTTGGGGCTGTGAGCAACCTGCTCTGGTTGTGATGTCCCTGCTGGCTGCAGGGGCATTGGACTAGGTGACCTTCAGAGATCTCTTCCAACCCAAAACAGCCTGAGATACTTTGAACTGCCCCAATAGGAGGTCCTGTCCTCTTCCCATCACTAGCCACTTTGCAGCACTCAAAGACTGCCAGCCTCATTGCTTCCTCAAGCAAGGCCACCATCCCATGAGCACATGGCATGAGGCCATTCCCCCACAGTCAGGGATCCCTGGAAGCAGCTGGACAGTGCAGCAAGTTGGGGAAAGTTCATGAAGCATGACAACAAGAACCCTCTGAAGGGCAACAGATTCCCACACAGAAGCAAGATGGGAGCTGAACCCAAACCCTGCCGGGGTATAGATCCTCCTGGTGGCACCCAGGCAGCTTTCACTGAAATCAGAGCCCTGCACCCAGCCTGTTTCAAGGGGAAGCATCTCCTACTCATCCCACCTAACTTCTTGCACCTTCAAGAATGGCTTCTACCCTGAGCTGGCCTTCAGGCACATCTCCTTGCAGAGCACTCCATTGCAGCTGCATCTCCAACTCATCCCACCTAACTTCTTGCACCTTCAAGAATGGCTTCTACCCTGAGCTGGCCTTCAGGCACATCTCCTTGCAGAGCACTCCATTGCAGCTGCATCTCCAAACTCCTGCAAGGTATCTGCCTTGGCAACCCGACTGGGAGGTTTTCAGGGGCTGGGAGCCCCTCCTCAGCCCCCTGCCCACCCAGGGTTCAAGAGGCAAGCTTGGGAAATGAAACTGTAAAGCTGAAAAAGGAATAAATGAGCCAGAAAGTGGAAGTCGACACCGGGCTGATGGGAGACACTGAACTGCAAGTGAAACAAGGTCAGGGAGATTTATACCGACAGCCTTGGACAGCTTCCAGCCCCTACTGTCGGCGGCAAAGGCTTGGAAAAGAGGAGGGAAAAAGTTGCTCTCCTTCTAAGAACCTCACAGAGAAAGCTCCACTGGCATGGTGGGGTCCTGGCAGTAGGAAAGCAACAAGTAACTCCCCTAAAATCTTTCTCTTCTATGTGCAGTGCAACCTGGAGCCCAGCTGTGGCAGATGTTGACCTCTGGGGCAGCAGGACCAGGGGGGAGTTCAGGCATTCAGCATCACCTCAGTTTAAACCAGGCAGCTGCCCCCAGGCAAACCAGACACGTGGGTGAGGCAGAAAGCTATTGAACTGCTCCTCCCCAAAACCCCTGTGCCTAGAGGCTGCTGGAACACTGATGTGTTTCCAAGAGAAGCACATATCCCATGTCCTCGGGACCTAGCTGGCCACTAAAGCCTCTCCATGCCAGCATGTGGCCATGCTTGCACCACCCACCACCAGGGAGGCACAATGCTGGTGGCATCATCACCTGCATCTCACCAGCATCAGGAGATCATCCTGTCCTCCTAAGGCTCATCACTGGGGATCAGTGAAGGAGTTGAGCTGTGCCTGCCAAAATTACACACGCTTCATTCACCCATCCATGCATCCAGACAGACAACCCCTGCCTGCTCTCTTGCCATCCCCATCCCTTCCCCTTTATTGACAGCCCTATTAAGGCCCAACACAGACTAGGTTAGCTTTGTCCAGCCTCCCTCCAGATATGTCTTGCCCTCTCTGCACATTGACTACCTTATTCATGTCTAATTCATCCTCTTGCTAGAATTAAGCTTATTGGTGTGGAAACCCCAAATCTCTACCTTTTTTTTTTTTTGCCTCTTCATAGAGTCAGAATCAGAGAATCAAGCAGGATAGTAGAGACCTCCAAGCTCAGCCAGTCCAACCTAGCACCCAGCCCTGGCCAATCAACCAGACCATGGCACTAAGTGCCTCAGCCAGGCTTTGCTTCAACACCTCCAGGCACAGCAACTCCACCACCTCCCTGGGCAGCCCATTCCAATGCCAATCACTCTCTCTGACAACAACTTCCTCCTAACATCCAGCCTAGACCTCCCCTGGCACAACTTGAGACTGTGTCCCCTTGTTCTGTTGCTGCTTGCCTGGGAGAAGAGACCAACCCCACCTGGCTGCAGCCTCCCTTCAGGGAGCTGTAGGCAGCAATGAGGTCAGCCCTGAGCCTCCTCTTCTGCAGGCTGCACACCCCCAGCTCCCTCAGCCTCTCCTCACAGGGCTCTGCTCCAGGCCCCTCACCAGCTTCCTTGCCCTTCTCTGGACATGCTCCAGCACCTCAACATCTCTCCTGAATTGAGCAGCCCAGAACTGGACACAGCACTCAAGCTGTGGCCTGAGCAGTGCTGAGCACAGGGGCAGAAGAACCTCCCTTGTCCTGCTGGCCACACTCTTCCTGAGCCAGCCCAGGATGCCATTGGCTCTCCTGCCCACCTGGGCACACTGCTGCCTCATCTTCAGCTGCTATCTACCAGCACTCCCAGGTCCCTCTCTGCCTGGCTGCTCTCAGCCACTCTGTCCCCAGCCTGTAGTGCTGCTTGGGCTTGTTATGGCCAAAGTGTAGAACCCTGCACTTGGCCTTGTTCAATCTCATCCCGTTGGCCTCTGCCCACCCATCCAGCCTGGCCAGGTCCCTCTTCAGGGCTCTCCTACCCTCCAACAGCTCCACACCTGCTCCTAGTTTGGTGTCATCTGCAAACTTTCTGAAGCTGGACTCAATCCCCTGGTCCAGACCATCAGTAAAGACATTCAGCTGAGCTGCTGAGCACTTCCCAGTTCCCCTGGGCCATGCTCATCCCTTCAGCCAATGCTTATCATTCCGGCATGACCCTGGCAAGCCTGCAAGCACTTTAAAGCGAATCCCACTGAGCCCCAGCTCCTCTTTCAGCACTTTCAGCTTGAGTTGGCAAGAATTAATTTTTCATTTGTGTAGGGCCAGAAGCACCTCGAGCTCACAGAGGGATGGTAAAAAAAAAAAAAATCAAAAAGAAGAGAGAGAAATTCAAAGCCCAGATTGTTTGTTTGTTATTCTTGCAATATTCAAGCAGTCAAATGTGAGAAAGAATAAAGTAATTTCAAGCCTGGGGGACCATAGTTTGCTTATGCTTTTGGTTGGACTTGATGATCTTGATGGCCACACCCAAAGAGTGGCTGTCAGTGGCTCCATGCCCAAGTGGAGGCCAGGGACAAGCAGAGTCCCTCAGGGATCAGTCCTGGGAACAGTCTTGGTCAACATCTTTGTGGGTGCCATGGACAGAGGCATTGAGTGCAGCCTCAGCAAGTTTGCTCATGACACCAAGCTGTGTGGTGCAGCAGACAGGCAGGAGGGCAGGGATCCATCCAGAGGGACCTGCACAGGCTGCAGAGGTGGGCACAAGCCAACCTCAGGAGCTTCAACAAGACCAAGGGCAAGGTCCTGCAGCTGGGTGGAGGCAATGCCAAGCACAAATGCAGGCTGGCAGGGAGTGGCTGGAGAGCAGCCCTGAGGAGAGGGACTTGGGGGTGCTGCTGGGTGAGAAGCTCAACAGGAGCCAGCAGTGTGCACTTGCAGCCCAGAAAGCCAAGCAGAGCCTGGGCTGTAGCAGCAGAAGTGTGGCCAGCAGGGCCAGGGAGGTGATTCTCCCTCTCTACTCTGCTCTGCTGAGACCCCACCTGGAGTACTGCATCCAGTTCTGGAGCTCCCATTGCAAGAGGGATGTGGAGATGCTGGAGTGTGTCCAGAGAAGGGCCAGGAGGATGCTGAGAGGGCTGCAGCAGCTCTGCTGTGAGGACAGACTGAAAGAGTTGGGGCTGTTGAGTCTGCAGAAGAGGAGGCTCTGAGGTGACCTTCTTGTGGCCTTCCAGGATCTGAAGGAGGCCTCCAAAAGAGCTGGGGAGGGACTTTTTAGGCTGTGAGGGAGTGCCAGGAGTAGGGGGAATGGAGCAAAGCTGGAGGTGGGGAGATTGAGCCTGGACATGAGAAGGAAGTTGTTGAGCATGAGAGTGGTGAGAGGCTGGAATGGGTTTCCCAGGGAGGTGGCTGAGGCCCCATGGCTGGAGGTGTTGAAGGCCAGGCTGGCTGAGGCTGTGTGCAGCCTGCTCTAGGGTAGGGTGTCCCTGCCCATGGCAGAGGGGTTGGAACTGTCTGATCCTTGTGGTCCCTTCCAACCCTGACTGATTCCATGATCTTAGAGCTCTTCTCCAACCATAATGATTCTGTGATCCTATATATAAAAGATGCTTTGCATGACACATGAGACCTGATGGGGCTGGGAGGGCAAGAATCAGGGGGCGTGGGGGAAAGAAAGATTTATGGTTCTTGGAGGTCTGGTATTGAGCCTATATGCCTTTTATTTTTAGTTTTCCAAGCCCTTGGCTCTGCAGAAGCATCTTAATTACTGTTCTTCAGCTCTAAAATGTAACACAGATGCTCTCTCTTCGCAGAGGTCCAACCATTTCCTCAGCAAGGGGGGGTTCTGCTCAAGGGGTACATCATAGAAAGAAAAACATGGAAATAATAACAGTAATAAGAACAAGAATAGTTATTATTATTGTTGTTATTATTATTATTAAGAGCCATTATTTCAGAACTATTTGTGGTGGCCCTTGCCAGCACATGCCTCCCCAGCACTGCTTTCACCCCAAGCTCAGTTTCTTCCCATGCACCTTCTCCTGCTTATAGAACCATAGGATAAGTCAGGGTTGGAAGGGAGCACAAGGATCAGCCAGTTCCAACCCCCCTGCCATGCCCAGGGACACCCTACCCTAGAGCAGGCTGCACACAGCCTCATCCAGCCTGGCCTTGAACACCTCCAGCCATGAGGCCTCAACCACCTCCCTGGGCAACCCGTTCCAGCCTCTCACCACTCTCATGATCAACAACTTCCTCCTCATGGCCAGCCTGAACCTCCCCACATTCAGCTTTGCTCCATTCCCCTGGAGAACCTAATAAGTCCCTCTCCAGCTTTTTTGTAGCCCCCTTCAAATACTGCAAGGCCACAAGAAGGTCCCCTGGGAGCCTCCTCTTCTGCAGACTCAACAGCCCCAACTCTTTCAGTCTGCCCTCACAGCAGAGCTGCTGCAGCCCTCTCAGCATCCTCCTGGCCCTGCTCTGGACACACTCCAGCATCTCCACATCCCTCTTGCAATGGGGGCTCCAGAACTGGATGCAGTACTCCAGGTGGGGTCTCAGCAGAGCACAGCAGAGGGGGAGAATCACCTCCCTGGCCCTGCTGGCCACACTTCTGCTGCTGCAGCCCAGGCTCTGCTTGGCCTTCTGGGCTGCAAGTGCACACTGCTGGCTCCTGTTGAGCTTCTGGTCCAGCAGCACCCCCAAGTCCCTCTCCTCAGGGCTGCTCTCCAGCCACTCCCTGCCCAGCCTGCATTTGTGCTTGGCATTGCTTCACCAAATATAAACCCTCTCATGCCCCCAGCCCCAAAACACTCCATTTTCACTGACAGTTAGGGGGATACTCTTGAGCTGGTGCATGGCAAACTGATGTCTGTAGGACTTGGGTACATCTGACATTTTCTATTAAGCAGAGCTGGCACTGCTGGGTGGAGAAAATAAGAGAGGAAAAAAAGGGGTTTTAAAGTAAAACACAGCACTGAAGCTTCTTGATGGTGTGGGGCTGTGGCAGGTCCCATGTGCCAGCGGAATATTGGCTCCTGGGCGCATTTTCCCCTTATCCCCTGGATGAAAAGCCGTCAAGACACGTGAATTTAAGCTTCCAAGCATTTCTGCTCACCCAGAAGAGGAGGGAGGGGGGAAAAATAAACCCTTGGCAAGGTAAGAGGAGCCTTGTTCGCTTTCCCTCTGCGCAGCCCAAAGAGGGGTCCCTTTGCCGGGGCCTCCCTCTGATGGAAAGAGGCAGAACTAGAGAATCTGGCTGGGAAGAGTTGTAACTGCTGCACATTTTGGAGTCAAAACTCCAAATCTATCAATAATCTTAACGAGACCATAAAATCACCTGGTTGGAAAAGACCCTGAGATCATCAAGTCCAACCATAACCTAACACAAGGAAGAAATTCTTTACGGTGAGGGGGTGGTGAGACAGTGGAACAGGTTGCCCAGGGAGGCTGTGGATGCCCCCTCCTTTAGAGGTCATAGAGTAATAGAATCAACCAGGTTGGAAGAGACCTCCAAGATCATCCAGTCCAACCTATCATCACAGAAGCAGCCAGGTTGGAAGAGACCCCCCCCAAGATCATCCACTCCAACCTATCATCATAGAATCAACCAAGTTGGAAGAGACCTCCAGGGTCACTGAATCCAATCTATCAGCATAGATTCAACCAGGTTGGAAGAGACCTCCAGGGTCACTGAATCCAATCTATCATCATAGATTCAACCAGGTTGGAAGAGACCTCCAGGGTCACTGAATCCAATCTATCAGCATAGATTCAACCAGGTTGGAAGAGAGCCCCCAAGATCATCCAGCCCAACCTATCATCATAGAATCAAGCAGGTTGGAAGTAACCTCCAAGCTCATCCAGTCCAACCTAGCACTCAGCCCTGGCCAATCAACCAGACCATGGCACTAAGTGCCTCAGCCAGGCTTGGCTTCAACAGCTCCAGGCACAGTGACTCCACCACCTCCCTGGGCAGCCCATTCCAATGCCAATCACTCTCTCTGCCAACAACCTCCTCTAACAGCCAGCCAGCCTAGACCTCCAGTGGCACAACTTGACACAGGTGTTCAAGGCCAGGCTGGATGAGACCTTGAGCAACCTGGTGCAGTGGAAGGTGTCTCTGCCCATGGCAGTGGGGTGGGAACCAGGTGATCTTTGCAGTGCCTTCCAACCCAAACCATTCTGTGAGTCTATGGACCTCCCTGTACATGGGCCATGAAATAAAGGGGTCTCACCAGTTGGCTTATTCAGAGGGAGCTCCCCAAGGGGATTGTGGAGATGGGATGTGGTCCTTGACCACTTTGTCACACACACAGCCCCAGCCACTAGGCAGTGAATTAGTGCATTTGTTTCTCATATAGATTTATATTACTGTTCTGAAAGGAGCTAGTTTGGCTTACTCTGGAGGGAAGCAACTGCTCTAAGGGTCCCTGTGGATGAACATGATACAGTTCTCTGCCAAAATACTGCTCATGAGAGGGAAGCTCCATCCCAAAGCAAAGGCTGATCATGGAATCACAGAATGGTCTGGGTTGGAAGACACCTTTAAAGGTTGTATAAATCACAGAATCACAGAATGTTAGGGGTTGGGAGGGACCTTGAAAGATTATCTAGTCCAGCCCCTTGAAAGATCATCTAGTCCAGCCCCAAAGATGACAAAGTCAGCTTGTCCAACCTCCCTTGAAGCACGCAGGGACATCCTACCTGAGGGGTGGTTGTGGCCAGGGGGAGGTTGCTCTCTTCTCTCAGGTGGCCAGCACCAGAACAAGAGGACACAGCCTCAGGCTGCGCCAGGGGAGATTTAGGCTGGAGGTGAGGAGAAAGTTCTTCACTGAGAGAGTCATTGGACACTGGAATGGGCTGCCCGGGGAGGTGGTGGAGTCGCCGTCCCTGGGGCTGTTCAAGGCAGGATTGGACGTGGCACTTGGTGCCATGGTCTAGCCTTGAGCTCTGTGGTAAAGGGTTGGACTTGATGATCTGTGAGGTCTCTTCCAACCCTGATGATACTGTGATACTGTGGTACTGTAAAGATCCTCAACTGGATCAGGTTGCTCAGAGCTTCATCAAGCCTGATCTTTAATGTCTCCAAAGATAGGGCTTCTGCCAGCTTCCTGAGCAACCTTTTACACTGTTTAAAAGAGAGGTGTCAGGGCCACGAGGATGCTGAGAGGGCTGCAGCAGCTCTGCTGTGAGGACAGACTGAAAGAGTTGGGGCTGTTGAGTCTGGAGAAGAGGAGGCTCCCAGGTGACCTTCTTGTGGCCTTCCAGCATCTGAAGGGGGCCTAGAAATAAGCTGGGGAGGGACTTTCTAGGCTGTGAGGGAGTGCCAGGACTGAGGGGAATGGAGCAAAGCTGGAGGTGGGTAGGTTCATCCTGGCTATGAGGAGGAAGTTGTTGAGCATGAGAGTGGTGAGAGGCTGGAATGGGTTGCCCAGGGAGGTGGTTGAGGCCCCATGGCTGGAGGTGTTTAAGGCCAGGCTGGCTGAGGCTGTGTGCATCCTGCTGTAGGGTAGGGTGTCCCTGGGCATGGCAGGGGGGTTGGAAGTGGCTGATCCTTGTGCTGCCTTCCAACCCTGACTGATTCTATGATTCTAACTTTTATCCTTGTTTGGATGGCATCCTTTATAAATGCAAACAATCACAGGTTAATTACATCTCATGTCTTACCTCTCCTACCAGGACAGGCTGAAGGAGCTGGGGTTGTGCAGCCTGGAGAAGCCAAAGCTCCACAGAGACCTACCAGTGGCCTCCCAGTACTTGAAGGGGACCTGCAAGAAGGCTGGGGGGGGGGACTGTTTACAAAGGCCTGCAGTGATAGGACGAAGAACAATGGTTTGAAACCAGAGGAGATTTAGATCAGATGTTAGGAACAAGCTCTGCACCACGAGGGTGGAGGAACACTGCAACAGGTCGCCCAGGGAGGTGGTGGCTGAGCAAAGAACCCCCATGCAGCACATCTACTGCAGAGAAAAACCTGAGAAAGGGGACAAGCAGCATCTACCAGACCCTCAGAGATGGGCAGCCAAATAGAAGCATTTAAACACCACCCCCTCCCCAAGCTCATCCACTGAAAAACCAAATCTCATTAGCCAGTAGCAGAGCACAGCTACAAAAATGGCCATTGCCACGTTACCCTCACACTGCAGCCAAAAAAAGAGGGGAGGGGGGGGGAGAAAAGCCATAAAATCACTCACTTACTTTTACAACCATGGAGCTCGACTCCCAAACTGCCAAAAAAAAAAAAACCAACCCAAACCCCAAAGTTCTTTGATGAGAAGCCAGAGTATTTTGGCACGCAGGAGCAAGTGTCTCCTTCGCTCTGTGCTCAAGGCTTCCTGAGCAGCGCAGACAGAAACAGGAGCAGAGCTGCAAGCAAAAGGTGCTCCCAAGCTTGGATGGGGGAAGGGGAAGGCAAACATCACCTGGGAACAATTTGCCACTGATGCCCTTAGAGCTACAGGTCCCAGTGAGAAGGGAATAACTTGGGGGGGGGGGGGTGTGAGGGTGGAGGACCCTGATTTCCCTGAGAAAATGATGTGGCCCAGCCTGGTGCAGCCTTTAAATTCACTCCTACAGGAATACAGCTATAAAATAGAGATGTGTTTGCCTTGGCACAGATAAGAGACCTGTAAGGACTGCGTGTTGAGGCAGCTGGGGGCACCTTTTCACAGAAGCAGACAATCCCAGCATGGATCACAGGATGTCAGGGGTTGGAAGGGACCCAAAGAGATCCCTGAGTCCAACCCCCCTGCCAGAGCAGAACCATACAGGATCACAGAATGTCAGGGGTTGGAAGGGACCCAAAGAGATCACTGAGTCCAACCCCCCTGCCAGAGCAGAACCATACAGGATCACAGAATGTCAGGGGTTGGAAGGGACCCAAAGAGATCACTGAGTCCAACCCCCCTGCCAGAGCAGGACCATACAGGATCACAGGATGTCAGGGGTTGGAAGGGACCCAAAGAGATCACTGAGTCCAACCCCCCTGCCAGAGCAGAACCATACAGGATCACAGAATGTCAGGGGTTGGAAGGGACCCAAAGAGATCACTGAGTCCAACCCCCCTGCCAGAGCAGGACCATACAGGATCACAGGATGTCAGGGGTTGGAAGGGACACAAAGAGATCACTGAGTCCAACCCCCCTGCCAGAGCAGGACCATACAGGATCACAGGATGTCAGGGGTTGGAAGGGACCCAAAGAGATCACTGAGTCCAACCCCACTGCCAGAGCAGAACCATACAGGATCACAGGATCACAAGACATTAGGGGTTGGAAGGGACCTAAGGAGATCATCAAGTCCAACCTCTCAACCAGAGCAGGACCATGGAGGATCACAGGATATTAGGGATTGGAAGAGACCCAAGGAGATCACTGGGTCCAACCCCCCTACCAGAGCAGGAACATAATCTAGCTCAGGTCACAGGGGAACACATCCAGACAGGCCTTGAAAGTCTCCAGACTCCACAGCCTCTCTGGGCAGCCTGTGCCAGTGCTCTGTGACCCTTGCACTAAAGAAGTTCCCCCTTGTGTTGAGGTGGAACCTCCTGTGCTGCAGAGGATCAGAAGGGACCTCTGTAGATCATCTAGACCAACTCCCCTGCTAAAGCAGGGGCACCCACAGCAGGGTGTGACCAGGGTCACAAAGTCCAAATGGACTGGGGCTCTCTCCAGGCAAGTAGACTCCACAGTCTCTTAGGGTAACATGCTCCAGGGCTCCAGCACCCCCAACAGCAAAGAATTTTTTTACTTCTGTTCAGGTGGAACCTCCTGGGCTCCACTTTGTGCCCATTGCTCATTGCCCTGTCTCTGGGCACTACTGAAAAGAGCCTAACCCCTTCCTATTGCCCTCACCCTTCAGCTCTTAGAATCATAGAATCAGCCAGGTTGGAAGAGACCTCCAAGCTCATCCAGTCCAACCTAGCACCCAGCCCTGGCCAATCAACCAGACCATGGCACTAAGTGCCTCAGCCAGGCTTTGCTTCAACACCTCTAGGCACAGCAACTCCACCACCTCCCTGGGCAGCCCATTCCAATGCCAATCACTCTCTCTGACAACAACTTCCTCCTAACATCCAGCCTAGACCTCCCCAGCCACAACTTGAGACTCTGTCCCCTTCTTCTGTTGCTGCTTGCCTGGCAGAAGAGACCAACCCCACCTGGCTACAGCCTCCCTGCAGGTACTTGTAGACAGCAATGAGGTCAGCCCTGAGCCTCCTCTTCTCCAGGCTGCACACCCCCAGCTCCCTCAGCCTCTCCTCACAGGGCTGTGCTCCAGGCCCCTCACCAGCTTCCTTGCCCTTCTCTGGACACCTTCCAGCACCTCAACATCTCTCTTGAATTGAGGGGCCCAGAACTGGACACAGCACTCAAGCTGTGGCCTGAGCAGTGCTGAGCACAGGGGCAGAAGAACCTCCCTTGTCCTGCTGCCCACACTCTTCCTGAGCCAGCCCAGGATGCCATTGGCTCTCCTGCCCACCTGGGCACACTGCTGCCTCATCTTCAGCTGCTATCTACCAGCACTCCCAGGTCCCTCTCTGCCTGGCTGCTCTCAGCCACTCTGTTCCCAGCCTGTAGTGCTGCTTGGGGTTGTTGTAGAACCCTGCACTTGGCCTTGTTCAATCTCATCCCATTGGCCTCTGCCCACCCATCCAGCCTGGCAAGGTCCCTCTGCAGGGCTCTCCTACCCTCCAACAGATCCACATCTGCTCCTAGCTTGGTGTCATCTGCAAACTTTGTGAAGCTGGACTCAATCCCCTGGTCCAGATCATCAATAAAGATATTGGACAGGCCTGGGTGCTAGGTTGGACTGGATGATCTTGGAGGTCTCTTACACCCTAGTTGATTCTATGATTATGATTATGATTCTATTCCTGTGCTCAAAGCCCTGAATGAGAGCAAGAGGAGAGAAACTGAATTCTAAGACTGCCAACTAAGGGGTCAGAAACCTGTAGAAAATGAGTTTTCAGGAAAATCACTGAAATCCATCAAGGCAGGTTCCTTCCATGGATTTTCCTCAGCCAACCAAAGCTGGGCTAAATAGAAGCAATCAAGAGGTGAAAATAATGAAGTCTTGTTTCACTCCCTGAACCTCACACTAAGCAATTTCCAGGGAAAAGGGTCAACTAGCAAACCCAGGCAATGGAAAACAGTATGTGTATATATATATATATATATATATGTATAAAAACACCTTTGAGTTTCTTTTTCCATCAGCATTTGTGTCCATAGACCCCCTTGTTGATCCCTCCCCTGCTGCTCCTGGCAGAGAACATAGCCCAGTGAGGCTGGAGGGTAGCTCATTAACCCTAGCTTAACTAATAGCTACTTCTAAAATATACCTTCATATGTATACTTTATACAGACTGTGTATTCTGTAACTATACTGCATCCAGTTCTGCAGCCCCCATTACAAGAGGGATGTGGAGATGCTGGAGTGTGTCCAGAGCAGGGCCAGGAGGATGCTGAGAGGGCTGGAGCAGCTCTGCTGTGAGGACAGACTGAAAGAGTTGGGGCTGTTGAGTCTGGAGAAGAGGAGGCTCCCAGGTGACCTTCTTGTGGCCTTCCAGGATCTGAAGGGGGCCTCCAAAAAAGCTGGGGAGGGACTTCTGAGGCTGTGAGGGAGTGCCAGGACTAGGGGGAATGGAGCAAAGCTGGAGGTGGGGAGATTCAGCCTGGCTGTGAGGAGGAAGTTGTTGAGCATGGGAGTGGTGAGAGGCTGGAATGGGTTGCCCAGGGAGGTGGTTGAGGCCCCATGGCTGGAGGTGTTTAAGGCCAGGCTGGCTGAGGCTGTGGGCAGCCTGCTCTAGGGTAGGGTGTCCCTGGGCATGGCAGGGGGTTGGAACTGGCTGATCCTTGTGTTCCCTTCCAACCCTGTCTGATTCTTTGATTCTAACTTTTATCCTTGTATGGATGGCATCATTTACTACTGCAAACAGTCACAGGTTAATTACATCTCATGTCAACCCTGGTTCTGTGATTCTGTGTTTCTAACATGCATGTATATATCTATATATTCTATATGATATACTCTATGTAATGTACTTGTCATGCCCAATGAACTTGGTGGCTTTCTGCAATGCTGTTATAGCATCAGTGGACAAGGGAAGAGCAACTGATGTCCTCTACCTGGATTGAGCAAAGGTTTGACACTGTCCTGCATGACATCCTGGTCCCCACATTGCAAAAGTATGGCCTTGAGGGGTGGACCACTCACTGGAAAAGGAACAACCCCCAGGGAGTTGTGATTGACAGGTCAATGTCCAAGTGGAGACCAGTGGCAAGTGGCACCCCTCAGGAGCTGGTACTGGGACCAGTGCTGTTTGACATCTTTGTGGACAGTGGGATGGAGGCACCCTCAGCAAGTTTGGTGATGACACCAAGCTGTGTGGTTTGCTTGACACACTGGAGGGAAGGAATCCATCCAGAGGGACTTGGACAGGCTGCAGAGGTGGTCTCAAGCCAACCTCATGACTTTGCCTTTGGGGGCAAGGTCCTGCACCTGGATCTGAGAAATCCCAAGCACAAATACAGGCTGTGAGAGGAGTGGTTCAAGAGCAGTTTGGAAGAGAACAATTGGGGGTGTTCAGTTGATGATGAACTGACCATGAGCCAGCAATGGTCCCTGGCAGCCCAAAAGGCAGCTGTGTGCTAGGCTGCATCCAAAACAATGAGAGCAGCAAGACAGGGAGGGGATTCTGCCCCTCTGCTCTGCTGACATCCCACCTGGAGCACTGAATCCATTTCTGGTGCCCCCAGCATAAGAGGGACATGGAACTGCTGGAGTAGATCCAGAGGAGGACCACGAAGATGAAGAAAGGGCTGGAACACCTCAGCTATGGGGACAGGCTGAGAAAGTTGGGACTGTTCAGCGTGGAGAAGAGAAGGTTCCAGGGAGACCTTAGAGCAGCCTTCCAGTACCTGAAGGGGCCTACAAGAAAGCTGTGGAGGGACTTTTTACAAGGAGTTGTAGTGACAGAATGAGAGGGAATGGATTGAAGCTTGAGGAGGGCAGACTTAGACTGGACATGAGGAAGAAATTCTTTCCAGTGAGGGTGGGGAGACATTGGAACAGGTTGCCCAGGGAGGTTGTGGATGCTCCCTCCTTGAAGGTGTTCAGTGCCAGACTGGATGAGGCCTTGAGCAGCTTGGTCTAGCCCATTCCAATGCCAATCACTCTCTCTGACAACAACTTCCTCCTAACATCCAGCCTAGACCTCCCCTGACACAACTTGAGACTCTGTCCCCTTCTTCTCTTGCTGCTTGCCTGGCAGAAGAGACCAACCCCACCTGGCTACAGCCTCCCTTCAGGGAGTTGTAGACAGCAATGAGGTCAGCCCTGACAGGTTTCATTTCTTGTGTGTCGGAGAGAATGAAGTTTCTGCCTTCCTGTGCCCCATGTCCCAGCTTCTTCCCTCACATTGGGACCCACCCTGGGCTCTCTCCTGCCTTGCACTGAGAACTCCATCTGGAGGAAATGCCTCCCACAGCCACTCAGAGACAGAATCATAGAATCAACCAGGTTGGAAGAGACCTCCAAGCTCAGCCAGGCCAACCTAGCACCCAGCCCTGCCCAATCAACCAGACCATGGCACTAAGTGCCTCAGCCAGGCTTTGCTTCAACACCTCCAGGCACAGCAACTCCACCACCTCCCTGGGCAGCCCATTCCAATGCCAATCACTCTCTCTGACAACAACTTCCTCCTAACAGCCAGCCTAGACCTCCCCTGGCACAACTTGACACTGTGTCCCCTTGTTCTCTTGCTGCTTGCCTGGCAGAAGAGACCAACCCCACCTGGCTACAGCCTCCCTGCAGGTACTTGTAGACAGCAATGAGGTCAGCCCTGACAGGTTTCATTTCTCGTACATGAGAGGGACTGAAGTTTCTGCCTTCCTGTGCCCCATGTCCCAGCTTTTCCCCTCACATTGGGACCCACCCTGGGCTCTCTCCTGCCTTGCACTGAGCACTCCATCTGGAGGAAACGCCTCCCACAGCCACTCAGAGACAGGTTTCATTTCTTGTGTGTGAGAGGGAGTGAAGTTTCTGCCTTCCCAGCCTGGAGAAACAAAGACATAAATACAGCTTGGTTGATTTTTTTCATGTTCAAACACATTCCCATCTCCAAGGCTTCCTTTTTTATATCTCCAGGCAATTGCTTTTGCCCTGTGCTGCAAATCACTTGTTAGGATGGTGGGAAAGTGGAAAGAAGTCTTTGAGCCCCTCGGTCCAAGGGATGCAAAGCTCCAGCCTTCATTACAAGGATTAAAGGAGCTGGGATTGCCTAAGCAATTAAAATCCCTGCCTAATTAAATCGGCTCTATTAGGGAGGGCTTCCAAGGGCTGCTGCTGGAGGCAGGAGAAGGGGATGGGACAGAAAGCAAAGGAACCTGAAGGCTGCAACAAGAGAGTGGTCAAGACCTGGAAGAAGTTGCCTGGGGCAGTGCTGGAGCCTTCATAGGATCAATTGTCAGGGTTGGAAAGGACTTCAAGTATCAGTCAGTTCCAGCCCCTGCTATGGGCAGGGGCACCTCACACTAGATCAGGTTGCTCAGAGCCCCATCCAGCCTGGCCTTAAATACATCTAGGGATGAGGCTTCCACCACCTCCCTGGGCAACCTGTTCCAGGGTCTCACCACCCTTATGGTGAAGAACTTCTTCCTAACAGCCATTCTGGATCTACCCACTTCTGGTTTTGCTCCATTTATCATAGCAGGGAGTTAGAAGCTGTATAGACCTGGCAGTGCTGGGCTAACCTGATGGCCTGAAAGGTCTTTTTTTCCAACCACAAGAAGACTCTTTGATGTCTTTAGTAGGGCAGAAGAAATGGAGAGGCACTGATGGGAAGAAGCAGGTGCTCCTTTCAAAAAGGAGAGTTAAAACCACCATCCACAGGCTCTGGCAGTGTGTTGGTTGGGCTTACTGCCAAAGTCTGAGCTGTTGACAATAACATGGCAGGCAGCCAAAGCACAGCTCCTGCTCTTCGAGTCTCTGCTGTTCCTTCACCTAGTTCAAATCCAGCAGCCTCTAAAGCCAGATTCAGCCTCTCAGGCATCAAGTCAGACCCTCAATGATTCAGACTTGCTAGAAGGTACTTCCAAAGCCTTTTTGGCCCCAGCGAAGGCACAGGCTAGGATGAAGCATTTGGTAAAGAGTGATTCAAAAGAGGATTTAGGGGAGGGAGCCTCTGGTACACAAGAGAAAGAGGAGGAGAAATACAGCCTGAAAGACTTTGCCAACATACTCAGTTCTCAATACTCTGATGAGAAAAGCTTTGTGAGATTGGCTGCCAAGAAGGAGGATGGCTCCAAGGAGTTTAAGAGTGCACTTAGGAAAGTTCTGTTTCTAGGCCAGGGACAAGCAGGACAACCAGAGGAAGAGGAGGAGGATGATAATCAGGATTCCAGTGATCCCCTCAAAGAGGTCAGGGAAGTTAGAAAGGAATACTCAAGGGAATCAGGAGAGCAAATCCTATACTGGCTGGTAAGATGCTGTACTATTGGTGCAAATGCCCCACAGACAGCAGACAAGTCTGCAAGGCAGTTAGGGTCACTCACCAAGGAGAGTGGAGTGGACAAATACCTAGCAAGTCCTCTTGGCAAGGTTAGCTTGTGGACAGTCTTCCTGTTGGCTGTGGCTATGAGATATCCTTCCCGAGATGTCTCTTTAAGAGAGATGTTGAGATGCTGGAAGGTGTCCAGAGAAGGGCAAGGAAGCTGGTGAGGGGCCTGGAGCACAGCCCTGTGAGGAGAGGCTGAGGGAGCTGGGAGTGTGCAGCCTGCAGAAGAGGAGGCTCAGGGCTGACCTCATTGCTGTCTACAACTACCTGAAGGGAGGCTGTAGCCAGGTGGGGTTGGTCTCTTCTGCCAGGCAAGCAGCAACAGAATAAGGGGACACAGTCTCAAGTTGTGGCAGGGGAGGTCTAGGCTGGATGTGAGGAGGAAGTTGTTGTCAGAGAGAGTGATTGGCATTGGAATGGGCTGCCCAGGGAGGTGGTGGAGTCACTGTGCCTGGAGGTGTTGAAGCAAAGCCTGGCTGAGGCACTTAGTGCCATGGTCTGGTTGACTGGACAGGGCTGGGTGCTAGGTTGGGCTGGCTGAGCTTGGAGGTCTCTTCCAACCTGGTTGATTCTATGATTCTATTCTATGAAACACAGCAAGCCTCCCATAAACAGGAGATGATCTGCCATGGGCAGCTAAGAAGTGGAACACAACTGAGCAGAGAATTAAGCTTCTGAAGGAGTTTGCTGTGAAGGAAGTGCTTTATGGAGATCATGGCACACATGAGGCTGATGACATCCCTCTTGGAACAGGTCTCACAAAGAAGCTTATTAAGCTTGCTCCTTCATCCTATGCTACCATCTTGGCCAGCAGGTCTCTATCAAGGAGTGATAACAGAAGGGCTCTCAGTGCTGGTGAATTCACTGACCAGCTGAAGCAGGCAGAGCTTGTCACATTCTGCCCTGGTCTCTGCTGTAAAAACGGTGATTTGCAGATTGCCAAGTCAACCATCCCACTGCAGCAGCAGCAGCAGCAGCAGACTGTCCCAACACTGAAACACTCAAGGCAGGGACAAAACATTCGGGCAGGCATTTCTGCAGTCAAAACACCACACCAAAGCCCATGGGCAAGTGAAAAGGAAAATGAGTGAGGGACACCCCTTGGGAACCTGCCGTCTGCTGCAGGAGCTGCCCCAACGTGGAAGGAAAAGCAAGCTTGGCCATTTCAAAAGGGGGAAGGAAAAGGAAAAAAAAGGGGGGAAAACAGAGCTTTTTGAGCTTTTCTTGCCTTTTTTTTTTTTCTCTCCTTTCCACCCTCCAGAGCTGAATTCCTGCCCGCCTGTGCCTCTGCCTGCTGGCAGCGGATGAAAGCAGCTGCTGGGACAGACAGAATGTGCGCTCTCGCTTTTGTGTTCCCATCCCAGCTGATCCAGCTGGCTTACCAGCCAGCCCAGGCTTGGCTCTCCAATCCACACCAGCCAGGCCCCCTCACCCCCTGTCCATCCCCCCTGCACACCACGAGGGAAGGAGGGCACTGGAGCCCTCGTTTGCATCTTGCTTGCATTATGACTTTTGACATTTCCTCCTTTCCCTTAAAAATAAAAACAAACAACATTAAACAAATCACAGAGTCCCAGCACGGTGGGGGTTGGAAGGGGACCCCTGGAGATCATAGAATCAGCTAGGGTTGGAAGGCACCACAAGGATCAGCCACTTCCCACCCCCCTGCCATGGGCAGCCTGGCCACAGCCTCATCCAGCCTGGCCTCAAACACCTCCAGCCATGGGGCCTCAACCACCTCCCTGGGCAACCCATTCCAGCCTCTCACTGCTCTCATGCTCAACAACTTCCTCCTCACAGCCAAACTGAACCTACCCACCTCCAGCTTTGCTCCATTCCCCCTAGTCCTGGCACCCCTGGAGAACCTAAAAAGTCCCTCCCCAGCTTTTCTGGAGGCCTCCTTCAGATCCTGGAAGGCCACAAGAAGGTCACCTGGGAGCCTCCTCTTCTGCAGACTCAACAGCCCCAACTCCTTCAGTCTGTCCTCACAGCAGAGCTACTGCAGCCCTCTCAGCATCCTCCTGGCCCTTCTCTGGACACACTCCAGCATCTCCACATCCCTCTTGCAATGGGGGCTCCAGAACTGGATGCAGTACTTCAGGTGGGATCTCAGCAGAGTGGAGCAGAGGGGGAGAATCACCTCCCTGGCCCTGCTGGCCACTCTTCTCCTGCTGCAGCCCAGGCTCTGCTTGGCTTTCTGGGCTGCAAGTGCACACTGCTGGCTCAAAAGAGATCATCCACTCTAACCACCCCCTCCCCCTTTCTAAAGCAGAGGCACCCACAGCACTGTCCAAATGGGGTTGGAATCTCATCCAGAGAAGGATTTGTGTAGCCTGGGCATTGCCTGAATGGGCTTTTAATTAAGGTGTGTTTGGTGCTTGGAGAGATGGAGGGGTGAAGGCAAGGAAGGAAAAGGAACTCTGGTACTTCCTTAGGGTGATTCCCACTCCTCCTACCCTTAACCAGGAGGCAAAAGAGGAGACAGTAAGAAAGCAATAAATAAGAGAAGAATTACAGGAGTCTGTAATGATGAAGCAGAGGCTGCCCAGGGAGGTGGTGGAGTGCCCAGCCCTGGAGGTGCTCCCAAAACGTGTGGCCCTGGCACCTGAGGGCAGAGTTTAATGGCTGTGGTGGGGTTAGGTTGATGGCTGGAGTCAGTGGCCTTGGAGGTCTGCTCCAGCTGAAACAGTGCTAGGATTCTCTGACTGGGTGCAGGAGCTGCCTGTAGGCTGTGCTCCTGGAGCAGAAGCCACAGGCCTCTCCTCTGCTTTCTTGCTCTCTCCAGGGCAAGTCGGGCAGGGATGGGAAGGAGAGGCAGACGCTGCACCTGAGGAGCCTGCAGTACCTGGAGCGCTACATCTACCTGATCCTCTTCAATGCCTACCTGCACCTGGAGAAGAAGGACTCCTGGCAGCGGCCCTTCAGCCTCTGGATGCGTGAGGTGAGGCTCTCCCTGCAGCTCCTGCCTCCCCCTCGTGTTTGCAGGGTGCAGGAGAGCACACACCTGCAGGACGGCAGGGCTGGAAAGGAACCTCTGCAGATCATCCAGTCCAGCCCTGCCAGCTAAAGCAGGGGCACCCACAGCACAGTGGCCAGGTGGAGCTGCAGTCTCTGCAGAGAAGGACACTCCACCACCTCTCTGAGCAGCCTGCTCCAGGCCTCCAGCACCTGCACACCAAAGGGTTCCCTCCTCTTCAGGTGGAACCTCCTGGGTTCCAGTTTCTGCTCACTCTGCCTTGTCCTCTCACTGGGCACCGCTGAAAAGGGTCTGGCCCCATCCTCTTGCCCCCCGCACTCCAGCTGGTGATCAGCACTGATCAGATCCCCCTGGAGCTGCCCTTCCTCAGGCTAAACAGCCCCAGGATGCTCAGCATTTCCTCCTCACAGAGGCGCTCCAGGCCCCTCAGCATCTTTGTAGCCTCCACTGGGCTCTCTCCAGTAGTTCCCTGAGGAGCCCAGAACTGGACCCAGCGCTCCAGGACTGGCCTCTCTAGGGCACAGTAGAGGGACAGGAGAACCTCCCTCGACCTGCTGGCCACACTCTCAAATGCACTCCAGGATCTCATTGGCCTTGTTGGCCATGAGGACACATTGCTGGCTCATGGGGAATTTGTCCACCAGCACTCCAAGGTCCTTTTCTGTGAAGCTGCTCCCACATGTGGCTCTCACAGGAAGCCAGGTGGCTTTCCACTGGAGATGAGTGCTCCCCCCTACCCCAAACCTGCTCTTTTTTCCTCTCTGAAGTTCCCCAGGGTTTTACTTGGGTCTGCTGGCTGTGTCTGCAGCGTCAGGGCTTAGGAGGCCACCATCCAACCTCAGTAGGCCCCTCTGCCTGGACTGGTGAGCTTGGCTAGCTGTTTAGCCTGGAGAAGAGGAGGCTCAGGGGTGATCTCTTTGCTGTCTGCAATGAACTTGCTGTTCACCTACAATTGCAGGCCCTTCTCTGCAGCGCTGCTTTCCAGCAGGTGACCCTCTCCTCTGTACTGGTGCAGGGGGCTGCTCCTCCCGAGGAACAGGACTAGAGCATGACTGCTCTTGTTGAACTTCACGAGGTTCCCCCCTCCCCAGCTCTTCATCCTGTCCAGGTCTCCCTGAGTGGCAGGGCAGCCTGACAGGTTGTCATCTGCTCCTCCCAGCAAACTGGTTGAGGAGGATACAGAGCTCTGGCTCCAGCTGTGCAGAGAGCAGCAGACACAGAGCCCTGTGTGTGCACAGGGCCTGCTGGGGTAACAGCCATACACTGGATGATTGTTTTTGGGGGTGTTTCTGCTCTAGGTTTAGGGAGAGAGTGAGGAAGGTCTCAAGAAATCCATCCCAATAATTCCATGCACCTGCCAAACCCAGGCATTGGCATCCCAGCATTCCAGAGCAGCTTCCCCCATCCCAAGTCCCCCCCTTCACGACTCTGCACCTGTCTCAAAGGATCCACTTTGTAACTTACAAGACTTTTATTGCATCCCAAAGATTCCCAGACATTCCCAGGCTCCGAGGCAGTTCCAGGGCTTGCCCCTCCCTCCCCACACCCTCCCCTCCCACCAAACATTTTTGGGCAAACAGTCTTTGTCCTCTCTCCCCTCCCCACCCCCACCCCAGCAGGAGAAGGCAGCAGGGAGGCTCTCAGCACCCCCACCCTACCCAAAGTCCCCGCGGAATGGGCGGGAGGTGCCAGCCTGCGCTTGCCAGCGGCCCCGCAGCGTGCTCAACTCCTTGCCCTCCAGGCTCTCCAGTTCTGGGAAGCCCAACTGGTTGAGGACTTCATAGATGCCAGCCACTGCAGCCACCTGAAAAGAGAGGGACATGATTTAATTCCCCCCCCCACCAGGCTCCATCATTCTCCTGGGTAAAGATCTTGGAGTCGTGTTGGTGGGAAGAGACCTTTCGGATCATCTAGTCCAGCTGTTAGGTCAGCACTGTCAGGTCACCACCAGACACAACGTGAAGGACTCAGGTTGGGAGAGACCTCAGACATTAACCCACCCCAACTCCCCTGCCATGGGCAGGGACACCTCTCAGCTAGACTTGGTTGCCCAAGACCTCATCCGATCTGGCCTTGAAGATCTCCAGGGAAGAGGCATCCACAAGCACTCTGGGCAACCTATTCCAGAGTGTCCCCACTAAAGAACTTCTCCATGAGCTTCAGTCTGAACCTACTCTCCCTCAGCACATCTACACAGCTTCTAAATCCAGGGCTGGGGACTTCACCACTGTCCTGGGCAGCCTGGTCCAGTACTTGGCCACTCTTTCAGTAAAGAAATTTTTCCTGCCATTCAACCTAAACCTCTCCTGATGCAACTTAAAGCCATTTCCTCTTGCCCTATCACTTGCTCACTGGGAGAAGAGACCAACCCCCACCTGGCTGCAGCCTTCTTTCAGGTAGCTGTGGAGAGTCAGCCTCCTTTTCTCCAGGCTAAACAGTCCCAGCTCCCTTAGCTGCTCCTCACCAGCCCTGTTCTCCAGGCTCTTCACATGCTCCAGCACCTCAATGTCCTTGGAGTGAGGAGCCCAAAACTAAACCCAGTATTTGAGGTGTAGCCCTACCAGTGCAGAGTACAGGGGGCAATCACTGCCCTATTCCTTCTGGCCACACTATTGCTGATCCAGCCCAGGATGCTGTTGGCCTTCTTGGCCACCTGGGCACACTCTGGCTAATCTTCATCTGCTGGCGACCAACACCCCCACATCCATTTCTGCCAGACATTTTCCAGCCACTCTGCCCCAAGCCTGGAGTGCTCATGGGGTTGTTGTGACCCAAGTCTGCACTCACTTGGCCTTGTTGAAGCTCATCCAGTTCCCTGCGTAAAGCCTCCCTACATTCAAGCAGAGAGATGCTTCCACCCAACTTGGTGCCACCTGCAAGTTTACCTCGTGGGTTCCTCAATCTCCTCATCCAGATCATTGATAAAGACATTAAAGAGAACATGACACAGTGGGAATCATAGAATCAGTCAGGGTTGGAAGGGACCACAAGGATCAGCCAGTTCCAACCCCCCTGCCATGGGCAGGGACACCCTACCCTAGAGCAGGCTGCCCACAGCCTCATCCAGCCTGGCCTTAAACACCTCCAGCCATGGGGCCTCAACCACCTCCCTGGGAAACTCGTGCCAGCCTCTCACCACTCTCATGCTCAACAACTTCCTCCTCACCTCCAGGCTGAATCTCCCCACCTCCAGCTTTGCTCCATTCCCCCCAGTCCTGCCACTCCCTCACAGCCTCAAAAGTCCCTCCCCAGATTTTTTGGAGGCCCCTTCAGATCCTGGAAGGCCACAAGAAGGTCACCTGGGAGCATCCTCTTCTGCAGACTGCACAGCCCCAACTCTTTCAGTCTGTCCTCACAGCAGAGCTGCTCCAGCCCTCTCAGCATCCTCCTGGCCCTTCTCTGGACACACTCCAGCATCTCCACATCCCTCTTGCAATGGGGGCTCCAGAACTGGATGCAGGACTCCAGGTGGGGTCTCAGCAGAGCAGAGTAGAGAGGGAGAATCACCTCCCTGGCCCTGCTGGCCACACTTCTGCTGCTGCAGCCCAGGCTCTGCTTGGCTTTCTGGGCTGCAAGTGCACACTGCTGGCTCATGTTGAGCTTCTGGTCCAGCAGCACCCCCAAGTCCCTCTCCTCAGGGCTGCTCTCCAGCCACTCACTGCCCAGCCTGCATTTGTGCTTGGCATTGCCTCCACCCAGCTGCAGGTCCTCAGCTTCTCCCTACACCCAGGTACCCACTGGCAGCACCCCCAGCTCCCCTCCAGCCAGGGTTTATTCATGTTCTAAGCTGCTTCCTCACTCCTGGGGTCAGCCGGCGCGGGGTTTGTTGGCTTTGGCACCCTCCTGCCAAAAAGCTACAATGCTGCCTTGTCTGAGCTGCAAGCGCCAGGATTATGCGGCGGGAAGGGGCGCTCCGGGGGTCAAAGGCTCCTTGTATCCAGGGGCTGGGCACGCTTCCCCCAGCTCCAGCTAACGGGGAGGAGGGCCCAGGGGCTGGATGGAAACCCGAGCTGCAAAGATGCAGGAGGGAGGGAGCTCCATCTAAAGATGCTCTGTCGAATGGAACTGCATTGAGGGGCTGGCACCTAAAGGGGGCTCCACCTGCAGGGGCTCACGTCTAAGGGGGCTCCATCTGCGGGGGCTCACATCTAAGGGGGCTCCATCTGTGGGAGCTCCATCTGCAGGGACTCACATCTAAGGGGGCTCCATCTGCAGGGACTCACATCTAAGGGGGCTCCATCTGCGGGGGCTCACGTCTAAGGGGGCTCCATCTGCAGGGGCTCACATCTAATGGGGCTCCGTCTGCAGGGGCTGGCATCTAAGGGGGATCCATCTGCCTGAGCTCACATCTAAGGGGGCTCCATCTGCAGGGGCTCACATCTAAGGGGGCTCCATCTGCAGGGGCTCACATCTAATGGGGCTCCATCTGCAGTGGCTCACATCTAAGGGGGCTCCATCTGCAGGGGCTCACATCTAAGGGGGCTCCATCTGTGGGAGCTCACATCTAAGGGGGCTCCATCTGCGGGGGCTCACATCTGCGGGGGCTCACATCTGTGGGGGCTCCATCTGCAGGGGCTCACATTTAAGGTGGCTCCATTTGTGGGAGCTCGCATCTAAGGGGGCTCCATCTGCAGGAGCTCACATCTAAGGGGGCTCCATCTGCAGGGGCTGGCATCTTAGGGGGATCCATCTGCCTGAGCTCACATCTAAGGAGGCTCCATCTGTGGGAGCTCACATCTAAGTGGGCTCCATCTGCAGGGGCTCGCATCTAAGGAGGCTCCATCTGCAGGGGCTCACATCTAAGGGGGCTCCATCTGTGGGAGCTCACATCTAAGGGGGCTCCATCTGCAGGGGTTCACATCTAAGGGGGCTCCATCTGCAGGGGCTCACATCTAAGGGGGCTCCATCTGCCTGAGCTCACATCTAAGGGGGCTCCATCTGTGGGAGCTCACATCTAAGGGGGCTCCATCTGCAGGGGTTCACATCTAAGGGGGCTCCATCTGCCTGAGCTCACATCTAAGGGGGCTCCATCTGTGGGAGCTCACATCTAAGGGGGCTCCATCTGCAGGGGCTCACATCTAAGGGGGCTCCATCTGCCTGAGCTCACATCTAAGGGGGCTCCATCTGTGGGAGCTCACATCTAAGGGGGCTCCATCTGCAGGGGCTCACATCTAAGGGGGCTCCATCTGCAGGGGCTCACATTTAAGGTGGCTCCATTTGTGGGAGCTTGCATCTAAGGGGGCTCCATCTGCAGGAGCTCACATCTAAGGGGGCTCCATCTGCAGGAGCTCACATTTAAGGTGGCTCCATTTGTGGGAGCTCGCATCTAAGGGGGCTCCATCTGCAGGGGCTCACATCTAATGGGGCTCCATCTGCAGGGGCTGGCATCTAAGGGGGCTCCATCTGCAGGGGCTGGCATCTAAGGGGGATCCATCTGCCTGAGCTCACATCTAAGGGGGCTCCATCTGCAGGAGCTCACATTTAAGGTGGCTCCATTTGTGGGAGCTCGCATCTAAGGGGGCTCCATCTGCAGGGGCTCACATCTAATGGGGCTCCATCTGCAGGGGCTGGCATCTAAGGGGGCTCCATCTGCAGGGGCTGGCATCTAAGGGGGATCCATCTGCCTGAGCTCACATCTAAGGGGGCTCCATCTGCAGGGGCTCACATCTAAGGGGGCTCCATCTGCAGGGGCTCACATCTAAGGGGGCTCCATCTGTGGAGGCTCACATCTAAGGGGGTTCCATCTGCGGGGGCTCACATCTGCGGGGGCTCACATCTGTGGGGGCTCCATCTGCAGGGGCTCACATTTAAGGTGGCTCCATTTGTGGGAGCTCGCATCTAAGGGGGCTCCATCTGCAGGAGCTCACATCTAAGGGGGCTCCATCTGCAGGGGCTGGCATCTTAGGGGGATCCATCTGCCTGAGCTCACATCTAAGGAGGCTCCATCTGTGGGAGCTCACATCTAAGTGGGCTCCATCTGCAGGGGCTCGCATCTAAGGAGGCTCCATCTGCAGGGACTCACATCTAAGGGGGCTCCATCTGCCTGAGCTCACATCTAAGGGGGCTCCATCTGTGGGAGCTCACATCTAAGGGGGCTCCATCTGCAGGGGTTCACATCTAAGGGGGCTCCATCTGCAGGGGCTCGCATCTAAGGGGGCTCCATCTGCCTGAGCTCACATCTAAGGGGGCTCCATCTGTGGGAGCTCACATCTAAGGGGGCTCCATCTGCAGGGGTTCACATCTAAGGGGGCTCCATCTGCAGGGGCTCACATCTAAGGGGGCTCCATCTGCCTGAGCTCACATCTAAGGGGGCTCCATCTGTGGGAGCTCACATCTAAGGGGGCTCCATCTGCAGGGGCTCACATCTAAGGGGGCTCCATCTGCAGGAGCTCACATCTAAGGGGGCTCCATCTGCAGGGGCTGGCATCTTAGGGGGATCCATCTGCCTGAGCTCACATCTAAGGAGGCTCCATCTGTGGGAGCTCACATCTAAGTGGGCTCCATCTGCAGGGGCTCGCATCTAAGGGGGCTCCATCTGCAGGGACTCACATCTAAGGGGGCTCCATCTGCCTGAGCTCACATCTAAGGGGGCTCCATCTGCAGGGACTCACATCTAAGGGGGCTCCATCTGCGGGAGCTCACATCTAAGCGGGCTCCATCTGTGGGAGCTCACATCTAAGGGGGCTCCATCTGTGGGAGCTCACATCTAAGCGGGCTCCATCTGTGGGAGCTCACATCTAAGGGGGCTCCATCTGCAGGAGCTCACATCTAAGGGGGCTCCATCTGCAGGGGCTCACATTTAAGGTGGCTCCATTTGTGGGAGCTCGCATCTAAGGGGGCTCCATCTGCAGGGGCTCACATCTAAGGGGGCTCCATCTGCAGGGGCTCGCATCTAAGGGGGCTCCATCTGCAGGGACTCACATCTAAGGGGGACCCATCTGCCTGAGCTCACATCTAAGAGGGCTCCATCTGTGGGGGCTCGCATCTAAGGGGGCTCCATCTGCGGGGACTCACATCTAAGGGGGCTCCATCTGCAGGGGCTCACATCTAAGGGGGCTCCATCTGCAGGGGCTCACATCTAAGGGGGCTCCATCTGCAGGGGCTCACATCTAAGGGGGCTCCATCTGCAGGGGCTCGCATCTAAGGGGGCTCCATCTGCAGGGGCTCGCATCTAAGGGGGCTCCATATGCAGGGGCTGGCATCTAAGGGGGCTCCACCTGTGGGAGCTCACATCTACACAAGCTCCATCTAAGGTCACTGGCACCTATAGGGGCTGCATCTACAGGGCTTGCATTTAAGGGGCCTCATATCTGCGGGGGCTCCATCTGTGGGGGCTCACATCTAAGGGGACTCATATCTACACGAGCTCCATCTAAGGTCACTAGCACCTATGAGGGCTTCATCTACAGGGCTTGCATTTAAGGGGCCTCATATCTGCGGGGGCTCCATCTGTGGGCCTCACATCTAAGGGGACTCATATCTACACGAGCTCCATCTAAGGTCACTAGCACCTATGAGGGCTTCATCTACAGGGCTTGCATTTAAGGGGGCTCACATCTAAGGGGGTTCTACCTATAGGGCTTGCACCTATGGAGGGGCTCCATCTACAGGGCTCCAATCTAGGGGTTTGCATCTAAGGGATTTCCTTCTAAGTGGTTTGCATCCAAGAGGTCTCCATCTAAGAGAGTTCCTTGTAAGGGGGCTCCATCTAAGGGCTTGCATCTGTAGGGGCTTCACCTACAGGTTTGCATCTAAAGGAGTTCCTTCCAAGGGGCTTGCATCTAAGGAGGCTCCATCTCAGACACAACATTTAAACCCATGCACCTCACATCCAGCCACCAGCAAGCACCACACATCCCCATCAACTCCCTGCCCGTGCTGCTGGGCAATGTAAACACTGACATAACTGAGATGCCAGGACAGGACAGGCACTGGCCACCCCCTCGCCCTCACTGCAGCCCCTCCCCGGGGAGATGGGGCAGAGGGAACAGGGAGCAGAGCTGGTGGCCACCTCTTTCATCTCCTGCCCAGCAGCTCAAACACGCCAGGATGAATTAGTGGCGCTGGTGGAGGCGGGTGAAGGGATGAATATTTTCCCACACAGGCAAAATCCAGGGTGAGAAAAACTCATCTCTGCAGAATAACAACTACAAAAACAATAGAAAGCAGGAAACTGGGGCAAATATGGGGTCTCACAACAACCTCCAGTTCCATTTTTCAGCTGGTGCCTAATTCTCTCAGTCACCCAGCACCAGCATTTTTATCCTCCTGTGCACTCCAGCCCCTGTGCCACCCACCCCAGCAAGATAAGGCAAAGCAGGGCTGCTTTTAATTCTTCTTGTCTTTCCCTGCCCTGTTTGGCCATGATGTGGTATTTTTAATATGCTGCCAGGAGACCAAAGGTGGATGGGATTGGGTGGAAGGAATCATAGAATCAACCAGGTTGGAAGAAGCCTCCAAGACCTCAGCCAGCAGGTCGAGGGAGGTTCTCCTGACCCTCTACTGTGCCCTAGAGAGGCCAGTCCTGGAGCGCTGGGTCCAGTTCTGGGCTCCTCAGGGAACTACTGGAGAGAGCCCAGTGGAGGCTACAAAGATGCTGAGGGGCCTGGAGCGCCTCTGTGAGGAGGAAATGCTGAGCATCCTGGGGCTGTTTAGCCTGAGGAAGGGCAGCTCCAGAGGGGATCTGATCAGTGCTGATCACCAGCTGGAGTGCAGGGGGCAAGAGGATGGGGCCAGACCCTTTGCAGCGGTGCCCAGTGAGAGGACAAGGCAGAGTGAGCAGAAACTGGAACCCAGGAGGTTCCACCTGAAGAGGAGGGAACCCTTTGGTGTGCAGGTGCTGGAGGCCTGGAGCAGGCTGCTCAGAGAGGTGGTGGAGTGTCCTTCTCTGCAGAGACTGCAGCTCCACCTGGCCACTGTGCTGTGGGTGCCCCTGCTTTAGCTGGCAGGGCTGGACTGGATGATCTGCAGAGGTTCCTTTCCAGCCCTGCCGTCCTGCAGGTGTGTGCTCTCCTGCACCCTGCAAACACGAGGGGGAGGCAGGAGCTGCAGGGAGAGCCTCACCTCACGCATCCAGAGGCTGAAGGGCCGCTGCCAGGAGTCCTTCTTCTCCAGGTGCAGGTAGGCATTGAAGAGGATCAGGTAGATGTAGCGCTCCAGGTACTGCAGGCTCCTCAGGTGCAGCGTCTGCCTCTCCTTCCCATCCCTGCCCGACTTGCCCTGGAGAGAGCAAGAAAGCAGAGGAGAGGCCTGTGGCTTCTGCTCCAGGAGCACAGCCTACAGGCAGCTCCTGCACCCAGTCAGAGAATCCTAGCACTGTTTCAGCTGGAGCAGACCTCCAAGGCCACTGACTCCAGCCATCAACCTAACCCCACCACAGCCATTAAACTCTGCCCCCAGGTGCCAGGGCCACACGTTTTGGGAGCACCTCCAGGGCTGGGCACTCCACCACCTCCCTGGGCAGCCTCTGCTTCATCATTACAGACTCCTGTAATTCTCCTCTTATTTATTGCTTTCTTACTGTCTCCTCTTTTGCCTCCTGGTTAAGGGTAGGAGGAGTGGGAATCACCCTAAGGAAGTACCAGAGTTCCTTTTCCTTCCTTGCCTTCACCCCTCCATCTCTCCAAGCACCAAACACACCTTAATTAAAAGCCCATTCAGGCAATGCCCAGGCTACACAAGTTCTCTTCTCCCAGCTTCTCATCACTGAGAGAAGCATGCAGTTATATCAAAATCACCCATTCCAATGGGATGGATGGAGCAGGCAAGTGGGATATATGAACTGCTGGCAGTGATCAGAGACTGCTCTTCAGGCAGGAGGTGTGGGGATAGGTGTGGGGAGAGCAGAGAATTCCCTCCTTATCCTGCCAGTGTGAGGTGGATAGACCCAACCCAGAAACAGGATATGGTCCAGGAACACCCATGGGCTGGTCCTGAGCACCAAGCACCAGGAAGAGGGACGAGGAGGTCATGGGATTTGTACTGCAATGCAAACCACAGCAGGAGCAGCTGCTGAGACTCCTTGGTCAAGGTCATCCTTCTGGGACCCACAAGGCTGAGCATCACTAGGGTGGGAGAGCCACCAGGGAGCAGAATTAAATCTATGATCAGGCAGCAAGGGAGGTTTTAACTCCAGAGTACCAAAGGATGCAACCAAGGAGCTGAAACTTTCCACCAGCCACGTGGCCACCTCCCAGCAATGCACAAGAAAGGTGGGGAGGAATAAAATAACAAGATTTATCCCAAACAATGTCAGTTCCCAGCACCTCATCCCATGGATTTCAGTTCCAAAAGCCCTCTGACAATCCCATAAATCAGGAGGGAAAGTCCAGGAAGATGTGGATGCTACCAGGCGATTAAGTGATTTTGGGCTATCAGATAGTGCCAGGACTAGGGGGAATGGAGCAAAGCTGGAGGTGGGGAGATTCAGCCTGGCTGTGAGGAGGAAGTTGTTGAGCATGAGAGTGGTGAGAGGCTGGAATGGGTTGCCCAGGGAGGTGGTTGAGGCCCCATGGCTGGAGGTGTTTAAGGCCAGGCTGGCTGAGGCTGTGTGCAGCCTGCTCTAGGGTAGGGTGTCCCTGCCCATGGCAGGGGGTTTGGAACTGGCTGATCCTTGTGGTCCTTTCCAACCCTGACTGATTCTATGATTCTACATGCTTTGGGTTTCCTTCTCCCAGTCAATCAATTATGGCCATTAACTGAAAACAGAGGTTGGTGGCAGTTGTGGGCAAGACTGGTGGAGATGTGGAGGGATGCCAGCCTGGGCATAGAAGATGCCAAGCCCCAAGCTCAGCTCTTCCAGGGCCCAAATCAAAAAGCTGCATAGCTTCAGAAAACCCAAATTGACTAAGAATTCCCCTTGCTTCCCTGCATTGACTCCACAGAAGCTGTCACAGAAAACACAGCTGAAGCCCACAGGCTCAGCTGGCTTTGGGGATGTCTCCTGCATGGGCACGGGTGAGTGTCCTTGTGAGGGTAAATCCCTTTCCCAAGCTCAGAGGAGCTGGAGAAGTCTTCAGGGCTTGAAGTGCAGCAGCATGGACCAGGACTGCCCTCTGCTGGCTGAGCACGGCTGGATGGGCAGGATATGAGATGGGATTTGGGATGCCGAATGGTGCCAGATGGGCATGATGCTGGGTAGGATGCAGGATGGGGGAGTGAGATGCAGGATGGTACCAGACAAATGGGATGCTGGGCGGGAAGCAGGACGATGGCAGGTGGGCAGGATGCTGAGTGGGATACAGGATGGTACCAGATGAGCAGGATGCTTGGTGGGAGGCAGGATGGTGTGGGATACTGTGCGGGGTGCAGGACAGTGCCAGATGGCAAAATCCAGGATGGCACCAGGCAGGTGGGGTGTTAGGTGGGATGCAGGATGCCAGCAGATGAGCAGGATGCTTGGTGGGATGCAGGATGGTGTGGGATACTGGGTGGGATGTAGGACAGTGCCAGATGGGCGAGATCCAGGATGGCACCAGGCAGATGGGGTGTTAGGTGGAATGCAGGATGCCAGAAGATGAGCAGGATGCTTGGTGGGATGCAGGATGGTGTAGGATACTGGGTGGGATGTAGGACAGTGCCAGATGGGCGAGATCCAGGATGGCACTAAATGGGCGGGATGTTGGGTGAGATCCAGGATGGCACCAAACAGGAAGATGGTGGATGGCATCAGGCAGCTGGGACACAGGATGCTGAGTGGGATGTGGGATGGCACTAGACAGGCAGGATGGTGGTTGGGATGCAGGATGGCACAGGATGCAAGGCAGCAATGGATGACCAGAACCCAAAGAGGCCTGGTACCTCTGAGGTAGCATGCCAGAAAGCTTCAGCCCAGGAACCCATCCAGCTCCAGCAGGGCTTGTCCTGGCTGCCAGCTGCATGCCTGGTGGCCCCGAGGCAGCGAGGGAAGGGCCCTGCTCACCTGGCGGTAGGTGCAGATGATGATTTCTCGGAGGTGGTAGTGCATGGGTGTCATGGTCTCACTGACTGTGTCCAGGGCCATGTCCACCTCCTTCTTCATCCGGTGACCCTCAGGCAGGAGCTGGACCACCTTCATCACCACCTACAGCACAGGCAGAAGCAGCAGGGGCTTTACCAGGTGCCTTCACATCTCAACTCCATTGTTCTGTCATTGCTCAGCAGAGGACTCAGCCCCACCAAACAAGCATCTGTGGCTGAGGTATGGAGGAGCAGGCTTGGAGTGGGACCCAACAGAACAGAATCAGGCCCATGGACTTACCTCAAACTCCCCTTTGGTATACTTGGCATCAGGCACGCTCACAATTTCCTCCTCGCTCATCTCAGGGAAGCTCTGGGATGGTCAGAGAGGATAATGCTGTGAGGGGCTGGACAACCCTGTCCCCACTGCCCTACAGCTGAGCTGAAAGGCAGAGCCCAACCCCAACCCACCAGGACACAAAGCATCCTCCAACCTTCTCCCTGCATGGGCAGAGAAGGCCCAAATGTTATGCCCATCTGCTCTGCATGGAGGTTCATCCCTTTAACCTCTTGGTCCTAGGGTAGGACCTTGTGAGGACAAGGTAAAGACCCACCAGGGATGCACCCACAGTGCTCCTGGAGCTTGTTGAGGGCTAGGCACAGCAAGAAGCCAACAAAGAGATGCCCACAGCCCACTCTGGTCCTCCCCACACTCCTTCTAGCTCTCCCACAAATCCTCAGGCAGAGCTGCAGACCCTGGTACCCACATTGAAGTGCCAGAGGGTGAGGACTGCAATGACCATGGCCGTGGTGGTCCTGCCCCGACCGCTGGAGCAGTTGAAGACAAAGGCAGCCCTTGAGTCCTCAGCCAAGGCACTCTTCATCGCCTCCAGCAGCCAGTCAAAGTCCTGCCAAGAGGGAAGCCAGTGAGTTCTTATGGGTTCAGCCCACCATGGGTCAGCACAGGCTGCCCACCTCCCATCCCCAGCCTACAGCCTCCTGGCTAGACTCCCCACTTCCTTGCCACTGGATCCAACCCAGCAGCTTCCTCTCCACTCCTACCAGGCTGGAGGTACCCAGGGTCTCCAAGCAGCATCTCCCTGGGGACCTTCTTTGCCCCAGCAAGCACCAGTCCTGGACACACCACCACAGTCCCAGGGAGGGGTGGCACCCCAAGCACCCAAGTGACATTGGAGGGATGGCTTGGGAAGGAGGCAGCAGCAGCATCCCACCCCCAGGGTACCTGCTCCTTGGGAGCGCAGAAGTCAGGGATGGGGATGCGGCGATAGGTCAGCCCCTGGTAGGAGTTCTTCTGCTGGCTGAAGATCTCCTGTGTGGTCAGGCAGCTCTTGAACATCTTCATCTGCTTCTCTGATTCCAGGTACACCTCCAGCCACTTCTGGCACTTCAGCAGGTCACCCTTCAGGGTGGCCTCTAGTTTCTGCGGAGGATGGAGAAATCCTCACCATAAGACCATGTCCCTCAGCACCACATCTACAAGGCTCTGGAATCCCTCTAGGAATGGGGAACTCCACCACAGCCTGGTCCAGAGCTTGATAACACTTTTGGGGAACATTTCTTTCCTCAAGCACCCCTGGTACAACCTGAGGCCATTTCCTCTTGCCCTGTATCACTTGTTATTTGGCAGAAGAGGCTGATCCCCATCTGGGACTTGTAGAGACCAGAATGTCTCCCCTCAGCCTCCTTTCCTCCAGACTAAACAGCTGTCCCTCACAAGTTGTGTGCTCTAGAACTTGGCCAGCTTCACTGTCCTTCTTTGGACATACTCCAGCACCTCAATGTCCCTCTCAAACACTTTGCAGCCCACTCAAAACCTTACTTCAGGTCTTGGCCACCACTTCTGCCTAGCACCCCAGTCCCCAGTGTGCTTGATGGGAGCCTGAAGAGCATCATCTCCCACCACACCAGGCAGCTCCTTCACGCACTTATTGGCAGCCAAGCTCCTCCACCACTTACATCCTCTGGAAACCCAGCTGGGAACATCTGCTCTCCTTTCCCCGGGTGCCTTTTCCCCTCCCTTTGAAGCTATCAGTTCTCCAGGGGACAATGTCCCCTTTGGTCTGCTTTTGCAACCTCTCACACAGTGACAGCCAAGTCAAGAGGACTCCTGGATGTTTGCAGTGTGAGAAGAGCAGGTCAGCCATTTCACAGTATCACAGTATCATCAGGGTTGGAAGAGACCTCACAGATCATCAAGTCCAACCCTTTACCACAGAGCTCAAGGCTAGACCATGGCACCAAGTGCCACGTCCAACCTTGCCTTGAACAGCCCCAGGGACGGCGACTCCACCACCTCCCCGGGCAGCCCATTCCAGTGTCCAATGACTCTCTCAGTGCAGAACTTTCTCCTCACCTCCAGCCTAAATTTCCCCTGGCACAGCCTGAGGCTGTGTCCTCTTGTTCTGGTGCTGGCCACCTGAGAGAAGAGAGCAACCTCCTCCTGGCCACAACCACCCCTCAGGTAGCTGTAGACAGCAATAAGGTCACCCCTGAGCCTCCTCTTCTCCAGGCTAAACAATCCCAGCTCCCTCAGCCTCTCCTCATAGGGCTGTGCTCAAGGCCTCTCACCAGCCTCGTCGCCCTTCTCTGGACACGCTCAAGCATCTGAGCCAAGCACAGCATCTGAGACAACCATGGTGCCTGACTGACCAAAGAGAATAGAACCACCCAAAGCAGCTCCAGGGCACGAGTGACTACCAAAGCCTGTGGACACCACTCATGCAGGTTCCCAGCAGGGAAGACCTTGATGGGCAGGAGCTCACCTCCAGCTGCTGGGGTGAGGCAGCAGGCACAGGGATTAGCTCCTCCAGGTGCCCAGGCTCTCTCAGGGTATAGATCTGCTCGTTGGCTTCCAGGACAGCTTCTTCCCTCAGGCTGATCCAGACGATGCGGGAGTGCTTCCTCTTGGCGTCCGTCAGGTAGCGCAGCACGCTCCCCAGGCTCTAGGGGAAGGGGTGGGCCAGGGTGATGGGAGAGCACAGGGAGCCCCCTGCGGGTGACCTTGCCCACCACAGGGTGCCTGCCCCTCACCTTGGAGCTGGGCTGCGCCGTCCCATAGATGGGCATCTTGGGCACGCGTCGGAAGTTGGCCACGCTCATCTCCTTGGCGGTGCTCAGCACGTCTGGGCAGAAGCGCTCGTCCGCCACCTGCCGCGGGGCAAAGGCTGGGCGAGGGCTGCACCCCACGGCGTGGCACCTGCCCCCTCCCACCCACTCTGGCTTTGCGAGAGGGTTCCCGGCACGCCGCAACCTCTCGACCACGGCCCCCACAGAGGAGACCCTTACAACATAGGATCATAGAACTGCTTTCATAGAAGCAACCAGGCTGGAAGAGACCTCCAAGCTCAGCCAGGCCAACCTAGCACCCAGCCCTGGCCAATCAACCAGACCATGGCACTAAGTGCCTCAGCCAGGATTTGCTTCAACACCTCCAGGGACAGCCACTCCACCACCTCCCTGGGCAGCCCATTCCAATGCCAATCACTCTCTCTGACAACAACTTCCTCCTAACAGCCAGCCTACACCTCCCCTGCCACAACTTCAGACTCTGTCCCCTTCTGTTGCTGCTTGCCTGGCACAAGAGACCAACCCCACCTGGCTACAGCCTCCCTTCAGGGAGTTGCAGACAGCAATGAGCCCTAAGCCTCCTCTTCTGCAGGCTGCACACCCCCAGCTCCCTCAGCCTCTCCTCACAGGGCTGTGCTCCAGGCCCCTCACCAGCTTCATTGCCCTTCTCTGGACACCTTCCAGTATCTCAACATCTCTCTTGAATTGAGCAGCCCAGAACTGGACACAGCACTCAAGGTGTGGCCTGAGCAGTGCTGAGCACAGGGGCAGAAGATCCTCCCTTGTCCTACTGGCCACACTCTTCTTGAGCCAGGCCAGGATGCCATTGGCTTTCTTGCCCACCTGGGCACACTGCTGGCTCATGTTCATTTTAGTTTCAAACCATCACCCCTTGTCCTGTCACAACAGGCCCTGCACAAGAGATGGTCTCCACCTTTCTTAATGTCCACTATAGAACCCCACAAGAGATGGTCCCCAATTTCTTAGTGTCCACTGTAGAACCCCACAAGAGATGGTCTCCACCTTTCTTAATGTCCACTATAGAACCCCACAAGAGATGGTCCCCAATTTCTTAGTGTCCACTATAGAACCCCACAAGAGATGGTCTCCACCTTTATTGATGTCCACTATACAACCCCATAAGAGATGGTCCCCATTTTCTTAGTGTCCACTATAGAACCCCACAAGAGATGGTCCCCACCTTTATTGATGTCCACTATACAACCCCATAAGAGATGGTCCCCACCTTTCTTAGTGTCCACTATAGAACCCCACGTGCCCATCCTTGCAGAGGATGCCAGCAAGACACAAACCTAAGACCCCAGCAGGGTCCTGCAGACCAGAAGACTCAGCATCTGTCCTACAACAAGGAAACTTCTGTGTTCCCCCACCCCACCAAACCATTTTGAGGGTGAGCATGCCAGAAAGGTACCATTCCCAGCCCTTATCAAAAGTTGCTCTCCAGCTCTCCTGGAGCCCCTTCAGCTACTGGAAGTCTGCTCTGAGGTCTCCCTGGAGCCTGCTCTTCTCCAAGCCCAGCAGCCCCAACTCTCCCAGCCTGTCTCCAAGGAGCCCCCAGCCCTATCCCTGCACCCAGGATGGGTACTCACCAGCACCCGCGTCCCCTTGGCGACGAGGTCCCCGGTGACGGTGAGCTCTGAGGAGTTCATCTCCGCCTGCAGCCGGTAGAGCTCCGGGTGCCGGCACATCCACCTGCTGAAGCTGAGGGCAAAGCCCAGGGGGTACTGCCGGCGGGGGGCCGGGGTGGGGGACGTGCCGTCAGCTTGGGCTCGCACCCCCTGCCTGGACACAAGCCATCACCCCACCACAAAACACCTCTGGAAACACGAGAGATGGACCCCCCCTCCCCTCCCGCTGCCTGAGGAAAAGCCAAGTGCCAGAGCCGAGGAGGAGCTCGGGGTCGGTGGGGATGGTTTTTACCTGCTCGTGAAGGTAGTAGTTAAAAGCAATCAAGTAGAAGTAGCGCTGGAGGCTCTGCAAAGTCCTCTGCAGGAAGTACTCTTTGGTGCTGCTGCCCTGAAAGCAAAAGCAGGCGAGATGTGTGGGGACAGAATCACAGATCGCATTGGGTTGGAAGGGACCCTTGAAGTTCATCTTGTCCTGCCATCAGCAGGCACAGGACCCTTGAAGTTCATCTTGTCCTGCCGTCAGCAGGCACAGGACCCTTGAAGTTCATCTTGTCCTGCCATCAGCAGGCACAGGACCCTTGAAATTCATCTTGTCCTGCCATCAGCAGGCACAGGACCCTTGAAGTTCATCTTGTCCTGCCATCAGCAGGCACAGGACCCTTGAAGTTCATCTTGTCCTGCCATCAGCAGGCACAGGACCCTTAAAGTTCATCTTGTCCTGCCATCAGCAGGCACAGGACCCTTGAAGTTCATCTTGTCCTGCCATCAGCAGGCACAGGACCCTTGAAGTTCATCTTGTCCTGCCATCAGCAGGCACAGGACCCTTAAAGTTCATCTTGTCCTGCCATCAGCAGGCACAGGACCCATGAAGTTCATCTTGTCCTGCCATCAGCAGGCACAGGACCCTTAAAGTTCATCTTGTCCTGCCACCAGCAGGCACAGGACCCTCAAAGTTCATCTTGTCCTGCCATCAGCAGGCACAGGACCTTTGAAGTTCATCTTATCCTGTCATCAGCAGGCACAGGACCTTTGAAGTTCATCTTATCCTGTCATCAGCAGGGACAGGACCCTTGAAGTTAGAATCATAGAACCAGTCAGGGTTGGAAGGGACCACAAGGATCATCTCATTCCAATCCCCCTGCCATGGGCAGGGAGACCCTATCCTAGATCAAGTTCATCTTGTACTGCAATTAGCAGAGATATTTCCAACTAGATCAGGTTGCTCAAGGCCCCATCAAATATGACCTTGACTGTACCCAGGGATGAGGCCTCCACCATGTTCCTGAGCAACCTGTTCCAGTATTCTACCACTCCCATTGCAAAGAGCTTCCTCCTGATGTCCAATCTAAATCTGCCTTGCTCCAGTTTCAAACCATTGTCCCTCACCCTACCACTCTGAGCCCTATAAACAGTCCCTCCCCAGCCTTCCTGTAGGTCCCCTTCACACATGGAATTGCAGCTCTAAGGTCTCCCTGGAACCTTCTCTTCTCCAGGCTGACCAGCCCCAGCTCTCTCAGCCTGTCATCATTGCAGAGGTGCTCCCTCTGATCATCTTTGTGGCCCTCCTCTGGACCCAGTCGAGCAGGTCCATGTCACTGTTGCTGTTGGGGACCCTAGAGCTGGACACAGTACTCCAGGGGAGGTCTCATCAGAGCAGAGCAGAGTGGCAGAATCACCTCCATCAAACTGCTGGTCACACTTCTTTGGATGCAGCCCAGGATGCCACTGGCCTGCTTGGCTGCAAGTGCCCATTGCTGGCTCAAGTTCAGCTTCTCACCCACCAGCACCCCTGAGCCCTTCTCTGCAGAGCTGCTCTTAACCTCCTCATTCCCCAGCCTGGATTGATATTGAGGGTTGCCTAGACTTAGGTGCAGGATCTTGTTGAGCCTCATGAGGTTCTCCTTAGCCCACTTCTCCAGCCTGTCCAGGTCCTTCTGGATGGCACCCAGCCTCTCAGCCATGCCAACCACACCACTCAGCTTGGTATCCTCAGCAACCTTGCTGGAAGGTGCCCTCAGTCTTGCTGTTTGTATCATTGGTGAAGGTATGACCAACACCAACTGGCCCCACAGCCCCCAGCAGCCCAGGATGCTGGAGGACAGCCCTGCACATACTTGTTTGGGGATGACTTAGAAGAGACAGTCTTTTTTGTCTTCTTTTATGGAGCAATCTCTGGGGAGAAAGAGGCTCAGAAATGCCACTTCAGTCCCTCAAAAGCTTTTTGCTAACTTCACCAACTTGTTTGACTGAGAAGAAACCACTTCAGACGAGAAGTAGAGAAAGACCTCCAAATCCCAAGCTGGAATAAAGGTTTTTGGGTGCTTTGGGGTTGTTTTGTTGTTGTTTTAATGAAACATTGCAAGTTTTCTATATTAAATGATGCTTCAAGACATAAATTTGCCTTTCAGCTCAAACAAAACCTTCCCTTTAGCCCAAGGACACACTGGGAGCAGTTCCAACCAGACCCAAGGAGCATTGGAGGGTTTATCTTGCTGTCCCCTGGAGATACAACGTCCAGATGCTTCCGGCCGACTCAAACCCAAGGGGACAGAGTTGGTTAACTCCAGGTCCTGCCCTCACTCCAGCCATCTTCAAGATGCTGGGGTGGTGGCATCCCTGGGGAGAGAGGTTCCTGTGGCAGCAATGCAAGGAGCTGGCTGGATACATGACCTCTCAGCCCCACGCTGTGGGTGACACAAGGAGTGGCCAAGAACCTCTCAGAAACCTCCTCATCTGCCTTCAAAGCTTAGTGGGACCCTCAGGACCCACTCCAGTGGCAGCATCTCAAGGAGGGTGGCAGACCCTGTGATGATGGATGATCAAATAATATCAAGATGAGCTTACTGAACAGAGACACAAGGCACATGCCCTGTAATAGTCTGCATTTCCAGGTGTCTCCTCTTTTCCCTCATCCCCAGGAGCATCATTTACATTAGATGCTAGGAAAAGGTTTGAGGATAGTGAGACACTGAAACAGTTGCCCACAGAGGTGGCAGAAGCCTCATCCCTGGAAATATCCTAGGTCAGGCTGGACAGGCCTCTGAGCAACCTCCTCTAGTTGCAGATGAACCTGCTGACTGCTGCAGGGGTTCAGAACGTGCCTGGATGACATCCTGGGCAACTTTCTCTAGGTGAACATGCTCTGGCAAGGGGGCTGCACAGACAATCCCCAGAAGTCCCTTCCAAACTCTATAACCCTATGATTCTGTGGCTAGATCACTTTTAAACAGTCCCATCCAACCCAAACCACTCTTTGATTTTGTCATCATGACCCTTCTGTACTGGCTTCAAGATCACAGAATCATGGAATCAGTCAGGGTTGGAAGGGACCACAAGGATCAGCCAGTTCCAACCCCCCTGCCATGCCCAGGGACACCCTACCCTAGAGCAGGCTGCACACAGCCTCAGCCAGCCTGGCCTTAAACACCTCCAGCCATGGGGCCTCAACCACCTCCCTGGGCAACCCAGTCCAGCCTCTCACCACTCTCATGCTCAACAACTTCCTCCTCACAGCCACTCTCAATCTCCCCACCTCCAGCTTTGCTCCATTCCCCCTAGTCCTGGCACTCCCTGGCAGCCTACAAAGTCCTTCCCCAGCTTTTTTGCAGGCCCCCTTCAGATCCTGGAAGGCCACAAGAAGGTCACCTGGGAGCCTCCTCTTCTCCACACTGCACAGCCCCCCTCTGAGCATCCTCCTGACCCTTCTCTGGACACATTCCAGCATCTCCACATCCCTCTTGCAATGGAGGCTCCAGAACTGGATGCAGTACTGCAGGTGGGGTCTCAGCAGAGCAGAGTAGAGGGGGAGAATCACCTCCCTGGCCCTGCTGGCCACACTTCTCCTGCTGCAGCCCAGGCTCTGCTTGGCTTTCTGGGCTGCAAGTGCACACTGCTGGCTCATGCTGAGCTTCTCACCCAGCAGCACCCCCAGGTCCCTCTCCTCAGGGCTGCTCTCCAGCCACTCCCTGCCCAGCCTGCATTTGTGCTTGGCATTGCCTCCACCCAGCTGCAGGACCTTGCCCTTGGTCTTGTTGAAGCTCCTGAGGTTGGCTTGTGCCCACCTCTGCAGCCTGTCCAGGGCCCTCTGGATGGATCCCTGCCCTCCAGCCTGTCTGCTGCAGCACACAGCTTGGTGTGGTCAGCAAACTTGCTGAGGCTGCATTCAGTGCCTCTGTCCATGGCATCCACAAAGAAGTTCTCCTCCTCATCATCATCACCATCATTTCTATGATGCTATCTCTTCCCAAGGATGCAAGCTTGAAGCTCCAGGATTTTCCATCGTTCACAAACCACTCCAACCCTGCCTTGGGACACAGGCTTGTACATCTGAGCATTCCATTCAACCAGTGAACCCACAACACCAGCACCACTGTAGGAGCATCCAGCACAGGATCCATGAGCATCGCCAGAGGGACCATCAGGACCCCTCCCTAGGGTGTCATGGAAAATCCTATAGGATAGAGATGGATAGATAGAATCATAGATTAACCCACGTTGGAACAGACCCCTAAAGGCCATCTATTCCAGTTCCCCTCCAGTGAGGAGGGACATCTTCAACTAGATCAGGACACCCAGAGCCCCATGGAACCTCACCTTGAACATCTCCAGGGTGGGGGCCTCAGCCACCTCCCTCTGCAACCTGTTCCAGTGTTGCACTACCCTCATAGTGAAGAGCATAGAAGCAGAGAACCATTTTGCTGGCAAAGACCTTAAGATCATCGAGTCCAACCTTAAATGAACATCTCCCTGTACACAGCTGTCAGACCACATCCCTCAGCCCCTCAGCCAAGCATCTTCTAAACACCTCCAGGGGTGGTGCCTCCACTGCTCCCCGTTCAGTTTGCCCTCAGTCTCGTAGAGCTGTGGACATGTAAGGATGAGCCTGGGCAAGGAGGGGTTTGCACATCTCTGGCACTCTGTGGCTGACTCAGGAATGTTTACTTCTCCTCCGTGAGAGAAATCCGGCCCCTGCTCATTCATCACCAGGCAGCACAGAGGGCTTGGCTCCAGCAACTCAAAACAAAGCCTGAGAAGATGGAGCTGTCCTGGGGGCTCTTCTTCCTGAGGGATTGAGTTCCTGCTGTGCAAACCAGTCCTAAGCTCCCACCTGAGGCCTTCCCCAGAAATAGGGTTTCGATGATCATAGAATCACAGAATCAGTCAGGGTTGGAAGGGACCACAAGGATCAGCCAGTTCCAACCCCCCTGCCATGCCCAGGGACACCCTACCCTAGAGCAGGCTGCACACAGCCTCAGCCAGCCTGGCCTTAAACACCTCCAGCCATGGGGCCTCAAACACCTCCCTGGGCAACCCATTCCAGCCTCTCACCACTCTCATGATCAACAACTTCCTCCTCACAGCCAACCTGAACCTACCCACCTCCACCTTTGCTCCATTCCCCCTAGTCCTGGCACTCCCTCACAGCCTAAAAACTCTCTCCCCAGCTTTTTTGGAGGCCCCCTTCAGATGCTGGAAGGCCACAAGAAGGTCACCTGGGAGCCTCCTCTTCTGCAGACTGCACAGCCCAAACTCTTTCAGTCTGTCCTCACAGCAGAGCTGCTCCAGCCCTCTCAGCATCCTCCTGGCCCTTCTCTGGACACGCTCCAGCATCTCCACATCCCCCTTGCAATGGGGGCTCCAGAACTGGATGCAGTACTCCAGGTGGGGTCTCAGCAGAGCACAGTAGAGGGGGAGAATCACCTCCCTGGCCCTGCTGGCCACACTTCTCCTGCTGCAGCCCAGGCTCTGCTTGGCTTTCTGGGCTGCAAGTGCACACTGCTGGCTCACGTTGAGCTTCTCATCCAGCAGCACCCCCAAGTCTCTCTCCTCCAGTTCTTTATCCATCTAATGGCCCACCCATCAAACCCATGTGTCACCAGCTTGGAGATCAGGATATGATGTGGGACAGTGATGAGTGATCTGCTGGCATTTGAGCCATGGAGAGTTGGGGTCTGTGAGGCTCCAGCTCAGCATCCCCTGCCAGGATGCACATACCCCACATCACCACCACTCAGGAACTTCCATGTCCAATTTTCCTCCCCACCACAGGGCAGAAGCCCATACTCCACCATGACTTCATTCCTCCATGCCCAGAAAAGTTCATCCTTCCCCACTAAAAAAATCCCATTAGGGAGAGCTCCACCAGCTCACCCAGCAAAGCCCCCTCAGCACCACCTGCAGCCCCTCCAGCCCTAAACAAGTCAAGGTTACTTTTTGTATCCAAGGCTAAGCATCAGCCTCTCTCCCCTCCTCATCCTCTCCTCCTCCAGGAGATTTTCCTGGCCCCTGGCCATTGTTTAACCTGCTCTCGCTCCACAAAGACTTCAAATAAACTCTTCCCATTGCTAAGTTACCTCAGTCCCACAGCCATTTGTTTCCCCACCATCCTGGATGACACACAGCTGCTTTCCTCAGCCAGGAAAAATCAGGGAGAGGCTTCAAGGCAGTGGGGTAATCCCCCTACCCCACAACCAAACTTTCCCCTCTCTGTGCAAAAAAAATACCTGCCAGGGTATGAGCAGCACCAAATATACCCCAATTCACCCTAAAATGGGACAGAGAGGGTAAAATGTGGGATCAAACACCCAAAAAAGTGACAGTAAACACTTTCTTTGCCCATCACTGAATCATTTTCGTGGTGCTTTCCTGTTCCACCTGGTACCATTATCACCATCCCAGCATCTCCACTCCACACATTCAGTGGTTAACTGGGAAAATGAATCCTCAAAGAGGTTGGGAATTACAGAATCATAGAATTGTCAGGGCTGGAAGGACTTCAAGGATGAGCCAGTTCCAACCCCCCCCCTGCTATGGGCATGGACACCTCACACTGGACCAGGTTGCTCAGAGCCCACATCCAGCCTGGCCTTAAACACCTCCAGGGATGAGGCTTCCACCACATCCCTGGGCAACCTGTTCCAGCGTCTCACCACCCTCATGGTGAAGAACTTCTTCCTTACAGCCAACCTGAGCCTACCCACTTCTAATTTTGCTCCACTCCCCCCAGTCCTATCACTACTCGACCCAGGTGCAGGGTCAGTACTTCCACCTGAGCACACACACCTCCTTCTGAGCATCCAGACCTCCATCTGAGCTTCCACACCTCCATACCTCCATCCACCCACCCACACATCATCTGGTGAGAAGCTGCTCAGCTGGGACAGAGAAAACTATATCTTTCCAGCATGGAAAACCATCCTGATGGCGTCTCAAATCAAAGAGGAGTGGGTAAAAATAGTCCTACAGACAGAAAAACCTGACTTTGAGTGACTGTATTTGCAGGAAAGCCTCCAAGCAACAATCCCCCTCCCAGCTCCCAAGGACTGGTATGGATTTTCCAGTTGTAGAGCTGACAAAACCAGGGCATGGCATATTTTTTCCCCTAAAGTCAAAGACAAGAATCATAGAATCAATCATAGAATCAGTCAGGTTGGGAGAGACCTCCAAGCTCATCCAGTCCAACCTAGCACCCAGCCCTGGACAATCAACCAGACCATGGCACTAAGTGCCTCAGCCAGGCTTTGCTTCAACACCTCCAGGCACAGCGACTCCACCACCTCCCTGGGCAGCCCATTCCAATGCCAATCACTCTCTCTGACAACAAATTCCTCCTAACAGCCAGCCTAGACCTCCCACAGCACAACTTCAGACTCTGTCCCCTTCTTCTCTTGCTGCTTGCCTGGCAGAAGAGACCAACCCCACCTGGCTACAGCCTCCCTTCAGGGAGTTGTAGACAGCAATGAGGTCAGCCCTGAGCCTCCTCTTCTGCAGGCTGCACACCCCCAGCTCCCTCAGCCTCTCCTCACAGGGCTGTGCTCCAGGCCCCTCACCAGCTTCCTTGCCCTTCTCTGGACACCTTCCAGCACCTCAACATCTCTCTTGAATTGAGGAGCCCAGAACTGGACACAGCACTCAAGCTGTGGCCTGAGCGGTGCTGAGCACAGGGGCAGAAGAACCTTCACAGAAGAAGTGGTGAAGCCCAAAGCAGACAGATTCCTCCCTGCAAACCTCAGCCTGCTCAATGTTAAGGCTCTTCAAGGGGAAAACAAACAGCTCCACAGGCTTCCAGGTGTCAGGTCTCTGGGAAATTTCCAGTTCTCAGGAAGCTTTGGATTTGCAGAATTTACATTCCTCTCCTGCCCGTGAGAAAACAGCTCAAGAAATGAACTCACCACAGAGGGGGTGGACGAGATGACCTTTAAAGGTCTCTTCCAACCCAACCCATTCCATGATCCTGTGACCCCAGGCAGGCAGCTTGCATCCAAATGGATCCTCTGATTAACCTACCTGGATCTGATAGTCCTCCCCGATCCCTTCCAGCTTCTTCTTGTACTCGTAGATGGCTTCCTTCATGTCGTGCATCTCCGAGCAGGAGGCGATGGCACTGTCCACCTTGTGAGGACCCAGTGGAAAGCCACTCAGTAAACCCCAAATCAAGCAGGGGACCGACTTCATCCCATTTCACTCACCCCATTAGCAGCCCCCCTTACCTCCTCAACTATCTGCTGGCCTTTGGGGACCACCTCAGTGAAGGTCTGGATGACCCGAAGCCTGTCCCTGGGAGATGACTTGGGCAGGTGGGAGAGGCTAGGATGGGAGAAGAAGAAGATGAAGATCAAAACGGCCACAGTGGTACAGACATCTCGCCCTAACTCAGAGGATGCCTCACGTACTCAGGCTTCTGTGTGGCTCCTCGGTGGTGGTGAAGGACAAGTGTGCCCATGGCCATGGCCAGATTGGTCCTCCCCACGCCAGTCTGGCAGCCAAAGAGCAGCGCCGGCGGAGGTCTGTTGGGATCCCGCAGCAGCAGGCTGGGGCTCTCCTAGGAGGAAAAGACAGAGGGATGAGCATCCTAGGAGAGACAGGCCTGCCACTGGATCGGGGTAGAGGTAGTAGCCTTGCCAACGTGCCATGTGGGAGGGTGGCATCTCCCTTTTTCTCAGGGGACAGGGTGGATGAAGCAGGACAGCACAACTGGCAGTCCATCCATTGCATCCTCCTGTTCCTTGCCCACTCCACCTGCCAGCAGCTGCCCACCCTAGCAGAGGGCCCAGGACTTCAGGAGAGGGGAGAGCCAGGCTTACTCTATTCAAGATGTTCCCACCAGCAGTCTGCAAGCTGTTGAGATTTCATCTCCCAGGCTAAAAAACGAGGCCCTTCCATCAAAAGCCTGTGTGCCAAGTCCACATGATTTCAGGATCCTAAGGAACCTGATCTGGTTGCAGATGTTCCTGCTCACTGCAAGGGGTTGGACTAGATGACCTTTAAAGGTCCTTTCCAACCTAAATCACTCTGTGATTTCTCCCAAAATCATTTAGGGAAGTGAAACTTCCACAGGGATAATGGGAAGTGGGGAGTGATGGTCACCTCCAGCCAGGAGTAGGGACAAGTCATTGGATAACTCTCAGGGAGGTGGTGGAAGCCTCATCCCTGGATGTTTTTAAGGCCAGGCTGGACGTGGCTCTGGGCAACCTGATCTAGTGGAGGGTGTCCCTGCCCACAGCAAGGGGGTTGGGACTAGATGATGCTTGGGGTCCTTTCCAAGCCTGACAATTCTGTGATTCTGTGAATTCTCCAGCAGGGTCTTCAGAGATGGGAATGGGATGCATCCAGAGGCACAGGCATGCTCTAACTGGCAGCGTGAAGCCAAAGCAGGATCATAGAATCACAGAATCAACCAGGTTGGAAGAGACCTCCAAGCTCACCCAGTCCAGCCTAGCACCCAGCGTTGTCCAGTCAAACAGACCATGGCACTAAATGCCTCAGCCAGGCTTTGCTTCAACACCTCCAGGCACAGCGACTCCACCTCCCTGGGCAGCCCATTCCAATGCCAATCACTCTCTCTGACAACAACTTCCTCCTAACATCCAGCCTAGACCTCCCCCGGCACAACTTGAGACTCTGTCCCCTTGTTCTGTGGCTGCTTGTCTGGCAGAAGAGACCAACCCCACCTGGCTACAGCCTCCCTCAGCCTCTCCTCACAGGGCTGTGCTCCAGGCCCCTCACCAGCTTCCTTGCCCTTCCTGGACACCTTCCAGCACCTCAACATCTCTCTTGAATTGAGGAGCCCAGAACTGGACACAGCACTCAAGCTGTGGCCTGAGCAGTGCTGAGTACAGGGGTGGGCAGAAGAACCTCCCTTGTCCTGCTGGCCACACTCTTCCTGAGCCAGCCCAGGATGCCACTGGCTCTGCTGCCCACCTGGGCACACTGCTGCCTCATCTTCAGCTACTCTCTACCAGCACCCCCAGGTCCCTCTCTGCCTGGCTGCTCTCAGTCACTCTGTCTCCAGCCTGTCGTGCTGCTTGGGGTTGTTGTGGCCAAAGTGCAGAACCCTGCACTTGGCCTTGTTCAATCTCATCCCCTTGGCCTCTGCCCACCCATCCAGCCTGGCAAGGTCCCTGTGAAGTTTCCCTCAGAAGATGCTGATGGGAAAGTCACACTCCCCTATGTGACAGACTCATGAACAGGAGCAAATCCCAACCCAACGTGGCTTCACAGATTGGATGCTTTTCCTCCTCTCACCCTGAGGAAGTGGATGAAGGCATCAAACTGGTCCTCCAGCGGTGCTCCCTCAGCAGGCAGGGGCAGCCGGTGGTACCTGCCAGGCACAGGGACAGTCCATGTGAGGAGGACAGGGCCACAGCAGGGGCTTTGTCCCCACCACAGCAGAGGACACAGGGCTTAAGAGCATATCAAGAGCCCAGCTTGCAAAAGCAAAGCCACTTGGGGAGGAAGAAGAGGCAGCACCTGTAGGCGGGCAGGAGGAAGATAGGTCTGCGGTAGACCTCCTCCGTCACCTGGATGTCCTCCTCACACTGCACCCGCACGGTGTGGGGCTCGTCCCGCAGGCGCTCAATGTCGTTGTAGATGTAGTAGACTCTCTCGCTCAGCTGAGCGAAGTCATGGATCTACGTGGAGATGGGGAACTCCCATCACAACCCATGGAGCGCCCGCAACCAAAACCCATGGAGTGCCCGCCACCAAAACCCATGGAGTGCCCGCCACCAAAACCCATGGAGTGCCCACCACCAAAATCCATGGGGTGCCCAACACCAAAACCCATGGAGCGCCCGCCATCAAAACCCATGGAGCGCCCGCCATCACAACCCATGGAGTGCCCGCCACCAAAACCCATGGAGTGCCCGCCATCAAAACCCATGGAGTGCCCGCCACCAAAACCCATGGAGTGCCCGCCACCAAAACCCATGGAGTGCCCGCCACCAAAACCCATGGAGTGCCCGCTCCAAAACCCATGGAGTGCCCGCCACCAAAACCCATGGAGTGCCCGCCACCAAAACCCATGGAGTGCCCGCTCCAAAACCCATGGAGTGCCCGCCATCAAAACCCATGGAGTGCCCGCCATCAAAACCCATGGAGTGCCCGCTCCAAAACCCATGGAGTGCCCGCCACCAAAACCCATGGAGTGCCCGCTCCAAAACCCATGGAGTGCCCGCCATCAAAACCCATGGAGTGCCCGCCATCAAAACCCATGGAGTGCCCGCTCCAAAACCCATGGAGTGCCCGCCACCAAAACCCATGGAGCGCCCGCCACCAAAACCCATGGAGCGCCCGCCACCAAAACCCATGGAGCGCCCGCCACCAAAACCCATGGAGCGCCCGCCATCACAACCCATGGAGCGCCCGCCATCACAACCCATCGAGCGCCCGCCATCACAACCCATGGAGTGCCCGCCATCACAACCCATGGAGTGCCCGCCACCAAAATCCATGGGGTGCCCAACACCAAAACCCATGGAGCGCCCGCCATCAAAACCCATGGAGTGCCCGCTCCAAAACCCATGGAGTGCCCGCCACCAAAACCCATGGAGTGCCCGCTCCAAAACCCATGGAGTGCCCGCCACCAAAACCCATGGAGTGCCCGCTCCAAAACCCATGGAGTGCCCGCCACCAAAACCCATGGAGTGCCCGCCACCAAAACCCATGGAGTGCCCGCTCCAAAACCCATGGAGTGCCCGCCACCAAAACCCATGGAGTGCCCGCTCCAAAACCCATGGAGTGCCCGCCACCAAAACCCATGGAGTGCCCGCTCCAAAACCCATGGAGTGCCCGCCACCAAAACCCATGGAGTGCCCGCTCCAAAACCCATGGAGTGCCCGCCACCAAAACCCATGGAGTGCCCGCCACCAAAATCCATGGAGTGCCCGCCACCAAAACCCATGGAGCGCCCGCCACCAAAACCCATGGAGTGCCCGCCACCAAAACCCATGGAGCGCCCGCCACCAAAACCCATGGAGCGCCCGCCACCAAAACCCATGGAGCGCCCGCCATCACAACCCATGGAGCGCCCGCCATCACAACCCATGGAGCGCCCGCCATCACAACCCATGGAGTGCCCGCCACCAAAATCCATGGGGTGCCCAACACCAAAACCCATGGAGCGCCCGCCATCAAAACCCATGGAGTGCCCGCTCCAAAACCCATGGAGTGCCCGCCACCAAAACCCATGGAGTGCCCGCTCCAAAACCCATGGAGTGCCCGCCACCAAAACCCATGGAGTGCCCGCTCCAAAACCCATGGAGTGCCCGCCACCAAAACCCATGGAGTGCCCGCCATCAAAACCCATGGAGTGCCCGCTCCAAAACCCATGGAGTGCCCGCCATCAAAACCCATGGAGTGCCCGCTCCAAAACCCATGGAGTGCCCGCCACCAAAACCCATGGAGTGCCCGCTCCAAAACCCATGGAGTGCCCGCCACCAAAACCCATGGAGTGCCCGCCATCAAAACCCATGGAGTGCCCGCCACCAAAATCCATGGAGTGCCCGCCATCACAACCCATGGAGTGCCCGCTCCAAAACCCATGGAGTGCCTGCCACCAAAACCCATGGAGTGCCCGCCATCAAAACCCATGGAGTGCCCGCCACCAAAACCCATGGAGTGCCCGCCACCAAAACCCATGGAGTGCCCGCTCCAAAACCCATGGAGCGCCCGCCACCAAAACCCATGGAGCGCCCGCCACCAAAACCCATGGAGCGCCCGCCACCAAAACCCATGGAGCGCCCGCTCCAAAACCCATGGAGTGCCCGCCATCAAAATCCATGGAGTGCCCGCCACCAAAACCCATGGAGTGCCCGCCATCAAAATCCATGGAGTGCCCGCCACCAAAACCCATGGAGTGCCCGCCACCAAAACCCATGGAGTGCCCGCCACCTCACAAGCCCTCCAGCCACCTTTGACCGAGAGGGACGTGTGCGCCTCGGGTGGCGCTGGGGTGATGACCGTCCCCCATCCCACCTCACCTCTTTACGGATGGCCAGCTCCAGGCTCTCTGCCCGCACTCCCTGCTGCAGGCACTGCAGGTTCTCATGAAGGTTCTCCTTGCCCCGAGGGGTGTAGGGCACAAAGTCCCCCTCCAGCCGCAGGAAGACCACAGGCTCCTCGCGGACACAGAAGAAAACGCATTCCTGCCAAGACAGGGGGAGGCTGTGCCAAAGCTCTTCGACCTTTTTCCACCCCAATTACCACCTTCCCACCAACCTTGTGGCCTTCTCTCTGCAGCTTCTGCAGCACAAGCTTGAAGCCATTGAGGCTGGGTTGTCCCATTCCGAACACAGCGTAACCTCCTTTGGCTTGTCGGAAGTTGGGAGCCCCACAGCTGCCAGTAGTGTTCAGCACATCCAACTTGCCATACACGTCCCTGACCATGAAATATTTCCCCTGCAAAGCAGGACAACAAGAGACAAGATAGGAAAGAAGTGGACTCGGGCAAGTAGGTGCAGCCATGAAGAAGAAGTGGCTTTTTTTTAGCTCCAAAGAAACAGAAGGAACCCAAAGCCCAGGGGGAAATGCGTTCAGCGTGGAGTGGCAGCGGCAATCACAGAACCACTGCATGGGGGAGGTTGGAAGGGACCTCTGGAGAACTCCCACTCCCATTCCTTCTGCTAAAGCAAGGTCACCCACGGAAGGATCACAATGTCCAGCTGGGTCTAGAATCTCTCCAGAGAAGAACACTCCACAACCCCTTTGGGCAGCCTGCTCCAAAGCTGCAGCACCCTCATACCAAACCATTTTCTCCTTCTGGTCAGACGTAACCTCTTGGGTTCCACTTTGTGCCCACTGCCCCTTGTCCTGTCACTGGGGTCACCACTGAAACGAGTTTGGCTCCATCCTCTTGCCCCCCATACTTTAGCTATCGATCAGCATTGATCAGATCCCCTCTCAGGCTGCTCTTCTCCCAGCTCAACAGTCTGAGGGCTCTCAGCCTTTGCTCCTCACAGAGATGCTCCAGGCCCCTCAGCACCTTTGCAGCCTCCACTGGCCTCTCTCCAGTAATGCCCTGACTCTCTTGAACTGGAGAGCCCAGAACTGGTCGCACTACTCTAGATGTGGCCTGAGTGGTGCTGCTCACCTGCACAAGGTAGTGTTCTAGCGTGGCCTCAGAAATGCGTCCCACCGTGTAGTTGGCCTTCAGCAGGTCATCGTGGATCTGAAACTCCTCTCTGCAATTGTACCTGCCAAAGGACAAAATAACAACTTGGGTAAGGAAAAAACAGAAACCTAGGTAAGGATTAAAACCTCCCCAATGTTTAGGGAAGAGGGTGCAGAAAAGCAGAGGTCTGGAGCCACAAGTGCTCGCCAAGGACTTACGTGATGACCACAGGCGCCACTTTGTTGGTGATGATGGACTTGGCCTTGCTGTTGTGAAGCCCCAGGGTCTGGAAGGAGTGGATGCTGAGAGAGTGCTGGTCCTCCATGCTGCTGTCTGCTGGTGCCCCACTCTCTGGAGGGGATGCTGAGACTGCCTGCTGTGCCGCGCTGGCCGTCGTACCCATCATCTGCGGGCGGCTGCGGCACGACGGGGAGGGCGGTGGCGAGCAAGGGGGGCAAAACAAAGCAAGGAGAGAAAGAGAGGGCTGAGGGGTTGGCTTTGCAGCCACTCCTTTTTTAGGAAGGAAAAAGCCCAGGCAGGCCCCCACCCCACCACTGGCAGCTAGGGAAGAGACAGAGGGGTTTGAACTAGATGATCTTTGAGGTCCTTTCCAACTCAGACCATTCTATGGTTCCAAACTCTCTGCACTTCCCCTCCTGGCTCCTGCAAAGGGTTTTCTTCCTGCCTGCCTGTCATGTGGCTCACTCCATTCAGGAGGGAGCAGCCAAAAATGGAAGTGAGAAAAAGGAGGGGGGGGGGTGGGGGGGTGGGAAAAGGCAGAAATTTGGATCCAGCCCCTCCGAATCTGCTGAGTCAGCAGGTGGCACTGTGGAGGGACACTGTTGGCCTCACCCTCTGCTTTCCCAGTGCCCATAAACCACTCCAGCGGCCCTCCCTGTGTGGAACACACTTGAACAATGAGTAAATACTGCTAAATATTTACTAATTTAGTAAGGCAGGAGCTGCCCTGTGTGCCTGGGGAAGCCAGAGAGGCTCCAGGAGGTTGCTCCCAGGTCCAGGCTGCACACACATGCCAAGGAGGAACAACTGGGGGAGAGGTGAAGCACCCACATATGATTTCATGGCTTCAGAGGTTCAAGGAGGGAAAGTGTCCCCCAGGCAGCAATAAATAACCCTGCAGAGCTCAGGAACCCCCTTAGAGGCAGATCAGGAGCTTGAAAGCAGCAGGATGGGGAATCTCCTCCAGCTATTAATGAGCAAATCCAGAAAGTGGATTAAAGCAACCACCTATTCCCATGCTGGAATTCCCCTCTACCTTACTGCAGGTGGAGGATCCCAAAAGCAAACCCACTCTCCCCAACCCCCAGGGAGCTCCTCCCTAAACAAGGATGAAAAGCTGAAGGGTCAGCTCAGGGCACAGGGGGGATGGCAGCAGCCAGGAGCACCCCACCACACTCCATTGGTCCAGGACAATGTGGTGACTGTCTGCTGGATCCTGGTAACCTAACAAAGCAAGAGATGGCAAAGGGGTAAGGGGAAAAGAAAAACCCTCAGCCTAACCCCCTGCTGAGACAGTCCCCAGTAAAATCTCCTTTGTATTGGTGCTGGACTGGGAATAACCTGGCAGCACACAAAGGCAGACGGTACCTGCTCGACGGCGATGCTCAGTGCTGGGAAGCTCAGGGTGGCTTGAGCCCAGCCCTCCAAATTTCTTTCTGCTGCCTCACAAACAGCCCAGGAGTGCAATCCCAGGGAATGCCATGCCCCCAGCAGCTGCAAATGCTTCCAGCCAGGGGGAAAAGCCTCCGGAAAATGTGCTATTTCGAGACGGCCGTGCCCAGGCACAGATTTTTCTTTCCCCTCCTCCCCATCTCCCTTCCCTGCTCTGCAGAGGACTTGTTGCTCTGGCGTGAATTTTCTGCACCATTAGGCAGCCTGGTTTCTTTTAGAGGCAAGAAAAGGGGCAGTGATAGGGGGGGAGGGAAATAAAACTGACTCAGCTGTCTCATGGCAGTGCCATTTCTTCCAAGTCCTTTAAGGCTTTTGTTGCACATAAACACTGTCGGGGCAAAAATAAAGCAGAGGAAAAAAATAGAGAGAGAGAATCACAGAATGGTTTGGGTGGGAAGGAACCTTGAAGCTCACCTAGTTTCAACTCCCCTGTTGTTGTCAGGGACATCTCCCTCTAGACCAGGTTGCTCCAAAGCTTCATCCAACCTGGCCTTGAACACCTCCAGGGAGGGAGCATCCACACCCTCTCTGGGCAACCTGTTCCAGCGTCTCACCACAGGCTCACAGGATGTTAGGGGTTGGGAGGGACCCAAGGAGATCATCCAGTCCAACCCCCCTGCCAGAACAAGACCATACAGGGTCACAGGATGTTAGAGGTTGGAATGGACCCAAGGAGATCATCCAGACCAATCCCCCTGCCAGAGCAGGACAATACTATCTAACACAGAGCACAGAGGAACACATCCAGACAGGCCTTGAAAGGCTCCAGAGAAGGAGACTCCACAACCTCTCTGGGGAGCCTGTGCCAGTGCTCTGTGACCCTTACAGTAAAGAAGTTCCCCCTTGTGTTGAGGCTCTAAAGAATTTCTTCCTAATCTCCAGTCTAAATCTGCCCTCTTCCAGCTCAAAGCCTCTGCCCCTCATCCCAGCACTACAAGCCCTTGTAAGTAGTCCCTCCCCAGCTTTCTTGTGTTTCAGAGCAGACACTCTTGCCTTTGGAGAGCTCAACCTGTGAACAGGAGCCAGGAGGCTTTTTTTTCCCCTCTCCTTTATTTTGCCCAGAATTGGTGCATCTGTTCCAAAGCAGCCATGTGAGCTGCACTGATCCCACTGGCTCTGCTCCAGCATCCCCATGCTGGGGGGGATGGAGGCTCATGCAGGCACCCCAAATTTTTAGGCAGCCTTCTGTATTTCTTTCATCCTTGTCCCCACCATCAGCAATCTTTACCCTAAATCCCCCAGGGATTATTTTCTCTGCCCCAAAACCACATCACAAATAAGAAGGCATAAAAGAGGCTGGAGAGATTTGGAAAGGGGCCTTTCAAAACCACAAAATGAATGGAGAGAGGAAATGGCCTTTCAGCTTCTTTCCCTGTCTCTGGGCTGGGCAGCAAAAGCAAGAAAAGTCCCCAAATTCCCCCAAATGAGTGCTCTGGGTGACCATGGTAACTGCTCTGAAAAGCCATGGGGAAAAGGGGGAGCTTCAGTGTTACCAAGTTTGGGGAGCAGCTGCTTACTGATACTGCTGCATCTGAAGGGAGCATGGGGGGCTTGAACCCTCTCAGTGCCTGACCTGAGAGCTGGCACATAAAACAGGATGAGTGGAGAAGCAAAACCCTACCCGAAGAAGCAGACAAAATGATCTTGCCTGGAAATTCTTCGGAGCCCTGCAGAGGGACCTTGCCAGGCTGGATGGGTGGGCAGAGGCCAATGGATGAGATTGAACAAGGCCAAGTGCAGGGTTCTGCACTCTGGCCACAACAACCCCAAGCAGCACCACAGGCTGGGGACAGAGTGGCTGAGAGCAGCCAGGCAGAGAGGGACCTGGGGGTGCTGGTAGAGAGTAGCTGAAGATAAGGCAGCAGTGTGCCCAGGTGGGCAGGAGAGCCAATGGCATCCTGGGCTGGCTCAGGAAGAGTGTGGGCAGCAGGAAAAGGGAGGTTCTTCTGCCCCTGTGCTCAGCACTGCTCAGGCCACAGCTTGAGTGCTGTGTCCAGTTCTGGGCTGCTCAATTCAAGAGAGATGTTGAGGTGCTGGAAGGTGTCCAGAGAAGGGCAATGAAGCTGGTGAGGGGCCTGGAGCACAGCCCTGTGAGGAGAGGCTGAGGGAGCTGGGGGTGTGCAGCCTGCAGAAGAGGAGGCTCAGGGCAGACCTCATTGCTGTCTCCAGCTCCCTGAAGGGAGGCTGTAGCCAGGTGGGATTGGTCTCTTCTGCCAGGCAAGCAGCAACAGAAGGGGACACAGTCTCAAGTTGTGCTACGGAAGGTCTAGGCTGGCTGTTAGGAGGAAGTTGTTGTCAGAGAGAGTGATTGGCATTGGAATGGGCTGCCCAGGGAGGTGGTGGAGTTGCTGTGCCTGGAGGTGTTGAAGCAAAGCCATGGTCTGGTTGATTGGACAGGGTTGGGTGACAGATTGGGCTGGATGAGCTTGGAGGTCTCGTCCACCTATGATTCCAGTCAACTAGACCATGGCACTAAGTGCCTCATCCATCCAGAATCATTTCCTTAGGAGAAGAGACCTTTAAGGTCATTGTCTCCAGCCATTCTGCTACTTTACCAAGGCTGCTGCTAAATGATGTCCCTCAGCACCACATCTCTGCAGCACTGAAACACCTCCAGGGATGGGCATCCAACCACTTCCCTGGGAAGTTTCTCCCAGTGCTTGAGAACCTTTTCAGGGAAGAAGTTTCTTCTAACAGCCAACCTAAACCTCCCCTGGTGCAACTTGAAGCCATTTCTTGTCCTGTCAATTGTAGCTAAGAGGATCCTGACCTCCACCTCGCTCCAGCTTCATCTCCAGGAGTTGCAGGGAGCCATAAGGTCTCCCCTAAGCTCCCTTTTCTCCAGACTAAACCACCCCTGTCCCCTGAGACACAGGACTTGTGCTCTAGATCCTTGACCCTTCACTGACCTTCCCTGGATCCACCTCAGCACCTCCATGCCTCTCAATGAGGACCCCAAAACTACACCCACTACTCAAGGTGTGGCCTCCCCAGTGCTGAGTACAGAAGGACAATCCCTGGTCCTTCTGGGCACACTCAGCCAAGGGGAGCTGAGTTTACCTGAGGGCAGACAAGTCAGTGCTGAAATCCCAACCAGCAGTCCCAAGGGATTGATTGTCAGGCTGGAAATGCACAGCCCTGGCTGGTTTCCAGCCACACTACTCCAGTGGTGCAGCATCCACCCACAGAGCAGATGTGCAACATCTCCCTGTTGTCCTGGCTCTACACCTCGTTTCCACAGGGGATCCCTGTGGAAAGGAGGTCCAGGGAGGTTCTCCCCCTCTACTCTGCCCTGGTGAGACCACACTTGGACCACAGTGTGCCCACTTTTGGGCTCCTCAGTTCAAGAGAGACAGAGACCTGCTGGAGAAAGTCCAACAGAGAGCTACAAGGATGACTGGGAGACTTGAACATCTCTGCTGTGAAGAAAGGCTGAGAGACTTGGGGCTGCTTAGCCTTGAGAGGAGAAGACTAAGAGGGAAACTTGTTGATGTCAGGATATCAGGGAGTGACAGGACTGGGGGGAATGGAGCAAAGCTGGAGGTGGGGAGGAAGTTGTTGAGCATGAGAGTGGTGAGAGGCTGGAATGGGTTGCCCAGGGAGGTGGTTGAGGCCCCATGGATGGAGGTGTTTAAGGCCAGGCTGGATGAGGCTGTGTGCAGCCTGCTCTAGGGTAGGGTGTCCCTGCCCATGGCAGGGGAGTTGGAAATGGCTGATCCTTGTAGTCCCTTCCAACCCTGACTGATTCTGTGATCTTATGATTCCACATGAGGAGTGGGTGCCAAGAGGAAGCTGCCAGCCTCTTTTCAGTGGTGCCCTGTTACAGTACCATGGGCACAAGCTGGAACACAGCAGGTTCCACCATCCCCTGACATCACACTGCTTCACTCATGTCTGCACACACAGGATGAGGTGGGTGGGGGAAACTCTTAACATCAGGTGGAAAATGATTCTGCCTGTGGAAAAGTTGTTTGTGGTGTTGAAAGTGTTCTTGGTGGCACCAGCCTTGATGGAATTTGAAAGGGATGAGATGTGAGGCTGCAGCATCTCTCTTAAGAGGAGAGGCTGAGAGCCCTGGGGCTGTTCAGCCTGGAGAAGAGCAGACTGAGAGGTAGTCTGATCAGTGCTTAGCAAGAGGAACTTTAGGAGGAAGTTCTTCACAGAGAGAGTGATTGGCATTGGAATGGGCTGCCCAGGGAGGTGGTGGAGTTGCTGTGCCTGGAGGTGTTGAAGCAAAGCCTGGCTGAGGCACTTAGTGCCATGGTCTGGTTGATTGGACAGGGCTGGGTGCTAGGTTGGACTGGCTGAGCTTGGAGGTCTCTTCCAACCTGCTTGATTCTATGATTGTCTCCCAAACAGAGACACAACAGAGCATTCAGCTCCGAGAAGTGACCAGGCAAGTGAGATAGGAGCCCCAGGAATCAGTCTGACAGTCCATTGAGGGGCTCAGGATTAGCCCATAAAATCATGTTTGTTTCCCAGCAGTTGAACATAGCTAGGAAAGACTCAGCAAATGCTTAGGCAGGCAGCTTACCCTTATACAGAAAACCAGTAATTTTCTTATTTGACTTAAAAGAACTTTGCTGCATCCAATGTCTGCCTGGCATGTTAAAATTGGAGTCATTCCCCAAAAAATCAACAAGGCTGCTGGGGTTTGGCTTTGTTTCGCTGCCACTACGAGAAGTCAGGAGGCTCAGATTCAACCCACGTGGATTTTATGATGGAGTGAGCTGGGACAGCTTTACTATGAGGGGGGTGAGACACTGGAACAGGTCGCCCAGAGAAGTTGTGGATGGCCTGTGCCTGCAAGTGTTTAGACCAGGCTGGATGAGGCTTTGAGCAACGTGGGCTAGTGGGAAGTGTCCCTGCCCACGGCAGGAAGGCTGGAACTAGATAACATTTAAGGTCCTTCCCATCTCAAGCCATTCTAGTATTCTGTGATTCCACAACAAGTGAGTTTTCATGGAGTTTCATAGAACATTTCATAGCATGACCAGTTGGAAGAGACCTCCAAGCTCAGCCACTCCAACCTAGCACCCAGCCCTGTCCAATCAACCAGACCATGGCACTAAGTGCCTCAGCCAGGCTTTGCTTCAACACCTCCAGGCACAGTGACTCCACCACCTCCCTGGGCAGCCCATTCCAATGCCAATCACTCTCTCTGACAACAACTTCCTCTTAACAGCCAGCCTACACCTCCACTGGCACAACTTCAGACTCTGTCCCCTTCTTCTCTTGCTGCTTGCCTGGCAGAAGAGACCAACCCCACCTGGCTACAGCTCCCTTCAGGTACTTGTAGACAGCAATGAGGTCTGCCCTGAGCCTCCTCTTCTGCAGGCTGCACACCCCCAGCTCCCTCAGCCTCTCCTCACAGGGCTGTGCTCCAGGCCCCTCACCAGCTTCCTTGCCCTTCTCTGGACACCTTCCAGCACCTCAACATCTCTCTTGAATTGAGGAGCCCAGAACTGGACACAGCACTCAAGCTGTGGCCTGAGCAGTGCTGAGCACAGGGGCAGAAGAACCTCCCTTGTCCTGCTGGCCACACTCTTCCTGAGCCAGCCCAGGATGCCATTGGCTCTCCTGCCCACCTGGGCACTCTGCTGCCTCATCTTCAGCTACTCTCTACCAGCATCTCCAGGTCCCTCTCTGCCTGGCTGCTCTCAGCCACTCTGTCCCCAGCCTGTAGTGCTGCTTGGGCTTGTTGTGGCCAAAGTGTAGAACCCTGCACTTGGCCTTGTTCAATCTCATCCCACTGGCCTCTGCCAGGCACTGATCCTTGGGGAACACCACTGGCAGCACTTCCCTTGCAAGATGTTCCATTTAGGAGTTTCCTTGCCTGCATGCAGAGACAACCTCCCCTGCACAGCACAGAATCATAGAATGGTTTGAGTTAGAAACATCCCCAAACAGGTCAGGCTGCTCAGAACCCCAACAAACCTGATTTTGAATGTTCCAGGGGATGAGGCTTCCATCACCTCCCTGGGCAATCTGTTCCAGTGTGTTCCATCCCTGCCCCCTCCCTGCATCTTCTCCCCAGGGCACAGAGAGACCCCTCCAGAGATACTCACCAAGCCAGCCCATCCCCTTGCCATCACTCATAGCCCTAAGCTCAGGGACTTAAAAATCAAGCCTGGAACAAGTGTGGCTTGCTAACAAAGAGCCCATTTTCTCCCAAGCCACAAACACCAGAGACACCCAGCAAGGGCATATGCCACCAGAACAAGCCACCACTGTTCTTCTCCAGGTGTTTTGCCTAAATTCAAAGCTCCAGTAAGCAGCTGGTTAATTGTTCCTAACGAGGAAGCAGAGTCTATGGGCATGCAATAGATAAATGCTTCCCTTCCTATGCCCATCCCCCTTGGTCAGGCACTGGAACGCTCTGCCGTGGGAGGTGGTGGAGTTATGGTCCCTGAAGGTGTCCAAGAAGCTTGTGGATGTGGCTCTTTGGGATATGGCTTAACAGCCACGATGGTCTTAGGCTGACAGTTGGACTTAGAATCATAGAATCAAGCAGGTTGGAAGAGACCTCCAAGCTCAGCCAGTCCAACCTAGCACCCAGCCCTGGCCAATCAACCAGACCATGGCACTAAGTGCCTCAGCCAGGCTTTTCTTGAGCACCTGATGTTGACTTGATGATCTTAGAGGTATCTTCCAACCACAGCCATTATTCTTTGTCCCACCAAGCCCAAGGGTGGATGGGGAACTCCAGACTGCACCAGAGTGCTGCTCAAGCATCCCAAGAGACAGCATGCAAGCTTTGTGGCCTCTCCCACGTAAATCACAGCAACATCCAGTGCTCAGCCCCCCCCCCCCACCTCCTCGCCTCCCAGAGCTGCTCCTCTCCCTCGCCATGCAGCACAAGGGTTATTCCCGTGGCCAAGGACCTGGCAAGGACTCAAAGCCAGAGCAAACAATGGACTAAATATAGAGGGAAGCAGCCGGGCTGCAGCTGCAGGATGCATCTGCCCCAGCTGCTGTGATGAGGAGGAAGCCTGCACTTGCCTGACCGCCTCATTGTCAGCAGGAAATCAATCCAAGAAATCTCCCTCTGTGCATCCCCAGGTGATGTTATCTGGGGCTTTCTCCTATGTCTTTATATGTTTGGTTGCACTTTATAAGAATCACAGAATCACCTGCTTGGGAAAGACCTCCATGTCCAACCATAAGCTAACACCTCCCAGCACACAATGGTCAGACCACGTCCTGCAGCACCTCATCCAACTGTCTTTTTAACACCTCCAGGAGCTCCATCACTTCCCTGGGCAGCCTGTTCCAGTGCCTGGTGCCAAGACTAGGGGGAATGGAGCAAAGCTGGAGGTGGGGAGATTCAGGCTGGACATGAGGAGGAAGTTTTTCAGCATGAGAGTGGTGAGAGGCTGGAATGGGTTGCCCAGGGAGGTGGTTGAGGCCCCATGGCTGAAGGTGTTTAAGGCCAGGCTGGATGAGGCTGTGGCCAAGCTGGTCTAGGGTAGGGTGCCCCTGCCCACGGCAGGGGGGTTGGAACTAGATGATCCTTGTGGTCCCTTCCAACCCTGACTGATTCTATGATTCTATGACCCTTTGAGTGAAGAAATCTTTCCTGATATCCAGCCTAAACCTCCCCTGGTGCAACATGAGGCCATTTCCTCTCATCCTGTCACTCATTACATGGGAGAAGAGACCAACCCATCTAAGCTACAACCTCCTTTCAGGTAGTTGTAAAGAGATACAAGTGGCAGAGAGTTGTAATGCAAAGCCCTTTGGGGAGCAGCAGCAGCAGTCACAACACCCTCCAAACGCATCCATCCCTTCCTCAGCTGCAGGGCAGCTTTTGGCACCCAGCCAGCACGGATGCATCCATGAGGATCCAGGGGGGGGCAGGAAACACCAGAGCAAGCCGGCAGGAAGCCTCAGCGCTGCCAGAGGGGCATCAGGGAAGCCTGGAGGAAGCGCTGGAGCTGAGCTCTCCTGCTCCAGCATGCTCTTTAACCTTCTTTTTCTAAACCCAGTGAGAATACAAATCAGACAAAACCAACAGCAGAGCTGGAGATATCCCAGAGCTGAGGCTGCGTGGGAAGCAGGCTCCTGTTGTTCCAGGTGATGCTGGGAGGAAGCAGCTCAACCTATCAAAAAAAAAACAAACCCAACTCTCTATACTAAAACAAAAAGGAAAGATGAGAAGAAATGTGTAGAATGGTTTGAAACACATCCTTCACCCACCAAGGGTGAAAGAAGGCCAGGGAGCAATGCCACCCAAAATCACAGAATCACAGGATGCTTCAGGTTGGAAGGGACCCTCAAAGGTCACCTTGTCCAACTCACCTGCAGTGAGCAGGGACATCTCCAACTATATGAAGTTGTCCTGGGCCTCATCAAGTGTGACCTTGAATGTATGGGACCTCCACCTCATCCCCAGGCAACCTATTCCAGTATTTAACTACCCTCACTGCAAAGAGATTCTTCCTGATGTCCAACCTAAATCTGCCCTGCCCCAGCTTCAAAGCATTGTCCCTCATCCTATCACTACAAGCCCTTCAAAACAGTCCCTCCCCAGCCTTCCTATAGATCCCCTTCAGATACTGAAGGCCATGATAAGGTCTCTCTGGAGAGCCTTCTCTTCTCCAGGCTGAACAACCTCACCTCTCCCAGCCTGTCTTCATGATACTTTAAAACATACCTTAAAAAACAGAATTGCTTTGGTTTGAGAAGACCTCTAAGATCATCAAGTCCAACCATCAACCTCACACCACCATAGCCATTAAACCATGTCCCAAAGGGCCACACATGCACATCTCTTCAATACCTCCAGGGACAGTGACTCCACTACCTCCCTGGGCAGCCTGTTCCAATGCCTGACCACCCTTTCAGCAAAGAATTTTTTTCTGATCTCCAACCTAACCCTCCCCTGGCACAATTTCAGGTCATTTCCTCTCATTCTATCACTTGGTACTAGGGAGAAGAGACCAAGCCCCACCTCACTGCAACCTCCCATCAGGGAGCTATAGAGAGCTATGAGGTCTCCTCACAGCCTCCTTAAAACCAACCCCAAAGCACTTTGCAACGGGGAGGAAAAGGCTCTGGAAAAGGCATTGCGAAGCCAACTTTGATTCTCCAAGCCTTGATTGGTTTATGATGACTTTTAAAGGTACAAAAAAAATCCTCAGTGTTGATGGCCAAAACTACAACTAACTACACAGCATTTCCTAGAGAGGTATTTCCCAATGGGACTGAGATCCCTGCTGTCCAGCCTCTGTGCTTCACACAGCATAGAATCATGGAATCAACCAGGCTGAAAGAGACCTCCAAGCTCATCCAGTCCAACCTAGCACCCAGCCCTATCCAAGCAAATAGATCATGGCACAGAATCGTAGAACCACAGAATCAATCAGGTTGGAAGAGACCTCCAAGCTCATCCAGTCCAACCTAGCACCCAGCCCTATCCAAGCAAATAGATCATGGCACAGAATCATAGAACCACAGAATCAACCAGGTTGGAAGAGACCTCAAAGCTCAGCCAGTCCAAACTAGCACCCAGCCCTATCCAAGCAAATAGATCATGGCACAGAATCGTAGAACCACAGAATCAACCAGGTTGGAAGAGACCTCAAAGCTCAGCCAGTCCAGCATAGCACCCAGCCCTATCCAAGCAAATAGATCATGGCACAGAATCATAGAAACACAGAATCAACCAGGTTGGAAGAGACCTCAAAGCTCAGCCAGTCCAACCTATGACCTTTAGTCACTTGATTCAAAAGTCCTTAAACCCAGGGAAAGCTGCTGGAGCCATGGATATGGGGGAGAGAAATGCAACATCCAGGCATCTGGCTGTAAGCTGGAAGAGGAGAGATTTAGATTGGATACAAGAAATTCTTTAGAGTGAGGGTGGTGAGACACTGGGACAGGTTGCCCAGGGAGGGTGTAGATGCCTCCTCCCTGGAGGTGTTCAAGACCAAGCTGGATGGGACCTTGAGCAATCTGGTCTACTGGAAGGTGTCCCTGCCCATGGCAGTGGGGTTGGAACCAGATGACCTTCGAGGTCCCCTCCAAGCCAAACCACTCTATGTCACCCCAAAAAGGTGAGTGTGACTCTACACCCCACCACAAAGGTGGCCACCAACAGGGAGTATGCAAGTGCTGGGTGGGAGGTACCAGAGTGGCACCAGGGCTGCCACCACACCTGTTTTCTAGTGCATTAATCGGCAGTGTTAAATTTTCCTCATTAGGCAAAGCCTGGGGGATGCAGTGCAAGAATTCATAGAATCACAGTATCAGTCAGGGTTGGAAGGGACCACAAGGAGCAGACAGTTCCAGCCCCCCTGCCATAGGCAGGGACGCCCTACCCTAGAGCAGGCTGCCCACAGCCTCATCCAGCCTGGCCTTAAACACCTCCAGCCATGGGGCCCCAACCACCTCCCTGGGCAACCCATTCCAGCCTCTCACCACTCTCATGCTCAACAACTTCCTCCTCACGGCCAGCCTGAATTAAGATACAAACTCAAGCGTCTCATTAGCAGGATACAAACCGGAGGACACTTCTTGGGCTGAGCCACCTCAGCTTTGCCCAGAGACCACCTGCAGCTGCTAACAACAGCCCAGGTGCAGTTTGACCTTTTTATGAGCATCTACCACACCCACCTTCTGCCCCACCCCCAAAGAAAACCTAAAACCTAACCTGCTCCTTTACTGCATAAAGACAGAGACAGACTGACTTGCTAGTCACAGGCTCACAGGAGGTTAGGGATTGGAAGGGACCCAAGGGGTCTGAGTCCAACCCAACCCCCCTGACAGAGCAGGACCACACAATCTAACACAGAGGAACACATCCATACATGCCTCGAAAGGCTCCAGAGAAGCAGACCCCACAACCTCTCCGGGGAGCCTGTGCCAGTACTCTGTGACCCTTACAGTAAAGAAGTTCCCCCTTGTGTTGAGGCAGAACCTCCTGTGCTGCAGCTTACACCCATTGCTCCTTGTCCTATCCCAGGGAGCAGTGAGCAGAGCCTGTCCCCTCTCCTGGCCAGCTCTCAGGTACTTATAAACAGTTATCAAATCCCCTCTCAGTCTTCTCTCCTCCAGACTAAGCAGCCCCAGGTCCCTCAGCCTCTCCTCATCAGGCAGTGCCCCCCAGTCCACTCATCATCCTCGTAGCTCTCCATTGGACCCTCTCCAGCAGATCCCTGTCCCTCTTCAACTGGGGAGCCCAAAACTGAACACAGTATTCAAGATGGGGTCTACACCAGGGCAGAGCAGAGGGGGAGGAGAACCTCCCTTGCTCTGCTGGACACACTCTTCCTAACACACCCCAGGATCCCATTGGCCTTCTTGGCCACAAGGGCACATTGCTGTGCCATGGATGTTATCCACCAGGACCCCCAGGTCCCTCTCCACAGGGCTGCTCTCCAGCAGATCACCTCCCAGCCTCTACTGGTGGAGTTTATTATTCCTCCCCAGTCCCCTGGGTGCTGCTTGGCAAGGCCAGGAAGTGGCCGAGGGACAGGCAGGAGATGCTCAGGCTGGCCAAGCAAGGGATGTTATGGGTGGCATTCAGCAGGAAGAGGAACAAAGCCCTAATTTGCAAGCTCCAGCGCTGCGGGCTGTGCCGGCAGCCTGCTGCCAGCGGTTTCAAGGTCTGCGAGCATGCTTACTGAGGAGTTTCCTTTCAGGCGTGCAAAGAGACAAACAAAAAGCCATAAAGGATGGAGATAAAGGCCGGGGTCATCTCCACAGAGACGCCCATCCTGTAGAGGAACCTTCCTGCAACACCAGGTCCTCCCCTCCTCATTGCGGCCCCACGCCCAAACCCTCTCCGCCAAATGTTCACTCACACACACACGCATCACTCCCACGCACACACACACGCATCACTCCCGCACACACACGCATCACTCCCACGCACACACGCATCACTCACACACACACACACACGCATCACTCACACACACACACACATCACTCCTACACACACACGCATCACTCCCACGCACACACGCATCACTCACACACACACACACACGCATCACTCACACACACACACACATCACTCCTACACACACACAGGCATCACTCCCACGCACACACGCATCACTCACACACACACACACGCATCACTCACACACACACACACACGCATCACTCCCACGCACACACACACGCATCACTCCTACACACACACGCATCACTCACACACACACACACACGCATCACTCACACACACACGCATCACTCACACACACACACGCATCACTCTCATACACACACACGCATCACTCCCACGCACACACGCATCACTCTTACACACACACGCATCACTCACACACACACACACATCACTCCTACACACACACGCATCACTCCCACGCACACACACATCACTCTTACACACACACGCATCACTCACACACACACACGCATCACTCACACACACACATGCATCACTCCCACACACACACACACACGCATCACTCACACACACGCATCACTCACACACACACACACGCATCACTCACACACACACACGCATCACTCGCACACACACACGCATCACTCACACACACACACATCACTCACACACACACGCATCACTCACACACACACACATCACTCGCACACACAAACGCATCACTCACACACACACACGCATCACTCACACACACACACACATCACTCTCACACACACACGCATCACTCGCACACACACACGCATCACTCACACACACACACACACATCACTCTTACACACACACGCATCACTCACACACACACACGCATCACTCTTACACACACACGCATCACTCACACACACACACGCATCACTCACACACACACATGCATCACTCCCACACACACACACACACGCATCACTCACACACACGCATCACTCACACACACACACACGCATCACTCACACACACACACGCATCACTCGCACACACACACGCATCACTCACACACACACACATCACTCACACACACACGCATCACTCACACACACACACATCACTCGCACACACACACGCATCACTCACACACACACACGCATCACTCACACACACACACACATCACTCTCACACACACACGCATCACTCGCACACACACACGCATCACTCACACACACACACACACATCACTCTTACACACACACGCATCACTCACACACACACGCATCACTCACACACACACATGCATCACTCCCACACACACACACACACGCATCACTCACACACACACACACGCATCACTCACACACACACACGCATCACTCGCACACACACACGCATCACTCACACACACACACATCACTCACACACACACACATCACTCACACACACACGCATCACTCACACACACACACATCACTCGCACACACAAACGCATCACTCACACACACACACGCATCACTCACACACACACACACATCACTCTCACACACACACGCATCACTCGCACACACACACGCATCACTCACACACACACACACACATCACTCTTACACACACACGCATCACTCACACACACACACGCATCACTCTTACACACACACGCATCACTCACACACACACACGCATCACTCACACACACACATGCATCACTCCCACACACACACACACACGCATCACTCACACACACGCATCACTCACACACACACACACGCATCACTCACACACACACACGCATCACTCGCACACACACACGCATCACTCACACACACACACATCACTCACACACACACGCATCACTCACACACACACACATCACTCGCACACACACACGCATCACTCACACACACACACGCATCACTCACACACACACACACATCACTCTCACACACACACGCATCACTCGCACACACACACGCATCACTCACACACACACACACACATCACTCTTACACACACATGCATCACTCACACACACACACATCACTCGCACACACACACGCATCACTCACACACACACACGCATCACTCACACACACACACACGCATCACTCACACACACGCATCACTCCCACGCACACACACAGGCATTACTCCCACACACACACGCATCACTCACACACACACACACAGGCATCACTCCCACGCACACACGCATCACTCACACACACACACAGGCATCACTCCCACGCACACACGCATCACTCACACACACACACACATCACTCACACACACACACACACGCATCACTCACACACACACGCATCACTCCCACGCACACACGCATCACTTTCACCTCCTCCTCGCAGGTTTCGTGCTCCGATGCCACCAAATTTCACAGCCTCTCACGCCACTTCCACCTCCTCCTCACAGGAGGTTTTGTGGTATCACCCCAGCAAATTCCACCCCCACCCATACCACTTCCATCTCCTCCTGACAGAAGGCTTCACGGTGTGACCCCCATAAAATTTCACACCACTCCCACGCCACTTCCATCTCCTCCTGACAGAAGGCTTCATGGTGTGACCCCAACAAATTCCTCCCCCTCCACGCCACTTCCATCTCCTTCTGACAGAAGGCTTAATGGTGTCACTCCAGCAAATTCCACCCCCCACCCATACCACTTCCATCTCCTCCTGACAGAAGGCTTCACGGTGTGACCCCCATCAAGTTTCACACCACCCCCACGCCACTGCCACCTCCTCCTCACAGGCGGCTTCACGGTGTGAGCCCCACCAAATTTCCCCCCGTGCTACTTCCACCCCCGGCGGCCCGGCCTGAGGCTAAGCAGCAGCCAGGGGTGCCCCCGGGTGGGGGTGCTGGGGCGGCAGCCGCACCGCAGCGTCCCCGCTCGCACGCCGGGGCGGCTGGGTGCCAGGAGGAGCTGGGGCAGGGCGCTCCGGGGGAAGGCGAGGGCTGTGATTTTGTGCTATTCATAGCTAACCACCAGCCCGCTTCCCGCCGGGAACGCCGGTGGAGCGGCGGGACGGCTCCATTTCCAAGGGCGGGGGCTGAGCCTCAAAGCCCTGCTTCTGCAGACCGCACCTTCTCGGCGAGACAAGCAGCACCTCGCAGCTCACCGAGCACCCACCGGGCACGCTTCGCCCCTGGCACGCCTGGGCAGCCCCAGGCTCGCTCTGCCGGGGCTCTCCTTCTGCCCCCAGCCCCCAGCTTTAAATCAAAGCCAAATCAAGCAAGTCCCAGGAGGGGATCTGCTCACAACCAGAGACCTGCCGGATATTTTTAGGCTCGGTGTCATTCGTGCAAAGACATAATCACTTCCTGCCTCTCAGGAAGGAAATGTCCCACCGCCGCTGCCTGCACGCCTGCCTGCCTGCCTGCCTGCCCGCCCGCTCCCTCCTCGGGCAGTGCCTGCCTGCCCCCTGCTCAGCACCCACCCGTCTTGGCAGGCAAAGGGTAGGAAACAGGACATAGCGTGGGATGGCCACAGTGCCAGGGAGAAGTGGTGTTCGTGCCAGAGAGAAGAGGTGTTCGTGCCAGAGAATTGATGCACCAGGGAAAGGGTTAGAGGAAGAGGTCCGGAAAAGTCCAGCAGCCATAGGAAATGCAGCCTGGATGCAGCTTCTGGAAGTTTTCAGCTCCAGCAGGGCAGGAGCTCAGCAAGAGCAGGCAACCTTTCCAGCTAGGGCATGCTCTTCATCCCAGGTGGCCTGGCACTGAGAATGACCATGTCCTACACAGGGCATGGATGTGCCAGTGCAGGTTTCCTTCTCCTTCTGGGCTCCCCAGACTGGAGAGACTCCAGAGCTAAACTCCAAACCCCAGCATGCAACCCAAGCATGGGTAGCTCCTCATCTTCTTCCACCTTCATCCTCCACAGGGAGCCACATCCTGCAGCTCCCTTTTGCACAACCAGCTTCCCAAATTACTTTCGGGGGTGTAAGGGAGGTAGCCAAGGGATGCAAACCTCAAAACTCACTTTGAGGCACTCAAGCCACAGCAAACATTCTGGCTCAGACCCTGCAGGGCTAGCTTCCAGGCAGCAAGAGAGACAGAAAAGTTCCTTTCAATAGGAAAAGGGACTGCAAAGGCACAGAAGTTGTTGGGGGGACGAGGATGCTGGGCCCCAAAAGTAGTTCTCTCTTTTCTAGAGGTCTGAAGTGCAGCACTGGCTGCAGATAAGACACACACACACAGGGTTTTCAGCACCTCATGGCCGTGCTGTGCACAGGGTTTGTGTTCCTGGGACAAAATAAAGCTTCATTCCCATCACCTTCCCCCACTTTGGCTTGGGGTGAGAGGACCTCTGCCCAAAAAAGCACCCCATGGGAGGGAAGCTGCTTCCATCAGCAGCACCTTCCCCCCCGGGAAGGGAAGGGCACCCCCGAGGTACCACCCAGCTCCATCCCCTTCTTCACTCATCCACCTGGGAAATGAACTCTCCCCACACCCGGGGAGGGGAAGAGCAAGGCATGGTTTGTCCCGGGATAGGAGGAGTGGAGTGCTTGGTCCCAGAGGGTCGAAATTCCCGTTCCGCGGTCGAGGGGGAATGCTCGGGCAGGGGTGGAGCATGCTTGGTCCTAGCGAGGGGGAAATGCCCGGGGCGGAGGGGATGCCGGGCCGTGGGGGAGGGTGATGCTCGGTGCCGGGGGGTGGGGTTGCCCGATGCGGGGGATGCCCGGTCCCGGAGGAGGGGATGCTTGCTTTCGAGGAGGGAGGATACACGGTCCCGGGGCGGGGGGTGGGAGGGTGGGGGGGACGCTCCGTCTCAGGGTGGGGGTGCTTGGCTCCGGGGAGCTGGGATGCCCGGTCCCCGGGGGTGTTGGTGAGGATGGAGAGAGGTCAGTACCTTGAGTGGGCTCCAGACTCAGCTCCCACGCCGGGCTGGCCGCGTCGTGGGTCGGTCCATGGGGGCGGCGGGAGCAAAGCCCCGCGGCCGCCCCGACCGCCGGAGCTTCGGCGGGGGAAGAGGCGGAGGTGGAGCCGGAGGAGGGGCAGCTCTGCCGCCCGGCCCCACCACGCCGTGCCCGCCCCGCACCGCCCCTCGCACCGTCCAGCCCCCCTGGCCAGAGCACTGGCCCCCGCAGGGTCCTTCTGGCTCGCAGCAGCCAGCACCCACAGCACCCTTCCCGTTGAAGCCCACCCTCACTACAGCACCCATCCGCCTGGGGACCCTCTGGCACGTAGCATCCCCCAGCCACAGCGCTCATCCCCTTAGGGACCCTCTGGCATGCAGCGGCCCCCACCCCGTTGAAGCCCACCGCCAGTCACAGCAGGACCACCATGGACCTCCCAGAGGAGGGAGGGATGTCTGTGGTAGGAGCCAAGATGAAGGATGCTGCTGCGTCCGGTGTGAAATGGTCTCTGGGGAACCCCTGATTCCCTTCTTTGTGGTGTCAAGGGTGATCACAGTACCACAGTATCACAGTATCACCGAGGTTGGAAGAGACCTCACAGATCATCAAGTCCAACCCTTTACCACAGAGCTCAAGGCCAGACCATGGCACCAAGTGCCACGTCCAATCCTGCCTTGAACAGCTCCAGGGACGGCGACTCCACCACCTCCCCGGGCAGCCCATTCCAGTGTCCAATGACTCTCTCAGTGAAGAACTTTCTCCTCACCTCCAGCCTAAATCTCCCTGGCGCAGCCTGAGGCTGTGTCCTCTTGTTCTGGTGCTGGCCACCTGAGAGAAGAGAGCAACCTCCTCCTGGCCACAACCACCCCTCAGGTAGTTGTAGACAGCAATAAGGTCACCCCTGAGCCTCCTCTTCTCCAGGCTAAACAATCCCAGCTCCCTCAGCCTCTCCTCGTAGGGCTGTGCTCAAGGCCTCTCACCAGCCTCGTCACCCTTCTCTGGACACGCTCAAGCATCTCAATGTCCCTCCTAAACTGGGGGGCCCAGAACTGAACACAGTACTCAAGGTGTGGTCTAACCAGTGCAGAGTACAGGGGCGGAATGACCTCCCTGCTCCTGCTGACCACACCATTCCTGATGCAGGCCAGGATGCCACTGGCTCTCTTGGCCACCTGGGCACACTGCTGGCTCATGTTCAGGCGGGTATCAATCAGCACCCCCAGATCTCTCTCTGTTTGGCTGCTCTCCAGCCACTCCGACCCCAGCCTGTATCTCTGCATGGGGTTGTTGTGGCCAAAGTGCAGCACCCTGCACTTGGAGCTATTGAATGCCATCCCATTGGACTCTGCCCATGGAAAGCTAAGGTCCAGGACTTGCTTCTGCAAGTGCTCAGCATGACTTTGAAAAGCAGACAGAACTGAAGCTCACAGAGGAATACACACTTTCTGCAGTCTTGGTGGGCATGGTGGAGAGGGTATAGATAGACCTGGCATCTGAAACATCAGCATAGCTCCAGCCCTCCAGGTCTCTTTGCAGTTCCCCTCCCCAGCTTGGGCCACTCAGAACCTGCTGCCCACTCATGCAAGGTCACAGAATCACAGAATTGTCGGGGTTGCAAGGGACCTCAAGGGTCAAGTGCCTGCCATGGGCACTTTCCACTAGATCAGGTTGCCCGAAACCACATCCAGCCTGGCCTTAAAAACTTCCAGGGATGGAGCTTCCACCACCTCTTTGGGTGACCTGTTCCAGTGTTTCACCACCCTTATGGTGAAGAGCCATGGCGGGTTCCTGTGATGGCTCTTCCTGCGATGGCTCTGCCAGTACCAGCATCAAGGTCTGCTCACCTTCTGCTGGTTTCCATCACAGCACAGAGCAAAGCCATGAGATGACTGCAGGCTTCCCTCACTGCCAACAGTCATTGCACTTACTCTGCTGCCATGAAAAGATGCTGGTTTAACTAAAAATCCATAAACCCCCAAATCTTTCAGCTCCTAACCACCTTTGCCCATTCCATTTGAGTTGACCTCTGCACCTTCAGAGGGCTCCATCTAGGAGGACCCACGTCCGAGACCTCCAACTCCCCAGCACTACAACCTTACTCATACCCAGCATCATCCCAGGGAGGCACCACCAAGGAAAGGTTTATGAGACCCCACCAGATGGAGAAAAAAGTGGATGAGGGTGTTGAGACATTCACCAGAGCCAGGAAGGAGAGCCAGGAATGTAAACGGAGCCTGGAGGCTGTCCGAAAATGGTAAGGGCTGGAAAGCAGTGCTGTAAAGTTTGTTCAGTGGGATCCTAGATACTAGCCAGGCTCCCAGCCTTCAGCTCAGCCAAAATATCCTTTCCTGCACTGTGCTGCTTGATCCTGCAGTCCAACATCCCAAGGCAGAGCCCAGCAGCTTCTGGTGTTTAAACTCCACCGTGAAACTCAAAATCGAGACCTAAAAATCCACCCAAGGCTTCACTCATTCCACTGCACATGTAATTCTCCTGGGTTAGCTCTTTTGCCTCTGGCCAAAGGGACATCTAGAAACTCCTCCTGCCTGAAGGAACACACCAAAATTCAAGGTTCTGCATGCACCCTCACCTTGCTCCACAAGCTTTACAAGCCAGGATTAAGAAAACCAAAAGCAGCACATAAGTTCAGGAGGAAACCAGTTGCTGCTCCCTGAAACTCAGCTGGACTTGGACTTGATAGCTGGACACCAATGATCTTGGAGGTCTTTTCCGTCTGAAATGATGCTGTGATTCTATGAGCCAGTGGGCGAAGAAGAGAGGACCTCCCCAATGCTCCAGCAGCATAGTTCTCTCTATCATGCACCTCTCCTCTGTTCATACACTTCAGAATCCACTAACATTTCAGAGTGAAACCACAGAAACCCATCACACACTGCACTGAGACAGAAATCCCAAGAAATCCTTCTCCTCTCCCTTTCCCTTTCCTCCCCATCTCTCCTGTCCCTTTTCCCCTCCTCTCCTCTCCTCTCCTCTCCTCTCCTCTCCTCTCCTCTCCTCTCCTCTCCTCTCCTCTCCTCTCCTCTCCTCTCCTCTCCTCTCCTCTCCTCTCCTCTCCTCTCTTCTCCCTCTCCCGCTCAATTTTCTTTTTTAACTCCACAGTCTTTGGGGTGCTCCTGAATAGAGACTTTGGGTAAGGAATGAGCCAGAATTTGAGGAGAAAATCCAGGACAGAGCAGCCATGTAACATGTTCAATATTGTTATTGATGATCCAGACCAGGAGATTGAGTCCAGCATTTGCACGTTTGCAGATGACACCAAGCTAGGAGCAGCTGTGGAGCTGTTGGAGGGTAGGAGGGACCTGGGCAGGTTGGATGGGTGGGCAGAGGTCAATAGGATGAGACTGAACAAGTGCAGGGTTCTGCACTTCGGCCACAACAACCCCAAGCAGCACTACAGGCTGGGGACAGAGTGGCTGAGAGCAGCCAGGCAGAAAGGGACCTGGGGGTGCTGGTAGAGAGTAGCTGAAGATGAGGCAGCAGTGTGCCCAGGTGGGCAGGAGAGCCAATGGCATCCTGGGCTGGCTCAGGAGCAGTGTGGCCAGCAGGACAAGGGAGGTTCTTCTGCCCCTGTACTCAGCACTGCTCAGGCCACACCTTGAGTGCTGTGTCCAGTTCTGGGCTACTCAATTCAAGAGAGATGTTGAGGTGCTGGAAGGTGTCCAGAGAAGGGCAAGGAAGCTGGTGAGGGTCCTGGAGCACAGCCCTGTGAGGAGAGGCTGAGGGAGCTGGGGGTGTTTGGCCTGCAGAAGAGGAGGCTCAGGGCTGACCTCATTGCTGTCTACAACTGACTGAAGGGAGGCTGTAGCCAGGTGGGGTTGGTCTCTTCTGCCAGGCAAGCAGCAAGAGAAGAAGGGGACAGAGTCTGAAGTTGTGGCAGGGGAGGTGTAGGCTGGATGTTAGGAGGAAGTTGTTGTCAGAGAGAGTGATTGGCATTGGAATGGGCTGCCCAGGGAGGTGGTGGAGTTGCTGCCCATGGCAGTGTTGAAGCCAAGCCTGGCTGAGGCACTTAGTGCCATGGTCTGGTTGATTGGATAGGGCTAGGTGATAGGCTGGACTGGATGATCTTGGAGGTCTCTTCCAACCTGGTTGATTCTATGATTCTATGTGTGCCTAGTCCAAAGGAGAAGGTTCCCTCACTGCCTTCTGCATCCCTCCTCCTAAATTCCACTTTTTCTCTCAGGATCATCCTGGAGAGGTGCATAAGGAACAAGAGAAGAGTTATCATCATCATCAGGTCAACAGCAGAGCTGCTGCTGCAGTATGCACCCATATTCATGGATGGTGACAGCAGGACCATGCCAAGTACATCCAAGCTAGGAGTGTGTAATGGGACCCCAAAACTCAGATCCCAGCTTCACCCATGGGACTTGACATGAACATGGATGGTTTGGGAATGTGGAGCACTGCTGTGGTATTTCGCAGCTGGAGCCTGCATCCTGTAGTTCTGAGCACATCAGGGGTGGGTTTATAGAATCACACACTAGTTTCAATTGGAAGAGACCTCTAAAGGTCATCCAGTCCAACCCCCCTGCAGTCAGCAGGAACATCTGCAACAGGAGGAGGTGGCTCACAGCTTCAAACAACCTGACCTGGCATGGTTCCAGGGATGGCACATCTACCACCTCTCTGGGCAACTTGGGACAAGATCTCACCACCCTCAGTGTAAAACATTTCTTCCCTCTCTCCACTCTGAATCTCTCTCTTTCAGTTTAAACAAGGGGATGATCTCCCCTTGTCCTATCTCAACAGGCCCTGCTAAAAAGTCTGTCACCAGCTTTCTGACTATCTCCTTTAAGCACTGAAAGGCCACCAGAAGGTCTGCTTTGAGCCTTAGGATCCTCACAGCAGCAGGCTTCCAGCACTTGCATCACTGCTGTAACCTTCTCTGACCCTGTTCCAACAGATCCATGTCTTTCTTGTGCTAAGGATTCCAGAGCTGACCCCAGCACTGCAGGTGGGGTCTCAGCAGAGCAGAGAAGCAGAATGCCTTCCCTCCACCTGCTGCCCACACTGCTGGGTATCAGCCCAGGACACAGCTGTCTCTGGGCTCTGGGAACCCAGTGCCAGCTCATGTCCAGATTTTCCTCCACCAGCATCCCCAAGTCCTTCTTCTCAGGGGGCTGCTCTCCAGCTGTTCATCCCCCAGCCTGTGCTGATGTGGTGGAAGGTCAGTTGATATCAGGGATTGTTCCAACCTAGGTGCAGAACGTTGCCTTGTTGAACTTCATGAGGTTACACCAATCCAACTTCTCCAGTTTATCCAAATGCTGGCATTTTGCTGAGACTCCTACCAAAACTGGACCTCTGCAGGCAGGTGGAGGGGACACCCTGCTCCCCCTCAACTTCCTCCTATGGTGGAAAAGGCTTTTGAGGCTCGGCCCCTTCCCATGGAGTGGAGAGTGTAAAACCAGGGGAGGTCTAGGCTGGATGTTAGGAGGAAGTTGTTGTCAGAGAGTGATTGGCATTGGAATGGGCTGCCCAGGGAGGTGGTGGAGTCGTCGTTCCTGAAGGTGTTGAAGCAAAGCCTGGCTGAGGCACTTAGTGCCATGGTCTGGTTGATTGGATAGGGCTGGGTGCTAGGTTGGACTGGATGATCTTGGAGGTCTCTTCCAACCTGGTTGATTCTATGATTCTACCAGGCTGAACTTGCTATTTGGTTTAAAATTCAAGTGACAACTGCCCTGGACCAAGACAATTTGTGACAACTCATGTGGGAAATTGTTGGGGGGGGTGTTGTGAATTAACCTCAGCTTAACCTCAGGGGTTTATTTAGAGTCTGGCATGGACATGTGCCATGGTCTAGTTGACTGGACAGGGCTGATAGGTTGGAACTGGATGAGCTTGGAGGTCTCTCCCAACCTGGTCAATTCTATGATTCTATGTCTGAAGCAGAACCTTCTTTAGCACCTCTTCACTTTGATGCCCAGGCCTATAAAACAGATCTTCCTGCCCAGGAAATTTTGCAATAGAGTCAGCCCCTTAACCCAGGGTGGTTGGTTCTGCTTCTGTCTGTTCTCTGGTCTTTATAACACCAACTTCTGCCAGGCAAGAGGCGAGGGCTTGCTCCCAATTTAGAGTCCTGGCTCTGGAGTTATTTTTTTACCAGCTTGGGAATTTGGAATGTATCTAACCTAAAGAATTTAGTAAAGGAAAAAGTGAAAAATAACTAAAAGAGAGAGTTGGCCATGTGGGGGGTGAAGCCCAGAAAAGATAGGATTGGAGAATGCACTTTGTGCCCCAAAGTCAGTCAGAAGAAACCTCCAGCAACTTAATAGAACCAAGATCTTTATTATCTCACTGTAACAGCAACCACCGGCGAGAGCTTTTCTCCTCCCAAACACCTGTTTGAAGACGGTGAAACAAACCCAATTCTGTACCCTGACTAGCAGAGGAGCTGCCCCAGCAAGGCCAGGCACTCCCTCCCTGCTCTTCAACCCCGAGCCCTGTTAGAAAACTGGGAGAAAGTGGCTGGGATGGGGAACGGAGGCAAAAGATCAGGAAAGGGGGCACGGAGGGAAATAAACAACAAACCCACAAAAACCAAACAGGTGGTTTCCTTCCAGCTCCTGTCCCTAAGTTGCATTGTCCTTAGGTATTTTCTTCACTTTCTGGCTCGCAGAGCAGGTTTCCCACAAACCAAGTTGGCCGCATCCGAAGGTCCCCTGCACCTGCGGTGGTCATCCCTGCTCCACAAAGGATATCCTCACCCCCTCGCCCTCCATCTGAGGGCCTCGCAGACCTCCTAGGATCTTTCAGCTTTAAAGGAAAATATATTTATTTCTATATAAGATATATCTCTGTCTACCACCCACCCACCCACCCACGCACGCACACACACGCTTCGACTGGCACTCACTCGTGCGCCTAGGACAGCCGGCTACGTCTTCACGTCGCATCCCACCCAGCGCTGCTCGTCCCAGGGGGAAAGCTGGGAGAAACACCTCCCTCCATTGGTTGTTTTCTGGGTTGTTTGGGGGTTTTTTGCCTTTTCCTCCTAAAACGAGCAGCAACCACCTAGCACCACTCCTTGTTGTTGGCAGATGGGCGCTCACACCCAGCTGACCTGCGCCTGACGCACCTAGAGGAATAAATTACCGGACAGAAAGTGCACAAAGCCTGCGCTACGGATGCTGATGCGGGGCGGATCCATCCCTGGCATGCAGAGCCATCACCCCAGCATGCAACGGGTCCCCAGGGCTGGGTACCAACCCTGGTGAGGGGGAGCAGGCACTCAGGTGGGAGCTTGATAAAATGGCACTTGAGAAGGTCATAAAAGGTGTTGATGGCACTCAATAGGTAGTAAAAGAGATGTAAGGTGGGGGAGGTGGTGGGTTTGAGGCGCACAGCATGGCACTGCTGCGGTGTCCCCAACCAGGCACTCCCTCACCAGATGTTCCTCTTTAAGAAGAGTCACACCAAAAGTAGCGGGGGGAGGGTTGAGATACAGGATGGCAGTGACATGCCAGGCTGGCAAAACTGCCAGCAGCAGGAAATTTATCCACAGCAGCATAACCCAGCAGAGAAAGCTGGTGGATGATGGCACTGATGCCAGCATCCTGCAAGCAGAGTGACCCAAAGAGCAAGCAGGCACTGGCACCCTTGCAACTGGAGCACCTTGGAAAACAAGTGGATGATGGCACCAGTGCTGGCACCCTGCAGCTGGAGCACTCCAAAAAGCACATGGATGACAGTACCAGTGCTGGGACCCTGCAACTAGAGTGCCCTGAAAAGCACGTGGAAGACAGCACAGGCACCCTGCAACTGAAGCACCTTGAAAAAGAAGTGGATGACAGCACCAGTGCTGGTACCCTGCAAGTGGAGCAACCCAAAGAGCAAGTGGCACCAACACTGGGACCCCACAAGCAGAGCACCCTGAACAGCAAGCTCACAACGACACTGATGGCAGCATCCTGCAACTGTAGCGCCCTGAAGAGCAAAGGGACAATAGCACCAACGCTGGGACCTTGCAAGCAAAGCACCCTGAAGAGCAGGTGGATGACGGACACTGACAGCAGCACCCTGCAACCAGAGCACCCTGAAGAGCAAGTAGACTATGGCACCAACGCTGGCACCTTGCAAGCAAAGCACCCTGAAGAGCAGGTGGATGACAGGCACCGACAGCAGCACCCTGCAACCAGAGCACCCTGAAGAGCAAGTGGACAATGGCACAAAAAACAGGATCCTGCAAGTGGAGCACACCAAGAGATGCTCCCACCTGCAGCACCACATCCCTGCAGCATCCTGCATTCCCCCCTGGGCTATTCCTGAGACATCCGATGGTGCCAAGGGATTTTGCTCCTGCATTATTCACATTTTAAAAGGCGAGGGGGTGGGAGAAGGTTTAAAAAACAAAGCACTTTCCCAGAGATGCTTGTCCCCAGCCCCAGAAAAATAAAGAAGCATTGTGGGTAAAGTGCCCCATTTTAGTACCAACAGCAAAATAAAAACAAGGGTGGGGGTTTTTTTTGTAACCTATGGCTCCAAGTCCTGGCTGGTGGGTCAGGGATACATCCCCTGGTTGAAAGGCCACAACGGAATAAATCCGGGTAGGAGAGACGCAGAAGCACTGCCCGACGCTGTTAGGGACCAACACAGAGCCCCAGAGCACCAAAGGGAAGGGGCTGCCAAATCATCCTCCACCAAATGCCAGCAGGTTCTGGAGGATCTGACCTCCCCAGGGTGCAAACGGGCACTTGGAGTTTAGAAGTGACCCCTTCTCCCTCCTCCCAAGGGGCTGCCTGAATTTTCCAGGAGAAGGGGTGAACAGGGGGGATGCAGCTCTGGATCACCAAGCTGCCAGCTAGAGGAGGTTTGGGGGAATGGCAGGGGCGTTTGTGGAGCTTGGAGGGAGCGTGAGGCATCAAAAGAGGCAAAGGGATGTTTTAAGAAGCCTGGTGGAGATCAGGCTGCTGGTGGGTGGAGGAGGAGGAGGAATAGGGCTGGATCTGGAAGGGCTCCTATGGTCGGCACGCGCTGGGACCAGTCACCCATTAGAGAGGGAGTGAAGCCAGAGCCACACTCCCCAGAAAAAGTGGAGGGGATGCAGGTAGGGAGGAGGGTGTGGTGGGGACTGCTGCCACCTCCGCCTCGCCAGGACGGCTCCTGCTAAGCCGAATGGGGGGTGCACAGGTCTGGGGAGTCGCCACTGCCGCTCCGTGGTTCCCGCTCAGATGTCCATCTCGAACTGAGCATCGTCCCCTAGCAAGGAGGAGAGAAGTGTTAGGAGGAGAGGATCAACCCCCCCACCCCAATTCCCTGCCCCCATCCCAACTCCGGCAGAGGTCCCTTACCCACGGACGGCTTCCCCTCCTGGTGGTTCAAGCTGTTGGCGTCTGCTTTGGGCTCATCACCAGCCGAGCCGGGGCTGGTGACGCCAGGTATATCGGGGAGGTGACAAGGCGGTGTCTGAGCCATGGGCGAGTTGCGACGGTCCAGCAGGAACTTGCGGTCGTAGATGATCCGAGTGCCTGGAAGCAGGGTACAGAGGCGAGAAGGATGCAGCCTGGCGGCACGTGTTTTCCCAAGAGAGTCTCCCAATCACCCTGGCCAAGGACCCATGCTGCAGCCCCAAGGATAAGCGGCCGGGGGTGGGGAGGGTTGTGTGAACCGCCACCGCCACGCTGCCTGCTCTTATCTGGGCACAGCGGGCGATAGTTCGGCGCTGGATAAACACCCCCAGCGGCACCTGGCTACCAGCTGCCCACGGGCTGGGCAAAACTCATGGTAGGGATGGGGACGCATCCCGGAGGCGCCACCCCGAAGTCTTCCCCATGTCCCTGCACCCCCCGGCCACGACTGAGCAATGCTCCCACCCGGAGGGGTCAACGCAGGATGGTGTAGAGTCCCCCTGCCCTTCGTCACCAATATCTCCAGAGGCATCCAGCCGCGCCGGTGTCACCCCGCTGCCACCCCGGGACTCGCTGTCTCTTGCCCTCCCCGGGACTCGCTGTACCCCCCGTTACACCCCGGGAACCCCCTAAACCCTTCCCCAAACGTCCACTTTGAGGACAACAAACAGGAGGCGCTTTCTGTACACCACAGACAGACACGATCTGGTCGCGACCGAGGAGCGAGAGTAGCGATACCCCCGCGACAGGCGGAGTTCAACGACCCGTACGGGCGGTTGGAGAGAATATCCCCAGCGCGGCCCCGCGGCCACCGCCCCGCCAAGGCCTCGGTTCCGGCTCCGGGCTCTTACCTCCCGGTGTGGTGGAGAAGAGGGTGCCGCCGGGGGTGGTGCAGTAATCCGAGGGGAGCTGCGCCGCGTCGCTGAGGGTGACGGTGCGGGTGGGGATAGCCCGGCTCTGGCTGGGCTGGCGACCGCCGGCGGACGACATGGCCCCGCGCTATTGTCCCCGCGGAGGCGGTGCAGAGCAGGCACCGCCCCCGTCCCGTCCCCGCCGTGGTTCCGCCACCTCCCACCGGCCACCCCCCGCGCCACCGCCGCGCAACCCCTGACGCGGCGGCCGCCAGCAGGGGGCGGGCGAGAGGCGCCCTGCCTGCGCCTTTCCCACGTGGTCTAGGGGTGAGGATTCCTGGCTTTCACCCAGGCGGCCCGGGTTCGAGTCCCGGCGTGGGAAGAACCCTTTTGGGAAGCGGCGGGACGTGCAGCGGGAAGAGTACTTTTGGGAGGAGGAGGAGGAGACGGGATACACACACACGAGCGGTGCAGGAAGTGGGCTGTGTTAAATGGCCTCTCCACCAAAATCTTTTGCCTGAGTGGGCAGGGAAAGAATGTGGATGTATCCCCATACCCCCAGAACCTTGGGAATCACGAACCCCCAAGGCTTCGCCATCCTCAGACAACTAGGCTGCTCCCCTTGTGATAAAGTACCAGTTAAGAAGGCTGGGGATCCTGTGCACTGAAGGCCATCAGGAAAAGGGCATGTATACTCCTATTCCAAACAAATCATCAGGGAAAGATGGGAAACTCACCCAGAGGGCCACGCCAGACCCAGATCACTGGGGAAAGAGGATCACTGCAAAAAGGATGCATCCCCATGTCCCACATCAGGAAAGGGGATGCATCCCCATATCCCACATCAGGAAAGGGGATGCATCCCCATATCCCACATCAGGAAAGGGGATGCATCCCCATATCCCACATCAGGAAAGTGGATGCATCCCCATGTCCCACATCAGGAAAGGGGATGCATCCCCATATTCCAAATATAGCATCCTGGAAAGTTGGGAATCCTGTGCCCTGAGATCCACACTAATGAAAGGGAAAGTGTGAAATCAAAGCATACAGGTGAAGGACCCCTAAAGTTGCACAAACACAGGGCCCCAAAGGCCAGATGTGCATTCTTCATTAAGGAGCAATAAGGTATGTCTGCCATAAGCAGCTCCTGGCCAAGCTGGCAGCTCATGGCTTGGACAGATTCCCTCTGATATGGGTCAAGAACTGGCTAGAGAGCTGGGCCCAAAGAGTGGTGGTGAATGGTGCCACATCCAGCTGGCAGCTGTCACTAGTGGTGTGCCCCAGGGATCAGTGCTGTGCCCAGTCCTGTTTGATACCTTTATTGATGATCTGGAGCAGGGGATTGAGTCCAGCATCAGTAAGTTTGCAGATGACACCAAGCTAGGTGCAGGTGTGGAGTTGTTGGAGGGTAGGAGAGCCCTGCAGAGGGACCTAGACAGGATGGATGGGTGGGCAGAGGCCAAAGGGATGAGATTGAACAAGGCCAAGTGCAGGGTTCTACACTTTGGCCACAACAACCCCAAGCAGCACTACAGGCTGGGGACAGAGTGGCTGAGAGCAGACAGGAGGAAAGGGAGCTGGGGGTACTGGTAGATAGTAGCTGAAGATGAGGCAGCAGTGTGCCCAGGTGGGCAGGAGAGCCAATGGCATCCTGGCCTGGCTCAGGAGCAGTGTGGCCAGCAGGACAAGGGAGGTTATTCTGCCGTCCCTGTGCTCAGCACTGCTCAGGCCACACCTTAAGTGCTGTGTCCAGTTCTGGGCTCCTCAATTCAAGAGAGATGTTGAGGTGCTGGAAGGTGTCCAGAGAAGGGCAGGGAAGCTGGTGAGGGGCCTGGAGCACAGCCCTGTGAGGAGAGGCTGAGGGAGCTGAGGGTGTGCAGCCTGCAGAAGAGGAGGCTCAGGGCTGACCTCATTGCTGTCTCCAGCTCCCTGAAGGGAGGCTGTAGCCAGGTGGGGTTGGTCTCATGTGCCAGGCAAGCAGCCACAGAACAAGGGGACAGAGTCTCAAGTTGTGGCAGGGGAGGTCTAGGCTGGCTGTTAGGAGGAAGTTGTTGTCAGAGAGAGTGACTGGCATTGGAATGGGCTGCCCAGGGAGGTGGTGGAGTTGCTGTGCCTGGAGGTGTTGAAGCAGAGCCTGTCTGAGGCACTTAGTGCCATGGTCTGGTTGACTGGCCAGGGCTGGGTGCTAGGTTGGACTGGATGACCTTGGAGACCTCTTCCATCCTGGTTGATTCTGATTCTATGATCCTTTAGGTCCCTTCCAACTCCAATAATTCTATGCTTCTACAATCCCCCATATCCTAAGTGAAAAGTTGGGAGTCACACAGCTGAAGAGCCACGGCAGCCCTGGCACAGCCTCCCTCTGTCCCTCCCTGGGGAATGCTGATGGCTATTTTTAGCATCCCTCTCCAGAGAGGCCAGAGCAGACAGACGGTTCCCCCTCGCAGCCGTGGATCCCCCTGGCCCAAGCGTGTCCCCGGTGGGACCGGCTGCCCGCATGCAGAGGAGGATGGGTGAGGCGGTGGCCCGGGTGGCCAGGAAGGTGAACGAGACAGTGGAGAACAAAGCAGATTCCCTGGGTAAGCTCAGCGCTGCGGCGTGGCTCCTGCTGGGGGCCTGGAGAAGGATCAGGTGTCTGGGAGCAGGGCTCTGAGTTTCAGTGCTCTGGCTCTTAGCAGAACCAGACCTCCGGCTGTTGGTTACCCCTCTGGGCACTGCACCCAAGGCTCCTGCGCCCCTGGGGATGGCTCTCAGCTCCTCAAAGGCGTCTCAGACACACCAAAGTTTGAGTGGGCTCCCAGCAGGAATCCTGTGGGATACGCCCCAGGGACAAAGTCCTTCTTTGCAAGTAACCACAGGAGCTTGATTTCTCAGGCTGCCTGGTTGGATCTCTGGGTTTCTGCAGTTTCCTTGTTTCTAGCTAACATCCAAGATCCATCAACAGCAGGAGGTGAAAGTGGCTCATTTCCATCCCAGACCTTGGGTATCAACCAGCTTAGGCAGAGGCAGAGCTTCAGTACTCAGCTTCTCAGTGTCCTCCTGAGTGAGCTCTGGGCAGGTTGGAGAGCTGAGTGGAAGAGAACCCCATGAAGTCCAGCAAGGACATGTCTAAAGTCTTGCACCTAGGGAGGAATAGCTCCCTGCACCCGTACAGGTGAGGGGCTGACCTGATGGAAAGCAGCCTCAGAGAAATCACTAAGGGGTGGAAACCGAGATGGAAAGCACTGCTCCATCCCAGCCTGGGTACATCCTGTGGTGCTTTGGTCTCTCTGGGAGCAGATCTGGCCAACTGCAAGCTGATGACCTTCCCTGTTGGCATCTACAAAGCCATGCGGAGCGTCACCGAGGGCATCCACCGCATCTCCCTGGCAAACAACGAGCTGAAGTCTATCACTAGCAGATTCATCGCCACCTTCAGCCAGCTGAGAGGTAAGGGACAGCCCCACAGCTTCACAATAACCACTCCCAAACCCTTTGGGGCCCAGCAAAGGCCCCTCCAGGTTACTGCAGAGGAGACAGCACCAAAGAACCTCCTCATCACAATTCTGGCTCCTCTGTGCACATACTTCATTCCAAGCACTAGGTTCAGCCCCCCAAAATTCACTTTTCTTTACCCTTGCTGAAAAAGGACACTGGTTTTGCACTCCCCCATCTGCCCAAAGCCATACCACCTTTCAGCAGTGCAGGACCTCTCATCATTCTTCAGCTCCCTCCAAGGATGGAGTTGGGGAAGAAAGGGGGCTGGCGAGGCAGCAGTAGTGTTTAAGGCTGCAGATGGCACACTGGCTCACTGCTGGCTAACTAGCTCCACATCATAGGGCCGTCAGTGAGAGTTGCTCATCACTTCCCATTCCCTGCAGATGGGGACAGTGAGAGTTGCTCACTTCCCATTGATGGCAGGAGATGGGGACAGTCATCGGTCCATGGCTGGTGCCACTGGGATACAGCCCCGTGGAGACCAGCAAGTAACAAGCCACAAGACAAGAGGAAATGGCCTCAGGCTAGACCAGGGGGAGATTTAGATGGGACATTAGGGAATATTTATTTCCAGGCTGTTCAGGGCAAAAGTGAAATCTCCACCCTGGAGAAATTTCAAAGCTATGTGGATGTGGTGCTGAGGGAAATGGTTTAGTGGTGACCTGGCAGTGCTGGATTAGTGGTTGGACTGGATAATAGAATCAATCAGGGTTGGACTGCTTGGCTCTCCTGGCTGCAAGTGCACATTGCTGGCTCATGTTGAGCTTCTTGGCCACCAGCACCCCCAAGTTCCTCTCCTCAGGACTGCTCTCCAGCCACTCACTGCCCAGCCTGGATTTGTGCTTGGCATTGCCTCCACCCCAATGCAGGACCTTGCGCTTGTTGAAGCTCCTGAGGCTGGCTTGTGCCCACCTCTGCAGCCTGGTCAGGTCTTAAAGGTCTTTTCCATCTAGAATGATTCTAAGGTTCTGTGGCTAAAAGATGCTAAAAACATGGTCATGTCATACTCCAGTAAGGTGGCTTTGAACACTGGGAACTGCATCAGGGCTTTGCCTGCTTGCAGCAACATCTGGAGCTCTGGCAGGTTTTAAAAGCTTGTATGTTTAAGAAACACCACCACCTGACTCTGGTTCTTCAGATCTGCCTTTTGCAATTTCCTTATGGGTGATAAAATGCTTCTTGTTAAAACAAGAGCAGCTTGATTAGCAGTGACTGAAGAGTCAGCATGTGCCCAGGTGGCCAAGAAAGCCAACAGCATCCTACCTTTCAGACAGTGTGGCCAGCAGGACCAAGGAGGTGAGCATCCCCCTCAACAGGGTACTGGTGACACCACACCTCAGATCCTGCCCTTCACTCCAGGCAGGACAGTGAGGTCCTGGAGCATGTCCAGAGAAGGGCAGCTGTGATGGTTTGGGTGTTACCCACCCACACTTAAGAAAATCACCCAGACTAGACTCAGCTGAGATGGAAATTAGAATGGAGCTTTATATTTACAGCTTAGCACAACATGCAGGCAGCTATACACAAATACATACAGTCATATACAAATTAAAGTAACACAGAAACACAACAGCCCTCCCAGAAATCATAGTCCCACACTTCCACCTCCTTTCCACCCCTCTGCCTTACCCCAGACTTTGCTTTATGTTCAAGGTGAGTTTGGAGAATTGGCCAGGGAGGTTAGGAAGCAGAAGGATTAGATAGCAGGTTAGAAAGAGAAGGAAGGCAGCCAGAGCCAGAGAGCAACTCAACTGTGTTATCTATGTTTGTGTTCTTGTTTTTATCCATCTCAGCAAGCCTATGAGTGCAGTAGCCATTACCACTATTTCCTTTTCACAGCTTATCATCTAATTCTTCTCACCAAAATATTCCAGCTGGCTTCAAATTAGCACAGCAACAAAGCTGGTGAAGGGTCTGGAGCACAAGTCTTATGAGGGAAGTGGGGTTGTTCACCCTGGAGAAAAGGAGACTGAGGAGAGACCTTCTGGCTCTCTAACTCCTTGACAGGAGACTGAAGCCAGGTTGGTTCCAGTGTCTTCTCCCAAAGAATAAGCAACAGGACAAGAAGAATCGGCCTCAAGTAGCATTGAGGGAGGTTTAGGTTGCACATCAGAAGAAACTTCTTCACTGAAGGGGTTCTCAAACACTGCAACAAGCTGCAGAGGGAGGTGGTTGAATCACCAAACCTGAAGGTGTTTAAAAGCCTCAGACACTTGGTGCTGAGTGATATGGTTTAGCACCAGCTTTGGCAGAGAGAGATAACTGCTGTACTGAATGAACTCAAAAGGTCTTGTCCCATCAAAATGATTGTGATTCTTCACTGAAAGGGTGTCTGGGGAGGCTTCTGCTATTGTGCTGAAGCTGGAACATCATCCTTAAAACTCCCTCGGGCTGGAGAAAAGAAACATGTGGAGCAAAAGAAGCTCTGAGGGTTAAAAGGTCTCTTTTTCCCAGCCAGGGCTTTGTTGCAGCAGTGAGAAAAACCACTGTGGTGATGAACATGCTGAGCCTCAGCAGGGCTATTCAAAAGGAAGAGATGCCCCAGGGCTGGGGACAGCCTTGGTCTCTTTTCCCAGCAAGGGATTTGTTGCAGCAGTGAGAAAAAAAAACACTCTGGTGATGAATGTGTTGAGCCTCAGCAGGGCTATTCAAGAGGAAGAGAGGAAGAGATGGCTCAGTGCTGGGGACAGCCCTGGTCTCTTTTCTTAGCAAGGGCTTTGTTGCAGCAGTGAGAAAAACCATTTTAGTGACGAACTTGCTGAGCCTCAGCAGGGCTGTTCAAGAGGAAGAGATGCCCCAGAGCTGGGGACAGCCTTGCACCAGCCTGAAAGAGGCAAGACCTATAAATACCAGGTATTAGCAGGGACAGGTCAGCTTGCAGAGGTATTTATAGAGCAGAAAGCCCTGTGTCACTGGAGAAGGACACTGGGAGAGCTGGATTTGGGTTCCCATTCCCAAGGCTAACAGCCATTTGTGCAGGAATGTGGAGCTGATTTCTGGAGTGGGAAAAAAAAGCATTACAGAGGTATTTTTACCACGCTGGCTATTCCTCAGAAGGGGTTCAGGCACATGAAGATAGAACTTTAAGCCACAACAAATATCCACTGCACCAATTTCACTATGAAATACTGCTTCTTTCTACAGCTTGCAAAATGCTGCCCAGGTTCCATTAGGAAATCCCAAGGAAGCCAGGAAACATCTTGCTCCAAAAAGCCATATTCACAGCAACCAAAAGACCGATGGAGATGAGCAAAACCACCAAAAATCCCAATTTTGGGAGCAGAAATCCCAATCTGGGGAGCTGAAATCCTATTGCTGGGACCTATCACCTCACGGGGGGAGGCAGACTGTAAGCTAAGCTGTGTGTTGGTTTCATATACAGAGCACACTTAAGTCGTTCTTAACTGTGATTATTTATTTTCCCATCAGAGCTCAATCTGTCAGGCAACTACCTGCACCGCCTGCCTGAGGAGGTCACCTCCCTGCTGCACCTCCAGGCCATCAACCTCTCCCGAAACAGATTCCGACGTTTCCCTGAGCCCCTGGCGGCTGTCACCACCCTGGAGACCATCGACCTGGAAGAGAATGAGATCACAGGTGAGAAGGATCTTTGTCGGTGAAGGGAAGAACACCTTTGTGGGTGCCATGGACAGAGGCATTGAGTGCAGCCTCAGCAAGTTTGCTGCCCACACCAAGCTGTGTGGTGTAGCAGACAGGCTGGAGGGCAGGGATCCATTCAGAGGGACCTGCACAGGCTGCAGAGGTGGGCACAAGCCAACCTCAGGAGCTTCAACAAGACCAAGGGCAAGGTCCTGCAGCTGGGTGGAGGCAATGCCAAGCACAAATGCAGGCTGGGCAGTGAGTGTCTGGAGAGCAGCCCTGAGGAGAGGGACTTGGGGGTGCTGCTGGACCAGAAGCTCAACAGGAGCCAGCAGTGTGCAGTTGCAGCCCAGAAAGCCAACCAGATCCTGGGCTGCAGCAGCAGAAGTGTGGCCAGCAGGGCCAGGGAGGTGATTCTCCCCCTCTACTGTGCTCTGCTGAGACCCCACCTGCAGTACTGCATCCAGTTCTGGAGCCCCCATTGCAAGAGGGATGTGGAGATGCTGGAGTGTGTCCAGAGCAGGGCCAGGAGGATGCTGAGAGGGCTGGAGCAGCTCTGCTGTGAGGACAGAGTGAAAGAGTTGGGGCTGTTGAGTCTGCAGAAGAGGAGGCTCCCAGGTGACCTTCTTGTGGCCTTCCAGCATCTGAAGGGGACATCCAAAAAAGCTGGGGAGGGACTTTTGAGGCTGTGAGGGAGTGCCAGGACTAGGGGGAATGGAGCAATGCTGGGGGTGGGAAGATTGAGAGTGGCTGTGAGGAGGAAGTTGTTGAGCCTGAGAGTGGTGAGAGGCTGGAATGAGTTTCCCAGGGAGGAGGTTGAGGCCCCATGGCTGGAGGTGTTTAAGGCCAGGCTGGATGAGGCTGTGTGCAGCCTGCTCTAGGGTAGGGTGTCCCTGCCTGTGGCAAGGGCTTGGAACTAGATTCAGACCTGACTGCAGATATGAGGCCCAAGGATGCTGGGTTGAGATATCTGCTGCCTACCTGAACATTTCTGAGAGCAAATAGGTGCCATAGCACTAAGAAATCCCCTAAAAAGAATGAGATCAAAGGAATGATAGAAGCTACTCATCCCTCAACCCAGCAGCAGGTGGAAACTTTTTGATGCACAAAGCTGAAGCCTTTGGAGTCTCCCAAGAGCTGGGCTCAAAGGACAGCTGCTGCACGTAGACAAAAGGGGACTTGTTTAAAAGCAAGCTTTCAAGAAGGCCAGGCTGGAGCATCCCACAGCCCACACAGATCCCCAGGGAAGCCAACATCAAGTCCACACAATTTTGTCTTTTTTATCTGGGATAGCTTCAGCTGCTGCTGGGAAAGCTGCTCCCTGTAACACAAGTTTTATTAACAGAATCAGCTGTTCCCTCTCTCTGCCTGTAAAAACACAAGAGATTAAACACCACTTCCATGAGGGAAGAGCAAAAAGACATGGGTCTTCCTCATCCCTTTTTTTCCTCTCCCACTGTCCAGACAGAGCTTAGATCCCTCCATCATTTTTTGAGCTGAACTGGACAGCTTCAGCCAGACCTGGTCTCCCAACCAGCATATTTCCCACTCACTCACTCCATCAGAGAAAGGAATAAGCTTTTATTACTGTTTCCTCCCCACTCCAATTCAGAAAGGAAAAGCTGCACCAAGGGTTGTGCCCAAATGGGTTAGCCCTGGGTGGGGAAGGGGTGGCTGGAGAAACACAGCTGTTAGGCTTGGTCACCTCCCACCCAGCTCCCTCCAGCTGCTCGTATCAGACTCAGGAAAAGCACTGACAAGGTAGAAATCAACAGTTTTGAGCTGCTCAAATGTTTTAGGGACATAATGCAGCAATGACCACAATGCTGGCTGGCTGCAGAAATTTCCAAGGTGAGCTTACTTGAGGAATTTTCAGGAAAGGGGAAAGACAGAGAGAGTGGGAAATCAGGAGAGTCACAACCCATTTTGCTAAGGAAGCAGAAGTCTGGGCAATCACAGCTCTTCCCAAATACCTCCCAAGTTCACCTGCACAGCAGATTGCATTTATTATCATAGAATCAACCACGTTGGAAGAGACCTCCAAGCTCATCCAGTCCAACCTAGCACCCAGCCCTATCCAATCAACCAGACCATGGCACTAATTGCCTCAGCCAGGCTTTGCTTCAACACCTCCAGGCACAGCGACTCCACCACCTCCCTGGGCAGCCCATTCCAATGCCAATCACTCTCTCTGACAACAACTTCCTCCTGACATCCAGCCTAGACCTCCCCTGCCACAACTTGAGACTCTGTCCCCTTGTTGTGTTGCTGCTTGCCTGGCAGCAGAGACCAACCCCACCTGGCTACAGCCTCCCTTCAGGGAGTTGTAGACAGCAATGAGGTCAGCCCTGAGCCTCCTCTTCTGCAGGCCAAACACCCCCAGCTCCCTCAGCCTCTCCTCATAGGTATTGCAACCCATTTTGCCAAGGAAGCAGAAGTCTGGACAATCACAGCTCTTCCCAAATACCTCCCAAGTTCACCTGCAATGGAGCTTGCATTTTTATCCATATGGGGTTTTGTACATATTGATTTATCAGTATGCTTTTATTTATCCTCCCACCACTGGGGAATGAAAGTTAAGGAGAGTTCAACAGCTTGAATTTAACTGGCACCAATGTAGCTTGCCCTTAACAACTGAAACAGGATTTGAGACCTTCATACCTTTTTCCACCCAAGAGACCTTAGCCCAGGCTGTAAGAATCACAGAATCAGTCAGGGTTGGAAGGGACCACAAGGATCAGTCCTGCTGGGACCAGCTCAGTGCCCCAACAAGCCTCCTTCTCCTCCTTTGCTTAGGCAGCCCAAGGCACTGCAGTACGTTAGCTTAATTATTATTTTATGCCATTATTGTTCTATGCCATTGTTATCATGGAATCATGGAATCAGTCAGGGTTGGAAGGGACCACAAGGATCAGCCAGTTCCAATCTCCCTGCCATGGGCAGGGACACCCTACCCTAGAGCAGCCTGGCCACAGCCTCAGCCAGCCTGACCTTAAACACCTCCAGCCATGGGGCCTCAACCACCTCCCTGGGAAACCCATTCCAGCCTCTCACCACTCTCATGATCAAAAACTTCTTCCTCATGGCCAGTCTCAATCTCCCCACCTCCAGCTTTGCTCCACTTCCCCTAGTCCTGGCACTCCCTGACAGCCTCAAAAGTCCCTCCCCAGCTTTTTTGGAGGCCTCCTTCAGATCCTGGAAGGCCACAAGAAAGTCACCTGGGAGCCTCCTCTTCTGCAGACTCAACAGCCCCAACTCTTTCAGTCTGTCCTCACAGCAGAGCTGCTCCAGCCCTCTCAGCATCCTCCTGGCCCTTCTCTGGACACACTCCAGCATCTCCACATCCCTCTTGCAATGGGGGCTCCAGAACTGGATGCAGGACTCCAGATGGGGTCTCAGCAGAGCACAGTAGAGAGGGAGAATCACCTCCCTGGCCCTGCTGGCCACACTTCTCCTGCTGCAGCCCAGGCTCTGCTTGGCTTTCTGGGCTGCAAGTGCACACTGCTGGCTCCTGTTGAGCTTCTGGTCCAGCAGCACCCCCACGTCCCTCTCCTCAGGGCTGCTCTCCAGCCAGTGCATTTTCTTTTTTCCTTCCCTCTCCATGCATACAACTCACCCACTAGAGCTGGCTAAGGAGCCTGTTTCAGCAGCAGAGTCACAGGAGAAGCAACAAAATCTCATAGGGAGCAGCTACTATGTTCTGGGAGAAGCTCTTGAGATATGCTATCTCCAGAGGGAGCTGAAATCTCATCCAGATGCTCTTCTCCAACATCAAGCCAGCACACTAAGAACCCACCTCCCTAATGCCAGAGCTGCATTTTGCTGCCTTTTATAGTTTAGGGCCCAGGTTGCCCCACTTAGCCCAGTAAGGAGTTGAGAATCTGCTCCAGATAGAAGACCAGCAGATGAGAGAAGGATATTCTCCAAGTTATAGGTGGGTAGACAGAGGTTGGGGGTGAACTGAGGCTGTCTCAAGCAGTATGAAGCTGGTTTCTGATGCTGTTATGGCCATGTACCATTCCTGGTTCTGCCTGCCCTCTTCTGCCCCATCAGTGATGCTGAGGGAGTTGATTGCAGAGCTGCAAAGCAGATTTCAAAGCACCTCCTGAAAGAGAACTGAGTCACCTAGCACAGTGCATTGAACTGGAGATGGTAGATAATGTTTTCCAGCCAAAGGGAAACAAGAGTAAAAGGAGATTAATTAATGCCAGCCTGGAGTCTGTGGGCTCTGAGAAAGGAGACATTTAGTGCCAGGAGATGCCCTCTTCATCTCAAGTAGCTCCTAACTCTGGAGTGTAATTATCTGCATGTTAATGTCAGTGCTTTTAACTCTTTTGCTGATGATTAGAGTTAGCTCAAATTAGAATTTTCAGCTCCCAAGTCCAGGGGGATTTATTGGTGCCTGAAGCTTCAGTTTCTCTTTCCTTTATTCCTGGATCAGTGGTTTAATGCAAAAAGGGTGAAACAACATTGGGGACCACAAGAAAGGCTGACAAAGTCACTACTGGGTTGATTTTTGTCCTTCTGAGAGCCGGAGAAGCACTCCTAATTTGGGCTAGCAGCATGGAAAATGCATCTCTGTTAACAGCTGCAGAGGAGCCAGCCCCTGGGCTTCCACCAGGAGGTTTGCAGGAGGCTGGCAGGAGCTGGTGGCCACTAAAGGCTGCGAGTCATGCTAAAAGCTGACTGGCAAATGGCTCTGTTGAGCTGAGCAGGGTCCTTCCTGATTCAGGCTGCTGTGGCTTCAAGACCCTCAGGGCTGTTAGGGTCCATTAACCCCAGCTCCTCAGATGCCTCATCAGACATGAAAATCTGTCTCCTCAGATGCCTCCTGATACCCTGGCAGCTGTTTCATCTGGAGGAACTGAGCTTTCCACTCGTTATCAGATCCTCGGTTGAGAGAATTGCTCTTTGCTGCTTTAATTATGAAAAAGCTTCTTTTTATTCCTTCCTTTTGTTTTTCCTGGCTTCACTGGCAAAGCCAGCATGGATAATTCAGGCTGAAATGTGACTGCCTGATCCTTTGGGTTGCTTCTAGAAGAGTCTGTGACTTCCATGACATGTCCCTCTAGGTGTAGACTGCACTGCTTATCTCTTTGTGCTGCCAGCGAGTCACTGCTCCTCACCTGGACACAGCTGCAGAGCTGAACTCTTCTCACCCTGGGCAAGGCTTGGTCCCTAAAATACTCTTCCTTAGCTCCCTAGGAAGTGTAAGCCAGGGGGGTTTCATGACTATGCATAGCCTTAGGAGATCATTACACAGGAAGATCTACCAAAAAGGAGTCACTTTTGTGCATCGAGGCTGAGGGGTGGGGAATAAAATGTAAAATGACAGAGGGGAGGGAGTGGCAGTGACAAACCCACCACAGACAGCAGCATGAACAAAAACCCACGGGAAGCTCAGCCTGGTGAGAGGCCTGCTGTTCAGAATCATAGAATCATAGAATCAAGCAGGTTGGAAGAGACCTCCAAGCTCAGCCAGTCCAACCTAGCACCCAGCCCTGGCCAATCAACCAGACCATGGCACTAAGTGCCTCAGCCAGGCTTGGCTTCAACACCTCCAGGCACAGCAACTCCACCACCTCCCTGGGCAGCCCATTCCAATGCCAATCACTCTCTCTGCCAACAACTTCCTCCTAACAGCCAGCTCAGACCTCCCACAGCACAACTTCAGACTCTGTCCCCTTCTTCTGTTGCTGCTTGCCTGGCACAAGAGACCAACCCCACCTGGCTACAGCCTCCCTGCAGGGAGTTGCAGACAGCAATGAGCTCAGCCCTGAGCCTCCTCTTCTGCAGGCTGCACACCCCCAGCTCCCTCAGCCTCTCCTCACAGGGCTGTGCTCCAGGACCCTCACCACCTTCATTGCCCTTCTCTGGACACCTTCCAGCACCTCAACATCTCTCTTGAATTGAGCAGCCCAGAACTGGACACAGCACTCAAGCTGTGGCCTGAGCAGTGCTGAGTACAGGAGCAGAAGAACCTCCCTTGTCCTTCTGGCCACACTCTTCCTGAGCCAGCCCAGGATGCCATTGGCTCTGCTGCCCACCTGGGCACACTGCTGCCTCATCTTCAGCTGCTATTTACCAGCACTCCCAGGTCCCTCTCTGCCTGGCTGCTTTCCAGCCACTGTGTCCTCATCCTGTAGTGCTGCTTGGGGTTGTTGTGGCCAAAGTGCAGAACCCTGCACTTGGCCTTGTTCAGTCTCATCCCATTGGCCTCTGCCCACCCATCCAGCCTGGCAAGGTCCCTCTGCAGGGCTCTCCTACCCTCCAACAGCTCCACACCTGCTCCTAGCTTGGTGTCATCTGCAAACTTAGTGATGCTGGACTCAATCACCTTGTCCAGATCATCAAGATGTTTTCTTTGGAAGAGACCTCAGGGGTCATTGAGCCCAACCATTAACCCCAATGCTGCCAACTCACCACTAAACCATGTCCCTCAGCACCACATCTCCAGAAAAAAAAGAGGAAAAGTAATATGAGTCTTGTAGAACCATGAGCATGGCAGAAAACAGCACTGCTTTCTGGAGGGCAAAGCAAGAAGCCATAGAGGTGTTGGGAGGCTTTTCATGCTTTCATGGTTTAAAATCACAGCATCATCTGCCCAGCTGTAAGTGTATGACCACAACTCTGCTCCAAATACTGTCAGAAGAAATCAGAGCTGGGGATAGTAAAAGTGTGTTTGGTTTTTGGTTTTTTTTTTTTGGGGGGGGGGGATCATTTTGGTGGCCAAATTAAAACAAAACTGTTTTTGGTAAGCTCAGGCAGGTGGGTTTGTCAAGCCCAAAATAGTGTGATTTGCAACAAAAAGCTAAATCTGTCATCTTTTAGTGGTCTTAATGGTTAGGCTTTCTCATCAGTCTCACAGACTCATCTTGGTTGGGAAAGACCAACCAAGCCCCAACTATCATCTAACTACCGAGCCTGATGCTAAACCATGTCCCTCAGCACCACATCTCTGTGTCTTTTAGACACCTCCAAGTTTGGTGACTCAACCACCTCCCTGGGAAGCCTGTTCTAGGGTCTGGGAAGCCTGTTCTAGGGTTTGAGAACCCTTGCAGTGAAGAAGTTTCTTCTGCTGTCCAACCTAAAACTCCCCTGGTGCAACTTGAGGCCGTTTCTTTTCGTTCCTCTGCTCCTGGTGGTGTCACATTGGGACCATTCAGCAGCCTTGTGCTGTTTTCCAATGTAAATGTTTTCCTTTAGAAATCCTTCCTGGAGGAAAACATCTGAATTCATGGAAATTGCAACAGAGGAGGCATGCCCATTGGTGGCTAAGAGCCATCTGGCAGCCTGTCCAACAAGGGCAAAGAGCATGTGCTCTCTCATTGCTCTGGTGAGGAGGGCTCCTGGGCATTGCAACACTGGGAATAAAACAAGGGGATCACAGGCTCACAGGATGTCAGGAGTTGGAAGGGACCCAAGGAGATCAGTCCAACCCCCCTGCCAGAGCAGGACCTCACAGGATCACAGGATATTGGGGGTTGGAAGGGATCCAAAGAGATCATCAAATCCAACCCCCCTGCCAGAGCAGGACCTCACAGGCTCACAGGATGTTAGGGGTTGGAAGGGACCCAAGGAGATCATCGAGTCCAACCCCCCCTGCCAGAGCAGGACCACACAATCTAACACAGAGCACAGAGGAACACATCCAGACAAGCCTGGAAAGTCTCCAGGGAAGAAGACCTCACAACCTCTCTGGGGAGCCTGTTCTGTGATCTGGGACCCTTACAGTAAAGAAGTTCCCCCTTGTGTTGAGGCAGAACCTCTTTTGCTGCAGCTTATACCCATTGCTCCTTGTCCCATCCCAGGGAGCAGTGAGCAGAGCCTGTCCCCCCTCTGTGTCCCTCCCCTGCCCCGAGCAGCCCTCAGGTGTTTATATACACTTATCAAATCCCCTCTAAGTCTTCTCTTCTCCAGACTAAGCAGCCCCAGGTCCCTTAGCCTCTCCTCATCAGGCAGTGCCCTCCAGTCCCCTCATCATCCTTGTATCCCTCTGCTGGACTCTCTCCAGCAGATCCCTGTCCCTCTTAAAAGGGGGAGCCCAAAACTGAATGCAGTACTCAAGATGAGATCTCGCCAGGGCCTTTGAATTCCAGTATACACTCCAGCAGGGGTTTGGTAGTACTGGGAGAACTGGAGGGCAGTGTCTCTCACACTGTTTGCACATTGCCAAGACATCTTCTTCAGTAGTTGTATTATATAATCTGCTGTGATGATGATGATGATGATGATGATGATGATGATGATGATGATGAGGGGCAGGAGTGAGGTTTGCCCTGGGCTGCCCATCAAGCCATGGTTTTCAACCCTTTTTGCTGTTATGAATTCCCCAGCAGCAAATGTTAGGAGGGAAAAAGGGAGGAAAAGGGGAAAGGGGAAAGGAGGGAGAGAGGAAGGGCAGAACTACAGAATCATAGAATTGTTTAGGTTAGAAAAGACCTCTAACATCATTGAGTGCAGCTCTCAACCTACCACCACCATGGCCATTAAACCATGTCCCAGAGCTGCAGAGTGTAAGAAAGTCTCTCCTCAGCCTCCTCTTCCCCAGCCTAAACAACCCCAGTTCCCAAGCTGCTCCTCACAACCCTTTGCCAGCTTTATTGCCCTTCTCTGGGCACACTCCAGCACCTCAACATCTTTCTTGTAGTGAGGACACTGGAATGGGCTGCCCGGGGATGTGGTGGAGTCGCCATCCCTGGGGCAGTTCAAGGCAAGGTTGGACGTGGCACTTGGTGCCATGGTCTAGCCTTGAGCTCTGTGGTAAAGGGTTGGACTTGATGATCTGTGAGGTCTCTTCCAACCCTGATGATACTGTGATACTGTGATACTGTGAGGGGCCCCAAACTGACCCCAGTGTTTGAAGCTCAAGCTGCCCAGTGCCGAGTGGAGGGATGGATGCTCACCCTTGGGTGCTCTCTTTTGCAGAGGTGCCAGTGGAGAAGCTGGCCACCATGACAGCACTGAGGAGCCTCAACCTCCAGGCAAACCCCGTCGCTCCCGAGCTGCGGCTGCTCGTCCGACCCCTTGTCCCCTTCGACCTGCTGCTGTCACCAGAGAAGCCCATCCCCAAAGCCTGAGAGGCTCTTGGGGTGCCGGGGCGAGCTCTGCTGAGGGATGGCTACCTCTGAGAGTGGTTTGGCTTGGGGCAGCCTCTGCTGTGCTGCTGTCTTTGGCCCAAACGTGCAGTGATGCATCCAGTCCCTTTACTTTTTTTCCCTAATAAAAAGCAAGCAGCAGAATTCCTCTGCAAAGGGATGGCTCCACCAGCCCCTGAGCCGGGGAATCATCGCATGGGGAGGAAGCAGAGCTGCCATGCTTGGGTAAAAGTGTGGGAGCTGGATGCTCAGCTGCATTCCACCTGCCTGGGCCCTGCAGGGGAGCTTGAAGAAAGAAGGCAGAGGGACCTAGACAGGCTGGATGGGTGGGCAGAAGCCAATGGGATGAGACTGAACAAGGCCAAGTGCAGGGTTCTACACTCTGGCTGCAGCAACCCCAAGCAGCACTACAGGCTGGGGACAGAGTGGCTGAGAGCAGCCAGGAGGAAAGGGACCTGGGGGTGCTGGTAGATAGCAGCTGAAGATGAGGCAGCAGTGTGCCCAGGTGGGCAGGAGAGCCAATGGCATCCTGGCCTGGCTCAGGAAGTGCAGCCAGTAGGATAAGGGAGGTTCTTCTGCCCCTGTACTCAGCACTGCTCAGGCCACAGCTTGAGTGCTGTGTCCAGTTCTGGGCTGCTCAATTCAAGAGAGATGTTGAGGTACTGGAAGGTGTCCAGAGAAGGACACTGAAGCTGGTGAGGGGCCTGGAGCACAGCCCTGTGAGGAGAGGCTGAGGGAGCTGGGGGTGTGCATCATCCAGGCTTTGCTTCAACACCTCCAGATACAGCAACTCCACCACCTCCCTGGGCAGCTCATTCCAATGCCAATCACTCTCTCTGACAACAACTTCCTCCTAACAGCCAGCCTACACCTCCCCTGGCACAACCTGAGACTGTGTCCCCTTCTTCTCTTGCTGCTTGCCTGGCAGAAGAGACCAACCCCACCTGGCTACAGCCTCCCTTCAGGGAGTTGTAGGCAGCAGTGAGGTCAGCCCTGAGCCTCCTCTTCTCCAAGCCAAACACCCCCAGCTCCCTCAGCCTCTCCTCACAGGGCTGTGCTCCAGGCCCCTCACCACCTTCCTTGCCCTTCTCTGGACACATTCCAGTACCTCAACATTTCTCTTGAATTGAGGAGCCCAGAACTGGACACAGCACTCAAGGTGTGGCCTGAGCAGTGCTGAGTACAGGGGCAGAAGAACCTCCCTTGTCCTGCTGGCCACACTGTTCCTGAGCCAGCCCAGGATGCCATTGGCTCTCTTGGCCATGGATGTCCCCAGAAGCATTCACCCACTTCCTGGATGCTGTGGGTCTGGAATACCTGTTGCTTTCTCTTTCAGGCTGGAGAGCTCAGGATGGGGGCCAAGGAAGGATGCTGGCTTCTTGGTGGCAGGGAGGCCACTAGTGGGTGTGCTGGTGCCCCTCGGCAGCTGCCTGCCTGCAGAACGAGTCCTGGGAGAAACCGCAGGCGTTATCTCCAACTGCCTTGGTTAAACACCTCCTGTGTTTGCTCCTTCGTGGTGTGGGCTGGCTGGGGGCTGCCAGAATTTGTTGATCCTGGAAATATTTGACTTCTAGATTTGCCCAAGCCCTACTTTGGGAAAAGATCATGGTGAAAGGGGGACTGCTGATGTTGGCACGGGTGGAGGAGCTGAAGCCAGAGCCACTTTGGCCTCGGACCAGCACCCCTAAGGACCGTGCTGCTTTCCTCCAACGCCTCGGGGGGGAATGTGTGTCCTCGCCACTTGTACTGGGGCTCTCGGCAGGTCTGCGCACACGGGACGGGCAGGAGCACTGCTGGGGACACCAGCCATCAGCCAGCAAGTGCCGGCATCGGTGCGTGGACCTTAGGGGTGACAAGGAGTATGCAGAGCCCTACCCTCCCCAGAGACCACACCCACTCCGGCTCTGCCCTTGCCTCCCGTGGGTTGTTCCTCCCCCACACCCCCCGTGCAGCCTCGGTACCCCGGTATCCATGGCGATGGGAGGATGTGTTCCCCCCCCCACCCCGTCATCCCCCTCCTCCTCACCGCTGCAGCCGCCAAGCAGCCGCAACCAGCGCGGCAGCACCGCTATAGCGGCACCGGGGCTTAGCCCTGTGCTGGGGGGCACCGGGGGAGGACCGGGGACGAACTCCCCCCGCACGCCTCCCCCCTCATGCCAGCGATGCAGTCCCTGGAGCCAGCCCGGGCTAGCGGAGGTGAGTACCAAGACCTGATTTATTTCATTTCACCCTCAAATAAAGGCGTTCAGCTCCCCCCCCTCGGACCCCTATTCCACCAGCCCAGCCTCACCCTGAGGTGGCTTCCCACAGCCAGGCAAGGTGGACTCCCATCTCCTTGTCATCCACATCTGGTCCCCCACTGTCCACTCGTCACCGCAGCCGAGACGTACCGAAGATGCCTCGCTCCATCCATTCACCCACCCGGCACTGACCCAGGCACTCGGCAGCCCCTTCTTTTCCTTTCCTCCTTGAAACCGCCTGGAATTCTTCATCCTCAGGACACCCACCTCCCACTAATGCCGCAAGATGTTGCAGCCCAAAGTCCGCCAAAGTTTCGGGTTTAATAACGCAGGGTTTGGGCAATCTCATGAGAGCCTTTGTTACCACTTCTGCTAACGCAGCCAGTTCGTGTGAGCGGACCTGATGCCAAGCGGCTGGAGCATCGTATCCCAGCAGCTCCGAGCTTTCTTGCCTCTTCCAGAGGCTCCTTCTCCGGTGTTGGCTCTGCGAACCCTCCCCAACAGCTTTCTGAAGCCCTGCTGGGAATGTGTGGGCCGAATCCTGCACCCAGGACAGGGCTGTAGCCTCGGGGAAGCTGGTGGTCCCAGCACCTGGAAAGAACAGCTCAGCTGAGCGTTTTAGCTGAGAACATCCCCCCGACTCTGTGCTGGGGGGGGGCGACACTGCCGCCCACCACCAGGTGGCTTTGCAGTGCTTTCTCCAAGCAGGGCTGACCCACAGGCAGTTAAGCGGAGCCTTAAAGACAGAAATTGCCTTTTCTTGCCTTCAACCTGCAGCTTGGCTTTGACCAGAGTAAGTCCTGTCACCACTGCGGGCATTCTCCCGTATCCCTGCTAGCATAAAGGCAGGAGAATCCTGACTGCTGCTCAGACCTGCTACCCTCACTAAATCGCTGGTGACAAAATGCCACCTCCGCCTCCATCAGGAGCTCTTAGGCTCTCAGGTATCATAACTGCATCTAATTATTGCTTCAGAGCTAAGAGGAGGGAAAGGTCTCCTCTTCACAAACCCATCTCCCTCAGGTCCTGTAGCTTTGTTGGGCTGAAGAAGATTTTAGGGCATGCAAAACAGCAAAGGAGAAGCAGCAGCAGACACCCAGGAGCTGGGATGCTCCCAGACTGGCCATGCCAGGGATCACACAGGTACAGCTCCCACACAGCTGGAGCATGGTGATGTCAAATTGTGGATTTGTCTTGCTTGCTTCATCCTTAAAACCAAATTCCACGAGGACAGGAGGTCTTCTGGGCTCCTTTAATTCCTCACAGAAATCATGACAGGAATAAGAATGCTATAAAGTAACAATGGTATGGAACAATATTGGAGGCATAAAACAATAATTGTGTATAATAACAACTGTATATAATATTAATAATGGTATGAAATGATAATACAGGTCACAACATGAATAGGTGAGGGGTCAGCAACTGATGTCATTTACCTGGACCTGAGCAAGGCCTTTGGCACTGTTCCACACCACATCCTGGTCTCCAAGCTGGTGGCACATGGGTTTGATGGGTGGAGCACTGATGGATAAAGAACTGGATTGATGGACACACCCAAAGAGTGGCTGTCAATGACTATGTGGCAAAGTAGAGGCCAGTGACAAGCAAAGTCCCTCAAGGATCAGTCCTGGGAACAGTCTTGTTCAACATCTATGTCAGTGCCATGGACAGAGGCTGGGCAGGGAGTGGCTGTAGAGCAGCCCTGAGGAGAGGGACTTGGGGGTGCTGCTGGGTGAGAAGCTCAACAGGAGCCAGCAGTGTGCACTTGCAGCCCAGAAAGCCAAGCAGAGCCTGGGCTGCATCAAGAGAAGTGTGGCCAGCAGGGCCAGGGAGGTGATTCTCCCCCTCTGCTGTGCTCTGCTGAGACCCCACCTGCAGTACTGCATCCAGTTCTGGAGCCCCCATTGCAAAAGGGATGTGGAGATGCTGGAGTGTGTCCAGAGAAGGGCCAGGAGGATGCTGAGAGGGCTGGAGCAGCTCTGCTGTGAGGACAGACTTGGAAGAGTTGGGGCTGTTGAGTCTGCAGAAGAGGAGGCTCCCAGGTGACTTTCTTGTGGCCTTCCAGGATCTGAAGGAGGCCTCCAAAAAAGCTGGGGAGGGACTTTTTAGGCTGTGAGGGAGTGCCAGGACTAGGGGGAATGAAGCAAAGCTGGAGGTGGGGAGACTGAGGCTGGCCATGAGGAAGAAGTTGTTGAGCATGAGAGTGGTGAGAGGCTGGAATGGGTTGCCCAGGGAGGTGGTTGAGGCCCCACAGCTGGAGGTGTTTAAGGCCAGGCTGGCTGAGGCTGTGTGCAGCCTGCTCTAGGGTAGGGTGTCCCTGCCTGTGGCAAGGGTGTTGGAACTGGCTGATCCTTGTGGTCCCTTCCAACCCTGACTGATTCCATGATTCCATGATAACAATGGCATAGAACAATAATGGCATAAAATAATAATTGAGCCAACGTACTGCAGTGCCTTGGGCTGCCTAACCCGAGGAGGATAAGGAGGCTTGTTGGGGCACTGAGCTGGTCCCAGCAGGACACATCCAGGCCAGGCTGGGCACTGACATAAATATGAAACCTCACCTCTGAGGGCATTCAGAAGCAAAGAGAATAATCACTTTATCTTCTCCCAACTCTGTTCTCCTGCCTTCCCTTCTCCAGGTCCTTCCAACAGCAGCTGGCCCAATTCCACTACAAGTGAGAACAGTCTCCTGAGGGAGAACTACACCTTCTCAGCTTACTACCAGCACTCCTCCCCTGTGGCTGCCATGTTCATCTTGGCTTACACCTTCATCTTCCTCATGTGCATGATCGGCAACTTCCTGGTGTGTTTCATCGTGGTGAAGAACCGCCAGATGCGCACAGTCACCAACATGTTCATCCTCAACCTGGCCATCAGTGACCTGCTGGTGGGCATCTTCTGCATGCCCACCACCTTGGTGGACAACCTCATCACAGGTGAGTAGGGTAGCGGAGAGGCAAGATGCAAGGTGGGCAGAGAAGGAAGTGGGGAGCATCACCCACCTTCTGCCCTCCATACATGAGGCCATCCCATGGGTACTGAGGATGAGGAGGGCAGGTGGTGGCCACTCAACCACATCTGATGGAAGGTATCAGTTCATTCAAAACTAGTATTTGGGGAGGGGAAAGGGAGGGTAAATCCTTTTTCAATCGAGGTTTTGGACATTCTAGGCAAAATGAGTATGATCTTAATGCTGCATTTACATATTAATTTGAAGTTCAGCCATTCCCCACCAAACAGCACTGGGAAAAACTCTCCTTCTTTCATTGATCTTCTCCCATGCTGGCTCAGCTCTGCCCATTGACCTTCCAGAAGATAAAAGACAACATTGACGTGGTTGGCAGAGCTTAGGTGTGGTGGTAGCTGAGGTGGGGGGCAGAGTCTGTATTATTTATTTATTATGGGGTGTAGTTTATTTATTGCCCTCCCTCAGCACTGGAGTCAAGAAAGAGGGTGAAAGTCCTTCTGACTGAGGAGCCCAAAGTTGATAACATCTCAAGCCCTGCATAAAAATAGGAGAAATTACAACCACCATGCTACTTGAGTGTCTAATATTACAAATTTGGGGGCTTTTCCTCAAGCATCTGTGCTGCTAAAGGCCATCTTAGAATCACAGAAGCATAGAATCAACCAGGTTGGAAGAGACCTCCACACTCAGCCAGTCCAACCTATCCCCCAGCCCTATCCAGTCAACCAGACCATGGCACTAAGTGCCTCAGCCAGGCTTTGCTTCAACACCTCCAGGCACGGTGACTCCACCACCTCCCTGGGCAGCCCATTCCAATGCCAATCACTCTCTCTGACAACAACTTCCTCCTAACAGCCAGCCTATACTTTCCCCGGCACAACCTGAGACTGTGTCCCCTTGCTCTGTTGCTGGTTGCCTGGGAGAAGAGGCCAACCCCCACCTGGCTACAATGTCCCTTCAGGTAGTTGTAGACAGCAATGAGGTCACCCCTGAGCCTCCTCTTCTCCAGCCTAAACACCCCCAGCTCCCTCAGTCTCTCCTCATAGGGTTTATGTTCCAGGCCCCTCACCAGCTTCCTTGCCCTTCTCTGGACACCTTCCAGCACCTCAACATCTCTCTTGAATTGAGGAGCCCAGAACTGGACACAGCACTCAAGGTGTGGCCTGACCAGTGCTGAGTACAGGGGAAGAATAACCTCCCTTGTCCTACTGGCCACACTGTTTGTGATGCAGGCCAGGGTGCCATTGGCGCTCTTGGCCACCTGGGCACACTGCTGCCTAATCTTCATATAAGCCAGAAATGCAGACACTCTTAGGAGCCCCCTCAAACCAACAACATGGTAGATGGAGACATCTAGAGGAAGCTGCTGATGGACCCAGCCGAGCAAAAAGCACCTCCAATCTCCATGGTGTCTCCTTGCAGGTTGGCCCTTTGACAATGTCATGTGCAAAATGAGCGGCTTGGTGCAGGGCATGTCCGTCTCTGCCTCCGTTTTCACGCTGGTGGCCATCGCCATGGAGAGGTACAGTGGTGTGGGGATGAATGGATGTGGGGACAAAGCCTTCTCCATCATGTTCACTTGTCCTGTGTGGTGTTCCATCATGAGGAAATCTCCTAGGGGCATCATGAGCATGACCCATCTCTCCAGGAGGATCACTGACCTGTCCATAGAGCATCCCAGCAAGGTGCCCTTTGCCACCCCAGGCTGCAAACATCAAAGCAGGAGAGACCCCAACCTATCTCTGCCACGAAAAGTCTTATGTAAAAAGCAACCCACCCTACTCTCCCTTCCCACCCTTGGGTCCTGGTCACCCTCCCTCTCCAGAGATGTCCCACCAGGTGCTTGAAGCTAGGTTCTGCTTCCCTACAGGTTTCGATGCATTGTCCACCCCTTCCGGCAGAAGCTGACATTGAAGAAAGCCCTGGTGACCATCACTATCATCTGGGTGCTGGCCCTGCTCATCATGTGCCCTGCTGCCATCACCCTGACTGTCACCAAGGAGGAGCACCACTTCATGGTAGACACCTACAACAACTCCTACCCCCTCTACTCCTGTTGGGAAGCCTGGCCTGAGACAGGGATGAGGAAGATATACACCACTGTCCTCTTCTCCCACATCTACGTGGCCCCCCTCGCCCTCATTGTCATCATGTATGCCCGCATTGCCTTCAAGCTCTTCAAGTCAGCAGCACCTGCCCGTGGTCCAGAGGAGCAGGAGGGGAGGAAAGTCTCCCGGAGGAAGGCCAAGGTCATCAACATGCTCATCATTGTCGCGCTCTTCTTTACCCTGTCCTGGCTGCCCCTATGGACATTGATGCTGCTGATGGACTACGGACAGCTGAGTGAGGGCCAGCTCCACCTGGTCACTGTCTACGTCTTCCCCTTTGCTCACTGGCTGGCCTTCTTTAACAGCAGTGCCAACCCCATCATCTATGGCTACTTCAACGAGAACTTCAGGCGGGGCTTTCAGGAGGCCTTCAGGGCCCCTTTCTGCTCACCCCACCACCACCGCCAGCCCTACGCCCCCAGGAGCCATGGCCGCAGCATCCTCTTCGCCACCCGCAACCGCGTCTTTGCCCAGGCCCGGACCAGCGACTCTCCACCCGCTTCCGAGTCGGGGCTGCTGGCCCCACGCCACACCAGTGTCCACGCGTGGGATGGCTGAGCTGCCGCTGTCGCGAGCGGCCACCTCGACGTGGGCTTGTGGGATGGGGAAGGGGGAAGGGTTTGCCATGAGGCACTCAAATAAAGGCTTGGACAGGTGTACTTTGTGCTGCTAAAACATTGGCTGAATGGCCAAGCCCAGGCTGGTGGCGAACGGAGCTAACTCCAGTCGGTGACCAGTCACAGGCGGTGTCCCCAGGGCTCAGTGCTGGGGCCAGCTCTCTTAAGCATCTTTATCAATGATCTGGAGGAGGGGATGGAGGCAGCCTCAAGTTAAGTTTGCAGATAACACCAAGTTGGGTGAAATTGCTTGGGGGGTAGGAAGGCTCTACAGAAGGATCTGGCCAAATCCAACAGGATGAGGTTCAACAAGGCCAAGTGCTGGGTCCTGTGCTTGGGTCATGACAACACTCAGGAACGCTCCAGGCTTGGGGCAATGCGGCTGGAAAGCTGATCAGTGGAAAAGGACCTGGGGCTGTTTGACAACAGCAGTCTGAAGACGAGCCAGCAGGTGCCCAGGTGGCCAAGAGGGCCAACAGCATCCAGACCTGGCTCAACAACAGAGCAGGGATTGTTCCCCTGTACTCACCACTGGTGGGGTCACACCCTGAATGCTGGCTTGTTTGGGGCCACTCACTATAGGATCTCATTGCTGTCTACAACTCCCTGAAGGGAGGCTGTAGTCAGGTGGGGTTGGTCTCTTCTGCCAGGCAAGCAGCAACACAACAAGGGGACAGAGTCTAAAGTTGTGGTGGGGGAGGTCTAGGCTGGATGTTAGGAGGAAGTTGTTGTCAGAGAGAGTGATTGGCATTGGAATGGGCTGCCCAGGGAGGTGGTGGAGTTGCTGTGCCTGGAGGTGTTGAAGCCAAGCCTGGCTGAGGCACTTAGTGCCGTGGTCTGGTTGATTGGAGCAGGGTGAGTGCTAGGTTAGAGTGGCTGAGCTTGGAGGTCTCTTCCAGCCTGATTGATTCTATGAAGGACATTGAGTTTCTAAGGTAGGTCTAGAGAGGGGCAGTGAAGTGCCTGGCACACAGATCTGGCGAAGAGCAGCTGAAGGACCTGAGGTCGTTCACCCTGGAGAAAAGGTGACTGAGGGGACACCTTCTGGCTCTGTAAGTCCCTGCCAAGAGGCTGGGGCCAGCTTAGTGTCAGCATCTTCTCCCAAAGAGTAAGCAGCAGGACAAGAAGAATCTGCCTCGCTAGCACCAGAGGAGGTGCAGGCTGGAGAGCAGGAAAAATCACTTTACTGCAGGAGTGGCCAGACCCTGAAGCAGGCTGCCCCGGGGCAGAGACGGAGTCCCCGGCCCTGGAGCGATTTCAAAGCCGGGTAGAGGAGGCTCTGGAGGACACGGTTCAGTGGCGTCCCGGCAGTGGTGGCTCAGCGCTTGGACTCGACGATCTCAGAGGGCTCTCCCAACCCAAACGTCTCGGTGACTCGGGCGGCGCTGCCGCGGCGCCATCTTGCTGAGGTGGCAGCCCCACGCCGCGGGAGCCAGCGCCCACGTGGCGGTCACAGCCCCACGGCCGCCCCGGCAGCGGCGGCAGCAGCTACAGCGCCTGCGCAGTGCGCCCCCCAGAGGCTGCAGGGGGTGTGGCGCCGCGCCTGCGCAGTGCGCCCCCCGGCGGCTGCAGGGGGCGGGTAGCGCCGCGCCTGCGCAGTGCGCCCCCCGGCGGCTGCAGGGGGCGGGTAGCGCCGCGCCTGCGCAGTGCGGCAGCCGGCGGGCAGCAGGCATGGCGGGGTACAGCGTGGAGGAGCGCGCCGCGCCGCACAGCCTGGAGTACCGGCTCTTCTTCAGTGAGTGCCTGCCGCCCGCCCTCGGCCTCCTCGGCCTCTGGGAGACTGAGGGAGGGGAGGGGAGGCTTTTCCAGGGGAGCGGTTTGAGGTGCGGCTCCTCCCAGCCTCACCTGGGCTGCCCCTCAGGTAGGGCCTGGAGGGTGTCGCACTCAGGGAGGGTCTGACTCTGTGCCTCTTGCCTTGCAGAGGATGCCGCCGGCCGCTACATCTCCCCTTTCCACGATATCCCTATCTACGCGGATGCCAGCAAGGTGAGAGGGCAGAAGGACCAGTACGGCAGGTGGCTGATGTAGTCTCTCAGGAGGTCTGGGCCATGAGCATGAGTGTTGGGTCAGTGGCTCTGTAGGCCCGGGCTGCCCGGGGGAGGCTCCCGGTGCCTTGCGCCGGCCCGGGCTGCCCGGGGGAGGCTCCCGGTGCCTTGCGCCGGCCCGGGCTGCCCGGGGGAGGCTCCCGGTGCCTTGCGCCGGCCCGGGCTGCCCGGGGGAGGCTCCCGGTGCCTTGCGCCGGCCCGGGCTGCCCGGGGGAGGCTCCCGGTGCCTTGCGCCGGCCCGGGCTGCCCGGGGGAGGCTCCCGGTGCCTTGCGTTTCCTCTCAGCAGGAGCACCTAAAACATTGCCAGGTCTTGCAAAGAATTGATTCCCTTTCCTCTTAGTCCCAGCCTCAGGAAGAATGATGTAGGAGAAAAGGATGGACCATCCCATTCTCATATTCGTGTTTGAGATACAAGTGGCTCTCTGGAACTGCCTGTGAGGTCATATGAAAGGGTTTTGGGTTAAAAGAATCAACTGAACCATTCAGTGAAATATCTATATCCACTCCTATTTCTGTGCTTCATGGTATTTCAGGCTTAGGTTTTGACTGCAGTGAGGCTACTTTATGCTTGCAGAATCAGCAGCTGCTGACCAGAGGATATTAAATTCTGGCCGTGGCAGCTCCTGGGAACCTCTGGCCTCGGGAGAAGTGCAGATGGGGAACCTGCCACAGGCAGTGCTGCAGGGCTTTCGCATCCTTCCAGCAGCTAGTCAAATTAGGCTGCTCTGAATCACTGTCTGAAATACCCCACGAAACCAAAGCAGCTCTACTTCAGTTTTCACTGTGTGCTTTTGCAGTGGAAGCTTAGGCTTTGTGACTCTTCCTGACCTTTGTGGCTTGTCTCTCTTTTTCTTTAACACATACTAAAAAGCTCTTCAGCTTGAGAAATGTAGTGGTGAACTGTTTGAATGTTCATGCTGCTGTTAACCGGGAGGTGGAGAGTGGATATGGGAAAGGAAAAATGAAGGGGAAAAAAAGTATGTGAAATTGAAAGCTGAACGTCTGAAAAGTAGCTGATGGAGCTTTGAAGTGTCAGAATATGCCCTGGGAAGTCTGAGATGGCTTTTGCTTGCTCAGATGGGGACAGATGGACTGTAATGATCGAGGACAGCAGCAAAGCAGTTTCTGCAGCTGAGTGGGAAAGCGGATCTCAAAAGCAGGTGTCTGAAAGGTAACTGGGTCGAGTAAAATCCAGCTAAGACTGTGCTTTGCAAACACTGACACGACAGGAGAGGAAAGAGCAGAAGAGTGTGTATAGGGGTGAGGAGGGTTTCCATGGAGTGGGAATGATAAACAAGGGAGATTTGGCTACTGGTGTGCCTTCGGGCACTCAGTGCTGCTTGCTGGAGTCCCTCTGGGGCTAATGCTGTTGGGCAGGTCATTAAGACAAGCAAGTAACCACTGAAGGTCACAGCCCCTGAAGTTACACAATAGTGCTGATCACATTTAGACCTCTGTCTGTGGCTGGAGTGTCTGCCTGCAGAGATTTTGCTCCTTTTTTAGCTGGTTTGTTACCAGCTGTGGTAGGGAGCCCAGTTTGGAGCAAAAGGTTATCTTACTCTGTCTAGGCTCCTTGATCTTTATCCTTAAGACACTGAGAGGATTGCAGGGTGGTGTTTTTTTGTTTGCTTGGGCGTTTTTTTCAGTCTAGGACTGGAGTGTGCTGACCTTATCTGTACCTGTGCGTCTTGGTATGGCAAAGGAGTGACCTTGAGCTACCTGCTGGATGTCTCGGGCTGTCGGTGGCTGTGGTGGTTTGGGGGTTTTCCCCCCACACCTCAAACCAGCACTGCAGGGAAAATGCAAGCCTTGGGTGCACCCCCAAGTCACCTTTCCTTACCTGCAAAGCAAGCTCTGATTGCCTCAGTCCTTTCCTCGAGCTACTTATAAGTGAAATCAGTGTTTTTATCTCTAGACTAGAAATGAAAGGTGAGCCGCTGCAATTAAAGGGATGTAATAAGCTTCTGTTAGGGCAGGGTATGGGCAAAGTCAGTGATGTAACAGCACACGTTGCAGAAGAGCAATCCAATTATGGTGCAATACAGGTACAAGGGATTTTTGCAGTGTAATGCTGCTTAAGGTGGGGATTAGAAACCTTGTTGAGGCTAAGGAGCATGGTTTGACTTGCCATTGTGTCTTCAAACACCAAATGTTAGGGTTTGAGCATAGAAAAGATCAAAGAGGAGACTGGCATTGAGCTCTCAAGAGTCCTCTCAGCCCAGCTGGAGTCAACAGGAGATGTTTTCAAGCATCACCTGTAATCTGAAGAATTAAAGACGTGGTTTTATGTTTCTCTCCCAGACTCACACCGTGCTGCTGAGGTCTGTTTTGATAGGAGTGTCAGCTTGGAGGAGCTTGAGCATCTTTCCTTGCTTCAAGAGAGACTGGAATACTTGGGAGGGATGTTCTGGGTTGTTCAGGGCAGTTACCCACTTTATTAAATAGGTGGCTTACTCCTGTAAGCCTTGGCCCTTCCATATTGCCAGGGTGGCTGTTCCTGGAGCATTACATTCTTTGTGTTTTAATAAATATAACTTAACACCTAATTTACATCCAAGATGTCTTTGGTTCACTTAAAGCTGGGAATGTGATGGAGATGTTCCTAGGTGGCAGCTGCTAGAGTGTGGGTAACCTCAATCTAGCTTCTGCTGGTGTCTTTCATGTAACTCAGCTTTCAGTTGACATGGAACTGTCTGCAAGGCCAATGGCAGCCTGGGGTGCATCAAGAAGAGTGTGGCAAGTAGTTCAAGGGATGTTCTTCTCCCCCTCTGCTCTGCCCTGATGAGGCTACATCTGGAGTACTGCATTCAGTTCTGGGCTCCCTTGTTACAGAAAGACAGAGATTTGCTGGAGGGGGTAGAGCAAAGGGCTACAAAAATAGTGAAGGGACTGGAACATCTCACTTATGAGGAGCTTTTTGTAGTCTGGGAATGAGCAGATTGAGTGGAGATCTTGTCAGTGCTATAAATGCTTAAAGGGTAAGTGTCAGGAGGATGGGGCTTTCAGTGGTGCCCAAGGACAGGAGAAGGGGCAATGGGCACAAATTTGAACATAAGAAGTTCCATCTAAACATGAGGAGAAACTTCTGTAATTTTAGGGTGCCAGAGCCCTGGGACAGGCCACACAGAGAAGGGGTGGAGTCTCCATCACTGGAGACATTCAAAACTCATCTAGGGTAGGGTGTCCCTGCCCATGGCAGGGGGGTTGGAACTAGATGATCCTTGTGGTCCCTTCCAACCCTGACTGATTATATGATTCTAACTCCTACTGTTCTGTGACTTCTATCAGCTAAACAAAAACTGGTACTGGAAAAAGAAAAAAAAACAAAGGAAAAATGCTATGAAGTGTCTGTATTTCCTGTCTAATTATTTGTGTTTCCCAGTTTCAAATGTGGTCTTGAGATTCCTTCCTGTTCACTGCTGTTTTGCTTTCTTCAGAACGTGTTCAACATGGTTGTGGAAGTACCACGATGGACAAATGCTAAAATGGAGGTAACAATACAACATTTCTTAGCTTATGTGCTTGAGCTGCCTGCTCTGCTAATGCTTGGCTTTGCTGGTTCTCTCCTCACCCCCACCACCTAAAGCAGAGTGGTTTCTAACTTGTCCTGTAAATACCTGCTTAATGATAAGGCCCTAGTGTGGAGGCTGAGACTTGCAGCAGTTGGAATATCTCCATATTTATGGAGTCGTCATAGAATGGCTTGGATTGGAAGGGACCTTAAAAGTCATCTAGTCCAACCCTTCTGCCATGGGCAGGGACACCTTCCACTAGATCAGGTTACACTGAGCCAGCAGTGTGCCCAGAAAGCCAAGCAGATCCTGGGCTGCAGCAGGAGAAGTGTGGCCAGCAGGGCCAGGGAGGTGATTCTCCCCCTCTGCTGTGCTCTGCTGAGACCCCACCTGCAGTACTGCATCCAGTTCTGGAGCCCCCATTGCAAAAGGGATGTGGAGATGCTGGAGTGTGTCCAGAGAAGGGCCAGGAGGATGCTGAGAGGGCTGGAGCAGCTCTGCTGTGAGGACAGACAGAAAGAGTTGGGGCTGTGCAGTCTGCAGAAGAGGAGGCTCCCAGGTGACCTTCTTGTGGCCTTCCAGTATCTGAAAGGGGCCTCCAAAAAAGCTGGGGAGGGACTTTTGAGGCTGTGAGGGAGTGCCAGGACTAGGGGGAATGGAGCAAAGCTGGAGGTGGGGAGATTGAGAGTGGCTGTGAGAAGGAAGTTGTTGATCATGAGAGTGGTGAGAGGCTGGAATGAGTTTCCCAGGGAGGTGTTTGAGGCCCCATGGCTGGAGGTGTTTAAGGCCAGGCTGGCTGAGGCTGTTTGCAGCCAGTCTGATCTAGGCTGGCGTGTCCCTGCCTGTGGCAAGGGTGTTGGAAGTGGCTGATCCCTGTGGTCCCTTCCAATCCTGACTGATTTTATGGAAGTCTCTTCCCACCTGGTCTTGAACGACTCCAGGAAGGAGGATTACTGAAACTATATCCCAGGAGGTGGCAATGGAACAGGAAATAGAGTTGTCCAATATCTGCTGTTAGCCCCAGGTCAGCTCCTGACCTCCTGCTTTGTCAGCCAGCAGCTAGTTTTGTTACCTACATAAACAATATTTCTTTTTCATATTGACATAAGACTGTGTAACTTTTCTTTCAGATTGCAACAAAGGATCCCTTGAACCCCATCAAGCAAGACGTGAAGAAAGGAAAGCTGCGCTTCGTAGCCAACGTGTTTCCCCATAAGGGTTATATCTGGAATTACGGCGCTATCCCACAGGTAACTGCTCCTGGGGGCTCATCCTCTCGGCTGGGGAGGAAGCAAGCTTTTGGCTTTGAAGCAGAGAGAGACTTGTAGCTAATGCTGTGCCCAGGGAGGATGAGCAGTTGCTGCTGGTAAGGTACCTGCTGTGTCGCTCCTGTCTTTGGCCTCTCAGCACTTTGGTGGGATAGTAGCTGGCAGGTCCCTGTCTTTGGTTAGTGGAAGGTGTCACCACAGAAGGAAGATGAATCATAGAAGCAGTCAGGGTTGGAAGGGATCACAAGGATCATCTTGTTCAACCCCCCTGACATGGTCAGGGACATCCTACCCTAGAGCAGGCTGGCCAGAGCCCCATCCAGCCTGGCCTTAAATACCTCCAGCCATGGGGCCTCAACCACCTCCCTGGGCAACCCATTTCAGGCTGTCATCAAGGTTGATGAAAGTTCATCACAGTAGGCAACTAGCAATGCAATGCCTTCAGTTCCTTCTTGGTGAAGGATCCTATGAAGATCATCTCGTTCAGACTCTCTTGCTGTGGGCAGGGACACCTTCTGCTAGACTAGGTTGCTCAAGGCCTTGTCCAGCCTGGCTTTGTGTGGTGGTTTGGGTGTTACCTGCCCCCCCCACACTTACGTAAAATCACCCAAACTAGACTCAGCCACTGGAAATTGAATGAAGTTTTGTACTTACAGCTTAGCACAATATACAAGCAGATATTTACAATCTATACAGCTATAGACAGAAATGTACAAGTTAAAAAGTAGTGCAGAAACACAACAGTCCTAGAAAACAGAGTCCCCAGGAGGGGCTCTCAACCTCCTTTCCACCTTCTTCCCACCTCTCTACCTTACCCCAGACTTTGCCTTAGGTTCAAGGTGAGTTTGGAGAGTTGGCCAGGGGAGTTAGGAAGCAGGATTAGTCACACAGATGGCAAGTTAGAGAGAGAGAGAGCAGTGCAGCCCCAAAGACAGGCAGAGACTCTGTTATTTATGTTTGTGTTCTTGTTTTTACACATCTCAGCAAGCCTGTGAGTGCAGTAGCCATCACCATTGTTTTGTTTTCACAGCCTATCATCTAATTCTTCTCACCAAAATATCCCAGCTAGGCTCAAACTAGCACACCTTGAACACCTGCAGGGAGGAGGCAGGATTTTGGGGTACAGCCCTCAGGCTGAATCTTCACAGAAGATTCTTTTAAGTTGTTGTAGACTCTAGATTTGGACAACGACGATCTAAAGAGATCTGAAGAATTTACCTTTCCCATTTCTGCCTATCCTACTGTTTATGGTCTAAACAACACAACTAGACTAAGGCATAGACCTTCTGGATGATGGTAGATACCCTGACCTCAGTGATGGCTTTGAGAAGGGCTCTCAGCCGTCCAGAGACTGTGTGAGGCATGTGTCTGCATCTGCACAGGCACAATTTGTCTGAAGCAGCTGGTGTGCTAGGGACAACAGGCAGTGACACCTGGACATGTGTCTGGATACATCATGAGATCTTGACTGTCCTAGTGGTGTCCTGGCACGCATAGATTTGGGAAGAGCATTCTTTCTTTTGCTATCTCACCATCCTTAGAGGGAGATGCTCCTTAGGTGCTCATAGGCACAGTGTCATAGAATCAAGCAGGTTAGAAGAGACCTCCAAGATCATCCAGTCCAGCCTATCACCCAGCCCTATCCAGTCAACTAGACCATGGCACTAAGTGCCACATCCAGTCTTTTCTTGAAGACCCCCAGGGATGGCGACTCCACCACCTCCCTGGGCAGCCCATTCCAATGCCAATCACTCTCTAGGAAGAAATTCCTTTTAACATCCAGCCCAGACCTCCCACAGCACAACTTGAGACTGTGTCCTTTCACTCTTGACCAGAAGCTTGTTTCAAGCAGCTTACTGTTTTTGGAGACATAGCTCAAGTGTTTTCTAGAATCCTGTCTTTCATCATCTTCTCCCCACTCTAGGTGAGAAGCACAGTGACTCTGCATGCTTGTCACTGTTCTAGCATGACAGCATGTCTTGAATTCCTTAATTAAACGGAAACAATACACCCTGTCTTGTCTCCACCTCTGTCAGGCTGCTATCTGGAATTCAGGAAGTGTCTGTTAAGCCATGACTGAGGAGAGGAACAGGCAGGCAGCCAAATTACTAAGTGTTCTTTATAGATGTGAACTTCACCTTTATGTAGCCGTGTGCCAGAAGAGGAAGTCTGGAAAGCTCTTGGGAAATGTGGTGTTGGTGGGAAGGAGAAGCATAGCCTTGGCAGGAGAAGACCTTTCAGCTTGAATTCGAGCCACATTTGCAGGTACATAAAGACCTGAAAGCCAGCATCCAAGTGAGCCATCATCAGTATCATGGAGGCATCTGTGTGCCTGAAATCATAGAATTAAGAAGGTTGGGACAGACCTCCAAGCTCAGCCAGTCCAACCTAGCACCCAACCCTGGCCAATCAACCAGACCATGGCACTAAGTGCCTCAGCCAGGCTTTGCTTCAACACCTCCAGGCACAGCGACTCCACCACCTCCCTGGGCAGCCCATTCCAATGCCAATCACTCTCTCTGCCAACAACTTCCTCCTAACATCCAGCCTAGACCTCCCCAGCCACAACTTGAGATTGTGTCCCCTTGCTGTGTTGCTGCTTGCCTGACAGAAGAGACCAACCCCACCTGGCTACAACCTCCCTGAAGGTAGTTGTAGACAGCTATGAGGTCAGCCCTGAGCCTCCTCTTCTCCAGGCCAAACACCCCCAGCTCCTTCAGCCTCTCCTCATAGGGTGTGTGTTCCAGGCCTTTCACCAGCTTCATTACCCTTCTCTGAACATGTTCCAGTACCTCAACATCTCTCTTGAATTGAGGAGCCCAGAACTGGACACAGCACTCGAGATGTGGCCTGAGCAGTGCTGAGCACAGGGGCAGAAGAACCTCCCTCGTTGTACTGGCCACACTCTTCCTGATACAGGCCAGGTTGGAAAAGACCCCTGAGATCATCAAGTTCAACTGTCAATAAAGCTGCTTTTTGTTTCCTCTTGAGAGCTCTTAGCCTTGTGCGTGGGGTTTGGTGTTTTGCAGACTTGGGAGGACCCAGGTCACAAAGATGAGAACACTGGCTGCTGTGGAGATAACGATCCCATCGACGTGTGCGAGATTGGAAGCAAGGTAACACACTCCCAGGGCTAACTCTCTTTGGAAAGAGAATTGATATCTCTGCAGTCACTTATCCTGAGGAATGATTCACTTCCCACCTCCTCTGCCTTAAGAAGGTGATGGCTCCCTCTGCTACTTGCTGAGGTGGTTGATGATTTCTTGCAGCAGAAGCCAAGGCTGATAAACAGCAGCTAATTCTGTGGTAGCCCACTGCTCCTGAACTCTCACAGCTTGTGCCCTTTCTTGTTGTGCGTTCCTGCGATGCAGCAGCACAGACAAGAAGGTCTTTGTCCTTACAGGTCTGCTCTCGAGGAGAAGTCATCAAAGTGAAGGTGCTGGGTACACTGGCACTGATTGATGAGGGAGAGACTGACTGGAAGGTAATTGCTATCAACGTTGAAGATCCTGAAGCAGGCAACTATAATGGTAAGTACCAGGAGTGAGGAGCAGGCTTTTAGTGCTCCTCTTTCTCCTTTGAGAGCCTGCAGGAAACTTTTGAGTCAGGATATGGACTTGTTCCTTCTGTGCCAGGGCATTAATTCCTGGAAGAACAGCAGGACAGGGTGTTACCAGTCCCACAGCAAAACATTTTACTGCTCATTATCCCAAATTGTCAGTCCTCTCCCAAATTGTCAGTCCTCTCCACTGCCTGGCATCTCAAAGAAAGTGGCTGTACAGCCTGTCCTCTTGAGTAGAAGGAAAGAGTTTGCCCAGTGAGTCTAATCTAAGCTGTCTCAACATGTCCATGCTCATGGGGATGCTTGGGATATATTTGGAAGATGGAAAACTGACTTTCCTGTCCAGGTATCGACTCTGTGTCTTAGAATCATAGAATCAACCAGTTTGGAAGAGACCTCCAAGATCATCCAGTCCAACTTGCTGCCCAAGGAGGTGGTAGAGTCACTGTCCCTGGAGATGTTTAAAAGGAGGCTGGGTGAGGCACTTAGTGCCACGGTTTAGCTAATTAGAAGGTGTTAGGTGATAAGTTAGTCAGGGCTGGAAGGGACCACAAGGATCAGCCAGTTCCAACCCCCCTGCCATGCCCAGGGACACCCTACCCTAGATCAGCCTGGCCAGAGCCCCATCCAGCCTGGCCTTAAACACCTCCAGCAATGGGGCCTCAACTACCTCTCTGGGCAACCCATTCCAGCCTCACCACTCTCATGCTGAACAACTTCTTCCTCACCTCCAGGCTGAACTTACCCACCTCCAGCTTCACTCCGTTCCCCCTAGTCCTGTTGCTCCCTGATATCCTGAAACGTCCTTTCCTAGCATTTTTATAGGCCCTTTCAGATCCTGGAAGGCCACAAGGTCGTCACCTGGGAGCCTCCTCTTCTGCAGACTCAACAGCCCCAACTCTTTCAGTGTGTCCTCACAGTAGAGGTGCTTAGGAGATGTTGGACTTGATGATCTTGAAGGTCATATTTCTGTGACAAGGGGCAATCGTTTGAAACTGGAGCAGGGTAGATTCAGGTTGGACATCAGGAGAAAGCTCTTCAGAATGAGAGTGGTGAAATACTGGACAGCCAAAGACGTGGTGGAGGCCCCATCCCTGGACACATTCAAGGTCAGACTTGATGAGTCTCTTAGCAACCTGATCTAGTTGGAAATGTCCCTGCTGACTGCAAGGGGTTTGGATGAGATGACCTTTGAGGGTCCTTTCCAACCTGATGCATTTTGTGATTCTGTGATCGAGTTCATTAACCCTTCCCTACCAAGCCCACCACTGAGCCATATTCCCTGGCACCACATCTGCAGGGCTTATAAACACATCCAGGGATGGTGACTCTACCACTGTGGACAGCCTGTCCAGTGCCTGAGGAACTTCTCTTACTTGATCTGGCTAACAAACCTTTTTTTCACTTGTCTAGATATCAATGATGTCAGAAGATTGAAGCCTGGATATTTAGAAGCTACGGTGGACTGGTTCAAAAGGTACAAAGTGCCTGATGGAAAGCCAGAAAACCAGTTTGCTTTTAATGGCGAGTTTAAGGACAAGGTAGGATGGTTTTGCTCATTATTGTCAGCAAATAAGTAAAGGCACCCTGCCTGAAAACTGAGTTCAAGGTGTATGGGGACATGAGTGAGTGGTGGATTTCTGTGGGGTTGCTGAGAGCTGTTTTCATTCTTTCTGCTCCTTTCAATTCTGCCTGCTTCCAGTTCAGGTATACAAGAAGGAAAAGCACAGGGCAGTAGTCCTGCTGCTCTTGGATACCTGGAGGTGTTCAAGGCCAGGTTGGATGAAGCCTTGAGCAACCTGGTTTAGTGGGAGGTGTTCCTGACCAAAAAAGAATCCTGTCCCGGGTTTGGGCTGATCCCTCCCCCGGGAAGAAAATTCACAACACAAAACCCCCTTCTTTTTGAAAGTCAGGGAAAGATGAAATTGTATTTTCTTATAGTATAACAATGTAAAGAGAGATAATAACTAGAGAAGGAAGGAAGGAAAAAAAACCAATACAATAACCTTAAGGGAGATGGGGGAGGGGTCGAGCAGCGGCGAAGCAGCAGAAGCAGCAGTAGCCAAAACAGCAGCCGGGGAAGATAGGCGAAGCTGCAGCAGCAGAAGCCAGCGGGAGAAGGGGCAGAACAAACTGTGCTTCTAGACATTAAGTTCTTGATGCTCCAATGAAATTATATTAATTTATCTATTGTTGCCATTTATGTGGCCTATCCCTGGAATGTTCATCTCTCCCCTATGTCTGAGCTAGAGGATCAGCTCAAACGGCCACACCATGGCAGAGGGATTGAAATTGGATGATTTTTAGGGTCCCTTCCAACCCAAACTATTCTGTGGCCTCCATGTGGGATCACTTCAGGATTGGGAGCATCCATATCAGTCAGGATGGGAAACACCATGTTTATTTGTTCCTACACTGGAGTAAACAGTGCTTGGCATTGCTGTTTGCTTACTGGTTTTGTTCAAGTTCATCCTGGTAAGCCAAAGTCAACTGCAGGAGTTAAAGAGCTTCTTCCCTCAGGTATAAAGTGTTTCCTCACACCCTTTGAGCAAGGCTTTGCCTTGGCAGTTATTCCTCCTCTTCTCTGGAATGGGTCAGGTAACTTGCTGCTTCTGAACAACTTAAACTCTTCTGCTGCACCTTCCTTCTGCCAGTCCTGGTGGGCCTGGAGTGAGTCTGTGAGTAGACTCAACTCCATGGCTCCAGAACTGGTGCAGAGGAGGAAAAAGAAGGGGTAAAGTGGGCTAAATTGGAAGTCATGGAACTTGTCCCATGTGGTCAGATGGGCTGTCCCTCAGGTTGGGTGAAACCAGAATCAAGGCCATGGTGGAAAACGAGGACAAAGAACCTTGGACATGTTCCTACAGTATTTTATTTGGCTCCATGCAGGATATCTATTGCTGCTGCTCCTGCAGCTTCCTTCTCCAGTTGGCAGGTGAAGGTCTGAACATGCACTGCTGCTTTCTTAAGGGAAAAAAAAAACACTACAGGCTTGAAAGCAGCTGCACTGTGAAGTGAGAGGCTAGACTGGGTGTGTGTCCCTGTTGATCTTGCTGAATGATTAGCTTGTAGTGGAAGAAAGCTCACAGCTGGGTTGAAATCAGCTCACTGCTGGAGACAAACTGAGTGGAAGGAGCAGCAGGGTGGAGGTGCTTTTACAAGATAGCACTGGCCCAAGACCAGAGTATCTGTGTTTGATTTCTTTTGGCCTTGATGGGTGACCTTGGTGTGCCCTCCCATCTCAAAACTAAAGCTGATGTGACCAGCAGGACCAGGGCAGTGATTGTTCCCCTGTGCACAGCACTGGTGTGGCCACACCTTGAGCGCTGGGTTTGGTTTTGGAACTTTCCCTATATAAGAAAGACATTGAGGTGATGAAGCATGTCCAGAGAAATTCAATACAGCTGGTGAAGGGGGAAGAAAAGGTCTGGTGAGGATCAGCTGAGGGACCTGGGGTTGTTTACTCTGGAGAAATAAACTGAGGGGAGACCTGGCTCTCTACCACTACCTGTTAGGAGGCTGGAGTGAGGTAGGGGCTGGTCTCTTTTCCCTGGTGACAAGTGATAGGACAAGAGGGAATGGCCCCAAATTGCACCAGGGCAGGTTTAGATTGGATATTAGAAGAAACAACTTCACTGAAAAAGTTCTCCAAGACTGGAACAGGTGCCCCAGGGAAGTGGTTGAATCCCTATCCCTGTTTAAAAGCCACAGAGATACTGTGCTGAGGAACATTGTTTAGCACCAGACTTGGTAGAGTTAGAATGCTTGGGTTTGATGGTCTTAAAGGTCTTGTCTAACCAAAACAATTCTGTGATGCTAAACCAGTTTGTGTTGTAAAATCCTCTGTTGTGCACTGGGAGGTTGCTGCTGTTCCCAAAAGAATCGGTGGTGGAAGAGGTCTCTGAGTCCCTTCCCAGGCCAGACACTGTTTAAAATCAGCTTCAAACACAAGCCTGTGTTTGCAGGGAGCTGATGGTGTGGAGCAGGTGTTCTGGTGCTTACACATAATGTGATGCTTGTCCTTGTCTTCTGCTGCAGGATTTTGCTGTGAGCGTCATCAAAAGCACTCACGAGCACTGGAAAGCTTTAATAGCAAAGAAGACTGATGGAGGGGAGATCAACTGGTGGGTTCATGGCTGTGGTGGAGGCTGCATGGTCCTTTCCCCAAAACAAATTGCCCTGAAGTCCCTTTTCCTCAGTGCTGCTATGCTTTCTGTTAGCTGATGGCTGTCTCCTCCCACCTTTCCCCTTTGACTGGAAGGTCTCCAGAGAAGGGCCACGAGGATGATCAGAGGGCTGGAGCACCTCCTCCTACGAGGACAGGCTGGGATTGTTTAGTCTGGAGAAAAGAAAGCTCTGAGGGGACTTTATTGTGGCCTTCCAATATCTGAAGGGGCCTGCAAGAAAGCTGGGGAGAAACTTTTTAGGCTGTTGAGTAGTGACAGGACTAGGGAGAACAAATCCAAGCTAGAGGAGAGTAGATTTAGATTAGGCATTAGGAAGAAGTTCTTTACCATGAGGGCGGTTGAGACACTGAACAGGTTGCCCAGGGAGGTGGTGGAAGCCTCATCCTTGGAAGATTTTAAGGACAGGCTGGGTGAGGCTCTGAGCAATCTGATCTAGTGAAAAGTGTCCCTGTCCGTGGCAGGGAGGTTGGAACTAGATGATCCTTGATGTTCCTTCCCAACCCTGACAAATCTGTGATTCTGTGACTTGGCAAGTAGATCTGTGATTCTTGTCATTCCATGATTTGATGCTCTTGGGGGAGAGGTTTGTCTTTCACCTCACACACAGCCCCTCTCTTGTAGCACAAACCTGACGGTGTCTGACAGCCCTTTCTGCTGCAGTCAAGAGTGTGCAAAAGCTACTGTGGATGCAGTAAGTACAAACTGAGTGTCCAACCCCCAACCTTTAGTGTGTCCCAACCCCCAGGATGATTTGTGTGGTACCAAAAAATGCCCTCACTGTGTGAACACAGAATGTTTGGGGTGACTGAGCACAGCACCTGTTTCTGCTTAAATAGGATGGATGTGGAGCCAGCCAAGTGTGCCTCAAGAGGCTTCTCCTTGCCTTAAGTCATCTAGGAGGTGGAATCCAAAAGAGAGTTTGCATGAAGAGCTAAACTTCTGAGCCCCACCTTGGCTGTCAGCTGTCCAGTGTTTTAACTATTTGGCCTTCCAAGAGCTTCACAGCTCTCTCTGAGATGAGAAGGTCTTAATTCCTGAGAGTCTTGCAGCCAAGTACCATGCGTCCTCTGCGGTGAGAAGCTCCAAGTTCCTAGTGTAGTCCTCCTATCCACTCTGAGGACTTAACTGTGTCTCTCTAAGCTTGTGAAGTACCAGTGTCTTGGTTTTAAAAGTGCTTGAATCCTCTGGTGGTAACCAAATTGCTTTAGGTTTTGAAAGCACAGCTCTTAAGGGAGGATATCACCCACTGAGGACCCTTCTCTGCCTTTGATTGTTAAACATCAACTGAAAAGCTCCTCAGAGGAGTTTTCAAGAGTCCTTTGTTCTTTTCTGCCATCAGACTACAAGTTTAAATAAATCAAGCTGCCTACAGCAAGGCAGAGGCTGGAGTGGTAACTGCTTGTGGTGAGAAGCAGGTGGCACTGCAGCCTGTCCTTGGAGCAGAATACCTCTGGCATGTAGGACGTCTGTGGAATGAGGATATCAGGACTTGTGCTGCTTGTGGAATTGTTTATTCCCTCACAGCTGACTAGTGGTGGCTGCCACAGACCAATTTATGCTGATTAGATCTTAAACTCTGCCTAGGAAACACTGGTGCAGCTCTAAATGAGCTTCAGGTGTAAGGTTAACCTCCATCAGCTGCTCCTCCCTCCTAATACACCTCTCGTTTCAGGCACCACCCTGTAAAGCTGCCAACCCCATCCCACCTGAAGGTAAGTCTCAAACCCCATGTTTAGGTTCCAATATTGAGCAAAGGCTTCCTTGTAGGAATTCCCAGTAGGAAAATGGGGGTCTTAGCTGATAGTTATGGCTCTATCACTAGGAGAAACAATGGGCCTTGTTGGATCTTAAGTTGTGTCAGTGCTGCAGTTGGGTTCCTGAAGAACTTCTGTTGTGGCCATGCTTCCCTGAGGCAAGTAAGCGAAAGATGTCCTTGTCCATGGCATGGTGGTTGGAACTAGATGATCTTTAAGGTCTGTTCCAATCCAAACCATGCTATGGTGCTCTAGTGGTAGGTCCCATAGTTCACTCTAGAAGAGATTTGTAGCAGAACCTGAAAGAGCAGCACTGCAGAGGACTGAAGTGCAGTGATAGGAGGAGTACCGGTTTAGTTCCTCCAAAACGGGTTCCACAGTGTCCTCACAGGCAGCAGTCAGTCGCATGCTCAATGTTTCATTTGTTTGCTGACCCACCTGTAGGAGATCTGTCACTGAATAAGTGTCCACTGAGAGCTGGTAATGAGCCTTCGGATGCCTTACCTGGCTGCTTTCCTTCCACGTGAGGTGGCAACAAGCACACAGAGTTTATACACTGCTGTGATAGGGACAAGACCCAAGAGTAAGGTAGCAGTGATGATGAGAACCCATAGAGGTGTGACAAAGAGGAGCTAGGCTGCCACTTCCAATCTTCTCATGGATAATAAACCTGCAGAGAAGTTCACATCTTCTGTGTAGGCATGGAAGTTGGAGGTAAAATGACCTCAGCCAGTGGAGCTAGCTCTGACCTGTTGTCCGTGCCTGAGCTGAGTCACGCGTGGTGACTTCTTCAGGAAGACAAACATGTAGACAGCCCCACAGGAACCTGTTGAGTTGTTACAGGAGTGGGAGGATGCCCCTGCAGTGGAGGTGATGTGTGCAGTGCCCTATGACTACTTAGTGAGTGGCTAACAGAGGACTAACCCCCTCTGGCACTTTGTTCTGCCTCACACAGTTGACAAGTGGTTCTACTACCAGAAGAACTAAGGCAGTGAGGCAGCTGTGACCTGCCCACCAAGGAGTAACCAGAATAGACCAGAAGATTTAGCTTCAGTGTCAACCAGAAGACCTTGCCTGCAACTTTGCCGATACAGAATTCCTTGTCTAGCAGTGATGTGTCTGCTGCATCGAGGTCTGGTGGAGCCTAGAAGACTTAACTTATCAAGTGGAAGCACCCTGCTCATGCGTGGCTGCGTGGTGTGCTTTGTAAGTGTGGCAGAAGGTCGCTCACCTGGTACGTGTCTGGATGCTAGAAATAAAAACTACTGACACCAAAGGCTGTGGGGCTGCCTGTCCTCCCCCTCCCCACTAAGGGATGGATGTGGACCCTCAGGTGGAGCTCTGCTGGGGGGTAGGGAAAAGATTTGGTTTTGCTTAGGAAGTGTGAATTGACAGTGAGGTGAACTGGGCAAAGGACAGCTCAGAGTGACAGTGACGTTCTGGTTGGAGGCCTAGTGGTGTCTCCCAAAGGTCAGAACTGGATCCAGTCTTGGTCAGAATCTTCCATCAATGACCTGGATGAAGTGTCCCCTCAACCAGTTTGCTGGTGATACCAAACTGTCAGGAGAGGCTGACACACTGTCATGCTGTGCTGCAGTTCAACCCGATCTGGAGAGCTGGGCAGAGACAAAGTGCAGAGTCTTGCACATGGGGAGGAATGACCCCCTGCACCAGTACAGGTGAGGGGTGACCTGCTGGAAAGCAGCTTTGCAGAAGGACCTTAGCGTGCTGGTGGACAAGTTCCTCATGAGCCAACAGTGTGCTCTTGTGGCCAAGAAGGCCATTGGTCTTTGGGTGCATTCAGAAGAGGGTGGCCAGTCAGGTTACATTTCAAGTACTGAGACCAGTTCTGGGCTCCCCAGTTCATGAGAGACAAGGAAGTGGTGCAGGGAGCTGAAAGGAGCACTTTTGCAGGGGCCTGGAGCATCTCTGAGGAGGAAAGGCTAAGAGCCCTGGGGCTGTGGAGCCTGGAGAGGAGCAGCCTGAGAGGGGATCTGATCAGTGCTCAGCCAGAGCTAAAGGGTGGGGGGCAAAAGGATGGGGCCAGATTCTTTCCAGTGGTGCCCAGTGCCAGGACAAGGGGCAATGGACACGAATGGAACCAAGGTAGTTCTGTCTGAACAGGAGCAAATACTTGCTCTGAGGGTGCTGGAGCAGGCTGTCCAGAGAGCCTGTGCAGTCTGCTCTGTAGAGATTCCAGCCCCGCTTAGCCCTCGCAGCGCTGTGCAGCCTGCTGTGGGTGAGTGCTTTAGCAGAGCGGTGGGGCTGGATGATCCCTGCGGGTCCTTTCCCAGCCGCCCTGCCTCGATGCCGGCCCGCCCGGGGCCGCTGTTCCACACCGGCGCCGCTGGGGGGCGCGCTCGGGGCGGGGCGCGGCCTCGCGCCGTGCTGGCGTCAGACGCATGCGTGACGTCAGGAGCCAGCGCGGCGAGGCCGCCGGGCCGGAAGTGGGCGGTGTGCGGAGGGCGACGTATTTCCGGCGGGGAGCTGGCGGCTGCCGCGGCGGGGAGTCGGTGTCGCGGCGGCCCGGGAACGGCGGCGGTGGTGAGCGGCGGCGGGGAGCGGCCGGCCCCTGGAGTGAGGCCGGGCGGGGCCGGGCCGGGCGATGGGCGGGGGCGGGGAGGGCCGGTGACACGCAGGCAGGGCGGGGGCTAGGCCGCACCGCCCGCCCTTGAGGCCGCAGCCGGGACCGCCGGGACCTGGGCCCCTCTCGCTGCCGCGGGCCCCTCGCCGCTCTCCCGGGCGGGAAGTGGGCTGGAGGAAGCTCTGCTGCTGACGCCGCGGAGGGCTGGCGTGGTCCCGCGGTTGCCGCCTCCCCTGTTCGCCACCGGGGAGCTCGCCCGAGGGGCGTTAGCCACAGCCCGGCGGAAAGCCTCTGCCTCCTGCCCCTCTGCGTTCGGTTTGTCAGCCAGGAGAAGGGAGTGGGACCCGCGCGTGAGTGGCAGCGTCCCACGGAGGGGGGCACATGTAGCAGGCTTCTCTCAAGCACGGGCGCTTGTAACTCTGGCTTTGTCCCCGCAGGCGACCAATCTTCAGCGATGTCGTTCATTTTCGAATGGCTCTACAACAGCTTCAGCAGTGTGCTGCAGTTCCTAGGTAATGCTGCTCCTTAACAGCTCAGCTCAGGCCACGGCAGCTGCCCTCGGGTCAGTTTTGCTTGTGCTAGTTGCCAGGATCTCTTAAACGTCAGCGATTAAAGCCTGTCTCTTTTTGAACATGTGATGGCTCTGATCGATATAAAGTTTGGTGGGAAGGCTGCAAACCAATGAAGGGATTTTTACACTGAGAGGAGAAACGATGAGAATCACTTGGAGGTGTTTGGCACCTCCTCAACCTTTCTCTTGATGTTTAGAAGCATGAGAGCAGCTGGGTTGATTCCAAGGCCTTCTTTAGAGCAGCACCCTGCCCTGGGTAGACAAGCTGCCCAGCCAGGGAGGGAATCACATCCTCCTATTGCTACCTGGGCTCCCCACCTTCACCAGCAACTGGCTGGCTTGCTTCTCCCCAAATTATCCTTTCCTGCACCATGCTGCTCACTGTGGCATGCCTGGGGCCCTGCTGGCAATCCAGGTTGAGGGCTCTGTGGAAGTCTTGGCCAAACCACTGCTTGGTTGAGGGCAACCTCACCAGCAGCCAGCAGACCTTGACTAAGGTGTGAGTGATAGCAAACCTCCTCCTGCCAGTGAAGGCCCTTGTTGAGTGTGGGGTGCTCTCTGTCCAGGGATCCTCGTGATGGGTAGAGAAGGATGAGGAAAAGGCATGCTGGAAAGCATAGTGAACTTCCCTATGGCAGATGTGTGCTTGGAAGGCTTTATCTACAGCAAATGATAACATTGTGTCATGCTTTGCTCTTTTTCTTCAACACCTTGTTGCTGTCCTTGATGAATATCCCATTTCCACATTAAAATACTCCTTAGGGGTGACAGACTGATCCATAACCCCTTGCACACTCTTCTGCTGAGGTGTATCTGAGGAAAGAAATAGGAGCTTAGAAACGGTCTGCTCTTGTAGATATCACCTTGTGTTGCCTGGGTAAAAACCAGTTCAGACTGTGCTGTCTTTTTTCCCTGCAGTTCTGTATCTGTGCTGGAACTCCTTTAGCCACCCAGGTGGCAGCATGGCTCTGGGAGAGAGGTTCCTGTTTGACTTCTCCTGCCAAGATAACCCTGCTGGAGTTTTTCTTGCCTCTTTGTTTTCCTTCCAGGTTTATACAAGAAGTCTGGCAAACTCGTGTTCCTGGGCTTGGATAATGCTGGCAAAACCACTCTGCTGCATATGCTCAAAGACGACAGGCTGGGCCAGCATGTCCCCACACTACATCCCAGTAAGTCTGCTGCTGACCAAGCCCCACCTGCCTCCTGGTGGGGGTTTTCCTTCCTTGACTTTGGAAACAAAGTGTCTTTTGAAAGACTCCACCATGATGCTGGTAGGGTTTGGTGATAGCTCTGTGGTGGGGTTTAAGAGTCTTAAATCTTAAACTCTTTAATAAGATTAATTAATAATGTTTATATTATTAATTATATAATAATAATGTTATTAATAATAACATTAATTAATAATATTACTGAAAAATCCATGGACTTTTAAGAGTCTTAAAACTGACTCTGAGGGTGCAGCTGCCCATCTGTTACCCAAGCTGAAGTATATTTATGTTTGCTCCTCAAATATAAAATGGAGAGCCCCAAAAGTGGTGTGGTTAATTAATATCATGTGTCTGTCTCGGGGAGGAAGTGAGTTCCTAATTCCAAGTGTTACAAAAATTGGAGAGTAATGAGCTTCTGCTCAAGTGGGGAGGTGGGAGAAATTCTTTTCTCCCTCTTAGGCAGCTGTTTCAGTGAGCAAATGCTAAAGGCAGTTCCCAAGATCTTCAGCCTGCCTTGCACGATGACCTTGTGTGACCATAACGTGAGCCCACCAGAAGTTGTGGCCATGGTGATGTCCTCATTTCCCTGTCCCACAGCCTGTGTTTTTGCTTTTACAGCATCAGAGGAGCTGACAATTGCTGGAATGACCTTCACAACTTTTGATCTGGGTGGACATGAACAAGGTAAATGTGAAGTTGCAGAACCAAATGGAGTTCCTTTTTTTTGATTCCTTGCCATCTTCTCCAGCCACCTTAAAGAGATCCATCAAGAAAAAGGATACTGAACAATGACAGCAATTGGCAGTACCTAATTATTTGCTGGCTCAGATGAGTTACAGAGTGGTATGAGGAAACAAACGTCCTGGCTCTGGCATTCCAGTACTTAAACACTTGAGCTTTGTTTTGGCAGCTGAGAAACAAAAGTGCTGCCAGTTCCTGTTCTGCCACCTGAAATATTTTTGGCTGTGGAAGTCTTGAGGGTTGTAGAATGATGGCTGGATTTTTAGGTTTAGACTTTCTAGGAGATAGAATATTTTTTTCTGCCTTTTTGATTATGATTATTAATACACAAAAACAGTGGAAGACAAAGATGGAGGCTTTCTGAATTACCCAACTTGTGGCCTCAGGCAGACCCTTCCCCAGGCCTTGCACTGCCATGAGGAGATCATAACCAAGAGAGTGGCTCCTTTTTTTGGGGTGGACTTTTCCTCTTGCTCCAGATAATGTTTTCTGTGTGGCTTCTGTAGATTTGAAGTGACACAGACCTGTTGGGGTGGGTTCAGAGGAGGCTGTAAAAATTATCTGAGGGCTGAAACTCCTGTGCTGTCAGGATAGGCTGAAAGAGTTGTTCAACCTGAAGAAGAAAAGGCTCACATGAGACCTTCCTGTGCCCTTCCAGTACTTAAAGAGGTCCATAGGGATCTTGACAGGCTGCAGAGGTGGGCACAAGCCAACCTCAGGAGCTTCAACAAGACCAAGTGCAGGGTCCTGCATCTGGGTCGAGGCAATGCCAAGCACAAATGCAGGCTGGGCAGGGAGTGGCTGGAGAGCAGCCCTGAGGAGAGGGACTTGGGGATGCTGCTGGATGAGAAGCTCAACAGGAGCCAGCAGTGTGCACTTGCAGCCCAGAAAGCCAAGCAGAGCCTGGGCTGCATCAGGAGAAGTGTGGCCAGCAGGGCCAGGGAGGTGATTCTTCCCCTCTACTCCATTTTGCTGAGACCCCACCTGGAGTACTGCATCCAGTTCTGGAGCCCCCATTGCAAGAGGGATGTGGAGATGCTGGAGTGTGTCCAGAGAAGGGCCAGGAGGATGCTCAGAGGGCTGGAACAGCTCTGCTGTGAGGACAGACTGAAAGAGTTGGGGCTGTGCAGTCTGGAAAAGAGGAAGCTTCCAGGTGACCTTCTTGTGGCCTTCCAGGATCTGAAGGAGGCCTCCAAAAAATCTGGGGAGGGACTTTTGAGGCTGTCAGGGATTGACAGAACTACGGGGAATGGAGCAAAGCTGGGGGTGGGGAGATTGAGCCTGAAGATGAGGAGGAAGTTGTTGATCCTGAGAGTGGTGAGAGGCTGGAATGGGTTTCCCAGGGAGGTGGTTGAGGCCCCATGGCTGGAGGTGTTTAAGGCCAGGCTGGCTGAGGCTGTGTGCAGGCTGCTGTAGGGTAGGGTATCCCTGCCCATGGCAGTGGGTTTGGAACTGGCTGATCCTTGTGGTCCCTGCCAACCCTGACTGATTCTATGATTCTAGGCCTAAAAGAAGGGTGGGGTCAGACTTTTTAGCAGGGCCTGTTGTGACAGGACAAGGGGCGATGGTTTGAAACTAGAAGAGGGAGGTTCAGACTGGATAGAAGAAAGACATTTTTCATGCCAGTGGTGGTGAGATGCTGATCCAGATTGCACAGAGGTGGTAGGTGCCCCATCCTTGGAAGCATTCCAGATCAGGTTGTTTGGAGCTGTGAATAACCTGCAGTAGTTGTAGATGTCCCTGCTAACTGCAGGGGCTTGGACTAGGTGACTTCTAGAGGTCCCTTCCAACTCAAAACCAGTCTGTGATTCCATGTGTTCCAGCTCGCCGGGTCTGGAAGAACTACCTGCCGGCCATCAACGGGATCGTCTTCCTGGTGGACTGCGCAGATCACTCACGTCTTATGGAATCCAAAGTGGAGCTTAACGTAAATACACTTTTTTCCTCCCCTTTCCCAAGACCTCTGAAGAGCTAAACTTTGAATCGTGTTGTTCTTTCTTTTTGAAAGCCTTGGTGCTTTGGATTTCCACTCCCAGTGCACCATTTGTGGTAGTGATGTGGTGTCCAAAGTGTGTGCTCAGAGGAATTTGCACATCATAGAATCAACTGGGTTGGAAGAGACCTCCAAGATCATCCAGTCCAACCTAGCCCTGTCGAATCAACCAGACCATGGCACTAAGTGCCTCATCCAGACTTTTCTTGAGCACCTTCAGGGACGGTGACTCCACCACCTCCCTGGACAGCCCATTCCAATGCCAATCACTCTCTCTGGCAAGAATCTCCTCCTGACATCCAGCCTGTACTTCCCATGGCACAACTTGAGACTCTTCTAGAATTGGAGAAGCCTTTGCTGTGGGTGGGGTGTGGGGCTCTTGAGCAGCCTTTAAAGAAGACTTTTAACAGCCCATGGATTTAGCTTAGAGAGACCTCTCCAGAGAGACTCCTCTTCCATAGTCCTTGTGGGTCACAGGACTGAAACAAAAAGGTTTTATTGAAGTTATGAATGTCTGCCTTGTTCTAACTCTTCTCCCACCTTTCCTGCAGGCACTAATGACAGATGAAACAATATCCAATGTGCCAATCCTTATCCTGGGTAACAAAATCGACAGACCAGAGGCCATCAGCGAGGAGAAACTGCGGGAGATCTTTGGGCTCTACGGACAGACCACGGGAAAGGTGGGGAGGTGTCCAAGTCTTGGGTTGTGTTGCTAGGGCTTGGTTTGCAGAATGAGGCTTTGTCTGGAAATGAGCTGAGCTGTTACAGAGAGTTTGGCTGCTATACTGTCCAAGCTGAATCTTCAGTAGCCATGATACTTGGGTGAGGCTTGATACTGCCAGAATTGTGGAGAACATAGAACCTCTACAGCAGTTGGGGACTTAAGTGTTGAGCTGGTATCTGGCTCTTCTGGCTCCATTCCTCTCCATTTCCATTTAGTTACCCATCAGATCATCTTTTCAGTGGTTAAAAACAGCACAGTGAAGAGAGAACTGATTAGAAAAGTGCTGGATGATGGTTGTCAGACACCACGAGGCCACTCTTGGCAGGCACTGGCAGTTGCTTCTTGTGTCAGGCTGCCAAACCTTGCAAGTACATTGGGTTGTGCCTCCAAAGTGATTTGTGTTGGTGTTCTGAGGGACTAGTGTTCCCAGCATCTGTTCTCCTGCTCTGCTGGTCCTGAACATCCCACGGGATGGGCAGTTCCTTGGATAAGAGGAGCTTCCTTGGCTGAGGGGTGCTCTGGGGCAAGAGGAGCTTCCCTGGCTGAGAGGTGCTCTGGGGCAAGAGGAGCTTCCCCGGCTGAGAGGTGCTCTGGGGCAAGAGGAGCTTCCCTGGCCGAGGGATACCCTTAGGCAAGAGGAGCTTCCCTGGCTGATGGGTGCCCTGGGGCAAGAGGAGCTTCCCTGGCTGAGGGGTGCTCTGGGGCAAGAGGAGCTTCCCTGGCTGAGGGGTGCTCTTGGGCAAGAGGAGCTTCCCTGGCCGAGGGATACCCTTAGGCAAGAGGAGCTTCCCTGGCTGAGGGGTGCTCTTGGGCAAGAGGAGCTTCCCTGGCTGATGGGTGCCCTGGGGCAAGAGGAGCTTCCCTGGCTGATGGATGCCCTGGGGCAAGAGGAGCTTCCCTGGCTGAGGGATACCCTTAGGCAAGAGGAGCTTCCCTGGCTGATGGATGCCCTGGGGCAAGAGGAGCTTCCCTGGCTGATGGGTGCCCTGGGGCAAGAGGAGCTTCCCTGGCTGAGGGGTGCCCTGGGGCAAGAGGAGCTTCCCTAGCTGAGGGGTGCCCTGGGGCAAGAGGAGCTTCCCTGGCTGAGGGATTTCCTTGGCTGCAGGGTATGGGTGCGGGTGACTCTCCCCAAGGCTGTCAGGACCAAGACCTTGACTCCTCTTTGGGTTCCCCTAGGGCAACGTGCCGCTGAAGGACCTGAACGCGCGTCCCATGGAGGTGTTCATGTGCAGCGTGCTGAAGAGGCAAGGCTACGGCGAGGGCTTCCGCTGGCTATCGCAGTACATTGACTGACACCTGGACGGACACAAAAGGGTTTTACTTCTGGACTGATCCCGCTCGCAGCTTCCTACGGACTTTTCTATTAGGACACGGAAGGTTTTCCGACCGCGTTGACCAAGAGACTCCTGTTTTTTTTGGGCTGCCCTCTGGCACAGTGGTGACACAACTCTTTTCCGCAGGGGCAAGGGGGGAGACCGCCGCCGCCCCACACACAACGGAGGGGCGCGGAATCCCCGCGTCCCCTTCGGTTCGGTTACGGCGGGGCCGGGGGGGAGTCAAACTCCGCGCCGCGACAGCTGAAAAAGAGAGCCCGTCTCACCACTGTGGTCAATTGACTTCAAAACTAAAAGGAACAACAGCAACAACAGCAACAAAAAGCAATTATATTTTTTAAAAGAAAGTCTTCATGTAAACGGTGTCCCTTTAACTTTTTAGTTTAACATCCATCATCTCCTTGAGTCCAGGGTAAGGGTTTGTCGTTGGTTTTTTTTTGGTTTGTTGTTTGGTTTGGTTGTTTTGGGTTGTTTTTTTTTTTTTTAAGGACATATTTAACGATATTTAGGTATTTCACAAACGATTGAACCCAGCTATCACCATATTTAGAGAGTCCTCCAGAAAAAAAAAACGTAAGCCTTGGGGCTTTTGCCCAGCCGGCCGGTGGGCAGCTTGCACTGTGCTACGCTGACCGATGCGGCGGCGGCGCCCGAGGCTGCCGTCGGGACTGACGCGTGGCCATCCCGGCTTCCGCGGGGGTCTTGGGGATGAGTCGGAGAGGAAACGTGCCTCTGCTCTCAGCACCAGCAGGTGGTGACCGGTGCTTGTCCCCAGTAGGATGGGTTTGGTCCCTTCCCTGCACTGCTGGGCTGGACCCCTCCGGTGAGAGCGTGGAATCTTCTCGCTTGTGAGAACCACGAAGCTGTTCTGGTGGTTGTGGCATGGCGGTGTTTGGCGTGTGAATATCATGAGGCTGTTGATTAGACTGAACTGGTTTCTTTTATACTCAGATCTATTTTTTCTTTTGTCTGAAGTTTCATTACTGTCTGGCACTCATTTTCAGTTAAATAAAGACCTGACTTTCTCCTCCCAAGGAGTCCCAATCCTCACTCGTAAGTATTGATGGCAACGTTGTGTGGGTGCCGTGGCTTCAGGACAGACCTGACTACCAGGGTTCTTCACTGAGGTGGGCTTGTAGGGCAGCTGGCTTTAGGACTAAGCCTTCCCACCTCCCTCGCTCGTAGCCAGTGGGTGGAGGGAGGGAGTCCTGTGCCTCTGCTCTGCTGTGACCCCAGCTGCAATGCTGAGAACTCAAGTTCTCAGCACAGGAGTGACATGAACCTGTTGGAGTGGGGCCAGAGGAGGCCACAGTGATGCTGAAAGGGCTGGAAGCTCTCTGCTGTGAGGCCAGGCTGAGAGAATTGGAGTTGTTCAGCCTGGAGAAGAGGGCTCTAGGGGCACCTGATGGCAGCTGTCCTTCACTTTAAAGGGAGCAATTGGAAACCTGGGGACAGACCTTTTAGCAAGGCCTGTTGTGACAGGACAAGGGGTTTGAAACTGAGAGAGGGGGATGCAGATAGGAGAGAAAGGAAATGTTTTCTACTCAGGGTGGTGAGACACTGGCCCAGAGTACCACCAGAGAAGTGGTCCCGTTCCAGGCGAGGCTCCCCGGAGCTCTGAGCAACCTGCTCTCGTTGGAAAGGCCCCCACTGGCTGCAGGAGTGTTGCACTGGGTGACCTTCGGTGAGCCCTTCCAACCCGAACCAGTCTGAGAGTTTGCGAATCCCGCATCGGGGACCCTGATCCAAGACTGTCACTCCGTCGACACCCCCCTGTGGCCGTTGGCGGGGCTGTTCCCTGCGGAAGCGTGAAGGCAGCCGGGGAGGAAGCCGAGCCGGGACGAAGGGCTCGCCGGCAGCGTGCTGAGGGGCAGGCGAAGCCTGTAGCCTTCGGGAGGCGCTAGGCACACCGCGCCCGCCACGTCGCTCTTCCTTCGCCGCCCACGGTGAGGGCTCCGCCACTCCTGCCGCAGCCAATGGGTTGTGCGCGACATCCCTCGGCAGCCAATGGGGGGGAGGGAGGGGTCAAAACAGGCGGCGCTAGCCAATGGGTGAAGGGGGGCGTGGAGAGAGGCGGGCGGGCGGCAGGCCGGGGGTCGCCGTGCCGGGCGGTGCGGGGCGGCTGTGCTGCGCGTCGCGGTGCGTGGGTTCGCTGCGGCGCGCATCGCTGGCGCCCTGCGTTACGCTGCGCTGCCTTAAGCCGCGCCGGGTTAAACTGCGCCGGCCCCGCGCTGCCCCGCATGCAGCCCGCCCCGCAAGTGCCGCCATGGCGGAGGAGGAGCAGGCCTGCTGCGTGGTCAGCGTCTCCGGCCCGCCCGACGCCCCCGAAGCGGCAGCCGGGCCCTGGAGCTGCAGCGGGGTGATCCTGAGCCGTGGCCCCGGGTTGGTGCTGTGCCAGGGTGCTGTCTTCGCTCCCTTCCTGCGGGACGGCCCCGCCGCCTGGGCCCGGCCCCACGCCCTCCTGCCCGACGTCCTCCAGCCCGGCCTGCGCCTCCTGGTCCTGCAGCCCCCGGCCCTCGACGCCCCGACGGCACCGCGGGACCCGTCCGACCGCTTGCAGCAGTACGAAGCCCGGCTGCTGGCCCTGGTGCCCTGCGAAGCCTTTCAGCGGGCCCTGGCACGGGCCTTCGGCACAGCAGAGCCGTGGCATTTCGGCGGCGGGGAGGAGGCAGGGGACGAGCGGGCTGCCCTGCACTGGTTCGCCTGGTTGCGGGTGCCCGGCCTCGATACCCCCGGGGGCAGCTGGACAGCGCGGGCCAGTGCTAGCTGCCTGCGGAAAGGCGAGGGGCTGCTGGCCTGCGGCTCACCCTTCGGCGTGCTCTGCCCCGACCTCTTCCTCAACACCCTGAGCAGAGGGGTGGTGAGCAACCTGTCTGGGGAAGAGAACGCCCTCGTCCTCACTGATGCCCGATGCCTGCCGGGCACCGAGGGCGGTGGGGCCTTCCTGCCCTCGCCCGACGGGCCCCGTTTGGTGGCCGTCATCGCTGCGTCCTTCTGCTGGAAGGGTGCCGAGTGGGTGGGGCTCACCCTGCTCTGCTCCCTCGCCGCCATCCTACATAGCAGCGCCGGTGCCCTGGGCGAAGCTGGCATTGCGGTGCCGCCGTTGCCAGCGCAGGTGGCTGCAGTGCAGGCAGGAAGCGGGCAGGACCCCCTGGGCTGGGTGGTGTTGGTGGAGTGTGGGACGACTTGGGGCTCGGGGGTGCTGTTGGCCCCGCGGCTGCTCCTCACCTGCCGGCATGTGGTGGAGGCGAATTCCCCGCTCCGTGTGACGCTGGCAGCCAGTCCTGGCCGGTGAGTGCGGCTGCCTGTCCCTCCCACCTCGTCCCCTACCCTGCATCGCCCCGCTGTGACCTCTCACAACCTATGTCCTTAGGGCTGCCACTGCCCTCAAGGGCCGCGTGGTGTTCACCACCGAGGAGACGTCGCCCTTCGATGTGGCGGTGGTGGAGCTGGAGGAGAGCGTGCCGGGGCTCCTTCCCCCGCGCCCAGCGGACACCTTCCTCCCCGGTAAGCGCACTCGGGGGCCTGTGAAGTGATAGGGTAGGCGGCTCACCCCCTCACACCCACCTTCCTCCTTCACCCAGGAGAAGAGGTGAGCGTGGTGGGCTTTGGGGCGCTGGGGCGGGCATGCGGCCCCTCGGTGACGTCGGGGATCCTCTCGGCGGTGGTGGCGGTGGCCGGGCGCCCCGTCATGCTGCAGACCACCTGTGCTGTCCACGGCGGCTCCAGCGGTGGCCCCCTTGTCTCCTCCCGCAGCGGACGCCTCCTGGGTAAGCCAGAGGTTCCCCCGTGGGTGGGGTGGGTCCCCCTGAATGTCCTCAGAGCCAGCCCTGCTGACCGAGGTGATGTTCCTCTCCCCTCCAGGGATCGTGGCCAGCAACACCCGGGACACCAGCGTGGGAGCCACCTACCCCCACCTCAACTTCTGCATCCCAGTCACCGTCTTGCAGCCGCCCGTGGCGCGCTACCGCCGCACCGGCGACCCCACCGCCTTCGCCACGCTCAACTGGGCAGGCGAGGGGGTGCGGGCAGCATGGCGGCTCCAGCGGCAGCCAGGACCCCCCAGCAAGCTCTGACCCACGTCCTGGGGGGCTCGCACCCTGGACAGACCTGCCACATCCCTGCTGGTGTGAAGGCCAAGCACCTGTACCCCACAGGTACAGGGGTGGAGGGCATGGCACAGTGCCTTTGCCAGCTGCTGCTGACCCTGAACTGGCGAGGTTTGGGGTGTTTGCTTTATTTCGTTTGCTCCCTGGAGCCATAAATGCTATGAGGTGAGGTCCTGGTGTCCAGTGGTGCCAAGCAGCTAGGGTGGCAAGGAGGTATTTGCCCTGTGTTCCCCCTCCCTGGGGCAAGGGGGTGTCTGAAAGTCAGTTTTGGGGTGAACCTGTGTGTGAGAGGCAGCTGCACACTGCTTGTGGAGAGGAGGAGTGTCAGACCTGTTTGGGGTGGAGTGGGTTGTGGGGAAGGAATGCTCTGGATCAGTGTAACACATCAGGAGGGGGTCATGGGGTGGGGGTGTCCAGACAGGGGTAGGGGTTGATGGGTCTGGGGTAAGGAGAGGGCAGGGTTGATACCAGAGCCTTCAGTCAGGTTGCAAGGGTGTGGTGGTTAGGGTCAGGGTCTTAGGAAGGGTCATATGGGGTGGGGGCAAGGGGAAGTGTGCCTGAGAAGAGCCTGGATTGGGTGTGGGTTGGATTTTGCTGGAGCAGAGAGAGAAGGAGACTGTAAGGGATGAGCTGGACCAGGGCTAGCATTGGGGTCCTGCTTAGGGAGTGTGGATGGGGACAGGTCAGGTCTGTCCTGCTACACAGCGGTCTTGGCAGAGGCAGGAGCATGTGAAGGGTCTCATTTGCAGGTTGGAGTCCTGGAGAGCAGGGGCATAGTTGGGGCTAGGACCTATTTCAGGGTTGGGAGGGGGAATATGACAGCTCCAGCCCTCAGGTCAGTCGTGGGGGAGTGTGTGTGTGTGTGTGCGCAAACCAGCACACCCCTGCCCTCCCTTGGGGGACCAACAGCCACAGGGCACTGCCAGCCCCTCCCAGCACCCCGTGCAGGGCCAGTGGGTGCAGGTGGAGCAGAGTGGGGCGATGGGGGGGGAGGGGCAGGAACGAGCTTTTGACACAGCACTGGGTATTTATTTCACAGCCGCTACACAACGCCGGGGGCCGGGGCGGCCGCGCAAGCACAGCACAGAGATGGGGGGCGGGGAGGGGGATGCGGGAGGGGGTCGGGGGGTAGCTTATCTAGATGGGGGGGGGACGACTTTTAGTTTTGTTTTCCTTTTTTTTCGTTTTCCCACTTTTATTAGCGCCGTTTGCCCGGCTGAAGACCAGGCAGCAGCAGCAGCACACTAAGGCCTACACGGCTCTACCCCAAAGAAAAAGAAAACCCAAGCTCAAATTGGCACAAGCGCGGCCCCCCCCTCCACCCCCTCAACCTCCCCAGCCCCACTTGTCCCCTCCCGGGGTGAGCATCCCAATGCCCTGTCCCCCACGGGGCCGGGATGGGGATGCACCCACCCCCTGCCCTGCCACACGGGCAGCAAGGGTGGGTCACGGGCACCCCTAGCCTGGAGGGGGAGCGGGGCTGCTGCCTGGCCGTGCCACTCGCCGGGCGCTCCTGCTGCTCTACCAGATGTAGCCGCCGTCGTCACCCTCGCCCGCTTCGCCCTCCTCTTCCTCGCCTTCCTCGCCCGCCTCCTCCGGCTCCTTCTCCTCCTCATCCTCCCAGCCCACGCTGCTCCCGAAGTCACCCGAGAACCCCGTCGCCTCCTCTGTGGGGGTGAGGGGCAGAGGTTGGTGGGTGGCTGCTGAGGCTGTGACCCCCCCTCCCCAGCTGTGGGCGGCTCCCCCTTGCCAGCCGCTCACCGCAGTCGGGACTGCCATGGCTGCGTGTGCCTGTCAGCTCCACGCCGTGTTGGTCCACACACCAGCACTCCCCGCCGCCCGGCTCGCACTGTGCCCGCCGGTAGTACCCATCCTCATCACAGCTGGGGATGAAGGTGCCTGTGGGGAAGCGATGACACCCCCAAAAAAAAAAAACAAACCCATGCAGTGCAAGAGACCCCCAAGAACTCCCCACCCTCAGCCCAGCCATGCAGGGTGTGGCTGGCGACAGGGGGTCCCAGGACCCCCCCCCCTCCACTCACCTGGCTTTTTTTTGGTTGCTTCTTGGATCTGAATCTTCTCCAGCTCCCTCAGACAGGGTGGCTCTGCAGCAACACCCGCCCCGTGCTCTTAGAGTGGATGAACAGCCCCTCCATGGCAGCCAGCCCCTGCTCCCATCGCGTCCACACCTCCCTCCGCGCCCCGGACCCTGTATCATGCCTCTCCCCACAGTGCGTTCTCCAAAATCCGTGGTGAGCAGCTCCCTGGCACTATGATGTGCATCCCCCCCAGACCCTGCAGCATGCATGCCCTATGGTGTGCACCTCACCCCATCCCATGGTGAGCAGCCCCATGACCCCACCCCTCGCTCCAGTGTGCCATCTCTTCCTGAACCCCCACAGTGACCCCAGTGTGACTCCTCCCAAGTCCCACAGTCTCCGTCCCTCCCAGCGGTGTGGACCACCCCCTTAACCCTGCAGTGTCCTCCCATGGCAAGTATCCCGTCCTCACTCTGACACTTCCCTCTTGATGGTGTACAGCCCTGAACCCTGTGGGGCACATCCTATGGCATGCACCACCCCCACCATGATCCAACAGTATGCAGCCACTGTTACCCCTCATCATGTACACACACACACCCCACCCGTCCTATGGTTTGCTTCCCCTTGACCCCCCCCAGTCTGCATCCCCACCCAGACTCAGTGCACAACCCACGGCATGCAGCCCTCCCTAATGTTTGCAGCCCTCACCATATCCCATGGCGTAGAGCCCATGGCAAACGTTCCCCATCCCAGCCCCACAGCATGGATTCCCTGTGCCCCTATGGCATGCATCCCACCCCACCATCAGATCCCATGGTATCCACTAGCGTGCGCCTCCTCCAAGCTGCTGTGCACCTCCTGTGCACCCCATGGCATGCAGCCCTCCCCGCCCCATGGCATGCATCCCCATGCCCCATGGCGTGCACATCCCCAACCCCATGGCATGCATCAACCCATGTGCATCCCTGTGTCCCCATGTGTACACATCCCCAACCCATCCTCATGATCCTATGGCATGCATCCCTGCACCCCCATAGTGTGTACACCCCCTCAAGCCCATGATGTGCATCCCCATGATCCCATGGCACACATCCCTGCGCCCCCATGGTGTGCATCCCCGTGATCCCATGGCACACATCCCTGCACCCCCATGGTGTGCATCCCCGTGATCCCATGGCACACATCCCTGCACCCCCATGGTGTGCATCCCTGTGATCCCATGGCATGCATCCCTGCACCCCCACGGTGTGCACACCCCCTCTAGCCCATGGTGTGCATCCCCATGATCCCATGGCATGCATCCCTGTGCCCCCATGGTGTGCATCCCTGTGATCCCATGGCATGCATCCCTGCACCCCCACGGTGTGCACACCCCCTCTAGCCCATGGTGTGCATCCCCGTGATCCCATGGCATGCATCCCTGTGCCCCCATGGTGTGCATCCCCGTGATCCCATGGCATGCATCCCTGCACCCCCATGGTGTGCACACCCCCTCAAGCCCATGATGTGCATCCCCATGATCCCATAGCACGCATCCCTGCACCCCCATGGTGTGCATCCCGTGATCCCATGGCACGTACACCTGTGCCCCCATGGTGTGTGCCCCTCTGACCTCATGCTGTGCATCTCCATGACCTCATGGCACGCGTCCCTCACAGCGTGCATTCTCCCCACCATGGTGTCCCCAGTCCTCTGTTGTCCACTCCCTGACACCCCCCTCCCCCGCCCCGGCAGGTCCCCCAGGCCCTTGGGGTGCCCGCAGCACCGCGCCCTGACGCACTTTCCCTCCAGAAGCAGAAGCACCACTCGGGCGCAGAGACGCGGCCGTCCCTGGAGGTGTCGCAGGAGTTGAAGAAGGCGCGGATGCAGACCTCGTACTTGTCCAGGTTGATGGCCGCCAGCTCAGCTGCCTCCAGGAAGAGGTCCCCACTCGTGTCCAGCCGGGCAAACATCCATCCCACCGCCTCCTTGCAGCTGGCCGCCACGCTCCTCTCCAGTGCTGCAGGGCAGGATAAGACCCGTGGGTGCCCGCCCTGCCCTGGGGACAGCACCCTCTGTGCCCTGGTCGCTGTGGTAAGGGCACATACCAGTGGTGGGGCTGGCAGGGAGGCCGCCGGAGCCGTTCTGCTTGGCGTTCTCCCGCAGGAGCTGGAACCAGTCACGCAGGCGGTCGCCCAGGTCAGCCAAGTCCTGCCCAGTGCATGGCTCTGGGAGATCCAGAGAGGGTGGCGTCAGGTCAGGCAGAGCTGAAAGACACCTTCCTGGTGTCCCTCATTCCTCTCACCTTGCTTTGCATCACTGGTGGGACCGTGGGGGGTTGGACAGGGGCATTGCCCCTCGCACCTCACTGTTAGCTGCTTGCTGGCCAGGCACGCCTGCTGCTCCAGCTTGCACTGTGGCAAGGTGGCAGCAGGACGTTGGCAAGGAGGGGGACACACAGCACCATGTCCCCCGTCCCCACATCAAGATGCCACCATCCTTACCGCCGAGCTGTAGGTGTGGCCATCAGAGCCACAGACGGCAGCGAGTGGGGTGGCGTGGCAGGGCTTGCAGCTCCCGTGGCCCTTGGTGCCCAGTGGCTTGATCCTGTGCAGGGGGACAGCACTTAAGACCCCAGCCGAGTGTGTGCCCCCCCACGCCACCAGCTCGGTCCTGGCCCCACCACCCTCCTACCTGTGCTCCAGCTTCTTGCGGCTGATGCACATGGCGCGCTGGTAGCCCTGCGCCACGCACACCTTGTGCCGGCTGCACTTCACTTTCTGGCAGGGGTCCTTGGTGGTGTCCAGGGCTGGGGGAGGGCAGAGAAGGGCCGGGGCAGGTGGGGGGGCAGACAGGGAGCCCCCAGGGGACCCCTGGCAGCGCTGGCCACCAGCCGGCCCGGCACAAAGCAGCATTGAGGCTGCAGCTGGGCCACTGCCCCGGCAGCAGCTGCCGCTTCCCGGCACTGTCCCCAGCCGGAAGGAAAAAGCCGGGGGGGGAGTGGGGGGGAGGGGGCGTGCGGGCAGAAAGTGTCCTCCCTCCATGCCAGCTGGCACCGAGCCCCCTGTGCCCTATCCCAGCTCTGTCTCAGTGGTACCTTCATCCCCAGGCTGGTTGTCCTCCCAGCTCTTGATGTAGTCATCCTGCAAAGTGGGAAGAGCCTGGATGAGCAGAGCGGGCAGGAGAGGTGACACCGGGCCAAGTGTGCCACCACCCAGCTCGGGGTCACCCAAAGCAGGGTGAGGCAGCCCTGGCAACCTCTCAATGCTCACCTCCACCTCCTGGAAGCATGACAGTGAGATGGCCCGGCCGACATCGAAAAAGAGAGAGAGAGAAAAAGAGAGCAAGAGTACCCACCATCAGCTCCAGGGCAGCCCAAAGCCGCCAGCCCACCCCGACCTTTGGAGGTGCCCAAAGCTCTTGTCACCAGTCCTAGATGTCACTGGTGCCCACCACCAGTTTGACTCTAGACCCGTGATCCTGCAGAGCCTTTACACAGGAGAAACCCTCCCCCACTGTCTCTCGGCTGCCTGGGAAAGGCAGAACAGAGGGACAGGAAGAGGCGTTGGGTGGAGAAGCCCGCGGGAAGCCCAGCAAGGTCCCGCCGGGATGCCCGTGGGGTGATGCTGCTGGTGCTGCTGCCCCAGTTTTCCAACAGCGAGCCCAGAAGGAGCAGGCTAAGATGGATGTCACTGCCTGGGGAGGCAGAGCTGCTCCCCCGAGGGCCCCGAAAGCATCCTGAGGGTGGGAGGGAGCAGCAAGCACCGGCTCCCTGTCGGCAGGCAGCATCGCTCGCCCCGCAGGATGCTCTGGGATGGGTGTCGGGGTCAGGCCACCGCGGGGAGTCGGGAAGGGGTTTTAAAGGGCGGCAGCGGGACGGTGCCCGCGGCTCCGGTGCCCGCGGCTCCGGCGCGGCGGCGTTCACACCGCAGTCCATAGCCCGCGTGCCCGTGCCGTGACTAGCAACACTGCGGCGCCCGGCGGCTCCCTGCGGCGCGGCTCCCGGCGGGGCCACCGGCCCCCTCCCGCCGCACGGCGGGTCCTGCCGTGTCCCTGCGCCTGCCCCCCCACCCCCAAACCCCACAAATCCATGGGATTTGCTTATTAATCCGCACTAGCCGCCGGCAGGGCCGCAGCCCTCCTCACCGCCCCCATCCCCGAGGCTGGCAGCCCTGGCACAGCTGGGTGGGCCCCACGCGTGTTGTTAGCACCCAGGGATGGAAGTCTCTTGACCCTGAACCCCCTCACCAAAGATGTCCAGAATGGTGGGGGGCACATCTGCACGCGCTCCCTGCTTGGCTCTCCGCAGCTGGCTGAGGTCCCAGGTGCCCAGGCTGGCACTGGCCAGCCGGGTATGCTGCCGGTGGGGGCGTCTCCAGGGAGGTGTTTACCCCATTCCTTAAGCTCTCACTCATGCTCTGCCCCTCTAACTGGTTTATTTGGGTGCCCCTCTACCTCCCGCCCTGCCCCGCGATGGGGCACATCTGGCAGCACATTGCTGCTGCCAAGGAAAACCTGAGCACGCCTCGGAACAAAGACCAGAGGGACTGACTCGGGGTGGAGTGGAGGTGGCTCGGGGTGTGCCCACTCCCTGCAAGTCCCCCAGACCCACCCAGGGTTGGGGCTGCAGCGCTGTGCCCCGGCCCTGGGCGACAAGAGTTGGGGGTAACGAGGACGCGCTATGAAATCGAGGGTTGGCACTAAGTGCCATCGAGGCCATCATTAGGGGCTATGTAAGAGCGAAGGCTTGGAGGATGCTGAGCCCAGCGCGCCAGTCACCTGCCACTGCTCCGGCGCCGTCTGCGTTCTCGTCCTCCCTGCCTTGAGTGTCCCCATCCCTAGGGACCACCACCCCACCGGTCCCACAGGGCTCAGGATGGTGCCTGTGCCCCGACCTGCGCGGAGCTGTCGCTAAGGGGCTGAGGCCGTGGCACAGGCCCTGATGCGGTGCACAGGGTGAGGGTGCAGGGGACAACACCCCCAGGTGCCCTAGCCGAGGCTGGCATCAGAGCCAGGCTGCTGACCACCGTGGCTTTGGCATCAGCCGCACCAGCTCTGGTGAGAGGCGGGGTGGCATCAGGAATGGTGGCGTCGAGCGTGGTGGCACGGGGCACGGTGGTGTCGGTCACGGTGGCCTTGGCTGGTCGTAGTGACCAGCCCCCGGGGACCGGGACCTGCAGCCGCCCTGGGCGGGTGGCAGCGGAGCGCGGGCAGCACCGAGCATCCCCGGCCTCCTGCCACGGGATCGGCAGCCGGGGGCCGGGACGGAGGGAGGGTCGCGCTGCGGCAGCCGCAGCGGTGGGGCGGGGAGGGGTGTTCTCGGTGCCCGTCGGCGCGTCCCGCGTTTCCCCCGACCCCAGCCCGCCGCAGACTCACGTCTCGGAAGCGATTCCAGTGCTTGATCCTGCCGCCGTACTGGGAGATGGAGGAGAGCCACTGCTCGTCCTCCATAAAATTTCCGGGGCTCTCCCCCGCCGCGGCGGGCCCGGGGCCGGTGGCGGGGCCGGTGGCGGCGGCGGCGGGCAGGAGCAGGGCCAGGAGGGCCAGCAAGGCGCGGCGCCCGCCGCAGCCCCGCATGCTGCCGCAGCGCCAGGGGGGAGCGGAGCGGGCCGGTGCGGAGCGGTGCGGTGCGGCGCGCACGGGGAGGCGCCGGCGGCGAGTGCGGCCGCGGGGCGGCACCGGGCGGCACCGGCGGGAGGGCTCGGGGCGGGGCCTCCGCCGCGCCCGCCGCACCTGCGCGCCGGCACTGGGGCGGGGGTGCTGCCAGCACCGTGCCGCACGGCACCGCACGGCACGACAGCAGCCCCGCGCCACCCGTCCCCATCCCGCATCCTCGGCCGCTGCCCTGTCCACATCTTTCGTCCCCTCTCCCCATCCCGCAACCTTCATTCCGCAGCTCTGGTCCACCGCCGTTCTCCATCCTGCATCCCTCACCCCGCAGCCTTGGTCCGTGTCCTGTCTCCATCCTGTATCTCTGGTACATCCCCTGTCCCCACTCCTCTTCCCTCACTCCACATCTCTGGTGTCTACTTGTCCTACATCACTCATCCTGCATACCACAGCCCCTGACACACCCCCATCCTGCACTCCTCATCCCCGATGAATCCCCCGTTCCCATCCTGCATCCCTGGTCCCTGCCGTATCCTCTTCCCGTATTCTGCATCCCGCATTCCCTGTCCCAGCAGTCCTCCCTATCCTGCACCCCTAATCCTGCACCCCTGGTGCCCACCTTGTCCCTATCCTGCATCCTCCATCTCTGCCACATCCATTTTCTACCTTCCCCCAACAGCTTGCATTCCCAGTCCCAACCACATTCCCATCTCTGCCCCTGTCCCCAGCCTGATCCTGAATCCTTGGTCCTTACCCTGCGTCCATCCTGCACCCCTGGTCCCTGCTGTGTTCCCATCCCATAGGCTCCACTCCTGCCATGCCTCCAACTTTCATCCCTCACCCCACCAAATCCCGGCATCTTTGCTCCCTATCTCCCAAACCTTCCATTCAGGACATCTCCAGCTGCTTAGGTTTGGTGATGGTGACAACTCACCCCAGCTGCAGCTGTGAAGGGGCAGCAGTTCAACACCTCTGCAGTCAGCAGGGACATCTGCAACTGGAGCAGGTTGCTCACAGCCCCTAACAACCTGATCTGTAATGGTTCCACAGATGCAGCTTCTACCACCTCTCTGGGCAACCTGGGCCAGGGTTGCTTCTCCTGTCTCAATCCCCTTCTTTTAGTCTAAACCATCACCCCAGGCCCTAACTACAGTCTGTCCCCAGCTTTCTGACTGTCCTCTTTAAGCACTGGAAGACCACAAGAAGGTCTCCCTGGAGCCTTCTCTTTTCCAGGATGAACAACTCCAACTCTCTCACGCTGACCTCACAGCAGAGGGCTTCCAGCTTTCCCCTCATTGCTGTGGCCTCCTTTGGCCCCAGTCCAACAGGTCCATCTCTCTCCTCTGCTGAGGAGTCCTGCAGGTAAGGTCTCAGCAGAGTGAAGCAGAGGGGCAGAATCCCCTCTCTCATCGTGTTGGCCACACACCAGGGAGTTGGTGAGGGCTCAGTCGTGAAACCAGGTGTGCTATGGTGCCCACCTTAGTGAAGAACTCAGAATTGTAGGTGACAGAGGAGGAAAGCAGGTATGACAGATGAGCCACCCATGACCTGTTACGGGAAACTTGATGGAAAACCCAAGTGCCAACAGCACCCCAGGACCTGTAGCACTCAAAGCAGAAGCCTTCCGAGGTGCATCCCCTCCTTCCTGCTGCTGACAGCATGGCTGGCAGCCATGTGAGCAGCTCTTGGGTCAGTTCTTCAGGCAGCTGAGATTTGCCAAGTACCTCTTCAGATGGTAGAAAGATGACAGCAACCGGTGTGAAGTGCTCTCAGCACCTCCCTGCACTGGGCTGCTCTGTTCACCCAGCAAACCCTCCCCCTCCTCCTCCTCCACTTGGAGAGCACAAAAATGCATGACTGCAAGGAAATGCAGACAAAAAGCTCAGTGGTTGGAACTGGGTACAAGTGCGGGCTCCAGGGTAAAGGGCAACTGGGAAAAGCACCGAGGAGTTTGATTTCCTGGCAGGCTTGAAAGCAGAGAGGGGCAATTTGGTCTTGGAAAGAAACGTGGCATTGGATCGGGGGGGAAAAAGGGAAGGCACTCTGGATCCTGCCCATCTCCCACCGCTGTCAGCACACAGCCACGCAGCCAGCTCGCTCTGGAAGCAGGGAAGGGGATGAAAACCTCTGAAGAATGATTGTCAGTCGAAGTGGATGCTGCTGAAGCAGCCCCATCCCTAGCTAACAGGCTCTCCACCTCGATGGCAGCACGATTCCACCTTCACAGGAGCAACCAGCAACGGCAGCCACCACCACCTCCACACTGCTGCAAACCAGCTAGGCACAGGCATCATCCCTCTTTCAAAGTGTTTATCCTGGGGTGAGTTGAAAGCCCATGGGGCTATTCCTACCAAAGGTGGAGACTTCCAAGATAAACCAGTTGTCTTCAGATCTCTGAAGGCTTCACAATGGTATCAAAAGAGTTCTGTGCTTCCTTTCATGGAGAAACCACCCACGAGGCTGATGATTTTTGACAAGCTCCAAACTGGTCACTGGAATAGACTCCTTCCCATAAACATTTTCTTGGTTGGGTGCTGGAGGTTTAATTACAGGAAGTAGCAATACAACAGGAGATAAATGCTTTGCTTTTGAAGGGGAATTAATTTATTTGGAGCTCTACATCACAGAGGAACGCTGCTGGAGATCCAAGCAATGCCTGACCTCACTATCGTTAAATCATGCTCCGGGAGGCTCCTGTGGATTTTCTTTGTTTTAAGACCTTCTTCCTCCTGAAACAAAGCCAAGCTTCAACACTGGTGATGCCCCCCCCCCCAAAAAAAAAAAAGCCACCTGCACCAGTTCTTCTAGTTGTTTTCTTGGAAAACAAACAGGCCACAGGCATCAAACAGGCAATTTGGTGACATTTTGGTTGCCAACAGTAAAAGGAGGCAGAAGGAGCTGCGTGTAGGAAGAGCCACAAGAGAATGGCACCGTTCTTGGCTGCTGTCAAGGAGTCACAAGGCATCCCTGCTTGGAGTCCCCAGGTTGCCATACAAACTTCCTGTTCTATAAACACATCTCACTGGCAAATCAGGTGTTTCTGCTGGCAGAATGGACCTGCTGTGGCCTCAGGAGAAGGTCAGCTGCCCAGATGTCGCATAGTAGCCAGAGGCATCCGAGGAGAACCTCTGGGAAAGATGTACCGAGTCCAGCTGCACCTCTCCAAAGTAGAAGTTCTCAAAGAGCTGAAAGAGAAGAGAAACCATTTGAGTGACACCTAGAGATACATAGCAGCTGGTCCACAGGTTTCTCTCATGAGCTGGCTCTGCAAAAAGCCTTTCATGATACTGCTCTTTATGTGATTTTTGGCCCTGGAGCACTTCCCTGTCTCTGCAACTGGGGAGCACACAGCTGGACCCAGCACTCCAGAGGTGGCCTCAGCAGGGCACAGCACAGGGGCAGCAGAAACTCCCTTGCCCTGCTGCCCACACCCCCAGGACACCACTGGGGCCTTTTTGGCCACCAGACCACATTGGTGGCTCCTGGGCAACTTGTCCCCCAGCACGGCCAGTTCCTTCTCCTCAGAGCTACTCCCTGTCCATCACCTGGTGCTGCACTGGCTCAGTTTTGGGGGCTGAGAGGGGCACAGAGAAGCTGATGGCATCCATGAAGTGATGCTGTTGATAGCTCCATGAGGACATCCTCACTTCCCACTTTTCCAAGCACTGGAACCAGCCCAAACACCCCAAAACTGTAGATGCGTCAGCACTTAGCCTTTAGAGCACGCAGGGTATATCAGCACCTCACTGTATCTACAGCAGTAGCTGCTCAAACCACCCCTTCCTTGCTTTGTGACTATGTCTTTTAGGGAGCTCAGGGAGGCTTTGCATCACTCAGGGGTGGCTCTTGAGGTGGCAAAGAGCAAGGGCTGAGGCCAGGTTGTTTCTCACCAATTCAGGCCACAGGATGTATGACTTAACAGTGCAGGCTCAGTCCTAATTCCAACAAGCAGGCTGGAGGCTCGAGGTTCTTCATCCCAGCGCTGACCCAGCTTTGCTCAACAAACCCTTCTTTGTTCTGCAAAGACTTGAGTGCGAATTAATGACAGCAAGCCAACTCTGGGTCCCCGAGGGCCTGGCTTTGCTGATTAATCCAATCCATGAAGCAGACCCAAAAAAATGACATCAGAATTTCTTCCAGGGAGGTCGAGCAATAATGCTGGACATGACCGAGAGTGTAAAGTGCTCCTCACGTTCCATTAAGAGGCAGGAAATTGCTCCACCTGGAAGCATCAATTGTGCCCTAGGAAAAAGCTTTTTGATGCTAATTTCGAATGAGAGCACTGCGAGACACCGAGGGCCTGAGCAGTGACATCTCTCCACCGCGGAGATGGCCAAAATGTCCACTCCATCTGCCTCCTATTGAATTCCCTCTCTATCCCTGCAGGCATCGGCTCAAGACAGTCTCTCAAACCCTCTCCTGCTGCCGATGGATGGATTAATTACAACGTGTCCTCCTAGAGCCAATGGTGCATCAGCTCCTCCATCCAAAGCCTAAAGACCTAGTTAGCATCTGAAAGGCTGCCCTTCACCTCTTCCAAAAGGCATTTGGCTCTGCCTGGCACCGGTTTGGGCGCGTCTGCTCTTTTGTTGGTTCTCCCAAGGGTATTCCGCTTTGCAAATAACCCTTTCTCACCAGGGCAGCAGGCAGGTTTCTTTCAGGAGAACCGTTGAATTCCCAAAGGTCGGGACTGGACTCGACCTTGTTCATCATCTTCATCACTGAGCCGGATGAGGTGTGCCTTCAGTTTGCTGATGATACCGAAGTGGGAGTAGCTAACACTCCCACTGCTGGATGTGTTCCTCTGTGCTCTGTGTTCGATAGTGTTGTCCTGCTCTGGCAGGGGGATTGGACTCGATGATCTCCTTGGGTCTCTTCCAACCCCTAACGTTCTGTGAGCCTGTGACACTCCACCAGGCTGTGCTGCCATTCTGCAGGACCTGGGCAGGCTGGGGAATTCAGCAGAGCAGAACCTCATGAAGCTCAACCAGGGCAAGTACAGTGTCCTGCACCTGGGGAGGAACAGCCCCCAGCACCAGTACAGGTGAGAAAAGCAGCTCTGCAGAGAAGGACCTGGGAGTCCTGGGGGACAACAAGTACACCTTGAGCCAGCAATGTGCCCTGTGCCCTCACCGCCAAAGCAACCAATGGGCTCCTGAGGTGCATTCAGGAGAGTGTGGCCAAGAGAGTCAAAGGAGGATCTCCTCCCCTTCTGATCTGCCCTACAAATGCCACATCTGGAGTATTGGGTCTAGCCCTGGACTCCTCAGTCCAAAAGAGACAGGGAACTATCAGAGCAAAGAGGCTACGAAGATGCTAAGGGGCCTGGAGCATCTCTGTGAGGGGGAAAGGCTGAGAGACTTGGGGCTGCTGAGCCTGGACAACAGCAGACTGAGGGCAGATCTGATTGGTGTTCAGCAAGGGCCAAAGGATAGGAAGCAAGAGGATGGGGCCAGTGCCCAGTGACAGGACGAGGGGCAGCAGGCAATGGAATCCAGGAAGTTCTATCTTAAGAAATGTCTTTGCTGTGAGGGTGCTGGAGCCCTGGAGCAGGCTTCTCAGAGAGGCTGTGGGGTCTCCTTCTCTGGAGAGATTCCAAACCTGCCTGGACATTGTGCTCCTGGGCAACCTGCTGTGGGTGACCCTGCATTAGCAGGGAGATTGAATGCAGAGGTCCCTTCCAACCCCCACCACTTTGTGATTCTCTGCTTCTGGTTTCACTGTCACTCCTCCAGAAAGGAGAAGTTCCTTAGGGAGTGCACTTCACTCCCTATCTTCGAAGATGAGCAAGCAGGGCTTCACCCAGTGAGTACCACCGAGTGCTACACGCCACAGACCAGCCCCCAGGATGAATTCAGGCCCAGCTCCAGGCTGCCAGCTCATCCGGGCTGCTCTCCACTCAGGATTTGGCTGAGGCCAGCAATTCCTCATCAACAGATGACAGTCAGAACAGCACCTCGGAAGAGAAGGGGTATTTGTGTGCGCCGAGCCAGCTCTCAGCCCTGGCTGGTTTGCTCTGAAAAGGCTGCAGCTGCAGCTGCAGCCCACCTGCCAGGGACCACCTCCTCTTCCCCAGACCTGCCAACGCGGCAGCACAGGCAGCTGACCCCCAAGATGCTTCTGCCAAAAAGCATCTGGGTGAGCCCAAACGTCACCGAGACCTGGGTTTCTCTGCACCAGACCATTCAAGCCACAGAGCGCCTGCCTTGGGGCAGCTCATCTGCACCTCCCTGCAGCTCGCCCTGCCTTTGGGGTGCCTTTGTCCCTCGAGACTTCAGCACAAGGACTTACTTTGCACAGGGCCTGAAATAATTAACTGCTAATCACTCAGTCTCATACTCAGCCACAAGAGAGGTCAGGCAGGTCCCCATCACGGCAAGAGGCCCCTCCACAGCAGCCTGGCTTCAAGGGACACGCAGCTGCTGGAAAGAAGCTGTTGTAAAGGAGCATCTCAAAGATGGAGAGCAGGAAAAGAGAGCAGAGAAATGACTGGGGCCATCCAAACTCCATTTTATACAATTAAAGATTTATACAATGAAAGATTAATTACATTCCTGAAAGCCTGTGTAGCTCATGTTAGAGGACTTAGGATAAAATGCCTCATTAATAAGAGATGGTAGTAAAAAGGGCTTGGTCTCCTCTCTTGCTTTTGGCTGATCTGAGAAGGAAGGGTGATTTCTAGCGCTCCAGGGCTTGCTGCAGTGCCTGCCACCAGCGTGTCCACCCACTCCAAGCTCTAACACACATCTGTGTCAAAAGGGACACTCCTGTCCTCCGCAGAGCGCTCTCCACCCAGGAGGAATGGAAATCCCCTCCATTTCTAACCAGGGAGTGGGAGGTACACCAGGCAGTATGAAGATACTGGGACTTGAAGAGGATTTCTCAAAGGAGAAGGGAGATGAGATGCATTTATTGCTGTAGAAGGAATCACAGAATCACAGAATCCTAGGCTGGAAGAGACCTCAAGGATCATAGAATCATAGAATCAACCAGATTGGAAGAGACCTCAAGATCATCCACTCCAACCTAGCACGCAGCCCTGGCCAACCAACCAGACCATGGCACTAAGTGCCTCAGCCAGGCTCTGCTTCAACACCTCCAGGCACAGCGACTCCACCACCTCCCTGGGCAGCCCATTCCAATGCCAATCACTCTCTTCTGCCGACAACTTCCTCCTAACATCCAGCCTAGACCTCCCCTGACACAACTTCAGACTCTGTCCCCTTGTTCTGTTGCTGCTTGCCTGGCAGAAGAGACCAACCCCACCTGGCTACAGCCTCCCTTCAGGCAGTTGGAGACAGCAATGAGGTCAGCCCTGAGCCTCCTCTTCTGCAGGCTGCACACCCCCAGCTCCCTCAGCCTCTCCTCACAGGGCTGTGCTCCAGGCCCCTCACCACCTTCCTTGCCCTTCTCTGGACACCTTCCAGCACCTCAACATTTCTCTTGAATTGAGGAGCCCAGAACTGGACACAGCACTCAAGCTGTGGCCTGAGCAGTGCTGAGCACAGGGGCAGAAGAACCTCCCTTGTCCTACTGGCCACACTCTTCCTGAGCCAGCCCAGGATGCCATTGGCTCTCCTGCCCACCTGGGCACACTGCTGCCTCCTCTTCAGCTACTCTCTACCAGCACCCCCAGCTCCCTCTCTGCCTGGCTGCTCTCAGCCACTCTGTACCCAGCCTGTGGTGCTGCTTGTGGTTATTGTGGCCAAAGCGTAGAATCCTGCACTTGGTCTTATTCAACTTCATCCCATTGGCCTCTGCCCACCCATCCAGCCTGGCCAGTCCTTCTGCAGGGCTCTCCTACCCTCCAACAGCTCCACAGCTGCTTCTAGCTTGGTGTCATCTGCAAACTTACTGATGCTGGACTCAATCCCCTCATCCAGATCATCAGTAAAGATATTGAACAGGGCTGTGCCCAGCACTGATCCCTGGGGCACACCACTAGTGACAGCTGCCAACTGCATGTGGCACCATTCACCACCACTCTCTGGGCCCAGGTCATCAGCCAGTTCTTGATCCATATCATGATGATACAAAACTGGTTGGGGTGGTCAATAACCTCATCAGGCTGTGCAGCCACCCAACGAGATCTGGACAGGCTGGAGAGCTGTGTGAAGGCAAACCACAAGAAGTTCAGTAAGGACAAGTGCAGAGTCCTGCATCCCAGGAGGAGCAACAACAGGCACCAGTACTGGTTAGGGGCTGCCCTGCTGGAAAGCAGCTCCGTGGAGAAAGACCTTGGAGTGCTGGTGGACATCAAGTTCTCCATGGGACAGCAATGTGCCCTTGTGGCCAAGAGAGCCAATGGCATCCTGGGGTGCATCAGGAAAAGTGTGTCCAGCAGGTCTAGGGACGTTCTTCTGCCCCTCTACTCTGCCCTGGTGAGATCACACCTGGAATATTGTGTCCAATTTTGAGCTCCCCAGTTCAAGAGAGACAGGGGCCTGCTGGATAGAGTCCAGTGGAGAGCCACAAGTATGACAGGAAGACTTGACCATCTTCCCTACAAAGAGAAGCTGAGAAACCTGGAGCTGTTTAGTCTGGAGAAGACTGAGAGGAGATCTGATCAATGTCTATAAATATCTGAGGGATGGGTGTCAAGTGGCTGGGGACAATCTCTTCTTGGTGGTCATCAGCAATAAGACAAGGAACAATGGATACAAACTGGAACATAGAAGGTTTCACCTCAACATGAGAAGAAATTTTTTCACAGTGAGCGTGACAGAGCACTGGAACAGGCTGCCCAGAGAAGTTGTGGAGCAGCAGCTGGTAGGAGCAGACTGCTGGATGTTAGGAGGAAGTTGTTGGCAGAGAGAGTGATTGGCATTGGAATGGGCTGCCCAGGGAGGTGGTGGAGTTGCTGCGCGTGGAGGTGTTGAAGCAAAGCCTGGCTGAGGCACTTAGTGCCATGGTCTGGTTGACTGGACAGGGCTGGGTGCTAGGTTGGACTGGCTGAGCTTGGAGGTCTCTTCCAACCTGATTGATTCTATGACTGTTCCCATTGGGATGAGGAGCAGTCAGTTCAGGTCTGTGCTCTGCTTTCCATTTAGGAATGCCACCCTCACAGGTGGAGCACCCACACTGCCAATGACTGCTCCTGCCCTCTGCCCAGGGCTCTGCACAGACACCTGCCTGCCTGTGGGCTGAAATGCTCGCAAGGGCAGAGCAGCACAAACGCAACTACTCCGAGCTGCAGGCTGAGTGAACACCATGGGAGTCTTCTCAGAGAACAGGAACTCAGCCCTGTGCAGGGCTTCATCCTGACCAAGCCTGCCCAGCAGCTGTTCAGTGCCTGCTATCAAAAAGTCTCTTCCACTTCTCTGGAGACTTTCAACCCCCACCTGGATGCGTTCCTGTGTGAACTACCCTAGGGGATCCTGCTCGGGCAGCCTGCCCATCAGCCCCTCTTGCCTCGCACAGCTTCATGCACATTGGACCAGAAGGTCAATCAGAAGGTCCCAGCAGACACTGCCTGGGTCAGGGGCCCTCCATTTGCACGCTGCTAGAAGCCAAGCTAAAGCCCTTATACCAAAGCACTTTGTATTCCCTTGGCTTTTTAAGTCCTACCACCCGTCGTGTGTCCGAGGCTCTGTGTGTTTCCCAGGGAGAATGCTGCTAGAACTATTGATTTTTGGTAATGTAGCTGTACTTTCTGAGAGTAAACATGCTACAAGATTTAGAGGACAACCACTGCCTCTTTTTTATTTTCCTCTGCTCTTGTTTCAAGCCAGCTTCTTTATCAATGCTTCTTTGCTCCCTGAGGCTTTCCACGGCAGAAGCCACCCAATGCCAGGCATGGAGATAACAGATCTGCCACTGTACAGCAGAGATTTCCCTGGGGCAGTGAGGAAGGAGACCCTTCAAACATCCTCCTGCCAGACCCCTGCAACACCAGGAGCTGGCTTCCCATCCGGCACTCAAATCCCCTGAGGGCTCAGGAAGAGATTTCAACAGGCCAAGCTTCTACTTTTGACTTTCACTTCTATTTATCTTGGGGAGAAGCCAAGCAGAACCAAGGAAGATATAAATATCTCTCCCCTCTCCCCAGCCACCTCAGAAACGCTCTGGTTTTGGAGCAGGCCTGTAGCACAGCTGATGAAATGCCTCCTAGAACAGCTTTTCAGCAGTTTCTTTTATTCTGGGCCAGGAGGTTGTTCTGCTTCACACACAAATGCTGGTAACACTATGACCTGCCTAGTGATGCTATCATAGAATGGGTTGGGTTGGAAGGGACCTTAAAGATCATCCATGAAGAAAGGTTGAGAGACCTGGGGATGTTTAGTCTTAAGAGGAGAAGTCTGAGAGGAGATCTTCTTGATGTCTATGTGAGGGCTGAGTGTCAAGATGAAGGTGCCAGGCTCTATTTGGTGATGCCCAGCGAGAGGACAAGGAACAACAGGTACAAGCTGGAACACAGGAGGCTCCACCTTAAAACAAGAACATGCTTCTTTACAGCGAGGGTTCTGGAGCACTGGAGCAGGCTGCCCAGAGAGATTGTGAAGTCTCCTTCTCTGGAGACTTTTAAAACATGTCCAGAGAAGGGTCACAAGGATGATCAGGGCTGCACCAGGAGGTGTGGCCAGCAGGGCGAGGGAGGTGATTCTCCTCCTCTGCTCTGCTCTGCAGTACTGCATCCAGTTCTGGAGCCCCCATTGCAAGAGGGATGTGGAGATGCTGGAGTGTGTCCAGAGAAGGGCCAGGAGGATGCTGAGAGGGCTGGAGCAGCTCTGCTGTGAGGACAGAGTGAAAGAGTTGGGGCTGTTCAGTCTGCAGAAGAGGAGGATCCCAGGTGACCTTCTTGTGGCCTTCTAGGATCTGAAGGAGGCCTCCAAAAAAGCTGGGGAGGGACTTTTGAGGCTGTGAAGGAGTGCCAGGACTAGGGGGAATGAAGCAAAGCTGGAGGTGGGGAGATTGAGAGTGGCTGTGAGGAGGAAGTTGTTGAGCATGAGAGTGGTGAGAGGCTGGAATGGGTTTCCCAGGAAGGTGGTTGAGGCCCCATGGCTGGAGGTGTTTCAGGCCAGGCTGGAAGAGGCTGTGTGCAGCCTGCTCTAGGGTAGGGTGTCCCTGGGCATGGCAGGGGGGTTGGAACTGGCTGATCCTTGTGGTCCCTTCCAACCCTGACTGATTCTGATCCTATGAAAACCCACCTGGATGTGTTCCTGTGCAGCCTGCCCGAGGTGATCCTGCTTTGGCAGAGGACTTGGATTTGATGATCTCTAGAGGTCCCTTCCAACCACTGACATTTTATGATTCTATAATTCCAACCCCAGTGCCATGGGCAAGGACACCTCCCACTAGACCAGGCTCCTCAAGGCCTCATCCAGCCTGGCTTCAAACACCTCGAGGGATGGGGCAGGAGGCACCCACGATCTCCCTTGGCAACCTGCTCCAGTGCTTCATTGCTCCTGTCCTTCCCACAAGGTCCCACCTTCCCCCAAAACACATGGAGGGAGCACAAGAAGGCAGGGCTCAGAAGACCAGCAGCAGTGAGGAGGGAGGTGGCAGGAGGAGGAACACGATGCCCTGCAGGGGGACCGAAAGCTGTGTCATTTGATTGGAGCAGGACGTCAGGCTCAGCAACAGCCCAGTAATTCCACAAATCCAAACACACTGAAGGATTTACATCCCCACTGCCTAAAGAATAAATAAAAGGCTGGGGGTTGGGACTTGTAGTGTTGGTTTGGGTTTGTTTGGGTGTTTTTTTTCCCCCTTTTTAAGTATTATACATGAAAATGAAGCCGATGGAGGTAAAGGTCAGCTCAGGAAGCCAAGCTGTGCAAGTGACTGACTCCCACCATGGGAATAGCACTTACCAGGCTAAGTGCCCTCTGTCTTCCCTGCTGCCTTCCCAAATTGAATTAGCACTGAATGAGGAAAGAGCATTGTTAACTCTTAACCCCAGAGCCAGTACCTCTAAGCAAACCTGCCAGAGACGTGCTCTGCCTTTCGAAGCACAGCCAAAGGTGCAGGGAGTGCTCAGTGAAGATGTGCAGGACATGGCAGCTGCCATGGGCAGGACATGGGCGCCTAAAGAGCAATTCCTCATGGGAATCACAGATTCATTTTGGTTGGAAGAGACCTTTAAGATCACCAAGTACAACTGATAACACAGCACTGCCAAGTGTACCCCTAAACCACATCCCTCAGCACCACATCTACACGGCTTTGAAATCCCTGCAGGGATGGGGAGTCCACCACTGCCCTGGGCAGCCTGGGCCAGAGCTTCCCAACCTTTCAGGGAACAAACTGTTCCTAATGGTCAAACTAATCTTCAGGTTGTGGCAGGGGTGATTATCACAGAATGTCTTAGATTGGAGAAGCCCTTCAAGCTCATCCAGTCCAATCATTAGTTTCACACTGACAAGTCCTTGACCAAACCAAAGCCCTCAGCACAACATCTCATCACTAGGAATTGCTATGCTTGGAAAGGACCACCAGCATCAGCCAGTCCAACCTGCATCCCAGTATCCTTAATCACTAGACCACAGCCTCTTGTCCCATCACTTATTACTGGGGAGAAGAGATCAACCCTCACCTTACTACAACTTCCTTCCAGGGAGTCATATATCTGCCCTCAGTCTTCTCTTTGCCAAGCCAAACACCCCAGCTCCCTCAGCTGCTCCTCACCAGACCTCTTCTCCAGACTCTTCACCAGCTTTGTTGCCCTTCTCTGGACATGTTCCAGCACCTCAATGTCCTTCTTGTAGTGAGAGGCTCAGAACAGAGCACAGTATTTGAGGTGTGGCCTCATCAGTGCCCAGTCCAGGGGGACAATCCCCACCCTAGCCCTGCTGGCCTCACTATTGCTGTTATAATGCAGGGAGCTGCATTCCAGCACCTGCAGAGGACGACAGGGACTGCAGCCTTCTCCAAAAGCCACGAGTGGGATATGGAGATATGGATTAACCCATATTTCACATGGCAGCCTGCAAATTACTGTGGGTTCATGTGTACGCAGGATCCTCCTTCCTCTCCCTTCTGGAGGGCCAGGTGCAAGGGCACAACGTTGCAGGTAAGAGGCAGGCAGCCTTGTGGTAGCTCCCACAGCTTTTCTCCATTTCTCCCCCAAAAAATCACTTATTCTGAGCCAGGAAAAGGCAGCAGCACACCTGTCATTTCTAACACCCTAATTTCTCTCATTTAAGACAATTCTGCTCAGGTGCTGGAAACCCTTCTTCTTCCCAGCTCCCTTCCCCTCTATTAGCCACAAATTACACAGCAGGGGTGTGACAATCATTTTTCTGGAGGCTGAAGACTTGTTTGGGGGAGAGGAAAAAAAATCATACATCAAACCACTCACTTCTTGCAAACCTGAGCCACATAGCATAGAATCACAGAATGGTCTGGGTTGGAAGGGACCTTAATGATCATCCAGTTTCAACTCCTCCTGCCATGGGATTGGAACTAGATGATCTTTAAGGTGCTCATCCACAGAAATGCTCATCCAAACTTCAGCTCCCAGAACTAAAATGACTTTTTACCATAGGCAGAATATGAGATCAAACACTCTGATCTGCTTTTCCCCACTCCACTTTTTGACTCAGCCTGTAGAACCATTGAATCATGGAATGGTAGGAGTTGGAAGGTACCCCTGGAGAATCCAATCACTCCCTGACAAAGCAGGATCACCTAGTGCACAGGAACACAACCAGGCAGGTCTTGAAAGTCTCAGGAGGAGGAAGGGGAGGATAGAAGGAGAAGGAAGGGGAGGAAGGAAGGGAAAGGAAGGGGAGGAGGAGGAAGAGAGGGAGGGAGGGAGGAATGGGGAGGAGGGGGAGGAAGGAAAAGGAGAGGAAGGAAGGGGAAGAGGAGGAGGAAGAGAGGGAGGGAGGGAGAGAGGAAGGAATGGGGAGGAGGGGGAGGAAGGAAAAGGAGAGGAAGGAAGGGGAAGAGGAGGAGGAAGGGAGGGAGGGAGGAAGGAAGGGGAAGGAAGTGGGGAAGGAGAGGAATGATGGAAGGGGAAAGAGAGGGGGAAGGAGGGGAGAGGGAGCGAGAGAGAGAGAGGGAAGGAGAGGGGGTGAGAGAGAGAGGGGGGAGGAGGGGAAAGAGAGGGAAGGAGAGAAAGAAGGGGTGAGGGGGGAAAAGGGGGAAGAGAGAAGGAGGGGGAGAGAGAAGGAGAAGGAAGGAGAAGGAAAGAGGCAGGAGGCGAGAGAAGGAGAAGTGCTTCAGTTTTACTGCTGTGCTGTAGAAAGAAACGCAAAGGAGGCCAGTTCCTGGAGGAAGCAGTCAAAACGTGCGTCTAAGCGAAGCTGTGCTCCTGAGTGAGAGCATTTGTCAAGCAGCCATCCCTGGGGGACTCGCTTCCCACAGCCGAAGTCCCCCTCCAGAGTGAGGCAGCTCCTTTGCGCTCAACGCCGGACCTAGGAGCAATCAATCAGGCTGCTAAGCCAGGGCTCGCTGAGCCCCGGTGCCCAAGAGCAAAGACAAGCTGCTGCGGCTAGATCGCCCGCCACGGGCTCAGCAAGCGTGCAGGAGCAGTCACGGATTCGCCCGGAGATGCGCTGGGCAGCGGCAGGGCAAAACCAGCCCAGGCAAGGGAAGGGAGGGAGTCAGAGGTGTTTAACACCTCCTTCACGTAAGCGCTGGCTTGTGCTCAACGCTGCCTTGGCCTGCACTTTGCCGCTACCATCGGGATTATTGATCGGCTCCTTCAAGCCTTATGCCATCTACGGTAGCCAGCCAAGAAAAAAGGACCCACCCTGAATCCCTAACAACCTCTAGCAGCGCTCAGAAACACGGGGGTGAGCACTGGTGCCTCACGATGAGACAGCATCGCCAAAGCGCAGCGTTACCGGAGGATGCAACGCACAAACCTACACAGAGCGTCTGTGGGGACCTTGCTTGAGAGTAGAATCGTTGAGTCAGTCAGGGTTCAGGATGTGCCTGGATGCCATCCTGGGCAACCTGCTCTAGGTAAACCTGCTCTGGCGAGGAGGCTGCACTAGATGACCTCCAGAAGTCCCTTCCAACCTCTATAACCCTATGGTTTTGTGGGTCGATGACCTTGAAACGGTCCCATCCAACCCAAACCACTCTACAGTTCTGTGATTGAGATGTAGCTGGCTTCAAGATCATAAAATCAGTCAGGGTTGGAAGGGACCACAAGGATCAGCCAGTTCCAACCACCCTGCCATGCCCAGGGACACCCTACCCTAGAGCAGGCTGCACACAGCCTCAGCCAGCCTGGCCTTAAACACCTCCAGCCATGGGGCCTCAACCACCTCCCTGGGAAACCCATTCCAGCCTCTCACCACTCTCATGATCAACAACTCACCTCCAGGCTCAATCTCCCCATCTCCAGCTTTGCTCCATTCCCCCTAATCCTGGCACTCCCTGGTACCCTAAAAAATCCTTCTCCAGCTTATTTGTAGTCCCCCTTCAGATCCTGTAAGGCCTCAAGAAGGTCACCTGGGAGCCTCCTCTTCTGCAGACTCAACAGCCCCAACTCTTTCAGTCTGCCCTCAGAGCAGAGCTGCTCCAGCCCTCTCAGCATCCTCCTGGCCCTTCTCTGGACACACTCCAGCACATCCACATCCCTCTTGCAATGGAGGCTCCAGAACTGGATGCAGTATTCCAAGTAGGGTCTCCTACCCAGGTGAGCTCCTGCCTTAGGGTAGGGCTGTTAGAGATCCACAGGACAAAAGTGACCCTGCTGAAGCAGCACTGAGAAGGAGGGTGAGCAGAGGCATGGCCTGGCAGCAGCCTGTGACCAATCAGTGTGAGAAACCCAACAGGGGCTCCTGTTTTCCATATCTAGAACGAGCATGGGAATTAGTAACAGGATCACAGGACATTAGGGGTTGGAAAGGACCTCCAGAGATCACTGAGTCCAATCCCCCTCCCAGACCAGGACCATAGAATTTAGGGCAGGTCACACAGGAACACAAACAGACAAGTCTTGAAAGTCTCCAGAGAGGAAGAGTCCACAACCTCCCTGGGCAGCCTGTTGCAGTGCTCCATGACTGCTAGTTTGAAGCTAGCTGGAATGTTTTGGTGAGAAGAATTAGATGACAGGCTGTGAAAAGCAAACAATGGTGATGTCTGCTGCACTCACAGGCTTGCTGAGATGGATAAAAACATGAATATAGATAACAGAGCTGCTCTCTGGGTCCCAGCCCTTTTCTCCCTAACCTGCTGTCTAACTAAGCCTTCTGCTTTCTGATTCCCCATGTCGATTCTCCAAACTCACCTTGCACATAAGGCAAAGTCTGCGATAAGGTAGAGGGGTGGAAAGGAGGTGGAAGGGTGGTTGGGAGTCTCTCCTGGGGACTCTGGTTCCTGGGAGGGCTGTTGTGTGTCTGTATAATCTTTTTAACTTGTCTATTGATGTCTATAGCTGTATAGATTGTAAGTACCTGCTTGGATATTGTGCTAAGCTGTAAACATAAAGCTCCATTCTAATTTCCAGCTCTGCTGCATCCAGTCTGGGTGATTTTCTTAAGTGTGTGTGTGGGAGGGGAGCAGTTAATGCCCAAAACATCACAATGACCCTTATAGTAAAGAAATTCCTCCTCACGTTGAGGTGGAACTTCCTGTGTTGTAGTTTATACCTCCTGCTCCTTGTCCTACCACAGGGTGCAACTGAGAAGAGCCTGTCCCCTCTCCTCCTGACCCCCAACCCTCAGATATTTACAATACATTGATCAGATCCCCCCAAAGTCTTCTTTTCATCAGACCAAAAAGCCCCAGGTCCCTGAGGTAGGGATCTTCTGGTGGATAAACCTGAGTTGTGGGAAGGACAGCTGGGGATGAGATTGCTGTCACTCCTGCTGTGCACCAGCAATCCCCTCTCCTCTGTTCATCTCGGGTTGAAGGTGTTTATCCACCAGAAGATCCCTTCCAGGAAGCATGTGAATGGGCTGAGCACCACTTGTCCCTTCTTCCACGGGAGGCAGGAAGATCACTTCTAACTGTGACCTGTCCTGTGGTAGGATGTCCTGTTAAAGGACAAGGAGCAACAGATACAACCAATAGAGCAAGGGGACACAGTCTCAGGTTGTGCCGGGGGAAGTATAGGCTGGATGTGAGGAGGAAGTTGTTGGCAGAGAGAGTGATTGGCATTGGAATGGGCTGCCCAGGGAGGTGGTGGAGTTGCTGTGTCTGGAGGTGTTGAAGCAAAGCCTGGCTGAGGCACTTAGTGCTATGGCCTGGTTGATTGGCCAGGGCTGGGTGCTAGGTTGGACTGGATGATCTTGGAGGTCTCTTCCAACCTGGTTGATTCTATGATTCCATGAATCTGGAACACAAGAAGCTCCACCTCAGCATGAGGAAAAACTTCTTTTCTGTAAGGGTTCAGGAACGCTGGAGCAGGCTGCCCAGAAAGATTGTGGAGACTCCTTCTCCAGCAACTTTCAAGACGCATCTGGATGCATTCCTGTGTGACCTGCCCTGGGTGATCCTGCTTGGGCAGGGAGGTTGGACTCAAGGCTCTCCGGCAGTGCCCCCTCACGCCTGCCGTTCCGTGGTTGTGTGCCAGGTGACCCAGCGCTGTGGCCGTGCAAGATCCCACCGGGAATCGGTGTGCAGCGGCAGCCAGCAGCGCGGAGAGAGCTGAGAGCAGGAGATTAAACTGAAGCTTCAGAGGAGCCGCAGGCTTCACAGCTTCATCTGCTCTGCACGCAGCGACAGCAGTCACCAGCTCAGCCGGTGGCAGCCGCTACCCCCGGCGTGGCCTGATCGGGAGCAGCCGTGAATGAAGGAACGAACTGGGAGAGCCGGTAGGGATGGGAGGTTGTTTTCCGTGGGAAATCAGCATGTTACGGTGCTGTGATCCCCTGCAGGGAAGGAAAGAAGCAAACAAAATCCCTGGAACCTGCTGACAAGAAAAATTAAGTGGTGCTCCTGGAGAGATGCCTCAACACGGAGCGATGAAACCTGTTTGTTTGCAGACTCTCTGCACCTGCCCCTGGACATGGAGCAAAGCTGGAGGTGGGTAGGTTCAGACTGGAGGTGAGGAGGAAGTTCTTCATCATGGGAGTGGTGAGAGGCTGGAATGGGTTGCCCAAGGAGGTGGCTGAGGCCCCATGGCTGGAGGTGTTTAAGGCCAGGCTGGCTGAGGCTGTGAGCAGGCTGCTCTAGGGTAGGGTGTCCCTGCCCATGGCAGGGGGGTTGGAACTGGCTGATCCTTGTGGTCCCTTCTAACCCTGACTGATTCTGTGATTCTATCTATATTCCTGGTGGGACTCACAGCAGAGCATGACCTCAGCACCCCAAATCCTACCTGCACTACGCAGGAGGGTTGGAACTAGGTGATCCTTGTGATCCCTTCCAACCCTGACTGATTCTATGGTTCTATATTCCTGGTGGGACTTGCAGCAGAGCATGACCTGCACTACGCAGGAGGGGCGGAGTCCAGACAGGACCAGAGACCACGCTCCAGTAAACATCAGGCTCTTTTTCCATCTCATAAGGGATTATACATTTGAATTCATGCTTGTACAACGTGTCCACAGCTTGGGATGGAAAATGCCACAGAAGAGCAGAGAACAACTGCTCTTCCAAATCATCTGGCCAAAGCACAACTGCGGTACGCATGCCAGCTACAGCAGGGAAGGGACCAGCTATTCAGCAAGCTGCTCTGTTACAGAGCAGATACCAGCCACAAGCAAAAGGGATAAGGCACTGACAGCACAAAACATGGATGAATTAAAGAATAAAAAGATGCATAAATGTGAAAGTAATCCTCAGAAACACTGAGAGAGTCTTCTTGGGAGTCCAGTGAACTTCAGCAAACTCTCTCCATCAGATCTCTTCTGATTAACCTCCTTTGCTGCATGAACCACAGCCTCTTGGGATCCCATCTATCTGCTTACCATGCCTCAATCCTGTGGCCTCCCACACAGACCTGCCAGAGCCTCTGAGGTCTGGGGAGCATCTCTCTTGTTCCTCAGCAGGCTGGCTTGTGCTTGCAAGTCAGCAATGGAAAGCTGACAGTAAAAGTTTGTCCAGTTTTGGGCTTCTCAATACAAGAGAGATGTTGCGATGCTGGAACATGTCCAGAGAAGGGCACTGAAGCTGGTGAGGGGCCTGGAGCACAGCCCTGTGAGGAGAGGCTGAGGGAGCTGGGGGTGTGCAGCCTGCAGAAGAGGAGGCTCAGGGCTCATTGCTGTCTCCAACTGCCTGAAGGGAGGCTGTAGCCAGGTGGGGTTGGTCTCTTCTGCCAGGCAAGCAGCAACAGAAGAAGGGGACACAGTCTCAAGTTATGCCAGGGGAGGTCTAGGCTGGATGTCAGGAGGAAGTTCTTCACAGAGAGAGTGATTGGCATTGGAATGGGCTGCCCAGGGAGGTGGTGGAGTCGCTGTCCCTGGAGATGTTCAAGAAAAGCCTGGCTGAGGCACTTAGTGCCATGGTCTGGTTGACTGGATAGAGCTGGGTGCTAGGTTGGACTGGATGATCTTGGAGGTCTCTTCCAACCTGGCTGATCCTATGAAAAGAAGGACCTCAAGGGCCAGGCTGACTGTGCCCCATTTCAGCAGTGCAGATTCATTCTACCAACACCTCCCTGTTGACCACTGCGATGGTCCACAGCAGGCTGTTACCTCCACAGAAGCTGCTCCAGTTCACAGGCTGGAGCAGGAGCTGGCAGAGCTCCTCCTTCCTTATGCTGAGAAATGCATCAAAACATTTTCCATTTACAACCTAAACTCCCCCCAAACTACGACAGACAATCTCTAAACCTAACCCCTTGGTGGCTCCCAGAAGATGAGATACAACTGGGCAGCATGTCAAGATCTGTGGAGCTTGGTCAATAGATTCCCCCCCACCTCCCTTTTCCATTCTATTTTCAACATTCAAAATATGTTTTCTGGAACAATTTGGTGCCAAAAAAGAAATCTCTGATTCCTGTATTATTCAGTCTGGACACCACTCTGCCAATGATTATCTGTCAGAGGTTTAATTGTGCTTGAAAGTTTGCCAGCAATAAAGCAGGAGAAGGGGAGGAAAAGCAGGTAGACAGGCACTCATCCAGAGAGGTGGCTCCTTCCTGGCATTCCCCACCTCCTCTCCCAGTCAGCCACTCCTTCATTCCCATGGCTTTTTAAGGACCACTGGCCAGGCATCCAACACCCTCCCTTACTGCAGAGGTGCTACGAGATGAAGGTGTTGTGCACAGCCACCAAGGCGAGGGTGAGGGAGGGCAGGGAGGGGGCAGCTGTCACCTGGGCTCTCACTGTGAGCACGCTGCCTGCACCAAGGCCTCAAAGCTCAGCGGGTGTATGTGGATCAGCTGTTCTCCTCTGCAAGTGTGCAGCTGGCCCTGGAGTGTCTCTCCATCACCAATATAGCATCAAGTCCTTCCACTCAGCCTGAGAAACAGCCCTTCCCCTCTCATTTTCCTTCAACCTCTGGCAGGTTTGAACTGGTGACGGCAGAGGCTCTTTCACCTCATCTCCCATAGGAGGAATAACGCATGCAGACTTCAGGAGAGACAAAAGCTGGCAAGAAAAGCCCCAGTGGCCTACCTTTTGGAAGCAGAGCTACAGAACATCTCTGTGAGGAGGAAACACTGAGAGACATGGGGCTATTTAGCCTGAAGAAGAGCAGCCTGAGAGGGGATCTGATCAATGCTCATCAATAGCTAAAGGACAGAGGGCAAGAGGATGGAGCCAGGCTCTTTCCAGTGGTACCCGGAGACAGGACAAGGGGCAATGGGCACAAACTGGCACCTGGGAGGTTCCATTCTGTGGTGTGAAGGTGCTGGAGCCCTGGATCAGGCTCCTCAGAGAGGCTGTGGAATCTCCTCTGGAGAGATTCCAACCCCACATGGCCATTGTGATCCTGGGCAAGCTGCTGTGGGTGACCCTACTTTAGCAGGGCAGTAGGACTGGATGAACTCTCACTATGCTGGGATTCCATAATGAAGCACTAACTCCTTTATCATCATTTGCATTCTTCTCACTGCTTCTCAAGTCATTTATACCCACACACTTTGCCATGAATCACTAAGACCTGATATTACAAATGAGCAGGCACCCTGGGTTAGCACAAGCTGAGCACAGGATTTGCAAGCCTGGGGTATCTCCCTTACTGCACAGGAAAAGCCCTCCCAATTAAATCCCTGGTGCCAGCCCTCAGAAAGCAATAACAATATCATAGAATCATAGAATCAGTCAGGGCTGGAAGGATCCACAAGGATCAGCCAGTTCCAACCACCCTGCCATGCCCAGGGACACCCTACCCTAGAGCAGGCTGCACACAGCCTCAGCCAGCCTGGCCTTAAACACCTCCAGCCATGGGGCCTCAACCACCTCCCTGGGCAACCCAGTCCAGCCTCTCACCACTCTCATGATCAACAACTTCCTCCTCACAGCCACTCTCAATCTCCACACCTCCAGCTTTGCTCCATTCCCCCTAGTCCTGGCACTCCCTCACAGCCTCAAAAGTCCCTCCCCAGCTTTCTTGTAGCCCCCTTCAGATCCTGGAAGGCCATAAGAAGGTCACCTGGGAGCCTCTTCTCCAGACTCAACAGCCCCAACTCTTTCAGTCTGTCCTCACATCAGAGCTGCTCCAGCCCTCTGAGCATCCTCCTGGCCCTGCTCTGGACACACTCCAGCATCTCCACATCCCTCTTGCATTGGGGGCTCCAGAACTGGATGCAGTACTGCAGGTGGGGTCTCAGCAGAGCACAGTAGAGGGGGAGAATCACCTCCCTGGCCCTGCTGGCCACACTTCTCCTGCTGCAGCCCAGGCTCTGCTTGGCTTTCTGGGCTGCAAGTGCACACTGCTGGCTCCTGTTGAGCTTCACATCCAGCAGCACCCCCAGGTCCCTCTCCTCAGGGCTGCTCTCCAGCCACTCACTGCCCAGCCTGCATTAAGTACCACCAGTGTAGGAGCAAGAGGCTCATATGGAGTTCAGGGAGAGAGGTCCTGGGTGTATAAACCAGGAGGTTTCTTCTTTGTTTTTTTTTGTTTTATGAAGCCACAGTAAATGGCAGGTAAATGCCAAGAAGCTTTTTGGTAGGTTCACAAATCCAACCTCATAGGTGTTTTGTGTCTATTTCCCACAGTAATCACAAAAGCAACAGCCTGAGGCAAGGAACAAAAGAGATCATCATCTCCACCACCCTCTGCTTCCCCAAGGCAGGAAGGGCTCACCGGTGGCAGATCCTGGATTACCATTTCTGCTCACTCAAAGCAATCAGGACCCCCATTTCTCCAGCTCCTCTAGAGCAGTGCTCCATTATCCTTTCCCATTACAAGGATTTTCCTAACACCTAATCTCTTGCTGCAGTTTAAGCCCCTTATTTATTGCCCTGCCGTCAGAGCATGGGGGGCAGTGTCTCCACTCCTGGCAAAAGCTTTCATGTGCTTAAAGTTTTCCCTTTGTGCTGTCCTCCTGCTTCCCTTTAGTAGCCTCTAAACAACAACTTCAGCCTCAGCTTGTGGACATTTTCTACCTCTCTATTACTTTACTGCTGCTCTCTGGGTTCTTTGCACCCAGCCACAGTGCCCTAAACTGGACAAATGCCTCAGCTAGGGGCTGAGAGCTAAGCATAGCACTCAAGAGGTTTACTTTACATTTACAAAGAGACATTTGTCTCTTTCTCTTACTTCCACAGGCCAGCTCTCAGACAGCTTGCTCTCTGGAGCAATCCTCCACCACACAAACCCTGGTTCACAGGGTTGGTATCAAGGCAGTTCTGCAGCCTGCACCAATCCTCACCGCTCCCTCCTGGGCCAGTCCTGGTTCACATCTACCCATTTGTTTGTGCCTGATTTCTCAAGCTCATTTGAAGCTCTCTTGTCTCCCACCGTTCTCCTGCCTCTTCCCAAATGGCTTTCACCTGCAGACCTAGGGGGAGCATGTTTCACGCTGCCCATAACTCCCTTCTGACCTGCATGGGTGGGCAGAGGACAACGTTTCCAGCTGAGCTCTGTCAACATGGAAGCAGCTGATCCCCTTCTCCTCCAACTGCTGCCACATGAAACCTGGGCTCTTTGTAAAACTGGAGCAAAGCCACCTCAGCTGCCAGGGGGTGATGCAGCAGTGGGGAGGGTGACATTCAGCCAGAGCCTAAATCTGCCAGGCTGGCTTTCTTGCAAAGAAACTAGTTTGGGCCAGGTGCAAGCCTTTGTTCAGCTGAGATCCTCTCCCCCTCCAGGGTTCTCCTCCTTCGTGAGCCAAACCTAGCGGTGCTCCTGCCGCTGCCAGGCTGCAAAACCTTAGCTCAGGGGTTTGGGTCCGTACCCCCCCTGCCACAAATCCATGGAAATGCACACGCTTGAGGGAAATCAAGCCCTAGTTGCTATGGTGAGAGGCAATCTGCAAACTAAGAAACAAAAACAAGTGGGACATTTGGAGGTTACCAGATTTTTCTGCACATCTTTCAGACAGGAATAATAAAAGCCACCCCACCCTCCTGCATGTTCAGTGCTCTGGTAATTTAGAATCAAAGAATCATGGCATCAGTCAGGGTTGGAAGGGACCACAAGGCTCAGCCAGTTCCAACCACCCTGCCATAGACAGGGACACCCTACCCTAGAGCAGGCTGCACACAGCCTCAGCCAGCCTGGCCTTAAACACCTCCAGCCATGGGGCCTCAACCACCTTCCTGGGCAACCCATTCCAGCCTCTCACCACTCTCATGATCAACAACTTCCTCCTCACAGCCACTCTGAATCTCCACACCTCCAGCTTTGCTCCAGTCCCCCTAGTCCTGGCACTCCCTCACAGCCTAGAAAGTCCCTCCCCAGCTTTTTTGGAGGCTTCCTTCAGATCCTAGAAGGCCACAAGAAGGTCACCTCAGAGCCTCCTCTTCTCCAGGCTCAACAGCCCCAACTCTTTCAGTCTGTCCTCACAGCAGAGCTGCTGCAGCCCTCTCAGCATCCTCCTGGCCCTGCTCTGGACACACTCCAGCATCTCCACATCCCTCTTGCAATGGGGGCTCCAGAACTGGATGCAGTACTCCAGGTGGGGTCTCAGCAGAGCAGAGTAGTGGGGAGCATCACCTCCCTGGCCCTGCTGGCCACACTTCTCTTGATGCAGCTCAGGATCTGGTTGTCCCTTCAGGCTTCTCAGAGCCTCCTACCCCTCAAACAGGAGGGATTTACAGTATCACTTGTTTAAGGAAATTAATAATCAGGCACTGCATTTCTCCACAGAAGCCTCATCCCTGTGGCTCCCAGCACTGTTAAGAGTAAAAATGCAGCAACAGTTTTTGAGAGCTTCAGTTTTGCTGCAGAGATGCCAGGAGGCTTGAGACACATCTGGGAATACTAGGACACGGAGCTCCCTTCATCAATGTGACCTACTCACTATGCTCACCATACCAAGAGGAGGAGCCCAGCTACAGAGCCAGCAAATTAATTTGGACAGACCCAGGAAATTATCCTGCAGCAGGGTCATGGCACCTTTGGGATGAACTGCCTGCTTTTGCTAATCGATGTGCTGGGCTGGGGGGGAGTTCTGCACTTAATGTGCTGGGTCCTTGTATCTATTAAGGCATCACTATAATTCAACCCCTGCCAGACTCACTGAGAAAGATTCTCCTCTTAAGACCAAAGAGGTGATGATGTTGTGGTTGGCTAGTGGCAGAACAGCCACCTCAGGGACACGAGAAGGTGGGATGCTGATGGGGTGGGAGGCAGAGAATTCACAGCATGAATTCATAGAATCAACCAGGTTGGAAAACACTTCCAAGCTCATCCAGTCCAACCTAGCACCCAGCCCTGCCCAATCAACCAGACCATGGCACTAAGTGCCTCAGCCAGGCTTTGCTTCAACACTTCCAGTGACAGCGACTCCACCACCTCCCTGGGCAGCCCATTCCAATGCCAATCACTCTCTCTGACAACAACTGCCTCCTAACAGCCAGCCTAGACCTCCCCTGCCACAACTTCAGACTGTGTCCCCTTGTTCTGTTGCTGCTTGCCTGGCAGAAGAGACCAACCCCACCTGGCTACAGCCTCCCTTGAGGGGCTTGTAGACAGCAATGAGGTCAGCCCTGAGCCTCCTCTTCTGCAGGCCAAACACCCCCAGCTCCCTCAGCCTCTCCTCACAGGGCTGTGCTCCAAAGGCAGAGGCACACAGAACACCTGCAAAATACCAAGAATGGGGACTTGCAGCCCACAAGGCCAGTGGCAACCTGGGCTGCATGAAAAGCAGCATGACCAGCAGGTCAAGCAAGGTGATTCTGCCCCTCTGCTCTGCTGAGACCTCACCTGGAGTACTGTGTCCAGTAGTACGCAGGAAGGACATGGACCTGATGAAGCGAGTTCAGAAGAGGGCCACGAAAATGATCAGAGGACTGGAATGCCTCTGAGACAAGGACAGGCTGAGGGAGCTGGGGCTGCTCAGCCTGGAGAAGAGAAAGCTTCAGGGAGACCTAATAGCAACCTTCCAGTACCTGAAGGGAACCTACAAGAAGGCTGCAGAGGAACTGCTTGCAAAGGCCTGCAGTGATAGGATGAGAGGCAATGGTTTGAAACTAGAGAAGGGCAGATTTAGACTGGATGTGAGGAACAAATTCCGCACCATGGGGGTGGAGGAACATTGTAACAGGTTGCTCTGGTAGTTGAGGCCCCACCCTCAGAGATATTCAAGGTCAGGCTCAAGAAAGCAACCTGGTCTAGTGCAGGGTGTCCATGCTCACTGCAGGGAATGGGATTGGATGACCTTTGGAGGTCCCTTCCAACTGAAACCATTCTGTGCTTCCATGAAAATGGTTGAGCTGCTGGGCTGGAGGAGACTGCAGTGGTGCAGACAGTCCTGCCTGGAAGGGACAAGAGGGTCCAGAAACTTCATAATCCTCTCTTCAAATCCTTCCTCTTCTGGCACTCGCAGTTCCTGCTGAAACTATTCAGAGAGGTGCTGAGCACCTCTGCAAGAACCAAGAGGCTGCTCCATTTAATGGCAGGGTCAGCAAACAGATCTTTGTCACACACAGGCAAGTCCGCACGAACCTTCTGCTCTTCCTGCACCACCTTCTCCTCAGGGCCTCTGCATCTCAACCTCCCTCCAGACCTCCACCACCGTCTCACTGCTCTGCTCCATGGCCCAGACACTCCAACAAAGACATTTTTCCTCTGTTGTCTCGTCTGATTTATTCAAATGCCACTTCAGATTCCTGCTTCACTGAATGCAAATCATCTGAAGATGCCTTTTTTCCCCCTCTCTTTCCTGCAGAATATCAAGAATTTTATTCCTAGGAAAGCCTTCTCACAGCAACCTCAATTCAATCTCCTTTTTACCTCCCCCCTACCACCCCAAGATCATACAAATGGCTGATCTCCAATCTCATCTGCTCAACTGTCACATCTTCCCATCCCACTGCTGCTCTAATTGCACGCTGCTGAGCCCCCTCGATGGCTTCAGCATCCCTCAATAACGGCAAGATCAGACCAAAGGCAAAAGCCTTCTCCTCTGCAAAGCAGCATCCCAGCCCTTTCATTTCTGCTTTTCATTCTTCTGCAGAAGCCAGGCAAGGAGAGCACTGCCTTACTTCTGACACAGGGCTGCTGCACCACAACCTCTTCTTCAGTCTGTTCTTACCTCAGTGGATTTTTGTTCAGCATTCTTAACTCTAAACTTTCCAAGCAGCCACCTCCTGTGAGGCACTCGTGCTGGATGTCATTCCTGCCTTGGATATGCACTTTTATCACTTTGCTGAGGGTAACATGTGTGCCCAGGTGGCAAAGAGAGCCAGTGGCATCCTGGCTGGCTCAGGAAGAGTGTGGGCAGCAGGACAAGGGAGGTTCTTCTGCCCCTGTACTCAGCACTGCTCAGGCCACTCCTTGAGTGCTGTGTCCAGTTCTGGGATCCTCAATTCAAGAGAGATGTTGAGGTGCTGGAAGGTGTCCAGAGAAGGGCAGGGAAGCTGGTGAGGGGCCTGGAGCACAGCCCTGTGAGGAGAGGCTGAGGGAGCTGGGGATGTTTGGCCTGGAGAAGAGGAGGCTCAGGGCTGACCTTATTGCTGCCTACAACTCCCTGAAGGGAGGTTGTAGCCAGGTGGGGTTGGTGTCCTCTGCCAGGCAAGCAGCAACAGAACAAGGGGACACAGTCTCAAGCTGTGCCAGGGGAGGTCTAGGCTGGCTGTTAGGAGGAAGTTGTTGTCAGAGAGAGTGATTGGCATTGGAATGGGCTGCCCAGGGAGGTGGTGGAGTCACCACCCCATCCCTGAAGGGGTTCAAGAAAAGCCTGGCTGAGGCACTGAGTGCCATGGTCTAGTTGCCTGGCTGAGCTTGGAGGTCTCTTCCAAACTGGTTGATTCTGTGATTCTATACTTATCCTTTTCTGAACACCAGGCAGTCTTGGTCTCACCTAATGCTGATTCTTTGGCCCTTTGATTTCACCTCAGCTGAAAAAATACACCCAGAAAAGACTCTGTCCCTTTAATTTCACTGAGGAAAGTTACACAGAAAGGTCCTGGCTACAAATGGCTGCAGTGCATGAGGAGCACTCTTCACAAAGTCATAGAATGGCTTCATTTGCAAGGGACCCTAAACACCATCCAGTTCCAAGCTCCCTGACATAGGCAGGGACTCCTTCCAGTAGACCAGATTGCTCAAGGCTTCATCCAATCCAACCTCAAACACCTCTAGGGAGGGGGCATCCACAGCTTCCCTGGGCAACCTGTTCCAGTGTCTCCCTTAATGTAAAGAGTATCTTCCTAAGCTCCAGTCTAAATCTGCCCTCCTCAAGCCCCTCAGCCTATCACTACAAGCCCTTGTAAAAAGTTCCCCCCAGCTTTCCTGATGACTCCCTTCAGATACTCAAAAGCTGCTCTAAGGTCTCTCTGAAGCCTTCTTTTCTCCAGGATGCACAGTCTCAACTCTCATAGCCTGTCCTTGTAGGGCAGGTGCTCCAACACCTTGATCATCTTTGTGGTCCTCACTTGGTCCTGTTTCTTCAGGTCTGTGTCTCTGTTGTTTTGAGGGTCCCAGAGCTGTACACAGTGTTACAGGTGAGGTCTCACCAGAGCAGAGCAGTGTGGCAGAATCACCTCTCTTGACCACACTGATTTTGGTATAGCCTAGGACACCACTGGCCTTCTGGGCTGCAAGTGCACATTGTTAGGGCCTCATGTCCAGCAGCACCCTCAAGTCCTCCTCTGCATGGCTGCTCTCAATCTCCTCATTCCTCAGTCTAGGTGGAGTACCTAGGTGCAGAACTTTGCACTTGGACTTAACTCAGAATTACAGAATCAGTCAGGGTTGGAAGGGACCACAGGATCAGCCAGTTCCAACTCCTCTGCCATAGGCAGGGACACCCTACCCTAGAGCAGGCTGCACACAGCCTCAGCCAGCCTGGCCTTAAACACCTCCAGCCATGGGGCCTCAAACACCTCCCTGGGAAACCCAGTCCAGCCTCTCACCACTCTCAGGCTCAACAACTTCCTCCTCACAGCCACTCTCAATCTCCACACCTCCAGCTTTGCTCCATTTCCCCTAGTCCTGACACTCCTTCACAGCCTAGAAAGTCCCTCCCCAGCTTTTTTGGAGGCCCCCTGCAGATCCTGGAAGGCCACAAGAAGGTCACCTGGGAGCCTCCTCTTCTGCAGACTCAACAGCCCCAACTCTTTCAGTCTGTCCTCACAGCAGAGCTGCTCCAGCCCTCTGAGCATCCTCCTGGCCCTTCTCTGGACACACTCCAGCATCTCCACATCCCTCTTGGAATAGGGGCTCCAGAACTGGATGCAGTATTCCAGGTGGGGTTTCAGCAGAGCAGAGGGGGAGAATCACCTCCCTGGCCCTGCTGGCCTTACTTCACCTGATTCTCCTCAGCCCACCTCTCCAGCCTGTCCAGGTCCCTCTGTCAACCTGTCTTAAACTGAAATACTGCACATTCCTCACCCAGCAAGACAGAAACAATAGCAGAGAGCACTACTGGATTTGTTTGCTACGATCAGCTCTCTTCTTGCCCCAGTCTATCAGTGAGCAAATGCACCTTCCCCCTGCTCCATGTGAAAGCAGACATGGTCCTTCCAGAAGAGAAGCAGCCTCACTGAATTAAATCTTGTCCAACCTAGAAGCGCCCCCCGGGCAGTCCTGCAGCACAGGCTCTCTGCTGCTGCTGCTGTACCAGGGCATGGCAGCATGTGTCACACAGCCTGGACTGATCCAGTTCCCAGCCTTCCATCCCAGCTTAGAGTCTCCTCTAATGCCCTAAGACATAAGATGCACAGCTTCGCGCTCTCGTCCCTCAGTAGCTGCTCCCTCAGTCTTTAATCTTGTAAGCTGTTAATGCACAGATCTCCTCTAAGCAGCTGGGTTTGTCTTTTTCTGCACTCAAAATTTGCTTTTCCCTTCTCTGAATGTGTGCAGAAGCCACTCCTCAAGGCAAAAACGATTCTGTTTTTAACCCAGTGAAGGTCCAGGTGGGTTTCCTCCTACTACAAACCTTCCTGTCCTTCAAAAGCATCAGAGGGACTTCTGGCAGGCTCTACCTTCGCTATTCTCTGTGTTTTTATTTATTCCCCACAGCCTTAGTTTTTAAGGAGAGATAAATAAAAGGCTGGAGGCAGCCAAGCCTCATGTCCGGAGATGCAGGCAGCTGCCCCGGCCGCCTCTGTGCCAGCACCGTGCCACTCGGCCAGCTGCGATGCAGGGCACGAAGCCACCACCCGGGATACAGGCAGAGGCAAGGCAGAGGGGCTGCCAAAAAAATGCATCTCCCCAAGGGCCAGCTGCCTGCCTAGCCTGACCCTGCTCTCACAGGAAAGGAGCTGCTGCTGTCTTTCAGCTCTGCTCTCCAGACAGAGCCATTAAGGTTGTAAAAGTCATAGAATCACAGAATCAGTCAGGGTTGGAAGGGACCACAAGGAACAGCCAATTCCAGCCCCCTGCCACAGGCAGGGACACCCTACCCTAGAGCAGGCTGCCCACAGCCTCATCCAGCCTGGCCTTAAACACCTCCAGGCACGGGGCTTCAAACACCTCCCTGGGTAACACATTCCAGCCTCTCACCACTCTCATGGTGAAGAATTTCCTCCTCATGGCCAAGCTGAATCTCCTCACCTCCAGCTTTGGTCTATTCCCCCAGTCCTGGCACTCCCTGAGAGCCTAAAAAGTCCCTCCCCAGTTTTTTCGTAGGCTCCCTTCAGATACTGTATTCTAAGATCACCAAGTCTACCCTTCTACCCAGCACCTCTGTGACCACTAGACCATGTCCCAGGAGCCACATTTGCTTGTGTTTGAACACCTCCAGGGATGGAGACTTCACCACCTTCCAGGGCAGCCTGCTCTGATGCCTGACCACTCTTGCAGGAAAGGAATTTTTCCTCATATCCAATCTAACCCCTCCCTCATGCAGCTCTGTCCACAGTCTCCTTCTCTAGAGGATGTAAACTCAATCACAGGAACCTCTACATCAACATGAGTAAAGCCTTCTATGGTGAGGGTGACAGAGCCCTGGCACAGGCTCTCCACAGAGGTTGTGGAGTCTCCTTTTCTAGAGATCTCCAAGACCCACCTGGATGCATTCCCATGTCACCTGCCCTAGGTGATCCTGCTTGGCAGGGGGGGTAGGATTTGATCTCTGGAGGCTCCTTACAGCACCTATCATTCTGTGACATGAAGTGGTCTACAAAGCCTGCTTGGGTCTAGACAAGCACACAGCATTTAGTGGTTTTGTGGGAGACACAAACCCCTCAGCTGCAGGGTCATGAGCTCCCTTGGGCTTCCAGCAGCAGCTAGGCCAGGGAGCCTTTCTCAGGGATGCTCTTCAAGCCAGAAGTAATTTAAACTCCCGAAGGCAACTCATCCTACAGGATCTATTTTCTGAGGTGTGTGGGAAGGTACCGGGGCCCTCACAGCCATTTATTAGTACAAACAGGAGTGGATGTTTAACTCTGTGGAATGGGGAGAACAAAGGATTATTAACTAACGTTGCCATTAGCTGAGATGAGAGCAAAACAGCAGCTGGAGCCCGGGCTGAGGCGGGCAGGCCAGCAGCAAACGTGTGCTGCCAGCGCATCTGCACACGGGCATGCACCAGCTCCCGCCCTGGAGAGCCTCGGGTTGGAACAGTGGAACCACAGCCACAGCCATGCCAGCCTGCTCTGATGGCTCAGCTCCTGGCTCTCTGACAGGCAAAGCCTTTGGCCTGACGGTGCTGGGCAGGATGGAAACAAAAAGGATGCAACTCAGGTTTCCCAGCTTGATGCCCTCTTACCAGTCACTGTGCTCTGTCGGCTTTCCAAGTGTGGGCACTGCCACCCGACACAGCTATAGAATAGTAGGATCACAGAACTGTTTCAGCTGGAGAAGGTCTTTAAGATGAAGTCCAAATGCTCTCTAACTCTAACACAGCCTTCCCTCAGCCTACTCTACCACCCCCTATCACCATGTCCCTCAGCATCACACCTCTGACTCTTTCAAACACCTCCAAAGATGCAATCACTTCCCTGGGCAGCCTGTTCCAGGGTCTGGAACAGGTTTTTTCAGGTTTCTTCTAAAGTCAAATTTAATGTTCAAGTTGCTGGAGGAACTTGAGGCAATCTCCTCTCATCCTTATCACTTGTTACTTAGGAGAAGAGACCAACACCCACCTGGCTTCAATCTCCTTTCAGGGAGTTGTAGAGAGCCTGAAGGTCTCCTCTCAGCTTCCTTCTCTCCAGGCTGAACAACACTCAGCCATCCCTTACCAGCCCTGGTCTCCAGATCCTTCACACAGCTTCCCTGTCCTTCTCTGGACATGCTCCAGCACCTCAGTGTCCCAGAACTGAACATGAGATTTGAGGTGTGGCCTCCCCAGCGCTGTGTCCAGAGGAGCAATCCCTGCCTTGCACCTGCTTGTCACAAAATTCCCAGTGCAGGCCAGGATGCTGTTGACATCCCAGAGTCCCTCTACCTGGAAACATGTCAAGGGGACAGCACCCAGAAGCCAGTTCATAGAATCATCCAGGTTGGAAGAGACCTCCAAGCTCAGCTGGTCCAACCTAGCACCCAGCCCTGTCCAACCAACCAGACCATGGCACTGAGTGCCTCAGCCAGGCTTTGCTTCAACACCTCCAGGCACAGCGACTCCACCACCTCCCTGGGCAGCCCATTCCCATGGCAAGTCACTCTCTCAGTTGTCTAACTGCAGCCACCTTAATTAAGAGCCCATCATTTAGATCCTGTCACAGAAGTTAATGCAGCTTCTCTGCAAGAGGGCAGCCTCCCCGAGCAGCAGATAAATAATGTATCTCAGAGGGGGGGCTGGGAGGGAAGTGCTGCATCCTTGCAAGGTCATGCTAGAATGCATCAGTGGCTGGCTGAGGCTGGGCTCCTCCGGTAAGAAGCCTGGAGCTATTTATGACTCATGTAATTAATTAATGCCAATGGGCGTTTGTTCTGCTGCGGGCACGTGGGAGACCAAAGGGAGACAGGAAGGGAGCAGGTTAGGAGATGCAGTGGAGGTGGAGGGGAGAAGGATGACATTTCATAGAATCATAGAATCAGTCAGGGTTGCAAGGGACTGCAAGGATCAGCCAGTTCCAACTCCCCTGCCATGGGCAGGGACACCCTACCCTAGAGCAGCCTGCCCACAGCCTCAGCCAGCCTGGCCTTAAACACCTCCAGCCATGGGGCCTCAACCACCTCCCTGGGAAACCCAGTCCAGCCTCTCACCACTCTCATGATCAACAACTTCCTCCTCACCTCCAGTCTCAGTCTCCCCACCTCCAGCTTTGCTCCAGTCCCCCGAGTCCTGGCACTCCCTCACAGCCTAAAAAGTCCCTCCCCAGCTTTTTTGGAGGCCCCCTTCAGACACTGAAAGGCCACAAAAAGATCACCTGGGAGCCTCCTCTTCTGCAGACTGAACAGCCCCAACTCTTTCAGTCTGTCCTCACAGCAGAGCTGCTCCAGCCCTCTGAGCATCCTCCTGGCCCTTCTCTGGACACGCTCCAGCATCTCCACATCCCTCTTGCAATGGGGGCTCCAGAACTGGATATAGCAAGACATGTTTGAAGTAATCACCAACAGTTCAAACAGCCAGTAGCTCTGCCAGTTACACCAGTACAAAAGCACAGGTGCTGGAAGGGACCTCTGGAGACCATCGAGTCCAAACCCCCTGCCAAAGCAGGATCACCTAGGGCAGATCACATAGAAATCCATCCAGATGGGTCTTGAAAGTCTCTAGAAAAGGAGATTCCACAACCTCTCTGGGCAGCCTGCTCCAGGGCTCCATCACCCCCACAGTAAAGAAGTTTCTCCTTACATTGAGGTGGAGTCTCCTGTTTGTGCCAACTGCCCCTCAACCTACCACAAGACACCAGTGGAAAGAGCCTGGGCCCTTCTTCTTGACCCCCACCCTTCAGATATTTATAAGCATGAATAAGGCCTCTGCTCAGCCTGCTCTTAAAAACACACCACCTTGTATTGCAGAGAGCATCAAGAACATGAAGTGGCCACCTGAGGTCAGGCAGTCATGTTTTGAAGCATCACCAGACCCACAGACCCTCAGACCCAACGGCATGGTCCACTTGCGGTGTGACCAGAAGAGGGAGGCATCATTTATGTCTTTCCAGTCGAAAGTGAGTTTGAGGAGCATCAAGAAAGAGTTGAAGGTTTGATTTCATGTCTCTCAAGTCTGAGGACAAGTTTAACAGATGCAGAAGAAAGGAGCAAAGGGCAAAGCACATCGTGGGTGTGTACCCTGACAGGTGAGCCACTGCAGGCACTCAGGGCTGCCACCACACTCCACCTCCCCTTTCTGGAGCCAGCTCTTGGGCACTGGGGAGCTAAGCAAAGCTCCCAGCTCACAGCAGGGAAGGAACCAGTCGGTGGCTTCCCTGCTCCAGTTTGCAATGCTGCAGTCTCACACCGACCACTCAACATGTGGCGACGCTGAGTCATGACACTGCGCTTGCACAGACCGTTCGAGGACAATGAGAGCTTAACCTAATTTTGTCCCTTTGTTTGTCCTCTGCGCAGAGGAGATCAATCAGTTCCACTCTCTGCCTTCACATCCCCCTGCATCCAGCGCCTCACTCAGCACACAGCAAAACTGCTAACACAAACACAGTGCGATCCTTTCCCTCCTTTGCTGCCCTAAAGTCCTTCTGGGCTGCCCTAGCTCCCACCCACAGCCTGCATCCTCTCTCACATATTTTTGTTGCCAGAAGATCCTCTGTCGGTTCCCAAACGTATTCGGGCATTGTCCCATCTCCCTCTTAGCAGAGCTGCCTGCAACAAATCTCCTCACACAATGAGGATTGCAGATTTGCTTACAAAGCAGAGTTGTTTTCCATATTGGCTTCTCTGTGCTTGCCTCTTCTCCCTGGACACTTGCAGGGGCCAAGTGCCACAGCATCAGTCTGACACTGCCATCTGGATGATGAGCAGCAGAGGCTGTCTGCAGTCTCAACCCTGGGAGGTTGCAGGATGCTCTCCTTTGATCCTCACCTACCCTCTACAGCCCTGGGAATCTTTCTTTCTACCTTTTGACTACTGCCAAAGCCCCTCAAGACTCCCTGCTCCTTTTTACTGGAGAAGAACTACTCAAATCGATAACAGATTAAAAAAAAGAGAAACAAACCAAAAGAATCAAAAAGTGAAGTGAAAAGGCAGCTAGCTTGAGTTTCACAAACACACATTGAGTGAGTAGAACCAGAGCAACAAAGTACTGCTTTCTGGTGGGCTGAGAATCCACACGAGCCTGAGTCTCCAGGGTAAACCAGGAGCACAGTAAACGACAACACCAACACCCACTTAGCATTCGCGCTACATGTTCCTGCTCCCAGCCTCAGCAGCTTTAGGACTGCTCCTGCTCACTGCTGTAACACTCCCAATTATGAGAGATCTGGATTGTTTATCTCCTAAACAGATTTCCTCCCCCAACCCCTATCCCAGGAGATCTCATAAGCCTAAGACAAACGTAGTCTTGAAGAGGTGTTCCACCTCCTCTTGGCTCTTTGAATATCCAGAGCTGGTTTGGATTTCCCTAACAGTCTCACACTGACCTTGAGGATGTTTCGGCCATCGAAGGACTCCCTCTCCTTGAAAGATGATTTACCAGGCATTGGATTGCTTCGTTCTTCAGCTGTCAAAGAGAAAAGCCACCACCAGAATGAGCTTCAGATGGGAGAACTGTGTGTGCTGTATTTCAACCCTCCCCACACACACGCTCTCTCCCTCCCCAAAGTCAGCTGCCAGCTAATAAACCGTCTTGGCCCAGTTCTTGGTGCACAAAAAAAAATCACTCCCAACTTTGATTTTAAAGATAATGATGCTGAACACACAGGGGTTGGTGCCTCTGCTGGGACCACCTGGATTACCTGCAGGAAAGACCCTACACCATGGCCAGCAGGGCAAGGGAGGTTATTCTTCCCCTGTACTCAGCACTGGTCAGGCCACACCTTGAGTACTGTGTCCAGTTCTGGGCCCCTCAATTCAAGAGTGATGTTGAGGTGCTGGAGCATGTCCAGAGAAGGGCAACAAAGCTGGTGAGGGGCCTGGAGCACAAATCCTATGAGGAGAGGTTGAGTGAGCTGGGCCTGTTTAGCCTGGAGAAGAGGAGGCTCAGGAGTGATCTTATTACTGTCTACAACTACCTGAAGGGGCATTGTAGCCAGGTGGGGGGTGGCCTCTTCTCCCAGGCAACCAGCAATAGAACAAGGGGACACAGTCTCAAGTTGTGCCAGGGTAGGTATAGGCTGGATGTTAGGAAGAAGTTCTTCACAGAAAGAGTGATTTGTCATTGGAATGGGCTGCCCAGGGAGGTGGTGGAGGCACCATCCCTGGAGGTCTTCAAGAAAAGCCTGGCTGAGGCACTTAGTGCCATGGTCTAGTTGACTGTCTAGGGCTGGGTGCTAGGTTGGACTGGATGATCTTGGAGGTCTCTTCCAAACTGGTTGATTCTGTGATTCTGTGATTACCCAAAGATACTGCTAGAGACATTCTGCCGTCTCATCTTAGAATCATAGAATCAGTCAGGGTTGGAAGGGACCACAAGGATCATAGAATCAACCAGGTTGGAAGAGACCTCCAAGCTCAGCCAGCCCAACCTAGCACCCAGCCCTGTCCATCAACCAGACCATGGCACTAAGTGCCTCAGCCAGACTTTTCTTGAACACCTCCAGGCACGGCGACTCCACCACCTCCCTGGGCAGCCCATTCCAATGCCAATCACTCTCTCTGCCAACAACTTCCTCCTAACATCCAGCCCAGACCACAGCACAACTTCATCTAGTTCCAACCACCCTGCCATGGGCAGGGACACCCTACCCTAGAGCAGCCTGCACACAGCCTCAGCCAGCCTGGCCTTAAACACCTCCAGCCATGGAGCCTCAACCACCTCCCTGGGAAACCCATTCCAGCCTCTCACCACGCTCATGCTCAACAACTTCCTCCTCATGTCCAGTTTTGGATACTCAAATCCTCTACTTAGTTCTGCATCCTTCACTACAAGGACATTGAGCTGCTGGAATGTGTCCAAAGAAGACTAATGAAGCTGTTGAAGGGTCTGGAGAGCAGATCTGTTGAGGTGCAGCTGAGAGAACTGGGGTTATTTAGCCTGGAGAAAAGGAGGCTGAGGGGAGACCACAATGCCCTCTGCAGCCAGCTGAAAGCAGATTGGAGCCAGGTGGGGGATGGTCTCTTCTCAGTAGCAAGTGCTAAGAGGAAATGGTCTCAAGTTGTGCCAGAGGATGTTTAGGTTGGATATTAGTAACAATTTCTTTCCTGCAAGAGTGGTCAGGCATTGGAACAGGCTGCCCAGGGAAGTGGGGGAGTCACCATCCCTGGAGGTGTTCAAACAAATGTGTGGACATGGCACTTTTAAGACCTGGTTTAGTGGGCATAGTGGTCTTGGATTGATGGTTAGACTTGATCACAGAGGTGTTTTCCAACCTTAATGACTCTAGGATTCTATGATCTGCTTCTCCTCCTTGGCTGACTTGAATCCCACATCCTGCCAGGGTGGGAGTCAGCAGTGTGAGTGCTTGCATGACCTGGAAGGGCACCAAAAACCAGACGGAGCAGAGGAACACGGTGCCAGGAGCGATCCAGACAGCACCTATCCCAACCTCTGCTGCCAGCCTGGGGAAGCACAGGCGTGCAAGTGTGTCTGCTTCTCTGCAGGGTGGGCAGGCAGCCACACACAGACATTAAGAATAGCAGCCCAGGCCTGCAGCCAAATGCCTACGTCTCAGATCCGTTTCCCCGGAGCATGCCTGGATTTTTACATAATCCTGCTCTTTCCACAGGACCTCTGCCTCACTGGGTGAATATATTCAATATTCCTTTTTCATCTCCAGCATGGACTATGAAGTCTCACTCACACCTAGCAAGCTATTCAAATGCTGTCCTGAATACAAAGTGATTTCTATAGCTACCTGGTTAACGCTCTCACCACTGTGTCCGCACGGCTCACACGCCTCATGGGGCTGGGCAGAATAGAGACACATCATGCCCAAGGCAGCCGCCCTTGTGCCTCCCCAAAGAGAGAGACAAGAGCATTCTGGCCTCCATTTTATCACAGAATTGATTTGGTTGAAAGAGACCTTTAGGATCATTGAGTTCAACCATTAGCCCAACACTGCCATGTCACCACTAAACCATTTCTCTCAGCACCAACATCTACAAGGCTTTAAAATCCCTCCAGGCATGGAGACTCCCATCACTGCCCTCAGAAGCCTGGTCCAGAGCTTGCCAACCTTTCTGGGGAAGAAATTGTTCCTCATGTCCAACCTAAACCTCTCCTGGTGCAATTTGAGGCCCCTTTCTCTTGTCCTATCACTTGATACTAAGGAGAAGAGACTAATCCCCACTTCACTTCAGCCTCCTTTCAGGGAGTTGTAGAGAGCCAGAAGGTCTTCCCTCAGCCCCCTTTTTTCCAGACTAAACAATCCCTGGTCCCTTAGCCACTCCTCTCACAAAATGTGTGCTCTAGAACCTTCACCAGCTTCATTGCCCTTCTCTAGACACACTCCAGCACCTCAATGTCCTTCTTGCAGTGAAGAGCCCCAAACTGAACCCAATACTCAAGGTGTGGCCTCACCAGTGCTAATTACAGGGGGACAATTGCTGCCCTCCCCCTGAGGCCACACTATTGCTGATCCAGGCCAGGATGCTGTTGGCCTTCTCAGCTACCTGAGCACTCCTCCAGCTCACGTTCAGTTTGCTGCTGACCAACACCACCAGGTCTTTTTCCACCACCCAGCACTCCAGCCACTTTCCCCCAAGCCCAAGGCATTGCACGTGGTCATCTTCACCAATTTTCACATCCAAGGCTCCTTTTTCTGTGGTTTCTGCTACCTGAACATGCTTATCTGACTTGAGTAGCAGTCATTCCCAAAGCCTGCTGTCAGGTGCATGGAAAAATCACAACACAAACCATCTGCTGTCACCACTGTCTGCACAGAGACTCGCAGAGGCCACCAACCTAGCAGCACTGAGCAGAAGTCACCAGGCCAGAGAATGCTGTGAGAAGCTTTAGTGCACTGCTGCTCAGGCTTGCAAACTACAATGTGCCAGAGCACTTGCAAGTCTGCACATGCAGAAGGAGGCTGTAATGTCCTGCCCCTCCCTCAGTGCATCTGAGGCTGCTTCACAAAGTCTGCAACAAGAACGATGCAGACATCTCCTGGCAGAGACAGCAGACACTGTGCACTCAGTGAGAGCTCAGATTCCACCCCATGACTGTCTGAATCTGATCTCATGGAACTGCAGAATGCACTGGGTTGGAAGGAACCTCTAAAGGTTATCTAATGCAAACTCCCTGCAGCAAGCAGGGACATCCCCAACTAGATCAGGTTACTCGGAGCTCCATCAAGCATGACCTTGAAAGTCTTCAGTGCTGGAGCTTTCATCACCTTCCTGGGCAACCTGTTCCAGTGCTTCATCACCCTCACAGCAAAGAACTTCTTCCTGATGTCCAATCTAAATCTGTCCTTCTCTAGTTTAAAACCACTGCCCCTTGTCCAATTGCTACATGCCCTTGTAAATTAGTTTCACAGGGAAGGAGATGAAATCCTGTTCCCAAATCAAGGGGCAATCTTCAACTTGACCAAAGAGGACCAAGTTTTCATCTCGTTTCAACGGCAGCACAGCACATTGAGCTGCAACCGTGTTTCAGTTCAACCTCAGGTACTCCCTGGACCTTTCTCTCCTCAGGGCTATTCACTATGGAGAAGAGAAGGCTCCAGAGAGTGGCCTTTCAGTACCTGAAGTGGGATACAGGAAAGCTGGAGAGGGGCTTCTTACAAAGACTTGTAGTGATAGGATGAGCTGGAAGAGGGCAAATTCAGACTGGATATTAGGAGAAAAACTTTCCAGTGAGGGTGGTGAAACACTGGAACAGGTTGCCCAGCTTATGGATGTCTTCTCCCTCGAAGTGTTCAAGGCCAGTTGGGATGAGGCCTTGAGCAACCTGGCCTAGTGGAAGGTGTCCCTGCTCATGGCAAAGGGGGTTGGAACCAGATGATCTTTAAGATCCCTTGGGGTTGGTCTCTTCACCCAGGCAAGCAGCAACAGAAGAAGGGGACACAGTCTCAAGTTGTGCCAGGGGAGGTCTAGGGTGGATGTTAGGAGAAGTTCTTGACAGAGTGATTGGCACTGGAATGGGCTGCCCAGGGAGGTGGTGGAGTCACCGTGCCTGGAGGTGTTGAAGCAAAGCCTGTCTGAGGCACTTAGTGCCATGGTCTGGTTGACTGGACAGGGCTGGGTGCTAGGTTGGACTGGATGAGCTTGGAAGTCTCTTCCAACCTGGTTGGTCCTATGATTCTATGATTCTAAGACAGGATGAGGTACTTAGTGCCATGGTCTAGTTGACTGAATAGGGATGGGTGCTAGGTTTGACTGGGTGAGCTTGGAGATCTCTTCCAACCTCGCTGATTCTATGATTCCACCATTGGCATTGCAGGGCCACAAAAGCATTTCCTGATGAGCAGTGATTACACATTCATCAGTAAGGGTGAGGGATACACACCACTGGGATCTTTCCTGAAGAGAGTGTTCATGACTGTAGCATGCAGTTTCACTCTGTCCCACTCCTTAAGCATCAGGCCAGAGGCTATGAACCTTTCCACCAGCTGATCAGCAATCACCTGCAATCTGGGAAGGCAAAAAACAAAGAGGAAAAACAGAGCAGTGCAAACCAAGGAGAAACCTCTGCATTGTCAGCTTTTCAGCCAGGGAGGGCAGCATGTGTGAAATGAAGTCTCTGCACACACACACACACGCAGAAAGGGAGCTTGTGATAGAAAGCAAACAGAGCCACCAGGATTCGGCTCTAAGGCAAAAAGTTCCCTCTGCTTTGCAAAACCTCCTCAGTGATGGCTTCTGCTGCAAATGTTCCATGGACAGGGGCAGATTTAGCACTGCAGAGAGCTTGCTTGCACTGACAGATGTTATTGAGACTCACAGGATTCATCTTTCTAATGCCAACAAGCACAATGTGACTCTCCTTGCAACTGCTGAACCCTGCAGATTCCCACAGGACCTGCTCTGCTCAGGGACTGCACTGGGCTGGAGCTGGGACCCTCTCTCTCCCAAACAAGTAACCCAGTTCCTGGGAGAGCTCAGAATATGGTGACACAGGACATAAACCCAGACAGCATATCCTGGTGAATGCTCCAGCTCTGGAGCAACTAAGAAGCAGACTCAAAGGACTTATTGCCACCTTCCTGTCTGGCCTCAGTCAGAGATGAAAGCAGCCATGGCTGCCAGGGTCTGTGGGCAGACCTGTCCTAGGATAGGCAGGAGGACGAGGCAGGTGATGAGAGCAATGAACTGACATGCCCTATGTCTAAAGAGCTGAAGGAACTTCCAGGCTGCTGCTCTCCCCTACAAAATGTCTGCAGTGCCCCAGCCTTACCAAGGCTGTGCTAGAACAAGAGCTTCCTGTCCCCAAAAACACAGCAAGAGAGTCTGTGCATAAGAATTCAGGCTCCTCTCACAGCATCCAAGGGATTAGACAGCTTTCTGCTCCACCAGGTGCCACCTTTCTGGCTTCTCAGCTGCAGCTGCAGAGGCAGAGTGTGGCCTCTCTGAGGCTGGCCCCCAGAGCCTAGGGCTGCCACGCTCCAGATGCCAGCTCCTACCCCATGGCTGCTTCTGTGCCACCTCTCAAGGGCTGCCAGCTCCACTGCAACGATTTCAGAGGCCTCTGAAACTACCAATTCTCAGGGTTTTCTGCCCCTTTCTGGCCATACAACAGGGACTGTTAAAATGAGCAATGACAAAGATTAAACGAAGATCATTACGGACAATGCTAAAACAAATTAAGGGAGAGGAGCTGAAGGGAAAATGGAGCTTTATTACCTTATAAAGTTAATCAAGGAAATAAAACAAATTAGAAGGAATTATAATGGAAATTATTTGCCATGTGGGAGGTATCAGAGCCTGATCCCTCTCTCTCAGACTGAGCCATTCTAAATGTGCAGCAGGGCTTGCCAACCCCCCGATTCTGTCTGCAGTTATGCAAGCTAGGTCAGGGTAAATCAAATCTCCTGCTTTATAGCTTTAAGCTGATCAAGATCATCCAAAGATCAGGAAGGAACTCCACCCCTCAGCCATGCCAGGAGCTACACAAAGCTAGCAAGAGGTCTTGCATGAGACAAGAAGGCACACACCTCTCTCCAGCACCGAGATGCAGCAGTCTGATCCAGCACAGCAAACCACATGGCTGCTGCTCTCAGCCTTGCAGCTGGGAAACTCTGCTTTCTACCTGCCTTTCTCATCTCCCTGAGCAGCCAGCAAAAGGTGCATGGAGCTGCTCAGCAATAACCCATTCAGCAGATCAGAAAACAAAGCACAGTTTTCTGGAGGAATCACCATTTGTCCCCTCTCTATAATCACCTGGAATCTCAGAGGAAGCAAAAGAAGCTTTCACTGCTCTCCAGCAATGCAAACTCAACCTACTTCCCCCTCTGCAAAGCTAAATGTTTTCTGGATGCTTGCTAACAGTTAAGGAAATATATCAAAGCAGAAGTGCCAGGTGAATTCATTTGCAGGTGCAGGCAGGAGCAGCCTGGGCCAAGAATAAAAGCTTGTAATCATTTGGCCCTCTCTGAGCATGCTGCCAAGCAAAAAAGGTGTTGAGAAAGAACAGTCTGACAGCCTCCAGGTGCTATGGAAAGCACAAGATCTGTGTTTGGTCACAGCCTCAAATAACAGACCTCTGTGACGGACAGAGGAGACATCAGCCCTTTCCCAGGGGGATGAGTGGGAGTTGTGTTTTTGAAAGGCAATGTGGATGTGAAGAGCTCTTTTCTCTCCCCTGCCAAAACCAGTTCTGCCACCCCTAATGCACATCAGCACTATGGCTAAGCAGGCTCTCAGCAGAAGGGATAAGGCTGGCATCCGAAGCAGCTTGCAGTGCTAGTACCAACAACTCAAGCTGTCTCCAGGCACAGGCAGACATCACTGCCATGCTTTAGGCCCTGCTTATGCTCTACAGAACTCCTCTGCCAGCTCCTTCAGGTTGCAGACTTATTTTCAGGTGCCAGCAGACTCTCAAGCACTACACCTCAGGGATGATCAGAGCTCGATGACTCAGGAGAAAAGAAGTCCACACCTCAGCTCTCAAGAGGTGACACTTCAGCTGCTTTCCACAACAAACCAAGTGCAGGGCATTTGGGTCATCCAGTATCTGCCTCTATCTCATCTTCCTGAGCACTGCTGCCTTGTTTCTCCCTGCACCTCTCTTCTGTCTCCTGGCTCATCTCTGCCTTGGCCTGGTTCTCCACCTGCCCCATTTGTTCTGCCTTACCTCTTTCAGGGTAGCACAGACTTCAAAGCAGAAGAGCCAAGAAGAGGAAAAGATTTCAGTTCCTACTGCCTCCCAGCAATTCTCACATCTTCGTTTTCCCACCCATTTCCTTATCCCACTTCCGATCTCTCACTTCAGCACAGCTTCCAGAGTGTGGTTTCAAGCAGGAGCTCCCCACCTTGGCTCCCCAGCCCTTGGGGAAAGGAGATGCCAGAGCACGTCCTTTCTTCTCTGAGCCAGCCCCTGCCTGCAGCCTCCCTCCTCCAGCTGCACGGCTCTGTGCTCCCCTGCTTGCTCCTGCTGTCTTCTAGCAACAGGAACAGACACAAAAGGGCAGCCCTGTCAGGAAAAGACAAGACTAAGGCTCAGGGAAGGAAGGCTCAAGCTCTTCTGGCTACCCTTCTACCACTTCTGCACCCACCTCACAACCAGTAGCACAGAGTACAACAGCTTTTATGTTTCCCCAGTCTTCCAGTACAGCACTGTGAGAAAGGATGGTGCTTGCTGGTAACTTGTCAAAACTAGGACAGAGGGAGGTTGACCAGAAGCCACAGCACTGTTTGTAGAGCTAAAGCCACCAGCCACAGTGCAGAACAGCACAAACACAGGAGCTGACACACCAGCCAGGCTTCAAGAGCTCACACCAGCAGCTCAGAAGACAGACATCTATTTCACACCTAGCCTGCTCCATGCTGCTGACAGACATAAACCCCAACTCTGTAACCAAGTCATGCTTTTCTGAGGACCTTCTGGTCCTAACTGGGTGTTAAGAATAATTAAGTGCTGCAGAATGTGCCAGGCTGTCCAGATTAATCTGGACTGCAGGTTGGGAACTAGACAGCAGAGGCCAAGTTGTTCTACCTTCTCAGTCATCTCAGGAGCATCTCCTTGGCCATCTTATCACCTCGTGAGCCACGACACCATTATTCAATCTGACAAACTGCTACAGAGACAAATGACATCTTTCAGCTGCACCACCAGTGACTGATTTAAAGAGCAAACACATCACTGCCTTAACCAGTTTAGGAAGCAAGAATGACTTCATCTTCCTGAGTGCTGGCCCAAGGACTGCTAGCAGTACCCACCAGCTTCAGAGGGCCTCTCGGGCACACCGCTGTGGCAAATCGAGGGGCACTCACCTGTCTGAGCCATCCTTCATGTGGACTTTGGCATAGAGGACATCAATCATGGCAGGATCATCGTTCATGTACTCCACTCCTGCCACCTCCACAGTCAGGGGCTTGCCTCCAGCAATTTGGCTAAAATGTAAGAAATCCCTTATGTTACAAAACTGAAACAGAGAACCACAGAACTATTTGGGTTGGGAGGGACCTTTAAAGGTCATCTAGTCCGACCCCCCCCCCTGCAGCCAGCAGGGACATCTGCAACCACAGCAGGTTGCTCAGAGCCCCAAACAACCTGACAAGTGACACAGAACATCACACACTTGCTTTTGATAGGCATGGTGCACCTCATGGCACCTCACTAAGTATTTGGTTTAACTAAAGGAATGATAGCAAACACATTTTTTTGCTATACTTAAACCCAATTTTGATTTTAAGTGGGAATTAAATGTTATCTAGAACATATGGGGCAGAGAACTTCTCTTTCCTGTATCTTTTAGGTTGTTTGCACTGAAAAAAAAAACCCACAACACAAAAAAGCCTCCCTGATCTCTACAGCACCAAAGAACACAGAATCATAGAATCAGTCAGGGTTAGAAGGGACCACAAGGATCATCCAGTTCCAACCCCTTGCCAGGGGCAAGGACACCCTACCCTAGAGCAGCCTGCACACAGCTTCATCCATTCTGGCCTTAAACACCTCCAGCCATGGGGCCTCAACCACCTCCCTGGGAAACCCAGTCCAGCCTCTCACCACTCTCAGGCTCAACAACTTCCTCCTCACATCCAGGCTGAATCTCCCCACCTCCAGCTTTGCTCCATTCCCCCTAGTCCTGCCACTCCCTCACAGCCTAAAAAGTCCCTCCCCAGCTTTCTTTTAGTCCCCCTTCAGATCCTGGAAGGCCACAAGAAGGTCACCTGGGAGCCTCCTCTTCTGCAGACTCAACAGCCCCAACTCTTTCAGTCTGTCCTCACAGCAGAGCTGCTCCAGCCCTCTCAGCATCCTCCTGGTCCTTCTCTGGACATGCTCCAGCATCTCCACATCCCTCTTGCAATGGGGGCTCCAGAACTGGATGCAATACTCCAGGTGGGGTCTCAGCAGAGCAGAGTAGAGGGGGAGAATCACCTCCCTGGCCCTGCTGGCCACACTTCTGCTGATGCAGCCCAGGCTCTGCTTGGCTTTCTGGGCTGCAAGTGCACACTGCTGGCTCCTGTTGAGCTTCTCATGCAGCAGCACCCCCAAGTCCCTCTCCTCAGGGCTGCTCTCCAGCCACTCACTGCCCAGCCTGCATTTGTGCTTGGCATTGCCTCCACCCAGCTACAGGACCTTGCACCTGGTCTTGTGGAAGCTCCTGAGGTTGGCTTGTGCCCACCTCTCCAGCCTGTCCAGGCCCCTCTGCATGGCATCCCTGCCCTCCATCCTGTCTACTGCACCACACAGCTTGGTGTCATCAGCAAACTTGCTGAGGGTGTACTCAGGGTCACTGTCCATGGCACCACAGCTGCCATTACCTCCTTAGCCCAAGAAAAGCTGTGAAAACATTTAAATTTATCCATTCAGAGGTCTAGACAGACACTGAAGTCAGTTTGTCACTGTTCACAGGACATCTCAATGCAGAGATTTCTGTTTCAGAAGATTCACTAGCAGTAAAAAAATTGTTCCAGTTCTCATTCCTGGAGGGCTCCTGACTTGCCTGGGAAGACAGAAGATAGCAATCACAGAATGAAAGAACCATAGAGTGGTTTGAGTTGGGACAGGACTTTTAAAGCATTCTGTAGGTCCATTGCTCCACCAGCTCTACACATCAAGGTGCTTTTAAAGGCCAATTAGTCCAACCTCTCTGCAGTTGGCAGGTTGCTCACAGCCCCGGAGAACCTGACCTAATGGTTCCAGGGATGGAGCATATACCACCTACCTCTCTGGGCAACCTGGACCAGTGTCTCACCACCCTCAGTGTAAAACATTTCTTCCTTCTATTTAGTTTAAAACCATTGCCCCTTGTCCTGTCTGTCCCCAGCTTTCCTGTAGACCCTTTTAAGTACTAAAGGTCCCCAGTAAGGTCTCCTTGGAACCTTCTCCAAGCTGAACGACCCCAAGTCTTTCAGCCTGTGCTTGTAGGAGAGGTGGTCTAGCCCTCTGATTGTGTTCATAGATGGTTTGGATAGTTAGAAGGAGCTGCAAATGTCTTCACAGATAGCACTGGCACTGAAGTTCTGTGCTTCTCAAACAGAGTTAAAGCAAACACAGAGCTTCAGTAGAAGACACACTGACAGCATTGTACACATGTAGAACATAAACTGTTCTGCGTGTTACAGCAGCAATGCTCCTTCTCACTCCTCATGAAAATGCCTCAGGAAGAGCATGAAGAATGGTTGGACAGAGAGGAACCTTATGAAGCTCAGCCAGGGCAAATACAGAGCCCTCCATCTGGGGAGGAATGACCTCCTGCACCAGTAAAGGAGAGGAGCTGACCTGCTGGAAAACAGCTCTGTGGAGAAGGACCTGGCAGTGCTGGTGCACAAAAAGTTCATCACGAACCAGCAATGTACTCTTGTGGCCTAGAAGACCACTGGGGACCTTGGGGTGCATCAAGAAAAGTGTGGCCAGCAGGTTGAGGGAGGTTTTCTCCTCTTCTGTTCTGCTCTAGCAAGGCTACATCTGGGTCTAGTTCAGGCCTCTCCAATTCAAGAAGGGTGAGAAAAGCATCACCTCTCCAATTCAAGAAGGGTGAGGGGGAAAGGCTGAGAGACCTGTAGCTGTTCAGCCTGGAGAAGAGCAGACAGAGATCTGTCAATGCCAATCAAGAGCTAAAGGCTGGGGGGCAAGGGTGGGGTGAGACTCTTTTCAGTGGTGCCCAGCAACAAGGCAAGGGGTGATGGGCACAAACTGGAAGCCAGGAGGTTCCAGCTGACCATGGGTAAGAATTTTGCTGCGAGGGTGCTGGAACCCTGGCTCCCCAGAGAGCTTGTGTGCCAGCCCTCCTTTGACACAACGTCCCCAGCTTGCTGCTTTTCACCAGGAAAAGCACTCCTCACAGAATGCAGCTTTGAAGTGCATTTCAACACCCACTTAGAAGGGCTGGAAGCAAACAGAGCTGGTTTCAAACACCAGCTCCGGCTCCTCTCGCAGGAAGGCAAAACCCAAACCACGTGCTGGATACGAGATGCCTTCCCAGACCTGCAAACACACTGTGAAGTGTTTCTGCTTCCAAACACTCCACCTCCTTGCCTCTGCCAGCAGAACATGGCAGGGAGGCAGGGTGCTGCAGCAAGAGCTCCCTGGGAGCAAGCGCCGCTGACACAGGGAGCGTCTGGGCAGCACAAGTCCTAAATGCCAGCTAACAAAGGCAGCCTGACTTTGCTCTAACCGTGCTCACTTCTCTTCAGCTTGCCTTTCAGACTCTCAGCCAAGCATCCCAGGCGTGATTTCCCTTTCCAGACTGTTTACTGGGAGAACAGCATGAGTGCTCTGTGGGGCACATCATAGTGTGGGCACTAAAGCCAGGTCTAAAAGGGCACAGCTTCCCTCACATGGCACTGCCTGCGTTTGGCAAATGCAATGAAAGCCAACTAAGGTTCATGTGGGTGTAAGAGAGCCCAAATTAATTTCCAAAGGATATTTATTTGGGTGTGGCAAGAGAAATCATAGAATCATTTCAGTGGGAAAAGATCTTGGAGATCATAGAGTCCAACCATTCTCTAATTCTGCCAAGGCTGGTGCTAAACCATGGCCCTCAGCACCACATCTCTCTGGCTTTTAAACACCTTTGGGGAGGGAGATTCAACCGCCTCCCTGGGCAGCTTGTCCCAGTGTTTGAGAACCCTTTCAGTGAAGAAGTTTCTTCTAATGTCCAATCTAAACCACCCCTAGTGCATTTTGAGGCCGTTTCATCTTGCCCTGTCGCTTCTTGAGAGGTCTGGCAAACATGGCCTATGAGGAGTGGCTGAGGGAGCTGGGGGTGTTTAGTCTGGAGAAGAGGAGGCTGAGAGGGGACCTTACTCCCCTCTGCAAAAGGAGGTTGTAGTGAGGCTGGAGCTGGTCTCTTCTCCCCAATCCGTAATGACAGGACAAGAGGAAATGGCCTCAAGTTGCATCAGGGGAGGTTTGGGTTGGCTGTTGGGAGGAAGTTGTTTCCTGAGCAGGTGGTCAGGCACTGGAACAGGCTGCACAGGGAGGTGGTGGAGTTGCCATCCCTGGAGGTGTTTCAAAGGAGATTGGATGTGGTGCTTGAGGCTGTGGTCTGGTGATGAAGGCTGCTGGGATAAAGGCTGGACTGGCTGATGCTGGTGGTCCTTTCCAAGCAGAGTGATTCCTAGTGATGAGATGTGCTGAGGGCTTTGGTTTAGTCAAGGACTTGTCAGTGTGAAATTAATGATTGGACTCAATGAGCTTGAAGGGCTTTGGCAATCTAAGATATTCTGTGAATCTGTGATTCTTACCTGGGAGAACAGAGCGACTGTCACCTGGCCAATGTGGTGCTTATCCGCAAGATGGGTCAGAAGGAGGAGCCAGGAAATTACAGACCTGTCAGCCTGACCTCAGTGCCATGCAAGATAATGGAGCAGAGCATCCTGAGTGCAATCACAGAGCACCTACAGGGTGGCCAGGGGATCAGACCCAGCCAGCATGGATTTATCATAGAATCAACCAGGTTGGGAGAGATCTCCAAGCTCATCCAGACCAACCTAGCACCCAGCCCTGGCCAATCAACCAGACCATGGCACTAAGTGCCTCAGCCAGGCTTTGCTTCAACACCTCCAGGGATGGCAACTCCACCACCTCCCTGGGCAGCCCATTCCAATGCCAGTCACTCTCTCTGGCAAGAACTTCTTGGAACATCCAGCCTAGATTTCCCCCAGCACAACTTGAAACTGTCCCCTTGTTCTGTTGCTGGTTGCCTGGGTGAAGAGACCGAGGAGAGGCAGGTCCTGCTTGACCAACTTGATCTCTTTTTATGAGCAAGTGACCCCCCCGGTGAACGTGGGGAAGGCTGTGGGTGTGGTCTACCTGGATTTCAGCCAGGCCTTTGATACTGTCTGCTATAGCAAACTTGTGGCCAAAGTGGCAGCCCATGGCTTGGACAGGGGCACCTAGTGCTGGGTCAAGAACTGGCTAGATGGATGGGCCCAGAGAGCGGTGGTGAATGGTGCCACATCCAGTTGGCAGCTGTCACTAGTGATGTGCCCCAAGGATCAGTGCTGGGCACAGCCCTGTTCAATATCTTTATTGATGATCTGGAGCAGGGGATTGAGTCCAGCATCAGTAAGTTTGCAGATGACACCAAGTTGAGAGCAAGTGTGGATCGGCTACAGGGTAGAAGGGCTCTGCAGAGGGACCTTGCCAGGCTGGATAGGTGGGCAGAGGCCAACAGTATGAGATTGAACAAAGCCAAGTGCTAGGTTCTGCACTTTGGCCACAACAACCCTGTGCAGTGCTACAGGCTGGGGACAGAGTGGCTGAGAGCAGCCAGGCAGAGAGGGAGCTGGGGGTGCTGGTAGAGAGGAGCTGAAGATGAGGCAGCAGTGTGCCCAGGTGGGCAGGAGAGCCAATGGCATCCTGGGCTGGCTCAGGAAGAGTGTGGCCAGCAGGACAAGGGAGGTTCTTCTGCCCCTGAACTCAGCACTGCTCAGGCCACAGCTTGAGTGCTGTGTCCAGTTCTGGGCTACTCAATTTAAGAGAGATGTTGAGGTGCTGGAAGGTGTCCAGAGAAGGGCAAGGAAGCTGGTGAGGGGCCTGGAGCACAGCCCTGTGAGGAGAGGCTGAGGGAGCTGTGGGTGTTTGGCCTGGAGAAGAGGAGGCTCAGGGCTGACCTCATTGCTGTCTACAACTCCCTGAAGGGAGGCTGTAGCCAGGTGGGGTTGGTCTCTTCTGCCAGGCATTCAGGGACAAAACAAGAGGACACAGTTTCAAGCGGTGCCAGGGCACATTTAGGCTGGACATTAGGAAGAAATTCTTGTCAGAGAGAGTGATTGGCATTGGAATGGGCTGCCCAGGGAGGTGGTGGAGTCTCCATCCCTGGAGGTGTTTAAGAGGAGGCTGGATGAGGCACTTAGTGCCATGGTTTAGTTAATTAGAAGGGTTAGGTGATAGGTTGGACTTGACGATCCTAGAGGTCTTTTCCAACCTGGTCAATTCTGTGATCCTGACTCCAACCTCCTTTCAGGGAGTTGTAAAGAAGGTCACCTCTCAGCCTCCTTTTCTCCAGGCTGAACAACCCCAAGTCCTCCTCACCAGACCTGCTCTCCAGACCTAAAGGTTACATCCAAGTGTTGATTCCCCCTCCGCTAAAGGAAACAGAGAGTAAAGAATCATAGAATCACAGAATCATAGAATCAAACAGGTTGGAAGAGACCTCCAAGATCATCCAGTCCAACCTAGCACCCAGCCCTAGACAGTCAACTAGACCATGGCACTAAGTGCCTCATCCAGTCTTATCTTGAAGACCCCCAGGGACGGTGCCTCCACCACCTCCCTGGGCAGCCCATTCCAATGCCAATCACTCTCTCTGTGAAGAACTTCTTCCTAACATCCAGCCTATACCTACCCTGGCACAACTTGAGACTGTGTCCCCTTGTTCTATTGCTGGTTGCCTGGGAGAAGAGCCCACCCCCCACCTGGCTACAATGCCCCTTCAGGTAGTTGTAGACAGTAATAAGATCACCCCTGAGCCTCCTCTTCTCCAGGCTAAACAGGCCCAGCTCCCTCAACCTCTCCTCATAGGATTTGTGCTCCAGGCCCCTCACCAGCTTTGTTGCCCTTCTCTGGACATGTTCCAGCACCTCAACATCTTTCTTGAATTGAGGGGCCCAGAACTGGACACAGTACTCAAGGTGTGGTCTGATACCTCAAGATTTTCTCCACCTCTGTTCAACCAACTTGGGTGGCATCTGGCACCTTCCAAATACTGCAGGCAGAGCCTTCTCCTGCAAACATAATGTGCACTGAACAGCTGAACAACTGGAGCCATTATTTTAAAGGCAGAGGTACAGATTTGGGCTGTGTATCAATTCCCACAGACATCAGCTGGCACAGCTTGGCTAATTCTTCATGCACCAAGGCAACAAATAAATAAGGCTGGAGGATCCCTGTGCAAAAGGCTTTGCAGAAAGAAATAAACCAATCCCTCAGGCCATCTCCAATTCCTAAGCTGGACAGAGATAAGTTAATTACAGTGTCATTCAACCACATTTATGGTTAAAGCCCTAACATCTGCAACTCAGTGTTAACAGGCAGCCAGAAAGCCCTGCTCCTGGAGCAGCACAGAGTGATTACTCGCACAGCTCATGCTGGCTTCCCTGCACACAGCTCCCCACCTCAAAAAAATCAAGGACACCTCAAGAAGTCAAGGACACCTCAGCATCTGCTGTGAGGTGGGAGGGAAGCAGCCTGCCGAGGCCCACTGCAAGCAACACAAGGCAGGACATTAATGGGAGCTCATCCCTCCCTCGGCAGCAGGCAGCGGTAAAAAATGCCCATCCAAAAATACCAGGGAGGCACGTGAGAAAATGAAATGAGCAGAGCAGGTCTGCAGGGAGAGCTGAGGGCTGGAGCTGAGCTGCAAGATGTTGCTAGACTCTTTGGGACCGCTCGCTGATTCCTACTGCTCCCACTTGAAAGCTTTCAGCCTCTTTCTAGAGTTGAGACAGACTACTGAGCTGCTTTTCTCTCTGCTGTCCCTTGTCAAAGACAGCTTGCTGCTTTTCCTCCACACCAGTCCTCAGAGATGACATCTCTTTTTTTCTCACTTACTCCACAAAGTCCTCTTTGCATCGCTGCAGGAGGTCACAGGCTTTCTGGATCTCTTGTTGGTTCAGCAGTACCAGCGTCCCCAGCGTCAGGTGCAGCTTGGCAGGGTTCTGGAACAGGCTGCTGCTGACCCCGTGATCCTACAAAGCAGGCAATCCATCACCTATAGGTGCCTTATCTCACAAAGGCACACAACCCTCGCTCCAGCAGAGGGATGAATACAACAGAAGACAGGTACCAAGCCACTGACATCAAAGCTTTTATCTCTGCATGGCTGGTGGGGTTGGTGGGGAGTCAAAGTTGAAAGCAGGGAACAAGGTTTCCCAGGCTCTGCAAGCAGGCAAGGTGCAGCCCCACCACCACACACACGCTCCCCATCTGCCTTTTCATCCAAGCTGCTGAGCAGCAGCCTGGAAGCTCATTAAGACAGGCTCTAACTCAGGACCCAGGAACAGCAGCTCTGCCTTGCACAGGATTTGGAGAGGAGACTCGCAGAGCTGTCAAAGTGGCAGCTGCCATCAGCAGTGAACTCAGCATCAGGCAGCAGAGATTTAAAACTCGAGTTAAGTCCATTTTTTTTTGTGCTTAATAAAGCTGGAACCAGCTGCAGTGACAAGCTCTAAACGCTAAATCCTGTCTAAACACAGGTTGCATCTCCCAACACAAGCACAGCTAATACCAGCCCTGATAATTACATTTTTTTCTTCTTCCCATGTGCCCTATAGCATGCCAAGATGAATTAAGTTTAAACTCCCTTTATAAGAAGAGGGACGTGTTGTTGCTGGGGATGAACCGTTCCCAGGTGGAGCAGTGATTACATTCAGCTTTAAAAGGTGGGGGGAAGGCTCTTTTATTCTAGGATATTTATAACAATACCTTGAGGATGGTTAACACACCCATATTAAAACAATTATTTCCATTTGGTGGCCATTTCCCACCAGGGCATGAAATAACCTCCACTTTTAACTGCAGAAGCAGCCAACGCCCCTGTCAGGCCACCAAAGCCCTTCTCAGTCTGAAAACTGAGAATGGCAGCTTTGAAGTTGAGAGCTGTGCTTCAGAGTTTGAAACAAACCCTTTCAGATGGTCAAACACTGCAGTACCTCAGCCTGGCAGAGTTGAATCCCCTACATCTCAGCAGGGATGATACTGTGATACTGTAATTTTTCATCCATACTCTTCTCTACAGCAGTGATTATGGACTGAAGGTGAGCAAGTCAGCAACACAGATATATCACAGTATCACAAGGTTGGAAGAGACCTCACAGATCATCAAGTCCAACCCTTTACCACAGAGCTCAAGGCTAGACCATGGCACCAAGTGCCACGTCCAATCTTGCCTTGAACAGCCCCAGGGATGGCAACTCCACCACCTCCCCGGGCAGCCCATTCCAGTGCCCAATGACTCTCTTAGTGAAGAACTTTCTCCTAACATCCAGCCTAAATCTCCCCTGGCACAGCCTGAGGCTGTGTCCTCTTGTTCTGGTGCTGGCCATCTGAGAGAAGAGAGCAACCTCCCCCTGGCCACAGCCACCCCTCAGGTAGTTGTAGACAGCAATAAGGTCACCCCTGAGCCTCCTCTTCTCCAGGCTAACCAATCCCAGCTCCCTCAGCCTCTCCTCGTAGGGCTGTGCTCAAGGCCTCTCACCAGCCTCGTTGCCCTTCTCTGGACACACTCGAGCATCTCAATGTCCCTCCTAAACTGGGGGGCCCAGAACTGAACACAGTACTCACAGCAGCTGTGGGCTGGCAAAGCATGGTGGTCCCCAGAAGAGAGAGCAGGTTCATACCTTCCACTGCTGCTAATGACTTCATTGCTGACTGAATCATAGAATGAGTTGGGTTGGAAGGGACCTCCAAAGGTCATCCAGCCCAACCCCCCTGCAGTCAGCAGGGACATCCTCCACTAGATCAGGTTGTCACAACCCCATCAAGCCTCACCTTGAATATCTCTAGGGCTGGAGCCTCAACTACCTCCGTGGGCAATCTGTTGCAGTGTTCTCTTACCTTGATGGTGCAGAACTTTCTCTTAACGTCCAACCTAAATCTCCTCTTCTGTCATTTCAAACCATTGCCCCTCGTCCTATCACTGCAGGCCTTTCTAAACAGTCCCTCTAAAGCCCTCTTGTAGGCACCCTTCAGGTACCTTCAGGTTGATTTAAGGTCTCTCTGGAGTCTTCTCTTCTCCAGGATGAACAGCCCCATCCCCCTTAGCCTGCCCTCACAAGAGAGGTGCCCCAGCACCCTCATCACTTTCATGACTCTCCTCTGGGCCTAATCCATCAGGTCCCCAAGTTGTACCATGCTGGTAGTAGCAAGGCAGGCTGCAAACCTCAGCACCATGCAGCAGAATCCTGAAACAAGCAGAGAGTAACTACATCAGGTACATCAATCAGGAGCAGAGCAGATAGGGATGGCTCCAGCTCACCCCTCCCCACCTTCCTTTCACCTCTGCAGTGGAAGTCTTGTGGCTGCTTTCCATGCACATGCATGACAGGACATGCCTTCTCTCTGACAGCCTTTTTCCTCCAACAGCATCTGTAGCCAGAGAACATTTGGCCCACCAACAAACAACAGCCTGGATGACAGGAGCTGGGAGAAAAGTCTGACTCGTCCTGGCCATGGACATCCATCTGATGTCACTCCCACAGCTGATGTACAGTAAGGAGAAAGTAGTTCACAGAAAGCAAAACCCTCCCTTTGCTTTCTGCCTCAGCACAACTCACACTGTAAACCCCAACCTGCCCTAAAAGCAGCACTGTCCCCTGAGCTTTCCATTGGTGTGTGCTGACAGACAACAAAGTGATGACTCCCTTCACAAGCCATGCTGCCACTGCTGGGGAGATTAGCAGGGAAGAGCAGTACACAGTGATCAGGCTAAGACCTAAGTAATCTTCCTGGTTTATTCCCTAGTAATTCAAACAGCTCCTAAAAAGCCCTGCTTAGACCTCTCTCTCTGACAGAACAGCAGATCTCACTTCTCCCACACATAAAGCAGATGCTATATCAGAGGTAAGGCTCCTCGGAACAGGCAACACTATAGAGGGCATCTTAGCAGCCCATTGTGGCTGGAGGCTGCTTGTTGAGATGTCAAAAAGCCTTGAACTCACTTATTCTAATCCCAGATTATGATAAGAGATCAGCCACCACTATGTCACCTCATGAGAAGTCACCCTGTCCTGTGCAATCAGTCCTCTGACACCTCAACCACCAGGACCACACAACAGCAATGCAGAGCTCAGGAATATGTTCATAGGGAAAAATCACCTCATCCTCCAGGGAGAACAACCCCAAGAGACATGGGCATAGAACCACAGAATGGTTTGGTTCAGACCTTCTGACCCAAAGATCATCACTTTAATCACAGAGTCATAGAATCAACCAGGTTGGAAGAGACCTCCAAACTCAGCCAGTCCAACCTAGCACCCAGCCCTGGCCAATCAACCAGACCATGGCACTAAGTGCCCCAGACAGTGTTTTTTTTAACACCTCCAGGGACAGTGACTCCACCACCTCCCTGGGCAGCCCATTCCAATGCCAATCACTCTCTCTGACAACAACTTCCTCCTAACAGCCAGCCTAGACTTTGCCTGGCACAACTTCAGACTCTGTCCCCTTGTTCTGTTGCTGCTTGCCTGGCAGAAGAGACCAACCCCACCTGGCTACAGCCTCCCTTCAGGGAGTTGGAGACAGCAATGAGGTCTGCCCTGAGCCTCCTCTTCTCCAGGCTGCACACTCCCAGGTCCTTCAGCCTCTCCTCACAGGGCTGTGCTCCAGGCCTCTCGCCAGCTTCATCGTCCTTCTCTGGACACGTTCCAGTATCTCAAGTTCCTCTTCCCCTGGTCTCCTCCCTCATGCAGTGGGAAACAGGCATCCCGAGAATCACAGAATTTCTCAGATTGGAAAAGCCCTTCAAGCTCATCCAGTCCAATCATTAGTTTCACACTGACAAGTCCTTAACTAAACCAAATCCCTCAGCACAACTTCTAATCACTATGAATTGCTACGGTTGGAAAGGACCACCAGGATCATCCAGTCCAACCTTCATCCCAGCATCCTTCATCACTAAACCATAGCACAAGTCACAGGGGCTTGTGGCAAGCAGGGGCTTCCAGCCCTAAGGAAAACAGAGCACCAGATGAGGGGAGAGGTGAAGTGTCAGAGCAGGGAATCCCCAGACTCCACAGGGGAGTCTGAGAGTAGTGCATCTGCAGGAACGCACTGGTACCAGACTGCCATCTCTCTGAAGATTGAGCCTTGGTTTCCTAAGGCTGCACTGCCCTTCACACACCACTCAGATGTGACAGCTGCCCATTTTAATTTGTGTCTTCCCCTGATGTGGTTGTGAGAAATCCAACTCATTTCCACTCAGCCTTAAAAAAAAAACACCTTTTTTTCCCCTCTCTCCTGCTTCTTCCAACTTCTACCTTTGCTCTCCTCCTTTAGAAGGAGCACAGAGAGGGGTTTATCTGGAGCCTTTGCATAGCCCAAGCACATTGCTCCTTTAAATCTGAGGCCTTGAAGTAGGGCAACCACAGACCACAACACACTTCAGACCTTCTACATGCTCAAACTCCTCAGCTCTTCCTTGTTGGCTGCATCTTCCTTATTGCCTTAAGAGCTTCCAGTGTTAATAGCATCATAGCATGGTTTGGGTTGGAAGTGACCTCCAAAAGTCCAACACCATTGCAGACAGCAGAGACATCCTCTGCTAGATAAGGTTGCTCACAGCCTTGTCAAGCCTGACCTTGAATACATCCAGGGATGGGGCCTCAACTACCTCCCTGGGCAACCTGTTGCGATGTTCCCACATCCTCATGGTGCAGAACTTGTTCCTAACATCCAATCTAAATCTGCCCTTCTTTGTTTCAAACCTTTGTCCCTCGTCCTATCACTGCAGGCCTTTGTAAACAGTTCCTCTGCAGTCTTCTTGTAGCCCCCTTCAGGTACTGTCAGGCTGCTATTAGGTCTCCCCAGAGCCTTCTCTTCTCCAGGCTGAACAACCCCAGCTCCTTCAGCCTGCTCTCATAGCAGAGTTGCCTGCTGTTTACAGACAGCTTTATGGAGTTTTGGTTTTTTTTCTTCCTAACAGGAGCTTCTGGGGGCTTCTTCCTTCCTAACAGGATACTGTGTGCCAGCAATATGCCCTCTCCCACTCTGATCCACAAAGGAGCAAGCCAGAAAAGCAGCAGCTCCTCAGAAGTGACTGAAGAGCTGCAGGCTGAAAGAACCCCTCCCACTTTCTGTCCCTTCCACTCTGAGACTGAATATCTCATTAGCAATGTCTGATATTTACAGGTCACCACATACTCCAGCAATCACATTTCTTCTCCCTGCTACATCTGCAGCCTGTTAAGTGTTTGCACAGCTCTGAAAGCCTCAACTGTGATTTTTCATGGCAAGATTCCTGCAAAGTCTCTTCCCTTTTCCACCTGCATACTCCTCATGCTTTCAGTCAGACAAATGCTTTCAGTCCTCCACATTCTGACACAAGACTGTGAGAGGAGACTTGCAAGGTCATCCAGATCCTCCCACTGCACCACATCAGTAATGAGCCTGTCCAGGTGAGCCACCTCCTCGTATTTATCTTAAATTAGCTTGAAAAGAGCCTCCCCTCAGCCCTGCTACACTGTCTGGCAGCCCTGACTGTATCCCAAGCATAAACACCTGAAATGTTCCCTATTTCACCACAAGGTTCATTTTATAAAAGGTCTTAAAAGACAGACAGAGGAAAAAAAAAACTTAAAGTTAAAAAGCATTCACCACATAACTCTATGCTATAAAATATAAATGAATGGTTGTCATGGTAACTGCTTCAGAGAGAAACAGAGTCCCTCACAAATGCTCAATGGCCAGAAGAAATCCTCACACACACATACACACACACACACAAATCCCTGGTCCTTTCCCCTTCCTCATTGTTGCTACCAAGCTTCATTCAAAGCTTGGCTTTTACCTATTTCTGCAACATTTCGCACCAGGAAGAGAAGCGAAGCTGCTTCTGGCACTGAAACCTGCTCAGCTTTTCTCCTGGCATCCTGAGAAATCCCCTTGCCTTGGCTAAATCTCTGAGCTCCCCTATTGCTCTGTAGGGCACAGTTTGCAATGACTGTCCTTCATTCCTGATGTGCTTTCCAGTAGACCCTGCTGTGAGATGAAGTGGTATCGGAGCGGCACTACCGGCTGGCGGAGCGACTGAGACGCACACGGTGCTGCAATGGACTCCTGCAGCTAACGAGCTGAGATGTATCCAGACATCCTTCTGCTGGCACCAGGAGAAGGAAGGCAAGGAAAAAAATAAAGCAGCAGAAATGCACCAGAAGGATAGGATCACTTAGGCTGGAAAAGTCCTTTAAGGCTGTTGAGTCTGACCGTTGACCCAGCACTACCTGCTCATGACTAAACCATGTCCCTCGGCACCAGGTTTTTCAGTCCCTCCATAGATGATGAGTCAACGACCTCCCTGAAGCAGCCTGGTTCAGGGCTTGACAACCCTGTCTTTCAGGGAAGAAACTGTTCCTAATGTCCAACCTACACTTTCCCTGGTGCAACCTGAGGCCCCTTCCTCTCACTCTAACATCTGCTATGTGGGAGACCAAGCCCTGCCTCACTCTGACCTCCTTTCAGGGAGTTGTAGAGAGCCAGAAGGTCTCCCCTTAGCCTCCTCTTCTCCAGGCTAAATAATCCCTCCACTACTCCTTACAGGACTTCTGCTCTGGGCCCTTCACCAGCTTCGCTGCCCTTCTCTGGACATGCTCCAGCACCTAAATGTCCTTCTTGCAGTGAGGGGCCCAAAAATTAACCCACTATTCGAAGTGCAGTCAAAGGTCCTACTCTTAGGTCACATAGAGAACAAGAGCCTGAGGGGAGAACTCACTGCTCTCGACACTTCCCTGCATGGAGACTGGAGTGAGGCTGGGGTTGGTGCCACACTGTCTCACAGACTTTGATGGTATTAGGAGGATCCACACCTGGGTGCTGGTTCTGAGCACAGCTCAAGCCTGAGGTTACTGCAAGCCAGTAGTAGCTTTTAGGCTGAACTGTGTCCCCACCTGCACATCCATGCTGCAGGATCCCTGACATGAAGCAGAGCCTAACAGGACTCAGCGCCACCCAGACACAGAACGAAAACTGCAGGAGAGACAAAGTCAGGCAAGAGGAGGAAACACTAACATGAGTAGCCTGGGCAGCACTGGTCTCAGTGCTTCTCTGACTGAGCTCAAGTTTCTGAGGCTTTCTAGGACAAGCAGCATGTGAAGGTTTGCAGATATCTCCAGGCAGCTCCTTCTGAATGTGACTGACAACACTGGGGAAAGCACCAAAATCAATCTATGAACATCCTACCCAGGGATGCAAACTGATACTCAAGAGTGAGCAAGAGACAAACAATGTGACAGAGACAGATCAGGAGGGGTCTGGAGAGCAAGCAAGATCACCAGCTGAGGTCAGTGGAGGGCTGCAGAGATGCTACCAAGCCAGCAGGCAGGAAAGATGAGTGCTTTGCAAGAAGAAAAGCCAGTCCTGCATGAAACCAGTGTGTTGAAGGATTAAGGAGACTGGATGAGAACACGAAGGACAGCATCAGCTGCAGAGGTGAAGAAAAGAGGCCACATCTGAGAGACGTGACACTGAAAAGCTTTGCCTGACACAGAGGCAGCCTGGAAGCCAGACGTACAGCATGACAGTGAGGTTCCTGCCCTGTGCAGGCAGGAAGGTTTGGGTTTGCTGTACACAGGGAAGAACAAGACAGACCCACAGGACCTGCTGGCATAGAGGGAGGAGGAGGATCAAGCAAAGTTCAGGATGCCAAGGCTGCAAGCAGAGCAGGGCCAGATCTTGAGGGAGATCAAGTGAAAGGTCTGTAACAGTAATAAGCTCAGGTAGACAGGGATAAAGGGCATGAGAAACATCAGACCAAAAAGCAGTGGTCTCAGTCCATGGCCAACAGGATGAACAGCCATTGGCAGAGCTCTGTGCTGAGGTCAGAAGCCCCTCGAGAAGCAGTTTCTCTGCCTGTAACTTCGGTGTGTCCCCACACAAAGACCGGAACAGGAAACCAACAGAGGGAGCCAGGCCACCACTGAAGTCAGCCTGAGGTCCAGCACTCTTTGTCCAACCAAGCTTCCTCAGGGTGATGTTTCCACCTGCCTACCTTCAAGGCTTCCCTGAATAAAGGCAAGCTTTAATAAAGGCAGAGGCTGCTGGCTACTGAGGATAAGTGACAGAGACAGTGACATCCTCTTGGCCTGAAGAGAAGGCATGCATGGCACTGCACTGATTGCTGATCCCTAGACCTGCTGGCCACTCTCAGTATTTAACACCAGGTGGAAACCTGAGTAATAAAGAGCTCCTCAGATGGGCAGAAAAGAGGGACCTAAATTAGAACTGCCAAGAAAGACAACATTGCAAAGCCAGCTCACTTCTGCTCTTGGAGAGGAGACAACTGATGTGCAAGTGACCATGAAAACAGGAGCAAGAACTCAGTGTCTTTCCCAGATAGCACATAATTCACACCCACAGCATGAAGACACAGGAAAGGAAAGTTCTTCAGCTCTGCTATTGGCAAAAGTCTATTTTCCCCTTCAAAAGGCACAAGCAGAAGTGATGGACATGAAGGTAAGAGTGCCAGCCCACAGAGCCTTGCTGGTGTGTGCAATCTAACCTGCAGCAACCACGCAGAGGAACTCTTTTCTCTTGCCTAGAGATGTCCTGCCAGCAGACTGAGAGGATGTGGTAATTTAATAACATCATTCTCTCTCCTCAGCCTGGCCCTGTGCATTGCCACACCACTTCTGGCAAAGCAGAAGCACTCTAAACTAAAGCAGAGAATACAGAGCTTCCACTTCAGTCTGCTCCTCACTTCCTCGCTGCTCTCACGGCAAGATCTGAAGGCAGGTAGGAGGGACTGTCAGCACAAAGTCTCCTGAGGAAGGAGGGATGAGATTCGATTTGCAGGTTGGTACATGCTGCCAAGTCATTCCTCACTTAGCTGCAGTAATGACATCCCATCTCCCCTCACTGGCAGGAACCAGAAGAAAAGTGACATAGAAGCAGCAGCAAACTCATGAAGCCCTACCTGGTTTCACGGGAGTGTAGAAATCATCTAAAATGTAGCAAAGGTCACTACATTATTTAGTGGCTTTCCTACTGGAGGCAAAAAAATCCCTAGCCCTCTTCTGAGTCTTAGATATGTTCCTACCTAGGAAAGTCTCTAAGGAGAAAAAAAATTGCTAACAACTCCTAAGCCATTCCACTTTACAGAAGATTTCACAATGGCTCCACCAACTTCAGGAACAGGCCTGTTAAAAAATGCACTCTTAGGAAAGAGAATAGAGTGGAGTCCCTCAAGGTGAACACCAAAAAGCCACCTCAACGGCACTCTGCTGAAAGGGTTTTGATTCTCCTGTGGATCCTTACCTTTGAGCATTTCTCCAACACCTCCTCCTTGAACTGCAGGAACTTCTCTTGGATGGTGGGCTGGTTGAGAGCAAAGGACAGGAAGTGTGTGAAGGGCTGTTTCTTACGGAAGCTGTCCAAGAGAACATCGATCCGCGTGCGGGCGGAGATGACACCGCTGCGATGCTGCCCTGTGATCACTGCAAGGGAAACAGAGCAATGCCTGTCTGGTTTGCACGAAGCTGACACCTACTGCTCATGCTAATTAAAGAGTAATTATCTTTATTACATCATAGAATCAACCAGGTTGGAAGAGACCACCAAGCTCCTCCACTCCAACCTAGCACCCAGCTCCATCCAGTCAACTAGACCACGGCACTAAGTGCCTCATCCAGGCTTTGCTTCAACATCTCCAGGGATGGCAACTCCACCATTGTCAGGGTTGGAGTGGGTCACTGCTGTCTACAACTAGCTGAAGGGAGGCTGTAGCCAGGTGGAGGTTGGTCTCTTCTGCCAGGCAAGCAGCAACAGAACAAGGGGGGACAGTCTCAAGCTGTGCCAGGGGAGGTTTAGGCTGGATGTTAGGAAGAAGTTGTTGACAGAGAGAGTGATTGGCATTGGAATGGGCTGCCCAGGGAGGTGGTGGAGTCACTGTCCCTGGAGGTGTTAAAGCAAAGCCTGGATGAGGCACTTAGTGCCATGGTCTAGTTGACTGGATAGGTCTGGGTGCTAGGTTGGACTGCATGATCTTGGAGATTGATGATCTGTGAGGTCTCTTCCAACTTTGGTGATACTGTGATACTGTGATACTGTGAGATCTCTTCCAACCTGGTTGATTCTGTGACCTCAAGGATCATCTAGCTCCAACACCCCTGCCATGGGCAGGAACACCTTACACTAGATCAGGTTGCTCAGAGCCTCGTCCAGCCTGGCCTTAAAAACCTCCAGGGCTGGAACTTCCACCTGCTGGCTTAATAGACCAGGTGGTGATTTGACATCGTATTGACCTGTGCACTTAAGCAATAGTGGAGGACACTGTGAGGGTAAGAACATTTCACCCAGGAGATGCCAAGAGAGAATTAGCACAGCCTGTCCAGCATCTCCTCTCTACTGTTAGCGCAGGGCTCTCTGAAGAAACGTTAGGCATTAAACCCCCCAAACCTTCAACAGAGAAATGGAATCTATAGAATGGCTTGGGTTGAAAAGGGCCTCATGAATCCTCTAGATCCAGTCCCTCTGCCATGGGTAGGACACCTCCTGCTAGATCAGATTGCTTGAGGTCCCATCCAACCTGGCACTGAACACTTCCAAGGTCAGAGCCTCCACAATGTCTCTGGGCAACCTGTTCCAGTGCCTCATCATCCTCATGGGGAAGAATTTCCTCCTAATGTCTAGTCTCAACCCAGATTCTTCCAGTGTAAAGCCATTCTCCCTTGTTCCCTTGTCCTATCACTCAATGTCTTTGTCCAAAGTCCCTCTCCAGCTCTTCTGTAGCCCACTTCAAGTACCGGAAGGCTGCTCTAAGGTCTTCCTGGAGCTTTCTCTTCTCCAGGCTAAAGAACCCAAACTCTCTCAGCCTGTCTGCACATGAAGGATGCTCCAGCCCTCTGATCATCTTTGTGGGTCTCCCTAACAGTCCTTCTTGTGTTGAGGGCTGCAGAACTGGACACAGCACTGCAGGTGGGATCTCAGAAGAGTGGAGGAAAGGGGAAGAATCCCCTCTGGCAGTGAGTCTCCCATCAGACTCCCTGCTTGACAGAAAATGCATGACACAGCTGCGCTTTCCTCCTTTCCTCTGTAAAGACAGGACGATGCCATCAAAAGTATCCCCTCTGCTCTCAAGAATATCAGCTCTGAGTGCATAAAAAACAGTAAGCTCAGCAGCTCTTCAGAGCATTCAAGTCCTCAGCAAGGCAGTCACAGTGGAAAAAAAGAAAAGAAAGGCTATCAAAGATCGAGATTGCCTGTATCATTTGTGCGTGCACTTCAAGGCACCAAACAGAGAACACTTCAGCTTGAAAGGAAAGAACTGCAAGGAGCTTCCTATTATTACATGTTTTCAGCATCTCTCAACCTTCCTCATAGTCCTTCACACTTCTCAGGAAGAAGTCAAGATCCACTTCTTGACAAGCACTGCCACGTTCCTGTGCAGCACCACAGCTTGATCCCCCTCACTACTCGTACTTAACCAATCTAACCTCGCGCCGTGCTAGTTATCACAGAGCATGCACGAGGGGCCCTCCAGGTAAGACCTCACCTGGATTATTGGATCTAGCTCTGGTGTCCTCAACACAAGAAGGGTATAGACCTGATGGAGCAAGTCCAGAGGAAGGCCATGAAAATGATCAGAAGGCTGGAGTACTTCTCCAAGAACAGGGGTTGTTCAGTCTGGTGAAAAGAAGGCTCTGGGGAGATCTAACAGCAGCCTTCCAGTACCCGAAGGGGGCCTACAAGAAGGCTGCAGAGGGACTGTTCAGGAAGACCTACAGTGATAGGATAAGGGGAAAAGTCTTGAAATGAGAGAAGAGCAGATTTAGATTGGATGTTAGGGACAAGTTCTGCACCATGAGGGTGGGGGAACACTGCAGTGGGTTTCCCAGGGAGGTGGTTGAGGCCTCATCTCTGGAGATATTCAAGGAGAGGCTTGACAAGGCTGTGAGCCACCTGATCTAGTGGAAGATGTCCCTGCTGACTGCAGGGGCGGTTGGACTAGATGACCTTTGGAGGTCACTTCCAACCCAAACCATTCTGTGTTCCACTGAGGCAGAAACCTTCCTGGGCAAGCCCTTAGAAGCAACACCTCCTCTCTTTGTAAGTCACTAGAAGTGGTGAGAAGGAACATACGGTACAAGGAAGCCTGTTTACACTCTCAGGATCAAGTGACAACACCAGGAAGGCAGCAACATCATCAAAATGCTTTTCCAAGAAGATGCTGAAGTTGATTTCAGCATAAATATTCATCAAGGTAACCTTTTCTGAATGTACATTACATTTTCTTATTTCAAAACCAGAAGAAAACAACCCAAACCCCAACACACCCAAACCCAAAGTTCTCAAGCCAGTCATCAAGGCCCAGAAGTGACTTGAGGGAGACTATTCATAGGCTTCAAATAGACTTTCCTTCTCCCTCCCAAACCCTCACCCTGCTTTATAAGGATTTACAGACAGAAAAGCTAAACTCAGGAGAAGAGTGATTTTCCCAGGGCCATACAATGAGTCAATGCCATGTCAGGGGCAGGATGAAAAGAAGACTCCTCCTGTACCCTCTTCCCACTCAAACTGTGTCTAGTCCAAGAGTTGGTGAGATGACTTCTGTTCTGTGCATCTTCTAACTCACCAATTTCTCCTTCCACTCCAGGCTTGGGAATGCTGATGGAGGTTCTAGTCTCTGTTTCTAGTCTCTTCCTGGTTTCCCCTTTTTTCCCAATGATGTACCTGGACGAATAAAAGTACAAGAGAGTCACTGACACAGTGTCCAGCCAGCAGATTAACCACACCACAGATAAACCAGGGTCTGAGGCTGCCCCAGGCAGCTGGGTCACAGAGAATCACAGACTGGCAGAGCTTGGAAGAGGACTCTGGAGATCATAGAGTCCAACCCCCTTGCCAAGGTAGATTTGCCTAAAGACAGTCACACAGGAACATGTCCACATGGGTTTTGAAAGTCTCCAGAGACAGAGACTCCACCACCTCTCTAGGCAGCCTGCTCCAGTGTTCTATTACTCTTACAACCAAGAAGTTCCTCTTCATGTTTACATGGAACTTCATGTTCAAGTTTGTGCCCAGTGCTCCTTGTCCTGTCACTGGGCACCAACAACAAAAGACTGGTCCCATCTTCCTGACACCCACCCTCTAAATATTCAATAGCATTGATGAGATCCCCCCTCAGACTGCTCTTTACCAGCATAAACACCACCAATTCTCTCAGTCTTTCCCCATCAGAGAGATGTTTCTGTACCCTCAGAACCTTTCTAACCCTTTTCTGTACCCACTCCAGCAGATTCCTGACCTTCTTGAACTGGGGAGCCCAAAATCAGACACAATATTCCATCTGTGGCCTCACCAGGGCTTACTAGAGAGGAAGAAAAACCCCAGAAGATCCTCTCTGACCTAGTTGCCACACTCTTCTTGATGCACCCCAAGATGTCATTAGCCCTCTTGGCCACAAGGCCCTCCTAGACTGGGTATCTGTGTGCTAGAGGGATGCACACACGCAGCTCCATAGGCTGGACTCATCCAAAGCGCAGAGGCTACACCCAGGACTCCACACATGACCAGCCCACGAGCATGGGATGATGTTGAACTGTGGCTCACAACTAGCTTAAGCTAAAAAGTTGCCTGGTTCATGGCAGCTATGCACAGCACACCCTGCCACAGCTTTTACATCATCTGGAGGAGAACTAGAATCATAGAAGCATAGAACCAACCAGGTTGGAAGAGACCTCCAAAATCATCCAGTCCAACCTAGCACCCAGCCCCGGCCAATCAACCAGACCATGGCACTAAGTGCCTCAGCCAGTGTTTTTTTGAACACCTCCAGGGACAGCAACTCCACCACCTCCCTGGGCAGCCCATTCCAATGCCAATCACTCTCTCTGACAACAACTTCCGCCTAACATCCAGCCTAGACCTCCCCCAACACAACTTCAGACTGTGTCCCCTTCTTCTCTTGCTGCTTGCCTGGCAGAAGAGACCAACCCCACCTGGCTACAGCTTCCCTTCAGGGAGTCATAGACAGCAATGAGGTCAGCCCTGAGCCTCCTCTTCTCCAAGCCAAACACCCCCAGCTCCCTCAGCCTCTCCTCACAGGGCTGTGCTCCAGGCCCCTCACCAGCTTCCTTGCCCTTCTCTGGACACCTTTCAGCACCTCAACATCTCTCTTGAACTGAGGAGCCCAGAACTGGACACAGCACTCAAGGTGTGGCCTGAGCAGTGCTGAGCACAGGGGCAGAACCTTCCTTGTCCTACTGGCCACACTCTTCCTGAGCCAGGCCAGGATGCCATTGGCTCTCCTGCCCACCTGGGCACACTGCTGCCTCATCTTCAGCTACTCTCTACCAGCACCCCCAGCTCCCTCTCTGCCTGGCTGCTCTCAGCCACTCTGTCCCCAGCCTGTAGTGCTGCTTGGGCTTGTTGTGGCCAAAGTGCAGAACCCTGCACTTGGCCTTGTTCAATCTCATCCCCTTGGCCTCTGCCCACCCATCCAGCCTGGCAAGGTCCCTCTGCAGGGCTCTCCTACCCTCCAACAGCTCCACACCTGCTCCTAGCTTGGTGTCATCTGCAAACTTACTGATGGAGGACTCAATCCCCTGCTCCAGATCATCAATAAAGATACTGAACAGGACTGGGCCCAGCACTGATCCCTGGGGCACAGCACTGGTGACAGCTGCCAACTGGATGTAGCACCATTCACGACCACTCTCTGAGCCCAGCCCTCCAGCCAGTTCTTGATCCATATCAGAGTGAATCTGTCCAAGCCACAAGCTGCCAGCTTTGCCAGGAGCTGCTTGTGGCAGATGGTGTCAAAGGCTTTGCTGCAGTCCAGGTAGACCACAACCTGCCCCACACTCACCAGGCAGGGAACCTGATCATAAAAAGAGCTCAGGTTGGTTGGGCTCTTTTTTTCTGCTTTGTGCTTTGCACAAGGTAGTCATTTCCCGGTGTCCAAACACACAACAGAGCACTTCTCCTCTCCATCTCAGCAAAGCTATTCAACCAATAAAGCTGTCAAAAATAACTAGATAAAGCTTTGAACACCACAGGCTTCCAAATAAACACCAGAGATTTGAGTCAACATTCAATTCCAGTCGTGTGTGTGCTTTCTCTCAAAGCTTTCACCAACTCCCCCTGCCAGGCTGCTCGCCCCAGTTCTTTCTCCCTTTCTCCCACCCTCCCTGATGCTTTTATGTTCAAGGGAAGAAATGCTCAAAACCTCTCCTGCCAGCAATAAAGCACCACCTGCTGTCCCTGTCACCGGGAAGGCAAGGAGTCAAGTGAGGCACAACTGCAACTAGAAAGGCTCTAACGATTTTCCATCCCAAAAGCTAAAATCCACATCCACCAAACACAGTAAGTTGTGGAGATCTCACATTTGCCCCAACCTCAAAACAAATATTCTGTGCTCAAAACAAACATTCTGAGCTCAACCATCACTTGTTCCACAGCCAGCAGCTACTCAAATAAACCAGAGACACACAAGGCTCACTTGTATAAGGGGCTGGGAACCTCCACTCTGCACTGGAAGCCTCTCTCAGTCTCTTCCACCACAAAGGCATCGCAGGGTTCATCTGAGCAGTCGCCAGGGCCTACTAGAAGGAGAAACAAAAAGCAAACAATAGACCTTGTACAACCTCTGTGAAGCTTGGCAGAGCTTTATGTAGGACACATCTCACATTCACCTTCTCCCAAGGTTAAATAGAGGAAGGGACTCATCTCCATTGTGGCTAACTGCTTTTGATTTCACCTGACTGCCAGCTCTGGGCAACATAATGACTGCTTCTAAATCCATCAGGCTGGGAGGCAGAGGAAAGCTGTAGTTACAGCCCAGGTTTGCTCTCAGCTGGAAGTTGTGCAACTACCCAGTGGGAATGGTCTCTTCTCCTGGCAGGGTGGAAGCCATCAGCCCATTCAGAGACCTGAGCAGGAATTTAATGCCGCAGAAGAACACGAATAGAAGGTGAGGATGGGGTCAGGAAAAAAACAGAACAATTCTTCCACCCTTAGCATGGAGAAATAGGTGCAAATTTCATCCACAGGCCACTCAGATGGGACTGCTGGGACCAAACATGACTTCCAGAAGAGGCCATGGTTTCTGTCTCCCCTCCAGCACACCCACAGATCACAGAATCACAGAAGGTTAGGGGTTGGGAGGGACCTCTGGAGATCATCCATTCCAAGGCCCCTGCCAAAGCAGAATCTCAGAATGTTAGGGGTTGGAAGTGACCTCTGGAGATCATCCATTCCAAGCCCCCTGCCAAAGCAGAATCTCAGAATGTTAGGGGTTGGAAGGGACCTCTGGAGATCATCCAGTCCAAGGCCCCTGCCAAAGCCGTATCACCCAGGTCACACAGGAATGCATTCAGATGGGTCTTGAAAATCTCCAAAGACTCCAAAACCTCTCTGGGCATCCTGCTCCAGTCCTCCAGCACTCTCACAGTAAAGTTCCTCCTAACGTCGAGGTGGAATCTCCTGTGTTCCAGCTTGCACCCATTGGTCCTTGTCCTACTACTGGGCACCACTGAAAAGAGCCTGGCACCTTCATCCTGACCCTCACCCCTCAGATATTTATAGACATTGGTCAGATCCCCTCTCAGCCTTCCCTTCTCCAGATTAAACAGCCTCAGGTCTTCAGTCTTACTTCATAGGAGAGATGTTCAGGTTCCTCACAGATCTCCACTGGACTCTCTCCAGCAGATCTCTACGTCTCTTGAACTGGGGAGCCCAGAACTGGACAGTCTTGCAGGTGTGGTCTCACCAGGGCAGAAGGGGAGATGAACCTTCTGGACACACTTTTCTTCATGCACCCCAGGATGTCATTGGCTCTCTTGACCACAAGGGCACATTGCTGGCAGACAGAATTTGCTGTCCACCAAGACTCCAAGGCCTTTCTCCACAGAGCTGCTTTCCATCAGGAAAACCCCTGGTCTGTACTGGTGCCCACTGTAATTTATCCCCAGATGCAAGACTCTACATATGTCCCTTTTGAACTTCAGGAGGTTCCCCTTTGCTCAGCTCTCCAGCCTGGCCAGCCCAACGAGGTCACAGCCACCCCTGCAGCTTCACATCATCAGTGAACTTGCTGAGGGTGCACTCAATGCCCTCACCCAGGTCATCGAGGAAGACACTGAACAAAACTGGACCCAGTACTGGTCTCTGGACTCTGTTGTTGATCCAGTTTCCAATCCACCTCATGGTCTAATCACCTAACCCCCTCCTCCCGAGTTTAGCTACAAGGATGTTGCGGGAAATGGTATCAAAAGCCTTGCTGAAGCCAATGATGAATTTGGATGGCAAGCAGTTTATTAAAGCTTTGTTCAGTCCACTGAAAAGCAGAGTAGGAGGAGAAACAGGACACAACAGTGACAACCCTTTCCATTTGACAAATAACAGCCGAGCTCTGCTGTGTGCAGGACAACTCACACAGAGCCACAACAAACATGCAGGCAGAAAGAGAAAGGAAAAGGCATTAGAAGGGGCAGAATTTTGTAACACTTTCCAAAAGCTACATTGTAAGAGGCCAGTTCTTCAAGGGGCAAACACTGCAAGGATAGAGGATCTCCAGTGAGCAGCTTCCACCCCTGCAAATAATTGAGCTGCTGAAAAGAAAAGCACTTTAGGTTGGACATTAGGAGAAACTTCTTCCCTGAAAGGGTTCTCACAGCCTGGAAGAGGCTATCTCTGGGGGCAGGAATCCCTATGCCCAGAGGCGTTTCAAAGAGGCAGAGATGTGGCGCTGAGGGACACGGATTAGCACCAGACTGGGTAGAGTTAGGGAATGGTTGGACTTGATGATCTTGAAAGTCTTTTCCAACCAAAGTGACCCTGTGATTCAGGAACCTCAGGAGAGCACATCTATGGGGATTTCTTCTTTTTTTGCCCTCTTTACTGGAGAGCCTTCACAGCCACAAAACATTACTGACAGTCAGCAGCACAGTCACCCAAACCCACATTAGGTCACCAGCATTATATCCCCTCTTTGGTCAGCAGAATCACCAGAGACCAACATAAGGCATCTCCCCCATCCTTGAACACCTCCCTCTACCACACAGGCAGGTCCTGGGAGTGCTGGTGAATAGCAAGTTATCCATGGGACAGTAATGTGCCCTTGTGGCCAAGAAGGGGTGCATCAAGAAGAGTGTGTCCAGCAGAGCAAGGGAGGTTCTCCTCCCCCTCTACTCTGCCCTGCTGAGACCACATCTTGAGTACTGCATTCAGTTTTGGGCTCCCCAGTTGAAGAGGAACAGGGATCTGCTGGAGAGGGTCCAGCAGAAGGCTAAGAGGATGATTAGGGGACTGGAGCACTGCATGACCAGAAGAGGCTGAGGGACCTGGGGCTGCTTAGTCTGGAGAAGAGAAGACTTAGAGGGGATTTAATAAATATTTATAAACATCTGAGGGTTGGGGGTCAGGAGAGGGGGTACAGGCCCTGCTCACTGCTCCCTGGGATAGGACAAGGAGCAATAGATGGAAGCTGCAGCACAGGAGGTTCCACCTCAACAAAAGCAGGAACTTCTTTACTGCAAGGGTCCTAGAGCATTGCAACAGGCTGCCCAGAGAGGCTGTGGAGTAGTCTCCTTCTCTGGAGACTTTCAAGGCCTGTCTGGATGTGTTCCTCTGTGATCTGTGCTAGATTATGCCCTACTCTGGCAGGAGGGTTGGACTTGATGATCTCCTTGGGTCCTTTCCAACCCCTGACATCCTGTGATCCTTGAGTACATAAAAACATCAGAGCAGACACCAGGAGCTGCCTAGGCACCCAATGTTGATGGTCTCCTCCTGCCAGCACCACAGCCACCACTCCTTACCTGCAGAGAAGTCCTCCTCCTCGTGCTGGTAGGTCTGCTCTTGAATGACATTCTTCCTGTACACACGTTCCCCAATCCTTATCAGGGTGGGCCGCAGGACATCCATCCTGCTCCTCCTAAGGCAAAACCAGAGATGACTTTGCCAGCTGACACCAAGGAGAGGTCAATGTTGCTGTTTCCTCATGAATAAATTGTAAGAGGCATCAGGGGACCTCTGAGGGGCTCAGCAGTAGAAGGAAGTTTCTACCTTCCAGAAGAGCAATGACTTCTTCTATGCATACATATGAGAGACTTCTGACCTTTCCAAACTTCACCTCACTCATCTTACCTTAGGGCAATAAAGCTGCTGAGGGGATTGGAGAGTAGGTCTTATAGGATGGTTTTGCCTGAAGAAGAAGAGGTGAGGAAAAACCTTCTTGCTCTCTACAGCTACCTGAAAGGAGGCTGGAGTGAGGCCAATGGTAGCTTCCTCTCCCAAGTAACTAACAACAGGACAAGAGGAAATGGCCTCAAGCTGCAGCAGGGGAGGTTTAGGTTGGATATTCAAGTATCCAACCTTTCAGTATCTGAAGAGAGCCTACACAAAAGATGGGGAGGGACTTTTTAGGCTGTCAGGGAGTGCCAGGACTAGGGGGAATGGAGCAAAGCTGGAGGTGGGTAGGTTCAGGCTGGACATGAGGAAGTTCTTTACCATGAGAGTGGTGAGAGGCTGGAATGCGTTGCCCAGGGAAGTGGTTGAGGCCCCATCCTTGGAGGTGTTTAAGGCCAGGCTGGATGAGGCTCTGGCCAGACTGATCTAGTGTAGGATGTCCCCGCCCAAGGCAGGGGGGTTGAAACTAGCTGATCCTTGTAGTCCCTTCCAACCCTGACTGGTTCTATGATTCTACAATATTAGGAAGAACTTCTTGACTGAAAAAGTGGTCAGGCATTGAAACAGGCTGCCCAGGGAAGTGGTGGAGTCACCACCCCTGGAGGTGTTTGAAGAACAAGTAGATGTGGCACTTTGGGACATGATCTAGTGGTCATGGAGGTTTTGGGTACAAGGTAATGATCTTAGAGGACTCTTCCAACCTTAATGATTCTATGAACTTACAGTATGCTCTTTGTCAGCTCATGAAGTAGAATCAAAGGGATATAGGAAGATTAAACAATGTAAGACACCCAAGAGGGTACATCTGACCCTGCAAGGAGGCCAGCAACTGATCATCACTCTCTCTGAAACTCTCAGGTTTTAGCTAAACTCATTGTGGCCTCCAGGATTCTGAATGCTTTCACCTTGCTGTTGTCCATAGCTGTAGCCTCTTGCAAGGATTCCCTTTCTACACAGACCTCTCCCAAAACACTCCTCCACCAGTTTCTCAAATCCCTAAGGAGTTTTTCAAACCCATTTCCCTAGGTATGCTCAGGAGGCTGCTGAGGAAGGGAAAGCAAGGGCTTGGTGCTGGCTGGTGTGATCAGTCATACCTTCTGCCCTTCACCCAAGAGCACTGTGGTATAGATTGCATCGGGTTGGAAGGGACCCTCAAATGTCATCTTGTCCAAGCCCCCTGCAGTCAGATCTCCAACTAGATCAGGCTGCCCAGGGCCACATCAAGTCTGATCTTGAGTGTCTCCAGGGATGGGGCTTCAACCACACCTCTGGGCAGTCTCATCCTATTGGCCTCTGCCAACCCGTCCAGCCTGGCAAGGTCCCTCTGCAGGGCTCTCCTATCCTCCAGCAGCTCCACAGCTGCTCCTAGCTTGCTGTCATCTGCAAACTTACTGATGCTGGACTCAATCCCCTGCTCCAGATCATCAATAAAGATATTGCACAGGACTGGGCCCATGACTGAATGCTATCAGAAACAGGGGACACTGAGATAAACTCCTTATGGTGGAGAACATTTAATGCTCCACTGGTAGTCATCTGTCAGAGACTTCAAAACTTCAATACTTGGAATTTCTCCACGCACAGAAATTGTTAACAGGGAAGGAAGATCTTAGTTTTCCTTGATTTTACAACAGAAATTTCTGCTCTGCAGAAAACAAAGTCTCCAAAACCAACAAAAATCCTCTTTGACAAAAGATTTAACTGCCTGCTACAGCAGAACCTGACAGGAAAAAAGGGACGAGTTTGCCTTTGAAGATGCACTTATCCTGAACTGGATTTATTACGTGGAGTGACAAGAATGAGGCTCAGGCTTCAGTTAAAGCCCCACCTGGTGAAACGACTCACAGACACGTGAACCTACACTGAAGTAAAAAGACTTGCCTCTAGTTCAAGGCAAGAAGTGCAGAGTTCAAGAGAACCTTGCAGAGAAGATGGCTCCATACACGTGCAGAAAGGTCGATGCTGCTGCGGTGGGCGAGGGCAGACACAAAGCAAGCTGAGGCTGCAGCCAGAGCGCAGGATTAGTGATGAGGCAACTCAGGAGGTTCACTGAGGCCAATGCAAGGTCCTGCACCTGGGTCAGAGCAAACCCTAGTATCAGCAAAGGCTGAGGAATGAAGGGCTGGAGAGCAGCCCTGTGGAGAAGGGCTTGGGGATTCTGGGGGGGAAAAGCTGGACGTGAACTGGCATCGTGTGCTCACAGGCCAGAGCCAGCTGTGTCGTGGCATGAGCCCCAGCAAAGTGGGCAGCAGGTGGCGGGAGGGGATTCAGCAGAGACCCCACCTGCAGTGCTGGGTCAAGCTCCGGAGTTCTCAGCACAGGAAAGACATGGAAATAATTCAAGGGCTGAAACCAGTCTGCTGCGAGGCCAGCCTGAGCGAGTTGGGGTTGTTCAGCCTGGAGAAGGCTCTGGTGACCTTCCAGTATTTAAAGGGGCTGATCAGAAAGCTGGGGACAGGCTTAGCAGGGCCTCTTGTGACAGGACAACGGTTTTTTAACTAAAATAGGGAGATTCAGACGAGAGAGGAGGAAACGTTCTCCACTGAGGGTGAGGAGACAGTGACCCTGGTTGCCTAGAGAGGTGGTAGATGCCCCATCCCGGAGCCATTCCAGGTCAGGTTGTTCGAGGCTGTGAGCAGCCTGGTCCAGTCGCAGATGTCCCTGCTGACTGCAGGGGGATTGGACTGGATGACCTTTAAAGATCCCATCCCCCTCAAAGCACCTGTGACCGGGCCAGGCTACGGGGGAAGGCGCCCCTCGCCCTCTAGGGCGAACGGCAGAGGCAGCCGCCGCCCATACCGAGCGAGGCGGCGAGGCGCCGGGCGCAGGGAGCCGCCGTGCGGGGCGCAGGGAGCCGCCGTGCGGGGCGCAGGGAGCCGCCGTGCGGAGCGCAGGGAGCCGCCGTGCGGGGCGCAGGGAGCCGCCGTGCGGGGCGCAGGGAGCCGCCGTGAGGGGCGCAGGGAGCCGCCGTGCGGGGCGCAGGGAGCCGCCGTGCGGGGCGCAGGGAGCCGCCGTGAGGGGCGCAGGGAGCCGCCGTGCGGGGCGCAGGGAGCCGCCGTGAGGGGCGCAGGGAGCCGCCGTGCGGAGCGCAGGAAGCCGCCGTGAGGGGCGCAGGGAGCCGCCGTGCGGGGCGCAGGGAGCCGCCGTGCGGAGCGCAGGGAGCCGCCGTGCGGAGCGCCGCGCCCGGGGCTGCCCCGCGGCACGCAGACGCCGCAGCCGTTGCCAGGGGTTACGGACCCCCCCCCCCCCCCCCGGGCCCGCCTCTCGCCGCCGGAAGTCGGAAGGGGCCCCGCGCGGCTCGCGTCGCCCCCACCCCAGCATGCACCGCGAGCGCGATCACGCGCGCCGCCTGCGCCAAGCCGTCCGGACGCCCAGGTGAGGTCCGGAGGGGCCGGCGAGGCCCGGGGACGGGAAAGCAGCGTCCCGGGAGGAGAAGGGCGCGGTACTGAACGGGAGCGGGGCAGGATGGAGGGTCTGGCGACGGACAGTCACTCACCGCGAAGCAGCTCGCTGCGGAAGGCGGGGCGGGGCCGCGGCGTGGGGAGGCGGGGCGGTCTGCACACAGAGGCGGGGCGGGGCCGTGGCGCGGGGAGGCGGGGCCGTGGCGCGGGGAGGCGGGGCCGTGGCGCGGGGAGGCGGGGCCGTGGCGCGGGGAGGCGGGGCCGCGGCCTGGGGAGGCGGGGCCGCGGCCTGGGGAGGCGGGGCCGTGGCGCGGGGAGGCGGAGCCGCGGCCTGAGGAGGCGGGGTGATCTGCGTAGAGGCGGGGCGGTCGGCGCAGGCGCAGTGGCGCCACAGAGGATGCTGCCCCCTTGAGGCGCAGTGCCGCTCGGCCCCGCGGGACCCTTTGCGACCCCCTCACAAGATGGCCGGGGGCGGTTACAGTCCGAGTCCTTGTCCTGTCTGTGCCCCAGCCTATTCTGGTTACAAGTCATGCGGCTATACCTGCGCACCCGCCTGTTTTGCCAGGCCTGGTCGGCACGACGTTAGCGCGGACCAGCGTCTCGCTTCCCTCACAGGCAGCGCCTGCCTGGCTGTGTTGAGGAAGGTGTTGCTGGACATAGCAGACCTAACATGAAAAGTTCGTTTTATCCAGCTTCTTGCGAGCGGCCGAGCTGGTTTGTATTACACTAAGTGAGACAGCCTTAGGCTTACCTATGAACAGATTGCGGCAGCCTTTTAAAGCCACGTTTCCTCCACTGAATCCCTGAGTGCTTTCCAAACTCTCTGCAGCACTTACAGAGTCTATAGAAGTGCATTAATACAGGTAGGGTAATAGACGTGCAGAAAAAACAAATACTGGCCCAGAGATGGTAATTGCCTCATCCATGGAAACATTATGGGTCAGGTTGAGCACGCTTGGAGCATCCTGAAGATGTCCCTGCTTACTGCAAGGGGATGCAACAAGATGATCTTTAAGGTCCCTTCCAACCCAACCCATGCTATGCTGTAAGTGTATTAAATGGGCAGGATAATGCTTAGAAGTGGCTTGGAGCAAGTGCTGGCACAAGTGCCAAGTGACATTTTTACTGTCAGGGATGCATGTGATAAATTAGATGTACTCCATCATGACAAATATGGCAGCAGATACCCCTTAAAAACAAGGCTGAGGAAAGGGTATGCAAGAGAGGATCAGGCTTCTGGTGTTCAGCTGCTGCTGGTTTAGGTCATATATAGTGTTCTAAAAGCAAAAGCACATCTGGAGTGATGCAGAGAGCAGTTGCTGCAGATTAGGTGGAGCAGCAAGGCTTCGTGCAGGATGTGGTGCTGGAACTGGCAGTCCTGCAGGCTTCCAGGTTTGAGGAGGCAGCAGAGTTTCTCTCGGTGTTTGTGATCCTGGAAACAAAGCAAAAAAAATGGAGTGGGGAGGAGAAAAAAAACAGGTCTTTTTTAAGGTCTTTTTTAGTGACCCTGGGGAGCGGGAAAAGCGCCAGGCAGCTGAACGCCAGTGAATTGAGGCCAGCGACCTGTGCCAGGTTATTTTTATGCACGCTCCCAACTCCCAGCATCCAGCTGAATTCCCATGCCCCTTTGTCCAAGGGGTCAGAGCGTGGGTTACCTTCAGATTCTGGGTGCCACCACCTGGTATGACAGCTCACTGCAGCCGTCCCTGCGGCAGGCACAGGCAGCCTCTCCCACGCACACGGGGCAGCCTGGAACCAGCAGCCCTTTGAGGCTGTGGACCACAGAGTGGAGGCGGCAGCCCAAAGCTGCACTCGCTGTCTCTTCCTGGACCTTGCCTTCATCTGCCGTCAGATCCGTGTGTGGTTGCTGGCTCTGAGCCCTGGGAAACTCCGAGCCGCCCTTCCTAACTCTGCTTTCCTCCCTTTTTGTTCTCTTAGGCTGGGAGGAGGTGAAATGGCAGCCTCCTCTTCATCCTCTTCAGCTGGCGGAGTCAGCGGCAGCTCAGTAACAGGATCGGGGTTCAGTGTTTCGGACCTGGCGCCGCCCCGAAAAGCCCTCTTCACTTACCCCAAAGGAGCTGGGGAGATGCTGGAAGGTGATTGCTCCTGCCCTTTTCCTTCCATGCTCCTCCTGCTCTTGTTGAGTGGAGTTGTTGGCACTCCACTGCCTTTTCAGATTTTAGCTGGCAAAAGCTGGAGGGAGGAAGGAAGCACCAAGGCTTGGGTAGGTCTAGAGGTCCCTCCCACCAGTTGTTCATAAGGAAGTGATTTTTCTGGCAGTCACCTGTTTTTTAGCTCCATGACACCACTTCAGACAAGGAAGTGCTCTACCTGACAGTGTTAATTGCTTATTGTTAGCTATTCCTTTGAAGTCGGGCGGGAATTAATATAAAGATAGCTGAGGTAGGAGTATTTTTCTTGGCAAAACATGTTCTGAGGTTGGTTTTGACTGGACCAGTACAGGAGGCAGCTTGTACCCCTGCTGGCCAGGAAACGGAGGGCGGCTTGCATTTGCCTTCAACCCAAGTTAAAACCTCACCCTTGCAGTCTGTGAGAGGATAAATCAGGATTAGGCCTTTCTTTTAATCCTCTGAGGCCGAGCACGTTCTCCTTTTGGGCTCGCTCTTCTCAGGACCTTTTTCCAGGGCCACCCACAGAGGATTGAGACTCTAACCTTGTGTTTGGGTGCCCAAGACCTGCCACCCACTTCCTCAGGGTTGCTTGAAAGAGAGAGGACCCAGGCACTGTGTGCCTGGGTTCTACCCCTGTTCTGGGTGAGAGAGGAAGGGCGGCTCCTCCAGATGACAGGGTTAAGCCAGGGTCGCTCTGTCTGTCTTGCTTCCCTTGAACTTCCTGTGTCACCAAGCTGCACGTCTGTCTGTGTGAGCCTGAAGTTCATTGAGGTGGCCAGGACCAAGGCTCAGGTGGCTGAGCAGCTCAGAAGTGACACGGCAGCACAGGGCAACTGGGAACTGCTCGCTATGTCGTTTAAGGACTGTTTTTATTACACATTAGAGCCCATATGCCAGTCTATTGAAGCAATTATGACTAAAGGCTTGCTCATAGAACTTAACGAGCCCTCAAAACAAATTAAAATAATGAAGCACTTGGTGTTACCAAATAGACAAGCATCTGTTCCTCAGCAGGACAGCAGCCTGGCTGGGGAGTTGCAAGAGGGTGAAGGGAATGCTTGCAAACAGCACAGAGCAGCACCACCACAGTGTCTCAGCAGCTTGCGAGAGGATGCTTCAAGTACAGCAGAGCTCTGACTCTTCCCTTCTTCTCTAGGGTTCAGCTGTGGATTAAGACTTTCCAGGGCCAGGGCTCACTTTCTACCCTGAAGTCTTTGAAATGGTGTTTCTCCTAGTTTTTATGGCACAAAGCTTTCAATTACTTGCGCTTTGGGGTTGACCTTTTTTTACCAGTATACAGCAGTTTGCCTGCCCTGTGTGTAAGCAGCAGCAAAACACTTTCCCTGACACAGGAGGCTTTAGGTTAGCTTTATCACTTTTCAGATAAAAAGTGATACACCCATTCTTTTGTCAGGCAGCTACTGGGGAGGGGGGCAGCTCCCTACCAGTTTCCTCTTCAGAAAGCCCCACTTAAGTGACTGACTTTTGGTGTTACTTCAATATCAGACTTGTTCTGAAATACACCCTTAGGTATTTGTTTTATTTTCTTTTTTTAAAGGAAGTAGTGTAACCTATGCCAGCACTTGGCACACAATTCCCTGTGTGTTCTAGATTGATTTCTGAGCCACTCGTGTGATCAATGCCTGACACAAATGGCAGCATACACTATTTGAAGTCTTTTATGTGGGGTTTTGCTCTACACCTGTGGGAAATCATAAAGCATTATAAGGACGCAAGCGTCTGAGGCCCGAGGGAGTCAAAGACAGCCATAATATTAGCCAGCTTCTCCTTAGCTTACCTTCTATTTAAAATAGACTGAAATGGCTTGTCAGAGGGGATGTAACAGAAGATCAGCTGGGATGTCTCCCAGGGAGCCAGCCGAAGCCCCCGGGCAGGATTAGAGAGCGAGGTCGCAGGGGCCAGAAGCCGAGGCGCAGCACATTCGGCACAGGGGAGGGTGTGGGAATGGAGCAAGTGGGGAAACCCCATACCTCAGACACAGAAATAGAAGGTCGGCGGCACATAGCCTTAAAACTCTCAGACTAAAGCACCTCTCTTTTGCTGTTTACAGATGGCTCTGAAAGATTCCTGTGTGAATCCGTCTTCAGCTATCAGGTTGCGTCTACATTAAAGCAAGTGAAGCACGGTAAGCACCCAAGCGCCGTCTGTGTTAACTGCCTGTCCATCGGGGAAAGATGGGTAGGGGAGCATGGAGAAAAAGCTGACAGCTTGCTGGGTGCCAACCACAAAAAAGCAGAGTGGCCTTTTAAGTTGGCAGATGAACGCCAAGTCAGGCCATCGCCGAGTCCTTTTGCAAGCCCTATGCAAAGCACCGGGAACCCGCAGAGCCTGGGTGGGAACAGGCTGTGCCTTTCAGAAGCTTGTTTTTCCATCGCTGTTGAGCCGCGCTGCCTTCACCAGAGGTGAGGCCAGAAGAGGAGGTTGTGGGCAGGAAACGCCCACGCTCTGATCTCTTGGCCTAGCGCTGACTGTCTCTCTGGCCCGGGGCAAAGAGACACTTGATTCCACCTTTCTTTCTCTGCTGAGCCCTTGTGACACCAGCAGGGTCAAGCGAGGTTTTCCAGAGGTGGACATGCAGGTGCCTGGCGTGGCATGATGGGGCTGGCTCCACTCCCTACCTCCCCAAGAATGAGCCTTGCATCTTGTTTGAACTCCAGCTTCTCTCCTAGAGCCTCTGCCTGCCACCCAAGTGCCTGAGCCATGGGCTTGACTGTCTTTTGCTCTCAAGACACCAGGCAGAGCTCAGCACCTCCACTGCTTGAGGGTCACATCCTTTCTGCTCCCTGCCTCTTGTCAGCTAGAATGGCTACTTCCACGTGTTGTCTCAGACCTGAGAGGTTTCCTGTCCTCCCGCAAGGGCTGTCAGGAGGAGGTCTGAGGGTGTGCAGCAGCTTGCAAAGCCACGATCCTGTGTTTCTGAACCAAAAACCAAGGCCAGACTCCAGAGCTATTGTTCCCACAGCTCCAGTGCTAATGCAGCTCTAGCTGCTGGCACCCTGATAAGCACCAACTGAGACTGGTTTGTGGAGCAGCCACCAGTCGCCTCCCTGTAGGAAAGGCTTTAAAAGAAAAACAAACAACAAAAAAAACCAGTGGAGGTCATAATTTTTTGGCTTGTTTGTTTGACAGTTCCCAAAAGCACTCACTTGCAGGAGTGAGAACAGTCCTTCTTAAAAGCAGCCACTGCTGCAGTCAGCATAAGTTGCACGCACTTTATGTTCCACTCTCATTGGCAACTTGGCTCACACTGGGATGTTTTTCCAGAAGGCTGCTGTTAAACCTCCAGCAGAGCCAAGAGAAGGGTTGCTCTCAACTCTCTGCCACTGCAGCTCATTTAACTGGAAATGGAGCCTTGCGTGCCCAACGTACAACTGGCTCTAAATAAAGCTGAGAGGAATGAGTTGTCTTGGGGATCCCTGGAGAGGCAGCTCACCTCCCCGCCAGGACGTTTGTGTCATTAATGTTGCTCTGGTTGCAGAGCTGCCATCATCCACGTTCTCCTCAAAGGACCTTCATTAACATGAGGAGTTTCTTGCACTGCACCCAGCTCTACCATGGGCTAACCAAGCTCTCTCTGAACTTCTCTGTTCTTTTGCACTATAAATATTTATGCTAAAGAAATGAGCTTCATCCTGTTTTCACCCCCACGCGCTAATGGGCCTCGTGTTTCCCTGTTGGGACTTGAATTTAGATGGCACGGGCAGGGATGAGTAAATACATATTAAGGCTGAGGCTGAAGAGCCTGTCCCTGCTCTCTCCTGCAATCTGGTGAGGTCTCACCATTTGCACAGGGCGGTCATGTCAAGTAGGTTTGTATTCAAATGGGCTCTGTGGGTTTTGTTCTGCCCTGCTCCCCACTGACAGCTGGGAATTTGCGTCTAATTGAAGGGTTTAATTGCCCTGGCACTGCGAACCACACTTACCTTTGAACTTCATGCAGATCAACAAGTCGCACGGATGGAAAAACTAGCCGGGCTGGTGGAAGAGCTGGAGGCAGATGAGTGGAGGTACAAGCCGATAGAGCAGCTCCTGGGATTCACTCCTTCTTCAGGCTGAGCATGGCTGGATGGCTGCTGTTGGGGAGCAGAAGAAAAAACATTCTCTGGCCTGGTTTCAAAACACACCCGCAGTTATCAGGATGCTGACAGCTGCAGCGGCACAGCTGGGCTTTTGGGAGTGGAGATCCCCAATAAAGCTGCCAGGAAATGGAAACGATGGGATTCTTTAGTCCCCTGCAGTGGTGCAGGCTGGCAGGGCTCCGTTTCTGTAACTTAAGAGCTGGGATCTTGGAGAATCACCAGAGGAGGGACGATGTACAGTGTGGTGGTGGGAAAAGCCACCCAGTAACTGGCCTTTCCTGGTTGATTGGCAGAATGGGAAGCCCATCTTGTTGCCTCTCAGGCTAGACCTCTGCATACTAGAGATGCAACACCCTGCCAGAAATGCTGTTCCACCCTGGCTGCTCTTTTGGGGGTAAGCATGATGAGATCTGTCCTGAGTCAGTTGAGAGGGGGGGATGTGGAGAATTTCCTGGTGGCATCTTGTGTATCACGAGAGCTGTTCTCCCTCCACTGCTGTTTCTCTTGTCTCTGCACAGCAAATGCTGGTAGGACACTGCTCTCTGATGCAGAAGCTGTATCTTTAATATGCTGAACCTCTATTTTCCCCTTCTTTGTTATGTATTAGCTTGCTCTGTGATAATAAAATAATTCTGCCTTTGAAACCATTTGTCCTTCCAAAGCTTGGTGCAGGGGGTCTGATGAAAGAAACAATCAGCTGTTGGGTAGGTAACAGGAGGATTAATGAAGCTCAGAGGCAGCCCAGCTGTTACAACCGTCAACTTCAGTTCAATTTAAAAACCCCTCTGAGAGGAACCAAACCTCACATGCTTTATGCTCAGAAGTGGATTGATTCAAATCAGGTTCTAATCCTGGTTTAACTCTGCCAGCAGAAAACCCTCGTTTAAATCCATCCATTTTTAGTCATCTCGGTTTTCATTTGCACGTCGCTCCTGTCCTTCTGAGGGACTGAATTCCCATTTTCTCCTATAATCATTTCAGTGTGTTAATTTTTCCACTGATTAGAGCCTTAACACCAGGGTTTTGCTAGCTAGCAGGGAGAAAGGCTCTGCATAGTACATCCAGCTTTATGCTCCAGATGCCTAGTTCTTCCATTTCCAACAACTTATTTACTAGCTAAGTTTATTTTCACTTGCTATTTCAGTCCAGCCACATCTGGATCAAAACACGTTTCAGTCCATCCCTGTCTTCCTTCTATCACCAACAGTTTGTGCGAGCTAAAACTAAAGGGGGAAAGTTCTGCATTTGTCTCTGCTCATGGAATAATTCTCTACCAGCATCAGCTTTTTGTCATCCAGAGCCACCCACTACCCAAAAGCCAGCCTCCATCTGCAGAGGCAGAACCCGGTTCCAGCTCCACACCCGTGGAGATGCGCGCTGCGGTTTGTGAAACCGCACAGGGATGGCCGTTCACACGTAGAGCTAGGGCTCGGACGAGACGTGTCCCACGCCACCTCCCCTGTGCACGGCCCGGAAAGCAGCCTCCCTGGCTCTGGAGAGCTGCCAGCCCCGGCTCTGCGGGGCCTCCTCCTCAGCCGGTATCACTTAAACACAACCGCATTCCCTGCTAAAACTCCCATTACTGTGAAAAGAAGGGAGCGTCGCAGTTGTCAACTTGTTAGTTTGGTTTGTGTAATCTCTTTTTAATCCTGCTTGCTCAGAACTTAAGGCCAAACTCACCACAAATAACCCTCCCCATACCGCGACGATGTGGTGGGGTCTGGGGAGCGAGTCCCTCAGAGTCCCACCCCCTTCGCCCACCCTACGTGCCGCAGCTGGCATAACCAGCTCCAGAAAGAGCTTTTCCTTTTGGCTGCTCGGCCCGAAACTTTCCAGCTCTGCCAGGCCTCCTGGGACTCTGCCCACAGGATGCAGTGCCCAAGCCTTGCCAGATCTCACTGCGTGCCCAAGGGTCCCAAACACAGCAGGGCTGAGAGTTCCCTCGGGCAGGCCCCTCCTCGCCCCCCTCCCGCTCCTTGTTTTCTGGATAGAGCAGGAGTAGGGAACGTCCCGGCTCTGTGCTGTACACGGCTTGTTTGTATGTGTGCCCAGCCCCAAAATAACCGCGTGTGCGAGAGCCATGGGGAGGAAGTGAAAAGTTCACCATGTACAGTACTACAAACGCAAAAACATGTTGTTGGCCCTTCCCTCCTGCTCAGTAAACACTTTATGGAAGGCAGCAAAAAACAGAGGGATGGCTGCGTGGCAAAGTAAAAACGCCCCTGTGCTCCCCATTCCGAATGCACTCACCCTGCCCCTCCCCGGCTGCCCTATTCCTGCTCTGTGGAGGGGGAAGGCAGCAGTAGCTGCTCCTGCCGAGGGGGTTCAAAGCGCTGTGCTCCCCACCTCGGGTGTCTGCGGCATCGTGGGGGCTATTGGGAGGCCACAGCTGGGAGCGGGGCAGCAGGGGGGAGGGAGACGTCAGCTGCGAGCAGAAGTTGATGGAGGGAGGGAGGGGAAATAAAAAAAGCGCTGAACAAAGAGCGCTGTTGAGAGCTGCTGGTTGGTTTTCCTGCGGGTGCGCGGCGCAGAACGCTGTGTACCGGAGCGCCAGCCCCGCTCGCACCTCCCCTCCTCAGCCTGGGCGCTGGGGACGGTGCCAAGGCACGCGCTCGCCATGGTGCCCGGCCAAAACACCCGCCCGGGGAGAGCCTCGCCCCCACCTCGTCGAGGGAGTGGAGGACGGCACCCAAAACCACTAATGTTTCCCTGGGAATGGGGCAGAAGCATCCGCGGGGAGGTGAATTGTGCAGCCCCTAACGCTGCAAATGCCACGATGCCAACCTGGCGTTCGGTGCCTCAGCTGCCCAAACTCATCCACTATCCCCCTCCTCGGATGAGCGCTCCTGACCCTGTTCCCAACTCCTGCACCTCGCGGGCAGCCTGCCTGCAGCTGCTTGTCCCGGGGGTGAGAGATGGGCCCGAAAGGTTTGGCTGCAGTGGAGACCTGCCCAGCTGGTGGCATGCCAGGGCTTGCCACAGGAGCCCACCTAGCCCGTGGCCTTCAGCTCGCCGCTTAGAGCTGGCCACAGACTCGGAAGATGCAATGGGTCACCATTCATGTGCCCATCACCCCATGGCAAAAGGACACCCATACTGCAAGCACTTAGGGAGCACCCCAACAACTGCAACTTCGCCTCCAAAACTGCAGCTTCCCCGCAACTCTGCCCCTTTGCTGCCTCCCCATGTGAGCGCTTGGAGGCAGAGGGTCACACACACCAGCCCCTGTGCCAATGCTGGACGGCCATCCTGTGCCAGGCTAACACAAACATCTACTGAGGCTTTTCTGGGCTACTGAGCTGCTGGGAACCAGCCCGAAGAAAGGGACTACCCCGTGGCCAGTGGCAGCTACCCCATGGGGCAGGAATTTGACTCCTGCCATACGTGGGGTATGGCTCGCATTGACGTGCGCTGCGGCACTCACTAAGGCCCCTGCTGATCTCCTCCCTTCCTCCTTCGCCCCGGCCCCCCTCCCTCTCGCAAGCCTTGCAAAACCGCTGAGCTCAGCACATCCCAGGCAGGGGCCCAGCCAGGACCCTCCCCAAACAGCCGGCCCCTCTTAACGCTGCAGCTTAACCCTTTGCAAAGCCAGCCAGGCTGGAAATCAGAGACATCTAGCAAATCTCGTAATGTGGGTAGAGAAGGCAGCGCCGGCGGGGAGGGGGGGGGGGGAGGGGGGGGGGCGCTGTCCCATAAGGCACAGCCAGCTGGGAACGAGCTGCCCACAAAGTTTCATCCATCATCCTAAAGCCCCCCTCTGCTCTCCCCAGAAAGGACAGCAGGTCACAGTAGGGAAAGATGTGCTCCTTAGCCACAAAGAATCACACTTGGCCTATGCCAGCAGCAGTACCCAGGGAAGGGAAGTGCAGAGATTTACTAGCACTGTATTTAAACCTTTGCTTTCTAGCCCCAAACCATTTCTAGAGGCTCTGCTGCAGAACAGTAGCCCTGGTCAGAGTCTCTTTGGGGAAGAAAAAGGAGCTGCAGGCCCTGGGATGCCAGCAGAACCGTGAACACATTGCATCGCTTTGGGACTCTCTCTCAAGAGCTCAGAAATGCCATTCCACTTCAAAACTCACCATCACACCAGTCTGTTCACTCCCCTGCCTACCCCACGATGTTATGGCAAAGAAAGAAAAATATTTATGCTCCAGCTTCAGAATCCCAGGTTATTTTTAGCAAGGTGCCATCCCTGTGGCACTTTACCTCTTTTTCAGTTGTTTGACATTTTCCCCCTGTTTTGACCCCGTACCCCAGCAGTTCCTCATCTATTTTCAGCCTCACCCAGCAAACATTTGTACCAATGACTTGGTGGTTGTGGGGAGGGAAGAAAAAAAAACAGGAGCTAGATTTTGTTGAAAACAAGATCCTAAGCACCATCTGGCCACATGTGTGTGTATATTTTGCTGTATTGCATGGCGACTGTGGAAATATCCCTGGGTATTTTTAACAGACAGGGTTGGGGGTTGTTCATTTTCATCCCCAAAAGCAGTGCCACAGGCACAAGCCAGGGCTTATTCCCAGCTCCCCACACATTACACCGCTCCCTGGGATGCTACCTGCTCTCCCAGCTTGTCCCTCTGCTTCCCAGATGGTGACAGATTCAAGCCTTGCTTCTCCTTTTACCTCTCTAAAGCAGTTTCCCCACTGCTACAGGAACTGGTGGGGTGTCTGGACCCTCTCCATTCATTATTCCACAGCTCTGGGGTGGGAGAACTGGAGGCTGCAGGCGGTGGGCACAACGCTGGGGGCCTGTCCACTTGCTCACGTTTGCTGTTGGCTGTGTTTATGGCCAGGCTGTTATCAATCTCTGCTTAGGAAGGACAGTACCCAAGATAGCTCACATAGTGACTTCAGAGCTGCTCGGCTCCTCCGATAAAGCTGCCGGCGGCGCTGCAGGAGGACAAAGAAAGCCCTTTATCGCCAATTCATGGGCCTTCAGCGCTCTGCTCCTCAGGGTCTGGCTTTGGAAAGGTCACGTACACAGGGGCCAGCGAGGCAGGGACATGCCTCCAGAACAGAGGACAGGGTGTCACCCCCATTTGATGAGACCACTGGAGAAGGCAGAAGGGAGTTACCCGTCAGGCACTGAACAAAATCCCCTGTCCCAGCCTGGTCATGCCTTGCTCTTGCCCCCTCAGCACCCTCCAGTTAGTAGTATGTTCCACTCCAACAGCTCTTACCGTGTAAGAAGCCCAGACAACACCAGCTAATGGGGCGCTGACACCTCAGTCACCTGCAGCACCTCTGGCCTCAGGCTCTTGGTTTGTAACCATAAGCAGGGCAGCACCCTGCCCATGGTCCACACCTGGGCTGCCTCTGCCACTGGCAGCAGGATCAAACCCTGCTGGTGCTCGCCACCTGGAAGATGAGGGTGAGCAGTAGCCACACTGAAAACACCACCTATGGAAACCACCATGGCCCCTCACCTGCTGTCTTGTTTTGTGCCAGCTAGGTCCTGCTTCTCAGTTCAGAGAAGAGTCCAGAATCAGTGGAGACAAAGCACCAGCTGGCCTTGACGTGTGTCCACCTTGCCACTGCTGCTCCTGGCACAACCTGTCTGAGGCCAAGCAGCAAGGCCTGGCCCTGAAGGTGCCTGTGACGAGGCCCAGGCTGGGCACTGTGCCAGGGTAAGACCCAGGCCCAAGCCAGTTATCTCAGGGTGGCCAGGGCTGAGGCCCAGGTCCTGAGCTGGAGTGTGGGCATGAGGCCCGGGCCAGCGCGGGGGAGGAGGCCAGGGCCCTGAGAGGCTACACTGTGGGAATAAAGGCCAAGCCATGAAGGGGTGCTAAGTGGGTAAAGTCCAGCCCCTGAAGGGCTGCTCGGTGGGGATTAAAGCTCAGGCCTTGGCGGGGGCACGTGGGGTGGGGTACGGAGGAGTTGTAGGGGCAAAGCCTCAGCCTTGAGGGGGTACAAGAAGGGGTGAAGCCCACGCCTTAAGGGCCGCACGGAGGGGTAAGGCCTAGGCCTTGAGGGAGCACATGGGGTGAGTTCCACGGGAGTTGCGGGGGGGGTAATGCCCAAGTCCTGGGAGGGTACATGGAGTGCGCACAGCCTGTGCCCCGAGGGGTTGGCGAGCAGCCGGGGACGCTCGCCAGGCACTGCCGAGAGCCGCAGGCAGATTGCACCAGCCTAGCCTGGCCCGCCCCAGCCCTCCTGATGCAAGCCCCAGCGCCGTTTGCAGGTCCCGGGCTGCGTCCGGATCGCGGCCGGGCCGAGCGGAGCCGAGCGGGGCCGAGCGGAGCCGAGCGGAGCCAAGGGCAGCCGAGCAGCAGGGGCGGCGCCTCCCGCTGTCACCGGGCAGGAGAGACGCCGCGGACGTGCCCCGCGCTCCCATTGGCCAGCGGGGGCTGGCGGGGCGGGGCCTGCCGCACGGGCGCTATATAAGGCGGCCGGGAGCGTCTGGCGAAGGAGAGCTGAGCTGACAGGGTGGAACGCGATGCCTGGGCTGTGGGAGCGGCTGGCGGGCAGCGAGCGGGGCCGCCTGGAGACCTCCGACTGCGAGTCGCTGGGCAGTGCCTCCGGCTCGGAGGGAGGTGAGTGGAGGTCCCGAAGAAGCCGGGGGAGGGCCCTTGCTGGGGATTCCTGGAGGACCGCAGGTCTCTTCCAGCCTGGTTGATTCTATGACCCGGGGTCCCTCTGAGGGACGGTAGGGGGCTGAAGGGCCTGGGGTCCGTCTAAGGGACAAAGTTGTTATCCGTGAGGGGTTTGGAAATGGCTAAGAGTCCTGGGGGCTGGGTGGTGGCTGCGGGTCCCTCTGAGGGACAAGGTATGTCCCCCCGTAACCATAAGACTCGGGTCTGTCCCCGCAGCCCAGCCCAGGCCACCCCTCCCTGCGACCTGGTGCTGACCTGCTTTCTCGCTCTTCCACAGATGCTGAATATGCTGAAGGGATCTCTCTGCCGGACCTGGACCTGCTGCATGACCCTGAGGATGAATTGCTGTGTGCCAACCTGATGGATCTGGTCCAGGCTACGCTGGGCAGAGCCCCGCTAGGTGCCAAGCGCTGCTCCCGGCTCCTCATGCCGGCCCAGCTCCTGGCACAGGTGAGAACAGAGCTGCTGCGCCTGGCCTGCAGCGAGCCCTGTGGGCTGCGTGGGGCCCTCCTCGACCTCTGCGTGGAGCACGGCAAGGCCTGCCACGATGTCGGGCACATCACTGTGGACCCTGCCGTCGTGCCCACCTTCCAGCTCACCCTGGTGCTCCGGCTGGACTCCCGCCTCTGGCCCAAGATCCAGGGACTGTTCACCTCCGGGCCAGCTTTCACACCACTGAAGCTGAGCACGGGCTTCAGGGTCATCAAGAAGAAGCTGTACAGCTCGGAGCAGCTGCTCATAGAAGAGTGCTGACGGCCATGCTGGAGGAGAAGCGACTTACCCAAGTGCTTTGGAGGAGCCAGTGTTAGAGCGTGGCGGCTCCTGGCAGCCGCTGTAGTTTAGGCTAGGCTGGAGTAGGGCTGTAGGTGGAAGTAGTTTGGACAGGTGAAGGTCCCACAGGGGTGCCTGTTTTTGTCAGGGGGTGTCCCTGATGTGGAGCAGACCGTGACTGCAGCAGAGGTCGCTTCACACTGTCGATGATTGTGGGATTATTGAGGTGACCAAGCTCCTGGTCGTGGCAGCAGGGCTGCTGGGGGGGGCAAATGGTCTTCTGTTGGCTGATTAATCATGATTGGGTTTTTTTTGTAACAAGGATTGTAATCAATGAGATTCTGGGGAGGGGTCGTGTGTGGGAGTGAGCGATGGCTGGGCTGGAGGCTGGATCAAAGACAAGCACCCACCACTGGCAGATCTGTGTGGGCTGCTGGCGGGGGGGGGGGGGAGCAGCGTCTGAAACCACACTGTCTTTGATCGGGAGAATGGTGGGAGAGGGGTGTGCAAGGTGACCCAGGGATGGAGGGCAGGACCCCTTGCCGTGATGTGCCACGGGCGCTTCGTTGGTTACAGTTTACACTCATACACTTGATGTTCAAGTGCAAGACTTCCTATGCAATCATGTTGGGCTGGGTTTTTTTTACTTTTCTAATAAAACTTGTCTTAATTGATAACCTGCTGCCTCCCTCTCTTTGTCATCCTGGGCTGGAGAGGGATGATGCAACTGCTCCCGGCTGGCTTCCTTGAGGAGCCCTTTCCCTGGCAGGGCAGCCCCTGCGGTGGGAGCTGGAGGTTTGGGGAACGGGGAGGTGGAATCCCACTCTGCCCGCTCTTAATTGCAGGCCACGGGGATGTGACTCAGGGGGAGCTGAGTCAGGGGCCCCGAGCCAGCCAGGTGCCTGCTCGTGCCCAGGGAGGAGCACCCTGAAACCACAGCGAGAGGCTGCTGCGCCTCCCTGGCAGCTACAAGGAGGGGCTTTGGGCAGGAAACCAGGGGAATCGGCTAAAACTGTGAAGGAGAGAGCTGGGAAGGGTCACACCTGCCAGGGCAGCACTCCGCAGCTCTACAAACACTGCCAAAACGAGACCAATTACTCAAGCCTGCAATTAAAGGCTCTCGGAGAAAAGGCTTTCACTACAGTGTAATTAAGCTACTTGGCAAACGAAGAGCCCATGGAAGGTGTGGGGGAATAAAACCAGCCTAGAGAAAAAAAAACCCTAAACATTTCCATTCAAACCCCAGTTTGTTCTGGCTTCTCTTGCAGGTTGTTTTTTTTTTGCCCTTTCTGGACAGATAGTGACTTTTTAATGACAGTGTTACACTCAAAAAGTTGTTTCTGCATAGCAAACCACATAATTGCTCCACAACTTAGCATCACAGAATCAGTCAGGGTTGGAAGGGACCACAAGGATCAGCCAGTTCCAACCCCCCCTGCCATAGGCAGGGACACCCTACCCCAGATCAGCCTGGCCGCAGCCTCATCCAGCCTGGCCTTAAACACCCCCGGGGATAGGGCTTCACTGCCTCCCTGGGCAACCCATTCCAGGGTCTCACCACTTCAAGCTGAGGCTGCTCACCCATGTAAGTACCACCTAGAAGCAATCAGAGCAACCAGCAGGGCACCGCTGGAGCACACCTTTACAACCCGCATGGTGCAAACTGAGGGCTTGGGGCGATTCTCAAAGGCTCATGTGCTGGAGCATTCCCCCCATCACATGACCCACATCCCCTATGTCAGTGTCAGCCACACCATTGCCCTGGGGGCTCGTCCCCTAGCAAAACCACCAGCAACTCACCCAGGAGTTACTGAGGGGGGCTTTGGGTGAGGCAGTTAGAGGAGCAGCAGGTGCTGGCACCGCTGGCACAGGACAGCCCCTGCTGCCGTGCCCCTCAGCTGCGGTGAGAGATTTATGGTGTGGTGACGGCAGCGACAGCTCCAGCCGTGGCATCAGCCCCCTGCTGAGGCATTTTCTGTCTCGAAGGTCTATTTACAGCACCATAAATATCCATCTTTTGTGTGCACCCAGCTCCCAAGCACACGGAGGGGATCACCTCACGTCTCACCGTGCTGCCAAAGGCAGCGGTGGGTCTGCTTCATCCCCTGCCAGCCTTTCTGGGGGCAAGACAGGGACTCTGCACCATGTCACTTAACCAAAGCTTTGCAGAGAACACCAAGGAAGCAACAACAGACCAAAAAAAATCCACCACAACCCTCCACCAGGATGCGTGGGGCCTCTGAGCAGTCCCTTGGTCACAGTCCCAGCCATGAGCGCCATCAGGTGAAGTTCTGTTTCTATTCATAGCAAAATGGCCTTTTGGTGACAAATCTGGGGGGGGGGGGAATATCAACGTCCCTGGGGTTTGGTAGCTCCCTGGACGGTGCCAGAGGTTTCTAGCGAGGCTGTATTTAGCCTCTCCTGGGGCAGGGTTGGGAGGGGAGGCAGAAGGATATTTTGGGATCCAGGGAGGCAGTGATAGGGCTATTTGTGGCAGGCAGCAGCATTGATCTGAGATTCCTGAGTGCTGTTGTGGTGGTGAGGAAAAGGAGATTTTTTTGGGGGGGGGCTATCAGCAGCAATAAGACAAATGAGGATTTAAATGCCAGGGTAATGCTAAATCCCTCCTGTTTTGCTACCAAAAAGGATAATGGAGAGTGGTAGGGTCCTCTTCACTCCTTACCTGCTGGAGAATGCTCCTGGAGCACCTGCCTTCCTCTGCTGCCACTCTGCCTCCTGCCCCATTAAAAAGCTCCACTTAAGGAGCTGCTGGGTGGGGAAAGGAGCTAATGAGCAGCTCAAGTCACCTGCACCTTTGGTGAGCAGGCAGGGATCAATACACCAAAATGCAGAGTATCTCCCATTGCTTCAGGTGTGGAAGGACCCAAAAGGTAGCAGAGCCACCCTAAAAACTAAAGTCAGGTACAGGGGTGCACCTGATTGCAGAATTAAAGCCCCAAAGGTAGCACTGGGCAGGAGGCTACCCAGCATTGGTCTATGCTGGACTCTGCCAGCTGGTGAGTTGGGGCAGGGCTCACAGCTGGTGGGAACAAGGTGCAGAGGGGAAATGGAAGTGCCATGATGCCTGGCCTCAGAGAGTGGGGGAAAAAAGGAAAAGAAAGGAAAAAATCCCCAAATCCCCACAGCCTCCAGCCTTTTGGTGCATGGGGCTGGGGAGAAGAACCAACAGGGTCAAACCTTGCTCTCTGCTGAGACCTCACCTGGAGTACTGCATCCAGTTCTGGAGCCCCCATTCCAAGAGGGATGTGGAGATGCTGGATTGTGTCCAGAGCAGGGCCAGGAGGATGCTCAGAGGGCTGGAGCAGCTCTGCTGTGAGGACAGACTGAAAGAGTTGGGGCTGTTGAGTCTGCAGAGAGGAGGCTCCCAGGTGACCTTCCAGTATCTGAAAAGGACCTCCAAAAAAGCTGGGGAGGGACTTTTTAGGCTGTCAGGGAGAGCCAGGACTAGGGGGAATGGAGCAAAGCTGGAGATGGGGAGATTGAGACTGGATGTTAGGAGGAAGTTGTTGAGCATGAGAGTGGTGAGAGGCTGGAATGGGTTTCCCAGGGAGGTGGTTGAGGCCCCATGGCTGGAGGTGTTTAGGGCCAGGCTGGCTGAGGCTGTGTGCAGGCTGCTGTAGGGTAGGGTGTCCCTGCCTGTGTCAGGGAGGTTGGAACTGGCTGCTCCTTGTGGTGCCTTCCAACCCGGACTGATTCTATAAACCTGCCCCAAGTGCTGTGAAGAAAGCCTTTTGTTTTCCCAGAGTGGGGGGATTTGGGGGAAAATAGAAGACCCATTTGGGAGCATGGACCCCAAGTCTGACTCTGGAAGCAGGTGGTCTCCCTTGCCTTGGGCCAGCAGCTGGGGGTTACTGAGCTGCTGCGACTGGGAAGTGTATCTGAGCTGGAGTTTCTGCCCAGGACAGAGAGCCTGAGCCTTCCTGTCCTTCCCAGACACGGACCCTTCCACAGGGCATCTTAAAATGCTGGGATGATGCCAGTGGGATGAGAATAAAGCATCTCCCAAAAGGCCTCAGCTGGAGGATGCAGAGAACAAAGGCGGTGCTTTGATGGGAGGGGAGGAAGGTGAGGCTACATCCTGCTGGGAGCATTCCCGGTGACACCAGTTTGAAGCAAAGACATCCTGCTGAGCAGCCAAAGTCACCTTACTGGGACCCATGGCTAACTCCGAGGCACCACCACCACCTCTCCATCTTCTCTCTGTCCTTCCTTCTCACACGCTGGGGAAGCCCTGCAGCCTTCCACCATGCTGGAGCTGGACAGGGTGGCAAAGACACCAAATTTCATTCACAGAGCAGCTACACAGACACGAGAAAGGCGGCGTGAAGGAGCTGTACAACCAGAGCTGGCTGTGGTCAGGATCTGTGGGACAGCACCAGAGCCAGAGCCTGTCATCTTATAAACATTTATTTATAGATGTACAACTGGTAGAATTAATTCTAGACAGAGAGGTACAGCCCCTGTCAGCATCCCTCAGGATCAACGCTTCCTTGCTCCTCACTAGCCACGGGTGGCTATTGGGAAAAGAAAAGAATCAGGAGGTTTTGGTGTGCAGGCTCTGGGTGTTGTGTAGGACACCCAGCACCTTCTGTGAGCCCCATTTTCAGTTAGCCCCTTCCCCATGCCTGTGCCTCTCTGAAGAGTGACTTCTACATCATAGAATCCCACCCAATTCCTTCCAAAAGGAATTGCTTAATAAAAACCCCCTTCCAATCAGGTGTGAGTGGTGGTGGCTGTGGGGTAAGGTTTGCAAGTTACCAGGAGGGCTGATATTCTGCTAAATAAACAAACAGCTGAAAACAGAACACTTGGATTCCTAACCAGAGAGAAAAACAAAACCACCTCACCCCTCAGCTCTCTTCCAGCCCTGGCCACCCCACCTGGGAGTCACCGTGCTTTTGAGTCATTCCCCCAAGCGTGCTGGGAGATGGTTCTCACTGGAAACGGCTTTAGACAAAAACGTGAGCTGCAGAGTACCCCAAAACAATAAAATAAATCCAGTTTATCCCATGGCAGGTAGCTCTGCCAGTGCCAGCTTTGCTTTAAAGTGATGGCTCCTAACCCCCCGCTCCCTCCTGCCACTCTGCCACCCGTCCTCCAGCAAGAGATGTGCTGCAGAACTCAGGTGGGTGCCAAGGAGAGCTTGGGCTGCACTCTGCCCTCTTCCCCCCCAAAAACTTCTTTCAACAGAAGCAGTAGGAAGCTCCTTTTCTTAGGAATTTGCAGTATTTTACAGGTCTCCTCTAGGAAGCATCAGGGACAGGGTGTCAAGGCCACAGCCACACTGCAAACAGGAGCGCTGCTGGGTGGGTGAGGACTCCCCAGCCCAGGCTGGGTCAGACAAAACCCCTGCAGAGGGAGGTGGTGGGCGGAAAGGCCTCTTTACAGCACGAGTGCCCGGTGATTACGAGGCAGAATTAAAGCAGGCTCTGCAAAAAAAAATGAAGTTCCGTGCACAAATTGACCCAACGCTGAGCAAAAGCCATCCAGGACAATCCTTCCCCTCAGCGAGTGCGACGCCGGGGCTCAGCTGACTGCCAGCACTGCAAAAGCCCCGCCGCAGAGCCGGGCAGAGCCGGGCAGCTCCCCGCCGGCCCCCAGCCCCCCCTTCCGTTTCTCTGTCACCTCCTACAGATGTGGAATTTCTTTGCTTAACCCCCTCAGAGGCTGGCACTGGCACATCCCACGCCGCAGAACGCCGCTGTCCTCCAGCAAGCAAAGCTACCGCAGCTGCCAAGGGAGGCTGGACTCAGAGTTGGGCAGGAAAGCGCTGCAGGAGCGAGACACCTCCCTGGGAAGGGATCTTCCCTGCTTCCTTCTTTGCCAAACTGGACAGAAAACGAAATAATTTAATCATCCAACCCCTGCATAGTTTAAAAGTACAACGTATATACAGCTATAAATTAACTCTAAATAGATTATATTTTTCTTTTGAAAGTTGTGTCAGCAAATCGTCCAATTTCTCTCTCTCTCTCTCTCCCCCCATCGGCAGCGACCAAGCCTGGTGGCATAAGGGTCTCCTTCTGCCTCGGGGCTTCTGCAGTTAGTTTAGTGTTACGTTTCCCACTCTGTGTGGGTGATGGGATCCCGGGAGCAAGGAGACTGGTTGGGAAGGGGAAGGAGGAAGATTGGGCAGCAGCCTGATTTCCTGCCCCGCTCGCTGCCCGGGACGGCAAGGTCGAGCAGCGGAGGCAGGCGGAGAGAAGGGAGGTGTCACTTTGTGCGTCGCTTAAGTTCTCCAATTCCATTTTTGAAGATAAAAGGTCTGATTCGTGGTAAATGTCAAGTCTCTGTCACCTCAGCTCAGCACGCTTCACCAAAAAGTCTTCAGGCATTTCAAGTCTGGGGACAAAAGCAGGAGCGGTGTCAGTCTCCGGACAACTGCACGACACTGGACTTCCCCCTTCCTTCCCTTCCCCCAGGCAAAGCTTCTGCAGGCACAGGGTTTTCAATCCCTCTTTCCAGCCCCCGGCTGCAGCAGAGAGGGAATTACAGCAAAGCAGGTGATTAACGCAGGCCTCCCTGTCAAAGAGGTGCACTTAGCAAAAACACAGAGCAGGCCTATCAAGATAAGAAGGGTTCCAAACCTAAAGCCAAGCCAGAGGATTTGCTTGAAAGGCCAAACTTTCCTTTTGCCAAGGAAAATAGGAACCAAAGGACAACTCCCCCGCTGAAACCTTCCTTGTGTCTACAAACCAACCACCAGATGTTTGATGCCCCCAAGAGGTCCCTGCAAGCCTAAATGGTGTCCCTGCAACTCGCATGCTTCACCTCTGGTTTCTTTCCTACAGAACCCCCCTTTTTTGTGGGAGGAGTGCCCTGCTATGTTTCAAGGACACCCCAGCAGCATCTGGTAGGTGACAATGAAGCAGAAATTAAGCTGGATCAAAAGGGTCCAAACTCTGTACCAACTATTTGTCATTATTTCTGTGCAGTTGTCCTGTGACTCAGCACACCCTGAGCTATGGGGCTTGCCTTAATCCAAGCTGTCATAGAATCATAGAATCAACCAAGTTGGAAGAGTCCTCCAAGCTCATCCAGTCCAACCTAGCACCCAGCCCTATCCAATCAACACAGAATCAACCAGGTTGGAAGAGACCTCCAAGCTCATCCAGTCCAACCTAGCACCCAGCCCTATCCAATCAACACAGAATCAACCAGGTTGGAAGAGACCTCCAAGCTCATCCAGTCCAACCTAGCACCCAGCCCTATCCAATCAACATAGAATCAACCAGGTTGGAAGAGACCTCCAAGCTCATCCAGTCCAACCTATCATCCAGCCCTATCCAGTCAACTAAACCACGGCACTAAGTGCCTCCAGTCTTTCCTTGGACACCTCCAGAGACAGCCCTGAGCCTTCCAGCCTGCCCCTCAGCTGTTTGATTCTCAGTTTAAGGCAGGAAGTCACTTCTCCAACCTGCTGTGAACTCTGGCCATTTGCTTTGTTCTCCTCGACTGTCGTGGGAAGGCAGCAGGGGGTGGGAGCAAGGAACATCTGTTTGGTAGGAGCCTGTTCTGTCATCAGACTGCTCCAAGGGCCAGGGAAAAACAGCTTTTTCAGTAAAACAGACAATAAAGCAACCAAAAAAAGGCTCATTCAAACCTGGCAGCTGGCTGCTATGGCTGCTAAAGCCTTCCAACCAGCTGCTGGATTGACAAAACCTCATCTGAGTCTCTCCAACACGACCGGGGCTTTTGATCTGTTCCTAAAGACCCAGCACGGGCAGCGCTGGAGAGAAGAGGGAGCGTGGAGAGAGCTGAGGCTGCCGAGGTGCAAACTCAACAAACCCAGCGTCCCGAGCAGGCAGCACTGGGGCTCGATGGAACGGGCTGCATTCCCTGGGGAGGTGTCTGCATCCAGAGGAGGCTTGTGCAGATCTGTGTCTCAAAGAGAGACGTGAGTACGGAAAGCACCGTGGCACCGGGGGGAAGCGTCACCGGGCGTACTTAGAACTCTGCCGAGCGGGCCGGCGGGGACTATCCGTGCAGAGAGGCCTGAACGTCTGACAGTCTGCTGCAGCTGGGGGTGCCCATCTTCTGTGCCCGCTGGTACAGATCCGAGTCTCCGAAGTAGCGTGCCCGATACAGCAAGCCTTCCTCTGCAAAGGGAAACGCCAGCGTCATGCACCTCCGCTGGAAAGAGACCCACTCACCCCCCGGCCACGGCCCACCACGGGCTCTGCAGGCAACGCCAGGCACCTCAGCCCCTTCCAAAGGAAGCACAGCAGGAGGCTGGGGAATCACAGAATCAGTCAGGGTTGGAAGGGACCACAAGGATCAGCCAGTTCCAACCCCCCTGCCATGCCCAGGGACACCCTACCCTAGAGCAGCCTGCCCACAGCCTCAGCCAGCCTGGCCTTAAACACCTCCAGCCGTGGGGCCTCAACCACCTTCTTGGGCAACCCATTCCAGCCTCTCACCACTCTCATGCTCAACAACTTCCTCCTCACCTCCAGGCTCAATCTCCCCACCTCCAGCTTTGCTCCATTCCCCCTAGTCCTGGCACTCCCTGACAACCTGAAAAATCCCTCCCCAGCCTTTTTTGTAGGCCCCCTTCAGATACTGGAAAGCCACAAGAAGGTCACCTGGGAGCCTCCTCTTCTGCAGACTCAACAGCCCCAACTCTTTCAGTCTGTCCTCACAGCAGAGCTGCTGCAGCCCTCTCAGCATCCTCCTGGCCCTGCTCTGGACACACTCCAGCATCTCCACATCTCTCTTGCAATGGGAGCTCCAGAACTGGATGCAGTACTCCAGGTGGGGTCTCAGCAGAGCACAGTAGAGGGGGAGAATCACCTCCCTGGCCCTGCTGGCCACACTTCCCCTGAAGCAGCCCAGGATGTGGTTGGCCCTCCCGGCTGCAAGTGCACACTGCTGGCTCCTGTTGAGCTTCTGGTCCAGCAGCACCCCCAAGATCCCTCTCCTCAGGGCTGCTCTCCAGCCACTCACTGCCCAGCCTGCATTTGTGCTTGGCATTGCCTCCACCCAGCTGCAGGACCTTGCCCTTGGTCTTGTTGAAGCTCCTGAGGTTGGCTTGTGCCCACCTCTGCAGCCTGTCCAGGTCCCTCTGGATGGATCCCTGCCCTCCAGCCTGTCTGCTGCACCACACAGCAGCAGACTGTCTCTTTAGGACAGGACAGACGTAACATCTGCTGACAGCTCACCCAGCCCAGGGAAAGCCTGATGGGACCTGCCTCTAGTCCAAGCAGGCACATGAGGCAGCTTATACAAAGGTTACCCCAGCAGCATAGGCGAGAGGAAAATCAGAGGCTCAGAGCTGGGTGCATTGGCCTCATTTAGCACCAGTCAGGGCTCTGACAGCCCTTCCTGCATACCAGGAGCTCAAATCTTAGCCTGGCTGCTGCTCCCAGAACTGTGATCAGCACCTGCTCAGAACAGGAGGGCAGAGAGGTCAGGTCAGCCCCAGGACTTGGCAGAAGAGTTTGCTGACCTCACCACACTGCTGCCTGGCTAAATGGCCAGGTCATCTCTCACGCTGCCTGACTGGGCAGCCCTCCCTCCTAACCCTGCATGCCTTCAGCAGTGTGCAGGGCTCTGTTAGCGCTGCCAACGCAGCCTTCTGAGCAGGGATGGAGGACACCACGGGCAGGCAGCAGGCTTTCAGACACGCTCCTCAGATGACTAAAGTATTACACAGAGCTGTGAGGGCCTCCTGAAAATCAGACAGCTGCAGCCTTTCCCCCACCCCTCCCTTGGAAATCAGAGATACCCTCCTGACAGAGCAGGGGAAACCTTCGGGGCACAACTCCTGCCTGACCAGTTCTACAGCAGCATTCAAAACCAAGCCAAACCAAACCAAACCAAAAAAAGCCCAGGTAGGAGATCTGTCACCAAGTCACAGAGAGGGCAAAAAGAGCTGACAACACCGGAAATGTGCTCGCACCACCGTGAAGGGTAGCTTTAGCAGAACTCAGCCCCCAGTGAGAGACCTTCCTGGAGTCAGACTCCCACAGCAGCCAAGCCCCTTGGCTCCTGAGCCCACACTACTCACTCTGCTGCTTCTCTTTCCAGCAGTTATTTCGAAGGTTGGCAATGTAGTCATCCTCCACGCTCCTCTCAACGTTCTTCAGGTTGGTGCCCGTGTACTCGTCTGCAAAGTTCTCAGAGACGTAGTAGGGGACTTTCAAGTGCTCTGTCACTCTCCTGTGTGTGTGACCCACAGACCTAGTTCAGGGAGAAGAGGCAGAGCAATGTAGGGCAAGCTTCAAGGGCAGAGCACAAAGCTCCCAGCTGTTTATCGTGCAACGACAGCAAACTGCTGAAGACAGACATCGCTGCTGTGTGTCCAGACAGGAAGCAGAAGCGTTCTGGTGGAACAGAAATGCCAGCACAGGCAGAGAAAACCTGCCAGGCCTCTAGCTTAGGTGGGCAGAGCTCCGAACGCAGACATAACTCTGAGGCAGATTGCCCCAGGCCTAAACCCACTTAAAATAAAGTGTTCCTTAAGAGTTTTCAGCACTAATTAAATCTCCCTGCAATTTCCTCGCTGACGACACCACCAGCTCTTGTTGGCGGTGAGCCCCAAGGATGCCTGCGAAGCTTGAAGGCCGAAGCTCATGTGGTGTGGGATGTGGGTAGCCGGCGAGGGCAGAGCAGGGGCTGGCTCCCAGCCTCCCTAGCAACCTTCACCCAGGTCGGTTGAACTCAGTCCCCTCTGCCAAGACCTATCTGCTAACCCCAGGAACGTCAGCTTCCTCTACCACATCACATGCTGCAACCAACACTGCTGCTGCTGCAGGAACAAAGTCAGCCTTGCTCTGAGCTCCAGCCTGCACCAGCTCATGTAGAAAGCACTTTCTAGAAGGAAATCTCTTCTTACCCTGCCTCCTGTGGATTTGCATTTCAGACAGAGCCCTCTATTTTCCCCAATGCTCCAGCAGACCTAGAGATACTCACTGGGGTGTGTTTGCAAGCTGGAACACAGGGCCCGTGCCCAAACCATGCTGGATTGGTCGGGAACGGCTCCATCTGGAGACGTGCCCAAAGTTCTCCCATAATAAATACCAGCTGGCTGCTGTATGAGGAGCAAGCCTGATCCTTAAGCCAGGTACAAACATTAACTCATCTGCCTCGCCCTTCAGTCTGTTATCAGGGTTTACAGGAAAGATTCAAAGACTCCTGCATGTTTCATCGAGGTCTAGCTACTCAGGGACAAGCACCGGGGAACCAGATAGCTTGGACATGACCAAAAGCCTCTGCTGGCATTCATTTTTTGAGACAGTGCCTGCTGGCAGAGACACCACCTGAAAGAAGCTCAGCTTGCTATTTTACCTGTCAAGACAGAATCACAGAATTATAGAATCAGTCAGGGTTGGAAGGGACCACAAGGATCAGCCAGTTCCAAACCCCCTGCCATGGGCAGGGACACCCTACCCTAGAGCAGCCTGCACACAGCCTCAGCCAGCCTGGCCTTAAACACCCCCAGCCATGGGGCCTCAACTACCTCCCTGGGCAACCCAGTCCAGTCTCTCACCACTCTCATGCTCAACAACTTCCTCCTCACGGCCAGCCTGAACCTACCCATCTCCAGCTTTGCTCCATTCCCCCTACTCCAGTCGCTCCCTGACAACCTGAAAAGTACCCCCCCAGCTCTTTTGGAGGCCTCTTTCAGACACTGAAAGGCCACAAGAAGGTCACCTGGGAACTTCCTCTTCTGCAGACTCAACAGCCTCAACTCCTTCAGTCTGCCCTCACAGCAGAGCTGCTCCAGCCCTCTCAGCATCCTCCTGGCCCTGCTCTGGACACACTCCAGCATCTCCAAATCCCTCTTGCAATGGGGGCTCCAGGACTGGATGCAGTACTCCAGGTGGGGTCTCACCAGAGTGCAGTAGAGGGGGAGAATCACCTCCCTGGCCCTGCTGGCCACACTTCTCCTGATGCAGCCCAGGATCTGGTTAGGCCTCCAGGCTGCAGAGCCCTAAGCTCTCCCAAAGCTCATATTCCTCCTCTGCATATAAGTGAGCCACTAAGGCTACGTACAAAGCATGCTCTCCAAGGAGGGGGTATTTAAGCTTGCAGAGCTCCAGCAGCACGCTGGGCTGTAAAGCATGCAAATAAAGGCAGGACATGGTGCAAGAAAGCTGCCACTTGAAGTGAGACATGCAATTAAGTCGGGCAGATTGCATGAGGTGCTTTGGGAGAGCAGGGTGGCACAGTCAAGCCCACAGCCAGACAGCCCTTTCAGCAGAAAGTGACTTTTCCATGGAAGAGATTTAACAAAGGCAGCGGAGTGAGAAATGGTTCTTTAGGACTCTGCCTCTCTCGGTGACAGCTTCACTCTGAAGAAGTGGCTTTAAAATCTGTGTGGCACTGAAATTTCACCAGGTTCAGAAGCTTCTTGCCTCCTGTGAGCTCCATCTCTCTGCTGAACATCAGCCAAGCACAGCATTTCCTTTCACATCAGGCAGCTAGAGGGGCCCGGCTGCCTGCGTGCGCTAGCGAGCAGCACCGCCTGTCGGCATCCTGTGCCTTTGGCTCCCACGCTCATCCCATCTGAGCTGCCTCTGTCACTCGGCAAAGATGACAAAGGACTGCATCAGCTCAGTTGCCACTCCTGTCCACATCTTGACTTGGGAATCAGTTTGCTTGCCTCAGGAAACATGACGAAGGACTGCTTCAGCTTAGATGTCACTCCTGTCCACATCCTGACTTGGGAATCAGTTTGCTTGCTGCTCCCCAAGCATGCAGAGAGGGACAGTGCAGGGAACAGGGAATCAAGCAGCAGAAAAACACCTGGAGGTCAGGGCTGACTTTCCTCTGACAGCAGACAAGGCCGGAAGCAAATCCCTACCCAGTTAAAATGAATGTCTCCTCCACTGAACATCCTCTCACCTCTCAAACTGTCTCTTCACCAATAGAAAACCAACTGGTATACATAGACAGTGTTTAATTTTATAGCCCTAATATCAACTGTAGAGTCTCAACACCCTTTAGCCTCTCAGAACAGCCCTTAACTGTGCATTCTTCACAGCCACTCCATTTTCCCAAGCACTACTGTCACAGTCTCTGTCCCAGACCCAAAAGCTAAGCTGGCTTTTACAGTGTCTAATGTCAAAAGTTGTCCCCTGTGAAACTGAGCAGGGCCCACTGCCTGCAACCAAGTCTTTAAACACAAAGGAACTTCCACTCTAGAATAAACACCAAGCTCTTGTCGAGGGTGATGCAAGCAGGCAGAAATCAAGCCTGTTTACCCACGCTTTGTTGGCACTGCGGAGTGAGTAAGAACAGAGTCATGCCATTTGTCAGCCAAGGGAGCAATCTGGGCATTTCCACAGGGTCTGCACCCAAAACAGTTTCACTTTCACATTGTGAATGTCCTGCCACAGCTATTTCATGTCAAGATTAGAGTTCAAAAGTATGGGATTTCTCTGGGAGTGCCTTTTGCTCTCCGTGAGTTTTTCATTCCTTCTTCTCTTCCTCTGCTGCACTGTACCAGGTATAAACTGAGGCTTTCAAAACCAAATCAGTTCTTTGGATGGGATCTTAGTGCTGGGCTACAGTCCCTCAATATCATTTGGTCTGCCCCTTTGTGGCACAGATACACTCAGCTGTAAGTTATGGGGTGCAGAAGGTCCCTATCAAAGAACATCCTCCCTACAACCTTTCCCACACTTTCCAGCTCAAGATGTCTCATGAAGCAGGAGGCTTTCAATGATGGGCAGGGCATCTGGCAGCAAGATGAGATAGAGCACAACAAAGAGAGGAAAAGCAGAGAGCCTAGATCCCTACCCCATCACCCTCTCTGCCCTCCAGAACCAACCCCCCACCCTAGTCAGGTACCAGAGTAACAGATACTAACGGCCTGTGGCTCAAACTGTAGGGTGGGCTGGAGACCATCATCTGGCTGAGAGCAGACACAATGATCAGGATGAGGATAGGCATCAGCTGGACAAACAAGCCAAGGCCACCCTGAAGGAACAGAAACACACAGTGGAACATCACCCATAAACTTAGAATCATAGAACTGTTGGGGTTGGAAGAGACCTCCGAGATCATCAAGTTCAACCATTCACCTAGAGCTCACAATCTCACCACTGCTGCTAAGTCACTACTGCTAAACCATGTCCCTCAGCACCACATCCATGTGTCTTTTAAACACTTCCAGGGATGGAACTCCACCACCTGCCTGGGCAACCTGTTCCAATGCCTGAGAACCTTTTCTGTGAAGAAATTCTTCCTAATATCCAACCTTCTGCACAGGATGCTGTAGCACTGCCCTCTCTCCCTCCCATCCCTAACACAGCCCAAATTATCCAGCTTTTCAAAGCCATTTGGCTTAGGAGGCCTCCCAAAATAACTGAGGGCAGCTGATGTTATAAATTGCTCTGCTTGGTTAATTGAGCATCACAGAATTGAAACACCCCATCTTCAATACTGGAATAAAAGGGAGGATGAGTTCAGGCTGGGAGGAGCCAGGGAGTATCTGTGTTGTCTGAAAAGGGGCTTTACCTTTTGACAGTATAGAATCACAGAATGGTTTGGGTTGGAAGGGACCTCCAGAGATCATCTAGCCCAATCCCCCTGCAGTCAGCAGGGACACACTCCACTAGATCAGATTGCTCGCAGTCTTTTTGAGTCTGACCCTGAATAGCTCCAGGGATGGGGCCTCAACCACCTCCTGGGGCAACATGCTACAGTGTTCCACCATCCTAAGGTGAAGAACTTGTTCCTGACATCCAATCTAAATCTGCTCTTCTCTCATTTTGAACTACTGCCCCTTGTCTTGTCAGTGCAGGCCTTTGCAAACAGTCCCTCTGCAGCTTTCTTGTAGCCCCCTTCAGGTACTGGAAGGTTGCTATTAGGTCTTCCTGCAGCCTTCTTCAGGCTGAACAACCCCAGCTCCCTCAGCTTGTCCTCATAGCAGAGGCGCTCCAGCACCCTGATCATTTTCATGGCCCTCCTCTGGACCTGCTCCATCAGGTCCACGTCCTTCCTATGTTACAAAGTGCTGTCCTTGGTTAATTGAGCATCACAAATTATACACATCCCATCTTCAATACTGCAACAAAAGAGGGGGGATGAGTTCAAGTTGGGAGGAGCCAGGAGCATCCATATTGTCTGAAAAGTGGATTTACCTTTTGAAGTGTGAGAATTAAATCAGAGAGAAGATGTTTACTCTGCGCTAACCACAGGTAACACCTCTCTGGTGCCATCTTTACTTCAAGGCAGCACTGTTACACCATTGTTTTCCCCATGGGACAACAGCTAAGAGAGCTCTGGGAGAACAACCACCAGTAAACAAATCCACAGCTTGGGGTAAATGGTGAAGGCAGCAGCTCCTTTCCCACGACTCCAGCTTTCTGTTCGAGGGGTGGGAACCAGCAGGGCTGTTTCACAAGACAGCCCCAACAACGAGCTCACAATTCCATGTGCTGGAAAAACCTTTAGACTCTCAGTCTCTCTGACCTGTTCTCCACTTACATCACCCTGGTGTTCTCGCCTGTCCTGCCTCTGATGGTAGGTATATCGCATCCTGCCGTTGCTGTAGACATGAACGTTACCTAGGGACAAAAGAAAACTGTCAGGCAAAGCTCAGAGAACATCAGACAGTGCTGGCTGCCCAGGAAGGAAGCACAAAGGGTGACCACCTTCCACGTCAGCCTCGCCAATAAAAGCACAACAGAAAGCCGCTGAACTGTGTGCAGCAGTTTCAGCTATGAATGTTGTCAGCAAGGGCTCCATCTGCAGTTTGCTTCAGGCCATGCTCAGAAAAAATATAAGGATCATGGAATCACTAAGGTTGGAAAAGACCTCTAAGAGCATCAAGCCCAATCTTCGACTCAACACCTCCATGACCACTAGACCATGTCCCAAAGTGCCACTTCTACTCTTGTTTTGAACACCTCCAAGGGATGGTGAATCCACCCCTCCCTGGGCAGCCTGTTCCAACGTTTGAGCACTTGTTCAGTAAAGAAATCCTTCCTAACACCCAACTTAAACCTCCTCTGGCAGAGCTTGAGGCCATTTCTTCTTGTTCTGTTAGATACTTAGGAGAAGATGCTAGCACTGGCCTCACCCCAGCCTCCTTTCAGGTAGCTGTGAAGAGCAGTAAGGTCTTCTCTCAGTCTCCTCTTTTTTCAGGGTAAACAATCCCAGCTCCCTCAGCCTCTACTCACCCCACCTGAGTCCCTCAACAGCTTCATTGCCCTTCTCTGTATCCACTCCAGCACCTTAGTGCCTTTCTTATACAGCAGTGTCCCAACTGGACGTGCAGCCTCACTAGGGCTGAGAACAGAGGCACCACCACTTCTCTACCCCTGATGGCTGCACAGACTGTAAAGGACTCTAGGCTGTGCTCACACTTAGACCTGCAATGCTGTTCCCACTGCTCTCAGTTCAGCCTACTTCCCACAGCCAGAAGCATGCCAGCCAGCTCAGAGCTGAAAGGAGGACAGCATGGCTGCCTGGCAGGGCTGCTTCCAGGCTGGCTGGAGCTGGGATGTCTCAGTGAAATGATCATTTGACAGAATTAGGCTGCTCCTGAGACCTCTGCATCTGTCCTAGTGCATGGTCAGCAGCCCCTGACTCAAGCCACTCCATCATATTGTCCTGACAGGGATGGCTGTAGCTGCAGGGTGAAGATGAAATGGGGCTCCAGAGGAGACTGATAGAAGAACTCACACTAAAAGACTATTCATTACCTGAAGCCAACATTTACAAATGAGCTATAGAAGTCACAGCTGAAAAAGGAGTATCCCAAAGGTCTACTGAGCAGATACATTTGAAGGCAAACTGGTGGTGGGCATATAGGGATCATATGAAAATTCAGGTTGGAAGTGACCTCAGGTGCTCCAACTTCCCGCTCAAAGCAGAGTCAGCTCTGCAGAGAGAATATCTTCTACAGGTTTTCTTGCTTCTAACTCAATTTACTTGAGATTAAAACGAATGACAGCAAGAAAAAAAACCCACCCTGGCAGCATTTCCACCTAAAATCATCTCTTGTATGTTTTAAATGTCAAAACTATAGCTGAAAAGGGAAATGAACTGAGAAAGTCATCCTGAATTCTCTTGGGACAGTGAAGAAAGGGAAAAAAAGGCTAAAGCAGCAACCTGCTGGTTTTACTGGAGTAGCTTTACCTCTCTGACAGGCAGAATGCAGACACTGCAAAAGGCTTCAAGATCATAGAATCATAGAACCAGCCAGGTTGGAAGAGACCTCCAAACTCAGCCAGCCCAACCTAGCACCCAGCCATGGCCAATCAGCTAGACCATGGCACTAAGGGCCTCAGCCAGGCGTTGCTTCAACACCTCCAGGCACAGTGACTCCACCACCTCCCTGGGCAGCCCATTCCAATGCCAATCACTCTCTCTGACAACAACTTCCTCCTAACATCCAGCCTAGATCTTGCCCGGCACAGCTTGAGACTCTGTCCCCTTGTTCTGTTGCTGCTTGCCTGGCAGAAGAGACCAACCCCACCTGGCTACAGCCTCCCTTCAGGGAGTCATAGACAGCAATGAGGTCTGCCCTGAGCCTCCTCTTCTGCAGGCTGCACACCCCCAGCTCCCTCAGCCTCTCATAAGGTTTGCGTTCCTCTCTGCAAGCACAGTTAATGTACTGATTCTCATGCATTAGATAGGAAAGAGCTACCAGAGTAAATCTTCTCAACTGAAACGAAACTACTTCTTTTTCCAAGTTGGCAGGGGTCAAATAACCACTGCCAGCCAAGTGTGACCAGAGTAAATATAAGAGAGTCTTCTAAACCTGTATCTTTCCCATCAGAACTGAGCAAGTGAAGGAACAGCCACTTGGTTCCTCCCTGCTACCCAAATTTCAGACAGGAGACAGATTCAATCTTAAATCCAAGAGGTTTAAAACATGCTGTAGAAAGAGCATTTTCCTCTTTGTTTTACGTGACACAGTGGGAAGAAGGAAGTGGACAATGATCTCAGAGAAATTGCTTCAGCTGCATGACAGAGCAGATACAGGTCAAGAACAAGGCCCAGGCGTGACCACAGTTTGTTCTGATGAGAAGGTTTAACTTCTAAAACCACCAGGCAGAGAAGCCTTCTGCAAAATAGGATCATTTCTACAACTAGCCTTGAAACAAGCCAGTCTTTGTCCTGATGTTCACCCCAACCTAACGACAGCTAACGTTGGCAGCAATGCAAACAAACTCCTGAATGTGGGGAGAAGTCCAGCTCTGATGGCATTACCTGCTGGATGCAGAGTTCTCCAAGCACACATCTGACCAATTTAGGTGTTTGGGTTGTGTGTGATGGAGAACTCTCATTAAACTCAGTAATCCTTGCACTACTGCAGTGCTGCTCCCTCAGAGGGATGTATAGAATCACAGAATCAGTTTGGTTGGAAAAAGACTTTTAAATTGTTGAGCCTAACCTCTCTCTAACTCTACCAAGTCTGGTGCTAAACCATGTCCCTCAGCACCACACCTCTGACACTTTCTAACACCTCCAGGGATGGGGATTCAAACACCTCCCTCGGGAGCCTTTTCCAGTGTTTGAGAATCCTTTCAGGGAAGAAGATTCTTCTAATGTCCAACCTGTGGGCCTGCAAGACTGCAGCCTGTCTGCTGGTGCAACTCAAGCCTGTTTCCTCTTGTCCCATCACTTGCTCCTTGAAATTAGAGACCAACACCCACCTGGCACCTATTTCTTAGAATCATAGAATCAAGCAGGTTGGAAGAGACCTCCAAGATCATCCAGTCCAACCTAGCACCCAGCCCTGGCCAATCAACCAGACCATGGCACTAAGTGCCTCAGCCAGGCATTACCTGAACACTCCAGGGGCAGCGACTCCACCACCTCCCTGGGCAGCCCATTCCAATGCCAATCACTCTCTCTGACAACAACTTCCTCTTAACAGCCAGCCTAGACCTTCCCTGGCACAACTTCAGACTCTGTCCCCTTGTTCTGTTGCTGCTTGCCTGAGAGAAGAGACCAACCCCACCTGGCTACAGCCTCCCTTCAGGGAGTTGGAGACAGCCATGAGGTCACTCCTGAGCCTCCTCTTCTCCAGGCCAAACACCCCCAGTTCCTTCAGCCTCTCCTCACAGGGCTGTGCTCCAGGCCCCTCACCAGCTTCCTTGCCCTTCTCTGGACACCTTCCAGCACCTCAACAACTCTCTTGAATTGAGTAGCCTAGAACTGGACACAGCACTCAAGGTGTGGCCTGAGCAGTGCTGAGCACAGGGGCAGAAGAACCTCCCTTGTCCTGCTGGCCACACTGCTCCTGAGCCAGGCCAGGATGCCATTGGCTCTCCTGCCCACCTGGGCACACTGCTGCCTCATCTTCAGCTACTCTCTACCAGCACCCCCAGCTCCCTCTCTGCCTGGCTGCTCTCAGCCACTCTGCCCCCAGCCTGTAGTGCTGCTTGGGGTTGTTGTGGCCAAAGTGCAGAACCCTGCACGGCTCTCCTGCCCTTCAACAGCTCCACACCTGCTCCTAGCTTGGTGTCATCTGCAAACGTACTGATGCTGGACTCAATCCCCTCATCCAGATCATCACTAAAGATACTGAACAGGACTGTGCCCAGCACTGATCCCTGGGGCACACCACCAGTGACTGGTTTCCATCTGCATGTGGCAGGGAGCTGAGAAGAGTGAGGTCTCCCTCCCCTCTGTCTCCATTTCCCGGGCCCAGGTTGGGTCCTATTGAAGAGATTCAAGTTTAAGCTGCTTACTAGAAGGAAAACCACCACCAAAAAACATGTTGAAGAGGTCCTCGGGTGAGATGTCTGCCTCGAAGCCGCGGTGGAAATCTGAGTGACTGTGGCCATGGCGAGCAGGGTTGAGTTTCTCATCTCCAAACTGGTCATACTGCTTCCTCTTCTCCGGGTTGCTCAACACGGCGTACGCGTTACCGATGGCTGCAATATTGACAACAGGGAAGCAATTAGCTTCTCTCTTCTGAAGATAACACACATCTAGCCCTGCAGACTGTCACCACCTGCCTTTCCCACTACACAAACAAGGTGCTCAGCTACCCACCTCTTTCATCAGGCTACCTGGTGTGCTCCTCTGGCAAACACGGGCAGAAGGAAACAGCACTGAGCAGCTCAGTGAAAAAGGCCTTCATTAAGTCAAACGATGGCATAGAATGGTTTGGGTTGGAAGGGACCTCCGAAGGTAGAATCATAGAATCAACCAGGTTGGAAGAGACCTCCAAGCTCATCCAGTCCAACCTAGCACCCAGCCCTGTCCAATCAACTAGACCATGGCGCTAAGTGCCTCATCCAGGCTTTGCTTCAACACCTCCAGGGACGGCGACTCCACCACCTCCCTGGGCAGCCCATTCCAATGCCAATCACTCTCTCTGACAACAATTTCGAGCCTAGACCTCCCCTGGCACAACTTGAGACTGTGTCCCCTTGTTCTCTTGCTGCTTGCCTGAGAGAAGAGACTCAACCCCACCTGACTGCAGCCTCCCTTCAGGGAGTTGTAGACAGCAACGAAGTCACCAGTTTACCAGTGGATCACAGAATGGCTTGGCTTGGAAGTGACCTCCAAAGGTCATCTAGTCCAACCCCCATGCAGTCAGCAGGGACATCCTCCACTAGATCAGGTTGCTCACAGCCTTGTGGAGCCTGGCCTTGAATATCTCCAGGGATGAGCCCTCAACTACCTTCCTGGGCAACCTGTTACAGTAGTCCTCCACTCTCATGGTGCAGAACTTGTTCCTGACATCCAATCTAAATCTGCTCTTCTCTCATTTCAAACCGTTGCCCCTTGTCCTATCACTGCAGGCTTCTGGAAACAGTCTCTCTACAGCCTTCCTGCAAGCCCCCTTCAAGTACTGGAAAGTCACTATTAGGTCTCACTGGAGCCTTCTCTTCTCCAGGCTGAACATATATGACTGGTATGAATTTGACCCCCAGAGAAAACCTCTCAGATGAACAAAACTCTGAACTGGGAAGGAAATACAGGTAATAGAGCAGCTGCCTGTTTCACTTCATTAAACTACTTGCTCCTTTGGAACAAACAATGCTTAAACCATACAGTTGTCTGAGTTGGAAAAGACCTTTAAAACCATTGAGTCCAACAAATCCTTCAGCTGTAAGCAACTGTGTAGAAAAGCAGGACTTCAGTAGACAACTTTTACTCCAAAGCAGCCTAAAACCAGAACTGCAAAGAAGTGAAATACTGATCACTGAATGTAAGAAAGAGGCTTTAAAACCTCCCACAACAGCTGGTGAGGAAATGCTGGCTAGAAGTTGTGTCTGTCAGCTCTGAATCTCAGGCTTTCCAGAAGTAAGATGCATAATTACAAGGGCTGTTAACCAGTGCCTGTGATGGTGGAAATGTACTGGGACTAAACCCCCACCAGTTCTCCAGGCTGTTCTCCTTCCCACCTCAGCACACTTGAAGCTTTCTAGCTGCCTGCCATCCTCCTATTTCTGTACTCGTCTATCTGCAAGTTCCAGTTTATCACATCCCTCTGTACCAACCATCCCCAGAGCCTCCCTGTGTGACTGCAAAGCTTCTCTGCTCCCTGTGTCGCAAGGAGACGAAGCTGTTTGTGGCAGTAGTGGCCTGGTGTCTGAGGCAGGAGCAGGAATGACAGACAGGGCAGATATATGGCTTTTGGAGGAGGTTAACTCCAAGAATCAACATTTACCCCATGGTCAGATTAAGCTGCATGGTTTCTTCTTGGACTGGAGATGTAGAGAGTGAGGGATGTAATGTCATGGAATCATAGAATACTTCTAGGTTAGAAGGAACCTCAAAGATCATCTAGTTCCAGCCTCCCTGCCATGGACAGGGACACCTTCCACTACATTAAGTTGTTTAAAGCCCCACTCAACTTGGTCTTGAACACCTCCAGGGAGGGGACATCCACAACCTCCCTGGGCAACCTGTTCCTGTGTCTCACCACCCTGGAAGAGGTTGTCAACATGCTTGTTCTCCTTCTTGGTCATAATTAGTGCACACAGAGCAAACACTTCTCCAAGCAGGCAAGGAAGCTGGATGACAAGGAGTGACTCCTGGCACGTTAGTTTGTTCTTTCCAAACTGTGTGCTTGAGCAATGAAAATGGCCCTGCTCAGGGCTGCCTGACTGCCTGCTGTCAAAGCCCAAGAAACACCTCACTCCAAATCAGGATTTCAGCCCAGAGTTCAACTCTTTTCCCAACATCAGCCAAAGGTAGTGAGGCAAATCTAATTCATTTAAATAATGGTTTAGTTTGGAAGGGACCTTAAAAATCACCTCCTGGCCACTGGCAGGGACATCTCCCACTACACCAGTTTGCTCAAGGCCTCATCCAACCTGGCCTTGGACACCTCCAGAGAGGAGCCATCCACAACCTTCCTGGGCAACCTGTTCCAGTGTCTCATCTGCCACAAGCCAGACTGCAGCCAGCTGCACCTGTAGACTGAGACGAGGTCTCAGGACAGCAACACTTTATCAGCTGTCTCTGGGAAGATGAATGCCAAGAGTTTGGCTAATACATCATCACTAAGAAAAAATTAACTGAGACTCCCCATAGCAGTGCACGCTTCCCCCCTCAGCCTCTGGAAGCAAACAGCTGGACTTCAGCGAGCCCTGCAAAGGAGGAGTTCACCCAGCTTGGAGAGCCAAGGAGGCAAGGCCTGGAGCAGAGATAACGTGAGAGCAGATAGCTCTGCAGCGGAGGATAAAGGGCACCTTGCTTAACACACGACTTCTGGCACGTACCCCTTGTCAAAGCCCTTGGCAAACACCATGATTTCAGATTAGAGGTGAGGAAACATGCCTTTGTTGGGGACTGAAGGCTGAACTATGGAGCAGAGGCTTTCTGCACATGCAGTGTGGATAGACATCTGCAGATGCCTGCCCTTTCATCTGGCCTCCACGTCGAAATGGGCTCCCCCTGCTCCAAGTAGCTGGGGGCAGCTCATTGTTTGCTCACTGCAACACACTTAGTGCTTGTGGATTTAAGTCTGAAAAGGCTTGAGCAAACCTTCCATGAGACTTTTACTGCTGAATGTCTACTGGAAGCTTACCCAATTACTCTTATCGATATGTTCAGCCCAGGTTAGCCTTGCTCCCTGCTCCAGCAGAAGTCTTATGCATCTCACTCCTGTGATGGCCAGAACCAAACCCATCAAACCATTTACACTAAGTACTTACCAAACCATTGAAATTAAATATTTAAATGAATTAAGACCACAAAACCTGTGCTGTACAATTGGCACCCACAAGTTCTGTGTTGAACTCAACCATAATAATCAAACTGCCACAGCTTGAAGGGAAAACTGCACAGAACCCCAGCACGGGGTGGGTTGGAAGGGACCTCTGGAGATCATTCAGTCCAACTCCCCTGCTAAAGCAGAGCACAGCAGCCTCACAGCTAAAAACTTTCTTCTTCCATTCAGATGGAACCTCTCCTGGGTTCCAGTTTGTGCCCATTGCTCCCTTGTCCTCTCACTGGGCACCAATGGAAAGAGTGACCACATCCTCTTGCCCCCCACCCTTTAGCTCTTGCTGAGCACTGATCAGATCCTCCCTCAGGCTGCCCTTCTCCAGGCTAAACAGCTCCAGGTCTCTTGGTCTTTCCTCCTCACAGAGATGCTCCAGGCCCCTTAGCATCTTTGTGGCCTTCCACTGGACCCTCTCCAGTATTTTCCTGTATCTCTTGAACTGGGGAGCCACTACTCCAAATGTGGCCTCACTAGGGCAGAGCACAGGGAAGGAACTTCCCATGACCTGCTGGCCACACTCAAATTCCAAGAAGGATGTTCCAGGCAATAGCATTTCTCCTGCTTTAAGACATCCATCTTTAAGACATCTTACTTCCCAGGGAACACCCCTGCTGCATACCCCCTCCATAGAATCTGACTGTCAACAGCAGGACTCCAGCTCCTGGCCACCATTTTTGAGTTCTGGCTGGGCTCCCTTGTACAGCTGGTGAAGTTTTGCACTACAAGTCTTCACCTAAGGTTTCTCTCCACAGATTCCATCAATAGGCTTTTGCAAGGTTCAGGTACTGAGCCCTTGCTTAGCAACCCAAGGGCTGCCTGGCTGCCTGAAATGCTCAATATATGGAAGAGTCCAAGCACCACTTCTGCACAAGTTTCCTGCCATTGGGCCTGCCCAGCAATGTTTCTCTCAAGGGATTCACGGACCCAATGGCTGCCTCTGGTGCTGCACAACTTACTGGGTTTCTACTGGATTTGTCAGTAGACAGAGGTGCACCCCAACACCTGTGCTGGGTGGCTTCATGACTTGGAGCTTCTCCCTGCTAGGTGAACGCTCCTGAATTAAAAGAAAAGGATGGTTAACATCCCAAGGGAATTTCCTCCTGAGCAGCATGGTGGGAGGCTGAAGTGACACACAGGAAGAGCTGCTCGGAGACAGGGAAGGAAGGCTGCTTCTCCTTGTCCCACTGGCAGAGCTGAACCTGAGCAGCATGCTGGGAGGCTGACGTGCCACACAGCAAGAGCTGCTAGGATAAAGGGAAGGGAGGCTGCTGCTTCTTGTCCTGCTGGCAGAGCTGAACTCTAGCTGTGTTTATTATTTTAAGCTTATACTTTGTGCATGACACAACAAGCTCAGAAGAGACAGAATTTTACAAAGAGCTTTATTTTGCTCTACCTGACTCACAAGGTTGTTTTTATGTGTCACTGCCAGGCCAGCTCAGCACCATCACCTGACAGCTGTGGGCAAATCACCAGGCTGCAAACGTTCTTTACCTTTAAATGCCTCTGTAGCCCCTGGTGCGTGGTTCTTATCTGGGTGAAACTTCAGTGCAAGTTTCCGGTAAGCCTTTTTCAGGTCCTCGTCAGAAGCTTCTCTGTTTACTCCCAGAATTTCATAGTAATCTTTGCATTGCTTTACCCTGCCAGTAGAGAGAGATGACATGAGACAGTTCAGTTCTAGCTGTGAGAACCAACCACTCTGTGTTGAGTAAGTGAGCTCTGCAACCCCTCGTGCAACACAGTTTTGCTCAGTGAACTCTGGTTTACCCAGCTCTGGTTCCTCAGCAGGTGACCCAGTTTTGTTCACAGGCTGGTTCCTGCTGTGCCAGCACTACAAGCACACAAACACCCTGACAGAACCAGTTGAGCCAGTGGAGATAGGAGGGCCTCTGCACAGGGAAGGGTATCACCCACAGAGGAATGCTACTGAGCTTCAGATTCATCACGCTCACGTTTTGGAGGATATTTGGGAGGGACTGCAAAGGGCAGGCCATGATCTGAAGGCTAGCTGGGCTTCTTTCTTCCCCTGTTAATCCACAGACCTAAACAACATCAGCTGAATTCCAGAGGAAGAAAGAAGGAGCTGCTCAGGCCTGTGTGCACAGCCCAGCTCATCCTGGGTACACTCACAGCCCAGCAATGGCTTCTCCTCCTCACATGACCTCGGTGAGACAGCAGGCTGGGTCTGTGGAGAGGTGGATGATGTAACAAGGCCCATTAGCCAGAGCAGCTCTTCAGATGATGCCCACAACCTTACACAGTCTACTGAGTGACAGTTTCAGTCCTTCAATTTCCAGTATTTTGAAATGGCAGAAAGCAATAAAAAACACCCAGAAACAGGGTTTGGGAAGCAGGAGACTGGAGAAACATATCCTGGGGTTTGCCAGCAGGAGCTTCAGAAGAACATCTAACAAAGTCAAATGTCCTGCAGTAGACTTCTGCTCTACAGGGCTCTAAGAGAGACCAGAAGCAGAATATCCTGAGGAGAGAGGAAGAAGGATATATCCTGTCACTTGCTGCAAGACAACATCTTAGAGCAGGAGGAGTGCTGAGGAGCACAGGGAATGTTCCACAGCACCGCTGAAAAATGCTACACTGAAAATTATCCTGCAGCCCATGAGGAGAACACATCCAGAATGATGCTTTGGACCTCAGCCAGAGCAAGGCCTGCATGCTTACAGCTTCCCTTGTGCAGGGAAGCTCATCTCATCCCTTGCAGACCCGACCCCGCTGCCTCCCAGCACTGCTGCAACTATACATCCTCCCAGGTATGTTTTTAACACCCTGCCAGCTAGAAATCACTCAACATGCTTCAAACCTTTAGAAGCCTGTAAAACCCAGAGCAGTGCCATGTGGTAAACAGCAGGGGTTAGAGCCATGGGGAGCTGTGCACGCACCTCTTCACTGCATCCACCTGGTCCTGAGTGTAGCCCTTGGGGGCCTCCCCACCAGCCTCTCCGTTGGCCGAAGGGAAGTCTCCGCTCATCTTCCTGAAGTGAGGATTTGTGGACTCCTTGGACTGGGACTGGCCATTGGCTGACTGCTCGTTCTTGTTCAGTGATTCAAGCAGAACTGAAATCAGAAAAAGATGCAAAGAGATGTTAGGAGATTGCTAAACTCAATCTGCTCCTCCAACTCTCCCATGAGGAGGCTCCCAGTTGACCTTCTTGTGGCCTTCCAGGATATGAAGGGGGCTACAAAAAAGCTGTGGAGAGACTTTTCAGCATATCAGGAAGTGACAGGACTAGGGGGAATGGAGCAAAGCTGGAGGTGGGTAGGTTCAGGCTAGCCGTGAGGAGGAAGTTGTTGAGCATGAGAGTGGTGAGAGGCTGGAATGGGTTTCCCAGGGAGGTGGTTGAGGCCCCATGGCTGGAGGTGTTTAAGGCCAGGCTGGCTGAGGTTGTGGCCAGGCTGATCTAGGGTAGGGTGTCCCTGCCCATGGCAGGGGGGTGTGGGACTAGATAATCCTTGTGGTCCCTTCCAACCCTGACTGATTCAAACTTTCACCTTTTCACCCAATAAACCTATAAGTTCCTGCTACGTCTTGCCCAGGTGTGAGGGCTGCTGCTCAAGATATTGCCTAACCTTCACAGTCTCGAGTTGCACCAGGGGAGGTTTAGGTTGGGCACTGAGAGAAACATCTTCCCTGAAAGTGTTATCAGGCTGCACAGGGAAGTGGTGGAGTCAGGATCTCTGGAGGGATTTCAAAGCCATGGAGATATGGTGTTGGTAGGCACAGTTTAGGGTAGACTTGGCTGTGCTGGGTTAACAGTTGAACTTTATGATCTCAAAGGCCTCTTCCACCAAAATGATGCTATGGTTAGAATCATAGAATCAACCAGGTTGGAAGAGACCTCCAAGCTCAGCCAGTCCAACCTAGCACCCAACCCTGTCCAATCAACCAGACCATGGCACTAAGTGCCTCAGCCAGGCTTGGCTTCAACACCTCCAGGGACAGCGACTCCACCACCTCCCTGGGCAGCCCATTCCAATGCCAATCACTCTCTCTGACAACAACTTCCTCCTAACATCCACCCTAGACCTCCCCTGCCACAACTTGAGACTGTGTCCCCTTGTTCTGTTGCTGCTTGCCTGGCAGAAGAGACCAACTCCTACCTGGCTACAGCCTCCCTTCAGGGAGTTGTAGACAGCAATGAGGTCAGCCCTGAGCCTCCTCTTCTCCAGGCTGCACACCCCCAGCTCCCTCAGCCTCTCCTCACAGGGCTGTGCTCCAGGACCCTCACCACCTTCCTTGCCCTTCTCTGGACACCTTCCAGCACCTCAACATCTCTCTTGAATTGAGGAGCCCAGAACTGGACACAGGGCCTGAGCAGTGCTGAGTACAGGGGCAGAAGAACCTCCCTTGTCCTGCTGGCCACACTCTTCCTGAGCCAGGCCAGGATGCCATTGGCTCTCCTGCCCACCTGGGCACACTGCTGCCTCAGCTTCAGCTCCTCTCTGCCAGCATCCCCAGCTCCCTCTCTGCCTGGCTGCTCTCAGCCACTCTGTCCCCAGCCTGTAGTGCTGCTTGTGGTTGTTGTGGCCGAAGTGTAGAACCCTGCACTTGGCCTTGTTCAGTCTCATTCCATTGGCCTCTGCCCACCCATGCAGCCTGGCAAGGTCCCTCTGCTGAGCTATTCTACCCTCCAACAGCTGCACACCTGCTCCTAGCTTGGTGTCATCTGCAAACTTACTGATGCTGGACTCAATCTCCTGGTCCAGATCATCAATAAAGATATTGAACAGCACTACACTTCCACCCAGTTGGACAGCCTGAGAGTCACAGCAGATCCCCAAAGCTGCACATCCTTGTCCTCTCTCATTTTTTTTACTGTCCATGACTGTCCTTAACAGCAAAGCATTTCCACACTTGTTCTCTAGCACATTCTAAAGCATATTCTTCCTCTTTATCTTCTGCTTTTGAGAGTCTACTGTGCCGGGCAAATTATGTGACAATGGCCTATCTTTAGAGAGCCCAGAAAAGCACACCGTGGGCTGCCAGTCACACCAGCACACTCCCCTGTCGGGGACGGGGAGCTGCAGCGCTGACAGCTGGCAGCAGGCAGGACCTGCACCACATGAGTCAGAAGGGATCTTCGTTCTGTACTATCTCACCTCCCTAGTCCATGCGTGTAGAGGCAGCTGTGGAAATCATTTCCTCTCTTCAGTTAATGAATGGCATTAATTCGGTTTTCCTCAAGGAGGGAGTGCGCCTCTGCTGGGTCACAGGCTCACAGGATGTCAGGGGTTGGAAGGGACCCAAACAGATCATCCAGTCCAACCCCCCTGCCAGAGCAGGTCCACACAATTTAGCACAGATCACACAGGAACACATCCAGACAGGCCTTGAAAGGATCCAGAGAAGAAGACTCCACAACTCCAGGGAGCCTGTGCCAGTGCTCTGTGACCCTTACAGTAAAGAAGTTCCCCCTTGTGTTGAAGCAGAACCTCTTTTGCTGCAATTTACACCCATTGCTCCTTGTCCTATCCCAGGGAGCAGTGAGCAGAGCCTGTGCCCCCTCTCCTGATCCCCAGCCCTCAGATAGTTATAAACATATATCAAATCCCCTCTCAGTCTTCTCTTTTCCAGACTAAACAGCCCCAGGTCCCTCAGCCTCCCCTCATCAGGCAGTGCCCTCCAGTCCCCTATTCATTCTTGTAGCCCTCCACTGGACCTTCATCAGCAGATCCCTGTCCCTCTTAAACTGGGGAGCCTCAAAATGAATGCAGTACTCAAGACAGGGTCTCATCAGGGCAGAGTAGAGGGGTGAACTGCTCTGGATTATCACCTTCTCCTCACAAGGCTCAGATGCTGTTCCCCCAGGAGGAGACCAACATTCAGGCCTGGCCTAACTGCACAGGCAATGGCACTGTGAAATCAAGTGAGGATTCTTCAGGCATCTTTCCCTCGTCTGTTGAAGGCCAGGCTGGATGAGATCTTGAGCAACCCGATCCAGTGGTAGATGTCCCTGCTCACTGACAAACTTGAACACAGGTTTCACCTCAACATAAGAAGAAACTTCTTTACAGTGAGTGTGATGGAGCACTGGAACAGGCTGCCCAGAGAGGTTGTGGAGTCTCCTTCCCTGGAGACTTCCAAAACCCTCCTGGATACATTCCTGTTCAGGCTACCCTAGGTGACCCTGCATTGGCAGGGAGGTTGGACTCGATGATCTGTGGAGGTCCTTTCCAACCTCTAACAACCTGTGATTTTTTGGCTGACTCACAGAATGGTTTAGGTTGGAAGAGGCCTTTAAGATCATCTAATTCCAAACCTCCTGCCATGGGCAGGGACATCTCCCACTAGAACAGGTTGGTCACAGGCTCACAGGATGTTAGGAGTTGGAAGAGACCCAAGGAGATCATCGAGTCCAACTCCCCTGCCAGAGCAGGACAATGCTATCTAACAGAGCACACAGGAACACATCCAGACAGGCCTGGAAAGGCTCCAGAGAAGGAGACTCCACAACCTCTGGGAAGCCTGTTGTTCAAGGTTTCATCCAACCTGTCCCTGAACACCTCTAAGTAGAGGGCATACCTGGGCAACCTGTTCCAGTGTCTCACAATCACTGCCTGCTGCATTAAGGTAGGACTAGATGATTTTCATGGTCCCTTCCAACTCCAAGCATTCAATGATTGTATCATTTCCCTGCCAGCTGCAGAGCAATATCTTTTTGAACTTTTTTGTCCTTCTTTAACCCCATATCAGACCAATCTCTTCACACCTACAGTTTCTAGAGTATTTTGCACCCCCATGAAAGAGAACATAGAATCAGTCAGGGTTGGAAGGGACCACAAGGATCAGCCAGTTCCAACCCCCCTGCCACGGGCAGGGACACCCTACCCTAGAGCAGCCTGGCCACAGCCTCATCCAGCCTGGCCTTAAACACCTCCAGCCATGGGGCCTCAACCACCTCCCTGGGAAACCCATTGCAGGCTCTCAGAACAGGGAGAGGTAGCCTGATTAAAACCAGACGTTACTGACAAAGGCATCGGTAACTTGACGAGCTTGCAGCCCTTTATCCAGAGTCTAGAACCAAGAAGGACATTTCATCTCCTCCTGCAGATTGCACACTACAGACCTTGCACTATGGCAGGTATCGTGTTCTTTATGCAAGTACAAACAAGGCTTGCAGGCCAAGAGACCAGCTGAGATATCCTATCTGCTCCACTGAGATTGGAGGGGCAAGAAAAAAGCCTCTTGGTAATCCAACAGCCAACACAGGCAAGAGTTACGAGGTGAAGGATGAAAATAACAGGATGCTAATGAGCCCTGGATGAGATTTTGAGTTTGGGGGGCTTCAAGGATATTTTGCTTTCAGAAAAGAACAATTTAAATCCTTTCCTCACTCATATTTACACCACTAAAGAATTCACAAAACTTAAGTGTTTCCTCCTTCCAAAGCTGGAAGAAAACTTCAAACACTTTTAAGCCTCATCTCATGAGGCTGTCCTTCTTTTCCCACCTCACTCCTGCTAGGTTGGATTCAGCTCCCTACAGCTTGCTGTGAGGTTTTTCACAGAATGTCTCAGATTGGCAAAGCCCTTCAAGCTCATCCAGTCCAATCATTAGTTTCACACTGACAAGTCCTTGACTTAAACCAAAGCCCTCAGCACATCTCATCACTAGGGCTCGCTATGCTTGGAAAGGACCACCAGCATCAGCCAGTCCAACCTTCAGCCCAGCAGCCTTCATCACCAGACCACAGCCTCAAGCACCACATCCACTCTCCTCTGGCGACTCCACCACCTCCCTGGGCAGCCTGTTCCAGTGCCTGACCACCTGCTCAGGAAACAACTTCCTCCCAACAGCCAACCTAAACCTGCCCTGATGCAACTTGAGGCCATTTCCTCATTAGTAACTGGGGAGAAGAGACCAGCTCCAGCCTCACTACAACCTCCTTTTAGGTAGCTGCAGAGGGGAGTAAGGTCCCCTCTCAGCCTCCTCTTCTCCAGACTAAACAGGCCCAGCTCCTTCAGCTGCTCCTCATAGGTCATGTTTGCCAGACCTCTCCCCAGCCTTGTCACCCTTCTCTGCACCTGCTCCAGCACCTCAATGTCCCTCCTGTACAGTGGTGACCAAAACTGGACATAGTACTGGAGGTGTGGTCTCAGGAGTGCATGATTGCCTCCCTACTCCTGCTGCTCACACCATTGCTGATCCAGGCTAGGATTGGTAGCAAGGTAGAAACCTTTTTGGTAGCAAGGTTCCTCAAACCGACCACAGAAGCCCACATCTGAGCAGAGCTCAGCCCCGTTTTGCTCCACAGACCCTATCCCAAAACCACTCTGTGCAGTTAGAGCACATTGCAAGCTCATAAGCTACTGAAACAGAGACTGCTGAGTTAGTTTTCAGTTTAGCCAGCTCAGCTCTCCACCAGCCATGTGCTCTGGTTCACCATTCCTTGCTTATTAGACAACAATTGTTCAACTTCTGTTAATTTTTCCAAAGGTCCTGCTTAAGGGCAACCAGTAGGACCCTGTCCACACCAGCATGCCCAGCTATGTTTGCACAGGGCAAGACTCTTGCTGAACTCCCCTTGCAAAACCCCTTGCTGATCCTGTGACGACACCTGTAGGACCCAGCCAGGGTCAGAGTGTGAAGCTCTGCAAGGTCCATGGGGTGGGCAGTTGCCAAACCTGATGTAATTCATGAGGAAGAGATTTTCCAGGGTTACACACAAACTACACAAAGACTCAATGACCACTGTGCAACCGTGGGATTTTCAATGCCATTTCCCAACTACAGACCCAAAGTGCAGGGGTAAGCAACTGATAGGATGCCTCAGACGGCAGCTGAGACACCAAACTTGCGCCAGCAGCTTGGCTGGGTCTGGCCACAGATTGGCACACTGCTCATTCACACCAACCTGCCCTGCTGCCCCCCTTCCCTCTGCTTTCCTCCCCCGTGCTCCAGTTCTCTAACAGCCCACTGCAAGTTCTGGCTGAGCCAGGCCACAGCATTAGGCCAAAATCATAGAATCAAGCAGGCTGGAAGAGACCTCCAAGCTCATCCAGTCCAACCTAGCACCCAGCCCTGGCCAAACAACCAGACCATGGCACTAAGTGCCTCATCCAGGCTTTGCTTGAACACCTTTAGAGACAGCGACTCCACCACCTCCCTGAGCAGCCCATTCCAATGCCAATCACTCTCTCTGACAACAACTTCCTCCTAACATCCAGCCAGACCTCCCTCGGCACAACTTGAGACTGTGTCCCCTTGTTCTGTTGCTGCTTGCCTGGCAGAAGAGACTGAAAAGGGGCAGGTTCTGCTTGGCCAACCTGAACTCTTTTATAAGCAGGTGACCTGCCTGGTGGACATGAGGAAGGCTGTGGGAGTAGTCTGCCTGGATGTCAGCAAGGCCTGTGACACTGTCTGCCATAGCAAACTCCTGGCCAAGCTGGCAGTCTTGGACAAGGGCACTCTGGGAGAAGAGACTGACCTGGTGATGCTTTAAATCACAAACTGGTGCTTGCTGTCACTTTTCTGAAGCATGCCCCAGCAGAGCTCCTCAGGAAGAGTAAATCTTGCCAAGCATCTGCTATTTCACACCTGTTCCTCCAGAAATCACTTTTCCCAAGGGAGCTGGGGTTGTTTAGCCTGGAGGAGGCTCAAGGGCTGACCTCATTGCTGTCTACAACTACCTGAAGAGAGGTTGCAGCCAGGTAGGGGGTTGGTCTCTTCTCCCAGGCAAGCAGCAATAGAACAAGAGGACACAGTCTCAAGTTGTGCCTGAGGAGGTCTAGGCTGGATGTTAGGAGGAAGTTGTTGGCAAAGAGAGTGATTGGCATTGGAATGGGCTGCCCAGGGAGGTGGTGGAGTCACTGTGCCTGGAGGTGTTGAAGCAAAGCCTGGCTGAGGCACTTAGTGCCATGGTCCGGTTGACTGAATAGGACTGGGGGATAGGTTGGACTGGATGAGCTTAGAGGTGTCCTCCAACCTGGTTGATTCTAGGATTCTGCAGAAGCAGAAAATCTGAGCATGAAGGAAAAAACAGATCACACACAGAGGCTGATATGTGGTGTTTGAGAGAAGGAAAGAGGCCTCCTACAACTGAAGAGAGGATTACAGAAAGCCTTGAATTATCTACAGGATCAAAAGGGTTCGACAAGCTGGAAAACACAGCCAAAGAATACAAAGAATTAAAACTTAGATAAAGATCAGCCAAAAGGGAGACATAAAAAAGTAATCTACAGCTCTTTGTACAAATTTCTGAAGGGGGAGAAGACACAGGATGGTGTTTGGCTGATTCTACGAACCACTTCCCAGCTTTTTTTTTGGTGACACAGAATGATTAACGTTGGAAGAGACTTCAAGTCCAACTGTTCTACCCAAAAGTTCCATGACCACCAGACCATGTCCCAAAGTGCCACAATCACTTCTTTTTTTTTTTGCAACTTGTTAATCATCTACACACCATAAAGCTTCCAGGAAACAAGATCATTCCCCAAACCCCATAAAAGTGGTAGAAGGTCTTCAAAGGATTGTTTTTTAATGTGTGCTGAAATGAACTGCAGTAGCTGTGCGGTGGTAATCGGTAGGAGTGCATCACATAGAATCACAGAATCAGCCAAGTTGGAAGAGACCTCCAAGTCCATCCAGTCCAACCTAGCACCCAGCCCTGCCCAATCAACCAGATCATGGCACTAAGTGCCTCAGCCAGGCTTTGCTTGAATGCCTTCAGAGACAACGACTCCACCACCTCCCTGGGCAGCCCATTCCAATGCCAATCACTCTCTCTGACAACAACTTCCTCCTAACATCCAGCCTAGACCTCCCCTGGCACAGCTTCAGACTGTGTCCCCTTGTTCTCTTGCTGCTTGCCTGAGAGAAGAGACCAACCCCACCTGGCTACAGCCTCCCTGCAGGTAGTTGTAGGCAGCAATGAGGTCAGCCCTGAGCCTCCTCTTCTGCAGGCTGCACAACCCCAGCTCCCTCAGCCTCTCTTCACAGGGCTGTGCTCCAGGCCCCTTGCCAGATTCATTGCCCTTCTCTGGACACCTTTCAGCATCTCAACATCTCTCTTGAATTGAGGAGCCCAGAACTGGACACAGCACTCAAGGTGTGACCTGAGCAGTGCTGAGCACAGGGGTGGGCAGAAGAACCTCCCTTGTCCTGCTGGCCACACTCTTCCTGAGCCAGGCCAGGAGCCACACTACGCCTGCTGAATGGAATAGCCAGGGGAAACCAGCACACGCCGGAGTGTGTCAGCTCAACTAAAGTCTGTTTGCCTGCCCACAAACTATGTGAAGCTGCTGCCCGCCAGGCTCAGGTGCTGAGGAGGGCATTTTGCAGTCATGCCCTGGCCCAAGGTGCTTGCACCTCTGTGGGTGGGGCCGAGCTGCTGGACAGGCCAAACGCCGCAAGAGGAGGAGAGCGGAGAGAGAGGAGGAAGGGAGAGAGAGGAGGAAGGGAGAGAAGGGGAAGGTAAGTGGGACAGCCCAAGCAAGAGATGGGTGCCGGTGCCCAGAGAGGTTGTGGAGTCTCCTTCTCTGGAGGCTCCCAAGACCTGTATGGATGCGTTCCTGTGTGACCTGCCCTAGGTGGTCCTGCTCTGGCAAAGGGGTTGGACTCGATAATTTCTCAGAGGTCCCTTCCAACCCCTAACATTCTGTGATTCTGTGACGAGGGAGAGGCAGAAGGAAGAGACGGACGAGAGGCAGCGGAGGTTAACCAACCCCACAGAGCACTTCGGCCTTGCCAAGCTCCTTCGCTCCCCACTCAGCCAGTGCCCCGCAGCGCCCCGCAGCGCCCCGGAGCAGCCGCTGCCCCCCGGCGGGTGAGGGACACGGCAGCAGCGACAATCTCCGTGCCGTCCCCGTGCAGAGCCTCTCTTCCCCCCGCGTCCCCACGCCCGCCCTGCCTGACACACGTGGCCGCGGCTCGGTGCGAGCAGGTACGACCCGGCGGCAAGCTGCTACAGCCGGCGCCGGGCTGTCGCCCCGTCCCCGCTGGCAGCCCGAGGGCGGCCCCGGAGCTGGGCAGCCCCCGGTGGCGGCGGGGCCGTGCCCCCGGCCCCACGGACTCGAGTACCCGGCAGGCCCCGAGGCGCGCAGGCCGCAGGCGCAGCACAGGTCAGAGGTCAGGCGGCGGCGGCGGCGCAGGCCCCGGGGCGCCCCCTCCCCCCCCTCCGGCTCTCCCGGCCCTGGCCCGTTCCTCACACCCCCCTCGCCCAGTGCTCACCGCGGACCCGTGGCGAGGGGTACAAGCGCTGCGCCTTCTCCAGGAAGCGGCGGGCCTTGTCGGTCTGGTTGGCCCTGGCGGCGGCCAGCGCAATGCCGATGCACCGCTCCGCCTCGTCCCTGTTCGACTCCATGGCGGCGGCGGCGGCGGCCGGGGAGGCGGGAGGGGGCGCGGGGGGCGGGGCCGCGCGCAGGCTGATGGCGTCACGGGCGGCCCGGGCGGGGGCGGCGGCGGCGAGCCGGGAGCGGGCGCGGCTCGGCCTGCCCGGGAGAGGAGGGGAGAGCAGCCGGGGCTGCCGCCGCTGCGCCGCCAACGGAGGCGGCTGTAGCCCAAAGCCCCCGAGCCGGAGCGGTACCGGGGTGGGGCATCTGCTTCCCTGCGGAACCCGGGACAGTGTCTCACCGCACTCGGTGTGGTCTGAACCCTCTCTTTCGGTTTCCAGCCGCCGCCCCTTGTCCTGTCACAGCGAGCCCTGATGACAGGTGTGTCTCCAGCGTTGTGATCGACCCCTGTAAGCACTGAAAGGCCACGAGGAGATCGCAGAACCCTGGAATCAGGCAGGTTGGAAGAGGCCTTGGAGCTCATCCAGCCCGACCTGTCGCGCAGCCCTGCCCAACCACTAGAGCATGGCACTGAGTGCCTCAGCCGGGCTTGGCTTGAACGCTGTGAGCACTGCCTGCAGTTTGGGGCTCCCCAGTGGAAGAGGGACAGGGATCTGCTGGAGAGGGTCCAGTGGCAGGCTACAAGGATGAATAGGGGACTGGAGGGCACTGCCTGATGAGGAGAGGCTGAGGGACCTGGGGCTGCTTAGTCTGGAGAAGACTGAGAGGGGATTTGATAACTGTTTATAAGTACCTGAGGGCTGGCCAGGAGAGGGGACAGGCTCTGCTCACTGCTCCCTGGGATAGGACAAGGAGCAATGGGTGTAAGCTGCAGCAAAAGAGGTTCTGCTTCAACACAAGGGGGAACTTCTTTACTGTGAGGGTCACAGAGCACTGGCACAGGCTCCCCGGAGAGGTTGTGGGGTCTCCTTCTCTGGAGCCTTTCAAGGCCTGTCTGGATGTGTTCCTCTGTGTGCTGTATTAGATAGTCTTTGTCCTCTGGCAGGGGAGTTGGACTGGATGATCTGTTTGGGTCCCTTCCAACTCCTAGTATCCTGTGATCTCCAGGGATGGCATCTCCACCACCTGGGCAGCCCATTCCAACGCCAATCAGTCTGTCAAGAACTTCCTCCTAACATCCACCTTAGACCTCCCCCAGCACAGCTTGAGACTGTGTCCCCTTGTTCTGTTGCTGCTTGCCTGGGAGAAGAGACTAGCCCTCACCTGGCTACCCAAAGCCCTCTCTGCAGACTGAACAACTAAGTTGCCTGTAGTTGCCCAGCTCTGCCTTGTTTCCCTTTGGAAAGTGAGGGCCATGTTGCCCCTCTTGCAGTCACCAGACTGCCACGACTTCTCAAATAGGTGAGGGTGGCCGAGCAGGTCCTCAGGACACTGCTGAGTCCCAGGGACATGTGCATCATCTGGTGCACTCGACGGTCTCAAACCTGATCTCCTACACTGGGCAGTTCTTCATTCTCCTGGTCCCTGCCTTTGCTTTTTGTCACTGGAGTGGTGTGGATGGAGCAGTGGCAAAAGACTGAGGCACTGGAATCATTCTGAGTACATCAGCCTCCTCCGTGTGACTGGCTAGGTGGATAGTGGCACCATGTTGATTGGAGAGGGCTGGGTGCTAGGTTGGACTGGCTGAGCTTGGAGGTCTCTTCCAACCTATTTGATTCTATGATTCTATGACTTAAAGGTCCAAAGGATGATCTTAAAGGTCTTTTCCAACCGAAACAATTCTATGCTGTTATGTCCTGAGTAACCAGGTCCCCCATTTCCTTCTGGGGAGGATCCCAGCCTCTCCCTGGTCTTCATTACCAACATATATAAAAAAGATTTTCTTTGATGTCCCTGGACAGATTTTATTCTGTCAGGGCTTCACCTTTCCCAACCTGATCTCTGGCTGGGTGGTCAACTTCTCTGTGTTTTTCCCAGACTACCTCTCCTTACTTCCACCCTCTGCAGGCTTCATTGGGCTTGTTCAGCAGCTCATTGTTCATCCATGCAGGCCTCCCTGGAGTTTTTGCCTGACTCCCTTTTCTAGGATGCACCATTTCTGAGCTCAAAGGAGGTGATCCTTGAATATTAGAATCATAGAATAGAATCATAGAATCAGTCAGAGTTGGAAGGGACCACAAGGATCATCTAGTTCCAACCCCCCTGCCATGGGCAGGGACACCCTGCCCTAGATTAGTCTGGCCAGAGCCCCATCCAGCCTGGCCTTAAACACCTATTAAGCATCTTTCTTGGACCCCTCTTGTCTCCAGGGCTTTATCCCATAGTATTCTAGCAAACAGATTCCTGAGTAGGCCACTGTCTGCTCTCCTGAAGGCGAGAGCAGAAAGCTTCCTGTGGACCCTCCCTTGCTGCCCTCAGGATCTTGAACTCCACCACTTCATAGTCACTGCAGCTAAGGCTGCCTTGGAGTTTCATAATCATCATCAGCCCTGCCTTGTCAGTGAGGTCTAGCACAGCATGTCTCTAGATTAGGTCCTCTGTCATTTGGAGAAGAAAGTTACCTTTTGTGAATCCCAGGAACCTCCTGTATTGCTTTTGCCCTGCTGTGTTGCACTTCCAACAGTCATCAGAGTGTTTGAAGTCTCCCATGAGAACCAGGGCTTATGAACTTGTTCTTATCTGTCTATAGATGGCCTCATGCACTCAGTCTTCCTGGTCAGCTAGCCTGTAGGAGACCCCCACTGATCCTGCCCTCCATTTAATCCTGACCCATAAGCTTCTCATCCATCTTGGGGTGCCACCTGCTCCTCATTTTACCTACCTGTCCTTCCTAAGAAGCCTGTCTCTTTCAATCCCAACACCCCAGAAGCCATCTGATCCTGCCCTCCATTTAATCCTGACCCATAAGTTCTTGGTGGGTTCTCATCCATCCTGGGCTGGAGCTCCATGCTCTCCAGATGGTTAGTAACACAGAGGGTGCCACCTGCTCCTCATTTTCCCTACCTGTCCTTCCTAAGAAGCCTGTCTCCTTCCATTCCAACATCCCAGGAACCATCCCACTGTGATGCCCATGAGAAGGCAGCCCTGCAGGTGTGCTAGTCCCTGCAAACAGAGGCTGTTACAAAGGAGAAAGCCTGACTGTGAACACACAGCAGAAATGTAGGTGATGGCTGAAACTGCTATAAGGATGTTGGGGAGGCTCTGATTTGGAACATTCAGGGTTTCTTTTGCTTCCTGTCATTTCCTTGGCACCGGAACCCCCTAAATTTAGGGTTGCCCATGTAAGTGAGGCAACCCCCAGTGCCTTGCTTTGAAAGGAGACCTTGGGATGGGAAGATAAAGCTTCCTCAGGAGTTTTATAAGAGAAGACTGTTGTGGAAGGCCAAAATCACAGGATCACAGATCACAGGATGTTAGGGGTTGGAAGGGACCCAAGGAGGTCATTGAGTCCAACTCCCCTGCCAGAGCAGGACAATACTATCTAACACAGATCACAGAGGAGCCCAGGGGCCTTAAATAGGCCTAAACATGCCCTGACTTGCCCAGACATGTTATCTGCTCTCCCTCTCTCCTGCTGTTGGGGGAAGCAACCGCAGCAAAGGAAGACAAAATGCCTTGGTGCCTTCCAGTCTCCTTCTCTCCCAAACTATTTTATAGGGTGCCTTCATGTGTTTATACACTTGTTGAGTTCTACTCTAAAAAAGTAAAAGTAAGCCCTGACTTCACCTACTATGGTTAAGCTTGGCAAACTACCATTCTAAGTGGCTGATCTGTAGCCAAAGAGCCATTAGTCTCAGGATGCACTGACAGAAAGAGAGGAGCAGGTAAAGACAACGTGCTCTGCCTCAGCGAGTTTCTGCCTCATTGCTCTCTGCCTGTGGCATCCTGCCACGCTCTGCTAAGCTGTAAGCTAGCTCTGCTACAAAACAACAAGCTCTGATACTTCAGGTTTGTCTACCTGGAAACTGCCTTGTCTAGGTTTACCAGAGGACTGGCATTAACTGCTCCACAACAGGCTTGCTTAGCCAGTGCGACGTTGTGCCAGTCTGCACATCCGCAAGACCTCCTGCCTGCCCCTCTACAAAGCTCTGTGCTGAATCTGGAGTACAAGAGGAACCAGCATCAGGTCAGAGAATGTCTAACTCTCTCCCAGCACCCTTGTTAGAGCCTAGGAAGAATGAGAAGCCTCAGCTGCTATCAAGACACCAACAGAACTCCCTGCAAGAGTTTGGATGCTGTCTGGAAGCTGTAATTAGTGCCGGGAGTCTGGAAAGATTATATTCTGTGAGTGAATAATTAAAGGCTCTTGTAATTGAATCAAAGCCTTCTGCCTTAAGCAGAAAGGAGCTTCTTGAGTCCCTCCAGTGGACAAGTAGTATAATCATCTGCAAGAACCTCTTTCCAGTCACAATAGTTTAATGTTTGTTGTATTATTGCTAGTAGTGTTCTGGATTTTGCCTTTTCCTATGTGTAATGTTTTCCTGACCATTACAAAGAACCTATAATTAAAAGTACTGGGCAGGGGTGGGAATTCTGAGCAGCAAAATTAATAAACAGTATGAATTATAGAATCAGTCAGGGTTGGAATGGACCACAAGGATCAGCCAGTTCCAACCCCCCTGCCATAGGCAGGGACACCCTACCCTAGAGCAGGCTGCACACAGCCTCAGTCAGCCTGGCCTTAAACACCTCCAGCCATGGGGCCTCAACCACCTCCCTGGGAAACCCATTCCAGCCTCTCACCATTCTCATGCTCAACAACTTCCTCCACACAGCCAAGCTCAATCTCCCCACCTCCAGCTTTGCTTCATTCCCCATAGCCCTATCGCTCCCTGAGAGCCTGAAAAGTCCCTCCCCAGCTTTTTTGGAGGCTGCCTTCAGATCCTGGAAGGCCACAAGAAGGTCACCTGGGAGCCTCCTCTTCTGCAGACTGAACAGCCCCAACTCTTTCAGTCTGTCCTCACAGCAGAGCTGCTTCAGCCCTCTCAGCATCCTTGTAGCCTTCTCTGGACATGCTCCAGCATCTCCACATCCTTCTTGCAATGGGGGCTCCAGAACTGGATGCAGTACTCTAGGTGGGGTCTCAGCAGAGTGGAGCAGAGTGGGAGAATCACCTCCCTTGACTTGCTGGCCACACTTCTCCTGATGCAGCCCAGGATGTGGTCGGCCCTCCTGGCTGCAAGTGCACACTGCTGGCTCATGTTGAGCTTCTCAAATTCCCCCAAATCCCATCATTTGGACAAATCCTATCTTGCAGCTACACCTTACCGTTACAAAGATTCCTTCTCCTTTTCAGGTGTCCTGCTTTTCAGCAGCTCCTTGCACCTGGGTCCATGCCTGGAAAGGGTTGAAGGGTGGAGAAGCTGGCCCGAAAGCTGCATCAGTGAGCGCTGAAGCAGTGCCTTACAATTGGCGGTGCCATGCACTGATCTTGGCTTTCACAGCAGAAGCTGTTTGATGGACTGAGTCCTGCGTGAGGTGCAACAGGCTTCACGTGGGTCCAAAGGAGAGAATTTCAAGACAGGTGACATTTCCGTGGAGGTTCCACAGCTGCACCTTAAGATCCTCACTGTTTGATGTGAGGTGTGTCACAGCACAGAGACTGACACCTGATCAGAGCATACTGCTGGCAGGCAAACTGCAGGAGAGGAGGGAGACAACAGTAGATGGACTGATTCCAAACAGCAGCATCAGTATGTGGCCAAATTCATTCCAGTGGTGCCCAGAGACAGGACAAGGGACAACAGGCACAAACTGGAACCCAGGAGGTTCCAGCTGAACAGAAGGAAAAACTTCTGTGGTGTGAGAATGCTGGAGCCCTGCAACAGGCTGCCCAGAGAGTTTGTGGAGTCTCCTTCTCTGGAGCCTTTCAAAACCCACATGGACATTTTCATCCTTCACAGCCTGCTGTGGGTGACCCTGCTTTGGCAGGGGGACTAGATGATATCCAGAGGTCCCTTTCAACTCCTACTATTCCATGATTCCATAATACCTTAGTACCAACATATCCCAGAAGAACTTTATCCCCTCAAAGAAAGTCTGGAGCTTGTGGCCATCCCTTTAAGCACCCCCAGAGAGTACTCCTCCCTGCAAACATAGCAGCTCCAGCCATTCCAGCACTGACTTCTGGGCTTCATTTTCCTGGCTCTGGGAAATCATCACATTTTTTTTCCTCCTCTTTCCAAAATACTTTGTCTCCAGTGACTCACCACCAGCCTTAGGTGCACACCCGAGGCACTTAATCACAGAATCATATTGGCTGGAAAAGATCTTTACAATCATTAAGTCCAACCCTTCTCAATCTCTACCAAGGGTGCTGCTTAAACCATTTCCCTCAGCACCACATTTATATATCTATTAAACACCTCCAGGGATGAGGATGCAGACATCTCACTGAGGAGCCTGTTCATCAAAGGGATGAGATTTAGCAAGGCCAAGTGCAGGGTTCTGCACTTTGGCCACAATAACCCCAATCAGCACTGCAGGCTGGGGACAGAGTGGCTGAGAGCAGCCCAGCAGAGAGGGACCTGGGGGTGCTGGTGGATCGTAGGCTGGACATGAAGCAGCAGTGTGCCCAGGTGTCCAGGAGAGCCAATGGCATCCTGGGCTGGCTCAGGAAGAGTGTGGCCAGCAGGATAAGGGAGGTTCTTCTGCCCCTGTACTCAGCACTGCTCAGCCCACACCTTGAGTGCTGTGTCCAGTTCTGGGCCCCTCAATGCAAGAGAGACGTTGAGGTACTGGAAGGTGTCCAGAGAAAGGCAAGGAAGCTGGGGAGGGGCCTGGAGCACAGCCCTGTGAGGAGAGGCTGAGGGAGCTGGGGGTGTTTGGCCTGGAGGAGGCTCTGGGGTGACCTCGTTGCTGTCTCCAACTCCCTGAAGGGAGGTTGCAGCCAGGTGGGGTTGGTCTCTTCTGCCAGGCAGATTATTTCAGAACCCTTTCAGGAAAAAAGTTTCTTTTGATATCTGACCTAAGCCTCCCCTGGTGCACTTGAGACCATTTCCTCTTGCCCTATCGCTTGTTAGTAGGGAGAAGAGACCAACACCCAGAATAGATGAACCAAGAGCTACGCTGTTGTGAGCAACACCTTTATATGGTACTTGACAGAAAGGACAGCACTCAGCACACTACACTGTTCAGCCCCTTCCCCTTACAGAAAAGCAATTCCTCTCGAGGAGGACTCCCAGTTAAAACAGACTTCCTGCAGCAGGTTGCTTATACAAGGCAGGATGGACAGCTGAGCCAGCTGCTCCACCAACTTCTACCTGCTCTTACAGCATGGGCAGCACCTCAGCTCAAGCAGCCCCTCCGTGTGCACACTAATCCAATCCACTCCACTCCCCTGACAGTCTCAGGGAGCATTCAACATCTGGCCAAAATCTGGGGTCTTCTCACACCTTGGCTCTGCTCCTAGGTGCCACCAGTAGGACCTATCCAAGAATCCCACATCTCCTTTCTTAGGAGTAACCTGGGAATTAAAATACCCCCCCTGCCCTTCTGTGAGAACATGAAAGAGAAGCGATTTGGGGGCAGCCTCACCAGCTTGCTCGATGCGCCATGAAGCAGAGGTGGTGGCAGTTAAGTCCTTTTCTTTTTTTCCTGAGAGAGAGGAATATTAAGGGGCCAGCAGCAAGCAGAAGCTGAAAATGCAGCAGGCTTTGATTCCTAACTGTGATGTACAAAAATCCATTACGAACAGTCTGGGCTCGCCAGAGCTTGCTGCCGTCCCGCAGGTGCCCTCGGCAGCAGTGGCAGGGCCAAGCCAGGGAAGCTGGGTGCTCCTCCCTGACCCTGCTATGGCTTGGGCATGGTGAAGTCCCACGCTGTCTCCTGGGCACACTTCCACATAGCCCTCATGAGCCGCGTGAAGCCCATGTCCTTGGGCTTCTCCAAGCCTCTCATGAGGCGCTGCTTCATTATGGCCACAAATTCCTTGTTGCTCAGCTCGCCGTTCCCTGAGAGAGGCAAGTAAACTGGATTAGAAACACCACATACCAACAGCAATCTCCTCTCCACATGCACTGACTTCGAAAGGGCAGAAGCCACCAGAGTCAGAACTTGCAGAGACTGAAATCACATTTGGCTTCAACTTCCTAAAACATCCTGCTGAGCAAGGGCTGCCCAACAACAGTGAATAGTTATGGTTGGAAAAGACCTCTAAGACTGAGTCCAGACTGAGTCCAGCCATCAACCCTACACCACCACACCCACTACACCACATCCCAGAGCACCATGACTACATGTTTTTGGAACAGTGCCAGGGATGGGGACTCCACCACCTCCCTGGGCAGCCTGTCCCAATGCCTGACCACTCTTGCAGGAAAGAAACTTCTTCATGGTCAACCTATTGATGATAATGCTCATCTTTATTGATGATCTGGAAGAAGAGATTGAGTCCAGCATCAGTAAGCTAGGGGCATGTGTGGAGCTGTTGGAGGGTAGGAGAGCCCTGCAGAGGGACCTTGGCAGGCTGGATGGGTGGGCAGAGGCCAATGGGATGAGATTGAACAAGGCCAAGTGCAGGGTTCTGCACTTTGGCCACAACAACCCCAAGCAGCACTACAGACTGGGGACAGAGTGGCTGAGAGCAGCCAGGCAGAGAGGGACCTGGGGGTGCTGGTAGAGAGTAGCTGAAGATGAGGCAGCAGCGTGCCCAGGTGGGCAGCAGAGCCAATGGCATCCTGGGCTGGCTCAGGAAGAGTGTGGCCAGCAGGACAAGGGAGGTTCTTCTGCCCCTGTGCTCAGCACTGCTCAGGTCACCCCTTGAGTGCTGTGTCCAGTTCTGGGCTCCTCAATCCAAGAGAGATGTTGAGGTGCTGGAAGGTGTCCAGAGAAGGGCAACAAAGCTGGTGAGGGGCCTGGAGCACAGCCCTGTGAGGAGCGGCTGAGGGAGCTGGGGGTGTTTGTCCTGGAGAAGAGGAGGCTCAGGGCTGACCTCATTGCTGTCTGCAACTGCCTGAAGGGAGGCTGTAGCCAGGTAGGAGTTGGTCTCTTCTGCCAGGCAAGCAGCAACAGAACAAGGGGACAGAGTCTCAAGCTGTGCTGGGGGAGGTCTAGGCTGGATATTAGGAGGATGTTCTTCCCAGAGAGAGTGATTGGCATTGGAATGGGCTGCCCAGGGAGGTGATGGAGACGCTGTCCCTGGAGCGTTCAGGTAAAGCCTGGCTGAGGCACTTAGTGCCATGGTCTGGTTGACTGGCCAGGGCTGGGTGCTAGGTTGGACTGGATGAGCTTGGAGGTCTCTTCCAACCTGCTTGATTCTATGATTCTAAACCTCCCCTGGTGGAACTTGAAGTCATTTCCTCTTGCCACATGACTTGTTCCTTGGGAGAACTGACTGATCTCCACCTGCTCCAACCTCCTTTCAAGGAGTTGTAGAGAGCAATGAGGTCTCCCCTCAGCCTTCTCTTCTCCACACTAAACAATTGCAGTTCTCTCAGCCACTCCTCACCAGCCCTGTTCTCCAGGCCTTTCTTCAGCTTCAGTGTCCTTCTTCAGACATGCTCCAGCAACTCAATATCCTTACCAACCCTGTCACCCTGCTTAGCCTGGCACCATCACATCTTGCAGTGCTTGGAGTTTTGAAACATGAAGACAGCAAAGCAAATTCAAAGGCAATGCCCATGTGCCTGGAGGAAACTCTCCACTTTAAGTGATTTAGGGAGGAGCACTGATTTTCTTAGTGGGGTGGAAGGGAAGATCCATTTATCTAGTGAGGTTACTAAGAATTGTGTCAACTAAATTTAGGTTAAAAATAAGATTATAGTAAACTGGGGCAAGTTTTATTCTGTAGCTGCTTAACCACTAATAAATTCCAACCTCTGGGATTTTTATTTAGGGCTGCTGTCCTGGTTGATCAAACAGGACAGCAGCAAGCCTGATGTGACCAAGAGCTTGATGCCTGTCTGTTGAGGGGCTGACACCTTCTGTCACGATCATAGAATGGTTTGGGTTGGAAAAGACCTCTAAAGGTCATCTTGTCCAACCCCCCTGCAGTCAGCAGGGACATCCTCCACTAGATCAGGTGGTTCAGAGCCTTGTTGAGCCTGCCCTTGAATATCTCCCAGGATGGGGCCTCAAGTACCTCCCTGGGCAAACTGTTGCAGTGTTCCACCACCGTCATGGTGCAGAACTTGTTCCCAACATGCAATCTACATCTGCTCTTCTCTCATTTCAAACCACTGTCCCTCATCCTATCGCTGCAGGCCTTTGTAAACAGGCCCTGTGCAGCTTCCTGTAGGCCCCTTCAGGTACTGGGAGGTTGCTATTAGATCTTCTCCACACTGAACAACCCCAGCTCCCTCAGCTTGTCCTCATAGCAGAGGTGCTCCAGCACCCTGATCATCTTTGTGGTCCAGATCCTTCCTGTGTTGAGGGCTCCGGACATGGCAGCGTGCATTGAGTGTTATGTCCACAGCATGTACCACACACATCCTGACCTTGTTTTGCTCCCCTGCCTGTGGTGCAGAGGTGATAACAATTAATTTAGCTTCTAGGGAGCAGCACAGGACAGAAACTCACCTCTGGGCACAGAAGAAGGAACACCAGCCCTAAAGAAACAAGCCCACCAGTGCTATCAGTTAACTCCAGCTCAAAGGAGAGAGAATCTCTGGCTGAAGAGGGTAACCACATCATTATATTTCATTGACAAGTTTCCTCATATGAGAGCTTTATTTTATTCCCTGCTTCACATCCCAGTGCAAATCTGGGCTCAGAAATTCCAGCAACCTATCAAGGGCTGGATAGGCTGGATGTTAGGAGGAAGTTGTTGGCAGGGAGTGATTGGCATTGGAATGGGCTGCCCAGGGAGGTGGTGGAGTCGCCGTGCCTGGAGGTGCTCAAGAAAAGCCTGGCTGAGGCACTTAGTGCCATGGTCTGGTTGATTGGACAGGGCTGGGTGCTAGGTTGGATTGAATGAACTTGGAGGTCTCTTGCAACCTGCTTGATTCATGATTTTAAGGGGTGAATAAAATTCCCTCTTGGGATGCAGGCTTTTGATGTATGTATGGTAATGTCTGTACAGAGCAGAAACACAAAGAGCTCTGTGCCTGCTGTTGCATTTGCTTCCTTCCTCACAGGGACTCCTCTGGCACAGCCTTCTCCCTCCACAAGTTTGCTATCAAAATATTGAGGAGATTCTCCTGAGAGGATGCAAATGGAGGCTATGTGGCTATGCTTCAGTTTGATCTCCAGCCTGATTAGCTGCTTTGAGGATTCTATCAGCAGCTGGCACTGAAGCACTGAGGAAAATAAATTGAGTGATGCAACCTCAGAAAGGTGGAGCTGAAACCAAGAGAGACAACAAGGAATGAAAACCAAAAAGGTTTCTTTTTTAATCTTCATATTTCTATTAGAAAGCAAGCAACTGGCTCCTTATTCACTAGAGCTGCCAGGTCCCAGCAACTGCTGCAGCAGCAGAATTTTGCTGCTTTCCAAGGCTGAATTGCTGCCATGGTGGCAAAGACTCCACTAATTGTCATTCAGTTGACCCAAAACTGCCCCAGTGTGGCAACAAGCTACCCCAAAGTGCTTGCATCCTCTACAGGCCAGCAAAGCAGGAGCTTGTTGGCAGATTAAGCTGGGAATCCCAGTAATTGAGCTGATATTTGTGGAGGACCCTGAGGTTATCAAACTACCAGGTAGGCTTATTTCCAACACTGGAGCACAACAGCTCATGATGTTAAGGAAAACTGAGCTTTGTGGGGGAAAACTCAGCTGTGTAACACCCTTGCATGCCAAACATTTGCATCTAGTGCTTTTAGATCAGCAGTGAGAGGCTCTATAGAGGGATCTAGCCAGGCTGAATTGATGGGCCAAGGTCAATGGGATGAGGTTCAACAAAGGCAAGTGCTGGGTCCTGCACTTGGGTCACGACAATCCCACATATGCTCCAGGTTTGGGGCACAGTGGCTGGGCAGTTATTGGCCAACAGCTGTCTGAAGATGAGCCAGCAGGTGCCCAGGTGGCCAAGAAGGCCTGCAGCATCCTGGCTTGGATCAGCAACAGAGCAGAGATTGTCCTCCTGTACTCACCACTAGTGAGACCACACCTTGAATACTGGGTTGAGTTTTGGTCCCTCACTACAAGGACACTGAGGTGCTGGAACATGTCCAGAGAAGGGCAATGAAGCTGGATCTGGAGAAGAGGGCTGGTGAGGAGTGGCTGAGGGAACTTGGGGTGTTTGGCCTGTAAAAGAAGAGACTGAGGGGAGACCTCAGTGCTCTCTACAACTCCCTGAAAGGAAGTTTGAGCCAGGTGGGGATTGGTGCCATCTCCCAAGGAACAAGTGATAGGGCAAGAGGAAATGACCTCAAGTTCCACCAGGGGAGGTTTAGGTTGGACATTAGGAACAATTTCTTATCTGAGAGAGTTGTCGAGGCCTGGACCAGGCTGCCCAGGACAGTGGAGGAGTCACCATCCTTGGAGTGGTCTCAAAGCTGTGTAGATGCAGTGCTGAGGGGCATGGTTTAGCAGTGACCTGGAATGCTGGGTTAATGGTCAGACTGGATGATCTTAAAGGTCCTTTCCAACCTAAAGGATTCTGTGGTTCCATGACTCTGGAAGCCACATTCCACCAGATACCCATAGTAGAAGGACAAGAGCATCAGTACAGGCCCACAGAGGAAGTGCAGATGGTAGCATGGAAAGAAGAGCCAAGACCATAGCAAGCTTTCATAGCTGGCATTTGTTCTTTGTATTTCTTTCCCTGGACTGACCCTTCCAATAGTGGTGTTCCCCAGGGATCAGTGCTGGGCCCACTCCTGTTCAGTATCTTTACTGATGATCTGGACAAGGGGATTGAGTCCAGGTGGTTTGCAGATGACACCAAGCTAGGAGCAGGTGTGGAGCTGTTGGAGGGTAGGAGAGCCCTGCAGAGGGACCTGGCCAGGATGGATGGGTGGGCAGAGGCCAATGGGATGAGATTGAACAAGGCCAAGTGCAGGGTTCTGCACTTTGGCCACAACAACCCCAAGCAGCACTACAAGCTGGGGACAGAGTGGCTGAGAGCAGCCAGGCAGAGAGGGAGCTGGGGGTGCTGGTAGAGAGTAGCTGAAGATGAGGCAACAGTGTGCCCAGGTGGACAGGAGAGCCAGTGGCATCCTGGCCTGGCTCAGGAAGAGTGTGGCCAGCAGGACAAGGGAGGTTACTCAGCACTGGTCAGGCCACAGCTTGAGTGCTGTGTCCAGTTCTGGGCTGCTCAATTCAAGAGAGATGTTGAGGTGCTGGAAGGTGTCCAGAGAAGGACAACGAAGCTGGTGAGGGGCCTGGAGCACAGCCCTGTGAGGAGAGGCTGAGGGAGCTGGGGGTGTTTGGCCTGGAGAAGAGGAGGCTCAGGGCTGACCTCATTGCTGTCTACAACTAGCTGAAGGGAGGCTGTAGCCAGGTGGGGTTGGTCTCTTCTGCCAGGCAAGCAGCAACAGAACAAGGGGACACAGTCTCAAGTTGTGCCAGGGGAGGTCTAGGCTGGCTGTTAGGAGGAAGTTGTTGTCAGAGAGAGTGATTGGCATTGGAATGGGCTGCCCAGGGAGGTGGTGGAGTCACTGTGCCTGGAGATGTTGAAGCAAAGCCTGTCTGAGGCACTCAGTGCCATGGTCTGGTTGATTGGCCAGGGCTGGGTACTAGGTTGGAGTGGATGAGCTTGGAGGTCTCTTCCACCTGGTTGATTCTGTGATTCTTTCCCAGCCTGGCTGAGAAGAAGAGGTGGAGCTTGGGGTCACTTACCATCACAGTCGAAGAGCGCAAACACCACATCACACACATGGTCAGAGAGCTCCACCTTGGCCACCGTCCTGGCCACTTGCTGCATGGTCACTGCAATAGATAGAAGGGCAGAAGGTTAGTAATGTGTGCTGAGCAGCAACCACAGCAGATGCAGGCAGAAGAGCTGAGAGGTTTCGTTCCTCCATGGAAAAATGCCTTTACTGCTGTGTCCTGTTCAAAGAGGCTTAAAATGAGCTTCGCCCCCAGCCTGTTCAACACACGCCTCAAAACCAGGCTCTTCAAAGCCTTCAGCTTCCTACTGCAACACCACTGGTGAGCACCTGTGTGCCAATACCTGCATCTGCAAGATAAGCACTAAAAAGGCCTGGATGAGATCTTCTGCTCCCCTCTTGGGTTACAAAAGTAGAACTACAACAAAAAACAGGTGGGAAATCTCTCCTGATGGGCTTGATCAAAAGGGCAGCTCCTGTTGACAGCTGGAATCATTTTTGTTTGGAAAGGACTTTTAAGATCACCCAACCTCAGGAGCTTCAACAAGATGAAGTGCAAGGTCCTGCATCTGGGTTGGCGCAATCCCAGTCACAAATGCAGGCTGGGCAGTGAGTGGCTGGAGAGCAGCCCTGAGGAGAGGGACATGGGGGTGCTGCTGGACCAGAAGCTCAACAGGAGCCAGCAGTGTGCACTTGCAGCCCAGAGGACCAAACAAATCCGGGGCTGCATCAGGAGAAGTGTGGCCAGCAGGTCGAGGGAGGTGATTCTCCCCCTCTGCTCTGCTGAGACCCCACTTGGAGTTCCTATTCCAAGACGGATGTGGAGATGCTTGAGTGTGTCCAGAGCAGGGCCAGGAGGATGCTCAGAGGACTGGAGCAGCTCTGCTGTGAGCACAGACTGAAAGAGTTGGGGCTGTTGAGTCTGCAGAAGAGGAGGCTCCCAGGTGACCTTCTTGTGGCCTTCCAGGATCTGAAGGGGCCTACAAAAAAGCTGGGGAGGGACTTTCGAGGCTGTGAGGGAGTGCCAGGACTAGGGGGAATGGAGCAAAGCTGGAGGTGGGGAGATTGAGCCTGAAGATGAGGAGGAAGTTGTTGATCATGAGAGTGGTGAGAGGCTGGAATGGGTTTCCCAGGGAGGTGGTTGAGGCCCCATGGCTGGAGGTGTTTAAGGTCAGGCTGGATGAGGCTGTGTGCAGCCTGCTCTAGGGTAGGGTGTCCCTGCCCACGGCAGGAGGGTTGGAACTGGCTGATCCTTGTGGTGCCTTCCAACCTGACTGATTCTATGATCCAGTCCAACCATTCTGTAGCCCTACAAAGGCTGGTACTGAACCATGTCCCTCAGCACCACATCTCTGTGTCCTTTAAGCACCTCCAAGGATGAGGATTCAACCATTTCTCTGGGGAGCTTGTTCCATTTTTTGAGACCTCTTTCAGTGAAGAAGTTTCTTCTGCTATCCAGCCTAAACCTCCCCTGGAACATCTTGAGACCATTTCCTCTGCTCCTATCATGCATTGTGAACCCAAGGAAGCTGGGAACAATACAAACTGGTTTTCCTGTTAAGCAACCTAGGGCAAGTAATTGCAGAAGGAACCTGTTCACCCTCTCCCTGTTAGAGGCTCTGCAGTGAGCAGAGCTTAACCTTGCAATAAAATAAAGAGTTCTAACAATGTATTTCTGTTCTCTCAGCCCCAGACTGGCAGCTGAGAGCATCAGCAAAGCAGCAAGCAGGAGTTTTATCCATGCCTCTAGAAAAGAACAATCATTGGAGCTATCAATCTGGCAGGGTTCTGCAGTGGATTTTGCTGGATACAAGTTAAAACCCAAACCCTCACTGGGTGGTTTAGCTGTTTCCCTGCAGGTGTTCATGTGTGTCTGCCTGCCTCTGGTCTCCTTTTGCCAGCTGCCAATGGAATGAAAGACACAAGGCAAGAGCATCTTGCTTGTCACTGTCAGGGTTGAAACACTCTGCTCCCTTGCAGATGCTTGATAAAACAGAAGAGTTTTGCATGAACATTAGAGTATTTAAAGGTAAACTGCTTCTCCATAAAGCCTGACTTGAGGAAACCCCATCCAGAGAGGCTCTGAGCCCACAGCAACTGGGGTGGACATTTCAAAGATTCACAGAATGGTTTAGGGTGGAAGAGACCTTAAAGATGATCTGGTTCCAACCCCCCTGCCATGGGCAGGGACACCTCCCAGTAGATCAGGTTGCTCAAAGCCTCATCCAGCCTGGACTTGAACACCTCCTGGGAGGGGGCATCCACAACCTCCACGGGCAACCTGTTCCAGTGTCTCACCACCCTCAGTGGAAAGAATTTCTTCCTCATCCCCAGTCTAAATCTGCTCTCCTCAAGCTTCAATCCATTCCCTTTCATCCTGTTGCTACAAGCTCCTATAAAAAGTCCCTTCCTGGCTTTCCTGTAACCCCCTTCAGGTACTGGAAGGCTGCTATGAGGTCTCCTTGGAGCCTTCTCTTCTCCAGACTAAAGAGCCCCATCTCTGCAGCCTGTTCCTATAGGGGAGGTGCTTCAGCACCATCTTTCACAGCAGAGCTTCTTCCCTCAGCAAGGCAACAGAGGAATGTGGTGAGACAAAAATCAGATGGAAAGCAATAAATCCCTGCTCTGATTGCATCCACAGCATTCTCCTGGGTTCAGGCACTCTGGTCCTTTTGCCTGGGAGTTCTGTGTCAGAACCTCAGAGTTCTGTGTCAGAAGGGATCAAAGTACCAGTCTGTACCATATCTGGATTGATGTGCAACTGCAAAAAGTGTTACTAATAAGATCTCAAGCTTTGTGAATGTTCAGAGTATTGGTTCCTTCCACTTCATTTCTGCTCCCCTGAGCGAGGTTTGGAGTTTTGGGGAGGAATCCACAGCTACCATCAGGCTCTTTTCCCTTATAAAATCCCTCCTTTTGCTAAATAAGCCAGGAGAAAACTGAATTTAACCAAAAGATGGAGTAAAAGAATATATAGAACCTCCAGGAGGCACCTGCTGGTTGCCTGGTATTCTTTTTGAGTTCAAATCCTTTCCTACATGAGAGGTGTAGCTTTGGCCTGCAGTTATTACTCTGTTCTGTCACTCTAAGTTAGGATACAGCTGCTGTGAGTCCTGCTGGCAGCCTGGTTTTGGGAGCTAAGAGGCAATGGAATCGTTAAAGTTGAATTAATTTTGTTCCCCAGCCTGACCCTTGCCAACTGAGCTGTGGGGAGTCCACACATCTCTCCCGTGCCAACTAGGCTGAAGAACATATCATGCCAGAGCTCCCAAATGAATCTGGATAGCAAAGCAAATAGAGGAATCAGTGTTTCAGGTCCAGGGACAGCCACAACCTCCATGCATGCCTTTCCTTTTGTCTCTGTCCCTTTGAATACACAGAGATTAGGCAGCAAGATGCAACGGGAGGGGAGGAACAAACTGCAGCACAAGCAAGCAGGCACATTAGGTGGCAGCAACCCCCAAAAAAGGGCTTTAAAGGTCCAGCATTTAACTACAGAACCAGAGAACCCTGAAACTGTCTCAGCTGGAAAACACCTCCAAGATCATTGACTTGGAGCAGATTGCCCAGAGTCAGAATCATGGAATCAACCAGGTTGGAAGAGACCTCAAGATGATCCAGTCCAACCTAGCACCCAGCTCTGTCCAGTCAACCAGACCATGGCACTAAGTGCCTCATCCAGTGTTCTTCTGAACACCTCCAGGGATGGTGACTCCACCACCTCCCTGGGCAGCCCATTCCAATGCCAATCACTCTCTCTGACAACTTCCTCCTAACTTCCAGCCTAGACCTCCCCAGCCACAACTTGAGACTGTGTCCCCTTGTTCTGTTGCTGGTTGCCTGGCAGAAGAGACCAACCCCACCTGGCTACAGCCTCCCTTCAGGGAGTTGGAGACAGCAATGAGGTCAGCCCTGAGCCTCCTCTTCTCCAGGCTAGACAGCTGATATGGGAAAAAGGGATAGAGAACATAGAGTTTAAGACCCTAGTTAAATCATTAACTGTTTGAACACTGATATTAAGCATCATCAATCAGATAAGCCCAAAGGAGGTGGATTAAGCTTGAGAGGGTCTTGAGACACTCTCATGGAGAAGAAGAATACTGTATTTGAAGATGAGAACATTGGAGACTCCAGCCAAGAATGTGACCCACAACTGATGCCAGGTGGATGAAAGGTAGGGAGATCAGCCTGAGGAAGACATCAGCCTTCCTCCTAAAGACTCCAAAAGACGTCCACCAGGTGGCAGTGAGCATGCACGAAGAGGTGGAACAGTATGGAAATGAGTTCCAGGAACTCTCCTCCTATTCCCAGAACTAACCCTACCCCTGTACTGAATATGTATGATTTTGTGGCATAAACATTCTACCTGAACAAGGTGAAGGTGTGCAAGGGCTTTGGAGGATGACCTCCTCTTGTCAGCCAGTGCTGATTAGAAACATATCTTTCCTGATAACACTCTGCCTGTTGTGAGGTCTCACCCTCCCTAACTCACAACCCCAGTGCCCTTAGCCTCTTTCTGATAAAAGGAAAGCTGGACTAATAAATAACCTGCATGGGTTTAAACTGGCAGAGGGGAGAGTCAAACTAGATGCTAGGAGGAAGTTCTTTACAGTAAGGGTGGTAAGACACTGGAATGGGTTGCCTAGGGAGGTTGTGGATGCTCCCTCCCTGGAGGCGTTCAAGGCCAGGTTAGATGGGACCTTGAGCAACCTGCTCTGGTGGGAGGTGCCCCTACCTATGGCAGGGGGTTGGAGCTGGATGATCCTTGAGTTCTCTTCCAACTTAGACCATTCTATGATTCTATTCTATGTTGTTCCACAGGTTATTAAACCTCAGGGTTATGATCCTTTAGAGAAGAGGAAGCTCCTCTAACTTTAGCACAGAAAACAGGTTGTCAAGCTATGGCTGTTAGGTTTCACCCATTCCTCCCACTCCCAAATTTTAAATGGCCCTTCTGAAATGATAACAACATTTGCAGCAATTTACTCTAGACACAAACTGCCCTCTTCTCCTCCTTGTGGGATGAGTAATTTTTCACATCTGTTGGATTTTAATAAGCAGCCCAGTGAAAGCTTGACTTCTGGAAGATACACCCCATGTACTGCTGATCTGATGCGTGGCTGCAGTATCCAGAGGGCACAGAGATGGAAACAGGTAATATGGACAGTTCAGGCACAGGAGCACACAGAGCCCTGCTGCAGAACCCAGCTTGCTTTGCACCTTTGTGAGGACCACAGCATATTTCCTGCCCAGAGCACCTCTGGGCTGAGCAGCATGGAAGGGAGTGAGGGGAGACTCGTGTCAGCTGCCAGGATATCCAGCTCCCTGGAGAAATTCAAGGTGAGGCTTGACTGGGCTCTGGGCAACTTGATCTAGTTGAAGATGTCCCTGCTCACTGCAGGGTGGTTGGACTAGATGACATTTAGAGGTTCCTTCCAACCCAGGTGACTCTGTGATTCTGTGCTATTTGGAGGATAATCCTCCTCTTCTGCCTGAGGAAATCCCTCCTGATAGCCAGAACCCAGGGACAGCCAAGCCCCTGAGCGATTTGATCCGTGTCCTGCATGCCACCAACCCTACTCAAGATTTACTTACTCCAACCAATACTCCTAGCTCAGTAGCTGTGGCTCAAGCTTATTAATCTCACATAATTACAACAGCAAGCACTGATTTACCAACTACAGACAGACATAAATACTCCACAAGTGCATGCTGCAGGATGGGGCAACTGCAGACAGAGTAATTGGAATTGCATCCTGGGCTGCATCCAAAGAAGTTTGTCCAGCAGGTGATTCTGCCACTCTCCTCTGGTGACACCTCACCTGGAGTGCTGTGCCCAGCTCTGGGGCCCCCAGTGCAAGAGAGATGTGGACCTGCTGAAGTGAGTCCAGAGAAGGGCCACAAAGATGGATCAGGAGGAACACTTTCCTGCAAAAACAGGCTGGAAGAGTTGGAGCTGTTCAACCTGAAGGAGAAAAGGCTTCAGGGAAACCTAATAGCTACATTTCAGTATCTGAAGGGAACCTACAGGAAGGCTGGGAAGAGACTGTTTAGAAGGGCTTGGAGTGACAGGACTGAAGGGCAATGGTTTGAAGATAGCGCAGGGCAGACTTAGGATGGACATTAAGAGGAAGCTCTCACAGTGAGAGTGGTGAAATACTGGAATAGGCTGCCCAGGGATGTGGTTAATGCCCTGTCCCTGAAGACATTCAAGATCAGACTGGATGGGGCCCTGGGAATCCTGCTGTAGTTGGAGGTGTATTCAAAATCAGACTGGATGGGGCCCTGGGAATCCTGCTGTAGTTGGAGATGCATTCAAAATCAGACTGGATGGGGCCCTGGGAATCCTGCTGTAGTTGGAGATGCATTCAAAATCAGACTGGATGGGGCCCTGGGAATCCTGCTGTAGTTGGAGGTGCATTCAAAATCAGACTGGATGGGGTCCTGGGAATCCTGCTGTAGTTGGAGATGTCCCTGCTGACTGCAGGGGTTAGACAAGATGACCTTAGAGGGTCCCTTCCAACCTGATGCAACCTCTGAATCTGTGACTTGCTGGGCTGCTACCTCATGGAGGTGCTGCAAGAAAGGCCTCTGAGCAGCAGCAGCAGCAGCTCCATACTGCACAGTCTTTCTTTTAAATGAAAGGAGATCCCATCAGGTTCTTTTACCTCTAAGTCTTAAGATAGCAGTGATCTAAATCAAAGAGCACAGATGATTTCCCCTCAAAAGGCAGACAAGGAGCAATGTGACATGTTTGACTCCCTTTGCAACTCCATTCCCCCCAAACCTATTAATGCCTTAATATTCCCTCCAGAGCAGCAATTGGAAGAACAGCTTACTTCTGAAACATTTCATCTTGCAGCTGCCTAAATACATCAGCTTTAGCTTTTCAGGAGACAAGAGTTTCTTCTCAGCCTAAAAATCTTGTAATCAGCTTGCTATTGTTTTAGTTTATTTCTTTTAATATCCCCACAGCCTGAGCATTAAAAAAAAACAACCAAACAAAACAACTCCTTTTAAGAAAGGGGAAGCAGGGACTAGTGACAGATCTGGAGCCCCCATTACAAGAGGGATGTGGATGTGCTGGAGAGTGTCCAGAGAAGGGCCACTGGGTTGATCAGAGGGCTGGAGCAGCTCTGCTGTGAGGGCAGACTGAGGGAGTTGGGGCTGTTCAGTCTGCAGAAGAGGAGGCTCCCAGGTGACCTTCTTGTGGCCTTCCAGGATCTGAAGGAGGCCTACAAAAAAGCTGGGGAGGGACTTTTCAGGATATCAAGGAGTGCCAGGACTAGGGGGAATGGAGCAAAGCTGGAGAGGAGTAGGTTCAAGCTGGCTGTGAGGAGGAAGTTGTTGAGCATGAGAGTGGTGAGAGGCTGGAATGGGTTGCCCAGGGAGGTGGTTGAGGCCCCATGGCTGGAGGTGTTTAAGGCCAGGCTGGCTGAGGCTGTGTGCAGGCTGCTCTAGGGTAGGGTGTCCCTGCCCATGGCAGGGAGGTTGGAACTGGCTGATCCTTGTGGTCCCTTCCAACCTGACTGATTCTATGATCTTGGCAGCAGAACAGTGTCATGTCTGAGAACATACCTGATATGGAAAGGAAACATGTGATGAGATGAAGGATATGAATTGGCCTGATCAATAAACCATACTTTTACCAAGCTCCTCAGGAAATATCAGCTCTGAGGTTTACTCAGACAGCTGCGTTAGCCGTGTGCACTGTCTGGATTGTGAATGATCTGAAGAGAGCCTGGACAAGCTTTACTGGGGCTTCAGCAGGGTTCTAGCACTTCCTCTCCTTCCCTCTAGCATGCCTGGGAGCTCCAGAGGTGCTTGGATGACTTGGATTATTGGCTGCATCAGGAGAAGTGTGGCCAGCAGATCAAGGGAGGTGATTCTCCCCATCTACTCCACTCTGGTGAGACCCTACTGGAGCCCCTGTTACAGGAAAGACATGAATGCGCTGCAAGGTTTCCAGAGAAGGGCCATGAGGATGATCAGAGTGCTGGAGAGACTCTTCTATGGAATCAGACTGAGAGAGTTTGGGCTGGTCAGTCTGGAGAGGAGAAGGCTCTGAGGAGACCTTATTGTGGCCTTTCAGTATCTGAAAGAAGGCTGGGGAGGGACTTTTTAGCATGTCAGGTAGTGACTGGACTCAGGAGAATGGAGTAAAACCAGAAGTGGGTAGATTCAGACTGGCTGTTAGGAAGAAGCTCTTCACCATGAGGGTGGTGAGACCCTGGAACAGGTTGCCCAGGGATGTGGTGGAAGCCCCATCCCTGGAGGTCTCTAAGGCCAGGCTGGATGTGGCTCTGAGCAACCTGATCTAGTCTGAGGGGTCCCTGCCCATGGCATGGGGGTTGGATATGGACAATCCTTAAGGTCCCTTCCATCCCTGACAGTTCTGTGATTCCATGATCTGGCCATACAGCTCTTACTAGAATCAGAGATTTTGAGATCATTGAGTCCCTATTATTTAACTCTTGCTGGTGCTAAACCATGTCCCTCAGCACCACATCTCTGTCTTTTTAAACACCTCCAGGCATGGGGATTCAGCCACCTCCCTGGGCAGCCTGTTCCAGTGTTGGAGAACCCTTTCAGTGAAGAAGTTTCTTCCAATATTTAACCTAAACCTCCCCTGGTGTGACTTGAGGCCATTTCCTCTTGTCTTCTGTGTGTGTGTGTCTGTAGAAGAGGCTGACCCCCACCTGGCTGAAACCTCCTTTCAAGGGAGTTGTAGAGAGCCAGAAGGTCTCCCCCTCAGTCTCCATTTCTCTATCTGTAGGCAAAGCCTCTAATTTCAAGCAAAGCTGAAACAAAACAAGCATTGAACACTTCCTAGTATCAGCTCCACCACTGGTTAGTGCCTCTGCTGCAGGAATCATGGAAACCTCTACAGAAGACAGAGCTTGCAAGAGTTGTTCCTGGAATCCTGCTTGTCCTTGGCAACAATTTCAAGTACTTTCTAAGAGGAGAGAAAAATGTCCCCTTCAGGAGACAGGGATGAAGAAGAAACACTGGTGTGCCTCTGGTACCTGAGCCTGTGGTACACTCACTAGGTCATCTTGCCTCTGCACATACCAGTCCTGAATGATCCTGCAGAAGATACCACCATGATGTGTGTGGGTTCAGCTAGATGACCTTTAAAGGTCCTTCCCAACCCAAAGCATTCTATGAGATACCACTGACTTATCAGTCACCATGAAACCACTGCTTACCAACCTGTTCAGGCTCTCCATTTCAGCCTTCTTCCCCCTGTGCCTAAAACCAGGTCAAGTATAGAACCTGAAACGCCTCTTCAGCCATGAATGTAGCAAGCCCAACCTCTCTGAATTTTCACTGGTCACCCTGAGCCTGTTCATTGTCTTCCCAACTCCCAGCCCCTCTCCACCTCACAGGTTTGAATACCTTTATCAAGCGATGCTCCAGCCATGTGGTAGAAGCTCAAAGCTGTGTCCACGTCATTTATGTTCTTCAGAAACGTGAAGAAGTTCTCTACCTCTTCAAATGTCAGCCCCTAGGACAGAGAAAGGAGAGTTGTATGGTGATGGGAAAACAAGATTGAGACACTACTTGGTTTATGAAGGACAAAGTGACTCACCAGCCCAGAGCCAGAGGGGAATTTGTCTGCACACTCAAAACTCCCCTGCCTTGGCTCTTGAAGATATGGTTCATGACCTGTACCTTCATGAACTGCCTCTGCTCTCCTCCTCATCTCACCAGTGGTGTGACAAGAAGGGACTTCCCCATGCACTGTCAGAGGCCAAAAAAGCATTTCTCTGGCCTTGCTCCACAGCTCACTCTCTCCCTGAAGAGACACCCCAGAAGCATGTGGCTGGGATGCAGAGATCACCAGAAGCAGGACCATCTAAAGCCTGCACACTTGCAACAACCATAATGAAATAGCTCACATGCTGCAAGACCTCTCCCAAGAGACTGAGGCATCCCTAGGGCAATCCATGTTTTACCCAGTGTTTTAGAAGGTGACACACCTCACACGGGTCCCAGATAGCTTTGCTGCTGGGGCCAAGATTGCAGCAGGAATGGGTCATTGCCTGCTTGACTTTCCAGCACAGTCACCCAGAGCTTGGCTCACCCTGGCACAGGTGAGCTTGTGCTCAGTGAGCAGAACCCACAGCCACATACTCAGGTAGTCAGAGAAAGACTCCCTGAGTGCCCCCCCAGGGCCAGCACCACTGCATCCCAGCACAGCCAGTGGGCTGGAAGAGGATGAGCAAAATGCTCCTCTGTGCCCCAGTCTGTCCCAGCATACCAAGAGAGCTGACAAACACTGCTCTGAGACGCCCTCTTGGTCACACTACACCACACAACATTTTCCCCTTCTACTCTGCCCTGGTGAGACCTCATCTTGAATACTGCATTCAGTTTTAGGCTCCTCAGTTGAAGAGGGACAGGGATCTGCTGGAGAGGATCCAGCAGAGAGCTACAAAAATGATTAGGGGACTGGAACACTGCCTGATGAGGAGAGGCTGAGGGCCCTGGGGCTGCTTAGTCTGGAGAAGAGAAGACTGAGGGGGGGTTTAATAAATGTTCATAAATATCTGAGGGCTGGGGGTCAGGAGGGGTGGGACAGGCTCTGCTCACTGCTCCCTGGGATAGGACAAGGAGCAGTGGGTGTAAATTGTAGCAAAAGAGGTTCTGCCTCAACACAAGGGGGAACTTCTTGACTGTAAGGGTCACAGAGCACTGGCACAGGCTCCTCAGAGAGGTTGTGGAGTCTCCTTCTGTGGAGACTTTCAAGGCCTGCCTGGATGTGTTCTTCTGTGACCTGAGCTGGAGTGTGTGGTCCTGCTCTGGCAGGGGGGATGGACTCAGTGACCTCTTTGGGTCCCTTCCAACCCCTGACATACTGTGAACACTGTTTTATTGACCCATTCAGCATCACTGCTGAGACATGAAGAACACTGAGGTGCTGGAGTGTGTCCAGAGAAGGGCAACAAAGCTGGTGAAGGCTTCAGAGAACAAGTCTTATAAGGAGCAACTGGAACCTGGGGTTGTTTAGTCTGGAGAAGAGACTGAGGAGAGACCTTGTTGCTTTCTACAACTCTTTTAAAAGAGATCAGAGTGAAGTGGATGGGGGTTGGTCTCTTCTCTCTAGTTTCAGGGAATAGAATGAGAGGAAAAGGCCTGAAATTGTGCCAAGAGAGGTTTAGATTCAAGATAGAAAAAATTCCTTTCTTGCAAGAGTGGTCAGGCATTGGAACAGGCTGCTCAGGGAGGTGGTAGTGTCACTGCCCTTGGTTTCAAAAAACATTTAGACAAGGCACTCTGGGACATGGTTCAGTGAGCATGGTAGTGTTGGGTTGATGGTTGGACTCAATGATCTTAGAGGTATTTTCCAACCTTAATGATTTTGTGATTCTAAGAGCTGCAGCCTCCAAACTCCCCCCCCCAAACCCCTCTCCTATGAGGACAGACTGAAAGAGCTGGGGTTGTTCAGTCCAGAGAAGAGGAGGCTTCCAGGGGACCTTCTTGTGGTTTTCCAGTATCTGAAGGGGCCTACAAAAACGCTGGGGAGGGACTTTTGAGGCTGTCAGGGAGTGCCAGGACTAGGGGGAATGGAGCAAAGCTGGAGGTGTGGAGATTCAGCCTGCATGTGAGGAGGAAGTTGTTGATCCTGAGAGTGGTGAGAGGCTGGAATGGGTTTCCCAGGGAGGTGGTTGAGGCCCCATGGCTGGAGGTGTTTAAGGCCAGGCTGGCTGAGGCTGTGTGCAGGCTGCTCTAGGGTAGGGTGTCCCTGGGCATGGCAGGGGGTTGGGACTAGATGATCCTTGTGGTCCCTTCCAACCCTGACTGATTCTAGGATTCTATGATTCTCCCACCACAGCCACAGCTTGAAGCCAAGGTAGGAAGCAACAAAAAAAACATCAGCAGTCAGCTGTCCCCTCTGGGAGAGGTAAATCAGCTTGTCCACCTAAAAGTCCCACCTGCATAACATGGTGTGGTTTCATGGTCTGGATGGAAGAGCAGATGTTCAGTGGGTGCTATGACAGCTGTAAATGTCTATGATGTAACCCCACTGGGACTCTTCCTAACAGCTTTAATCAGGGAAGGAGCCACCCATCTCTGAAAGCACACTTAAAAACAATCCTCTCAGATGGACGTGGTGCCTCTAGAATTGTCAAGCAGAAAAATGTGCAGCTTGTTCCTCTCTTTGCTCTCACTACATGGTTGTGCTCTGCTGATGTGCACCACACGCTGAGAAGTGCCACAGCAGGCTCTCTCAGCCCTGGATTCATGGATCCAGACCAAGAAAGGATGAGATAGCAAAATGCACACGTGGATAATGGACCTGGAAAACAAATCCCCAGTTGCTGGACTGGGAGCTTGCTTAAAATGTGTATCTGGTTTGCTTCCTGTGAGGCCAGGCTGAAAGAGCTGGCATTGTTCAGCCTGGAGAAGGAAAGGCTCCAGGGAGACCTTTTTTGTGCCCTTTCAATACTTAAAGAGATCTACAGGAAAGAGGGAGACAGACATTTTAGCAGGGCCTGTTGTGACAGGAGAAGGGATGGCTTTAAATAAGGTCTCCCCTGAGCCACTTCCTCTTCTCCAGACCTCTGGTGCCTCAGCTGCTCCTCACCAGCCCTGTTCTGCAGACACTCCATCAGCTTTGCTGCCCTTCTCTAGCCATGCTCCAGCACCTCAGTGTCCTCCTTGGAGTAAAGTGGCCAAAACAACCCAGCACTTGAGGTGTGACCTCACCAGTGCTGAGTACAGGGGGACAATCGCTGCTCTGCTTACGCTGGCCACGCTACTGCTGATTCAAGTCAAGATGCTGTTGCCCTTCTTGGCCACCTGGGTACACGGCTGGCTCATCTTCAGCCAGCTGTCAACCCACATCCCCAGGCAGAAACATGTCTCTGCAACAGGCACCTTATAACAACTCAAACATCTGCAAAAAATGGGGATTTTCACCCGGGAATCCTAGAGACTGCCACCTTCACAGAACCCTAGAGACTGCCACCTTCACAGAACCCTAGAGACTGCCACCTTCACAGAACCCTAGAGACTGCCACCTTCACAGAACCCCAGAGACTGCCACCTTCACAGAACCCCAGAGACTGCCACCTTCACAGAACCCCAGAGACTGCCACCTTCACAGAACCCCAGAGACTGCCACCTTCACAGAACCCCAGAGACTGCCACCTTCACAGAACCCTAGAGACTGCCACCTTCACCGAACCCTAGAGACTGCCACCTTCACAGAACCCCAGAGACTGCCACCTTCACAGAACCCTAGAGACTGCCACCTTCACAGAACCCTAGAGACTGCCACCTTCACCAAACCCCAGAGACTGCCACCTTCACCAAACCCCAGAGACTGCCACCTTCACAGAACCCTAGAGACTGCCACCTTCACAGAACCCCAGAGACTGCCACCTTCACAGAACCCCAGAGACTGCCACCTTCACAGAACCCCAGAGACTGCCACCTTCACAGAACCCTAGAGACTGCCACCTTCACAGAACCCCAGAGACTGCCACCTTCACAGAACCCCAGAGACTGCCACCTTCACAGAACCCTAGAGACTGCCACCTTCACAGAACCCTAGAGACTGCCACCTTCACAGAACCCTAGAGACTGCCACCTTCACAGAACCCCAGAGACTGCCACCTTCACAGAACCCTAGAGACTGCCACCTTCACAGAACCCCAGAGACTGCCACCTTCACAGAACCCTAGAGACTGCCACCTTCACAGAACCCTAGAGACTGCCACCTTCACCGAACCCCAGAGACTGCCACCTTCACAGAACCCTAGAGACTGCCACCTTCACAGAACCCTAGAGACTGCCACCTTCACAGAACCCCAGAGACTGCCACCTTCACAGAACCCTAGAGACTGCCACCTTCACAGAACCCTAGAGACTGCCACCTTCACAGAACCCTAGAGACTGCCACCTTCACAGAACCCTAGAGACTGCCACCTTCACAGAACCCCAGAGACTGCCACCTTCACAGAATCCTAGAGACTGCCACCTTCACAGAACCCCAGAGACTGCCACCTTCACAGAACCCTAGAGACTGCCACCTTCACAGAACCCCAGAGACTGCCACCTTCACAGAACCCTAGAGACTGCCACCTTCACAGAACCCTAGAGACTGCCACCTTCACAGAATCTCCCAGATTGGAAAAGACCTTCGAGCTCATCCAGTCCAATCATTAGTTTCACACTGACAAGTCCTTGAGCAAACCAAAGCCCTCAGCACATCTCATCACCATGAATCACTCTGCTTGGAAAGCACCACCAGCATCAGCCAGTCCAACTTTCATCCCAGCAGCCTTCATCACCAAACCATAGCCTCAAGCACCACATCCACTCTCCTTTGAAACACCTCCAAGGATGGTGACTCCACCACCTCCCTGGGCAGCCTGTTCCAGTGCCTGACCACCTGCTCAGGAAACAACTTCCTCCCAACAGCCAACCTAAACCTCCCCTGATGCAACTTGAGGCCATTTCCTCTTGACCTATCATTAGTAACTTGGGAGAAGAGACCAGCTCCAGCCTCCTTGTAGGTAGCTGTAGAGGGCAATAAGGTCCCCTCTCAGCCTCCTCTTCTCCAGACTAAACAAGCCCAGTTCCCTCAGTTGCTCCTCATAGGTCATGTTTGCAGGATCATCCAGGTCACCTAATCTAACCCCACTGCAGTCAGCAGGGACATCCTCCATTAGATCAGGTTGCTCAGAGCCTTGTTGAGCCTATCCTTAAGTATCTCCAAGGATGGGGCCTCAGCTGCCTTGCTGGACAACCTGCTGCAGTGTTGCACCACCCTCATGGTGCAGAACTTGTTCCTGACCTCCAATCTAAGTCTGCTTCTCTCTCCTTTCGAACCATTGCCCTTCTGTTCCGGAGCACTCCAAATTCCTTTCTCCTCCCCTGGCCACCGAGGGTTTGAATGGGGAGGAGAAGGTGGTGAGAAAACTGCTTCCCCTCCCCCCACACCCTGCAGGCTTGGAGGGGGAACAGCAAAAGGTGCCTTTCCACACGTGCACTGACCCGTGGGGAAGCCCAGGCTGGTGTCAGGCTGGAGGTTGGCTGGGTTTTGCACCCAGTATAAATGGCAAATGGACACTTCATCTAGAACAGCATAAACAGAGCAAGGGAGAAGGTGCAAGGGGGTTCCTGCCTTGACAGAGCTCCCGAGGGGACAGGTTCCTGCTGTGACAGAATGCCCGTTTGGGACCATCCCTGCTTTTGGACAGCTCCTACCCTTTTACATGGCTCTCAGTCTTACACCGTCCCTGCCTTTGTGTGGTTCTCTCCACTTCACTCTGGTATGGGTCAAGAACTGGCTGAGGCCCTGGGCCCAGAGAGTGGTGGTGAATGGTGCCACATCCAGTTGGCAGCTGTCACGAGTGGTGTGCCCCAGGGATCAGTGCTGGGCACAGTCCTGCTCAATGTCTTTAGTGATGATCTGGAGCAGGGGATTGAGTCCAGCATCAGTAAGTTTGCAGATGACAGCAAGCTAGGAGCAGGTGTGGAGCTGCTGGAGGGTAGGAGAGCCCTGCAGAGGGACCTGGACAGGCTCGATGGGTGGGCAGAGGCCAAGAGGATAAGATTGAATAAGGCCAAGTGCAGGGTTCTGCACTTTGGCCACAACAATCCCAAGCAGCACTACAGGCTGGGGACAGAGTGGCTGAGAGCAGCCAGGCAGAGAGGGAGCTGGGGGTGCTGGTAGATAGCAGCTGAAGATGAGGCAGCAGTGTGCCCAGGTGGGCAGGAGAGCCAATGGCATCCTGGCCTGCATCAGGAACAGTGTGGCCAGGCTGGAAGAGACCTCCCAGCTCATTGAGTCCAACCTAGCACCCAGCCCTGTCCAACCAACCAGACCATGGCACTAAGTGCCTCAGCCAGGCTTTGCTTCAACACCTCCAGGTCCAGTGACTCCACCACCTCCCTGGGCAGCCCATTCCAATGCCAATCACTCTCTCTGGCAACAACTTCCTCCTAATATCCAGCCTAAACTTCCCCTGGCACCACTTGAGACTGTGTCCCCTTCTTCTGTTGCTGCTTGCCTGGCAGAAGAGACCAACCCCACCTGGCCGCAGCCTCCCTTCAGGGAGCTGTAGCCAGCAATGAGGTCACAGAACCACAGAAACATTCGAGTTGAAAAGACCTTCAGGATCACCAAGTCCAACCAGGCTAAACAACCCCAGCTCCCTCAGCCTCTTTCTGATAAAAGCAAAGCTGGGCTAATAAATAACCTGCATGTTCTTCCACAGGTTATTAAAACTTATGAATCTTTTGAGAAGAGGAAGCTCCTTTAACTTCAGCACAGAAAACAGGTTGTCAAACTATGGCTGTTCCATGTCACCCATTCCCCCCACTCCCAAACTTTAAATGGCCCTAAAGTTATGAACAGCAATGAGGTCACCCCTGAGCCTCCTCTTCTCCAGGCTAAACAACCCCAGGTCCCTCAGGAGCTTACAGCATCAGGAGGCAGCCAAGCCACAGAGAAATCCAGCAAGGGATCATCACTGAATACCTGCCTCACCTCTGTGAGTAAAGCCTGCTGTTGCCTTAATTCTCTGCTCAGCCTGACTGATAATGGGGTAAAGCTGTGTTTGTAACTTAGCCTTTGCAATTTCCTGACTTCCTACATCTCTAAATTTGTCCCTAACATCCCTTTGAAGAACTCCTGCTCAAATTAGAATCTGTAAATAAACCTGAACTAGTTTTGTATATAGTTTGGGGGCAGACTTTAATCAGGAAAATAAAACAATTCTAGTCTTATAGTTCCTGACTTGGCCACATATAATTCCCCCTCTCCATGATTCCCTTGTCCTATCACTATAGTCATTTGTAAACAGTCCCTCTGAAGCTTCCCTGTAGGTCCCCTTCAAGCACTGGAAGGCTGATATTAGGTCTCTCTGGAGCCTTCTCTTCTCCAGGCTGAACAACCCCAGCTCCCTCAGCCCGTCCTCATACGAGAGGTGTTCCAGCTCCCCTCAGTCATCTTTGTGGTCCTCTGGACTTGCTCCATCAGTTCCATGTCCTTCCTGTGTTGAGGGCTCCAGAGCTGGATGCAGCACTTCAGGTGAGGTCTCACCAGAGCAAAGTAGCAGAGCTTTATCGTTTTGGAGGCTTGCAGGGTTGCTTTGTGCAGAATCAATGAAGACATTTGGCAGCTTTCACAGCTCATAACCTAAAGCATTTCCCAGGTAAACCTGCCAGGTGGGTTTAGTAGAGCCAAACCACCCAAGTCAGGTGGGTTTGGTAGAGTTACTTCCACTCCACTCCCACTGTCACTATCAAAATAATTTCCCTCTCACTTCCTTCAGGAAGCAATAGCAAGGCCCAGCCCCTGGTGCTTTTGGTGTAGAGTAAGTTAGTAAAGAGCACAGACCATGATACCTTCCTGCTATAAAAGCAGGCTGGTGAAGCATGAAGAGAAGGGATCTGGGGGGAAAGAATTCTTCCTGCAAACCATGTTTTCATCATAAACTCCTTTGGCACTGCAAGGTGTTCAGTGACTGGAAAGCACAGCAGGATAAATGAAGTGGCTGGGTGGCTTTAATCACAGGCTCACAGGATGTTAGAGGTTGGAAGGGACCCAAAGAGATTACAGAGTCCAACCCCCTGCCAGAGCAGGACAATGCTATCTAACACAGAGCACACAGAAACACATCCAGACAGGCCTTGAAAGGCTCCAGAGAATAAGACCTCACAACCTCTCTGGGGAGCCTCTTCCAGTGCTCTGTGACCCTTACAGTCAAGAAGTTCCCCCTTGTGTTGAGGCAGAACCTCCTGTGCTGCAGCTTACACCCATTGCTCCTTGTACTATCCCAGGGAGCAGTGAGCAGAGCCTTGTCCCCTCTCCTGGCCAGCCCTCAGATACTTACAAACCCTTATCAAATCCCCTCTATGTCTTCTCTTCTCCAGACTAAACAGCCCCAGGTCCCTCAGCCTCTCTTCATAAGCCATGTCCTCCAGTTCCCTAATCACCTTGACAGCTCTCTGCTGGACCCTCTCCACCAGATTCCTGTCCCTCTTCAACTGGGCAGCCCAAAACTGAACACAGTATTCAAGACAGGGTCTCAGCAGGGCAGAGTAGAGGGTGACACCAGGTTGCTGAAGGGAGAACAGTGGAGAGTAGCAGCTCCACTCCCTTTTTACAGGGTGAGAGTAAAGCAGAGCTTGAAAGCAGCTGCTTGCCCTGCAGATGTCTGGATTGCAAAGAGAAAGCAGCAACAACAGTGTTGAGCTTCTGCAGTTTCAAGTGGGAGAAGGTTCTCTAGCTTAAGTAGCCAATTCATTTAAAATGACAGCTTCGCAGGTGCATCCCCCAGGAAGCTCTCCAGAAAGCTCAAAAGGCATTTAACATGATTTGGGTCATGGTGGGGTTGTTTCTAAAGGCATGAAGGCCTACAAGAAAGCTCAGGAGGAACTTTTTACAAAGGCTTGTAGTGATAGAATGAGAGGGAATGGTATTAAAATGGGAGGACAGATATGAACTGGAGATAAGACATTCTTTATGGTGAGGATGGTGAGACACTGCAACAGGCTGCCCAGAGAGATCATGGATGCTGCCTCCCTGCAGGTGTTCAAGGCCAGGTTGGATGAGGCCTTGAGCAATTCTTTGGTCTCACTGCACATGACAGGAGTGTTGTAACCAGATGATCTTTAAGGTCCCTTCCAACCCCAAACCATTCTATCATTCTATGAGTTGAACTACACAGCTGCACCAAGGTGGTCCAATAAAAGCATCTAAGTGTATTTATAGAATGACAGAATTAAACAGGTTGGAAAAGACCTTTGAGATCATCAAGTCAAATTTGGCTTGATGGCCACACCCAAAGAGTGGCTGTCAATGGCTCCATGGCCAAGGGGAGGCCAGTAACAAGCAGAGTCCCTCAGGGATCAGTCCTGGGACCAGTCTTGTTCAACATCTTTGTGGGTGCCATGGACAGAGGCATTGAGTGCACCCTAAGCAAGCCTGCTGATGACACCAAGCTGTGTGGTGCAGCAGACAGGCTGGAGGGCAGGGATCCATCCAGAGGGACCTGGACAGGCTGCAGAGGTGGGCGCAAGCCAGCCTCAGGAGCTTCAACAAGACCAAGGGCAAGGTCCTGCAGCTGGGTGGAGGCAATGTCAAGCACAAATGCAGGCTGGGCAGGGAGTGGCTGGAGAGCAACCCTGAGGAGAGGGACTTGGGGGTGCAGCTGGGTGAGAAGCTCAACATGAGCCAGGAGTGTGCACTTGCAGCCCAGAAAGCCAAGCAGAGCCTGGGCTGCATCAGCAGAAGTGTGGCCAGCAGGGCCAGGGAGGTGATTCTCCCCCTCTACTGTGCTTTGCTGAGACCCCACCTGGAGTACTGCATCCAGTTCTGGAGCTCCTGTTCCAAGAGGGATGTGGAGATGCTGGAGTGTGTCCAGAGAAGGGCCAGGAGGATGCCCAGAGGGCTGGAGCAGCTCTGCTGTGAGGACAGACTGAAGAAGTTGGGGCTGTGCAGTCTGCAGAAGAGGAGGCTCTGAGGTGACATTCTTGTGGCCATCCAGGATCTGAAGGGGGCCTCCAAAAAAGCTGGGGAGGGACTTTTTAGGCTGTCAGGGAGTGCCAGGACTCGGAGGAGTGGAGCAAAGCTGGAGTTGGGGAGATTGAGACTGTCTGAGAGGAGGAGGTTGTTGAGCATGAGAGTGGTGAGAGGCTGGAATGGGTTGCCCAGGAAGGTGGTTGAGGCCCCATGGCTGGAGGTGTTTAAGGCCAGGCTGGATGAGGCTGTGTGCAGCCTGCTCTAGGGTAGGGTGTCCCTGAACATGGCAGGGGGGTTGGAACTAGGATCATCCTTGTGGTGCCTTCTAACCCTGCCTGATTCTGATTCTATCACCCAGCACCATCTAATCAATTAAACTATGGCACCAAGTGGCACATCCAATCTCTTTTTAAACACTTCCAGGGATGGAGACTCCACCACCTCCCTGGGCAGCCCATTCCAATGGCAAATCACTCTTTCTGCAAAGAACTTCCTAACATCTAGCCTAAACCTCCCTGGCACAGCTTGAGGCTGTGTCCCCTTGGTTTGTCACTGGTTGGCTTTTACAAAGTGCTGCAGACGACAAATCCACAGGGATACAGTCTGCCAAAGCACCCAAGAATAAAAAGAACACCATGAATTCTCAAGAAAATATCATCTGGTATAAAAGACAATGTAAAGTTGGGCAAGCAGGCTGGATTCTCCATGAGCTGAAACCTGATGAAGTGGAAGATTTCAGTACCTTATTTCTCCAGCTCTGCAGAAGAATTAACTGCCAGAATTAACTGCCAGAATGAACTGTCCTGGCTGCCAAAAGGCTTATCTGCCTCTGGTGCAAGGCAGCTGGCTCCTCTTGCTTTCTTTACAGCTTCTTAAACCATTAAATATCTTGTAATTGCTAACAGAAAGGACATTTTGCTTTAGGGTTTGGAATGCTTCACTGCCCCAGCTCTAAGGAATCCTGTGTTTCCCACCAGGTGGTGGAGTCGCCATCCCTGATGATGTTGAAGCAAAGCCTGGCTGAGGCACTTAGTGCCATGGTCTGGTTGACTGGACAGGGTTGGGTGCTAGGTTGGACTGGCTGAGCTTGGAGGTCTCTTCCCACCTGCTTGATTCTATGATTCTATAATCCTGTTTCTTCCAAATGTCATTGTGTGTATGTGTGCTATTCCCCAGTTTCTCTCCTTGAAAGTCCTTGGAATAAATAAAGCAAGCTTTGCTCTGCATCCAGTTGTCTCTAAATAGAAACACAATCTGGCTGATCTAGGGATAAAGAATAAGGTAAAACGAAAAAGTTCTTCCTCTGCACCAGACACCAGGGTCTTGGCTTAGACGTGGAAGGAAGAAAACATCTGCTGTAAGGAAGCTGCCAAAATAACTTCCCCTGCCTAATTCCTCGCACACTCAGACACTACTCAATAATACATACATATAGAATCATAGAATCAACCTGGTTGGAAGAGACCTCCAAGATCATCCACTCCAACCTAGCACCCAGCTCTGTCCAATCAACCAGACCATGGCACTAAGTGCCTCAGCCAGGCTTTGCTTGAACACCTCCAGGAACGCTGACTCCACCACCTCCCTGGGCAGCCCATTCCAATGCCAATCACTCTCTCTGGCAAGAACTTCCTTCTGACATCCAGCCTAGACCTCCCCTGGCACAACTTGAGACTGTGTCCCCTTCTTCTGTTGCTGCTTGCCTGGCAGAAGAGACCAACCCCTCCCTTCAGAGAGTCGTAGACACCAGTGCTGAGTACAGGGGCAGAGTAACCTCCCTTGTCCTGTTGGCCACTATTCCTGCACCAGGCCAGGATGCCACTGGCTCTCTTGGCCACCTGGGCACACTACTGACTCATGTTCAGCTGCTATCTACCTGCTATCTTCTGGTGGAAGAGCAAGAGAGTGGGAAGGGTTCAGAGCTGCAGCTCAAAGCACTGGGAGAGGAGACCAACTCCTACCTGGCTACAGCCTCCCTTCAAGTAGTTGTAGACAGCAACACATATCTCTAAGCAACACATATCTCTCTAAGCAGCACATCTCTCTCTAAGCAAGACAGCAACACATCTATAAACCCAAGTAACAGCAAGAGAATCAAGAGTTTGGGAGCACTAAACCAGAGTTGATCTTTTCTGTTAGATACACATCACAGTTCAGTATTTTTTTTTCATGAGAAATCAAATGATTCCTGTTAAAACTGAAGGGGAGGTATTGGACAAGCAGCATCTCACTCAAAGGTCAAATAAAATCAGTATAACCTTGAAAATACCCATGGTTTTATTCACGTGCTTGAGAAGTGACATTTCCAACTATGAATGGTTTGGGTTGGAAGTGACCTCAGATATCATCTACTCCAACTTCCTTACCATGTACAAGGATGCCCCTCAACTACACATTTTGGCTCAAGGCCTCATCCAGCCTGGCCTTAAACATCCCCAGGGAAGAGGCATTCACAGCCTCCCTGGGCAATTGCTTTTAGTCTTACCACCCTTGCACTGATAATTTCTTCCTAAGATGCACTCTAAACCTCCTCTCCCTCAGCTCCAAACCATTCCCCCTTGTCCCTGTTGCCATACACCCTTATGAAAAGTCTCTCTCTGCGTCTCAGCTCCAGTGACACACTGACACCATCTATGAATAGCAGGCTATTAAGTATTGAGCCTGTTTTCCTACAAAACATGGGGGGCTGCAAAACCCCTGCTCCTTCCAGCACCCCAAGCTGCAGGTACCACAACCTGCAGAAGCGTGCACAGAAGAACCTGCACAACCTGAGAAGTGAGGCCAGCAGGGCCTCCAGGATCTGAAGGGGACCTCAAAAAAAGCTGGGGAGGGACTTTTTAGGCTGTGAGGGAGTGCCAGAACTAGGGGGAATGGAGCAAAGCTGGAGGTGGATTTACCTTTTGGAAATTACAGCATCCATGTTAATAGGGAAAAGGCAACACCCTGACCAGGATGGATCACTGCACTCCCATCTCTTCCATCTCCCTGCTGCTGGGGAAGGATTTATCTTACAATCATAGAATGGTTTAGGCTGCAAAACATCTCCAAGATCAAGTCTGCACCTGGAGTACTGCATCCAATTCTGGAGGCCCTATTCCAAGAGGGATGTGGAGATGCTGGAGTGTGTCCAGAGAAGGGCCACGAGGATGCTGAGAGGGCTGGAGCAGCTCTGCTGTGAGGACAGACTGAAAGAGTTGGGGCTGTTGAGTCTGGAGAAGAGGAGGCTCCCAGGTGACCTTCTTGTGGCCTTCCAGGATCTGAAGGGGGCCCCCAAAAAAGCTGGGGAGGGACTTTTGAGGCTGTCAGGGAGGGCCAGGACTAGGGGGAATGGAGCAAAGCTGGAGGTGGGGAGATTCAGACTGGCTGTGAGGAGGAAGTTGTTCATCCTGAGAGTGGTGAGAGGCTGGAATGGGTTTCCCAGGGAGGTGGTTGAGGCCCCATGGCTGGAAGAGTTTAAGGCCAGGCTGGATGAGGCTGTGTGCAGCCTGCTCTAGGGTAGGGTGTCCCTGGGCATGGCAGGGGGTTTGGAACTGGCTGATCCTTGTGGTCCCTTCCAACCCCGACTGATTCTATGATTCTAACTCTTGGCTCACTTCTGGTTTCCTCTTATTTTTAACTGTTTGGTATTATTTACAGCTAACAGATCTATTATTTCCTTCAGCACACCCAAATTCCCCTCCAGCACCAGTGAAAGAGGGAGAAAACAGGTGGAAAAAAAGACACTGAGTGGCTTCACAGAAACTGAAGACTCCTGCATTATTTTTGACACCAGTTAAGGCAACAAAGGAACAAAAAAGTACTGGAGTCTGGCCAAGAGTGGTGTTTTATAACACAGTCTACCTCTAAACCAGTTAAGAAATAAAGACTAATTCTGCAATGCCACTTTCTGTTAGGGGAAAGTGGCTCTAAATCAGTCAGACCAACCCAAAAGGCAGCCAAAGACTTTCCACCCACTCTCATTTTGTCAAACCCCTTGTTTAAAACTGAGTTGATAAAAGAACAACCCATCCTTATAGAGGAAGCTAACAAAGTCTAACACTGAATTAACTCAGAAGCTCACATTTGTTTTACCTGACCCAAACATAGCCTTTCTGAGCAGGTGCATCATGTCAAGGACTCTCACTAAATTACTAAGTGCAGGGTCTGCACCCTTGTTTCTCTCTAAATCATAAGCAAGTTAAATAACTTGTCATTTAAGTTGCTAACTAAATAATAAACTGCCCAACTGCAGCAGCTAATTAATCCAAGGTTGAGCCAGCAACCAGAAATATGTCTTCCATGTTTATCCTGGCTGCAGGCCCAGGGCTGTTGTTCAGTGGATTTACCTTTTGGAAATTACAGCATCTATGTTAATAGGGAAAAGGCAACACCCTGACCAGGATGGATCACTGCACTCCCATCTCTTCCATCTCCCTGCTGCTGGGGAAGTATTTATCTTACAATCATAGAATGGTTTAGGCTGCAAAACATCTCCAAGATCAAGTCTGCACCTGGAGTACTGCATCCAATTCTGGAGGCCCTATTCCAAGAGGGATGTGGAGATGCTGGAGTGTGTCCAGAGAAGGGCCACGAGGATGCTCAGAGGGCTGGAACAGCTCTGCTGTGAGGACAGACTGAAAGAGTTGGGGCTGTTGAGCTTGCAGAAGAGGAGGCTCCCAGGTGACCTTCTTGTGGCCTTCCAGGATCTGAAGGAGGCCTCCAAAAAAGCTGGGGGGCGATTTTTGAGGCTGTGAGGGAGTGCCAGGACTAGGGGGAATGGAGCAAAGCTGGAGGTGGGGAGACTGAGAGTGGCTGTGAGGAGGAAGTTGTTGAGCATGACAGTGGTGAGAGGCTGGAATGGGTTTCCCAGGGAGGTGGTTGAGGCCCCATGGCTGGAGGTGTTTAAGGCCAGGCTGGATGAGGCTGTGGGCAGGCTGCTCTAGGGTAGGGTGTCCCTGCCCATGGCAAGGCGGTTGGAACTGGCTGATCCTTGTGGTCCCTTCCAACCCTGACTGATTCTATGACTCTAAGTCCAATTGTCAACCCAACACCACCAAGGCCATTAACCTATGGCCCCAAGTGCCATGCCTATGTATTTTTTTGAGCACCCTCAGGGATGGGGACTCCACCACCTCTCCGGGCAGCCATCTGCACAGTCTTCTTCAGAGGGTGGCAAACAAATGTTTGTTTGTTAGCACAGCGCAGCATGGCTGCCTTTACCCCAACTACCCAACTCTGCCACCCATTGCACTGACCTCCCCATCTTGGAAGTGCTTCTTGAGCTGCTTCAGCATGACAGTGAGCTTCTTGGACTGCACCCCGCTGTAGGCCAGCAGCATGCTGCCGAACTGCCGCTCCGTGATGCGTCCCTCCACCGGGTCATGCCGCTCAAACTGCAAGAGGGGAGAAACAAGAGGGAGGTGAGAACAAGATCACACAGCAGAAAGCTCCATCCAGTGGCAGAGCATAAAAAGGCCCTGCAATAAGAAATGAGCATTGCAGGAAATACTCATGAAGAAGAAATCGTCAAGCATTTCATAGAATCATAGAATCAAGCAGGTTGGAAGAGACCTCCAAGATCATCCAGTCCAACCTAGCACCCAGCCCTATCCAGTCAACTAGACCATGGCACTAAGTGCCTCAGCCAGGTTTTGCTTGAAGATCTCAAGGGACAGTGCCTCCACCACCTCCCTGGGCAGCCCATTCCAATGCCAATCACTCTCTCTGCCAACAACTTCCTCCTAACATCCAGCCTACACCTCCCCTGGCACAACTTGAGACTGTGTCCCCTTGTTCTGTTGCTGCTTGCCTGGCAGAAGAGACCAACCCCACCTGGCTACAGCCTCCCTTCAGGTAGTTGTAGACAGCAATGGGGTCAGCCCTGAGCATCCTCTTCTGCAGGCTATACAACCCGAGCTCATTTGGTTCCCCCAAGACTGTTTCCATGTTTCCTCACGTGCCGCTGCTTTGGCAACCTAGAATCATAGAATCAGTCAGGGTTGGAAGGGACCACAAGGATCATCTAGTTCCAATCCCCCTGCCATGGGGACCTCTGCAAGAAGTCCTCACATCTCACCCTCCTAGTTTTATCTTGCAAGGAGACAGCATTTGTACAGCTGGTCTTGGAATGAGAAGATGATTATCTTAGCTTGGAACCAAGCTAAAATCTCCACAAGTCTACAAGTACCTGAAGGGAGGCTGTAGCCAGGTGGGGTTGGTCTCTTCTGCCAGACAACCAGCAACAGAAGAAGGGGGGACAGTCTCAAGATGTGCCAAGGGAGGTGTAGGCTGGATGTCAGGAGGAAGTTGTCAGAGAGAGTGATTGGCATTGGAATGGGCTGCCCAGGGAGGTGGTGGAGTTGCTGTGCCTGGAGGTGTTGAAGCAAAGCCTGGCTGAGGCACTTAGTGCCATGGTCTGGTTGATTGGCCAGGGCTGGGTGCTAGGTTGGAGTGGATGATCTTGGAGGTCTCTTCCTATCTGCTTGATTCTAAGCAATAAAAACCTAAACACAGCCAATTGAGCACAGCTCACGCTTTGTCTCTACTTGGAGATGAAGAAGGGTGAAAAGCCCCCAGTGCTTTTTCCTCCTGACAGAGTCAATGAAGAGAATTAAGATCTCCCAAGCATCTGAAAAAGCAGGAACAACAACCTTCTTCCTGGGGCAACCACAATCCTTTGTCTTCATGCATTTGCTGTTACTGTGGAGGTTCTGTCTCTTGTCCTTCGGGGGAGGGTAAAAGAAACAACCCAAAGCCCACAAGGATGGGATGCAGGGCAGGGCACATGCAGATTTATTACAAGCAAGAAAAATTCCCACAGCCTTTTTTCCCCTTTCCTGTATCTCACAGAAAGGAGAAGCATGGCCAAGGCGACTGCCCCACTGGTGTCACCAGCGCAGGATGGAGCACTGGTGGGGAAACTGGAGAGGGAACAGGAGGCTCGTACCCCACTCCGAATGGCATCCTGAGTGGCTGTGCACACACCAGAGATGGTCGGTGAGTGCAACGCTGCTGAAGCAGCTTCCACCAGCAGCCACTTGGTGCCAGCAGCGGCTTCTGCATGCAGGCATGGGTAAGGATAGAGTAAGGAAGGAAGCAGAGCGTGCTCTGCTGTGCCTCCTACGAGCCAGGCTGCCTGAGGTGCTGAAGAAATCAGCCTAAATAGAATCACTGTGTTGGGAACGAACTAAAAGCCAAGATGATGTGCAAGGAAATCAAAAGTGGGCTAAGAAGGGGAGAAAGTATGGCAAGAAGTATAGGAGGGTAAGAACTACAGAATCTGCAAGGTTGGAAAAGACTTCTAAGATGATCAAGGCCAATCTTCTGCCCAACACCACCACCAGGCCCACTAAACCATGTCCCTAAGTGCTGCATTTACTCATTTTTAAACACCTCCAGGGATGGTGACTCCACCACCTCCCTGGGCAGCCCATTCCAATGCCAATCACTCTCTCTGACAACAACTTCCTCCTAACAGCCAGCCTAGACCTCCCCTGGCACAACTTGAGACTCTGTCCCCTTGTTCTCTTGCTGCTTGTCTGGCAGAAGAGACCAACCCCACCTGGCTACAGCCTCCCTACAGGGAGTTGGAGACAGCAATGAGGTCAGCCCTGAGCCTCTTCTCCAGGTCAAACACCCCCAGCTCCCTCAGCCTCTCCTCACAGGGCTGTGCTCCAGGCCCCTCACCAGCTTCTTTGCCCTTCTCTGGACACCTTCCAGCACCTCAATACCTCTCTTGAGTTGAGTGGCCCAGAACTGGACACAGTACTCAAGGTGTGGCCTGAGCAGTGCTGAGTATAGGGGAAGAATACTGTGTCCAATTCTGGGCTCCCCAGTTCAAGACAGACAGGGATATACTAGAAAGTGTCCAACAGAGGCTACAAGGATGATGAAGGGACTGGAACATCTGTCTGATAAAGAAAGTCTGAGAAACCTGGGGCTGTTCAGTGTGGAGAAGAGCAGCCTGAAAGGAGATCTTAATGTTTATAACTATCTGAAGGGTGTGTGTCAAGAAGCAGCAGTCAGGATGCTTTTAATAGTGCCCTGCACTAGGACAAGTGGCAATGAATACGAACTAGAACACAGGAGGTTCCACCTCAACACGAGGAGAAGCCTCTTTACCGTGAGGGTGACTGAGCACTAGAGCAGGATGACCTCAGAGGTTGTGGAGTTTCCTTCTCTGGAGACCTTCAAATCCCACATGGAAATGTTCCTGTGTGACCTGCTCTGGGTGATCCTGCTTTGGCAGGCAGATTGGACTCGATCTCCAAAGGTCCCTTCCAGTGCCAACCATTCTATGATTTGAAAGGCCACCCATCATCTTAAACATGTGCTGTATACCCCTACCCCCCAGAAAACCTTCCTCAGACAGAAGGAACATCTTCACAACCCTGAAATGTGAGTAAGCTTCCTCCCACCTTGGCTTTCTGGCCAGATAAATCAATCTGCTCTCTTCTCCTCGACACATGGAGGAGAGGCTTCATCGCACGAGGGGAGTGGGAAGCAAACACAGAGCCCATTCCCTCTGCTTCCACACCCCCATAACTGCATAACCTTATAGTAATGCAGTACAGGGATCCACCATGAAACAACAGATCCAAAATCACTCTGCTTTCAGACTGCACTACTTCCCCCCACCCCCCCCCACTAACTCATCCACCTCCTCCAGCGGGAAATCAAATAGCAGCTTCAGAGAAGCATCCAGGCAACACAGAGATACCATCAGGAGAAACAGCTCCATTAACAAAATCCAAACAAGCTGCAACTTCTTAAACACAGGCACTGGTTGTCTTTCATCACTCCTCCTGCCACCACCAGCTGCACAGCTCACTGCGGGAAATGAAGCAGTTTGGATGGCTAAGAAGCCATCTGGCATGGACAGGAGGAACTCCTCTGGGTATTCCTTAAGCATAGAGATAGGGCATCACAAACGACACTGCAGACTGGGACCATGAGAAACAACAGTAAAATGAGGAATCACAGAATGGTGGGGGCTGGAAGATACCTCTGGAGATCATTTAGTCATAGAATCAGTCAGGGTTGGAAAGGACTACAAGGATCATGTAGTTCAAATCCCCCTGCCATGCCCAGGGACACCCTACCCTAGAGCAGGCTGCACACAGCCTCAGCCAGCCTGGCCTTAAACACCTCCAGCCATGGGGCCTCAACCACCTCCCTGGGAAACCCATTCCAGCCTCTCACCACTCTCAGGATGAACAACTTCCTCCTCACAGCCAGTCTGAATCTCCCCACCTCCAGCTTTGCTCCATTCCCCCTAGTGCTGGCACTCCATGAGAACCTAAAAAGTCCCTCCCCAGCTTTTTGTAGGCCCCCTTCAGATCCTGGAAGGCTACAAGAAGGTCACCTGAAAGCTTCCTCTTCTCCAGACTCCAATGCCCCAACTCTTTCAGTCTGTTCTCATAGCAGAGCTGCTTCAGCCCTCTGAGCATCCTTGTGGCTCTTCTCTAGACACACTCCAGCATCTCCACATCCCCCTTGCAATGGGGGCTCCAGAACTGGATGCAGTACTGCAGGTGGGGTCTCAGCAGAGTGCAGTAGAGGGGGAGAATCACCTCGACCTGCAGGCCACACTTCTCCTGGTGCAGCACAAGATCTGTTTGGTCCTCTGGGCTGCAAGTGCACACTGCTGGCTCCTGTTGAGCTTCTGGTCCAGCAGCACCCTCAAATCCCTCTTCTCAGGGCTGCTCTCCAGCCACTCCCTGCCCAGCCTGCATTTGTGCTTGGCATTGCCTCGACTCAATGCAGGACCTTGCACTTGGTCCTGTTGAACCTCCTGAGGTTGGCTTGTGCTCACCTCTCCAGCCTGTAAAGGTCCCTATGGATGGATCCCTTCCCTCCAGTATGTGTGATGGAGGGAAGGGATGTCCAACTCCACTACTAAAGCAAGGCCACCCAGAGCACATTGTCCAGGATCGCAATGTCCAGGCAGGGTTGGAATTTTGCCAGAGAAGACTTCACAACCTCACTGAGCAGCCTGCCCCAGGGCTCCAGCACCCTCAAGAAAGGCTACTCCAGCGGAAGGTTTTGGGTACAAACAGCATTGTGCCCCTGCAAGCACAGACCAAACGCTCAGGAGCAATTACAGGGTAAGGGCTGGATTGCCCCTTCCAGCCCAGGCTGCGTGTGGTGGGACATGTGGCCTCCACTGGAAAGAAAATGTAAGATGAATTAAGGTGTAGGATGATTTTAACCTGCCCCCAGGACATACTTCTCTCAGAACAGGGTCAACCTTAGGTACTAGACACTCCTCAGGGGAAGACTTCCAATTGCAGTTGAATCTCCTCCCTCTCATCAAATTTATCATAGTCAGTAGCATTAACGTGGAAATTTCTACCTAAAGCCCTTTTGCTGGAACTCTGCTCAGAGACTACAAAAAACCTGCTTAAAAACCATTCAGCACTGCTGTCACCAGACAGAACTACACACGAGTGCAACACTGCCTCTGTGATTGCACCACACCTCTCAGAGCAGGCTTAGCATCCCCCTACAGCCACCAATGGACGTAAACACTTCACACCTTGGGATCCTTCTCCTTCCTAACCTCACATCACACTTCTCCTCTTCACACTGAAGGGTGGATTTTGTTATGCTGGCTGAAGAAGACTGTTCAACTAACCACCATACCCTTCTGATGGCTGCACTCAGGCCCAAATGCCATTTAGCACCCACCAAAAAGAGCAAGAGCCTTAAGGCTCATCGACATGAGACGGAAGCCTCCAGCTGTAAAACAACACAGCACCATGCAAACACAGCTCAGACTTTACCTACAGCAACTCCAAAAGAAAAAGCAGTGGCACCTCCCATGCTGTTTGATGATTGTCTCTGGGATGCCCTGGTGGAATCACTTCTGGAATGCTATCTCCAGTTCTGGGCTCCCCAGGTCAAGATGGTTTCACAGTACCACAGCATCACACAGTATCACAGTACCATCAGGGTTGGAAGAGACCTCACAGATCATCAAGTCCAACCCTTTACCACAGAGCTCAAGGCTAGACCATGGCACCAAGTGCCACGTCCAATCCTGCCTTGAACAGCCCCAGGGACAGCGACTCCACCACCTCCCCGGGCAGCCCATTCCAGTGTCCAATGACTCTCTCAGTGAAGAACTTTCTCCTCACCTCCAGCCTAAATCTCCCCTGGCGCAGCCTGAGGCTGTGTCCTCTCGTTCTGGTGCTGGCCACCTGAGAGAAGAGAGCAACCTCCTCCTGGCCACAACCACTCCTCAGGCAGTTGTAGACAGCAATAAGGTCACCCCTGAGCCTCCTCTTCTCCAGGCTAACCAATCCCAGCTCCCTCAGCCTCTCCTCGTAGGGCTGTGCTCAAGGCCTCTCCCCAGCCTCGTCGCCCTTCTCTGGACACGCTCAAGCATCTCAATGTCCCTCCTAAACTGGGGGGCCCAGAACTGAACACAGGACTCAAGGTGTGGTCTAACCAGTGCTGAGTACAGGGGCAGAATGACCTCCCTGCTCCTGCTGACCACACCATTCCTGATGCAAGCTAGAATGTTCTGGTGAGGAGGACTAGATTACAGGATGTGAAAGGGAAACAATGGTGATGTCTGCTTCCCTCACAGGCTTGCTGAGAGGTACAAGAACAAGAATCCAAACATGGATAACTCACTTCTGCTGGGGGGCTTGGAGCTGCATTTCTTTTTCTAGCTTCTCTACCATTTCTCTGATTAATCCACTTTGCTTCCTAACCCCCTGGCTGAACCTCCATTCTTCCTTGGGACTGGGGTAAAGTTGAGAGGGGTGGGAGAAGGTTTAAGGGCAGTTGGGAGCCCCTCCTGTGGACTCAGGTTTCTGGGAGGGGTGTAGTGTTACTATGTCACCTTGTATGTTTCTGTATATAACTATATACTGTAAATATCTGCTTGTATACTCTGCTAAGCTGTAAATAGAAACTTCATTCAATTTCCAGAGCCAGCTGAGTCTAGTCTGGGTGATTTCCAAAGTGTGTGTGGGGGGGGACAGGTAACACCCAAACCATCACAGATGGAGAGGGATATACTTCAGAGTGTCCAACAAAGACTATGAGGATGAAAAGATTGGAAAATACCTGATGAGGAAAGGCTGAGAATCTTAGAATCAAGCAGGTTGGAAGAGACCTCCAAGCTCAGCCAGTCCAACCTAGCACCCAGCCCTGGCCAATCAACCAGACCATGGCACTAAGTGCCTCAGCCAGGCTTGGCTTGAATGCCTTCAGGGATGGTGACTCCACCACCTCCCTGGGCAGCCCATTCCAATGCCAATCACTCTCTCTGCCAACAACTTCCTCCTAACATCCAGCCTAGACCTCCCCTGCCATAACTTGAGACTGTGTCCCCTTGTTCTGTTGCTGCTTGGCTGGCAGAAGAGACCAACCCCACCTGGCTACAGCCTCCCTTCAGGGAGGTGTAGACACCTCTGAGAGTCCTGGAGCTCTTTAGTCTGGAAAAGACTGAAAGGGACTCTCATCAATGCTCATAAGTGTCTGAAAGGTGGGTGTCAAGAAGCAGCAGCCAGGTTCTTTCCAATGGTGCCCTGTGACAGGACGAGTGGCAATGCATACAGACTGGAACCCCTCAACATGACGAAAAATGAGGATGATGAGGGGTCTGGAGGGCACTGCCTGATGAGGAGAGGCTGAGGGACCTGGGGCTGTTTAGTCTGGAGAAGAGAAGATTGAGAGGGGATTTAATCAATGCTTATAAATATCTGAGGGCTGGGGGTCAGGAAGGAGGGCACAGGCTCTGCTCACTGCTCCCTGGGATAGGACAAGGAGCAATGGGTGTAAGCTGCAGCAAAAGAGGTTCTGCCTCAACACAAGGGGGAACTACTTTAATGTAAGGATGCCAGAGCCCTGGAGCAGGCTGCTCAGAGAGATTGTGGAGTTTCCTCCTTTGGAGACTTTCAAGACCCACCTGGATGCATTCCTGTGTGAGCTGCTCTGGGTGATCCTGCTTTGGCAGGAGGATTGGACTCCATCTCCAGAGGTCCTTTCAAATGCCTACCATTCTGTGACATAATCCTTTCACCAGCAGCCTCAGGATGATGGGACAGGGCAAATGAGATCAATCTGGGCTTTGGGACTTGAATTGATATTCTCTGGACTTATCCCATGATGGGAACAGCAACTACAAGACCACAGGGACAAAGAGATGTCCTGCAGTGCCTTTTCTGCTGCTATAGCCCCACCTCTCGCTGCCTGAGCTCACCTGAGAGTTACAGCTTGGGTTTGCTATTCCACAAACACTGGGAAAGAAGATGAAACATGGTCAGATCAGTTTTAAAAGGGATATTGAATACAAATATCACAAAGTCCAGTGTTCCTGCTGGGCAAGAATCAGGATCTTCAACTTACTGGGGTTTTATTTTCCAGAAACAGAATCATAGAACCATTTTGGTTGGAAAAGACCTTCAAGGTCATGAAATCCATCTATTAATAATACTCCTAAGAACTGTGAACGTGGTGAAGATGTTCTTGAACTTCAAACTAACTGCAGGATTTAGGTTGTGGGTGCTTCCTCCTCCCTGGAGGTATTCCAGGTCAGGCTGGATGAGGCTTTGAGCAACATAGTCTAGTGGAAGGAATCTCTGCTCGTGGCAGGGTGGTTGGAGCTGGATGATTTTTCATGTTCCTTCCAACCCAAACCATTCTATGAATCACAGACTCACAATGTTAAGGGGTTGGAAGGGACCCAAGGAGACCATCGAGTCCAACCCCCCTGCCAGAGCAGGACAATACTATCTAACACAGAGCACACAGGAACACATCCAGACAGACCTTGGAAGGCTGCAGAGACTTAGCAATCCTAGCAATATGAGTTCTATCCATGCTGGCCAAGCATTGGAACAGATTGCCCAGGGAGGTGGTGGAGAATTAACCATCCCTGGAGGTGTCCAAGCAATGTGTGGATGTGACACCTGGAGACATGGTTTAAAGGCCATGGTGGGTCTTAGGTTAAAGATTGGACTTGATCATAATCATAGAATCACCCAGGTTGGAAGAGACCTCCAAGCTCAGCCAGTCCAACTTATCCACCAGCCCTATCCAGTCAACTAGACCATGGCACTAAGTGCCTCATCCAGGCTTTGCTTCAACACCTCCAGGGACGGTGCCTCCACCACCTCCCTGGGCAGCCCATTCCAATGCCAATCACTCTCTCTGTGAAGAACTTCCTCCTAACATCCAGCCTATACTTTCCCTGGCACAACTTTACACTGTCCTCTCTTTCTATTGCTGGTTGCCTGGGAGAAAAGGCCACCCCCCACCTGGCTACAGTGTCCCTTCAGGTAGTTGTAGACAGCAATGAGGTCAGCCCTGAGCCTCCTCTTCTGCAGGCTGCACACCCCCAGCTCCCTCAGCCTCTCCTCACAGGGCTGTGCTCCAGGCCTCTCACCAGCTTCCTTGCCCTTCTCTGGACACGCTCCAGCACCTCAACATCTCTCTTGAACTGAGGGGCTGATGATCTTAAAGGTCTCTCCAAATGAAAGAATTCTATGATTCTTTCCCCTTCAAACACTTTCATTAGCAAAACATCCAGCCCTATTTCAACAGGTTCTTAAAGTTCTTCTCCTAAAAACCAACCAACTCCAACAAAATGAATCCCCAAATTAAAAATACTAATGAAGTGGAACCCAAGCAAACTAAAATTTCTAAGAGGGCATCTGTAAAAATAAACCTGTGTGCATCACTTCTTATTTCCAATTGGGATAACAAAAAACCCCACCCATCTACAAGGGCTTCTGGATGGAGCTGACAAGGGCTTATGGAGCAAAGCTGGAGGTGGAAAGATTCAGCCTGGATGTGAGGACAAGTTGTTCAGCATGAGAGCTGGAATAGGTTGCCCAGGGAGGTGGTTGAAGCCCCATGCCTGGAGGTGTTTAAGGCCAGGCTAGATGAGGCTGTGGGAAGCCTGATCTAGGGGATCTAGGGTAGGGTGTCCCTGCCCATGGCAGGGGTGTTGGAACTAGATGGTCCTTGTGGTCCCTTCCAAGCCTGACTGATTCTGTGGATGGAGAGAAAAGGGTTAAGGGATGATTTCTGAGCTTTACTTACGGTAGTTAAACAAACATCAGTGAGAGAAATATTGCTCATACTACTTCTGCTGGCTTAAGTGTTAGCTGAAAAAGGTGACCTGTTCTGAGAGCTGTGGTGTGTGTAATAAGGAACCAAAAGGGTCTGGCAAGTGATGATTTGCTGGGTAATATTCAGATTCACAACATAAGACCCTTTAAAGTGGTATTTGCTCAAAGCTGCATTTGACAGGCTGTGATACATTATTTATCTGCAATCTACTGCAGCCCTGGCTCTATTTGTTCTTCTGGAGAAGCAAGCTGCCAGGCTCTCTTGTCAAGTTCCATATAAAACCATGACAAAGGAAGGGGGGAAAAAAAAGGAGGGGAAAACACCATACATCTTCCCAGATCCCAGCAACTTTCTTTGTCCAAAACCAATAACATATTTGGGAATAAGCTGTAGTGTTTGCACAGGCACCAAATTACTGCCAAGAGAGAAAGAAAAGCAAAAGTTTCCAAAGGCTTTTAACCTGGAAAGATCAAAGGTCTTAATTTTGTTATTGTTGCTGTTAATTATGTTGAAAGGTTCCAGTGTGTGTGGAGCTAAAGTTCTGGGTTCTGCAAAGCAGAGGCCAGCTTGCTTCAGTTACAGAAGGGCTGCTGGATGGGGTCAACAAAGCCTGCTTAGATTACTTGGGACAAACCTGGATGCCTCCTATGAACAGGTCACAACATGAAGAGATAAGGGGTGAGCAACTGATGTAATTTAGCTGGACCTGAGCAAGGCCTTTGGCACTGTCCTCCACCACATTCTGGTCTCCAAGCTGGTGACACATGGGTTTGATGGGTGGAGCACTGGATGGATAAAGAACTGTTTGATGGCCACATCTAAAAAGTGGCTGTCAATGGCTCCATGGCCAAGGGGCGGCCAAGGACAAGCAGAGTCCCTCAAGGATCAGTCCTGGTACCAGCCTGGTTCAACATCTAAGTCAGTGCCATGGACAGAGGCATTGAGTGCAGCCTCAGTGAGTTTGCTGACCACACCAAGCTATGTGGTGCAGCAGCCAGGCTGGAGGCCAATAATCCATTCAGAGGGGCCTGGACAGGCTGCAGAGGTGGGCACAAGACAACCTCAGGAGCTTCAACAAGACCAAGGGCAAGGTCCTGCAGCTGGGTGGAGGCAATGCCAAGCACAAATGCAGGCTGGGCAGGGAGTGGCTGGACAGCAGCCCTGAGGAGAGGGACTTGGAGGTGCTGCTGGATGACAAGCTCCACAGGAGCCAGCAGTGTGCACTTGCAGCCCAGAAAGCCAAGCAGAGCCTGGGCTGCATCAGCAGAAGTGTGGCCAGCAGGGCCAGGGAGGTGATTCTCCCCCTCTACTGCGCTCTGCTGAGACCCCACCTGGAGTACTGCATCCAGTTCTGGAGCCTCCATTGCAAGAGGGATGTGGAGATGCTGGAGTGTGTCCAGAGAAGGGCCAGGAGGATGCTGAGAGGGCTGGAGCAGCTCTGCTGTGAGGACAGAGTGAAAGAGTTGGGGCTGTGCAGTGTGGAGAAGAGGAGGCTCCCAGGTGACCTTCTTGTGGCCTTCCAGGATCTGAAGAGGGCCTCCAAAAAAAGCTGGGGAGGGACTTTCTAGGCTGTCAGGGAGTGCCAGGACAAGAGGGAATGGAGCAAAGCTGGAGGTGGGGAGATTCAGACTGGCCATGAGAAGGAAGTTATTGAGCATGAGTGGTGAGAGGCTGGAATGGCTGGCAGCTCATGGCTCGGACAGATTCACTCTGATATGGGTCAGGAACTGGCTGGAGGACTGGGCCCAGAGAGTGGTGGTGAATGGTGCCACATGCAGTTGGCAGCTGTCACTAGTGGTGTGCCCCAGGGCCCAGTCCTGCTCAATATCTTTACTGATCATCTGGATGAGGGGATTGAGTCCAGCATCAGTAAGATTGCAGATGATACCGACGTAGGAGCAGCTGTGGAGCTGTTGGAGGGTAGGAGAGCCCTACAGAGGGACCTTGCCAGGCTGGATGGGTGGGCAGAGGCCAATGGGATGAGACTGAATAAGGCCAAGTGCAGAGTTCTGCACTTTGGCCACAACAACCCCAAGCAGCACTACAGGCTGGGGACAGAGTGGCTGAGAGCAGCCAGGCAGAGAGGGACCTGGGGGTGCTGGTAGAGAGTAGCTGAAGATGAGGCAGCAGTGTGCCCAGGTGGGCAGCAGAGCCAATGGCATCCTGGGCTGGCTCAGGAGCAGTGTGGCCAGCAGGACAAGGGAGGTTCTTCTGCCCCTGTACTCAGCACTGTTCAGGCCACACCTTGAGTGCTGTGTCAAGTTCTGGGCTCCTTAATTCAAGAGAGATGTTGAGGTGCTGGAAGGTGTCCAGAGGAGGGCAACGAAGCTGGTGAGGGGCCTGGAGCACAGCCCTGTGAGGAGAGGCTGAGGGAGCTGGGGGTGTTTGGCTTGGAGGAGGCTCAGGGCTGACCTCATTGCTGTCTCCAACTCCCTGAAGGGAGGCTGTAGCCAGGTGGGGTTGGTCTCTTCTGCCAGGCAAGCAGCAACACAACAAGGGGACAAAGTCTCAAGTTATGCCAGGGAGGTCTAGGCTGGATGTTAGGAGGAAGTTGTTGTCAGAGAGTGATTGGCATTGGAATGGGCTGCCCAGGCAGGTGGTGGAGTCTCTGTGCCTGGAGGTGTTGAAGCAGAGCCTGGCTGAGGCACTTAGTGCCATGGTGTAGTTGACTGGACAGGGCTGGTTGATAAGTTGGACTGGCTGAGCTTGGAGGTCTCTTTCAACTTGGCTGATTCTATGAACAGTAGGAGAAAGGAAAACAGGAAGGACGCAGCCTGCACCATGATGCAGAAGCTGCTCTGCAATGCTGGACAATGCAGAATTGGGCTGCCAAAGAAAGCCAGTCTGGAGCTGGACAAGCTGTCCAGAGAAGCACACCATGACCACCATGAGCCAGATCAGGGCTGAGAAGCTCCTTGCCCACAGTGCTGCAGCAGCTCCTGCCTCAGCGTGCAGCTACAGCAGCTGCACTGCGCTGGCACACTGCCTGCTGCTGATGGCAGCCCCTGCTCCACTGGGGGCAGGCAGGCAGCACCAACAAGTCCTCAGCTTTGGAAGCCACTTCTGAGCCACGTAAAACTAGGCAGAGCATTCTAATTATTTAATTGCCCATTAACTCCCTCCCCTGCCTCATTGCCTGGACTCACACCTGGGTTGTGCAGCTGGGGCAGGTCAGGGAAAAGGCTCCCAATGCAGCCAGCAGCAGCTTCCTTCTCTTTCTTACCTTAAAGCCACAGGAAAGAATCATAGAATCAGTCAGGGTTGGAAGGCACCACAAGGATCATCCTAGTTCCAACCCCCTGCCATGGACAGGGACACCCTACCCTAGAGCAGGCTGCACACAGCCTCAGCCAGCCTGGCCTTAAACACCTCCAGCCATGGGGCCTCAACCACCTCCCTGGGCAACCCATCCCAGCCTCTCACCACTCTCATGCTGAACAGTTTCCTCCTCACCTCCTGTCTGAAACAAAAAAGGAGCTATTTTCACGTGAGAAAATTCCAGTCTTCCCAACTCTTTCCCTGCTAGCACATTCCCTCTGCTCTTCTAGAGCAGCTTAATTGAATCTGTGGCAGCCAGGTTAAAAACATACACTTGTCAGTGGCAGAGTAATCCCAGCAGAGCAAGTGTTTGATGGAAGCTTTCTGAGGTTTCAGTGATCTTGGCACACCACTGCTGCCCAGGAGGGCTGGGGAGGGAGGAATCTTTCTCATCACCAGCAACTTGCTGTGCTTTAATGAGCAATTAAAAAAAGGTTATGCAAAGATAGCTGCACCTTAAACATCTTCATGAATCAAAATCATTTCTTGCCAGCTCTGAGAAGATCTGTGCTTTGAAATTTCATGCAGTGGGGGAATGCCTACTGACACCTTGCCAGGCTGGAGAGCTAAGCAGAAAGAAACCCTATGAAAGTCCACAAGGGCAATTGAAGAGTCCTGAACCTGGGGAGTAACAAACCCCTACACCAGTACAGGTGAGGGGGTGGCCTGCCAGAAAGCAGCTCTGTAGAGAAGGACCTGGCAGTGCTGGTGCCCATGAGCCAACAATGTGCCCTGATGGCCATGAAGGCAAATGGGATCCCAGAATGCAGTGAGTGTGGCCAGCAGGTCAAGGAAAGTTCTTCTCCCACTCTACTCTGCCCCAGTGAAGCCAGCTTTGGAACACTGAGTCCAGTCCTGGGCTCCCCACTTCAAGACAGGCAGGGAACTAACTCCTAGAGAGTCCAGTGGAGGCTGCAAAGATGCTCAAGGGCCTGGAGCATCTCTCTGAGGAGGAAAGGCTGAGAGACCTGGGGCTGTTCAGCCTGGAGAAAGGCTGCCTGAGAGGTGATCTGATCAGTGCTGCTCAATAGCTAAAGGACAAGTGTTGGAAGGATGGGACCAGACTTCCTGCAGAAGGGCCCAGCCACACAACAAGAAGCAACAGGCACACACTGGAACCCAGAAGCTCCATCTGAACAGGAGAAAATTCCTTGCTGTGGGGCTGCTGGAGCTCTGGACCAGGATGCCCAGAAAGTTTGTGGAGTCTCCTTGTCTGGAGAGATTCTAAACCCACCTGGGCATTGTGGGTTGTTTAGCCTGGAGAAGAGGAGGCTCTAAGCTGACCTCATTGCTGTCTACAACTCCCTGAAGGGAGGCTGTAGCCAGGTGGGGTTGGTCTCTTCTGCCAGGCAAGCAGCAAGAGAACAAGGGGACACAGTCTCAAGTTGTGCCAAGGGAGGTCTAGGCTGGCTGTTAGGAGGAAGTTGTTGGCAGAGAGAGTGATTGGCATTGGAATGGGCTGCCCAGGGAGGTGTTGGAGTCACTGTGCTCTGCTGCGACCCCACCTGGAGTACTGCATCCAGTTCTGGAGCCCCCATTGCAAGAGGCATGTGGAGATGCTGGAGTGTGTCCAGAGCAGGGCCAGGAGGATGCTGAGAGGGCTGGAGCAGCTCTGCTATGAGGACAGACTCAAAGAATTGGGGCTGTGCAGTCTGCAGAAGAGAAGGCTCCCAGGTAACATTCTTGTGGCCTTCCAGGATCTGAAGGGGGCCTACAAAAAAGCTGGGGAGGGACTTTTGAGGCTGTCAGGGAGGGCCAGGACTAGGGGGAATGGAGCAAAGCTGGAGGTGGGTAGGTTCAGGCTGGACATGAGGAGGAAGTTATTGATCATGAGAGTGGTGAGAGGCTGGAATGGGTTGCCCAGGGAGGTGGTTGAGGCCCCATGGCTGGAGGTGTTTAAGGCCAGGCTGGCTGAGGCTGTGTGCAGGCTGCTCTAGGGTAGGGTGTCCCTGGGCATAGCAGGGGGGTTGGAACTGGCTGATCCCTGTGGTCCCTTCCAACCCTGACTGATTCTGTGATTCTAGAACTGTTTGTCCATGTGGCAGAAGTTGGATGCCTGCTACAAGAATTGCTCATCACAAATTTCCCAAGCAGGGATTTCAGAATGCTGGCATTGTGCAGGACTCTACCTTAAGGAGCTGGCTGACATTCTCAGCCAAGTCACCACAAGAAGCCTCTTGGGTATGAAACATTTCAGTTCTCACTGTGATTAGTAAATCACATTGTCCACACTTTCATAGTCAGTGTGCTTGAGTGTCCAGGGGAAGGTGGAAAACACACAGACCTAAATCACAGAATGGTGAAGGTTGGAAGAGACCTCTGGAGATCATCCAGTCCAACCTCCTTGCTAAAGCAGGGTCATCCACAGCAGCCTGACCTGGATCACCATCTCCAGATGGGTTTGGAATTTCTCCAGAGAAGAAGACTCCACAACCTCTCTGGGCAACTTGCTCCAGGGCTCCACAGCAAAGAATTTTTAACTCCTGTTCAGATGGGACCTCCTACATGCAGCTTATGTCCCCTGCCCCTTGCCCTGTCACTGGGAATCACTGAAAACAGTCTGGTCCCATCCTCTTGACCTTTGCTCTTTAGCTCTTGCTCAACACTGATCAGATCACCTCTCAGGCAGCCTTTCTCCAGGCTAAACAGCCCCAGGTCTCTCAGCCTTTCCACCTCACAGAGATGGCTCCAGGCCCTTGAGCATCTTTGCAGCCTCCACTGGACTCTCTAGGAGCTAGTTCCCTGCCTGTCTTGAAGTGGGGAGCCCAGGACTGGACTCAGTGTTCCAAAGCTGGCTTCACTGGGGCAGAGTAGAGTGGGAGAAGAACTTTCCTTGACCTGCTTAGTGCATTCTGGGATCCCATTGACCTTCTTGGCCAACAGGGCACATTGTTGGCTCATGAAGAGCAATGGGTGTAAGTTGCAGCACAGGAGGTTCCAGCTCAACACAAGGGGGAACTTCTTGACTCTAAGGGTCACAGAGCACTGGCACAGGCTCCCCAGAGAGGTTGTGGGGTCTGCTTCTCTGGAGACTTTCAAGGCCTGCCTGGATGTGTTCCTCTGTGATCTGTGCTAGATTGTGTGGTCCTGCTCTGGCAGGGGGGATGGACTCAATGATCTCCTTGGGTCCCTTCCAACCCCTAATACTCTGTGATACTGTGAACTTGTTCACTCTCACTCCCAGGTCCTTCTCCACAGAGCTGCTTTCCAACAGATCATCCCCTCACCTGTACTGGTGCAGAGAGTTATTCCTTGCCAGGTTGTTCCACTTCATGATGTTTCCCTTTCCCAACTCTCCAGCCTGTCCAGGTCAGTGTCTCCTCTGATTTTTGTCAGCTAACCATAAGATAGCAAACACCTCAGTAACAGCTCTGCAATACCAAAACAAATCCACAGAGTGTTCAGAGATGATTCCTGACTCTCCCACTTCACTGTAAGCAGGAAATCCAGCACCAGCACAGGACCCTGTGCTGAGCTTGCCAGGCATGAGCTAGTGTTGATCTAAATGAGGCTTACACAGCCAGGTAACATCACCCAGTTGATGCAGCCACACAGTTGCAGTCCCAGCATGTTCACAGTGATGTCCCCAGCCTCTTGCTCATCAATTCTGAGATAAATTTGGCTCTTGTCTTACTGAGTTGTGCAGCATCAACAAAGCATCTACACTGTGTAACTTATCCCTTCCACTTGGTGGACTCAGTGACACAAAGCTTCACACACACTCCCATGCCAGCATCATGAATCTAAACATCACTCTTGGCATTTTATTTGCAGCTCTGCTGCCTGCAGGAGCACAGGGCTCAGTGCACTGCTCTGCAGGAGCCTGGAGGTGGATTAATACACACTTCATACACCACAGGAGCCCACTGGTGGTAGAGAGTGAAACCCTCTGTCACTACTAATAATGCAAGAAACAGAAATTCCAATGAAATTCTCAAGTAGCTTCTCCTGCAGAGCTGCTGCAACAACCACATTGAAGTCACCTGGCTGAGATGCAGGCAAAGCAGCAGCACACCCCACAGTGTTCTCTCACCAAGCATCATCATACAACAGTTCAGCTTGGAAGGGACCTTAAAGATGATCCAGTTCCAATTCCCTCTGCCATGGGCAGGGACACCTTCCACTAGAGACTAAGTTGCTCGAGGTCCTGTCCAACCTGGCCTTGAACATATCCAGGGAAGGGGCATCCACAACCTCCTTGGGCAACCTGTGCCAGTGTCTCACCATCCTCACTCCAAAGAATTTCTTCTAATCTCCAGGCTAAATCTGCCCTCCTCAGGCTTCAATCTGTTGCCTCTCATCCTATCACTAAAAGCTCTTGTAAGAAGTCCCTTCTTGGCTTTCTCATAGGCCCCCTTCTGGTACTGGAAGGCTGCTCTAAGGTCTCCCTGAAGCCTTCTCTTATCCAGGCTGAACAACCCCAACTCTCAAAGCCTGTCCCCCATAGAGGAGGCTCTCCAGCCTTCTAATCTTCTTGCTCTGGACCCACTCCAACAGTTCCAAGTCCTCCTTATTCTGGGATCACCAGAACTGGACACAGTACTCCAGGTGAGGTCCCACCAGGGCCAAGCAGAGGGCAGAACCACCTCCCTTGTGCTTCTGGACACACTACTTCTTATGCAGCCCAGCAGACAGCTGCCTTCTGGGCTGCAAGCAACCACTGCAACCTCATGGTAAGTTTTTCCACCAACTGACACCCCCAAGTCCTTCTCCTCAAGACCCCTCTCAAGACACTCCAGCCCATATATGTCACTAGCATTGTGATGGTTGCTTTCATCAGTCCACAGAACACCCATTCCAAATGAGGAGGTGGCAAAAGCCATCCCTATGTGTTTGAGCAATGTCCCAGTGATACTCACAAGCAGTTGAAGCACCTCAGTGCTACTGAGTGGGACAATGTCTTGTCCCACTCCTGTGAGCTTCAGTGGCATGCTTCTGGACCACTGACACTTTTAGTCTGCTCACAGCAGGATGCTCTCAGGGTGCCTGCTTGGTGTCACTGCCCTTAACCTACACATGCACGTGCAGCCTGAAGGGACAACCAGATCATGGGCTGCATCCAGGGATAAGGCCTCAACCACCTCCCTGGGCAACCCATTCCAGCCTCTCACCACTCTCATGCTCAACAACTTCCTCCTCACCTCCAGGCTCAACCTCCCCACCTCCAGCTTTGCTCCATTCCCCCGAGTCCTGGCACTCCCTCACAGCCTCAAAAGTCCCTCCCCAGCCTTTTTGGAGGCCCCCTTCAAATGCTGGAAGGCCACAAGAAGGTCACCTGGGAGCCTCCTCTTCTCCAGACTGAACAGCCCCAACTCTTTCAGTCTGTCCTCACAGCAGAGCTGCTCCAACCCTCTCAGCATCCTCCTGGCCCTTCTCTGGACACACTCCAGCATCTCCACATCCCTCTTGGAAGGGGGGCTCCAGAACTGGATGCAGTACTCCAGGTGGGGTCTCAGCAGAGTGGAGTAGAGGGGGAGAGAGAGGGCTCTTGGCACCTCACCCACCAGCACTCTCCCTTCTTAATGACAAAAGGGACTGAAATTAAACCTGTCTTGTATTTAAGCTGGACTTCCCCTGGTGCACACTTAAACCTTTTGCTCCCTGCTGTCCTTAATGACTGATGACAATTCCTTGCTTCAGTCCTCTTTCTGGTGCCTTCTGATGTTTGCTGAGACAGTTACAACTCCCTCCTGTCTCTTCCAAGCTGCACATGCCAGGGCCTCCTAGCTTGTTCCTATTCTCCAGAGGTTTTTTTCCATACTAACATCCCTCTCTGAATTCTTATCAAGTCTTTGGCTGACATTGGACCAAAACTGCATGGCAGCTGCTCCTCAAACCCTGAGACAGCACAGTCAACTTGAAAGCTTCACATGACCCTTTCTGCTCACATGCCAAGACAAAAGCAGGCTCTGCCAGAAGCTTTGCATTCTATCACAACCATGATGAGCTGTCAGAATCGTTTCATCTGCCTGCCTAGAAACTCCCAGCTGACACATGTATACATTGGGCTGTTGACTGCAGAGTTCCCTGACATGAATCTGTCCATGTTGGTTAGATGTATGGAAGCCTACAAGGAAGCTGGGGAGGGACTTTCTACAAGGACTTGTAGTAACAGGATCAGGGGCAATGGATGAAGGAAGGAGATTTAGCCTGGAGATGAGGAAGAAATTCTTTACAGGGAGGGTGGTGAGACACTGGAACAGGTTGCCCAGGGAGGCTGTGCATGTTCCCTGCCTGGAAACATTCAAAGCCACATTGGATAGGCCCTTGAGCAACCTGGTCTAGTGGTAGGTGTTAAATATCATCTAGTTTCAACCTCTCCTGACACAGGCAGAGGGTTTGAAACTAGGTGATCTGTAAGGCACTTTCCAATCCAAACCATCCTGTGAGCCAATTTTCAACTGGAGATGTCACAACATTTAGCCACCCACACTGCCTTCATGGCTGTCCACCACAAAGTCATGGTCATCAGCCTTATTTCTAGTCCCAGCCACTTCTAATACATTCAGCACAAAAGAGGGACTGCATGGATTTGTGGCTATAAACCTGATAACTCCTCTCCTCTTGGCAGTAAATCCATTAAGGTTTTGTCCATTCCTGACTGTAGCAAGGGCATTGTGGGGGAAGAAGCCTCAATGTCAAGTTCCTCTTCCCTTCCAGAGCTGAGGTTACTGACTGTCAACATACCTTGAGGCTAGAATCAGGGGAAAACAACAGTGACACAGCCCTCAGTCTCTGATAGACAGCTCCAAGACACTCCCTTCTGCTGATCCCTTAGTGCCCAGTCTCCTTCTGGCAACTGGGATTGACCACGAAGAACAGGTTCAAGCTGAACTTGGTATCTAACTGCACAAAGAGACAATCAGGCACCAGAGCATTACTGCAAGAGGCCTCCCTTTGCTAAACACATCTGGGCCTCCACTGCCACCTCCCAAGTCTCTCCATTTCACAGATTTGTCTTCCAGCTACACAGGCAGTCCATAAGCACATATTTGGTTGTCTTAGCAGAGAAGAAGTTCCTAAGCAACACATCAGAAAACAAACCAACCAAAAAAAGCCAAGCTGCTCTGGATTTTAATTTGGTTGCTTAAAATGGGCTGTTTCTTAACTGTATTTTCAGGTTGTTAATATTCCTCTCCTGCTCCACTTCTGTGCTTGACCTGTCCCCTCTCACTGCTGCCACTGGTTGCACTTCATCACCCCCAGGGCTTGGGCTGCCTCCCTTCCCACGATATGGTTCATGGTGGGTTCTAACACTTGGGATGGGATAACTCAGATACCAACTACCTCAGCAGTGGAAGTCAAAACAGGAAGGCACTAACAGACTCAAGCTTTGCCCCAGATAAGATTGGAGAGCATTGGAAGTGACCTCTGAAGCCAGAGTATTTGGTAAGAGAAGGTTTGGATCCAAAAGATGAAGCCAGAATTAGGCTCAAGTTGCACCAGGGGACATTTAGGTTGGGCATTAGGAGAAACATCTTCACTAAAAGGGTTCTCAAACACTGGAACAGACTCCCCAGGGAGCTGGTTGAATCCCCATCCTTGAAGATGTTTGAAAGAGGCAGAGATGTGGTGCTGAAGGACATAATTTAGCACCAGACTTGGTAGAGTTGGAGGATAGTTGGATCAATGATCTTCATTTGGGATGCATCAAAAGAGTTCTGACCAACAAGACAAGGGAGGTGATTCTCCACCTCTGCTCTGTTCTTGTGAGACCCCACCTGGAGCACTGCATTCAATTCTGGTGCCCCCAGCATAAGAGGTACAAACTGCTAAAGCAGGTCCCGAGGAGTGCTACAATGATGATCAGAGGGCCGGAGAACCTCCCTAAGGGGACAGGCTGAGAGAGTTGAGGTTGTTCAGCATGGAGAAGAGGCTCTGGAGAGACCTTGGAATGGCCTTCCAGTACTCAAAGTAGGGTACAAGAAATCAAGGGAAGGTCTTTTTGCAAGGGCTTGGAGTGACAGGACAAGGGGCAATGGATCAAAGCTGGAAGAGGGCAGATATAGACTGGAGATTAGGAAGAAATTCTTTACAGTGAGGATGGTGAGACCCTGGAACAGGCTGCCCAGGGAGGGTGTGGATGTCCCCTCCCTGGAGGTGTTCAAGGCCAGGTTGGACAGGGCTTTGAGCAACCTGGTCTAGTGGAATCTGTTCCTGCCCATGGCAAGGGAGCTGGAACTAGGTGAGCTTTCAGGTTCCTTCCAACCAAACCCATTCTAAGAATCTATTATTCTTAAAGGTCTTTTGCATCCAAACCCATTCTGTGATTCCATTCTATGACTCTCTAGCAAGATATATGCAGAAGGAGGAGCAACCATCATCCCTTTTCAAGTAAACTAAACCAAGCAGCAACCATCTCAGCACTGATCATGGAAACAGGAGTTTCCAGGCTAAAGAAGATACTCTTACATCATCTGTCACAGAACTGACACAGAGAAGCAGCAGTTTTCTGGATGACAGCAACAGCCTGTGATACCTTTGCCACATTCTCACAGCATCCCATTTTGCTTCTTTTTTCTTCTAACCCAGATTTTTACCTTCTACTAGTCACAGACTCATAGAACCATACAAGTGTTTTGGCTGAAAGAGACCTTTAAGAACATCAAGTCCAACTGTAACCCCAGCACTGACAGGTTACCACTGAACCATATCCCTCAGCACCGCATCCACGTGGCTTTGAAACCCCTCCAGGGATGGGGACTCCACCACTGCCCTGGGCAGTCTGTTCAACAACACAACAACTCTTCCAATGAAGGAATTAACCAATCCTACCCTTAATAGCAGAGCCAACTTGTTTGCATGTTCCTTTGAGGAGTCTCTCCCCTTCCTGCACATGCTTTCAAGGTCTAGTGCTTGGGAGGGATTACTCCTGGAGCATCCTTAATCCTTGGGTAAAGAACAATGTGTGAAGATCCCTGTGTTAAAACACAAGGGTAGATAGCTGCACAGGGATATGACTCTTCAGTCTGTCTGGTGAGCTCCTCCATGGGAAGCTGCATCCCTCTACCTCAAAGTGTAGACCCCACATCATACCAGACTGAGAAGTGGAGTTGCCTAAAGCTGTGGAGCACAACACAGAATCATGGAATCATTAAGGTTGGAAAAGACCTCTCAGATTGTCAAGTTCAACCCTGGGGGTCCTGGTGGCTAACAAGTTAACCATGGCACAGCAATGTGCCCTTGTGGCCAAGAAGGCCAATGGGATCCTGGGGTGTATTAGGAGGAGTGTGTCCAGCAGATCAAGGGAGGTTCTCCTTCCCCTCTGCTCTGCCCTGCTGAGACCTCATCTTGAATACTGTGTTCAGTTTTGGGCTCCCCAGTTGAAGAGCAACAGGGATCTGCTGGAGAGGGTCCAGCAGAGGGCTACAAGGATGATTAGGGGACTGGAGGGCACTGCCTGATGAGAGGCTGAGAGGGGATTTGATAAATGTTTATAAGTATCTGAGAGCTGGCCAGGGGTGGGGGGGACAGGCTCTGCTCACTGCTCCCTGGGATAGGACAAGGAGGAATGTGTGTAAATTGCAGCAAAAGAGATTCTGCCTCAACACAAGGGGGAACTTCTTTACTGTAAGGGTCACAGAGCACTGGCACAGGCTCCCCAGGAAGATTGTGGGATCTCCTACTATGGAGACTTTCAAGGCCTGTCTGGATGTGTTCCTGTGTGCTCTGTGTTAGATAGTATTGTCCTGCTCTGGCAGGGGGGTTGGACTCGATGATCTCCTCGGGTCCCTTCCAACCCCAAACATCCTGTGAGCCTGTGAACCCACCACCACCGTGTCCACTGAACCACATCCAGCAATGGCATCTCCCACCAGGGGGGGCAGCTCCCCACCTACGAGGCGTAGGGTTGGATCAGTACCTGCTTGACCAATTCAGCAGAGAACAAATGCCCTCCCAGAGAGCTGTCAGGGAAACAATGTGCTATAGAAATCCCACTGCAGGCAGCTTGGCAAATTCATTCTTTCCTAAGGTCTTACACCACAGGCAGAGAGCTCACTGCCAGCAGAAAGAGACCTGGGGAACTCAAACAAGCCTAAATATGGAGATGAAATCATTGCTATCAGCAGGTTTTGGGTTGCCTTTCAGAGATGACATAGATGTGGAGAACAAAGGACTAACAGATCTTTTCTTCACGCACTTACAGAACCATAGGAGAAAAAACTGTAGGTTGGAAGAGACCCACGAGCTGCCTGGGACTCCTTTTGGGCCACCAAAGAGGCAGGAACATCTAGGACAGACACTAGGAAGCAGAAATAGCATAAACAATTATGGCAAGTCCTATCCATCTTCCCAACTTGCAAAGTGCTTTTCACTCAAAAGAACAACAACAAAAGCCCAGTACTGCTTCTCATATCAGGACTACCTAAAGGGAGGCTGTAGCCAGGTGGGGTTGGTCTCTTCTGCCAGGCAAGCAGCAACAGAAGAAGGGGACACAGTCTCAAGTTGTGCCAGGGGAGGTCAAGGCTGGATGTTAGGAGGAAGTTCTTGCCAGAGAAAGGGATTGACATTGGAATGGGCTGCCCAGGGAGGTGGTGGAGTCGACGTCCCTGAAAGTGTTCAAGAAAAGCCTGGCTGAGGCACTTAGTGCCATGGACTGGTTGATTTGGCAGGGCTGGGTGCTAGGTTGGACTGGCTGAGCTTGGAGGTGTCTCTACCTGGTTGATTCTATGATCTAATTGCTCCATAGAAACATAGAATCAGTCAGGGTGGGAAGGGACCACAAGGATCATATAGTCCCAACCCCCCTGCCATGCCCAGGGACACCCAACCCTAGAGCAGCCTGGCCACAGCCTCAGCCAGCCTGGCCTTAAACACCTCCAGCCATGGGGCCTCAAACACCTCCCTGGGAAACCCAGTCCAGCCTCTCACCACTCTCATGATCAACAGCTTCATCCTCACAGCCACTCTCAACCTCCCCACCTCCAGCTTTGCTCCATTCCCCCTAGTCCTGGCACTCCCTCACAGCCCAAAATTTCCCTCCCCAGCTTTTTTGGAGGTCCCCTTCAGATCCTGGAAGGCACAAGAAGGTCACCTGGGAGCCTCCTCTTCTGCAGACTGCACAGCCCCAATTATTTCAGTCTGTCCTCACAGCAGAGCTGCTGCAGCCCTCTCAGCATCCTCCTGGCCCTTCTCTGGACACACTCCAGCATCTCCACATCCCTCTTGCAATGGAGACTCCAGAACTGGATGCAGTACTCCAGGTGGGGTCTCAGCAGAGCACAGTAGAGGGGGAGAATCACCTCCCTGGCCCTGCTGGCCACACTGCTCCTGCTGCAGCCCAGGCTCTGCTTGGCTTTCTGGGCTGCAAGTGCACACTGCTGGCTCCTGTTGAGCTTCTCCTCCAGCAGCACCCCCAAGTCCCTCTCCTCAGGGCTGCTCTCCAGCCACTCCCTGCCCAGCCTGCATTTGTGCTTGGCATTGCCTCCACCCAGATGCAGGACCTTGCACTTGGTCTTGTGGAACCTCCTGAAGTGGGCACCTAGGTCCCTCTGGATGGCATTCCTGCCCTCCAGCCTGTCTGCTGCTTGTTCATAACAAGAAACACGCAAGAATATTTTGGTAAGGAAATAAAAGGAGGAACATCAAAATGCTCAGGGCTTTGTCTGATCTAATTGCTCTGAGAACCTTTCTGCTTGATCATAACAAGGAACATGCAAGAATATTTTGGTAAGGAAACAAAAAAGAAACAATACCAGTAAGAAGAAAGTGGCTTCAGAGATTCAGAAACCTTGCTCCACTTTCACAACCTGCAGAAGAAAACAACTCTCCAGGGTATCAATTGCAGAAATGCCTGGATCCTCAGCCAAAGGGAAAACAGCTTTCAAAAAAGGTCTTGAAGTCAGTTTCTTTTGAAAGGGTTTGAGAACTGACAGAGGCACTCGGGGGCTGCCTCAGCCCCAGGAGATATTCTTCAGACCTGCTCACAAGGCATTTTCCCAGGGGTTATCTGGAGTTCAGACAACCAGCACAAGCGAGATTTTGCTTTCAAATTAACATCCCAGCTGCAGACCATCTACTAATTTTGCCAAGCCAGTGCAGGGGGAGTGATGAGGGTAGAAGAGTTCAGCTGAGCCCCTGGCAGATCTGCCACCAGCTCTTTGCCACACCACGAGAAGGATCCAGAGATGATCTGCATGGGCAGTTGAGCATGAGGCTAATGAAGGACTACTGTGCTCATATCATAGGCTTAGGACACATAAACCAAGCTGTTAGAAATCATCTCTGTGAGCTACTTCATAGAATCACAGAGTGTTAGGGGTTGGAAGGGACCTCTAGAGATCACGGAGTCCAACCCCCCTGCCAAAGAAGGATCACCTAGGGCAGGTCACTCAGGAACGCATCCAGGCAGGTTTTTAATCTCTCCAGAGAAGAAACCTCCACAATCTCTGGGCAGCCTGCTCCAGGGCTCTGTAACCCTCTCAATAAAGAAGTTTCTCCTTGTATTGGGGTGGAGCCTCCCATGTTTGAGCTTGCAGCTATTGTTCCTTGTCTTATCACTGGGCAGCACCAAAAAGAGCCTGGAACCTCCATCCTGACACCTATCCCTCAGATACTTATAGGCATGGAAAAGATCCCCTCTCAGCCTTCTCAAGACTCAACAGCCCCAGATCTCTCAGTCTTTCTTCAGAGGAGTGAGGTTCAAGTCTCCCAGTCATCATTGCAGCTCTCAGCTGGACCCTCTCCTGCAGATCCCTGTCTCTCTTGAACTGGGCAGCCCCAAACTCGACACAGTATTCCAGGGTGGTCTGACCAGGGCAGAGTGGAGGAGAACCTCTCTAGACCAGATGGACTCACTTTTCTTGATTCACTCCACGATTCCATTGGCCCTCTGCTTCTCCATGCAGAACTTGCTGTCCACTAGGACTCCAAAGTCTTTCCCCACAGAGCTGCTTTCCAGCAGGGTAACCTGTACTGGTACCCGCAGCTATTCCTGCCCAAATGCAGGACTCTACACTCATCATCCCTACTGAACTCTGATATTTGATGCTGTATAGTACAGGATTTCCCAGTGCCCCCTCTCATGCTCTTCTGACTTGCAGAGGGTCAAGGTAAATACCCAGAGGGATGTCTCTGCTCTGAGTTCTCAGGTTTAAGTGTCTCAGTTCATTAGAAGACTCCCTGCAAAAGAAACAACACAAACCCACTAGAAGCTTGTGTGAAAAGCTTCTTAACTGTGAGCAAACACATCAAAAGTGAATCAGGGAGAGAAAGGTGGGACATCAAAAGGGAGAAATGCAGCAGAGGAGAGAGGCTGTGTTGCATAAAATGGAGCACAAAACTAGGCCTGTATTGCTTAAATCAATGAAAAGGATGAACAAAAATCAGGTGCTCTGGGATCACAGAATGCTTCTGCCTGGAAAAGGTCTCTAGGACCATGAAGTCTACCCATTCTCTAACTCTACCACGTCTGGTGCAAAGCCATGTCCCTCAGCACTGCATCTCTGCCTTTTCAAGACACCCCCAGGGATTCAACCACCTCCCTGGGGAATCTGCTCCAGTGTTTGAGAAGCCTTTCAGTGAAGAAACAGTTACCAAATTCAGCATCTTAGAATCACAGACTCATTAAGGCTGGAAAAGACCTCTAAGATCACCAAGCCCAACCTTCTACCCAACACCTCCATGACCACTAGAACACATCAGGAAGTGCCAGAACTGCTCAGTTTTTGAACACCTCCAGGGATGGTGATTGTTCCACCTCCCTGGGCAAAGAACTCAGGAGAAAAATAAGTCGGGCAGCACTGCTGCCTTTGCATAGGTCATACCTTCAGGTAAAATGAGTAGCAAAACTGCTAAGCACAGCATGGGGCTGTGCTCAAAGGTCCTGCCAGGAATTCGGTAGTGATGTGTCCACAATCTTATGTTACCAAGACATAAATACCTTGCAGTGCCCTCAATCAAGAATTAAGTTGTTATAAAAGGCAACTAGCAGTCACCAGGAAGATGCACATTTGAGTGAAATCAACAGAAATCAGGTTCATACTAAACTCTTGTCCTTCGGGAAACAGCTCAGTCATTAGGACCAAGACAAACCTTCTTCAGTAAGGCAGCAACAGACCACTCCCAACCTCTGTACTCTGGGTTTTTTTTTACCTAAAGCATCTCAGAATCATCTTCACTGGAAGTGCCAAGGTGCTGGCAAGGCAAGTACCACATGGAAGCACACATGCTCAGGGCATGTTTGCTGCTGCAACACTGCAAGAGCAGATATTGACACATCAAAGACATTCCTAGGGAGTGCCACAGGCACTACAACGTTCATCTGAAATGTAACAGCAGGTCTGATTCGTTCAGCACTTTGAGCTGCAGCTCTGAACCCTTCCCACTCTCTTGCTCTTTCTCCAGAACATAGTAGGTAGATAGCAGCTGAAGATGAGGCAGCAGTGTGCCCAGGTGGGCAGGAGAGCCAATGGCATCCTGGCCTATCTCAGGAAGAGTGTGGCCAGTAGGACAATGGAGGTTCTTCTGCCTCTGTACTCAGCACTGGTGTCTACAACTACCTGAAGGAAGGCTGTAGCCAGGTGGGGGTTGGTCTCTTCTCTCGGGCAACCAGCAAGAGAAGGGGACACAGTCCCAAGTTATGCCATGGGAGGTCCAGGCTGGATATTAGGAGGAAGTTGTTGGCAGAGAGAGTGATTGGCATTGGAATGGGCTGCCCAGGGAGGTGGTGGAGTCGATGTCCCTGGAGGTGTTGAAGAAAAGCCTGGATGAGGCACTTAGGGCCATGGTCTGGTTGATTGGGCAGGGCTGGGTGCCAGGTTGGACTGATCTCAGAGATCTCTTGGACTGATCTCTTCCAACCTGCTTGATTCTATGGAACAACCTCATGGGACAGAGTCCATGCTGCACTGCTCAGCCCATACATAAAAGGAAGGCAAACCTCCAGCTTCAGAATATCATGCTGCAGCTTGCGCTGGAAGTCCAGGAAGTGGGAGATGGTCAACTTCCCCTTCAGATCTGCCCCAAAGAAGTAGGTTGTCAGGGCAGAGTTGAAGCCAGTCTTCAGGGTGTTCCCCGTTGTGGAGCGGTCTCTGTGGCGCATGCCCATGCTGGTTTGGGAGCGAATGATGCTCTGGACCTGAAAAGGAGGAGCAGGAGATTAGCAGCAAAAACATCACTTGGACTGCCACAAGTCAAGTAACAGTACCACATACTCCAAACTCAGTCACATCATCCTTAGCATGATACTGAGGAGATTGTGGTGACTCTGAGGAGGAAAGGCTGAGAGACCTGAAGCTGTTTAGCCTGGAGAGAAGCAGCCAGAGTGGGAATCTGACCAATGCTGGTCAATAACTAAAGGCTGCAGGGGCAAGAGGATGGGGCCAGACTCTTGTCAGTGCCAGGACAAAGGGCAACAAGCATAACCTTGGATCCAGAAGGTTCCATCTGAACATGAGGAAAAACTACTTTGAGTTTTATGTCCAGTTCTGGGCTCCTCAATTCAAGAGAGATGTTGAAATACTGGAATGTATCCAGAGAAGGATAATCACAGTATCACAGTATCATCAGGGTTGGAAGAGACCTCACAGATCATCATGTCCAACCCTTTACCACAGAGCTCAAGGCTAGACCATGGCACCAAGTGCCACGTCCAATCCTGCCTTGAACAGCTCCAGGGACGGCGACTCCACCACCTCCCCAGGCAGCCCATTCCAGTGCCCAATGACTCTCTCAGTGAAGAACTTTCTCCTCACCTCCAGCCTAAATTTCCCCTGGCACAGCCTGAGGCTGTGTCCTCTCGTTCTGGTGCTGGCCACCTGAGAGAAGAGAGCAACCTCCTCCTGGCCACAACCACCCCTCAGGTAGTTGTAGACAGCAATAAGGTCACCCCTGAGCCTCCTCTTCTCCAGGCTAAACAATCCCAGCTGCTCATAATGAAGCTGGTGAGGAGCCTAGAACACAAACTCTATGAGGACCACCTAAGGAAGATGGGGGTGTGCAGCCTGGAGAACAGCAGACTCAGAGGTGACCTCACTGCTGCCTACTACTCCCTGAAGGGAGGCTGTAGCCAGGTGGGGTTGGTCTCTTCTGCCAGGCAAGCAGCAACAGAACAAGGGGACACAGTCTTAAGTTGTGTCAGGAGAGGTCTAGCCTGGATGTTAGGAGGAAGTTCTTGACAGAACAACCAGGTTGGAAGAGACCTCCAAGATCATCCAGTCCAACCTATCACCCAGCCTTGTCCAATCAACCAGGCCATGGCACTAAGGCTTTGCTTCAACAGCTCCAGGGACAGCAACTCCATCACCTCCCTGGGCAGCCCATTCCAATGCCAATCACTCCTTCTGCCAACAACTTCCTCCTAACATCCAGCCTAGACCTCCCCTGCCACAACTTGAGACTGTGTCCCAGTGTTCTGTTGTTGGTTGCCTGGGAGAAGAGACCAACCCCCATCTGGCTACAGCCTCCCTGTTTTTCCACTGCAAGGAAAATCAAGCTGAGTCGGGGGCAGGGATGGAGGGTGGGGGTGTGTAAACAACAAAACAATTACAGAAGCAAGGCTTTGGGGGTTTTGTTTTCTTTTAAAAGCCCTCAGTGACGTGAGGAAGGATTTATGGCACTGTAAATAGCAACTCCTTGTTTGGCTCTGTGCAAGTTCTCTTCTGCAAGCTCTGCGTGTGCATTTCAGAGACAAATATTTATAAAGTGTCTGAAGCAATGCAGCTGATGACCAGCTTGGAAAATGGCTCCAGTATCTGCAGAAGAAGAGTGTTTACCACTCAGCAGGTTATTGGCTAGAGCATCTTTCCCTGGGTGCTATTTAGATGGCATCCTACGCTCCTCTCCTTCTCTCCCCATCCATAACGAGTTTTGGACAGTTTGAAAACCCATCTGTGGGCACCAGAGCCGAAACTATTTGGCTGGTTCTCAGTTTTTGGACCAAGAAAAGCAAACAAAAAAACATTGGAAGTTATCTTCCAGTCTACCCCTACAGCTCATCAATCAAATAGGGATGTAAAGCACAGCAATGCTTCACTGTCTGTTGGATATATTTCAGCCTAAGTGTTTGTGATCCACCTCATCTTCTGCAGCAGACAAGGAGGGGGTAAAGAAAGAGGAGAAAAAAATGTAAAAATCAATGTAAATAGTTACTGCTTGGAGAAGAAATCAAAAAGTAGCACTGCCTGTGAGTTTACTGCCCTTCAGAGAATTGTAGAATCCACCAGGTTGGAAGAGATCTCCAAGCCCATCCACTCCAACCTAGCACCCAGCCCTGCCCAATCAACCAGACCATGGCACTAAATGCCTCAGCCAGAGAGTTTTTTGAACACCTCCAGCAATGGTGACTCCACCACCTCCCTGGGCAGCCCATTCCAACGCCAATCACTCTCTCTGACAACAACTTCCTCCTCACATCCAGCCTAGACCTCCCTGGCATAACTTGAGACTGTGTCCCCTTGTTTTCTTGCTGCTTGCCTGGCAGAAGAGACCAACCTCACCTGGCTACAGCCTCCCTTCAGGCAGTTGGAGACAGCAATGAGGTCAGCCCTGAGCCTCCTCTTCTCCAGGCCAAACACCCCCAGCTCCCTCAGCCTCTCCTCACAGGGCTGTGTTCCAGGACCCTCACCAGCTTTTTTGCCCTTCTCTGGACACCTTCCAGCACCTCAACATCTCTCTTGAATTGAGGAGCCCAGAACTGGACACAGCACTCAAGCTGTGGCCTGAGCAGTGCTGAGCACAGGGGCAGAAGAACCTCCCTTGTCCTGCTGGCCACACTCTTCCTGAGCCAGGCCAGGATGCCGCTGGCTCTGCTGCCCACCTGGGCACACTGCTGGCTCCTCTTCAGCTACTCTCTACCAGCACCCCCAGATCCATTTCTGCCTGGCTGCTCTCAGCCACTCTGTCCCCAGCCTGTAGTGCTGCTTGGGGTTGTTGTGGCCAAAGTGTAGAACTCTGCACTTGGCCTTGTTCAATCTCATCCCCTTGGCCTCTGCCCACCCATCCAGCCTGTCCAGGTCCCTCTGCAGGGCTCTCCTACCCTCCAGCATATCCACACCTGCTCCTAGCTTGGTGTCATCTGCAAACTTACTGATGCTGGACTCAATCCCCTGCTCCAGATCATCAATAAAGGTATCAAACAGGACTGTGCCCAGCACTGATCCCTGGGGCACACCACTAGTGACAGCTGCCAACTGGATGTGGCACCATTCACCACCACTCTCTGGGCCCAGCTCTCCAGCCAGTTCTTGACCCATATCAGAGTGAATCTGTCCAAGCCATGAGCTGCCAGCTTTGCCAGGAGCTGCTTGTGGCAGGCTCTCAAAGGCTTTGCTGAAGTCCAAGTAGACTACATCCACAGCCTGCCCCCCATTCACCAGGCAGCTATCATGATCATAAAAGGAGATCAGGTTGACCAGGCAATGTCTTCACACGTCTAATAAGGAACCAAACATGACATGGGGTTGAACTTGATGATCTCCTTCGGTCCCTTCCAACCCCTAACATCCTGTAATCCTGTGACACCTGCATTTGTTCCTTGCTGTCACTGCATTTTCAGCAGGCAGTTTAATCATTCTTCCCTGCTGTTCAAGTCATTTATCCCTGCCCTAGGACAATTGTAACTGCTGGAAAACATCTTTTGAGTTGTTAAAATGTTATCAGCTGTGGAGTGCTGTGTTCATGCACTATGCAAAGCAGAAAAGAAAAAGTCATTTCTCACTTGAGAAAAGAAGAAACTTGGAGGTTTTCATACCTAAGTCCAACGTTTGTAGGGAGGCAGTGACAAATTTGGACACCAGTCTGCAGCCAGCAGGTCAAGGAAGGTTCTCCTCTCACTCTACTCCAGATGTAACCTCCCTAGGACACTGGGTGCAGTTCTGGACTCCCCAGTTTGAGAGTGACAAGAAAAGACTGGACAGAGTCCAACAGAGAATGACAAAGATGTTGAGGGGCCTGGAGCATCTCTGTGAGGAGGAAAGGCTGAAAGCCCTGGGGCTGTTCACCCTGGAGAAGAGCAACCTGAGAGAGGATCTGATGAATGCTCAGCAAGAGCTAAAAGGTGGAGGGCAAGAGGATGAGATCAGACTCTTTGCAGTGGTGCCCAGTGACAGGACAAGGTGCAATGGGAACAAACTGGAACCCAGGCAGTTCCATCTGAAGAGAACACACTTTTCTTTTTTTGCTGTGAGGGTGCTGAAGCCCAGGAAAAGGCTGCCCAGGGAGGTTGTGGAGTCTCCTCCTCTGGAGAGATTCCAAATCCACCTGGACATTGTGATCCTGTGCTACACACTGTGGGGGCCTATGCTTTAGCAGGGCAGTTGGATTGAACGATCTCCAGAGGTCTCCTCCAACCCTTCCTTCTGTGAAGGACAAGAACAAGACTCCTGGGTTTACATGACAAGCTGTCACATGAAGGGACAGGATATTGGAGATAAACACACTCTGTTCTCCTCCTACTTCAAAAGTTCACATCTGAAAACATCCAGTTCAGCAAACACATGACACAGCTCTGGAGTAAACTCCTCATCATGACATCATACCCACAGGTGATAATTTCAGAAGGAAGACAGCAAAAGATTAGAAAGGGAGGAACTAATTGACCAGACCTGCTCTGCCACAGGCTCTTCCCATTTACAGCAAGTGACCCAAGTATGACCTCCTGCAGGCTCTTCTGAAGTTAACTGGTCGTTCAATCAACCCCTGAGTAAGAGTTGGTAATGAGATTACTCAAGGCTGCTCTGTTCTCAGTTATCAGCACACAGCTTTTCACCTCCAAACACAGATGTCCTCCAGCAGTAACAAACCCACAAGGGCAGGTTATTTTTTATTAACCTGTCTTGTTTCCTTTGCCCAGAAGCAGCAGCATCCACTTGCCCATTACAAGTACAGCCCTGAAGGACAGAAGGTCACAGAAGTGCCACACAAGTGCTAGGTACAGTGGTGCATCTCCTCTACCTCGTTGTTAACAACAGAAGTGGTCACTCTCTACTACTCCTCAAAACAATGTGGCCAGCATAACAAGGGCAGTGACTGCCCTCTGGTACTCAGCACTGGTGAGGCTGCACCTCCAATCCTGGCTTCATTTTTGGGCTCCTTGCTGCAAGCACACTGAGATGCTAAAGCCTGTCTAGAAAAGCTGGTGAAGCATCTGGAGAACAGGTCTGGTGAGGAGCAGCTGAGGGAGCTAGAGTTGTTTACTCTGGAGAAAAGCAGGCTCAGAGGAGACCCTGTAGCTCTCGACAACTCCTTGAAAGGAGGCAGGAGTGAGGTGGGAGTTGGTCTCTTCTCCCAAGGAACAAGTGATAGGACAAGAGACAGCCATAAGTTGTGCCAGGGGACATTAGGGTTAGACATTAGGAAAAATTGCTTCCCCAAAAGGGTTGTGAAGTCCTGTAAGAAGCTGCCCAGGAAAGTGGTGGAGGAACCACATTTAGAGGTATTAAAAAGTTGTGAAGAATCAAAGAATCAAGCAGGTTGGAAGAGACCTCCAAGATGATCCAGTCCAATCTATCACCCAGTCCCATCCAGTCAGCTAGACCATGGAACTAAGTGCCTCAGCCAGGCTTTGCTTCAACACCTCCAGGCACAGCGACTCCACCACCTCCCTGGGCAGCCCATTCCAATGCCAAGCACTCCCTCTGCCAACAACTTCCTCCTAACATCCAGCCTAGACCTCCCCTGCCACAACTTCAGACTGTGTCCCCTTGTTCTGTTGCTGCTTGGCTGGCAGAAGAGACCAACCCCACCTGGCTACAGCCTCCCTGCAGGGAGCTGTAGACAGCAATGAGGTCAGCCCTGAGCCTCCTCTTCTCCAGGGCAAACACCCCCAGCTCCCTCAGCCTCTCCTCACAGGGCTGTGCTCCAGGCCCCTCACCACCTTCCTTGCCCTTCTCTGGACACCTTCCAACACCTCAACATCTCTCTTGAATTGAGGAGCCCAGAACTCGACACAGCACTCAAGCTGTGGCCTGAGCAGTGCTGAGCACAGGGGCAGAGTAACCTCCCTTGTTTCACTGGCCACACTGCTCCTGAGCCAGGCCAGGATGCCATTGGCTCTCCTGCCCACCTGGGCACACTGCTGCCTCATCTTCAGCTACTCTCTACCAGCACCTCCAGGTCCCTTTCTGCCTGGCTGCTCTCAGCAGGAATGACGAAAACCTTGTAGAAGAAAGGAGGACCAAAATCTTATGACATCAGCAGAGTGAAAAAAAATCATTATCTACTTTGGAGGTGACATTTTATAAAGATTCCTCAGTGACCAAGTCAGAGGGAACAAGAAGTTTATACTTACAGTTCTCCTGGTTCAAGGAAGAACCATGCCTTGAAATATCCAGGTAAGAAAAAAAGCAGCAGCAGGGCCTCAGGCAACACAACAGAGCAGAGAGACATAAATCAGCACTAACCCTAAATATAAATGCCAGTGAGGTCAGAGTGGAGTGCTGCCCACACAGCATTAAGAGGAGACCCTGCTGTTCAACTTGCCTGCTCAAACTCTTCCATGTCCACCTCTCCGTCACCGTTCAGATCAAACATCTTAAAGGCGATTTCAAAATTCCTCTGGGGAGCTACAAGAGAAAAAAGACAACAACAACATAATAAAAAAACTCCACAGTAAAAACCAGAGAGCAGTTAATGAAGGTACCAAAGCTCAGTAAAAAAGGCAAAAGTTCAAAATTACTCTATCCAAGAGGAACTTGCCGTAATCCTTGCTATCTTAATAGGCAAAATCATAGAAACACAGAATCAGTCAGGGTTGGAAGGGACCACAAGGATCATCTAGTCCCAACTCCCCTGCCAAGGGCAAGGACACCTTAGCCTAGATCAGCCTGGTGACAGCCTCATCCAGCCACGGGGCCTCAACCACCTCCGTGGGCAACCCAGTCCAGCCTCTCACCACTCTCATGCTCAACATCTTCCTCTTTGTGTCCAGTCTGAATTTCCCCACCTGCAGCTTTGCTCCATTCCTTCTAGTTCTGTCACTACCTGACAGCCTCAAAAGTCCTTGGGCAGGCTTGATTCAGTTGGAGCTATCTGTGCTTGGTCCTTGGGCAGGCTTGAGTCAGCTGGAGCTATGAGTGCTTGGTCCTTGCGCAGGCTTGAGTCAGTTGGAGCTATGAGTGCTTGGTCCTTGGGCAGGCTTGATTCAGTTGGAGCTATGAGTGCTTGGTCCTTGGGCAGACTTGATTCAGTTGGAGCTATGAGTGCTTGGTCCTTGGGCAGACTTGATTCAGTTGGAGCTATCTGTACTTGGTCCTTGGGCAGACTTGATTCAGTTGGAGCTATGAGTGCTTGGTCCTTGGGCAGACTTGAGTCAGTTGTAGCTATCTGTACTTGGTCCTTGGGCAGGCTTGATTCAGTTGGAGCTATCTGTGCTCACTACAGTGGGATTGGACAAAATGACTTTTGAGGGGCCCTTCAATAGCAATGCAATCTGACAAACATCAAAGAGGTTGCCCAAGGAGGTGGTGGAGGCCCCATTCCTGGATACATTCAAGGTCAGGCTTGATGAGGCTCTGAGCAACCTGATGTGGCCATTCGAGCTGAGTTTCTAGCTCAGACATAGGGGAGAGGTGAACATTCCAGGGATAAGCAACTATGGATAAGTGATTATAATTTCATTGGGCATCAAGAGCTTTATGCCTCGAAGCACAGCTTGTTCTTTCCCCCCTTGCTGGCTTCTGCTGCTTGAGCTGCTCCTGCCTGCTACCTTCCCCGCCTGCTGTTTTGGCTGCTGCTACTTTTGCTGCTTCACCGCCGCTTGACCCCTTCCCCATCTTCCTTAAGGTTGTTGTATTTTTTCTCTAGTAGCTTATTTCTCTTCATACTGTTCAACTATAAGAAATACAGTTTCATCTTTCCCTGACTTTCCAAAAAACTCCATGTTGTGGTGAGTTTATTCTACTGGGGGAGGGATCCACCCTAATCTGGGACACCTGATTTAGGTGGGAATGCCTCAGGTTACTGCAGGGCAGTTGGACATGACCTTTAAAGGTCACTTCCAATTCAAACCAGGCTATGATTCTCTAAAAGCTTTGCTTGGCATTTTAAATGCCCTATTAAAATTCAGCCACTTGATTTTTTTGTTGCTCTGAGGATGGCTTTTTCCCACCCAAACCTGGCCAGCAGGACGCAACTCTCGGGTGAGGCTGATCCTCTTTTAACCTCATCTGTTCCAATCAACCTCTACTATTCCTGCTACATGCTCAAACAGTAATGAGCTTCTGAAACTAACTCTCTGCATTAAGGCATCCCCTAGATGAGGGTGGGAGGGGAAAACCACTCAGACAAAACGATATTAAGATGGAATTAACTGAGATGCAGCGGGTGCATTAGTGACAGCTTCAATTTAAGGCCAGGAGGCTTTTACATCGTGTTTTCCCCTTGGTATCATCAAGTGCAGAACTTCAGCATGAAAAGGCTCAGCCAATATGTTAATGGGATGACTTTTCCCAGTCACTTGGTGCTTTACACAGACATATGACAACATTAAATGCAGTGACAGGAACGGCCTGTCGCTGCCTGCCTGATATATTGGGCACATGGAGCCATACCATCATCGTCTCTGGGGTTCTAATTTCCTCCTGCCAATTCTCCAGGCTCTGAATTCCAAAGACCACGTGCATAAGTCACATCTCCTGTGACCACAGCCACTGCCAGCAGCACGTGGTTGAATCATTCTCCCTTCCATGTACAATCCTGCAGCAGAAACTATGCCTCCACCCAGCTTCTTCATCCTGCCTGTTGGGCAGAAGAGACCTTTGCTGGCCATCCCTTGTCAGTTTGGTGTTAGTTGAGCTGGAATCAAGGTGTCCAGCAGTCCCCATACCAACCTCACCCAATTGAGGATGCCCCTGCAGACTGCAGGAGTTTGGACTGAATGACTTTTAAAAGCCCCTACCAACCCAAACCATACCATGAGCCTTATGAACTTCATCAAGAAAAGCCTGGATGAGGCACTTAGTGCCATGGTCTAGTTGACTGCATAAGGCTAGGTGATAGGTTAGACTGCATGATCTTGAAGGTCTCTTCCAACCTGGTTGATTCTATGATTAGCTCTTCACTGATGCAGTCTAAAGGGTTTTCTACAAAAGCCCTTCTCTGTATCCTTCCCTCCCTCCTCTTTCCCTCCTTCCTTCCACCATTTCCAATGATTAATACCTCATTTCCTTGGAGAGCAACACTGTTAAGCACCTTCCAACTAGCCTTTTAATGTTTCAACAACACATCTAACTTTATTCAAATTGCAAGCACCAGATGAAAGCCTGGACAGAATTTCTCTTTACTGGCCCCTCAAAAATCAAGCATCAAGCAAAAGAGTTGTTTCCTCTCTAAGGTAATAAGGGACAATATCAACCTTTAATCTAGTTACCAGATCATACTATGTCTTGAGTTAGAAGGGTCAAAGGATTATAGAATCACTGGAGGTTGGGAAAGACCTCTAAGACTGAGCACAACCATCAAACTAACGTCATCACGGCCACTAAACCATGTCCCAGAGTGCCATGTCCACATATTTGTTGAACGCCTCCAGTGATGGTAACTCTACCCTGGGCAGCCTGTTCCAATCACAGAATCAAGCAGGTTAGAAGAGACCTCCAAGATCATCCAGTCAACCAGACCATGGCACCAAGTGCCTCAGCCAGGCTTTGCTTCAACACCCCCAGGGACAGCGACTCTGCCACCTCCCTGGGCAGCCCATTCCAATGCCAATCACTCTCTCTGACAAGAACTTCCTCCTAACATCCAGCCTAGACCTCCCCTGCCACAACTTGAGACTCTGTCCCCTTGTTCTCTTGCTGCTTGCCTGGCAGAAGAGACCAACCCCACCTGGCTACAACCTCCCTCCAGGTACTTGTAGGCAGCAATGAGGTCAGCCCTGAGCCTCCTCTTCTCCAGGCCAAACACCCCCAGCTCCCTCAGCCTCTCCTCATAGGGTTTGTGTTCCAGGCCCTTCACCAGCCTTGTTGCCCTTCTCTGGACATGTTCCAGCACCTCAACATCTCTCTTGAATTGAGTGCCCCAGAACTGGACACAGTACTCAAGGTGTAGCCTGAGCAGTGCTGAGTACAGGGGCAGAAGACCCTTCCTTGTCCTACAGAATATCTTAGATTGGAAAAGACCTTCAGGATCCTCAAGTCCAGTCATTAGTTTCACACTGACAAGTCCTTGACTAAACCAAATCCCTCAGCACAACATCTCATCGCTTCACTACGAATTGCTATGGTTGGAAAGGACCAACAGGATCAGTGCCTGACCCACTCTTGAGGAGAAGACATTCTTCCTCATCTCCAATTTAAACATCCCCACCCCTCCTAAAAAAAGAACAACTCAGAATCTCCTATTTCTTCCCCCATATTCTCTGCCCTAGCCTATTCCTAGCTTGGAAAATCTGTTACTTCTTGTTAGAAATTGGTGTTTTGGTTGGTGCTTCCCCCCCTTTTCTTTAAGGAGACATGTACCCACACATCCCACATGTTGAAGACAGAAAGCAAGATGCTTAGCTCACCCTCACAAAGCCTATCTCCTTCCTCTCCCTTCTCTAAATAGACATTTTCAAGAGCAGTTTATCAAAGCTCCAGAAGAGAGCATAATTTGCAAGATGCAAATGAACACTCCAGTAGCAAAAAAGAAACATAAATCAATCTGCAGGGTCATCATTTTTTAAGGACAGTGAAGGAAAAGTGGCTTAAAATTAGCAAATTTAATTACTTCATTCCTTTAGCTATTAAGTGATACTGCCTGTTTCCTCCTCTGCTCTGCATAGCTAACTCCAATTACTTGTAATGACACTTAAGTCCAACAGACTTGAGTCAGAGCCAGGGAGAGCAGAGGGCACTGAAGACAATTAGCTCACCCTGCTCCTCTTGGGTGTCATGCTTCTGACTAAGGTTTACTGGGGAAGATTCATCTTGACAGCTGCTGGCCCCCCTCTGCCCACCCTGCTCCTCATCTAAGTGGTGCTTACATCAGCCTGTACAACTACCTAAAAGGAGGATGCAGTGAGGCTGGAGCTGGTCTCTTCTCCCCGGTTACTAATGACAAGACAAGAGGAAATGGCCTCAAGTTGCACCAGGGGAGGTTTAGGTTGGCTGTTGCGAGGAAGTTGTTTCCTGAGCAGGTGGCCAGGCACTGGCACAGGCTGCCCAAGGAGGTGGTGGAGTCAACATCCCTAGAGATGTTTCAAAGGAGAGTGGATGTGGTGCTTGAGGCTGTGGTCTGGTGGTGAAGGCTGCTGGGATGCAGGTTGGACTGGCTGATGCTGGTGGTCCTTCCCAAGCAGAGTGATTCCTAGTGATGAGATGTGCTGAGGGACTTGGTTTAGTCAAGGACTTGTCAGTGTGAAACTAATGATTGGACTGGATGAGCTTGAAGGGCTTTGCCAATCTGAGACATTTTGTGATTCCGTAGAACCTTCAATTCTCTTCTTCCTCTTGGACTTACAACCTTTCAGAAGCTTGCATGCCATGAAGAGTGTGTCCAGGAGATCAAGGAAGATTCTCCTCTCCCTCTACTTTGCCCTGGTGAGACCCCACCTCAAATACTGCCTTCAGTTTTGGGCTCCCCTGTTTAAGAGGGACAAGGATCTGCTGGAGAGAGTCCAGCAGAGGGCTACAAGGATGATGAGGGGACTGGAGGGCACTGCCTGATGAGGAGAGGCTGAGAGCCTTGGGATTTTTTGGTCTGGAGAAGACTTAGAGGGGATTTGATAACTGTTTATAAACACTTGGGGGCTGGCCAGGAGAGGGGGGACAGGCTCTGCTCACTGCTTCCTGGGATAGGACAAGAAGCAATGGGTGTAAGTTGCAGCACAGGAGGTTCCACCTCAACACAAGGGGGAACTTCTTTACTGTACGGGTCCCAGAGCACTGGCACAGGCTCCCCAGGGAGGTTGTGAGGTCTCCTTCTCTGGAGATTTTCAAGACCTGTCTGGATGTGTTCCTCTGTGCTCTGTGTTAGATAGGATTGTCCTGCTCTGGCAGGGGGGTGGGACTTGATGATCCCCTTGGGTCCCTTCCAACCCCTGACATCCTGTGATGAAAGAGCAGGTACTGGTTTGAACAGCTAAACTTAGCCTTTTTTCCTCCTCATTTCTTCTGCCACAGATTTGACCATTAATGACTGCAGCTTCTCTAAATTTCCCCATGGCCTCCTGTGGTGGGAAGTCCAAATTATGCCTAGACCACATATCCATCACATGCCCTAAACACCTGCCCAAATACCCATTTTGGCCACCCCTTCCTGCTGCTTCTTCCCGGGTGGAAGAAGCAGGAAAGCAGACAAAAGCTTTGGTGCCTCCCAGTCTATCACAGACAGCCTCTTTGGCCTTGTTTTGCAGCTTGCTTTGTTTTGTGACAAACCCAGGTCACATTCCTAGGCCTGTGCATCTCCCTTTTTTGGAGGAATGTCTCTGGATTGCTTCTAGGGGTGGTCTTACCTGTGGCTATTGATCAAAAAGGCTGGCCAAAATGCTTAAAACCTGTGCCAGTGTGAAGCTAGCTAGAGCATTTTGGTGACAAGGATTAGATAACAGCGCTGATGTCCACTGCACTCATAGGCTTGCTGAGAGGTATAAGAGCAAGAATCCAAACAAGAATCTAATCCAACCTCCTGGAGTCAGCAGGGACATCTGCAACTACTGCAGGTTACTCAGAGCCCCAGACAATACAACCTGCAAGAGTTCCAGGAATGGGGCATCTACTACCTCTCTGGGCAGCATGGGCCAGGATCTCAGCACCCTGTAAAATACATAAGGCAGCTGTCACTAGTGGTGTTCCCCAAGGATCAGTGCTGGGCCCAGTCCTGTTCAATATCTTTACTGATGATCTGGACAAGGGCATTGAGTCCAGCATCAGTAAGTTTGCAGATGACACCAAGCTAGGAGCAGGTGTTGATCTGTTGGAGGGCAGGAGAGCCCTGCAGAGGGACCTGGACAGGCTGGATGGGTGGGCAGAGGCCAATGGGATGAGATTGAACAAGGCCAAGTGCAGGGTTCTGCACTTTGGCCACAACAACCCCAAGCAGCGTTATAGGCTGGGGACTGAGTGGCTGGAGAGCAGCCAGGAGGAAAGGGACCTGGGGGTACTGATAGATAGTAAGCTGAAGATGAGCCAGCAGTGTGCCCAGGTGGCCAAGAGAGCCAATGGCATCCTGGCCTGCATCAGGAAGAGTGTGGCCAGCAGGACAAGGGAGGTTCTTCTGCTCCTGTACTCAGCACTGCTCAGGCCACACCTTGAGTGCTGTGTCCAGTTCTGGGCCCCTCAATTCAAGAAAGATGTTGAGGTGCTGGAAGGTGTCCAGAGAAGGGCAAGGAAGCTGGTGAGGGGCCTGGAACACAAATCCTATGAGGAGAGGTTGAGGGAGCTGGGCCTGCTTAGCCTGGAGAAGAGGAGGCTCAGGGGTGATCTTATTACTGTCTACAACTACCTGAAGGGGCATTGTAGCCAGGTGGGGGGTGGCCTCTTCTCCCAGGCAACCAGCAATAGAACAAGGGGACACAGTCTCAAGTTGTGCCAGGGTAGGTATAGGCTGGATATTAGGAAGAAGTTCTTCACAGAGAGAGTGATTGGCATTGGAATGGGCTGCCCAGGGAGGTGGTGGAGGCACCGTCCCTGGAGGTCTTCAAGAAAAGCCTGGCTGAGGCACTTAGTGCCATGGTCTGGTTGATTGGATAGGGCTGGGTGCTAGGTTGGACTGAATGATCTTGGAGGTCTCTTCCAACCTGGTTGATTCCATGATTCTAGGCTCAATCTTACTCTTCTAGTTTACACCATCACCCCTTGTCTTGTTGCTGGAGGCTGTGCTAAAAAGCCTGACCCCAGAATCACAGAAAGATGCAGGTTGGCAAAGCCCCTCAGGATCACCAAGTCCAACCTATAATCCTACTCAACAAGATTCCCCTTAAACCATGTCCCTAAGCACCACATCCAAACCACCCCTAAACACATCCAGGGTGAATGACTCCACCACCTCCCTGGGCAGCTCACTGCAGTCCCTGACCACTCTCTCTGTTAAAAACTTTATCCAAATGTCCAATCTAAACCTCCTGAAGTCTCACCTTGAGGCCATTCCCCCTTCTGACTCCAATTACTAGTGACAAGAGCACAGCAGTCTCTGCATAATGTCCCTTCAGGTAGCTGTAGACAGCAATGAGGTCTCCCCTCAGCCTCCTGTTTCACACTAACCATCCCCAGCTCCCTCAGTCGTTCCTCATAAGATTTATTCTCCAGGCCCTTCCCCAGCTTCGCTGCCCTCCTCTGGACCTGCTCCAGCACCTCCACATCTCTCTTGTATTGTAGTGCCCAAAACTGAACACAATACTCGAGGTGTGGCCTCACCAAAGCAGAGTACAAGGGGACCCCAGATTTTTTACCAGCCCCTCTAAGCACTGGAAGGCCACTAGAAGATCTCCCCAGAGCCTTCTCTTGTCCAGGTTTAACAACCCCAACTCTCAAGGTGGCCTCACAGCAGAGGGCTTCAAGCACTCCCATTATTGCTGTGGCCTCCTCTGGTCTCACTTCTACAGGGCCATGTTTCTCCTGTGCTGAGGACTCCAGAGCTATATCTGAGTCCTCTCAGATCCCCTCCCTCCCCCTGCTGCCCATGCTGCTGAGGGTCCACCCAGGACATGGCTGGCTCTGGACTGTGAGCACACAGTGCCAGCTCATGTCCAGCTTATCACCCACCAGCACCCAACTAACCTGGGAGTTCACGCAAAGGGGTTTTGCAGAGACCTTTTCCTTGACTCATTTCTTCAAGTATTTGGGAAGAGAAAGGCAAAAAGCAACTCCAGAGCCACAGGCAGCAGTGTCCTGAAGACGAGCAGCCTTCACCAGACAAACAGATGGTGAGCAGCAGCACTGACCACGCTGAAATAAACCCCACTCCCTCCATCAGCATAGAGCCCTAGGGAACCTCCAAGGGATTAGATGGGTTGATTAGGCCTCTTTAAGTCAATTATGGGATTTTTAACTATTTTAAATTATTTAACAGTCCAATTTGCAGCACTCCATTGCTCTTTATTGCCATCTCTACTCTCCAGAAGCAATGCATCCCAAAAGCCAATAAATGCTCACTGAGGAGGAAAGCCACATTTTACTAGTTTTGCTCTCCTTGGCTTTCATGACCTTTGGGGGTCCCTTCCCACCCAATGCCATCTGTGAAGCTGTAATCTCACGAGGTTCAAGAAGGCAAAGTGTGAGGTCATGCATCTAGGTTGGGCCACCCCTCAATATAGGCTGGGAGATGATGAGATGGAGAGCAGCCTTGCAGAAAAGAACCTGGACCTCCAAATGCAGGTGGATGAGAAGCTGGACATGAGTCAGCAAAGGGGACCTGCAGCCCAGAATGCCAATGGCATCCTGGGCTGCATCAAAAGAAGTGTGACCAGCAGAGAGAGAGAGGTTATTCTGACCCTCTGCTCAGAACTCACCTGGAATACTGTGTCCAGCTCGGGGGCTCCCAGAACAACAGAGAGGAGGCCACAAAGATGATCAGAGGGTTCACAGGCTCACAGGATGTTTGGGTTTGGAAGGGACCCAAGGAGATCATCGAGTCCAACCCCCCTGCCAGAGCAGGACAATACTATCTAACACAGAGCACACAGGAACACAGAGGGTTGGAGCATCTCTCCTGTGAAGACAGGCTGAGAGAACTGGGGCTGTTCAGCCTGGAGAAGAGAAGGCTCCAGAGAGCCTGTGTAGATGCATTCCAGTATCCAAAGGGGACTTCAAGGGAAGCTCTGAGAGACCTTAGAGCTATATTTCAATATATGAAGGGGACTTACAGGAAGGCTGGGGAGGGACTGTTCAGAAGGGCTTGGAGTGATAGGACAAGGGACAATAGTTTGAAACTGGAGCAGGGGAGAGTTAGTTTGGACATCAGGAAGTTCTTCACAATGAGGGTGGTGAAATACCATAACAGGTTGCACAGGGATGTGGCTGACTCCCCATCTCTGCAGACATTCAAGATTAGACTTGATGTGGCCCTGGACAGCCTGATCTAGTTGGAGGTGCCCCTGCTGACTGCAGGGGCTTTGGACAAGATGACCTTTAAGGGTCCCTTCCAACCCAATGCAATCTGTGTGAATTTGTGTGTTAAACCTATGACTGCTTCTTCCCCATCCATCCCACAACTAAGAAAAATCCATGTACAAAGCCCATAATACCCTAAAACTGCCCAAAATCTATCTTCATAATCAGCCCAGCATTAACACAACCCTCCTAGAGCAGAGGAGAGTTTTCATCTCAAGGTAGCTATTCAAGCCTTGCAGCTATAACCATACTTTGTCTTTTCTTAAGGTCATAACATGAACAGGAACTTACTTTTCTCCCTCCAGCCAAACATGAATCAAGACTTCTTTCTGCTCCCTCATTAATTTACATGGATCAGCACACTTATTACTCTGTCTGGCTCGGCACAGTGGTGTTTTAGCCAAGAAGTGCTTCTATACCTGTACAAAATGGTCCATTGCTTGACTGAAGAAAAGAACTGGGGTCAGAAACAAGCACCCCTTACTAGACCACAGCCAGCAGCCCAGCACTGGTCTCCAGTTCACTTTTACTGCACCAGTAACAGGGAATGATAGAATCAGTTAGGGTCAGAAGGGACCACAAAGATCATCTAGTTCCACCCCCTCTGCCATGGGCAGGGACACCCTACCCTAGAGCAGACTGCCCATAGCCTCAGCCAGCCTGGCCTTAAACACCTCCAGCCATGGGGCCTCAACCACCTCCCTGGGCAACCCATTCCAGCCTCTCACCACTCTCATGATCAACAACTTCCTCCTCATGTCCAGTCTAGATTTCCCCACCTGCAGCTTTGCTCCATTCCTTCTAGTTCTGTCACTACCTGACAGCCTCAACAGTCCCTCCCCAGATTTTCTGTAAGCCCCCTTTAGTTCCTGGAAGGCCACAAGAAGGCCACCTGGGAGCTTCCTCTTCTGCAGAATCACCTCCCTGGCCCTGCTGGCCACACTTCTCCTGATGCAGCCCAGGCTCTGCTTGGCTTTCTGGGCTGCAAGTGCACACTGCTGGCTCCTGTTGAGCTTCTCATCCAGCAGCACCCCCAAGTCCCTCTCCTCAGGGCTGCTCTCCAGCCACTCCCTGCCCAGCCTGCATTTGTGTCTGGGATTGTGCCTACCTAGATGCAGGACCTTGCACTTGGTCCTGTTGAAGCTCCTGAGGTTGGCTTGTGCCCCCCTCCCCGCCTGTGCAAGTCTCTCAGGATGGATCCTTTCCTAGAGGGAAGAGGAAGATGATGCACTTCCATGAACTGCATCTCCAGCAAAGCTGACAGGTCTGCAGAACAGGGCTGCTGAGGAGCTGTGGGAAGTGAAGTTGTTTAAGCTGAAGAAGAGGGCCAGGGCAGACCTCACTGCTCTTTACAACTCCTTAATAGGAAGTAGGAGGAAGTGGAGGGCATAGAATCCCAGAATGCTAGGGATTGGAAGTGACCTCTAGAGATCAAGTCCAACCCTGCTTGGCAAAGCAGGGCCACTTAGGGCAGATCACACAGGAATGCATCCAAGCGGGTTTTGAAGCTCTCTAGAGAAGACAACTCCATCACCTCTCTCTGCAGCCTGTTCCAGAGCTCTGTCACCCTCACAGTAAAAAGTTTTTTCTCATGTTGAGCTGGAATGTCCTGTGAGTTTACATCCATTGCCTCTCATCCTGTCACAGGGTATCACTGCAAAGAGCCTGGCCCTATCCTCCTGACAGCCACCCTTCAGATACTTGCAGACAATACTAAGGTCTCTTCCAGCCTGGCTGATTTTATCATTCAGCCTTCTCTTAATCAGAATAAACAGCCCCAGGCCTCTCAGCCTTCCCTTACCGAAGAGACATGTAGACATGGCACCCTGGGACATGGCTAGTGGGCATGGTGGCACCAGATGATCTTAAAGGTATTTTGCACCTTTAAGGACTCTCTGATTCTGTTTCCATTAAAGGCACATTTTTGGGGTGTTATTTCCCAACAACACAAACCAGATGACATTGGCTGGACCATTACACCCCTGGCTCACCACTGCAGCTCCACACATGGAAAATGGAGTAGGAAGTGGCTGGTAAGGAACTTGCCATCATGCAGAGTGAAAATACCACCACTACTGGTAGTAAGTCCTAAACAACCCAGACCAAATGAAATGAAGGTTTTGTTAGCTCTTCACTCTGAATTCACACTGGAGGCTCATGTGCTTGAACCCAGCCCTACTTGAATACCACGCTCTAAGGTTCTGAGCTGCACAAAGAGTCATTTAGAGCAGAAAAGACTTTAAAATCATCAGGTCCAACCCTTACACCCACACTGCCACCAGTGAGGGGTGCTTATGAACCAAAAAGGCTGTGAAATTTTCACATCAAATCCTGTATTTTGGTTTTAATGTGAAATGGACACCTCAGTTTCAGAGATTTGGGAGATGGTGACAGGCACCTTGGCTGCAGTACAAGGCCTACCTTTCAACAGCTTCTCATGGGCCACCACATAACTCACTGAGCCTGGCTGGAAATCAAGACTCACTCTTAAATATCTCTCTGAAGTAAGGATCTGGAAACAAGCTGTGGAAATGGCAGGTCTAGACAAAAGATCATTAGAAGCTGTGCTCCTCAGGGAACCCATGGAGAAAAAGGATACCCCAAACATTTGCAGGTTCTGGCATAGTGCTATGAGCAATGCAATATTACATTCATAGAATCAGTCAGGTTGGAAGAGACCTCCAGGATAATCCAGTCCAACTTATCAACCAGCCCTGTCCAATCAACTAGACCATGGCACTAAGTGCCTCAGCCAGGCTTTGCTTCAACACCTCCAGCCACAGTGACTCCACCACCTCCCTGGGCAGCCCATTCCAATGCCAATCACTCTCTCTGACAACAACTTCCTCCTAACATCCAGCCTAGACCTCCCCCAGCACAGCATGAGACTGTGCCCCCTTGTTCTCTTGCTGCTTGCCTGGCAGAAGAGACCAACCCCACCTGGCTACAGCCTCCCTTCAGGGAGTTGTAGGCAGCAATGAGGTCAGCCCTGAGCCTCCTCTTCTGCAGGCTGCACACCCCCAGCTCCCTCAGCCTCTCCTCACAGGGCTGTGCTCCAGGCCCCTCACCAGCTTTGTCACCTTACTCTAAACACCTTCCAGTACCTCAACATCTCTCTTGAATTGAGGAGCCCAGAACTGGACAGAGGACTCAAGGTATCCTAATTCCAGAGAAGTAATACTGAGCACGTTTCTGGAACTTCTCACCATCAGTGCTACATACTCAGCAGTGTGCCCCAGGCAAACTTACTGTACTCTGTGAGATAAAAGGTTGGTAAAGATCCATCCACCCATCACACTGTACAACTGCAAGGGATGAGATGATGAACACAGAAAGATCAAGTGAAGACTGTAGGTGGAGAGACTGGTAGGGCATATCCCATGCCCTGCCACTGGTTTCAAACCAGAGAGGTCAAACTCTGCTTGTAGACATCCCAATCTGGCAGCTGTGGGAAATTCACCCCTTTTCAGTCCTTCAGCATGGCCACCAACAGGTAGAAGCAGGATGCTGAACCAGAGTGTCCTCAATCAAACATGAAGCAACTACACTTATGTTGGGTCAAGCCAATCCCAAGCACAAATGCAGGCTGGGCAGTGAGTGGCTGGAGAGCAGCCTTGAGGAGAGGGACTTGGGGGTGCTGCTGGATGAGAAGCTCAACAGGAGCCAGAGTGTGCACTTGCAGCCTGAAGGGCCAAGCAGAGCCTGGGCTGCATCAGGAGAAGTGTGGACAACAGTTCAAGGGAGGTGATTCTCCCCCTCTATTGCACTCTGCTGAGACCCCACCTGGAGTACTGCACCCAGTTCTGGAGCCCCCATTGCAAGAGGGATGTGGAGATGCTGGAGTGTGTCCAGAGAAGGGCCAGGAGGATGCTGAGAGGGCTGCAGTAGCTCTGCTGTGAGGACAGACTGAAAGAGTTGGGGCTGTTCACTCTGCAGAAGAGGCTCCCAGGTGACCTTCTTGAGGCCTTCCAGGATCTGAAGGAGGCCTCCAAAAAAGCTGGGGAGGGACTTTTTAGGCTCTCAGGGATTGACAGAACTATGAGGAATGGAGCAAAGCTGGAGGTGGGGAGACTGAGACTGGCCATGAGGAGGAAGTTGTTGAGCATGAGAGTGGTGAGAGGCGGGAATGGGTTTCCCAGGGAGGTGGTTGAGGCCCCATGCCTGGAAGTGTTTAAGGCCAGGCTGGCTGAGGCTATGGGCAGCCTGCTCTAGGGTGGAGTGTCTCTGAGCATGGCAAGGGAGTTGGAACTATATGATCCTTGTGGTCCCTTCCAACCCTGACTGAATCTAAGTTGGGATGTTCCTTGGAAGAGGATCACTGTGCTGTTCAGACACATGCTGGCGATCCCACACTGAAGGAACTGGGCTGGCAGCAAGGTTTTGAAGACATCTCTGCATCATATAGGGTGGATGAGATGGATGCATGCAGGTAAATGCAAGCTCTTTGAAGTCTGAAGACAGAATTAACATGGACAGGACCACAAACAAAAACATTGCTACAAACTCAAAGCAGCATTATACTTCTTTTTTCTTGTAGAAATGAGCCCCATGGCACTTTGTGCTGCTTTGGAGGATGAAAATGGCACTGGTAAGATGAAAGATCTCACTCGTGGCAGGGAAGGAGGCTGAAAACATCCACGTCTACCAGGAACACACATTCAAAATGGCCACACTGCAAGGAGAACCTGGAGATCACATTGCCTGTGTGCAACAGTGCAGGAGAGTGTGACATGCCATCTCCATCAAAGGGACATGAACAGTGCTCAATATCCAGCCAGAAAATGATTTCCAGATCTGGATGGCTTGGGATTTATTTCCTATGCAGGGCAAAGTTCAAAATGAATAGAGGTGAACCCATCCTAGGCAAGAAGCCTCTTGCCCCCAATAAAGGGCAAGCACACTGTGCAGGAGACTGAGGTAGAAGGAGCTGCAGGTCTGCTGCAGGAGCTCTGGCAAGAGACTAATGACTTTGGTTTGAGCCAAAGCTATTTAACCCTCCTTCCAGCAGGAGTAAATCCAAGCACAGCGACAGTCCAATTACAGCAACATCACCAGCTCCTTCTCCTAAGGCCCAGCTCCCTTCACTGCCTCTTAATCAAGCTGGCATTAGCAAGCCTGGACAGCAGACCAAGTGTGCTTTGAAACCAAAGTTCCTGCTGATGGAAAAGCTCTCTCTCTCCTTCCCTCACCTGTCCTGCAAGATCAAAAGTTAAAACCTCTTTGGTCAGGGAAGTGATGCCTTTGCTTTCCTGTGAAGTTGTGCCAGAGGAGGTTTACACTGGGTTTTAGGAAAAAACTCTTTATAGGATGAGTGGAACAGGCTGCCCAGGAAGGTGGTGGAGACACCATCCATGGAGATGTTCAAGAAAGTTCTTCACAGAGAAACAGTCCTGAGTTGATTGTTGGATTCAATGTTAATGGTCTTCTCCATAGACTTACAGAATCAACCAGGTTGGAAGAGACCTCCAAGCTCATCCAGTCCATCCTAGCACCCAGCCCTGTCAAATCAACTAGACCATGGCACTAAGTGCCTCAGCCAGGCTTGGCTTCAACACCTCCAGGGAGAGCGACTCCACTACCTCCTCCCTGGGCAGCCCATTCCAATGCCAATCACTCTCTATGGGAAGAGCTTTCTTGAATGTCTCCATGGATGGTGACTCCACCACCTCCCTGGGCAGCCCATTCCAATGCCAATCACTCTCTCTGACAACAACTTCCTCCTAACAGCCAGCCTAGACCTCCCCAGCATAACTTGAGACTGTGTCCCCTTGCTCTGTTGCTGCTTGCCTGGCAGAAGAGACCAAGCCCACCTGGCTACAGCCTCCCTTTAGCTAGTTGTAGACAGCTATGAGGTTGCCCCTGAACCTTCTCATCTCCAGGCTGCACACCCTCTGCTCCCTCAGCCTCTCCCATTGGCATTTTGCTTATCCCATACTTTGCTCATCTTCCCACCTCTGCCCTAAAACACAGGCAGTGCCCAAAACCACTGCAACTGTGCTGTATCCTCAAGACCACTCAGCTCCAGCAAGCTTCCCTAGAAGGCTGATTTCCTGAAGCAGTTAAATGCTATTTTATTAGTGCATTTAAAAATACACTTTCACAGAAACACAGCAGCTGATGAGAACAGACAGTGCTAGAGTCAAAAATTGCTTGTAAATAAAAATGGTGACAGACTTCCTTTCCTGTGCAATATGCAAACAGCTCTCCACGAGCAACACACAGATGAAGCCTCCAGCCCTCTCCCTCCCCAGCAGCTGCCACAGGGTTCACATTTCAGAGAACACAACTGAAGTGAGTGCCATCTGAAGCTGCAGAGACAAATGAAATGAAAAGCTCTGGCAAAGGGCTCTCAGAGCCCAGTGATGCTTTCATCAGAGCCAAAGGCTGCAGGAACAAGTCTGTGATTCTCCAGGCTACACAAAGATGGAATCACTAAGGCTGGGAAAGATCTAAGTTCATCCAGTCCAACCATCAACCCAAAAGCACCATGGCCACTAAACCACATCCCAAAGGGTCATGCCTGCACATTACTCTGGGGATGGTGCCTCGACCACCTCCCTGGGCAGCCTGTTCCAACACCTGACCACTCTGGCAAAAAAAACCCAAACAACTACAAAAATCTCTCATCTCCAACCCAAACCTCCCTTGGAGCCATTTCAGGCCAGTTCCTACAGCTCTGTTTCTTGATACTGGGGAGAAGAGGCCAACCCCCACCTCACTCCAACTTCCTTTCAGGGAGCTGTAGAGAGCTAGATCCCAAGGAGCACAACACCACAAAGCCTGCTGGGTTTCTTGTTTTCAGAGACTAGCAATGATCTGTTTTGAGTTCAGTAAGCCAGGCGAGATCACGATTGACCTCCCTTCATTTCTTCTGAGCACAGCAGAGGAGAATCTCTCTCCCCACTCTCTCCAGAGAGATTGTGGAGTCTCCCTCCCTGGAGGCTTTCAAAGCCTGTCTGGAAGTGTTCCTCTGTGAACTTTGCTAGATTGTGTAGTCCTGCTCTGGCAGGGGGGTTCGACTCAATGATCACCTTGGATCCCTTCTAACCCCTAATATCCTGTGATCCCTGCCTCCTATTCCCACATCCAATCCCACACTACCCTTCTGTTTGTCTTCCTTTAATAGGCAACACACCACTTACCTTTCTCAGAGAAACAGTCAGGGTTGGAAGGGACCATAAGGATCATCGGGTCCCAACCCCCTTGCCATGCCCAGGGACACCCTACCCTAGAGCAGGCAGCCCACAGCCTCAGCCAGCCTGGCCTGAAACACCTCCAGCCATGGGGCCTCAACCACCTCCCTGGGCAACCCATTCCAGCCTCTCACCACTCTCATGATCAACAACTTCCTCCTCATGGCCAGTCTCAGTCTCCCCACCTCCAGCTTTGCTTCATTCCCCGTAGCTCTGTCAATCCCTGAGAGCCTAAAAAGTCTCTCCCCAGCTGTTTTGGAGGCTCCTTCAGATGCTGGAAAGCCACAAGAAGGTCACTTCAGAGCCTCCTCTTCTCCAGATGCAACAGCCCCAACTCTTTCAGTCTGTCCTCACAGCAGAGCTGCTCCAGCCCTCTCAGCATCCTCCTGGCCCTTCACCAGACACACTCCAGCATCTCCACATCTCTCTTGGAATAGGGGCTCCAGAACTGGATGCAGTACTCCAGGTGGGGCCTCAGCAGAGCAGAGTAGAGGGGGAGAATCACCTCCCTGGCCCTGCTGGCCACACTTCTCCTGATGCAGCCCAGGCTCTGCTTGGCTTTCTGGGCTGCAAGTGCACACTGCTGGCTCCTGTGGAGCTTCTGGTCCAGCAGCACCTCCAAGTCCCTCTCCTCAGGGCTGCTCTCCAGCCACTCACTGCCCAGCCTGCATTTGTATTTGGAATTGCATTGACCCAGATGCAGGACCTTGCACTTAGTCTTATTGAAGCTCAGGAGGTTGGCTTGTGCCCACCTCTGCAGCCTGTCCAGTTCTCCCTGGATGGCATCCCTGCCCTCCAGTGTGTAGTGGCTTTTAGCTATTTGATGTATTTTATAGCTCGCTCTTGTGCAGATACCTCCTTAATGCTCAGGTTATTTCAACAACTTCATGAGGAAACCAATATTGAAATGTCAGGTTTGAGATGTGCTTTCCTCAATCTATTTCATTTATTTCCCAGGGAAGAAAAACTAATCAGGAACTACTGGATTCCTGCAAATTAATATTTACTGCTAGGAGGGTAAACCAGTGTGGCATAGAATTTTCCATCTAGCCAGAGGGCAAGGTTGATCTGGGAGGTCTATTTCCATAAAAGAAAAGGCTTTCACAATGAAACCAAAATCCTTCCTCTGGGTCCTCACAGTTTGATGGTAGGTCCAGAGAGGTTCCTCCACCTTCAATGTCTATTCTGCAAACTCCTCAAATAACTGGAAGCCAACCAGTAAGTCACAGGACACAGAATCACGCAATGTCTTAGTTTGGAAAGCCCTTCAAGCTCATCAAGTCCAATCATTAATTTCACACTGACAAGTCCTTGACTAACCCAAACCCCTCAGCACATCTCATCACTGGGAATCACTGTGCTTGGAAAGGACCACCAGCATCAGCCAGTCCAACCTTCATCCCAGCAGCCTTCATCACTAGAAGCACCACATCACCTCAAGCACCACATCCACTCCTCTTTTAAACACCTCCAAGGATGGTGACTCCACCACCTCCCTGGGCAGCCTGTGCCAGTGCCTGACCACCTGCTCAGGAAACAACTTCCTCCCAACAGCCAACCTAAACCTCCCCTCATGCAACTTGAGGCCATTTCCTCTTGTCCTATCATTACGGATTGGGGAGAAGAGACCAGCTCCAGCCTCACTGCAGCCTCCTTTTGGGTAGCTGTAGAGGGCAATAAGGTCCCCTCTCAGCCTCCTCTTCTCCAAACCAAACAAGCCCCCCAGATCCCTCAGCTGCTCCTCACAGGCCATGTTTGCCAGACCTCTCCCCAGCCTCATTGCCCTTCTCTGCACCTGCTCCAGCACCTCAGTGTCCCTCCTGTACTGTGGTGACCCAAACTGGACACAGTACTGAAGGTGTGGTCTCAGGAGTGCTGAGCACAGGGGCATGAGCACCTCCCTCCTCCTGCTGCTCACACCACTGCTGATCCAGGCCAGGATGCTGTTGGCCTTCTTGGCCACCTGGGCACACTGCTGGCTCATGTTCAGCTGCTGGCCACCAATACCCTCAGGTCCTTTTCCACCAGGCAGCTCTCCAGCCACTCCTCCCCCAGCCTGTAGGGCTGCTGGGGGTTGTTGTAGCCCAAGTGCATGACCTGGCACTTGGACTTGTTAACCCTCATGCAATTGGCATCAGCCCATGGCTCCAGCCTGTCCAAATCCCTCTGCACAGCCTTTCTACCCTCCAGCAGATTGACACTTCTGCTTAATTTGGTGTCATCTGCAAACTTGCTGAGACTGCATTCGATCCCCTCCTTTTTTCTTCTTTTCTTCTCTCCCCAATCTTTTTTGAAAGCTTCTGCCTTGCCCACTCACCACAGCACAAACCACCCAATTTCATCTCCTCTTTTTACTCGATCCCCCAGTATCTGTGAACACATTAAAAAGTCTACAACCAAGTGGAATAAACCCAATTCTTCCCACTCAGCTCTCCAAAGCAAGGCTGGCTGCTACTCCAGCACAAGGTAATCCCTTTTATTCTCACAACAAAGAAATTAAACCAAAGCAAGAACAATTTCTTTTGCTGCTGCCTGCAGAAGCACATGAAATTAATTCTGTGCCCTGTGTACTTGATGAGGAGGTTGTTCACCACCAGCACAGTCATCAAGGGCACAAGAGTTTTCTAAACAAGCTCCAAGAAAGCAGTACTATGGGTTTGTGAGGTCACTGTCATTTGTAGAGATGAAAAGCCTCCCCAAGTGAGGCTTTCACCAATACCTTAGGTATTTGGGCACAGGTGAGACTAACATAAGAACAGAACAGCAAAAGTATTCAATCCTGAGAGTCAGGCAAAGAAAACAAACTAACAAAAAACAGATTAAAATCATAAAGCAAGCACTTTGGCTTGGACTGACAGTGTTTGCCTTCATGATATGAACATTTCACAAACACATCTTCTCACTACATTCAACTGGTAACAGACAAGACCTTGAACACTGCTTCCCCCTTGTAACAGATCCTCCTAAGTGCCATGGTTGGTAAATGAGATGCCTCTGGCAGTTGCCTGTGTGTACAGCATGCAAGAACGTGGGGAAAAAAATGTCAAGGTCTTAGAATCATAGAAGAGAATCAGTCAGGTTAGAAGTGACCACAAGTATCAGCCAGTACCAACCCACCTGCCATGCCCAGGGCCACAGCCTCAGCCAGCCTGGCCTTAAACACCTCCAGCCATGGGGCCTCAACCACCTCCCTGGGAAACCCATTCCAGCCTCTCACCACTCTCATGATCAACAACTTCCTCCTCATGGCCAGTCTCAATCTCCTCACCTCCAGCTTTGCTCCATTCCCTGACAGCCTAAGAAGTCCCTCCCCAGCTGTTCTGGAGGCCCCCTTCAGATGCTGGAAGGCCTCAAGAAGGTCACCTTGCAGCCTCCTCTTCTCCAGACTGAACAGCCCCAATTCCTTGAGTCTGTCCTCACAGCAGAGCTGCTCCAGCCCTCTCAGCATCCTCATGGCCCTTCTCTGGACACACTCCAGCATGGCCACATCCCTCTTGTCCCAGGGGCTCCAGAACTGGATGCAGGACTCCAGGTGGGGTCTCAGCAGAGCAGAGGGGGAGAATCACCTCCCTGGCCCTGCTGGCCACACTTCTCCTGATGCAGCCCAGGCTCTGCTTGGCTTTCTGGGCTGCAAGTGCACACTGCTGGCTCCTGTTGAGCTTCTCGCTCAGCAGCACCTCCAAGTTCCTCTCCTCTAGCCTGCTCTCCAGCCACTCACTGTCTTGTTTGCTGCCAAGTAGGCACCATTATCATTTCCAACAGGGCTGAAAAAGTGGCATTTCTTTTGGCTTTCCTGTTTGTGATGTATCCCATTCCAAAAGGGAAGAGGAGCTCTGCAAATAGGTTTGCAGCCTGCTCTCTCCGTGAGGAAAGTCCAGAAGTGCCTTTTGACGTTACCAAAGGCATCAGTTTCACTCCTTCTTGCCAACACAGCAAACTTTTAACTGCCAGCACTTCCAAGAGCAGAAGACTTTGGTGGAACAGATTAGCAGATCACAGAATTATCACAAATGCAAGTCAAGTATGGCAGGGTGAAAAGACAGAAGGTATCTAATGATACTTGCTGAAATGTAAACAGTTTTACTTCTCTCCTCATTGGATTACATTGCACACAAGCCTGAGCTTACCCCAGTGGAAGTACAGCTGGAGAAGAGACTTTGAACAGTCTTATAATCAGTGAAGATCTGAAAAGCAGTACTCCTCCCAACACAAGAACATCACAATATTGTATGCAGTTTTGGGCTCCCCAGTTCAAAAGAGACAGGGATCTGCTGGAGAGAGTCCAAGACAGCTATGAGGATGACTGTGGGACTTGAATAACTCTCCTGTGAGGACTGAGAGACCTGGGCCTGTTTACTCTTGGGAGGAGAAGGCTGAGAGGGGAGCTTATCAAGGTCTATAAATATCTAAGGGGTGCATGTCACGATGCAAGTGCCAGCTCTTTTTGGTGGTGCCCAGTTATAGGACAAGGAACAATGGATATAAGCTGGAACACAGGAGGTTCCATCCCACCATGAGTAGACACTTCTTTAATGTACTGGTGCTGGAGCCCTGGAGCAGGGTGCCCAGAGATGTTCTGGAGTCTCCTTCTCTGGACACTTTCAAGACCCACCTGGATGCATTCCTGTGTGACTTGCCCTAGGTGATCCTACTGTGGCAGAGGGCTTGCATGGGATGATTTCTGGAGGTCCTTTCCAGTCCCCAACACTCTGTGAGTCTATAAACAGAGCTCAACAACCCATCTCCATTTACTATTTGTAAGAGCAGGAAAAATAATTGCCACATTTGAAAAATCACAGCATCACAGAATTTCTTGCATTGGCAAAGCTCTCCAAACTCATTGAGTCCAATCATTGTTTTCACACTGACAAGTCCTTGACTAACCCAAACCCCTCAGCACATCTCATCACTAGGAATCGCCATGCTTGGAAAGCACCACCAGCATCAGCCAGTCCAACCTTCAGCCCAGCAGCCTTCATCACCAGACCATAGCCTCAAGCACCACATCCACTCCTCTTTTAAACACCTCCAGGGATGGTGACTCCACCACCTCCCTGGGCAGCCTGTTCCAGTGCCTGACCACCTGCTCAGGAAACAACTTCCTCCCAACAGCCAACCTAAACCTCCCCTCATGCAACTTGAGGCCATTTCCTCTTGTCCTATCATGAGTAACTCCAGCCTCACTACAACCTCTTTTTAGGTAGCTGTAGAGGGCAATAAGGTCCCCCTCAGCCTCCTCTTCTCCAAACCAAACAAGCCCCCCAGCTCCCTCAGCTGCTCCTCATAGGCCATGTTTGCCAGACCTCTCCCCAGCCTCATTGCCCTTCTCTGCACCTGCTCCAGCACCTCAGTGTCCCTCCTGTACTCTGGTGACCAAAACTGGACACAGTACTGGAGATGTGATCTCAGGAGTGCTGAGTACAGGGGCATGATCACCTCCCTACTCCTGCTGCTCACACCATTTCTCATCCAGGCCAGGTTGTCATTGGCCTTCTTGGCCACCTGGTCACACTGCTGGCTCATGTTCAGCCAGCTACATGAGAACTACACCTCCAGAAGCCATCTTTCTGCTTATCTCTCTGAACGTCTCCAAGCTAAATCTAAACCAAATGAAGCAAGAGCTATTATTCGCTCATCTCGAGGTGTAAGTGATCAAGAACTCCTTTTAGGGAAATGTATGCAGACAACAACAGCAAACTCATTTTTTGTAAACCTTCAAAACTGAAAAAAAAAAAAAAAAAAACAACCAAGAAAGAATCAATAACTGCAGAGAAAAAAACACCTCAGGGTACTTACTGGAAAGGACAGTCGTGAGGAAGATGTAGTCGGAAAAAGAAATGAGCCCACATTCTCCAAGCGCATAAAATATGCTGTCTTCATCAGCAAACTTCTCCCTCTCCTGGGATAACTTCTGCTTGTTCACCCCCAAAAAGAGAAAACACAGCAAGCAATTAAAGAGAGAAATGGGAGGCTTTGTTTCTATCCTAAGCACCAACATACACACACATACCCCTCTGCATTTATACTCAGTGGACCTTTTCCAGCCTTCGAATCTGTCAGAAATGCTCTGCAAAGAGCTTCCCCCAGCTCAAACGTGGGATAAGGAATTGCATGGTATTAATCAGTTGATTTAGCCTAGCTGAAAGAGGAATAAAATTGTGCTTAGAACTGACTGAATCTTTGAGAGATTAGTTAAGAAAATCAAGGGATGTGCTTTTTTAAACACAGGATTCAAAAGGAAATGATTATCTTTCATTAAGAGTGTTTGAGAGTCATAGAATCAACCAGGTTGGAAGAGACCTCCAAGATCATCCAGTCCAACCTAGCACTCAGCCCTATCCAGTCAGACAGACCATGGCACTAAGTGCCTCACCCAGGCTTTTCTTGAACAAGACTCTTTAGTTATGCTCTTATAGCAGTAGCTAAGAAAACTAATTCATATGATCAAAGTTATCAGAACAAGGTCGTTACCAGGAGCACACGGCTCAGGAGTGAGATGAGCAAGCTCAACAAGAGGACTAGGACTGATACCAATCTCAGTCTCTCCTTTTCTTGCTTCGGTTCTTTCTCAGCACCTTGTTTTAACAGAAAACACTAAGTAGTTCATCAGCTCATCTGCCTTACAAAGCTAAAAATCCTAGCCCCTTTTGATCTGCTGAAGACTTCAAAGACTGAAAAGGATCCGTACAACTGTTAGGAGCTGCACACTGAAATCCACACTAGTGACCCGTTTTGAGAACACAGCAAGAGGAGGCACACACACACACGCACACAGAGTGAGAAAGAGAGAGGAAAAGGAAATTACTATCAGGAGAAGTAGGCATGGATGGGGTTATTCTACAGAAACCAGGTCATGCAAGCACAGAAGCAGGGTGAAAGCAAGGCTGAACGTAGGAATGGCTTTAGGGCAAACCACCGACAAACACCACCACACGAGGGGCCAGCTACACAACTGGCCCCCACCGTTACCTCTGTCTAGCGAAGATCCCATCATATACAAGATAAAGGAAAGAAAACTGGTTAACTGACAATAAAACAAGCAGGCACAAACATAACATCAAGTTGAACGGTTAGACTTGCGAAGGGCAAGAAAGTTTCGAAGCAACCAGGTGGTTGCTTTGGACACTGCTAAGAAGCCTAAGTAGACATCCCAGCAAGAGTTAGCACGTAGCCTCTCCACGTCAGACCCACTGTCTGCAGCTGATGTCTCTCATCCACCTCAGGTTTGGGGGTTTTGTTTTTGTTGAGAGAGAACTCACCATTGTGTGTGGCTGCAGAGTGGGGATGAGCTCAGCTAATAATTTAGTTGAAAACTTAACCCGTATCTGGCTCGGAAACCACAAGAAAAAGAGACAAAAACAGTCACAGAGATGACCAAAAATGACACTTAGCAGGGAAAATAAGTTCAGGCCTAAAAATCTCTTCCCAGTAGCTCTGCCTTCACCATCTGGAGAGTGTGAGGAATTCAGTAAGAGCTGAATCAACACCAGCCAACAACATGGCATTCACTTCATGCATGGTAACTGTCACTTATGCTTAGGGGAGACCACGTTGAAGTAGCAGTTACCAGAGAAAACAAGAACAACTCCACCTTTGCTTTCCTTCCCATCACAATGGCTCTGAAGAACAATTATCCTTTACAGAATCATAGAATCAACCAGGTTGGAAGAGACCTCCAAGATCATCCAGTCCAACCTAGCACCCAGCCCTAGCTAGTCAACTAGACCATGGCACTAAGAAGCATCAGTGTAAGTCAAGTCTGGGTTATCTTTCATCTGAGGGGAGAACTGCAGAAGAAAGCAGTTTTCTGCAGCTGCTGCCAGCTGCATCTCACCTGCTGCTGTGATTTATCATCTCTTCCTCTGCCTGCCTTTAGCAACCTTCATCATAAAATAGCTACTAGCATTCTGTTTTAGGATCTGTGCTACTGTGAGCCTAGCTGGGATATTTTGGTGAGAAGAATTAGATGCTAGGCTGTGACAAGGGAACAATGCTGATGGCTACTGCACTCATAGGCTTGCTGATATAGAGAAAAACAAGAACATAAACATAGATGACAGAGTCTTTCTGACTTTTGGAACTGCATGAACTTCTCTCTCCCTAACTTGCTGCCTGACTAATCCTTCTGCTTCCTAACCCCCCTGGCCGACCCTCCAAACTCACCTTGATCATAAGGCAAAGTCTGGGGTAAGGTAGAGGGGTGGGAGGAGGGTGGAAGGGTGGTTGGGAGCCCCTCCTGGGGACTCTGGTTTCTGGGAGGGCTACTGTGTTTCTGTATTGCTTTTTAACTTGTCTATTTCTATCTGTAGCTGTACATATATTGCAAATATCTGATTGTGTATTTTACTAAACTGGAAATATAGCTTCATTCATTCAATTTCCAGAGTGGCTGAGTCTAGTCTGGGTCATTTTCTTAAGGGGGGCAGGGCAGGTAACACTCAAACCATCACAGGATTCCATTAAAAAGTTCCTCAGATTGGTTTGTTAATTTTTAAAGGTTTCTTTTCTGTACTTAAAATTCACAGTCGGCACCAAACAGCTCCAAATATTCCTCATGAGCTGAAACCCACATCCACAGACCAGCAATAAAACTTAGCTGCTCTCTGAAATACAAAGGTGGAGACAGATGGGAGGGAGAAGCATTTACTCATTCATACCTCACTATGAGCAAACAAAGTAAAAGACTAATACTTCTTTCTCTTAAGCACCTACTTGTCAGAACCCTGGGGAAGGGTAAACATACTCAAGGACTGTGGTGCTCAACCCACCTCCAGTTAATGGGAAAGGGAATTTCTCCCACTGCTCTCAGGAGAAAACAGAAGCTGACCCAATGATGAGGATTCTCAGACTGCCAGCACTAGGAGGACAGAGGTTTAAAACATTTCACAGCTATCCCACACTTTTCCCCTGCTGGCTCATTGAGGAGCTGTGTGTTTTGATAACTTTCCACAAAGCAGTACATGGGAAGCTTGTCTTGCTATGGGAAAGGCTGAAAGCATCCTTCTCAGGGGTTCTTCCCCACCATCAAACATTGTATTTCATGGAATGATGTTAAAACCCTCAGGAAAAAACAAACAAAACATTGAAGGAAAAAGCCAGTAGTATAATTTTACCTACTTCACAAAACATGACATGGACTGTTGTGATCCCTCCAAATTCAAAGCGGACTGACCTGGAGTCAATTTTCAGTAGCACCTAAACCCACTCTCTACAGACCTCCACATCTTAATTCATTCCACATGCTCTCCCATCCCTTTTACACAGAATCAGTCAGGGTTGGAAAGGATCACACGGATCAGCCAGTTCCAACCCACCTGACATGGGCAGGGACACCCTACCCTAGAGCAGGCTGCACACAGCTCAGCTGGCCTGGCCTTAAACACCTCCAGCCATGGGGTCTCAGCCACCTCCCAGGGCAACCCAGTCCAGCCTCTCACCACTCTCATGATCAACAATTTCCTCCTCATGGCCAGGCTCCATCTCCTCACCTCCAGCTTTGCTCCATTCCCCCTAGTCCTGGCACTCCCTCACAGCCTAAAAAGTCCCTCCCCATTTTTTTTTGTAGGCCCCCTTCAGATCCTGGAAGGCCATGAGAAGGTCACCTGGGTGCCTCCTCTTCTGCAGACTGAACAGTCCCCACTCTTTCAGTCTGTCCTCACAGCAGAGCTGCTCCAGCCCTCTGAGCATCCTTGCGGCCCTTACCCAGAGAAGTAATGCACAGGATGAGGAAAACATAGGGAGAAAAAGTCCTCTTCCAAGCATCCATCCTTTTAGAGACATATCACCTTCACACATTATTTATCCACAAGATTTCAGGATAACTGCCACATTTCCTACCTTTTTTGGGTATGAACACCACCTAATCCTGAAAGTACTCAGTTAAACCAGTCAAAAGTCTTCCATTTAAGAACTTTTTTTCCCTGAGTTAAACCCATTCCCAAAACCACAGCAATTACTTAAGAACATTCAGCACATCCAACAAAAAAAACACTCACAACAGCATCCACAGGTGAGCAAGCCACAGGAAATACTTTATAATTAGGCTGCATCTTTTCATCTTTCATCAGGCAGTAGATTCATATTAAACAGGCAGACAAATGAGCAGACACCCAAATTAACATGTGAGAAGAAAAAGAAATCCAAATACATCCTTGCTTTTGGCACAAGCATGGATGTGTGAGTTCAGTGAAGCGCCACCAGTCTGGTCTCAGTGGAATAAACACTGAGCAGGCACTCAGGCAGGTGTTCTTGCAATACCAGACATCAACAACAGGTGAAAAAACATCATGTAATTGCCCTTCAGAATTCTAAGTTTGGTTTGCCCTTTCCAGTTTGGGCTCCAAACCCAACAGGCAGCACTAGAACACAGAACCACAGAATTGTTTTGGTTGGAAAAGCCCTCTAAGATCATCCAGTCCAAATGGCAACTTACCACCACGGCCATCAAACCATGTATCCAACCAGGTTGGAAGAGACCTCCAAGATTCTCGAGCAGCACCAGGGATGGTGACTCCAATTCCTTGGGTAACCTGTTCCAGTGCCTGACCACTCTTGCAGCAAAGAAATTGTTCCTAACGTCCAACTAAGACACTTTGTGGTGCAATTTCTGGCCATTTCCTGACATTCAGGAAATTTCAACATGGGTGAACACCTCAATGACCAAATTCTCCTGAGTCTGTGTGCTGTAGGAAACCAAACTGTCATATGCAGGCAGCTACCTGGCCGTGGATTACGTGCTGGTTGCAAGCAAAACAGCCAAAGGCAGATCACAACCTTCACCTATTCTACCCCACAACTGATTTACTGTTGGAGCCTCCTTCAAGCCAAACAAAACTCCAAGGTTACAAAGGATTTGGGGGGGAAAAAAAAAACCCTCACTGAGTCCTTCCATTACTTGCCAAACACTAATTTACTGCTGGAGGCTCCCTCAAGCAAAACACAACTCCAAGGTAACACTGGAGTTGTTGCCAGAGAGAGTGATTGGCATTGGAATGGGCTGCCCAGGGAGGCAGAGGAGTTGCCACCCCTGGAGATGTTCAAGAAAAGCTTGGCTGAGGCACTTAGTGCCATGGTCTGGTTGATTGGACAGGACTGGGTGCTAGGTTGGACTGGATGAGCTTGGAGGTCTCTCCCAACCTGGTTGATTCTATGATTCTAAAGGATTTGGGGGGGGGGGAGGACACAGACCCCTCACTGAGTCCTTCCATTACTTGCCAAACACAACTTTGGATTTAAAAAATTGCTCTGCCAGGGCTGAAGGAAAAGTGAACTTCTGCTTGATTATGAAATCTTACTACTGTGTTCTGAAAAGCTGATGAAAGGAGGCATTTCTGCAGAGGAAGGGCTGCCCTTCTGCAAAGACAGAGGACAGGAGGTGCTGGTGTTTGCTTTGCATTTCTAATGCCCGCGTAGAAAAGCCTCATCAGCTAAATCTTTGCAGCTTAGCTTCATTTTGCATTTCAGAAGGGACTTAATGAGCAGCATTTAATTCGCCACTTCGGGAAGGAGACGTTCTTGGGAAGTCACTTAGAGCTGACAGTTTGTGTTTCAATCTAGAGGAGAAAATACACTTTGGGCACATGGATTCACAGCACTTGCACACACAGATCCCCCCCCGCCCTTTGTACCTATAGGCACCAAAGCTTCAGGAAACGATCAGCCTTACGGTGTGACCACTCAGACAGTGACTTAACACCTTCCAAAAGGACAACGAAAGAAATATCCATATGCATGCAAGATAATGAGCATTTCCCCAGAACCAGAAAACAGTCAATCAGGAAGGAATTTGAGATGAAGCATAACCACCTTATACTGACAAACTCAATTTCTTCCTTCTTAAAAGAAATACTTTAAGGCTAACCTATGTGAGCAAATAGAGAACCATGAATGTTTCAGTGAAGTCACCTTGCTGCAAAGCAATTCTCTTTCAGTCTCAACCGACCACCTTCAGTTATGTAAAAGCATTTAAAAGACAGTTATTAATGTCCTTCTCTCATGGGTCGCTGTAGGCATGTAGGAAAACAGGTTAAATTGCTGCACATTCAGTAGGAAAAAGAAATGTTCTCTCTGGGCTTCCAAAAACATTTGTCTTACAGGTTGGCCTCATGTAGGTATGGCCATTTGAGACAGATTTCTAGCTCAGACATAGAGGAGAGGTGAACATTCTGGGGATAGGCCAAAGAAGGGCAACAAGGGATTAAAGTACTATAATTTCACTGGAGGATCAAGAACTTTGTTTAGAAGCACAGCTCAGACCTTCCCCTTGCCGAATTTCTGCTGCTATCTTAGAATCAACCAGGTTGGAAGAGACCTCCAAGCTCATTCAGTCCACCCTGGTACCCAGCCCTATCCAGTCAGGTAGACCACGTCACCAAGTGCCTCATCCAGTCTTCTCTTGAACATCTCCAGGGACAGTGACTCCACCACATCCTTGGGCATTCCATTCCAATAGCAAATTTTCCCCCACTGCTGTTTTGGCTGCTGCTGCTTTGCTGCTTCACTGCTGCTTGACCCCTCCCCCATCTTTGTTAAGATTATTGTATTACTCCAATAGTTTATTCCTCCTTATACTGTTATATTTAAACCATAAGAAATACAAATTCATTTTCCCCTGACTTACAAAAAAAAACCCCAAATACCTGTGTTGTGGTGAGTTTGTTCTACCAGAGGAGGGATCCAACCCTAACCCAGGACAGTAGAGAGTTTCTTTCCTTCTGAGTTTCTGACTTTATAATGTAAACCTAAGCCTCCACATTATCCTGGTTTTCATACAGTCACAGAATGATTGGGTTTGGAAGGGACAGTGAAGATAAGGTAGTTCCAAACCCCCTGCCACACACAGGGGCACGTTCCACTAGACCACGTTGCTCAAGGTCTCATCCTACCTGGCCTTGAACATCCCCAAGGAAGGGGCATCCACAGCTTCCCTGGGCAACCTGTTCCACTGTCTCACCACTTTCACTGTGAAGAATTTCCTCCTCATCCCTAGTCTAAATTTCACCTCCTCAAACTTCAATCCTTTCTCTCTCATCTCATAGCATCAACCAGGTCAGAAGAGACCTCCAAGCTCATCCACTCCAACCTAGCACCCAGCCCTGTCCAATTAACTAGATCATAGCACTAAGTGCCTCAGCCAGGCTTTGCTTCAACACCCCCAGGCACAGTGACTCCACCACCTCCCTGGCCTCCAATGCCAATCACTCTCTCTGCCAACAACTTCCTCCTAACATTCAGCCTAGACCTCCCCTGGCACAACTTGAGACTGTGTCCCCTTCTTCTCTTGCTGCTTGCCTGGCAGAAGAGACCAACCCCACCTGGCTACAGCCTCCCTTCAGGTAGTTGTATAGCTAGAAGCCTCTGTAAAAAGTCCCTTCCCTTTTCTGTTTACCAGTGAAACCTCTCTGTAAAGAGGAAGAGAGTCCCAATTAGGAACATTGAGCAGTGCACACAGACATTATGTGCTATTGGTCCTGCTTGCATGTGACTTGATACCTTGGCCTTAGAATCATGGAATTGTTTTGATTAAAAGAGACCTTTAGGACTATTGTGTCCAACCATTCAGCCTGGAGAAGGAGGCTCAGGGGAGACCTTATTGCTGTCTACAGCTACCTGAAGACAGGTTGGAGCCAAGTGGAGTTGGTCTCTTCTCCCAGGCAAACATGGACAGAACAAGACAACACAGGCTCAAGCTGCACGAGAACAGTTTTAGGCTAGATCTTAGGAAGAAGTTCTTCACAAAAAGAGTGATTGGCACTGAAATAGGCTGCCTGGGAGGTGGTGGAGTCACCACTCCAGGAAGTGTTTAAAAGGAGGTTCAAAGAAGAATTTAGTGTCTCAGTTAATTAGAAGATGTTAGGTGATAAGTTGGACTTTATGATCTCAAAGATCTTTTCCAACATGGTTAATTCTGTTGATTAACCCAGCACTGCCAGCTGGCCACTGAGCCACATCTGTCAGCACCACAACTAGAGGGCTTTTCAAGGACACCCACCTATGCCACAGGCAGCCTGGTCCAAAGCTTGACAGCCCTTTTGGGGAAGAAATTTTTCCTGCTATCCAACCTAAACCTCCCTTGGTGCAACTTGAGGTCATTTCCTCTTGTCTTAAATAGACAGCATCCCTATAAATAAAAACCCCCAACTATTAGGAATCCTTCTGGGAATGGGAAAATAAATCTTTTTGTACAATTTCTTGAACAACTCATTTAATTAATGTATTTGAAATACCCTTTAGCACCTACCACACATTGTTTAACATCTTTGAAACTATTAGCTAGCATCTGCCACCTCCTCAGTGCTGTGCAGCATTTAAATATGCACTGGCACAGCTTCTACTTGCCCTGGTCCAGCAGAACAACAGAGCTGGTAAACATCTGAGGAAATATATATTGAGGCACTCACTGCTAAACATGTTTGCAGCAGATGCTCTGTATTAGTCTATCACACAAGCTAGGGGAAAAAAAAAGGGAAAACCCTTAAGAAATAGAAGTGGAAGCTGCAGGCAGAGCAGCCTGCTACGGTAACTAAAAATATGAGTGCTTTGAACTCTGTTGGCATCGAAATGCTGAGCTGGAGGCTCTGAAAAGAGGGAGGTTGTTTTTTTTTTTTTCATTTTTGCTCTTTTTCCCTTTGGAAAATAGAAACTTTAAAGAAGCCAAGTCATGTATTTAGAGATTTCATGACAACTCATATGGGCACCTTGCTACCTGCATTCAGGCAACTGCAAGAAAGAAAAAGGCTTTCAGAAGCAGATTTGAAAATGGAGCCTTTCAGACCAGTTCAAAATTGAGGTTGAGGGGAAAGGTAGGGAAGGTCACTCTGTGCTATGAAATGAGGGAAAAAAATAAAGGAATTTGGGGAGAACTCAAGAATGCAGAGGATCTGCAAGTGAGCTTTATAATGTAGATGCAGAGTAAGTCATTTTAGATGCATTAAGATTGACCTTTTCTGTATCATAGAATCAACCAGGTTGGAAGAGACCTCCAAGATCATCCAGTCCAACCTAGCACCCAGCCTTATCCAGTCAACTCGACCATGGCACTTCTTTAAACAAGAAAATGTCTAAGGGTTGTGATGAAAACAGAGCTCTCTGAAACTCATAAATCTCTTTTGACAGTGGAAAAGTTCACAGCATCATTCTGAGTGGCTCGAGATAATTTACTGTGAAGCCTACGCACTAAGAGAAGCAAACACAAACAGATCCTGCATGGCAAATCCTGGTGAGGGAGTGTCAGCAACAGAAAGTTATTCAAATTCACTGCTGGCAGAGAAAGATTGCAGCCTGTGGCATTTCAAGAATCTATTTATTTTAATCAGGAGTTTATTAAAAGCTATGATTTGGGGGTTATTTTATCTGTATATAAAGATGGAGAAACAAATCTTGTACAATGGGTTGGGAGGGATCTCAAAGGTCATCTGATTCCAACCCCCCTGCATGCAGGCAGGGACACCTTTCACTAACACAGGTTGCTCGAGGCCTTATCCTACCTGGCCTTAAACACATCCAGGGAAGGGATAGCCACAACCTCCCTGGGCAACCTGTTCAGTGCCTCACCACCTTCACTGTAAAGAATTTCTTGTAGAATCATAGAATCAGACAGGGTGGGAAGGGATCAGAAGGTTCATCTAGTTCCAAACCCCCCTGCCATGGGCAGGGACACCCTACCCTACATCAGCCTGGCCACAGCCTCAGCCAGCCTGGCCTTAAACACCTCCAGCCATGGGGCCTCAACCACCTCCCTGGGCAACTCATTCCAGCCTCTCACCACTCCCATGCTCAACAACTTCCTCCTCACCTCCAGTCTGAATCTCCCCACCTCCAGCTTTGCTCCATTCCCCCTAGTCCCATCAGGGGGAATGGTCCTAAGAACCTCAAAAGTCCCTCCCCAGCCTTTTTGCAGACCTCCTTCAAATCCTCCAAGGCCCCAAGAAGGTCACCTGGCAGCCTCCTCTTCTGCAGACTCAACAGCCCCAACTCTTTCAATCTGTCCTCACAGCAGAGCTGCTCCAGCCCTCTGAGCATCCTCCTGGCCCTTCTCTGGACACACTCCAGCATCTCCACATCCCTCTTGCAATGGGGGCTCCAGAACTGGATGCAGTACTCCAGGTGGGGTCTCAGCAGACCACAGCAGAGGGGGAGAATCACCTCCCTGGCCTTGCTGGCCACACTTCTCCTGATGCAGCCCAGCATCTGGTCAGCATTCCTGGCTGCAAGTGCACACTGCTAACTCATGCTGAGCCTCTCTTCCTCATCTTCAACCTAAATCTGCTCTCCTCAAGCTTCAATCCATTCCCTCTCATTTGGCTGCAATAAGCTCTTGTCAGGCCTGGACATGGATGAAGTTGTTCTGCACCCTCTATCCTTCCAAATTTGATTATGACCAGAGATGAAAAAAAAAAATAGGCAGCAATGCTAACTACAGGTGGTCTCCTGAGACTGGAAAGAGAAATCTGCATTCCCTCCCTCCAGCAAGGCCATCAATATTCATCACCTCTAAGAACCAAGCGGCCCCTGGAATGCAAGGCCAGCATTCTGAACAACCAAGGAATCAAAACAGGACACAGACTTGCCCCGACTGTTGGCAGGCAGCAGACCCACTCATGCAAGGGAGAACCCCCTGCTGGAAAAGCAAATAGGAAATGCCTTGGAAAAGGGACAGTGATGCTCCCCTCCCACTGTGCTCAGTCCTCCGCAGGGTCAAGGAACCGTGAGCTGTAGGACCACGCTGGCATTTGTCATGGAAATTCGATGGGTGAGGATTCAAATTAGGTCCCTGATGCTCCAAAATCGTGCCTCTAAAACGTGTTGGCTTTTGACGCCTTGGAATTTAAATGGCTGTTTAGGTCTTCAGCTGAGAAGCAGGATGTTATTTGCCCTGGTCTCAGCCCACATTACCAAGATGAACTCACTATGTTGGTAATGCATGCTGCTTGGTTTGTCAGGCAAAAACCTCAGAGTACAGGGGGGAAATTCTGTGTCAAAAGCAAGTGTTAAGCATTAGCTCAGATGAGGAGGTTGGGGCCATACACTATACTGATCAACCATCAAGTGAGGAAAGAGACTGGGGGGAAAACCCCATAGAATCACTTAATCAGCATCATCATGACAGGTGTCAAGAACTGAATTTAGATACCAAACTAAACTGAACTAAAAATCTTCCCTTCCACTCTCACTCCACCTTTCTTCATTTGCTTATCCCATAAACACCTCCTTTTCTAGAGTCAGTGACATAAAGCATCTCCTGAAACATTGCCTCCTACCCTGCTCAATCCATTCTCTGTGCCTCTCTCTTTCTCCTTCCTAACTTCAGGTTACCCAAGGGCAGGGATTTCAGAGCTCAGTTTTGTATTCCTTACTTATTAAGCATTAACCTAACATAAACTATTAAAGGAAGGCAAAAGTCATGCTGAAAATGAATTTTTCACTAAAATATCACAGAGACCTAATTAAAGGCACTTAGTCATCAAGGATGGACAGAGTTTTCAGAGGCCAGTTTCGTATTCCTTCGCTATCAAGCATGAAGCTAACACCAATAAGCTCTCCAAGAAATCAAAGCCCAAAATGATCCTAGAAATAGACTTTTTGACTTGAAATATACAAGACCTTATTAAGGCCACTTTGTCACCAAGTTCCTTACTTCTTGGGTAATTTCCCCTATGGATTTCATTCAAGTCAAAGCTAAGAGGGCAAAGTGTTTTAGAGGATGTTTCCCTCTTTACTTACTAATACTGAATGAACCTCCCTCTGCTTTCTAGTTCCTCTCCCTAAAGAGCATCTTCTGAACTGTGACATCTGATTATCTTTTCAAACATTCCTTAAGAGCATTCACCCTACCTGATTGTCTAACTTGAAAAACTCAAAAACCTTTGCAAAAAGAACCTTCCCCAAACTCAGACCCATTCAAATACAGGAGGTTTCCTCAGCCAGATGCCTGCCCCTTCTTACAGGCTAAGACTAACTTCTGGCCTCTGCTGGTAAATGCCATTTTCCAGCAGACCCAGCCCTATCCCTGTGTCATAGAAGCAGAGAATCAGTCAAGGTTGGAAAAGACCACAAAGATCAGCCAGTTCCAACTCCCCTGATATGGCCAGGGACATCCTCTCATAGATCAACCTGGCCAACCCATTCCAGCCTCTCACCACTCTCACGCTGAACAACTTCCTCCTCACTGCTAGGCTGAATCTCCCCACCTCCAGCTTTGCTCCATTCTCCACAGTCCTGATAGCCTAAAAAGCTGCCAATCAGTCAGAAGCCTCAGACACAGTGCAGATAGGAGGACAGGGAAACAACACCTTTTAGCTTTGCTGTAAGGTGCTCCTGTACAAAGCCATGTATTAACGGCTAGCCTGAGGACTACACTCTCAACAAGCCAAATTCCAGTCTTCCAAAACCAATCCTTTGGGCCAGGGATCAAGACAAGGATTTGGAACGATTGATTAAAGGAGCAGGGAGAAGAGGTGAGCATACACTGTCCCTTTTATATGAAAAAAGTGCAGATTATGAGGTCTGAAGCACAAACTCAAAGCACATGCGGTCTGCTTTGTACCTGCCAGAAATCCTGGTGGAAGAGGAGAGGGTTAGAAAAGGGAAGAAAACGAGGGAATGTTTGGTTACACCAAAAAAAAAAAGTCCCCAAACCATAATTAAAATCAAGAGAGAAGTATCAGAGCTGAGAGGCACACCCTCTGGGTACCTAGAAACCACAATACCAAGAGGACATAAAGCAACAAGAGCGTTTTTAGTAGCGTCTGCCAACGTGAACCCTGCAAAAAAGAGCGACAGAATTAGTGGCACAAGGAGCTAACAGCAAAGAAAGCTCTGTCAAAACCAAACTACACCCCAAATGTTTGGTAGAGGAGGTGGGAAAGGATAAAGTGTGTTCTGAACATGGATGTAAAGTAACCTAGGAGTCCACAAGGATGTTTGTGTACCACTCATTTAAGTGTTCCATGGTTTGGATTGGAAGGGACCTTAAAGATCATCTAGCTCCAACCACCGTGCCATGGGCAGGGACACCCTCCACTAGATCAGCTTGCTCAAGACCCCATCCAAATTGGCCTTGAGGAGGGGGCAATCACCCTGGGTAATCTGTTCCAATGTCTCAATACACTCTTTTAAAACATTTCTTCCTAATATCCAGTCCAATTCTCCCCTCTTCAGCTTTAAGCCATTGGCCCTTGTCCTACCACAACAAGCTCTTATAAAACCCCATCTCTAACTTTTCTGCAGGCCCCCTTCAGGTACTTGAAGACCACTATAAGGTCTCCCTAGGGCCTTCTCTTCTTCAGGCTGAAGAAGCAATCAAGTATTTTCTTTGATGAAATGTTATTAAGAAGCAATTCATTGTTCACACAGGTCCCAGCAAACAGGAAAAAGCGGTGAGGAACACAAAAGTAATGCAAAACTGCTAAGTAAAGCAGGTGGGAGGGCCAAGTTTGGGCTGGAAGGAGAGTCAGCAAGCAAAGAAACCCACAAGTATTGATGGAGATGTCAGCAGAGAAGGTCAAGAAGAGAAAAAAATCAGGTTGACTCAGCTCAGGTTTGCTGATTATCTGCAACAAACTGCTTCCACAAAGGCCAAGATGATCTCCCACCAGGCTGCTAATATGCTTTTGAAGACAACAGAGGAACTTCCACACAGCCAAGTTATTATCTATGTCAGAAGATGCTTTCTGGGTATTAAACAACCACCTGCATTAAAGTGAGATCAGAAGATGGAAGAATTTAAAAGGTGGAACTCTGAAACTGGACACTGACATTTTACATGATTATGGATCGGGACAGGAAGCCATAACCTAGACTTAACAGCTTGAACTGCTGACACTGGGGACCTATTGATGTCAGACACTCTTAGAACAGACACCAGCAAGACCTCATATAGTTAGATTTAGAGGACTTCTTACCTGTTTTCACTGAAACTAAGCTAGAGGAAGTGCTGAGCATCATCTTGGTTAACAGGCTCAGTAAATCACCATCAGGAGCAATTTACACAGCCATTTACTGAACTGCAATAGCCTGCTTTTGTTAAGGGAGCATTCGGAGTTGCATCCCTCTGCAGGAAGGATTGGGAGGCACTTAAAACATCACAGCAGCTCAGAGCTCTGACACAGCGTTTGGCTCTTGAATGCCAGCAGGACCTTGAGCTTGTCTCACTTGCTGTAAGCTCAAGACTTCGAGCACTCTGGAGGAAGCCTAAAGCTCCAGCCTTAGTCCATACACAAAGCAAGTGACCTCAAAAATCCAGACCAATAAACAGCAGCTCCTTTCCCTGCCTCTTTCACACCCAACAGTAAAAATCTACAGGCTCACAGGATGTTCGGAGTTGGAAGGGACCCAAGGAGATCATCAAGTCCAACCCCCTTGCCAGAGCAGGACAAACCTACCTAACACAGAGCACACAGGAACACATCCAGACAGGCCTGGAAAGTCTCCAGAGAAGAGACCCACAACCTCTCTGGGGAGCCTGTTCCAGTGCTCTGGGACCCTTACAGTCAAGAAGTTGCCCCTTATGTTGAGGCAGAACCTCCTGTGCTGCAGCTTACACCCATTGCTCCTTGTCCTACCCCAGGGAGCAGTGAGCAGAGCCTGTCCCCCCTCTCCTGACCAGCTCTCAGATACTTATAAACATTTATCAAATCCCCTCTAAGTCTTCTTTTCTCCTGACTAAAAAGCCCCAGGTCCCTCAGCCTCTCATAAGCCATGTCCTCCTGTCCCCTCATCATCTTCCTAGCCCTCCACTGGAGCCTCTCCAGCAGATCCCTGTCCCTCTTCAACTGGGGAGCCTAAAACTGAACACATTATTCAAGATGATGTCTCACTAGGGCAGAGTAGAAGGGGAGGAGAACCTCCCTTGATCTGCTGGACACAGTCTTCCTAATACACCCCAGGATCCCATTGGCCTTCTTGGCCATAAGGGCACATTGCTGTGCCATGGATGTTATCCACCAGGACCCCCAGGTCCCTCTCCACAGGGCTGCTCTCCAGCAGATCACCTCCCAGCCTGTACTGGTGGAGTTTATTATTTCTCCCCAGATGCAGGACTCTGCACATGTCCTTGTTGAACTTCATCTGGTTCCTCTGTGCACAGCTCTCAGTCTGTCCAGGTCTCTGCATAGCTGCACAGCCTTCAGCTGCATCAGCCAAGCCCCCAGCTTGGCATTGTCAGCAAACTTGCTGAGCAGACATTCTGTGCCCTCATCTATGTCACTGATGAAGATGCTGAACAGGACTGGGCCCAGCACTGATCCCTGAGGGACACCCCCTGTCCAGCTGGACCTGGCACCATCCACCAGAAAGAAGCTGGTCCATTTACCTGCAAGTCCTTTCCATGAGGATCCTGTCTGAGAACAATTTTTCAGTCTCTTCTGTTCCCAAGATGCTCTTTAAGTCATCTGGCAAGAAATAATTCCACTGAGATGGCTCTCAGCAACTCTTCTTTAGGGGACACACATCTCCAGTCACAGAGCCTTGGCAGATGAGTGTAGTTTAAGCTAATCATTGTACTGGGCCACAAGGCAAAGATGCATTACAGGCTGGAAACAAACTTCAAACGTTTTGTTGGCCTTTACAGAAGCCATCCCAAGTATTTGCCTTCATTTTGCAGTTGGCTCTGCACTACTCCACAGCATCCCCAAGCATGTAGAGGTGGAACTATAAAGGTTGGCAGGAAATGCTTAATTCATAAATTTAATTAGAGGGCATTGAAAGCCTCTGTAATTACTTACTGCAGCAGTGGTAGGAGAGTAAAGCTGTTGCTGGTAGCTCCAAGCCTTTTGTTCCTGGGGAGTACTTTTGTTCCTATGGAACCATATCAAGAAATCTTTCCCAGAGGAGAACAAAAAGAGCAAGTGTATTCTGCATTAAACTAACAAGCCACCCAGGGTGAAGGTTTTTTCCCCCTCAATAGAGTGGAGGTGTCTTGAAAGCACCACATTTTAACTTCAGAGTGAGCAGCTCACTGTGCAAAGGCAGACCTATGCTGTGCATCTACTACAGCCATTTTCTGCCTCAGCTCACACCTTCCCACCTGGCTGCACCACTGAAAGCTCAGCTATGGGACATCTGCGAGCTTCCCTGCACTGGCTCAGCAGGATGGAGACTCCAGCAAAGGATGCAGGAGGCAGGGTGCAATTTAGCTCTAAGCAGGGCAGACAGGCAGCCCATGATTCAGAGGAACACTGCTGACAGCAGGGCTTGTTTTGTTTGAGAGATGAAGCTTGTCAATCATTAATGCCTAAGCCAAAAACCACAAAACCCATCCCATCAAGTTATCAGAGAGGGCACGAAGGGAGAAAAGCCTAAACAAAAATCCATAACACAGCTTCTGTAACATCAATGAAGCTAGTTGTGCTAAGATCACAGGATGTTAGGGGCTGGAAGGGACCCAAGAAGATCATCGAGTTCAACCCCTCTGCCACAGCAGAACAGTATTATCTAACACAGCACACAGAGGAACACATCCAGACAGGCCTCGAAAGGCTCCAGAGAAGGAGACCCCACAAACTCTCTGGGGAGCCTGTGCAAGTGCTCTGTGACCCTTACAGTCAAGAAGTTTCCCCTTGTGTTGAGATGGAACCATTTGTGCTGCAGCTTACACCCATTGCTCCTTGTCCTACCCCAGAGAGCAGTGAGCAGAGCCTGTCCCCCCTCTCCTGGCCAGCCCTCAGATACTTATAAACAGTTATCAAATCCCCTCTCAGTCTTCTCTTCTCTAGACTGAAAAGCCCCAGGTCCCTCAGCCTCTCCTCATCAGGCAGTGCCCTCCAGACCCCTCATCATCCTCATAGCCCTCCACTGGAGCCTCTCCAGCAGATCCCTGTCCCTCTCAAACTGGGGAGCCCAAAACTGAACACATTATTCAAGATGATGTCTCACCAGGGCAGAGTAGAGGGGAAGGAGAACCTTCCTTGATCTGCTGGACACACTCCTCCTAATACACCCCAGGATCCCATTGGCCTTCTTGGCCACAAGGGCACACTACTGTGCCATGGTTAACTTGTTAGCCACCAGGACCCCCAGGTCCCTCTCCTCAGGACTGCTTTCCAGTCCTGTGGTACGCATTGGCTCAGTGACATCTTATCCATCACTAAGTGTGATGCAAGCAGTGAGCAGTGGAACAGCACAATGCCTCAGCTGGAAAAAAAAAAATCAAATGAGCAAAGGACAAACCCCCATCACTCTCAAAAGTCTCCTTTCTGAAGATATAACAAAGACTATGCAGAATGGGAACAGCACATCTTAAAACAGAACTTGTCCTAAGCAGAGTTATGCTCTTCAGCATGGCAGGACTAAAGAAAGGACAAGATGAGATTATCTTACAGAAGAGGTCAAAAACACATTTGCTCTCCCATCTCCAGCATCCAAGAGAAGGAGAGAGGCACATGCAAAATGTAGCAGATTAGCAGCTGTGGTCTGGACAACTTCAGGTCACAGCCTCCTGAGCTACACATCGGAATTACTGAGTTATTAAGGCTGGAAAAGACCTCTAAGATCAAGCCCAACCATCAAACCCAATGCTACCATGACCACTAAACCAGGTCCCCAAGCACCACATCAAAACATTTGCTGAATATCTCCAAGGATGGAACATCTCCACCACTTCCTTGGGCAGCCTGTCCCAATGCCTGACTGCTCCTTCATTACAGAAATATTCTCTAATATCCAGTTTAGATTCTGTCTGTTCCCACATCACTCTTGTCTTCAGAGGGATAAACACTCCCCAGTGTTTAGACCAATGACTAATTTTCCTTCTCCTCTGAATGAATGGTAACCAGTGCCTCTCTTCCACTGCTTTACAGAGCATGTCTGCCTGGGGAAGAAACCACCACACTTAGACAAAAATGAAACCAGGGCCAGAGTTGCCTCCCTGCAAGAGCAGCCCAGCACCAGGTCAATGGAAAGTATGAGTTCACACTGGCTAAGAGGCTTTCCTGGATGAATGTCTCCAGGGTTTTTGGTCTTGCAATGGAGTAAAGAAAAAGCATTTAGGCTCAAATTACAACAGCACTGTTGCCATTAATAAGGCATTAACACTGACCTCCCTCTCCATAAACTCTACAAATTAGCACTGGGAGGAAGGAGAGGCAGGAAGAGGAGGGGGGGAAGAACAGAAGTAGGTACTGCCTTCTTACTAAGGTGTTGAAGCACAAGCACAGCAAGATGCTTCAGAAATCTGACACAATGACAACACAGAGGCAACATCACTCCACAAATTCCTCTGGCAAGATCAGTGGGACAGCCAGTTAACTGCTCTGATGGCAGTTTTACACAACTATAACTGGTTCTGTGTAAAGAGCAGCTCCTACATCTGCTTACTGATGCTGGAGCATTTCCATCTCAAACATACACCCTCAAAATTCCCACTGATACTTTCAATGCTGTCCTTGAATGTGGAACTAAAAGGCAACTGACTGCACAGCTCTTAACTGGATCTCCTTCTAAATTACTACTTCCATGTGAGCCTGGTAGACAGCTTTGCTTAGAACTCACATTCACAGTCTGCCTCGGGTTGGAAGGGACCCTCAAAGGTCATCTTGTCCAACCCTCATGCAATCAGCAGGGACACCTCCAACTTGATCAGGCTGCCCAGGGCCACATTGAGTCTGGTCTTGAATGTCTCCAGAGATGGGACCTCAACCACATCCTTGGGCAACCTGTTCTGGTATTTCACCATCCTCATTGTGAAGAGCTTCCTCCTGATGTCCAACCTAAATCTATCCTGCTCCAGTTTCAAACTGTAGCTCCTTGTCCTTCTAAAGAGTCCTTTCCTAGCCTTCATGTAGGTCCCCTTCAGATACTGAAACTCAAGGGAATTATCTTTGCTTGGAACTCAAATGAGTCCTCTTTTCCACTCTCCAGCCAGGATCTAGCCTGCAGATCAGTACTTTCCAGTACCACAGCCTGCTTGTCTCTGACTGCTCAAAATACTCCTTTTACCTTAAAAACAAAGAGGAAATTTCCAGTGAACAAGCCTGCTACTTTGTGAGCCTGTACCACAAGCCTCATTACCTCTGTGTGACACCTGTAAGGATGCTTAAGGGAATAAGGACCTCTTACCCTGCTGCCTGAGCTCCTCAGCTCCACCAACGCACAAAGCAAAGTGTTGAGAGTCATCTCCAGATAAAGGCTGCTTTGATGACCCAAGAGTAGAATAATGACCTAAGTGAAACCAGGTAAGGAGGAAGAGATGCAAAAGGGTTTTATCCCTCAGGGGCTACTAAGCAAGCAAAGCTCAGACAAGTGAGGTCACCTCTGCAGTGGCTCTGTTGGTGCTCAACTGAAGACAGGGTTACTTTCTACACTGAAGCCCAAAGCAAGCAATAAAATGAGAACAAGATGCTCTCAGACAGGGCAGTCTACTGCCAGCTTCTTTCATTACCAAGGCAGGTCCAAGGCCCACTTATTTTCAACTCCCCTCGAATTATCTTCTCAACTGGACATTACCGCTGCCCTAACAGCCACAGCCAGATTTAGCCAGTCCCAAGGTGTCTTTAAGCAGCCAGCCAAGCAAACAAGAACCTCTATTTCTTCATTTGCAACAGAGCAAACTGCTTCCAGGGTGTTATTAGACTGCAGAAAAAGATTGCTCCAGGGAAGAAGACAACAATAAAATGTCCATTGAAGTACCTTAATTCTGCTGCCTCACTTTCAGACTACCCAAACCACAGCACACAGACATCCAAGTGCTGCACCAACATCTGTAGCTCAGACAAAACACAATTTCACTCTGCTACAGATCAGGGCAAAAGGTGGTTAGTGCAAAAGACAATGGCTATTTGTTCTCCACTCTCTGCCAACAGAAGTTTTCATTGCTCTGAATACAAGATACTAAGAGCAGCCACCAGGAGTAGTACCTTCAGCACTACCCATGGTTTTTCAACGCTCCTGAATGGTGACTGCCTCCATCACATCCAAACTGGCTGAGGGGTGCAAAGGAACAGAAAGCTTCAGTTCAGCAAAGGGACTTTCTGCCTTTGGATCTTCTAAGCAGCGTGACAGGGACTGACTGCAGAGTGCTTGGGAACAGAAGAACGATTAGCAAAACCAGTGTGGGCTTCAGTATTTCTTCCTTACAGACTAATCTTGTTTATGTAAAGCCTAGGGGATGAGTGTGATAGCTTGACAAGATAAAATGATGAAAGTGAGGGGATGCAAAGCAGGCTGTCAGAAAGCAGAGGGAGAAACATTTGCTATTTTGCAAGGAATATGTCTCCTTTTTTGCTGTGGTTTGGTTAGGGCATCTCTAATCATGAAAAGCAGTCATTGGGGTTTGTGGCAAGGGAAGAAGAAAACAAGTGCTCACAAGGAGCTTTGTAGTTTGAGACATCAAAAGTACCTGCCAAAATACTACCTTCCAATTGCCTGTTTGCAAGCACAGCGTTGCTCCGCTGCCTGGGTAACCTGAACAGTTGTACACCGCTGGTGACAGGGACCACAGGTATTTGATTACTTTCTGTCTTTACCTGTCCCTGCTAAACACAAAACAAGGCAAGGAACTGCACGTGCTCAGCCCACTCTTTGTTTATATGAAGCTTGAAATCTGGTTTTGCTAGCCGTGAAGCTTTCTGGAAACATCACTCAGCAATGAAAGGATGGGAAGCTGACCTCCCACTCTGGGAAAACAGGAGGCTGACTTACAGATGATGCAAGTGAAAGGAAAATATTGCTAAAAGCTGAAGTGCCCACGGTGATACAACGAAAAATGAAGGAACCTGCAGTTATCTTGATCAGGAAGTCTTTCTGAGCTGCTGGGCATAAGGCCAGGATCACAGAAGGACAGGGGTTGGAAGGAACCCAAGCAGACTGAGTCCAACCCCCCTGCCAGAGCAGGACAATACTATCTAACACAGAGCACACAGGAACACATCCAGACAAGCCTTGAAAGGCTTCAGAGAAGGAGACTCCACAACCTCTCTGGGGAGCCTGTGCAAGTGCTCTGTGACCCTTACAGTCAAGAAGTTTCCCCTTGTGTTGAGATGGAACCATTTGTGCTGCAGCTTACACCCATTGCTCCTTGTCCTACCCCAGGGAGCAGTGAGCAGAGCCTGACTCCCCTCTCCTGGCCAAGTCTCAAATATTTAGAAGCATTTATCAAATGCCCTCTAAGTCTTCCCTTCTCGAGACTAAAATGTCCCAAGTCTCTCAACCTCTCCTCATAAGCCATGCCCTCCAGTCCCCTCATAAGCCTCATGGCCCTCCACTGGACTCTCTCCAGCAGATACCTGTCCATCTTCAACTGGGGAGCCCAAAACTGAACACGGTATCCTGCCAGAGCTGCTTTTACCATGCCCCTCAATACCAGTGAGATTTATGGTGCGCTTAAGTGGATCTCTGATTTCCCCAATAACAGGTAGGATGCTGCATGGTTCCATTTATGCAGACAGATCAGAGCATGCTCAACATTTTACTAACATCTATCATGACAGCAAAAACACCCAGAACAGTTGTGGATCACCGTAGGAAGGCGCCAAGGTTCAAAAGGAAAGGGAGTGAGGCTGTTGGATGGGAGTGGAGTAGGAAACATATGCTTGGAATGCAGATAAGATTAGAGGGGATTCCTTCTTTTAGGAAGCTGGAGATGAGTCTGGAAGGGAATTATCAATTGAGTTTACCCTGACAGTGCAAAGTAGAGGGATCTTATAGTCATAAATGCATAGCAAGGATATGTGATTACAGCCTTTAATTTCCAGCCCTACCAGACAAGGGACAACATTTTGCCTGTAAGCATGAAAAAAAGCTCTATCTCATGGAAAAAAAGCACTGAAATGCTACAAAAACAACAACAAAAAACCTTCAGAAGAGAATATACTTCAAATATTTCCTGTAACTCACATCCAGATTAAAACAAGGCCATTGAATAACAGACACTTAAGAGTCTAACGTGCTCACCTTTCCATCGTAGCGCTTCACGATGAACTGATCCAGGCCCAGGTCTGAAAGAGAAGAAAAAAAACAACCCACAACTAAATAAAGGTATCTGAAAATCTGTTCTTAAGAGCAAAAAAAAATGAGCATTTCCTGGATTTTCTGTTTGAGCAAAGCCCACAGAATCAGAACAGGTTGGAAGGCACCACAAGGATCACCCAGCTCCAAACCCCTTGCCATGAGCAGGGACACCCTACCCTACATCAGCCTGGCCACAGCCTCAGCCAGCCTGGCCTTAAACACCTCCAGCCATGGGGCCTCAACCACCTCCCTGGGAAACCCAGTCCAGCCTCTCACCGCTCTCATGCTCAATAACTTCCTCCTCACGTCCAGGCTCAATCTCCCCACCTCCAGCTTTGCTCCATTCCCCCTAGTCCTGCCGCTCCCTCAAAGCCTAAAAAGTCCCTCCCCAGCTTTTTTGGAGGCCCCCTTCAGATCCTGGAAGGCCACAAGAAGGTCACCTGGGAGCCTCCTCTTCTCCAGACTGCACAGCCCCAACTCTTGCAGTCTGTCCTCACAGCAGAGCTGCTCCAGCCCTCTCAGCATCCTCCTGGCCCTTCTCTGGACACATTCCAGCATCTCCACATCCTTCTTGTAATGGGGGCTCCAGAACTGGATGCAGTACTGCAGGTGGGGTCTCAGCAGAGCAGAGTAGAAGGGGGAAAAATCACCTCCTTCCACCTTGTAATAACAACCCCTTGTATCAGTATAGGTTTGGGACTAACCTGCTGGAGAGCAGTCAAGGGGAGAAGGAATTGGGAGTCCTGGTGGATGGAAGGATGGCTATGAGCCAGCAGCATGCTCTTGTGGCCAGGAGGATCAAAGCCATTCTGTGGTGTATTAGAAAGGCTGTGGCTAGCAGGTCGAGGGAAATTCTCCTTCCCCTCTACTCAGCCCTGGTGAGGTCTCATCTGGAGTATAGTACCCAATTCTGGGTCTCCAAGTTCAAGAAGGACAAGAAGCTGCTTGAGAGAGTCCAGTGCAGAGCCACAAAGATGATTTAAGAAGTTGAACTCAGCACTGCTCAGGCCACACCTTGAGTCCTGTGTCCAGTTCTGGGCTCCTCAATTCAAGAGAGATGTTGAGGTGCTGGAAGGTGTCCAGAGAAGGGCAAGGAAGGTGGTGAGGGTCCTGGAGCTCAGCCCTGTGAGGAGAGGCTGAGGGAGCTGGGGGTGTTTAGCCTGGAGAAGAGGAGGCTCAGGGATGACCTCATTGCTGTCTACAACTCCCTGAAGGGAGGCTGTAGCCAGGTGGGGTTGGTCTCTTCTGACAGGCAAGCAGCAACAGAACAAGGAGACACAGTCTCAAGTTGTGGCAGAGGAGGTCTAGGCTGGATGTTAGGAGGAAGTTGTTGTCAGAGAGAGTGATTGACACTGGAATGGGCTGCCCAGGGAGGTGGAGTCGCAGTCCCTGGCGGTCTTCAAGCAAAACCTGGATGGGGCACTTAGTGCCATGGTCTAGTTGACTGGATGGGGGGGGTGGGGTGCTAGGTCGGACTGGATGATCTTGGAGGTCTCTTCCAACCTGGTTGATTCTGTGATTCTATCAGTAAATCCAATCTCTCATACCATCACACAATGTTTTTTTTCCTGCCTCGAGGAAGGGGAAACTAAAACCACACCTCCAGCCTTTGCAGAGTTGAAGCAAAGAGCTCTCAACCCAGTCTGCAATGCCTGGCAGGCTGTACATACACTGCTGAATGCATACTTATATAAGCAAGACAACAAAGAAAACACTCAGGAAGAGAATTATCTGAGCTCTGCAACCCAGAACTCAGGGAGATGCTCCCTGAGAGATTATACAGAACCCAAAGAACTAAAACTGAGCCCTTCTAATAACTTAAACAGAATCACAGAAACATTCAACTTGGAAAAGACCCTTAGGATCACCAAGTCCAACCACTAACCCTACTCAACAAGGTTCACCTCAAACCATACCCCCAAGCACCACATGCAAATGACTTCTAAACACAACCAGAGTTGGTGACTCCACCACCTTCCTGGGCAGCCCATTCCAATGCCAATCACTGTCTCTGAGACTGTGTCCCCTTGCTCTGTTTCTGGCTGCCTGGCAGAAGAGACCAACCCCACCTGGCTACAGCCTCCCTTCAGGTAGCTGCAGAGATCCATGAGGTCTGCCCTGAGCCTCCTCTTCTCCAAACTGCACACCCCCAGCTCCCTCAGCCTCTCCTCACAGGGCTGTGCTCTAGGCCTCTCACCAGTCTTGGTGCCCTTCTCTGGACACATTCCAGTATCTCAACATCTCTCTTGAATTGAGGAGCCAGAACTGGACACAGTACTCAAGGTGTAGCCTGACCAGTGTTGAGTACAGGAGCAGAAAAACCTCCCTTGTCCTACTCACCACAATGTTCCTGAGCCAGGCCAGGATACCTTTGGCACCTGGGCACACTGCTGGCTCATCTTCAGCCTACTATCTACCACTACCCCACTACACCCAGGTCCCTTTCTTCCTGGCTACTGGTCCAGCCACTCTGTGCCCAGTCTGTAGCACTGTGTTAAGAGACCAGCACCAACCTCTCTACTACATCATTTCAGTAGCTGTAGACAACCATGAAGTCTCCCCCCAGCCTCCTCTTCTTCAAACTAACCATCCCCAGCTCCCTCAGTCACTCATCATAAAACTTATTCTCCAGGCCCTTCCCCAGCTTTGCTGCCCTCCTCTGTCCAGCACTTCCACATCTCTCTTGTGTTGCGGTGCCCAAAACTGAACCCAACACTCGAGATGTGGCCTCACCAGAGCTGAGTACAAGGGGACAATCACCTCCCTCTCCCTCCTGAATGCAGCATTTCTAATCCCAGTCAGGCTGCTATTGGCTTTCTTTGCCACTGGGCACACTGCTGGCTCATATTCAGCTGATTGTCAATTACAACCCCCGCATCCCTTTCTCTCAGACAGTTTTCCAGCCACACTACCAAGCCCACAGCATTGCCTGGGGTTATTTTGGGCCAAGTGCAGGACCTGGCATTTGGCCTTGTTGAAGGTCAGACCATTGACATTGGTCCATCCATCCAAGTCCCTCTGCAGAGCCTCCTTGCCCTCATGCAGGGAGGGAAAGCATGAGCAGATTTTTGGTTTGCTCAAGTATAAAAGCCCTCAGCAGAGTTACAGCTCTGTTTATGGTAATTATCAGATCCTCATTTCTATCTAAATAAAAAAGAAAGAGATGGGGAAAAAACTTCTCTAAAACCAAAATAAAAGCTTTCCCATGCCTGGTGGACCACCTGCTTGTGCAGGAAGACAATAAACCTCATCCCTACCACTGCAAAGGTTCATATTGGTTACGGTACAGAAAATGGATTAGTAATCACTCCAGGATGACCTCTTCAACCTCTGGGAACCAAAGCAGCTAAAATTCCTCCCTCACCCATTCCAAAGGTCAAGACAATTGTCAGAGAGCTTTCTGGATGTGTGAATATTCAAGCCAGAAAGCACATTCTCTGTTTTTTGCAGCTCACAGTGGAGTGAGAATAGCCTAACAAGAGACATTTTCCAACTTTCATCTTCAGTCCTCGAAGCTGTAGGTGTAAAAGCAGGACAGTAAGTGCTGCCACACTGGGAGGCAGGATTCACTTGATACATGTGCCTCTTTTACCAGCCACGTTATCAGGCTGGAGCTTGGCCCTGACCATCCATCTGGCTGCTGACCGCTATGCTGAGCTTAGCTTGATGTCCATGTGTCATAATAAAGTCATTTCTCAGTCATACCTCCTGTTCCCATGCCAGGAAATAGCACTGCAAGACAGATTGCTGGCAGCCCAGCATCACACACGTGCTCACAGAAAGCTAGTAAAGGACACTGCTTAAAAATAGCAAGGGAAACCATGTCTCAATAGCACACTCACCCCCTTCAGCTGGACACTGGGACTCGGAGAGCAAACAGGTTTCAAAGGAGATCCAAAATCAGTGGTGGGTGAGTAGCTAGATATGAGCCAGCACTGTGCACTTGCAGCCCAGAAGAACAGTCACATCCTGGGCTGAATGAAAAGCAGTGTGGCCAGCAGGTCAAGAGAGGTCATCATGCCACTCTGCTCCAGGACTCCAGCTCTGTGGCTCACAAAACAAGAGAGAGGTGGACCTGCTGGAGTGGGTCCAGAGGAGGGCTACAAAGATGATGAGAAAGCTGGAGCACCTCTCCTACGAAGACAAGCTGAGAAAATAGGGATTGCTCAGTCTGGAGTAGAAAAGGCTTCAGGGAGACCTTAGAGATGCATTCCAGTATCTGAAGAGCACCTATAGGAAGACTGAGGAGGGACTGTTCAGAAGAAGGTGTGGTGATAGGATAAGGAGCAATGGTTTGAAATGGAGTAGATTTAGGTTGGACATCAAGAGGAAATTCTTCACAATGAGGAAGGTGGTTGAGGTCCTATCCCCACAGACATTCAAGATTAGACTTGATGTGGCCCTGGGCAGTCTGATCGAGTTGGAGGTGTCCCTGCTGACTGTAGGGGGATTGGATAAGATGACCTTTGAGGACCCCTTCCAACCCAGTGCAATCTGTGAATTGCTCATGAAGAGGAGCAGCAAGAAAAGATGTACTAGTAATTATTTCCTTTCATACAGATATATAATATATACATAGGGGAAAAAAAGGATTATTAAATATAGACTGGTGAGGCCAAGGCTTGACTGCTGTGTTCAGTTTTGGGCTCCTCACTCCAAGAAGGACAGTGAGGTATTGGAGAAAGGCAGTGAAGCTGGTGAAGGGTCTGGAGAACAGGTCTGGTGAGAAACACCTGAGGGAACTGGGGTTGTTTAACCTGTAGAAGAGAAGGGGAGACTTCATTGTACTCTACAACTACCTGAAAGGATAATGGAGTGAAGTGGGGGGGTGATCTTTTCCTCAAGTAACAAATCATAGAATCAACCAGGTTGGAAGAGACCTCCAAGATCATCCAGTCCAACCTAGCACCCAGCTCTGTCCAGTCAACCAGACCATGGCACTAAGTGCCTCAGCCAGGCTTTGCTTGAACATCCCAAGGAAGGGCGACTCCATCACCTCCTTCAGCAGGGTGATAGGACAAGAAGCAATGACCTGAAGTTGCACCAGAGGAGATTCAGGTTGTACATAAGAAAAAATTCCTTTCCTGCAAGAGTGGTCAGGCATTGGAACAGGCTGCCCAGAGAGGTAGTGGAGTCATTGTCCCTGGAGGTATTCAAACAATGCATGGACATGGCAGTCAAGGACATGGTTCAGCAGGTGTGGTGATGCTGGTTTGATGGTTGGAATTGATAAAATGTTTATAAATATCTGAAGGCTGGCCAGGAGAGGGGGCACAGGCTCTGCTCACTGGGATAGGACAAGGAGCAATGGGTGTAAGCTGCAGCACAGGAGGTTCTGCCTCAACATAAGGGGGAACTTCTTTATTGTAAGTGTCACAGAGCACCAGAACAGGCTCCCCAGGGAGGTTGTGGGGTCTCCTCTGGAGACTTTCAAGGTCTGTCTGGATGTATACCTCTGTGATCTGTGCTAGATAGTATTGTCCTGCTGTGGCAGGGGGGTTGGACTTGATCTCCTTGGGTCCCTTGCAACCTCTAACATCCTGTGTACCTGTGATCTTCTCCAACCTTCAGGATTCTAGATAATACATAATCTATACAAGTCTGTATGAACATACACAAAGTTATTAAAACCAGTCAGAAGGCACCCAAAACAAGCAAGTACCAGTACCTGTGCTAAAGGAAGAGGCTAGTAGTATAAACTTGGCATTCTCCACAGATAACGTGAGGTGGGCAAAAGGGGAGGCAATAGGAGTAATGGCTGGAGGTGACTAAAATGCATCATGCGAGTTAATAGCAACAAATTACAACAATGGAGTCAGAGAAAGCAAAACACACTGATGAAATCAGTTCTCAGTCCAGAACAGCTTGCCTCCAGGCTGGGCTTCTGCTCAGCTACATTCACTTAAGCATGGAGTTCTTTGTTTCCATGTGTTCCCTCAGTAGCTAAGGCATGGAACGTGAAGACCCAGGATAAAAAAAACCACAACCCATCTGGGTACCCTGAGACTCTTCCTGCAATGGACCTTGACTTATATATGGCTTTTGGGTAACTGCATCACAACCCTCATGCCTGGTGTAGAAGCTGCCAGGTCTGTCCTCAAGCTTAAGAGCTCCAAGCAATTCCTTATTTGCTGAAGGCAGTGCCCAGAGCACCACAGCAGGCACAGAGATGTAGCTTTCATCACCTCTATCCACATGAGGCACCAACACAATTGTATCTGATGAGAAACAAACATACAACTTGGGTTCGTGCATGTTTCCAAGATGGGAGGAGAGACATTTATGTGTCAGTGCAGCACAAAAATTTGTCACTTCTGCTGCTGCCTGCTTCCATGGCACTGTATCAGCACTGGCAGGCAGCAGTACTCATTGCAAGCAGCAGTACAGTGGCCCATATCAGTGTTCCACACTCGCTGTTCCTCCTAGCCACAGACAATGATATCCTCTGCTCTGCTGCACAAACTGAGCTGCACACTGAAGTCCCTCCATAAAATTCTCCTGTCTGTAGCTCCCCACAGAGTAAGCTAATCCCAAAGCTGAAAAATTGTATTTATACCTTCAAAGCACACAATTTTACTCCACACATCTCCCCCTTTTCTAATACATTTTCTTTTTTATGGACTTGCAATCACAGAACTGTTTCACATGGAAAAGACCTCCAAGGTCGAGTCCAACTGCCAACCTATCACCACCGTGGGACCTACCTGGGTGTTTGTTCACAAGTCTTCAAAGTTGACAAAAGAACCAGTAAGGGAAAAAAAAGAAGAGATTGTTCCCTGATGCCTGTAGTAGTTGTAGAAAGGGCAAAAAAAGAACCCAAAGATTATATAAAGAACAACAGGGAGAAGGTACTTGAGGGTCCTGGTGGTCAGAATGATGACCATGAGCCAACAATATGCCCTTGTGGCCAGAAAAGCCAATGGCATCCTGGGGTGGATTAGAAGGGGTGTGGTTAATAGGTTAATAGACATCCCCTGCTCTGTCCTGGGGAGGCCCTATCTGGAATATTGTGTCCAATTTTGAACCACTCAGTTCAAGAAGGACCTCAAGGAACTGCTTGAGAGAGTTCAGAGCAATGCCACAAAGACCTTGAAGGCAGTGGAACATCTCCCTTATCAGGAAAGGCTGAGGGAACTGAGGCTCTTTAGCTTGGAGGAGACAGAGATGACCTCAGCCATGTTGATAAAGATATGAAGGGCAGCATTGGGAGAACAGAACCAGGCTCTGCTCAGTTATATCTACTGACAGGACAAGGAGCAATGAGTGCAAGATGGAGCAGAGGAGGTTCCATGTGAACATCAGGATAAACTATTCACTGAAGGTGACAGAACCCTGGAACAGGCTGCCCAGAGAGGTTGTGGAGTCATCTTCTCTGGAGATATTCAAAATGAACCTGGATGTGTTCCTGAGCATCTTGCCCTAGGTCTGGCAGGGTGGTTGGATCAGATGATCTTTTGTAGTCCTTTCTAACCCCCAAGGTTCTGTAATTCTGTGCTATAAAAAAATCACCCAAAAGCTTTTTCTTCCAAGAGGTTTACAATAGAAACTCTGCATCTGCATAGATCACATGGAAACACTGCATGACTGGGGACAATCACATCTGAAGAAGGCAAGGAAAGAACAGCAGAGTTGTAAGAGCTGGCATTCAGGCAGTGTGCAAAGTGAAAGCTACCACAGGAGTGTTTGTAAGTGATAGACTCATAAAATAAATATCCCCTGGCAGGGCCATTGCTGACGAGCTGCAGGAACAGGAGCAAATGGGCACATTTAACAGGTCAAAAGAGCTCTCCCACCTCCCACTGAAAAGCAGAGGCTGAAATATTGCTCTCTCAGAAATGGATTAAAGGGTTTCCTTCACAAGAGGTAACAATGAAATCCATAAATAGTTTCAGGAGGATACCTGGCTGCTTCACAAAGCCTCTCCAGGACTGAAAGCAGCGAGACAAGCACCACAGCTACTCCAGGTTGCACAGCAACCACTCAGAGCATCTGGGCTCTGGTGCTTGGTTGTGCTCAAATCCAGAGTTCTCATTATGACCTGCCCCAGAATAAGCCTTTGATTTACACAAAACACTACTACACCTCACCTTTCACTACACATCTGCCCTAGTTAGACCACATCTGGAATGCTGTGTACAGCTCACGAGAAATGGGGAACTACCACCTTCAGCAGAGGACTACAAGGATGGTTCACAGGCTCACAGAATGTCAGAGGTTGGAAGGGACCCAAGGAGATCATCGAGTCCAACTCCCCTGCCACAGCAGGACCATGCAATCCAGCACAGATCACAAAGGAACACATTCAGACAGGCCTGAAAAGGCTCCAGAAAAGGAGACTCCACAACCTCTCTGGGAAGCCTGTTCCAGTGCTCTGAGACCCTCACAGTGAAGAAGTTCCTCCTTGTGTTGAGGCAGAACCTCCTGTGCTGCAGCTTACACCCATTGCTCCTTGTCCTATCCCAGGGAGCAGTGAGCAGAGCCTGTCCTCCACCTCCTGACCCCCAGCCCTCAGATATTTATAAACGTTTATCAAATCCCCTCTCAGCCTTCTCTTCTCGATATTTATAAACGTTTATCAAATCCCCTCTCAGCCTTCTCTTCTCCAGACTAAGCAGTCCCAGGTCCCTCATACTCTCCTCATCAGGCAGTGCCCTCCAGTCCCCTCATCATCCCTGTAGCCCTACACTGGACCCTCTCCAGCAGATCCCTGTCCTCCTTCAACTGGTAAAGGCAGGGGAGCATCTCTCTCACAATGAGAGGCAGAGAGACTTAGGGCTGCTTGGTCCAGAGAGGAGAAGGCTGAGGGGAGACCTTATCAATGACTAAAAATATCTGAAAGTTGGCTGTCAGGAGGATGAGGCCAGTCTCTCCTTCCATGATACCCCAAGACTGTAAATCCCACCTCAACATGAGAAAAAACTTTTACTGTGAGGGTGACAGAGCCTTGGAGCAGGCTGCACAGAGAGGTTGTGGAGTCTCCTTTTCTAGAGAGCTTCAAAACCCACCTGGAGATGTTCCTGCGTGACCTGCACCATGCTTTAAAAATGAAAACAGCTCAAAAGAAACCCAAATTACTTACACTCACTGCCTGCCACAACGTGGAAAAAGGGTACTCTTACACTGGAACAAGTCTTCTACAAGGACAGCCTGAGCAAGCTGGAATTGGTCAGCCTGGAGAAGAACAGGCTCCAGAGAGACCTAATAGCAGCCTTCTGGTACCTGAAGCTGCAGAGGGACTGTTTACAAAGGCCTGCAGCAATAGGATGAGGGCAATGGTTTGAAAGGAGAGAAGAACTGACTTAGGTTGGATGTTAGGAACAAGTTCTTACCATAAGGGTGGTGGAACACTGGAACAGGTTGCCCAGGCAGGCAGTTGAGGCCCTACCCCTGGAGCTACTCAAGGTTAGGCTTGACAAGTCCCTAGGACAAGAAGCAATGGGTGTAAGCTGCAGCAAATGCGGTTCTGCCTTAACACAAGGGGGGACTTCTTTACTGTAAGGTCCCAGAGCACTGGCACAGGCTCCCCAGGGAGGTTGTGGGGTGTCCTTCTCTGGAGCCTTTCCAGGCCTGTCTGGATGTGTTCCTCTGCGCTCTGTGTTAGATAGTATTGCCCTGCTCTGGCAGGGGAGTTGGACTCCATGATCTCTTTGGGTCCCTTCCAACCCCTAACGTCCTGTGAGTCTGTAAAGGCTGTTGAGCAACCTGATCTGACAGAGGATGTCCCTGCTGACTGCAGGGGGCTTGGACTAGACAACCTTTGGAGGCCCTTTCCAACCCAAACTGCTCCATGATTCCACTCAGCAGAAGAGCCACACACTCTGTGCTTTCATTACTTTCTTTTTGGGCTGAGGGTGAATGGAGAAGAAATGACACCTGCAAAAAGCAAACCCACACAATAACCTGCTGCTCCTCTTGTTCAGCACTAATCCAATCTAAAGGCAAACCCTTATTATGTTTCCATTGATCAACAAAAACACACATTCCACAGATGCACAAATTGCCACACTTGATAAATAGCTAAACCATCAGTCAGCTCTTCCTGGCATCCTGGACATAAAGGCAGCCATGGGCAGCACATTACAGATTGCAGTTTGAAAACCTATTTAACAAAGGAGCTTTCAGAAGAATGATTATATTCTGCCAAAAACACAGCTCAGGTCAACTGAGAAGCCAGCTGATTTTCCTCTGGGATGCCTGCAGTTTTCCACTGATAGAAAAACCTTCTCAGCTTCTTCCAATCTTTGTGTCTTTCTCAGACTTGTCACATTATCAAGTGGCTAACAACTTCTTATTATCAGCTATCAAGTGATTATCATTATCAACTGGAAAACAAGTTAAGCATGGCACAGCAATGTGCCCTTGTGGCCAAGAAGGCCAATGGGATCCTGGGGTGTATGAGGAAGAGTGTGTTCAGCAGACCAAGTGAGGTTCTCCTTCCCCTCTACTCTGCCCTGCTGAGACCTCATCTTGAATACTGCCTTCCATTTTCATAGCATCAACCAGGCTGGAAGAGACCTCCAAGCTCAGCCAGTCCAACCTAGCACCCAGCCCTATCCAGTCAATTAGACCATGGCACTAAGTGCCTCATCCAGTCTCCTCTTGAACACCTCCAGGTACAGTGACTCAGTTGAATAGGGACAGGGATCTGCTGGACAGAATCCAGCAGAAGGCTATGAGAATGATGAGGGGCCTGGAGGACATGGCTTGTGAAGAAAGGCTGAGAGACTTGTGACTTTTTAGTCTGGAGAAGAGAAGACTTGGAGGGGATTTGATAAACGTTTATGAACACCTGAGGGCTGGCCAGGAGCAGGGAGACAGGCTCTGCTCACTGCTGTCTGGGACAGGGTAAGGAGCAACGGGTCTAAGTTGCAGCAAAAGAGGTTCTGCCTCAACAAAAGGGGAAGCTTCTTGACTGTAAGGGTCACAGAGCACTGGCACAGGCTGTCCAGAGAAGTTGTGGGGTCTCCTTCTATGGGGACTTTCAAGGCCTGTCTGGATGTGTTACTCTGTGCTGGATAGTATTGTCTTGCTCTGACAAGGGGGTTGGACTCAATGATCTCCTTGGAGCCCTTCCAACCCCTATCATCCTGTGAGCCTGTGATTATTTGGGTGCCATTTACTCATCATCTGCTTTTGCCCTCGTATTCCTTGATATAAAACCTGGATTCTTTCTCTTGCAAGTGGAGGAGCAGAAGGGCTATTTACCAAGGCTGAAGCAGAGCCCATTAATCAAGCATGCAATATGCTGCGTTGCAGAAGAAAATGCTGGCCCAAGTTACCTGTCCAGAGCTGTAACCCAGCTTCTGCTGTTTGCATTTTCTCCTGAATTCCAAAAGTAATCTGCAAGCAAACAATGAGCTGCCTGAGATTTCTCAGGGGGCATCACTCTCAGGTTTGTGTTAAAACTGAGAATTTTTCTGTGCAAGGAACCACTTTGTGCTTCTCTACCTCCCCCAGCTCCACCAGGCAAGTCAGTCTCTACGAGATGCACATTCATGACCCAATTGATCTGCCATACCAACTCATCAACTGCACTGAAGCTCTAATTATTTGTTTCTTCTGACATCAACTTGAATGTAAATGCTCCTCTCACTTGCTCCTCAGGTCTCTCATCTTTTGATCATGTTTTTTGCCCAGTAATGATCTATTTTCACACACAAACACCAACATTCATTCAGCCTTGTGGTTCAGGATATAACTGCAACGTTGCCTCTCCCTCTCAGAATCACAGAATCAACCAGGTTGGTAAAGACCTCTAGGATCATCAAGTCCAACCTATTACCTAACCTTTCTAATTCCAGGTGAGAGCCCAGAACGGGTTGCCCAGGGAGGTGGTTGAAGCCCCATGCCTGGAGGTGTTTAAGGCCAGGCTGGATGAGGCTGTGTGCAGCCTGCTCTAGGGTAGGGTGTCCCAGCCCATGGAGGGGACTTGGGACTAGATGATCTTTATGGTCTCTTCCAACCTGACTGATTCTATGATTAACAGCATCCTCATGGCTTCTTGCAGGACAACAAAACAACTGGAAGGAAAAACCTTCCATGGCATTTCCAAGAGTTCAGATATTTGAGTTGTTGCATAGCATGGTGGAGCTAGAAGGGTTTCTTTCACATGCAGGAGTTAGGGGTAACCATGAAGGTTAACACTGGGATTCAAGAGGAAGACTGGTTTGGATAGAAGGTGTCTTCACTACAGCATGCTGTGACAAGCTATGAAGCTTTTTTTACTTCTTTTAATCCTTACTGCAAAGGCAGAAAGTCCTGAAACCAGCTGAGAAGCAGCTCCTGTTCAGTCCAGGATGCCCTGAAGTGCTCACTTTCCTTGGGAAAACGGTCTGTGCAGAATAGATATGGAGAAAGTTGGGGGAACTGAGGAAACTTGGAGACTAGGCAAGAGAAGAAGACTGGGTAAGCCACCAGCAAGCAGGTCCAAACACATGGAAACATTCATTCAGGCCATCAGCTAGGTAGGGCTTGTGAGAGTCTAAATCCTCTCTCCCTCGGTCATCCACAAAGATAAAGATTGGAGTGTCTCTCTTTAATCAACAAAGATATGATCTCTCCCTTGTAAATCAACAAAGATAAAGATTACCTTCTGTGCTAGTTTGAAGCTAGCTAGAACATTTTGGAAGGAAGAATTAGATTACAGGCTGTGAAAGGGAAACTATGGTGATGTTCACTGCACTCACAGGTTTCCTGAGACAGATAGGAACAAGAATGTAAATATAGATAACAGAGTTGCCGTCTGGGCTTTTAGATTAACTGCTCTCTCTCTAACCTAACCAGCCATCTTTGTGACAAATCTACCTGCTTCCTAATCCCCCTGGCTGACCCTCCAGTTATCCTTGGGCACACAGCAACCTCTGGGCTAAGGTAGAGAGAGGTGGGAGAAGGTGGAAGGGCAGCTGAGAGACCCTCCCGGGGACTCAGGTCTCTGGGAGGGCTGTTGTGTTTCTGTATTACCTTTTAACTTGTCTATTTGTCTCTAGTTGTATGTATTGTAAATACCTGCTTGTATATTGTGCTAAGCTGCAAATACAAAGCTTCATTCCATTTCCAGAGCTGCTGAGTCTAGTCTGGGTGATTTTCCAAAGTGTGTGTGGGGGTGGGAAACACCCAAACCATCACACTTTCGTTAACCTCCTGGCTCAGACGAGGTGCCTGGGCAAAAGCTCAGAGATGCAAATCAACGGACAGTGCCTCTGTGGAAATTTCCAGACCTCAGCCTGGCTTGAATGCCCAGGATCTGTATATCTTATGTCAACTACTCTGAAAAGGAAAGGTTTGCATGTATTCAGGGTATGGGCAGGCAAACAGCACAGAGAGGAAGCAGAGGTCCTCCTGGCTGCTGCCACCAAACCCCTGTGAACGCATGAATACAAAGGAAGAAACCCTGGGGAGCTGCACCTTGACATCCATCTAAAAAGACATGAGCAAAGTCTGCCCAAGTGTGGACCTCCAGGTGTGCACCTCCACCAGAAGAACTCCTGACAAACTCCAGAGAAGATCCCTGGGTCATCACAGAATGAACCAGGCTGGAAGAAACCTCCAAGTTCAGCCAGTCCAACCTAGCACCCAGCCCTATCCAGTCAACCAGACCATGGCACTAAGTGCCTCAGCCAGGCTTTGCTTCAACACCTCCAGGCACAGTGACTCCACCACCTCCCTGGGCAGCCCATTCCAATGCCAATCACTCTCTCTGACAACAACTTCCAACTAACATCCAGCCTAGACCTCCCCTGACAACTTGACACTGTGTCCCATTGTTCTGTTGCTGGTTGTCTGGGAGAAAAGACCAACCCCACCTGGCCAGCATCTCCCTTCAGGTAGTTGGAGACAGCAATGAGATCAGCCCTGAGCCTCCTCTTCTCCAGGCTAAACAGGCCCAGCTCCCTCAGCCTCTCCTCATAGGGTTTGTGTTCCAGGCCCTTCACCAGCCTTGTTGCCCTTCTCTGGACACATTCCAGCACCTCAACATCTCTCTTGAATTGAGGAGCCCAGAACTGGACACAGCACTCAAGCTGTGGCCTGAGCAGTGCTGAGTACAGGGGCAGAAGAACCTCCCTCACCCTACTGGCCACACTCTTCCTGAGCCAGGCCATCCACTCATCTCTCTCTCTCCCCCCCAGTTTGTGACTGATGGTAGTATAATCCCTGTTCCTTTCTTTCCCTCCTGCTTCTCTATTTCTTTATTGTTCCCTCTCTCTCCCTTTCTCTCCCTCTGTTTTGTTCAACTATATCCTTTAATAAACAGTTTTGTGGTGCTATCTGGTCTCATTTGCACCTTCATTTCTCAACATGGAAATCTCTGAGAAGAGAGCTTGCTTCTCTGGGCAGAGATACTGTTAATCTCTGTTCTCTGTATCTTGACAGGGCTACAGAGCAATGTGCCAGCAATGACCTGCAAGTACCAACCAGCCCCAACTCCTGCTGAGTGCCATGGGTTCATGAGCCTTTTCCAGGCAAAGATCACCTGTCTTTGAAGAACTGCACCATCTCTAAGTGGGATTCTGCAAACCCTTCCCACCAGACATGCATTATTTTTAGCTGGCTGGGGTACCAAGCAAGGGCCAGGGTACCAAGCAACCATCCCTGTTCATCCAACCTTGAAGCAGAGCAACCTCTCAGCTACCAGAGAAGGTGGGAAGAAAAACACAACAGAGGACTGCAGGGAGCAGATATCACTGCCCACACTTCTGTTAGCACTTGGACTTTCCAGATAGCACCTAAAGAAACAGTTCTGATGTTGTCTTAAAGCAGCTTCCAAGCTGAATGCCATTCTTCAGCTTATACTGCCAGACACCTTCCAAGCTCAACGTGAACACATTGCCCCTTAAGTACATCTTGTCTAATGGAGAATGCAACAGCAGAAGTTTTCCTGAAGTACTAAGAAAGAAGCAATCCACAGGAGCTAATGATTTGGCATTCATTCTGCCCAAGCCAGCAAAATGCAGCTTGGAATTAAATTGACACTTCATTATTGACACAATAAATCAAATGTTCTCCTGTGTAATCCATAAAAGTAAACCAGGCATGAGATACCTCACAGCAGATTAGCTCTCAGCTACTTGATTACTCCACACCACTCCCACTCTGCAGCATTCTCCCCTCCATAAAAACAGCAGGTACTTTAGCAAGAAGTTATTCACCAAAATGATGACCAGCAGTATGAGCACACAGAGTATCCCCTGTCCTCTTCACCTCTCAGGATGCTTATGCAAGACTGCATTAATTCACTGGAAAGCTACTGCTTTGCAGCACAAATCCCTCAAATACACCTCATGGAAAACCTTGGCCTTACTGTGGCTGTATAAAGTAATCCCCAAGTCAGCTCAAGCATCTCCTCATTACAAGGAAAACAGTAAAGTGCTGGAGCATGTCTGGAGAGCAGCTACACTGGTGAAGGACCTTGAATACAACAGAATGGTTTAGGTTGGAAGGGACCTCAAAAATCATCTAGTTCCAACCCCACACCATAGGCAGGTACACCTCCCACTAGAACAGGCTGCTCAAGGCCTCTTTTAACCTAGCTTTGAACACCTCCAGGCAGGGACCATTCAGAACCTCCCTGGTCAGCCTGTTTCAGTGCTTCACCACTCAACCAGTAAATAAGTTCTTTCTAACATTTAGTCTAAATCTCCCCTCTGCCAGTTCAAACCCATTACTTTTTGTCCTGTCATTACAAGACCTTGTAAATAGTCCCTCCCCAGTCTTTCTGTAGGCCCCCTTCAGGTACTGGAAGGCCACTCTATGGTCTCTTCAAAGCTCTGTCTTCTCCAGGCTGCAGAGCCCCATCTCTCACAGCCTGTCCTCATAGCACAGCTGCTCCAGTCCTCTAAGCATCATACAAGTCCTGTGAGGAGCAGGTGAGGGAACTGGGATTGTTTAGTCTAGACAAAAAGAGATGAAAGGGAGACTTCTTGTCCTCCCTGAAAGGAGACTGGAGCAAGGTGGGGTTGGTCTCTTCTCACAAGTAACAAACAATAAGAAGAAATAGCCTCAAGTTGCAGTGAGGGAGGTTTAGGTGGGACATAAATAAAAATGTCTTCACTGAAAATGTTGTCACTGCTCAAGGCAGTGGTAGAGGCCACATCCCTGGAGGGATTTCAAAGCCACATAAATAAAGTGCTGAGGGACAAGGTTCAGTGATAAATTTGGCAGTGCTGGTTTGGACTTAATATTAAAAGTTATTTTCCAATCAGAATTATTCTATGATTAACCAACTGAGCTAGCACAATCACAGCTGGCTACATCACTACCTTAGGGGGATCCCTACGGAGCTCTCCAGGCTACATCACTGTCCCAAAGAACATCCTAGGATGAAAGCAGGATGCTCCAGACAAGGCAGAGGACTCACCAAAGTCATGAGTAAGACAGAAAGCACTCCCAGCATTTACCTGCTAATCTATAGCTAAGATTATCCTGCAAGTCCAAAGTACCAAATGGTTATGAAGTACAGAAATAGAAGTGCCAGCAGGTAGCAGTCTTGGTCCTCCTGTAACTTCTGGGGCTGAAATCAGACCTATCGTCTCTTTTCAACCACCAGCTTTGAAAGCATTTGGGGGAAAGTTTATGCCTGGTTGGAGAGGAAAACACAGTCAAGTCAAACTGTTTGTTATGTATTAAAAAAAACACTTACTGTGATTGCCATGGGGTACAGCACTCATAAGCAACACCCACCCTGGCAGCAGCTTTGTCTAGAAGCAAGTCCATGATGGTAATGGCTCTCAAGACAGATTTTCAAACCACTAAGATCTATGAAGCCCATGCTCCTGCTTTGCCTACTGATGGGCAACCAAAGCTCAATTTCCATCTCATTCCACCCTACAACAGCACCTGTAAGTACCACCAAGGGCAGCACTGCAATTTTCTTCCTTTGCAGGCTTCTTTGTGTCACTGACTAGCAGCGTTTTGGGGCACTTAAGGGCAAGACAGGCTTCACTGGGGACCACTTCAGCAGCTCACGCAGCCAGGATAATGATGGTTACAATGGTAAGTTGGTGGTTAAAACTGACAAATTATTTCCCATTAGTCACTTTAGCTTGTTTCCAAAGCAGACATTTTCTGAGCAATCTTCCAGTTGTTTCCAAAACGTTTCAAAACACACCAAGCAGTCACAGAATTGCTTAGATTGGAAAAGACCTTCCAGATCCGTGAGTCCAATCATTAGTTTCACACTGTCAAGTCCTTGACTAAATCAAATCCCTCAGCACAACATCTCAACACTTTGGCCCTTGCCCCTCTCTCCAGTGCTGTGACTGGTAGCAAGTGACTGGCTGCTGGCAAGGAGGGAGTTGTGTTTTAGGTGAAAGCAAAGGATCAGCTACGCTTTTGCTTGGAAGGTGATATGCTGAGACTGCCGCCAAGCTGTGTATTGCTGGGGAGACAGGCACAGACTCTCCTCTGTTCCTTTTACAGGCCACATCTGTGTTCTCCAGGAGTCTGGGGGAATGAAAGGTGTAACCTTTTGCTTAGGCCTTGGGAGGTTCCAGAAATGGCAGTTTGGTTCTGTGTGCCTCCCTTTCTGAAGTCCACTGCTGCAGCTGTCCATGAGCATGCTCACAGTCAGAGGGGAAACCCAAGCACCAGCCTTCACCTGAAGGCTGCTGGCTAAGGAGTGGCACCAAACTTTCTGCAAGCCTCATACCCTGCAGTTACTCCAAAATGAAAATCCAGGAGTGCCAAGTAAAAGCAGCATCACTGCAGTTACAGGCAGGCTGGGATGTTTACCTGAGCTCTTGGAGTCCTTTACACAGAGAAACAATTTTGTTAACTGTTCTCTTTCTCTGCGACATGCTGAGACATGACAGAATTTCTTGGACTGGCAGAACCATTCAGGCTCATCCAGTCCAATCATTAGTTTCACACTGACAAGTCCTTGACTAAACCAAAGCCCTCAGCATATCTCATCACTAGGAATCGCTATGCTTGGGAAGGACCACCAGCATCAGCCAGTCCAATCTTCAGCCCAGCAGCCTTCATCACCAGACCATAGCCTCAAGCACCACATCCAATCTCCTCTGAAACACCTCCAGGGATGGTGACTCCACCTCCCTGGGCAGCCTGTGCCAGTGCCTGACCACCTGCTCAGGAAACAACTTCCTCCCAAAAGCCAACCTAAACCTCCCCTGATGCAACTTGAGGCCATTTCCTCTTGTTCTATCATTAGCAACTGGGGAGAAGAGACCAGCTCCAGCCTCACTGCAACCTCCTTTTTGGGCAGTTGTAGAGAGCAGTAAGGTCCCCTCTGAGCCTCCTCTTCTCCAGACTAAACACCCCCAGCTCCCTCAGCTGCTCCTAATAGGCCATGTTTGCCAGACCTCTCCCAAGCCTCATCACCCTTCTCTGCACCTGCTGCAGCACCTCAATGTTCCTCCTGTACTGTGGTGTACAGAGTTAGCCCTCCGGGGAGTGACCTTAAACCTGAACCCAGGTGTCTTGACCCCTCCCCAAGGACAGGTCTGAACACCACCAGGTGATTCATGGTTAGCCCACTCCCCCTTCCTGTCTGAAGGTCTAGAAAAGCAGGGAGTGCAGAGAGAGAGAAGAGTAAGTCTCCCCTGCTTTTTTTAATAGACCTTTAGAGAGGAAGGGGGAGTGAGCTAACCATGAATCACCTGGTGGTGTTCAGACGCACTCCTGGGGAAGGCTCAAGGCCACCTAGGGGCAGGTCCAAGGTCACTCCCCCTGGAGGGTTAACTCTGTACATGTGGTGACCAAAACCAGACACAATTCCCTATTCCATAGAAGCAGCAAACTAGAACCATCAGTTTTGAAATGAAACATCACATATTTGGTCATTTTAAGCTGGTTGACAAAAATCAATGTAACTGCATGGAAAACTCACACTCGAGCAGGTGCTACTGCTTTTCAAAGCATCAACAGCAAGAGCTTCACACGGAGAAGATGCTGACACACAAATTTAGTCACAGAATGGGTTGGAAGGGACCTCCAAAGGCCTTCTAGTCTGACTCCCTTGCACTAAGCAGGGACATCCTCCACCAGATCAGCTTGCTCAGAGTCTTGTCAAGCCTGACCTTGAATATCCTTAGAGACAGGGTCTTAGCTCACTGGGCAACATGTTCCAGTGTCCCACTACCTTCATCGTTGTGCTAGTTTGAGCCTAGCTAGAATGTTTTGGGGAGAGGAATTAGATGACAGGCTGTGAAAAGCAAACAATGGTGATGTCTGCTGCACTCATAGGCTTGCTGAAATGAATAAAAACAAGAACATGAATATAGATAGCAGAGTCGCTCTCTGGGCTTTGTGGGCTGCACCTCCCTCTAACCTAACCTGCCATCTTTGTGACTTATCTACCTGCTTTCCTAATCCCCGTGGCCAACCCTCCAAACTTCCCTTGAATATAAGGCAAGACCTGGGGTAAGGGAGAGGAGTGGGAGGAAGGTGGAAGGGTGATTGTGAGCCCCTCCTGGGGACTCAGGTTTCTGGGAGGGGAGCTATGTTTCTGTGTTAAACTTGTATATAACTGTACCTATTGTAAATACCTGCTTGTATATCGTGCTAAGCTGTAAATATAAAGCTTCACTCAACCTCCAGAGCTGCTGAGTCTAGTCTGGGTGATTTTCCACAGGGGGTGGGGGGGCAGGGAACACCCTAACAGCACAATAGTGCAGAAGTTGTTCCTAACATCCACTCTAAATTCACTCTGAGAGTCACAGAATCAACCAGGTTGGAAGAGACCTCCAAGATCATCCAGTCCAATCCACAAGACCATAGCACAAAGTGCCTCTTCTCTAATTTCAAACCCTGGCCCTTCATGCTATTACTCCAGGCCTTTGTAAACAGTCACTCTAGCCTTTTTGTAGGGTCCATCCAGGTACTGAAGGAACAAACACTGCCTTCTGGTTATTGCTCATACTACTTCTTCATTCAAGATGAAACCACATAATTAATATAGGAACTGCAGGCATTTTCAGAACCTGATAGAAACCTAATTCTTAACTCACCATCATGCTTTTAACACTGAAGCCAGGACTATGTTTCCTCCCTTCCTGAACACACTTGATGCTGTTGTTCTCTAAGCACAAGTGTAGATGGCATTTATTTAGCAGCTGTCATGCAAGATATCCAAACAGTTCCACACTTTGCACATAAAACTCCTCTGTCAAGAAGTTAACATCTGGGGGCTGACAGTCTTCATTAATGCCTGCAGACAGGAGTTTAAATTGGACAAAAGCCTCTTTTGTTCTTTGAGGTGCACTGCGGGAGGCCAAGAAACCTGATCTCCCACAGCTCACCCCAAACATCAATGTTCTCCAGAACAGGAGACAGGCAAAACCCTCCTGCCTTCCCTCTAAACCCAATCTCTGACCAAATGCTCAAGACACTGCTTTCCAGAAAGAGAGAAACAAAGCAGCTCTCCTGTCTGCTGCTTGTCAAACTGCAGACAGCAACCACAGCTGATAAGGTTCCCTGCAATGCACAGAGATTATGAACCTGGCAGAGGTGAGCTGCACCCTGACCAGCAGCATCACAACTCAGGTGGGGACAGAGGACTGCCTGGAGCCTTACATTTCTACAATTTTCCTTGCTAAACTAATCTTCTACAAATAGATCTTAAAGTGTTTGAGTTGAAGGCAATCTTCCAGTCTTTTTTTTTGTGGATGGACAGCTGGAGATGAGCTGGCATCATGTTCTCATAGCCTAGAACCAGCCATGTCCTGGGCTAACCCCCAGCTGTGTGAGGAGCAGAGGGAGGAAGAGGATTCTACCCCTTTGCTCTGCTGAGCCCACACCTGCAGTGCTGGGGCCAGCTCTGGAGTCCTTAGCACAGGAGAGACAAGGGCCCTGGAGTGAGGCCAGAGGACGTCACAACAACGATGGGAAATGTGAAAGTCCTCTGATGTGAGGCCAGGTTGGGATAGTTGAGCTTGTTCAGCCTGGGGGAGACAAGGCTCTGAGGAGACCTTAACTTCCCATACTTAAAGTGGCTGATCACAGCACTGGGGGCAATCCTTCCAGCAGGCTCTGCTGTGCCAGGATAAAGGGTGATGGTTTGTAACTAAAGGAGCAAGACTAAGACTAGCAAGAAAGAAGACATTTTTGACACTAAGACACTGTCACAGGTCACCAAGACAAATGGTAGCAGTGTCATCCTGGGAACCTCTCCAGGGCAGGCTGTTTGGGACTCTGAGTAACCCACTGTATCACAGAACCAGCCAAGTTGGAAGAGACCTCCAAGCCCATCCAGCCAAACCTAGCACCCAATCCTGTCCAATCAACTAGTTAGTACACCATGGCATTAAGTGGCTCAGCCAGGCTTTGCTTGAACACGTCCAGGGACAGCAACTCCACCACCTCCCTGGGCAGCCCATTCCAATGCCAATCACTCCCTCTGACAACAACTTCCTCCTAACAGCCAGCCTAGACCTCCCCTGGCTCAACTTCAGACTCTGTCCCCTTTCTCTCTGGCTGCTTGTCTGGCAGAAGAGACCAACCCCACCTGGCTACAGCCTCCCTTCAGGGAGCTGGAGACAGCAATGAGGTCAGCCCTGAGCCTCCTCTTCTCCAGGACAAACACCCCCAGCTCCCTCAGCCTCTCCTCACAGGGCTGTGCTCCAGGACCCTCACCACCTTCCTTGCCCTTCTCTGGACACCTTCCAGCACCTCAACATCTCTCTTGAATTGAGGAGCCCAGAACTGGACACAGCACTCAAGGTGTGGCCTGACCAATGCTCAGCACAGGGGTAGAGTAACCTCCCTTGTCTCACTGGCCACACTGTTCCTGAGCCAGGCCAGGATGTCATTGGCTCTCCTGCCCACCTGGGCACACTGCTGCCTCAGCTTCAGCTACTCTATACCAGCATCCCCAGGTCCCTCTCTGCCTGGCTGCTCTCCAGCCACTCTGTCCCCAGCCTGTAGTGCTGCTTGGGGTTGTTGTGGCCAAAGTATGGGACCCTGCACTTGGCCTTGTTCAATCTCATCCCATTGGCCTCTGCTCACCCATCCAGCCTGGCAAGGTCCCTCTGCAGGGCTCTCATGCATCCCTGCTGACTGCAAGGGGATTGGAATTAGAGGTCCCTTCCCATCCAAAGCAGTCTACAGTTTTATCACACGTTTACAGATTAGGAGAGTAGACCCTGGAGGATTTATTCTTTTTCCCTGTACCAGTGCCACCCCTTACAGCACAGACATCACTTACTTTCTGGTTGCTTTTCATTGGGTGTTATGGACCTGACGAAGTCCTGCGGCGTCATGAACACCTCTGACTCTCCATGCTCGTTTATCACTTTCAGTGTCGCAAAGTATCTGAAGATTTTGTCCGGTGTGGAGTAGGCTCTGATCCTGTTCTCATATTCCATCACCTAGAAACGAAGTTAAACCAGCATGAGATGTGCATGGTTCACAAAATTGTGGAGTTTGGAAAGGATCACTGGAGACCATCCAGCCAAAAGTCCCCTGCTAAAAGCAAGGTCACCCACAGCAGGTTGCTCAGGATCACAATGTTCAGAAGGGGTTGGAATCTCTCCAGAGAAAGAGACTCCACACCCTCTCTGGGCAGCTTGCTCCAGGGCTCCAGCACCTCTTGCTGAGGTGGAACTTTCTGTGCTTCAGTTCATATCCATTGCCCCTTGTCCTGTCAGTGAGCACCAGTGAAGAGGCAGGCCCCACTGCCTTGACACCCATCCTTAAGGTATTTTTAGACAGCGATCAGATCTTCTCCAGGCTAAGCTGCCCCAGGTCTCTCAACCTTTCCCCATAAGAGAGATCTATTGGAGGGTAGGAGAGCCCTGCAGAGGGACCTTGCCAGGCTGGATGGGTGGGCAGAGGCCAATGGGATGAGATTAAACAAGGCCAGGTGCAGGGTTCTGCCCTTCAGCCCCAACAAGCCCAAGCAGCACTACAGGCTGGGGACAGAGTGGCTGAGAGCAGCCAGGCAGAGAGGGAGCTGGGGGTGCTGGGAGAGAGTAGCTGAAGATGAGGCAGCAGTGTGCCCAGGTGGGCAGGAGAGGCAATGGCATCCTGGGCTGGCTCAGGAAGAGTGTGGCCAGCAGGACAAGGGAGGTTCTTCTGCCCCTGTGCTCAGCACTGCTCAGGCCACAGCTTGAGTGCTGTGTCCAGTTATGGGCCCCTCAATTCAAGAGAGATGTTGAGGTGCTGGAAAGGGCAAGGAAGCTGGTGAGGGGCCTGGAGCACAGCCCTGTGAGGAGAGGCTGAGGGAGCTGGGGGTGTGCAGCCTGGAGAAGAGGAGGCTCAGGGCAGACCTCATTGCTGTCTACAACTCCCTGAATGGAGCAGCAAGAGAACAAGGGGACACAGTGTCAAGTTGTGCCAGGGGAGGTCTAGGCTGGAGGTTAGCAGGAAGTTGTTGGCAGAGAGAATGATTGGCATTGGAATGGGCTGCCCAGGGAGGTGGTGGAGTCACCATCCCTGGGGGTGTTGAAGCAAAGCCTGGGTGAGGCACTTAGTGCCATGGTCTAGTTGATTGGGCAGGGCTGGGTGCTAGGTTGGACTGGATGATATTGGACATCTCTTCCAAGCTGCTTGATTCAATGATTCTAAGCACAGCATTGAAGGCTTTGATTCATGACTTAGAAATGAAGCAAAAAAGAAGTCTTGGAGAGCTGGAAGAGACCTCTACTTTCAACCTGAGTCTTGGGAAAAAACTACTTGGAGCCAGAGCTGGTTGCTCAGCCAGCAAGCCTCAGTTTTTCCCCTCTTTATCATGTTGGCCAAATGCTGCACAAAAGTTCTTTACTCACTCCTCTCCCCACCAATCTGCCACTTGCTAACTCTGCCAGTAATGATTATGTTGTGCCTAGAACTACTTTCCCCAAGACACAACTGGAATTAATCAACAAGAAAGCTTTTAAAAACAAAAATCACACCATAAGGCCACAAGGGAGGGAAAGGGCACAAAGACCTCTGCCTCCTAATGTATTACAACAGAAAACTTTCCTTGTTAGTTCAGCTTTTTCTTCTTGCATTATACACCATGTTTAACATCTTGAATGTACTTGAAAACCTTCAGTACTTCTGGCCAAGAGCCACAGGAGAAAAGAAAAAAGCCACCAAATAACCCAACAATCTGCTGGAAGAGAACAGGCAAGATCAAGGGTACTCTCAAGGCAGCTGTAGATCATTTAAGGCTTGGGTAGTGTTTTGGCCTTGCTCATCAGCTCAAACAGCTTCCCCATCCCCCATGTTTATCAGGCAGAAAAAACCCTCTCTAGTTTTTCCTTATTTCCAGCATAAAACAAACCAAAGGCTCTTTCCAGCATAAAACAGACCAAAGGCAAGGAACCAGGAGTACAGAAAGCCTGTCTCCTCCATGTTTGCTCCAGCTCTGATCTCCAGCTAATGCATCCACAGAAAACATTATCTGTCATCTCAATACCTGAAGTGTTCTCCCCACTCTTAACACCACCATAGCTTTCCCATAATTCAGAGATGTCCTTGCATCAACCACTACTACCAGCTCCCTCTTTCCTGCAGCCACCTGCACAGTTTTTTATCCCTAGTCCTTTTTGCCGCTAGCCTTTGCACCTAGAATCAACAACCCAACCCTGAGTTTACTGCTACCGCCCACAAAGTCCTCCAGGGATAAGGGAGATGGCTAAGTCACAGGTTACAGAAGCAGAGGATAGCAGGGATTGGGAGTAACCTCTGGAGGTCATCAAGTCCAAGGCAGGTTCATCTGAAAAGCTGTTGTCAGCTGAACCACAGTAGAGAACAGCATGAACTTTCTCAACTCTTGATAGCTGCATCTGTCTGTCTACAGGTCCCCCTGGCAGGCAGTAACTTACTAGGCCACAGTGACTTTTGACTTGTGATTGTAGGTTCATATCTCATTACTTCCTGTAGCATGACCTGATCTCATGAATAAACATCTTGATCAGCCAAAATACTTTAAGTATTAAGTTCAAGCATGACAACTAAAACCAGCTACATCAAAGGCAAGACCAGACCCAAGAGCAGACCCAGCAGACCATGACCAGCAGCTCCCTCCATCCAGGACACACAGCCTGCTTTCTAGCTAAAACTCTTGTTACTTCATATTTTCCAAGCCTGGGGAAGATCTTCTTGCAAGGCACAATCAAATGCTCTCTTTCAATGCTGCTTTTTCACTCAGCAACTCCACTAATGCAACAGAGACACTGACACTTCTGCCACCAAAACCAGGTTTCATTTTATCCCATTAAACTTGACATCTGCAGTGCAGATTCTCTCCATGTCTGTTTAATGGTCTAGCTCAGATGTTACTGACAGGCCTGTTGCTGTCAGGAGTTTCTCTCCTCGTTTTTGGAGTGTGATCCTTGTTGGTCCTTGCCTGACATCTTCATGAAGGCTCCACCCTTACAATCCATCAACTTGACTGCCCTTTTTCTTATCCCCAAGTTCAGGGTATTCCTCAAGGCCTCTGCTTTATTGATGTAAAATAGTGTCTATTTTGTTTTGACTGTGGGCATAGCCATTTTCCAACACTCTATTCAGATACAAGCTACATCCTCAACTCCATCACAATCATTACTTGCAACAGAACCTAAGCACGCCTTCCCTAGATCATGACACTCAGACATTGAGATCACCTCCTGGAAGAAGCAGTGGGTTCCCCTACACTAGACAGGTTTAAGGCTGATATTGACAGAGTGCTGGGCAACCTCATTTCAACTACTCTACCACCTAGAAGGTTGCTCCCAAAGCCATGTGAAGAGACTCCCAAAAGCTTATTAACACCACCAGCTGTACAAAGATCTCCTGCTTCAGCTGTGCTTCAGCACAGCTACTCTGCATACACCTGTAAACACAGAGGTTGTCCCCATGCAGTCTGTGCTTTCACAAGGTGACAGAAGTGGTTTGGGGCTTCCTCCCGACCAACAAAACCATCTGAATGCCTTCCTAAAACCAGGACCTAAGTACGCAGCAAAAGGAAAGCTGACCCTCTCATGTTGCGTTAAGCACCCAGGCAACACCAGACAGCAAAGTAGGCAACTAAAGATGTGTCCTGACCTTCACAGAAACACAGAATCACTCAGGGTTGGAAAGGATCACAAGGATCATCTAGTTCCAAACCCCCTGCCACAGGCAGGGACACCCTACCCTAGAGCAGGCTGCACACAGCCTCAGCTATGGGGCCTCAACCACCTCCCCGGGAAACCCATTCCAGCCTCTCACCACTCTCATGATCAACAACTTCCTCCTCATGGCCACTCTCAATCTCCCCACCTCCAGCTTTGCTCCCTTCCCCCTAGTCCTGGCACTCCCTCACAGCCTCAAAAGTCCCTCCCCAGCTTTTTTGGAGGTCCCCTTCAGATACTGGAAGGTCACAAGAAGGTCACTTCAGAGCCTCCTCTTCTGCAGACTCAACAGCCCCAACTCTTTCACTCTGTCCTCACAGCAGAGCTGCTCCAGCCCTCTCAGCATCCTCCTGGACCTGCTCTGGACACACTCAAGCATCTCCACATCCCTCTTGCAATGGAGGCTCCAGAACTGGATGCAGTACTCCAGGTGGGGTCTCAGCAGAGCACAGTAGAGGGGGAGAATCACCTCCCTGGCTCTACTGGCCACACTTCTCCTGATGCAGCCCAGGCTCTGCTTGGCTTTCTGGGCTGCAAGTGCACACTGCTGGCTCCTGTTGAGCTTCTCATCCAGCAGCACCCCCAAGTCCCTCTCCTCAGGGCTGCTCTCCAGCCACTCACTGCCCAGCCTGCATTTGTGCTTGGCATTGCCTCCACCCAGACGCAGGACCTTGCACTTGGTCCTGTTGAACCTCATGACGTTGGTTTGTGCCCACGTCTCCAACTTGTTCAGGTCCCTCTGGATGGCATCTCTGCCCTCCTGCCTGTCTGCTGCACCACACATCTTGGTGTGGTCAGCAAACTTGCTGAAGCTGCACTCAAAGCCTCTGTCTATGGCACCCACAAAGATGTTGAATAGGGCTGGTGCCAGGACTGATTCCTGAGGGTCTCTGCTTGTCGCCGTCTTCCCCTTGGCTATGGAGCCATTGACAGCCACTCTTTGGGTGCAGCCATCAAGCCAGTTCCTTGTCCATCCAGTGATCCACCTATCAAACCCATGTGTCACCAGCTTGGAGACCAGGATGTGATGCAGGACACCTTTTGATGCCAACTCTGCCACATTTGGCTGAAGACAGCTGATCTCCCATCTCCACAAAAGCTTAAAGCAGCTGCTCAAGCCCACTGCAGTACAAGAAAACAGGCATTACCTGATAGGAGGTTGGAGTTTCAGATCCAAAAGGGAACATGACTGCACACAGCTACTCAAAGTTTCATGCTAAGTTATCCATCTGCATCCTTGAGAGTTCAAGCAATTAGCTGTAACATGCACGAAGCTACAATTTTCAAGACAAACACAGTCTTGAAAAACTAGCAAGGACTCTGCTAGTTTGAGCCCAGCTGGGATACTTTGGTGAGAAGAATCAGATGACAGGCTGTGAAAAGTAAACAATGCTGATGGCTACTGCACTCATAGGCTTGCTGAGATGGATAAAAACAAGAACGTAAAAATAGAGAAGAGAGTCTCTCTCTGGGCCTTTTGAGCTGCACTTCTCTTTCTAACCTGCCTGACTAATCCTTCTGCTTCCTAACCTCCCTGGCTGACCCTCCAGACTACCTAAACATAAAGCAAAGTCTGGGGTAAGGTAGACGGGTACGAGGAAGGTGGAAGGGTGGTTGGGAGCCCCTCCTGGGGACTCTGGTTACTGTTGTGTTTTGGCTTTGCTTTTTAACTTGTACATTTCTGTTGTGTTTTGGCTTTGCTTTTTAACTTGTACATTTCTGTCCATAGCTGTATATATACTATAAATAACTGCTTGTATATTGTGCTAAGCTGTAAGCATAAAGCTTCCTTCAATTTCCAACTGGCTGAGTCTAGTCTGGGTGATTTTAAGTGGGGGGGGGGGGGTGCAGCTAACACCCAAACCATCCCAGGGACATCAGCCCTGAATAAATCAGCCTATGCCAACAAAGAGTTGAACCTGAAGTACTTGTTTAGTATCTTGCAGGATGCTTTCAGCACTTTTCTTCCTCAAACTTTCCAACAAGAAGTGAGTAAATGCAAGAACTACTTACTCCTTCCCTTTTGCCTGCAGCTGAACTCACAATTACCTCACTTTCATTGACATGAACTCATCAGCTGGCAAAAACTAATGCATGTGCTAGAATTCAGCCTTCTGACTTCAACACTACATTCAGTGTGAAGCCAGGGCAAAAAGGGAACAGCGAAGACCCTGCAAATGAGAACAACTCATTGATTCCTCTCACTTGCTCCCTGTGATAGGACAAGGAGCAATGAGTGCAAGTTGCAGCAAAAGAGGTTCCACCTCAACACAACTTCTCTACTGTAATGGTCACTGGAACAGGCTTCCCAGGGAGGTTGTGGGATCTCCTTCTCTGGAAACTCTGAAGACCTGTCTGGATGTGTTCCTCTGTGCTAGATAGCATTGCCCTGCTCTGGCAGGAGGACTGGACTCCATGATCTCCTTGGATCCCTTGCAACCCCTAACATCCTGTGATTGAAGCCTGGGAGCTAAACACATCGTGGGTGATAACATGGGCGTCCTGTTCTTACTGTGCAAATGTGATGATAAAAGCACATTTGGGAGTACACACATCATGTGAGATATTTTCTCCTCAGTGCTTCAGAAACATCTGGAAACAAAAATCATCCCAGACAAGTCTTTCCTCCTCCTGTGACCTCTTGCACCTGTCCTTCATCATAAAACCATCTGCGTTGGAAGGAACCTTAAAGATGATCTCATTCCAACCTCCCTGCCATCGGCAGGGGCACCTTCCACTAGACCAGGCTGCTCAAGGTCTCATCCAACCTGGCCTTGAACACCTCCAGGGAGAGGACACCCACAGCCTCCCTGGGCAACCTGCTCCAGTGTCTCACCACCCTCACTGCAAAGAAATTTCTCCTAATATCCAGTCTGAATCTGCTCTCTTCCAGGTCAAAGTCATTGCCCCATATCACTACAAGCCCTTGTAAAAACTTCCCCCCAGCTTTCTCAAAGCCCAAACTCTCTCAGCCTATCCCCATAGGAGAGAGAATTCTGGCATTCTGATCACCTGTGGGCCTCCTGTGGACCAACTCCAACAGTTTGAAGTCCTTCTTGTGTTGGGGACACCAAAATTTGATGCTGTGGAGAACAACCAAAAAATCTGAGCCTGCCTCCTAGAATCAAAGCCTCACAGCACATGAGGCCTCCAGAAAGATTCTGTGGCCAAAAGGGAAAAGTTGCATTTTGGCATTTATTAAGGTAATGTCTACTGGAGACAGAAGATCAACAAAAAATCCCCACTGCTCTACAAGAGCAAAGCTGCTCTCCAGACAGACAATGGTTATGCTAAGCCTCTGGTTAACAGGAAAAAAATTAAATCCCATGTAGACATGAAAACAAAGCTCCAAATTAACATCACAGTTCACTTCCAGAGCATCACCAGGGTCTTCCTGAGCATGTGGCAGAATAGAATCAGGGTTGGAAGAGACCACAATGATCAGCCAGTTCCAAACCCCCTGCCATGGGCAGGAACACCCTACCCTAGAGCAGCCTGCACACAGCCTCAGCCAGCCTGGCCTTAAACACCTCCAGCCATGGGGCCTCAAACACCTCCCTGGGAAACTCATTCCAGCCTCTCACCACTCTCATGCTCAACAACTTCCTCCTCACAGCCAGCCTCAATCTCCCCACCTCCAGCTTTGCTCCATTCCCCCTAGTCCTGGCACTCCCTCACAGCCTCAAAAGTCCCTCCCCAGATTTTTTGGAGACCTCTTCAGATCCTGGAAGGCCACAAGAATATCACCTGGGAGCCTCCTCTTCTCCAGACTCAACAGCCCCAACTCTTTCAGTCTGTCCTCACAGCAGAGCTGCTCCAGCCCTCTGAGCATCCTCCTGGCCCTTCTCTGGACACACTCCAGCATCTCCACATCCCTCTCAGAATGGAGGCTCCAGAACTGGATGCAGTACTCCAGATGGGGTTTCAGAAGGGAATCTCTGGCAGCTCAGCTACACCACACACATCTTAGCTGGGTGAGCTAATTAGATTCAGGTTCTTTGGGATTCCTTCTCGACTGCATGCCAAAACAAAGTCTCAGCACGACCAGCACTCCCAAGGCAGCATACCTGCAGGACACAGTGAACGCTGCAAGTCAATCCTAATAAAGCAGTCCCCATGCTGCATGCAGACTCTTGGAGCAAACTAATTAACAGTTCAGCCCACTCACATTATGTATTGTTGCTCATTAGCTTTCCAACTACAAAAGCCCTCCAAACAATATTCTCCTTTCCTTCCCTTATGTAGGCAGGACCAATACAGTGCACAGGCAGCAAAACACCACATGCCCTGGAAACAGCCACAGGCCAGCCCAGCCCCAGCAAATGCTGAGTGATTTGTATTTCAGCTCACTCTTCACTGAATCACTACCCAAAACCAGCAATGTCATGCCTAATTTATTATATCACAACTAATCATCATCTTCATTAAAAGCAGCATTAGGATAACAAACAAGTGCTAAACACTTTCAATGAAGCTTATTTAGGATACTTTTCCCCCACGAAGGAAAACCCCACAGGATTTTCAATTCATTAGGGGAAGAGCTGGAAAGGGTTTTTACTGTGGGTGGTGTTTGTTTTAAGAAACATACAGAATGAGTCAGGAGCTTCTGAGGTGCTATGCAACCGATTAGGGGAGCAGCACATCCTGGGAGCAACCCTGATTTTGAATCAGGAGCTGGGGCACACCTTCCTCTGTCATCTGAGCTGGAAACATTCAAGCATACCTCCTAGGATGACTCACTAGGGAAACCACTAATCAAACACCAAGCCCACAACGGAGCTGTTCAAACAAACAGTCTCTGGCATCCAGGAGACTACCAGGTCCATCCTGAATTCAACAAAGCAAAAGAAACATTGATATGGAGGTCACAGAAGGTACATTTTGTCCCAAGGCTGGAGCCAAAAGGTCTGATGTTGACAAAAAGATTGTGAAGTTTGTTTTAAGCAGTGCTCTCTCTGCTGAAATTGCTGCTTCTGAGTAGGAGGAAGGAAAACTGTGGACATAGAAGGGATCCAGGCTGCACATCAATCCCACAGAGCTCTCAGGCACTCCTCCATGACTGGCTCAAGTCTTATTTGGAAAGTGTGGACACATTCCTCCCTGCCTATTACAGGATGGAAGGAACTGGTCAGCACAGGCACATCTCCCAACTGAAATAAAAGTCCTCACTAGCAAGCAGAGATTCTCTGGCTTCCCTAGCTAGAAACAGCCAGCCACACAAATAATTACCTTTGCTCTATCAACTCTTTGCTCTTCAGAGTCTGGACAAAGGTGAATTGTTTCTTTTCTCTTTGCAACTTGTCTCCAGCTCCTGACAGTGGGAAAAAGCAACTCTCTTCTCAGAGTGGTTCTAGCAAGGCTAACAGTTTTCCTGAAGCTGCCAGGAGTACCTAACACCAAGTTGCCAAGAAAATTAGCAGAAGCCAAGAATTTATTTTCCTGGACAACTCTGAGCATCTCAGCATAGTACCTTACAGCATAACTTCACCAGCATGTCACAACAGCCAAAGTTTGTGAGCCCCAAGCACCATGAGGCACTTGAAATGTCAAACTGTTTCATCTCTGCTACCCAAGAATGGGTTATGATTCAGCAGCTTCCAAAGCAACAGCTCTTCATTTGTAATGAAAAGCCGTTAAGCCACTCACTATGACTGGCCACAATTTAACAGCTAATGAGATGCAGCCTCCAGGATACTGACTTAAGAATAATTATCACAAGCAAATCACACAGAAAGGAATTGCAAAAAGCACATACTCCCATTCTCTTCTTTGGCACTGCCAAGGTATTAAATCATCAAACACAGCCCAATAAAACTGCCATCCAGACAGGCTTCAAGAAATAAAATACTGCTGTCTGCCTGCCCTCTCTTACAAAACTTTCCATAGAATCATAGAACTAACCAGGTTGGAAGAGACCTCCAGGATTAGCCAGTCTAACCTATCCCCCAGGCCTATCCAATCAACTAGACCATGGCACCAAGTGCCTCATCCAGTCTCTTCTTGAAGACCTCCAGGGATGGTGCCTCCACCACCCCCCTGGGCAGCCCATTCCAATGCCAATCACTCTCTCTGCCAACAACTTCCTCCTAACATCCAGCCTATGCTTTCCCCAGCACAACTTGAGACTGTGTCCCCTTGTTCTATTGCTGGTTGCCTGGGAGAAGAGACCAACCCCCACCTGGCTACAATGGCCCTTCAGGTAAGTGTAGACAGCAATGAGGTCACTCCTGAGCCTCCTCTTCTCTAGGCTAAACAACCCCAGCTTCCTCAGCCTCTCTTCATAGGGTTTGTGTTCCAGGCCCCTCACCACTTTCCTTGCCCTTCTCTGGACACGTTCCAGCACCTCAACATCTCTCTTGAATTGAGGAGCCCAGAACTGGACACAGTACTCAAGGTGTGGCCTGCCCATTGCTGAGTACAGGGGCAGAATAACCTCCCTTGTCATACATCCTGTAGTAACGCTGGCTGCGGAGAGTAGCAAACTAGTTGTCAGACAGTTCTGAGGAGCCCCAAAACCTCTCAGGACTGCCCAACAGTTGAGGCACATCACAAGTTGACAACATATTTAATTATTCAAGCTCTCCTCCTGTTGAAAAAAAAAGCATAGAATCATAGAAGCAACCAGGTTGGAAGAGACCTCTGCCACAGAGGGAGATTTTCAGCCCGCACTCCTGTTTGGCGGAAAGGAGAAATTCATTGGGGTGAGATAATTTTCTGTTAACATACAGATTGATTAATCTCAATATTCTGAACTCTCACCACCCCCAACCACTGTATATTAATGTTTGATACACGCTTATGAAAACATTCTAGGATAATATATGTACAGAAACTTAATGAACTAGCAAACAGTCAAACTATAAACAGAGAGAGGAGTTGTCCCTGCAGCTTAATGCCGCTCGGGGTCTTTATGCTATTTGCCCAGCAGAGCGAGCTGGAACTCCTTCTGCTCTACAGCAGAGGTAACAGATATTCATAGAGGTACTAAAGCTTTCACTCAACTCTTAATTATTAATCACCCTCCGGGGCCACATCACAGCCCATACCAATGTCCAATTCTCCAGGGTCTCTGCCTGTGGACTCTCAGGCTGGAATCCTCCCAGCTTGAGGGGAAAGGAAAAATCTTCCCCGCTTCCACAAAAATAGGTTTCTGACCTTGCTCTCCTTGCTGAAGAGGCAATCTCTGCCTCTGGTGCTGCTAGCTTCTTCTGGATGCTGTGTCCAGAAGTTCTCAGCTGACAGGATCTCAGGAGCAAGAGAAGAATATCATGCTGTCTCTGGCACAGTTGTCACAGCTAGTGTGCAGACAATTCAAAGCCTGCTTCCTGGTTATCCCAGCAGCAACAGCACTTATCAGGCAATGATAGGCAGCAGGCATGCAGGATGTGCAGCTGCTGGGAGTCTGAGCTCCGTAGGTAAAAGCAATACAGGATCTGGTCCTCGTAACTCAGCAGAGTGCAGATGTGCACAGCTGGCTTAGGAGACTATAGGCTCCACATATATATATTATAGGCAGGCTTAAGCGAGCTCTGCATCTAAGGTGCTGATTGATACCCACCTGAACATGAGCCAGCAGTGTGCCCAGGTGGCCAAGAGAGCCAGTGGCATCCTGGCCTGCATCAGGAATGGTGTGGCCAGCAGGAGCAGGGAGGTCATTCTGCCCCTGTACTCTGCACTGGTTAGACCTCACCTTGAGTACTGTGTTCAGTTCTGGGCCCCCCAGTTTAGGAAGGACATTGAGATGCTTGAGTGTGTCCAGAGAAGGGCGACGAGGCTGGGGAGAGGCCTTGAGCACAGCCCTACGAGGAGAGGCTGAGGGAGCTGGGATTGGTTAGCCTGGAGAAGAGGAGGCTCAGGGGTGACCTTATTGCTGTCTACAACTACCTGAAGGGTGGTTGTGGCCAAGGGGAGGTTGCTCTCTTCTCTCAGGTGGCCAGCACCAGAACGAGAGGACACAGCCTCAGGCTGCGCCAGGGGAGATTTAGGCTGGAGGTGAGGAGAAAGTTCTTCACTGAGAGAGTCATTGGACACTGGAATGGGCTGCCCAGGGAGGTGGTGGAGTCGCCGTCCCTGGGGCTGTTCAAGGCAAGACTGGACATGGCAATGGTGTCATGGTCTAGCCTTGAGCTCTGTGGTAAAGGGTTGGACTTGATGATCTGTGAGGTCTCTTTCAACCTTGTTGATTCTGTGATAGTGTAAGGTATGCAGACAGGTAAGCTGCAAATGAGTCAAAGCATGAGGCCTGGGCCTCTGAGCATCGGAGCCATGCAGTAGCATCCGAGCTGGGGCAGGGCTGAGCAACTGAGCACTGCAAGTGAGGGCCAGAGCACTTTGTTTATCTACGCCCCCCTATTAATTGAATGTGGGCCGAGATTAACGGCTCTTTTGGCCACTAGAATGACCAATGAGGTTGGCAGTCAGCCAAATCTTACCATAATGGCCAGAAGCTACTTGCCTGGAGTTTCTCAAATATGGACATCACATGGGCTCAGGCCAGGGAAACACAAGCTGGACATGTGGGGCTTACACAATCTGTTTACAACCAGGGGTCCTAGCAGAAAAACAAGTCCAGGGAGGCATAGGCATAAATAAGCCTCTTTTTGGGCCTACAGGCCCTCCACAACAACCTCCAAGATCATCCAGTTAAACCTAGCACCCAGCCCTGTCCAATCACCCAGACCATGGCACTAAGTGCCTCAGCCAGGCTCTGCCTCAACACCCCCAGCCATGGCAAATCCACCACCTGCCTGGGCAGCCCATTCCAATGCCAATCACTCTCTCTGCCAACAACTTCCTCCTCACATCCAGCCCAGACCTCCCCCAGCACAACTTGACACTGTGTCCCCTTCTTCTGTTGCTGCTTGCCTGGCAGAAGAGACCAAACCCACCTGGCTACAGCCTCCCTTCAGGGAGTTGGAGACAGCAATGAGGTCAGCCCTGAGCCTCCTCTTTTCCAGGAGAAACACCCCCAGCTCCCTCAGCCTCTCCTCATAGGGTTCACGTTCCAGGCCCTTCACCAGCCTTGTTGCCCTTCTCTGGACACCTTCCAGCACCTCAACATCTCTCTTGAATTGAAGAGTCCAGAACTGGACACAGCACTCTAGGTGTGGCCTGAGCAGTGCTGAGTACAGGGGCAGAAGAACCTCCCTTGTCCTGCTGGCCACACTCTTCCTGATATAGGCCAAGATGCCGTTGGCTCTCTTGGCCACCTGGGCACACTGCTGCCTCATGTTCAGATACTATCTATCAGCACCCCCAGGTCCCTTTCCTCCTGGATGCTCTCCAGCCACTCTGTACCCAGCACTGCCTGGGGTTGTTGTGGCCAAAGTGTAGAACTCTGCACTTGGCCTTGTTCAGTGTCATCCCATTGGCCTCTGCCCACCCATCCAGCCTGTCCAGGTCCCTCTGCAGGGCTCTCCTACTCTCCAACAGATCAACATCTGCTCCTAGCTTGGTGTCATCTGCCAACTTACTGATGCAGGACTCAAACCCCTCGTCCAGATCATCAATAAAGATATTGAACAGGACTGTGCCCAGCACTGATCCCTGGGGCACACCACTAGTGACAGCTGCCAATTGGATGTGGCACCATTCACCACCACTCTGAGCTCTGCCATCCAGCCAGTTCTTGACCCATATCAGAGTGAATCTAAGCCATGAGCTGCCAGCTTTGCCAGGAACTTCTTGTGGCAGACAGTGTCAAAGGCTTTTATGCAGTCCAGGTAGACTACATCCACAGCCTGCCCCACATTCACCAGGCAGGCAACCTGATCATAAAAGGAGATCAGGTTGGTGAGACAGGACCTGCCCTTCCTAAACCCATGCTGGCTGGGCCTGATCCCTTGGCCATCCTGTAGGTGCTTTGTGATGGCACTCAAGATGACCTGTTCCACCACCTTGCCTGGCACTGAGTTCAGGCTCACAGCTCTGTAGTTTTCTGGCTCCTCCTTTCGACCCTTCTTGTGGATGGGTATCACATTGGCAGCTTCCAGTCTTCAGGACCTCTCCAGTGAGCCAGGACTGTTGGTAAATGGAGAGTGGCTTGGTCAGCTCAGCTGCCAGCTCTCTCAGCACCCTAGGATGGATCTCATCCAGTCCCATGGACTTGTGATGATCCAAGTGGCTCAGCAGGTGCGATACTTCTTCCTCATGGATTTCAGGGGGACTATACTGGTCCCTGACTCCATCTGCCACTTCAGGAGTCCAGCTGTCCTGGAGACAACCTGTCCCACTACTGAAGATTGAGGCACAGAAGGTGTTAAGCACTTCTGCCTTTTCCTCATCCTTTGTCACTGTATTCCCCCCTCTATCTAACAAGGACTGGAGGTTGTCCTTGCCCCTTCTCTTGCCATTCATACATTTATAGAAACATTTTTTATTCTCCTTGACAGCAGTGGCAGCCTAAGCTCTAAATGGGCTTTTGCCTCGTTTTTTTTTTTCTACAAGACCTAGCAACTTCCTTGAACTCTTCCTGGGACACCTCCCCTCTTTTCCAAAGGAAATATATTCTATTTTTTACCTTCAATTCCTTCAGCAGCTCCCTGCCCATCCAGTCTGGCTGCCTCCCTCGTCTGCTCATCTTCTGGCACAATGGCACAGCTGCTCCTGTGCCTTCAGGAGTTCTTTCTTGAAGTGGGTCCAACCTTCCTGGACCCCTTTATTTTCAAGGGCTGTTTCCCAAAGAACTTCCTGAGTTAGTTCCTTACATAGGCTGAAGTCCAGTGTGGAAGTTTCGTTGATGCCCCTCCTGGTTTCTCCATATATTGAAAACTCTCTCATTTCATGGTCACTGGACCCCAGGCAATCTCCAACCACCACATGCCCTACCAGCCCCTCTCTATTTGTGAGCAGCAGGTCAAGCAGGGCTACCCCCATGGTAGGCTCACGTAACAGCTGGGATAAGAAGTTGTCTTCCACACACTCTAGCAACCTTCTAGACTGCCTCTTCTCCATGGTACTTAAGTCCCAGCAGATGTCTGGTAGGTTAATGTCACCCACAAGAACAAGGGCAGGTGATCTTGAGGCAGCCTCCAGTTGCTGAAGGAGTACTAAATCAACCTCTTCTTCCTGATAGGGTGGTCTGTAACAGACTCCAACCAGGATATCAGCCTTGTTGGCCTTCCCCTTAATTCTCACCCGTAAAGACTCAACTTAATCATCCTTGATTTCTACCCCCACAGCAACCAGAGCATCCCTAATACACAGAGCTGCTACTCCACCTCTTCTCCCTTGCCTGTCTCTCCTGAAGAGTCTGTAGCCATTGGAGTATAGCACTCCAATCATATGAGTCATCCCTCCACGTTTCAGTGATGGTGACAACATCATAGTTTCCCTCCAGTACCAAGGCTTCCAGCTCCTCTTTTTTGTGACCCATACTGCATGCATTAGCGTACATGCACTTCAGCTGGGTTGCTGCTATCACCCCTGGTCACCAGCCTACCATCCTCAAGTTCCTCTGATTTATCTCTAGTGCTGTCCTGTTTAATCCTCTCCCCCTTCTCGTTTAAAGCCCTCTCAACAAGCCCAGCCAGCTCATGTGCCAGGGTCCTTCTCCCCTTCCGTGTCAGTTGTAACCCATCTGTTGCTTGCAGACCTGTGGCAAAATGAAGTTCTCCAATATCAAAGAATCCAAAGGTTAGTCGGAGGCACCAACCTCTGAGCCACTGGTTAATCAAATACACTTTCCTATTCCTCTCTGCATTCCAACCTGTGACTAAGGGTGAAGATGGAGAGACTACCTGTGCCCCCGCTCCCTCAACTGCTTTTCCCAGTGCCTTGATGTCCCTTTTGATAGCTTTTAGCCCTCTGGTATCAACCTCATAATTTCCTGCCTGTATAACTAACAAGGGATAGTAATCAGAGGGCTTCACTACAGTAGGCAGGCTCCTGGTAACATCCCTGACCTGGGCCCCAGGGAGGCAGCAGACCTCCCTGTGGAAGGGGTCTGGCCAGCATATGGGGCCCTATGTTCCCTTCAGAAGGGAATCCCCAGTAACAATTACCCTCCTCTTTTTCTTCTGGGTACCTATTCTGATGAGAGGGGGCAACTGATTTGCTTCAGTTGCCCTCCCAGCTGGTGATGCTTTTCCCTCCTCCAAAACCACCTCACCCTCAACCTCTAATGCCCTATATCTGTTGTGTATGGGAGCTGAGGATGGGAGGATGGCCGGAAAGGTTTACTCTGGCATCCATTCTCCCTTGTTACTTGGTTCATCTGCCTCTGGTAAAGGGGACTGCAGAGCATGGTGCTGTAGGTCCAACTCTCTTTCACATTCCCTTTCAGCCTCAAGCCTTTCCACTTCGTCTTTGCGATCAGCCCCTAGCTTAGACTATTAATGTGCTCACACCTAATGCAGCCAATGCCTCTGCCTCCCTTGATTTCAAGTGCCAGGCTCCAACACTCCTCACAGCCAGTTGCCTGAACACCTGCACTCCTACAGGTGGGCTCTGTTTGGGTGCCCACAGTTTTACAAGTAATGGTAACGCTCTGACCTAGTTTGCACCATGTCTCCTGTTCTTTGAAGCCCAATGGCAGGTAGTCAGTAGTTAGTTTGGGTGGGAAGGGTTTGGGGGTGGATTTCTTTTTTTCCTCTCCCCGGCACAGGCTGCAGGCTGGGCTCAGCAGGTTTGGCTCTTGCCAAACCATGGCACTAAGTGCCTCATCCAGGCTTTGCTTCCACACCTCCAGGCACAGCAAATCCACCATCTCCCTGGGCAGCCCATTCCAATGCCAATCACTCTGACAATGACTTCCTCCTAAGGTCCAGCCTAGACCTCCCCCAGCACAACTTGAGACTGTGTCCCCTTGTTCTGTTGCTGCTTGCCTGGCAGAAGAGACCAACCCCACCTGGCTACAGCCTCCCTTCAGGTAGTTATAAGCATCAACAAAGTGACACAAGCTAATCATGGCACAGCAACGTGCCCTTGAGGCCAACAAGTCCAGTGGGATCCTGCGGTGTATTAGGAAGAGTGTGTCCAGCAGAGCAAGGGAGGTTCTCCTCCCCCTCTACTCTGCCCTGCTGAGACCTCATCTTGAATACTGTGTTCAGTTTTGGGCTCCCCAGTTGAAGAGGGACAGGGATCTGCTGGAGAGGGTCCAGCAGAGGGCTATGAGGATGATGAGGGGACTGGAGGGCAGGGCTTATGAGGAAAAGGTGAAGGACCTGGGGCTTTCTAGTCTAGAGAAGATTAGATTTAGAGGGGATTTGATCAATGTCTATAAGTACCTGAGTGCTGGCCAGGAGAGGGCGGACAGGCTCTGCTCACTTGGTCCCTGGGATAGGACAATGAGCAATGCGTGTAAGCTGCAGCACAAGAGGTTCTGCCTCAACACAAGGCAGAACTGTAAGGGTCCCAGAGCTCTGGGGAACAGGCTCGCCAGAATGGTTGTGGGGTCTCCTTCTCTGGAGCCTTTCAAGGCCTGTCTGGATGTGTTTCTGTGTGCTCTCTGTTAGATAGTATTGTCCTGCTCTGGCAAGGGGGTTGGACTCGAGTATCTCCTTGGGTCCCTTCCAACCCCTAATACCCTGTGATCCTCTGACACCAGAAACCATAAATCAGGTGAAACCACATTCCAATAAATGGAGAAATTCAAGTGGGCCTTTCCTATAACGTTTCCTTCTATGTTTATACTCTGCTTCTTCCCACATACACTGCATGTTCACAGGTGAATGGGTGGACCCACTGAGACATATACTGGATGCTGTTGATGGTTTTAAAGCTATTGCATTGACTTGTGTATGTGCTTTCAGCCCATCAGGCCAATAATATCCTGGCCTGCATGAAAAGAAGCATGGCCACCAGGTTAAGAGAGATAGTTCTGCCCCTCTGCTCTGCTGAAAGCTCACCTGCACTACCATGTCCAGCTCAAGAGCCCTAATACAGGCAGGATGTGGTCCTGATAGGAAGTTTTCGAAGGGGCACAGAAGTGCTTCACAGGGCTAGAGTACATCTTCTGCACGGATAGGCTAGGACAGCTGGGGTTGTTGGGCCTGGAGAAAAGAAGGCTCCAAGAGACCTAAAGGCAGCCTTCCAGTGCCTGAAAGAGGCTTACAAGAAGGCTGGAAGGGGACAGTTTAGAAAGGCCTGCAGTGAGGGGGTAATGGTTTGAAATCAGAGAAGACTTAGATTGGATGTTAGGAGCAAATTCTTTACCGTGAGGGTAGGGGAACACTGGAACAGGTTGCCCAAGGTGGCAGTTGAGGCCCAAAGGTCCTTGAATGGAGATATTCAAGGTCAGGCTTGATGGGACTGAGCAACCTTATCTAGTTGGGGATGTCCCTGCAAGGGATTTGTACCATGTGGCCTTAACACATCCTTTCCAACCCAGCACATTCTGTAATCTTAACAGACAAAGGCAGGAGCCTCGGTTGCTCCATCGGTCACTTCTCAGATAGTCAAGTACACTGGGATCACAAAAGACCTCTGTTTCAGAGGATCACTGTACTGTGCTTCCCAAAGAAACTAGTTTCAACCCGAAGAATCAAAGGAGGATGCCCACAAAAAAAAAAGGTTCAAACCCAGTAAGATCCCTTAAAAATGAAGGCAAGTACAGAGCAAAACCACACAGAATGCCAACATGGTAGGGGTTGGAAAGGACCTGTGAAAAGAATCTAGTCCAACCCCCTGCCATAGGAGGTTCACCAAGAGCAGGCTGCACAGAATAGCATCCACACAGGTTTTGCATGAGGAGGAGACTGCTACCTCTTTGGGCAGCCTGTTGCCATGTTGTCTCTACCAAAGCCTGACTCTATACCCCTGCTGCACCACAAGCAGCTCTTCTGCAATTTTCCCCCCCTTTCTTCACTGCTGTGCACTGGCCGCAGGTGTAACACACCCAGGATTCATACCTTACGGTCCCTGAAGCCAGAACGCTTCTTCTTCTTCCCTTCTGGCTGCGCCTCCTCATCACCCGACGCAACAGCCTTGCCACCCTCACTGCTGCTGCTCTCCTCCTCCTCCTGCTGCTTCACCTTCTCGCTCGCCTCCGTCCTCGGATCATGTTTTACAGAGGATGAGTCTTCTGCATAGGCCCTGTACAAGGGGCAAGGAAATACCGCTTTAGAGACATCGGGCAGAGTGCCAAGGCTACCAACCCAGCCCTGCGGGGCAGGCGTCTGCTACAGTTCAGAACAGAGGATTGCAAAACAAAAGCAGCGTCCAGTCTCCCTGGGATGTTGTCTGCTTTCCCCTGCTGTAATTGAATTTCCAGCCCACTTCTCTCCCCTAAAACCCAAGCCAATCATGATGCTAAGTATTCCCACTCCCAGACTGCCAAAGCAAATCAGTGGGTGAGTTATCTCCCAAAAGCCACATATGCAGGAAAGACTGGGAAGGGCAAACCAAACCTCCTCTACTGCTAAATTCCATCCACACTCCCCCCAAAAGAGATTTATATCAAGTGATGGGAATGTTTTTCACCATCAACACTGCAGGATTCACAAGAAAAACACCTTTTTGTTTCAGCTCAGCTGATTTATTTTCTATCACCAGCAGGTGACAGGTTGTTTTATTTCCCCCTTCCACCAATGACTCTTCTGAACGTCAGTGAGACAGGATTTGTGACAATGAAAACTGGAGCTGTTTATCTTCAAACTCAAAGTGCAACTCCGCCAGAGCAAAGGGCCCCTTCTCCTTTGCTGTTCCAGAAGTCTTCAGCAACCCTGCTTGTAGATCAAGACAATGCTCAGAATCACTCCATCCAAGATAAGAGCAAATCATAAATTGCAGCTGGCAGGAGGATGGTCAAATGAAAAGTAGGATAAATCCATAAGCAAAACAGTCTGTAGCTTTCCTACACTTGTAAAGCAGTTTGCAAGAACCACAGAACTGTTGAGGCTGGAGGAGACCTCTGAGATCATGTTGAACACAAGCTTGCAATTCCATGACCAGTACCACTAAACAATATCCCTCAGCACCACATCCACACATCTTTTAAACACCTCCAGTGATGGGGACTCCACCACCCCCACAGGCAGCCTGTCCCAATGCTGGAGAACCCTTTCAGTGAAGAGATACCTCCTAATATCTGTGATAGTTTGAAGCTAACTAGAATGTTTTGGTGAGAAGAATTAGATAAGCTGTGAAAAGGAAACAGTGGTGATGCCTGCTGCACTCAGGCTTGCTGAGACGCAGAACAACAAGAACACAAACATAGGTAACAGAATTGTTTGCTCTGTCTTTGGAGCTGCAATTCTCCCTCTCTAACATGATTCCTGCCTGACTAATCCTTCTGCTTCCTAAACCAGCTGGCTGACCCCTCCAAACTCACCTTAAACATAAGGCAAAGTCTGGGTTAAGGTACAGGGGTGGGAGAAGATGGAAGGGTGGTTGGGAGCCCCTCCTGTGGACTGTGGTTTCTGGGAGGGCTGTTGTGTTTCTGTATTGCTTAACTTATCTATTTCTATACATGGCTGTACATACTAGAAATACCTGCTGGGATACTGTGATAAGCTGTTAATACAGTTTTAGGCATTCAATTTCCAGAGTGGCTGAGTCTAGTCTAGGTGATTTTCATAATCACCTAGGGGCGCAGGTAACACCAAAACCATCACGAAAATCCAACTTGAACGACCCCTTCCGGGCATAGTTTTACAACAGAAATACAGAATGCAAGGGATTGGAAGGGAGATCCAGAGATGATGCTGAGATACTGAAAGATGTCCAGAGAAAGTCAACAAAGCTGGTGAACGGCCTGGAACACAAACCCAGTGAGGAGAGGTTGAGAGAGCTGGGGGTGTGCAGCCTGCAGAAGAAGCAGCTCAGGGCTGACCTCATTGCTGTCTACAACTCCCTGAAGGGAGGCTGTAGCCAGGTGGGGTTGGTCTCTTCTGCCAGGCATGGAGCAACAGAAGGGGACAGAGTCTCAAGTTGTGCCAGGGGAGGTCTAGGCTGGCTGTTAGGAGGAAGTTGTTGTCAGAGAGAGTGATTGGCATTGGAATGGGCTGCCCAGGGAGGTGGCGGAGTTGCCATCCCTGGAGATGTTGAAGCAAAACCTGGATGAGGCACTTAGTGCCATGGTCTGGTTGACAGGATCGGGCTGAGAGAGAGGTTGGACTGGATGATCTTGGAGGACTCTTCCAACCTGGTTGATTCTATGATTGAGTCCAACCCCCTTGCAAAGCCTGTCACTTGTTGCATGTGAGAAGGGACCAGACAGAGCTCAGACTACATTAACATCAGTGAAACCATCATCTCTTAAGCACATACAGGCTGGGGAAGGAGTGGCTGGAGAGCTGCCCTGCAGAAAGGGACCTGGTAGCCATCTGGCTGAACATGGGCCAGCAGTGTGAGCAGTTGGCCAAGAAAACCAACAGCATCCTGGCCTGTAACAGAAGTGGTGTGAGCAGCAGGAGTAGGGAGGTGATCATGCCCCTGTACTCAGCACTCATGAGACCACACCTCCAGAACTGTGTCCAGTTTTGGTCACCACAGTGTAAGAGGGACATTTACTTGCTGGAGTGGGTGCAGAGAAGGCTTTTGGTTAGGTCAAGGACTTGTCAGTGTGAAACTAATGATTGGATTTGATGAGCTTGAAGGGCTTGGCCAATCCAAGCCATTCTGTGATTCTGTGATGTCTCAGCATGTCACAAAGAAAGAGAACAGTTAACCAAATTGTTTCTCTGTCTAAAGGACTCCAAGAGCTCAGGTCAACATCCCAGCCTGCCTGTAACTCCAGTGATGCTGCCTTTACTTGGCACTCCTGAAGTTTCATTTTGGAGTAACTGCAGGGTATGAGGCTTGCAGAAAGTTTGGTGCCACTCCTTAGCCAGCAGCCTTCAGGTGAAGTCTGGTGCTTGGGTTTCCCCTCTGACTGTGAGCATGCTCATGGACAGCTGCAGGAGTTGACTCGAGAAAGGGAGGCACACAAAACCAAACTGCCATTTCTGGAACCTCCCAAAGCCTAAGCAAAAGGTTACACCTTTCATTCCCCCAGACTCCTGGAGAACACAGATGTGGCCTGTAAAAGGAACAGAGGAGAGTCTGTGCCTGTCTCCCCAGCAATACACAGCTTGGCAGCAGTCTCAGCACATCACCTTCTAAGAAAAAGCGTAGGTGATCCTTTGCTTCTACCTAAGTAAAGCACAACTCCCTCCTTGCCAGCAGCCAGTCACTTGCTACCAGTCACAGCACTGGAGAGATGGGGAAGGGCTGAAGAACTCAAATCCTTCCACAGTACTGGTGGGAATCAAAACCTTTACTATCATACCATCAGTCAGGGTTGGAAGGGACCACAAGGATCAGCCAGTTCCAACCTCCCCGCCATGCCCAGGGACACTACCCTACAGCAGGCTGCACACAGCCTCAGCCAGCCTGGCCTTAAACACCTCCAGCCATGGGGCCTCAAACACCTCCCTGGGCAACCCATTCCAGCCTCTCACCACTCTCAGGCTCAACAACTTCCTCCTCATGGCCACTCTCAATCTCCCCACCTCCAGCTTTGCTCCATTCCCCCTACTCCTGGCACTCCCTCACAGCCTCAAAAGTCCCTCCCCAGATTTTTGTAGGCCCTTTCAGATATTGGAAGGCCACAAGAAGGTCACCTGGGAGCCTCCTCTTCTCCACACTGCACAGCCCCAACTCTTTCACTCTGTCCTCACAGCAGAGCTGCTCCAGCCCTCTCAGCATCCTCCTGGCCCTTCTCTAGACACACTCCAGCATCTCCACATCCCTCTTGCAATGGAGGCTCCAGAACTGGATGCAGTACTCCAGATGGGGTCTCAGCAGAGCACAGTAGAGGGGGAGAATCACCTCTCTCCACATGCCAGCCACACTTCTCCTGATGCAGCCCAGGCTCTGCTTGGCTTTCTGGGCTGCAAGTACACACTGCTGGCTCCTGTTGAGCTTCACATCCAGCAGCACTTCCAAGTCCCTCTCCTCAGGGCTGCTCTCCAGCCACTCCCTGCCCAGCCTGCATTTGTGCTTGGCATTGCCTCCACCCAGATGCAGGACCTTGCCCTTGGTCTTGTTGAACCTCATGAGCTTGGCTTGTGCTCACCTCTCCAGCCTGCCCCTCTGCATGGATCCCTGCTCTCCTGCCTGTCTGCTGCACCACACAGCTTGGTGTTGGCAGCAAACTTGCTGAAGCTGCACTCAATGCCTCTGTCCATGGCACCCACAAAGATGTTGAACAAGACTGGTGCCAGGACTGATCCCTGCAGAACTCTGCTTGTTACTGGCCTCCACTTGGCCATGGAGCCACTGACAGCCACTCTTTGGGTGTGGCCATCAAACCAGTTATTTATCTGTCTAGTGAAGCACCCATCAAACCCCTGTGCCACCAGCTTGGAGACCAGGATATGGTGCGGGATAGTGCCAAAGGCCTTGCTCAGGTCATCAAGCCTGTTCTTTATCTATCACAGAATAGTTTAGTTCAGAATGGACCTTAAAGAACATCTGTTTTCAACCTCCTGCCATGAGCAGGGACACACTCCACTAGACCAACATGCTCTGTCTGGCTTACTCTGGAACGAACAGAAGAATAAATACATAGAATGAATCATGTTGATAGCAAAATAACCTTTGCTCTTACTGTGACAGCTACTTCAGCATAGTACCAAAAGCACTTGAACAACCACCAAGAGATCAACATCAGAATCATAGAACAGTTTTGGCTGAAAAAGACTTTTAAGATCAAAGTCCAACTACTCTAACTCTACCAAATCTGGTGCTATACTGTTTGACTCAGCACCACATCTTTGCCTCTTTTAAACACCTCCAGGGATGTGGACTCAACCTTATTGCTTTGAAATGCAATAACCCACAGCACTAGAGCTGGGTTAAAGCACTTCAGAGGTTTCTAGTTCATTCTGGGACAAAACACAGCTCCCATCACAAGGGTTTCATTTCATAATACACAGAAGTGCTTGGTGAACAGCAGCACTAAGCACATCTTTACACACAGAAGGGCAACACTGGCCTTCCCTTAATGAACAGGTCATGAGCCCTTACTTGCTAATGTGTTTTCTGAAGTCTTGAAGTACCACAGAAACTTAGAGGTCAGAAGGGACTTCAAAAGATGATCTAGTCCACTCCCCCTGACAGAGCAGGATCACCTAGATTATCACCTGCAAAACCTCCACTGCACCAAACTTCTGGAGATAGGATACAAACTTGAGTCCTCTATAAGCATCCTAAAGACAGGGAAATTATTTCCCCAGAAGAGCCAGGCAGCTGATCTGCCTCTTGGAACCTGAAGTCCACATTGGCACCTCTCCTGTAGCCTTTCCTGAAAGTTTTATCAGCACTGGCACACCCTCAAGGAGTTGTGGCTTTGGCTGATGTGCAGTTTGCTAGAATAAGCTGTTGCCAGCTGAGGCTACACCAGCAGTGCTGACAAGGAAAGCCCTTGCGTAGGCAGGGACCAGTCTTAAGTAGCTCTGAGAGAGCCTCTTGAGAAAAAGTGCTGGGGACAAAAAAGCAGTAGGAAATCGATTGCTTATCTACACAGCTAAGCTATTCCATATTCAACATGCCAGAGAAGAGCTGCATCAGGAAAGATTAGCTCTTACAATGCTTGACTGGCAGCTAGCAAACCAGGGAAGGGAGAGATGAAATTGAAAGCCAAACATTTCTAGCAAAGCCTACTCATTCCTCCCATCCATCACCCTGTCAAACCAGCAGGCTACAAGCATACAGATGCAGGCTGTCTGAACATAACTGGCTTCCTCCCTCTAATAAATGCAGGTAATTAGAATCAACCAGCATGGAAAAGACCTCCAAGATCATCCAGTCCAACCTAGCACCCAGCCCTCTCAAATCAACCAGACCATGGCACTAAGTGCCTCAGCCATGTTTTGCTTCAACACCTCCAGGGATAGCAATTCCACCACCTCCCTGGGCAGCCCATTCCAATGCCAATTACTCTCTCTGCCAACAACTTCCTCCAAATATCCAGTCTAAACCTCCCTTGTCACAACTTGAGTTAGCTGTGCTCTGCAGTTAGCTCACCATCCCATCACCAGCATATAAGCAGAATGAGCTATGAGAATAAAAGCACACTTTATAACCTGCTTCTCAAGCAAGGGGTTGTTCAGCCTGGAGAACAGAAGGCTCTGGAGAGACTTAATAGCAGCTTTCCAATACCTGAAGGGGATTACTGGAAGGCTGCAGAGGGACTGTTTGCAAAGGTCTGCAGTGACAGGACGTTGGGCAATGGTTTGAAATTAGAGAAGAGCAGATTTAGATTGGATGTCAGGAACAAGTTCTGCACAATGAAGGTGGTGAAACACTGCAGCAAGTTGCCTGGGGAAATACTTCAGACCCCATTCATAGGGATACTTAAGATGAGGCTTGACAAGGCTCTGAGCTACGTGATCAGGGTTGCCCTGCTCTGAACAACCTGAAAGGTGTCCTTGTTCACTAAGGGGAGGATTGGATTAAATGACTTTTGGAGGTCCCACTCTGTGGTTCCTCACCTTCACAGTCCAAACTACTCAAAGAATTATTCATTGAAGGGTCAGCTGTCCAGGTACACCTACTACTCTGCATACTTAACATCCTGCACAAACACTCTGTTGAAATGCTTGGCTTCCAACACATGCAGCTTCCACACTGTGCCCACATAAAGGAGCCTTTCAATGCAGATGCCAGAGTAGGGCTAGAGAGGCACCACAGCTTCAGAAACATCCACCTTGCAGGACTGCCATCAGCAAGGGAAAACTCTCTACCTCCTTGTAAGATGAGACTGCCTTTCCAGTGGCATGCCTGTCCTGCACAAAAGAGAAATGAAAGTACAAAGACTCCCTTCATTGTCTGCCAAGGTGAGCTGCCAGCAACTCTCCAGAGAGCATACCTGCCACAGGTCCTTTCTACCATGATTCATGCTTCAGCCCTCCCAGTCTTTCCCCACCCCTGCCCCAACAAATTCAATTTGAGGCAGAGATTGTATTTCCCAGCTACTTACTAATCTCTTTCAATCCTTGGAGAAAGCCAACAATAAGCCTTAGATGAGGTTTAGCAACTTCAAAGAAAACACTGAAGAGGAGCACTCTCACTTAGCAAACTGTTCTTTGAGCAAACCAAATGCATGTAACTGTAGGACAAACATCCGGGAAGGGCCCTAGGACTCACACCAGGAACTGGCACAAGGTTCTGCAGTTGCAGGTCTTCCAACTCAGGAAACCACAGTCCCTCCCTTGGAAGTGTTTTTCTTCACTGGGTGACAGAAGCAGAACTGTGCTAAAATAACAAAGCTCTGCACAAGAGGTAACAGTGCTTGGTTATCCCAATTCTGAAGGCAGAAGAAAAGTATTTATCTATCAGATGCTATTTCATCTCAGGAGGAAATGCAGGTCATCTAGTAAAGAGTTGGCCACTCAGGAATCAGCAAAGACTCTGTTGCTGAACAGGAAGCAGCAGACAGCACTCCTGCTTGACTAGTATGTGCTAGATTGAGCCTGGCTGGGATATTTTGGTGAGAAGAATTAGACAACAGGCTGTGAAAAGGAAGTAATGGTGATGGCTACTGCACTTACAGGCTTGCTGAGATGCATACACACACAGACATAGAGAACAGTTCTCTCTCCAGGCCTTTTGGGCTGCACTTCTCTCTCTAACAGAAGTTGCTGCCTGACTAATCCTTCTGCTTCCTAACCCCCCCGGCTGACCCTCCAAACACACCTAAAACATAAGGCAAAGCCTGGGGTAAGGTAGAGAGGTGTGAAGAAGGTGGAAGGGTGGTGGGAGCCCCTCCTGGCAACTCTGGTTTCTGGGAGGGCTGTTACATTTCTGTATTACTTTTTAACTCCTACCTTTCTGTCCATAGCTGTATATATATAGTATCTGCTTGTATATTGTGCTAAGTATAAAGCTTCATTCAATTTCCAGCAGCTGAGTCTAGTCTGGAGGATGTTCTTAAGCATGGGAAGGCAGCTAACACCCAAACCATCACACAGATGTCTTCTTCAGTTGACTAGAGCTGCCTCTCTCCCTGTGCATTAACATTTGGAGACATCCAAATGAGGTTTAAAAGCCACTTACGATTTTAAGCTTTCATATTGACAAGCAAAAGCAAGCTTGGACCCAGCACTCATAAGAGTAGGCAGCCTCCAGGGATCAGGAACAGGTTCAGTGAGGTTACTTAGCTCAACCCCTCTCAGCAAGTAAATTGATGAGCTGAAACTTGAATAAGAAGTTAACCAGGACTGATGAAGATCCACTGCCCTATTTTTCAGGATGTTGCTCCACTCTGAGGACTTTTTACTACGCAGATTCCTTCCTCACCTTTCATGGCACTGACATAAATTAGCAGAAGGAATATGTGGCAAAAACTGCAATGAACATACACCAAGTAAGATAGATTCTGGAGATGAATGTGAACAATTAGATGCAGGAGACAGTTCTGGATACCAGCCACAGCCTAAAATAGGTTGAAGAACATAAGGAGACAGCAGCATAATCTGTGAGATGTGTGTGTCCTTCCTTTCACCCCAGCCAGAAGCAGCAATGTCCCCCCAAGAAATACTTCCAGCTACTGATGGTGCAATCCAAGGCAGAGCTGGACCAATAAAAGATCTGACAGGCAGCAGCAGCAAGGGTCCAGGCCACAATGTGGGAAAAGACTGGCCTATATAAATCAGACTGCTCTTTTCCATCTTTCTTACAGGACAGTGAAATAACCTATCAACCAGCTGCTGCAGGACTCATCTCTCAGTCCAGCACGGACAGGACACAATGCAGGACATGCCTGAGGATGTCCTAAGGGAAGAGACTTAAACCCAGGTGAAGGAGCAGCCTGTGCTCAGATGACAGAGAGGCAGCACACAACATTCAAGGCAGGAGAACACTGCAAGCAGCTGTCAGGGGAGATTTATTCCATCACTGCTCTCTCCACCACCAGCAAACTGCTAAAAATAGGTGAGACAGCTGCCTGTCAGGACAAGCTGGGAGGCACCCAGCCCTGTCTTGGCAGCAGATTAGCTGATTTCTCACGCTCCCTCCTACTCTCCTCTGCCGCAGCCCAGTTTAGGCACTGGCACCAGTGCGTGGGTGCAGACCAGAGCACGAGGACCTCTGCTTCAAACCCCTTGAAGGGGACTGCTCTGAAAAAGATGAACCTGAACACGTTTAGCTCAGTCTCACCAGCTAACTTGGATCATGTTGGATAAGATGCTACTCCTTAAAGATTATTTTCTGATGGCCTGCAGAAGAAAGCAATTGTGTCATGAAGGTCACCAAGTCTAATGACACAGGCTGAAGGCATCTTACTGACATTATCCTGACATCCTCCAACTATAAACCCTTTCATTCCTGAATCCAGGAGACAGCACTTGCATTTCCAGAGATGACCCTAGCTGAGGTATGGGACTGTACTCCCAAGCTGCAGCACAATCAGATGCATGCAGCTGCAGTGCACAGAAAGAATCAAGTGCAGAACCACAAGTCTCTGCTCCTCAGCTCCTACAGGCAGTGCTCACTTGGGCTTCTCTTGATCCAAATCATATTTGGAAGGCTGACTGGCTCAGTAGCATTTCTTCCCCCACAAAAACAGCTGCAGCTCCACTTGTGCTCCTGGGCACAAAGGTAGCACAGTAGTGCTACAGAATTGTTGTGGTTTGAAAAGTCTATCAAGATCATTGAGTCCAACCAGCACCTAACTCAAGTTCAGTGCTCAACCATGTCCCTCAGCAGCTCATCTCTGCGTATTTTAAACATCTCCAGGGATAGAGATTCAGCCACTCTCCTGGAGAATCTGTTCCAGTGTTTGAAAGCCCTTTCAGTGAAGATGTTTCTTTCCAAACTCCAACCTAAACCTCCCCTGGTGCAATTTGGTGCTATCACTTGTTCATTGGGAGAAGAGACCAACATCCACCAGGCTCCAATCTCCTTCTGGGCAGCTGCAGAGAGCAAGGAAGTCTCTAAACAACCCCAGTACTCTCAGCTGCTCCTCAACAGACCTGTTCTACAGACCTTTCCCCAGTTTCATTGTGCTTCTCTGGACCCACTCCAGCACTTCCATGTCCTTTCTGTAATGAGAAGCCCAAAACTGAACACTCAAGATGTGACCTCACCAGTGCCAGATACAAGGGGACAATCAATGTCCTGCTTCTGTGTGCCACACTAACACCAGGCAGGATGACCATACCAACACATAAATACCTTAGCTGGCATCCTGTTCTCAACCCCTGGTGAGGTCCAGAGGAGACCAAGCTCACTGTTGTCTTCTGCTAGCCTTTTTCAGGAAAAAAAGAGAGCCAATGGCATCCTGGCCTGGCTCAGGAAGAGTGTGGCCAGTAGGACACAGGAGGTTGTTCTTCCCTTGTACTCAGCACTGGTCAGGCCACACCTTGAGTGCTGTGTCCAGTTCTGGGCTACTCCATTCAAGGAGGAGAGGCTGAGGGAGCTGGGGGTGTGCAGCCTGCAGAAGAGAAGGCTCAGGGCAGACCTCATTGCTGTCTATAACTCCCTGAAGGGAGGCTGTAGCCAGGTGGGGTTGGTCTCTTCTGCCAGGCAAGCAGCAACAGAACAAGGGGACACAGCCTCAAGCTGTGCCAGGTCTAGGAGTTCTAGGCTGGATATTAGGAGGAAGTTCTTGCCAGAGTGAGTGACTGGCATTTGAATGGACTGTCCCATTTTGGGCTCCCCGAAAGGGAGGTACAGTCACTGTCCCTGGAGATGTTCAAGCAAAGCCTGGCTGAGGCACTTAGTGCCATGGTTGATTGGAGAGGGCTGGGTGCTAGGTTGGAGTAGATGAGCTTGGAGGTCTCTTCCAACCTGGTTGATTCTACGAATATTTTAGGTTGGAAGAATAAAGGAGGCAAAGCAAAGCCTTTGATGCCACAAACTAGTTTTGGAGTACACTCAAAATGAGAACTTCCCCATTTTTGATGCCTATTTTTATGCCTACACACTTGGGAGTTAGTATAAGTCTGGCCTTATCAGTCTGATATTATGAGCCAAATGCATAGAAATAATTAAGTCTAACTTAGAATGACAACTGCTGGGTATTCAAAGCTTATACCAACAGGTGAGAAGAATGCTAGAAAATACAAGTGAAAAACCTCCCAAGTTTAGCTCAGAAGAAAGAAAGAGCTGCAGAAATAAAGGAAAAGAAACAAGGCAAAGAAAAGCTAAGCACACTTCATCTAAAGTGGAAAGGTATGTAGGCTTTAAGATGCCTTCTAGAGGAACAAGCAAGACCCCTATGGATTTCCCAATTCCTTTTAACCCTAGTCTTGAGCTACAGCAGAGAGAAAGGGAAGATCATGAGAGGTCAGGCAAAGACAGAATGTGATGGTTTGGGTGTCACCCACCTACAACACTTTGGAAAAAACACCCAGACTAGACTCAGTCGACCTGGAAATTGAATGAAGCTATACTTAGAGCTTAGCACAATATATAAGCAGATATTACCAACACATACAGAAACATACAAGTTAAAAAGTAATACAGAAACACAACAGCCCTCCCAGAAACCTGAGTCCTAAAGAGGGGCTCCCAACCACCTTTCCACCTACTTTCTAGAGCTCTTCCTTACCCCACACTTTGCCTTATGTTCAAGGTAGTTTGGAGGGTCAGCCAGGGAGGTTAGGAAGCAGATGGATTAGTTAGGCAGGTTAGAGAAGTGCAGCCTAAAAAGCAGGTTAGAGAAGTGCAGTATCTCAGAGAGAGACTCCCCTATGTATTTTTATGTTCTTGCTCTTATCCATCTCAGCAAGCCTATGAGTGCAGTAGCCATCACCACTGTTTCCTTTTCACAGCCTCTAATCTAATTGTTCTCACCAAAATATCCCAGCTAAGCACAAACTAGAACACAGAGTGCACAGGCTCACAGGATTTTAGGGGTTGGAAGGGACCCAAGGAGATCGAGTCCAACGCCCCTGCCAGAGCAGGACATTACTATCTAACACAGAGGAACACATCCAGACAGGCCTTGAAAGGCTTCAGAGAAGGAGACTCCACAACCTCTCTGGGGAACCTGTTCCAGTGCTCTGAGACCCTTACAGTCAAGAAGTTTCCCCTTGAGTTGAAATGGAACCATTTGTGCTGCAGCTTACACCCATTGCTCCTTGTCCTACCCCAGGGAGCAGTGAGCAGAGCCTGTCCCCCCTCTCCTGGCCAGCCCTCAGGTGTTTATAAACATTTATCAAATCCCCTCTAAGTCTTCTCTTCTCCAGACTAAACAGCCCCAAGTCGTTCAGCCTCTCTTCATCAGGCAGTGCCCTCCAGCCCCTTCATCATCCTTGTAGCTCTCCACTGGACCCTCTCCAGCAGATCCCTGTCCCTCTTCAACTGGGGAGCACAAAACTGAACACAGTACTCAAGTTAAACACATTGCAGCCTTCAAATGACAAGTGGAAGACAAGAGGTGACCATTCCTGGCACCACTCTTTGCACTCCAGCCTGGGATGCATTCACACAGCTGCCAAATTTGGAGAATTTGGCTTCATGCTGCTAGGCCAAAAGTCCCAACAATTGAGTCTGCAAGTCAAGGAGGGAGCAATTCCCTGCTATGTCTCATTAATATCAATTAAAAACTGTTCTGCTCTAGCAAACCCTGCAGTATTTAACAGCATCATTCCCTTCCCAGTGCAGTCCCTCAGCCCTTTTGGCAGCCTGCAAACAGATGGACTGTGTCACATTAAACAAAGCCTCCTCAACCTCACAAGCCTTTTGTTCTCTTCAGCTGCCCCCATGAGCAGCAGTAACATATGATCCCATATCTGGTCTAGACACCAAAAATAAGAGCCCACAGCTTCCACCAGCAAGTCTCAGCAACAGCCACCTACAGGACAGCGAGTTTATTAAAGACAAAAATAACAGAAGCTCCCAAGGTCAGACTAAATTCTGGTTTCCCACTTACATTAATAAACATTATGCCCATCCTTGGTTGTCTCCCTTGCTTCCTCCCCACAGATAAAATGATGGAATTCTTTTGGCTGGAAGAGACCATTGAAATCATTGACTGCAGCCATCAACACAAGACCACCATGATCACTAAACATTTCTTGAGCACCTGCAGGGATGGGGACTGCACCACCTCCCTGAGCAGCTGTCTTGGTTCTACTTTAAGCCTCCCAGAGACTCAGATATAGTCAGTAAAACAAATAACACTTCATAGGATGCCTTTCCCTCTTACCCCTTTTTTTCAAAGAAAGGGAGTTAGATGGAAAGAGGAAAAGCTAAAACACACCCAAATAATCTCACTTCCATTTGGAAGTTAAAGGAGAAAACTTGAACAATCAATGAAAAATATTTGAGATAAGTAACAAAGAAGGTATGGGGAAGAGAAAACAAGATAGAAAACACATATATACAACCAGATTGATGGCAATGACATGGATGAGGGGACAGAGTGCTTGCTCAGCAAGTTTGCTGACAGCACCAAGCTGGGAGGCTTGGCTGATAGAGCTGAAGGCTATGAGGCCATCCAGAGAGACCTGGATGGACTGAGAGTTGGGCACAGAGGAACCAGATGAAGTTCAACAAGGACAAGGGCAGAGTCCTGTATCTGGGGAGGAATAATAAACTGCAGCAGTAGAGGCTGGGAGGTGATCTGCTGGAGAGCAGCCCTGTGGAGAGGGACCTGGGGGTCCTGGTGGATAACATCCATGGCACAGCAATGTGCCCTTGTGGCCAAGAAGGCCAATGGGATCCTGGGGTGTATTAGGAAGAGTGTGTCCAGCAGAGCAAGGGAGGTTCTCCTCCCCCCTCTACTCTGCCCTGCTGAGACCTCATCTTGAATACTGTGTTCAGTTTTGGGCTCCCCAGTTGAAGAGCAACAGGGATCTGCAGACCCACCCCTGGGGAGGAGTCAGAAGGACCTAGGGTCAGGGTCAAGACCACTCCCTCAGGAGGGTTAACCCTTTACAGCAGCCTGTTCCAACATCTGACCACTCTTGCAGCAAAGAAATATTTCCTGATCTCCAACCTAAAGCTCTCCAGACAATTCCAGGCCATTGCCTCTCATTCTATCACCTGGTACTAGGGAGAAAAGAACAACTCTCACCTCACTCCTACCTCCTTTCAGGGTGCAACAAGGTCTCCCCTCAGCCTCTGCCAAACTTCACAACCCTCAGCTGCTGCTCACCACACCTGTTTTCCAGACCCTTCACCAGTTCTGCTACCCTTCTCTGGACACATTCCAGCAGCTCAACAGCCTTCTTCTAGAGAGGGGCCCAAAACTGAACTTGCTATTTGAAGTGTGGCCTCACCAGTGCTGAGTACAGAGGGGCAACCACTGCCCTGGTCCTGCTGGCCACACTACTGCTGATCCAGGCCAGGTTGCTGGTGGCCCTTAGGGCCACCTGGGCACACTGCTGGCTCATGTTCAGCTGGCTGCTTACCAACACACCCAGGTCATTTATGATGGGCAACTATCCTGCCACTCTCCCCCATGCCTGGAGTGTTCATGAGCTTGTTGTGATCCAAGTACAGGACCTGGCACTTGGCTCTGACTCAACCTTTGGCTCAGCTTGGAGAAGAGGAGGCTCAGGGCTAACATTATTGCTGTCTACAACTCCCTGAAGGGAGGCTGTAGCCAGGTGGGGTTAGTCTCTTCTGCCAAGCAAGCAGCCAGAGAACAAGGGGACACAGTCTCATGTTGTGCCAGGGGAGGCTGGATGTTGGGAGGAAGCTGTTGGCAGAGAGCAGTTGACATTGGAATAGGCTGCCCAGGGAGGAGGAGCTGCCATCCCTGGAGGTGTTGAAGAAAAGACTGGGTGAGGCAGTGCCCAGAAAACATCTGGGCCACTGAATAGCCTAGAAAAGTGACAGCTGTGACAAAGCTAGGCCCTGAGGTGGTGATGCTTGATGATGACAGTGGCACTTAATTTCCAGATCAGGAGCTAATCAAAATTAAGTGATGTTTACCATCTCTGTACTTCCTCCTCCAAGCAAGGAAATTGTTCCCCATACTCCACTCCCAAACAATATGACTTATTGGAGAGAAGTTGCTCTCCAGAGAGCTGCTGGAGGACAGTCAGGGCACTCTTGGGACTGAGGGTGAGGTGAGTAGGTGTTGTCAGTGACCCTGTGCCAAGGCCTTGGCCACCAAATGCCATCTGTATTTTTAGACAAAAAAGAAGATATTAAAAAGCTATTTCTAGTGACCTTAAAGGATCCAGATTTCAAACAATGCTTCTCCCCTTAAGTGACAAAGAATTCAATGTGTGGTCTTCATAAATCATAGAATCTGAGATGGTCAAACCATAGAACCAACCAGGTTGGAAAAGGCCTCCAAGATTATCCATTTCAACCTAGCACCCAGATCTGTCCAGTCAAACAGACCGTGGCACTAAGTGCCTCACACAGGCTTTTCTTGAACTCCTCCAGAGGCAGCAACTCCACCTCCCTGGGTAGCCCATTCCAATGCCAATCACTCTCTCTGACAACAACCTCCTCCTAACAGCCAGCCCAGAGCTCCCCTGCCACAACTTGAGACTGTGTCCCCTTCTTCTCTGGCTGCTTGCCTGGCAGAAGAGACCAACCCCACCTGGCTACAGCCTCCCTTCAGGGAGTTGGAGACAGCAATAAGACCAGCCCTGAGCTTCCTCTTCTCCAGGACAAACACTCCCAGCTCCCTCAGCCTCTCCTCACAGGGCTGTGCTCCAGGACCTTCACCAGCTTCATTGCTCTTCTCGGGACATGTTTCAGCACCTCAACATCTCTCTTGAGGAGTCCAGAACTGGACACAGCACTCAAGGTGTGGCCTGAGCAGTGCTGAGTACAGGGGCAGAAGAACCTCCCTTGTCCCACTGTCTGCACTCTTCCTGAGCCAGCCCAGGATGCCATTGGCTCCGCTGGCCACCTGGGCACACTGCTGCCTTATCTTCAGCTACTACCTACCAGCACCCCCAGGTCCCTCTCTGCCTGGCTGCTCTCAGCCACTCTGTCCCCAGCCTGTAGTGCTGCTTGGGGTTGTTGTGGCCAAAGTGTAGAACTCTGCTCTTGGCCTTGTTCAGTGTCATCCCATTGGCCTCTGCCCACCCATCCAGCCTGTTCAGGTCCCTCTGCAGGGCTCTCCTACCCTCCAACAGCTCCACAGCTGCTCCTAGCTTGGTGTCATCTGCAAACTTACTGATGCTGGACTCAATCCCCTCATCCAGATCATCAATAAAGACACTGAACAGGACTGTGCCCAGCAGTGATCCCTGGGGCACACCACTAGTGACAGCTGCCAACTGGATGTGGCACCATTCACCACCACTTTGGGCCCTCCAGCCAGTTCTTGACCCGTATCAGAGTGTATCTGCACAAGCCATAAGCTGCCAGCTTTGCCAGGAGCTAGTTGTGGCAGACTTCAGCAAGCAGATCAATGCATCTTCAAGCTACAAGAAAAAACCTTGAGTGCAGCGAACCAAAGGATGATCTTTAGAGTCTGTCAATTCCCACAAAAAAATCAAGAAAAAAAAAACAGGGAGCAGAAGTCTCAACATAATAACCTCACATGGATAATACCTGTAGGGTTTTTTTTCCCCTCCTTCAGGTTCAGTGATACCTGACACCTTTACAGCTACAAGAAAAATCACAGACAAAGAGGCAGAAACCTTTTATGTGGGAGAGGCTGTGGCCAGGTAGGGGGTGGTCTCTGCTGCCAGGCAACCAGCAACAGTACAAGGGGACACAGTCTCAAATTGTGCCAGGTCTAGGAGGTCTAGGCTGGATGGCAGGAGGAAATTCTTGCCAGAGTGAGTAATTGTCATTGGAATGGCCTGCCCAGGTGGAGTCACTGTCCCTCAGTGCCCTCAAGCAAAGCCGGGATGAGACACTTAGTGTCATGGTCTAGTTGATAGGATGGGTCTGGGTGATAGGTTGGAGTGGATGAGCTTGGAGGTCTCTTCCAACCTGGTTAATTCTATGAGTCTATACACATAAGATGGAGCAAAAGAGCCCATCGCGAGGCCAAGGAGCTGCAAAGTTATTAGTTATGTCTAGACACAAATAGGTTGGTGACCAAGTTCCTTATCAAGCATCTTCCAGACCTTCCATCCTTAATTATTACCCCTAACATATTTGGGTACAAAATATTTGGGATATGTAAGTATATTTGGGGTAAGAAATTAAGCACAACTTAAAACTTCCAATCAGGTAAGACTCTGCTTACAGAGGTCCTTCTGTGCTCCTGGAAGGTACAAGCTACATCTAACCCCTCAATTCACTGACAAGCTTTAGCAATGACTTGCCAATTTAAGCACTGTCAGATGCCTACTACCCACAGGCTCAGCCAAGAAGGTTTGTGACATAAACCCCCTATCTATGGTCACCTAACAGCTGCACACTGGTATCTGGAACTGCAGAAGGACAAAGTGTTTTACAGGACTATCAGGAACAGAACCTTTATTTATACACTTGGAGCTTGCTGCAACCTGCGAGGTTCAGTACTGCTCATCTATTAATGCCTCATTTAGATGAGCCAATGTCTGCACTGAGATTTATTCCAATTAATTAATTCAGCTCATTATACCGATGCCCAGATACTTAACAGCTTCCATGGAACGCCTCAGAGCTTAAGTTATTGCTTGGAAGAAATAAACTCCATCAGTCTTCTAAGCTCAGTTATTTGCATTGCTGAAGTGTTCTTCAGCACAACTATTCCTGCCAGGTGATTATTTAGATGAGATATAGTCTGCCAAAACCAGTCAGCAGGAGCTCAAGGAGGCCAGGGAAGAGAACAACGCCAATGCTCATCTGCAACATGCAGATGTAACATGAAGGTCCCACCAACCCACCTCCTACCTCACAAGGATGCAATGTAGGTATTGCCTACATTGTTTCATACAACCACAGCACTTTTTCTACATGCATCTTTTCACTCCTTGGCTTCTCTACCTTTGTCTGGGCTTCTTTACCCCACATACTATGATACCACTGACTTCTGATGTGGCTCAAAGCACATCCTAGAAAATCAATCTGAAACACACAGGTTTCAGGCTACACATCACAGTCAGAACCCACTTGAGAATCATAGAATCAGTCAGAGGTGGAAGGGACCACAAGGATCACCTAGTTCATAGTACCATAGTATAGTATCATAAGGGTTGGAAGAGACCTCACAGATCATCAAGTCCAACCCTTTACCACAGAGCTCAAGGCTAGACCATGGCACCAAGTGCCACGTCCAACCTTGCCTTGAAGTGCCCCAGGGACGGCGACTCCACCACCTCCCTGGGCAGCCCATTCCAGTGTCCAATGACTCTCTCAGTGAAGAACTTTCTCCTCACCTCCAGCCTAAATCTCCCCTGGCACAGCCTAAGGCTGTGTCCTCTTGTTCTGGTGCTGGCCACCTGAGAGAAGAGAGCAACCTCCTCCTGGCCACAACCACCCCTCAGGTAGTTGTAGACAACAATAAGGTCACCCCTGAGCCTCCTCTTCTCCAGGCTAACCAATCCCAGCTCCCTCAGCCTCTCCTCGTAGGGCTGTGCTCAAGGCCTCTCACCAGCCTCGTCGCCCTTCTCTGGACACACTCAAGCATCTCAATGTCCCTCCTAAACTGGGGAGCCCAGAACTGAACACAGTACTCAAGGTGTGGTCTAACCAGTGCAGAGTACAGGGGCAGAATGACTTCCCTGTTCCTGCTGACCACACCATTCCTGATGCAGGCCAGGATGCCACTGGCTCTCTTGGCCACCTGGGCACACTGCTGGCTCATGTTCAGGCGGCCATGGGCAGGGACACCCTAACGTAGATCAGCCTGCACACAGCCTAATCCTGCCTGGCCTTAAACACCTCCAGCCATGGGGCCTCAACCATCTCCCTGGGCAGCCCATTCCAGCCTCTCACCACTCTCAGGATCAACAACTTCCTCATGTCCAGGCCAAATCTCCCCACCTCCAGCTTTGCTCCATTCCCCCAGTCCTGGCAAACCCTGACAGCCTGAAAAGTCCCTCCCCAGCTTTTTTGGAGGCCCCCTTCAGATCCTGGAAGGCCACAAGAAGGTCACCTGGGAGCCTCCTCTTCTGCAGACTGAACAGCCCCAACTCCTTCAGTCTATCCTCACAGCAGAGCTACTCCATCCCTCTGAGCAGTCTCATGACCCTTCTGTGGACACACTCCAGCATCTCCACATCCCTCTTGGAATAGGGGCTCTGGGACTGGATGCAGTACTCCAGGTGGGGTCTCAGCAGAGCAGAGGGGGAGAACCTCTTGTCCATTTCCATGCTAAGCATTGGCAAGACTGAGGTCACATACAGGCATCACCAGAAAAATGCCTTTCAGAAAGGTTCACCACCATCAGAACCACAAGAAACATACTCTGAAATAGAAAGCTTGTTGTTGTTAAGAAGAACCATAGACTATCGTGGGGTGGAAAAGACCTTTCAAAGCTCGTCAAATCCTGCCCTCCTGCAGGCAGCGGGGACATCTGCAACCAGAGCAGGCTGGCTCAGAGCCCTAAATGACCTGACCTGGAATGGTTCCAGGGATGGAGCACCAACCACCAATGTGGGCAACCTGGGCCAGTGTCTCACCACCCTCAGTGTAAAAAACATCTTCATCTCTAGTCTAAATCTTCCCTCTTTCATTTCCAAACCATCACCCCAGTTACAGATGACAAACGCAGTGCTACACCCCACATGGCAGTGCAAGAGATTTGGGCCATTTATATAAAATCAACCAGGCTGGAAGACCTCCAAGATCTTTGAGTCCAACCTAGCACCCAGCCCTATCCAATCAACCAGACCATGGCACTAAGTGCCTCAGCCAGGCTTTACTTCAATGCTTCCAGGCACAGCAACTCCACCACCTCCCTGGGCAGCCCATTCCAATGCCAATCACTCTCTCTGACAACAACTTCCTCCTAAAATCCAGCCTAGACCTCCTCCAGCACAACTTCAGACTGTGTCCCCTTGTTCTCTTGCTGCTTGCCTGGCAGAAGAGACCAACCCCACCTGGTCACAGCCTCCCTTCAGGGAGCTGCAGACAGCAATGATGTCTGCCCTGAGCCTCCTCTTCTCCAGGCCAAACACCCCCAGCTCCCTCAGCCTCTCCTCACAGGGCTGTGCTCCAGGCCCCTCACCACCTTCCTTGCCTTTCTCTGGACACCTTCCAGCACCTCAACATCTCTCTTGAATTGAGGAGCCCAGAACTGGACACAGCACTCAAGGTGTGGCCTGAGCAGTACTGAGCACAGGGGCAGAAGAACCTCCCTTGTCCTGCTGGCCACACTCTTCCTGAGCCAGGCCAGGATGCCACTGGCTCTCCTGCCCACCTGGGCACACTGCTGCCTCATCTTCAGCTACTCTCTACCAGCACCCCCAGGTCCCTCTCTGCCTGGCTGCTCTCAGCCACTCTGGCCCCAGCCTGTAGTGCTGCTTGGGGCTGTTGTGGCCAAAGTGTAGAACCCTGCACCTGGCCTTGTTCAGTCTCATCCCACTGGCCTCTGCCCACCCATCCAGCCTGTCCAAGTCCCTCTGCAGGGCTCTCCTACTCTCTAACCGATCTACACCTTCTCCCAGTTTGGTGTCATCTGCAAACTTACTTAGGGAATGCATGATGCCTTGATGCAGGTTAATAAAAAGGTACACAAGGCCTTAACACCTCCAGTCATGGGGCCTCAACCACCTCCCTGGGAAACCCATTCCAGCCTCTCACCACTCTCATCATGAACAACCTCCTCTTCACAGCCAGGCTCAATCTTCCCACCTCCAGCTTTGCTCCATTCCCCCTAGGCCTGGCACTCCCTCACAGCCTAAAACATCCCTCCCCAGCTTTTTTGCAGGCCTCCTTCAGATATTGGAAGGCCACAAGAAGGTCCCCTGGGAGCCTCCTCTCCTCCAGACTCAAAAGCCCCAACTCCTTCAGTCTGTCCTCACAGCAGAGCTGCTCCAGCCCTCTGATCAACCCAGTGGCCCTTCCCTGGACACACTCCAGCATCTCCACATCCCTCTTGGAATAGGGGCTCCAGAACTGGATGCAGTAGTCCAGGTGGGGTCTCAGCAGAGAGGGAGAAACACCTCCCTTGACTTGCTGGCCACACTTCTCCTGATGCAGCCCAGGCTCTGCTTGGCTTTCTGGGCTGCAAGTGCACACTGCTGGCTCCTGTTGAGCTTCTGGTCCAGCAGCACCCCCAAGTCCCTCTCCTCAGGGCTGCTCTCCAGCCACTCACTGGCAGCCTGTATTTGTACTTGGCATAGCCTCAACCCAGACTTCTCTTTGTGGCCTGTAAAAGGGCATTTTACAGTGATACTTGGCTTAATCCATCCCTGTACCCAAGCTACAGGTTTCACATAATTACTTTTTAGAATTAATTACATTTACTGCTACTTATTGTAGTAACTTGGGATATTAACTACCTGAATAACACAGGATGTGATTATGAACCATTTTGTTCACTTACACTTCAATTCCACAGCACTATGACCAGCAGGATGAGGGTGGATATTCTGCCGCTCTTGTGGCACCCCAGCTGCAGCACTGTCTCCAAATCTGGTAAACCCAGCATAAGAGGGATATGGAGCTGCTGAAGTTAGTGCAGAGGAGGCCACAAAGATCAGAGGGATGAAGAACCTCCCCTATGGAAAAAGGATGAGAGATTTGGGGCTGCTCAGGCTGCAGAATATGCATCTCTGGGGAGACCTTAAAACAGCCTTCCAGTGCCTGAAAGGTAACTACAAGAAAGCTGGGGAGGGACTTCTTACAAGGGCTCCTGGTGACAAGACAAGAGGCAATGGAATGAAGCATGAAGAGGGCAGATTTAGAATGGAGATCAGGAAGAAACTCTTTACAGTGAGGATGGTAAGACACTGGAACATGTTTCCTAGAGAAGCTACAGATGCCCCCTCCCTGTAGATGGTCAAGACCAGGTGGGACAAATCCTTGAGCAACTTGGTCTACCAAAAGGTGTCCCTGCCCGTGGCAGCGGAGTTCAGACTAGCTTATCCTTCAGGTCCCTGCAACCCAAACCATTCTGTGGCTCTATCAATCTATTAATCACCCAATTTATACCAGGTGAAAGTCAAAGAAGAGGAGGGATGAGGGACTATACTTTTATTTAAGTACAATATTAAAATGCCTAATGCAGTTTGTTTGAAACTCCACGAGTGACAGTATGAAGCTTTTTTCTGCACCAAGCTTAAGTTTTGTTCCTCCTGTACACCAAATAATACCTTAAGCCTTAATGTGCTTCTTTTTTTACAGTTACCAATGTTGAAGAGCTATTTCATGGCTCATGCAGGAAAAAAATACACATCCAGTTGGCAGCTGTTGTTAGTCGTGTGCTCCAAGGATCAGTGCTGGGCCCAGTCCTGCTCAGTATCTTTAGTGACTATCGAGATGAGGGGATTGAGTCCAGCATCACTAAGTTAGCAGATAACACCAAGCTAGGAGCAGCTGTGGAGCTGTTGGAGGGTAGCAGAGCCCTGCAGAGGGACCTGAACAGGCTGGATGGGTGGGCAGAGGCCAATGGGGATGAGATTGAACAAGGCCAAGTGCAGGGTTCTACACTTTGGCCACAACAACACCAAGCAGCACTACAGGCTGGGGCCAGAGTGGCTGAGAGCAGCCAGGCAGAGAGGGACCTGGGGGTGCTGGTAGGTAGTAGCTGAAGATAAGGCAGCAGTGTGCCCAGGTGGGCAGGAAAGCCAGTGGCATCCTGGCCTGGCTCAGGAAGAGTGTGGCCAGTAGGACAAGGGAGGTTCTTCTGCCCCTGTACTCAGCACTGCGCAGGCCACACCTTGAGTGCTGTGCCCACTTCTGGGCTTCTCAATTCAAGAGAGATGTTGAGGTGCTGGAAGGTGTCCAGAGAAGAGCAATGAATCTGGCAAGAGGCCTGGAGCACAGCCCTGTGAGGAGAGGCTGAGGGAGCTGGGGGTGTTTGGCCTGGAGAAGAGGAGGCTCAGGGCTGACCTCATTGCTGTCTACAACTCCCTGAAGGAACGCTGTGACCAGGTGGGGTTGGTCTCTTCTGCCAGGCAAGCAGCAAGAGAACAAGGGGACAGAGTCTCATGCTGTGCTGGGGGAGGTCTAGGCTGGCTGTTAGGAGGAAGTTATTGTCAGAGAGAGTGATTGGCATTGGAATGGGCTGCCCAGGGAACTAGTGGAGTCTCTGTGCCTGGAGATGTTCAAGGAAGAAGTGGATGAGGCACTTACTGCCATGATCTGTTTGACTGGACAGGGCTAGGTTGGACTGGATGAGCTTGGAGGTCTCTTCCAAAATGGTTGATTCTATAAATCCTCCACATTCTCTTTAAGACTTTGCATCTTTATAAATGACAACAACAGCAAAGAATGGAAAGCAAAAACAAAACAACTAGGAACAACTCAGTCTCATCACATAGCTAAGGACTGGGAATATCACAGACTGAACTACCCCAAAGAGGCTGCTCCTTCCCTTTAATCAGATTTCTGTCTCTATTCTCAGCTGAGCAAGGTCTAGGAACAGCCAAGTACTTCACTCCTTACCTAGCATTCCACCCACCAGTAGCTGCTCTTCAATGCAGGAAGCACCTTCATCCTAAGTCACAGCTGAGGACTGACAATGTGGCTGGTTTTAAGAGCAGGAGGTGAACCTGCGGCAGAAGGGAGATAGTAACTTGGTGGGTTTGGGACAGCTCCACACAGGACACAGTGTCCTGTACACTTCACAATCATGCTGAGGTATTTTAAGGGTGAGAAGCCCTGCTCACTTCCTTGCCTGAGAAGAGGTCTTATCCTGACCATTCCTGCAGAAGTATCAGGTCCTGTGGATAAAGCAGCACTACACAATACAGACTACTCGCAAAACGCAGCAGCAGATGACTCTGTACTGGATCATGTGTTCTCTCTTCAGTCTGAGCAACTCCAAGCAGATACCAGGGTTTGACAGCTCTAGAAACAGCCAGAGCAATTATCATCATCTGCCTTCCATTGCACTGAAATTAGACCCCTCTAGTACAGCACAGAGGCAGCAATAAATCATCTACTTTTTGAAAGGAAAAAAATCACTGCTTCTCAGCATGGTACAAGTGGAAGGGACCTCTGGGGATCATCTAGTCCATCCCTCCTGCTAAAGCAGGGTCACCCACAGTGAATTGCTCAGATCTGTGCCCAGGTGGGTTTTGAAGCTCTCCAGAGAAGGAAACATTTTTTCAGCAGAGAGTTCATTTCAGACTGATCTAGGTACCCTGATCTAGGGTAGGGTGTCCCTGCCCATGGCAGTGGGGTTGGAACTGGATGGTCCTTGTGGTCCCTTCCAGCCCTGACTGGTTCTATGACTCTCATTTGAGCCACAAGCTTGAGTGACACTGCTGGTGCCACCCTGCTCTCACACTTCAAGGCAAAAGAAGGCAATCTTCAGCTTATTTCCAACACAGCACGGGCCATGGGGTCAGCAGGGGTGATCTCAGGCAAGAGCAAACCTTTCCTTTATCCCTGCAGTTATAGGAACAAGCTTGGAGTCTCACAGGCCATAGGCAGGTGTGCACAGACTGTGGTTCTTAAAAGCCTCCTAAGCCCTGCATGCAGCCATCTCACCACCAAAAGATGGAGCATCCCCTTCTCTCCTGCTGTGTTTTATGTAAGCAGCAGTCAGCATAACACAAAGAACACCAGAGCAGCATCTCCTGGCCAAGTGTCCTGTCACTAGCTGCTCTCCCAGGAGCTAAAAGCATCATGTTTCCACCCAGCTTAGTCAAAACAACTCATTTCCCTTTGCACAACACCGCATACCCACACAGCATCACCAGACAGGAGGAAGGCAGGCAGCAAATCTCACCAAGAGCAAGCAATCCATGTGAGGACAGTAGGAAGAAAACTCTTCAGGACCAAGCTTTGTTGCATCTGACAACTCACAGCAGCAAAGAAGCTCCACAAGGAGTCAGCAAAAGCCATCCCTTCCATCCAGCAACAACAGGACTAACAAAAACAAGCCCAGCATGGTTGGAAGGTTCTTGAGGAGATGATCTAGCCCAACCCCCATTGCAAAAGCTAGGGCACCCATGACAGGTTGCTCAGGACCACAATGTCCAGGTGGTTTTGGAAGCTCTCTGAAGGAGGAGACTCCACAACCTATCCGGGCAGCCTGCTCCAGAGATCCAACACCCTCAGAGCAAAGAAGTTTTTTCCTCCTGTTCCGATGGAATTTCTTGGGCTGCAGTTTGTGCCCACCGCCCCTTGTCAGTGAGGCATGGTGACAGGAGAAGACTTTGACCCCATCCCCTTGCTCCCCTACTCTTTAGCTCTTACTGAGGATTAAAAACATCCCCCCTCAGGCCACCGTCCTCCAGGTTAAACAGCCTGTACTACCTGCAGGTGCTTCCCACGGGGCAGTAGCAGCATGAGGTCTTCAGAGAGAAAATGCCATCCCCGGCCCACCGCACATTACCTCTGCCAAAGGAACCTGGCACTGGCTGTCGCCGCAGTCGTCCCGACGAAAGCTGCTGCCACCACGAGCCGGCGCCTGGCCGCAGGGTGCTGCGCTGAGCCCTGGTAACGCCGCCCGACGGCCGACAGCCCTGCCGCCACCGGGACCAGCCGCAGGCGGAGCATCCTGCGGAGTAACAACAGCATGTCAGCACAGCAACACACACTGCCAGTTAGGGGCCCTCCCGTCGGCCAGAGATGTGCTCAGGGCTTTGCTTTTAACCCCTGAAGCAAGGAGACAGAACGTAACTATCACAAGCGTAGCTTCTCCAAAACAGCATAACCTAGTAAATAATGCACTACCAGCGTTGCCCACCTGGCTGACACCTCACTGTCACATCCCAGATGATCTTCCAGCTCGTCTCAAAGGTCTTCTCAGCCTTTCCCCAGGACACTTGATGAACCAGAATTATTTGTGCTCTCCCGCTCCAGCGCCCAGGCAGAGAAGATGCAGATAGAATGAATCACAGCATCACAAAACCATAAAATCAACCAGGTTGGAAGAGACCTCCAAGATCATTCAGTTCAACCTACCACAAAGGACCTCTGGAGCTCATCTAGTCCAGCCTCCCTGACAGAGTAGCTTTATCTAGAGCAGGCTGCACAGGACAGCATCCAGCCAGGTTCTGAATCACAGAATCAGTCAGGGTTGGAAGGGACCACAAGGGTCCACCAGTTCAGATGCCCTGCCATGGGCAGGGACACCCTACCCTAGATCTGGCTGGCCACAGCCTCATCCGGCCTGGGCTTAAACATTTCAGAGATGAAGATTACACCACCTCTGAGCAGCATGGCCTGATCATAGAATCAAGCAGGTTGGAAGACACCTCCAAGATCATCCAGGCCAACCTAGCACCCAGCCCTGGCCAATCAACCAGACCATGGCACAAAGTGCCTCAGCCAGGCTTTGCTTCAACACCTCCAGGCACAGAGACTCCACCACCTCCCTGGGCAGCCCATTCCAATGCCAATCACTCTCGCTGCCAATGACTTCCTCCTGACAGCCAGCCTAGACCTCCTACAGCACAGCATGAGACTGTGTCCCCTTGTTCTGCTGCTGCTTGCCTGGCAGAAGAGACCAACCCCACCTGGCTACAGCCTCCCTTCAGGGAGTTGTGGACAGCAATGAGGTCAGCCCTGAGCCTCCTCTTCTGCAGGCTGCACACCCCCAGCTCCCTCAGCCTTTCCTCACAGGGCTGTGCTCCAGGACCCTCACCAGCTTCCTTGCCCTTCTCTGGACACCTTCCAGTATTACAATATCTCCCTTGAACTGATGAGTCCAGAAATGGACACAGTACTCAAGGTGTGGCCTGACCAGCATTGAGTACTGATGCAGAATAAGCTCTCTAGTTCTGCTAGCCACACTGCTCCTCATGCAGGCCAGGATGCCTTTGGCTCTCTTGGCTACCTGGGCACACTGCTGGCACATCTTCAGCTACTATCTACTGGTAACGCCAGGTCCCTTTCTGCTTGGCTGCTTTCCAGCCACTCTGTCCCCAGCCTGTAGCACTGCTTGGGGTCATTGTGACCCAAGTGTAGCACCCTGCACTTGGCCTTGTTATATCTCATCCCATTGCTCTCTACTCACCCATCCAGTCTACCAAGGATGTTCCACCACCCCCAAAGTAAATAAGTCCCTCCTCATGTTTAGATGGAACTTCACATTTCAAGTTTGTGCCCACTACCTGTTGTCCTGTCAAGAGATAATCCCTGATCTTAGACACAACTACACAAAAAAGAAGCCATCTAGACAGACACCAAGTGAAAGCTGTATTCTAAAAAGTAAATGAAAGCAAACCAGAAGCAAACCTACGAAAGAAAGCCCATCCCAGTCATTTTAGATTGACCCAAGAAAACCCTACACTTCTTGAATATTTGTTTTTAGCTACCCTGGAGCAAAACATTTAGATGGAACTTTAAAAAGACAAGTTTCAACATGTCAAAACTCATAAAATCCTATCCATACCTCACTACACACACACCAGTAGAGAGGCAAATGGAAAACCGAACTACCAATGTAAACACCAGGAGCAAGGAACATGAACTGCAGAGATGTGACCTCAACACAGATGCCAGCCACAGTGGACAAAGCTGGTTCTTCAGTGTTGTGAGCTGCCAGAACAGCAAGTAACAGGATCACAGAATGTTAGATGTTGGAACGGACCCAAAGAGATGCTCGAGACCAACCCCATTGCCCAAGCAGGACAATACTACCTAACACAGTGCACACAGGAACACATCCAGACAGGCCTTGAAAGGCTTCAGAGAAGGAGACTCCACAACCTCTCTGGGGAACCTGTTCCAGTGCTCTGAGACCCTTATAGGAAAGAAGTTCTCCCTTGAGTTAAGATGGAACCATTTGTGCTGCATCTTACACCCATTGCTTCTTGTCCTATCCCAGGGAGCAGTGAGCAGAGCCTGTCCCCCCTCTCCTGGCCAGCCCTCAGGTACTTATAGACATTTATCAAATCCCCTCTAAGTCTTCTCCAGACTAAGCAGCCCCAGGTCCCTCAGCCTCTCCTCATCAGGCAGTGCCCTCCAATCCCCTCATAGTCCTCGTAGCCCTCTTCTGGACCCTCTCCAGCAGATCCCTGTCCCTCTTCAACTGGGGAGCCCCAAACTGAACACAGTATTCAAGACGAGGTCTCAGCAGGGCAGAGTAGAGGGGGAAGAGAATCTCCCTCAATCTTAAGTGTTGTTTTCCTGTATCTTTCAGTGAAATAGAAGTTTTCTTTCCAACTGATGGGAACTCAATTTTCTAGTTGTGAGGTCAGCCTGATGGGAACAGAATGGTAGAAGGATCACAGAATGATTAAAGTTGGAAAAGACCTTTAAGATGATTGTGTCCAACTATTACACAACTACCATGACCACTAACCTATATCCTGAATGCCATGTCTACACATTTCCCGAACCTTTTCAGGGGTGGTGACTTCATCTCCCTGGAAGCCTGGACCACTCTTGCAGGACATGTTCCTGTTATCCAACCTAAACCTCCCCTGGCACAAATTAAATGTGTTTCCCTAAGCCTATCCCGAGCTGCTTGGGAGAAGAGACCAATACCAGCCTCACTCTATGCTCCTTTAAGGCACTTGTAGAGAGCAATAATCTCTCCCGCTACCCTTCTCTTCTCCAGACTAAACAACCTCATCTCCCTCAGCTGTTCCTGCTATGACACCCTCCAAATCCCAAGGCCTCCAGACAGATTTTAAGTGGAGAACAAGGGCACAATTTCACCTTCCATTCCCCATTTTTGTTCCTCTATTCAAATGTTCCAGTCAGTACAAAACCAAAGAACAGAAAACCAAAGTCGCATCTCTATTTGCTTTTGCAGAGCACGATGTTGTTGTGCTGAAACATTAGGTCCCAACAAGGGGAACCTTGGGACCATTTTGTGCAATGACATCTCCTGTGCAGGCTGTGTTTACCTCATTCCAGCTGAAAAGGCTGACCTCATTACTGTCCACAACTACCTGGAGGGAAGCTGTAGCCAGGTAGGGGCTGGTCTCTTCTGCCAGGCAAGTAGCAACAGAACAAGGGGACACAGTCTCATGTTGTGCCAGGTCTAGGATGTTTAGGCTGGATGTCAGGAGGAAGTTGTTGGCAGAGAAAGTGATTGGCATTGGAATGGGCTGCCCAGGGAGGTGGTGGAGTTGTCGTCCCTGGAGGTGTTGAAGCAAAACCTGGATGAGGCACTTACTGCCATGGTCTAGTTGATTGGAGAGAACTGGGTGATAGGTTGGAGTGAATGAGCTTGGAGGTCTCTTCCAACTTGCCTGATTCTATGATTCTAAGAGATCACCCTGTCTCATTACACCCATCAAAGCTACACACAGCTCAAGATTTCATCACTTGAACTGGTGAAGTGAACTTTGGTAGGGGAAGAGAAGAAGCAGAAGGAAAATGGCACATAAAATATTCAAGCAGGTAGTTTTGAAAACCCAGAGCTCAACATACTTTAAGGCAGGAGATGGTGGAGATGTACCTGAAAACATCACAGCAGAATCAAGAAATACCACAGGGTCACAGGATGTTAGGGGTTGGAAGGGACCCAAGAAGATCATTGAGTCCAACCTCCCTGCCAGAGCAGGACAATACTACCTAACACAGAGCACAGAGGAACACACCCAGACAGGCCTTGAAAGGCTCCAGAGAAGGAGATGCCACAACCTCTCTAGAATGCCTGTTCCAGTGCCCTGTGTCTCTTACAGTAAACAAGTTCCCCCTTCTGTTGAGGCAGAACCTCCTTTTTGCTCCTTGTCCTGTCCTATCCTAGGGAGCAAGTGAGCAAAGCCTGTCCCCCCTCAAATATTTACAAGCATTTATCAAACGCCCGCTAAGTCTTCTCTTCTCCAGACTAAAAAGCCCAAAGGACCTCAGTCTCTCCTCATAAGCAATGTCCTCCTGTCCTCTCATCATCCTCATGGCCCTCTGCTGGACCCACTCCAGCAGATCCCTGTCCCTCTTGAACTGGGGAGCCAAAACTGAACACAGTATTCAAGGTGAGGTCTCAGCAGGGCAGAGCAGAGAGGGAGGAGAACCTCCCTTGCTCTGCTGGACACACTCTTCCTAATACACCCCAGGATCCCATTGGCCTTCTTGGCCACAAGGGCACATTGCTGTGCCATGGTTAACTTGTTAGTCACAGCACCCCCAGGTCCCTCACCCCAGCAGTGCGGGGGGGGGGAATAAAAGCAGTGCGGGGGGGGGGAATAAAAGCAGTGCGGGGGGGGGGGAATAAAAGCAGTGCGGGGGGGGGGGGGAATAAAAGCAGTGCGGGGGGGGGGGAATAAAAGCAGTGCGGGGGGGGGGGAATAAAAGCAGTGCGGGGGGGGGAATAAAAGCAGTGCGGGGGGGGGGAATAAAAGCAGTGCGGGGGGGGGAATAAAAGCAGTGCGGGGGGGGGAATAAAAGCAGTGCGGGGGGGGGAATAAAAGCAGTGCGGGGGGGGGAATAAAAGCAGTGCGGGGGGGGGAATAAAAGCAGTGCGGGGGGGGGGGAATAAAAGCAGTGCGGGGGGGGGAATAAAAGCAGAGCGGGGGGGGGAATAAAAGCAGTGCGGGGGGGGGAATAAAAGCAGTGCGGGGGGGGAATAAAAGCAGTGCGGGGGGGGGAATAAAAGCAGTGCGGGGGGGGAATAAAAGCAGTGCGGGGGGGGGGAATAAAAGCAGTGCGGGGGGGGGAATAAAAGCAGTGCGGGGGGGGGAAGAAAAGCAGTGCGGGGGGGGGGAATAAAAGCAGTGCGGGGGGGGGAATAAAAGCAGTGCGGGGGGGGGAATAAAAGCAGTGCGGGGGGGGGAATAAAAGCAGTGCGGGGGGGGGAATAAAAGCAGTGCGGGGGGGGGAATAAAAGCAGTGCGGGGGGGGGAATAAAAGCAGTGCGGGGGGGGGAATAAAAGCAGTGCGGGGGGGGGAATAAAAGCAGTGCGGGGGGGGGAATAAAAGCAGTGCGGGGGGGGGAATAAAAGCAGTGCGGGGGGGGGAATAAAAGCAGTGCGGGGGGGGGAATAAAAGCAGTGCGGGGGGGGGAATAAAAGCAGTGCGGGGGGGGGAATAAAAGCAGTGCGGGGGGGGGAATAAAAGCAGTGCGGGGGGGGGAATAAAAGCAGTGCGGGGGGGGGAATAAAAGCAGTGCGGGGGGGGGAATAAAAGCAGTGCGGGGGGGGGAATAAAAGCAGTGCGGGGGGGGGAATAAAAGCAGTGCGGGGGGGGGAATAAAAGCAGTGCGGGGGGGGGAATAAAAGCAGTGCGGGGGGGGGAATAAAAGCAGTGCGGGGGGGGGAATAAAAGCAGTGCGGGGGGGGGAATAAAAGCAGTGCGGGGGGGGGAATAAAAGCAGTGCGGGGGGGGGAATAAAAGCAGTGCGGGGGGGGGAATAAAAGCAGTGCGGGGGGGGGAATAAAAGCAGTGCGGGGGGGGGAATAAAAGCAGTGCGGGGGGGGGAATAAAAGCAGTGCGGGGGGGGGAATAAAAGCAGTGCGGGGGGGGGAATAAAAGCAGTGCGGGGGGGGGAATAAAAGCAGTGCGGGGGGGGGAATAAAAGCAGTGCGGGGGGGGGAATAAAAGCAGTGCGGGGGGGGGAATAAAAGCAGTGCGGGGGGGGGAATAAAAGCAGTGCGGGGGGGGGGAATAAAAGCAGTGAGGGGGGGGGAATAAAAGCAGTGCGGGGGGGGGAATAAAAGCAGTGCGGGGGGGGGAATAAAAGCAGTGCGGGGGGGGGAATAAAAGCAGTGCGGGGGGGGGAATAAAAGCAGTGCGGGGGGGGGAATAAAAGCAGTGCGGGGGGGGGAATAAAAGCAGTGCGGGGGGGGGAATAAAAGCAGTGCGGGGGGGGGAATAAAAGCAGTGCGGGGGGGGGAATAAAAGCAGTGCGGGGGGGGGAATAAAAGCAGTGCGGGGGGGGGAATAAAAGCAGTGCGGGGGGGGGAATAAAAGCAGTGCGGGGGGGGGAATAAAAGCAGTGCGGGGGGGGGAATAAAAGCAGTGCGGGGGGGGGAATAAAAGCAGTGCGGGGGGGGGAATAAAAGCAGTGCGGGGGGGGGAATAAAAGCAGTGCGGGGGGGGGAATAAAAGCAGTGCGGGGGGGGGAATAAAAGCAGTGCGGGGGGGGGAATAAAAGCAGTGCGGGGGGGGGAATAAAAGCAGTGCGGGGGGGGGAATAAAGCAGTGCGGGGGGGGGAATAAAAGCAGTGCGGGGGGGGGAATAAAAGCAGTGCGGGGGGGGGAATAAAAGCAGTGCGGGGGGGGGAATAAAAGCAGTGCGGGGGGGGGAATAAAAGCAGTGCGGGGGGGGGAATAAAAGCAGTGCGGGGGGGGGAATAAAAGCAGTGCGGGGGGGGGAATAAAAGCAGTGCGGGGGGGGGAATAAAAGCAGTGCGGGGGGGGGAATAAAAGCAGTGCGGGGGGGGGAATAAAAGCAGTGCGGGGGGGGGAATAAAAGCAGTGCGGGGGGGGGAATAAAAGCAGTGCGGGGGGGGGAATAAAAGCAGTGCGGGGGGGGGAATAAAAGCAGTGCGGGGGGGGGAATAAAAGCAGTGCGGGGGGGGGAATAAAAGCAGTGCGGGGGGGGGGAATAAAAGCAGTGCGGGGGGGGGGAATAAAAGAAGTGCGGGGGGGGGGAATAAAAGCAGTGCGGGGGGGGGGAATAAAAGCAGTGCGGGGGGGGGGAATAAAAGCAGTGCGGGGGGGGGGAATAAAAGCAGTGCGGGGGGGGGAATAAAAGCAGTGCGGGGGGGGGAATAAAAGCAGTGCGGGGGGGGGGAATAAAAGCAGTGCGGGGGGGGGAATAAAAGCAGTGCGGGGGGGGGGGAATAAAAGCAGGGGGGGGGGGGGGATAAAAGCAGTGCGGGGGGGGAATAAAAGCAGGGCGGGGGGGGAATAAAAGCAGTGCGGGGGGGGAATAAAAGCAGTGCGGGGGGGGAATAAAAGCAGTGCGGGGGGGGAATAAAAGCAGTGCGGGGGGGGAATAAAAGCAGTGCGGGGGGGGGAATAAAAGCAGTGCGGGGGGGGGGAATAAAAGCAGTGCTGGGGGGGGAATAAAAGCAGTGCTGGGGGGGGGAATAAAAGCAGTGCTGGGGGGGGAATAAAAGCAGTGCTGGGGGGGGGAAGCATAAATGAGAAAATTTATCAGCAAACCTCTCGTGGTTTATGTTTTAACATCAGGAATTAGGCTTCTGACATGGGGCTGGGGAGGTGGGATGGAGGTGGCAGGCCGGGACAAAGCCACAGCAGGTCTGTCCCTCATGACAAACTCCACTGCTCCCAACCAGTGCTCCTCAGCATCTTCCAGCTCACGTACCAAACCCCAAGTTCACAGTCAGCATCTCCCTGCTCTTTGTTCCTTTAGAAACCAACAGAATCAGATTTCACCTTCTCATGGCACAGGAGCAGCCACCAGCAGTTACACTCCACCTCTCAACAATGGACCAGTCTGTGATGAAAAACAGCTCCTTACACATTTGAAATCATTTCCATCCTACGTGAAACTCATGTTCCCATTTCACCTCCGGGGAGGAATTCCTGTCCCATATGCAGACCAGAATCTGCAAGCATTATTTTCCCCAAGAAGCTGATGTTGCCCTTCCTTGGCTTCCCCATCCTAATTACAGCTTCATAAGGTGTCACAGATCAGAGAAGTGTTGCTGGGATCATTTAATCAGTCAAAACAAAACCCCCAAGCCCCACGGTGCTCACTTTTAAGCTTGAAGGGATTTTTACAACACTGCAGATTGTTGGCTTTAGTGCTGCAGAATGTTTGTCCTGTCTGAGCCCTAAGAAACACGAAATTATCTGCTTTGTCCAAGTAATCCCCTGCTTTGATGGGGATGGGATATCCACTCAGGCAATGTTCACTTAGCAATTACCTGAGAGTGCCAAAAGCCAGGTAGTTCCCATAATAACCCTGAACTAATGAGGATCCCTACCTCAGAACAAAAATACACCACTTAGGCAGGTGAATTTTTCATGGTTTCCATCTGCAGCTTTATAGCCTCTCATGATTTTGAGAGTGTTTTTTCTCTTTTAATCAAAAGCACCACTATATTGGCTGTGTTCAGTTAAAAGCTGCAGGCACTTAAGGCAAGATCACTCCAGAAAGCTGCTGCTCATGTTTAAAAGATTAAAAGTAAGCATCTGGCTCTAAGTGCCAAGCCAACCTCATGAAGGTTAACAAGTCCAAGTGCAAGGTCCTACACCTGCATTGGGGCAATCCCAAGGACAAATATAGGGTGGTAAAGGAGTGGCTCAAGAGCAGTCTGGAGGAGTTTTGGGGATGGCAGTTGATGACCAACTCATTATGAGCCAGGAATCATAGAATCAACCAGCTTGCAAGAGACCTCCAAGCTCATCCAGTCCAACCTAGCACCCAGACCTGTCCAATCAACCAGACCATGGCACTAAGTGCCTCAGCCAGGCTTTGCTTCAACACCTCTTCCAACCCTGACTGGTTCTATGATTCTAAATCAAACTCTCCCAGCCCAAACATTCAAGAAACTATGGAAAAAAAACCCTACAAAAACCAATGGAAAGTTCCATCTCTCACCCTAAACTCCCATGAAGAGATCTGTCAGCCCATCCTGTTACCTGGCTCTCTCAGATCACTTCAGCATCACACCTTTTGTACCCCAGCTCTATGGCTGGAACTGTGCTTCTACCCCAGCTGCTGTAGCAGCTCTCATGGCTATCAGGTAGCAATCAGGACCTCCCCCTTGTGTACATGTAGCTGGCAGGATAGAAGACCGTAAAAGCCTCACAGATATGTAATTAAGTATTAGACATGTCACTGTCTTGGTCATCCAAGAAAACCACAACCCCATAAGGACTTCAGCAAGGCCTCTGACACTGTCCCCCACAGCAAACTGCTGGCTAAGCTGTCAGCCCATGGCTTGGATGGCAACACTCTGTGCTGGGTTAGGAACTGGCTGGAGGGCCGGACCCAGAGAGTGGTGGTGAATGGTGCCACATCCAGCTGGCGGCTGTCACTAGTGGTGTCCCTCAGGGGTCAGTGCTGGGCCCCATCCTCTTTAACATCTTCATAGATGGCCTGGATGAGGGCATGGAGTCAGTCATCAGCAAGTTTGCAGATGACACTAAGCTGGGGGCAGATGTGACTGAGTTGGAGGGCAGAAGGGCTCTGCAGCAGGACCTTGACTGCCTGGACAGATGGGCAGAGTCCAATGGGATGGGGTTCAATAGCTCCAAGTGCAGGGTGCTGCACTTTGGCCACAACAACCCCATGCAGAGATACAGGCTGGGGTCGGAGTGGCTGGAGAGCAGCCAGACAGAGAGGGATCTGGGGGTGCTGACTGATACCCGCCTGAACATGAGCCAGCAGTGTGCCCAGGTGGCCAAGAGAGCCAGTGGCATCCTGGCCTGCATCAGCAATGGTGTGGTCAGCAGGAGCAGGAAAGTCATTCTGCCTCTGTACTCTGCACTGGTTAGACCACACCTTGAGTACTGTGTTCAGTTCTGGGCCCCCCGGTTTAGGAGGGACACTGAGATGCTTGAGCGTGTCCAGAGAAGGGCGACGAGGCTGGTGAGAGGCCTTGAGCACAGCCCTACGAGGAGAGGCTGAGGGAGCTGGGATTGGTTAGCCTGGAGAAGAGGAGGCTCAGGGGTGACCTTATTGCTGTCTACAACTACCTGAGGGGTGGTTGTGGCCAGGGGGAGGTTGCTCTCTTCTCTCAGGTGGCCAGCACCAGAAGGAGAGGACACAGCCTCAGGCTGCACCAGGGGAGATTTAGGCTGGAGGTGAGGAGAAAGTTCTTCACTGAGAGAGTCATTGGGCACTGGAATGGGCTGCCCGGGGAGGTGGTGGAGTCGCCGTCCCTGGGGCTGTTCAAGGCAGGATTGGACGTGGCACTTGGTGCCATGGTCTAGCCTTGAGCTCTGTGGTAAAGGGTTGGACTTGATGATCTGTGAGGTCTCTTCCAACCCTGATGATACTGTGAAATCACCACTTCAAAGCCAACATCTGAGAGACATTGTTCAAATTGAGGACAGTCAGGTTGCTCTCCTTGAAGAAAAGGAAATTTTTCCAGCAGCACTATGCATTCTGGCTTGCTGTGGATCTTTTGCTGCCCCGAACAACTACTCTGCTTCACAGGAAGACTCAAACAGGCTCCACACTTCTCTGCAGACTTTCAAAACCTGCCTGGATGTAATCCTTGGCAACCTGTGTTTGGGTAGCCCTGGTTTAGCAGCAGGGTTGAATTGGGTGATCTCCAGAATTCCCTTCCAATCCCTACCATGCTGAGTTTCTTTCCTCCTTGACATGTCCAGAGCAGCACCAAGCCAACTCTGGATTTTTGCGAGTGCACAAAAGCATAGAATCAGTGAGGGTTGGAAAGGACCACAAGGATCAGCCAGTCCCAACACTCCTGCCATAGGCAGGGACACCCTACCCTAGAGCAGGCTGCCCACAGCCTCAGCCAGCCTGGCCTTAAACACCCCCAGCCATGGGGCCTCAACCACCTCCCTGGGAAACCCATTCCAGCCTCTCACCACTCTCATGATCAACAACTTCCTCCTCACAGCCAGGTTCAGTCTCCCCACCTCCAGCTTTGCTCCATTCCCCCCAGTCCTGTCACTGCATGAGAGCCTAAAAAGTCCCTCCCCAGATTTTTTGGAGGTCCCCTTCAGATCCTGCAAGGCCACGAGAAGGTCACCTGGGAGCCTCCCCCTCTCCACACTGCACAGCTCCAACTCCCTCAGTCTGTCCTCACAGCAGAGCTGCTCCAGCCCTCTCAGCATCCTCATGGCCCTGCTCTGGACACACTCCAGCATCTCCACATCCCTCTTGCAATGGGGGCTCCAGAACTGGATGCAGTTCTCCAGGTGGGGTCTCAGCAGAGCACAGTAGAGGGGGAGAATCACCTCCCTGGCCCTGCTGGCCACACTTCTCCTGATGCAGCCCAGGCTCTGCTTGGCTTTCTGGGCTGCAAGTGCACGCTGCAGGCTCCTGTTGAGCTTCTCCTCCAGCAGCATCCCCAAGTCCCTCTCCTCAGGGCTGCTCTCCAGCCACTCACTGCCCAGCCTGGATTTGTGCCTGGCATTGCCTTGACTCATATGCAGCATCCTGATCCAGTAGCCCATGTAGGAAAATTCCTCACCCATTTCCACCTCAAATCCTGACTGTCAAGTTACAGAATCATAGAGTGGTCCAAGTTGGAAGGTCATCCAGCAGAAACTCACCTGCAGTGAGCAGGGAGATGCTCCACCAGATCAGGTTGCCTGAAGGCCTATCAAGCCTGACCTTGACTGTCTCCAGGGACCGGATCCCAACCACCTCCCTGTGCAACCTGTTCCCATGTTCCACCACCCTCATGGCACAGAGCCTGTTACTAACTTCCCATCTAAATCTGCTCTTCTCTAGTTCGAAGCCATTGCCCCTCATCCTGTAACTACAGGCTGTCATAAATGGTTTCTCTGCATCCTTCATGTAGTTCCCCTTCAGGTACTGGAAGGCTGCTATTAGAATCATAGAATCCAACAAATTGGAAGAGATCACCAAGATCATCCAGTCCAACCTAGCACCCAGCCTTGTCCAATCAACCAGACCATGGCAGTAAGTGCCCCATCCAGGCTTTGCTTCAGCACCTCCAGGAACAGCAACTCCACCACCTCCCTGGGCAGCCCATTCCAATCACTCTCTCTGCCAACAACTTCCTCCTAACATCCAGCCTAGACCTCCCCCGACACAACTTGAGACTGTGTCCTCTTGTTCTGTTGCTGGGTGTCTGGCAGAAGAGACCAACTCCACCTGGCCACAGCCTCCCTTCAGGTAATTGTAGACAGCAATGAGGCCAGCCCTGAGCCTCCTCTTCTCTAGACTAAACCATGATAGCTCCCTCAACCTCTCCTCATAGGACTTGTGCTGGAGCCTTCTCTTCTCCAGGCTGAACAACTGCAGCTCCCTCAGCCTTTGCTCATAGCATAGGTGCTCCAACCCCCTGGCCACTTCTGTGGCCCTCCTCTGGACCTGCTCCATCATTATTCCTTACCCCTGCTCAGCAAAGCCAGCAGGTGATGAAGCAGAGAACCAGCAGTAGCTGAGCACAGGTCTCAGCTCCCTGCTCTTCTGTCTCTACCTTCTCAAAAGGATTATTGGTAAGAAAATATTGCCATGGGGAGAAAAGTGTAAGGAAAAAACAATACACAAGGCAAAGGGCAAAGCTGTTGAGAAAGAAGTTACACCATCAATGCTAATACAGAGGAACTTAATCTGATATGGAAACCAGAGGGAACAAAACCTCCTAGCATCAAACCCTCCTCCAAAAAAAAAGTAAAAGAGGAATTTTGACTTCCCCCTGCAGCTCTCCACACTTTCAATTTACAAACTGCTACAGGGAAGGGAGATTTGTACAAGAGTCATTCATACAGAGAGGTGAATTCCAGCTACCAAGGTTCCTGGATCCACTCCTTCCCCCAACCCCAAGACAGACTGAACCTCTTCTCCTTTTTCCTTCCCCTAACTGCAACTCCCCACCTTACCCAATGCAATTTTCAGATCAAGGATTCCTCACATGACTGAAGTTATTAGCTTACTACAATGCATAAATCAGTTTTCAGAATGAAAATGCTGTCTAGCAGCAAAAGTAATTTCACCTGAAGTAATCAAAAATGGGGCAATATTTGATCACATTTATTTCACTGGAGAGGGGAACCACATTTGTTTCAGAGCGCTACTCAAATTGATGGAGAGTCCACAAAGCATCAATCCATCACATGCTGGCAGGTCTTTAGCAGAAACCTGCTGAAAGCCACAGCCTGGTGATTTCTTCTTAAGTGTAATTCAGCAGTTCATAGAGTGGTTTGGGTTGGAAGGGACCTTAGAGATCATCTAGTTCCAACCCTTCCTGCTATAGGCAGGGACACCTTCCACTAGACCAGTGGAATGTTTAACCTGGTCTTGAAGACACACAGGGAGAGAGCACCCACAACCTTCTTGGGCAGTGTCTCAACATCCTCACTGTAAAGAATTTCTTCCTATTAGCCAGGCTAAATCTCCCCTCTTCCAGCTCAAAACCATTGCCCCTCATCCTATCACTACAAGCCCTAGTGTGAAGTCCTTTCCTGGCTTTCCCGCAGGCCACCCTCACATCCTGGAAGGCTGCTGTAACATCTACCTGGAGCCTTCTCTTTTTCAGGCTGAAGAGCCTCAATTCTCTCAGCCTGTCACCACGGGTGAGCTTCTGCAACCTTCTGATCATCTCTGGGGGCCTCCTCTGGACCTGCTCCAACAGTTCCATGCCCTTTTTTTGCTGGCGGCACCAGAACTGGCTTCCATGCTCCAGATGGGGACTCACAAGAGCAGCAGTAGAGCAGACAAATCACCTCCCTCAACCTGCTGGTCACCCTGAATTTGATGCAGCCCAGGTTGCAGTAAGGGTTTCACATCTCATGAAATCCTCATCCCTGGAAACACACTTCCCAACTAGGTTTGGCCTGGATCTTAGGGAGAAGCTCTTCAGTACAACAGTGGTGAGACCCCGGGCAGCCTATTCCAGAGAGGCTGTGACTGCCCCCTCCCTGGAGCTGTTTAAGGCCAGGTTGGATGAGACTTAAGGTAACCAAGTGTAACTGAGACATCCCTGCCTGCAGCAGGGCATTGGAGTACACAACCTCCAAGGTCCCTTCCAACATAACCCATTCTGTGATTCTTAACAGACACCGAGTCTGGCTGTGATGGTGTTTTAAGATCAGCTTTGTCTGTACTACAGACAAAGCACTCTCAATTAGGAAGCTTCATATTCATTCATGGCTCTCATGGTTTAAGCAGTGTGGCTTGTCTTAAAACACAACCTTCTTTCTTGTTGTCTCTGTCAGTATCTGGAGTTTCATTTCTAAGAGTTACAAATTCTAACAGTAAAACTCAAGAGATCCTGAAGACTCAGGGGAAAAAAACAGAACACCCCAGATAGTTAAAAACTATCTTAAAACCATTCCTTTCTGACACTGATTTGTTTTGTGATGGGGAAAGGAAGGGTCACAGGCTGGCACAGGCCACAGGGACAGAAAGCAAACTGTTCAACAAGTCAGAGGCTGCTTATGCAAAGTGTTTAACGCTGTTTAAACCAGCAGAGGCAGCTGCTCTGCCTTCAGCTACACATTCCCACCTTGTGCCAGCCCCAAGAGGAAATTACCAGTTATAGGATCAGTGCTTTGGTTTGTCCTGCCATCTCCTACCCCACAGCCACTGCAGTGTCATCTCAGACAAGAGGATCACAGAATCATAGAAAGTCAGGGTTGGAAGGGACCACAAGGATCAGCCAGTTCCAACCACCCTGCTATGCCCAGGAACACGCTACCCTAGAGCAGGCTGCACACAGCCTCAGCCAGCCTGGCCTGAAACACCTCCAGCTATAGGGCCTCAACCACCTCCCTGGGCAACCCATGCCAGCCTCTCACCACTCTCATGCTCAAAAACTTCCTCCACACAGCCAGCCTCAATCTCCCCACCTCCAGCTTTGCTCCATTCCCCCTAGTCCTGGCACTCCCTCACAGCCTAAAAAGTCCCTCCCCAGCTTTTTCAGAGGCCTCCTTCAGATCCTGGAAGGCCACCAGAAGGTCACCTGGGAGCCTCCGCTTCTCCAGACTGAACAGCCCCAACTCTTTCAGTCTGTCCTCACAGCAGAGCTGCTGCAGCCCTCTGAGCATCCTCCCAGCCCTTCTCTGGACGCAGGTTGGAAAGGCATCTAGTCCAACCCCTCTGCAGTCAACAAGGACATATGCAACTGGAGCAGGTTGCTCAGAGCCCCAAACAACTTGACCTGGATTAGTTCCAGGGATGGGGCTTTTACCACCTGTCTAGGCAACCTGGGCTAGGGTTTCACACCATCAATGGAAAACATTTTTTCTCCTCCTCAACCTAAATGTCCCATGTTTTAGTGTAAAACCATCACCCCTTGCCCTGTCACAAGGCTCTCAACAGCTTCAAGCCACAGCAAGACTGCAATGAAAAGCTGCTTTGGACAGAGATTCAGAGTGCTGGAAGGTGTCCAGAGAAGGGCAGCAAAGCTGGTGAGGGGCCTGGAACACAAACCCTATGAGGAGAGGCTGAGGGAACTGGGGTTGTTTAGCCTGCAGAAGAGGAGGCTCAGGGGTGACCTCATTGCTGTCTGCAACTACCTGAAGGGAAGCTGTAGCCAGGTGGGGTTGGCCTCTTCTCCCACGCAACCACCAATAGAACAAGGGGACACAGTCTCAAGTTGTGCCAGGAGAGGTCTAGGCTGGATGTTAGGAGGAAGTTGTTGTCAGAGAGAGTGATTGGCATTGGAATGGGCTGCCCAGGGAGGTGGTGGAGTCACTGTGCCTGGAGGTGTTGAAGCAAAGCCTGGCTGAGGCACTTAGTGACATGGTCTGGTTGATTGGCCAGGGCTGGGTGCTAGGTTGGACTGGATGATCTTGGAGGTCTTTTCCAACCTGGCTGATTCTACAAAAGGAAACTTTGTGGCAGGTTTATGGGAAAGAACATGGACTTGGCACTCACAAACGCAGTAGCAAAGGTAAGCCAGAATTGACCAGCCAAGGACTTTTCAGGTAATGCTACACAAACTGCAGTACAACAAAGGATGATCTACGCAGTCAAACTGACTATTTTCTGCTTTATAGCATCTTAAATCTTTCACTAAGGGGCAAGCATACCAAAGACTCCTGGATGCTATGTGCTTAGGCAGACTGCATTTCAACTCAGGTTTCAGTAGCAGTCCTTGCATTGCTTCCTGAAAGTGTCAAATTTATCACCCAAAGGACATATAACCATCATTAAGAGGCAGCCATGTAACCTGCAACACGCCTCTTTTAAAACCATTCTGTCCTTAAGGAGGAGTAACACTTCTTCTAGGCACACAATGCTGGCTGCAACACTCAAAGACCTTGGTACAGGCTGAGGAAGCTGAGGCTGTCCATGCTGGAGAGAGAAGGCTCTGGGGAGCTCTCATAGCAGCCTTCCAGCACCTCAAGGGGGACTAGGAGAGGGCTGCAGAGGGACTCTTTACAAAGGTGATAGGACAAGGGGAAAACGGTTTGAAGTTAAAGAGCAGATTCAGATGGATGTTAGGAATAAGCTCTTTGCCATAAGGGTGGGGGAACATTGGAACAGATTGCCCAAGGAGGCATTTGAGGCCTCATGCCTGGAGATACTCAAGGTCAGGCACAGCAAGGCTGTGGGTAACCTGATCTAGTGGAGGATGGAATCATAGAATCAGTCAGGGTTGGAAGGGACCACAAGGATCATGTAGTTCCAACTCCCCTGCCACAGGCAGGGACACCCTCAGGATGCCCCTGTGACTGCAGGAAGGTTGGACTAGATGACCTTTGGAGGTTCCTTCCAACCCAAACCATTCTGTGAACTGTTTCTTACTGAATTATCCCAAAGAGCATTGCCCCCACTTTAAGTCACACCTACATCAAGACATTTTTCCACTTAAGTCCCAGCAACATCACAGCAGGAACACAGAGCATCTGGAAAATTAACAGCTAAGGAGTGGGTTTCTATTACACAGGCATCCTCAGCCCTGCTGCAATAACCTGCCTTAAAGTTCTGTGCACCAGTAAGGTCACTGAAAACTTGGTAAGCATCATATATGGTTTGGGTTGCCAGGGACCTTAAAGGACAGAGAACTGCTTGAAAGAGTCCAGCCCAGAGCCACAAAGATGCTGAAACAACTGGAACATCTCCCGTGTGAGTTAAGGTGAGGGATCTGAGTCTCTTGAGCTTGGAGAAGAGGAATCAGAAAGGTAACCACACTCACATTTACAAATATGTGAAGGGCAGTGTCAGGAGCACAGTTGTAGGCTCTGCTCAGTGACAGCCAGTAACACAACAAAGGGCAGTGGGGGCAAGCTGGAGCACAGCAGGTTCCACATGAACATAAAGGGAAATGCTTTCACTGTGAGGGTGTCAGAGCCCTGGAACAGGCTGCCCAGAGAGGTTGTGGAGTCTCCTTCTCTGGAGACATTCAAAACCTCTCTGGATGCATTCTGTGTGACCTATACTAAGTGATCCTGCTCTAGTGGGGAACAATCTTTTCAAGTGTCTCCCAACCCCTAAAATTAGATGGTTAAAAATCATCTAATTCCAACCACCACATCACCCTGCCAACTCCAGGAGGAATGAGATCCTAGCAAGTGGAATAACTTCCAACATGCTTTTGTAACAAACCCAACCTGATTGCTACAGAACTTAATGTGCTTAACCACAAAAATGGTTGTTTCCACATTCTCCATCTAAATCCAGCTGATGTTTTCCTCAAGTAACAGCAGAAGAGAGTAAGGCTCACAGGACAGTGCTTCAAAGGACTCAGAAATTTATTTTCACCTTGTCTGCAGGCAACTGAACAGTCTCTCCTCTGAAAACCCTACCACAGCTTACCCAGGAACATGACTTCAGTCCAAGAGGCACACCAGAAACCTATCCACAAAGACTAAGATACAGAGAGCTCCAGAGAGCACTGCACAGGGAGACAGACATTAATGATCAAAGCAAGGCACGCCATTCCTTTTCCTCCAGAGCACAAAAACTCCAACTTCTCCAGTTGAGGAAGGATAATACCACAAAGGTTGCCTCATTTGGAGAAGGAGCTGATTCCACATGCAAACAATTACAGGAGCTTAAGATCCACTGCTGAATACACACATCATACTCTAACATATCACTGAGTGACACAAGTTTTACCAGGATTGTTGTAAAGCACAGGACCCTCCATATCCACTTCTAGAAGCACCTCCATCAGCTGAAGAAACTGCTACCTGAAACTAGTGGCCACCACAACCTCCTCCAGAGTCCCAGAGAAGCAGGCAGTGATAATCCCAGCACACATTTCCCTTACACCCCTAAGATGGCCAAGAGATACTTGGATGCTCCAGACAGACAAGCACACACAGCTTAAGCATCTTCAGTTATCTTTAAAATACCCCAACCACAAGACTAAAATTATCTCCTTATATAGAAATATATTTTTACTGTGGGCATAGCAATAGTGAGTTGCACTGAAGGATGTTCACAGGATGACAGGATATTAGGGAATGGAAAGGACCCAAGGAGATTATCAAGTCCAACCCATCTGCTAGAGCAGGGCCATACAATCTAGCACAGATCACAAAACGCATCCAGACAGGCCTTGGAAGTCTTCAGGGAAGGAGACTCCACAACCTCTCTGGGTTAGGATGAAGTTTATTACAGTGAGGGTGGTGAAACACTGGAAGAGGTTGCCCAGGGAGGCTGCGGATGCTCCCTCTCCAGCAGATGTTCAAGGCCAGGTTGGATGAGGCCTTGAGTAACCTGTTCTAGTGGAAGGTGTCCCTGCCTATGGCAGGGGGTTGGAATTGGATCATCTTTGACATCACTTCCAATCTAAACCACTCCAACAGTCTGATAGCTTGGGAGTTTTAAAAACATAACTTATGGAAGTGGCACAACTGAGGTTGGGTTGACAGGCAGCTCAGACAACAAACTCCCTCCCATGTAAGCTTCACTCACCCTCCCCAACCACACCATGCTGCCCTAAGCTTTCCATCAGACAGCACAGCTTTACCAAACTGCAAAAAGGCAATCCATTTTCCTGCAGCTGAAGGAAGAGTGAATGCTTCAGAACAGTAATTCTGAAAAAAACAGATTTAGGATTCAACAGCAGCCAGGTGGTTATTTCAGCAGGGCTAAAAGCACCTGAGAGCAAGGCCAGAGCATGCTGTGAGTGCACAGCCCAACAGACAACAACTCCACCCTCACCTGTAGCTCAAGTGGCTGCTCCCAGCCTGGGGGCCAAATGGTCACAAAGAACACAGGGAATTATTTTTCACAGATTGCAAGGCTCTGCTCTAGGAACAAAAGACAAAAACAGACAATAAAGGTCATAACTCTTTGCTACCAGCATAGCCCTGCACACAACTTCTCTCCTTGCAGCCGTACTCTGTGCTTTAATGTCAGATATATCAACCTCAATTCTCACATCTCCAATTGCCCACAAATAAAGCCAAGGAGAGGAACAACAGTGACACAACTGATTAGACAAAACAGCTATCTAGGCTTTCACTTGCACTAATCCTGAAGCTGGGTTTCTAGAGGAGAAAGTGCCATGGTTTGGGTGTTACCTGTCCCACTCCCCCCCACGTGGAAGAATCACCCAAACTAGGCTCAGCTGCTCTGAAAACTGAATGAAGCTTTATATTTACAGCTTAGCACAATATACAAGCAGGTATTTGCAATACATGGAGTCACATACAGAAATATACAAGGCAAAAGGTAATACAGAAACACAACAGCCCTCCCAGAAACCTGAGTCCCCAGGAGGGGGTCCCAACCACCTTCCACCCCTTAACCTTACCCTACATCTTGCCTTACGTTTAAGGTAGTATGAAGGGTGAGCCAGGGGGGTTAGGAAGCAGGTGAATTAATCACACAGACAGCAGGTTAGGTTAGAGAGAGAGAAGTTCACCCCAAAGCCCAGACAGCAACTGCCTTATCTATATTTGTGTTCTTGTTCTCGCACATCCCCACAAGCCCACGAGTGAAGTAGCCATTAGCATTGGTTTTTTTTTCAGAGCCTGCAATCTAATTCCACTCACCAAAACATTCTAGCTCGGCTCTAACTACCACAGAAAGCCTCGAGGAATCTCACCCTCTCTGACCACCCCTCGTCAGCAAAGCCCCCTAAACACACGCGGACTGATGGTCTCTCCCAAGTAGCTAATTAAACCGAAGGCAAACACAGTGTACATAAATCAAGGCACGATAAAGATCAGGCCTTTCTACACTCCGCGCAGGTTATTAACCCGAACTCACCCTGAAGGGTTTTCCAAAGGCAAACTGCGTGTCGAGCACCCTTTGGCCCTTCAGTGTGAAGTTGGAGCCGTTTAATGAACCGCTATTAAGAAGAACTGCTTTGACATGAGCTGTAACACAGAGCAATAACTCAGATGGCCCGGGGAACGCCGCGGAGAGAGCTCCTGGGGCAGCAAGATAAACTCCAGCACAACTCGGGAACTCAGACTCAACTCCTCACCCTGCCGCAGAGCGCCTCAAAACACTCCTGGCTGCCCCTCTTTGCTTGAGGGCATCTTCCCTTCTCTTACAGCTCTCCCAGAAGGAAAACGCGGCCACACAGCTACAGGCCCCGTAGTTTATTTCACAGAGAAGGAACAGCAGGTCCGCAACGGGCCCCTGACAAGGGGAAAGCCGGAGGCAGCACCCCGAGCCCCACGCCAGCCGAGCTTCCCCGAGCAGCAGCCCTCCCTCAGCCCTGGGCCTGGACGGCCCCCTCGCTCAGTCAGTTCCACGGTGAGCACCCGCCTACCTGTCCGCAGCCGAGCCTCGGCAACCAGATGGTAAAGATGGGCCCGAGGTGAGAAGCCGTGCTCCGCCGGTGGCTGCGGGCGGTGGGACAGGACCGTCCCCACCGCCCGGCGCGACCCCGTCCTGTGCGCTCTGCGCGGCCCGACCGACAATAGCGCTTCCGCCCCAGAGGCCGCGGTTAAAAGGGCGGCCCAGTGGGCGGGGCATCCGCGTTGGGGCGGGGCCTGTGTGTTGGGGCGGGGCCTGGGGCCGGCGGGCGGAGCGCAGCGCTTGCGCGCCTGGGGCCGAGCGGCGCCCGGTACCGTGCGGCGCTCGCTGGTACAGTTCTAGCGGGTCTGGTGTCCCGGGGGGCTGTGCTTGGGTCTCAGGGGTTAGGTACAGGTCCTCAAAGGCCTTCGCGTAGGGGACACGTCTGGGTGACCGGTAGATAGAGTCTCCGGAGCTTCTGTATATACGTTCTGAAAGGACTGTGTGCAGTCCCAGAGGCCCTTATGTATGGGCTCCGAAAGGCTTTAGAGGCTGAGAACTGTACGAATACGTATTTATTTATCTAGGGTGAGACCCTGCCTCGAATTCTGCTGCCCCCATCCAAACAGGGACATGGAAGTGCGGGAGCAAGTCCAGAGGAGCTCCACAAGGGCGATTCGAGGGCTGCAGCACCTCTGCTATGAGGATATGCTGAGGGAATTGCAGGTGCTCAGCCTGGAGAAGAGAAGGCTCCAGGGAGACCTCAGATCTGTCTTCCAGTACTTGTAGGGAGTCTACAAGAAGGCAGGAAAGGGACTTTTCATAAGGGTGTCTAGGGCCAGGACTAGGGGGAATACTTTTAAGCTGAGGGACAATAGGTTTAAACTAGGTCTCAGGAAAAAGTTCTTCAGTTTGAGGGTGGTGAGATGAAATGGGTTGCCCAGAGCAGTTGTGGGTGTGCCAGGTTGGATGAGACCTCGAGCAACCAAGTCACGTTGAGAGGCATCCCTGCTCGTGGTGGTTGGCGTTGGAACAGAGGATTTCTGAGGTGCCTTCCAGCCTAAACCATTCTATGATTGTGTGATCATTAGTCCTGTATGCAAGGTCTGAGAGACATATATTTCTCTATATACAGCATCTGAAAGATCTGTATGTGCAGTCTCTTGGAGGTCTCTTCCAACCTGGATGGTTCTATGATTCTATGATCCTGTCCTACGTTCCCTGGATCTGGTGTGGGGTTTATCAGAGAGGACAGCAGCACCATGGGCATCAGTCCAGCCCAACAGTGCTGTGGTTTCAATGGATGTTATGCAATAACAAGATTTAAACACCAGAAAAGCACATACCTGAGCACCTCACCTTAAAAGGGTTTTTTTCTGGATGGCAGAGGAGCTGGGAGGGAAATGAGACACCTTGAAAATAAATGTGGCCACGTGTCATCAGTGACTGGGATTTGGGGCTCTAAGTGTTGCTCCCCCAGGATAGAGTAATGCCTGGGATTCCCCACCCCAAATAATTCCCAGTTTATTCCAACAGGGGAACATCATGATTTTTAGCTGTCTGTTGTGCTGGGGCAGTCCCCAGGTGTAAATTTGGAGGCAATTTTTGAAACCAAGAGATGGATGCCAACCAAGTCAGTGGAGGGATATGATTTTCTCTGGGGTGTGGGTGGGCATGTGGGCTGCTGAGCCTGTGCCTGGTGGCTCAGGAATGGGATGGCATCAGGAAGGGAAGATGAGACAGACACTCCTGGGTCATGTGCACCTTGGCATCTAGATCAGAGGGAGGACTCACTGCTGGGGAGGCTAATTTTAGGTATTTTAATTTTAGTTGCTTCCAGATGCCTCTTAGGTTGTCTCTCTTCAAGCTTTCGTGAATCCTCCATTAAAAAAATACATTTTCCAGAAGTGTTAATAGATGATGGTTGCACCTCAAGAATATGGAAGGCTTCTGAATCCTTCCCCCCTGCAGTGAAAACACTGCAGAGATCTCTGGGGTGAGGCCTTTGGTGAGGCTTAAGGTGATGCAAGAGACTTGGAGGGGTTGCAGCAGGGCTGGGATGCAGCAGCACACAGAGCTCTGGCCACCTTCAGTACAGACACTGGTCCTCAGTAGGAAATGGGAGGAGAATCATAGAATTAACCAGGTTGGAAGAGCCCTCCAAGATCATCCAGTCCAACCTAGCACCCAGCCTTGTCCAATCAGTTAGACCATGGCACTAGATGCTTCATCCAGGCTTTTTTTGAACATCTCCAGGGACTGTGACTCCACCACCTCCCTGGGCAGCCCATTCCAATGCCAATCACTCTCTCTGACAACAACTTCCTCCTAACATCCAGCCTAGACCTCCCCCAGCACAACTTGTTCTGTTGCTGCTTGCCTGGGAGAAGAGACCAACCCCACCTGGCTACAGCCTCCCTTCAGGGAGTTGTAGACAGCAATGAGATTAACACACCACAGTGAGCAAAGGTTGGTTTGTTTGGGTAATCTGAGGTTTGCAGCCCAGGTCTTGTAATAAGACAGGGACCATCACCCTGCCCAGCCCAGGGACATTTCCTCATCACCTCTTAATTGCTCCAGAAGCAGCCATCATGGAACTTCTGGAAAATGGCCATCACCATTCCTTTATTGGTGGGTGTCTCAGGGCTGAGCTGGATTATCTGTATAAGTCTGAGAGCACCAACCTTTCCTCTAAATAAAAGCAGATAAGATGCACTTGGACCTGGTATCCTCCCAGGTTTCCTCCTCCACCCATTCCCCATATGCCTGCAGGATCCTGCACAGGCATCAACTTCCATGTGTGGGAATTCACACACATCACATAGCTGAACACTCATGGGAATAAAACAGGGTAAATGTTCTATTTAAATAACACAAAGAAAGTCAGGAGCCCATGCACTAAGAGGTTGTCTGGGGGCTTGGGGTTTCTGTTTTGTCTTTTTCTCTCTCAGCCATCCCATAGTTCAACACGGGCAAGTGTAGGGTCCTTCACTTGAGGAGGAATAACCCCCTGCACCGGTACAGGTGAGGGGGTGACCTGCTGGAAAGCAGCTCTGCAGAGAAGGACTGGGAGTGCTGGTGGACAAGAAGTTCCCCATGAGCCAGCAATGTGCCCTTGTGGATAAGAAGGCCTATGGTCTCCTGGGGTCTATTTAGGCAAGTGTGGCCAGCAGGTTGGAAGAGGTTCTCCTGCCTCTTTACTCTGCCCTATTGAGGCCACATCTGGAACCATGGGTCCAGATCTGGATTCCCAGTTCAAGGGAGACAGGGAACTAGTGGTGGGAGACCAGTGGAGTCTACAAAGATGCTGAAGGGAACTGGATCATCTCTGCAATGAGGAAAGGCTGAAAGACCTGGTGCTGTTGAGTCTGGAAAAGACCAGACTGAAAGGGTGTGTAGTCAATGCTGATCAATAGCTAAAGAGTGGGGAGCAAGAGAATGAGGCCAGACTCTTTTCAGTTGTGTCCAGCAAGAGAAGAAGCCACAGGCACTCAGGAGGAACCCAGGAGGTTCCATCTGAAAAGGAGAAGAAACATCTTTGCTGTGAAGATGCTGGAGCAGACTGCCCAGGGAGGTTGCAGAGATTCCAAACCTGCCTGGCCATAGTGATCCTATTCAACCTGCTGTGGGTGACCATGTTTGAGCAGAGGGTTTGGACTAGATGGTCTCCAGAGGTCACTTTCAACCCCCACCATACTGGGATTCTATGATTGAATCTGAGCACTCTGGGGCTTGCTAGGGTCTGAGGGTGAGCTTGCCTACGGCTCATCGCACCCTCCGCCTTCTCTCAGATCAGTGTTTCAGTTGAAGGAGGGCAGCATCACAGGCTGTCAGGGGTCGGAATGGACCCATGGAGATCATCCAGTCCAACCCCCCTGCCAGAGCAGGACAGTACTATCTAACACAGAGCACAGGAGAACACATCCAGACAGGCCTTGAAAGGCTCCAGAGAAGGAGGCTCCACAACCTCTCTGGGGAGCCTGTGCCAGTGCTCTGTGACCCTTACAGTAAAGAAGTTCCCCCTTGTGTTGAGGTGGAACCTCTTTTGCTGCAACTTACACCCAGGCAGCATTCCTGCCTCTGTCAGTAGTGTCAGGGTGGTTGATGGCAGTTTGAGGCTTTACCTTCCCACCACAGTCATTTCCAGAGCAATAATGTTAATTGTGAATGCTGGAGTGCTTTTTCCCTTTCACTTCTTCTCAGGAGCAGGTTTCTAACACTCAGCCAGCTGTAATTATACACACCAGGGAAAAAAAAATCAGGGCTAAACACATTATTTTATTTAGGTTTTCCAAGAGTGAAAGATGCTTCTAGTGGGCTACCAAGAGCTATTTAACCTATATAGATGAGATTTCGTTTTGGTGCTGGTATCCTCACCCCTTTTGCTCCTGCCTGCCTGAGAAGCCATTCCCTCCTGGCTCGTTTAATCGCAGAGGGTATTGATCTCCAGGCTCTCATTTAATTCCCATTTCTGTGCCTTGTAATGAGTGCCCACACACTCAGCACGGGTTTGCTAATGAATTACTGGCCTTTCTGCTGCCCTCTGCCTTTGTTGGCAGCTGGTCTTCCCCCACCGCTGTCAAATACTCCCTGGAAATGTTTAAACTCTCCCTAAAATAGGACTTCAGGTGAACGTTTTCAGCTTCTCTTAAAACAGAAATAAATATGTAGCTATATAATCCAAATGCCTGGAGGAGTGGGGCAGATCTAGCAGGCCAGGGTCTGCTGGATGTGTCTGTGCCTGTCTGTCCTCTGCAGGAATTGCCAGCACCAAGTCCCTAAAGGAAACTTCATGGAGAAGGAAGCAGGGACCCAGTAGTAAAAAACATTTCCCTTCCAGACCACATCTTCCCAGGAATCGACAAGGAGCTGCCAGCAGTACTGTAACAACTCCCAGGCCAAACAGAAAAGTCTTTCCTAAAGTGAATAATCCAAGTAAATCACCTTTGAAGAAACAACTGAGCAACATGCTGCTTGTTTAGCTCAGTTGCTGCTGGTGGCCTGGCCCATCACATGTGCATGTACATCTCTCTCTATGGAATATATAAAGAAATGTATATTTTGATCACCCACTTTTGATGCTATTCACTTAAATTGCCACGGGGGAAGGATGCCAATTTAGCCTGGCACCCCAAATCCCTTCACCTTCATCCATGCAGCATCTCCAGAGTGATGGTGGTGCCATAGTGGCCTTCCCTCTCCCTGGTGTAACCCATCTTCCTGAAGCCTCTCTCTGGGGCACCCCATCTCCTTGCTCCCCACTCCTTTGGACTCGTTCCCCATGTCACCCTATTTCTTTGCTGCACCTAATCTCCCTGCACCCTTTCCCTGCTGCACTGTATCCCCCTGTACCCCATGTCTTAGAGCATCCTCTCCTCACTGCATCCCATTTCCCTGCACCCCTTCCCATGGTGCACACTCTCCCTGCTGCCCCATGTCACTGTATACCCTGTCCCCATTCACCGGCTCTCTATGGTGCACCTTATCTTCCCACTGCACCCGATGTCCCTGCACCCTCTCCCTTACGCCCTCATCTCCTCGTACCTCATTATTTCCCTGCTGTCCCAGCTCCCTTTCTATTCTCTCCCCTGTGCCCCTATCTCCCCACACCTGTGCTACCCGCTGCATCCCTTCCCCCCGCACCCTCTCCCTGCTGCACCTCGTCTCCCCGAACCCTCTCCCTTATGCCTTTAACTCCCCGTCTCCCCGTACCCTCTTCCCTCGAACGCTCTCCCTTATGCACCCTCATCTCCCTGCACCCTCCCCCCGCTGCACCGCGTCTCCCCGAAGCCTTTCCCTTATGCTCCCCCATCTCCCCGCACCCTCTCCCCTCTGTCCCCATCTCCCCTCACCCTCTCCCCTCCCCGCCCCGCCTCTCCGGCCCCGCCCCGCCCCTTCGGCCCCGCCCCGCGGCGCCCCCGTGAGGAGTTCCCCTGCCCTCCAGCCAGAGCCACGGCCCCGCCCAGCTCTGGCAGGGGAGGGAAGGCATCCGCCAATCGCCTCTCCGGACAGGGCATCCGCCCGACGCCGATTGGTGGCTCCGGCTTGGCTAGTCCCGGGCCGGCGAGAGGAGCGCTCCGATTGGACACTGCCCCCCCGGCCCCGCCCCGCCACTCCCTTATAACCCCCTGCCCGGGCGGCAGCAGCTACTGCCGCCAGAGCCGCCGCAGCGTGAGGCGGCTCCAGCGGCGCGATGGCGGCCACGGCGGGCAGATCGCTGCCTCTCCTCCTCTGCCACCGCCCCGCCGCCGCGCTGACGGCAGCCGGTTGTTTCCCGGCGCTGGGGCGGCGCCGCCAGCAGCAGCAGCGACACCGGACGGTGAGTAAGGTGGGAGCTCTTGCCCTTCAGGCGGCGGCCGGCTGAGCCGGGCGCCGTGCCCTGTCTTTTCCACCCCGTTTCCAGGGAGGCGGCGGTCCCCGACTCGGCCCCGGCAGCTGCGCGTTATTCTTAGCTCCGTCACCTGGGCGAAACTTGAGCGGGGCGGGCGGCGGCAGTAGTGCCCGGTGGCGGGAAGCTCCCCGGCCTTGCCGCCGCCGCTGCGCCCCGGGAGTAAGCAATTCGAATGAGCTGTGTCGGCTCTTCGCAGCGGCCGCAGGAACAGCCCCGCGCAGGTCCCGGGGCGGGGGGGGGGGGGGCGGTGGAGACGCGACCGCCAGGTGGCGTGCGGGGCCGCCGGTACCCGTAGCAGGGGGGCCGATAGCCCCCGCCAGGACGGGGGACGGTGGAGGGGCGGCGAGTCAGCACCGGCCCAGCGCAGTGGGGCACGGGTGGGACAGGACGGGCGGCAGTGCCCGGCGCCTCTTCATTCTTTCTTATTTGCCGCTTTTCGTTACCTCCTCTCAAGGTCAGGCAGGAGAGAGGCACTTAAAGGGGTCCCCATGTCCCCTCCTAGGCGATGTCACAACCAGGTCGGTGCGGCTTGGACGGGAGGGAACCGAGGTGAAATTCCCCCTCCCCGAACCGGCTCTTTTTGTTGGGGCGCCCTACAGCAGCAGCACGGTGAGGGTCTGTGGCAGGGGAGAACCAGGCACGTGTGGGGCTTACTCTGTGCCTTAGGGTGGAAAAAGCTGTAAAGGCAGCAGGTTGCGTCGTGGAGCTTGAGAGATTTGCTAAAAATACCCTTTTTTTCTTCTTACGAAGCTAAGGGAACAGCATGTAACCGTGGGATATTCTGCCTTTCGCCACAATCTGTTTGAGTGCTGCCTGTAAAAAAAAACAAACCACAAAACCAATGGAAAAACCTGAAACCCCAGAGAACTACTGTCAGAGGGGCTACACCTGTCCCTCTCCTGTTGTTTGGGGTGAAGCAGCATTTCCAAACTACGTCGAGCCACCAGAATCTTGTATAAGTTCGGTGATGGAGCAGGGCACTGGTGCCAGTAGGAACAGGAGAAACACCGCAGGGTCCTCAGAGTGCTGTGTGAAGAGCAGCATTTGTGCCATGTGTCTTCAGGGTGCCCCTCGTCGTTCGGGTGGTGTCAGTGTGTTGGCAGTGGGGGGCTGCTGGAGGTTCTACTTCTGTCAGTCTCATAGTGGCAGTGTGTGAAGAGTGAGTTCTGCTTTGACTTCATACTTTGTAAATACTAACCTGCCAAGTGAGGCCACTGGTACCTTGAGTTCTGGTCAGATGTGTAGCAGCCTTTTCAGCCTCTGTAATTATCATTTGAGTTGTCTCTTCAAGCAGTCTGGCCCAGGAAATGATCAATAATTTATTTCAATTTAAGCTGACCTTTGTGATTAATTTAGCAGAGACTCAGGTTTGTGCTTGAGTGCACTAACCAGACTGAGCGTGGAAGTAAACGTGTGAGAGGATTAAAGCCAGCCATTAAAAATAGCCTAGATCCCTCAGGGATACCTTGCTGTGAATGCTGCTGAAGCATGGGCATGGGCTCCAGAGCATGCTGAAATTGTCAGTTGAAGCCATCTCCTTCAGCTGTTTGAGTAAGGAGGAGGATTTTGCTTGATGTCACTGCTTCAGAGACTGACCCCCCCACCTGTGATGGTTTGGGTTTTCCCTGCCCCCCCACACTTTAGCAATCACCCAGACTAGACTCAGTTGGCTCTGGAAATATGAATGAAGCTATTTATTTACAGCTAGCACAATGTACAAGCAGATATTTACAGTACGTGCAGTTATAGACAGAAATATACAAGGTAAAAGGTAATACAGAAGCACAACTCCCCTCCCAGAAACCTGAGTCCCCAGGAAGGGGCTCTCAACCACCCCTGCACCTTCCCCCTGCCCCTCTCAACCTTACCCCAGTCCTACGGAAGAATAGAGGTTTGGCCAAGAGGTTAAGAAGCAAAGGTGGGTTAGTCCAGATGGAGGGTGTGTTAGAAAGATGCAGCTCAGCCAGCAGCCCAAGCGAGAGTGAGAGAAAAAAATGGCAAGAGTGTTATCTAATGTTTTCATTTCTTTTTCAGCAAGACTGTGAGGGGAGTAGACATCATCATTGTTTTCTTTTTGCAGCCTGTGATCTACTTCTCACCAAAACATTATAGCTAGCTTCAAACTAGCACACCACCTCACTCCAACCTCCTTTCAGGGAGTTGTAGAGAGTGAGAAGGTCTCTCCAGCCTTTTATTTTTCTCTCTGGCACACTAAATTCATACTGCTCAAGCCATCTCCCTCCACTGGTTGCAGAAGGAGAAGGATTTTCCTTGTGTCCCTGTGGACTGCTGAGAAAGCTCTTTTGGCTGCAGTACCACTTTGGTTGCTCTGGATCGTGTGTTTGTTTGGTGGTTTTTTTGTTGTTTACTGTTGTGTTGTTGCAGTGATCAGTTTTGAGGTTTCCCTCTTTAAGCAAGCCACCAGTCTTTTCAGAAGATCATAGAATGGCATGGGTTGGAAGGGACGTATGAAGAATGGCTGGGCCCCTGTGAATACAGCAGTCAAATGAAAACTTCCTTTGAGCAGGTCAGGATTCAGCATCCTGACTGTTGCTTTTGATACCATCTGTAACATGCCTGTTTATCTCCTCACAGAAAAGAGTTCATGTTTCCATCACGCTGCACTAGAGAAACTCTGTGGACCACTGGGAGAGAGTAGAGACCCAAGAGCTGCTGAAACGTAGTGTGCATCACAGGCATACAGGATGTTAGGGGTTGGAAGGGACACAAGGAGATGATCGAATCCAAACTCCCTGCCAGAGCAGGACAATACTATCTAGCACAGACCACACAGGAGCACATCCAGACATGCCTTGAAAGTCTCCAGAGAAGGAGACTCCACAGCCTCTCTGGGGAGCCTGTTCCAGTGTTCTGTGACCCTTACAGTAAAGAAGTTCCCCTTTGTGTTGAAGCAGAACCTCTTTTGCTGCAATTTACACCCCCTGCTTCTTGTCCTATCCCAGGGAGCAGTGAGCAGAGCCTGTGCCCCCTCTCCTGGTTAGCCTTCAGATGCTTATAAGGATTTATCAAATCCCCTCCAAGTCTTCTCTAGATTAAAAAGCTCCAGGTCACTCAGCCTCTCCCCATAAGCCATGCCCTCCAGTCCTCTAATCATCCTCATAGCCCTCTGCTGGACCCTCTTCAGCAGATCCCTGTCCCTCTTCAGCTGGGGAGCCCGAAACTGAACAGACCTGAAATGATCTCCAAGGAGAAAATGCAGGTACTTGCTCTTCATAATAAAGAGATAATTGAAAGGAGGTTGCTGTAAAGAAGCAGGAAAACTATGTTGGGTAGAAGTAGTAATGGGCTTACAGCATGAGAGATGGCTTTGCTGCTGGGAATCCTTTTACTGACTGTAAAACAAGTGAAACACTGAGTTACTTCCTGGGAAAGCTGCTCAATCCTTATTACTGGAGGTGGTTAGGACAGGTTAGACTGGCATCAATCAGTCCCTGATGCTGATTGATCTTGCTCTGTGACAGGACTGAACTGTATAAGCTCCCTGAAACCATAGATGAAAATAGGAAGAGTTTGTGTGATAGAGGTGCAGTTAATAAAGTTATTGCATTAGGTCTGCCTGTGCGGTGTTGTTTTTAAGGCAATAAGTTCTACTTGGTGCCTTCTCAGGATGGCTGCTTTCTATCAGAGGTGATAAATGGGCTTTCTTCAACCAGGGTGGAAAAGCTAAATGGTCTCATGGATGAGTTCTTTCCAAAGGGTTATAAAATATGCTGGAAGAGCCAAGACCAAGTGACCAGGCTACTGTGAGAGGATGCTGCTTCAACACAAATGAACAAACCTTTTCGGATGCTTCAAGTGTGAAGAATGAAGCTGTGACAACATCAAGCAGTAGAGAGGGCAAGGAGGTCCAAACTCTCAGATAAATCTTTGCTTAGGAGGGGTCAGATGGGGATGTAGTAATACTGGAAAACATGAAAGAACCATTCACAGCTTACCTGAGAGTGTCAAAAGATGATAGAACTGGGAGTGGGTGGTGGGCCCAGTATGAGGTTATGGAGATGGCAGACCATGTTCTGTTACAGATGAGCAACACCACAGGGCGTGAGAGATTTTGGATGAGGACACAAAATTTGAGTGAGTACTTGACACCATGAGGGTGGTGAGAGCCTGGAATGGGCTGCCCAGGGAGGTGGTTGAGGCCCCATGGCTGGAGATGTTTAAGGCCAGGCTGATGTAGGGTAGGGTGTCCCTGCCCATGGGAGGGGGGTTGGAACTGGCTGACCTTTGTGGTCCCTTCCAACCCTGACTGATTTTATGACTTGCTAGTCTCAAAATAGGAGGCAGCAGGCAAAAAGAAGTGTAGACTGCTGTTTGTGGCTTTCCCTTCTGGTAGTGGTGGCTTTGCACCTCGCAGGGTGACTGGGCAGGGTAAGAGGAAAACCAGCTGGCGTAACTACATTGAATGTGGGGCTGGAGCAGCCATAGCACTGGAAGGAAATGGGGGAGCTAAGTAAATGCACTTAGAGCACAAGTACCAGCATTGCTTTCCATACTCCCAGCCTCAGTTCCATGTGCATGAGAGTGGAAGAGGCCTTGTAGAGGAGGTGGGCAAGGGAGTTAGCAAGCATGTTGGCAGTGGAGAAGCTGCTGAAGTAGCCTGCGGTAGGGTTGTAATGTCAGAGGCAATAAGCAGATTGCTCCAGCTTTGGACATGAGCACGGCTGGATGGTTCATGAAGTGAAACATCAATAGTATTGCTGTCTGCTATAAACACATGCTGTGTGTGCTTCCTGCTTGGGAGGGAGCTGTGGAGGTCTGCTGGGGGATTGCATGTGAGGACAGGAAGCAAGAGGCAGTTTGGGTGCTTGGGCCAAGGTGACTGTGGCTGCTGGGAAGAGTGGAGGTGACAAGATGCAAGACAAGGTGGAATAAGAGTGATGTGTTGCTTCTTCTGCAGACCAGTTCCATGCAAGAAGCAGCAGGGGATGGAGAAATGGTGGTGGGTAGAAGTTTGGCTGCTGCTGAGCAGGGAGTGGTACAAGGTGTGCTGCTGGGGTAGAAATGCACAACCTCATGCAGTGGGAGTGGGATGGTGCTGTTGGTTGGTTATAAATTAAGTGGAATTTCTTGGGTGGCACTTCTCATTCCAGCTGTGTTTGTTAGGTTATCAAGTGGTGGGAAGCACTGAAGCAATAATGATGCTACTGCCTTTGTCCTGCAGTTGTTTTTAGGGTTTTGCTGCTGTTTTCCTGTTAGATGGCTTGTCCTCAAAGAAGCATGGAGAGGTAGGTGTTATTCAGTGGAAACTTCCATACATAATCTTTGAATTGTCTAGGTTGAAAAAGACCTTTAAGATCAACTCCAACTTTGAATCAAGCACTGTCAGCTCTCCACTAAACCACATCCCAAAGCACCACATCTGCATGGCTTTGAAATACCTCAGGGATGGTGATTCCCAACAGCTCTGAACAGCCTTTTCCAGGTCTTAATGACCCTTTGTGGAAAGAAAATGTTTCTGAGGTTCAACTATACCTCCCCTGGTGCAACTTGAGGACATTTTCCTCTGGTCCTATTACTTACAAGAAGAAACTGACCCCACTTGGCTCCAACCTACGTTCAGGGAGATAGAGAGCCAAAAGGTCTCCCCTCTTCAGCTTTTCTCCAGGCTGAGCAGCCCTAGTTCCCTCAGCAGGTCCTCACTAGGTTTGTTCTCCAGCCTATTGACCAGGTTAGCTGCTGTTCTTTAGAGATGCTCCAGCATTTCAATGTCCTTGTAGTGAGATGCTCAAAACCAAACCCAGTATTTGAGATGCATCCTCGCCAGTGCTGAGTTACGGGGGGGCAATTCCTGCCCTAGTCCTGTTGCTGGTATGTTAAGCAAAGGAAGCCCTTTCTTTGACTCCTAATTGTTGGTAGATTCATGGAATGGTTTAGGTTGAAAGGGACCTTAAAGATCACCTAGTTCCAGCCTCCCTGCCAGAGGCAGGCAAACCTTCCACAGGCATGCGCACCTTCCACTAGACCACATCGCTTGAGGTCTTATCCAGCCTGGCTTTGAACACCTCCAGGAAGGGAGGCAGGGCTGTGCTGCTGATGGGAAGGCTGCCAAATGTGAGAACCTCCACGCTGCTGGGAAGCAACCCTTTGTGGAAAAGGTCCACAAGGAAGTAAGGCATAAAGGTATTTCTAAGGTGCAGTGGTGGAAACATCACTTAAATGCTCTGCTTTTAGATGTTGAATGCCTGATCTTCATGGCCTTCCCCTTGCAGAGTCTTCTCTAGCTGTGGTTGTTAATGCTTGAGCCAGTGGTTGAGTTATGTCAGATCTGATTGTAATCAGTTTGCTTGGATCTGGGGGGAAAAACACCTCTAGAAAATCAAGGGCTTGTCTCTGTGGTGTTCCTGTGGTAGTTAATCCAGGTAGTGCTGTGTAGATTTGGACTAGTGATTCCCAGTGAATTCTTCCCAGCCTGAAAAGGGAAAAGCAAACCAAAGCCAACTGCAGCTGGATTGAGTGGGTGTTGGTCCACCTGCAGGTTTGTATCTCAGCTCAAGACCAGGATTACCTGTATCAATCAGTCCCCCAAGTCTGATAGGATTTAGGTGCAGGTAGCCTGGCATTAAGGATGCAGTAGGGAGTGTAGCCTGCACAGACAAAAAGACTCTGATGAAGAAAGACGTCCTGGGATGTGAGAAGCCTTGGGTGAAGGATGCAGTGGACAGCCTGCTGAATCTGTCTTGTTTTTGGTATGGGTAAAGTGTGTTTGGGGACTTATTTTTTCCCAGGTTTCAGAGTGGTTTAGGTTGCAAGGGACCTTAAAGATCTCCTAGTTCCGTCCCTCTGGCAAGGGCACCTTCCACTAGCCCAGTTTGCTCAAGGCCTTATCCAGCCCAGCCTTGAACACCTGCAGGGAGAGGGCATCCACAACATCCTAGGGCAACCTGTACCAATGTCTCTCCACCCTCACTGTAAATAATTTCTTAATCTCCAGTCTAAATCTGCCTTCCTCAAGCTTCAGTCCATTCCCTCTTGAGCTGTCGCTGCAAGTCCTTGTAAGAAGTCCCTCCCTAGCTCTGTCATAGGTCCCCTTCAGGTACTGGAAAGCTACTCTTAGGTCTCTTCAGAGCCACCTTTTCTCCAGGTTGAGTAGCCCCAATCGTCCATAGGGGACGATCTCCATCCCTCTGATCGTCATGGCCCTCCTCTGGACCTATTCCAGCAGCTCAATGTCCCTCTTAGTCCCATGCTATGGCTGCAGCTGTTGCTTAGTAATGCCATCATAATTTCCCTGGTGGGCCTCTATAATGAACTCGAGACCTTCCTGCCCCAAGCAACAGTTCATTGTCCTGTTGCTGCTCATATTTTGGGGGGGAAAGAAATACAGTTGAAGCATGGGGCTGACAAAACTCGGGTGGCAGCAGAGACTGGTGAGAGTTGGAAGAGCATTTGAGTGTGGTGGCTTTGTTTTTGCTGAGGGTGGAAACTGGCAGACTGCTTTAATTAAGTGAACTTCAGTTTTGCTGACCTTGCATTACTGCTGAGTGTAATTAGCAAATGAATGATTGAAAAGCCTAAGAACTGGTGACTGTCCAGTGGTTTGAAGGCATATGAAACAATTACCCTCATTGGATCCCTGGCTGCACTTGTTGGCTCCCTTGACCTGCAGTGTTTCCTGTGCTGAAATATCTGTAGGAGCAGTGATGTGCATGCTGCACACCAGGAAGAAATGAATCAGGTGTCACTTAGAATCATAGAATCAACCAGGTTGGAAGGGACCTTCAAGATCTTCCAGTCCAGCCTATCACCCAGCCCTATCCAGCTGACTGGACTGTGGCACAAAGGACCTCATGCAGGCTTTTCTTGAACATCTCCAGTGATAGCGACTTCACCACCTCCTTAACTTTGGAAGGTAAGATGGAATGTGGCTTGAACTGTAGGACAGGGCAATACCAACCCAGCAAGACATCTGTGATGTTGAGGGAGCCTTAGGAAGAGTTGGTTGGGTTGTAAAGATGAGCTTGTGCATCAAACTTCCCTTTTCTCCTCCTTCTTCCCTTGCACATGCTCTTGCTGGCCTGGTGACCCCTTGCTCACTTTGCCCTGCCAGAGGGTAGTGAAAGCATAGCCATTTCTTCTAACCATCATCAGAATCATGGAATCATGTAGCCTGCATAAGACAGTTGTGATCATCCAGTCCAACCATTAACCCAGCACTGCCAGGTGACCACAAAACAGTGTCCCTCAGCATCACATGTACATGTCTTTCAAATCCCGCCAAGGATGGGGACTCTACTACCTTCACAGCCTGATCCAGGCCATGATCTGTGGAAGAGATTTTTTTTCCCTTGTGTTCAGCCTGAATGTGAGGTGCAACCTGACACATTGGGTTTTCAACTCCACCACCTCCCTGGGCAGCCCATTCCAATGCCAATCTCTCTCTCTGCCAACAACTTCCTCCTAACATGCAGCTTAAACCTCCCCCGGCACAGCATGAGACTGTGTCCCCTTCTTGCTGCTTGCCTGGCAGAAGAGACCAACCCCACCTGGCTACAGCCTCCCTTCAGTCAGTTGTAGACAGCAATGAGGTCAGCCCTGAGCCTCCTCTTCTCCAGGCTGCACACCCCCAGCTCCCTCAGCCTCTCCTCACAGGGCTGTGCTCCAGGCCTCTCACCAGCTTCCTTGTCCTTCTCTGGACACCTTCCAGCACCTGAACATCTCTCTTGAATTGAGGAGCCCAGAACTGGACACAGCACTCAGGATGAAGGAAAGAACATTTTCTTTCCATGTTATTACTTCAAATAGGAGAGAATTTGCACTTAGTCCCGTTGGAGCAGTGGGCATAGATAGAAGTTGAACACTGACAGATTGAATTGAATTAGAAGGAACTCTCAAAGGTCATATTGTCCAACCCCTCTGCAGTCAGCAGGGTCACTTCCAACTAGATCAGGCTGCTCAGGGCCACATCAAGTCTGATCTTGAATGTCTCCAGGGATGGAGCCTGTTCCAGTGTATCACCACTCTCATTGTAAAGAGCTTCCTCCTAATGTCCAACCTAACTCTACCTTGCACTACCTTCCAGGCATTGCCCCTCCTGTACTTTTCAGCTTTTTTGGTTAGATTGTGTTTGGATTTGTTTTTGCACAAACAATATAACTAGAGGGGGCTGACCAGTGAGCTTGGCTTTTGTGGGGTTTTTAGGTGTATGAAAGTGGCTAGAGCACTCTCTTGATGTTGTTCATTCTTGCAGAGCAAAATAGTTGTTGAAGAGAGGATGAGTTAAGATTTTTGTGGGTTTTGGTGTGTCTGTTCCTTCAGTGAATAGGAAAAAAAAGCCTTGCTTGGTCATGTCTAGAGACCATCTTTCTTCTCTCTTTGTGTGAAAATGCAGTGCTGTGCTAGATGCTTAGGGTTATTTCTGACAATAATTTGATAGTATAAGTAGTAGGAGGTTGGTGTGGTGTTAGTAGTACGTAGACTGGTTGATGTGGTGGTGTTGGTAGTAGGGAGTAGGTAGGTAGGCTTACTGGTTGGTGCGGTGGTGTCAGTAGGGGGTTTGGTACCTTGGCTGTTTGCTGTGGTGGTGTTAGTAGTAGGGGGTAGGTTGGCTGGTTGGTGTGGTGGTGTTAATAGCAGTAGGGAGTGGGCAGGTAGGTTGGCTGGTGTGGTGGTGTTAGTAGTAGTAGGGGGTAGGTTGGCTGGTTGGTGTGCTGGTGTTAGTACTAGTAGGGGGTAGGTAGGTTGGCTGGTTGGTGTGGTGGTGTTAGTAGTAGTAGGGGGTGGGTAGGTAGGTTGGCTGGTTGGTGTGGTGTTGGTAGCAGTAGTAGTAGGGGGTGAGTAGGTAGGTTGGCTGGTTGGTGTGGTGGTGTTAATAGCAGTAGTAGGGGGTAGGTAGGTTGGCTGATTGGTGTGGTGTTGGTAGCAGTAGTAGTAGGGGGTGAGTAGGTAGGTTGGCTGGTTGGTGTGGTGGTGTTAATAGCAGTAGTAGGGGGTGGGTAGGTTGGCTGGTTGGTGTGTTGGTGTTAATAGCAGTAGTAGGGGGTAGGTAGGTTGGCTGGTTGGTGTGGTGGTGTTAATAGCAGTAGTAGGGGGTAGGTAGGTTGGTTGGTGGGGTAAGGTTAGCAGTGTTACTTTACTGTCTGTCTGACTCAGCCTGTGGGGGGTCATGGAGCCTGTGTAGGGTCTGTGATAGGAAAGGAAGTTAAGAGTTGCGGTCAGGTTGCTGCAGTCATGAATACAAATGTCAGGACAACTCTTTCTCCATTGGGCAAGTGTTTCCCCATTGGGCAGGTATAGCTCTCCTTACCAGAATGAAGCCTGGAAAACAAAAGAAAGGAAGAGAACACAACCAACTGTTGTAGTTCATTTGGTACAGCTGTTGTTAGACTAAAGTTCAAGAGGAGACTCTGTGAGCTCAGATCCCACCTGCTCTGGAAGATAAAGCATAGCTTTCCTGACTTGCTTTCAGGCTTCTGCAATCAGTCTCTTGTTTGCTGTGCTTTGAGATGACACAAATCTCTTGTTCAGATTATTCTTCTATTTCTTAGTCTGGGGAAATGTAGAAATGGCATCCTGGCCTGCATCAGGAATGGTGTGGCCAGCAGGAGCAGGGAGGTCATTCTGCCCCTGTACTCTGCACTGGTTAGACCACACCTTGAGTACTGTGTTCAGTACTGGGCCCCCCAGTTTAGGAGGGACATTGAGATGCTTGAGCATGTCCAGAGAAGGGCGACGAGGCTGGGGAGAGGCCTTGAGCACAGCCCTACGAGGAGAGGCTGAGGGAGCTGGGATTGGTTAGCCTGGAGAAGAGGAGGCTCAGGGGTGACCTTATTGCTGTCTACAACTACCTGAGGGGTGGTTGTGGCCAGGAGGAGGTTGCTCTCTTCTCTCTGGTGGCCAGCACCAGAACGAGAGGACACAGCCTCAGGCTGCACCAGGGGAGATTTAGACTGGAGGTGAGGAGAAAGTTCTTCTCTGAGAGAGTCATTGGACACTGGAATGGGCTGCCCGGGGAGGTGGTGGAGTCACCGTCCCTGGGGCTGTTCAAGGCAGGATTGGACGTGGCACTTGGTGCCATGGTCTAGCCTTGAGCTCTGTGGTAAAGGGTTGGACTTGATGATCTGTGAGGTCTCTTCCAACCCTGATGATTCTGTGATACTGTGAAATGGTTTTAGGTTTTGGGAGGCTCCATTTCTGTTGGGGTGTTTTGCTTTTGTTTCCTTCTTTTGCTGCAGTGTCAGCTTCCTGACAGCCCAGCTGCTCCTTTCTGCCCTGGCCTTTGCTAGCCCTGTGTGGGAGGAGCTGCCCGTGCCAAACTGGACTAGATAACAGCTGTACTCCTGTTGCTCCTCATGGAGGGGTGGCTGTGTTTGAGGTGCATTAAGGAAAGTGTGGTCAGTAGGCTGAATGAGGTTCTCCTGCCCCTCCACAACGCCCTAGTGAAGCTGCATCTGGAGTCCTGGGTCCAGTTCTGGGCTCTCCAGTTCAAGAAAGACAGGAAATTATGACGGAGTCCAACAGAGGCTACAGAGATGCTGAGAGGCCTGAAGGCTCTCTCTGAGAGACCTGGGGCTCTTTAGTTGGAGAAAAGCAGGACGAGAGAGGATCTGATCAAAGGGAGGCAAGAGGATGTGGCCAGTGCCCACACAGTGGCAGGATAAGGAGCAATGGGCACGAACTGGAACCCAGAAGGTTCCATCTGAACCTGAGGAGACAATTCTTTGCTGTGAGAGTACTGGAGCCCTGGAGTAGGTCTGCCCAGAGAGGTTGTGGAGCCTCTTTCTCCAGAAAGATTCCAAACTCCACCTGGTCACTGTGACTCTGGGCAAGCTGCTGTGGGTGCATGGACTAGATGATCTCCAGAGGTCCCTTCCAAATCCTGCTGTGCTGGGGTTCTGTGAATGCTTCTCATCTCTAAAGTGGTCTTTGCATGAGAGGCCATTTGTGGTATTGCTGATATGGTTTTCATCACATTTTGGTACTATTTTTTGGGGGGGTACATCTGTCTTTAAGAGCTGATTTGTCCTTCAGTGCTTAATCTTGAACATTACTTGTTCATTGTCTATTGAAATGTTGGCAGAGAGTTTTCTTCCTCTTATTAAGGGCTCAATTGGTCATCAAAATGAGTTGTCACTTTAGTGAAGGTGAAACTACACAACACTTGGACAAGATCAGGAATTACTTTGCATTATCATAGAATCAGCCAGGTTGGAAGAGACATCCAAGCTCATCCAGCCCAACCTAGCACCGAGCCCCATCCCATAAATCAGACCATGGCACTAAGTGTCTCAGCCAGGCTTTACTTCAGCACCTCCAGGCACGGTGACTCCACCACCTCCCTGGGCAGCCCATTCCAATGCCAATCACTCTCTCTGACAACAGCTTCCTCCTAACATCCAGCCTAGACCTCCCCTGCCACAACTTGAGACTCTGTCCCCTTGTTCTGTTGCTGGTTGTCTGGCAGAAGAGACCAACCCCACCTGGCTACAGCCTCCCTCCAGGTAGTTGTAGACAGCAGTGCGGTCAGCCCTGAGCCTCCTCTTCTCTAGGCTGCACACCCCCAGCTCCCTCAGCCTCACTTCACAGGGCTGTGTTCCAGGTCAGTAGGGTGAGCCTATGAGGTATTTCTTCTGTCTCATGTAAAGCATAAAGCATATCCACTGTCGTTTTCTGCATTCTTGGCAGCTCTGAAGGAATGAGGAAATGTAGAGCAACTTGCATAAGCAGGAGAGGGAAAAAAAAACCCAACATGGCTCACAGCTTGTTTCAGCAATTTCCTTTTGTGGGCTTCCCCAGGAGGAAAGGATGAGGAGAAACTCTGAACCCTCTTGAAAGTGCTTAGGGGAATGATTAAAACTTGCATTTGACTTGGATAGACAACCTCGGAAAGATCTTTCAGGGTGTGACCACGGTAAAGGCCCAGTCTGGGTGATTCACATCTGTCCTGCAGCCTGCTAGGAATAAAACTATTCACTCTGAGGTCATAGCCTAAGGAGTTTTATGGGGTTTCAGAAAAGCTTTGTGGAATGCATTGCTGCTTGAGGGAATTTGGGAGTAATGCTCTGGTAACAATTTCAGTTGCTTTGATCACGCAGGTCCCGAGATGCTTGTACAGCTTGGTGCTGCTTCCCTTATCCGAAGCTTACGTTGACTCAGAGTGGTGTGAGGAGGTACAAATTGGGGGGGGGGGGGGGCTGCAGGGAGAATGGTTGCCAGACAGAAGCTGTAAGACTTGGCTTTGATGTGCCTTGCAGCAGCCACCCGAGTGCTCTACCAGATGGATACTGCACAGAGCTTCTCACTTGAGGGGATCTGAGTGTGGAGTGAGTTGAGGACATCTTTGTTACTGGATTTGTCTCAGTTGCTAAACAGCATTCTGGAGAAGTCCTTGCAGATAAACTCTCTCTGGGAGTCCTTGCAGATAACCACTTCACTGTGAGCCAGTAATGTGCCTTCATGGCCAGAAAGGCCAGTGGGATCCTGGGATGCATTATCAAGAGTGTGGCCAGCAGGTCGTGAGAGTTTGTGTTCCTTCCCTGCTTTGTCCTAGTAAGGCCACATCTGGAGGTACTCTCTGGTTCTGGCTCCCTGGTTTAAGAGAGGCAGGCAGCTACTGATGAGAGTCCAATGGAGGCTGTGAAGATGCTCGAGGGCCTGGAGCATCTCTGTGAGGAGGAAAGGCTGAAAGAATTGGGGCTATTTAGCCTAGAGAAGAGCAGCCTAAGAGGGGATCTATCAGCATTTATCAATATCTGCAGGGCAAGTGTCAAGAGGATGGGGGCAGACTCTTTTCAGTTGTCTGCACAGCACACCCAGGAGGCTCCATCTGAACAGGGGAAATAGCTTCTTTGCTGTGGGGGTGCTGAAACCCTGGAGCAGGCTGCCCAGAAGAGTTCTGGAGTTGTCTCCTTTGGAGAGGTTCCAAATCCACTTGGACATTTTGATCCCAGGCAATGCCTTTAGGGTGATGCTGCTTTAGCTGAGGAATTGGATTAGATCTTCAGAGGTCCTTCCAGCTCCCACCATTCTGTGTGGTACACGTGGGTTGGAAGAAGTAATCCAGAATACCTGGATTTCTTGGATCAATGTACAGGCAGTTTACCGTGGGGAAATTCCCAGGATTCTTCATGAATGAAGTGACTGTAGGGTTGGTGGCAGGCCAACAGCATCCTTTCTTTCTAGACTGGGAGGGGAGTTGATGATTAATCCTCTGGCTTTTCTAGATGCACTGCTGGAACAGACTCTGAAGTCACCCCACTTACTCCCTGTTCTCTGTCACCCTATTACCTTGGAGAGCATGGAGCTAAGCAAAGCTTTCCCTGTTCTATTTTATTACAGAGAACACAATGTTTCCTTAAGCTGCAGGGTCAGTTTATTTGGATGTGCTCACATCAACTATTGCTGTGCCTCAGAGCTGCTAAGGAGAAATGCATTCCAGAAATCATAGCATCAACCAAGTTGGAAGAGACCTCCAAGATCATTCAGCCCAACCTAGGACCCAGCCCGGTCCAGTCAACCAGACCATGGCACTAAGTGCCTGAGCCAGACTTTGCTTCGACACCTCCAGGGAGGGGCCTGGAACACAAACCCTATGAAGAGAGGCTGAGGGAGCTGGGAGTGTGCAGCCTTCAGAAGAGGAAGCTCAGGGCTGATCTCATTGCTGTCTGCAACTCCCTGAAGGGAGGCTGTAGCCAGGTGGGGTTGGTCTCTTCTCCCAGGCAAGCAGCAACAGAACAAGGGGACACAGTCTCAAGTTGTGCTAGGGGAAAGTATAAGCTAGATGTTAGGAGGAAGTTGTTGTCAGAGAGAGTGATTGGCATTGGAATGGGCTGCCCAGGGAGGTGGAGTCACCGTGCCTGGAGGTGTTCAAGAAAAGCCCTGATGAGGCACTTAGTGCCATGGTCTAGTTGACTGGCTAGGGCTGGGGGATAGGTTGGACTGGATGATCTTGGAGGTCTCTTTCAACCTGGTTAATTCTATGGTTCTATGACTCCACCTCCCTGGGCAGCCCACTCCAATGCCAGTCACTCTCTCTGCCAACAACTTCCTCCTAACATCCAGCCTAAACCTCCCCCGGCACAACTTGAGACTGTGTCCCCTTGTTCTGCTGCTGGTTTCTTGGCAGAAGAGACCAACCCCACCTGGCTACAGCCTATCTTCAGGTAGCTGCAGAGAGCAATGAGGTCAGCCCTGAGCCTCCTTTTATGCAGGCTGCACACCGCCAGCTTCCTCAGCCTCTCCTCACAGGGCTGTGCTCCAGGCCCCTCACCACCTTCCTTGCCCTTCTCTGGACACCTTCCATTACCTCAACATCTCTCTTGAATTGAGGAGCCCAGAACTGGACACAGCATTCAAGGTGTGGCCTGAGCAGTGCTGAGTACAGGGGCAGAAGAACCTCCCTTGTCCTACTGGCCACACTCTTCCTGAGCCAGGCCAGGATGCCATTGGCTCTCCTGGTCACCTTGGCACGCTGCTGCCTCATCTTCAGCCTACTGTCTGCCAGTAGATACGTAGTAGTGTCTGTGGTTGAGGCTTCTGTGTGTTTGAACTGGCTGGAAGAGCAACTTTCAGAACCATTCATTTGGAACCTAACATATGGTCCTTGTAAATCTGTGGCTTCATCCATGATTTGTAAAAGGTAGAGCAGGACACACTCCCCTGACATAAGGGCTTGCTCTCAGCCAGCCCATACATGAATTGGTGCTGTCTGCTGAACTGTGACTGCTTATTCCTTGTCAGCTGCTGTTCTCCTCTACTTGATTGCTTTCATCTGTGCACCTCTCTGTCACTTCACTCAGGTACTGCCAACCTTCTCCTTAAGGCATGGTGATAACGGTCTCAAGCACTCATTTTGTCCTGCTAAAAGTGACTTTAATGGTCCTACTTTCTTGTTAAGCTGAAGGTGGAAGCTGAGAGATGAGCAGCAGAGGGGTGTTCACCACCAGAATGCAGGTGGTGAAATTCCGAGTAGTGGACTCATAGCTATGGCTTGAAATTGAAGAGATGAGTTGTGACAGATCCTTCTCTGAGAGGAAGGAGTTATTGTCTCCATTGAAACCATTCTTTAAGAATACATCCTCATTGTTTGCTCATGTCACTGTTCTTAGATATTTAGACTTAAGTGAGAGTGAGTTTTCTGCCTGATTACTCTAGAAGTGAGTTTGTGCTTCTGGGTCTAGTATTTTAAATACAGGCTGGATGGGGAGTGGCCAATGACAGGGAGGACCTGGGGGTGTCAGCTGATGAGAAATGTAAGATGAGCTGGCAATGTGCTGTCTACAGCTACCTGAAGGGAGGCTGTAACCAGGTGGGGGGTGGCCTCTTCTCCCAGGCAACCACCAATAGACCAAGGGGACACAGGCTCAAGTTGTGCCAGGGGAAGTATAGGCTGGATGTTAGGAGGAAGTTGTTGGCAGAGAAAGTGATTGGCATTGGAATGGGCTGCCCAAGGAGGTGGTGGAAGCACGGTCCCTGGAGGTCTTCAAGAAGAGACTGGCTGAGGTACTTGGTGCTGTGGTCTAGTTGACTGGCTAGGGCTGAGGGATAGGTTGGACTGGATGATCTTGGAGGTCTCTTCCAACCTAGTTGATTCTGTGATTGCATGTGCACTTGCCAGTCCAGAAGGCAACCATGTTTTGGGCTGAATCAAAAGAAGTGTGACCAGCAAGACAAGGAGGGGGTGAGACCCCATGCTGGAGCACTGTATTCCTGTTCTAGTGCCCTCAGCACAAGAGGGGCATGGAGCTGCTGGTGTGGGTCCAGCGTAGGCCACAATGGTGGCTGGAGAACCATAGGCTGGGAGAGTTTGGGCTGCTTATGGAGGCTACAAGAAAGCTGGGGAGTTACTTTTTACAAAGGCTTGTAGAGACAGCAAGATGGGGAATGGCTTTGAGCTGGAGGAGTTGAGAATTTTGGACTGGATATTGGCATGACATTTTTGATTGTGGGGATGTGATGGTTTGGGTGTTACCAATGGCCCCCCCCCAAGAAAATCACTCAGATGAGACTCAGCCACTGGAACTTAAGGAATGAAGCTGTATTTACAGCTTAGCACAACATACAAGTAAGTGTTTACAGTGCATATACAGCTGTAGGCAGAAATAGACAAGTTAGAAAGCAATACAGAAACACAAGAGCCCTCCCAGAAACCAGAGTCCCCAGGAGAGGCTCCCAACCACCCTTCCACCTTCTTCACACCCTTTTACCTTACCCCAGACTCTGCCTTACTTTCAAGGTGAGTTAGGAGGGTTGGCTGGGGGGGTTAGGAAGCAGAAGGATTAGTCACACAGATGGCACGTTAGGTTAGAGAGAAAGTGCATCCCCAAAGCCAGAGAGCAACTCTGCATTATCTATGTGTTTGTTATTGCTTTTATCCATCTCAGCAAGCCTATGAGTGCAGCAGACATCACCATTGTTTCCTTTTTGCAGCCTGTCATCTAATTTCTCTCACCAAAATATCCCAGCCAGGCTGAAACTGGCACAGAGAGTGGTGAAACACTGGAACAGGTTGTCCAGGGAAGTTGTGGATACTTCTCCCTGGAGGTGTTCATGGCCAAGCTAGATGAGGCCCTGCGTGTCCTGGTCTAGTGGAAGGTGTGCCTATGGCAGGGGGCTTGGAACTAGATCATAGAATCAGTCAGGGTTGGAAGGGAACACAAGGATAATCTAGTTGCAACCTCCCTGCCATGGGCAGGGACACCCTACCCTAGATCAGGCTGCACACAGCCTCAGCCAGCCTGACCTTAAACACCTCCAGCCATGGGGCCTCAACCACCTCCCTGGGCAACCCATCCCAGCCTCTCACCACTCTCATGCTCAACAACTTCCTCCTCAGAGCCACTCTCAATCTCCCCACCTGCAGCTTTGCTCCATTCCCGCTAGTCCTGTCACTCCCTGACAGCCTAAAAAGTCCCTCCCCAGCTTTTTTGGAGGCCTCCTTCAGGTACTGGAAGGCCACAAGAAGGTCACCTGGGAGCCTCCTCTTCTGCAGACTCAACAGCCCCAACTCTTTCAGTCTGTCCTCACAGCAGAGCTGCTCCAGCCCTGAGCATCCTCCTGGCCCTGCTCTGGACACACTCCAGCATCTCCACATCCCTCTTGCAATGGGGGCTCCAGAACTGGATGCAGTACTCCAGGTGGGGTCTCAGCAGAGCAGAGTAGAGGGGGAGAGTCTCCTCTCTGGCCCTGCTGGCCACACTTCTCCTGCTGCAGCCCAGGCTCTGCTTGGCTTTCTGGGCTGCAAGTGTACACTGCTGGCTCATGTTGAGCGATCTTTAAGGTCCCTTCCAACCTAATCCATTCTGTGATTCTATGAAGTGAAGTTTTTCATAGAAAATGGGGTGTCCAGGGTAGCACAAGAGTCACACAGATTGCATGTTAGAAAGGAATAGCTGAGCTCTGGGTGGTGGCTGTTCTGTTGACCTCATTGGGGAAGATGATTACATTGCCATGATGTATCTAATTCTTATGACTTGAGAGCAAATTGAAGCAGCAGGTCCCCATTCATGCTTCTTGCTTCTAGACAAACTGCCATGGTCAATACACAATATGAAAGCCACTTAAATTCATTGGGAACCTGTCAAGAACATTGCAGAGACCCTGTGAGGGGGTTGGGTGGGAGGGAAGGCTTTGCAGAGGAAGTCATTTCTCCCTGAAGGAACAGTGAGCTGAGACAGTGCAGAGAGATTTCCCAGGGGGAAAAAAGGCAGTTCCTTTTTTGGAAGGAAAATGCTCTCATTTGTCATGTGACATGGGAATTCCTCTTGGCTTCCTGCAGAGGGGAAAGGGGGAGTTGAGTGTTTTGTTGGACGATGGAGCGTGGCATGTCTGTGATGCAGAGCAGCCTCTGCTGCGTTAAGAGCTCCCAAGGCAACCAGCAGCTTGCTGTCAGGCTCTTCCTGTTATCCAGGGACTTGTTTATAGGGTAGGGATAACAGAAATCCCATTTGCTAAATACTGAGTAGATTTAATAACTACACATGTCCAGAGCTGTGTGGTTTCCTCTGAGTCTGTGGGTGTTGTATGTAGCAGGAGAGCAGGATGCTTCACTTGGACTTTGGTGTAAGAGTTGGAGGGTGTGGTGAAGGGAACCTCATGAAGGTTGAGTATGGAGTCCTGCATGTGGGGAGAAATAACCCCCTGCCCCCTGTACAGGTGAGGGGCTGGCCTGGTGGAAGGCAGCTCTGTGGAGAGGAATCTGAGAGTGCTGGCTGACAAGAAGTTCCCCATGAGCTAGCATATGCCCTTGTAGACAAGAAAGCCTAAGGGATCCTGGGGTGCATTAGGAAGAGTGTGATGAGCAGCTTGAGTGAGGTTCTCCTCCCTCTCTGCTCTGCCCTGGTGAGGCCACCCTTGGAGTCCTGTTTTGAGCTCTCCAGTTCAAGAGATGTGAACTGTTGAAGAGTCCAATAGAGGATACAAAGATGCTGAAAGGAACTGGAGCATCTTTGTGAGGAGAAAAGGCTGACCGATCTGGAGTAGTCTCAGAGAGGACCTGATTAATGCTGATCGAGACCTAAAGGGTTGGAGGGCAAGGGGATGGAGTGAGACTCTGTTCAGTGGTGCCCAGTGACAGGACAAGGGGCAATGGACACATACTGGAACTCAGGAGGTTCCACCTGAACAGGAGGAGAAAATTCTTTGTTGTGAGGGTGCTGGAGCCCTGGAGCAGGCTGCCCAGAGAGGTTGTGGAGTCTCCTTCTCTGGAGAGACTCCAAACTCACCTGGCCATTGCAATCCTGGGCAACTTGCTGTGGCTGCCCCTGCTTTAGCAGTGGGGTTGGATTAGATGATCTCTTGAGCTCCCTTCTAATCCCTGCCATACTGAGATTCTGAAGGCCATCTGATCTCTTAAGACTTGTGGTAAGAGCCATGTATACTACTAATAATGAAACAAGCTCCAGATGAGCAGCTTTTGTGCTTCATAATCTGTCTGGGGAAACTCGAGGCAATGCTCTTTGGCTTTCTTTCAGGCTAGCCCAGTGCCTTGCATCATACACCAGGACAGAGGGTAAGAGGGCAAGTTGCCTGGGACTATTTCCAGACACATGAAGGCGTTAGGAGTAAGTGTTTAGCGACCATCCAGACTCTGTTTTAATTGCAGTATCACCTGATATTAAAGGTACAGTCTGACTTGCAGCCTGTGAAAGACCAGGTTGATTAACTGGGGTTAACTTTGCTGCTTGGAGTCAGCATTCTTTTTTCCCTGAGATGCTTTTTCACTAATAGAGCTGCCTTTTTTTTCATCATGTAACAGTGCTGTTGCTAGAACTCATTGTGCTCCTCCAAAGCATCTTAAATTTCTTTTTAATACCTGAAGGGATCCTGCAGGAAGGTTGGGGAGGGACTGTTTAGAAGGCTGTCTAGCAATAGAACGGGGAGGAGATGGTTTTAAGGCAAGTCCTGTTAAATATCTTTATTGATGATCTGGAGCAGGGGATTGAGTCCAGCATCAGTAAGCTTGCAGATGATAACAAGCTCGGAGCAGGTGTTAATCTGTTGGAAGGTAGGAGGGTCTTGCAGGGGGACCTTGCCAGGCTGGATGGGTGGGCAGAGGCCAAGGGGATGAGATTGAACCAGGCCAAGTGCAGGATTCTATGCTTTGGCCACAATAGCCCCAAGCAAGAGTGGGTGGAAAGCAGCCAGGCAGAAAAGGATCTGGGGGTACTGGTAGATAGTAGCTCAAGATGAGGCAGCAGTGTGCCCAGGTGGCCAAGAGAGCCAATGGCATCTTGGCCTGTATCAGAGTGTGGCCAGTAGGCCAAGGGAGATGGTTCTTCCCCTGTACTCAGCACTGCTCAGGCCACACCTTGAGTGCTGTGTCCAGTTCTGGGCTCCTCAATTCAAGAGAGATGTTGAGGTGCTGGAAGGTGTCCAGAGAAGAGCAATGAATCTGGCAAGGGGCCTGGAGCACAGCCCTGTGAGGAGAGGCTGAGGGAGCTGGGGGTGTTTGGCCTCCAGAAGAGGAGGCTCAGGGCTGACCTCATTGCTGCCTACAACTCCCTGAAGGGAGGCTGTAGCCAGGTGAGTTTGGTCTCTTCTGCCAGGCAACCACCAATAGAACAAGGGGACACAGTCTGAAGTTGTGCCAGGGGAGGTCTAGGCTGGATGTTAGGAGGAAGTTGTTGTCAGAGAGAGTGATTGGCATTGGAATGGGCTGCCCAGGGAGGTGGTGGAGTTGATGTCCCTTGAGGTGTTGAAGCCAGGCCTGGATGAGGCACTTGGATGCCATGGTCTAGTGGATTGGACAAGGCTGGGTGCTAGGTTGGGCTGGATGAGCTTGGAGGTCTCTTCCAACCTGCCTGATTCTACGAAATTCTTTGAGAAGTAGATTTAGACTGGATCTTAGGTAGAAGCTCTGCTGTATGAGGGCGGTGAGTCTGGAGTAGTTTGCCCAGAGTACTTGTGGATGCCTCTTCACTGGGGTGTTCAAAGCCAGGTTAGATGAGGCCTTGGGCAGCTGAGTCTAGTTGAGAGACATCCTTACCCATGCTGGGAGGTGATCTGAAATCCCTTTCAACTTAAGCCACTCTATGATACTGTCCACAGAATTTGCTGGCCAGAGAGATGAGATGAGGTTTTGGAAGGTGAGAGCTTTTGAAACATTAGAAGTTAGTATCAATGCAAACATGATTTGTGGCTTTTTTGGGGGGCTGGTGGTTGGGTTTTTTTTGGGGTTGTTTGGCTTTTTGGAGGTGGTGGTTGGTTGTTTGGGGGTGTAGTTGTTGGGGGTTGTGGTGTTTTCTTCCTTGACACCTGACAAAGAAGTACTGAAGAGACTACTAGGTGCACATGGTGAAACATCTATTACTTGGTGGAGTGATGCAAGTCTGGTTGCCAAGTAACAAGATGTTGATGGCCCTAAACAGAGCTTTGACTTGAGTTCAAAAAGCCAATGGTATATCTCTGACTACAAAGATGAACAGAGCGATGGTGTCCAAGAGTAACTTTATCTCTGCATAAAACTGTTCTTGAGATAACACAACTCCAATGTGCACATGCACTGATGTAAAAATAAATCACCCCTGTGAATCAGCCACTCACTGGTGTAGGAGTGACCATTGCCATATTTCCTCTTGGCATTTAGTGCTCGAGAGTAATTTAAAACAAACAGTTCTACGAAGTACTCCTCTTCATTATTGAGCTGGATGGAGTAGGACAGGATATGAGACTATGCAGATGGAGTCACTTGAGTTGGCAAGGGTGCTGTGAGTAAGGATTTAGAGAAAAGCTTTAATACCACACAGGCTCTTGTCAAGTGAATTGTTTTGTAAATAGCATTCTGAGCAGGTGGTGTTTTTTTATCTGCCTCGAAGGTGGGTTGTTGCAGTCAGCCTTTCTTGCATGCCATTCAGTTTTTCTCTGCATAGCAGCTTCTTTTCCTGTGCAGAATGTCTGCCTGTAATTATAGCACCATGCTTTTTCTTTTTGCAGTCATTGGCACACATGGAATCATAGAATCAACCAGGCTGGAAGAGACCTCCAAGCTCAGCCAGCCCAACCTAGCACCCAGCCCTGTCCAATCAACCAGACCATGGCACTAAGTGCCTCAGCCAGGTGTTTTCTAAACATCTCCAGGGACGGCAGCTCCACCTCCCTGGGCAGCCCATTCCAATGCCAATCACTCTCTCTGCCAACTTCCTCCTAACAGCCAGCCTAGACCTCCCCCAGCACAGCTTGAGACTGTGTCCCCTTGTTCTGTTGCTGGGTGCCTGGGAGAAGAGACCAACCCTACCTGACTACAGCCTCCCTTCAGGGAGTTGCAGACAGCAATGAGGTCAGCCCTCAGCCTCCTCTTCTGCAGGCTGCACACTCCCAGCTCCCTCAGCCTATCTCATTTCTGTCCCAGGCATGCTGGTAACAGCTGCAGTTAGAGCACCCAGCTACTTGGGATCTAGGACAGTGAGTTTGGTGGAGCTGCTGTTTTCATGACCTACTTCTTGGGCAAGCATGGAAATAAAAGCTGCTCTAGGTGGCTCAGGTGAGAGATTTGGCCTTTTTTTTTGTCACGAGCTCAAAAATAATCAGACTCATTTGATGCAGTCTTATTCCACAAGGTTAGGAACTGGATCTACAACTGCTTGAAAGGAGGCTGTAGCCAGGTGGGGTTGGTCTCTTCTGCCAGGCAAACATCAACAGAACAAGGGGACACAGTCTCAAGTTGTGCCAGGGGAGGTCTAGGCTGGATGTTAGGAGGAAGTTGTTGGCAGAGAGAGTGATTGGCATTGGAATGGGCTGCCCAGGGAGGTGCTGGAGTCGCTGTGCCTGGAGGTGTTGCAGCAAAGCCTGCGTGGGGCACTTAATGCCATGGTCTAGTTGACTGAATAGGGCTGGGTGCTAGGTTGGAGTGGATGATCTTGGAGGTCTCTTCCAACTTGGTTGGTTGTATGAACTGGATGTCTCTGAAATTGCTCTAGTGCTGGTGCAGAGGAATAGACAAGAGCACCTGAACAGAGCTGCTTTAGGGATTTAAAACAAGCCTTGCTTTCTCCTAAGGCATTCTTTGTCGTCGTGGCTAGGCAGAGGCAATAAATTCCTTTGTTTGCCCTTTGAGGAGCTGTAGGTGTGTAATTGACTCATCCTAAACACTTGTGTCCACGTTTTTACTTGCGTTTAGGAGATGTGGCAGCGCTCGTAAAGCTCAACTGCTCCAATTAGCCTGACATTTGCTGTAATGGAGTGCACTACAGAGGGCTGTTCCTTCATGGAATTACAATGTCCCGGGGCCACGGTGCTCTTGCAGGCAGTTCTGAGGCAAGTTGTCAGGATTTCTGCGCTAGGTCAGATCTGCTTTGCCACGGCCAAGCAACTGGTACGTGGAAGTGGAGGCATGGGAAGTTCCTAGGAACACGAGGGGAAAACGTTTTCACTGCAGGGGTGACAGAGCACTGCAACAGGCTGCCCAGGGAGGGTGTGGAGTTTCCCCCTCTGGAGACATTCAAGGCCCATCTGAAAGCCTTCCTGTGACATGTAGTGTTGGTGACCCTGCTCTGGCAAGAGGGTTGGGCTGGATGAGCTTTAGAGGTCCTTTCCATCCCCTAACGTTCTGTGATCTTGATGGTCACAGCATGTCCAAAGTAGTTACCAAATGGGTTTGATGGCAGCACACAGCTCAGCTTCCCTCCTTTGGGATGTGCTCTCCCTAGCCACAAGTGAGTGCTGATGGTACTCCAGGCAGGACTGTGACTCATAAACGCTTACAAGCATCCTTGGAGCGTTGAGGCTGTGGCAACACATGGCGTGCAGGAGGGAGGCTGAACTGCTGTCCCAGTGCTGCACGACACCTTGGAGTACATGGAGATGCTACTGCAGTGGTGATGGAGTAAGCTGCCTGTGGAAAGCTGTGTTACTTTGGGGGGGTTGCATGTCAGTAGTGTAAAGGCTCAGTCGTGCTTTTTGGGAGGGCTGTATGTCAGTAGTGTTGTTACTGAGTTATGCTTTTTGGGGGGCTGTATGTCAGTAGTGTCAAGGCTCAGTTGTCCTTTTTGGGGGGCTGTATGTCAGTAGTGTCATTACTGTGTTGTGCTTTTTGGGGGGATGTATGTCAGTCGTGTCATTAATGTGTTGTCCTTTTTGGGGGGATGTATGTCAGTAGTGTCATTACTGTGTTGTGCTTTTTGGGGGGATGTATGTCAGTCGTGTCATTAATGTGTTGTCCTTTTTGGGGGGCTGTATGTCAGTAGTGTTATTACTGTGTTGTGCTTTGTGGGGGGCTGTATGTCAGTAGTGTCATTACTGTCTTGTGCTTTGTGGGGGGGCTGTATGTCAGTAGTGTCATTACTGCGTTGTGCTTTTGGGGGGGACTGTATGTCAGTAGTGTTGTTAATGAGTTGTGCTTTTTGGGGGGGCTGTATGTCAGTAGTGTCATCACTCTGTTGTGCTTTTTGGGGGGCTGTATGTCAGTAGTGTCATCACTCAGTTGTGCTTTTTGGGGGGGCTGTATGTCAGTAGTGTCATTACTGTGTTGTGCTTTTTGGGGGGCTGTACGTCAGTAGTGTCATCACTTAGTTGTGCTTTTTGGGGGGCTCTATGTCAGTAGTGTCAGTACTGAGTTGTGCTTTTTGGGGGGCCTGTATGTCAGTAGTGTCAGTACTGAGTTGTGCTTTTTGGGGGGCTGTATGTCAGTAGTGTCAGTACTGAGTTGTGCTTTTTGGGGGGGCTGTATGTCAGTGGTGTCATTACTGAGTTGTGCTTTTTGGGGGCCTGTATGTCAGTGGTGTCATTACTGAGTTGTGCTTTTTTGGGGGGCTGTATGTCAGTAGTGTCAGTACTGAGTTGTGCTTTTTGGGGGGGCTGTATGTCAGTGGTGTCATTACTGCGTTGTGCTTCTTGCTGGGGAGCTGTATGTCGTTAGAGTCAACGCTCAGTTGTGCTTTTTTGGGGTGGGATGTATGTCAGTGGTGTCAGTACTGAGTTGTGCTTTTTTGGGGGGGCTGTATGTCAGTGGTGTCATTACTGACTTGAGCTTTTTGGGGGGGCTGTATGTCAGTAGTGTCATTACTGTGTTGTGCTTCTTGGGGGGGGCTGTATGTCAGTAGTGTCATTACTGCGTTGTGCTTCTTGCTGGGGGGCTGTATGTCATTAGAGTCAATGCTCAGTTGTGCTTTTCTGGGGTGGGATGTATGTCAGTAGTGTCATTACTCAGTTTTCTTGACTGAAAAGTAAACCCTTTCTAGTTTGTACTGAACACAGCCCAAAATAAACTCTTGAGTGTTTTTTTTGAGGTTTTCCTCTATGCTGTAGCTCTTTTACCCTACCCCCTTCAAGCTTTTCTAAAGAAACAAGGTAAAACAATAACACTTTCAGCCTCCTATTATCATCCTTTCTAAGCTTCGTTCACTTGCAGTGTTTCTGACACTACTGTCCCATGAATCTTGTTTTTTACATTTAGGCTAATTCAGTTCTCCAAATCATTTCCCTATTTCTCCATTTGTATGCATGAGGTAGTTTAAAACACTTCTAAATGAATGATTTGGGCCATGATTTGCCTTGGAAAAGCGTTCTCTGAGACATTTCATCTCCAGACAGTTGTGCTTACCAGCACTGGAAGTAATACACATTCAACTTATGCAATCTAAAGCAATTAGAGTGGGGATTTTAGGAGTTCTATACAGCTCTAGATCTCTAGCTCTGGCTGTATTTCTGTGCTGGGATGAAGTTTGCACCTCAATATTAATTGTCACTCATGGTAAGCACTGAGCTATGTGAAGCTTTTGCCTTCCTCATTAGCTGTTGCCAGGCACTTGAGCCTGAAGCTTGTCCATATGGACAGATGTACTGCTCCCTTGTCTATCTGAAGATGTAAAGCTAATCAAAACAGAAGAAAATACTTTTTCCTCTTGTTCTCTCTGTATCTTCTCTGCTACTGCAACAAGATTTTATTGGGTCTCAATTTCTAGTGCAGACTGTTTGATATGCATTGGAGCATCATAAAGATAAGCCTGGGCACACTGCTGGCTCATTTTCAGCTACTCTCTACCAGCACCCCCAGGTCCCTTTCTGCCTGGCTGCTCTTCAGCCACTCTGTCGTAAGCCTGTAGCACTGCTTGGGGTTGTTGTGGCCAAAGTGTAGAACCCTGCACTTGGTCTTCTTCAGTCTCATCTCATTGGCCTCTGCCTGTCCCACCTGCCCAGGTCCTTCTGCAGGGCTCTCCTACCCTCCAACAGCTCCACAGCTGCTCCTAGCTTGATGTCATCTGCAAACTTACTGATGCTGGGTGCATTACTTACTGATGCTGATACATTAGTCCTTGCTAGCTCTTGATCTGGTGTTTCTGAGGTGCTCTTCTCTCTATGTAGAGCTACTGTGACAATGCTGCTTGCTGAAAAAGCCAAATACCACTATCTGGCAACTTCAATTGCACATAATGTGCTGACTTGATGCATCAGAACCTCCAATGATGAATGTGTCTCTTTGCTGCTCTCCCTATCCACTTTCTTCTGTCTTCTACTGAATAGAGTCTCTAAAATCCAAACTAAAGCAGAGTAGTACATCCTGGTGTAAAATGTCCACTGAATCCAGCAGAAGCCATCAGCTGTCTTCTGTCTGCTGGTTGCCTCTAGTCTTGCATTTCTTTCTTGCATTTTTTGCTTTCATTTCTTGCATTAAGTTCTGATTAATAATTAGCAAAAAAGTGTAGAAGGACATAATAGAGCAGGAAGAACCCCCACAAACCAAGTATGTTCAGAACATGGTCAGTTGACCGAGTTCATACCTTGCACTTCAGAGTTTTTGGGGTCAGGCTCTTGTCAGTGGTGCTTAGCAACTGGACAAGGGGCACAAAGGGGAACTGAAAAAGTTCCATCTGAAAAGGAGGAGAAACTTCTTTGCTATGAGGGTACTGGAATCTTGCAGCAGCCTGCCCAGGGAGGTTGTGCAGTCTCCTTCTCTGGAAAGATGCCAGACTCACCTGGACATTGTCATCCTGGGCAAGCTGCTGTGAATGTCGCTGGTTCAGCAGGGAGGTGGGACTGAGTGATTTCTAGAAGTCCCTTCCAACCCCTGCCATGCTGGAACTCTCTTGGCAGCATTAGGAAAGAAGTACTACTTCCACTCTAATTTTGAGAACTTCACTGGGAGGTTTCGGGGGAGCTTAAAACTTAAAGGCACAATTTTCATTTAGGGTTGGTTGAGACTGACCTTTGGAATGCAGAGTTAGAAACAGATACTTCCAACCTTCTTGTATTCATGTGCTGATGTTGAGATTATCCTGATTTAGAAAAATAACATGGGCTTACAGTCAGTAAAACCATCTGGAAGGCTGCTGGGACCCAGATTTCAATGGATGCCCTGTCAGTACTGCTAACAAATCACTTGCAGAGAGCTGTGCAGAGATTCAGCAGCAAGTATTCCTGCATGTCTTGTTTTGTGCATTCAGATGAGGTAAGATACCCTGCTCCTATCTGCATAGTTAAAAGATGTTGCTGCTCACTGCAGAGGGTTAGATTGGGTCACCTTTAAAAGCCTAACCCCAAACATGCTCTGACCAATGGAATCAGAGAATGGCTTCGGTTGGAAGGGACCTCCTGGAATGAGTTGCCTAGGGAAGTGGTTGAGACACCATCCCTGGAGATGTTTCAGGCTAGGCTGGATGGGACTCTGGCCAGGCTGATCTAGGGTAGGGTGTCCCTGCCCATGGCAGGGGGGGTTGGAACTAGATGATCTTTGTGGTCCCTTTCAACCCTGGTGATTCTAGATCATCTACTTCAACCACCAACTAGACTTTGGTCACCCAAGGCTTCCTCCAGTCTGACCTCAAATATCTCCAGGGAGGGGTCATCCACAACCACCCTGGACAACCTGTTTCAGAGTCTCTCCATCCTTGTACTGAAGAACTCACAAAGATCCAGTCTAAACTTCTTCTTCTTCAGCTTCAAACCATTCCCCTTGTCCTGCCTCAACACACCCTTATGGAAAGTTCTTCTCCAGCCTTGGTTGTAGGATCCCTTCAGGTATTGGAAAGCAGCTCTTAGGTTTCCTTGGAGTCTTCTCCAGGCTGAACAACCTCATCTCCTCATAGGAGGGTTGCTGCAGGTCTGTGGTCATCCTTGTGGCCCTCCTCTAAGTGGGTATCATCCTGATGGTCTTGATTCTAAGTTTAGGAGCAATTTCCTCTACCTTTTTCTGCTTTAGTTCTCAAGCAGATGGAAAAGAACTTGTGTTGTTTTGAGGCAGTCATGATTTTTTCCCCCTCCCTCTCTTGATTTCTTTGAAAGCATTTTTTGGCAAGGAACTGTGGTGCAAGGCATGCCTCATGGAAGTGGGAATGTTGGATTGTATGCAGCCTCTCCAATTCTGTGGTTACAGTTATAGCATGTTCTGATTTTTATCTGTTCACTGTGGGAAAAGTTCGTGTTTGGGTTGGAGGAGTGCTGTGATCTAAGGGTTGAGTTCAAGGTGTGAAGGCATTCCTATCTGTTTTTCATAAATCTCCTTCTCTGGGGAGATTCCAAACCCATCTGGAAGTAATCCCAGACAATCTGCTGTAGGTAACCATGCTTTTAGCAGGGTGGTTGGGCTAGATGATCTTCAGAGGCTCCTCCCAACTCCCTTCCATTCTGAGTCTGTGTGATTATCCAGAACTGGCATTTGCCTATTTCTCCACCAGCAGAAGTGTCCAAAATGACCAACTAGTTGTTCTCCAGCTGTCAGGGTGGGGAAGCATGAGTTGAGAGGCAGGAGCTGTGAAGTGACCATGCCAAGGAAAGTCTGGGGTCACTTACCTTGTGCAAGCTCTGTGGTCACTGCCAGCGGAGAGGCATCGGAGGAAGGAATTTCTGCAGTTGGAGTGCAGGTAGACTGCTTAGCTTTGAGTTCCACACCTTGACTCCTCTGTCCAGTTCTGGACTCGTCAATTCAGGAGAGATGTTGAGATACTGGAACATGTCCAGAGAAGGGCACCAAAGCTGGTGAGGGGCCTGGAGCACAGCCCTGTGAGGAGAGGCTGAGGGAGCTGGGGGTGTGCAGCCTGCAGAAGAGGAGGCTCAGGGCTGACCTCATTGCTGCCTACAAGTACCTGAAGGGAGGCTGTAGCCAGGTGGGGTTGGTCTCTTCTGCCAGGCAAGCAGCAATAGAACAAGGGGACACAGTCTCAAGTTGTGCCAGGGGAGGTCTAGGCTGGATGTTAGGAGGAAGTTGTTGTCAGAGAGAGTGATTGGCATTGGAATGGGCTGCCCAGGGAGGTGGTGGAGTCGCCGTGCCTGGAGGTGTTGAACAAAGCCTGGCTGAGGCACTTAGTGCCATGGTCTGGTTGATTGGGCAGGTCTGGGTGCTAGGTTGGACTGGTTGAGCTTGGAGGTCTCTTCCAACCTGCTTGATTCTATGAATTCTTTGGTGCATGAGAGCTTTTTGAAGAGGGCTGAGGTGGCTGCAGAGCTTGGCTCAGCTTTTCTCTGAGCAAACATGTAGTTTCTAAGAATCTCTGCCCTTTAAAAGGTGACCATCAAGTCATTCCTGAAGTAAACGACCTGCTTCTTGGACTCCTTGGAGGTGTTTGACCTGTGATGTTAGATTGGTCATTTGTTCCGACTTGAACATTACCTTTGGGATTCCGGAGCAGTTTGTGTGGGGAGTGTGAGCTGGAGAGAAGGATGTTTATCATCGATCAGACTGGTGGTGGTGAGCAGCCCAGACTATGGGAGCATGCAGACAGTGGCTGTGGTACAGGAGTTTCTTCATGCAGCTCTTGGGGTTTGCAGGGGGGAAGCAGGAATGGATTGCTGTTCAATGCCACTAAATGAATTGAATTGCATTGAACAATGGTGATCATATTTGATTCTGTGATTTTGTCTTAGCTGTGTTGGCCTTAAATATTTCCAGTGAGGACACATCTGTAACCTATTCCATAGTCTCACCATCCTTGTGCTGAAGAACTTCCTAGGATTCACTGTAACCCTGCTCTCCCTCAGCTTAAAAACATTCCCTTCTCTCAATACCCTGCTAAGAAGTCCCTCTTCAGTCTTCCAGTAAGATTTCTCCAGGTATTGGAGGGCAGCTTTTAGGTTCCCCCAGAACCTTCTCTTCTCCAGGCTGAATAACCTCAGCTTCTTCAGCCTGTCATAGAATGGTTTAGTTTGGAAAGGACTTCCAAGATCATACAGTTCCAACCCCCTGCCATAGGCAGGGACACTTCCCACTAGAACAGGTCACTCAAGGCCTCATCCAACCTGGCCTTGATCACCTCCAGGGAGGGAGCATCCACAGCCTCCCTGGGTAGCTTGTTCCAGTGTCTTACCACCACCCTCACTGTTAAGAGTCCTTTATTAACATCTAGTTAGAATCTCCCCACTGCCAATTGAAACCCATTACCCCTTGTCCTGTCATTACAAGCCCTTGTAAATAGTCTCTCCCCAGCCTTTTTGTAGGCTCCCTTCAGATACTGCAAGGCTGCTGTAAGGTCTCCTAAAAGCCTGCTATAAGGTCTTCTCCAGCCTGAAGAGCCTCAACTAGTACAGCCTGTCCTTGTAGCAGAGCTCCTCCACCCCTCTGAGCGTCTTTGTGGCCCTGCTCTGGATTCTCTCGAACAGTTTAATGCTCTTTTTTGGATGGGAACACCAAAACTACATGCAGGGTTAGAGGTGGGGTCTCACAAGACACCAAGGGGTAGAATCACTTCATCAGGGGTGACCTCATTGCTATCTACAGCAAACTGAAGGGAGGTTGTAGCCAGGTGGGGATTGGTCTCTTCTGCCAGACAACCAGCAATAGAACAAGGGGACACAGTCTCAAGTTGTGCCGGGGAGGTCTAGGCTGGATGTTAGGAGGAAGTTCTTCACAGAGAGAGTGATTGGCATTGGAATGAGCTGCCCAGGGAGTTGGAGTCACCGTGGCTAGAGGTGTTCAAGAATAGCCTGTATGAGGCACTTAGTGCCATGGTCTAGTTGACGGCATAGGGCTGGGTGCTAGGTTGGACTGGATGATCTTGGAGGTCTCTTTCAGCCTGGTTGATTCTGACAGTATGACACTTCTCTTGAGTTGGTAGTCACATGCCTCTTGATGCAGCCCAATGTAAAGTTTGCCTTCTGGGCTGCATGTGCATGCTGGTTTGTGGAGAGCTTCTCATCAAAGGTCTTTTTCAAGCTGAACTATGCAACGAGTCTATTGTGATTCCATGGAAAGGATTATTGGCATTGATTTTACTAGATAGAGCTGTGCACCATGTACATAAATAACAATATGCATGTTCTGAGATTATATCAACAGCTCATTTTCCTTGAACTGCTGCCATGTCTTCTTCTGCAGTGTGGCAATAAAAAGAATTGTCTCTTCAAATCTACTGTTAGCCTTCTTGTGCCTAAGGAGGTATCTGCTGCAGGGCAGTCCTGTGGTGAGGGACCTGGAAGTCCTGGTGGATAACAAGTTAGCTGTGGGACAGCTATGTGCCCTTGTGGCCAAGAAAGCCAGTGGGATCCTGGGGTGTGTCCAGCAGATCAAGGGAGGTTATCCCTGCCCTCTGCTCTCCCCTGGTGAGAGCTCATCTTGAGTTCTGCATTCAGTTTTGGGCTCCCCAGTGGAAGAGGGACAGGGATCTGCTGGAGAGGGTCCAGTGGAGGGTGACAAGGATGATAAGGAGACTGGAGGGCATGGTTTATGAGGAGAGGCTGAGGGACCTGGGGCTGTGTAGTCTGCAGAACACAAGACTGAAAGGGGATTTAATACATGTTAATAAACAGCTGAGGGCTTGGAGTCAGGAGCAGGACAGGCTCTGCTCACTGCTCCCTGGGATAGGACAAGGAGCAATGGGTGTAAGCTGCAGCACAGGAGGTTCTGCCTCAACACAAGGAGGAACTTCTTTACTGTAAGGGTCACAGAGCACTGGCACAGGCTGCCCAGAGAGGTTGTGGGGTCTCCTTCACTGGAGACTGTCAAGGCCTGTCTGGATGTGTTTTCCTGTGCTCTGTCCTAGATTGTATGGTCCTGCTCTGGCAGAAGGGTTGGACTCTATATTCTTGGTTTCTTTCCAGCCCCTAATATCCTGTAATCTTTGTGGTGTCTACTCTGTAGCTGCGGCTGCAGTAGCACAAAGGTTGGAGCTTGATTTATATGCAGTATAGTTATGCCAGGGTGGTTGCTGCTGCAGAGAGGAGGCAATTTGTGTGCACTTGGGAAAAGTGCAGGAAGCCTGAAGGGCAGAACTGTTTTGCAGCTCTGGAAGCTGTCCCTCTCTTCCTGCACCTGCAAAGAGTCATAGACTGGTTTGGGTTGTAAGGGAGCTCTGGAGGTCATCAAGTCCAAACCCCTGCAGTCAGCAGGGACATCTGCAACTAGAGCAGGTTGCTCGGAGCCCCGAACCTGACCTGGAATGTTTCCAGGGATGAGACCTCTACCATCTCTCTGGGCAACCTAGGCCAGGGTCTCACCACCCTCAGTATAAATCATTCATTCTTTCTCTAGGATAACTCTCCCTCTTGTTAGTTTGGAACCATCACCCCTTGCCCTGCCACAACACACCCTGCTAGAAAGTCTGTCTTCATTCTGATCAGCCCCTTGAATTACTGAAAGGCAGTCAGAAAGTCTCCTTGGAGCCTTCCCTTCTGCAGATTGAGTAATCTCAACTGTCTCAGCCTGGCCTTGTCACAGAGGCAACCATTGCAGCATCTTTGTGGCCTTCTTGGGCTCTACTCCAACAGCTCCATGTTCACTCCTGTGCTGTCCTGAGCTGGACCCAGCTCTGCAGGAGGGAATTTATGACATCCAAACTCATATATTTCCTCTTCTACTGCAGCACTTAGGTATTGTCTCTATTGTAGTGGTTCTGGATGTCACTCACACCCTCCACCACAGACAATGAACTCACCCAGAGTAGACTCAGCCTGCTGAAAATTCAAGAATGAAGCTTTATATTTAAAGCTTAGCACAATATACAAGCAGATATTTGCATTACATTACAAATATTTACAGCTATGTACAGTAATACAAAAACTAAAAGCAATACAGAAACACAATACCCCTCCCAGCAGTCAGAGTGCCCAGGAGAGACATCCATCCACCTTGACACCTTCTCCACCCTATTCCCTTATCCCAGAGTCTGCCTAGGGTGCGAGGTGAGTTGAAACCATGGGCAAGGGGGGTTGGAAGCAGAATGATTATTTGAGTTAGACAGATCTAGGTGGGGGAGTTAATACAGCAGAATCTGGGGAGAGCCTGTTGGGATGGGTTGGACTGGATGATCTTAGAGGTCTCTTCCAACCTGGTTGATTCTATGATCTATGTTTGAGTTCTGGTTTTTATATGTCTTGGCAAACCTATGAGTGAAGTAGACATCCCCATTGTTTCCTTCTCACAGATAGCATCTAATTTCCATTGCTGAGGACCAACTGACCCATGTTCAGGTGCTGTTCATATGGAAGCCTGCTCCACCTGGGTGCCTCATGGAGAGGTTATCTTGGAGAAGAGGCCTTCTGGTAGCTGAAGGAGGCATACAAGTGGATAGTAGCTGAAGATGAGGCAGCAGTGTGCCCAGGTGGTCAGGAGAGCCAGTGGCATCCTGGCCTGGCTCAGGAAGAGTGTGGCCAGTAGGCCAAGGGAGGTTCTTCTGCCCCTGTAATCTGCCATGGTCAGGCCACACCCTGAGTGCTGTGTCCAGTTCTGGGCTCCTCAGTTCAAGAGAGATGTTGAGGTGCTTTAAGGTGTCCAGAGAAGGGCAATGAAGCTGGTGAGGGGCTTGGAGCACAGCCCTGAGAGGAGAGGCTGAGGGAGCTGGGAGTGCTTGGCCTGGAGAAGAGGAGGCTCAGGGCAGACCTCATTGCTGTCTCCAACTCCCTGAAGGGAGGCTGTAGCCAGGTGGGGTTGGTCTCTTCTGCCAGGCAAGCAGCAAGAGAACAAGGGGACAGAGTCACAAGTTGCGGCAGGGGAGGTCTAGGCTGGATGTTAGGAGGAAGTTGTTGTCAGAGAGAGTGATTGGCATTGGAATGGGCTGCCCAGGGAGGTGGTGGAGTCACTGTGCCTGGAGGTGTTGAAGCAAAGTCTGGCTGAGGCACTTAGTGCCATGGTCTGGTTGATTGGCCAGGGCTGGGTGCTAGGTTGGACTGAATGATCTTGGAGGTCTCTTCCAACATGGTTGATCCTATTGTATTCTAATTTCTCTCCTGATAGTATTCCAATTAGCTTGAAGCCAGCACTCTCCATGCAGTGTTTAATAAACATTTTCTTAATAATTTTCACTGTGTTATGACAAAAAAGGCCAAACTCTAAGGGCAGTGATTATATGAGCCAGTAAAGACCTTTGTTAATACATCAAGGGAATTGGTTTCAGAAAATAAACACACAAAACAAAGGAGGGACACCATGCAGTCCTTCCTTGTTCTACTTTGTCTGCCTCTTTCTCCTAAAGAGGAATTTGTCCATTCCTCCATCAATTCTGCTCAGAACAAAACCACCTGGCTAGAGAGGGGCAGAGTGATCTTGGTGGATTTGGAGAGCTGAGTCCCACCTGGCTCAGTGGGCTCATCATCTCAGTGGTGATGGCAGGGCTCTGGGTCCCATTAGATCCACAAGGAGCAGCTGTGTGGGCAACAGCCTGATGAAGAGCAGCTGTGGAAGGGACCCTAATGAGTCTGGGGAAGCAAAGGGCATGGGCTGAGCAAAGCACAAAGGCTGCAAGAGAAGCAGTCTTGCTTGCTGCTGTGAGGCTTTCCCTGTTGTCAGCATGGAGTGTGTGGTGAGTAATAAGTGTTACTTAGCCTAGGGGGTTTGGGCTTCTACTTAAGGAAGTCTTCCAAGGTACTTCATGTGTTGTTGTGTTGCAAATATCTGGTGTACTAAGTCTCTAATCTTGGTTTTGGGCTCGAAATTGGGTTGTTAGGAATGTTTGGTAGCTGGGGGAAGTAAGAAGCTCTTTGTGTGCAGAGAATGTACCATTTACCACCAGGCCACTTGCCTGGGGGAAATGTTTTTGCTTCCCAAATCTGGGTTTTACTTACAGCCTTTCCCCAGACCTCAAAGGGAGTGGATAACTATGGCATGGATGTTTACAGTGCCTCTTATCCTTGTTGGTAATAACCTCATGGAAACTCTTTAATTCAAGAGAAAGCCTTTTGGAAGCTGTACAGCCAGCATGTTCTGATGTCTTGGCGGTTGTGTGTGTATTTAGATCACAGAAAACCTTTTATACTGGCAGGCAAGGAACAAATAGTGGCTTCTTCCAGGCTTGGAAATGGTTGGATTAAGTAAATGAAGTAATGCCACATAAATGTCTGTTTGCTAATAGGATTGTTTGTCATATGGTGTTAGATTGTGTGTTCAAAAGAAGTGGCAAACGTACATCTGCATCCTAACTGCTAGAGTAAAGCAGAGTCATACCTGGCTTTTAATGAAGGAAGGCTGGAGGTTAAGATCATCCTGTGTGCAGTGTAGGTAGCCAACAGTCTGAGCACATGCTTTAAGTTCTTCTGTGCCCTTGGTGGGCTGTAGGGCTGGTTTCCTCAGAGTGTGTCTGTAGAGGAGCTGGTTCTGGTGGAGGTTGGGAGTGAAAGTCGGTGGTGCTTTCTTTGGTAACTTACTGTGGAAGAATTAGTTGCTAGTGTAAGCACAAGGAATTCCAGTGAATGCATGTTGTCTGTATGCATGGCTGACAAAGCCTTGTTTAGTCTTCTGCTGGAGCTTGCCACACCTGATGCTGTCTCTCTTTACATGCAATCCTAGCATGGCAGGGGTTGGAAGGGACCTCTGGAGATGATCCAGTCCAGCTTTCTCTGCTAAATCAGGGTCACTCACAGCAGTGCACTCCGGTTGACACTTTTCAGGTGGGTTTGGAATCTCTCCAGAGAAGGAGGCTCCACGACCTCTGTGAGCAGCTTGCTCCAGGGCTTTGGCACCTTGGGAGAAGAGACCAACACTCACTTGGCTACAGCCTCCCTTCAGGTAGCTGTAGACAGCAGTGAGAACAGCCCTGAGCTTCCTCTTCTGCAGGCTGCACACCCCCAGCTCCCTCAGCCTCTGCTCACAGGGCTCTGCTCCAGGCCTCTCATCAGCTTTGTTGCCCTTCTCTCAACACCTTTCAGTATCTCAACATCTCTCTTGAATTGAGGAGCCCAGAACTGGACACAGCACTCAAGGTGTGGCCTAACCAGTGTTGAGTACAGGGGAAGAACAACCTCCCTTGTCCTAATGGCCTCACTGTTCTTGATCCATTCCAGGATGCCATTGGCTCTCCTGCCCACCTGGGCACACTGCTGCCTCATGTCCAGCCTACTATCCACTTGTATGCCTCCTTCAGCTAGTAGAAGGCCTCTGTATGGTTTTCCTGGAGCTTTCTCTAAGATAACCAGCCCTAACTTTATCAGCCTGTCCTCATAGGATAGGTGTTCCAACTCTGTGATGGTTTGGGTGTTCCCCACCCCCTCCACTTAGGAAATCACCTAGACTAGGCTCAGCTGGCTCTGGAAATAGGAATGAAGCTTGTATTTACATCTAACACAATATACAAGCAGATATTTACAGTATATACAGTTATATATAGAAATATACAAGGTAGAAAGTAATAGAGAAACACAACTCTCCTCCCAGAAACCTGACTCCCCTGGAGGGGCTCTCAACCACCCCTTTGCCTTCCCCTACCCCTTTCAACCTTACCCCAGTCCCAAGGGAGAATAGAGGTTTGTCCAGGGGGGTTAGGAAGCAAAGTGGATTAGCCCAAAGTGGAGGGTGAAGTTAGAGAGTTGCAGCTCAGCCAGCAGCCTAAGCAAGAGTAGTGCTGAGTGTCTCATCTGTGTTTTGACTTAAGTTTTTATATGTCTCAGCAAGCCTATGAGTGAAGTAGACATCAGCATTGTTTTTTTCCCAAAGCCTGTAATCTACTTCTCACCAAACCATTTTGGCTAGCTTCAAACTAGCACAGACATGCACGTGAAAGGGTTGTGAGGGAAAAAAAAAAAATTCCCTCCTTCCTTTCTTTCTTCCTTGCATTTGATTGGTGTTTCATGAAGGTGCAGTGAGGAGTCTCATTCATAGCTCTTCCAGAAGTGCAAAGTCTTCCATTGATTAACAGGTAATGACACATTCTTTAGTCTGGTGGGTTTTCTTTTGTTCCAAATCTTTCAGTGTCTGATCTGTGATTATAAATTCCTCCTCCTTGTTTACAGAGTCAGTCTTATTTTTGGTTTGGCAGCTAAGAAATAGGCCAATATTAAAAGCTCTGCAGTCAGCTCTCAATCATGCCTACATGATTTTTGTTGATCTGCATCTTCCTACAGACAGAAGTCTAAACCAATATTGCTACAGAATCTTTTGGGGTAAGTCTTTATTGAAAATGTGAAGTTAGTTTTTTTTCTCATGACAAAATTCAAGTTGGCTAAGTGAAGTTGTACCTTTGTGTTTGCCGAAGGGAATGTGTCTGTGACAACCTGTTGGGGCACTGAGGTGTTGACCATGCGGGCATAAGCAGGAGGGCAAAGGCACTCTGCTTCTGCAGGGATATTGATAGGTTGCTGGGTCTCCTTCTCTGGAGCTTTTAAAGGCCTGTCTGGATGTGTTCCTCTGTGCTCTGTATCAGATAGTATTGTACTGCTCTGGCAGGGAGGTTGGCCTCGATGATCTCCTTGGGTCCTTTCCAACCTTTAACATCCTGTGATCTAAAAATCCAGGTCCTCCATGAGCTTGCTTTACACTGAACATGAATGTGGTATAGGAATAGTAAATCAGTTTACAGATAGATTGAATCATCTCAAGATTCAAGAATCATTTCATTATAAGGGCAATAAGGTTGGTGAGGGGCCTGGACCACAGCCATGACAGGAGAGGCTGAGGGAGCTGGGGGTGTGCAACCCAGAGAAGAGGAGGCTCAGGGCTGACCTCATTGCTGCCTACAAGTACCTGAAGGCAGGCTGTAGCCAGGTGGGGTTGGGCTCTTCTGCTGGGCAAGCAGCAACAGAACAAGGGGACAGTCTCAAGTTGTGCCAGGGGAGGTCTAGGCTGGCTGTTAGGGGGAAGTTGTTGGCAGAGAGAGTGATTGGCATTGGAATGGGCTGCCCAGGGAGGTGGTGGAGTGGCTGTCCCTGAAGGTGTCCAAGAAAAGCCTGGATGGGGCATTTAGTGCCATGGTTTAGTTGATTGGATAGGGCTGGGTGCCAGGTTGGACTGGATGATCTTAGATGTCTTTTCCAACCCAGCTGATTCTATGATCTCCATAAGAATGGAGGAGTTCTTTGTGGCTTGTTTCAGCACTGCTTGGTGAAATTAAGTTGAGAAGATCAAACACCTGCAAGACCTGTAGCAGTTTTCTCACTAAGTAATGGTACCAAAAGCTCAGGGTTAAAGATGAAGGGATGGAGATCAGCCCAAGGATGAACTTGTTCACCAGCACTACCAAGTCATTCTCTTCAGAGATGCTTTCCATCAGGACACCCCCTTAGCTGTACTGGTGGAGGGAGTTATTTCTCCCCAGGTGCAGGACCTGTCACTTGCCCTTGTTGCTCTTCATGAGATTCCTCTGTCCAACCCTCCAGCCTGCCCTTTTCAAATCCCAATATACAGCTCTGCTTTTGCCTTCTCATCTCTTCAACATCCCTGCACTAAGTCTTTGATTGAACTGTTTGTGCTCTGGGGCCCTACTTATAGTTCAGAACTAATTCAGTTTTGGAATTTGGCAGTACTGTTCTTACTACACATTAATTAAACTCTTGCCTGACTAATGAGGTTCTTTGCCACTTCCTTTCCACCCCCACTGCATGACTTGTTCTCCACTGCTATCTTTTTGTTCCTTTCTTCTGTATTTTATCATTTTGATCTTGATGCTTTTGTCTACCATGACAAAAGCATAAAGATGAAGAGCAGGAAGGTGAAAACCTGGCAAGTCTTGGGTACTGAAGGTTTCAGTGCTTAGAAGTGTTAAGAGGTATTGAGTATCATCATAGCTTCAAGTTTCAGTGTCTTCATGTCAGTGAACTTCTGAAGCTTTTTTATGCAACATCTAAAAGGCAAAAATAATCTTGGTTCTATCTGCTAGTCTTGAGGTTTGACCAAGGGTGCAAACTGCTTGTGTGCTTGGAGAGGTACCTGAGAAATGACGCTGTGTGTTTGGAAACTCAGCAGGGTTCTGGCTCTGCATGTATCCTCCTGTTAATTGTTGGGTCACTCCCCAATAATCTAGGAGGACTGCTAAGGGTTTTGCTCAAAAAGAGACAGGAATTTTTATTTGCTTAAGGTTAGCTGTGAGTGATGAACTCTGGGGGAGTGATATGGAATAGGATAGATGCTGTTATGGTTGGAGTGCTGGGGGATGATGAAGTGGAGCAGCACTGCAGAGAAGGACTTGCAGCTGCTGGTGGATGAGAAGCTGGACATGAGCCAGTAATGGGCATTTGCAGCCCTGCAGACCAATGACATCTTGGGCTGCATCAAAAGCAGCATGGCCAGTAGATTGAGAGAGGTAATTCTGCCTTCTGATATGGTGAGACCTCACCTGGAGTGCCGTGTCCAGCTGTGGGACCCCCAACACAAGAGAGACAGGGACCTGCAGGACAGCCACAAATAGGATTAGAGAGCTGGAGTACCTCTCTTGTTTTCACAGGGGCTGAGGCTGTTCAGCCTGGAGATAAGGCTCTGGGGAGACCTTAGAGCTGCATTGCAGTATCTGAAGAGGACCTACATGAAGGCTGGGGAGGGACTGTTCAGAAGGACTTAAAGTGATAGGATGAGGGGCAGTGGTTTGAAACTGGGGCAGGGTAGATTTAGGTTGAACATTAGGAGGAAGCTTTTTACAATGAGAGGTATGAAATACTGGAACAGGCTGCCCAGGTATGTGGTTGAGGCCCTGTCCCTGGAAACAGTCAAGATCAGACTTAATATGGCCCTGGACACACTGATCTGTTAGAAGTGTCCCTGCTGAGTGCAGAGGGGCTGGACAGGATGACCTTTGAGGGTCCCTTTCAAACTAATGCAATCTGTGAACTTGTGCAAAAAATAACATTATAGGTTTGCATTATTTGCTGTAGCATCTCTGTGGGAGGTGGGTGCAGAGATCAGTCTGTTAATTTCATTGTATGCTTCTGGTTTGTCTAGTGAGGTTTTAACTCTACAAGAAAAAGGGCAAGTCTTATCAAGTGCATTTGTCACTCAGTTGTGCTTCAGAGTTCTGAGCGTAGAATCAACCAGGTTGGAAGAGACCTCCAAGCTCATCCAGTCCAACCTAGCACCCAGCCCTGTCCAGTCAACTAGACCATGGCACTAAGTGCCTCATCCAGGCTTTGCTTCAACATCTCCAGGCACAGAGACTCCACCACCTCCCTGGGCAGCCCATTCCAATGTCAATCACTCTCTCTGCCAACAACTTCCTCCCCTGGCACAACTTGAGACTGTGTCCCGTTGTTCTCTTGATGCTTGCTTGGCAGAAGAGACCAACCCCACCTGACTATAGCCTCCTTTCAGGTAGTTGTAGACAGCAATGAAGTCATCCCTGAGCCTCCTCTTCTCCAGGCTACACATTGGTTTTAATTCACTGACTGCATCTTTTAATCTCGTTCTCCCATGAATGCAGCTATGTGTAGAAGTTCTGGCAGCTGAAAACTGAGAGTGAGATGGTGACTGCTTGTGACTCAGGAACCAGTGGGCATGGTGGCCAGAGCTGTAATGCTTGGTGGTTACAGGATTGCTTGCTGTGGTGTTGCAGAAATGAGCTTACAGCTGTGTAGTTGCACTCACACTGCTCAACACGTGTTGGGCTTTCCTGCCTTGCTGGGGAACTGAGTGTTCAACCAAGTGCCAGCTTTCATTTCAACTCTTTGTTCTTAGCTGTTCACATTTTTTGCAGGTATTTAGGAAGATTTAAGGGGATTGTGACTATAATTGCCTGTCCTGTTGTGAAACTGCCTTAGATGGCTTCTGAATGCTGGAAGGAGGTGGTGGAATCTGTTCCTCTTGGGGACCTTCAAAACCCCACCTTTACCAAGAGAAGGAAGCAAATGCAAGGGAGTCATTAGGGTTTTCCTGAGTTCAGGAGCATTGTCTGGGCACAAAATCATCTTGGGGAGCATCATGTTGGATCCTAACAATCAAGTTATTTCCTTACTGAATGTTTGACTTGATGTGTGATTTAAACCAATTTGGATGTCCACAGCTGCTGGAGATGAGTAGCAAACTCTAAGGTAAACTGCTTGAGTGTTTTAGCTTGTGTAGAACGATGGAACTGTGGAGGTTGGAAGAGACCTTTGAGATCATCAAGTCTAACTGCTTGTGTAGGGCTCACATTGCTGTCACTACTGACTGCTCTGCTACTACTAGTAGACCACATCCTCCAGCACCACATACATGGATCTTTTAAACCTCTCCTGGAATGGTGCCTCCTACACCTCCTTGGAAGCCCATTACAGTGCATGGGAACCTTTGCTGTCAAGATTTTGTTCCTAATATCCACCTGAACCTCCTTTGAAACCATTTGAGCCTGTTGTGTCTTGTCTTGTTACTTACTGCATGCATGCAGAGACCAATTTCACCTTGCTCCAGCCTCCTTCCAGGAATCTGTAGAAGGTGGTGAGGTCTCTCTCAACCTTCTCTTTTCCTAGATGAACAACCCCAGTTCCCTCAGCTGCTCCTCACCAGCCCTGTGATCCAGACCCTTCACCAGCTTTTTATGCTTCTCTGGATGGGCTCTAGCACCTCAATGCCCTTCTTGCAGTGAAGGGCCCAAAAGTCAACCCAGGATGTCCTGATCAGTGCTGAGTGGAGTGTGTTGATGGCATCTCTACTCCTGCTGGTCACACTATTGCTGATGCAGGCCAGGATCACAGGATGTTAGGGGTTGGAAGGGACCCATGGAGATCATTGAGTCCAGCCCCCCTGCCAGAGCAGGACAGTACTATCTAACACAGAGCACAGAGGAACACATCCAGACAGGCCTTGGAAGGCTCCAGAGAAGGAGACCCCACAAACTCTCTGGGGAGCCTGTTCAAGTGCCGTGTGACCCTTAAAGAAGTTGCTCCTTGTGTTGAGGCAGAACCTCTTTTGCTGCAGCTTACACCCATTGCTCCTTGTCCTACCCCAGAGAGCAGTGAGCAGAGCCTGTGCCCTCTCCTGGCCAGTCCTCAGATACTTATAAACATTTATCAAATCCCCTCTCAGTCTTCTCTTCTCCAGACTAAAAAGCTGCAGGTCCCTCAGCCTCTTCTCATCAGGCAGTGCCCTCCAGTCCGCTAATCATCGTAGCCCTCTGCTGGACCCTCTCCAGCAGATCCCTGTCCCTCTTCAACTAGGGAGCCCAAAACTGAATGCAGTATTCAAGATGGAGTCTCACCAGGGTAGAGGGGGAGGAGAACCTCCCTTGCTCTACTGGACACACTCTTCCTAATACACCCTACAATCCTATTGGCTTTCTTGGCCACAAGGACACATTGCTGCACCCTTAACCAGGACTCCCAAGTCCCTCTCCACAGGACTGCTTTCTAGCTGATCACCTCCCAGCTTGTACTGGCTGGAGCCTTCCTTCCTATGTTGTAGCCTGGGCATGGTTGTATAGGATGTGGTAAGACTCTCTGAAGCATCAGCAAGAGACAGGTTGGCCATGTCTGCATTGTTGGGGTGGGCTCTTTCCTCTTGGGAAGCTCAGCAGTGCACTGACTGCTGAGCAGGTGGGAACAAGGGAGCTCTCTTAGATCTTCATCACTCTTGATGTAGTCTGTGAACAGCGAGAGCCGTGCTAGAGGATGAATGCTCATTCCTGGCCTTATTTGGTGTGTATTTCTCTGGAAGACATGTAGAATCTTTGAATACTATGGTGATTAACATAGATCCTCCAGTGCTGCCTTCCAGCAGCCTTGGCTGTTTTGACATCTGTTACTTGCTGATCAGGAGTGGTTGAAGCACAAGGAAGTGTGCTGACGTTTGGTTGATGGCTGACATGGTAGGTTGGGCCTGGATTTACCTACCAGTGGTGTCTCTGGGGTCTCTTGCTGTGTTCTGTGCTGTGTGGCTGAGCAATAGAATCAAGCCCATTGACATTCACTCAACCATTTTGGTCTGTGTTATGAACCTGTGACCTGTCCTTTCACTCCAGTTGAAACATGGTGGTGATAGAATTTATGCACACCACTTTTGGCTGGTGGTCTGTTGTTGATGGCTTGTGTCTGTCTCTTAGATGGCAAGAACTGTTCTCAAATACTTCTGGAGTGAATACTGTGATCCACTTATAGTGTGCCCTGGCAAGACCACAATTGAATTTTTCTGTCCATTTTTGGACTTCTCTGTGGGAGAGACAGGGATCTAGTGGGGGGAGTCTGACAGAACTATGAGGGTGAGTGGGGTCTCCAAGCTGATGACACATGGGCTTCATGGGTGGAGCATGAGATGGGTAAAGAACTGGCTTGATGACCACACCCAAAGAGTGGCTCTCAATGGCTTCATAGCCAAGTGAAGTCCAGGGACAAGCAGAGTCCCTCAGGGATCAGCCCTGGCACCATTCTTGTTCAGCATCTTAGTTGGTGCCATGGACAGAGGCATTGAGTGCAGCCTCAGCAAGTTTGCTGATGACAGCAAGCTGTGTGGTGCAGCAGACAGGCTGGAGAGCAGGTATCCATCCAGAGGGACCTGGACAGGCTGCAGAGGTGGGCACAAGCCAACCTCATGAGGTTCAACAAGACCAAGTGCAAGGTCTTGCATCTAAGTGGAGGCAATTCCAAACACAAATGCAGGCTGGGCAGTGAGTGGCTGCAGAGCAGCCCTGAAGAGAGGAACTTGGGGGTGCTGCTGGACCAGAAGCTCAACAGGAGCCAGCAGTGTGCACTTGCAGCCCAGAAAGCCAAGCAGAGCCTGGGCTGCCTCAGGAGAAGTGTGGCCAGCAGGGCCAGGGAGGTGATTCTCCCCTTCTGATGTGCTCTGCTGAGACCCCACCTGGAGTACTGCATCCAGTTCTGGAGCCTCCATTGCAAGAGGGATGTGGAGATGATGGAGTGTGTCCAGAGGAGGACCATGAGGATGCTCAGGAGTAACCTCCTTGCTGTCTACAACTACCTGCATGTAGCCAGGTGGGGTTGGTCTCTTCTGCCAAGCAAGCAGCAACAGAAGAAGGGGGGACAGTCTCAGGTTGTGCCAGGGGAGGTCTAGGCTGGATATTAGGAGGAAGTTGTTGTCAGAGAGAGTGATTGGCATTGGAATGGGCTGCCCAGGGAGGTGGTGGAGTCTCTGTGCCTGGAGTTGTTGAAGCAAAGCCTTTCTGAGGCACTTAGTGCCATGGTCTGGTTGCTTGGCCAGGGCTGGGTGCTAGGTTGGACTGGCTGAGCTTGGAGGTGGCTTCCAAGCAGGTTGATTCTGTGTTTCTAGGAGGAGTCAGGAAGTAGCAGAGGGAGAAACAGTTTGTGCAATGGATGATGTACCAGTTCAGCAAGTCAATGAAATGATACAGGTTATCTACTGTATTTTTTTCTATAACCAATCCTCTACTTCATTTACTTTCTATTCAAAATGTCCAGCAAGTTCCTGTTTCTTGTTTATAATGAAGGATACAGCTGGAGTGTTAATTCTCACCTGCCACAGGACCTCTGACCAGGGTGAGGCAAGCAGGCAGGATGTATCTTCCATGCATCTATTGCCTTACTCTTTTGTGAGTTCACCCAACTGAGAGGTATTTGTGGATGGTCAGAGTGATTTGTCTGCATGTAAATCATGTGAGGCATTTTACACCTCTGTGGCTTAGTTGGGTTGTTTTATTTTCCAGCTTGGTGTTGGCTCACAGTGCTTTCCCTTGTGTACATTGAGCAGATGGCAGGATTGTAGGTATTGATTCCTGAATCCTGGAACTGTTTGCATTGGAAAGGACCTTTAAGGATCCCTTATTTCCAACCCCTCTGTCGTGGACAGGAACATCTCCTCCTAGACCAGGCTGTTCAAGGCCACATATGACTTGGCTTTGAACACTTTGAGGCTTGGAGCCTCCACAACTTTTCTGGGAAACCTGAAATACAAGACAGGATTGAAGATGCTTATTTGTAATCTTTTAAACATGAGCAGCAGCTTTCTGGAGTGATCTTGCCTTAAATACCTGCAGCTTTTAACTGAACACAGCCAATGTCGTGGTGCTTGTGATTAAAAGAGAAAAAACCACCCTCAAAATCATGAGAGGCTATAAAGCTGCAGATGGGAACCATGAAAAATTCACCTTCCTAAGTGGTGTATTTTTGTTCTGAGGTAGGGATCCTCATTAGTTCAGGGTTATTATGGGAACTACCTGGCTTTTGGCACTCTCAGGTAATTGCTAAGTGAACATTGAGTGGCTATCCCATCCCCATCAAAGCAGGGGATTACTTGGACAAAGCAGATAATTTCATGTTTCTTAGGGCTCAGACAGGACAAACCTTCTGCAGCGCTAAAGCCAACAATCTGCAGTGTTGTAAAAATCCCTTCAAGCTTAAAAGTGAGCACCGTGGGGCTTGGGGTTTCGTTTTGACTGATTAAATGATCCCAGCAACACTTCTCTGATCTGTGACACCTTATGAAGCTGTAATTAGGATGGGGAAGCCAAGGAAGGGCAACATCAGCTTCTTGGGGAAAATAATGCTTGCAGATTCTTCTCTGCATACGGGACAGGAATTCCTCCCCGGAGGTGAAATGGGAACATGAGTTTCACATAGGATGGAAATGATTTCAAATGTGTAAGGAGCTGTTTTTCATAACAGACTGGTCCATTGTTGAGAGGTGGAGTGTAACTGCTGGTGGCTGCTCCTGTGCCATGAGAAGGTGAATTCTGATTCTGTTGGTTTCTAAAGGAACAAAGAGCAGGGAGATGCTGACTGCGAACTTGGGGTTTGGTACGTCAGCTGGAAGATGCTGAGGAGCACTGGTTGGGAGCAGTGGAGTTTGTCATGAGGGACAGACCTGCTGTGGCTTCGTCCCAGCCTGCCACCTCCATCCCACCTCCCCTGCCCCATGTCAAAAGCCTAATTCCTGATGTTAAAACATAAACCACGAGAGGTTTGCTGATAAATTTTCGCTTTGATTTCCTCCTCCCCCCGCACTGCTTTGATTTCCTCCCCCCCCGCACTGCTTTGATTTCCTCCCCCCCCGCACTGCTTTGATTTCCTCCCCCCCCCGCACTGCTTTGATTTCCTCCCCCCCCCGCACTGCTTTGATTTCCTCCCCCCCCCGCACTGCTTTGATTTCCTCCCCCCCCCGCACTGCTTTGATTTCCTCCCCCCCCCGCACTGCTTTGATTTCCTCCCCCCCCCGCACTGCTTTGATTTCCTCCCCCCCCCGCACTGCTTTGATTTCCTCCCCCCCCCCCACTGCTTTTTTTTCCTCCCCCCCCCGCACTGCTTTGATTTCCTCCCCCCCCCCGCACTGCTTTGATTTCCTCCCCCCCCCGCACTGCTTTGATTTCCTCCCCCCCCCGCACTGCTTTGATTTCCTCCCCCCCCCGCACTGCTTTGATTTCCTCCCCCCCCCGCACTGCTTTGATTTCCTCCCCCCCCCGCACTGCTTTGATTTCCTCCCCCCCCCGCACTGCTTTGATTTCCTCCCCCCCCCGCACTGCTTTGATTTCCTCCCCCCCCCGCACTGCTTTGATTTCCTCCCCCCCCCGCACTGCTTTGATTTCCTCCCCCCCCCGCACTGCTTTGATTTCCTCCCCCCCCCGCACTGCTTTGATTTCCTCCCCCCCCCGCACTGCTTTGATTTCCTCCCCCCCCCGCACTGCTTTGATTTCCTCCCCCCCCCGCACTGCTTTGATTTCCTCCCCCCCCCGCACTGCTTTGATTTCCTCCCCCCCCCCCCAGCACTGGCTAGGAGGTGACTGCTGGAGAGCAGCCCTGTGGAGAGGGACCTGGGGGTGCTGGTGGATAACATCCATGGCACAGCAATGTGCCCTTGTGGCCAAGAAGGCCAATGGGATCCTGGGGTGTATTGGGAAGAGTGTGTCCAGCAGAGCAGGGGAGGTTCTCCTCCCCCTCTATTCTGCCCCTCTGTGATACACTTTCCTCACAGACAAAGGAAGAGTTTGGTGCAATATTCGCAATACTTGACAGCTATGTCTGGTTTCCACTGCTGCAATTGACTTTGTTTCCCCTACTAGTAATGTAATACCTTGGATAAAGTCTTGATATGCCCTGGTCAAGGAAGGGTCACAAGTTGGCCTGAGCTGCCCCACACTAAGTACAAAGCTTAGTTTGTAGGTCTGTGACAAGAGGTGCATATGAATCTGGCAATGTTCAGGCAAATCATCTCTCACAAATGCAAAGCCAGATGATGTTGGACACAGAGTTGCACATGAAATGGGAATTCTACAGCTTCAGGCTGTGTCTGGGGTCTGAGTTATTTGCAGTTGAAAAAAAGTCATGGGGAGCTGGAAACTGAGCAGTACCTTGGATGCTCTGCTTGGTACAGATTTTGGCTTCTTAAGCTGATGTTTCTGGGTGGATTACTTGCCTACTTAGTTGTCACACCTATCAATTAAGGTTGTCCTCCCCATATCTTTATGATATTTTTCCCTCCCTTTCAGATGTCTCCAGCACTTTAGAAGTGGTTAGTGGCAGGATGTTATGTCCAAGGACAGTCGGGTTGATAGGGTAGGGCTGGGTGCTAGGTTGGACTGGATGAGCTTGGAGGTCTCTTCCAACCTGGTTGATATGAGCTGGGCAGTGAGTGGCTGGAGAGCAGCCCTGAGGAGAGGGACTTGGGGGTGCTGCTGGAGGAGAAGCTCAACAGGAGCCAACAGTGTGCACTTGCAGCCCAGAAAGCCAAGCAGAGCCTGGGCTGCAGCAGGAGAAGTGTGGCCAGCAGGGCTAGGGAGGTGATTCTCCCCCTCTACTGTGCTCTGCTGAGACCTCACCTGGAGTACTGCATCCAGTTCTGGAGCCTCTATTTCAAGAGGGATGTGGAGATGCTGGAGTGTGTCCAGAGAAGGGCCAGGAGGATGTGGAGAGGGCTGGAGCAGCTCTGCTGTGAGGACAGACTGAAAGAGTTTGGGCTGTTGAGTCTGGAGAAGAGGAGGCTCCCAGGTGACCTTCTTGTGGCCTTCCAGGATCTGAAGGGGGCCTCCAAAAGAGCTGGGGAGGGACTTTTTAGGCTGTGAGGGAGTGCCAGGACTAGGGGGAATGGAGCAAAGCTGGAGGTGGGGAGATTGAGCCTGAAGATGAGGAGGAAGTTGTTCATCATGAGAGTGGTGAGAGGCTGGACTGAGTTGCCCAGGGAGGTGTTTGAGGCCACATGGCTGGAGGTGTTTAAGGCCAGGCTGGATGAGGCTGTGTGCAGGCTGCTGTAGGGTAGGGTGTCCCTGGGCATGGCAGGGGAGTTGAAACTAGATGATCCTTGTGTTCCGTTTCAACCTGACTGATTCTATGGGCAAGAAGTACTGGAAGTAACAGGCTTCTATGGTCATGGTGTCCATCTGCTGGTGCTGAGAGGTGTCCACAAGAAGCAAAGTCAGACTTGCTTGATAGAAAAAGCATTTGAGCTGCTGCAGTAGCCTGGGGTCAGTGCAGGGCTTGTGAGTGCTCCCTGCTCTTTGCAAATCGGAGGCGAGTTCACATTCAGCAGGATTTGACTGCAGCCAGAAGAGCTGCGTGGGAGGAGGAAATTTTTGCAGCACCTTGGAAATAGGAAAGTTATTTCAAACACTTGGGCTTTGTGTGCTTTCCTAGAAGTTCATGTGGACTAAGTGGCAAGGTTGGAGTTGCGAGCTGGAAAGTCACAGAATCATGGAATCAGTCAGGGTTGGAAGGGACCACAAGGATCAGCCAGTTCCAATGCCCCTGATAAGGGCTCCTGATCAGGCTGGCCACAGCCTCATCCAGCTTGGCATTGAACACCCCCGGGCATGGTGCCTCAACTGCCTCCCTGGGCAACCCATTCCAGCCTCTCACCACTCTCATGCTCAACAACCTCCTCCTCACCTCCTGTCTCAATCTCCCCACCTCCAGCTTTGCTCCATTCCCTTTTGCCCTGAAACTCCCTGACAGCCTAAAAAGTCCCTCCCCAGGAATTGTGGAGGCCCCTTCAGATCCTGGAAGGCCACAAGAAGGTCGCCTGGGAGCCTCCTCTTCTGCAGACTCAACAGCCTCAACTCTTTCAGTCTGTCCTCATAGCAGAGCTGCTGCAGCCCTCTGAGCACCCTTGTGGCCCTTCTCTGGACATGTTCCAGCATGTGTAAGTGTTGTTGCTAGAACTCATGGTGCTCCTCAAAAGCATCTTGCAATTCCTTCCGTTACCTGACAGGATCCTGCCGTTGTACATGCTAACAGGAGCAGATGGGTTGCAGACGAGCAAGCGATGAAGTCATCCAAGACAGAAAATCTGTACTAACACCATAGTGCTACGTAGTACCTGAACCACAGCTGCTTACACCCCTTCAGTTCTGCTTCTTGCTTATTGATGGAAATGGGCTCCTGACATCCTTCTGCTGGAATTCAGCTACTGTTTTGATGCCTGGGGAGGTCATGTCACTATTTTTGTTGCTTCTTTCCAGATTTGCTGCAAGGGCTGTAAATGAAAGGCCTGACATGTGTAAGACCATTGCAGGTGCTTGCAAAGCCTTGAGGTTCCTGTTGGCATAAACCTTGTGGATCAGACCCTCTCTCCTTTCTCCTTCTTGTTCTGTGTTGCTCCTAGAAGCTTCTGAACTGATGTGGTTTTTTGGTTGAGGAGCAGCAAAGGGAAGAATTACAGAGAATGGTAGGTGTTGGAAGGGACCTGTGGAGTTCATCTAGTCTGAGCTCCCTGCCAAAGCACAATGACCCAGGACAGGCTGCACAGCAATGCATCCAGGCAGGTTTTGAGAGTCTCCAAAGGAAACTCCACAACCTCTTTGAGTAGCCTGCTCTAGGGCTCTGTTACCCACAGTAAAAAAGTTCCTCCTCCTCATGTTGAGGTGGCACCTCCTGGGTTCTAGCTTGTACCTGTTGTTCCTTTGTCCTCTGACTGGGCACCACTGGGAAGAGCCTGGCACCTTCATCTTGATATCTACCCCTCAGGTATTTATAGACTTTCATAAGATCATCTTTCAATCATCTCCTTGAGAGACTAAATAATTATTTTTAGATGTATTTTTGAGCACCAGAACAAAGTCCCTGGCAGCAGCATGAGGTTGCTATGTGTAAAAATGCTTTGCTAAGAGAGAAGCAGGAAGGCTTGTTCAGACTGTACTGTGGAGCCATGTTGGAGCTCTCTCATCCAAATTCAGTACCCAGGTGTGGAAGTTTCCTTTGAAGGCCAGCATATTGCAGGTATTTAAGTGCTTAACATGCTTTTCACAGAGAAAAATCTTTCAGAGAAGGGATTTTCTCTGTGAATCCCTGTGGCTATAATCATGGTGTTACTGCTGGCAAACAGGAAGAGTGTGGCCAGTAGGACAAGGGAGGTTCTTCTGCCTCTGTACTCAGCACTGCTCAGGCCACACCTTGAGTGCTGTGTCCAGTTCTGGGCTCCTCAATTCAAGAGAGATGTTGAGGTGCTGGAAGGTGTCCAGAGAAGGGCAAGGAAGGTGGTGAGGGGCCTGGAGCACAGCCCTGAGAGGAGAGGCTGAGGGAGCTGGGGGTGTTTTTCCTGCAGAAGAGGAGGCTCAAGACTGACCTCATTGCTGTCTCCAACTGCCTGAAGGGAGGCTGTAGCCAGGTGGGGTTGGTCTCTTCTGCCAGGCAAGCAGCAACAGAACAAGGGGACAGAGTCGCAAGTAGTGCTGGGGGGAGGTCTAGGCTGGCTGTTAGGAGGAAGTTTTTGGCAGAGAGAGTGATTGGCATTGGAATGGGCTGCCCAGGGAGGTGGTGGAGTTGCTGTCTCTGAAGGCATTCAAGCAAAGCCTGGCTAAGGCACTTAGTGCCATGGTCTGATTGATTGGCCAGGGCTGGGTGCTAGGTTCGACTGGATGAGCTTGGAGGTCCCTGCTAGCCTGTCAAAGCATATATAGAGCTTTTGTTTTCACTCAGTGTTCCTTACAGGAACCCTTTTCTGGGTAGCTGAGTTGTGTGATGTGTGACGTGGGAGCTGGCAGCCTGTCGGAACAAGGGGGATGCTGTTTGATTCCCATTGTGAGGATTGTCTGGAGTATCACAGGAACTACAGTACATCACTGTATGGGCACATGGGGTGTTTTCATAGTGCCTGTGCTCTTCTGTTCTCCAGACAGTTTTTTCCTTACAGCAAAACTTGTATGCAGTAAATCCACGAAGGCTCCAGTTAGTGTTTTTTCTCATACAGCTGCAGAGAAATTGGAATATTTGAGTTGGTTGCCAAAAACATCCTTCCTCTTAATGCTCTATGTAGTGTATGCATGGTGGTTCTTGGGTGTGTAAAGGTACTGTGGCTCCCAGATCAGGAGAGGTGATTCTGCCATTTTTGCTTCTTGTAACACCTCTCTTGGGGTACTGCATCCACCTCTGGATCCCTCAGCACAGACCTGATGGAGATGGTCCAGAGGAGGGCCACAAATGTGTTCAGGAGGCTGGAGCACTTCTCCTACAAGGACAGGCTGAGGGAGCTGGGGTTGTGCACACTGGAGAAGACTCTGCACAGACCTTAAAGTACCCTTCCAGCACCTGGAGGGGCTACAAGGAGGCTGCAGAGGCACTGTTTACAAGGGCCTGTAGTAACAGGACAAGAGGCAATGGTTTGAAATGAGTGAAGAGCAGCTTTAGACTGGATGTTTGGAACAATTTCTGCACCGTGAGGCTGGAGGTAAACTGCAACAGGTCAGCCATGGAGGTAGTTGAGGCCCCATCCCAGGAGACATTCAAGGTAAGGCCTGTGGAGCATGTCTCTGCTTACTGCAGAGGGTTGGACTAGATGACCTTTGGAGATCCCTTCCAGCCAAAGCCATTTGATTCTATGATATGAAGTATTAAGGGAAAGGCAAGATTAGGTGCAGATGGATGTTCTGGGTGGCTTTAATAGGTGAAGAGCTCAAGCTCCTTGTCCAAACAATCAAGGAGCAGTGCAGCCTGGTTACCTTTGTGACAAGCATTCCTGTTGATAGATTACTCTGTTCACACTAATGTAACTTCTTGGAAATGACACTTCTTTATCTTGTCTCCTTTGTAAGTGCTTAGGAGCTATGTGCTGCAGTGCACATGTCTGGAGATTGGTGTCCTGCTTCTGAAGAATAGCAGAGACCTTTCATCTTGGTCACTTCTTGGTGGTCTCCCAGTCGCTGGATGCACCCTTGGTAGGGAGCTGCCTTGGCACAAAGCTTGTTCTTATGAAAACTGTGTGTATCTAAACAAAACACCTTGGGCACTGTGTCCAGTTGGGGGTTCCTTAATTCAAGAGAGATGTTGAGGTACTGGAAGGTGTCCAGAGAAGGGCAAGGAAGGTGGTGAGGGGCCTGGAGCACAGCCCTGTGAGGAGAGGCTGAGGGAGCTGGGGGTGTGCAGCCTGCAAAAGAGGAGGCTCAGGGCTGACCTCATTGCTGCCTACAACTCCCTGAAGGGAGGCTGTGACCAGGTGGGGTTGGTCTCTTCTGCCAGGCAAGCAGCAACAGAACAAGGGGACATAGTCTGAAGTTCTGCTAGGTCTAGGCTGGCTGTTAGGAGGAAGTTGTTGTCAGAGAGAGTGATTGGCATTGGAATGGGCTGCCCAGGGAGGTGGTGGAGTCACTGTGCCTGGAGGTGTTGAAGCAAAGCCTGGCTGAGGCACTTAGTGCCATGGTCTGGTTGATTGGCCAGGGCTGGGTGCTAGGTTGGACGGGATGAGCTTGGAGGTCTCTTTGAACCTGGTTGATTCCATGATGTGATTCTGTGATATAAAAATGAAAGCTCTGCTGTCAGCTCAAATTTGGTTTAAAGCAATTGAAGCTGCAGCACAGCAGAGTTATTAAAAGAGATCTCTGCCTGTCAGCTTTTCATTACATCACTGTTTGACACTTACCTTGCACCAGAGACAAATAAATGGGAGATAAAAAAATAGAGCAGCCTTTAAAATTAAACCATGGCAAGGTGTAAAACAGGGAGAAATGAGAACACCACCACTGCAACACAGCTTGCACAAGCTGCCCTTTCCTGAGCCTGGAGAAGGGGATCCTCAGGGCAGATGTCATTGCTCTCTGCAGCTCCTTGGAGGGAGGCTTTGGCCAGGTAGGGTTGGACTCTGCTCCCATGCACCCAGCAGCAGAACAAGAGAACACAGCCTCAAGCTGTGCCAGGGCAGGTTCAGGCTGGATGTTAGGAAATTCTTCCCAGAGACCGTGATTGGCATTGGACTGGGCTGCCCGGGGAGGTGGAGTCCCCATCCCTGGAGGTGTTTAAGAAGAGGCTGCATGAGGTGCTTAGTGCCAGGGGTTAGTTAATTGGAAGGGTTAGGTGATAGGTTGAACTCAGTGACCTCAAAAGTCTTTCCAACCTGCTTATTTCTGTGGTTCTGTGATCTCCTGGAGTCTCTAATATGAAGCTCAAAATTTAGCCATCCTAAGGCCTCCCTCAATCTTTCAGTTCTGTCCTCCATTCCTGCACTGTGTTCTTGGTGATCAGTGTTAGAATCACCATGCTGTATGGAACGTTTAGTGTGGTTTGAATCCATGTAAGGATCTTGCTGTCAAAACTGCAGTGATCATCAAAAAACCTTTTTCTGAAGGACAGCTTCCATAAGGATGCTTTGGAGATGATGCAAGTTGGTTATTTTTGCAACACTGGCACCAGGACATTGTAGCCAGGTGGGGTTGGCCTCTTCTGCCAGGCAACCAGCAATAGAACAAGGGGACACAGTCTCAAGTTGTGCCAGGAGAAGTATAGGCTGGCTGTTAGGAGGAAGTTGTTGTCAGAGAGAGTGATTGGCTTTGGAATGGGCTGCCCAGGGAGGTGGTGGAGTCGCTGTGCCTGGAGGTGTTCTAGAGAAGGCTGGATGAGGCACTTAGTGCCATGGTCTATTGGATTGGGTAGGGCTGGGGGATAGGTTGGAGTGGATGATCTTGGAGGTCTCTTCCAACCTGGTTGATTCTGTGATTCTATGATTCTATGATCTGCTCAGAATTCCTCGTTCCCCCTTTATAGAAGGGGAAAGAATCACTAGTTGGGATTCTAAAACCAAAACAACAGCAACCTCCCCCTCCAATTACTCATTAGAGGCAGTTTGGAAAAACAAAGACATCTCCTAGACAGGAAATGTGCTTTTTGAGTCCTCACCTGGCAAAGAAAAACGTTTAGTGTTGGAGTCCTGCTTGAAACTGGCCTCAGAAACAGTCTCACTACATGGCCTGATGAGGCACTGCTGTCACTGCCTGTCTTGGATTTAGTAGCTGTCAGCTGTAGTAGTTTGGGTAGTCGTCGAGAAATCTTCTCTAAACACTTCAGTGAATGTATTTACAAACTCTCTACTACAGCATAACAGTTTTCTTTTATAGAAGAGGAGTTAAATGAGCTTCAGCTAGGAGGAGGGGGATGATTGAGGGTTCTTTTTTAACTTAGTCACACTGCTTTTGGGAGATCGAAGCTGTGGTCACTGCTGTTTGTATCCTCAGATAAGGACAAGTATCTTTGTAGCCTCCATTGGACCCTCTCCAGGAGAAGCTGTCCCTACCCATGGCAGGGAGGCTGGAACTAAATGACTTGAAGGTCCCTTCCAGCCTAAACCATTCTATGATTCTGTTCACTTGGCAGTCTGCTGGATGTGTTTTGGGCTGTTAAGCTCTGTGTTAATACTTGAGGAAAACAGGGAAATAGCCTTCAGGGTCTCTAAGGTCTGTCCTAGCCTGTTTAGTCTGGAGAATAGAAGACTGAGAGGGGATCTTATCAATGTCTACCAGTATCTGAAGGGTGGCTGTAAGGAGGATGGGGCTGGTCTCTTCAGAGATACTCAGGGATAGGGTCTGGATCTGCAACATGATGGTCCCACCTTCCATCTCACAAGTTGTCTACCTCTTGTCATACAACCACTGGGGTCTTTCTACATGCATCTTTTCACTCCTTGACTTCTCAACTTCTGTCTGGGCTTCTTTACCCCACACCACTGACCTCTGATGTGGCTCAAACTACATCCTAGAGAATCAATCTGAAGTATACTGGTTTCAGATTGTGCATAACATTCAGAACCCACCTGAGAATGATAGAATCAGTCAGGGTTGGAAGAGTCCACAAGGATCATGCAGTTGCAACTCCTCTGTCATGCCCAGGGACACCCTACCCTAGATCAGCCTGCACACAGCCTCATCCAGCCTGGCCTTAAACACCTCCAGCCATGGGGCCTCAACCACCTCCCTGGGAAACCCATTCCAGCCTCTCACCACTCTCATGATCAACAACTTCCTCCTCATGGCCAGGCTGAACCTCCTCACCTGCAGCTTTGCTCCATTCCCCCTAGTCCTGGCACTCCTTGACAACCTGAAAAGTCCCTCCCCAGCTTTTCTGGAGGCCCCCTTCAGATCCTGGAAGGCCTCAAGAAGGTCACCTGGCAGCCTCCTCTTCTGCAGATTAAACAGCCCCAACTCTTTCAGTCTGTCCTCACAGCAGAGCTGCTTCAGCCCTCTGAGCATCCTCCTGGCCCTTCACTGCACATGCTCCAGCATCTCCACATCCCTCTTGGAATAGGGGCTCCAGAACTGGATGCAGTACTCCAGGTGAGATACTACATCCAGTATGAGGAGTAATAGATGTAAACTCAATCACAGGAAATTCCACCTCCATATGAGGTAGAACTTCTTTACTGTCAGGGTGGTGGGAAGCCCTGGAGCAGACTGCCTTGAGAGGTTGTGGAGTTTCCTTCTCTAGAGATCTTCAAGACTCACCTGGTTGCATTCTTGTGTCACCTGCCCTAAGTGGTTCTACTTTGAAGGGCAGTGGGGCTCAGATCTCTGAAGGTCCCTTCCAGCCCCTAACATTCTCTGATTCTGGCATGAGTCTCTCTTGGACTGCTTGTGGTCAGTACACTGCTAAGTGGTTTAGAAAAGGATGCTGTGTGGGTCATCATGGCCCCAAATCCACCCAGCAGGTTATGTTTTTCCAGACAGGACTGGAAACCCAATAGAGTTTGGAGACAAAGGGGAAAAAACAAGCTTACCCTTCTGAAAGGGACTGTTCAGCTGCTGTTGCAGCTTCTGAGATGTAGCCAGTTGGTGCCAAATAATTACATGCTCTCAACTGGAAACTGCTTCATTCCCTCTAGCTGAATGTAAAATTAATTTCCTGTGATGGTCTGCTCTCAGCCCTACTTAAATATTCTGCTTAGGAGGTTTCTGAACTGTCAAAAAGGGTCAAGTCAAGGCTGGTGATAAGTTACTCTGCTTTGTAAGCAATTGGAATTGAGAGTTCTCTGTGGTGGCACCCTGCAGTCCTGGAGCTCGCTAGGCTGACCTCAGCACAAAGCCATTTGTGGGGGGGGTCTTCTGTACCTTGGACTTCTGTCACACACCTTCTGTTTGCTTGCTAGGCCTCAGCTGGACCTTGAGCTTTTACACCTATCTTTTGATGTGAGAGCATCAGCTTCTCTCCATGCATGTCACACACAAAAAGGTAACTGTGTCCCACAGCAGGCAAGGGTAGAAGTTACAAATACATCACGAAACTCTGGAATGGTTTGGGTTGGAAGGGGTCTTAAAGATCTGGTTCACTGGTGAATTTAGTTGAGTGAGGTTAATGGCTGGACTTGATCTCAAGGATCTTTTCCAACTTGAATGATTCTATGATCATTTAGATCCAATCCCTTGTCATGGACAGGGATACCTTCCACTAGATGAGGCTGCTTCAAGCCCTCTCCAACCTGGCCTTGAACACTTGCCCTTAGATACTTGCTCTGTTTGTTTTGTTTGTCTCTCCAGTTTCTGGCAATTTATTTTCAGTTGGACAAGACCTTAAGGATCATCAAGTCCAACTGTTAATCCAGCATTTCCAGGTCACCACTAAACCTTGTTCCTTAGGATCCTGAGGTCCAACTGTTAATCCAGCATTTCCAGGTCACCACTAAACCTTGTCCCTTAGGGTCATCAGGTTCAACTGTTACTCCAGCATTTCCAGGTCACCACTAAACCTTGTCCCTTAGGATCCTGAGGTCCAACTGTTAATCCAGCATTTCCAGGTCACCACTAAACCTTGTCCCTTAGGGTCATCAGGTTCAACTGTTACTCCAGCATTTCCAGGTCACCACTAAACCTTGTCCCTTAGGATCCTGAGGTCCAACTGTTACTCCAGCATTTCCAGGTCACCACTAAACCATGCCCCTCAGCACCCCATCTAGACAGTTTTCCAGTGTCTCCAGAGATGGAAATTCCACTGCTGCCTTGGACAGCCTGATCTGGGCCTTGCCAACCCTTTTGGGAAGAAACTTTGAGTTGAGGCTTGCAGAAAGCACCATCTTGGGCTGTGGGATAGGAATGTTACTAACTGGAGTTGTTGCTAGTGATACCTTTGCAAGGGAGATGGAAGTGTTTGAAGTCTGTGTTTGTGTTCCTGGCAAAGGTAACTCCTACTGAAGGGAGGCTGGTGTGGCAGACAGCTACTGCTTGCAATGGCCCACTAGTTTGTGCCAGTGCAGACTGGGAGTCAAAGGGCCTCCCTTGTCAACCACAAGCCTTAACCCCATCCCAAGAGAATTAGCCTTAGAACAAGCATGTTTTGTGGGTGCCATGGGCAGTGGCACTGGGTGCAGCTTCAGTGAATTTGCTGAGGACACCAAGCTGTGTGGTGCAGCAGACAGGCTGGAGGGCAGGGATCCATCCAGAGGGACCTGCACAGGCTGCAGAGGTGGGCACAAGCCAACCTCAGGAGTTTCAACAGGCAAGGTCCTGCAGCTGGGTGGAGGCAATGCCAAGCACAAATGCAGGCTGGGCAGTGAGTGGCTGGAGAGCAGCCCTGAGGAGAGGGACTTGGGGGTGCTGCTGGAGGAGAAGCTCAACAGGAGCCAGCAGTGTGCACTTGCAGCCCAGAAAGCCAAGCAGAGCCTGTGCTGCATCAAGAGGAGTGTGGCCACTAGGTCAAGGAGGGTGGTTCTCCCCCTCTGCTGCACTCTGATTAGACCTCACCTAGAGTACTGCATCCAGTTCTGGAGCCCCCATTACAAGAGGGATGTGGAGATGCTGGAGTGTGTCCAGAGCGGGGCCATGAGGATGCTGAGAGGGCTGGAGCAGCTCTGCTGTGAGGATAGACTGAAGGAGTTGGGGCTGTTGAGTCTGGAGAAGAGGAGGCTCCCAGGTGACCACCTTGTGGCCTTCCAGGATCTGAAGGAGGCCTCCAGAAAAGCTGGGGAGGGACTTTTTTGGCTGTGAGGGAGTGCCAGGACTAGGGGGAATGGAGCAAAGCTGGAGGTGGGGAGATGGAGAGTGGCTGTGAGGAGGAAGTTGTTGATCATGAGAGTGGTGAGAGGCTGGACTGAGTTGCCCAGGGAGGTGGTTGAGGCCCCATGGCTGGAGGTGTTTAAGGCCAGGATGGATGAGGCTGTGGGTAGCCTGCTCTAGGGTAGGGTGTCCCTGCCCATGTCAAGGGGCTTGAAACTAGATAATCCTTGTGGCCCCTTCCAACCCTGACTGATTCTGTGATTGTATTTGAAGGCCTGGATAAGTGTCTCATAACCCACTGTGCTTGGACAAAAACCACAGTGCATATCCCCAGCCTGTAAGCAGAAGGCCGTTGGAGTAAAGAAATGGAGCTGCCTAACTAAATGTGCTGCAGGAAGAGAGCTGGTGACTGCATTGAGCACCTCTAGGTAGAATCAGAGTCATAGGTTTGTTTCGGTTGGAAGAGACCCTAAAGATGAAGTTGAACTTTCCACCTAAGAGCACCATGGCCATAAAACCATGTCCTGTGTCTGTGTTCTTTAACACCTTTAGGACTGTGACTCCATCTCTTTGGGCAGCCTGTTCCAATACCTGACCACTCTTACAGCAAAGCAATATTGTTAAATCATAGAATCAACCAGGTTGGAAGAGACCTCCAAGATCATCCAGTCCAACCTAGCACCCAGCCCTATCCAGTCAACCAGACCATGGCACTAAGTGCCTCATCCAGTCTTTTCTTGAAGACCCCCAGGGACGGTGCCTCCACCACCTCCCTGGGCAGCCCATTCCAATGCCAATCACTCTCTCTGTGAAGAACTTCTTCCTAGTATCCAGCCTAGACCTACCCTGGCACAACTTGAGACTGTGTCCCCTTGTTCTATTGCTGGTTGCCTGGGAGAAGAGGCCACCCCCCACCTGGCTACAATGTCCCTTCAGGTAGTTGTAGACAGTAATAAGATCACCCCTGAGCCTCCTCTTCTCCAGGCTAAACAGGCCCAGCTCCCTCAACCTCTCCTCATAGGATTTGTGCTCCAGGCCCCTCACCAGCTTTGTTGCCCTTCTCTGGACATGTTCCAGCACCTCAACATCTTTCTTGAGTTGAGGAGCCCAGAACTGGACACAGCACTCAAGGTGTGGCCTGAGCAGTGCTGAGTACAGGGGAAGAATAACCTCCCTTGTCCTGCTGGCCACACTGTTCCTGATGCACAACCTAAACCTCCCCTGGCACAATTTCAGGCCATTTCCTCTTACCCCATCCCTTGTTACTTGGGAGAAGAGAGCAACCTCCACTTCGTGGCAGCCTCTGTTTAGGGAGTTGTAGAGGGCAATGAGGTCTGCCATCAGGCTCCTTTCTTCCAGACTAACTAACCCCACTTCCATCAGCTGCTCCTCAGAAAAGCTCTTCTGCAGTCCCTTCACCAGCCTTGTTGCCCTTCTCAACAAATGCTGAGATGTAAAGAGCGTGAGACAGAGTTGTTTGGATTGGATTAGGTAGCTGGGAAGTGAACTCCACCTTCTTACAAAACCCAAGTACCTTTAGCTTATCTTCACTGGATATATCACTGCTTTGTTTTACCTCCTTGAGTGTGAGATGACTTTCCTGCAGGTGTGCTGGCATTGAAGATATCGGAGCATTAGTAGGTGCTCTACTTTATCCCATCTTCTTTGCTCTGAAGTAATTAATTTCCTGTTCCTGGAGGTAAGAGAGTGAAGTAGAAGAGAAGACAGTGGGAAGCCTGAGGCTTGATAAGATAGCAGTGTTGTGCTCAGTGTTGTCTTCAGGTGCTCGAGTGTGATGTCTTTCTTGTTGTTGTGTACTTTCTACTCCTTGTAGGCAGAGGGCTGCAACAGCTGGGAATGAACTCAGTGCCTCTTCTGTAATAGCTCAGAAACACTTGGATGATTAAGAAAACAAATGTTAGAAGATCTACCAAACCCTACTCTGGCTATTCCTTAGGACATTCACCTTGACATAAACTCATTGCCAAGGCAATACTTTTCTTCTGAGCTGATAACAAGGGTGACAAAGGTGCTTGCGAGTTTACAGCCTTCATTTCATAGAGTCATAGAACTGTCTGGGTTGGAAGGGACCTCCCAAGGTCATCTAGTCCAACCCCTAATTTCAAATTGGCAGTACATATGTATATACATCTGAGTCATGAAATCAGTTAGGGTTGGAAGGGATCACAAGGATCATCTAGTTCCAACCCCCCTGCCATGGGCAGGGACATGCTACCCTAGAGCAGGCTGGTCAGAGCCAAGTAATAGCTACATCTCCTCACGCACCCAGAGGGCCTGCAGAGGGGTAATTTTTCTGGGAGTTGGCATTCATGTTGTAAAACATGAGTATCTACCAGGGAAAAAGCCTAGATAAGAAAAAAACAGAGCTTTAAAAATCCTCTTTTCTCCTGCTGAGCAGAAGACATTTTTCTCTCTAGGACAGCTGTGATGCTTTGGGTGTTACCTGCCCCCCTACTCTTATGAAATCACTCAGACTAGACTCAGCCAAGCTGGAAATTGAAGAATGCAGTTACATTTACCTGAAGGGAGGCTGTAGCCAGGTGGAGTTGGTCTCTTCTGCCAGACACCCAGCAACAGAACAAGAGGACACAGTCTCAAGTTGTGTCGGGGGAGGTTTAGCCTGGATGTTAGGAGGAAGTTACTGGCAGAGAGAGTGATTGGCATTGGGATGGGCTGCCCAGGGAGGTGGTGGAGTCACTGTGCCTGGAGGTGTTCAAGAAAACCCTGGCTGAGGCACTTAGTGCCATGGTCTGGTTGGCTGGATAGGGCTGGGTGCTAGCTTGGGCTGGATGATCTTGGAGGTCTCTTCCAACCTGGATGTTTTACAGCTTAGCACAATATACAAGCAGGTATTTACAGTATATATGGTTGGATTTGATGATCTGTGAGGTCTCTTCCAACCCTGATGATGATGATACTGTGATGATGATGATACTATAGACAAATATAGGCAAGTTAAAAAGTAATAGAGAAACACAAGAACCCTCCCAGAAACCAGAGTCCTCAGGAGGGGCTCCCAACCCTCTTCCACCTTCTCCCTTACCCCTCTACCTTACCACAGACTTTGTCTTAATTTCAAGGTGAGTTTGGAGGATTGGCCAGGGGGGTTAGGAAGCAGAAGGATTAGTCACACAGGTGGCAGGTTAGAGAAAAGTGCAGCCTCAAAGCCAGAGAGAGACTCTGTTATCTATGTTTATGTTCTTGCTTTTACCTGTCTCAGCAAGCCTATGAGTGCAGCAGACATCACCATTGTTTCCTTTCCCCAGCCTATCATCTAATTCTTCTCACCAAAATATCCCAGCTAGGCTCAGACTAGCACAACAGCCTGGAGTGGTATCTTTGTGAAGCTTGGGCTTTCGTCTTTAGTAGTGTGTATGTAGCTGTCCCTGTGCTTTTGAAGCTTACAACCTGAGCTTCTATTTCCTGGTGGAAAAAAATCTCTTGAAGCTGAGATTCGTCTCAGTTCTACACCATCCAGTTCCTGTTGTGTATAGCAAGAAGTTTTTGATGTCTTGGGACAGCTGTCATGTAAATACTTGTCTTTAATGAGCTGCGTGGTGGAAGATCACTTTGAATTCATTTCAAGTGAGGATGCAGCTTACCATGTCAGAACAAGAATTTAAGCTTCTGGAGCTTTCAGTGATACTAAGCTTGATCTAATTCCTCAGTCATGGTGTTCTAAAGCAGAACAACCCTAATTTGGATTAGCTTTCTTGCTTGTATCCCCATGTAGAGAAACCATTGGTAAATTCCATTATTTTTTTCCAGTCATCCTAATGAGAATAGGAAGGTTCTGCAAAGACATCTGGACAGGCTGGATTGATTGGCCAAGATCTGCTCTGTGAGGTTAAGACAAGTGCTGGGTGCTGCGCTTGAGTCACAACAACCCCATGCAGTGCTTGAGGCTTGGAGCATAGTGGCTATAAGTTTGCCCATCAGAAAAGGACTTGGGGGTGCTAGTTGACAGCTGGATAAATGTGAGCCAGCAGAGTACCTAAGATGGCAAAAAAGGCCACCAGCATCCTCACCTGGATCAGAAATAGTGTGGCCAGCAGGACCAGGGTAGTGATTGTCTCCTTGTAGTCAGCACTGATGAGGCTGTACCTTCAATACTTGGTCCAGTTTTTGGCTCTTCAGTACAAGAAGGATATTGAAGTTCTGCAGCATGTTCATAGAAGGGCAACAAATGTGAAGGGTCTGGAGAGCAGGGCTGGTGAGGAGCAGCTGAGGGAACTGGAGTTGTCTAGCTTAGAGAGGGCTGAGGGGAGACCTTCTGGCTCTCTATAACTCCCTTGAAAGGAGGTTAGAGTGAGGTGAGAGTTGGCCTCTTTTTCTAGTATCAGGTGATAGAATGAGAGGGAATGGCCTGAAATTGTGCCTGGAATGGTTTAGGTTGGGGATGAGGGAAATTCCTTTTCTGCAAGAGTGGTCAGACATTGGGACAGGCTGCCCAGGGAGGCGGCAGAGTTAACATCCCTGGAGATGTTGAAGAAATGTGTGGTTGTTGCACCATGGGACATGGTTTAATGGCCATGGTGGTGTTAGGTTGATGGCTTGACCTGATCTTAGAGAGCTTTTCCAACCTTCTTGATGCCATGATAAGTGCTGTGCTGGAGCAAGGTATTTCCAGGGCAGTTAATAATAGTTAGCCATTATATCACCTTGCTGCTTTCTTCCCTTTTGGTTCTCACTTGCTGTGTTTCTTAGGTTAAGTATATGTTAATAATGATTTCCTCTTCATGTCTGCATGAGGGAATTGCCTTGGACAGGTGCTTAAGTCTTTTGAAGTGGCTTATTCCATGTAAATTACAGTATAAGTCAGTTATAGGTCCCTGTGCTGAGGTGGGAGGGTAGGAGCCAAAGCCAAGTTTCAGCTCAGTAATGGTTATTTGGAGAATCATCTTGTGCTAATTGCAGGAGAACACTTGAGCAAGTGGAAAACACTTGTGTCAGTAACTACACTCAGCCAAGTGTGCAGTTAATCATCTTCAGTATGCACGTTTCAGTAACTCCCTGACCTTCTAATCTCTTCTCTTCACTGTAGCAGCAGAATGGAAACCTCTCAATTGTTTGAGCTGTTCTGGTGTGCCTTAAGCACCAATCTTTCTTGTTGCTCTGTAGCTGTGCCAAGTAATTACTGCTGCGTTGAAGGATGTCTTGGTTTCTTTGCTCACCATGCTACGGTAAGAGTTGTCTTTGCTCTGTATTGAAGATGGGACTTGGCCATCTCCAAGGGTTAGGACTGGTTTCTACAGCTCTTGTATGGTGTCTTCAGGAGCAAGTGAAAGACTTGCCAAGGAATGTTTCCTTCAGCAAGTGAATTAGGAGAATGAGGTTTAGAATTTTGCTAGACAGGCACTGTTGAGGCCACATTTCAAACACTGGCTTCAATTTTAGGCCTCTCTCTAAAAGAATGGTGTTGAGGTGCTAGAGCATAGCTATAGCAGGGCAACAAAGCTGGTGAAGGGTCTGGAGAAGAGGGCTGGTGAAGGAGCAGCTGAGGGAGCTGGGGGTGTTTAGTGTGGAGAAAAGGAGGCTGAAAGGAGACCTCATTGCTCTCTACAGCTCTCCAAAAGGAGGGTGTAGTGAGGTCTCCTCTCATTATCAGGTGATAGAATGAGAGGAAATGGCCTGAAGTTGTGCCTGGAAAGATTTAGGTTGGAGATGATGAAAATGTCTTTGGTGCAAGAGTGGTTAGACATTGCAACAGGCTAACCAGGGAGGTAATGCAAGTCGCTGTCCCTGGAGGTGTTCAAAAAAGGTGTTGGACGTGGCACTTCAGGACATGGTTTAATGGGCATGGTGGTGTTAGGCTGATGGTTGAATTCCATGATCTTGGAACCATCCATCCCTTAAGTGTTGTATTGCTGGAGAATAGCTATGGCTTCAGGAAGAGGCTTCTGTGGGTGATGTGCTTGTCTTCCAGACCCAATCCTTGACCTTCTGCTCTGTCAAGCGATCATTTCTGGTGGTTCGATTCATAGTGATGAGATGTGCTGAGGGATTTGGTTTAGTCAAGGGCTGGTCAGTGTGAAACTAATGATTGGACTTGATGAGCTTGAAGGTCTTTTTCAATCTAAGAGATTCTGTGATCATTTTCCCACTCATTTTACTTAATCTGTGTTTCTGTGGCCTTTGTGCTGGAGGTGATGACAGTGATTCTTTCCTCCCTTTTTCCTTCCAGGTCATCTCTGCTTCTCCTTCTAGTTTCTGTTGACACTGTAACCTGAAAAATCTTACTGTTGCTGTGCTTCTGCCTTTCCAACCAGGATGGGACCAGATGTACAACCTGATGAGTGCCAGGTCATTTGATAGTGTGCTGTTGAGTCAGGTAGTAAGCCTTTGTGCATGGTAGGCTTGTTGAGACAGAGTTTCTGTCAGCACTGAAGAGCAGAGAAGTTTCTAGTCCCATGCCAGTTGTGAATTTAAACAAATGGTTCTGCTGAGGAAAGGTTTTAAGGAGAGAAACAAGGTCAATACTTGCCTTAGAATCCTGTCAGTTGTCATGAATTTCGGCATCTCGACAGTGGGAGTCAATCATGCAGCACTACTCTAATTTGAAGTGATGAAGGATCCTTGAGTGAGAGTTAGCACCTTAATGATGCTCTGCTATCAGTGGTGAATGTCTCTGATGTTTAAAAGGGGAACTGGTGAATTGAGACTTAAATCTCCTGGTGCTGCATCTTCTACTGACTGCCTTTAATGCCGTGGCATATTGCACCAGGTTGGGGTATTTCTGAGAACATGTGGAAATGGCTGGCTGAGGACATCTCCCTGGCTTTTTTTTTTTTCCTTCAGCAGATTAGAACTTTTAGGGACACATTTAAGACTCATCAGGTCACAGGCATGGCAGCAGACAACCTCACCTGAGTTCCTACCCGGGGGGTCTGCAGGGTAGCCTTAAGCTGTGAATGCAGGTTTGGCATCAGTGTCAAAGAAACCAGAGTGAACTGGGAGTAGCTCCTGGCCCCTACCCTTTCTGAGATGTCATTTTGTAGGCTCAAGATTGACAAACTGCATTGGGTTGAGGTGACCCTCAAAGGTCATCTTGTCCAACTCCCTTGTCGTCAGCAGGGACACCTCCACGAGGTCAGGCTGTCCAGGGCCCCGTCCAGTCTGATCTTGTATGTCTCCAGGGACTGGGCCTCAACCACATCCTTGGGCAGCCTGTTCAACTATTTCACCATTCTTATTGTGAAGAGCTTCCTCCTGATGTCCAACCTAACTCTGCCCTGCTCTGGTTTCAAACCGTTGCCCCTCACCCTGTTGCTCCAGCCTCCTCTAAACAGTCCCTCCTCAGCCTTTCTGTAGGTCCCCTTCAGATATTAAAATGTAGTTGTAAGGTCTCCCCAAAGCTTTCTCTTCTCCAGGCTGAACAATCCCAAAGTTCTCAGCCTGTCTTCACAGGAGTGGTGATTGAGCTGTCTGATCATCATTGTGGCCCCCATCTTGGCTCCCAGTAGGACAAGGGAGGTTCTTCTGCCCTTGTACTCAGCACTGCTCAGGCCACACCCTGAGTGCTGTGTCCAGTTCTGGGCTCCAGTGTAAGAGAGAAGTTGAGATACTGGAATGTGTCCAGAGAAGGGCAACAAAGCTGATAAGAGACCTGGAGCACAGCCCTGTGAGGAGAGGCTGAGGGAGCTGGAGGTGTGCAGCCTGCGGCAGAGGAGGCTCAGGGCTGACCTCATTGCTGTCTGCAGCTACCTGAAAGGAGGTTGTGGCCAGAGGCACTTCCCAAGAAGCAACATAAACAAATCATAGAATCAGGCAGGTTGGAAGAGATCTCCAAGCTCATCCAGCCCAACCTAGCACCCAGCCCTCTCCAATCAACCAGACCATGGCACTAAGTGCCTCAGCCAGGCTTTGCTTCAACACCTCCAGGCACAGCGACTCCACCACCTCCCTGGGCAGCCCATTCCAATGCCAATCACTCTCTCTGACAACAACTTCCTCCTAACATCCAGCCTAGACCTCCACCAGCACAACTTGAGGCTGTGTCCCCTTGTTCTGTTGCTGCTTGCCTGGCAGAAGAGACCAACCCCACCTGGCTACAGCCTCCCTTCAGGGAGTTGTGGACAGCAATGAGGTCAGCCCTGAGCTTACTCTTTTGCAGGCTGCACACTCCCAGCTCCCTCAGCCTCTCCTCATAGTGTTTGTGTTCCAGGCCCATCACCAGCTTTGTGGTTCAGACTTCAGTAATTTTCCAAGCTTAGGACATTGAGGCATGTGCAAAGGACTCAGGACTTACCCAGAAGTGGAGAAAATTCCTATTCCTGCTCTGTGACCAGAGGTGAGTAACTTCTCTTCTCTCCCTCTGGCAGGAGAAAGGAAGTAATTTCTCTTTGCTTATGACATACTTCATTTTATATGAACTCTACCTGGAGAAATGTCTTAAAAGTTGAGTTTTATAATCTTGACAGCATTTAGAATTCAGTCTGGCCTTCCATGCACTGCTGAAAAGGGTAGGAGAGCCTTTTTGCATTCCTTGAACTCAGCCCAGTCCTTCTGCTGTGAGATGATCACTGATCCTTTAGCCTTCAGACTTCACTTCTGGCTGACACAGGAGAATTTCTGTCTTCTTCCTGCAGGGAAAGGGTGGAGATGAGAAGCAGTGTTGCTGGGTTTATCTTTATTACAGGTTTATCAGTGGAAAATCAGAGGTTCTGCTAAGGCTTTGAACCAGTAAGCCTACATGTGCTTTAAAAATGAGTGTGCAGAACTTGCTAGAAGAGCACTTGGGAATTGTTTCTTCAGTTTTTCATCTGTTGCTGCACACAGAGAGGATGTTTCTGTCTCTTCTCTTAAGTTCCTATCTTGATGCTCTACTGATTTTATAGTTGCTTCACTTGTTGTGCTTTCAAGTTCTTGTACAATATTGCACAATTTTTAGTCAGGCTTCACAGTTTTGTAGGTCTTAGCTTGAAATAGTCTAGCAAATGAGCCGAGGGGAAGAGCTGAGAGTGAGGAGTTGTGGTTGCTCAGATCGTGTGTTGTCTGATGAATTGTTGTGCTGTGCTGGCAGGGAGTGAGAGGTTTAGCTGCTTCTGGGAGTGATGTGGATCATGCAAGTAGCAGTAGATAGCTGTTGCCTGGGCACTGCCCTATGCCTGTTGCTGCATCAGCAGATGTGAACAAATATGAACACATTGTGGCCTTGCTGAAAGCACGGTGCCTCGTTTATAAGCATGGAGTGGACAAGGGAGGTTCTTCTGCCCTGTGCTCAGCACTGCTCAGGCCACACCTTGAGTGCTGTGTCCAGTTCTGGGCTCCTCAGTTCAAGAGAGATGTTGAGGTGCTGGAAGGTGTCCAGAGAAGGGCACCGAAACTGGTGAGGGGCCTGGAACATGAAACCCATGAGGAGAGGCTGTGGGAGCTGGGATTGTTTAGCCTGGAGAAGAGGAGGCTCAGGGGAGACCTTATTGCTGTCTACAACTACCTGAGGGGTGGTTGTGGCCAGGAGGAGGTTGCTCTCTTCTCTCAGGTGGCCAGCACCAGAACGAGAGGACACAGCCTCAGGCTGCGCCAGGGGAGATTTAGGCTGGAGGTGAGGAGAAAGTTCTTCACTGAGAGAGTCATTGGACACTGGAATGGGCTGCCCGGGGAGGTGGTGGAGTCGCCGTCCCTGGAGCTGTTCAAGGCAAGGTTGGACGTGGCACTTGGTGCCATGGTCTAGCCTTGAGCTCTGTGGTAAAGGGTTGGACTTGATGATCTGTGAGGTCTCTTCCAACCCTGATGATACTGTGATACTGTGTGATACTGTGGTGGAGGCACCGTCCCTTGGAGGTCTTCAAGAAAAGCCTGGATGAGGCACTTAGTGCCATGGTCTAGTTGATTGGATAGAGCTGGGTGCTAGGTTGGACTGGATGATCTTGGAGGTCTCTTCCAACCTGGTTGATTCTATGATTCTATGTTTGGCCTGGAGAAGAGGAGGCTCAAGGCTTGCCTCACTGCTGTCTCCAACTCCCTGAAGAGAGGCTGCAGCCAGGTGCGGTTGGTCTCTTCTGCCAGGCAAGCAGCAAAAGAACAAGGGGACAGAGTCTCAAGTTGTGTCAGGGGAGGTCTAGGCTGGATGTTAGGAGGAAGTTGTTGTCAGAGAGAGTGATTGGCATTGGAATGGGCTGCCCAGGGAGGTGGTGGAGTTGCCATCCCTGGAGGTGTTGAAGCAAAGCCTGGCTGAGGCACTTAGTGCCATGGTGTAGTTGATTGGACAAGGCTGGGTGATAGGTTGCATTGGATGCTCTTGGAGGTCTTTTCCAACCTGGTTGATTCTATGACTCCAATGGTCTCTGTGAGCAGGACACCTGCTACTAGACCAGGTTGCTCAAGGCGACATCCATCCTGGCTTTCAGCACTTGCAGGGGAGGAACTTCCACAGCTTCTCTGGGCAGCTTGTTTCGGTGCCTCACCATCCATGTGGTACCATTTATTGCATGTAATTTAGTGTAATATTTTTTTAACATAAAACTTACTCTGATCCTGTGGAAAACCAAAATTGACAACTGAAAGCTAAAAAGATGAGGCAAAATACTGTTTTGCTAAAGGTTAACAGATCATCTACCAATTTAGTTTTAAGAGACTGGTGCTAGAGGTTTGCAGCATGCCATGAGGCTTTGTTTACCTTGAATAACTGTGGTAATAAATTGTTCTCTGAAAGCCATGAGTTGTGATGGAGAATGTCAAGGGACCAATAACAGTGTGCAGTAAATTAATAATCTGTTAAAGGTCTGTTGTGACATTTAGCTGTGTAGCAAGTTGAGACATTAATGAATTTAGTTCTACTGCAGGCAACTGGAAAATGGACAGACTGTGGAACTGCCTTCAGCATGTCAGGTTTGTTTCACGGTCCCAGCATGGGGGAAGTTGGAAGAGACCTCTGCTGGTCATACAGTCATAGAACGGTTTGGGTTGGAAGGGATCTTAAAGGTCATCTACTTTCAGCCTTTTTGTCACAGGCAGGGACACCTTCCACTAGAACAGGTTGCTCAAGGCCTCATCCAACTTGGCCAGGAACACTTTGATTAGGGAGCATCCATAACCTCCCTAGGAAACCTGTTCCTGTATGTCACCATCCCTACTGTAAAGAATTGCTTCCTAATGCCCAGGCTAAGTCAGTCCTCTTCTAGCTTCAGTCTATTCCTCCTCATGATGTTGGCCTCAAGTCCTTGTTAAAAAGCCCTTTGCTCACTTCCTTCTGGCCCTTTTCAGGTGCCTCAGATCATCCAGTCCAACCTCCTTGCTAAAGCAGAGTCACCCACAGCAGGTTGCCCATGATTGCAGTGTTCAGATGGGTTTGGAAATCTTCCAGAGAGGATTTCACAGCTTCTCTAGGCAGCCTGCTGCAGGGCTCCAGCACCCTTGCACCAAAGAAGCTTTTCCTTGCAGAGAAACTCCTGCTTTCAGAGTTCATGTTCAGGGGTGACCTTATTGCTGTCTACAACTACCTGAGGGGTGGTTGTGGCCAGGAGGAGGTTGCTCTCTTCTCTCAGGTGGCCAGCACCAGAACGAGAGGACACAGCCTCAGGCTGCGCCAGGGGAGATTTAGGCTGGAGGTGAGGAGAAAGTTCTTCACTGAGAGAGTCATTGGACACTGGAATGGGCTGCCCGGGGAGGTGGTGGAGTCGCCGTCCCTGGGGCTGTTCAAGGCAAGGTTGGACGTGGCACTTGGTGCCATGGTCTAGCCTTGAGCTCTGTGGTAAAGGGTTGGACTTGATGATCTGTGAGGTCTCTTCCAACCCTGATGGCACTGTGATACTGTGAACCTGCTTGACACACGGGAGTGAAAAAGGTATAAACACATTTCTGCTTCAGATATTGCATCTAGGGCTTAAAATCCAGGTTAGCAACTGTTTGTGTTGCCTCCAAGCTAGGTCTTTGATTGCCTTCAGCTCCTGAAGTGATGTGCTATGTGAGAAGCAAAAGAGAGTCTAATAGTGGGTAGTGCCCAGCTGTGAGATCAGTTACGTTTCCTGTACTGCATCTTGCTATTTCATCATCTTTGATGCTTTGAAAGAACTGTAAGCCAAAAGAATGCTCCTGGGGACCAAGCTAGATGTGATTTGTTCTTCTGAGAAACAAGAAAAAAAGCTTCTCTTCAGGGAAAAAAGGGGAAAGAAAAAACTGAATAACTGGGGTGCTGGCAAGCTGGATTGTTTTGGAATGAATCTGTTGCACTTGAAAATGCAGGTCAGTTGAGAAACCAGGACTGGAGTCTTGGAGTCAAGGAGACATGCCCTTGACAGTAAGATGGCAACAGTTGCTGTGATCTGAGAGGAAAAAGGGAGATGACTCTTTTGTTGTGACTTTGTCCTAGTGTACTTCTGATCATAGTATCAGAATGGTTTAGTTTGGAAGAGACCTCAAAGATCATCCAATTCCAACCCCTCACCATCAACAGGGACACCTCCCACTAGAACCAGTTGTTCAAAGCCACATCCAAGCTGGTGAGGGTCCTGGAACACAAACACTATGAGGAGAGGCTGGGGGTGTGCAGCCTGCAGAGGAGGAGGCTCAGGGCTGACCTCATTGCTGCCTACAACTACCTGAAGGGAGGCTGTAGCTTGGTGGGGTTGGTCTCTTCTGACATGCAAGCAGGAAGAGAACAAGGGGACAGAGTCTCAAGTTGTGCCAGGGGAGGTCTAGGCTGGATGTTAGGAGGAAGTTGTTGTCAGAGAGAGTGATTGGCATTGGAATGGGCTGCCCAGGGAGGTGGTGGAGTGGCTGTGCCTGGAGGTGTTGAAGCCAAGCCTGGCTGAGGCACTTAGTGCCATGGTCTGGTTGATTGGACAGGGCTGGGTGCCAGGTCAGACTGGATGAGCTGGGAGGCCTCTTGGGACATGCTTGATTCTATAATTCTGAGTCCACTGCTGTCCTGGGCAGCCTTTTATAGTGCTGGACAACCCCATGGGGAGACATTTTTACTCATGGCCAACTTAAACCTCCCTTAAGGCCATTTGCTCTTGCTCTGTCACTTGTTCCTTAGGAAAAAACGCTGGCCCCTATCTGGCTCCCCTCACCCTCCTTTTCTCCAGGCTAAGCAGTCCCAGGTCCCTCAGCAATTGCTTACAGTACTTGTCCTCTGGAGACCCTTCTCCAGCTGCTTTGTGCTTCCATGGGCATGTTCCAGCACCTCAGTGTCCTCCTTGTAGTGAAGGGCCCAGAACTGAACCCACTGTTCCAGGTGTGGCCTCACCAGTGCTGACTGTGGGGAGACTGTCACTGCCCTGCTCCTGCTGGCCACGCTCTTACTGATCTAGGCTAGGATGCTTATGGCTTTCTTGGCTACCAGAGCGCACTGCTGGCTCATGTTCATCTGGTTGTCAACCAACACCTTCAGGTCCTTTTCTGCCAGGCAATCTTCTATCCTCTCTGCCCCAAATGCTTGATGTTTGAGGTTCTGTAGCCAAGAGAGAAGAGATGGGCAGCAAAAACAGATCTGAGAATCACAGAATTAACCAGGTTGGAAAAGACCTCTAAGATGGAGTCCAACCTGTCAGCTAGCTCTTCTAATAAACTGAGATGCCTCTCTGTTCAGGTCTAGCAGTTTGCTTGTCTCCACTACCTGTTGACCATACTAGAGGCCCTGTGAGCAGAGAAGGTGGTGGGTACCCCCTCATGCTCACCATGAAGAGGGGAGGCAGTGCAAGCACCCGTGGGGTCGTGCTGTGGAATGGACAGGCTTCTGTGGAAGCGTGAGGATGTCAGCTTGCACACCTGATGGCATGAAAGTCTGATGTGGCTTAGCACAGAGGTCAGGCTATTGATTTCTTATGATATACCTGTCAAATACTCAAGATGAGAAATCTTTAGCTCATGAAAACATCTTGCAGTAATCCTCTGTCTCAGCTGAAGTAGTGAAGATAGAAGATTAGCAGCTGTAACTTCACGTGGAACTGGCTGGTGGATCCTTCACGGATATATCCTGTGATGTGTAGATAAGCTGAGTGAACTGGGCTTGTTCAGCCTGGAAAGAAGACTCCAGTGGGACCTTAGAGCTGCCATCCAATATCTGAAGGGATCCTACAGGGAAGTTGGAGAGGGACTCTTCATAAGGATGTTGAGTGACAGACCAAGGGAAAATGGTTTTCAGCTGAGGGGAGAGTAGGTTTAGAGTGGATCTTAGGAAGAAGTTCTTTAGTACAAGGTGGTGAGATGCTGGAAGAGGTTGTTAGGGAATGTTGTGGGTAGAATCATAGAATCAACCAGGTTGGAAATGACCTCCAAGCTTATCCAGCCCAACCAATCACCCAGCCCTAGCCAGTCAACCAGACTATGGCACTAAGTGCCTCATCCAGACTTTTCTTGAACACCTTCAGGGATGGTGACTTCACCACCTCCCTGGGCAGCCCATTTCAATGCCAATCGTAGAATCAGGCAGGTTGGAAGAGATCTCCAAGATCAGCCAGTCCAACCTAGTGCCCAGCCCTGGCCAATCAACCAGACCATGGCACTAAGTGCCTCAGCCAGGCTTTGCTTCAACACCTCCAGGCATAGCAACTCCACCACCTCCCTGGGCAGCCCATTCCAATGCCAATCACTCTCTCTGCCAACAACTTCCTCCTAACATCCAGCCTAGACCTCCCCTGGCACAACTTGAGACTGTGTCCCCTTGTTTTGCCCCCTCCCTGGAGGTGTTTAAGACCAGATGGGCTGAGGCCTTGAGCAAGCAAGTCTAGTTGAGAGGTGTCCCTTCCCATAGCAGTGGATTTGGAGTAAATGAACTCTGAGGTCCCTTCCAGCTTCAGCCCTTCTATGCTGTTGTCCCCTTCTTCTGGTAAGGAGGGGGAAAAAACACCTGTCATCATTTTTTTGCTACTGCCAAACTCTATCATGCTCTGCAGCTTGATTAATGGGCAAAGATTACTTTGAGGCTTAGGTACATAAAAGTGGCCATAGTAAAAAAGCAAGATGCAATCAGTCGTGCTCAGAGTGGAATTGATGTGTTCTGCTTTCCGAGCCCTGTGCCATCATTTATCTTGTTCCATCGTGACTTGCACAGTAAGTCCTTTTTTTGCATGCCATTAATTATTAATGCTGATAGTAACTATGGGAGGGGGAGTTGAAGATGTAGTGGGACTGGGGTGCTGCAGAGCAGGTGGGAAGAGCTGTTTGTGTAGTGTGTCTGTAGCAGGTGGGATGCCTGCCTGAGTGACCTGGGTTTGAATCTGCCTTCGGAGAGCGGCGGTGGCAGCTTGCTGCATTATTTATTGGCCAAAATGCGTAACCAGGACTGTTTGTCTATTTCTGTCTCAAAGCAACACCGCCGCAGTGAGGGCAACCTTTCAGAGCACCAAAGGCAGAATGAAACACGGCTCCTGCTTCCAAATTTATTTGTTCTGAGCTTTGTTTTATTTGATTGAACCCCAGGGTTCACAGCTCTGCTAGGGAAATGTTGCTGTCCTTTCAAACAGTCTTTTCCTGCTCCAGTGGCTGCAGTGGAAATGACTACAGCGTGGCACAAGTCTCCTTTAAAGACACACTGAGTGGAGATGTCATAGATGCTGCTTGTCATTTGATTTGTGGATTCTTTAAACTACAAGGTTGACAGAGGCAGCTTGCCTGAAGTGTAGTCTATCCATCTGTTTTAGAATCGTGGAATGGCTTCGGTGGGAAGAGGCCTTACAAATCATCTAATTGACTGGATATGGCTGCGTGATAGGTTGGAGTCCATGATCTTGGAGGTCTCTTCCAACCTGGTTGATTCTGTGATCTAATCCACAGCCCCTGTTGTGGGCAGGGAAGCTTCCCAGGGAGATGGTGGAGTTGCTGTCCCTGCCAGTCTTCAAGAAAAGACAGGATGGGGCACTTTGTGCCGTGGTCTAGTTGGTCAGATAGGGCTGGGTAGTAGGTTGGACTGAGTGAGCTTAGAGGTCTCTTCCAACCTGGTTGCTTCTATGGTTCAACTAGACTTTGTTGCCCAAAGCCTCATCGAATCTGTCTTTCAACACCTCCTGGGAGGGGGCATCCACAGCCACTTTGGACAGTCTATTCCAGAGTCTAGCCACCCTTGTACTGAAGAACTTCTTCCTAAGCTCCAGTCTAAACCTATTCTTCCTCTGCTTCAAACCATTCTCTCTTGTCCTGTTGCTAGGCACCGTTATCAAAGTCCCTTTTCAGGCCTTCCAGCAGGTTCCCTTTGGCTATTGGTCCCCTCTATTACAATGGGGGACACCAGATGGATACTGCTGGGTGCAGTAATCAAAGCTCAGTCCCACAAGAGTATCATAAAGGTGAAGAATCATTGGACCACATCATGGGACACAGTTTAGCACCAGAATTAGCAGAGTTAGGTAATGGTTGGAGTCAACCTTAAAGGTCTTTGTCAACCAAAACGATGCAGTGATTCATGGTATGAATTTTGGAAGCTGCATTGGGATTGACCATAGATGTAAGCTGTAAGCTTTTCAGGGCAGGATTTGTATCCCGTAGAGCCCAGGATATAATGCATCTGCTAACCTGTTTGGGTTGCTATGAGAGGAGATGTAAAGCTTTGCTTCTTCACGAGCTGCTTGGATAATAGACAAACGGATGGGTTCATTGCCACCTTTATGTTTTGCCATATGCTGCTGCTCTGGAGTGTTATTTGCTATTGGCACTTGAATAGAAATACAGAACCCCCACAATCCTTTTAAAGGCAGTCTCAGAAGTACCTTCATATTCAAAAGGGCATGGCTAGCTGAGACAAGGAGCTTGAAATCAGCCCTTGCAGAGGGAGGTGACAGGAACAGGAGATTAAGTATGCGAAGACAGCGAACTGGGGCTCTGTAGCTCATGGAAGAGAAGATCAAGAGGAGATCTTATTAACCATAGCATCGGGCAGGTTGAAAGAGACCTCCAAGATGATCCAGATCAACCTAGCACCCGGCCCTGTCCAGTCAACCAGACCATGGCACTAAGTGCCCCATCCAGGCTTTGCTTCAACACCTCCATGCGCGGCAAGTCCACCACCTCCCTGGGCAGCCCATTCCAATGCCAATCACTCTCTCTGCCAACAACTTCCTCCTAACATCCAGCCTAGACCTCCCCTGACACAACCTGAGACTGTGTCCCTTGTTCTGTAGCTGGTTGCCTGTCAGAAGAGACCAACCCCACCTGGCTACAGCCTCCCTTCAGAGAGTTGGAGACAGCAATGAGGTCAGCCCTGAGCCTCCGCTTCTGCAGGCCAAACACCCCCAGCTCCCTCAGCTTCTCACAGGGCTGTGTTCCAGGCCTCTCACCAGCTTCATTGCCCTTCTCTGGACACCTTCCAGTATCTCAACATCTCCATTGAGTTGAGGAGCTCAGAACTGGACACAGCACACAAGGTATGGCCTGACCAGTGCTGAGTACAGGGGAAGGTGGCTGTCAAGAAGGTGCCAGTCTCTTCTCAATGGTTTCCTGTGACTGGGCACGAGCCTATGAATATGAACTGGAACCCAGCAAGTTCCACCTCAGCATGGGCAGAACCTTCTTTCTTGTGAGTGTGCTGGAGCCCTGGAACAGGCTTCCTAGAGATGGCATTGAATTGCCTTGTCTGGAGACTTTCAAGGCTCACGTGAATGCATCCCTCAGTTATCCTGTTTTAACTGAGGAGTTGGATTCAATCTCCATAGACTCCTTCCAACCCTTTCCATTCTATGATAAGAAAAAATCATTGTTTGGCTGGGTAAGCAGCTGCCCAGCATACCAATCTGGCTGCTAGTGTCTCTAACCCTGTAGTGGTTTGTCTTGGACTGTGTCTGGCTGTTGTGTGCTTGGAGAGCCATGAGTGAGTCCTCCTGGAGGTTGGGGATGCCTTCTGATGAGAGCTTTCTGCATGCTGCTAGGAGTCTTTCAGGTTGGCTTTTGGTGTTCTGCTGATCTGCTAGCGAGCTGGGGAATGTCACATGGAGAGGACTCAGGTGTCTTGGGAAGCTTTAGTGAGAAGAAAACTGACATTTCAGTTTTGCTGACACTGCCTCAGAATCTCAGACCATTAGAGCAATCAAACAGTTGAAGGAAGCAAGCTGGAGACAGACTTTGGCTCAGTGGTGACAGATCTTGCCCAAGAGCAAACTGCAGGGCGTGATGTGCTGTGCACTTTGTCTCTAACAGTGCACATGCTGCTGTCTGTGGCAGGGTGTGGATCTTTGTTCCCAGGCTGACATGAGGAAAGGGAAGAGCACTGCAGAAGGGGATCATGGAACGACAGCATGCCAGGTTGGGAAGGACCTCCAAGGATCATCTGGTCCACCCTTACTGGTTATTGTGTAGTTGCCAGGAGGTGGCCCAGCACCTTGCCAAGCTGAGTCCTAAAACTGGCCCATACAGGGAAATCCACTGCTTCCCTTGGGAGATGATTCCAATGTCTGACTGTTGTCATGGGGAAAAGCTTTCTTCTGGTATCTCTCCAGGATTAACTTGTATCTCTTACCCATTGTTTTTTCCAGGGGGCTCCTTACAAAATGGGAGTCACAGAGTCCTCTCCTTTTGAGAGCAGGAGTTGTGCTCTGTGAGTTAAAAAAAACCCAACCAACTACCCTTGTAATATGGTGCCTGATGCAGTAAAACCTGTCACTTCAGAAGGGAGGTGTTTGAAGGGAGGCTGGACAAGGCAGGCACTTGGTGCCATGGTTTGGTTGATTGGAGGGGTTGGATGATGGGATGGGGATTTGACTTGATGATCCTGGAGGTCTTTTCCAACCTGGTTAATTATGTGATTCTTGATTCTCCCTTCTCTTGGTAGCCACCCTTTACAGTGGTCCATGGTAATAAGGTCTCCCTTAAGTCTTCTCTTGTCATGGCTGAACAAACTCAGGATCAGAAGTTTTCCTCTGCCCAAGGCTGTTTTCTGTTCTATATGTGGTGAGTGGACAGGTATCACAGGATTACAGAATGGTTTGCACTGGGAGGGACCTTCTTGTTGCAACTCATTGCTGTGGGCATGAGCACCTTCCAGTAGACCAAGTTGCTCCAGGCCTTGTCCAACCTGGTCCTGTGCACCTCAAGGACAGGGACATCCACAACCTTCCTGGGTAACCTCTTACAGTGTCTCCCTGCCCTTACTGTAAACAGCTTCTTCCTTATATCTAGTCTAAATTTCCCTTCTTCCAGCTTCAGTCCGTTCCCCCTCACCCTGTAACTTCAAGCTCTTGTGAAAAGTCCCTCCCCAGCTTCCTTGTAACCCCCTTGAGGTACCAGAAGGCTGCTCTAAAGTCCCCCCAGAGCCTTCTTTTCACCAGGCTGAACAGCCCTAGCTCAACCCGTCCCCATAAGGCAGGTTCTCCGGCCCTCTGACTATCATTGTGACTCTCCTCTGGACCTGCTCCAGCAGCTCCATGTTCCTCTTCTGCTGGGGACACTCTAAGTGGTTGCATCATTTGAAGTGGAAAATATGTCTACTCCTTCATTTTATTGTAGAGAAGAACAGTATTGGAAGTGATGCTTTCATGAATCTTCTGCCTGATGTGAAGGAACTGAGGTTAGTTAAGCCTCACAACAGGGAGTGAGATAAATTTGGAGACTGCTGCTTGTCTGAAATAGAGATGCCCTGATGGGATAATAAAACAGTGCAAGGTTCTGGTATAGCAAAGCTAGGAAATTGTGTGATGTAAAAATAGTCATAGGAGATGGAAACAAAGAGGAGATGTCTTCCTTGCCTGCTCATCAGAGTTCAGAGTTGAGCAGAAAACCCCCAAAGGTCTTTGAAAAGCTGTGAGATGTCTTGTAATTAGTTGGCTGGGGGGTGTTTTAGCTCTTTGTTGTGACTGAAATCTTTCTCCAGTGGCTCTCTCAGTTCAGCTCTGCTCTGGAAGGGAAAGTGCTTTTCTTCTCCTGCTAGTATAATACACTGAGCTCATCTCCACTTGCCTATAGCGAAAGCAGCAGCGTAGCTTTGAGCTATGTTGCTTCATCCATGAGAGTCCCTGCTCAGACAGGGTAGGTGTCCTGGGGATCTGCACATCAATGGTGACTGATAGCTAAAGGGGGGGGTTCAAGAGGATGTGGTCAGACTCCTTTGAGTGGTCACTGACAGGACCAGGGGCAACAGAGATAGACTGGAACTGAGGAAGTTCTATCTGAACAGGAGGAGAAACTTCTTCACTGTGAGCAGGCTGACCAGAGAGGTTGTGGAGTTTCCCTCTCTGGAGAGATTCCAAGCACATCTGGACATTGTGATCCTGGATAACCTGCTGTAGATGCCCCTACTTTAGTAGAGGACTGGACTGGAGGGGCAGGTCCTCCCTGACCAATCTGATCTCCTTATGTGTCAAGATATCTGGGTACTGGATGAGGGAAAGGCTATGTTGTATTCCTAGACTTTGGAAAAGCCTTTGATACTGCTCCCCACAATATTCTTGTAGGCAAATTGGCTACTTCTGGTTGGATGAGCACATTGGCTCCTGGATAAAGCACTGGCTGCACAGGAGGGCCTAGAGAATGGTGGTCAACGGAGTTAAATCCAGTTGGTGGCTGGGCACTAGTGGTGTTCCTCAGGGATCTGTGTTGGGGCTACTTCTTACCATCTGTATTGATGACCTTGATTCATGACTAGAGAGTGTCAGCAGTAGGCTTGCAGATGACGCTGAGTTGGGAGACAGTATCGGTCTGAATGAGAGTAGAGAGGCTCTTCAGAGGAGCTTGGATAGGCTTAGATCAATGGGCCAACATGAATGGGAGGAGTTTGAACAAGGCCGAATGCCAGGTCCTGCATTTGGGTCATAGCAGTCCCTAGCAATCCTACAGGCTTGGGGTAACGTGGTTGGAGAGCTGCCAGGCAGAAGGGGATGTAGGGGTTGTAATAGACAGGAGCTGAATGTGAGTCTGCAGTGTGCCCAGAAGGCCAGTGGTATCATGGCTTGGATTAGAAATGCTGTGGCCAGCAGGAGCAGGGAGGTGATTGTCCTCTTGGACTCAGCTTTAGTGAGGCCACACCTTGAGCACTGTGTTCAGTTTTGGGCACCACAATACAAGAGAGATGTGGAGGTGCTGGAGTGCATCTATGGAGGTGCTTCAGTGGGTCCAGAGGAAGGCAAGGAAACCGGGGAAGGGCCTGGAGAATAAATTTTGTGAGGAGCAGTTAAGGGAGTTGGGGGTGGTTAGTTGGAAACAGAGGAGGCTGAGGGGCAACCTCATTGCTGTCTACAGTTACCTGAAGGGACATTGTGGAGAGGCTGCTGCTGGTCTCTTCTCACAGGCAATTGGAGACAGAAGAAGGGGGAATGGCCTCAAGCTGAGACTGGGGAGGTTTAGATTGGACACTGGGAAAAAGGTTTTTCACAGAGAGTGGTCAGGGACTGGAATGAGCTGCCCAGGGAGGTGGTTGAGTTGCCAGCCCTGGATGTGTTTAAGGGTGGTTTGGATGTGGTGCTTAGGGATATGGTTTATGATGAATCTTGTTGAGGAGGGTTCTAGGTTGGACTTGGTGATCCTGAGGGGCTTTTCCAACCTGGGTGTTTCTGTGGTCTCCAGAGGTCCCTTCCATGCTGTAATTCCTGAAAATGTACAACTGCAGGATGAACCGTGGTGGTGTGGATTTGTGGTGTGGAGCTGAAGTCATCAATGTGTTTTTTCCATCCTCTTGGACTGGATAGAAAATGCAGTGTGGACATCTGGGGGTGGAAGAGAAGTGTTCTGCAGTCATAGCGCTGCTAATAAAGACCTGCAGGTTCTATGGCTGTGTGTTGTTTGCTAAGACACTAGGCTATGGTCTAGTGATGAAGACTGCTGGGGTGAAGGTTGGAGTGGCTGATGCTGGTGGTCCTTTCCAAGCATAGCAATTCATAGTGATGAGATGTTGTGCTGAGGGCTTTGGTTTGGTCAAGGTCTTGTCAGTGTGAAACTAATGATTGGACTGGATGAGCTGGAAGGGCTTTTCCAATCTAGGAGACTGTGTGAAAAAAGGTGGTGCTTGTTGTTCAGAACTGGCATAAAGTTTTTCTAAAGGCATATCAAAATGAGTGCTTGAGGAGGTATTTTTTTGTCAGCTGGGTTTGTGTTTCAGAAGTTGTTTTGAAGAATGGAGGAAGAAAACAGATGTGTCTTATCCAAAGGCTCTGCGGGAGCCTGGGATTTGTTGCTGTAGCATTCCTGAAGCAGGGAGAGAGGGGCTGTGTTTTCATTCACAAACTGTGTGGGACTGAGTGTTTTGAGATCAGCTGCAATAAAAATTTTGCACTGCTGGTTGCTATGAGCTTGTGAATAGGAGCTTATTTTGGTCTGAATTTCTGGCTGGGAGGTGATCTGCTGGAGAGCTGTCCTGTGGAGAGGGACCTGGGGGTCCTGGTGGATAACATCCATGGCACAGCAATGTGTCTTTGTGGCCAAGGCCAATGGGATCCTGGGGTGTATTAGGAAGAGTGTGTCCAGCAGAGCAAGAGAGATTCTCGTCCCCCTCTACTCTGCCCTGGTGAGAGCTCATCTTAAATATTGTGTTCAGTTTTGGGCTCCCCAGTTGAAGAGGGACAGGGATCTGCTGGAGAGGGTCCAGAAGAGGGATCCAAGGATGATGAGTGGACTGGAGGGCATAGCTTATGAGGAGAGGCTGAGGGACCTGGGGCTGCTTATTCTGGAGAAGGGAAGACTGAGAGGGGAATTGATAAATGTTATAAGTATCTGAGGGCTGGCCAGGAGAGGGGGGACAGGCTCTGCTCACTGCTGCCTGGGATAGGACAAGGAGCAATGGGTGTAAGCTGCAGCACAGGAGGTTCTGCCTCAACACAAAGTGTCACAGGGTGCTGGAACAGGCTCCCCAGAGAGGCTGTGGAGTCTCCTTCTCTGGAGCCTTTCAAGGCCTGTCTGGATGTGTTCCTCTGTGATCAGTGTTAGATACTATTGTCCTGCTCTGGCAGGGGGCCTGGACTCTGTCTGCTTGGGTCCCTTCCAACCTCTAACATACTGTAAACTTGTGTATTCAGAAGCCCTACCCCTTCCTCAAACTGAAAACCCCTGTCTGGATGTTGGGAAAATGGAGTGGATTTGTGATCACAAGAGTGACAGCAGATCCCCTTTGTGCTTTAAAGCTCAACACCAGCACGCTTGTGACCGTGCAAGGGTGGTGAGACCAGGTTGGAAGCAAGGCCACAGAGCCAGGGAGATGTAACACGCAGTGCCACTCAGATGTTTACTGCCTGTGTGTGACCTTCAGTCTTAAATATGTGTGTTTTTTCCAGTTGCATGGTATTAATATTGCTCTATTGTAGCTTAAGTGTCCTGCTGGAAACGTGCAAGCTGCTGTCTTCAGAGACATCACATAGCAGAGCTGTGGAGAAAGAGTGTGAAGGCAAGAGGGTGTTTACTTTTCCTCTGGCTTATATCATGCCTTAAAATAGACAGAATCATGGAGCACAGGCTTTTTTCTTAAGCTCACTGGTACTCTGAAGAAAAATTTTCCACTCCTCATAGTGGTACCAGAGGTAATTTAAAAGGTAAGTAAATTCATGTGAAGAATGACTACGAAATATTCTTCTTCTCTGCCTCCCAGGAATATTTTGCATGTGTGGTACTACTGATGATGGACTCAATCTGGATGAGGGGATTGAGTCCATCTTCGGTGGGTTTGCAGATGACCCCAAGCTAGGAGCAGGTGTTGACCTGTTGGAGGGTAGGAGAGCCCTGCAGAGGGACCTTGCCAGGCTGGATGGGTGGGCAGAGGCCAAGGGAATGAGATTGAACAAGGCTAAGTGCAGGGTGCTACACTTTGGCCACAGTAACACCAAGCAGCACTACAGGCTGGGGCCAGAGTGGCTGAGAGCAGCCAGGCAGAGAGGAACCTGGGGGTGCTGGTAGAGAGTAGGTGAGGATGAGGCAGCAGTGTGCACAGGTGGGCAGGAGAGCCAATGGCATCCTGGGCTGGCTCAGGAAGAGTGTGGCCAGAAGGACAAGGGAGGTTCTTGTGCCCCTGTGCTCAGCACTGCTCAGGCCACACCTTGAGTGCTGTGTCCAGTTCTGGGCTGCTCAATTCAAGAGAGATGTTGAGGTGCTGGAAGGTGTCCAGAGAAGGGCAATGAATCTGGCAAGGGTCCTGGAGCAGAGCCCTGTGAGGAGAGGCTGAGGGAGCTGGGGGTGTTTGGCCTGGAGAAGAGGAGGCTCAGGGCTGACCTCATTGCTGTCTCCAACTCCCTGAAGGAAGGCTGTGACCAGGTGGGGTTGGTCTCTTCTGCCAGGCAAGCAGCATGAGAACAAGGGGACACAGTCTGAAGTTATGCCAGGGGAGGTCTAGCCCTGTGAGGAGAGGCTGAAGGAGCTGGGGGTGTTTGGCCTGCAGAAGAGGAGGCTCAGGGCTGACCTCATTGCTGTGTAGGAGTACCTGAAGGGAGGCTGTAGCCAGGTGGGTTTGGTCTCTTCTGCCAGGCAAGCAGCAAGAGAACAAGGGGACACAGTCTTAAGTTGTGGCAGGGGAGGTCTAGGCTGGCTGTTAGGAGGAAGTTGTTGTCAGAGAGAGTGATTGGCATTGGAATGGGCTGCCCAGGGAGGTGGTGGAGTCGCTGTGCCTGGAGGTGTTGAAGCAAAGCCTGGCTGAGGCACTTGGTGCCATGGTCTGGTTGGCTGGACAGGGCTGGGTGCTAGGTTGGAGTGGATGAGCTTGGAGGTCTCTTACACCTGGTTGATTCTATGACTCTGTGAAAATGTACCTGTCACCCATTAATCAGTGTCCTGCTGTCTTTTCCCTTGGGTGTTTATACATATAACAGAGTATTGGATAAATACACCAAGCAGAATATGCCTGTGTCTAATAAAAAAACATCTGAATCTCGAGGTGTATTTTTGTGGCTTGTTAGCAGTTCTTCTTTTTGTGTTCTGGTCATCTTCTCTCTGAGGTGTTGAGCCTCTTTGCAGAGAGATGCGGTTTAGTTTGACAGGTAGCAACTTTGTGCATCTGTACTAGTTTGAGCCTAGCTGGGATATTTTGGTGAGAAGAATTAGATGATAGGCTATGAAAAGGAAACAGTGATGATGTCTGCTGCACTTATAGGCTTGCTGACGTGTATAAAAACAGGACCATAACTAAAGATAAGAGAGTTGCTTTCTGGCTGCATGTACTTACTTCTGTAACTTGCTGCCTAACTAACCCTTCTGCTTCCTAACCCCCCTGGCCAGTCCTCCAAACTCACCTTGAACATAAGGCAAACTCTGGGCTAAGGTAGAGGGGTGGGAAGAAAGTGGAAGGATGGTTGGCAGCCCCTCCTGGGGACTTTGGTTTCTGGGAGGGCTGCTGTGTTTCTGTACTACTTTTTTTACTTGTATGTTTCTGCCCATAGCTGTATATATTGTGATTACCTCCTTGTATCTTGTGCTAAGCTGTAAATATAGCTTCATTGCTTTAATTTCCAGGTGCTGAGTCTAAGCTGGGTGATTTCCTTAAGTGTGGGGGTGGCAAGTAACACCCAAACCATCACAGCATCCCACCTGTTGCATAGTCTCTGTTTTTCTTGGTTGGCATAGGAAGAGGAGTTCTCTGTCATGAACTATTTAATTCTTTTTGCTTGTTTAGTAAGTTGTACTTCTCTTCAAGGAGCTGAGGACTCAAGTTGAATGAGTTGAGGGCTTCAAGAGAGTCAGATCTACATTTAGATTGCTCTTGCAGGTTTATGCATTTAGCTCTTGTGGAGTTTGTCTCAAACTGTATTTGCTGTACATGCAAGCTCTGGGGGTAGTCTTCAAATTTGTCCCTTCTTGAGCCTTTTGTCTTCAATGTGGCAAGTGTTGCTTTTTTCACTTTGAAGACAGGCATTCAAACCTGGAGGAGAAAAGCTGGGGAAAGGGACTCTTAACTGCAGCAGTCTTCTGAACTGATGGATTTGGTGAGGTGCAGGGGCAGTGAGGCTGCCCATCTCCTGGGTTTGCAGATGTGGAATAAGGTGGACTGATCATCCAGATACCTTTAATGAAATAACACCCAGTCCAAATGATTGATATTGCATCTGCATGTAAGGCCTCATTTCACCCCTGTCCTTCCTGTAGTGCTCTGCTGCAGAAGGAATGTGGTTGAGAAGTTCCCTTCTCTCTAACTGCTCAGGTTCCCCATCACAGCTGCCTTCCTGCCGAGAGGTGCTGCATGGTTTGAGTGTGAGCACCCTGGGCTACCTCTGCAGCCGGCTCACAGGATGTTAGGGGTTGGAAGGGACCCAAGGAGATAGAGTCCAAGCCCCCTGCCAGAGCAGGACAATCCTATCTAACACAGAGCACAGAGGAACACATCCAGACAGGCCTTGAAAGGCTCCAGAGAAGGAGACTCCACAACCTCCCTGACGAGCCTGTGCCAGTGCTCTGTGACCCTTACAGGAAAGAAGTTTCCCCTTGTGTTGAGGTGGAACCTCCTGTGCTGCAGGTTACACCCATTGCTCCTTGTCCAACCCCAGGGAGCAGTGAGCAGAGCCTGTCCCCCCTCTTCAGCCCTGTGAAATTCAGTGGGCAACTTCAGGTACTGGCTAAAATGTAGCTGCTAGCTTGGGCTGGACATGAAGCTCCTCTGAACTGGAGAAGTGGAAGCAAGCTCCTAATAGTAAGACTGTTCTTCTGTTTAAACAACCTCAAGCTAACAGGTGGCATGCAAGGGTGGGAAATCTTCTCTGCTCAGTTTGCATTTGCTGCAAATCTTAAATTACTCCAGAAACATCAACCCTTACCTATGGTGTATGCTTAGCACCTTCACTTACCTGTCTCAGATACAATATATAATTAAAAATAATAATGTAGAGTGAATTAAGTGGAGGGTTCAGTATGTTACTACCCAGGAAACCAACCAGTGATGCCATCCTGTGGCTGCTCTTGCTGTGCTTTGTTTAGAGCTGAGCAACCTGTCTGGGGCATGTCACTTTCCCTGCTCAAGAGATTATTCTGCAGCCCTCAAGCTGATGAAACATCAACTGCAGGAAATGTAATGCTTGTTCAGTTCTACTGTTGGAGAAATGGGCCTCTGAGAGAGGCATTGTGATGGTTTGGGTGTTACCTGCTCCCCCACACTTAGGAAAATCACCCAGACTAGACTCAGTGGGTCTGGAAATCACAGTGTCACAGTATCATCAGGGTTGGAAGAGACCTCACAGATCATCAAGTCCCACCCTTTACCACAGAGCTCAAGGCTAGACCATGGCACCAAGTGCCACGTCCAATCTTGCCTTGAACAGCTCCAGGGACTCCACCACCTCCCTGGGCAGCCCATTCCAGTGTCCAATGACTCTCTCAGTGAAGAACTTTCTCTTCACCTCCAGCCTAAATCTCCCCTGGCGCAGCCTGAGGCTAGCACAATATACAAGCAGGTATCTACAATAGATACAGAAATACACAAGTTAAAAAGTAATACAGAAACACAACAGCCCTCCCAGAAACCTGGGTCTGCAGGAGGGGCCTGCAACCACCCTTCCTACCTCTCTCCCTTACCCCAGACTTTGCCTTATGCTCAAGGTAGTTTGGAGGGTCAGCCAGGGAGGTTAGGAAACAGATGGATTAGTCACACAGATGGCAGGTTTGGGTTAGAGAGAGAAGCTCAGCCCAAAGCCCAGACAGACAGCGACTGTTATCTATGTTTGAATTCTTGTTCTTAGACATCTCAGCAAGCCTATGAGTGCAGCAGACATCACCACTGTTTCCTTTTCACAGCCTGTAATCTAATTCCTCTCACCAAAACATTCTAGCTGGGCTCAAACTAGCACAGGCATGAATGTTCAAGAGAAAGGGCAACCAGCAGCTTTGTTTAGTACAAAGATTGTGGTGTGGAAGTTCATTATAGATGTATTATTTTGGGGAGTTTGTGGGTTTTTTTTTTTACATTAATCCCTATTGGTGTCAGAGAATTAAAGCACTCTGCCCATAAATTCCAGTTACTGAATGTAGTTAAAACCATTCTCGCTTCTCAAGCTTGGTTACTTTAATCTTTTGAAGGAAAAGACATCTGTTTGAAGAGGAAGGGACTTGAGCTGCGGTGGTTCTTTCATGTAGTCTGTGTAATTAGTTCCGCTGCTTGGCGATAAACGTGGATAGAAGATGTTAGGTGGGAGGCACAGCACACTGAGGAGAATTAGTTCTTAATGTTTCAGCAACTACTGTAGCAGGTTACAAAGAGTTCATCCTGCAGCAGAAGGATGTGGCTGTAGGACCAAGTGCCGGATGATTTCGGCAGGAGGAGTTGGCAGTATGTATGTAACCCTGGTTCGTGCTGGCACTTGGGCAAATGCATTCCTTACAGAGAGAAATTCAGCCTTTATTCAGGAAGGTGGGCAGGTGCAAAGGGTCTTGAAGGGTTAATGCTTTTAGGCTAGTTTGCAAAGTCCATCTGTCTAAATAGGCAGCCCCCTTCTGCCTGGAGAATGTCTGCGTCATTTTGGGTGGGTAGTTTGCCCTCTCAAATCACTCGAGTTGCTTTTTCAGGGTTCTTCTCTATGCTAATTTTCTCTTCGGTGGATTTTCTTGCTTTTGCTCTTAAAGCAATGTAATAAAGTCTGGGAGCACGTTTCCAAACAGAAGATGGATGAGGTAGGAGTGTGAAAACATATCGATGTATTTCTGCTGGTTATTGCCTGCTGTAGTACGCTGAGGACTGGGGGAGTGGATGACAAAAATACTCTGTTCTGGTACATTTCTGCTTCCCTGCAGTTGCTGATGGCCCTAAATGCAATGCAGGGGGAAGGTTCTGATTTCAAAGCATCAGGGGAACCCCCAACGCGAGCTGAAAACGAGACTGAGGAACTGCCTTGCGCTTCTGATGCGTGCTGTGGGAGTTCCCTGCAGCAAAGGTAATTCCCCAGCGCCGCAGCTGCTAGCGGCGTTGAGAGGAAGGGAAAGACAGGAGATGGAGGCTCAGTTCGACTGAATTCCAGAGCCTGCTTCTATTACTCCTGATTGAAACCTGTTCAGTAAAGGCATCGCAGGAAGGGAAAGACAGGAGATGGAGGCTCAGTTCGACTTAATTCCAGAGCCTGCTTTCATTACTCCTAATTGAAATCTGTTCATCAAAGGCATCGCAGGAAGGAAAAGACAGGAGGTAGAGGTTCAGTTCGACTTAATTCCAGAGCCTGCTTTTATTGCTCCTGATGGAAATGTGTTCAGCAGAGACATCGCGTTGCCAGGGGAGCTGGGATTCCTCGTACCACACTGCTCTTCCCTATTAGTATGCAGGAGAGCAGCAGCATCCAGCAAGGGTATCTCCCGTGGTCTCCCATCTCCGGCTTCGCCAGCGGCGGTGGGTACCAGCAGCCCCTCCCGCTGATGCTCTGCTAATAACCTTCAAGCTCCTGCAGCAAGGTTGCTGGCTGGGTGGGCTTAAAACTATAACCTTATTTCCCCCATGTCAGTTTCTCTTTGTCTCTTAGGCAACCCGTTCTCCCCCTCTTCTCCCTCCCCTTAAATAGCGTCAGTGGAGGGGATTACACTTTCGTTTCAGAGCATCAGATATTGCTGCTGGAGTAGCAAAATGCGTGCTGGGGAAGCCCTGCTGCTCACGAGTAGCTTTCCGAGGGGAAAGAGGGGAAAGAGGTACGTGATAAGGAGACCGAGACAGATGGTCTCAGCGTGTTGGGTTTGATGGGTGAATTTAGAAACGAGGCAATTTCAGCTCTCTTGTCCCAGAGCGTTAATTACCCTGGGGATTGGTGGAGCAGGGAGAGAAAGGAGCCATTTAATCATGGAGGTAAATGGAAATCCCTTTGCTTTGCTTCCTTTGCACCAGTCAAGTGTTCTTGGGTTGGAGATGCCAAGCTGGCTGGGTGCTTTAGCCAGTTAAAGCCTTTTTTATCTGCAAGGCTTTTTCCCGGAGCAGCCACTTCTGGCATCGTCTTGCTTTTCAAAACCACTCAAATATTTTTGCCTAGGTAATACAAGAGGAAAGAAAAGGTCACTTCATGAGTTTCTTGCCCATTTTCATGTTGATGTCGCTGTCTCTCGGCTTTTGTCCTGTACCTTACTGATGATGCTAGGAGGTGAGTGGTGTTCTCTCCTGCCGAGCAGCAAGCGACAGGGACAAGGAGGAGATGGTCTCCAGTTGCACCAGGGCAGGTTCAGGCTGAACGTTAGGAGAATTATTTTCCCTGAATGGGTTGGGAAGCCCTGGACCGGGCTGCCCAAGGCTGTGGCTGAGCCCTCATCCCTGGAGAGATTTAAAAGCCGTATAAATGTGGTGCTGAGGGACATGCTTTAGTAGTGGGTTTGGCAGTGCTGGATTAACAGTAGGCTCAATGCCCTTAGGGGTTTTTTTCCAGCCTAAATGATTCGATGTGTCTATGTGTAGTAGAGATTAGATAACCTTTCTGATCCCTTTGCTTGGCCAGCCTTCAGTTCCAGTTTCTGCAGCCAAAATGGGATTGTATGTGATCTCACAGTACCTGCAGCAAGTCCAAGTGTCAGAGGTTTTGGCCTTTCAGTATCTGAAGGGGGCCTACAAAACAGCTGGGGAGGGACTTTTTAGGCCATCAGGTAGTGACAGGACTAGAATCATAGAATCAACCAGCTTGGAAGAGACCTCCAAGTGCATCCAGTCCAGTCCAATCAACTAGACCATGGCACTAAGTGCCTTAGCCAGTCTTTTTGTGAACATCTCCAGGGATGGTGACTCCACCTCTCTGGGCAGCCCATTCCAATGGCAAATCACTGTGTTTTGGAGGAGCTTCCTCCTAACACTCAGCTTATACCTCCCCTGGCAGAACTAGCTGGAGATGGGTAGGTTCAGACTGGATGTGAGGAGGAAGTTCTTCACCATGAGAGTGGTGAGAGGCTGGAATGGGTTGTCCAGGGAGGTGATTGAGGCCAGGCTGGCTGAGGCTGTGGCCAGGCTGACCTAGGGTAGGGTGTCCCTGGGTAGGGTTGGAACTAGATGACCCTTGTGGTCCCTTCCAACTCTGACTGATTTTGTGATTCTATATCTTCAATATCCCTGCTCATAGCAGGGTGGTTGGAAGTAGGTGACCTTTAAGGTCCCTTCTAATCCAAAACCATTCTAGGAGTCTATGACATTTAGGCATGTGCATAAGGATTTGCAGTGTGAAATTAGCTGCTTGAGGGTATTGGTGTCTCTGGAACATGTCACATACTTCTACAGAGTGTGGCCAAAGTCTCCTTCTGAGATGCAGGTTAGTCTGAAAATCCCTGCGAGTGAGACTATTTCTGCTCGCGTCTTTTTCCAGGTCCTTTTTGCCTCTCCTTCTCTGCTGTGTTTAGGTTGTTCTGTACATCCACTTGGAACTAGTCCCCTGAGCTGTGAGATATCCAGCAAGGTGACTGCAGCATGAATCATCTCCTGAGCATCTTCCCAGCAACTAGCAGAGCACACAGCAAAGGACCAATGCCCTGGGGCCGTTTGTTTCTTTTCCTGTGGAAAAGGGAAACTCCAGCAGCTACAGGCAGCAAAGGGACTGTCCTGAGCAGGAAGGAATTCTCCTGGAGATTCATCCTGGAGGTGACCTGTGTGGTTTAAAGCCTGTGAAATTTGGTGTTAGATGTAAGCCAGTGGTGTGGTTCCACAGCAAGCTGTTGGTTACTGCGAGTCAGAAACCTATCAGCAGTTTGTACTTAGTTCTTTGCAGCTGGAAATCCAAGGAAGAGCCTGTTAAGGTCTTTGAGCCTTTTTTTCCATACCATTGTTTTCATTTGTTTTTTTTTGCCAAAAACCTGTGGTGCTTGCAGCTTCTGGGATGAGATCAGGCAACCAGAGAGGAAGATTTTGTGCTCTTCTGCCCTTGGGACCAGAAGTGTATTTCATCTTCTCGTTAATCCACACTGCACATGGAAGGTGTTGTCCTCCAATCCACACTGACTGAACCCACACTGTGTGTTTTGTGCCAAGCTGCTGTACTCTGCCTTCTGCCTCCAGCAGAGAACCAGAAGGTGTGGCACTGAAGCTTAGTGGCTAGCAGGGATGTGGGTTGCAGGATTTGATGCCTGGAGTACTATGCCCAGTTCTGGGCTCCCCAGTTCAAGACAGATGGGGAACTACTGGAGAGAGCCCAGCAGAGGCTACAGAGATGCTGGGTGGCCTGGAGCATCTCTACAAGGAAGAAAGAATGAAAGACCTGGAGGTGCTTAGCCTGCAGAAGATCAGCCCACGAGGGAATCTGATCGATGCTGAGGAGGAGGGATGGATGTGTCAGGTTTTCAGTGGTGCACCCTGGAGCTTAATGCCTGGCTGACAAGCAAATGGATTGCTTTTCTGTAAGGCAAGGTAGCTGGAGAGGTGTGAAGTGTGTGCTGTGGTCCTTGGTCTTCCCTCTCTGCTCCAGAGGGCCTCAAGAAAACATGTGCTTCAGAGATGAACATTTCACAGTATCACAGTATCATCAGGGTTGGAAGAGACCTCACAGATCATCAAGTCCAACCCTTTACCACAGAGCTCAAGGCTACACCATGGCACCAAGTGCCACGTCCAACCTTGCCTTGAACAGCCCCAGGGACGGCGACTCCACCACCTCCCCGGGCAGCCCATTCCAGTGCCCAATGACTCTCTCAGTGAAGAACTTTCTCCTCACCTCCAGCCTAAATTTCCCCTGGCGCAGCCTGAGGCTGTGTCCTCTCGTTCTGGTGCTGGCCACCTGAGAGAAGAGAGCAACCTCCTCCTGGCCACAACCACCCCTCAGGTAGTTGTAGACAGCAATAAGGTCACCCCTGAGCCTCCTCTTCTCCAGGCTAAACAATCCCAGCTCCCTCAGCCTCTCCTCGTAGGGCTGTGCTCAAGGCCTCTCCCCAGCCTTGTCGCCCTTCTCTGGACACACTCAAGCATCTCAATGTCCCTCCTGAAGTGGGGGGCCCAGAACTGAACACACTACTCAAGGTGTGGTCTAACCAGTGCAGACTACAGGGGCAGAATGACCTCCCTGCTCCTGCTGACCACACCATTCCTGATGCAGGCCAGGATGCCACTGGCTCTCTTGGCCACCTGGGCACACTGCTGGCTCATGTTCAGGCGGGTATCAATCAGCACCCCCAGATCCCTCTCTGTCTGGCTGCTCTCCAGCCACTCTGACCCCAGCCTGTATCTCTGCATGGGGTTGTTGTGGCCAAAGTGCAGCACCCTGCACTTGGAGCTATTGAACCCCATCCCATTGGCCTCTGCCCATCTGTCCAGGCGGTCAAGGTCCCGCTGCAGAGCCCTTCTGCTCTCCAACCCAGCCACATCTGCCCCCAGCTTGGTGTCATCTGCAAACTTGCTGATGACTGACTCCATGCCCTCATCCAGATCATCTATGAAGATGTTAAAGAGGATGGGGCCCAGCACAGATCCCTGAGGGACACCACTAGTGACAGCCACCAGCTGGATGTGGCACCATTCACCACCACTCTCTGGGTCCGGCCCTCCAGCCAGTTCCTAACCCAGCACAGAGTGTTGCCATCCAAGCCATGGGCTGACAGCTTAGCCAGCAGTTTGCTGTGGGGGACAATGTCAGAGGCCTTGCTGAAGTCCAGATAGACCACATCCACAGGCCTCCCCACATCCACCAAGCAGGTCACCTGATCATAGAAGGAGATTTGCTACGAAGCAGAATGGCTCAGTTCTAATTTAAATTTCCAGAGACTCAAATGTTGGTAGAACCAATAACAATTTACAGAACCCTCTTCCCCCTTCTTTCCCAACAGGAAAGGAATTAGATGGAGAGAGAGGAAAGGATGCAATCAGCAATCTCACTGTGATTTGGAAGTTAAAAGAAGAAATGTTTAACAATCAATAAAAGGTATGTGAGGTAGGGAAGTTAGAAAGGTGTAGGGAAGGGAAAACAAGATACCAAACGTGCAAATATACAACCAGATTTGATGGCAGTGAGTTTTGTCTACCTTGTGATGAGGATGGCCCCGTGGTGAAACAATATGCAGCAGGAACCAGGAATGGTGATGCAGGCAGAGAGAAAACAGAAGTCCCCCTGCTTTTATGGATCTTTAGACAGGAAGGGGGAGTGGGTTAAAATATAATCACCTGGTAGTCTTCAGACCCACCCCTGGGGAGGAGTCAAGCCCACCTGGGATCAAATTCAAGATCATTTGCCCTAGAATGGTTAACCCTGCACACAGGACAACTTTGCATGCAGTAGATCTTGCAGCTGTTGGTGTGAAACAGCTCTGGATAATAGATGTAGGTTGGATGTACTGGGATGTGGTACTACCTGAAGTCATGGGAATGTTGAGGTTGGAAGAGACCCTTGAGATAATCAAGTCCAACCACTTGCCTAGAGCTCACAATTTCATGACCACTACCACTAAATTGTGTTCCTCAGTATCCCTCCATCTGCTGAATGTCTCTGGAGATGGTGAGTCCATCTCCCTGGCAGTCTGCTCCAGTGCTTGAGAACCCTTCCTGTGAAAGAATTCTTCCAAACATTCAACCTGAACCCCTCCTGGCACTACTTGAGGCAGTTTCTTCTTGTCCTGTCTCTTGTTGAGTGTGAGAAGAGACTGCCTCCCACCGACTTTCAGGGAGCTGCAGAGAGCAATGAGGTCTCCTTTCAGCCTGCTCCAGACTCAACTGCAGCTCCTTCAGCCCTTCCTCTTAAGACTTGTTTTTTTAGGCCCTTCTCCAGCTTATTGCCCTTCTCTGGGCACAGTCCAACACCTCACAGAATGTCTTAGATTGGCAAAGCCCTTCAAGCTCATTGAGTCCAATCATTAGTTTCACACTGACAAGTCCTTGACTAAACCAAATCCCTCAGCACATCTCATCACTATGAATTGCTGTGGTTGGAAAGGACCACCAGGATCCACACTGAGGATCCACCTCAATGTTGTTCTTGCAGTGAGGGGGCCAAAACTGAACCCAGAATTTGAGGTGTGGCCTCACCAGTGCCAAGTAGGAGGGGGCAATCACATCCCTATGCATATCCCTGCATATCACATCTACTTGGAGATTGATGCTGCTTTGGATATTTGGTGGTTAGACAAAGCACTTCAGGAGCAGGGCCCAGAGGAGTGTCACTGTGTCCATGATTACTCAATGTGTGTGTCCTACTGGCAAATGTCACTTGTGAGCAGCAGGAGCACAGTACCTGGCTCTGTGTGTCAACGCTGAGGTGCTGAGCAGCTTTGAACTGCCTTTTCCTGGGAGGTTTATGGTAAGCTGGTGGCTTAGTGCAAGCCTCAGACTAAAGTGAGCAGGCATAAGTGATGAGTTTCATTACTTGGCTGCCAGCAGATGTGGCTGTCTTTCAAATCTGACTTCATTCTTTCCCTGGAGCGCTGAGTCCCAGCATCTGGACATCTCCTGCCTTTTCTAGCTATCCTAAAGCATATAACTAGCATTAGCTGAGGGTGAGGTGAGCCTTGGGAGCCAGCTGAAATGGAGCAGGAGCCATCTCCTCAGCAGAAGTTGGGTGAGTGTTTCAAATAACCATACTTTGGTTCCAGTGGGCTCTGTGTTTCCTGCCCACTGAAGAGTGGGGCTCTTTAGTTTGGAGGAGGGTGAGGGGTGCCCTCATTCCTGTTTAGAAATGCATAGAGGGTGAGTGCCAAGAGGATGGAGGCAGGCCCTGCTTGGTGATGCCTGATAAGAAGATAAGGGCAATGGTGGAAGTTGAGGTATAGGAAGTTCCATGTAAACGTGAGAATCTTTTCACTATGAGGGTGACAGAGCCCTGGAACAGGCTGCCCAGGGGGGTTGTGGAGTCTCTCTCTCTGGAGATACTCAAAACCTGCCTGGATGCATTCCTGTATGGTCTGATGTAGGCAATCCTGCTCTGGCAGGGGGGTTGGCCTGGATGAGCTTTCAAGGTCCCTTCCTACCCCTAACATTTTGTGATTGTGATTTTGTGATTGGGGAAAGCGGGTTAGGATGTGCAGTTAATGATTGGGTCGTTGTAGTTCTGAACTTGGAGGGAGGAGTAAGCTGAGAGGCTCCTTCTCCACTGCTCAGTATGGATTTAATTTTGATTAGATGACTGCAGCATTGCCAAGTCTAAGGGAAAGCTGAAGTTAGACACTAACAGAAAATGTGCTCAGGTTTCTGAAGGAAGGTAAATTTGGCTGCCAACTTAGGTTTATTACAAAGTTATATTTGGGCTGGTGAGAACAAATAAGGGTTTTTTTTTTTGTGCATGTCTTCAAGTGATGATGGATTGCCTGGGCTATAGAGTGGGTTTGAACTCTGGAAATTAGAAGTGGAGCTTTTATTCACATGAAAGTTTTAATTGATTAATAAAGTGGTGCAGTGTAGGTCCAACCCAGCTGTGTGCCTGTGTCCTCACAGGGGCTACAAATTATCACTGAGCCTTTATGGAAGTCAAGAAAATATATCTGAGGAACTCATGTCCTCTCATTATGGAGGACAAAATATTTCTCAACCCTTAATGCAGCATTCAAGGCTTGAATTTTTCTGAGCTTTATTCAGCTGGAGCCATCAATCCTTCACCACTTCCAGTGATGCTTCTGGGGAGCACAGATGAATGCAAAGACCTGCCAACATGTGGTACAGTGCTTAACAAGATTCAGCTTCTACTAGTGCTGGCCTTAAGTTCTGTGTAGAAAGGATGTGTTAGCCTCCAATGTGAACAGGGATGATGAGGTGTTTCTCATCTTCCAGTTGCAAATGCCTCAAGCAGGGAAAGCAATGATCACATGGCTAGGCAGCAAGCTGTATCGATTCTCTAATCCAGCTGATAACTGTCCCTGCAGGGGAAAAAATGGAGTAGAGGCTGAGTAACCAAGAGGAGATGAGAGCACAGCCATGGGCAGGAGTTCAGAAGGCAGCACATTTCATCAGCAGCACAGTCATGGGCCTTATTGAAGTAATTGGGTAATCATTAAGGTTGGAAATTACCTCCAAGATTGAATCCAGCTGTTAACCCAATGCTGCTAAGTCGTTGCTCAAGTGTCTCCCTAAGCACCACAGGTATGCATTTTTGAGCACTTTCAGGGATGTGGGGATGCCACTTAACCACTCTTGCAGTGAAGAAATTGTTCCTAATGTCCAACCTAAACCTCCCCAGTGCAACTCGAGGCGGTTTCCTCTTGTCTTGTTGCTTGTTACCTGGGAGAAGAGAGCTCACTACTACCTTTTAGGTAGTTTTAGAGAGGGGGAAGCTCTCCACTCACCCTCTTTTTCCCCAGACTAAACAACTCCAGTTATTTCACCCACTCTTTGTAAGATTTTTGTTCTAGACCCTTCACTAGCCTTGTTGTTCCTCTTTGGATGTACTCCAGGGTGTAATGTAACAGGTGTAGCTTCATCTGAATAGTCCTGAAGCTTCATCTGAATAATAAATTAAGGTATATTTCTCTAGTAACTCTGTTCAGGATTCATGTTACCTGTTCTTGTTACCATCTTCTGGTCTAGGGCAGCTTCCTTCAAGGTTAAGTGCCTTGCAGACACTTAAGACTATGCTAGATGGATGGTGCTTTCTGATAGCCCATGGGGAACAGGTTGGCAAGCAGGCTGCAGGGACTCACAGAAAGATGCAGGGAATAGGTCATTACCAAAGCTTAGTCTTGTTTAAAATGTAGCCTCAAGTGGGAGATGAAATGATGATTCCCTGGGTTTCCCATGGGCTGCACTGCTGGGAATAATTCTGCCTTAAACTTGCTTATTACTTTTGAGAGAGTGATTGACATTGGAATGGGCTGCCTGAGGAGGTGGTGGAGTTGCTGTCCCTTCAGGTGTTGAAGCAAAGCCTGGATGAGGCACTTAGTGCCATGTTCTGGTTGATTGAACAGGGCTGAGTGCTAGGTTGGACTGGCTGGGCTTGGAGACCTCTTCCAACCTGCTTGATTCTATGGTGGTTGGACAGGGCTGGGTGATAGGTTGGACTCGATGATCTTGGAGACCTCTTCCAGCCTGGTTGATTCTATGATTCTGTGATCTCAGAACACCAAGGTAAGGCTCTTGGAAATTCAAGTGAGGAGCTGTGGGTGGTGTGAGGCTTGAGCAAGTAAGGATCAAAATGATACTGACATATCAGACATAATAATAAAGGTACCAGATATGGAGTGTTTCTGTAAGGCAGAGTTCAGTGGCATTGCACAGGGTGAGGTTTTGGACTGCAGTGTTAGGAGGGTGCTTGAAACCTTGCTGTGCAAGAGCACTGCTGCTGGCTCGACTGCCACCCATCAGCAGCACGGGGAAAGGTTTGTGATTTTCCTCCTGCACTGGGACTGTTGCTGTGTTTCTTCATCTGGGAGCAGTATGGGCAGAGAGCATGAGTTGGGGAAGAGGCGTCCTGAGAGTCTAGTTCCGATCTTGATTGGGTTTTCTTTTGTAAGGACTATTCTGACCAAAAGTGTGGCAAGCTGTCAGTAGGGATGGCTTGGTTCAGGAAATGCTTGCTAGAAATGCTTCACTGCAGCAATTCATGAGCCTTCTGGGGAAACTGAGACCATCACATACCTTCTGATTGTGTTGTAGTGCAGGGGATGGATTAGTTCTCCAGGGTGACAAACACTCTGTGCCTAAAAACCAAACCAAATCCCAAGGAATTTCAGCCTGTTTGTAAGAGATATAAAGAAATCTGTCTTCAGGTGATTGCCTGAACTATCCTGCTGCAGTGTTTATTCACCTTCTAATGTTAAAACCACCCACACTGTAAATGGGATCCTCACTGCTATGGGCAGGAGCATGTCTGTCCTTGTTACTGTGGTCTGGTGTAAGGACAGTCCATGAATTTGTCAGCAGTGCTGTTCGTGGAGGTAGCATTCAGAACTTTCTGTGTCTCTAAGGCTATTCTGTGTTGAGCTGAAAGAAAGAAGAGATTCAGTCTTTAACTATTAGCTAACTAACATGTGAAAAAAAACAAACCCTCAGTCCCCTCCCTGACCACTGTAGCTACAGGAAGGCTTCTCAAGTTGTCTCTTGACAGGATCTGATTCTACTTGAGTGGATTTACCAGCTGAGTGCCAAGTTGGGAGCAAAAGGGGCTATTTGTGTAGCATGAACTTCATGGGTTGTGGTTGCCTGGGTGAGCAGGGCTGCTGAGCTGGCTGGCAGGGTGCAAGCACAGGCTGCTGCTGCTTCTCTCCATGCTGCTAGCACAGGCAGAAGCCCTCTGAATATTTTGGACAAGATCTCACCAGGACACATGTTAGGGCAGGGGAAGCCTCTGCTTTTTATGCACTCTGCTTGTCCTTGATGCAAAAATACACTGTCAGGTGTTCAGTATGAATGAAATCTGAGCAGTGAGTCATTCCCTCGAGAAAGACCTTCCTCAAAATCGTGCTGCGGAAGTGTCTCCTTTTGGGCTTCTCCTGCCTGCATCTCTTCGTGTGCTGGTAACAGGGAGGAAGTAGCCTTGAGTGGAAAACATTCATTGCAGTTCCCAGCTTCACTGGCAGAGAAAGCAATCACAGAGCCCTTAGGGTTGCTGGGATTCCCTGCTCTTGATTTTTTAATAGGTCTTGAAAGCAATCAAAAAGCTGGGCACATGGAGCGACACACAGCTCGCTCCCAGCAGAGCATGAATGGGGAGATTGGCTTCCAGGTCATGCCTAGTGCTGATGCAGTCATAGCTACAGTAACACTGCCTCCCCCAAAAAAGTCTTGTAGCAGATTTTGCATGGATTTTGCAGCTGCATTAGATGTCAAGTCAGTGTCTGTAGTGTGAGATAGGTGAGCTAATGTGTCTGCTGAAAGATGTCAGCTACTCTCATCCAGGATAGGGTGGCCCTGCCCATGGCAGGGGGTTGCAACTAGATAATCCTTGTGGTCCCTTCCAACCCTGACTGGTTCTGTCCATTCTCTGGTTCTGTCCATTCTCTGGTTCTGTCCATTCTCTGGTTCTGTCCATTCTCTGGTTCTGTCCATTCTCATTCATTAAAATCTGGGAGGGTACCAAACAGAAGGTTCTGATACCTGTGGAATCAAAGGGACAATTACTACTTTTTTCCCTTCACTTAGAAGAGATCTTCTCTGCCAGACTGAAGCATCTTTGTTATTTAGTCGTTTGCAGTTGCAGCTCTATTGCATAGAATCACAGAATCAGTGTGGTCGGAAGAGACCTCCAACATCATCCAGTCCAACCTAGCACCCAGCCCTGTCCAATCAACCTGACCATGGCATTAAGTTACCCATGCAGGCTTTTCTTGAACACCTCCGGGGATGGAGACTCCACCACCTCCCTGGGCAGCCCATTCCAATGCCAATCACTCTCTCTGCCAACAACTTCCTCCTAACGTCCAGCCTAGACTTCTCCCAGCACAGCTGGAGACTTGTGTCCCCTTCTGTTCCGGATTGCCTGGCAGAATAGACCAACCCCACCTGGCTACAGCCTCCCTTCAGGTACTTGTAGACAGCAATGAGGTCTGCCCTGAACCTCCTCTTCTCCAGGCCAAACACCCTCAGCTCCCTCAGCTTCTCCTCACAGGGCTGTGCTCCAGGCCCCTCACCAGCTTTGATGCCCTCCTCTGGACACCTTCCAGTCCCTCAACATCTCTCTTGACTTGAGGAGCCCAGAACTGGACACAGCACTCAAGGTGTGGCCTGAGCAGTGCTGAGTACAGGGGCAGAAGAACCTTCCTTGTCCTACTGGCCACACTCTTCCATTGGCTCTCCTGGCTACTTGGGCACACTGCTGGCTCATTTTTAGGTCATAAAGCAGGTAAAGCCAAATGCAAGATACTGTCATGATCTAAAGCACACTCTTAGGCTTGCAGTATTCTGTGATAAAGGTGCCTGCTTTTGTGCATGCTAAGGGACATGACTTGAGAGAGTTAAAAAATAGCTGGACTTGATCTTAAAGGTCTATTTCCAGTCCAAACAATTTTATGGTTCTCTGTTAACTTCATCAGGCTTCTGTCTTGATGGAAGATAAGCCTAAAGAGTCTTAGGCAAGCCCAAGTCTGTTTTAACTACTGTGTTCTCATAAGACTGGAGACGGTGATGTTTTAAAGGGGAGCTGCTTTTGAAATCCAGGCTGGGGCAAAGGGATTTTCTGTCACTTTCAAGCTGTGGAGTTAGAACTGCATACATAATATTCAGTAGATTTATTTCCTGACTTGCAGCAGGAAATGCAGATATTCCATAGTCTTCCCCAAGTGGCACCTGCTTGATTTTTTGATTGCTCTTGTGCTGGAAATCTTTCTTGATCCTTTATCTCATTTTCTTTGCCTGGTGTATGAAAGTGATACTTAAGGAGGAACAGGATAAACTCCCTGTTACCAAGGTGCATATTGGATTGACTTTTAGATCTTTATGCATTGAAAAGGCAAAGACATTTTGTTTCTCTTTGTTTTTGTTCCTTGCCAATTCCCATGGAAGTCAGGCATCAAACCTCCCATATTCTGGAAGTTTCAGAAGTATCTGGTTGTGGGTTTTACAGCCTGCATAAGCTAAAATTGGATGTCTGTTGATTATTCCAGTTAGCAGTAGCTTCACATTTCTGAACCTAAATGCTATGAATAATGTGTGTTTGGGGTATTGATCTGTCGAGTACCCTTAAGGTAGCTGCATTTGACTTGGATGTTTATATTTCCATTTGAATAAGTCATAAAAATGTCTCACTTAGTAAATCTCTTTGGCTTAAATATATCCAAGAGTGCATGAATCATAGAATGGTTTGGATTGGAAGAGACCTGCAGAAGTCATCCAGTCAAACCTCAGTAAGCAGGGATATCCTTCACTAGATCAGGCTGCTCACAGCCTTGTCCAGCCTGACCTTGAATGTCTCCAGGGATGAAGCCTCTACCTCCCTGGGCAATCTGTTCCAGTGTTCCACCACCCTTATTGTAAAGAACTTGTTCCTAATATTTGACTAAACCTATTCTTCTCTGATTTCAAACCACTGCCCCTCATCCTGTCCCTCCAAGCCTTTGTAAACAGTCCCATTCAAGCCTTCTTATAGCCCCCCTTCATGTACTGGAGGACTGCTATCAGTTCTCCCCAGGGTCTTCTCCAGACTGAACAACTCCAACTCCCTCAGCCTGTCCTTGCAGGAGAGCTCTTCCAAACCCCTGATCATCTTCAGGGCCTTCCTCTGGCTCCCTCAGACCACATAATAGAAGTGGTGAGTGATGTTTAGGGCTGGCTGTTATAAATGAGTTTTCCTGCTTGGTGGCTTGATGTATTGAAGCCAGAGGTTCTGGGCTCTTGTTGAGGTTTGAAGTCCTACATGCTCAAATGAATTTTTGTTGCAGAATTGGTGAGCAGGTTTTGCCAGGCTTGATAAAATCCAGGAGGATTTACCTTTTCCTTAGTTAAAAGTGAATACAATTAACCTTTCTGCTCTTGAGTGCTTCATCTGAGTGTGGATCTGTTGGAGGGTAGGAGAGCCCTGCAGAGGGACCTGGACAGGCTGGATGGGCAGAAGTAAATGCGATGAGATTGAACAAGGCCAAATGCAGGGTTCTGCACTTTGGCCTCAACAACCCCAAGCAGCACTGCAGGCTGGGGACAGAGTGGCTGAGAGCAGCCAGGCAGAGAGGGAGCTGGGGGTGCTGGTAGAGAGTAGCTTAAGATGAGGCAGCAGTGTGCCCAGGTGGGCAGGAGAGCCAATGGCATCTTGGGCTGGCTCAAGAAGAGTGTGGCCAGTAGGACAAGGGAGGTTCTTCTGCCCCTGTGCTCAGCACTGCTCAGGCCACAGCTTGAGTGCTGTGTCCAGTTCTGGGCTGCTCAATTCAAGAGAGATGTTGAGGTACTGGAAGGTGTCCAGAGAAGGGAGACAAAGCTGGTGAGGGGCCTGGAGCACAACCCTGTGAGGAGAGGCTGAGGGAGCTGGCCTGGAGAAGAGGAGGCTCAGGGCTGACCTCATTGCTGTCTACAGCTACCTGCAGGGAGGCTGTAGCCAGGTGGGGTTGGTCTCTTCTGCCAGGCAGGCAGAAGAGAACAATGGGACACAGTCTCAAGTTGTGCTGGGGCAGGTCTAGGCTGGATGTTAGGAGGAAGTTGTTGTCAGAGAGTGATTGGCGTTGGAATGGGCTGCCCAGGGAGGTGTTGGGCTCTCCATGCCTGGAGGTGTTGAAGCAAAGCCTAGATGAGGCACTTAGTGTCATGGTCCAGTTGATAGGACAGGGCTGGGTGCTGGGTTGGACTGGCTGAGCTTGGAGGTCTCTTCCAACCTGGCTGATTCTGTGATTCGATTCTGTGATCTTTAAGAATTCCAGTTGCAGCTTTGACCCAGCCATAAGTTGCTGCTCCCAAATTCCTGCACTGAAGCTTTATCCCTTTTCTATGCTTTCCACACTTAAACTTGTTGTTCTTTTTATTGTGGCTGTGCCTTGAAAGTTAATTGAGTTTGTCTAAGATGGTTTGTTTTTTTTTTTTTCCAACTGTGTCTTTGTTAATCCTGTTATTCACAGAATGATTTTAGGTTGGAAGGGACCTGAAAGATCATCTAGGTCTAACTCCCTGCTATAGGCAGGGACACCTTCCACTAGAGCAGGTTGCTGAAGGTCTCATCCAGTCTGGCCTTGAACATCTCTGAGGAAGGGACATCCACAATGTCCCTGGGCAACCTGTTCCAGCATCTCACCACCCTCCCTGTAAGCAATTTTTTCCTCATGTCTAGTCTAAATCTGCCCTCCTCAAGCTTCAGTCTGGTCCCTCTCATCCTGCCACTGTTAACACTTAAAAAAATTTCCTTCCTGACTGTCTTGTACCCCCCTTTAGGTACTGGAAAGCTGCCCCAAGGTCTCCCCAAAGCTGTCTTTTCTCCAGGCTGGGGCCGAAGGGCAAGATAAGGTTTACCAAGTCATCATTGGAAACTTTGGGGCTGTTTTTTGGTAGAGAGAAGATGACCTTTAGTGAACATTTCTTTCCCTTTGTTTCCTAAATGCAGGCTGGGAAATTCCTCACAGGTACAGATCTTTCTGGACAAAGGACCTCAAGTCTTTATAGTCCCAGAATTGCATCCTGGGCAGAGCATAGAGGCAGGGATCGAGCTGCTCCAGGCTGAGTTCTGACTTAGTCTCTGCTCTTTTCTCCTATCCACACTGAGGAGGTTTTCCCTTTATAGTTCACATAGCAATTAGGACCATTTTCCCAGAATTGGAAGTTGCTTGGCTAACTAAGTGCCCAGTCCTCCTCTGAAACAAATTGTGTGGAAATAACACAGATCATAGCCCATTGAAGTGATTTCCTGTGGTGTTATCAAGTGGCAGTTTTGTTGTGCTACCCTTTATGCTCTCTGCAGTGGCTAGATAGTGCTAGATGAGGTTAAATGAGGTGGGCAAATGCAGGTGAAATGATCTGTGGTATCTGTTCTTTGCTGTCTCATTTCATTCAGTGGCTGAAACAAGGCAGAGGGGATGAGGATGATGCTTTCCCAGAGCAACGTTTGAAGACACTTTCAGAAGCAAAGTTACTGAGTTGGGATTTTTTGTCTGTCTGAAGCTTTGTCTGTCTTCAGCTTTGCTCCATTGCCTTTAGCCCTGGCACTCCCTGAGAGCCTAAAAAGTTCCTCCTTAGCTTTTTTTATAGGCCCCCTTCAGGTACTGGAAGGCCACAAGAAGGTCACTTGGGAGCCTCCTCTTCTGCAGACTCAACAGCCCCAACTCTTTCACTCTGTCCTCACAGCAGAGCTGCTCCAGCCCTCTCAGCATCCTCCTGGCCCTTCTCTGGACACCCTCCAGCATCTCCACATCCCTCTTGCAATGGGGGCTCCAGAACTGGATGCAGTACTCCAGGTGGGGTCTCACCAGAGTGCAGTAGAGAGGGAGAATCACTTCCCTGGCCCTGCTGGCCACACTTCTCCTGCTGCAGCCCAGGCTCTGCTTGGCTTTCTGGGCTGCAAGTGCACACTGCTGGCTCCTGTGGAGCTTCTCATCCAGCAGCACCCCCAAGTCCCTCTCCTCAGGGCTGCTCTCCAGCCACTCACTGCCCAGCCTGCATTTGTGCTTGGCATTGCCTCCACCCAGATACAGGACCTTGCCCTTGGTCTTGTTGAAGCTCCTGAGGTTGTCTTGTGCCCACCTCTGCAGCCTGTGCAGGTCCCTCTGGATGGATCCCTGCCCTCCAGCCTGTCTGCTGCACTGCACAGCTTGGTGTGGTCAGCAAACTTGCTGAGGCTGCACTCAGTGCCTCTGTCCATGGCCCCCACAAAGATGTTGACCAAGACTGGTCCCAGGACTGATCCCTGAGGGACTCTGCTTGTTACTGGCCTTCACTTGGCCATGGAGCCATTGACAGCCACTCTTTGGGTGTGGCCATCAAGCCAGTTCTTTATCCATCCAGTGTTCCCCCCATCAAACCCATGTGTCACCAGCTTGGAGACCAGGATGTGGTGGAGGACAGTGCCAAAGGCCTTGCTCAGGTCCAGGTAAATGATGTGAGTTGCTTGCCCCTCATCTATGAAGGCTGTGACCTGTTCAAAGAAGGCCACCAGATCTGTCAGGCAAGATTTACCCTTTTCTTAGGACTTTTCCCTCTTAGCTCTGGTAATAGAAAGAGAGGCTGCAAGCACATAGCACACATCCTGGTGTTGCCTTGGGCGTAGCAGTGGACAGCACAGGGTAGCTGCTGGAGTCATAGCCATTGAAAAACTGTGCCTGCTTTTGTTTTGGAGTTGGATGCTTTTGCTTAAAGCTATTAGAAACACGCCCAGCAGTGTGCCAGCTTATCTCTCACCTTGTGCAGTCTCCTGGGCTACTGCCTTTGACAGGGCACATGTTCTTTTTCAAGTCATAGACTCAACCAGGTTGGAAGAGATCTTCAAGATCATCCAGTCCAACCTAGCACCCAGCTCTATCCAGTCAACTAGTCCATGGCACTAAGGGCCTCAGTCAGGCTTTTCTTCAACACCTCCAGGCACAGTGACTCCACCACCTCCCTGGGCAGCCCATTCCAATGCCAATCACTCTCTCTGTGGAGAACTTACATCCAGCCTATACCTCTCCCAGCACAACTTGAGGCTGTGTCCCCTTGTTCTGTTGCTGGTTGCCTGGCAGAAGAGACCAACCCCGACCTGGCTACAGCCTCCTGTTAGGTAGAGCTTTCCTCTAATGCAAATGAAGGCTTACAGCCTGCTGCCCTCCCCTAGTGTCCTTGGGTGAAATGATAGAATGGTTTGGGTTGGAAGTGACCTTCAGAAGTTGTCTAATCTGACCCCTTCTGCAGTAAGCAGGGACCTTTTCCACTAGGTAGGTTTCCCAGAGCCCTGTTGAGCCTCACCTTGAGTATCTTCAGGGATGTGGCCTCAACTACCTCCGTGGGCAACCTGTTCCACCACTCTCATTGTAAAGAACTTGTTCCTAACATCCAATTTAAATCTACAGATCACAAAATGCTTTAAGTTGGAAGGGGTCTGAAGAGATAGCATCCAACTCCCTGCCAGAGCAGGGTGACACTACCTAACACAGAGCACAGAGGAACACATCCAGACAGGCCTTGAAAGGCTCCAGAGAAGGAGACCTCACAACCTCTCTGGGGAGGCTGTTCCAGTGCTCTGTGACCCTTACAGTAAAGAACTTCCCCCTTGTGTTCTGTTCTCTGGTTAGAAGCCATTGCCTCTCGTCCTCTCACTGCAGGCCTTTGTCAACAGTCTCTCTCCATCCTTCCTCCAAGACCTTCTTGGGTACCAAAAGGTCGTTTTTAGGTCTCCCCGGAGCCTTCTCTTCTGCAGGCTGAACAACTGCTGCTCCCTTAGCCTGTCCTTGTAGCCTGTCCCTGATCATTTCTGTGGCAGGCTAAAGATGAATTCCAAATGTTTAACAGAAAAATTGCTCTGAAATATTTATTCAGTAATTGGGCTGAATGGTTTCTGCTCTGCCGTTTAATCAACTGCCTTCTACCCGCTGCAGGTAATAGACTCGACTGACTATGTTGTATCTCACCTCTTTTGCATAATTCATAGCCTATTGTCTGTGTTCTCATCTGGTGAGATGAATGACCTCTGCTTTCAGTAGTTAGGTTTGATTTATTCTTTCTTCAGCCTGCGTAATACTTAAAACAATTCCCAGGCAGATTGGGAATATAACTTCTGGGAGACACCAAGTGCAGGATTGCGTTGCTCTAGCAGCCACTGATGCATCAAAATGACAACACCCATTTGAGGGGAAAAGATGACCAAGAAGGGTTTGTATTTGAGGATTGCAACTTGTCTGTTCCACAAACCAATTTGTCTTTAACTGGCACTGCTGGGAAACCCGTTCCTTTTAAATCTTTTCCTGATGAGTCATCTGCTGGTTGCTACTCTAAGGCTGTCTAATACCAGGAGTTACTTACTTGGCTTTTTGGCAAGTAAAATTGTTTTAAGAAGCTTGTCCCTGTAGTTCATTGTGATGTTTTGGGTGTTCCCTGCCCCCCTGCACTTTGTAAATCACCCAGACTAGACTCAGCTGGCTCTGGAAATTGAAGGAAGCTTATGTTTACAGCTAGCACAATATACAAGCAGATATTTACTGTACATACAGTTATAGACAGAAATATGCAAGGTAAAAGCTAATGCAGAAACACAACACCCACCCCATTAACCTGAGTCCCCAGGAGGGTCTCTCAACTGCCCTTCCACCTTCTCCCACCCCTCTCAACCTTACCTCAGTCCCAAGGAGGAATGGAGGTTTAGCCAGGGGGTTAGGAAGCAAAGTGGATTAATCAGAGAAACGGAGGGTGAGGTTAGAGAGAGAGATGCAGCTCAGAGCTCCCCAGCAGAAGTAGTGCTTTTATCTATGTTTTGATTCTTATCTTTCAGCAAGCCTGTGAGGGAAGTAGACATCACCATTGTTTTCCTTTCACAGCCTGTAATCTAGTTCTTCTCACCAAGAGATTCTAGCTAGCTTCAAACAAGCACATTCATCCTGCTTAGCACAGCAGCTGCATGCCTTCTGTGTGCGTGTTCTGTGTACACTTACAGCCCAGAGAGCAAACCATATCATGGGTTGCATTTAGAGAAGTGTGGCCAGCAAGTCATGGGAGGTGAATCTCCTCCTCTACACCACTGTTGTGAGACCCCACCTGGAATAGTGTGCCTGGTTCTGGAGCCCAAAGAGAGACTGGGATATGCTGCTGTGTGCTTAGAGAAAGGGCACAAGGATGATCAGAGGGTTGGAGCACTTCTCCTATGAAGACAGGCTGAGAGAGCTGGGGCTGTTCAGTCTGGAGACGCTTCAAGGAGACCTTATTGTGGCCTTCAGTGTCTGAAGGAGGCTACAGAAAAACTGGTGGGAAACTTTTTAGGGTGTTGGGTAGTGATAGGACTGGGGGGAATGGATGCAAGCTAGAGGAGGGCAAAATCAGGTTGGGTGTTAGGAAGAAGCTCTTCACCATAAGGGTGGTGAGACACTGGAGCAGGTTGCCCAGGGAGGTGGTGGAAGTCTCATCTGTGGAAGTTTTTAAAACCAGGCTGGATGTGGCTCTGAGCAACCTAACCTAGTGAAACATGCCCCTGCCCATGGCAGGGGGCTTGGAACTAAGTGATCTTTGAGGTCCCTGCCAACCTAAAGCATTCTGTGATTCTTGATACAGCAGCCTGAGGGGCTGTGCCCAAAGGAGTGCCACATAGGGAGATTAAACTTAAGTCACATGGAACAGAGCACATAAATATTGGGGGTGTTAATTTCAGTAATAGTCATGTTTTGGCAGCATGCTCTTGTACAGCAGTAGGATGGTTAAGGGTGGATGAGGAGTTGTGGGATCTCCTGCTCTGGAAATTTTCAGAACCCCCGTGAACATAGTGATCAGAGGCAGCCTGCTGTGGGTGACCCTGTTCAGCAGGAGGGTTGAACTGCATGATTCCCAGAGGTTCCTTCCAACCCTCATTCTGTGAAGAGCTTGAGGGAATAAAGTGAGAGCTGGTAACACTGAGAGATCCCTCTTAGTATGAAATGGACTTTTACAGGGAGCAAGGCAACAATAAAAACGGTGGCTGGGAGCAGGGTGGTGTGTTCTGACTTGTGAACTTACCCACTTTGCCTTGGAGGGTTTATTTGTGCTTGATGTCTGAGTCAAATCCTTCCTAAGGAGGAATAAAGTTTATTGTTTAGAGGAAGAGAGCTTCCTGTGTGCAGGTCCACGGATAAATCACTTGGTTTTCACTTGTATTACCTCTCTTGCTTATTCCCTGTGTGAAACCTTTCCTTTGGAAGAACCGAATGAGCAGTTGAAGTGCTGTGCAGAGGGTTGTAGAGAGGAAGGCAGACTGCTTGGGAAATGACCCAGCTCGTTTACACTTGTTATTTGCTCTGAATAGGGGGAGAAATAACCCCACCTTTTCAGTTCAGAAATGACACTGGAGTGGCCTCTTCTGCAGCAGGATAAAGAGCCTGCGTGCCTGTGGTAGGGAACTGCTCTGCAGTGTCTCATTTCTCCTTTTTTGGTGAGCCCTTGGAAATAGCTTTGTGATTAATCAAACGGTTGATGTACATCAGAATGCAGTCATCTCCTGGATAAACTTGCTTAGAGAGTACTTTCCCAACTGTTGTAGATAATATAGCCAAGCACTGAGATACTTCAATTTTGTTTCTTGGTTTGATGCCAGAAATATCTTAACTGCATTAAATATCCTTGGATATCTTTGTGTGAGCCAGTGATAACTTTGCTTATGCCTGAGTGCCAAGAAGCTAATGAAGGTTTCGCAGTTCAGCAAAACATTGTTTCTCAGCCTTGCTGCCCTAAGGAAAGAGTGGTGGAAGTTTCCCTGGGTTGCCATAAAGAGCAATGAGCAGTGGAATGGCAGGAGGCAAGGACAAGGTGGGTGTTAGGAAAGCCTGGCAGGAGGCACCAGGCTGCACAGTGCTGCGTTTTGGCAGTTTGCTGTGGGGTGAACAGCCATGGCAATTCCTAGTGGTTAGAAGCTGTGCTGAGGGATTTGGTTTAGTCAAGGACTTGTCAGTGTGAAACGAACGATTGGACTTGATGAGCTTGAGGGGCTTTGCCAATCTAAGCTGTTCTGTCTTCCTGTGTACTGGGCTGGTAGCAACACAGGCCAGGCCACTTGCCTGGAAAATTGGGACAGCAGAAGTAGCTGCTGCTTTCCTTCCAGTAAATTAGCCTTGCAGTGCTAAAGCCTTAAAACACTGCATGGCTGGGACCTGGGAAGAGGAAAGGCTGGATGTGAAGAAAACAACTATCAAGGCTGTCAGAAGAGCCTGCTGGAAGGGGGAGGCTCTTGCTGGCTGAGGATGTGCAAATGTGCTGGTGGGAAAAAAATGCTGAAGCTGCTGCTTTGTGATTCGTGTTCTGTTCCCGAAGGATGAGTCCCAGGTTAAGTTGCTGCACTTAAGCATTCAAGCTGTGTGTTCCTTGCAAAAGCTTGGGAGGTGACATTTACTGAAGGGGGCCTGCAAGAAGGCTGCAGTGAGACAGGTTACAAAGGCCTGTAGTGATAGGATGAGGGGCAAGGGTTTGAAATGGGAGAAGAGCAGATGTGGATTGAAAGATTCAGGAAGAAGTTCTTCACCATGAGCATGATGGGGGCGTACAAAAGAGCTGGGAGGGGACTTTTTAGGCTATCAGGGAGTGACAGGACTAGGGAGAATGGAGTGAAGCTGTAGGTGGGGAGATGCAGACTGGATGTGAGGAGAAAGTTCTTGATCACGAGAGAAGTGAGAGCCTGGAACAGATTGCCCAGGGAGGTAGTTGAGGTCCTATCCCTGAAAATATTCAAGGTCAGGCTGGACAAGGCTGTGAGCAACCTGATCTAGTGGAAGATGTGCCTGCTGACTGCATGGGGGTTGGACTAGATGACCTTTGGAGGTCTCTTCCAACCCAAACCATTCTGTGATAATTTGTGAACTGTTAAACTCTGAAACAAGATATGATAAGGGGTAAAGTGAGTATTTTCAGTGTCATATAGGAACAGGTTTCAAGTTTGTGCCTGACTAATTCCATTTTGAGTTCTGTTTTGATCTTTATTTCCCATACCTGCATCATATCACAGGAGTCTGGTGGTGTGGGTCTGCATCATTCTGCATGCTTCAGCAGCATGAATTTGTGCCTGGAGAACTGCAGCTGAGCCACCATTTCAGATGTAGCAGTATGGAAAATTCTTTTCCACTCTTCTATTCTCCCAACAGCTTTAAAAGCAAACAACTTCCTCAAACTCCAGCAAGAAATACCTGAGCCCTTTGCTTCAAAGCAGCTTAGTATTTCTGCAGAGAAAGTCTCTTCCTCTTCTGTCTTCTTTCCCTTCCAGGAATGTAGAGTTTGTTTCCCCTCTGCAGTGTGGTCTCAGCTCATGAATGTGTTATTCTATGAACTGTTGATTAGCAGAGGCATGTTCCATTGAAATTTTAAGCTGAAATTGGTAACCTTTGTCAAAACCACATCAGTTTTCACTGGGATGCTAACCCTGCAACACTTGACCGCTCATGCAGTTAGAGGGAGAAAGCTTCACCTTTACATAGGTATTGAAGCAAAGCCTGGATGAGGCACTTAGTGCTACGGTCCAGTTGATTGGACAGGGCTGGGTGCTAGGTTGGACTGGATGAGCTTGGAGGCCTCTTTCAACCTGGTTGATATTTCTTCCAGTCTGTATGGAGGACTGCAAGAAGTGCTTATGGTAGTAAGGTAAAAGCAGTGTATGGTATCATGACCTGTGTTTTGAAGATGCTGAGCTCAGAATGGACAGATGGAATCATAGACTGGTTTGAGTTGGAAGGGACCTTTAAAGATTATCTAGTTTAACTCCCCTGCAGGGGTGTTTGCAAGTATCATAGAATCAACCAGGTTGGGAGAGACCTCCAAGATCATCCACTCCAACCTATCACCCAGCCCTGTCCTATCAACCAGACACGGCACTAAGTTACCCATCCAGGCTTTGCTTGAACGCCTCCAGGGACGGCAACTCCACCATCCCCTTGGGCAGCCCATTCCAATGCCAATCACTCTCCCTAGCAACAACTTCCTTTTAGACCTCTCCCAGCACAGCTGGAGACTGTGTCCCCTTGTTCTGTTGCTGCTTGCCTGGCAGAAGAGACCAACCCCACCTGGCTGCAGCCTCCCTTCAGGTACTTGTAGACAGCAATGAGGTCAGCCCTGAGCCTCCTCTTCTGCAAGCTGCACACCCCCAGCTCCCTCAGCCTCTCCTCACAGGGCTGTGCTCCAGGCCCCTCACCAGCTTCCTTGCCCTTCTCTGGACACCTTCCAGCACCTCAACATCTCTCTGCAGTTGAGGAGCCCAGAAGTGGGCCCAGCACTCAAGGTGTGGCCTGAGCAGTACTGAGCACAGGGGCAGAAGAACCTCCCTTGTCCTGCTGGCCACACTGTTCCTGAGCCAGCCCAGGATGCCATTGGCTCTCCTGCCCACCTGGGCACACTGCTGCCTCATCTTCAGCTACTCTTTACCAGCACCCCCAGGTTCCTTTCTGCCTGGCTGCTCTCAGCCACTCTGGCCCCAGCCTGTAGTGCTGCTTGGGGTTATTGTGGCCAAAGTGCAGAACCCTGCACTTGGCCTTGTTCTGTCTCATCCCTTTGGCCTCTGCCCACCAATCCATCCTGGCAAGGTCCCTCTGCAGGGCTCTCCTGCCCTCCAATAGATCTACACCCGCTCCTAGCTTGGTGTCATCTGCAAATTTACTGAGGCTGGACTCAATCCCCTGCTCCAGATCATCACAGGACTGGGCCCAGGATTGATCCTTGGGGAACACCAAGTATATCAGGTGGCTCAGAGCTTTGTTCTACCTGACCTCAAATGGTTACAGAGATGATGCATTTACCATCTCCCTGGGCCACCAGGGTCACTGTCTCCTCAGACTCAATGTAAAAACTGTCTAAATCTTCCCTCTTTTAGTTTAAACACATCCCCTCCTTGTTCTGTCACAACAGGCCCTGCTGAAAAGTCTGTCCCCATCTTTCTGATCGCCCCCTTTAAGTACTGAAAGGATATCAGAAGTTCTCCCTGGAGCCTTCTCTCCTGCAGGCTGAACAACTTCATCTCTCTCAGCCTGGCCTCACAGCACTTCATTTTTGTGGCCCTCCTCTGGAAGCTGATGAACAGGGCAAGGGCAGGCTCTCCTGTGCACAAGAAGTGAGATGTCTGGTGACAGCTGAGGAAACAGCTGCAGCTGTAATGTTATGAGATGGCTTAATAGGTGGCATAGCCCAACCATGTCTCACTTCTTGTATTTTAGGTTTGCTGTGAAAAGATATATTATGAATAAATTCAGATGGCAGTGGCTCAGTTCAGAACTTTGCTCAGTGCCTTTCAAAAGTGGTTATGTGGTTAGGTTTAAGGATTCAGGGGTTTGGGATGCAATGGAAATGGTCCATAAAGACATTTGTTAGCTTTGGCTAGAGGGAGCTTGTGGAAATGCTCACTGTGACAACAGAGCTGGTGCTTGTGGGAGCTGATCCCCTTCCCCTATGCTGCCAGACACATGTAAGTGCTTTGAAGGTGCTTCTCACTATTCTGTTTGGCACTGAGATGGGTTTATTGCTCTGAAAGTCTTGTTACTCCCCACTGTATGTTGGTTACTACTAGGCCTGTTGCTCTTAAGTGCACCTTCTTGCACGTGGGTTCCTCATGGGTTCTCAATATCTGATTATGTACTGAAGCCCTGGAAAACTACAGTCTGAAATATATATGAACTGCTTGGGTAAAATCTGCTTTATCTATCTAAAGTGGCCATGACTATGGGACTAGGTCATCTTTGAAGCCCTTTCCAACCTGAGTTGTTTTGTGATTTTATGATGATACGTGTGAGTGTCTTGCATTATTTGCTTGCTACATGAAGGGCAGTGGACTGTATTCTCTTTAAAACCAAGCAAAAAAGAGTACAAGCAGCCTTGAGGAGAGCAACTTGGGAGTGCTGTTGGATGAGAAACTCAACATGAGCCAGCAGTGTGCACTTGCAGCCCAGAAAGCCAAGCAGAGCCTGGGTTGCAACAGGAGAAGTGTGGCCAGCAGGGCCAGGGAGGTGATTCTCTCCCTCTACTGTGCTCTGCTGAGACCCCACCTGGAATCCTGCATCCAGTTCTGGAGCCCCCATTGCAAGAGGGATGTGGAGATGCTGGAGTGTGTCCAGAGAAGGGCCAGGAGGATGCTGAGAGGGCTGGAGCAGCTATGCTGTGAGGACAGACTGAAAGAGTTGGGGCTGTGCAGTCTGCAGAAGAGGAGGCTCCCAGGTCACCTTCTTGTGGCCTTCCAGTACCTGAAGGAGGCCTCCAAAAAATCTGGGGAGGGACTTTTTAGGCTGTCAGGGAGTGCCAGGATTAAGGAGTATGGAGCAAAGCTGGAGGTGGGGAGATTCAGGCTGGAGGTGAGGAGGAAGTTGTTGATCCTGAGAGTGGTGAGAGGCTGGAATGGGTTGCCCAGGGGTGGTTGAGACCCCATGGCTGGAGGTGTTTAAGGCCAGGCTGGCTGAGGCTGTGGCCAGGCTGCTGTAGGGTAGGGTGTCCGTGCCCATGGCAGGGAGGTTGGAACTAGATGATCCTTGTGGTCTCTTCCAACCCTGGCTGATTCTGTGATTCTATGTATTGGTTCAGAAAATTAAGCATTTAGTAAGAATTGTCTTGCTGATCTCTAGGTTTTTTTTTGGTGCATGAATGTTTGGAATGCTTAGAGGTTACCTGAAGCACCTAATTTTCCTTTTGATCATTAATAAATATCTCTGCTCTTTCAGCTTGTTGGGAAGGGTTCTGCAGAGTGGATCATGTTTGCAGGCCATGGATATCCATGAGCTGTTATCCATGCTAGCTCATGTGCTTTTCATCTTGTTCTTGTTGATAACGCTTAAAGCTGCTGCTGGATGATGGCTGCAGAGAGGAAGGTGGCAGAAGCTTGCAGTGCTACCCCTGGCTTGCCAAGTGTTGTAACTACACAAATCATGTGTGCTGTCAGCAGTAGTGTTAAAATAAGCCAGCTGACTTGGAGTGCTTTCTCCTCTTTCTACAGGCTGTTTGTTCCGTGGTGGTGTTAGGTCAGTGGTTGGACTTGATGATCTTAGAGATCTTTTCCAACCAAAGCAATTCTGTTGTTCTAGGATGGTTGCAGTGGCTTCTAGGGAGATACTCCAACCCTCTTGTGCCCTGTGAGAAGCCAGAAACAGCACTTAGCTGACACATTAAGCAGTGCAGTGACCAGCAAAGTATTGACAATCTGCGTTGTGCTTTTAAGGTCAGTGAAGGAGACCTTTAAAAGCCCATATGGAATTTGATTTGATTTCCAAACAGTTCCAGGTTAGCTGTTTCCCCACAATCCCAGGCTGTAACTTTGCTATTGTGGCCAAAATGAGGGAAAAGGGATTAGCAGAACTGGCTTGCAAGAGGGCTGCCTCTTTTTTTAATTGGGAGTGTGACATAATAACATTAAGGAGAGCTCATTGTGCTAATACTTACAGTGATTTCTATTCTTTTTAAGGATGTGGAATATCTTTGCTTGGTTTCTGTGTCAGACTCTTCTTGTTTTCAAGTGCTGTAGCACATAGGAAGGGAAAAGAAAAGGTGCCAGCCACCCAAATGGCTGTTGTAAAGTGTACCTTCTGTGAAAAGCAACCACCTGACACTAGTTTAAAACCTCAATTACTGTCTCAACCTTCAGTAGGGGCAAGATCTTTTCTTTTCCTTACTGTTCCTGAGGACTAAGGCCAGTTAGTGCACAGAAGGCAGCTAATCAGGGATACTGTGAGTTGCTGTCTCCAGCTCATGCCATTAGAAAGAAATTTTATGGCTCCCCAGCAGCTGCTGAAGAGAGAAAGCTGCTGAGCCCTGCTGCTGTCTGGACGCTGTGCATGAGTATGTGTTTATGTGTTTTGTGTGGCTTCACTTTCTGCTGCTGGCCAAGAGATTCACAAGCTCATCTTTCTTTGGGGGTCAAAGTAGATGACCTTTAAAGGTCCCTTCCAACCCAACACATTCTGTTTGTATTATTTTTAAATTGTATGTAGTTGTAAATACTTCTCTCTACATTGGATGTGTGTGCTTGTAAATACAGCTTGGCTGTCAATACAGCTTTACCTTATCTCCAAGCTGTCTGAGCTGGTCTGGTCAATTCCAAACAGTGTGAGGGGAAGTTCCTAATCTACCACAGTATACAATTTAGAAATCATACAGAAACCCACTCCTCTCCACACACCCCAGACAAAGAAAGCCTGTAAGAGGCCAACACCACACACTCTGTCTTTCTCTCTCTCTCTCTCTCTCTCTCTCCAGATAGGAAACAGCCAGCAAAGGCTTACCTGTTGTCTGGTCAGTCAAGGTTAGAAAGAAGCAGAGAAACACTAAACAGAGCCAGTGCCCAAGAGCCACTCATGAGAGTGGGTTGCCCAGGGAGGTGGTTGAGATCCTGTCCCTGGACGTGTTTAAGGCCAGGCTGGATGAGGCTGTGGGCAGTCTGATCTAGGGTAGGATGTCCCTGCCCATGGCAGGGGGATTGGAACTAGGTGACCCTTGTGGTCCCTTCCAACCCTGACTGATTCTGTGATTCTATACATGGGCTTTTTATACTTTTTAGCAAACTGTGATGGTTTAGGTGTTACCACACACACTTAAGAAAATCGACTAGACTCAGCCACTGGAAGTTGAAGGAATGAATGAATGAAGCTATGTTTACAGCTTAGCACAATATGCAAGCAGATATTTACAATAGATACAGAAATAGACAAGTGAAAAAGCAATACAGAAACACAACAGCCCTCCCAGAAACCTGAGTCCTCAGGAGAGGCTCTCAACTACCTTTCCATCTTCCTCCTGTCTCTCTATCTTAACCCTAGACTTTGCCTTACTTTCAAGGTAGTTTGGAGAGTCAGGCAGGGGGGGTAGGAAGCAGAAGGATTAGTCAGCAAATTAGGGAAAGAAGTGCCTGCAGCCAAAGTCAAAGCCTAGAGAGCAAACTCTGTTATCTCTGTTTGTGTTCTTGTTTTTATGCATCTCAGAGAGCCTATGTGTGCAGCAGATGTCACCATTTTTCCTTTTCACAGCCTATTATCTGATTCTTCTCACCAAAATATCCCAGGTGGGCTCAAACTGGCACACAAACCAATGAATGCCGTGGACTTGATCATTATTGTTTTACATCCAGTCATCTAATTCACTTAGATTCTGCACTGAACTTTCAGGAAAGTACCATTTTCCTCTTATTTCTATCACAGTAAGCCTTAAACTTCCACACCTGCTGATCATGGGCCAGACTGCCAAATGCCCACTGCTGTGGTTAGAAATGTGCTGCTGCAGAACCTGAACTTGGTGTCTTTCATTCTCACGCCAGCGAAGAAGAAAGGCTTAGCGGTTCAGAGGCAAGGCATGCAGGGGAATGAGCTGCCGAAGCAGCTGCTAAGAAGGCAGCTGGCAAAGTCAGTAGCTGTGACTGCTGCTGCAGAAGGCCTTGGTGTCACAGGCTGGCAGAATTGTTCCTCTGTGCAAATTTGTGTTTTGGACAGAATGTTTTCCTAGAAGGAGAAAACAGCTGTTTGGAACGTGCCTGCTTATGTCTTCTTGATGCTCTGACAGGCTGTTTGGGCACAGTGGCTTGTTAAATACTTCTTACTGTTTACTTAATTCAGGACCTGTGAAGGAATCACCGGGTTGAGTAGGTGGCAAAATGCTCCTTTCATAGAACTTGGCCAGCTGTCACACAGGTTTGGAAATCATCTCCTTGCTAGACACTCTGCTGTCTGACTGCGTTCACTTGAGTTAGCCTGCTTCCAAATTGATGTGAGCCACAGGAGCCTCTTTCAGGTGGCAGTGAGTGCCTGTATGTGCTTCATTTTCTTCTGGAGTGCAAAGCTGGAGCTGGAGCTGCCAGGATCTTTTCTAGGAGATGTTGCAGGACGTCTCAGGCTGTGGGGTTGTAAAAAGTAAGTAGCAAGGGTCTTTGCAGTCAGTGCAGAACACCGATGGGCTTCTAACTCTGCTGTTACCAGTGCTGCTGAGGTTACCCAGCGATGGTTCCAACATCTAGCTGATGCACTGTCCTTCACAGGTCATCTTGGATGTGAGCAGGTTGGGCTAAAGCTGTTCGTTTTGTCTCTTTTGTTTAATGAAGTGTATGTAGTTCCCCAAACAGCTGTAACAGCTGTAGGTGTTTGTGCAGTCTAAGGAGCAGCGGTGGCTCTTTTTATGGAGTCGCCATCCTCCTCCTAACTCAAACTGAGCATTGCTCTGTCAGATGGAGAAGATGCCACATGTCAGCTAATGATTTGCTTAATAGTGCAGTTAAGCACCAGTGCAATCAATCTAGTGGCAGAGTTAAAATTATCTCCTAATTACATTGAGAATCAAAGAAACCCTGCCGGGGCGGGGGGGGAGGGGTGAGATAAGCAGGCAAAGAGATTGTGTTTAAATGGAAGTCTAGGAAGGTCTGTGGCAGAAAGGGAACTGTTGCCTCACGAAGGTGAGCCTGGCACTTGTGTGAGTTACAGCTAGCCAGATCAGAAAGGGCACTTTAAGCCTCTTGCTGGGCTGAAAATGGTATGGGGAAGCTTATTGAAGTCTATTTTGGGCCACGCAGGCTTGCTTTCTACTTCTCTGTCTTCCTTTCCTACCAAATCCATGACTGCTTCTTTTCCTTGCTCAGAAACAGCCTCCTCCTAAGCTAGGAGGTGTCAGAGGTGCTGAGTCTCCTGGTGAGATATTTTTAAGGGGGTAGTAGGGCAGTCATACAGCACCACGCTGTAAATCTCCTAGTGCCTAAAAAGGCTACAAGGTGGACCTCTACAAAGCTGCAGGGACTTGTTTGTGACTTGGCAGCATGGAGGTGACTGTGAATGAAATGTCCCCAGGGACTCCTGCAGCTCCTGCCAGCTCCCTGGTACGCAGCGAGAGGCCATGGTGCTGCTGACATCTGTACTGCAGATCAGTGAAGGAATGGCACCACAGTGTCAACTTGGGTTGGCTTTTCATGCTCGTGGCTTTCAGCCAACAGGGAGGAGGAGTCCTTCAGCTTCCTGCAGTGATTACTCAAGGGATGGAGGCCATTTAAACCTCATAGGAGCTGTGTCTGCCTGAGGGGAAACTACACATGCCTGAGAGCTTGCTAAGAGGACTGATTTGGACAGGATGCTTTCCTAGTGGTCACAGGGTTGGAAGGGACATCAAAGATCATTCAGTTCCAAAGCCTCTGCCATGGGCAAGGAAGTTTCAAACTAGACCAGGTTGTCCAGAGCCACATCCAGCCTGGCCTTAAACTTCCAGGGATGAGGCTTCCATCACCTCCCTGGGCAACCTTTTCCAGTGTCTTATCACCTTCATGGAGAAGATCTTCTTTCTAATATCTAGGTCTACCTGCTTCTAGTTTTGCTCCATTCCCCCTAGTCCTATCACTACCTGACACCCTAAAAAGTCCCTCACCAGCTTTCTTGTAGGCTCCTTCAGATACTGCAAAGTCACAAGAAGGTCTCTTCTCCACACTGAATAACCCCAACCCTTTCAATCAGTCTCCATAGGAGAGGTGCTCCAGCCCTCTGGTCATCCTTGTGGCCCTTCTCTGGACATGGTACAGCATGTCTAGATCTTTCCTGTAATAGGGGCTCCAGAACTCGACACAGTAGCTTAGCTGAGAACAATAAATATATGGAAATGTGTGGAGAGAACTCCTGCTCCCAGAGGTCCCCTCACTGCCTCATGGTTTGACACAAACTCATTAAATGTGTTTTCCCACCAGCCCACCAAAACCAAAAGGATGGTGGTTGTTCACTGGCCTTGAAGATGCTTCTTCTTCTGCAGTGGTCTGAAGCATGGGAGTTTTAGCAAGCCTTTGGTAATCCAGAGAGTTGTGGTGTCAAACTTGTTAAATTTAATGCTCTAAATTTAGATTCATCTTCTCCTTCTACAATAAGCAATGAAGAAGGTGATGAGAACAGCAGTTATTGCTGATCAAGACTTATTACTCTGTAGTGTTGATCTGTCAAACTTGCTTTGGTGTTATTAAATATGCTGTATAGATTAATAACAAATTGCACCTACCAGGAGAAATGGAACAGGTCTTGCTTACAAATGCAGCTTAGCTTTGTGAATACCTTCTTGGTTGTTGCATGTCAAGCACCTTTCAGTGCCACCAAAAGGTCTGTAGGCTTACTGGAATCAATCTTCCCTGGTTTCTAATGGGAATAATGAATTTGTCCTAAGAGAAGGATGTGCCAGTCACCCCCCAGCCCTGTGATTTTTGAACTGTATTCAAAACTTTTGCACTTGTAACTTAGTATTAATTAGTTTTTTTCCCCAAGGTAATGGTTATGTTGTTGAATTACAGGAGGACAATTTAGAAAGGAGACTTCTGCATTTTGAAACTAGACTCAAAGCACTGAAGTACACTATGTCCACTATGAGAAAGGGCAAAGTGAAAGGAGTTTTGTTTGCTTTACAACCTCCTTACTGATAATAGCACAAGGTTATTCCAAATGCCCCCAGAGAAACTGTAGATTCACAGAGCAGTTTGGGTTGGAAGGTATCTTGAACATGAGCCAGCAGTGTGCCCAGGTGGCTAAGAGAGCCAGTGGCATCCTGGACTGCATCAGGAATGGAGTGGTCAGCAGGAGCAGGGAGGTCATTCTGCCCCTGTACTCTGCACTGGTTAGACCACACCTTGAGTCCTGTGTCCAGTTCTGGGCCCCCCAGTTTAGGAAGGACATTGAGATGCTTGAGCGTGTCCAGAGAAGGGCGACGAGGCTGGTGAGAGGCCTTGAGCACAGCCCTACGAGGAGAGGCTGAGGGAGCTGGGATTGTTTAGCCTGGAGAAGAGGAGGCTCAGGGGTGACCTTATTGCTGTCTACAACCACCTGAGGGGTGGTTGTGGCCAGGAGGAGGTTGCTCTCTTCTCTCAGGTGGCCAGCACCAGAACGAGAGGACACAGCCTCAGGCTGCGCCAGGGGAGATTTAGGCTGGAGGTGAGGAGAAAGTTCTTCACTGAGAGAGTCATTGGGCACTGGAATGGGCTGCCCGGGGAGGTGGTGGAGTCGCCATCCCTGGAGCTGTTCAAGGCAAGGTTGGACATGGCACTTGGTGCCATGGTCTAGCCTTGAGAATTGTGGTAAAGGGTTGGACTTGATGATCTGTGAGATCTCTTCCAACCTTGGTGATACTGTGATACTGTGTACTCTGGCAATGTGAATTTGCTGTGTTTTAAGGAAGGGACTTTCAAGACCATCTAGTTCAAGCCCCCTGCCATGGGCAGGCACACTTTGCACTAGACCAGGTTGCTCAAGACCTCATCCAACCTGGCCTTGAACACTTCCAGGGAAGAAGGTAGTCTGTAGGCAAACCATCCATTCTTCTCCCAGATGGACTCTGGCTAAGTGAATTTGCTGTGTTTTAATGCTCCTGCAATAATGTTGTATTTGGTGCAGTATCCTGCTTGGCCGTGCAGCATTGCAGTGACGCTGTGACCTGTGTTCCTTCTGTTTTGCTGCTCTGTAAACATGGTGGCTGCTGCATTCCAAGCCATGCTTTGTGTGTTTTTGATTTCCATCTTGACTGTTTTGTCTCAGCAAATAATGATCTTTTGATGCTAATCTGGACTTGCAGGAAGTATTGCTGGCCTGTGTGTCTAGAACAGTAATCTGCTTCTCCCCTGATTTTTGGGCATCAAGAGCTCTTTGATGGAACTGCCCAGTATTCATCTGGACAGCCACTTAGTCTGCCTACAGCCAGCTATTTTAGTGCTTTTCTTAATGCTTTCTCAGTGCTAATGTGTTTTCTCTGCTGTACTGAGAAAGGCCAAGCTTTGCGTGTGATCTGACTCAGCCTGGGAGGATTGTCACAGGACTTGGTTGCTGCAGACATAAACTAGTTGGTTAGAACTATCCCGACCTCGTACGTTAACTTTTAACTAGTAGTGCTCTGTTGCTGTCTTGTTTTACCTCTGTCTATACTAAAATAAACAAAGAAGAAATACTGTGCAAGGAGAATTCTGCTTTCCGTGTCTCAAGAGAGTACTTCTGGATGTGCAGGCTTTTAGCAGATAGAGGTGGAACTAATCATGATCAGGAGCTGTGACAGCTAATTGTGGCTCACTTACAAGTGTTTTGGAATCCAGTTCACCCATCAGCAAAGTAGCATAAGCAGTCAAGGATGGGAGAAGTTGATTGTAATGGAGTCCTAACCCTCAATTGCTCCTCCTTTGTGTGGATCTTCTGAGTTTGCATCTTGCAGATGATTGCAAGCTGGGCCTTGGTGCAAGTGCAAAACTGGGAACCTGGTACCCGACTGCAGAACTGGGAACCCAGCAGATATCACAAGCTTTAAAACAAGGCTGAGTCCTACCAGTATGTCAGCTGTGGGAACTTGTTCTCTCCATTGTATGTTCATTCAGCACAGCCAAAATAAAGCTACAGCAAGACTTGGACAGAAAGTCTGACCTGCTTTTTTAAGGTAAGTGGAAAGTGGCCCTAGCGTACAGGACTTTCATGGGGTTCTCTTGTGAAAGAATGAGCTGAACTGGCTAACTTGATAAAGGTCTTGTTAAATCTGCTGTGTATAGCCTGGTTCACTTGGACACATGAAGCCCCTGTAACACAGACTGTACAACTGAGTAGAAGTGCAGTGTTTAGATACACAGATTGCATTGGAGTGGAAGGCACCCTCAAAAGTCATCTTGTCCACTGCTTCTGCAATCAACAGGACATCTGCCCCTAGATCAGTCTGCCCAGGGCCACATTGAGTCTGACCTTGAATGTCTACAGGGATGGGACCTCAACCACATCTCTGGGCATCCTGTCCCAGTATTTTACCACTCTCATTGTGAAGAACTTCCACCTGATGTCCAATCTAAATCTGCCCTGCTCCAGTTTCAAACTATGACCCTTCATCCTACTATTACAAGCCCTTCTAAACAGTCCCATCCCAGCCTTTCTATAGGGCCTTTTCAGATGTTGAAAAATAGCTACAAGGTCTCCTCAGAGCCTTCTCTTCTGGCTGAGCAACCCCAACTCTTTTAGCCTGTCCCTACAAGAGACATGCTCCAGTCTTCTGATTCTCTTTGTGGTTCTCCCCTGGACCTGCTCCAGCAGACCTGTCTCCCTCTTTTGTTAGAGGCCCCAGAGCTGGACACAGTACTCTAGGTGAGGTCTCACAGGAGCAGAGGGGCAGAATTGTCTCTCAACCTGCTGGCCCCACTTCTCTTGATGCAGGTCAGGATGCAGCTGGACTGCAAGTCCCCGGTTCCTGTGGCTGTTCTGTAATGACTTGCATGACCTAGCTGATAGTAAGGGGAAGGTTTTTGGTTGTGCTCAACATCTGACACCAAGTTAGGGGATGAAGGTGTCAGACAGTGGTGTATGTGTCTGGGAAATCAAGGGGGCTTTACCGAGTTTCTGTTAGCATGGGCTGTGAGTGTACAGCTGGGAGCTCTTGGACTGTCCCTGTAGAGGAGAAGATTCCTGGTGTTCGAGACTGAAAGAACTTTAGGTAATAATTAGCACTGGATTAAAGGAGAAGCCTTGGCTCCCAGGGATGTTTACTGCAGTGATAAAGACTCTTGGAAAGGACATAGGGAGAATATCCTGCTCTGCATGAGCTGAGCCAGCTCAGATCCAAAGCATATGTTTTCAAGTCCTCACCTTGATGCCTGTCACTCCGTGGTTTTCCCAAAGAGGCTTTCTTCTTTTTTCCCCCTGCTGTTTCATGTGTATATTTAATTTTTCTCAGAAGAAGGATTCCATTTTCATGAACTAGCTGAGACTGTTGATGAAAATACAAACTGTAAAGGTGTCTCTGACAGCTTGTATATTTCAGAGCCAAATTGTAAATTGCCTCCTTCTAGGCCACTGAACACCTATCACAAAATATTAAACCCAGTTTAATTGATTTGGAAAAGCTTAAAGGAGGTGACCTAGCCAAAGATCTGCCTTTACTTTGCATTCCAAATCCCCTTCTTGCAGGATAATCTTTCTTTTCTTAGTCCTGTTGATTTGTTAAAGGGCCTTAATGACTAGAAAAAATGATCATTTTTCAAATGGTTTGTTTCCAAGGCTTCTCTTAGCCTCTTAATAGGGATTAAGCCTTAGTGTGCTTAGAGAGAATGTGAAGAGCAAAACCCTTTCTAGCACATGTATCTCTGATCTTGGCTTAGATCAGGCAAGGGGTTCAGAGCTGTTTCTCAGGGCTGACTGTTGAGACACATTGCAGAACCTGTGTTGGCTCTTCCTTGTGTCTTATTGTTTGGATGAAGCTGTGGGAAAAATGCAGATGGCTAGGGGTATAAACAACATAAATGTTACATTCTGGGGTTTAAAAGCAAAAGAAAGAAATACTTGAGCTGAAACAATCAGACGTTTCAATTAAAATGCTGTTTAAATAATCCTTCTGTTCATTTGCATGACAGTAGAAAAGGGGAAGAGGAGGCTCCCAGGTGACCTTATTGAGGCCTTCCAGGATCTGAAGGGGGCCTGCAAAAAAGCTGGAGAGGCACTTTTTAGGCTGTGAGGGAGTGCCAGGACTAGGGCGAATGGAGCAAAGCTGGAGGTGTGGAGACTGAGCCTGGCCATGAGGAGGAAGTTGTTGATCCTGGGAGTGGTGAGAGGCTGGAATGGGTTTCCCAGGGAGGTGGTTGAGGCCCCATGGCTGGAGGTGTTTAAGGCCAGGCTGGCTGAGGCTGTGGCCAGGCTGCTTTAGGGTAGGGTGTCCATGCCCATGGCAGGGGTGTTGGAACTAGATGATCCTTGTGGTCCCTTCCAACCCTAACTCATTCTATGAAAACAGTATTTTTTTATGACAGAAAACAGGACCAAATATTTGGGAACTCTTCATAATGTTGCCTATAATCCTGGTTTCTCACAGATACTGGCAGTGGATAAGTCCACAACCACTGAATGTGTGGGGGAAGGTTTTGGTCTGCTTGTCTTTTAAGGTTCTTTGTGGAGTGAAGGAATGCATTGACTCAGTCATTAGGTAAACAAAAGGTGTGTTTGTGCATGGTGCATGTGCCCATAAACCCAGTTTCTACCTGTTTCCCACAAATAGAGGAGGGAGGTCCAGGAAGTGGCAGAATTAATTGGCGCTGAGGAGGTCCTTGCCTTGGGCCTTGGGGTGGCACCCAAAGGGGAGAGGTAGTGCTTCAGGGCGTTCATTCTCTGCTCCACTGCACTCAGGCTGAAGAAGTGATGGGCAGGGTGGAGCTTGCTCTGAGGATGGCACTGGCTGTCAGATCAAATGATCAGCTTTAGTTATTAGCTCGCCTGTAACTTTATTTAGCTGTTAGTGCCTCTGTTGTGCTTTCATGCATTGAAGTGTAATTATGTTGTTGGGCTTTGTAGCACAGTGATTCTGTGCAGGAGATGCTGAAATGACAGGCTCTGAGGGAGGGAGTGCTGCTAGGAGAGATGCTTTTACAGTCTTTCCCTTTATTGATGATCAAGTCAATGAAAACCTTCTGATCTCTGGGTCTTCTCCTTACCTTCCCAGACATGACTGATGATGAAGTGGTCAGTGCAGGCACTGGACTTCCAGTCAGATCTACTCACTGCTAAGGTTCAAGAGAAGGGGGTTTTGGGGGAGCGGTCCCATACACTTCCCTTCTCCAGAGGAGCAAAACCTAAGTGGCTCCTCTGTGTACTCCCTGTCCAGACTGGAACTGTAAGGTAACACGGTCGAGGAGCTTGAGAAATACTGCTGTGTTTTTGTTTCTGAAACCTCTCACAGAATGCTACAGGATGCCATGTGGCTGTTCCATGTGCTGTGAACAATGAGACAACTCCAGTTTCATAGATTCATAGAATGGTTTTGGTTGGAAGGGACCTTAAAAGTCATCTAGTCCTAATCCCACCACCATGGGCCCCTTCCATTAGACCAGGTTGCTTAGAGCTTCATACACCCTGCCTGGGCAACCTGTTTCAGTGTCATCACCCTCACTGTAAAGAATTGCTTCCTAATCTCCGCTCTAAATCTGTCCTTCTCAAGCTCCTGTCTCCTTACTTGGTCTCTCAGAGAGAAGATGAACTGAGGAAAAGGGGACTGGGAATGGAATGGAACATTGAACTGGATGATCTTGGAGGTCTCTTCCAACTTGGTTGATTCTGTGATTCTATGCTGTTTGAAGATCAGATTCCAAAGAAGCTTATGTTTGTTCTTACTGTACTTCATTAGTATGTCAAAGACCTGCCTCTGCAGAGCACTGCCTTCCACTTGTGCTTAACTTCTGCTGGGCTGCCTTCCCTAGGCATGTCACCCTATGACACACCAAGGGTGAACCTTGCACCGTTTCCTCTCTCAGGGTGGAGGTAGGAGACTGTGCTGTGAAAGTCAAGTAAAAGGTATGTCATTAACTAAAGGATATTAAACATTAACATATAGGGATATTAAGTTTTAGTATAAGTTTCCTTCATCTGTGCTCTGGTAGCACAGCAAAATAACAGTCTTCAGTGGCTTGAAAATATTCATATGTTTCTACTGGAGTTTTTTTCTTTTGGTTTCTTTCTGTCTTCCACTCTGTTGAATCACCTGGGGGTGCTGATTGATATCTGCCTGAACATGAGCCAGCAGTGTGCCCAGGTGGCCAAGAGAGCCAGTGGCATCCTGGCCTGCATCAGGAATGGTGTGGTCAGCAGGAGCAGGGAGGTCATTCTGCCCCTGTACTCAGCACTGGTTAGACCACACCTTGAGTCCTGTGTTCAGTTCTGGGCCCCCCAGTTTAGGAGGGACATTGAGATGCTTGAGTGTGTCCAGAGAAGGGCGACGAGGCTGGTGAGAGGCCTTGAGCACAGCCCTACGAGGAGAGGCTGAGGGAGCTGGGATTGTTTAGCCTGGAGAGGAGGAGGCTCAGGGGAGACCTTATTGCTGTCTACAACTACCTGAGGGGTGGTTGTGGCCAGGAGGAGGTTGCTCTTTTCTTCTGGCCAGCACCAGAACGAGAGGACACAGCCTCAGGCTGCGCCAGGGGAAATTTAGGCTTGAGGTGAGGAGAAAGTTCTTCACTGAGCGAGTCATTGGACACTGGAATGGGCTGCCCGGGGAGGTGGTGGAGTCGCTGTCCCTGGAGCTGTTCAAGGCAGGATTGGACGTGGCACTTGGTGCCATGGTCTGGCCTTGAGCTCTGTGGTAAAGGGTTGGACTTGATGATCTGTGAGGTCTCTTCCAACCTTAGTGATACTGTGATACTGTCAAAACAGCTCAGGTGTTCCAAGCACAAGGCTACTGAGTCTCTAGAAATGTAAGCCTTATATAGTGAAGCTATCCTGCAGTGAAACGAGGTGTCTGCCATGCTTATGAATTGGTTTGTGTGCAGAACGACCCACAAGTGTGAGAGCAGCACTGGGTAAAGCAGGTTTTTCTCTCCAAGAGGTAAGCTCTTCCTGCAAGGAGCAGGAACTTGGAGTCCTTATCCTCATGGGCTCCTTCCAACTGGAGATATTCCGTGATTCTGCTCTATATGATATGATGAAAACTTGCCAGGGAAGATAAGTGAGTTAAGAGTCAGAGATGTACGGTACAGTCCTTATGGCACATAGCTCATCTAAGGGAAAATGTCAGGCATCCACCCTTCAGCAAACAGAGGAGTTTTTCCAAGGCTTTGTGTTAAGATGTGTGGGACTAGCAAAAGGTTGATTTTTGCTGTACTGAGGAACTGGAGCTTTTCAGTCTGCAGAAAAAGAGGCTGGGGGAAGACCTCATCTCCCTCTACAACTTCCTGAAAGGAGGTTGGAGTGAGGTGGAGGTTGGTCTCTTCTCGCATGCATCCAGTGACAGGATAGGAGTCATAGAAACAGTCAGAGTTGGAAGGGACCACAAGGATCAGCCAGTTCCAACACCCCCACTGTGGGCACGGACACCCTAACCTAGATTAGTCTGCACACAGCCTCAGCCAGCCTGGCCTTAAACACCTCCAGGCATACGGTCTCAACCACCTCCCTGGGCAACCCATTCCAGCCTCTCACCACTCTCATGCTCAACAACTTCCTCCTCATGTCCAGGTTGAATCTCCCCACCTTTAGCTTTGCTCCATTCCCCCTAGTCCTGGCACTCCCTGACAGCCTAAGAAGTCCCTCTCCAGCTTTTTTGTAGGCCCCCTTCAGATCCTGGAAGGCCACAAGAAGGTCACCTGGGAGCCTCCTCTTCTGCAGACTCAACAGCCCCAATTCTTTCAGTCTGTCCTCACAGCAGAGCTGCTCCAGCCCTCTGATCATCCTCCTGGCCCTTCTCTGGATACACTCCAGCATCTCCACATCCCTCTTTTAATAGGGGCTCCAGAAGAGTAAATGGCTGCAAGTTGTCCCAAGAGAGCTTCAAGTTGAATATAGGGAAAAATTCCTTCACGTAAAAGGTTCTCGGGCATCGAAACAGGCTGACCAGGAAGGTGCTGGAGTCACCAATCCTAGAGATATTTGGAGGACTCATGGATATGGTGCTGAGGAACATGGTTAAGTGGTAGTGGCTTATCAGTAGTGGTGGGCTTGTGATCTTCAGCTGAATGATTGGACTTGATGATCTCAAAGGTCTCTTTCAATCTCAACAGTTATATGATTCTATGACTGTTGTGATGTGACTTTGTGGGTATGAAAGAACTGCCTCTTAATGTCTGAGACACTTCTATCCAAAGGATACTTAAGCTTCTGATCCACCAGTTCAATTTTTGGACCAAACCCAGATAAAATTAGAGATATTTTTGTGTGTGTCTGGTGGCCTTTCCTGCAGAGAATTGATGGTGTAGGATGACTCCCCCAGTGGTGGAATGTACTGGGCTGCTGTGGTCTGCACAGTGTTTTATCACTGTTTCAGAATGTGCAGCTTCTCTGAAGCTCTATGTATGCTGGCACTGGCTCCAAAGTCTGCAAGAGTCTGCTGTTTCTTTTCAAGAGCTGAGAGCAATATTCCCTCATTTCTGAGTTTCTTTCCCTGGGAAACCAGTGTGAGTTGGCTGCTCCCCAGCATACACCAAGGCAAGAAGGAATTTCCTTGCACTTGTGGAAGTCTCACTCTCTAACTCTCCTTATTGTTTTGTTCTTGATGTTAGAAGTGTAAGAGGATATGTTCATAAGCTGCTGTTTCCTCACCAGAAAGCTCTTTGTGCAATGCAGGAGCAAGGTGGGAGAAGAGGGCTAAGAATTCTTTTTGCTCTAGCAAAGACAGAAGGAATTGTCTAATGTGGTTGATAAGTGCTAGAGGCAGAAAACCTGACCAAACAAGACAACTGCCCTAGAGGAATCACTGAGGAGAATCCATCTGGTTCTTTCTCTCTGGTTATACAGTTTCCAGTGGTCAGTGGCTGAGGGAAGACACAATCATGAACCTTGAAATCAATGGGATCAGAATGAACAGAACTCTTCAAACTACTCTTAAAGCCAGGGTTGGCAGCCCCTTTAACCTGAGAAGGGAGGTATCATCATTTACAGCACAGGAAGATTGAAGTAGTGGATCTAGAAACTAGGGAAAGGCATTCAGATCTGCCATTCTATTCTTTTTCTTAGTGCTCCAGTTTCAAAGCTGTTAGAGGCTTAAATGTATTGTGGTCTTTTGTTGGGTTTCTCTTTTTCAAGCCTTCAGATTGTAAGGAGATTAAAATCCTCAGTAACCATGAGGTCTGCATTAAAGGAACGGAGCTCAAACCATCCTACTCCAGTAAAGCAAAAATATTTTCATAGTGAAATAGTGATCTGGTATCACAAAATGTGAGGGTGATGTTCCAGCCCCTTAGGGTTACCTGCTAGGAAGGACTGAAATTTGGGTGGGAGAGAGAGAAAGATGGTGGTGCTGTGGTTATCATCTGTTTCATGAAAAGAAGGACTAGTGTGATTCTCCAAGTGGTTGATGCTTACAATAAAATTAAGAGGAAAAGTTTTGATTTGAGGGTTTTGTTTTGTTGGGGGAAAAGTGGTGTGGGTGGTGGCAAGCAAAGCACTGTGTTAAAGCAGAAGAGTTTGCTTGATCAATGTGTTTAACAGATCTGTTGAAACTTTTTTCTCTTTCATGACCTCCTCTTCCTTCTTTTGTCCCCAAGGAGGCTTTATCAAAGCCATCAAAAACAGAGCTGTACTTTTGTGCTAGTTTGGGCCTAGATAGAATGTTTTGGTGAGAACAATTAGATGTTAGGCTGTGAAAAGGAAATGATGGTGATGTCTACTGCGCTCGTAGGCTTGCTGAGATGTATAAGGACAAGAATACAAACATAGATGAGAGAGTCTCTTGGGGCTGCATGAGCTTCTCTCTAACCTAACCTGCCTTCTGTGTGACTAATCCTTCTACTTCCTAACCCCCCTGACCCTCCAAACTACCTTGAGCATAAGGCAAAGTCTGGGATAAGGTAGAGGGATGGGGAGATGGTGGAAGGGTGGTTGAGAGCCCCTCCTGGGGACTCAGGTCTCTGAGAGAGCTGTTGTGTTTCTGAATTACTTTTTAACTCGTGTATTTATGTCTTTATTGGAAATATCTGCTTCTGTATTCTGCTAGTCTGTAAATACAAGCTTCATTCTTCAATTTTGAGATTGACTGAGTCTAGTCTGGGTGATTTTTCTTAAGTGTGGGGGGGGGGGGGGGGGGGGAGGGCAGGTAACACCCAAACCATCACAACTTGTTATAAGACTCATAGCTGCTGCATCTCCACAGCAGCAGTAAGGTCTGGGAGAAAAGCAAATGCCTCATCCTGTTAGAGGTTTTTTTTGTGTGTATGGTGGTTGTTTTGTATTGGTTTGGGGTTTTTTGTTGTTGTTGTTTGGGTTTTTTTTTTCCATTTTCTGCAAAGAATTAATCTCCTTCCTCCATCTCTTCCTGGATACTGACTTACCTGCCTCTTTTTAGGCAGATGGGCAAAGGAAGCAGGATGAGAAAGGAATATTTATAGCTCACCTCCTGTTTATGTTCCTTTCCTAGCAGATGTGATGGAGCTCTGTAGTAATGCTGGAAGAAGAGAAAATTCAGGGAGAAAGGAGTATGGCAAATGAAGACCATTTGCTAGTGTGTAGGTTGTACACCGTGCTTCTAAATGCAAGGGTTAGCACTTCCCACATCTACTGTCACTGCCTTTTTTGTGTCCATCTCCTCAGACTGATCTTAAAACAACAATAAAAAAAGGAAAAATGAGTGGAACAGCACAGCAGTTCAGAGAGGTTCTTGTCTGCTTGACCTTGATCTGCAGAAATGTTGCCCTATGGAAGCAGTGGGTGTGAAAGGCTCTCTTCAGGGCAAAATGTGACCTTGAGTGGGATGTGAGCAAGTGTGTGCTGGCAAAGAAAGAAATTAGTTCAGGCCAGTGGGATTTAATCATGCAAATGCTTGGGTCTTGGGAGATGAGCTGTGTGGTTTAAAAAAAGCAGCAGTTTGGACTTGTTGGTAACTGGGGGGGGAAGTCATATTCAGGGGCATAGTGTTCCTCTGTCATTTCTCCAAGCACATTGCAGGACTACATCTTCCAGGTACAAAGGCTTTCCTAACCATATTCACCTCTCTGGCCGTATGTTTGGGGTTCCTGTGTGCCAGCTTGCTGCAGGGCAACAAAGTGGTGTAGTGCAAGTGCTGCCCTTGTAGTAGAACAGCCTTGGCTCTTGCATGCCAGGCTCTCCAACAGAAACACGTGTGCCATGAAGACAAATACTTCAGGTTCTATTTACTATGTGAATGTTTCACAGCATCCCAGCATGGTGGGGCTTGGAAGGGACCTCCAGAAATTATCCTCTCTAACCCCTTAGTTAAAGCAGGGTCACTCACAACAGGTTGCCCAGGATCACAGTGTCCAGGGGGGTTTGGAATCTTTTCTGAGAAAGAGACTCTACAGCCTTTCTGGGCAGCCTGCCCCAGGGCTCCAGCAGCCTCACAGCAAAAAAGTTTTTGCTCCTGTTCAGAAGGAACTATCCAGACAGCATGACAAAAAGATGGAGAAAACCTTCCATCCAGGGTTACTGATTTGTTGAACAAATCCCTAGTGAAGTTGGATTCGATTTCAGGCAAAGATTGAGTGTTTTTTTATTCCTGTTTCAAAGGGAGATACTGGACACAGTCCCAGGTACCCAGATGTCTCAAAAACATGGAGGTGGTAGAGAACTGGATGAGAGAGGCAAGCAGAAATCTCTGGTGCTAGATGGGTCCATATTTAGCTCTTTGGAAGTTTCTGAGGAAGGCAGGAGAGGATGCTCAAGAGGGCATCTGAAAGTACAAGGGTTATGCCTGGGAAATAGCAACAGCAGGATCTGTCTTTGTTGGTACAGTGGGGCACAAGGGCTGCCATCGAGTCTTCCCCCTGTCCCCTTGTGTTCAGGCCTGTGTAAGAACCATAGAATCAGCCAGGTTGGAAGAGACCTCCAAGATCCCCCTATCCAACCTAGCACCCAACCCTGTCTAATCAACCAGACCATGGCACTAAGTGCTTCATCCAGGCTTTTCTTGAACATCTCCAGGGACAGTGACTCCAGCACCTCCCTGGGCAGCCCATTCCAATGCCAATCACTCTCTCTGCCAACAACTTCCTCCTAACATCCAGCCTAGACCTCTCCTGGCACAACTTGAGACTCTGTCCCCTTCTTCTGTTGCTGCTTGCCTGGCAGAAGAGACCAACCCTACCTGGCTACCACCTCACAAAATCGTAAGGCTCTGTGGAGACCTTTATACCTAACATCTCAACATCTGAAGGGGACCTACAGGAGGGCTCAAGAAGAACTGTTTAGAGGGGTTTGTAGTCATAGGATGAGGGCGGTGGATTGAAACTGGAGCAGGGTAGAGTTAGGTTGGACGTCAGGAGGAAGTTTTTTGCAATGAGGGTGGTGAAATATTGGAACAAGTTTGCCAGAGATGTGCTTAAGGCCCCATCCCTGGGCATACTCAAGATCAGTTGGAGAGCACAGGATGTTAGGGGTTGGAAGGGACCCAAGGAGATCAAGTCCAACCCCCCTGCCAGAGCAGGACAATACTATCTAACACAGAGCACACAGAGGAACACATCCAGACAGGCCTTGAAAGGCTCCAGAGAAGGAGACCCCACAGCCTGTCTGGGGAGCTTGTGCCAGTGCTCTGGGACCCTTGCAGTAAAGAAGTTCCCCCATGTGTTGAAGTGGAGTCTCTTTTGCTGCAATTTACACCCATTGCTCCTTGTCCTATCCCAGGGAGCAGTGAGCAGAGCCTGTCCCCCCTCTCCTGGCCAGCCCTCAGATACTTACAAACAGTTATCAAATCCCCTCTCAGCCTTCTCTTCTCCAGACTAAGCAGCCCCAGGTCCCTCAGTCTCTCCTCATCAGCCATGCCCTCATCATCCTGGCAGCCCTGAGGTGTCCCTGCTGGCTGCAGGGGGGTTGGGCAGGGTGGCCTTGGAGCTTCCCTTTCAGCCCAGTGCAGCCTGTAGATGTGTGTGAGATTGTTGTAGGCAGAGGTCTGAGAAGGTCCTGGCTGTGCTCAGAGCCCTGGTGTGTGAAGGAGTTTATTTGCCACCTTGCTTTACTGGTTGCTGTGTTGGGTGCCCAGGAGCCGACTGGAGTCCATGAGGAGAGGCCCCCACTCACTGATGGGTGTCTCTGTGGGGCCGCCTCAAGCTGGTTCCAGCCGGTTCCGGCTGGTTCCAGAGGCCCCTGGCTTGTCACAGCTCAGCGCCACTGCTACAAGGTCTTGAGGAAACTGAGGCAAGGAAGAGGAAAAATGCTGGGGAGAAGAGGAATGAAGGAAAAAAAGCATTGAGGAACAGCCCTGTGAGCACTGGTGAGAGGCAAGAGGAGGAGGGGAGGTGCTCTGGGCACTGGGGCAGGGACTTCATGGGCTGTGGCATGGATGGTTCCAGAAGGAACCTTCGTTCACCTGCTCCCTTCAAGGTAGGGGCAGGAGTTGGCAGTTTGTCCATTGCATGCTGGAAAAAAGAGATGGGGCAGTGGGAAAGTGTGGTGGTTTCTGTCAGTTTCTTGCTATCATCTACTTGATTTGGTAATTAAATCAGCTTTTCTGGGCTGTGAGAGCAGTCATCTCCCTGTCCTTGTCCTGACTCGTGAGCTGCTTCGTTCTGCATCTTCTGTGAGGGAGAGGGGCAGAGCGCAGCTGTCTGGACACAGTCATAGAATCAACCAGGTTGGAAGAAATCTCCAAGCTCATCCAGTCCAACCTAGCACCCAGCCCTTCCTCCACAGCTGTGTGTACTTAAATTCAGCCAGAGGTTACACACTGGTGCAGGAATATTGGCTCTTTTCACAGTATCACAGTATCATCAGGGCCAGAAGAGACCTCACAGATCATCAAGTCCAACCCTTCACCACAGAGCTCAAGGCTAGACCATGGCACCAAGTGCCACGTCCAATCCTGCCTTGAACAGCTCCAGGGACGGCGACTCCACCACCTCCCCGGGCAGCCCATTCCAGTGTCCAATGACTCGCTCAGTGAAGAACTTTCTCCTCACCTCCAGCCTAAATCTGCCCTGGCGCAGCCTGAGGCTGTGTCCTCTCGTTCTGGTGCTGGCCACCTGAGAGAAGAGAGCAACCTCCTCCTGGCCACAACCACCCCTCAGGTAGTTGTAGACAGCAATAAGGTCACCCCTGAGCCTCCTCTTCTCCAGGCTAAACAATCCCAGCTCCCTCAGCCTCTCCTCGTAGGGCTGTGCTCAAGGCCTCTCACCAGCCTCGTCGCCCTTCTCTGGACACACTCAAGCATCTCAATGTCCCTCCTAAACTGGGGGGCCCAGAACTGAACACAGTAATATCTTCAATAAGATACCAATCATGGAGCTTGGGCAGCTGGTTTCTGTTTGAAACACACTTGCTCTGCATCACCTCTGCTTTGCAAACACAGCTGGGGTGGGGAAGCAAACTAGGAGGACAAAAAGGGGACCCAGTAGTGACCCAGGATTAAAGAACTCGTTGGAGGCCCAAAAGATCAATAAAATGGATCTCTGTAGGACTTCTGAGGTGGGCGGTTTGGGTTCCTGTGATCGCCTGTGGCAGCTCAGGGTGATTTTGTCACTGAGATGCTGGCTAGGAGGCTTGAGGATAAATCACTTTTAGAGCCAGGAAAGACATCATTTTTTTTCATGCTGTGAAACTCAGAATAGGGAGGAAAATATCTGCTGGCTGTTGGAAAAGGTGAGCTGCTTCATGTCTGACTTAAGGCAGCCTCATTTAAAGGAAAACCCCTTCATAAATTGCCAAATAGGTGGTGCAGCTGGCACTTGGAAAAGTATCTTTTAAAGATCTCACTTGTGGTAAGGTATTTTTCCATGGGTAATACTTTGCTTCTCACAAAAGGTCTGCAGGCTTTGCCACAGATAACTAGTTAGCAGCATCTTTCACTTGTATGCTACATTAATATGCTCAGGTTTTCTGTGCTTGGGGAATTGATTTTTCATTTCTTCTCCTAGACACTTTGTTTCTTGATTTTAATTAAGTTTTGAAGACCTGGGTACCCCAAAGTTGTTGCCATTCTACGATAGATGATTTCCTCAAGTGCAGAAAATGATCTCTGTAGGATTGTTCCCTTTTGTCCCGTCAGAGAAGACATGCTCCTTTATTTCCAGAAGGGCTTTGATTAACTTTGTCACTCACGTAGTGGAACTGAGACAGATATATTAGGACCTGTAGTAAATGCTGTTATTTTTACCTCTAGCTTGAGAAGGTTGAAGGAAGTGTTTTAGACAAAAGACTGGGATTTTGTTTTTTTTTCTCTTGCTCTCTTAATCATTCTGGGAGTGAAGCTGCTGCATAACCTTGAGCCTCTTAACATGCATCGTACTGCAGATACAGCAGGAAACAAAGGATCGAATCCTAGAATCAGACAGGGTTGGAAGGGGCCACAAGGATCATCTAGTTCCAACCCCCCCCCGGCATGGGCATGGACACCCTACCCTAGGTCAGTCTGGCCACAGCCTCATCCAACCTGGCCTCAATCACCTCCCTGGGCAACTCATTCCAGGCTCTCACCACTCTCATGGTGAAGAACTTCCTCCTCATGTCTAGTCTGAACCAACCCATCTCCAGCTTTGTTCCATAATGGATGTGAAAAGTGAATTCCTGCTTATGGTCTCTTGACACCCAGAAAGTTATTTTGGTGCTTTAAGAGTCTGGTTTTAGTGGTCTGGCTTCAGTGCTTTTCACACTTTAGATATCATTTATTTTGGAAATGGTGAACAGGTCTGTCTCAAATGAAACCTGGGTATAGTTGCTGCTGAAGTGGTGAGCTGTTGACTGCAGGTGAACCATTGTGAGATCTGGGCAGCAAAGCCTGGAATAAGTTCCTCCCACCTCCCCATACTGAAGGCTCAGACCTGAGCCTTCAGCCTTCTGGCCAATTTCCACATAAAGCTGTTGAATTACAGGCATTGGATAGAGGATTTGGACATTTCTCACCATCCCAATTTTAAAACAACAGCCAGCCTTCAAAAATAAAACTGATTGATGGTTCCTTAAGCTTTTGCTAACCTTGGATGTCAGAAGACGGCATTTAGGTCTCTGCTGTCTGAGTTCATTTGTTTCTTTTCTATTTTTTCTTTTCCTAACCAGTAAAGACAGCTCTCTTAGATAAGAAATTTCTAACAGCAGCATGTTCAGAACTGCAGGAGCAACAGACAGGGCCAGAGAGGCTGGTTCAAATACACCTAAAATCTACTGGCAGCACACTGCTGGGGGTGTTTAAAGAAACTAAGTTTGTCCAGCGCTCATCTAGGGGTGAAGTAGTTGTCAAATAGGTTAGACACCTAACATTATGAGTTACCAGACATGCTCTGTTTTTCACCCTTTTTCTCTGTTCCTGCTTGTGTTGTTCTAGATCTAGCTCACACTTGCCAAGTATGGCCTTAAGGTAAAGCCTTTGTGAATGCTGGCTGATAGTATTTTGCCATGATACAGCTGTTCAGGAGTGGGATAATGCTGGGTTTTAGGATATTCTGAAGATTGCTATCAAATTTTTGGGCTACTGTTTTTTCTGAGCCTTTTACCTATTGTCTATCAAATTAGAAACATTTTATATTCACAGTAGATTTAAGTTTTGTTGTTTGAAAAGGTGAAAGTAGTTGGTACTTAAAATGTGAATTTACTGGATGATACTGGAAAATGAGCTGCCCAGAGAGGTGGTTGAGTCACCAGCCCTGAATGTGTTTATGGGTCATTTGGAAGTGGTGCTTAGGGATATGGTTTAAGATGGATCTTTTAAAATAGGGTTATAGGTTGGACTCAGTGATCTTGAGGGTCTTTTCCAACCTGGATATTTCTGTGATTCTGTGAAAGGCAGGCTCTTGGTATGCACTACCTGAAGGGTGGTTGTGGCCAGGAGGAGGTTGCTCTCTTCTCTCAGGTGGCCAGCACCAGAACGAGAGGACACAGCCTCAGGCTGCGCCAGGGGAGATTTAGGCTGGAGGTGAGGAGAAAGTTCTTCACTGAGAGAGTCATTGGACACTGGAATGGGCTGCCCGGGGAGGTGGTGGAGTCGCCGTCCCTGAGGCTGTTCAAGGCAGGATTGGACGTGGCACTTGGTGCCATGGTCTAGCCTTGAGCTCTGTGGTAAAGGGTTGGACTTGATGATCTGTGAGGTCTCTTCCAACCTTGGTGATACTGTGATACTGTGACAACCATGCTCCTGAAAGAGCCAACTCTAGCATAGGATGGGGCAAAATAAGTATGTAAATCTCATGAGGTTTGACATGGCCAAGTACAAGGTGCTGCGCCTGGGTTGGAGGCATCTCCACTATTAGCACAGGCTGGAGAACAGCCCTGTGGCACAGGACTTTGGGGTGCCGGTGGGTGAAAAGCTAGACATCAGTCTGCACTGTGTGCTCACAGCCCAGACCCAGCTGTACCCTGGGCTGATCACCAGCACTGTCGGCAGCAGGTAGAGGGAGAGAATTCTGTCCCTCTGCTGTGCTGAGACCCCTCCTGCAATGCTGGGTCTGGCTCTGGATTCCTCAGCACAGTAGAGATATGGACCTGTTGAAGTGGGACCAGAGGAGGCCACAGCAATAATGGGAAAGTTGGAAGACCTCTGCTGTGAGGCCAGGATGAGAGAGTTGGGAGTTGCTGAACTTGCAGAAAAACAGGCTCTGGGGAGACTTTCTGGTGTGATGGAAGATTGAGGCTACATGGCAGGAAGAATTTTCTGCACTGAGGATGGTGAGACACTGTTTCAGGTTGCCCAGAGAAGGCAGTAGATAAATCATTTCAGGTCAGCCTGATGGGGCTCTAGTTGCAGATGTTCCTGCTCACTGCGGGGAGTTGGACTAGATGCCCTTTATTGGTCCTTCCCCACTGAAACCAGTCTATGGTTTGGTGAAATAGCACTCTCTGAGAGGACCTTTTGTGTCTTTATTGTATAAATTCTCCCAACTTACTGTTGCATCTGTCCTGATGTTGTCAGAAGGCTTAAAACTGAAGTTGCTGCTTTCAAGCAGGAAAAAAACCTGTCTTCTAGAGATATTAAACCTGAGTTCTGAAAACTGGCTTACATGTGGCACAGCTTCTGATCATCAAAGCACCTGACTTATTTCTTTGTATAATAGTGATGCCAAGACAGAGGAGCTTGATGACACCAAGCTGGGAGCAGATGTGGCTGGGTTGGAGGGGAGAAGGGCTCTGCAGTGGGGCCTTGACCGCCTGGACAGATGGGCAGAGTCCAATGGGATGGGGTTCAATAGCTCCAAGTGCAGGGTGCTGCACTTTGGACACAACAACCCCATGCAGAGATACAGGCTGGGGTCGGAGTGGCTGGAGAGCAGCCAGACAGAGGGATCTGGGGTGCTGATTGATACCCGCCTGAACATGAGCCAGCAGTGTGCCCAGGTGGCCAAGAGAGCCAGTGGCATCCTGGCCTGCATCAGAATGGTGTGGTCAGCAGGAGCAGGGAGGTCATTCTGCCCCTGTACTCTGCACTGGTTAGACCACATCTTGAGTACTGTGTTCAGTTCTGGGCCCCCCAGTCTAGGAGGGACATTGAGATGCTTGAGTGTGTCCAGAGAAGGGCGACGAGGCTGGTGAGAGGCCTTGAGCACAGCCCTACGAGGAGAGGCTGAGGGAGCTGGGATTGTTTAGCCTGGAGAAGAGGAGGCTCAGGAGTGACCTTATTGCTGTCTACAACTACCTGAGGGGTGATTGTGGCCAGGAGGAGGTTGCTCTCTTCTCTCAGGTGGCCAGCACCAGAACGAGAGGACACAGCCTCAGGCTGCACCAGGGGAGATTTAGGCTGGAGGTGAGGAGAAAGTTCTTCACTGAGAGAGTCATTGGACACTGGAATGGGCTGCCCGGGGAGGTGGTAGAGTCGCCGTCCCTGGGGCAGTTCAAGGCAAGGTTGGACGTGGCACTTGGTGCCATGGTCTAGCCTTGAGCTCTGTGGTAAAGGGTTGGACTTGATGATCTGTGAGGTCTCTTCCAACCTTGATGATACTGTGATACTGTGTGATACTGTGATTTGTCCAGGATATAAAGCTGTGATTTGGGTGATTTTTGAGTTTTAAACCTGATTTTTCTCTAGGGTGGGAGTGTTCCTGGTTGTTCATCAGTAGCTCAGGGGTATTGGTCAGCCCAGAAGACTTTCTCTTTTTCTAATATAAAAGGGTAAAATTACCCTTTGGTTCCCAACACATAGCTTTGATTTTTAAAACATTGCCAAAACAGGCAGTTTCCTACTTCTGAGTTCAGGTACATCTGTTTTAATGCTCAGTTATCTTTACTTGTAAGCTGAGGTACTGGAATGTGTCCAGAGAAGGCAGCAAAGCTGGTGAGGGGCCTGGAACACAAACCCTATGCGGAGAGGCTGAGAGAGCTGGGAGTGTGCAGCCTGGAAAGAGGAGGCTCAGGGCTGACCTCACTGCTGTCCACAACTACCTGGAGGGAGGCTGTAGCCAGGTGGGGTTGGTCTCTTTTGCCAGGCAAGCAGCAACAGAAGAAGGGGGCACAGCCTCAAGTTGTGCTGGGGGAGGTCTAGGCTGGCTGTTAGGAGGAAGTTGTTGGCATAGAGAGTGATTGGCATTGGAATGGGCTGCCCAGGGAGGTGGTGGAGTCACTGTGCCTGGAGGTGTTGAAGCAAAGCCTGGCTGGGGCACTTAGTGCCATGGTCTGGTTGATTGGATAGGGCTGGGTGCTAGGTTGGACTGGCTAAGCTTGGAGCTCTCTTCCAACCTGTCGATTCTATGATTCTGTTTGACTCCACTGTGAGAATGTGACAGTGCAATTGCAAGGAGGAAAAATGAAAATGACTGATTTTCATTGTAAAGGCTGAAAAAAATTGGGGTGTAAATACAACATAGACAAGAGTGAGTTTCCACAACTGTTAATGCCCTGATTGCAGGGACCACAGGTCCTGCCTTCAAGATAGGCAGTTGTAGCTGAAACAACCCTTGAGTCTCATAGCAGCCCTCAGATGAAAAGTGGAGTAGTAGATAAAGCAATTTAAAGTAGAATATTGAAACCCTAACAAATATGGAGGTCTGGACAGTTTGGCACAGAAATAATCAACAGACTGGGTTTTGTTTGCAAACTTCCATTAGAAATGTGCTTAAAATACAAGTCTTATCTGTGAGATGCCTTTGGAGAAATGCAGATTTGGCAGCTGTGTTTTAGAAATCTTAAAAAAATAAACAAAAAAAAAAAAACAGAAACCAAATAAATACCTTGGACCACAGAAGTGCCCATGTTGGACTGCAGCAGTTGAGAAATCCCAGTGCAGGTGACAGCATCTCAGAAGGATAGGAGTTGGAAGGGACCTCTGAAGGTCATTGAGTTTAATGCTTCTGCCAGAGCAAAGTCACTGAAATATGTACCACTGTGGTTAGATTAGAGCTGATCTTGTGCCTTGTTCTTACTTAAAATTGGGCTTTTTAGTGCCAGAATTGTAATTTCACTGCTGGGAGAGGATTAGTATCTAACTAGTGTAACTTGTTCTAGAAGACAGGCTTTAAATCAGTTTGATTCTAGATTTTCATGGACAAATGAATACATCTACATTTGCAGAATACAGGAACCATTCATGTGCTTTCTTCTATTGGGCTCTCCTCTAATGGCTCAGTATCACATTTTTTGGGGCTTTATCTTGAAGAATTACAGCATGGTGAAGTTGGAAGGGGCCTCTGAAGATCATCTAGTCTAATACCCCTGCTAAAGCAGGGTTACTTATAGCAGGTTGTCTGAGATCACACTCCACAGCCTCTCTGGACAGCCTGGTCCAGGGCTCCAGGACCCTCCCAGCAAAGTTTGTCATCCCGTCCAGATGGAAGCTCCTGGGCTTCACTTTGTGCCTGTTGCCTCTTGCACTGTCACTGAGGACTGCTGAGAAGAGTCTGACCCCATCCTCTTGCCCCCTTACCCTTCAGCTCTTGCTGAACGTTGATCAGATTCCCCTCTCAGTCTACTCTTTTCTCAGCCTTTCCTCCTTAGGGAGATGTTCCAGATCCTCTATACCTTCATATTTGACAGACATGTTCACTACTTGTGTCCTAGAGTTTGTCTTTCTCCTGTAAGGACAAGAAGTTATATGTCAGCACAGAAATCAACCTGAGAGAATGAACATTTTAGTCCACAACTTCCTACCCCTCTCTGTTGCTTCTATGTGATTTCTACTTTCCGTGTATTAATCTAATTTGATGTCTTAAAACTGATTAACTGAACGGGACTTTAAAAACGGCTTGACGTGAAGGAAAATGTCAGCTGCTGTGTTCTCCCTTCTCACTTTAATCTACGTGCGTTGGAGCGAGGTGTGTGGAGGTGAACTTGGCCGAGGGGGGAAGCCCTGCTGAGTGGCAGATGGGAGGAGGAGAAAGAGGCTGCTGTGGACTGGTGCTCCTGCTCTGTGGTCACCCTCAGGAAATGGCCAACAGAGGCACTGGGGCAGAGGATGGCACTCGGAGGGGGACAGGACGTGCCTTTAGGGTACGATTCTGCCAGAGGAGCGACACTGACCCTTGTCTTCTATGCTATGCTTGTATTTTCTAGGTGCATCAGAGGCTTTCTCCTTGGCAGAGCGTACGAGTGGTCTATTGCAGTACCGTAGTGCCCTCTGATGGTGAGTATACACATGGAGAATCTTCTCCTGGCTTCTGTCTTCACTAACCTCGGTCAGGTTCCCTGACCCCTTTTCTGGTTGAGACGTTTTCGACTAGGGGATAATCCAGTGCTGAGCTAAGGAAGTGACAGGGAACCAAGTGAGTCGAGAAGAATTAAGGAAGTAGTCAACTTTTCTAGCAGCTGTCCTTACAAAACTGGATAGGCTTTGTAAGGAATGATGTGATTGCGTGCAACTGTCTGCATTTTTCTGCTAGACTTTGTCCTGATGTAGCTGTGAGGGTTGTGTGCTGTCTGCCCTCTTAATTGGACTTATATAACAGCACTGCTGCCCATGCCACCCACTTGCTTGAGCAGTTGGAAGCGCTGCTTGCTGCAGTGAAGAAGTGGTGAAGCCAGGTAGTTTTTATTCCTTTATTTGATTTATGGGACACCTCAGACATTAGACTTTTTTGAGAAGGCTGTTTTAGCATAAAATAAAGGTGAGCTTTTAAGTGCAAGGAGAAAATTAACAGCTCTGAGATCATGGCTTGTTTAATAATTGCATGCTGGTGAGACCACACTGGAATACTGTGCCCAGTTTTGGGCTCCTCAGTACTAGAGAGACAGGGATCTATCATTAAGTGACTCGAACGTCTCTCCTTTGAGGAGAGACTGAGAGACCTGGGGCTATTTAGTCTTGAGAAGTGAAGGCTGATAGGGGATCTTATCAATGTCTATAAATACCTGAGGGGTGGGTGTCCAGAGAAGGTGCCAGGCTCTTTTCAGTGGTGTCTGGTAATAGAACAAGGAGCAATGGGTACAAGCTAGAACACAGGCGATTCCACCTCAACATGAAGGGACAGTTCTTCATTCTGAGGTTGCTGGAGCCCAGGAGCAGGCTGTTCAGAGAGTCTCTGGAGTCTTTTTCTCTAGGGACTTTCACAAATGATCTGGATGTGTTCCTGTGTGACCTGCCCTAGGTTATCCTGCTTTAGCAGGTGGCTTGGACTAGATGATCTCTAGAGATCCCTTCCAACCCTTGATATTCTGTGCTTTTGTAATTCTATGCTCTGTGCAAAGGCTAGAGCACTTGTGCTGTTTGCCGCAAGTAGTTAGTGCATCCTCTCTCCATTAAGGCTTGTTAATTAAGCCTGAAGGCTCATTAAGTGATGGGTTCTGGCACAAACACTTCCCCTGCCGGAAGCACTGTGTATGTGCAAACATGGAAAGCATCACTGCCTTGAAGACTTCAAAATCAAAACCTGGAGGCTTAAATGAGAAGTGCAGTGGACACTTAAAAGATTGAGAGCATTAGTGTGCAGCTACTTGCCTGGTGAGATTTACTACTTCTCATATTGTGCCTGAATTTTTCACTTGTTATTTCTTTTAGTAATTTCTACTGTGCCAGTAGTAGTCAGTACACTGACTTCTTTGGCCACACTCTTTTCTTAACCATACTTTGTTTTGGCCTGGTGCATTATTTGAGTTGTTTTTGTGCAAGAACAGAAATCTGTCAGAAATACTAATGACCTGTCACTGGTGCATGTGTGCTTGAGGGAAAACGTTGTGGTCCTTGGATGGAATTCACACCTCAATGAATCCTCATACCTAATATAGTGCATAAAGGTCTTAAGTCCTCCATGATCTTATTTAGCAGCATCTCCAGCCAGGTTGAAGGAGTCTGTAAGTGTAAGTGCAATACACCTGTATAAAATTGGGTTTCTTCTACTTGTATTTAAAAGTTGGCTTAAAATTTAATCAATTATTAGCCAAAATATTCGCTCTAATGAAGTGCCAAAAGATTTTGTCCACTTAGTGCCTTTAGTTGCCCTCATGCAGGTGATGCCCTGGGCTGTCAGGGCAGAGGAGAGTAAGGCAGGCACATCACTGTGTTCTGGGCAGAACTTGTACAAGAGCTATCTGCTGCCGCCAGTTAGATTTGTTATTGACATGTCCTTTGGACTTTTTCTGTGGTTTCCTCTGAGCTTTTTCTTCTACACTGCAGTGAAAACTCAGATTTTACTTCTGTGGGTGATGAGAGATCGAACTGGTGTAGTGGCTTTAGGTGAGTTAGGCATAGGAATTACTTGCACAAGCCTTTTGGAAGGAAAGCATAAACCAGCTGCAATTCCAGACTTACTGAGCCTGCCTTCTGAAGGAAGTAGCCTGGTTGTTTACAGTTCACCCAAGCTGGAAATCCTTGAGAAAGGTTTTGTGTATGCTACCAGTGCTGCTGATTCTTAGAATCATAGACTTACTGAGGCCGGAAAAGACCTCTGAGATCATCAGGGCTAACGTTCTACTCAGTGTCTCCATGATCATGTCCCAGCGTGCCACATCTGCTTGTTCTTTGAACACATCCAGGGATGGTTGCTTCACCACCTCCCTGGGCAGCCTGTTCCAATGCCTGACTGCTTCTTCAGTAAATAAATCCAGTGCTGAGCTTTCCTTGGTGCAGTTTGAGGCCATTCTTGGTTGGATCTGACCCCCTACATTTATCAGGTCTGTGGAAAGTTAAAATATAGCAGGGCTTGTGCTGTGAGACACTTCATCCAAAGCTGGCAGTCATAGAGCTGGGTGCTTGTGTTGTACCAAAAGGGTTGCAGCAGAAAGCGTTGGTGCAAATGTTGTCTCTTCTGCTCTACAATAGTTTAGCTCAATATGTTCAAGGTAGCATTTTAAATAAGTGTGTCTGGTGGTTATGTAAGCAGCACAGAAGTTAATGTTGTATACGCTGCTCACAGAACCATTGAATTCAATTCTTCAGGGGCTATTTTAAGCTTCTAAACATGTTGATCATTCTTTCTGAGCCTGCTATCACAAGTGGCTAATGCTAATCTATTTCTTGGCAGACTCTTGCTCAAATGCTTGAATGAAAGAATGCAGAAATCTGATAGCTGGTGTCATAACAGCTGCTGATAAGTAGCTTGAATTTCTACCTAACTGTCCAAATAAATTGGCAGATTGCTTCATGTTTTTCAGTAAGTATCTGATGCTGCATCAGAGTTTTAAGCTTCCAGATACTAAAGCTACTAAAATAGTGTCAGGTGTCTGAGGCTTGAGAACTGGCATTTACAATGTTCCAAATACTGAGGTCTCAATAGATGCTTTAGTCATTTCAGGTGTCTGTACTTGGTCACTTCCACCCCACCTTTAAAGATGATGTGAGGACCTCTTTGTCAGCGCTAGATAGCAGTCCCCCGCAAGAGGGAAAAAGCTGCTCTTCTGCTTGTTTCAGTTGATGAAGATCTGTGATGGTGAACTTAGAAGCCTCTTTTGGCTTTGTAGAAGTGTGCATGCTTCATTCTTTTGCAACTTAAATGAACTTCTCTTTTCAGAACTCCCAGAGTTTGCCCTGGTATGTGAAGAATCCTGTAATAAATAAATTCATCACCTGGTAGCAGATTTCTTAGCAGAGGCATGCTCAGCACTGACAAGGCCATGTCCTGAACCATGGGTTCTCTTTGGGGCCACTCACTACAGGAACTACCTGAAAAGAGTTTCAAGTGAGGTGGGGGTTGATCTCTTCTCCCAAATAGTGAGTGATAGGACAAGAGGAAACAGCCTCAAGTGGCACCAGGAGAGCTTTATGGAATCATAGAATAGAATCACAGAATGATTTAGGTTGGAAGGGACCTCAGAGATCATCTAGTTCCAGTGCCCTGCCATAGGCAGGGACACCTCCCACTAGAACGGATCGCTGAAGTTCTTATCCGTCCTGGCTTTGAACACCTCCAGGGAGGGAGCAGCCACAACTTCCCTGGGCAACCAGTTCCAGTGTCTTCCCATCCTCACTGTAAGAGCTTCTTCCTAACATCTAGTTTAAATCTCCCCTCTTCCAGTTTAAACCCGTTACTCCTCATCTTGACATTACAAGACCTTGTAAATAGTCACTCCCCACCCTCCTGTAGGCTCCCTACAGATACTGGAAGGCCACTACAAGGTCTACTCGAAGCCTTCTCTTCTCCAGGCTGAAGACCCCTGACTCTTGTAGGCTTTCCTCATAGGAGAGGTGCTCCAGTTTAGATCAGACACTAGGAAAAATGCCTTCTCTGAAAGGATTGTCAAGGCCTGGGCCAGGCTGCCCAGGGCAGTGGTGGAGAATTTTAAAATCTCCAAAGGGATTTTAAATTCAAAGCTGTGCAGATGTGATGCTGGGGTGCATGGTTTAGTGGTGGCCTGGTAGTGCTGGGTTAATAGTTGGGCTTGATGATCTTAAAGGGGTCTTCCAACCAAAATAACTCTATCATTCTATGCTGAGGAATAGTTCCCTGTGGGTAACTAAATCAACATAATGTGCTTCTATTTCTACTTGTGCTGACTTCTCTGACCAAATAGTTTTGTTGTTAGATACTTAAATTGACTTGGCATGTCAACATATGAGCTGAAGTTGATGGTGTGGTTCATGTAGTTCAACAGGTGGGAATGCTAAGCCAGATGCAATGTGGGTGGGGTGTGACTGCAGAGTCCTTGAGACATGGCAAATACTCTGTGCAATAGAAGAGACCTTACCTTTTTGTGTAAGGAAAACATGCTGCCACCCAAAGTGAATAATTTTTAGGTGTGCAGCTATATCTTAGCAACTCCTGCTCTTGGAAAGGAATTGTGACTGTGACTCAGTGAAGGGCTTGAGGAAGATGAACTTTTAACTTCTCTTTTCTATGTATGGGTATCCCAAAGCACTCAGTGAGACATCTTCCTGGCAGGAAAATAATCCTTGATTTACAGTTCATACACTCCCCTAAATTTTAGCAATGTGCAGAGAAATCCTTAGGAATGCTCTCAAAGCAGCTCCTGACAACACTGAAGAATTGGAAAATAATGGTTTATCTGCATCTGAGAAGCCACATTTGTTTTCTTGAGCACAGAGCATATTGATCTCATGAATTTTAGATTAACTGACCTTGAAGCTTAAACTCAGAGTGGTGTTACTACAACCTCAAATTCCTCACATCTCTCTCAAGTATTTTTTACTTCAGGGAAAGAGGAGGAAACCAAAACTAAGCAAGAATAACAAGGTTTCAAGTAGTTCCTTCCTCTGTGTTTCCTAAAACAGATGATCTGTGTTTGTGTCCTGGGCAAGGAACCCTGATAAACTGCAGTGTTTTAATTTACGTAGTCCAAAATGAAGTGAACTGCTTGAGTGGGACCAGAAGGTGACCATGATTGTGATCAGAGGGCTGGAGCACCTCTCCTATGGGGACAGTCTGAGAAAGTTGGAGATGTTCAGCCTGCAGAAAAGAAGGCTTTGGGGAGACCTTATAGCAGCATTCCAGTAATTGAAGGGTTCTTACAAGAAGGTTTGTAGTGATAAAGTGAGAGGGGATGGATTGAAGCTTCAAAAGGGAAGATTTAGACTGGATATTGGGAAGAAATTCTTTGCAGTGAGGTTGGTGAGACAGTGGGATAGGTTGTCCAGGGAGATTGTGGAAGCCCTCTGCTCAGAAGTGTTCAAGGCCAGGCTGGATAAGGCCTTGAGCAAACTGATCTAGTAGGAAGTGTCTCTGCTCATGGCAGAGAGGTGGAACTAGCTGATCTTTAAGGTCTCTTCCAGCCCAAACCATTCCATGAACCTATGAATTGTCAAAACCAACCAAAACTGTTATTCTGCCATGTTGTGTCTCTTAGCTATCAGGTTACCTTTAATATAAATGTGATTCATCCAACAAGATCTGGACAGGTTGGAGTACTGCACAAAGGCTAACCATATGAAGTTTAACAAGGACAAATGTCAGGGTCCTGTATCTGGGGAGGAATAACGGGCAGCAGTACAGGTAGCTGGAAAGCAAAGCAGCTCCATGGCAAAGGACCTTAGAGTCCTGGTGGACCACAAGTTCTCCATGGGACAGCCATGTGCCCTTGTGGCCAAGAGAGCCAATAGCATCCTGGGGTGCATCAGGAAAAGTGTGGCCAGCAGGTATAGGGAGGTGGGTCTTCTCCTCTACTGTGTCCTACTGAGACCACACCTGGAATACTGTGTCAAATTTTGGCCCCCCTAATTCAGGAGAGACTGGAAAGAGTCCAGTGGAAAGCCACAAGTATGACTGGGGGATTTAAGCATCCCCCCTACAAAGAGAGACTGAGAAACCTAGGGCTGTTTAGTCTGGAGAAGAGAAGACTCAGAAGGGATCTCATCAATGTGTATAAATATCTGAGGGGTGGGTGTCAAGTGGCTGGGGTCAATCTCTTTTTGGTCATCAGCAGCAATAAGACCAATGGCTACAAACTGGAACACAAAGGGTTCCACCTCATCATAAAGAGAAACTTCTTTACAGTGAGGGTGATAGAGCACTGGAAAAGGCTGCCCAGGGAGTTTGTGGAGTCTTCTTCTCTGGAGAATTTCAAAACCCACCTGGATGTGTTCCTGTGCAAACTACTCTAGGGGATCCTGCCTTGGCAGGGGAGGTTGGACTCAATCTCAGAGGTCCCTTCCAACCTCAAAGGTTCTCTGATTGTCCTCACAGGATCTGCTGCTTGTCCACAAAGCAGATGAAGTTTAACATGCTGCTAAGTTAGCGTGAAGCCTTTGACATCCCTCAGTTTTGTCAAGAGATGTGTCCATCAGACAGAAAGATAAACCAAAAGTCAACTGTGTTTTCTCTTCAGCGCATTACTTTGGGGAAAACATAAAACTGCTACAAGATGATCTGATTTTTCATGATGCTAAACTTGGTTTCTGGTCTTCTGTTTCCAGAAGTGACGGTGGTTTACCAAAACGGGTTACCTGTGATCTCTGTGAATCTTCCATCCCGGCGTGAGCGCTGCCAGTTCACACTTAAACCTATCTCAGACTCTGTTGGCGTGTTCTTACAACAGCTGCAAGCAGAGGACCGAGGGATTGATCGGGTTGCAATCTACTCCCCAGGTAATGTTGCTCATGAACTAATTGATTTACTTGCTTGCCAACTTTTTTCCATCCAGCTTTTTGAGAAGAATTTGGCTACGGCATGAGTTTTGTGAAAAAGGAAGAGGTAGAAATGCCATTCCTGGAGTAAGAGCATAGTTGGCTACTGGTGGTAGTGAAGTCTGCCAAGGATGGTGAGCAGGCTGGAAGTCTGTCTTTTGAAGGAAGGCTGAGAGTCTTGGGGCTTTTTAGCCTAGAGAGGGGAAGACTGAGGGTTAAATCATATCAGTGCTTATTGAGTACTAGAATGGATGTTAGGAGGATGAGGCCATTTTTTTTTCATGGTGTCCAGTGACAAGACAAGAGGTAGCAGTCACAAACTGGAACACAGCAAATTTCATACAAACATGAGGAGGAACTTCTTTACTTGGAGGGCGGTGGAGCACTGGAACAGGCTGCACAGAGAGGTGGTGGAGTCTTGTCTCTGGAGTCATTCAAAACCCACCTGGATGCTTCCCTGTGCAAACCTGCTCTTGGTGAATTTGCTCTGGCAAGAGTGTTGGGCTGGATGATCTCCAGAGGTCCATTCCAACCCATATCATTCTGCAAAATCTGACAGTGGAGTGAAGAAGTAGGATAACGTTTCCGATGCCTAGCTTATGAACATCAACCTAACAGGTGGCTTTGTTTCCTACTATTTAGTAGGAAAGATGCAACCTGTATAGAGGTTCTAATTAATTTGTAAGGAATTGGGTGTGAAAGGTGCTACAAGGGAAGCAGCATCTTAGCTATGAAAACTCAGTTATGTTTCACTTAATCTCTTCCTTCACTGTTTTGCTCATTTGCTGTGTGGCTCCTAGCCACCAAAGGTCTGACACATTGTTAGGATGTTTTATGAAGATGCCATCAAACCAGTTCTCTTTTTGAAAGTTTGGGCCAGGGAGGGAGGTATTTCTTAGGTAAGTGGTATTGAAGCTGCCTGTGATGGTTTGGGTGTTACCCACTCCCCACATTTTAGAAATCACCTAGACTAGACTGAGCCAGCTCTGGAAAATTGAATGAATCTTGTATATTTACAGCTTAGCACAATATACAAGCAGATATTTACAGTATATACAGTTGTATACAGGAATATACAAGGTAAAAGATAATCTGGAAACACAACAGCCCTCCCAGAAACCTGAGTCCCCAGGAGGGGCTCCCAACCACCCTTTCACCTTCTCCCACCCCTCTCTACCTTACCCCAGGCATTGCCTTGTGCCTAAGGAGGAATGGAGGGCTGGCCAGAGGGGTTATGAAGCAGGTGGATTAATCAGGTTAGGTTAGAGAGAGAGTGGCTACATTATCTGTGTTTGGATTCTTGCTCTTATACTTCTCAGCAAGCCTATTAGTGAAGTAGACATCACTATTGTTTCCCTTTCACAGCCTGTAATCTAGTTCTTACCAAAACATTCTAGCTAGCTTCAAACCAGCACACTGCCCAATACCAGAAACTGAAATAATTTCAGATGCCATCGGGGAAAGGTAAATGTTGCTTAAGTGGATTGTGTTGCAAAATGAAGTAGAATATTCTTAGAGCGCAAGTATTCTGATGAGCAGCTGGGGTTGTTTAGCCTGGAGAAAAGGAGGCTGAGGGGAAACCTCTTCACAGCTACCTGAAAGGAGATTGGAGCCAGGTGGGTGTAGATCTCTCCTTCCAAGTAATAAGTGATAGGATGGGAGGAAATGGCCTCAAACTGTACCCAGGGAAGTTTAGATGGGAGACTGGAAAAGCATATTTTCCCTGAATGGGTTGTCAAGCCCTTAATCAGGCTGCCCAGGGCAGTAGTGGAGTCCAAGTGCCTAGAGGATTTTCAAAGCTGTGTGGATGTGATACTGAGGGAAATGGTTCAGTGGTGTTTTTGCAGCGCTGGGTTAACAGTTGGACTCTTTCAGCCAAAAGGCTTCCATTATTCTATTCCACGCTCAAAGTGTGCTGGCTGACACCAGATATCACAGACGTAGAAAAGCAGCTGCGTATGTAGCTCAGCTACTGTTTGCCACGTAAGGTCTCCCAGTATGGTTATCCATCTTAACAGACTATCCTGTGGGCAAATATAGAAGTCTGAACAGCTGGATTTGGGATAGCATTGCTGCTTAGCCACGGCATCTATAGGTGCTTTATTTCTGCTGTTCAATGAGTCCTCTGTTTGCCTTACAGATGGTACACGCGTTGCCTCCTCCACAGGCATAGATTTGCTTCTGCTGGATGACTTCAAACTGATCATCAATGATGTCACGTATCATGTTAGACCACCAAAGAGAGGTAAAGCAGCCGATTCTGGTGAACATCACAAAGACATTTCATTATTCAGTTTCCTGTTTATCTGCAGCATGTTGTATTTGCTGGTTCAAGAGCACAAAGCGTGTTAGGAACGGTGTGGCCAGCCAGACAAGGGAGCTTGTTCTTCCCCTGTACTCAACACTGGTCAGGCCACACCTTGAGTACTGTGTCCAGTTCTGGGCTCCTCAATTCAGGAGAGATATTGAGATATTGGAAGGTGTCCAGACAAGTGCAACAAAGCTGGTGAAGGGCCTGGAGCACAGCCCTATGAGGAGAGACTGAGGGAGCTGGGGGCATTTGGCCTGCAGAAGAGGAGGCTCAGGGCTGACCTCATTACTGTTTGCAACTACCTGAAGGGAGGCTTTAGCCAGGTAGGGGTTGGTGTCTTCTGCCAGGCAAGCAACAAGAGAACAAGGGGACACAGTGTCAAGTTGTGCCAGGGGAGGTCTAGGCTGGCTGTTAGGAAGTTGTTGCCAGAGAGAGTGATTGGCATTGGAATAGGCTGCCCAGGGAGGTGGTGGAGTTGCCGCGTGTGGAGGTGTTGAAACAAAGCCTGGCTGAGGCACTTAGTGCCATGGTCTGTTTGACTGGCCAGGGCTGGGGGATAGGTTGAACTGGATGGTCTTGGAGGTCTCTTCCGACCTGGTTGATTCTATGACTCTAAGTTTTGTTTGGAAAGGAAGCTTTGCAGTTTCTAATCCTGCCCTTAAAATATGATTTAGTGATATCGATGTAATCAGAGCAGTCAGTAATGAAAAGCAAAAAATTAATTCTGCTCAAAGTCAGTACCCCTCAGAAAAGGAATAAGTGAAGAAATGGAATTACTTTTAATTTCTAAATATTTTTCCCTATTTTCTAGTTGCTGAAAAGAAATGTCATTTAATTCATTCTGAAAAAGTACAATGCAAAATGGGAGTTAGATTGAAATTTCCATTATCAGATTTGGAAGAGTAAATTCTTCCCTCACTTGGCAGTTAACACTATTTCCTTTTAAGTGTGGAATTTTAATGCAAATAAACCTTGAAACCTTGCTGGCTAACAGCAAGATAAATTAGACTGTGAACTTTTGAAAGGTTACATTATGAAGAATCAAATAGGAAGGGAAGGTGTCCTATTTTGAATCAATAAGAGAATCCTTTCATAATGAGTTCTGGGTACCTGGGTTGTTATTTGTTTCAAGATGCGAAAACTTGCCAGAGGCTTTTGAGACATTCCAGGGTTACTGGTAGAGGCAGGAGCCTGTTATTTTCACCTGTACTTCCTCCTCATCAACTTCACAGGATTCTTATACTTGCATAGCCAGTTGAGGTTAGGTGGTAGAAATACCTTCCTGTGTTTGTGGATGTTTCTTCCTTCAGGCAGTAAGAGAGGAACAAAATTACTCCTGAGGCAGGAGGCATGAGGGAACTGCTAGTGTTCTATCTTGACTAGGCTGAATAAGCAACCTGTTAAATCAAGTTGATCTAGCACTGCTCACCCTATCTTTTGAGTCTGCAACTACTTTAGGTGGCTGTCTTCTAAGATAGATACCATCTTCCTTGCAGAGAGAGTTGGGGGTGTTCAAGCTGGAGAAGGCTCAGGGGAGACTTTAGAGCACCCTTTCAGTACCTAAAGGGCCCCTGCAAAATACCTGGGAAGGGACTTTTTACAAGGAATGATTGTGACAGAATGAGAGGGAATGGATTGAAGGTTGAAGAGGGAAGAATTAGGTGGAGATTGGGAAGAAATTCTTCACAGTGAGGGTGGTGAGACATGAGAACAGATTCCCCAGGGAGGCTGTGCATGCCCCCTCCTTGGAGGTGTTCAAGGCCAGGTTGGATGAGGCTTTGAACAACCTGGTCTAGTGGAAAGTGTCTCTGCTTATGGTAGGAGGATTGGAACAAGATGTTCTTTAAGTTCCCTTCCAACCTAAACTATTCTGTGACTCTTCCAAGGACTTTTGGACAATGAAACCAAAATTCAAGAACACTTTTGTTAGTGTTCACAACAAAAAAATAGAAATTTTCAAGTCCTGACTTAGGGGAGTCCAGTGCAGAGCCATGAGGATTATTAAGGGAATGGAGCATGTCTCTTACAAGGAGAGACTGAGGGAGCTGGGGCTCTGCTGCTTGAAGAAGAGGAGACAGAGGTGACCTCATCAATGTTTACAAAGATGTAAAGGTGAGTGCCAGGAGGATGGAACTGGAGTCTGCTTGGTGATGCCTGATGACAGGGCAAGGGGCAATGGGAGGAAGCTAAGGCATAGGAAGTCTCATGTAAACATGAGGAGGAATTTTTTTCCCTATGAGGGTGACAGAACAGTGGAACAGGCTGCCCAGGGGGTTGTGGAGTCTCCTTCTCTGGAGATATGTGAAACCTGCCTGAATGTGTTCCAGTTTGGTCTGGTATAGGTGATCCTGCTGTGGCAGACGGGTTGGACAGGATGAGCTTTGGAGGTGATTCTGACTTGGGGATCTTCGTGCAGCCACTTGTCCTTAGTATGTTGAAGACTCAGGAAGTCAGAGGACAGCACTGGATAAGATGCTGTGTCTTCTCTATCTGTGGGGTAGACTGACCTCCACTGGAGGTTTTTTCCCAGTCTCCTTGAAAGCACCTTAACAGAATAATCTCCATTAAGGCTAGATATATAAATCACTGGGTGTGACACACAGAAAGAAGCTACTCTGCTCTGTCACCCTACTTCTCTGTATCCTGTATGCAGTGTTTCCACACGTTTTAAGCCAGAGCAGTGCAGTGACTATTTATGAGGTATCATCTCTAACTGTTAGCCCTGAGCACAGGTGGTGGGATCAAGCCTTGGTAGTCTAGTTGGTATTTAATACAGCTAATGGAGAATGCAGACATGGCCTTTGTTTCTGTGCTGGACACATCAGTTGTCCCAAGGTGAGGCAGTTCATGTATCCTACTCACCTGATGTTTGGGAAGGCAAAATACATATCAGTGAGTCAGTAAGGTTTCTGGTGAGCTCCACTGTGTGGTACACCCCATTGTGCACTGATAGGTGAGCTCTGAGATTACCTAGGTTACATGAAATTGCTGCTTCTGATTTATTTGCCAAGTAGATTTCAACAGCCTGTGGTTACATGAAATTGCTGCTTCTGATTCATTTGCCCAGTAGATTTCCATAGCTTGTATTAAGATGAATGAGCCTGAAAACAGCAAGATGATGAGTTCTGTTAAACTTCTGCTATTCCTTTTCCCTTTTTTCACAAATTCACTGTGTAGTTTGACATGGAAATGCCATAACATTTGCAGTTCATGTAATTTTGAATATGAAGTACTTCTTGGTTGTCACCTCATTAGGAATACAGGTGTTTTGTTGCTTCGTAGGGCAGCAGGCACCCTTCAGTTAGTCTTGAGACAGCTGTTACTGTTAAGAGTTAATCTGTCTGGATTGTGTTGAAAAAATCCTGGTTTGTGATGACTAAAGGTACAGGGCTAAGGATGCTACAGAAATTTATTTAAATGAACTTTTTACTAATGCCAAGTTCTTTAATTTGAAACTTGTGTTTTGTCCATATGGGGTGTGTAATACAATACCACTAGTCACAAATCTGTTACAGATTAATTTTTGTTTAGGGATCCTTTTTGCACTGAAATGCAGGGATAAAGGCAGTTTGGTTAGTGGCCCTGTTATTGTCTCTCTTTAAATACTGAGGAAGAATTTCATTGCCCTGTAGTCAACACACTAAGGGGTTGGCCACAGAGTGTTGGGAAACAATGCCTGGCATTAGTACTCATAATTCTCATAAGATGTTCTGAGGCCACCAACCTGAGATGTTTGGTTGCCTTCATCAATAACTAAAGTTACTGATTGTCTGTAGTCTGAATTCTGGCTGCTACTCAACAGTGATGGATGATAAAGACTTAGTTGTTCATTTGCCTTTGTCAAGTCTTGTATATAACTGTGGATCAAAAACAGCTGTTGATACCTGGCAAGCTTAGCAGTATGTCTCCCTTGTTCCTGCCCTTATTAAACTTTGGGGATATCCAGTAATCACGCCTGGCCTTTTCAAGAAATTGCTTTGTCTTAAATTGCTGGAGCTCTTCCAAAGGCCTCTCTGTTGAAAAGATGGATTCATACATATGCTGTGCAAACTAACAGCAGTCTGAAGAGTGTTTGAGAAGTTCTGTGGATACGTGCATATGAAGCAGCCTTTTCTTTTTCATTTGTTTCTTTTTTTTTTCCCCCCAGAGCTCTTAAGCCATGAAAATGCAACGACGCTGAATGATGTCAAGACGTTGGTTCAGCAGTTGTATACCGCCTTGTGCATTGAGGAGCACCAGCTGAACAAAGAGAAGGAGCTGATAGGGAGACTAGAGGAACTGAGGGAGCAGCTAGCACCACTAGAAAAAGTGAGAAGCTTCTTAATGTGTTTTACTTATCCTCCTAGTGCAGCTTTAATTTATTTCAAGGTTTTAATTAGGTCCCTGCCATGCTTCAAATAGATGTTGGGTTTTTTTTTAAGATCACCGAAGCAGAAGATACATTAAGTGTATGATTCTATAGCAAACCATTGCTGTTTGTGTGGAAGTATTTTATCTCTTTGCTTTATGTAATGGGAAATGAAGTTGGTAGTAAATTAAGACTTGCATAAATGAAGACTGGGGGAGATACAGAGAAATAAACATTTTTGGGAGGTATTCAGAGCGTGCTTAGAATAAAATACAGATATGAGAAGATGCTGATGGAAAAGAAGTCAAGTTGCTGTATCCAGTTCTGATGTTTCCATCCTAAGAAAAACATGGAACTATTGGAACAAGTCTAGGGGAGGGTCACAAGGATGAGCAAGGGCAGGCTGAGGGAGCTGGGATTGTTGAGCCTGGAGAGAAGATTCCAGGGGAGACTTAGAGCTGCCTTTGAATACCCAGAGAGCCTACCTACAGGAAAGCTGGAAAGAGACTTTTTGCAAGGGTGTCTAATGACAGGACTAGAAGGAATGATTTTCAACTGAGTATGTTTAGACTGGATCTTAAGAAGTTTTTCAGTACAAGGATGGTGAGATTCCAAAATAGGTTGCCCAGAGTGGTTGTGGATACCCCCACCCTGGAAGTGTTTAAGGCTAGATAGGATGAGGCCTTGAGCAACCAAATATAGTTGAGAGGCACCTCTGTTTGTGGCAGGGGATTGAAGTGGATGATCTCTGAGGTCTCTTACAACCTAAGCCCTTCTGTGATTTGTCTGCCATATTCAGACTCAAACAGGTTTCACACCACTTATCATGAATATCAGAAGATGATGCTATTTTGATGTTATGTTGGAATGGTATTAACATAATTATGTCTGAGAATCCAAGCTGTGTGCTTCTGTCTTCTGCAGATAAGGATGGAGCTCAGCAGGAAAGCAGAGAAGAGGACAACCTTGGTGTTGTGGGGAGGCCTGGCCTACATGGCCACTCAGTTTGGGATTCTGGCCCGCCTCACCTGGTGGGAATATTCTTGGGACATTATGGAACCAGTCACCTATTTCATTACCTATGGTAGTGCCATGGCAATGTATGCTTATTTCGTAATGACTCGCCAGGTAGGACTTGCTGTGCTTATATTGATACTTCAGTAGAAGACTTGATTTGAGCTCTGCTCTCTAGAAAGACATCAAAATTGTGCCTCTTAGAAGTAGCCTTGCGTCTTCCTTAGTTGTCAGAACCTAGATGCTACTTGATTTAATGTGTGCTGAGTAGGATGGTGATCTGTGGTGGTGTGGTTTTCTGGTGGTGGTCACTGCTGGTTTCCTGGTTTTCTTACCATAAACGTTTGTGTGTTTGGTGACTTACTGCTTAAGCTGTACAGGGTCATCTACAGACAGGTCATGGTTTCTACACACACAGCCTCACACACATCAACTTGGCACCAGAGACCATCAAGTGCTGGGTTTTACCAGGCTAAATAAACTATGGGTGCCTGAGATACCTCCTGACTTTCAAGGCACCTTACCTTTCTGACATGAGATGCTGGCCTCTGTAAAGAGGCAAAGGCTCAGAGTTCTTGTTGGAAATGCTTTTGCTTAGGCATCTCATGGATTCAGCTTCCCAGCCCTGTGAAGGATCACTCTATGGATCCTTGTAGTTGTGACAAACTCTGTATGGATTTTCTAATACATGTTTTTCCTCATCAGTCAGTTAAACATCACAATCTCACCTAAATGGTAAGGGAGGGAGGGCTTATAGGGTCTCCACTGTCACAAAACTGTCAAAACAGATGCTGTAGATGTTCCAGCATGGTGCCCCAAGGGTCTGTCAACAGCAGCATCTCAGGGGCTGAGGACATGTGCTCTTGCCAGGGCTGCTGCAATAGTTTCTTCCAAGTGCAGTTAGAACTCCTGCCATGTTTGAACTAAAATTTGGTGTCTTGCTCGTTATTGATTATTACTTTTGAAGTAGAATACACCTGGCAATAGCTGTAGCATTGGATTCTTCTTTTCACTTGCATAGCTTGGTTGAGAGATGAAGCTATTGTTGCTTTAATTATCCATCACGTGTTTATGACCTTAAGAATAATGGCCAAAGCTTTCTTCTAGTAGTTACACAAGTTTGTTTATTTTTTTTCTCTCCCCACAAGCTTTTCTGTATTGGAACTCTGAAATATGTTAGGCTTTGTTCTCCCTGCATGGAAAGATTCACACACTGGGGACAGGAGGGAGGTGATGGTAACCCACTGCTGGCTCTGTGATGCTGGCAGAGAAGCAAATGCCTGATTGTAGTGGGTCTGGTTCGTGTGTTTCACAGCAGCTGGTATGGTTCTGCCTTGGATTTGTGACCAAAATAATCTTGAAAACACACCACTGACCAAGGAGATACTCCCTACCATGTAACATCATCTTCAGCAGTAAATGGGGGGAGCTTCTCCAAAAAAACTGTTGCTCAGAGGCTGGTCTGGGCATTGGTCTGCTGGTGGGAGGTGATGAGTGATTGCTTTTGCATCCCTCTTAGTTGTTTATTTTCACTTATTAAACTGACTTTATCTCCAGACCTCAAACTTTTTCTTGGTTTATGTTCTTTTGATTGATTCTCTTCCCCCATCTGGGTGTGGAGGAGTGAGTGACTGGGTAGGGGCTTAGCTGCAGGCTGGGGTCACCTCACCACATTGGGTGAGCCTAGCCAATGCTGTCTGATCTTATGCCTTCACTGACAAGCTGTGAGTCATCCTACCCGAACACACCTTTTATGTACTGTGCTAATGGTATCCTGCATTGCATCCTGCTGTGCTGTTACTCCTATCTTTTTTCCTTCTTTCTTTTCAGGAATATGTTTATCCAGATGCCAGAGACAGACAGTACTTATTATTTTTCCATAAAGGAGCCAAAAAGACACGATTTGACCTAGAGAAATACAATCAACTGAAGGATGCAATTGCTCAGGTAACAAGGGTTTTTCCAGAAATAATGCAAAGAAAGTACTGCTCACTCATTCTTAGTTGCTATTAATAGATGCACCTCAAATGAGACCGGATGTATTTTAAGTCTTCAGCCCATTTTCTTGTCACAACCTCAGTGCAATCACTAAATTGCCTTTGATACAGCCAGAAATAGAACTGCTGGATGTGTAAGTTAACGTGAAATGGTTGCCTATATCTATCTGTAAGGGCCTTTTAGAAACTGCTGGCAAATCTTGAGTTGCTTCAGGCACTTCATGCCTCAGAGGAGCCTAATTCAAGATTTTCTTTCTTCTCAGCTCCTACACACCAGATGGATTTAGTGAGGCATGAAAACTTGCATCCATTCAGCTCATGTCTTTCTGACGTAGCATTTCAGTACACTGGGTTGCGGTCCTGGAAAATAATGCTTGAAACATTTAGCTGCATTGTTAGGGGCAGTGGAGTTAGATTTCTTGTTTTCTGGAGACAGATACTTTTGGTACATTCTCCAAATTGTGGTATCTGTTCAGCAAAGGGAGAGATCTTCCCTCATGTTTCTGAGAACCTTTCTGCAGAAGGATGGAGCAAGCAGGAAAGGCAGAGTTACTGTGTTCCTTTTCACTGCTCTGTATCATTCTCTGTTGGTTCCCTGGCTCTGGAAATGACACAGCAAGATATCCAGGGCAAGACATGTTCTCCCTCTGTCTTGAAGTAGCTGTACAAGAAGTAGGAGGTGGTCACAGCTTGGCTCTCTTGGTTTGCTGAGAAAAGCCAGAAAGACCTCTGTTTTTTTTTCTGCTGTGCTGAATACAGAATACCCATGGGGGCTGTATTTTTATAGAGCTTTTCTTCTAGAATCAGCCACTCCCATTAACCTAGATGGCTGTTGTTTTTCCTCAAAAAAAGGAAGTTTCCAGTGAGTTTATGAGAACGAGCTCACAGAATCCCAGTATGCTGGGTGTTGGAAGAGATCTCTGGAGATCATTTAGCCCATCCTTCCTGATAAAGTGGAGGCCACCCACAGCAAGTTGCTCGCAATCACAATGTCCAGGTGGGCTTGGAATCTTTCCAGATAAGCAGACTCCACAACCTATCCAGGCAGCCTGCTCCAGCACAATCACAACAAAAGAAGTTTTCTTTCCTGGTTAGATGGAACCTTCAGGGTTCCAGTTTGTGCCCATTGTCTCTCATCCTCTCACTGGGTACCACTGCCAAGAGTCTGGCCCCATCCTCTTGCTCCTCTGCCCCATAGCTCTTGCTGAGCATTGATCAGATCCCGTCTCAGGCTGCTCTTCTCCAGGCTAAACAGCCCCAGATCTCTCAGCCTGTCCTTCTCACAGAAGTGCTCCAGTCCCCTCAGCATCACTGTCACCTTTGGTGGGATCTTTCCAGTAGCTTCCTGTCTCTCTCAAAATGAGGAACCTAGAACTGGACCCACTAATCCAGATGTGGCCTCTAGGGCAGACTAGAGGGGGAGGACCTTCTCAGTCTGCTGCCCACACTCTTTACTGAATGCACTCTAGGAGACTGTTGGCCGCTTTGGCTACAAGGGCACATTGCTGGCTCATGGGGAACTTGTCATCCACCAGGTCCTCTCTGTGGAGCTGCTTTCCAACCGCTGTCCCGTTACTGGCGCAGGAGTTTCTCCCCAGGTGCAGGACTCTATACTTGCCCTTGTTGAACTTTATGAAGTTCCCATTCCCAGTTCTCCAGCCTGTCTAGATTGGGCTGAATTGCAGCACAGCCTGATAGGATGTAAGCCACTCCTCCCAGTTTGCTATCATCAGCAAACTTGCTGAGGGGACACTTCATCCAGGTCATTGACAAAGACCTTCCCTCCTGTATTCCTTTCAAGTGGCAGCATATAGACAAGCTGAAGTACAGAAAAATGCTTTTAAGTCTGAGGATGGCTTCTCCAAATATGAGCTGTGACTTTGTTTTACTTTTTGAATGCTTCCCTTCTGGACAGGAGAACCAAGGAAACATGAGAAGGTTTTCCATTCTGTAAAGGGGAGTGGGACTGGGAGAGGTGTGTGTGGGACCTTGTTCTTTATAATATGTCTTTTACTTTTAGGCAGAATTGGACCTTAAGAGGCTTCGAGACCCACTGCAGGTTCACCTGCCCATCCAGCAAATTGATGACAAGGACTGACCAGCAAAGCTGCTCTGAACCCCGGCAAAAAACCTGTTCATAGCTCTTGCCTTTTTAATTAAAGCATTGCAGGTGGAAGCTGGGAGGTGATGTGGGGTGGAGGATTTTCACCTTTAATCAAGACAAAGGACTGTGGGGGGGGGGATATCTCTTCAATGTGAAGATGGTACATTGTGGAATGTTAGTTCTGAAAAGGGCTTGGCAATTAGTCACGTTTCAAAATTGGATGATGATTGTGTACAAATAGAGGATATGGGGGGAGGGGTTATGGAAAGAATGTATTGCTGGGGTTGGAGGGGTGTCTTCTTCCAGCTTTGCAGGGTCTGCCTCTTGATAAGACACCAGCAGCCTGCTTAGCTTTTTAATTTTTCCTTTACCTGATGCAGATCTCTCTTTCTCTCTCAAAATAAAAAGGAGACCAAAAAATAAAAGCCCAAAAAAGAGCAAGAGTCCAAGGCACCTGGAGCTATGGTTGGTGATCAGAACTTGCACTCCACCGCCATTAACACGCACACTCCTGATCAGACCTGCTCTCTTTTATAAAAGTTACTACAAGACTGCTTTCTACTGGACAAAACCGTGAGCCTCCCCTTCCCAGCCCACCCCATGTGCTCCACTGACTTCCTCCTTTGCTTATTTGTAGCACAGAGTGGTTGTAGCCAAGTGCGAGAAGGAATGAGTTTTCTTCTGAATGTTTGATAATTGATGTTTTGGATTAGTCCATAAGAAATATATCAACTCTTGAGTCCCAATGCCCTTGAGCTCCTTCTAGAAATCGAAGGCAGCATTGCATGAGAGGTTTTGGGTTGTTTTTTCTATATTAAATCTTCAAGGAGGGTGATTTCCCCTCTTCCTACCCCAAATCTGATAGCCACCTGGACTAAGAAATTACAAAGGCATAAAGAATTATGAAATTGTGGTAGAGTCACAACTTTTAAATGATCAGTTTTGGAAGATGGAGTAATTACACTTGATATTTGACTGCTCATGTAGCAGGATAAAGCTGTATGGTCAAAGCATTTTCCTTGCCCCGGAGGCTTTCTGAAAGCCTGGGAGGCTCTTGCGGTGCAAGACACAGAACTGCTTCAGTTCTCTGGCACTTTCCCCCTCATTAAGTAGCTTTAAATGAACTTTGCGCCCACAGGTCAGAATCTCTTAGGAGTGGCTAATGACATCTGTTCTTAGCTGAATGAAATAGAGGAAGGAAAGTCAAGCCATTGCCCTCTTTCCTAGTCAAGGCTGCTGATTTTTAAGCAGATAAAACAACTCTTTCTTCAAAGCAGGTCAGTCTGGTTTAGCTTCCTGCTGATAAATACTGTGGAGACAGGATGGAGGTGGGAGAAGGACATGAAGCATTATATGCAGAAAGGATGGCTGCTTATTTTTCCTTTTTTTTTGGTGTTTCACTACTGCTCCTCACTGTGTCATGGAAAGAGGCTTCTGTTGAGTTTGTTTTTGAGAGCTATCAAAAAAAAAAAAAAAGAAAGAAAAAAAATCAATATTAACTAGATGCCAGGTGCCTTGCAGATGTGGAAACACAGCTGGGATTGCTGCCTCTTTTCACTCAATGGCATGTTGGACCGAATGGGTGCATGTTTCTAGGTTGTTGGGTTTTTTTTTCCCCCTTCCCCTTTTCCTGTGTCTTTCCATTTAATTACATTGTGTGATTATTTTTTTTTATCTGTTTTATCCCATTTGTGTGATGAGTTTTAAAGGGAAAAAAAAAATGAACACAATCCTGTAGCCAAATCCTCAGTGTGTGTTTGGGATGAGGGAGGGAGCATGGAGAAAAGTTCTTCTTTAAAAAAACAAACAAACAAACAAACCTGAACATGTGTAAAATCCTGTATCATTTATGAAATATGTATAAAAGAGCAATGTACTTCTGGAACAATAAATAACTATTCAATTTTTGAATCAGTACTCTTGAATAACATCATTCTCCCCAGCTGAGAAGAGAATGTTCTGTGTGGCAGCTGCCTTTCCTGAGTTTCCTCCATTTCTTTTCTTTTTGTTTAGGTGGTTTCTTCTTGACCTTCCATCACTGAGGCCATGGTGGTGCAGCTAATAACTTTCCTGAAGAAGCTTGGATGGAGATCTTGCTGCCACGCCTAGCTGCATAACACAGGGATCTCAGGAGCAGTTGAGGTGGTGAGGTAGAGCTAGAAATGCTTGGTCTAACAAAGATCTGCCTTTGTGTGACCAGCTTAGTAGCTTCATGTGAAGGTTGAGAAAGGCTGGAGAGCTGTGGCAGGTTGCAGGGAAAGAATACGTATGGACATATAATGCCCAGCAACCTGTAAGGTACGCAGTGGTGTCGGTGTGTTCTATCTCTCATTCAAGTGCCACTTCAGAAGAAAAGTGAAATTTTAAGCTTCTGTAACTTTTTCTTTCTGGGCCCTTGAATGGCTGTGGTCTGTTTTGTCATATCAACCTATTGTTTGCTTGTCTGTATCAACAGACTGTACTTTGTCCTAGCTCATGGCATCGTTAGGATGAGATGTTTGATGCCAGAAAGCTTTTACCATGTCTGTTGACTGTTAAAATTAAATGAACAATCCCATGATTGCAGAGTTTTTAGAACAGCCAACTCCCCTTGTGTCTTTTAAAGTTGGAAAAGATTGTCTTGAAGCTGTTAGTCATTGTGACCTACCTTTAATTGCTGCTTAAATTCAGTTCAGCAAGGCTGATAAACCCTTTTCCTCCAAGCAGTCTGCTGCTGGGTACAGATGAGATGCTGCCTTCCCTACACAATCAGTTGCATAACATTTCATCTATTTTGGCATCCAGAAGAACTCAAGGCTCCAGTTCAGGTCCCACACCACAATGCTTATTTTGAAAGCAAGAAAATGCTGTGAACAAACTTGTTCCTTCACGTCCATTAATGCTCTGAAGATGATGTGGGAGAAGGAGCGAAATAAGAGTTTAGAGCTGTACCCTGAAATATGGTCTCTGGTGGGTCTTGTTAGGCCATACCCATGAAGATTACTCTCTTGCTTCTCTGCATTACTAGAGCCCATGATCTCTGCCAGGGGCAGATGACACACCACAGACTCCAATCCTAGTGTCTCTGCTTTTGGGGCCCTTGAGTGCTAACACTGCAGGGAAGGGTGAGCTTTGTTTGCTCTCCTGATCCCTGCTGCCATATGTCGACATCAACAGCCTCTCTTGCAGTGGCCATTTCATGCTGGGAGCCAGGCAAGTACTTAGGCCCTGTTCTGCTGGCAGTGCTGCCTGAATCTTAATGTAGCACTGCATTCTGGAGAGCCTGTGAAGGATAAACAACAGTATGCACTGCAGTGTTAAGATGCTGCTTTCTGCCAGTGATGTTGTTTACTTGGTCTGTCTCTCTTCCATCTTTTTCTGTGAGGGATCTTCCAAATAAGTCCAGAATTGTCTGAAGGTTCCCTTTTTGCTGTGCCTGCAAGACTCTTCAGGGGAGGTGCTCACAGCTCCTTGTGCCTGACAATCCAAGAAGAAACCCTTTTTCTTTTCCCTCATAACTCTTCCTACCTGCCAGGCAGTAATGCTGGTCATTTGCTGCAAGTTCTCACGCTTCCACATTGGCTCTACAAGAGTGCACACAATGCTGTGAACCTGCTGGTGGCTTTCAGACCTGTGTCATTGCATCAGGCAAGTGAAACTGGCCAAGCCACCCAGTCTTTCTGAGCAGGGAGAAGAAGTTCTTTGGTCTCCTCTCTGCGGTGTTGTTGTGTGGAGTTGCAAGAGATGAGTTCTACTCCTGTTTGGGCCCCTGACTGGTTTTGGAATTGAGTATGCTGTCTATACCATAATTCTTTTATCTAGACACTGAGGATCATGGAGAATACACTGAGGACCTGTGGAAAAACACTCTCAATATGCAAAATTCTGCATGGCAGAGATCCACAAAGGGACAGGAGAGATAGCTGGAGTTACTTACCTGTCTGATTTTAACAGTTTGCTCATACTTCACCAAACTCACGTTCACTCCCTGATCTTAGCAGCCCTTCCCATTGGCACTGTGTCCTGCAACAAGTTGTTTACAGCACCAGAGCCTATCTCTAAGTCCTTGACATGGGCGCAATCCATCTGGACAGCCTGTCAAGGCTTATTGTGAGCACACATCCTCAAATCCATAGCGGACACTGCTCCTGTCATGCAGGCTGGGCTCTCCACTTGCTCAGCAACAGGAAGTGCTGATTAGCTCTTCCGCCTGGTCTTTCTAGCCCAGCTGTAGGAGCTACTCCTACACCAAGAGCTCTTCTTCACACACTTTGCTCTCATCAAAGATTGGCCTGTCTTTAGAGGTGGGTCCGTCAAAGACGAGGCTTCAGCCAACACCAAAGCATCTAAGCATCTTACCAACAGTGTGAGGCTTTCCACCCTAGCTAATGCTTTGAAGAGTTTGAGTTTCATGCCATCAGGATGGTGAAGCCCTGCAAATCTCTGGGAGAGGGGCAAGAAATGTGGTTGCCACCTTCAAAATTAGCATATTTTCCTGTATTAAGAATAGACATACCCAGGTTTAGCAGCAGGTTTAGAGGATCCTGTTTCTTGGCTACCAAAACAAAAAACTTGAAGCATGAAGCAAAACTTCTTTACTGTAAAGGTGACAGAGTCCTGGAGCAGGCTCCCCATAGAAGTGGTGGAATCTCCTTCTTTAAAGATTTCCACGGCCTGTCTGGTTACATTTCTGTGTGACCTGCCCTAGGTTATCCTGGGATTGGACTGGATCTCTGGAGGTTCTTTTTAATCCCTAATGTTCTATGATTCTATGAAAATAAAATCCCAATTCTACTTTTAATATTATTTTGTATTTTTTAACTCATACAGATGACTACTTTTAAAAAATACTTAATCCTGATTCTTCTTACTCTTTGGAGTATCAGGCTCATTATTTTTGGGGTAGGGAATTGGAGGTCAGGAACAATGTATTTGCCAAGTCAGCCTTGAGACTGCAGGCTCTACAGCACCTCAGATGGAACTGTATCCTTCCTCCCTTAAGATATCTTTACAAGAAAGGATTTTGTTTGGGGTTATTCCCCCTTCTGTTGGGAGGTGTTAGCCCAGCTCCTTGAGGCTTAAATTTGCAGTGGCCTACTCCACAGGCTACTGTTGGTAGTGGTGGGGACTGGAGCTGTGTATGCTACCTGCAATGACAGTGCTTATAGAAGGGTTGCTTCTGCTCGTGCTTCTTCTGGGAGACTGCAGTGGTCATTTGTCTTTCTTGTGGATAATAAAAATATTTAGAGGTAGAACACTGAGTCTTAGAATCATATAATTGTTTTGCTTGAAAAAGACCTTTAAGAGAGTCCAGCTGCTAACCCAGCACTGCTGAATCCACCACTAAACCCTATCTTTCAGCAGTGTGCCTACACAGCTTTTTAATCTCTCCAGAGATGATAACTCCATCACAGTGGGCAGCCTCTCCTAGGGCTTAACCGCTCTTTCAGTGAAGACTTTTTTTCTTGATGTCCAACTGAAACCTCTCTTGGTAGAACTTGAGACCATTTCCTCTTTAGCTTTAGACTGTTGCATTGAGCTAGATGTTCAGGCTAGTGTCATCTGTGAGAACTCTGGGGTATTTTCTACTGTAATCCATTTTGGAGAACGTGGTGGGGGCCCATTTGTCCATTTTGGAGGCTCAGAAGCGTTATGATGTGGTTCATTTCCTTATGTTAATCGTTGGTTGTCAATCACTGATATACAACTGTCAAAACTCTGTTAGAGTCAGGCATGGAACACCACCTAGGACAGTAAAAGTAGGTGGTACTGAAAGGGTTCAGAGAAATACGCACTCCTCTAACACAAACAGACAATTCAATTCAAGCTTGTCACTTTTATTTACCCAGGACCTTAAGTATGAATCAAGCTCTCAATGAAAATGGCAAAGCATCACTTCCTGTGGGCTCACTGTATCATTCTGCACTCAATTTTAGTTTCTCTTCTGGGAATTCACATAATCACTTTTTGAGGGTTATCTGCCTTGCTGGCTTTGCAGAGAATTTGTTCTTTCCTGTTGTTGGAAAAAATAACAACACACAAAAAAAAAAACAACCCAGCACCACTTTTCTGGTACTGCACTGATGTCAGCACAATGTAGCCACAAGGATTGTCATTGTGCTTTTTTTTTCGTGGGAGCATTGACAGTCATAAAGCCTTTTTCCTTTGTCTGTTCTTGAGAGTCATTCACCAATGAAAAATCCTCCTTGGCTAAGGTGAAGCAGGGCAGCTTCACTGCCAGGAGAACACCCAAGCAGAGAGAGGCCACTGAGAATTTTTTGTAATGTATGGTGTCTCCTAAGTAGGCAGACACCCAACTCTGTCTTATTCAAATTAAACATGAAAATAAGGTAGCTTTTTTCATGCTAGGATTTGAAACTGAGGCAGCAACCTTGTTAACTCCTTCTGCTAGCCTGCTGCAGAAATGCAGGGTGCAAAGAGAATGGGGAAATGCCTGCGCTGCGTTGAGTATGCCATTGCTGTAGGCTCAGCTGACTCTGCTGCTGGAGAGCTTTCTGTCTGGAGATTGTTCACTGGAGGAGAACTGTAGGGCCATTGTTTATAAGCAGGGATGGACCTCTATGTGTGTATTCATTAAAAGAAAGCTTTAGATCTCTTCTCTATAGGAAGAGCTATAGGTAATGGAAGGAAGACCTCTCTCTGCTTACTCATGTAGTTCTTGATATCTCCCACAAACAGTCTTGGTGTTTGATCTGCTTTAGTAAAGAACAGCTTTCAGTGTGCTACATCTCAAGACGGGCTGAGGGAATTGTGGCTGTTCATCCTGGTGAAGGCTCCAGGGAGACCTTGTAGCTATATAGAGTCACAGAATGGTTTAGGTTGGAAGGGACCTCAAAGATCATCTTGTTTCAACTCCTTGCCATAGGCAGGGACACCTTCCACTAGAACAGGTTGCTCAAGGCCTCATCCAACCTGGCCTTGAACATCTCCAGGGAGGGAGCAGCCACAGTCTCCCTGGGCAGCTTGTTCCAGTGTCTCATCACCCTCACTGTAAAGAACTTCTTCCTAACATCTAGTTTAAATCCTCCCCTCTACCAGTTCAAAGTCATTACTCCTCATCCTGTCATTACACGACCTTGTAAATAGTCTTTTCCCAGCCTTCCTGTGGGCTTCCTATGGATACTGGAAGGCCACTACAAGGTCTCCTCAAAGCCTTCTCTTCTCTAGGCTGAGGAGCCCCAACTTTTGTAGCCTGTCCTCATAGTAGAGGTGCTCCAGCCCTTTGAGCATCTTTGTGGTCTCCTCTGGACTCACTCCAACAGTTTGATGTCCTTCTTGTGTTGGAGGCTCCAGAACTGTACACAGCATTCCAGATGAGGTCTCACAAACATCTTGTTATCTGCAGACCTACAGGAAGGCTGGGGAAGGACTGTTTAGAATGGCCTGAAGTGATAGGAGAAGGAGCAATGGTTTGGAACTGGAGCAGGGTAGACTGAAGTTGTACATGACAAAGGAGCTCTTTACAGTGAGGATAGTGTTGTAGAGGCTTCATCCCTGGAAACATTCAAGGTTAAACTGCATGTGGCCCTGGGCAGCCTGCTCTAGTTAGCGGTATCATAGAATCAACCAGGTTGATTGGACAAGATGACTTTTGGAGGGTCTCTTCCAACCCAATTCACAGATTGCATCTATAGCCAGAGCTCATGGTTATGACCTGCAGCTCCAGCCCAGTTTTGTTTAAACTAGCACGACAGAGGTTCTCACTTACTCAGTGTTACATAGTGGTTAAGTCAAGAGCACTGAGTTTCATGACCACTGGTTTAGGTTTGTTTTCTAAGGGCAGAGATTCAGACTACTACAGAAAAGTGTCTTTGCCTTATTTGATGCCGTAATGGTCAAGCTGTGTGTCTAAAGGTGGGAAGGGTCTTTGTTGCATAGGAACAGCTTATTCCCCTGTGGAACACCAGTCCCTCACTTTGACTGATGTTCTCATTGTAGCTCTGCTCCAAGCACTCATCTGCAATCTCAACTCAGAAGGATCCATCTTGCTCTGGCTGCTATTTCCTGCAGTTAAGGCTGTCTAGCTGATGGTATCTGCCCATGGGGAGCTAGAGAGTCGTATGGCTTGTGGAAGGAGCAGAGATAACAAGCACCCATCTGTTCTTTTTTTCCATCCCTTCAGGATGTCCGGGTGTCCCTGGTTAGAATTCTTCTCCAGATAAGATAGTGGAGGTGTTGCTACAGGGCAGGCAGGCCAGAAAACAATAGCGGGTTGAGTCCAGAAAACAAGATGGATCAGTTTAGTACATTTCTGCTGTCAATAACAGGGCAAAACTGCTCTGTAGAGGTCAAGGCTGGAGCTGTACCCAACATCCCTTCAGCTTTTTCCTCTGATAAACTTGCAAGAGAGCAATCACACTTGCTGCTCAGACATCTTGGGGGCAGAAGCTCTATTGAGAGGAAGGTGTCAGGAGCTGCAGTGTGTGTGAGGACTTTCAAGCCTCTGTTCTTTGGATGGTCACTGTTCCTTGCTTGAGTGGGATGTTCCAGTACTTGTTCTTCTGTATCTGCTTCAGCATTCAGTTGCAGCCAGTGTCTTCAATGGGTGAGTAAAGAGGCATTGCCTTCATGCTTATGTCCGTTTGCCATTTTGAAGGCTCATAATGAGCCTTAGTATTCTTCAGTGGAAGCCTGGAAGACATGAGAGACAGCCTGTCTTTTTGAAAGTGGCATGAAATTCCTTCCAGTTGGAAAGATCTTTGTCACAGAACAAGATGCCTCCCATACTGGGAGAATCTGTACTGCCAAGGCACTGTGGGATTTTCCTCTCCTTTTGGAGAACTCAGAGTAGATGTTACGCTACTTGTTTGGCTGCTGCTTTGACAAATCTTAACAGAACTGAATGTCATAATGCAGTGCTGTTTGCTTCCTTGCTTGGTCACGTCAGAGCAGAGACTTCCAGTTACACAACACATGCAGGATCAATCTTTCTGCAGAATAGTGGGCTTGGGAATGGTTGCTGGACCCTGATTTGTCATCCAGTGCATGTGTTGCCTGGAGAAGCAATGATGTGGTCAAGGTTATGAATTGAAAAGTTTTATTTTGTGACTGATGCTTATCAGGCTGAGTTGCTCAGGCCATGCAAGAAGTATTGGGGAGGGAAAAAATGGAGCCAAGATATATGAAAAACAGAGGGACCTGAAGAAAGTTATGTGTCTTATGCAACACCCTGGTGCTTTCGTAGTTTGGAGAGAAGAGATGAGAGGTTGGCTGATGGCTCCTGTGTTTCTGTGGAGTGTTTGTTTTTTTTAAACTCAAATGTAAGTTTTCAGTGAAGTGTGCTGCCAAAGGCTGCTTGAAGTCTGCTCACCCTGGGGCAGTCTGAGGGTTTGCATCTTTCCAGAGAGTAACATCTCTCTCTCCAGCTTCTCTGCCTCCCTTTTCCTTCTGCCTGAATCTCTGAGAGACATGAAAAATGTGAGGCTGTGCTACCCAGTTTCCCTGAAATGCCTTTTTTCAGCTCCCTCTGAGTTGCTGCAGGTTCATCTCAGTAAGTTTTTTCTTTAAATTACCACCTGAGTGTTTAAGAGACAATGTCATCTCCTTAGATGAGTGCCTTCAGAGTCTGTCTACAAAGGATGTTCCATAAAGTTAATTGTGCTCTATGAAAGCTAATGAGTATATGTATTTTTGGTGCTGCCCAGCTGGGAAGCTAACAGGGCTTTTCTCACCCCACCTCATTTGGCTTTTAATAACAGAAAAAACTTTTAATCCTAGTCAGTGAGTCACCCTAAGGCTATACTCATCCTGTGGAAACCCAGGCAGGGAAACACTGAGGGAAGCTCTTTTAAAGCTGGCTGCAAAGAAAAGGCAGGACCCATGTCTCCCGCTCCAGAAGTCTAAGAGGCTTCTGGAGGATGAGGTTTAACAGTGCTGTTGCTGTCTGTGGGAAAGGGGAGGCAGGTGATGTGTAGAGCTCAGGAGAGATTTCCTGGTGAATCTCATCAGAGATTCCTAACTCTGCTGCTGGGAAGAACCGCGCTGGCTATGGTGGGAGTGAATCCACTCCTTTGCATGTACAGGGGATTGTGGCACTAGAGATTTCGCTTTGTAACCTGCAACAGCGCCCGCTTGCAACTCTTCAGCCCCTACATGGATACAGCAGCTGCTCCTGCCTTTTGTGCTGGCTTTGAGGCTGAACAAAACATGTCTGTGGCTGAAGTAGGCGTAAGGATCAAGAGAGATGTTGTCCTTGGGAAAAGGTAGAAGAGAGCACAGATATTTACAGAGGATGCACTAAACAAGGGTGACTTGAAGTCCATTCTGGGATGTACTTCCCACTTTAAAGTCAGGGAAGCAAACCAAAATAATGAGTCAAGAAGGTTTGTCTGGTTCCAGAACATTCTAATGCAGTACCATGTCTGTCTTCCCCCTCGCACCCAGATTGCTTGTGTGGAAAAACAACAAAACAGAGCAACTTGATTTAGAACATAGAAATATGATGTGGACAGTACAGAGTATTCTGAGATGCACTAAATCAGAGTGATTGGTTTTATTAGCCTAAATCTAGGAATTAATAATCAATTTTCCTTATTCAAGGCAGTATTGACATTTACTTGGCTCAATGGGGAGTAGCTAGTCATGGGTAAGTAGTGTTTAATCACATATGTATGTGAAAATGAAACCTCTGGACTTCTAGTGAGGAAGCTGCCAAATCAGGGTTAATTAGAAGACAAAATGTAATGAAAACTTCAGTTCCTGGTATTTTTTTTCTCCCTGTGGTATTCTTATGTTTTAAATTGTTTGCAGAAGCTTCAGAAAGGTCTATGAAAAGGGACACGCTCTTTGAGCACTGTATGAAGGGCATGTAGTGACAGGATAAGAGCTGATGGCTTCAAACTGGAAGAAATTAGATTTGGGTTAGACATTAGGAAGCAGTTCTTCCCTATGAGGGTGGTGAGGCACTGGACCAGGTTACCCAGAGCAGTTGTGGAGGTTCCAAGCCTGGAAGTGTTCAAAGCCAGGTTGGATAGGGCCTTGAGCAGCCTGCTCTAATAGAAGGTGTCCCTGCCCAAGGAAAGGGAGGTTGGAGTTAGATGATCTTTGAGATTGCTCCCAGATTAAACCATTCTATAATCCCATGGACAGCCATGCACATACTAGGAAGTCCACATCTTTATATCTTGCCCCCACAAACATTCCATTTGCAAACATCTGGTCTGTGGCAATCAGGATGGTCTGTGGGCTTGCATGAAACATTACTTTGTTGAGAGCTAAACATTTTGGTCCCTAGAAAGGCCTGATTCAGATGTTCTTGCTCTCTATTTTTCTTTCTTAAAATCTAAATAGAATCACAGAATCGTTTGGGTTGGAAAAGACCTTTAAGATTATCAAGTTCAACCTCTCCTGCCATGGGCAGGGACACCTTCTACTAGACCAGGCTGCTGGTCTAGAAGATGCAGCACCACATCTATTAGTCTTTTAAAACTCTCCAGGGATGAAGCTGAGATGCAGGAAGGCAGGTACATCACACAAACCCGTAACAGGTACTGTGAGTCATAGAGGTAGTTAGCATTTGGCAGAGAGGGAGGTGAGGAACAGAGTCTCTGAAGGAGAGCAGGGCACACCAAAGTAGATCTTTAAACGCAGGGGGATACAACTAATCACTCTTGTCCTGCTGCAGAGTTTGAGAGTTCACAGATCTGAGATCCCCCAGCTCTTCCAGCTCACCTTGCAATAAATACACATTGCTACAAAACTTCAGGGAAATGGAGCTGGATCTCCATCTCCCTCCTTGCCTTTCTGAGCATGCATTCCTGGTTAAAGGCAGCCTCCTGGGCCTCACTGTCACCAAGGAGAGCAGTTCTGATACTTACCTGAATAAAACTGTACCCTGAAATGAGTAGGAGCTGTTGAAGGATTGGAACACCTCTCCTGTGAAGGCAGGCTGAGAATTGTTCAGCCTAGAGAAGAGAAGGCTACAGGGAGATCTGAAAGCAACCTTTCCATACTTTCAGGGGGCTATAGGAGAGCCTGAGAGGAACTTCTAACAAAAGCATGGAGTGACAGGGCCAGGGGTAATGACTTCAAACTGGAAGAAGCTGGATTTAGATGAGGACATTAGGAGGACAGTGGTGAAGCAGCTTGCTCAGGGAAGTTGTGGGAGGTACAAGCTTGGAAGTGCTCAAAAGTAGATCAGACAGGGCCTTGAGCAGCCTGGCCTAGTAGGAGTTGTCCCTGCTTATGGCAGAGAGATTTGAACTAGATGACCTTTGAGGTCCCCTTGAACCCAAACCATTCTATGTGGGAGAGTTGTCTGGGCCTTCAGGAGGGTCTTGCAGATGCTCACTTAGTGCTTGAACAAAGAGTGGATGTGGTAGACTGGATCCCATGCTCCTGGGATGCATTTCCTCTGGCAAAATCGCTGCTTAGACCTCCAGTGTTCCTCTTCCCTCACCCCCTGTCATACCCTACAGCAGCTGAACAGCAAGTCAGGCTGTTGCATAATGTTTTAAGAGCTCTGGAGCTCTGCTAATTTACTGCTTCTTCCAAGACATGTAAGGTGAGCTGTCAGAATCTTCCATGAGGCAATCACTTAGCTGGTCCCACCGTTTCTCCCTAGGGATCTCCATCCATCACTATGATTCTGTTAAGTCAGGAGTAGAAAAATAGATAATTTTTCATTCCTTGCAATTATCAGTCAACAGCTTAGTTTGGTGTCTACTAGATGTTCTCTCTCATCTCTTGCTACATGTCTCAGCCCTGGACCCCTGCTCAGCCTACATCAGCCTGAACGAGCCCTGGCGGAACACAGACCATCAGATCAACGGTTCCCACGGGCAGCCGACGTGCGACAGCCAGATCGAAGGGGAGTGGTATCGTTTCACTGGCATGGCTGGTGATGCCATGCCCACCTTCTGCATCCCAGAGAACCACTGTGGCACCCACGCTCCCATCTGGCTGAACGGCAGCCACCCGAGAGAGGTGGATGGCGTCGTCCCGCGCCAGGCCTGCGCCAGCTTCAATGGCAATTGCTGCCTCTGGAACACCACCATTGAAGTCAAGGCATGTCCAGGCGGGTACTACGTGTATCACCTCACCAAGCCCAGTGTGTGCTTCCATGCCTACTGTGGGCGTAAGTACCTCCTGAGGTGGCTTCTCTGACATACCTACGTCTTCTTTGTTGGGCAGGAGGGGCAGTGAGCTTCCATATACCTAAGAGAAGTGCTGCTTGATTTCTGACTTCTTCACCCAGAAGCCTGTTGGGTGATGAAGTGCAGATCGTAGAATCATGGGATGGTAGGGTTTGGGAGGGACCTCTGGAAGTCATCTAATCCAGTCTCCTTGCTTAAAGCAGGGTCACCCACAGCAGGTTGCCCAGGATTGCAATGTCCAGGTGGGTTTTGAAAGTATCCAGAGAAGGGGACACTTTCATGAGCTCTCTGGGCAGCCTGCTCCGGGGCTCCAGCACCCTCACAGCAAAGAAGTTTCTCCCAAATTAAGTGAAACCTCCTGTGTTCTAGTTTGTACCCATTGCCCCTCGTCTTACTACTGGCTGCCTCTGAGAAGAGCCCAGCCCCATTCTTCTGACCTCCACCCAACAGAGGCAGATGGTAGCCTGTCATTATGAAATCAATTAGACAGTTTCACCTCCCTGAATTCAAGTTTTTGTTCTAGCAAAAGTCTTCCATGGCTGACCTGGCTGCAGTGATTTAATCCTCCCTGTGGGCCCTGTGGTTTATCTTGGCGTGCTACCAAAGCCCAGATTTGCATCTCTGCCTTGCAGTAATTAAAGTACACTGTTTCTCCTCAGCTTCTATACCATGGGCTAGGTCTGTAATTGATGGGCTAGACATAGCATGAAGCTGATGGTACAAGCAGTATTCTTGTTGCATACTCAGAGGTTTGTGCTGACAACATTCTTGTTATGCCCTAGATTTTTATGACATCTGTGATGTGGTGGATTGCCAGGGCTCCTGCCTGGACTCTAGTGACTGCACGTGCTCCCCTGGGACAACACTAGGACCTGATGGGCAAACATGTCTTGGTAAGGGTAGAAATAACTCATGTCAGTTACTGGTGCCTTCTCTCCTCTTTGTTTCATTGCTCGTCTCTTGATCCATTGACTTACAGAGCAGTACACATGCAGACAATCATTCTGAGAGTTTTCCTCCTTGCTGCCTAGGACAGGTCTTTGAGTCTGTAAATGGTTTCAGTCTTTCTCCATGGGGTGACACATGACATCCTTGGCTGAATACATCCTGGTGCCCCTGGAGCTGTGCATGCACAAAGGCCAGATCTGCTGTTTGCATGGTCCAGCTGCTGAAGGCAGCAGCAGCAGAGTCTCTATGCAAGATCACGCTCCACTCATTGGTATTCAGGAAGGGCTATGCAGTCTGTCAGTAGAGATTTCCTCTCACTTGCTCTGGTGAGTGTCTCTTTCCTCCAAGGAAAGTTTTGCTGGCTGGCACAGGGCTGCACATGAAGCTTCACCATACTTGCCTTTGTGGAACCCTGACCCGCTTGGTGGATGTGGGGAGGCCTGTGGATGTGGTCTATCTGGACTTCAGCAAGGCCTTTGACACTGTCCCCCACAGCAAACTGCTGGCTAAGCTGTCAGCCCGTGGCTTGGATGGTAACACTCTGTGCTGGGTTAGGAACTGGCTGGAGGGCCGGACCCAGAGAGTGGTGGTGAATGGTGCCACATCCAGCTGGCAGCCAGTCACTAGTGGTGTCCCTCAGGGATCTGTGCTGGGCCCCATCCTCTTTAACATCTTCATAGATGATCTGGATGAGGGCATCGAGTCAGTCATCAGCAAGTTTGCAGATGACACTAAGCTGGGGGCAGATGTGACTGAGTTGGAGGGCAGAAGGGCTCTGCAGCGGGACCTTGACCGCCTGGACAGATGGGCAGAGGCCAATGGGATGGCATTCAATAGCTCCAAGTGCAGGGTGCTGCACTTTGGCCACAACAACCCCATGCAGAGATACAGGCTGGGGTCGGAGTGGCTGGAGAGCAGCCAGACAGAGAGGGATCTGGGGGTGCTGATTGATACCCGCCTGAACATGAGCCAGCAGTGTGCCCAGGTGGCCAAGAGAGCCAGTGGCATCCTGGCCTGCATCAGGAATGGTGTGGTCAGCAGGAGCAGGGAGGTCATTCTGCCCCTGTACTCTGCACTGGTTAGACCACACCTTGAGTCCTGTGTTCAGTTCTGGGCCCCCCAGTTTAGGAGGGACATTGAGATGCTTGAGCGTGTCCAGAGAAAGGCGACGAGGCTGGTGAGAGGCCTCGAGCACAGCCCTATGAGGAGAGGCTGAGGGAGCTGGGGTTGTTTAGCCTGGAGAAGAGGAGGCTCAGGGGTGACCTTATTGCTGTCTACAACTACCTGAGGGGTGGTTGTGGCCAGGGGGAGGTTGCTCTCTTCTCTCAGGTGGCCAGCTCCAGAACAAGAGGACACAGCCTCAGGCTGCGCCAGGGGAAATTTCGGCTCGAGGTGAGGAGAAAGTTCTTCACTGAGAGAGTCATTGGACACTGGAATGGGCTGCCCAGGGAGGTGGTGGAGTCGCCGTCCCTGGGGCAGTTCAAGGCAAGGTTGGATGTGGCACTTGGTGCCATGGTCTAGCCTTGGGCACTGTGGTGAAGGGTTGGACTTGATGATCTGTGAGGTCTCTTCCAACCTTGGTGATACTGTGATACTGTGATACTGTGACCTGGGCCTGGGGCTTGAGGAGAGTGCCAGTGGTGACAAGGTGGTATTCAGGTGGCTGCACTTGCAGAGACTAGCACAAGCAGGGAGGGTGGGGAGAGCTGTAAGTGGAGAGCAGAGTGTGGGACGTGGGCTTCAGAGATCTGTGAAGAAATCCCCATGAGCCTCTTGAGGAGAGAATGGTTGAGGTTGTGCATGTGGTGCTGGGAGGAAAGCACTTGGGTGTAAAGGTCTTAAGATCTGCAGGGCAAGGCAAAGGACTGGAAAAGGGCAGCTACTGGGGAGCTGCAGAGTCACACCCATGGATAGGAAGAGGCGAGGCAGTGGGAGGAAGAAGTGCTAGTGTTCAGAGAAAGTGAGATTCCATCTTTGTGGCTTGATTTGGTAAAGTTGAGAGCAGAGTTGGTTCAGGAGGCTGTGTATAGCAGATTAATCTCTTCCATCCAGACTACAGCTGAGAAGGCAGGCATGGGTGGTTTCTTCCTTTGCACTTCTCATGTCTGTGAGCATCAGAGTAGGTGCCACAGGCATTGCAGTCTGTGGGGAGAGCAGCCTGGCCCTGCTGCAGGTTTCTGCTCACTCACACTGCTTTTGCAAAAAGGTTTTGCTTAAGCTGCTCCACATCTCTGCAGCCTTGTGGCTGACTTCGCTTCCTCCAGCTAATTAAAAGCATTTATTGGCTGCTTGTGTGCAAGACTTGCAGTCACAGGAGCACCCTCCTCAATCACCAGCAGTCAGTAAATGCGTGGCAGGGTAGGATTTCCTGCAGCAGGGAGGCATGCAGGAGCCCTGAGCCAGTCTGTGTGCGCCGCAGTTGCTTTCATCCCCCCGTGGCCAGGCCAGACGGAGTTTCTGCTCTGCTGCTTCTCTTCCTTGTGCCTTCTTCCAGATGGCACAACAGCTCAGCTGTAATAAGCACATCACCTTGCCTGCCTGCACCCTCACTGTTCTAATGACTTTCTGCTGTGCTGAGTAATAGTGCAATCACATCTCTGAGAGCAACCGTGCCAGCCTTCCACAGAAACCAAACGGGTTAGCCTTGCCTGCACCTTTCCTGTGTGGAGAATTACTCCATTGCCTGCCCACTCCAGGAGGGAGGCTGAAGATGCTGCAGTAATACTAAGCAGCTCTGCCTGTGATCCTCCCTATGCTAGGCTCACTCCCTTCAGTACATTTAAAACTTTGAATCTTGGAGCAGAACTGCTGATCCTAAGTCATTTGCAAACTTACTTAGAGGTTAGATTAGGTGTCAGACTTTCTGTAATGGATTCACCAATTTGATGAGTTGCCTGTGCCCTCCTGAATTCCTTGGAACTCTGTTGTACTAAGCCATGGTTAAACTCAGTTTGGCACTCTCCCAGTCCAGTCTCAACAAAATGGGCCTGTGTTCCAGAATTGCTGGTTATCACTGGTGTGGAAGAGCGGGGATGTATCTGCTGTACATTGGAGGACTTGGAGTTCCTGGGTACAGCCCTTGACCAACTCAACCTCTAGGACCTTCTTACAGCATTTCTGCACCCTTGCCAGGAGCCTGTTCCCTATTCACCCTTTTTATTTAAGCAGCTCTAGTTTTGGTTAGGAGGGAAAGCATGGAGCCTGCCACTGTGTGCAAAGGCAAGTGTCTATGTACATCTGCTGGATGTGCTTCCCACCTCCCAAAGCAGGCACCAGCCATTTCTTAGGCTAAAAACACTCAGCTCACATTGCTTGTGGAAGGAGACACCTCCACCAGCTGAGAGCTGCAGGTACTGTATACATGTGGGACTACTCATACCTGAGAGACTTGTCTTGAGATTTGTTTTTTTTCTGGGCTACAAGCTTCTGGCATCTATTAAATGGTAAGTTCTAAACTGTTTTGGTGAGATCTCCTGTGAGCTGTGATTGATAACCTCAGCCATCTGGCCAGCCTAAAAGAAACCATTAGTTTTCTGGCTCAGCAATAGCAATGACTGTCCCTTGCTCTCAACTGGATTCACTTTTTGCACACAGAGATTAAATCAGGTTGAAGAATGAGAATCTCAGCAAATGAAAGGAAAAAAAGGCAGACAGACTTAGAGAAACTTTAGTCTCTGTAAGAGAAAATTAGGAGGAGTTTCCAGAACTTTACCAAGAGATTAAAAAACATCTGATGTGCTTTTTCCTCATTAGATGCTCTCAGCATCCTGGAGGGCTGATCACAGCCAGCACAGAAACGTGACACAGGCTCTCTTGGTAGGCTTTAGGTTACAAAAACTAAGTCTAGGCCTCTTACAAGGTTTTTTCTACAACCTTTATCCAGAGTCAGCTCCAGAAAGTGTGGGATGCCAGCTCAGGCACTTCTGTTACATCTGAGCTGGGAATGTATAAGCCACAGCTCCATGGAAAGCTGCAGAGGGGCAGAGCAGGAAGGGCAGTTGTGGAGTGGTGAGGAGCTGAGTCCCTGGAGGGAGTAGCTCAGAACCAAGCTCTTCATCTCATCTTCAGTACAGAGTGTCTCAGTGACTCATGGTTGTGATGGTCTGTGTGGCACCAGCACCTAAGGTTGGTCTCACCATGGTGAGCTCTGCAAGGACCTCTGAGCTGCCCAGTGCAGGGAACAGCCAGAGCTGGGGCAAAAATGGAATCATGGCATTTGTTATGGCATGACTTTTCATGGGAAAGCTTCATGGGGTTCAGTGGAATATTTTGCTTTGCTTTCAGCTCTGTTTGTGTGCTTACAGCTCTTTCCCTTGCAAGTGTTTGCTGGGTTGTTTGTTGTTTGATTGTTTTTCAGTAATGGGTGAATTTTTTTAAATTAGAATCACAGAGTTGTCAGGGCTGGAAGGGACCTCAAGGATTATCTAGTTCCAACCCCCCTGCCATGGACAGGGACACCTCACAGTAGATCAGATTGCTCAGAGCCCCATCCAACCTGTCCTTAAAGACCTCCAGGGATGGGGCTTCCACCATCTCCCTGGGCAACCTGTTCTTCCTAACATCCAATCTTAATCCACTCACTTCTAGATTTGCAACAGGTAGCATAAAAATAGGGTTTATTTTTGACAAATTCTGGTATCCACCTGCTTTTATCATGCAGTGAAGTCATGTTAATTCTATTTTAATGTCTCAGTGATCAGAGAATAGGTTAGGGTGAGAAGATGAAAGAAAATATAAAGTCATAGAATGATTGGAAGGGACCTTAAAGATCATCTAGTTCCAACTCCCCAGCCATGGGTAGGGCATTCAGCTAAACCAGGTTGCCATATCAAGACCTCATCCATCCTGTCCTTGAACACCTCCAGGGAGGGTGCATCCATAACCTCCCTGGGCAACCTGTTCCAGTGTCTCACCATAAAGAATTTCTTCCTAATATTAATACGAACATGAATTCCTCAGCTTGCAGAACCAGTTTGGAAGTTTCCCAGTGGGACTGTCCATCTCCGCTGCAGAATGGCTGCTGCACACGTGCTGTCTTGTCTTCTCAGGTTTGCTCTGCCCTTGAGGTAGACACAGCACAGCAGGACATTCTGCTGCTGTGGTGTGCAGCGTTTAGTGGGATTGCTCCTCTTTGTTGTGCTGATCCGGATCAGGAGGCCAGGAAAGCCACTCCGTGGTCTGACCTGAGCTCCCATGCAGCAGCCCCTTTCTGCCAGGTGTGTGATTGCCAGGGACCACATTCTGACAGTGTCGGGTTTCTTGCAGATCAGAATGAATGCGAGGAGAACAATGGAGGCTGCAGTGAGTTTTGTGTTAACCTGAAGAACTCCTACCGCTGCGAGTGTGGGATTGGACGCACGCTGGGAAGCGATGGGAAGACCTGTGAAGGTGAGACTTCAGCTCTCCCAGATTGCTGGAAACGGTATCAAAGAATGTTAGGGGCTGGAAGGGACCTCAAAAGATAGAGCCCAACTCCTCTCCCAAAGCAGGATCACCTAGGACAAGTCACACAGGAATGCATCCAGGTAGAATTTGAGTGTCTCCAGAGGAAACTCTACAATCTCCCTGAGCAGCCTGTTCCTCGTTTCTGCTACTCTCACAGTGAAAAAGTTATTCCTTGTGTTCAGCTGGAACCTCCTCTGCTCCAGCTTGTACCCCTTGTTCTTTGTCCTGTCATGGTATGTCACTGATCAGAGCCTGCTTCTGTCCTCCCAACACTGCCCTTCACATCTTTATAAGCATGAATGAGGTCACCCTTCAGTCTTCTCCCAGCTAAAGTGCCCCAGCTCCCTCAGCCTTTTTCTCACAAGGAAGGTGTTCCACTGCCTTCACCATCTTTGTGGCTCTGCATTGGGACTCTTTCAAAGGAGTTCCTTGAGGTCCTTGAATGGAGGAGCCTAGAGCTGGACACAACATTCTAGGGCAGAATAGAGAAGGAGGAGAACCTCTCTCGACCTACTAACCACACCTCTGCTAATTCATCCCAGGATACCATGGGCCTTCTTGGGCACAAGCGCACATTGTTGGTTCACGGTCATCCTTCTGTCCTCCAGGACCCCCAGGTCCCTTTGCCCTGTGCTGATATAAATTGTTCCCCTTCCTTGACAGCTGTCATGGCTCCTTGCAGCTGGGATTAAATGTCACTCATATCACTTGTGTGCTTACCAGGGTGTTGTTACTGAAATATCCTTCTAATCAAGCTTAGAGGACTCTCCTTGTGCTTCTCCCTACCTTCTTAATTTCTGTTAGGATCTCCATGGAGAGAGAGGATCTGGAAGACTGCTTATCCAAACAAAACCAGTTACTGCTGGAGATGCTAGGATTTGGCTCTGGAGGTTTGTTTAGAGTTGCGTGGAGGCAGGTTTAGCATTGATGCTTTTTGACAGCTAGCGTTAGGTATGGAGTAATGTCATTAGATTAGAGCGTGGGGATCACTTAGCCTCCTAGGATAGAGCTTGAGGAGTCTGTAAAAAGAATCTAGATTTGAGATTAGGGCTTCTTTGTGACTGTTAGTTTTTTGTCAGTGGTTGGATGTGGGCTCTGCTGTGTGAAGCTGCTGCAGTTCCTTCCCAGTGGTGGCACAGCCAGGTTGAAAACCCTTGATGAATTTAGAGTGGCGGTTTAGAAGGGGCTTAGAGTCCAAATCGTAGGTTTGATCTGTTGTCACTAACAATGGACAACATTACTGGAGCAGAAATACAAAACCCAGCAAAAGCTAACTGGTGCCAGATGTTTTCTGTGGTCAGCTCTGAAGTGCATTGTATCCCCTCACAGAACAAGCTGCTGTGTTGGGTGTTTACAGATGCTGGGGGGCCTCAGACAAAAAGAATAGCTACAGATGTGCCTCACCTGATTGCCAGAACTAAATACATCTGCAGCCTGCCTACAGACTTTGGCTGCTGTGTGGCAGACATCCATGGTGCAGAGAGACAGAGGGAGTGCCATTGTAGTTTTGGGCTGGACTCCACCCTTCTTTATGGTTCACTGACAGTTTTTGTCCCTGATTCCCCCCTCCTGATGCCAAAGCACATTTCATCTCCTGTCTGGGAAAGCCTCGTCTCAGAGCTCTGTGAATAAAACATTGCCCATCTAGACAGTGACACTTCCTTGGGGAAAGCTGCTGTGCTGAGTGCTCCTGAAGTACTTCTTGATCTGTGTAGGACCAAAAGTAGTCCACATCCAGCATGGAGTTGGTGGGATGTCACGTAGGCCAGCTGTGCTGTGTGGCAGTTTTTATTCCTAAGCACTGTGCTCTTCTGACAGGGCTGGAATAGTCTGTGCATGGAAACTTGTTTCCTTCTGCTGTTCCTTGATCTAAGGGCCTTTGATATATCACTTAAATCTCCCCCTTCTGTACGAAAGATGGTCCTTTTCACTAGCTTAGCACTGCTGCTGGGGATTTTTACAGTCTTGTTAGTGAGTTTTATGTCCAAAGATGTGCCCTCAGCTTTGGGAGCTGTTAGAGTGTGTGATTTGCTTCATGAGCCACCTTACAGCTGTTGCTGTAAGAGAACAAATGCCAGAGATTTAGCTTGATTACATGAGCTGCTGAGACTGAATAAGATTGAGAATCTCTCACAATCTCCATTATAGGGCTTTACCCTTTAATTTAACACATGGGGAGGATTCAGGTTGTTGTTTTCCCTGCATTGTTTAGAATTGAATATGGGATTTTCATTTTTTCCCTTGCACCTCAGTGAAAACCACACAGTAATTTCCTATGGCAGGCTTAGGGAGAAATACTTTTATGTAGGATTTATTTATGTTGTGTGTACTATTGCCTTATTGATATCATCTAGCCAGAGTCATCCCAAAGGGTTAAAAAAATATCAAGCAGTGAAGGTTATTTTTGAGAAAAAGAAACCATGATACTCTTGTTACTTTCTTTATAACAGCAGCAAATGGAAATAGTCTCAGTTGCCTTAGGTTCTGAAATCTTCAGACTGTAATTGGATGACCTTTCATGCCCTCTTCTGCAGCTGTAGGAGCTAGGAATATGTTTTACACAAAAAACTCAGACCCTCAGAGAATTCCTTAACCTGAACAGACAAGTTGTAGGAAAGGATATGAAATTCCTCACTTAGGTCTCCTGCAGTTTTCAATGGGGAAAAATGGAGAAGAGAAGCAACCTTACATTATGACCTTGTGTTGTTCTGTCCCTGTGATACTACACCTGAAAGCCTGAAACTCAAAATTCCTACAAGCAAAGCTGCATCCTCAGCCTGTGAAGGGGATGCAGGAATCCTGGACACCTACCTTCACCACAGCTGGGAAACTTGCAGGCAAGGAGCACATCATCTTCTCTCCAGTGTGCCCTGATGGCAAAGAGAGCTGTCTACCTGCAAGCTTGTCCTCCCTGAGACACTTCCCCTGCAGATCCTCAGGGCTTTAATCCTGATGATAACTAAGGGAGTGAATTCCACATAGTGGAAGTTTTAAGAGGATTCTTCTCACACTTTTTTTTTCAAGGAAGAAACAACATAAACATTTGATTTAAAAAGATATCTCAGAAGGGCCAAGCTTGCCTCTTCAGCCTTCATATGTGTGCCAGTTGTAGCATTGTGATTTAATTTGGTAAACTGCTTCACAGAATTCCTTATGAACTTCATGGTGAAATGACACACAGAGGAGATTTTACAATTCAAAATAGGTTTCCACCATGTTTTCTTGGAAGCAAGCTCTCACCCTGCTGTTGCCTTCAAGCTTCAAGTGCTGTTAGTTATGCCATTTGTTAGTCAGCCAGGAGTGTATGCTGGGGCCTGTGGAGCTGCCTGAGGAGCTGAGACTGTGCTGATTTTCCTTTCTTTTGCAGAAATTGAAGGCTGTCACAACAACAATGGAGGCTGCAGCCATACCTGTATTGAAGTGGAAGACACATACCAATGTGAATGTCCAAGGGGACTCGTTCTGTCAGAAGACAACCACACTTGCCAAGGTAGGTTAACAAAATCTCTATGACAGCCTCTCTTCCCTTCCCTAGGTGCCAAAAGTAGGTCTGAGGGAACTTTTCTTCTGCTTTCTGTCGTGTTCCTTTAGTCTGTCCTTTCCAATTTGGTTAATGGAGCTTTGCTGTCAATGACAGATCATCCAAAACTGAAAGCTTGGAAACTTTGCCCTTTTCACCAGGCAAGAGAACAGAGATGCAAGACCCAGCTGGGTGCATCTTGTGTCACAGGCAGTTCTGGCAGCATTTACTTACAATTCAGGTTGCTTAGCATCTCCATTATATTGTCCTGCTTCAGCCGTCTGTGCCTTTGGCACACTGATGCCATTAGAACTGAGCTTTTAACATTTCAGCTGAGGTGGTCCACTCCCTTCCAAGAATGAGGTTTGAGAGAGAGTCCTACCAGCTCACTTGCATCTCTAGCATGCACATGGAATAAACCTGTTCCCCACTGTTTTGCAACAGCCAAGTGAGATTTCCTTTGTGAACACATCCAAGCACCCAAGAGTCAATCAATTCGGCTCTGCAGCAGTGAGTGCAAGGAGCGAGGACCAGGAAGAAGTTCCTGAGGGCACTAAGAGAGTTAAGCACAGAGTCTGTAGGTCCTGGTGGTATGACTTCATACAAGCACTTGCACCCAGGATTCTTCTGGGTCTCATCATTCCATATCTAACTGAGCCCCTGAAATCATTGAGCAGCCTGTGACAGGCTGAGGGAGCTGGGGTTGCTCAGCCTGGGCAAAATAAAGCTCCAGGGAGACCTAATAGCAGCCTTCCAGTACCTGAAGGGGGCCTGCAAGAAGTCTGGGAAGTGACTGTTTACAATGCCTGCAGTGATAGGATGAGGAGCAATGGTTTGAAATCAGAGAAGAATAGATTTAGGATGGATGTTAGGGACAAGTTCTGTACCATAAGTGTGGTGCAGTACTGCAACAGGTTGTCCAGGGAAGTGGCTGAGGTCCCATCCATGGAGTTATTCAAGGTGAGGCTTGACAAGAGTCTGATCTAGTGCAGCAGCCTGATCTTGTGGAGGAGGTCCTTGCTTACTAGCGGGGATTGGATTAGATGACCTTTGGAGGTCACTTCCAACCCAAACCATTTTGATTCTATGACCTCAGAGATCATCCACTCTAACCCCCCTGCAATGGCAGGAATGCCTCTCAACTGGACTTGGCTGCCCAAGGCCTCATCCAGTCTCGCCTTAAACACCTTCAGGGAGGTGGCTTCCACAGCCACTCTGGGCAACCTGTTCCAGAGTCTCACCACCCTTGTACTGAAAAACTTTTTCCTAAGATCCAGTCCAAACCTGCTCTTCCTCAGCTTAAAACCATTCTCCCTGATGCTGTCACTGGACACCCTTATGAAAAGTCCCTCTGCAGCCTTCCTGTAGCTTCCCTTCAGGTATTGGAAGGCTGTCTGAACACATTGACCTCACTCATAAATTCTGCTCGTTAGCTCCAGATTCAAGTGGCCAGACTGCCCCAGCCAGCCTGCGTAGCCTGGATGGTGCTCAGTGCCACCATGGGCACATGCTGACGTAGGGCTTTGCAACCTTGCTTTTGTCTTACTCTCCCACCTGTCTTCGTAGGGGTTAGATAGAGCCTAGGAGGTCTTGGCGCTCAACAGGTATCTTCTGTCCAGGCCTCTTGCAACCCTCAAGTTAGAGAAAGTTCTAGGGGTTGGAAGGGACCACTAGAGATCATCTAAGGTCCCCTCAGAGTCTTTTTTCTCCAGGCTGAACACCCCCAGCTCCCTCAGCCTATCCTCATAGCAGAGGTGCTCCAGCCCTTGTGGATCCAGTCTTCATGGTAGCCCACAGGGTAAGTACACCTTAGCGAGGAAGTAGGAATGGTTCTACTTGATGAAACTGCTGCTTTTGAAGCTTTTTAGAAATGCAGGCACTGTTTTCAGGGGTGACCCTTGGAAATCAGCAGTGCCTTCTGCTCCAGCAGAGCCAGGTAGGGAGGAGAAGATGGCAATTTCCAAGCCCCACGATTGTACGTACTGGTTGAAGGTCCGATTGGTGGTTATGAGACAGAAGAGAGCAATATTCTTCAATCCTGGCTCCCTGAGGCAGCCTCAGCAGCTGTAGGAGGGCTAGGCAGCATTTCTCCTCCTTCTGAGGCTGCTAATGAGAGCAGCAGCACTGCTGGGTGCCAAGCTGGGGCTGGGGATGTGATATCTCATAAAGCAAAACTCTTTTGTTTTTGCATTTCACAAGTGGGTGTCCCCACACCATGGGCTGCAGTTTTGAGCAGGTGTGAGAGCATCTATCTGGGACTGTGCCACGCCAGCTTTGGTGGTATCTAATAAGGTTGTGGTGGTATAATTAACTGTGCAGGGCAGGCACAGCTGCCTGAAGAAATTGGATCTGCAGCCTGTGAACCCTCCTTTGCTCTGCCTCCACAATCAGACCAAAAATTAATCCTCTTTCAGAGAAATCACAGGCTGGGCTATGATGTTCCCACAATGATAGAACAGCCATCAAAACCCTTGGAATTTTGCAGTCCAACCTAGTACCCCACCTCATTCTGAAGTGTGCTGGTGAAATGCTTTTCTCCCCTGTCCCATGCCCAAGCTTTGTGTGAAGCTAAGCAGGATAGAGTAGTGGTATTTGATTGTGTTTGTAGCAGTGGATCAGGGCTTTCAAGCACCAGAGATCCTCTTCTGCAGAGCAGTCTGTGTATAAAGATAACTTCTGCTCCAGAAGGACAAGGAATGAGCCACAGGCTGGACAAAGACTTAACTTTACTCTGGGGGTGCCAGAGCACTTCACCAGGCTTCCCAAGAGAGGTTGTGGGGTCTCTTTCTCTGGACATTTTCAAAACCCATCTGGACATTGCATTCCTGGGCAGAGTGCTGTGGGTGACCATGCTTTAGCAGTGGGGCTGGACTAGGTGATCTCCAGAGCTCCCTATCTACCCAAACCATGCTGAGATTCTGTGATGCTGTGAATTAAAATGATGCCAACAACAGCAGACAACAAAATGAATGTTGAACACACCACAGAAGCTTCCTACCAGGCTGAGGGTGCTTGCAGGCATTGCAAAGCAGAGTTGAAAGCAGTAATGAGGAGGCTTACCCAGTTTTCACAGACACTCTGCAGTGTGTGAGGGTGAAGAACTGAAATTTTTGCCTGGCAAAGACTGGGTGAGGCTCTTGGCAGCCTTGCCGACTGGGATGAGGCCAGGGGAGAGGTGCAAGAGGGTGATGCTGACAGAAAGTGGGGAGCAAGAAAGTTGTGGATAAAAGTTGGATTTCTTGTCACCCAAGATAACTCATTTTTGCTGGACTTCTCTGTCCTGGCAGTGGGGACTTGGAGTGAGATGTCTTGATGTCACAGCTGCTTTGCAGCTCCTGCTGTGATGCTGCTGCCAATGGTCTGTCCTACGGCAGTCAGGCCTGCTCAGAGCTGAACCATGCTGGTGCACGCAATCTCTCTGCCTGCAGCAGCAAGCTCGGACTGGTACAACTAGGACACTGGGCTCAGTGTTGATTTACTCAGCAGTGTACAGATGTCTAGGCTGCTTTGAATTACTTTTCCAGTTAATTCTGAGATGAATATAAGGAGTTTCCCAAAGTGCTTTCCCAAATAGCGCTGAGTAGACTTGAACCAAAGGTGGATCTGCTCACAGGTCTCATTCACTTGTTTCTGTGCCCAGGTGGTGAAGTGTGAACAGCTCCTGCAGTGTTAGAGCAGAGGTTAAATGTGTGTCTCCTCTTTTTTTCCCCCCTTTGTGCCAATCAAAGGCATTTAGAAACAGAGATGGCCTGAACCAAATTGATCCTGAACTTTGGAGAGCTGCAGCTGGCACCCAAACCGCCTTGCCCTTAGTTACACCTTTCTAGAAGCGTTAGATTTTCTTACTCATCAAGGAATCAGTAGAACAGCAGAGCTTTAAATCCAAATTGAGCCAGTCAGCTCTCCAAAGGATCTTCACCTCTGCACTGCACTGTGCTCCCAAAGTCCCTCTGCCTCCTTTGTCCATTTGACACGCTCAGTTATTCTTGCTTGCATTCTGCTGCAGGTGGAGGAAAAATTTAAGGTAAATCTGCTTTACTTTTCTGTTCTAACCCAGGAGAGCACATTGCTTTGGGCACACTGCATAGATTATAGCCTATCACCTTGAAAAGAGCAATCCTAATTAAAAAAAACACCCTGCACTTCTTGCAAACGCCTTAGCTGAGACAGGAGAATTCTTTTAAGGAGGGGATAAAAGGCATTATTTGTGCCTTGTATCCAAGACCAGAACCCTGGGTTGTATAACTAAGGATGAAAATTAAGGGAAGGCAGATTATCTAAAATATCAAGGGTTGGGACAGTAGTTAATTTTAGGGGAAAGTTTAGGGAAGTAATTCTTTTGCCACAAGTATTGTCATGAGATTTTAAAGTAAAACAAATGCAGATTCTGCAGGGTGGGGGTTGGGCTGTGTTTTTCTGGCTGGGAAGAGACCAGAATGTGCTGTATCCAGTTCTAGGCTCCCTGGTTCAAGGACAGGGACTTGCTGAAGAGGGTACAGCAGAGAGCTAACATAGATGTTTATGGATCTGGAACATCTCTCTTCTGAGGAAAGACTGAGAGCATTTGGGCTTTTTAGTCTGGAGAAGAGAAGGCTGAGGGAAGATTTCATCAATGCTTATAAATAAAAGCCAAGTACAAGGTTGTGCACCTGGTTCATGGCAATCTGGAGCACAAATATAGGCTGGGCAGGGAGTGGCTGGAGAGCAGTCTAGAGCAGAAGGACTTGGGGGTGGCAGTTGAATAAAACCTCACCGTGAGCCAGCAATGGTCCCTGGCAGCCCAGAAGGCAGCTGTGTGCTGGGCTGCATCCAATGCAGTGAGAGCAGCAGGGCAGGGAGGGGATTCTGTCTCTCTGCTCTGCTGTCATGAGACTCTACCTGGAGTACTGTGTCCAGTTCTGATGCCCTCAGCATAAGAGGAACATGAAACTGCTGGAGCAGGTCCAGAGGAGATCAGAAAGGCTGGAGAACCTCGTTTATGGAGACAGGCTGAGAATTGAGGCTGTTCAGCTTGGAGAAGAGGCTTCAGGGAGACCTTAGCACAGCCTTCCAGTACCTGAAAGGGGGCTACGAGAAAGCTGGGGAGGGACTTTTTACAAGGGCTTGTTGTGATAGGATGAGAGGGAATGGATTGAAGCTTGGGAAAGGCAGATTTACACTGAAGATTAGGAAGAAATTCTTTACAATGAGGGTGGTGAGACATCTCACTGTTACCCACAGAGGTTGTGGATATGGTTGGAGATGTTCAAGGCCAGGCTGGATGAGGCTCTGAGCAACCTGGTCTAGTGGAAGGTGTCCCTGCCCATGACAGTGCGATAGGAACCAGATGATATTCAAGGTCCCTTCCAACCCAAACAATTCTATGAATCTATTAAATACTTAAAGGGTGAGTGCCAGGAGGATGGAACCAGGCTTGTTTCAGTGATGCCCAGTGACAGGAGATGGGGCAATGAGCAAAAGCATGAAGATAAGAAGTTGCACCTAAACATGAGGAGGAACTTCACTAATGTAAGGGCAATGGAGCCCTGAGAGAAGCTGCCCAGAAAGGTGGAGAAGTCATCTTCTCTCGAGACATTCAAAACCTGCCTGGACATTTTCCTGCATGTGCTTCTTTAGGAGAAGCTGCCTTGGCCAAGGGGGTTGGACATGATCTCCAGAGGTCCTTCCCAACCCCTCTCATTCTGTGATTCTCTGATATATGCACCAGTACACTTGTCTCGTACCTGAGTAGATATGCAGGCACTCAAGGAATATATACAGCAATTGATTTTTAATTTAAGATTATTCACTCTTCTTTCCTTTTTCATCAGTCATTGCCTTCTGTCCCACTTCTTACATCATGAAATTTTAATTGCAGAAAGTTCTCATGGAGATCTGTCTTAAAATTCAAAGGTTGGAGGGAGGTGGAATGAGTGAGCTAAGGAGGTTTGTTTGCCAGGGGATGGGTTTATTGCTTATGCTGTAATTGTGGCATTCTCAGGCACTTCCATTTTAGCACAGCATCTATATGGATCTGATCTGCTTTGCTTTGGCATGCCCTGGGTTTGATGTAAAATCTGATTAAGGGTCTTAAAATTTGACTTTTCCTTGGGGTGGTGTGAATTTGTTATCCATATCTGGCAAAGGCTTTCCCCAGCACATAGCAGTGCAAAGAGATATCAGCCAAACCTGTGCTGAGTATTAAGCAGAGCTGAAAATACTGCACAGCTAAGTTTATGCTGCAGGTGTAGCTGTCCTCTTTGTCATCTTTTGTGTGGGATCCAGGAGAATCTGGGGCAGTGCTAGCTCCAGGGGGGTTGTTTTGTGTAGGTAGAAATGTAAAATATGTAGTTGGATTACTATGGCAAAAAAAATCATAAACAAAGCATATAATCTCCCTTTTTCTTGCCCAGTAGTTATTAGTGTAGCACTTCCTCAGCTCTCTGGTAGATCTGTAGTGTACGCTGCTATTCCAGTGGCTCTGGTGAGGCCTCCTCCACTTGGAATACTGTGTCTAGCTCTGGAGCCACCAGCACAAGAGAGACATGGAATTGTTGGAGAGGATCCAGAGGACTCCAAAGATGATTGGCTCCTGTGAAGCCATGCTCAAAGAATTGGGGCCATTCATCCTTGAGATAATCAGGCTCTGGGGAGACCTCAGAGCTACATTTCAGTTGCTGAGGAGGACCTACAGGAAGGCTGGGGAGGGACTGTTTAGAAGGGCTTGGAGCGATAGGGTGACTCAGCACTGATTTAAATTCCCAGAGACTCAAACAGATTTGATAGAACCAATAACAATTTTTTAGAATGCCCTTCCCTCTTCCCCCTTCTTTCCCAAAATAAAGAAATTAGATGTAGAGAGAGAAAAGGTAAGCACACTCAAATAAAATCATCTCACTCTGATTTGGAAGTTAAAAAAGAAGAAAAGTTTAACAATAAATTAAAAAGGTATCTGAGGTGAGGAAGTTACAAATGTGTAGGGAAGGGAAAACAAGATACAAAATGTGTAAATACAACCAGATTTTGCTGTCAGTGGGTTTCTCTGCCTCGTGGGTGATGGCCACGTGGTAAAACAAAAAGAGAACCAGGAACAGGATGGTGATGCTGGTAGCAGGGAGGCAGGGAGCACAGAGAGAGAGAACAGGAAGTCCCCCCTGCTTTTATGGATCTTTAGACAGGGAGAGTGGGCTAACCATCACCTGTTAGTGTTCAGGCCCACCCCTGGGGAGAGGTCAAGGACACCTAGGGTCAGGTTCAAGGTCACTCCCCCTGGAGGGTTAACCCTGTACATAGGGTGAGGGCCAATGGTTTGAAACTGGAGCAGGGTAGAGTTAGGTTGGACATCAGGAGGAAGTTCTTTACAATGAGAGTGGTGAAATACTGGAACAGGTTGCCCAGAGAGGTGGTTGAGGCCCCATCCCTGGAGACATTCAAGATCAGACTTGATGTGGCCCTGGGCAGCCTGATCTAGTTGGAGGTGTCCCTGCTGACTGCAGGGTGGTTGGACAAGATGACCTTTGAGGGTCCCTTCCAACCCAATGCAATCTGTGAACCTGTGAATCTTATAGTTCCAGTGCTGTGCAAGTCAAGCTCTATTGAGGTCAACATCCCAAAGGACCTGGTTGGAGGCCTGGACCTTTCCCTCATCAACACTTCATGCAAAGGAGTATCCAATGGCACTCATGTCAACATCCATTTCTCCTTGAAGTCCTGTGGCACTGTTGTAGACGTATGTATATCTGTAGCTGTCCTGTCTCTTGGGATCTCCTGGGTTTGTGGCTTCCTTGGGGAATACAGTTGATTTAGCTGTACCATCAGAACAGTTTCCCCAGTTGCCATGCAACTGGCCTCAGACCAGGCCTGAGGTGGCTTCTCAAAGTAGGACAGCTTGTTTCCATCTCCTCTCCAGTGACGTCCATCTGTCAGCATTGGTTCTGCTTTCTCCTCACCCATCACTTCACAGGGGTAGCTTCACCATCGTTCTGGTGCAGAAAGCACATACAGTGTCACTCCTCACCCTCTTGTTGAGATAGAGTCTGATTCCCCAATAACATTTCAGAGGTTGCACTGGCAACCTCTTAGCAGATGGATAGCAGTTGGAAGCAAATTCCTCTGCTCCCTGCAGGAGTGCAGTGCAGTGAAGGTGACAGCAAGCTGAGAGAAGAGGCCCTGAGTCAGCAGTTAAGGGTGAACCTTGTCCTGGTTGCAGCATGGTCAGAAGCTGTACTTTCAGTGGCTAGCTTGTCTGACTTCTCGGAGCAAGGTAAACCCAGCTGCTAGTCTGAACTCCAAGAGGTCTTCCTCAGTGGTCTTCACTTCAACTCCTTTCTTTGCTGCAGGTTGTAAATGACAAAATCATTGCCACCAACCTGGTGACTGGCTTGCCCAAGCAGACTCCAGGAAGCAACGGGGACATCATTGTGCGCACCAGCAAGCTGCTGATCCCGGTGACCTGCGAGTTCCCGCGCCGGTACACCATCTCTGAAGGCTATGTGCCTAACCTCAAGAACTCCCCCTTGGAAATCATGAGCCGCAACCAGGGCATCTTTCCCTTCACTCTTGAGATCTTCAAAGACAAAGATTTTGATGAACCCTACAGGGATGCTCTTCCCACCCTCAAGCTTCGGGACTCACTGTACTTTGGGATTGAACCGCTGGTCCACGTCAGTGGACTGGAAACACTGGTAGAGAGCTGCTTTGCCACTCCCACCTCAAAAATTGATGAGATCCTCAAGTACTACCTGATTCAAGATGGGTGAGTAGATTGTTCCCTCTCTTGCTGGCTTTTTAGACAGGACTTGACAGTGGAGCTAAGTTGCATTGCTGATGTGACACAGGAAACACTCTCACCTCTCCACAGCAGCCTGCCTGCTGTGCTTCTAGCACTCACCAGCAGCCAGACCTTTGGCCGTCAAGCTGCCTGTCCAATCAAAATGATTGGGAGAAGCAGAGGCTGTGAAAGAGGTTACTCCAAGCACAGCCCTTACAGGCTGTATTTCTCTGTCACTAGCCTGGTGGATAATTGAGTTGGCTGCTGTAGAAAAGATACCCTTCCTCTCTCTGCCAGCCTGTGGAGTGCCAAACCAATCAACACAATCCTGCCATGGCTGCCTGCCACTGCCACTCAGCTGCCACAGCAACTGGAGCAAGTTTATTCATTTTCCCGTAACAGCCTTATTATAGCAGAAGCTAGAAGAATCCGTGGCTGGTCCTGGTTGGAGCCCCAGGAGCTCCCCATGCTTTGCTCTTTCTCTGATGCCTGTCAGTGCCCGAAGCCCAGGTTCCTTCAGTTTGGCTGTGATTTTTTTGAGACATTTAGGGTGGAGGCATTTACAGTTACTGATCTTCCCAGGATGTGGTAAATCCACCCAGGGTGAATTTGTGGATCTGGTGTAGAGGGGTGTGCATCAGAGGTTTGGGAAATGCTGCTGTAGGCTCTGTTGCAGCTCCTAAGGTGACCCTTGCTTTCAGACACTTATCTGGGTGCTAACATGACAGTGCCAAACAGTTCAACATTGCTGTGGAGTGCTTGCAACCAGCAGTGCCTAGAAGCTTCACTAGACCACACTGTGGAAACATCACAACTGGGAACCAATCTGATGTCCTCTAGGAAGGAAGGTCCAGCCCAAGTAATATCTATGTCATGACCACATAGTCAAGGAGTTGTGCTTGTACAAGTCCTGTATTCCGTCTGCCAAACCTTCTAAGGAGAAAAGCAATTACTTACTTCCCCAGGTGCTAGGCTAGATTGTCCACCCTTACAGCTGGTGATGGCTCATCCTGTGTGATTGTCAACAGGTGAAGGCGAACATCACCCCATGGCCTGTTCTGTGCTGGATTGAGAACTGGTTGGATGGCTGGGCCCAGAGAGTGGTGGTGAATGGTGCCACATCCAGTTGGCAGCTGTCTCTAGTGGTGTGCCCCAGGGATCAATACTGGGCCCAGTCCTGTTTAGTATCTTCGTTGATGATCTGGATAAAGGGATTGAGTCTTTGATCAGTGAGTTTGCAAATGACACCAAGTTAGGAGCAAGTATCAAGCAAGAGGGTAGGAGGACTCTGCAGAGGGAACTGGACAGGCTGGATAAATGGGCACAATCCAATGCTATGAGTTTGAACAAGTCCAAGTGCAGGGTTCTGCACTTCGGCCACAACGACCCCATGCAGTGCTACAGGCTGGGGACAGAGTGGCTGAGGGCAGCCAGGCAGAGAGGGATGTGCGAGTACTGGTCAACAGCTGACTGAACATGAGCCAGCAGTGTGCCCAGTTGGCCAAGGAGGCCAATGGTATCCTGGCCTGTATCAGGAATAGTGTGGCCAGTAGGACCAGGGCACTCCTCCTGCCCCTGTACTCAGTGCTGGTTAGGCCACACCTTGAATACTGTGTCCAGTTCTGGGCCCCTCAATTTAAGAAGGGTGTTGAGGTGCTTGAACATGTCCCGAGAAGGGCACCAAGTCTGGTGAGGGGGCTGGAGCACAAGCCCTGTGAGGAGAGGCTAAGGGAGCTGGGGGTGTTAAGCCTGGAGAAGGGGATACTCAGGGGAGACCTTATTGCTGTCTACAACTACGTGAAAGGAGGTTGTGGCCGGGAGGGGCTTGGTCTCTTCTCCCAGGCACCCAGTGACAGAACAAGAGGATGCAGTCTCAAGCTGTGATGGGGCAGATTTAAGCTGGATATTAGGAACAAGTTCTTCACAGAAAGAGTGATTGGTTTAGGAATGGGCTGCCCAAGGAGATGGTGGAGTCACCATCCCTGGAGGTGTTTAAAATGAGGCTGGATGAGTCACTTAGTGCCATGGTTTAGTTAATTAGAAGGTGTTAGGTGATAGGTTGGACTCGATGGTCTTGAGAGTCTTTTTCAACCTGGTTGATTCTGTGATTGTCTTGCAGAGGACACTAGACACCAAATTATTTCTATCTCCTTCTGACAGAAATTGCAGCATTAGCTTGCTTTCTCTTCAATCAAGGCTGCAGTCTTTCTATGCCTGACATTTCTGGGCTTTATGAGTGGATTTGTAGTGCAAGGCTTGATTTATTGACCACCTGGCCTGGCTGTTCCTCTGGACCCTTCACAGAGTCAAGGCTCCATTCATTTATATCCTACCACCAGGGAAAATGATGGGATTCAAAACAGTAACCAAAATGTGAACTAAACAGAGAAAGGAGAAGGCAGAGAAAGTCTTGAAGTGAATATTTGAAATTCACCATGGAACCAGTATGGAGGAACAACCCCCTGCACCAGTACAGGTGAGGGGCTGACCTGCTGGAAATCAGCTCTGCAGAGAAGGACTTGAGAGTGCTGGTCAACAGGTTCCACATGAGCCAGCAATGTGCCCTTGTAGCCAAGAAAGCAAATAGTCGTCTGTGGTACATCCCTCTACTCAGCTCTAGTGAGGCCACATCTGGAGTAGTGAGTTCAGCTCTGAGGTCCCCAGTTCAAGAAAGACAGGGAACTGCTTAAGAGAGTCCAGCAGAGGCTACAAAGATGCTGAGGGGACAGGAGAGTCTCTGTGAAGAGGAAAGTCTGAGAGACCTGAGGTTCTTTAGCCTTGAGAAGTGCAGCCTGAAAGGGGATCTGATCAATGTTCATCAATAACTGAAGGGCATATGGGGGCAAGAGGATGGGGTCAGTCTTCTCTGACCAGTCACAGGACATGGGGCAACAGACACAAGATGGAACTCAGGAGCTTCCATCTGAACAGGAGGAGAAACCTCTTTGCTGTGAGGGTGCTGGAGCCCTGGAGCAGGCTGCCCAGAGAGGTCATGGAGTCTCCTTCTCTGGAAAGACTCCAAACCCACCTGGACGTTGTGATCCTGGGCAACCTGCTCTGGCTCACCTCGCTGTATCAGGAGGGTTGTACTAGATGATCCCTAAAGGACCCTACAACTCCTACCATGCTGGGATTATGGCATTTACAGCACCAGTAGTCCCTTTGGTGCTGTTCTCCTGCAGAGGGCATTCAAACTTCACCAAAGGGGTAACTGGACTGAAACTTCATCCAGCTTGCTCACTCTCCAGGCTGTTGCTGCAGGCCCCGGTGTCCCCAGGCATGCCAGCCCCCATGTCCTGTGAAAGCCCCAGTGTCCCCAGATATGCTAGCCCCCATGCCCCGTGCCATATGGAAACTGTCTCAGCCCAAAGGCTGGTGCTGTGCTCCTAAGCTCACTGCAGCTGTCTCTCTGTGTGCTCACAGCAATTACAAAGTAAAATTAGCTGAGTGCACTGCTGATTTGTCCCTACTACAAACAACTCTGGAATAACCCAGTTTCAGTTCTGGGCTCCTCAATTCAAGAGATGTTGAGATACTGGAATGTGTCCAGAGAAGAGCAAAAAAGCTGGTGAGAGGCCTGGAGCACAGCCCTGTGAGGAGAGGCTGAGGGAGCTGGGGGTGTGCAGTCTGCAGAACAGGAGGCTCAGTGGTGACCTCATTGTTGTCTACAATTACCTGAAGGGAGGCTGTAGCCAGGTGGGGTTGGTCTCTTCTGCCAGGCAAGCAGCAACAGAAGAAGGGGACACAGCCTCAAGTTGTGGTGGGGGAGGTCTAGGCTGGATGTTAGGAGGAAGTTGTCAGAGAGAGTGATTGGCATTGGAATGGGCTGCCCAGGGAGGTGGTGGAGTCACCGTCCCTGGAGGCATTGAAGCAGAGCCTGAATGGGGCACTTAATGCCATGGTCTGGTTGATTGGCCAGGGCTGGGTGCTAGGTTAGGCTGGATTATCTTGGAGGTCTCTTCCAACCTGATTGATTCTGTTCTATTAATCAACTCACCTCAAAAGTCCAAGACAATAAAGACAGTATTTTAATATCAGTTTGTCTATGAATGATTAGACTTGCAGGAGTTAGCTGCTGCTTCCAGAGGGAAGCAGTGGTTAAATTGGAGGGGATATATCTTAGGCTGAGGGATGGGGAAAATTCCCCTTCCCTGCTTTCTTCCCTGTTTTCAGTTGGTGAGATGGGAAATTCTTCTCCTGTGTGATTCCTCATCCCTGTACTGACGTGACCACATTGGAAATCATGATTTTCCCAGCTCCCTCCCTGCTGTCTCTGTAATGCTCTCCTCTCCTGCTAGCTCAGACAGCCTCAAAGAAACTCTTCTGCTTCTGATCTTGTTCCTCTCTTTTTCAGATCAGAACTCAATAGAAGCCATTGACCGATTGCACAGGAGATAGACATAACAGCTCTCTAGGGCACCCGGACCAAAGTGATGTCACTGAGGGTGATCCATTCTCACCTGATGTGGTCAAGAGCTGTCATTTGTCTGGGCATGGTGTGGTTAAGATAGTTCCATTGCAAGGAACCCGTTGGGCTGCCCCTCGTTTTCAAGCTGAGTTGGTTATTTTACTCTCAAAGTTCTTCTTTTACCTCACAACCCCTCAGTAAGAGAGTCAGAGCACAACTTCCATGGCACTGCCACTCTCTGCTCTCATCACCTAAGCATGTTATGCACAGGGAAGAGTTCTTTTCCCTGTAATTAGTGGATGAGAAGCTGGACATGAGCAACCCAGAAGGCCAATGGTATCCCAGGCTGCATCAAAAGAAGCATGGCCAGCAGATCGAGATAGGTAATCCTACCACTCTGCTCTTGTGAAGCCTCACCTGGAGTACTGCATCCAGTTCTGCAGCCCTCACAGAATCACAGAAACAGTCAGGTTGGAGAAGACCCTCAGGATCACCAAGTCTAACTGATACCCTCACTCTACAAGGTTCACCCTGAGCCATATCCCCAAGCGCCTCATCCAAATGACTTTTAAACACATCCAGGGATGGTGACTCAACCACCTCCCTGGGCAGCCCATTCCAATGCCTGCCCAACTCTTGCTGTGAAAATATTTTTCCTAATATATAGTCCAAACCTACCTAGCCACAGCTTGAGGCCATTCCCTGTTCTTCTATCACTATTTACCTGTGAGAAGAGACCAGCACCAACCTCTCTACAATGTCCTTTCAGGTAGCTGTAGAGAGCACTGAGGTCTCCCCTCAGCCTCTTCTCTTTCAAACTAAACAGTGACTCTCAGTCACTCTTTATGAGATTTTTCTCCAGGCCCTTCCCCAGCGTCATTGCCCTCCTCTGCACTTGCTCCAGCACCTCCACATCCCTCTTGTAATCAGGTGTCCATCACAGGATACCACTGAGGAGACACTACTACCTTCTTGCCACCCACCTTTCAATGATTTGCCTTCTCTCAGTCTTCTCCAGAGTAAACAGCCTCAGGTCTCTCAACCTTTCCCCATAAGACAGATGTTCCAGCCCCTTAATCATCCTCATAACCCTCTTTTGGAAACTCTTTACTATATCTTGATCTGGGACCCCAGAAGTGGACACGGTACTGCAGATGTGGTCTCATCAGTGCAGAGTAGAGGGGGAGGAGAACATCCCTTGCCCTGCTGGCCATACTCTTATTAGTGTACCCCAGATTTTGTTGGCTACAAGGGCACACTGCTCTCCCATAGATAACTTACTGTCCATCAGGACTGCCAAGTCCTTCTTTATGGAAAAATTGATGTGACAAGCTTCAATTGAACTGCTCTCATGAAGGGGAAAAGGTACTAGATTTTTAGAGGACTTCCTCTGAGGTAAGAAGGGGAAGATTTGGGTACCTTTGCTTTGCAAAGCTTGATGGTGGCAGTACACCCTGCCCCAGGATCTCCCTGAATGATTATCCACCACTGCAAACCCAAGGTTTTTCCTGCCCATGACTTCATCTTCCTATAAAATTCAAGATTTATCATTCCTTGACAATCGATTGGCCATTCCACAAGGGTCAATTAATCTTGATATTCACTTTAAGGGTAGTCAGTATCCACTTATTGATTTTAAGAATAATGAAAAGTAAGTACCTGGGCCCCAGTCTCTGGGCTTGTCATGGGAGCAAACCTCCCACTGCAGTCAGGATTGCCAGACTCCTTGAAGGGTAGAATCCTCATCTTGCATTTTAAATTCTTGGCCACTTCTTTGGCACTTCCCAAAGGTGTCCTGTCACTCACAGATATGAGGTGCTTGAGGCAATTAGCAAGGCAGGAATTATAAAATATGTAGTTAATTTTTATTTCAGAAAATTCCTGCTCACAACTATATACTGAGTTAAATTTGGGTTCTAATTTGGTGGGGAATATCTTCACAAGGATGGGCAGTTCATTCATTTTGGAGAATCAGAAGAATTGTTAAATTTCAGCCACAAAATGGCTTTGCCTCACTTATAAATAGGCAGCCTGGAGCCCTAGGGAAAGTCTGTGCTACTCGCTGTGGTGGTGTAGGCATTTCAAGCTAGTCCCTGGCTCCTTTGTGGCAGTGTTGGAACTGCTTGGCCGTTGGGAGGCTTCCAGATCTTCTTAGGGTGCTGGGAAAGAGGCAGAGGATCTCTGACCTGATCCTGATTCCTCTTGGCATGGAGGTTTGCAGAGGTGCAGGCAGGTGCAGTTGTGCAGAGAGCACCATGTCGGTGGCGCTTCTTGCCATATAGTGAGGCACTTAAATGCCTTTTCCTAGGAAACTTGAGGCACTTAAGTTTCCAGGTAGTTCAAACCCAAAATATCAGGACTAAGCTGATCTGAAGCACGAGGCAGAGCAGAACACCTCAGCCAAGAGCAGTGGGGCAGAGGCAGACAGACAGAGGCAGCTCTACTGTTTGCAGCTTAGCTCAATCTGTATTATTTGCCTGAGGGCAAAGGCTCCTTTGGCCACAAAGATTCACCAATCAAAATGGTATTTGCCAAACTGACCACATTAGGTGACCCCAGGACTTGCTCACCCTTATTTGGGCAAGACACTAACAGGTACCTAAACACCTGTGGGTACCTGTTTAGCACTTTGAGAGGGGACACTATGGCCCAAGCCTTTGTTTTCCTCCCAGCCTTGCTTCCCCCATCAGCAGAAGGGTGGGGCAAGCCAGGACATCTCATAGGCCTGTTAGCCTTCCAGGACAGTGCTCATGCCACATTTCCAAAGCATAGGATGAACAGTTGGTTTCACTTGTCCATTTCATCCAACCGTCCAGTTGGACAGTGCTGGACTGAGATTGCTTCTTTGGTGCTCATGTGAGCTTTCTTTGACAGGCATCTGACATCTGTTATGGGAGATATTCTTCATACATGGGATCAAATCATGTCATTACCAAACTGGGTTTTGATGCTTTATGGTTCAGACCTCTCACCATTTCAAAGAATCACAGTGGTATGGGTTGGAAATGACCTCTGGAGACTTTTTTAGTCCAACTCCTCTGATAAAGCATCTTTGCCTAGAGCCAGTTCAACAGGATCACATCCACATGGGTTTTGAAAGTCTCCAGAGAAGGAAGCTTCACAACCTCTCTGGGAAACCTGTTCCAGTCTACTCAAACCAAAGTTGTTTTTTTTACCTCTTGTTCAGGTGGAACCTCTTGTGTTCCAGTTTGTGCCCATTTCCCTTCATTCTGTTGCTGGGCACCACTGAAAAGAATCTGACCTCATCTTCTTGACACCCACCTTTTAGCTCTTGATGAGCATTTATAAGATCCTATCTTGGTCTTATCTTCTGCAGATTAAAACCCCCCAGGTCTGTCAGCCTCTCTTCATAAGAGAGATTCTCCTGTCCCCCTACCATTTTTGTGGTCCTCTGTTGGACTCTCTCAGGTATTTCCTTGACTCTCTCAAACTGCAGAGTCTAAGCTGGACACTACTCCTCATGTATCCTCACTAGGGCAGAGTAGAGGTGGAAGATAACCTCCCTTGACCTGCTGGCCCCAATGCATCTCAGGATTCCATTGGCCTTCATGGCCACAGTGACACATTGTTGGCTCATGGTGAACTTGTCCCCCAGGACTCACAGTTCCTCCTCCACAGAGCTATTTTCCAGCATGTTTCTACATGAGCCAGCAGTGTGCCCAGGTGGCCAAGAGAGCCAGTGGCATCCTGGCCTGCATCAGGAATGGTGTGGTCAGCAGGAGCAGGGAGGTCATTCTGCCCCTGTACTCTGCACTGGTTAGACCACACCTTGAGTACTGTGTTCAGTTCTGGGCCCCCCAGTTTAGGAGGGACATTGAGATGCTTGAGCGTGTCCAGAGAAGGGCGACGAGGCTGGGGAGAGGCCTCGAGCACAGCCCTACAAGGAGAGGCTGAGGGAGCTGGGATTGTTTAGCCTGGAGAAGAGGAGGCTCAGGGGTGACCTTATTGCTGTCTACAACTACCTGAGGGGTGGTTGTGGCCAGGAGGAGGTTGCTCTCTTCTCTCAGGTGGCCAGCTCCAGAACAAGAGGACACAGCCTCAGGCTGTGCCAGGGGAAATTTAGGCTGGAGGTGAGGAGAAAGTTCTTCACTGAGAGAGTCATTGGACACTGGAATGGGCTGCCCGGGGAGGTGGTGGAGTCGCCGTCCCTTGGGCAGTTCAAGGCAGGATTGGACGTGGCACTTGGTGCCATGGTCTAGCCTTGAGCTCTGTGGTAAAGGGTTGGACTTGATGATCTGTGAGGTCTCTTCCAACCCTGATGATACTGTGATACTGTGATACTTAGCATGTTCAAGAAGACACTGGGAACTCAGAGAACTTAACCAATGAAGTTAAATCAAATTACCTCTAAATATATTTCCTTTTTATTTTGAGTTTTTTTTTTTTTAGTTCTCAATGATCTATGAGAATTTTGCCTGAAAAGCTCAAGGAACACAGGGAGGACAAGGACCTGCTGGAGGGGGTCCAGAGGAAGGCTGCAAATATGATCAGGGGGCTGAGGGCTGGTCAGCTCGGAGAAGAGAAGGCTCTGGGGAGACCTAGTAGTAGCCTTTCAGTACTTGAAGAGGCATACAAGAATGCTGGAAAAAGACTGTTTACAAAGGCCTGGAGTGATAGGATAAAGGACAATGATTTGAAATTGGAGAAGAGTAGATTTAGATTGGATAAGAACAAGTTCTGCACCATGAGAGTGGTGAAACACAGCAACACATTTCCCAGGTTGGTAATTGAGGCCTCATCTCTGGAGCAATTCAAGGTCAGGCTCGACAAGGCTCTCAGCAGTTTGACATAGTGGAGGATGTCCCTGCTGATTGCAGGGATGTTGGAGTAGATGACCTTTAAAGATCACTTCCAACTCAAACCGTTCTATGATTCCTCCTCATTCTTCTGTTTTCCTCCTCCCTAGCCCCAAACCAGTAGGTTTCCTGCCGCCAGCATGGAGAACCTCTGGGGAACCTGAGTTTTAGGAGTCAGTTGGAGCCAGCATCCTGGAATCATCACGGTTTATATGCTCACAAACAAGAACATGCTTACAAGTTGACTTTATGTCCCCAAAGCTTGGCCAGTCACTTCTGAAAATTCTTTAGCTGTCATTCTTTACAGTCAGATGCCTTCAGGAATGCTGCTTTCCAAAGCAATTTTATCCTAAACAACTTAGTAACATCCAGTGTTTGGCCTCAAGGGTGAGGACTTTCTGTCAGCTTTTCTAGTTGCATGATGTTAATTTATTAGCTCTCCTTGGATAGCTTTTATGTTTGCCACCCCAGGCTAGACAAGCACTGCAGACAGCAACATCCCTTCACACCGTGACCTCCACTGGCTGAGAAAAGCTGCAGGAATATGTGTGGGTGAAAATAATGCTAGGATGAGCCCAATGCTTAGTGCTGCTACTGCTCTACTGGAAGGCAGGAACCCCTCTGCTGTGCAGACAGGCTGGGAGAGTTGGGGTTGTTCAGCCTGTAGAAGAGAAGGCTCCAGAGAGACCTTAGAGCAGTACTTAAAAGAAAAAAATAGGGAACTTAGGAAAAATTTCTTCACAGAAAGGGTTCTCAAGCATTTGAACAGGCTGCCCAAGGAGGTGGAGTCACCATCCCTGTGTGATTTAAGACAGGTGGATGTGGTGCTGAGGTATGTGCTTTGGTGGTAGTTAGTAGCTTACTGTGAGCTCTTGGTGGGCTGCTGGACTTGATGATCTCACAGGTCTCTTCCAACTTCAAAAGTTCTGTGATTCTGATGGGGTAGACTGGGAACAGACATTTTAGCAGAGCCTGCTGGGACAAGACAAGGGGTGACAGTTTGAAACTGAGAGGGAGATTTAGACTGGATGGAATACATGTTTTATGCTGAGGGTGGTGAGACATAGACCCAGGTGAGACATTCCCAGAGGTGATAGAAGCACCATTCCTGGAACTATTCCAGGTCAGGTTGTTTGGGGCTCTGAGCAACCTGCTGTAGTTGTAGATGTCCCTGCTGACTGGACTAAATGACCTTTAAAGGCCCTTTTCAACCCAAACCGGTCTGTGATTCTACTGCAGGTAACAGGAGGACTTGCAGTAGGCTGCTGCTCACAGAGCAGAGGATTTCCAAAGACAGGCTCTAGTGAAAGCAGAGCTATATACAGATAGAAATTCGCTGCTCTTTGATGATTGAACCTGTCAAACATCAGTATTTCCTGCAATGCCTTGCATGTTTCTGGTGTAAAGGCAGAATCTAAATTTCCTGTCAGAAGAGGACACCTAATAGCAGCCTTCCAGTACCTGAAGGGACTTAAAAGAAGGCTGCAGAGGGACTGTTTACAAAGGCCTGCAGTGATAGGATGAGGGCCAACAGTTTGATATAAGAGTAGGTTTATATTGGATGTTAGGAACAAGTTCTGCACCATGAGGGTGGGGGAACACTGCAGTGGGTTGCCCAGGGAAGTGGTTGAGGCCTCATCTCTGGAGATATTCAAGATGAGGCTTTACAAGGCTCTGAGCAACCTGATCTAGTGGAGGATGTCCCTGCTGACTGCAGTGGGGTTGGAATAGATGGCCTTTAGAGATCAGTTCCAGCTCAAGCCACTCTATGATTCTATGACTTTTTTGTTGTGGCACCGTTATTCCTGTCTCTGCCACCACCACTTGACTTGCAAAAATCTCCATTTCTGGAATTAACTTGCTAGAAATGGACTTGATGTTCTCCAGAGGTTCCTTCCACCCCCTACCATTCTCTGATTCTGTGATTTTATGATCACAGCAGAGTTAAGGCCCTCTCAGAATGCCCAAGGCTTTGCAGCTGGGCAGCAGTAATTATTGAGTCACCAGCAATTTTGGTTTTGTTGTCTGTCAGACTCTAAACAGGCTGTAATAGCTGATAAATAGACTGCACCTGGAATGGAAATATTTATTTGAGGAGCTCATTTTGTTGTAATTTTGTAACCTTTTCTAGCACTGACCGTGGAGAAATTGAAATGATCGTTTTTAGTGTCCTGAATTTGAGCCACCCAACCATGTCCAGCAGGCAGGAAAATGTAAATGATGTAAAGCAAATCTGGATTTCTGTGGCTTTCATCCTCTGGGACATTACATTAACGTGGGCACAGGCTTCTTCCTTCTAAGCATGATTTATGTGCTTTTGTATATGTATAGAGAAAGCAGAGAATACATTATGCTGCATAAGGTTTTTGCTGCTCACTGCTGGCTGTTGCACAGAGGGTGAACCGAGGACAGACTGGCCTGCAGCTCTCTGGCAGGCCCTCTGCTGAGGGGGCTGGACTGTGTCCTGCCAGCTCTCCACTGCTGAGCTGTTCTTTGTCTGGAGATGTTATTATCAATTGCTTTTGTTGTTCCCTGTCACTCCCAAATTTGCTTCTGTGGCCAAAGAGGAAGTAACATGGATGGTAGCTTAGCTTGAGAGAGCCAAACCTTCTTTTCCTTTCCGTAGTTAAATAGGCTGGGATAGTTTTTGCTTCTTTTCCATTTCTGGGAAACCCATTAAATTCTATCCCTCTCCTTTCCTCAGCTGTGTTTCTGATGATTCAGTGAAGCAGTACACGTCAAAGGACCACCTTGCCAAGCATTTCCAGGTTCCTGTATTCAAGTTTGTGGGCAAAGACAACAAGGTAAGCTCAAAACCCACCTCTTGGATATTGCATCAGCCCTGAGCTGCCTCAAGAGTCTCAGCACATACCTGGCTGTATTAGATCATGAAGGGGAGGAGTGGCTGACCCAAAGCAGATGCTGCCATCCCTCTTCCAGCAGTTGATTTTTAGGAGCCTGACACAAGTTCTTGAAGAAAGAGGGATAGGAGCAACTAAAATTAAATGTGAAAGGTAGTTGTAGAGCTTCAACACCACAGCAGGCTAAAATCATTGTTTCCAGGATAGTCTTAGTGGACTGTTCTATCCTGGGCAAGATAAGTATTCCCAGTCACGAAGCAGAAACCTGTGGAGTTAGGCACGTTAGGCAGTGTCCTGTCTTCAAAACAAGACAGTCCATAGTTTGGAGTCTCTTCAGCTTTCCATCTTCTCTGACTCTTGTGGGTACAGATGCAAAGCCACCAGGCTGGTGGCATTCTGTGACAGAAGATTTGTAGTGGGAGAACAGTTGAAGGATGCCGTTTTCCTAATGAAAATAACTTTCCTTAGCTGTACTGGAAGAAATAAAGCCTTTCAACCACTGCTGTTATGCTCAGCAAATACTGCTTGCTCCAAAAATGGCATAACGGTGCCACTCCAGCTCCTGGATTGCCTCAGGAGGGTTAAAATGGATGAGATCTCTCAAAACTCAGAAATTTTGCTTGGCTTCGGATTGTTGCTGCTGCCTCCAACCTGCATCCTCCCATCCTGTGCTGGGATTTTGCTTCAAACCTCATCACTGACCAAATACTCACAAATCTTTGCTTCCCTAACTGCTGCTTGCAGGGATCTTGCTTACTCTTCTTGTCATTAGGAGGGCAGGAAGCAGTGATCCTGTCACTGACTGCCTTTGCTGTATGAAAAGAAAAAGCAGCTGTCTCCCTGTCCTTGGTCTTCTCCTCCCCTCAACTTCTGGTCTTAGTCCCTCATCTATCTGGATTTTCCTCCTTTGCCTCCTGATTTCCTAGCTTTGTTTTGTCAGCTCACATCAAATTCTCTTGTACATTTCTATCAGTCCATCTGCTTGTGAGGCTTCCTGTATCCTTGATCAGCTTCCTGCTGTGCAACTCATGACAGTCCATACCAACTCTTCCAAGCTTGTTCCTGACATTTTCATCCTTTCCTCTGGAGGATTATTCCACGCCTTTGTATTCCCTTTCTAGCCCCTGGCTAACAGGCAGAAGCCATGCTTTGAGATCTCAGCTGGAAAGTGTGCCCTCTCCTGGGCACCTAAGAAACCAGATGGAGCAGCCAGTTTGGCTGTGGATGGTGATGGTGGCTGAGGACCTCATTGAAGCAGGGGCAGAAATGGCTGGGCCATGGCTAGTGTGATTGCCAGGGCTGCATGCTGACTTGGCCTGCTGTCTCACCACTCTCCAGGAGGTCTTCTTGCACTGCCGCATCCTCGTGTGTGGAGCGCTGGACGAGAGCTCGCGCTGTGCCCAGGGCTGCCGCAGGCGTGTCCGCAGGGTGGCTGTGACAGAGGAGGAGGAGGAGGAGGAAGCTGGTCACATGGCAAACCATGTCCTGTCTGGTGGACCCATCAGAATTGACTTTGATGACTAACATCCACCCTCTGGAACGGCCTCTCCACCTGCCACCAGCCTTCTTCATCAATGCCTTCTGCCATGGCTGTTTGAGAAATGAAGCATTTGGTCAAGCCCCACTTGAACCTCAAGACTTGGCCCCACAACTGCACGATGGTCATCTGTGGGCACACAAGGCAGCCCTCCCAGTGCCACCCAGACTGCAGAACACTTTGGCTTTACCCACATTCCTTCCCAACAACCCTTTGGTTGAAGGAACCCTGTTGCTTTGCAGGCTTGAAACATTACCCAGCTTTGTTTTTCCCTACATCTGCCTGCAGGCTCCATGGAACTGTTCCTCCTTGAGTAAACCAACATTATTCCAGTCCTTCTTTCATCAGGCAGCACAAGCAGCCTCATAGGTAAAGGTGTTTGCTGTGCTGCTCTGTGAGTGATGCTGAAGCTAATAAAAACATGTATAAACACATCTGTCTCCTAACGTGGAAGTTCCTTGGAGCTACAAAGCAGTTGTCATTGCAGGCAGCTAAAGCTCAGCTCTGTCACAGGCACATTTAAATGTTAGTTTTAAATAGTAAAATGTAGTTGAGACAACTCAGGATTGTTTTAGTGTCTCTTGGCCATTGCATGCAGCATAGTAGTGTCTATTCTTTTACTCTAGCATTGTTTGTCTCCCTTTTCTTCCCTCCTCCCAGCTGTGGTGTCTTTCCTACATGCTGTAGCACCTTCATTGTAAGAAAGGAAGACCATTAGACACCTACAAACACCTCCCTCCCTGCCAGCTTTTTGTTTGACAGCTGGAATGCATCACCCTGCTCTGGAGAGGATGGGGCTTTGACAAAGGGCTGAGAGAAACACACCTTCAGCTTTCACAGCAATCACTTGCAGTGTGGGGAGTTCTTGGGACAGGGTTGTCCCCAGTGAGCTGGTGACAGCAGCACTGTCTGAGTGACTCTGCAAGTGGAGATGCTCAGCGAGTGAGAGAGGGTGGGGACACAATTACTGGTGATGGTGGTGGCATTGTGCTTGTCAGGAATCTCTTTGGGCCATCAAGAGCTTTTCAAAATAACAAGTGATCATCTTGGCCTCCTCTGGGCTTCATTCTGGAGCAGGAGCACTGTGTGGTGAAGAATTAGAATTGTGGTGTGAAACCACAGTGAAGGACTGTGGAAGAGGCAGGGTTGGAGGCAGGAGAGGAAGGATCTAGCTCTACTGTTGGCTGTGACACAGCAGCGTATCCGTGAGGTTTCCTGAAAGAAGCTTTGCCGTGTTTGGAGGTGCAGAACAGAAGGCAACCATGTCCTGGGCTGCATCAGAAGAACTGTGACCAGCAGGACAACAGAAGTGATTCTGCTCTTCTATTCTGCTCTTGTGAGACCCCACCTGGAGTGCTGCATCCAGTTCTGGTGCCCCCAGCATAAGAGGGACATGGAACTGCTGGACTGGATCTGGATAAGGCTGTGAAGATGATCAGAGGGCTGGAGAACCTCCCCTATGGGGACAGACTGAGAGAGCTGGGGGTTTTCAGCCTGGAGAAAAGAAGGCCTTCCAGTACCTGAAGGGGCCTACAAGAAAACTGAGGAGGGGCTTTTTACAAGGACTTGTAGTGATAGGATGAAGAGGAATTAGGATGGAGATTAGGACAAAATTCTTTACAGTGGAGGTGGTGAGACACTGAAACAGGTTGCCCATGGAGGTTGTGAGTGCCCTCTTCCTGGAGGTGTTCAAGGCCAGATTGGATGAGGCCCTGAGCAACCTGCTCTAGTGGGAGGTGTCTCTGCCCATAGCTGGGAGCTTGGAACTTGATGGTCTTTAAGATCTCTTCTAACCTAAACCATTCTATGAATCTATGCTCCAGAAAAACTCTGACTCTGCAGTACCCATTTTCTACTTCAGTTGGAAGCAGCCAAATTGCTGCCAGGGCCAAAATGTATTGTTGTTCTCAAATGGATAGGGAGGCCACCCCTATTTGAAGGAAGCATTTAGAAAGGGGTGACAAATCACCACAGCAATATTGCTTTTCACAGCTGTATTGCTTCTGGTGAGATTCCAGTGAGGAATGGGCAATTGATGGGCCAGGGCTTTAATGATTTTTTCTAAATGACTTCACAGCAGCATTTCCAGCTTGGGTGTGTGCATTGGAATAAGTGGAAATGTTTCTAACATGGTAAGTAGAGATCAGTGGAGAGACATTCTTCAGGTATCCAAGCTGAAAGAATTTGGGCTGTTTGGCAGGGAGAAGAAAAGACTTTCCAGAAACCTTAGAGCTACTGTTCAATATCCGAAGGGGGGTCCTACAGGAAGGCTGAGGAGGGACTGTTTAGAAGAGCTTGAAGTGACAATATGAGGGGCAATGGTTTGAAACTGGAGCAGGGTAGAGATAGGTTGGACATCAGGTGGAAGCTGTTCATAATGAGAGTGGTGAATTAGTGGAAGAAGCTGCCCAGGGATGTGGTTGAGACCCCATCCCTGGAGACATTCAAGGTCATACTCAATGTTGCCCTGGGCAGCCTGGTCTAGCTGGAGGTGTTCTTCTTGTCTGCAGTGGGATTAGACAAGATGACCTCTGAGTGTCCCTTCCAACCCAATGCAGTCTGTGAGTTATCTAAACACGTGACAGAAAAAGAAACCCAAAAGCTTCCTTCTTGCACTGCTCTGCATCTCCTGGTTCTGCTGATTCACATCTGCAGTAGGGCCACATGGGCAATTTCTTGCTGTCACTTCTTTGCTCAGGCAGCACCTGTTAAATATACTTGTTTTGATTAAACAAGTGCTGGGAAATGAAATTAATTAGCTGATGCCTTCTGGAGAGGCAAATGGTGGCTCAGGTTTTTTTGTTTGTTTGCCCGAAAGGGAGGCATGGGAGTGGTGAGGGAGAGGTTCATTTCCTGGCTTATTTCACTTATTTGTGCACATTATTGGTTTCTCCTGACAAATTTGTAGGGAGCAGCCTCTCCACTCTGCAGCTTTTTAGTTAAATCACCTGGGTGAGTAAGGAGGAGGAAACTGCACTCTCTGTGACCTGTGAGGGGAGCAGGCTGGGAAGCTGTTCAGTTTGCCCTGCAAGCAGGATAGTAGGTCTGCTATCTGCTACTGCCCTGTGGCCATTCCCTCTCTGAGCTGGAGGAGGTGGCTCCTAAGCACAAACCAAACCATTTTTCAAAGTCTTTGATTTTTCCCACATTTACTTCTTGTTTCCATCTGGCATCTTTGTCAGCATTACAACCTGGACATGAAATCAAAGGCCAAACTCAACTGAGAACCAAGGGATATGTTTTGTCTCTTTAATCTGCCATGCCACAGAGTCGAAGTAAAACACACTGCAGAAGCAGGTGCTGCATGTGTGAGAAGACAACACACCCAACCACTGGGCTGGAAGATCCAAGCAGCATTGCCAACCATAGCTCAAAATCTGAGCGCCCATCAGTGCTGCCCAGTGAGTGTGGTGTTGGTGTTGCAGCTGGTGCCACCTTGTTCTCTTTTAGGATGTAAAGTGAAGGTTCAAATGCTAGGAGTAAACACCTACCACTTACAATCCTAGTCCCTACTCTTACGTCCTTAGTGAACACACAGAGATTGCTGTTTGAGGAACTTGTCAGTAGGAGACCACACTCTGGCTGAATGGGTTGAACATCAACAGCAAGAGCTGCAGATAATCTTGCCAGCACAAAGTCAACAGAAACCTTTGGGTGAGCATGGCCTTGTCTTCCTGTTCTGAGCAGGGTTTAAGTGAAGATGGCCCAAGGTTTGTGTGCTGACCCGGAGAGTCCCGTGATCAGCCGCTTCCCTGGCTGTACACCACTGGCTAGCAGGAGCAGTGCAGAGGAGAAGCTGTTTTCAGTTGGGATGCAGTTTTACTGTCATTCATGAGCTGGTTTTCTCCTATGCAGAACTAGCCAGTGGTTTTCTGGAGTTGCAGCCACCTCTCAAAGGTTCAAGTGTCTGTGCAGGGCTGCTCATAGAGTTTGTTTTGTAGTGAAAAATGGACTTGTTCAGTTGCTACCCCATATGCAGCAGCCTGTAGTGTTTGGTCTGAAAGCATGCAGAAGTTATTATTTCAGTGGTCTCCAACACACCAGTCTCTGGATCGAGAGATCTTGTTCTGAACTCATCAGTTTCTCACCTGTCACTGTTACCTGGCCTGGCTTCAGTCTGCTATCAGTTGAACTGTACAGCGTTTTAACATTCACTAGCTGGTTGGCTACTGAGTGTAGACAAGGTAGGCTTCTTTATGTCGTGCCATTTAATCCTAACAGCGTGCTCACGTGGAAAACTGGCAACAGGCACCGTTTCACCAATGGAATACAAAGTCTGGGAAGTGTCTGGAATGAGGAACATTTCCTTCCCATCTCAAAGTGCATGTTTCTTATATGGATATTCAAGATTCTGTCCAGCCTCCTGCTCTGACAGACACATACCGCAGTGAACCCTGACAATGCAGTGTGTGGCATTAGCACAGCTAGGACAGGATGTCACTGCATGCCATCAGTGTGAATTAAGATCCTCCTTAGTGGAAGACATCCTTGTACACCTCATGACGTTGCTTCCATTTTCCTGGTCTTAATCCTCCTGGGTTCTTGTTGTTTCATTCTGGTTGGGGCCAGGTGAATGTCTCATTGCTGTAAAGCAAAGGTGACTGGCAAGAGCAGGAAGATGGGGCTTAAATAATGTATAGCTCCATGCACACGCTTAAACCAGAAAGAGAAACAACCAAGACAGACTCTTTCCATTCTTGTTAAATCATTCTTCTGTAGCCTTAACCTTCCTGTGGCAGATGGAAGAACATAACCATAAATACATTTGGAGGAGATGAAGTATTTACGTGGCCTGGCACGCACACCCCTAGCAGCTTCCTTTCAGCATGGAACACAGATGAGAGCTGCTTGCAAATGTCCTGTGTAGATGAAACTCCCTACAAAGCTTTACATTTCAATATGAGGTGCAGTAAAGACTCCCAAGAGCAGATGGAAGCATTAACCCTGCTTTAGGAAAGCTACACTTCAGACATCTGTGTCCTTGCCCCACAAAGGCAGCCCTGACACCTGACAGAGAAGACTCCAGCTTGTGGATATCTCATCCACACAACCTCCCGTATCCCTCCTGCTAGAGGTGGAGGTAGATACCCAGCCATTCTGTATAAAAAAAGGATCCTAAGAGGAAAGCTTTGTTAAACAGTATAGGAGGAAAAACAATTCAATAGATCTGGATAACACTGCAAAAGAGATTAGCCTCCTCTCCTGAGACTGTGGCAGAGTGCTGTGATTTCACATCTCAAACGTGATGAGCTTTGATCCAAACCCTTCTGTCTGAATACAGATTGTGCCTCTATCCACAGATGCTTTGAGTCCTCCTCATATGTACCAAATCCCCAGATGTATCTTTGATAGTGTTTTAGGGTCCACTGAGTATTTAAATAAACAGGGGCGTCAGGGTGTGTAATGAGAGGATGGAAAATTTCAGAGAGCAACATACTGAAAGCAAATAACCTCTCTTCAGTCTGTCACTAGTGACAGAAAAATGTGAGTAGTGTGTCCATGGACTGGAATTTTCAGAGGCAGCAGAAACCTGATGCCTTGCACTGCAAATTATAGAGTGAAGGGGTGGAGGTAGCTAACACGTGTGTCTGAGGCAAACAAACAAGTAAAGCCCCTTGTTTGTAACCAGCGGTGTGTCCTGCTCACCTCTCCTGAGCAGTTTGCAGAGAAAATTGGCGTCAGATCACTCAGGCTGGTGGACTTGGAAAGGGGTGGTAGGGCTGTTGCACTGCACCTGTGGCAGACAGCAGGCATCACTGCCCTGTGCCCACAGGCTGCCTCCCTTCCCACAGCCCTCTGCCCAAAAGTTGTAGTCAGTGTGCCCGCGTGCTGGGTCCCCCCAGCCTGTTCGAGGCCAGGGTGCTGAAGAAGTGGCTGTGCTAAAATGCATGCTGTCAGAGAGGGGACACTTGGCAGCAGGCTCCTGCTCGTTCTCACAGCTCATCTCGCTCCTCCTCGCTGCAGATGCAGGCGCTCCTCTGGCTGTTCATGAAGGGTCGACAGCCGAGGGTCCAGACGGCGTTGAACACTGTGTCTGCCATGGATTCACAGGCTGTCAGGAAGCAAGAGATCATGGTGGTAGGTGAGCAACAGGCACAGCTGAGGGTTGGGTGGAAGCTCTCTTAGCCTGAGCCCTGCACTAGGCTGTAGTGGTCCAGGGCTTGGGGGTGCTGGTGGATGAGAAGCTGGACATAAGCCAGCAATGTGTGCTTGCAGCCTGGAGGGCCAGTGGCATCTTGGGCTGCATCAAAAGCAGCGTGGCCAGCAGGTTGAGAGAGGTGATTCTGCCCCTCTGCTCTGGTGAGACCCCACCTGGAGTACAATGTCTGATTGTGGGGCCCCCAACATAAGAAGGACATGGACCTGCTTGGGTGGGTCCAGAGGAGGGCCACTAAGATGATCAGAGGGCTGGAGCACCTGTCCTGCAAGGACAGGCTGAGAGAGTTGTGGTTGTTCAGTGTGGAGAAAGAAGACTCTGGAGAGACCTTACAGCTGCCTTTCAATATCTGAAGGGGACCTACAGGAAGACTGGGGAAGGACTGTTCAGAAGGGCATGTAGTGATAGGACCAAGGCAACGGTTTGAAACTGGAGTAGGGTAGAGTTAGGCTGAACATCAAGAGGAAGTTCTTTACAATGAGAGTGGTAAAATAACGGGAAAGGGTTGCCCAGGGAGGTGATTGACTCCACATTTCTGGAGGTGTTCAAGGTCAAACTTGATGCAGCCCTGAGCAATCTGCTGTAGGTGATGCCCCTGCTGAGTGTAGTGGGGTTGGATGAGATGAGCTTTGAAGTTCCCTTCTGGCCTGATGTGTTCTGTGGTTCTCTATTGGCTGCTGGAAGTGAGGTCTGTTGTCTTCTCTTTGGGTATTAAATCATTTATATAAACCCAGAGATTCCCTCCTGCTGAACTGGTGGCTCTGTGCTCTCATGGGTGACACCAATCTGGCACCAATTTCTTTTCCCCTAGTCCCCCTCCCTTCTTGCCTCAGGCTTTTCTCCTTGATGGAACCCCTATTACAAGAGAGATGTGGAGATGATGGAGTGTGTCCAGAGAAGGGCCAGGAGGATGCTCAGAGGGCTGGAGCAGCTCTGCTGTGAGGACAGACTGAAAGAGTTGGGGCTGTGCAGTTTGCAGAAGAGGAGGCTCCCAGGTGACCTTCTTGTGGCCTTCCAGTATGTGAAGGGGGCTACAAAAAAGCTGGGGAGGGACTTTTTAGGTTGTCAGAGAGTGTCAGGACTAGGGGGAATGGAGCAAAGCTGGAGGTGGGGAGATTCAGCCTGGCCGTGAGGAGGAAGTTGTTGATCCTGAGAGTGGTGAGAGGCTGGAATGGGTTTCCCAGGGAGGTGGCTGAGGCCCCATGGCTGGAGGTGTTTAAGGCCAGGCTGGCTGAGGCTGTGGGCAGCCTGCTCTAGGGTAGGGTGTCCCTGCCAATGGCAGGGGGTTTGGAACTAAATTATCCTTGTGGTCCCTTCCAACTCTGACTGGTTCTGTGATCACCAGGGACACTCCAAATAATGCTGTTTACCAAGCAGATTTCCCAGAAGACCTCCAGAGCAGTGTCTTTTCTGTCTCACTCTCCCCTCAGTTTTGCCTACAGCCACTGGTAACCAATTTCCACTGCTTTTGGGGAGCTCTGGTGCCAGCTGTCAGCCAGCATGAACAGTCCTACTGCTGTTGCAGCATCATAGCTGTCCATACAGCCTGCCTGACTGTCAGTCCTTTGTCATCCCAAGAAACTTCTTGTTGATGAATAAATAGGTTAATAACAGTTCTTTCAGGGGCACTAAAAATAATTGCTGTATGCATAATAGATTTGGGAAAGCCAAGGTTTGGGGACTGTCTCCTTCCATCTGAGCCTCTCTGAATGTCTTGTGCTGCTCCTGCTGCTCCAGGAGTCTGCTTATTTGGTGGACATTGGAGAGGCTCTGGTGAGATAGTGGGAAAACCAAGATTGTGGATAACTGGCACTGCTGCATCTGGGATGTTTATGCCCATGTGAGGAGAGTGCAGCTACTCTTCCCTGTCTGCTTTCTCTGGTGACTCAGTGGAAAGGATCCCAGTTAAGAGCTGGTGTGCTGGTAGAAGAGGACTGTGTGACAATTATGGAATAGCTTAGGTTGGAAGGGACCTTAGAGATCATCCAACCTCTCTGTCATGGCAGGGATGCCTCTCAAACAGACTTGGTTGTCTGATGCCTCATCCAGTTTGGCCTTAAACATCTCCAGGGATGAGACAGCTACAATGACTCTAGGCAACCTGTTCTAAAGTCTTACCACCCTCATACTGAAGAACTTCTTCCTAAGTTCCAGTCTAACCCTGCTCTCCCTCAGCTTAAAACCATTCCCTGTAGTCCTGTCACTAGACACTCTCCTGAAAAGTCTCTCTCAAATCTCCCTGTAGGCTCCCTACAGGTATTGAAAAGCAGGTCTAAGGTCTCCCAGAGTCTTCTCTTTTCCAGACTGAACCCCAGCTCCCTCATTCTGTCCTCATAGCAGAGTTGCTTCAGCTCTTGGACCATCCTTGTGGCCCTCCTCTGGACTAGTTCCAGCAGGTCTGTGTCCTGCTTATGCTGGACACAGTTATTCAAGGTGGAGTCTCACAAGAGCAGACTAAAGGGGCAGAATCATCTCTCTTGACCTGCTGGCCACACTGCTCCTGATGCAGCCCAGGATACTGTTTGCCTTCTGGGCTGCTGCAAGGCAAGAGGAGGCAGAACTCAGGCAGCAGAGGGTGGCTCAGAGGTTCCTGTGTGTTAGCAACTACCTGTGCCTTCTGCAACAACCAGGACAGAGATGCTGGAAGAATCTGGTCCTACTTCACTATAGGCAGGGGTGGCTTGGCTCAGCCAAGGAGTGTGCTCTGCCTTAACTTTCTAAGATCTATCAGTCTGCTTCACTGCTACAGGCAGAAAGGAGAAACAAGTGATCTAAAAAATTGGCAGGGGGAAATCTGAAGAGATAAGAAGAGGTTGGCTGCATGAAGACCTGCAGATAAGGGTGACCATGAAAGATTGGCTGTGCTTGACCTGTAGCACTTGTATCTCAGCCCACATCTCTCTTTTCTCTTGCTGACCTGGACAAGTCTTTCCTAACATTTATCTGTGATGAGGTAGGAAGCCACCTGCACTAGAACCAGTGTCAAGCAGACTTGTCCATGTGTCCTAATCAGGCTGGAAAACAAATACTTGTCTAACTCTGCCTTACAGTGGGGCAGGATGAACCCTGGGGCACTGGCCATGGGTAACTGAGAAACTCAGCAGCAGCACCAGTTTTGTTAGGCCTTGGGAACTTGCTCTTCTCAAGCTCTTCACCAGTTTTTCAGACCAGAGCTGCTCTAAATATCTTTAACTGTTTCAGTGTCACCAACTGATGAGAAGGTCTTACTATCTTATCTTTGCCTGTCCTGTGTTACTGCCACACAGCCCACTTGCAAGAGATGGATACTAGCCTTAGAGAGGATGGGGATGCTCTGAAGTGGCCTCAGAAAGAGCACTCTGGGAGAAGCTTTCTTGCTATGGCTGACTTGTGGAAACAGCAAGGTAGATATTTTCCCCTCCTCAGAGCAGAGGTGCTTGGTGTGGCACAGAGGATCAAGAGGCTGGCTTGGACTGTCACATGTGTAACCTTCACGGAGAGAACATGTCTTCAGAGGAGCATCTAAGGGAACCAGGATTGTTTAGTCTGGAGAAAGGGAGGCTGAGGGGACAGACTTACTCTGTACAACTGCCTGAAAGGGGGTTGGAGCCAGGTGGGGATTGGTCTCTTCTCACATGTAACAAGGACAAGAGAGAACTGCCTCAAGTGGCACCAGGGGAGGTTTAGGCTGGATATTGGGAGAAATCTCTTCCCTGAAGGAGTTGTCAAGCCCTGGAGCAGGCTGCCCAAAGCAACGGTGGAGTCCTCATCCCTGGAGGGGATTCAAAGCCATGTAAATGTGGTGCCGAGGGACATGGTTTAGTGGTGACCTGGCAGTGCTGGGCTGGAGGTTGGACTTGATGATCTTACAGGTCCCTACCGAGCAGCCCAATTCTGTGATTCTAAAAACAGCCTTTACCAAGAAGCTTTTCTCAAAATTGCAGACTGAGGCTGTTGAAATTAGGCAAGACCAGGGTGACTTTTGAGCTGCTGACACATCACTACAACACTGTTGGCGTCTTGGGGGCTTCTGAGCAATCCAGGTCTCCCCACAATGGCTCAGCCACCACCTACTGCTGTGTCCCTGGTGGCACTGTCATCTCTTATCTGTGGGACAGATCCTGGAGAGCTTCTGTCCTTGGCTCTCCTAGTTTGTTGGCCCATGGCCATGTAGAGGTTTCAGTGCATGGCTTACTGACACTGGAAGGCTTTTTCTTCTCCTGTGAAGGTGTTTGAACTCTCAGAGAAGACATCCAAGGGTTGAAGGAACCTTTCAGTTGCTCTCTGACCCATTTGTGACAAGCTCAGGACAGATGTGCTGCTTTCTACTGCAGTTTTGCTTCTCTGGGCAAGGAAAGGGCTCTCTGCCCACACCCTCCCCTCCCTGCCATGGTTTGTTCCTCCTCAGGGTCTGCCAGCCTGGAAGCCTACCTTCCACCTTGGAGACAAAGCCGAGGCTGCGCTTGAGGTCGGAGCAGATGGAGTGGAGGCACCAGCGGAACTTGGCATCACAGCGGTACTTGTTGGCCCCGCAGGTATCGTAACAGATGTCCAGCTGGTTGCAGCACTTGGTCATGGCAGGGATGCCCAAATCTAGCTGGGGAAAGAGACAAAAGAAGTGTCACTTGGCTGCCTCCTGGCCTGGGACTCAAACAGCTGACACTGAGTGAGGCGTTGCAGAGCCCAGCTGGCTTCTTTGCTGGGGCAGCAGGAGGGAACACATGCCTCTCCCTCACTAAAGAAAGTGGTGGCAGTAGTGCAGCTCCCATGTAGTGTAGACCACATTCCCTTCTCTCTGTCTACCTCTGCTAGAGAGGTGGGAAACACTTCCTCCAAAGCCTTTTGCTGTTTCCAGTTTGTCAGAGCTCATTGGAGAGCTTCCTGACCTTGCCAGCAGTGGCAGAACCCCCTTTTCTCTTTCCTCCTTTTCCCACAGCCTTGCCAAGCCCTGCTCCTTGGCCTAATGCATCTGCTAAAAGTGTGATGAATGTCTCTTTTCTCTGAGGTGCCCTTGTCAAGCCAAAGAGATACATCTCGGGCCAGGGAGTTCTTGCTTGGAGGCAAACAACAAGTGTAGCTAATAACCATGATGGGAGAGATGGGGCAGAAGGCCTGTCTTCTGAAGAGACTGGGCTCATTAGCTTGTTATAAATTCTACTTCTTTTTGGCCTTGCTCATGTAATATGCAGGAGGTGAGTTGTGTTTTCATTGCCCTCGGCACCCACCACTGCCTGCGTAAGCAGGCGGCACCACAGAAGTGCCCACGAGGCTTGCAGTGAAGTGCGATTTAAGGCACTCCTCTAACGTGACAGATGGGCTGTGAGGGAGGGGGGCTTGCAGAGCAAGGACCTGACTGATTGCTGCAGACCTCATGGGCAGCAGTAATGCATGAGCTCTATGGGAATTCCTGCTCTTAGTGCCTCCTGGGAGTGCTTTTCCTGGTGGTTCCAATGGAGTTTCATTAATTGTCTCTAAAATAACAAGTGGTGCAGCTCTAATGCCCTCGGGGTGATTTCAGAGCTTGGCAAAGGTAAAAGGACCAGGCGTGGAGAATGCCTTCAAGCATTGCTGTTCGCACACTGTCACTGAGCTGGCCCAGTACTGAATCTGTTCCCTGTCCTATCCTGAGGGCAGGAGATCGTTCAAGACCTAAAAATATTTCTCCACATTGGTGCACTGCTTGGCCAGGTGCTCCCTTTTGTTATTCTGTTTCACTGCCACCAGCAGCTGAAACCTTCATGGTTCCCTGACTGACAGTGATATAGGCAGTGCTCATACTGATGTGTTGGCTTGATTGCAGTGGGCATGCAGCCATATGCTCTGCCAGTCCAAGGCAGGTAGCTTGTCCTGAGACACCACACAATGGAGATTTCTTCCATTTGTCAGAGTTTTGGTTTCAGCTGCCAAAAGGAGCCATCACACATGGCACAGCCTAAATCTTTCCCCACCCCAATACGAGAGGGAAAATGTCTGGAAAGGGTTTTGGCCAGATGGGACAGGCATGGATGGGGTCATGGTCCTTCCAGACAGGAGTTTTGAGATAGTGTGGCTCTACACCCCCAGTGAGAGGCTTACATGCTGCTGTACTCGCTCCTGCACTGGGAATGCTTTTTTTTTGGGACTCTGATTTAATCAGAAGAGGCCATAGGAAAACTGGGGGCCAAACACCAACAAAGATGTCCAGCTGGGCAGATATAAATGTGGTTTGGTCCTCCCTCATCACATTTTTCTTTGGTTTAGGGAAGATCTGCTACTTTTTTTCTCCTTTTTTTCCTATTTTCAGCTTATCTCAAAGTCTCTTCCCATGTGACAGACACTTTAAAATCCCCTTTGCAGATGAAAAGACTGTTTCCTGGCTGCAATGGAGGCTAAGGGGAGACCTTTTCACTCTTGACAACTCCCTGAAAGGAGGTTGGAGTGAGGTCTACCTCTTTTCCCCAGTTAGACATTATAGGATGATAGGACATGGCCTTGAGTTGCAGCAGGTGAGGTTTAGTTTGGAAATTAAGATGAACTTCTTCACTGAAAGCATTCTCAAACACTGGAACAGAGAGGGGATGGAATCCCATCCCTGGAGGTGTTTAAGAGGCAGAGATGTGCTGAGGAGCATGATTTACAGAATCACAGGATGTCAGGGTTGCAAGGGACCCAAAGAAATCATTGAATCCAACCCCCCTGCCAGAGAAGGACCATTATCTAGCTCAGGTCCCAGATGAATGCATCCAGGCAGGCCTTGAAAGGCTCCAGAGAAGGAGACTCCACAACCTGTTCCAATGCTCTGTGACTCTTATGGTAAAGAAGTTTCCCCTTGTGTTGAGGCAGAACCTCCTGTGCTGCAGCTTACACCCATTGTTCCTTGTCCTATCCCAGGGAGCAAGTGAGCAGAGCCTGTGTGTCCATCCCCCCCGACCCCCAGCCCTCAGATAGCTATAAACACTTATTAAATCCCCTCTCAGTCTTCTCCAGACTAAGCAGCCCCAGGTCCCTCAGCCTCTCCTCATCAGGCAGTGCTCCAGCCCCCTAATCATTTTTGTGTCTCTCTGCTGGACTCTCTCCAGCAGATCCCTGTCCCTCTTCAACTGGGGAGCCCAAAACTGAATACTCGAGATGGGGCCTCACCAGGGCAGGGTAGAGGGGGAGGAGAAGCTCCCTTGATTTGCTGATTTAGCAACAAACTTGGTAGAGTCAGAGAATGGTTGGACTCAATGATGTTAGAAGGCTTTCCCAACCAAGACAGTTCTCTGATTCTGTAATAGCATCAGGTGTTTGCTGTGATTAGAGGCCAGGGTCAGCTGGCAGTGGTGGAGGTGACAGTACATACACTTCCGGGTACCTTGAGCCCCAGAAAATAGGAGCTACAGCCGTTGGGTTCTTGGGGCTTGTAGTGAGGCCGTGGCATTGGAGCCTTCCCTGAGAAAGAAAGGAAGAACGTTAGGAAAGCAAATCCTCCTGAGAGTAGCAGCAAAAAGCAGAGAGTAAAAGGCAGCTCCCTTTTGGTCTGCATCCCCAAACACTTCCTTCTCCTCCAGAAGATGCAGGGAGTGGAGGACAGGTGCTGGAGCTGGCTGTGAGACACTGAATCTGCTCTCAGCCCAGACCTGTCAAGGCTCTACAGCCTCATTTAGCTGGCACCTCCTCTGGCATGGCTACTGGAGCACTGTGTTGTGTGTGAACAGCGTTTCCAGTGCCTCTCAAATGTGTAAGCTGTGCTGAGTCCAGTCCCTAGGCCTAGGACTCTTCCTAGCCCTTACAAGTGGGCAAGTCCCTTTGTGCAGTCTGGGGTTTTGCAGTCGAGCAGCTCCTCTTGTTGGAGTCAGTGCCTCATGCTTCCAGCGTCTCCTAACTTATTCACGGACTGCTTCCGTGCTCTGACCAACTGGGGTTTTAACTGCTCCAGGAACTACTTGCTGAGGAAAGGGGTTTCTTCCCATCCTCAGTTCATTCTTGGAGTTTCAGTACACTATGGGTTTGCACAAAATTGTGGTAGACCTTCTATACCTGATCTTGCTCCAAGCAGGAGGTCATCTTGGTCTGTTTTCTGCATGCTGCAATGTGCTGCCATGCTTTGCAAATAGTTTTTATTCCTTTATCTATGTGTTCCCTCAGTTTGCTTCTTAACATGCATAGAGGAGCAAGGATTTGCTCTCTGAATCATTTACCCAGCGTAGAAAGAGCCCAGCAAGCAATGGGTTGAGTATCTTCAGCAGTGATTGGATTCTGTTTGCTTTGCTTTGGAGGTGTGAAAGCTCTCCTGTTTGCCTGCCAGCCCATCCTGAGGCTTTCTGAATGGCTGACAGAGGCTCTGGGTGTGAGGGGTGGGTAGCTAGGGTTGGGATGGAAGTTTTCCATGTGTCCAGACGCTGGAGCATGGCCAGAGAAGGATGACAAATGCTGGTGAAGGGTTTCGACTGACTGTCTTGTGGAGAGCAGCTGAGGGAACTGGAGGTGTTTAGTCTGGAGTAAAGGAGACTGAAGGGAGACCTTCTTACCCTCTACAACTCTCTGAAAGGAGGTTGGAGCCAGGTGGGGGTTGCTCTCTTCTCCCTTATAACAAGTGATATGACAAGAGCAAAGGGACTCAAGTTGCAGCAGGGGAGGTTTAGGTTGGACATTGGGAGAAATATCTTCCTGAAGAAGGTTGTCAAGCCCAGGGCAGTGGTGGAGTCTCTGTCCCTGAAGGGACTGAATATCTGTGTAGATGTGAGGGACATGGTGTAGTGGTGACCTGGCAGGGATGGGTAATTGGTTGGACTCTGTGATCTTAAAGGGAGGTCTAGGCTGGCTGTTAGGAGGAAGTTCTTGCCAGAGAGAGTGATTGGCATTGGAATGGGCTGCCCAGGGAGGTGGTGGAGTCGCTGTCCCTGGAGGTGTTGAAGCAAAGCCTGGCTGGGGCACTTAGTGCCATGGTCTGGTTGATTGGACAAGGCTGGGTGCTAGGTTGGACTGGATGAGCTTGGAGGTCTCTTCCAACCTGGTTGATTCTATGATTCTTCCAACCAAAACAATTCTATGAAAGGAGATCTTGTCTATTCCCTGACCTGTGTCACTATCTTTCTCTTATCCCTACCTCAACCTCCATCTCCATCTAACCTAACAGCTCCTCTTGGGGGAGGACAAGCCATCAGGCTGCTTCAGTGCCTTGACTCCACTGTGTAAGGAGCTTGTTTATGGGAGAAGATTGTCCCCTAGAGAAGCTGTGGAGACCACCTCTCCAGGAGTCAAGTTTCTCTGGACTGTCCCTTGATGTGTGTTCAGCACTTGTTGTCTTTCTCTCCCAGCTGGCTTTATGAAAGGGAGATCTCAAAAGCAGAGCAAGGTGCTAAAACAAGAAGTTTGAACCCTGTTCTGGGAAAACATTGTCAGCTCTGAGAATGCTCCAACAAAAACATTTCTGAGCCCTCTGGAAGTCCATTGCCTCCAAGCTTCTGCTTCCCTGAGCACTGCCAGAGAACTTATATCAGCAGAAATAAATCTCATTTCACCCTTCAGGCAGGGTTGGGATCTTCTGAACTGTCATTTCCACTACTTTCTTCTTGTCAGCACTGATAATCATTTAAGAAACTCCCCTCTTTTTGTTTTTCTGTCAAAGTACCTAAATAGCAGTGGTTCATACAGCCATAACCCTGTGGTGTTCTTGAGAAGACTTCAAAGTGAAATGCTGCTAAAGATCTTAGGTAGGAATGTTCCCAACACCTTCTAAATGAAAAATTACCAAAGTGGTTTTGTCTAAACAACAAATTTGCAACAAATAAACAAAAAACTGAAGTCCTGCCCAGCTGAGAGACACCAATAACAGCCAGTTTTCTCCTACCCTGCAGAAATGCAATAGGCACCAAGGATTTAGTGGTCTGCAAGCCAAGATAAAGCTCCCTAGCTGATGTTACCCTGTGTGGGAAGGGCATCTCTCAGTACAGCAGTTACTACAGTGTGCCCAGGTGGCCAAGAAAGCCGATGGCATCCTGGCCTAGATCAGGAACAGTGTGGCCAGTAGGATATTCTTCCCTTGTACTCAGCACTGGTCAGGCCACACCTTGAGTTCTGTGTCCAGTTCTGGGCTCCCCAGTTCAAGAGAGATGTTGAGGGACTGGAAGGTGTCCAGAGAAGGGCAAGGAAGCTGGTGAGGGGCCTGGAGCACAGCCCTGTGAGGAGAGGCTGAGGGAGCTGAGGGTGTTTGGCCTGGAGAAGAGGAGGCTCAGGGCTGACCTTGTTGCTGTCTCCAACTCCCTGAAGGGAGGCTGTAGCCAGGTGGAGTTGGTCTCTTCTGCCAGGCAAGCAGCAACAGAACAAGGGGACACAGTCTGAAGTTGTGGCAGGGGAGGTCTAGGCTGGATGTTAGGAGGAAGTTGTTGTCAGAGAGAGAGTGATTGGCATTGGAATGGGCTGCCCAGGGAGGTGGTGGAGTCACTGTGCCTGGAGGTGTTGAAGCAAAGCCTGGCTGGGGCACTTAGTGCCATGGTCTGGTTGATTGGATAGAGCTGGGTGCTAGGTTGGACTGAATGATCTTGGAGGTCTCTTTCAACATGGTTGATTCTATGGTTCTGTGTTAGAAATTGGAAGGGACCTCTGGAGATCTTCGAGTCCAACCCCTGTGCCAGAGCAGGACCATATAATCTAGAGTAGGTCACACTTCTGTGTGGGGTCTTGAAAGTCTCCAGAGGAGACCCCACAACCTCTCTGGGGAGCCTGTTCCAGTGGTCTGTGACCCTTACTGTAAAGAAGTTCTTCCTCACGTTGAGGTGGAACTTCCTGAGCTGTCCTCTAACAGGGTACAAGTGAGCAGAGTCTGTCTCTGTCCCTTCCTTCCTGACCTCCAGCCCTCAGATATTTATAGACATTGATTAGATCCTCTCTCAGTCTTCTCCAGACTGAACAGACCCAGGTCTCTCAGTCTTTCCTCATCAGGCAGTGCTCCAGTCCCTTCATCATCCTTGTAGTACTCCATTGGAGACTCTCAAGTAGACCTCTGTCCCTCTTGAACTGGGAAACCAAGAACTGAATGTGATACTGCAGTTGAGACCTCACCAGGACAAAGGAGAGGAAAAAGAGAACCTGCCTTGATCTGCTGGGCACACTCTTCTTAATGCACCCCATGGCCTCCTTGGGCACATGATGGGGAGAAGAGCTTCCCTCAACCTTTTGAATAGATCAAATCTGCTTTGTGCTCCAGGGATGATTTTCTGGTGCAGGAAGCAGAGTTTTGAGCAGGTAGAGCTGAGTTAATGGTAGACAAAGAACACAAATCAGTTGGCTGCAGCAGAGCACCATTATGGGCATTATCTTTGCACCAAAACAAGGCTCAAGCCTGTTGAGGTATGCAAAGTAACTTCTGAGCTGACAACAGCTTGCAGGTTACACTGTTTTGCTGTTGATAGAAGCAATTCCATCTATATGTGGGCTGAATCTATCACCCAGGGCTCCTAAGCAATGTCATAAGAATAAGGCTGCATATAGGTCTTGGTGCAATTCATTGCCACCTTGCTTATTTTGAAGGGGATGAGAATCTGGACTCAGAATTCAAATGGTCCTGAACCAAGGTGGGAGGCAGAGGAAAGTTCAAAACCCAAGGTTGATTTTGCAGTATGGAGTCAAGTTTTAATGGCTTGCTTGTGAAGTTGACTAAGTTGTTTTTCAGCAGCATGTTGTCAACTAATGGGATAAGGTGGCAAGGCTTGTTTGGAGATGTGGAGATGAGATGTGGTTTCTAGAGAAAGGCTTCCATTAAGCTGAAGTTACAGCTTTTATAGTGTCTTAGGAAGCTGTCCTCAGGGGGGAAAAAACAATCCTCACATGAGAATTGTGGTGATAACAAAACACTGAACAGCCTTCAAGAGGAGCCCCTGTAGGAAACCTTCCTGCCTCCTCTCTTAAAGCTTAAACAAAGCTTAATCATTCATAAAGTGCCCCTTGGTGAACTCTAAAGTCCAAGACACCAGAGCTAACCTCCCTCCCACATCTTGTTTCCTAGCTAACAGGAACCCCAAAGCAAAGCAGAAATAAGAGGTGTCCTTGACCACCCACTCAGGGCTCTTGTTATCTTCCATTGCTTTCTCATTCTTACAGGCACAGCTGTGATGGGGGACAGGAGTTGGTGGGTTACACTGCCTGCTTTGCTAGCTGTGTTTCAGCAGGTGTGTCTGTTTGCTGCCGGGCTTTGCTGGGAGGAGATACCAGAGGGCAGCTGCAGGCACAGCAGGGACTTGCCCAGCAGCACGCTGAAGAGCAGCGTTGATGTATGGAGGCAAGGCCTTGCTGAGGAAGCCTCTTCTTGGTCTACTTCAGAGCACTGCCTTGTTGGCCTGACCTTAGAAGTTGAGTTTCTAATGGGAAGTGAGTTGGCCTGGTGCATTTTAATATCTCCAGGCTGTCGTAGCTGTGCCAAGAGATTGGAAACCAGCCAGCTGGCTAGAGCAGCTGCTGGTGGTGCAGGAGGTCTCAGACACTGCAGTACTGGTGCTGCTGGCAGGAGGAAGTGAATGTATTTCTGGGTGAATAGATGCTCCTGGGGGACTCTGCTGTTTGGAGTGTTCCATTGCTGTTTCTCTGCCCTAAGCAATGCAGACTGTGAGCAGCCACTACCCATACTTACCACAGCCTTTCACTGCTGCTCGAACAGCCTGGCTTTGAAGGCTCTTTTCCCACAGCTTGGCTATGCCTTCTCATCTAAAGCCCCTGAGGATGTGAGGTAAAACATTGAAGGTCTGCCTGACCAGGCAGCTGAAGTAAGCTATCATGGGATTTATTCTCAGTTCAGGCTGTTTGCCCCCCAAGATGCTCAAGAGAGATTTTGTAAGGGAATATTTGCCAGCAAGTGCCGGAATAACCTTCGTGTCCTGATTTAAGGGAGTAATCCATCAAGTTGTTTTCAGACCTTGCTAGCTCCTGAGGAATCAAGAGAGCCTTACAGCCAGGACAGCCAAGTGCTGTGTGCTCAGCTGAAGATGGATGTGGCAATCACAGGTGAGTCCTGACCTTTACTGTGGCAAATAAGCTATTATTGGTGTCTCTTGGCTAAACTGAAAGGAAGCAGAAAGCATTATTTTTGCTCTGTGCCTGGGGAAAAGGCAATCAGCCTCTGATTTAGCAGAAAGGTGGTAAAAATGTTTTGTGCTTATTCCTCTGGGTCTTACTGGTTTGAGATTGTCCCTGCATCCCCTCCACTTTGCAGCATCTGTGCTAGAGACCAGCACAGACAAATGGTCCTGGAGGGGTCCAGGAAGACCCTTGGAAGCACAAGAGCAGCATTTCAATAGTTTCCTCCTTCAGTCAGTGTTTGGTGAGTTGTTCAGCGAAGATTAGAAGGGAGCTCACGATGTGCTTGTTTGTTCTCTTTTTCAGGTACAATGTTTCCCCAGTAAGAGTCAGGATGCTTCCAGGGAGCAGGCAACATTTGCACCTCTCCATGAAGATGCTTTTTCCCTTGCCTAGAGCATGGGGACCAGGACAAGGATTGCTCCAGCCTAGGGGTGTGCCCAAGAGTGATAATTCGTTCAGGAATTGGTGAGTCTTGAGACTGCCTGAGATGAGCTTGTGTCAGCCTTCCCAAACCTCACCTCAGGCACACTGCGGTCCCAGCCATGTTATGCCCACTACCAGAGTTTTCAGTCATTACATTAAGAAGGGCAAATCTCTTTCTGCACTGAACTTGGATTTGAGGTTGTCACACGTGTGGGGCTGCCACGTGGGCAAATAGCCTTATCCTGTGTGCTGTGGTGTGCATGGGGCCTCCTTCTGTCACCAGTGGGGCCCAGGAAGCATCTGTGGCCCTCCTGAGCTGCTGCAGAGAGGCTGCCCTAGCTGGGAGGTGCTGCAGGGCCCCAGCTTAGAGCAACCAGGGCCACTGTGGGACTGAAGTCATGGGCTAAGGCCTTGAGGTCTCCCTAGATGTCTGTGGGGCTGAGCTGCTTGGCTTGCTGCTCTCTATTTGCTGTTAGCATGGGGCCTGAAGAGCAGAGCTGTTAGGAGCAGGAGGGCAGATACATGCACATTAGTTAAAAACAGATTGAACCCAACAACTTTAAGGCTGATGTTTAACTTTTATTGTGTCCCCTTTGGCTAAGCCTGGCCCTTCTACCCTCTCACCCTGACAGGGAGCTCAGATCCTAGCCCTGCAGCATCTTTCTGCTGGCATGCTCACTGCTGGCCTGGGAGGTGCTTCCCTACTGGCAGCATTTCAGACAGCCCTGTGTAGCCTGGAGAGGCACAGCATGAAGCCCACATTCTGGAAGAAATGGGATGCATATGGAGGGATCTCTCCAAAGCCTGCAGTCTGTGCTGTGCTTAGGGAAGAGGAATTGACATAGCCTCCGTCCTCACAGGCATCTTGTCCAGATGGCCACTGGGGACATAGGATGGAGCTGGGAAGAAAGGGCTGATGGACAGGTGTGGGTGGGCAGGCTGAGGTGACAGAGGGCAGCTACACAGTGGGGACAGTTCTAAGGAGGCTGGGGAGAGGGCACAGTCTGTAGGTAGCCTCCTTCCTGTTCCCAAATGGGTTGTTTTAGAAGTACCTTGTTGATGGTCCATGCCTCCCCCTGCCCAGTGCCCCACAGTCCTGCTCCATAGGACCTGCCCCACTGCACCTCTGCCTGCTGGGTGCCCTGCCCTGCCTGCTGGGTGCCCTGCCCTGCCTGCGCACCTCCTGTGCTGCTCTCCCCAAGATGTCACGGCCTTGTTCTGCCCCCAGGACAAACCAAACGCATCTTTTTGGGTAAATCACTAAAGTCCAAGGCAGGCAGCAGCTACCTCATTCACCTGGAGTACTAAAAGTTCCTTTGTGGTGACAGCACCTCTGGTTCACCTTCCTGCTATCTCCCCTTCTCCAGCCCAGGTTATTGGCCAATGCGCAACTGCTGAGTAGCGACACTCCGAAGGTTGCTGAGATTAGGGCTGCTGGCAATGCTAACAACCCTTTCTGAGTCAGGGCTGCACAGACTGCTCCCTGTCCCTGCCAGATCCCCACTGCCTGCCCTGGCCCTTCTCTCCTGGGGTCTGCTGAGCTGTGTGGTTTCCTACATGTCCTTCCTGTAAGACCTGTATTCTCTCCTCTCATTCTCTTGCACACAGCACAGCAGCTTCAAGATCAGGCTGTTCTTGGAGAGAGGGTAAGACCGGGGTTCAGTGTCTCTGTGCTGGTACTAGTGGAAAAGTGACTCTGCAGAGGCTTTTCTCTGCTGAACATAGCAGTAGTCATGTCATGGACAGGAGCTGGTTGTGATCTTGAGGGAGGAGAGTGCTGTGAGTTTCCAAACGAGAGGAAAAGAGGAGGAAGACAGAGCAAGGAGAGAGGAGCCAGCAGGAGAGAGGTTCACTTACCATATCGACATCTGTACTGACAAACACCATTTTTTCCCCCAAGCAGTTCCAAGAAGGAGTCAAAGTAGCTGTTAACTGTTTCAAAGCTGTCCCGGATGGTCCCGATGCCCCACTCTGAGTAGGATGACTCAGCCCGGGCGGTTTGGTGGACGGTGTTCTCCTGCGTGGTCTCCTCAGAGCATCGCCCAAAGCCCAGCATCAGGCACAGAACTGCTGCCTGGAGGAGCAGCCACATGTTGCAGTCCAGCTCCAGGCCCCTCAGCCCTGGTCCGGGGAGGAGTGAGAGCAAGCCACTGCTTGTAGGAGGCAGGTAGGTAAGCTACCCCCTCCCCTGGACTTTAGACACTGCTGAGGGAGCCAGCATGAGGTCACCACAGTCAGAGTGCAAAGTGCACTGTGGAGGTTTCAGCCACGTTCATCTTGCACAGCAGCAGGAGGGCTTGAGTTTCACAATCCCCCTGGAACAGGCTCAGCTCCTGCAGCACCATGGCTTCAGCTTCCCTGAGTGCTGAGTGGGGTCTGTCTGCCCAAGTTGTGCAGCACATGCAAGACCCTCCGCCTGCCCCACCAGGGCAGAGGCTGCCCTACCCTCTTCCCAGCCTGCTGGGAAATGAAGACTGTCTCTTTGTCCAAGGTTTCTGCTGCTCAGGCTGTTGAGGAACACCCCTCAGCTTATTCCTAGGCCTCTTGGACACATCATGGGGTGGGACAAGACATCTGTTCAGCCTTGCTGCTGTGAGCAATCCCTTCTAGCAAAGGCTGTGGGCAAGTCGTCATGTGAAGAGGCTTCCCATGGCTGCACACTCAGAGCAGGGTGCCTTGCAGGACAGAAAGTGGTGGCAGAGAGCCCCATGTCCTGCCTTGCTATGGCTAGAAGGTGTTGTTTAGCCTTGCAGAGGTTGATCCAGCATCTAGGAGTAGTTTGGGTTTAGAAACACTGGATTGAGGGCAATTCTTTGGCATGTCCCCTCCAGTTATAGGATCCATAGTGTAGATGAGTGTTCACTGTTGCTGAAGCTCCTGAGGGCTGGTACTGAAACCAAAGTCAGATAGCAGGCTTAGGGGGCAGCTGCAGGTGTGGCTCTGGGGTGGGACTGGTTTGCGAGGACCTGTGAGCCTGCACAGCTGGTGGAGGTTTCAAAAGAGTTACTCACTAGAAGAAAACAACCAAATAAATACCAAGAGACAACACAAACCACTGACAAAGGAGTAGGGAGGGGAAATGGTGTGGGAAGGCTCCAGCTGTCAAGTGGAGACTCTCCAGAGGGCAAGGAGGAGACAAGCAGTGGGGCTTTCAAATCTATGACAAGTGTAGGTGCCAAATGGTGACATGTGATTGTTTCACAGGAGACTCAGCTCCTTCTGCGGTGCCAGAGCCACCCAGCAGCTGTCTGCCTGTATCCTCCTGCATATGGCCGTGTTAAGTGCTCCAGACATGAGATAAGGAGGAGGTTCTACAGCCAAGTCTTGGTTCCTTAGGCAGGTAAGCCACAGAACTGGGGCAGTGGAGCAAAGGAGCTGTGAGGTGGTGTGGAGCTGGAGCCTGCTGCTGCTGCCTTGTTCCATCTGTTCTGGTGTCCACCACTGATCACATTCATGCTGAGTTCCCCTCAGAATGGGGCCTGTGAGTTCCTCAAGTGAGCAGCCAGAAGTGGTTTTGTTGTACAGCCACAGCTGATACCTGCTTGGGCCTCCCTGAAGGCTGCTGTGTAGCTGTAGCTGCACACTGTTGTCCCAGCCTGTGGGGAGAAGTGTAGCTAAGTTGCTGGATTGAAGGGAACATACAAGGTGTGCAGGATGTCCCAAGGGAACCTCAAAGCAGCTTTGCCTTTTAGGAGATGAACCTGAGGAGAGAGGCAGGGAGCGTTAGGAAAGGAGGCTGGCAGTGCCCAAGCTGCAGACAAGGGCAGGGTGGGGAGCACTGTAATGCCTGGTGAGAAATTAGGGTGATGTTTTGGGTTGAGCTAGAGGTGCCAGGTTGTTACTAGAGGATCTGTCCCCTGGAGCCTGGGAGCCAGCAAGTCCCTGCTTCCAGTGAGCTTTTTGTGAACAGGGTGTCACCACTGGCAGGAGCACTTTGCAGCCTGTCCTGCTGTTCAGAGCATGCTGGGGGCTGGTCTGTCACTCAGGGCTGGAAGAGGGCTGCTGTCCCTGGAATTCTCTGTCGAGAAGCCCCAGGGAAGGCCAAGCTGGGTTCAACAGTCCCACACTGTGTCTTGCACTGAGTGGAGCTGCTTGTGTCTCTCGTGGCTGAATCGCTGCCCTGAGTGATGTACTGGTTTGCTTCTCCTTGCCCTGAGAAAAAGAAGTTGATGTGAAAAAAGAGCAAAACAGTTCTTCAGACACAGCTTGAAAGCATTGTGGGGAGCCCCAGTGTGGCTGTGCCTGCCGCTGGGCTTTGATGGGGAGCCTTTTAGGGTTGTTTTGGAGACAGTTCTGGAACACAGCTCATCACTCAGTCCCTGGTGGCTGATCCATGCACTCCTGAACACGAACAGACAGGGGAAGATGCCAGCAGGGCTGCAGAGCATACAGGCCATAGGGAGTGTTTCATGAGCTGTCCCTGCCACCACCCAGGGCATGCAGCCTGGAGGGGCTGACTGTGGACAGCGCTGAGCCCAGGCCGTTTGCAAAATCGAGTGGAATTAGCCAGGAAAGCTGAACAGAGCAGGGAGGAGCAGCTGGCAAAGTGCAGAGCCTAGGAAAAGAGGAGTCAGAAACTTTCCTGCTGGCTGGTCACTTGTCCTGGCATACAAAAATCAGGCTAACTACTTTCCCAAAACGTGGCAGACCCTTTGCCCTGGCCTGGGGATGAGCCACGCTCCTGCCTTCCTCCTGCTTCCTTCCACTCCTCCCCACACTGGTCTCCTGAGACTGATTTGCAGTCCAGCTGCAAATAGCTTGGTTGCACCCAAACTGCAAGATCTGAAGAGCAGGAAAAATGTAGGATTGCATAAAACAGGACACCTCCTCCCTAGTTCTCTGGGAATTGCTGCTCAGGCTCCAGAGCTGAGGTGTGAGGACTTCCTGGAGATGTGCACAGCAGGTACCTGCAGGTTGTCTGACCTTGTGTTGACCCACCGTGGCTGGAAATACCTCTTCCTCGTGCCAATTTTTCTTTCCCTAAAGATCTGAGAGACACAGATGGTGTTTGCCACAATGGTGAACTCTGAGGACTGGCTTGTGGACCTCCTCTTGGCCTCGGGAGAAGCAGCTGCTGACTCCAGGCATTCATTTCTGACTCTGTAATGCTTAGCTAGAGAGCAGCCCTGGGGCTGTGATGAATCACTGGCTCCTCATGGCACTCTAAGGCTGTTGGCAGCCTGCTCCTGCCAGAGGGGAGGCAGGGTTGACTGCTTGGGCTGTCTGGACGTCTGTCCCTCGCCGATGGCAGTGAACCCCGTGCCATGTGAAGGTGAAAGTGCTCTTGGCTTTGCCGAAGCCAGCACTGGTCCTGGCATGCTGGGAGGGGAGCACAGGGGCTGGCCCAGCTCCCGCTGTGCATTGCTGTCACAGACTGGGACACATGGGCATAGGCTTTGCCAGGGTCTTTCCCTTTGTGCTCTGATGGAGCTGTGGAGGAGGGCAGAGAGTTGAGGGACTGAGCTTGCTTTCCACCACTTTTGGCCAGCTCAGTGAGTTGTTGGTTGATGTTGATGCATGGCCTAAGCAGGAGGATCAGGCAGCTTGTAGTTAAGGTTAATGGGTGATCTGTGGTTGGTTCAAAGGCAGCCTTGGAAGCCAGGTGAGTCACTGGTTATCAGGATGAGAAATGCAGCTCAGTGATTAAATGCCTGAGTCCCTCGCAGAGTCAGGGCAGAGTCCAGCAGCTGGAGGAGGACAGGTGGGTGCTTAAAGACCCCATCCCTCAGATGGGCTTTGTGCAAGTTCATGGTTTTCTGCCAGTGGTGCCCAGCAACAAGACAAGAGGTAACAGGCACAGAGTTGAACATGGGAAGTCCCACCTAAATGTGAGGAGGAACTTCTTTACTTGGAAGGTGGTGGAGCACTGGAACAGGCTGCCTAGAGAGGTAGCAGAGTCTTCTTCTTTGGAGTCATTCAAAACACACCTGGATGCCATCATGGGCAACCTGCTCTAGGTGAACCTTCTCTGGCAGGTTCATCTGGATTAGATGATCTCCCAAGGTGCCTTCCAACCCCTGGCATGCTGGGATTCTGTGATAGTCTGGTCCAGTCTCTCTAGGAGACCCCTGGACAGATCACTTCAGCCTTGTTCTGCCTTCCCCCTCCATAGGTGCTGATCCTGTCAGACCCTTTCTTTTGTCTTCATTCCATCCTGTCCTGCAGCCATTCGCAGGCCTCATCCCTAACCCTGACCCTACCCTGACTTGTTTAGCTGCAAGATGCTGCAGTTCCTGGCCGTGGGAGGAACCCTACCTGGGTATGATCCAGGTTGGGTGGGAGTGCTGATCTGCTTGAATGTAGGGAGGTTCTAAGAGGAATCTGGCCAAATGCTGGGTCCTGCACTTGGGTGACAACAACCTCATAAACACTCCAGGCTTGGAGAAGAGTGGCTGGAAACTGCCTGATGGAAAAGGATCTGGGGGTGCTGGTCAGCATCCAGTGGTGTCCAGATGGCTGAGAAGGTCAAAAGCATCCTGGCAGCATCCCACATCAGTATCTTGGCCAGTAAGACTAGGGCAGGAATAGTCCACCTGTACTCAGCACTGGTGAGGCTGCACCTCACATACTGGGTTCGGTTTTGGGCCCCTCACAACAAGAGACATTGAGTTGCCAAACAATGGCCAGAGAAGGGCAACAAAGCTGGCGAAGGGTCTGGAGAACAGGGCTGGTGAGGGAGCTGGGGCTGGTTAGTCTGGAGAAAAGGAGGCGGAGAGGAGGAGACCTTCTGGCTCTCTACAAGTCCCTGAAAGGAGGCTGAAGCTAGGTGAGGGTTGGTCTCTCCTCCCACGTAACAAGTGCCTCAGATGAGAGGAAATGGCCTCAAGTTGCACCAGGCGAGGTTTAGGTTGGACATCAGGAGAAATTTCTTCCCCAAAGGGGTTGCCAAGCCCTTGACCTGGCTGCCTAGGGCAGTGGTGGAGTCCCCATCCCTGGAGGGATTGAAAAGTTACATAGATGTGGTGCTGATGGACATGGTTCAGTGGTGCTGATGGACATGGTTCAGTGGTGCTCTGGCAGGGCTGGGTTAATGGGTGGAGTTGATGATCTTTAAGGTCTTCTCCAGTCAAAATGATTCTGTGGTTCTGCATTCCATTGCCATGCTCTAGGTGCAGCTGTGCTGGAAAAGCCTTGGATACCCAGCTAGGATGGTGGGAAACTGCAGTGTGTAAGCCCTGGGCAGACTCTCAAGCTTTCCTTTCTTCCCTGGGAGGGACAAAGACCATCTAGCCCCACACATACACACACACACACACACACACACACACGGCAGATGCCTCAAGCTGCATGCAGAATCACAGAATCATAGAATCAACCAGGTTGGAAGAGACCTCCAAGATCATCCAGTCCAACCTATCACCCAGCCCTATCCAGTCAACTAGACCATGGCACTAAGTGCCTCAGCCAGTCTTTTCTTGAAGACCCCCAGGGGCAGCCCTACTCTCGTTTCAGGAAGGAAAGCTGGGAGCTCCACCTTGCCCCATGAGGCTCCTGTGTTGCTAGCTTGGCAATCGCAGCTTGGTGGCCAGGCTGCCAGCAGCAGCCTCACACCTTGCTAAGAGGCAACCCCACTTCAGCCATTACCACCTTGGGGCAAGGACACTGTGTCCCCTAGCTGGAAGGCAGCCCACAGACATCCCAGAAAGCCCAGAGGGTTGGCTCAAGCTCTGTCTCAGAGGGGAAAGACAGGCAGCTGCTACCAGTCTTCTGCCACTGGCCCATGTTACAGATAGGCAAGGCAGCTGCTGAGCAGTACCAGGGCATATCTGGGCATGGAATCAGTTCACATTACCAAGCTAAAACAGCCCTGGTTCCCCTCAGCCTTGGTTCCAAACCTGTCAGCACAGCAGCTGGGGCTGAACAGTGCTTGAAGTGAGGGAGGGTGGATCCCTTTCAGCAGCACTAGGCTCCACTGTTTGAAGCTAGCTGGATTACAGGCTGTGAAAGGGAAACAATGGTGATGTCTACTGCACTCATAGGCTTGCTGAGAGATAAGAATAATAATCAAAACATAGATAAAGCACTCGCTTCTACTTCTGTTGGGGAACTGGCTGAGCTGCATGTCTCTCTAGCCTCTCTGACTAATCCACTTTGCTTCCTAACCCCCTGGCTGAACCTCCATTCTTCCTTGGGCCTGGGGTAAGGCTGAGAGGGGTAGGGGGAAGGTGAAAGGGTGGTTGGGAGCCCCTCCTGGGGACTCAGGTTTCTGGGAGGGGAGTTGTGTTTCCGTGTTACCTTTTTACCTTGTCTATTTCTGTATATAGCTGTATATACTGTAAACACCTGCCTGTATGTTGTGCTAATGTTGTGCTAAGCTGTAAATAATAAGCTCCATTCAATTTCCAGAGCCGGCTGAGTCTAGTCTGGGTGATTTCCAAAGTGGGGGGGGGACGGGGAACGCCCAAACCTTCACAATGGGCAAAAGGATCAGCGATTCTAAGCAGCCCTTGCTGTGCTTCTTTGCAGGTTTCTGATGGCCACAAAGGAAGTCTGAGCGCCACTGGTTTGAGCTAGCAAAGCACAGGAACACCTGTACTGATGCCCTGATGATGGAACACATCAGCTTGCCCTTCCCACGTGTAAGTGCCCTACCCCACATTGTGCTGTTCATATGTCTGCAGCAGGATAGTCCAATCTGGCTTTCCCCCCTAGACCTACTCAAAAAACAGGCTGTTTGACCTCTTCAAGAAATGGAAGGATTTGGCATCCCTGGACAAGGGTCTCTTAGCAGCTGACTCTTTGCTAGGCCTGATTGCAGTTTCAAGCCAGGAGTTTGTGTGGTTCCTATGCTGATATTAAACCCCACACCAGCTACTGCCATAAATCAGGGCATCAGCGAGAGCAAGGGGATGAGCCAAGCTCCTCCCCCAGAGCAGCTTGAAGATTTCTCATCCAGTTTTGCTCACAAGCAGCTCTCAGCCCCATGCTGCCTGCCTGCCCCTTTTGCAGTCAGAGCTGCTTCCAAGCAAGACATGAAGCTCAGGGTGTTTGTCAGCTGTGGGGTGAGCACCCTTTGCACCTGCTCGCCAAGAGCTCGCTTTGCAGGAAGCACAGCCAAGGCTCAGCAAATGTGTGTGCTCAGGGTTACAACAACCATACACTAGGAGAGCTCGTGTGGAGGATTTTTCACTGCTAATGGCAGTGGCTTTTATTTTAAGCCCTTTTTTGGATTTTTTTTTTTTTTTTTTACATTAAAAATATTACAAAAGGATGTTAACAGTAAGGCAGTTTCTCAGTTGTGAGCCAAACAGTTTTCAATCCTCTTTAATACAAAACTAGATTCTCACAGATGCCACGCTCTCGATCCAAAAGCCTGTGGAGAGATGAAGGGGTAAAGCAGAGAGCAGCAGCCCTTACACAGTGAGTGTTCGGTGCCTGAGTGCTGCTGCAGCGGAGGAGGAAGAAATATGGGTTGGCTACAGCTTAAAAAATATAAGCTTCCCCTTTTTCTTCCAATAATCTGGAATGTTTGGGTGTGATGTGCCTCAGCAGACTTGAGGTTGAGTTTTGAGGGCTACTGTTTTGTTTTAAACCAAGTGAAAGATTTTGCTGTCAGAAGACAAACTTAGTGTTTTTCTCCCTGAAGAACTGCAAGCCACTAAGTTCCCTGCTTTAAAAACTTGTGCACTAAACCATTTTTACTCCCCAATCCATTCTTAAAATTCTGTTGGCACTGGAAGCACTCAAGGGTAGCTGAGCTGTGGGAGGTAAATGTTCAGCAAACTTCCCCAGACAAAGAGCTCGCAGGAAGTTCTCAAGCTTCTTGTTCATCTTTTTGGTGTTAGCTGAACAGATTTGGAGATGGGAGGGGAACCCAAACCACTGCTTACTATCCCAGAACTGTGATTCCTCATTGCTTCAAACCCTTCCTTTGTCATTCCACAGCGTTTTCTTCCACTACAGCAGTGCCTGATGCTTTTTCTGCAGTTTTTAGCTGCTAATGATTTTAATGCTGTAACTGCTCACTTAAGGAAAAAAACAGCTTTTCAGTAACAGCAACCTAAGTGTGTTTGTGGTGGCAAGAGACCCATTTCTCTTTTTCTGTGATTTTACAAAAGCTTTTTAAAGCTGCTTCAAAGCTATGGAGTGAAAATTCGTGCCCCAAAGGTAAGGCTCCTGCGCCACCTTGTTCTTTGTGTTCTGTTACCTGCAGGCACACAGCGGGACTTGCCTGTAGGAAGGGTTGCCCTTTTTTCTTTGGAGCTGAAGGAGGTCAGGAGAAAAAAAAAGTAAAGAGAAGACTAGGGACAGGAATGGAGATGAATGGCACTGTGTGAGAGGGAGAAAAATCAGGCAAGGACCAATATTAGTGATTTTGTTAGTGATTCCAATTTAACCATACACCATGTTCTGATAACTTGTTTCTTTGTTGCCTCTGTATCTGATACTGCTCTCATGTGCCAGCTCCTGTGAATAAATGAGCAGTACAGACGTGACATGGAACTATTTCTGATTTGTCTTTTTATTTGTTTCCTTAAGTGCTGGATGGATTTTGTTTCACATCTGCCAAAAAAGCACAGGGAGAAGGCAGGAAGGTGCAGGGCTAAGGAGAAGCAGGTACGTAGGTCCCAATGCTAAGAACAGGCTCAGTAGAGGTTTAACAATGCATTTTCCAGCAAAGGTTTTGAAGTGTCTTCTTAAAGTACACAGTTATCTCCAACTCTTAGTACCTTACACTGCACTCTCGGTATTCCAGAGGTATTTCTAACACCTTACAGTTGGGTTTCATCTGGCTCCATTTTCAAGGTTTTATTGACTCAATGAAAACTGGAATTTTGCCCTAGGTAAAGACTTCAGGCTTGACCCCCCTAAATCAGTAAAACCATCATCATGCAGAAGATCAGACTGGTTGGATGGGTGCAGCTCACTTTGATTCTTCCCCCGGTTCTGGTGGGACATGCAGACATTTTGGTATAGGTCCTGCTGCTGAAGAGAAGTGGTAGAGGGAAGCAAACCTCCCTGCAGCCTCTCCCCAGCTGTTCCTGTGGGCAGGGGGCATAACAATTACATCTCCTGCAGGACCTCAAGCTCAGCAGCCACAGCAGCCACAGTCTCATCTCCTTCAGAGGTTTCAACTTCATCTCAGTATGAGGAGGGCTTGTCTCAAACTAAGGTCCCTGAAGGTTGCTGAGAGCTGACTCTGGAGACTCTTTACCTGTATGGATGGCAGGAATCAGAACAGCTCTGGCCCTGGCTCACAAGAGAGCAGCTGTGACATGAGCAGCACCAGAGCCACTGCAAGAGGCCCCTTTCTAGCGTGTCCTCGCTCATGAGTGACTGAAGGAGGAGGAGAGGTGGCACAAAGCGTAGCACTGCAGTGGAAGCAGCCCCTGTGAGGTGAGCAAACCATTCAGAGTAGTCATCCTCTTGGGCACCCTGTGCTAACAGTCACAGTGACTGCAGGCATGTTGCTGCTGTGGTCTGCACACAACATTCCCACCATTTGCGAAAGAAAAAGCAGCTGGAAAAAGATTAAGGACTATAGATTTAGGCCCATCTGCTTCTCACAAAGCCTTGGGACTGGGGGGGGGGGGAGCATTCTGTGAGGGCGCTGTAGTGCCTCATCACCTGAAGTCTCATGACCAATTTGAAATGCTGTGTCCTAAGGCACAACTGTTTTGCTGACTGAAGATGGAAACATTCCCATCCCCACTGCCCAAGGGAACAGATGTAAGAGTTGAGTACTCTTCGTGTCTGTGAACAAATTCTATTGTAAAAAAATAGAAGGGAGGGGAAGAGAGAGGGGCTGTGATTGTTCAGGCTGCTCTGCCGCAGGCCTGCGCTTGGCACAACGCTGCTGAAGCATCTCACTGTGAAACCGCTGGCTCCTGCTGCCAAGGAAAGAGCCCAGTTCCCTACAGAAGCTGAGGAGGAAGACAATGGATGGGGTTTTTGAAGAAGTGGAAAAGTAGGCTAAAATAGGGCAAGAAGTGTTCCCCAGAGAAACACCGACCCTGCCCGCAGTTCTCAGCAGCAGTGGCAAGGCACTCTAGCAAAGCAAGGAGTGACATGTCTGGAAACTGAGGACTAGGAACTGGTTTGGAATGGAACCTACCCATAAAATCATCCCGCTCTCAACAGACTGACAGGCGGGAGGAGGACCGCAGGAACAACCCCTGGCTGTCTGTGCTGACCAGAGGGGTATGGTGAGGGGAACACCACACACAGCACTACACTTGCTTGTGGCCCTCCTCTGTATTTTGTCCTTTGTTTTTTTTAATCTGTAATGTTCAGACCTTAGTAATGTTCTTTTCATGAAACCTTAGGGGGAGAATTTTGAGGGAACCAAAAGCACATTTGTTATGTCCACAGATGAAACACCGGCGTAGTTGAGGAGTGAACCTGTAGTGGAGTGTTTGTTAGTCAATTGTAAACTGTAGGAGATGTGTGCATTTTACACCAACGGAGTACAGGAGGGACAGGGCAGTAGGCTGCATCATTCCAGCTCCGATAAAGTGCACGGCCTTCGGAATTCCTGTCCCCGCTCATGGAGCCATTTATTGGATACTGCAAAGACAAAGGTAGGTGATCACTGCACCTGCTTAGCTCTGCTTCTAGTCCAGTTGAACATTTAGCTTAAATAAAATAGGTAAAACAGAGACAGACAAAATAGAATAGGAGAGGAAGGCTTGGATGGATAGGCTAAGTAGGCTGGGTTAGGAGAGGTGGACTAGGATGGACAGGTAGGTTAGGATAGATAGGCTAAGTAGGCTAGGATAGATGGGTGGGAGAGGTAGGCTAGGACAGGACAGGTGGGAGAGGTAGGATGGAATAGAATAGGTAGAAAGGGTAGAATAGAATACAGGGGGAGAGGCAGAGCAAAAGAAATACATAGAGCAAGTGAAGGATGAGCGAGCATGAGATTAGAGAGTGATGGAATAGAGAGATTAGAGAGGGGAGGGATAGATAGGCTAGATGGGAGGGAAGACAGGGAGAGGAGAGAGAGAGTGATGGAATATGTGTGTATATACACACACACAGAGATAGAATATATAAATATCTAAAAATAGCAATTGGCTTCCAGATAAGCAGATGATTAGCTTCAGTTCCTGAAGTATTTTAATACATACACAAATAGGAGTTCAGTCTAATAAATCCAAGAGGAAAAAAAACCCTTTCAGTAGCTACAAAACGATAGAAGTAGTTTTAAAGCAGGTTTCATATAATATATATATATAGAGAGAGAGCGAGATGAAGCAGATATAGCTATAGAGCAGACTGACATAATGAAGGGCCTAATTTCTGGCTGTTCTTCCTTCCACTGGGAAGTCCACAGAGGAAAAAGACAACCAAGGCAAGCCAGCAATGAAGCCCCAGCTCTCCAGCTGCCAGGAGTAAGAAGGTGAAGGGTACTTACCCCATTTGTTCCCCACTAGTACTGGGCAGGCTGCGTGCCGCGTGCTGTAGTCGCCCTCTCCACTGGGGAAGAGGTTGTACCAGAACACAGCTGTTCCCTGGCAACGACAAAGGAAGCCCTCAACATTTTGTTCTGTGCCATACACCCCAGCAAAGGGATGTGTATTTCAGACATTCCTTCTAAATCGAAGGCTCTCCACAGTCTAACTGTGGCTTTCTGCAGGAGTGAGACTCCTTTGACTCATTCTTTATCTATATACCTTTGACTCATAAGTTTTTAAGCCCTAAACCAGTTTCATTCAACTCTGTCCTGTTTTAGAAAGCAAGGTAACTTACTAGAAATGAGCAGCAAGCCAGCAAAGACAGACCTTGACATAACCTTTCTGAGGGAAAAAGCATAACAGGAGAACACAGTTCCAGGCAGAACTCTCCCTGCAGACAACTCAAGGCTAAGCCTACCTACAGCTCTGAGTGCTTTCAAAGTGTGTTTTGAGGGACTACAGTGTTTTGCAAGGTCTATGCATTACACTAGAATTGTTTTGGTTGGACAAGCCCTTTAAGATAAAGTCCATCTATTAAGCCATCCCTGCCAAGTAGGTCACCACTAAGCCATGTCCCACAGCACCACATCTACAGAGCTTTGAAATCCCTCCAGAGATTTTAAAGCACTCCACCACTGCGCTGGGCAGCCTGGTGCAGACCTTCACAACCCTTTCTGGGAAGACATTTTTCCTAATGTCCAACCTAAGCCCCCCCAGTGCACCATTTCCTCTTGTCCTATCACTTGTTCCCTAGGAAAAGAGACTGGCCTGGCTCCAACCAGAGACTTGGAGAGAGCCAGAAGGTCTCCCCTCAGCCTTCTTTTACCCAGGCTGGACAGCTCCATTTCCCTCAGCTGCTCCTCACAAGACTTGTGCTCTAGACCCTTGACCAGTTTCATTCCTCTTCTCTGGACTTGCTCCAGCACCTCAGTGTCCTCCTTGGAGTGAGGGGCCCAAAACTGAAGCAACAGGTAAGTCCAAACTGTAAGTGTGCATTAACACAGAGAATCAGAGGCCCTGGAGATCACCAGAACTACTCCAGCCACCTCCCTTGTAAGTTAAATTACCCTGTGATCCTGTGAACAGTGCACTGATCTTCCTTATACAACTCATTTTAAGCAAGTGTACGTCTGCTGTGTGTCCGAGTAGGTGGAGAAAAGTGGTTCAAGTGGGTGACAAACCACGCTACCTTTTTGGGCCACACGCTCGCTCCGACTTCAGGAAAGACAGTAGCGCCCCCTGCTGACACGTCGCTCATCTGGAAAGGGCGAGAAGGCACAGGTAAGCTGCAGGCTGACTCTCAGACTCACAGACTGCATCTGGGTGGGAGGGACCCTCAAAGGTCATTTTGTCCAACACCCTTACACTCAGCAGGGACACCTCCACTAGATCAGGCTGCCCAGGGCCACATCCAGTCTGACCTTGAATGTCTCCAGGGATGGGACCTCCACCACCTCTTTGGGCAACCTGTTCCAGTATTTTACCATTCTCATAGTGAAGACCTTCCCTCCTGACATCCAATCTACATCTCTGCTCCTGCAGTTTCAAACCATTGTCCTGCATCCTACCACTACAAGTCCTTCAAAACAGTCCCTCCACAGCCTTCCTGTAGGTCCCCTTCAGATACTGAAATGCTGCTATTAGTTTCCCTGGAGCCTTCTCATCTCTAGGCTTAACAGCCCAAATTCTTGCAGCCTGTCCTCACAGGGGAAGTCCTGCAGCCCTGTGATGATCTTTATAGCCTTCTCTGGACCAGCTCCAGCAGGTCCACATCCTTCCTGTATTGAGGGCTCCATAGCTGGACACAGAAATGGTGTGGTCTCAGCAGAGCAGAGTGGCAGAATCACCTCTCTCAAACTGCTGTCCACACTCCTTTTGATGCAGCCAGGATTGGCCTTCTAAGTGCAAGTGCTTATTTGCTGGTTCACCTCTAGCTTTTTGTCCACCAGTAACCCCCAAGGCCCTTTCATCAGGGCTGCTCTCGTCACGTTTTCTTAAAACACAATTTAGTTATTGAACAATTCCATTTCTACCTCCCTAACTGGCAATCAGAGGCTGTGTGGTTAATGGCCTCCAAAAAGGGACAAAATCCACCTACTTTGTGCCACAGCCAGCCCTGGATATTACACAATGGCTGTGAACATGCTGTAAATACTGATGCAGATGGAAAGACACCAAGTAACATAAGCTGATGCTCAGCTCTGAAGTTAAAAAAGCCCTCATTAAGAACAGATGGAAAGAGCCATTACTCGTGGGTAAGAAGAAACCCCCTCTGTCTTACCACGAAGTTGGTGGCTGCCTTCATTTGCAACCACTTCTGCACATGCCCCTCCTGAAGCCATTCAATGGTAGAGAGAATATGCAGCCAGAGCTATTTCTGGCACTCACACATGGCAGAAATATATCACTTACATAGAACAACCAAGTAGCAATTCTGTTGCCTGTTCCCAATTCCTTAAAAGCATCTGGCTCATCTTTCTGTGAACAAAAAAGAAGCAGAGCCAGTAAGCATTTAATTTTGATTACCGAGAGGAGCCAATGCCATACAGCTGCTGAGCCAGCAGCAAACTCATGTGGGAAAAAGAGCTGTACCCCTCTGCCTGGGAGGAGAGGAGAATGCAGTGAGAGTGGCTCCATTAATTTCACTAAACCAGGCATTTTTAAATGCCATAGGACAGGGAGGGCACAAATCCAAATTGCTAATTTGTACTGTGAAAATTAGTACAGAAATCCTCCTCACAGCCAAACAGTCACTTAATTACCCTCACTTATCCCCTCTCATCCTTGGCCAAGAGGAGCAACAGGGAGGCCGGCTTTGGAGTCCCTGGTTCCCTGAGAAACAGCTACAGCAGAGCTCTGCCCACAGGGGGGACCAAGCCAGCTCCTGCTCCCTTAGAGCCGGTCCTGCTTTTGTGGCCCTTGCCCCCTTTCCCACCTCTCTCTGGGGCTGCAGGTGCCAAGCAGCCTGAGCACATCCCTGCTGCTTGAGGAAGATGAGCGCTCCTCAGCAGAGCGGGAGCTTGCAACAGGCTAATGAACAGCCAAGACAGCCAGGTGGGCAATGACAAGAATTTTGTCACTTGTCTCACAAGAACAAAACCCCCTTTGGATGTGTTAGGACACCAATTTTTGTCACAGCTCTATGACTTTTAGAACCTGCCCCCTGCCCGTGTTAGAATTCCAGCAATTAACCCATGCACTTCCAAACAGAAACAGATGTTAAACACTTGCAGTGCTATTGAGCATGTGCTCAGAGAGCACAGATTCCGATTACATTGGTGGCTTGGTATCAGTGTCAGGTTAATTTGGAGGTGTTAAATCACAGACAGATCTGCCCAATAAATAACCAACTGAATGCAGTGGCAGCATTCCCAGCAGCCCACAATTTGAGCTGGAATACAAACAGGTTGGGAATTTAAACCAAATTAAAGAATTAAGGATGGTGAGATGAGAAGAACTCTTTAGATTGTTTCCAGTTTCGTAACAGAGCACACACTTAGACTTCCAAAATCTCTTCCCAGCTTGCCAGATGCCTGCATGTGGGCCCTGGGGAAAGAAATTCTCCCTCCTTATGGCAGGCCTACACCACCAACAAAGCCTGCCTTAGAAACTGACAGCCTTCAGCTCCTACCCATGCATCACCTGTGCCTCACAGAGCCCATGCTGTGAAGTCACTGTGGCTTGTCTGCTTGCATGTATGTTAGGCTGCTGCCACCAACACCTGCCACATGTGTCAGGAGCACAGGAGAGACAGAGTTTTGATAGTTTAGCTGTACAGCCTGATTTTGAACAGCATTGCTTTACATGGCCAGTGCCTTGGGCAGCTAGAGTACCTCTAAATGCATCCTCAGATTTAGAGCCCTTTGCTCTGTTAAGAACTAGTACTGGTCATCTCCTTAAAATAACTCCTTTTTACTTACATCTTTTAAGAAAAACCTCGTTGCTCTGCAAGGGCTAAAACGTTTATCAGTTCAGCTGGTGGTTTAGAGGGCTTTCGCCACTAACGTGATTAGAGAAGCTGAAGAGCTACAGAATTTAATACACATTAAAGAATACAAATTGTGCCACAGCCAAGAGGCCCAGGCTTCACCGGGTGACTAGCTCTCCTTTTTCTCTTTACTTGCCCGTGCAAAGTCAAAGTGGGGTTCATACTGTCCTCCCACTCCATAATTTGCCACCTGAAAAAGAGAAACACAGTGCTTGTGAAGAAGAAAGAGGTGGAAAAAACAGGACTTACCCTTCCAAAATCAAAATGAGGCTCATACTGGCCTCCTACTCCGTAGTTGGCTACCTACAGCGAAAGGAGAAGCACAACATCTAGTGAAGCACTATTGTATCCAGACCACCACCTACAACCACTTATTCACAGACTCACAGAATGGTTTAGGGGACCCTGAAGATCATCTAGTCTAAAGCCCTCTGCCCCTATCGTGGTGTGAACTTACCCATGATATGCCCTATGTCTTCACCAAGATCATCAATACAGATATTAAACAGATGTGGTCACAACACTGAGCCCTAGGGAACACCACTTGTGACTGCCTTTGCAGTTGGCTGGACATCAGTTCCCAGCAAAGCCACATCTGAACCTTCCCTTCCCGTGGGTCAGCCTTCCTTGCAATCTCTGCCTAGCTGAATGGTAGAGAAATTGTCCCATCTCTGAGCACCTGCTACTGCCTGACCTGGTCACTTCTAGGTGACAGAACCTCAGCATGAAACTGCTCAAACTCCTGAAGACCTGTACAACTATAGGCTCCAAGGAGCCCAAGATGCTTGGCTGCAAGAGCAGCAGCACATCAAAGGCTGGCAGCACACAATGCAGTGTGCTTCAGGTAAGGAATGTGCAATGTCCCCAGAGCAGAGGAATGGCCTTCTACAGAGACTTTACAGTCTAGATTCTCTTCAAAACAGGCACCACACTTCTACATCATTCAAGTTCAAATCACTTGATCTCCATATCAGTAATGAATATCCAGTGTCTCTTTAGAGGATGGATTTTATTTCATCTCTTCCATGAGTTCATAACCTCAATTTCTGACCAGCTGCTTGGACATTTTGTATCAGGAGTCTTTACAGAGCTTGACAACAGCTTTCAGGAACCACTTTTCCTAGGTGTCCTGCTTTCTAGGTATTCATGCTTTCTCACAATCAGCAAAGCAGCTGTTCACTTAGAAGCTTCAATGAATAAAAGCAAGTGATTCTAAAATAAAATCTCCTCGGCTTACAGTCACTTCCTCCATTTAGAGACACCAGACACCCTGCTGGCCTTGCAGGACCAAGGCCTGAATGGCAAATCTAAACCCTGATTTTCTTCCTCCCTGTAAACCCTGCCTCATTCCTCCCCTGGCCTGTGAACCAGACATCAAATCACTGCCCCTGGGCTGAATGAGTGTCTCTGGCCACTTGGGTGAGCACAGTGATGCACTCAAAGCCACCCCAAAAGTGGACACTCATCACCGTGCCTATTCCGACAGCTTACCTGCAGCTCCTCTGCTGTGGAGACATCAAGTCCTGTTAGGTCCTGTATCCTTGTGTTGATGCGGGACACCACTGGGCTTTCATAGCCAGACAGCCAGGCACTAAGGTGGGGGGAGAACACAGCAATGAAGCCAGCAGGGCAGGCACAGGCAGGAAGCCAGCATCAACAGCTGAATTACTTCCTTCCTTTTGTACTTTTCAAGACTTTGGTAGGCTGTTCAGAACTATTCCCAGGGCATTATGAAGTCCTGCATTTAACAAACACGTTTCCTAGAAAGAACCCTGGGAACACTGGATGAAGGAAGCTCTAACACTCATTCCCACAGTGGACTACCAACTGACTGAAGAGAGTATGTTCCAAGCAGTGAAACCTGCTTCAAGCTGTTTTCTAAAACAGACACAAACCACTTTTGTTCTTACCCACTCCAGACAGATCATTTAGACCCCACACTGGCTGCCTTTGGAAGCAACACTCGGGAAGGAACTAGGCCACTGACTTCACTGAGTGTGTCCAGAGTCTGTGTGGTTGTAACTCAGCTCTTCCACGTCAGCTGTCCTGTCATATCACTTACCTCTGCAATGCTGCTAAAAACCACTCTGAAAACAGTTAAATACTGCACCCTTGTTCAACAGTTTCTACCCGAAGAGCCTATTACTAATATGGTAATTAGCAGATTTCAGGTACATAGTGACTTAAAGGCAAGAAAAAAAAACTCACTGCCACGGGTTTCATTAAAAATAATTTAGAATCTAAAATTTAAGAGATTAAAAAATGGAAATGTGGAAAGTCAGCACCACAGTTCAAGGGGAAATAAAGGCATTGTTTCAGTTCTTTACAGGAGAAACATTTTGCTCTCAAAAAAAATAAAAAGAAGCCTGTCCATTTCAGCTACCCACTGCTTTTCTTCCCCTTTAAAACCACTCACGTGGGGGTTAGTTCTCTTGCTGCTTGACTCATCCCATTCTAGCTCATGCACCTTCACTTTTACCTGTTTCGCTTTCCCTCTTGGAATGCCCTGAGGGCCTCTTCTCTAGTTACCTTGGCAGTCTCCTATTAATCACTAGCCTGGATAATAATATATAGGAGCTGGGCCCTGTTTTCCCCCCTTTTTGCAGGAAAACTCAATTAACAGCTAGTTCTATCTTTTTCTTTTTCTCTAGCACCTAACTCAGCCTTTGGAGCTCATTGTGCTGCTTTCCCAGGAGTGCTGGACAGAAATACCTGTGCTTAGAACCTGGCTGGCAAGTACAGATTAGTATTTTCTACTCACCTGAACTCTGAATACTAAATTAAGGTGATTCTTCAACAGAAAATTCTTATTAAAACCCCGAAGCACTTAGCATGGGAGTAGCAGTAGCATGACATGTGACACAAGGCACTGACGCAGGTTACAGAATCTCTATGAGCATATTTGGGGTTCTTTTCCAATGACAAAGGGACCGGAAAGAAAGGAGGTTACTGGAGACAGACTTACACTGACAAAGACTCATTCACTTCTGAGCACTGTTAGTAAAAGGAAGTGTTACAACGCAGCCTTCTCGGAGGTAAAGTGATAGGAGAACACAAAGACCACTTACAGGAGGCATTTCCCCCCAGTAAAGAAACCAGCTATGCAGCCACATGCTTGGCAGTCCCGTTGAACAGGTAATGGTCACAAACAGTCCCAACCTCACATGCTGCACACAGGAAAAGCCTCAACACAGCCACTAGCTTCCAGGGGTAGGCTCTGGCTACCTTTGTCCAGTCTGTGCCTAAAGGCTTTAAGAAATAAAAAAGGGAAAGGAAAAAAGCAACCCTGCTTCCTATCTTGGTTATTTAAAAGGCAAGGAGTGCTTTCAGCAGGGAGAATACTGCATCCTTTCATGGAAGGAAAGTACTATATGTATTTTTAACTAGAATTAATAGCCTTGGGACACAAAGAAAGTCTGTGAAAGGTGGAGGAAACTGGGAACTTGCAGGCATATTCCAAGTGCCAGCCTGTCTGCTGGTGGCTGAGCAGAGTGTAGCAGGAGGCCTGCAGTGCTCAACAGTTTGGTATGAAGAGTTACAGCACAATTTAACCCTGAGAGCATCACAAGCCTGCTTCCACGAGGCCACAGGACTCAGAAGGGGCTGCACAACCCATACCCATTGCTTTCAGGCTGCACAGGGGCATTGTTACTGCAGGCTGTGCCTGGTGACACTCACTGACTGCAGCAACCTGTCCTACTGCTGGTAGGCTCAGCCACGGTCCTTTGCCAATACCTGTGTGACCAAGTGCCCGGCTCAAGGCTGTGTAGAGCAGATATTCCTCACACAAATGCACTGCTTTTCCAAATCCTCTTGTCTATCAAAGACCAAAACTCCCTCCCCAGTGACACGTGATGCAGAATTAACAGCCTTAACCAGTGCTCAGCAAGCCTTTTGCTTTTAGTGTGGGCATAGCCAGGATGCTCAGTGAATGCACACAGCTCTACTCTTCTACGTACCCTTGGTAATTCAATTCACTCATCTGACAGCTAACTTGCACAATGAGCAGCACTGTCACATCTTTGACCAGCTGACACCTGTGAGTCTACTATGGACAGAAAACTTCATAAAAAAAGGGACAAGCCTATTTTTGGGAAGTTACAAACCTATGGCAGTGTGAGATATGAGTGCCTTGCCAATGGGATCTTGGGGTGTATTAGGAAGACTGTGTCCAGCAGATCAAGGGAGGTTCTTCTTCCTCTCTACTCTGCCCTGGTGAGACTTCATCTTGAATACTGCCTTCAGTTTTGGGCTCCCCACTTGAAGAGGGACAGGGATCTGCTGGAGAGGGTCCAGCAGAGAGCTACAAAAATGATTAGGGGACTGGAGCACTGCCTGATGAGGAAAGGCTGAGGGCCCTGAGGCTTTTTAGTCTGGAGAAGAGAAGACTGAGAGGAAATTTAATAAATGTTTATAAACACCTGAGGGCTGGTCAGGAGAGGGGGGACAGGCTCTGCTCCCTTGCTGCCTGTGACAGGACAAGGAGCAATGGATGTAACCTGCAGCACAGGAGGTTCTGCCTCAACACAAGGGGGACCTTCTTTACTGTAAGGGTCACAGAGCACTGGAATAGGCTCTCCAGAGAGGCTGTGGAGTCTCCTCTGGAGACTGTCAAGGCCTGTTTGGATGCTTTCCTCTGTGACCCAAGCTAGATTATGGTCCTGCTGTGGCAGGGGGGGTTGGACTCTATCTCCTTGGGTCCCTTTCAACCCTAATATCCTGTGATCCTGTGACTGAGAGGAGGGTTTGGTATTTTCTTCACTAGCCCACCAAACCTCAGAATTCCCTGAGTAGAATGGCACAGAGCAGTTTGGTGTCCCATTTGGCTGGGTAAAAAAGCCACCCATAAAGTAAGCAAATACTTTGCAGACATTGAAAGAATGTCATTAGTCCCCTGAATTCCCACTGAAGGATGGATTTCTTCTTCCTCACACCAGCAGCTAGCAGTCATCACAGCTCTTAGAATTCTGTATCAGAGAATCATCAAGGTTGGAAAAGACATTTAAGATCAAGTCCAATCATAACCCAACTACCATGGATAATATTAGGGAATCTTAATAGCACAAAAACTTTGATGTAGAAATAATTTAGACTGGGTCATTCCTAGAAACAAAAAGCCCCAGAGCTACAAGACATATGCATTGACTTGGGGACCCCAAAGCTCATCTCCAGCTGCACTAGCTGGTCCAGTTCTAGACACTGCAGAGGTGATTCTTAGGTTCAACTACCCCAGCTGCACTGGAGGATCTCAACACTGCTACTGTCACTGCTCACACAAAATACTACCCTTTATGCTTGAAAACTTTCTGAAATGTACTTAGTATGTAAAAAGTGCTAGCAGAGATGCATCAGGGAATGATGCCCAGACTGGTATTTCTAAAGTGGAAACTTGAACATCCTAAGCTCTGTCTGCTGGGAGAAGAGAGAAAAAAATCAGCAGCATTGTTAGAAGTAGAGTCAGCAGCTGAGGCTATTCTGGTCCTGCTCACGGCATGGCTTGATGGTGCTCCTCGAGCTGCTGGCGAGGTGCCCTCTTCTACACCGCCTGCCACGTACTGCAGAGCAAACAGTAGTCCTCTCAGAAGCAGGAATGCTGTAACTTAGAAGTGCATTTGCTAGGAAAGAATGTTTGGAAGAGGAAAGCAGTTGGCTATTAAAAAAATAAAGTGAGCATTTTTGGGGTTTTCAGGAGCAATATCTGGAAGCCAAACCAGCTCAAACTGCTCTAGCAGAGAGAAGGTTCTACGAGGGGTTCTGCAAGAGAAGTTCAGTGATCCAGCTTTAATAATGTGATCCAGCTAAAGCAGTCTGCTTTGACAGCTTTTAGGGCTGGTAGCTTTTACCTCCTACTGTAAATATAGGTGTCAAGTTCTCTTTTAAATTACATACAGCCCAACCAATCTGCACAGGGAAAAATGCCAAGGCAAGGGGACACAAAGTCCCCCTCCACCCTCACAAAATTCTCCTCACTGACATGGCACTGTGCTCTGCGTTCCCTTGCAGTTCTAATGCCAGCTTCCAGTGAGAGACAGAACAGCTCAATAACGTCTGATGCATTTCTGTGGGCTCCTTAGGTATGTTGGAATAAAGTCCCTGACTGCTACATTTTTGGGCCCCAAACCTAAGTGGTCTCATTCACCAGGTACTAGCCAGGAGTGTTCTATCCTGGACTTGCAGCATACCAAAGAGGTAGCAGCACCTGACCTTACACTTCATTACAGAATCCCAAGGCAAGGCACAGCACCCAGTTAATTTCAGATTAAAGCCCCAGGAGAAATGGTTGCTTGGTCATGTCACATAGCCAATGAGAACTGATGGCAAATGGGCTGCGTCTGCACCACCAGCTCAGCATACTCAGAAGGGAAACAGCTTTTAATTAGGAATGGTGGCTGGTGCTGTTTTTTTCTGACTATGGCATCTGTGATGGTCTCAAGGCATCACACTTCCCACGACAGAAAAACCAAGGCTCTAAATAAATAAGTTCTTTTGCTAAGAACCATCTAGTTGAAGAGAAGCCAACTCAATTTCAATTAGTGAGCTGATTACCTTCTCTAATTCCCATTCCTAGCCCACCAAGTTTGGCACAAGCACTGAGAGTCTGTTCAAATGGAGTCAGATGCTGAATACATGCTTTCTGCAGAATGCACAGCCACAGATAACACAGACAGACAGGACAGCAACAGACTTCAAAATTAAAAGTAAACAAGAATTAGATGTGACACATGTCAAACAGGAAGAGTTCCTAGAGGGGCCTGCAGAGGTAGTTTTAAGGAGCAAGCATGTAATAGCTGGCTGGACAACTTCCAAAAGCCTCCCACTCTCTGCACACGCCCAGACGAGCGAGCAGCAGCATCCTGCTGCTGAAGTGTGAGGCAGTGCCAAGGTACAAATGTCAAAGTTTCCACCTCTTCACAATGTGTGGGCTACCATGGTTTTCTAGTTCCTCCGAGTTGTAATCATTCCCAAATCAGCTAACTGGTGATCCAGGACTGTGAAGCACTTCCAGTTTTTTAAAAGTCATTCACAGCTCATTAAAAATCCTAGAAGCTCAATTTACTGAATTCTAATTGCAGGCTTTGTTGAAGGAAGCTGCAAGACCACTAGTTTTCTACTAAAGCAGCAACTGCTTTCGACCACATAAAGCAGGAAAATCATCACCCAGCTCGACTTTGCACTACTCCCACAACTGGCAGCAGCTCCAGTGCTAGTTTTCAGCAGCAAGGACAACACTGAAGTGTGTTGGCAGAGGTGAGGTGCACTGCTGGCCAGCAAGCAGGGCCCTGCGCTGGTTTAGTGTGTTAGTTGCACTAGACAAGGCATGCTAAGCAAGAGGGCAACTCCATCCTGGCTGCCACTAACACAGCTATTTTCTACCCCAGCAGACCACTTGCTTTGTTATACAACAGCTCAGTCTGCTTTAGGCCAGGCTCTTTCTGCTAAGAGAAGCTATGCAAAGCCCTGGTTTGCCCCCGTTTAGAGATGCAACAGAGCAGTCCCAAAACGCTTCCTGGGTTGGCTGTACCTTTGGAAGACGCTCCCCTTACCTCTTAGAGACTCTGTAATGTGCCGTGGTCAGTTTGCCAGTCTCAGGGTCATGAACAGTAGCACGGCTGAGCTACAAAAAGAGAAAGGACAAAGGCTTACCCACCTAGTCGGCTGCTTTTGTGCCAAGCCACTGGTGTTTGCAAGGGTTCCGATTGGTCCGGATGGAATGCAATGCTCTCACATCAGCAATATTAGAAGGGCAACAGAAACTGCAGCTGCCATGGCCAAATCAAAACCAATTGGGTAGACAATTTGGTTAGATTGTCCTTTCACTTTTTTCCTCCTTTTTTTTTTTGGAAAAAAAAATACTGCTTTGTTTTCTTTTTCTTCTTTTGTTCTTAAACTAGAGACTTTCTCTGAGTAATTTCTGGTGCTGAGTTTCCCAGACAATTCCTTCTCACCCAGAAGTTGAACTCCTTTCTGCATTTTGGCTCAACACTGATGAAACACATGGCCAATCTTTAATCACCACTACTAAAACCAGGGGAGGTGGGCATGGGGCAGCTGGTGTCTTCTAGAGACAGCCACTTGTGGAAAGCACTGGCTGCATTCAAGATCTGCAGCACTCAACAGACAGGCTGGTGAAGATGAGCCAGATTTTTGTCAGCAGGAGGTCAAGAGAGCCCCAACAGGAGTATCTTGGACAGTGAAATGTTGTATGAGTGCTAAATACAATCACTGCAGTGAGGACTCAAAGCAAAGCGTCTCTTACACAGGTAAAAGGGAGGACAACTTTGAGTTGGTGAGAAGAGCAAGGGGGAGGGAAAATTTAAACCAGCTCAATTCTCCTCAAAGTTTTACAGCATCATGTATTTTTTACATCAATTGTAGAGCCTGCTTCTTGTCCTGACCATCGTTTGAGAACACACATTAAAAAGGCAACCAAATCCAGAAAAAGGGATCAAAACACACCCCCTAGAACTTCCAGCTGAAGGAAAAGACTGAGAAACTCAGCAGCAACAACCTGTAAGGGATCTGTACATCATAAATGGGTGGCCTAGAAAGCCAAAAGTTGCCTTTTCAGAGCACCTCTTCTTTCCCCATAGTGAGCAGAAGGCACACACTCCTTACAGGCCCAACAAGTCTGGCAGAGAGCTCTTACCTTTTGCTAATTCTGTAATGTGCCGTCTCCAAGGTTCCCGTTATGGGGTTTGAAATGGTGGCTCGCCTCAGCTGTGAAGCGAACCATCAGAATATTTGCATTACAAAGCACATACTGCAGCACAGCAATCCGACCATTCAGAAGCCTACTTGGGGGGGGAATGTCATGCCAGCCACTGCATAAGCCACCCAGTGGTGGTTTTCCTTTTACAGAAGGGGTGGAAGCTCATAAAACAGTGATGGGGAAAGAGGAGGAGTCTCCATTGTTACTAAAAGAGAGGTTTTCAGGGTGTGATGGTGTGTGCTTTTTAAACAGAGTAATAGTGAAAACTTGATCTCCTATCAAGTTTTCCAGAAGTAATGTCTGCATGTCTGCAGCAAGACAAGCAATAGACTAAACAGAGTGCCCTAGAAGCTCTCATCTCCTCCAGGTAGCAGCACCAGCTGGAAGGGGTACAGCGTTATAGTGTGGACACAACCGTTCCTTTATTAGCACTCTGCCCTGCACCCAGGGCTTCTGCAGTTCAACTGAATCCAGGCAACACTCTGATCTTCTACGAGCCAAAGATGGACCAAACTCCACCTTTCTGCTTCTTTCTGTACCAAAAGCAGCATGCTGACCACTAACACCAACTGCAGGGCTCGTGAACACGTACATGCTGCATTCCTCAGTACACAGTAGGAACTCCTGGTTCAAGGCCTTCCTTCCGCTCTATTTACCTGACACAGAACCTTATGTGTTCCCTTAGTTTTGTTCATGAGCTCTCACCCTCCAGCACTCCCAGCTGGAAAGACTGAGCCGCAGAGCCCAGAGGCGCAAAACGGCCCACCAAGTCCCAGGCAATGAGAACTACTACTCTGTTGTTAAACTGAACTAAGTCAATCATGCTGGCTAACAAGAAGAGTTGCTGGGAGCTCTTAGTGTCCTGTCTCTCTTCTCATCCCATGCAGATTCACTTAAGAATCAAAACACAAGCTACAATTCCAGTAAGACTCCCAGAGCTGGATAGCAAGGCTTCATCCCACCAGCACAGCAGAAGGCTGGACATAGACAGACAGCACTGGCTTCAGAAAGGCAGCAATGGCAGCATCCCAAGCTCAGGCAACGAGATGACCTTTAGTCTCTAAACCACAATCCTCTCGCTACATTTGTTCACCAGCCCTGCAAGGCCTGGGCCGTAGGAAATACGTGGAATGCCAACCACAGGCAGATGCTTCTAGGTTAATGAGCTATGAACTTCCAAGTCTCTGCCATGAGCCAAACATCTGATAGAGAAACAATCCTCTCAGCGAGTTCAGGAGGTGAAATCACCACGCTCACAGGGTTTCATTGTCAGTGCCAAGACTCATTTCTACTCCATAAAGTGATTCAGTCCCATCCCACAGATGGAATGATACATCTTTTGCAGTAGCAAAGTGGCTTAATCACCTAGAGACATGCAGGGGTCTGAGTTGTAGCCTGGCTGGCTGAAGAGATGGTTTACAGGTAAGTGAAGAACACTGCTCGTGCTTCCTGATTACAGTTCAGAATATTACCTCCGAAATACAACACATCAGCCTCTAGCAAGCTTTAAAGTCACCTTCAGGCTCCTCAGTACTCAGTGCAGTAGCCAAGGAAAGCATCATTTGCAGTGTGCCTACAGCTGGTTTCCTCTGCAGCAGACCAAGCTAACAGCCTGGCCTATAATTAATGCACTTATCCTCCTCATCTCTATATGCTCATCTCTCTCCAGGCAAGAAAGCCATTTAGACTAAAAGACAAATAAGCAGGGAAATTGTGTTTCCAGAAGTTTAAATAGTATTATAGATGTAATTACTTGACAGAAAAATAAATCAGTGTAACTACATCTTCAGTATGGTTCCCAAGATACAGAGTCACACCAAGTGGATACAGAGGGCAACCCCAGCACTTTCTGGTTTGTCTTGGATGCTCCTCTTAACTCTGCCTCAGATTATTTGGGACTCAGAAACAAGAACCTTGAGATTCAGTTTCTGAAATAACATTTGAAGAGCTGGATTTGTGAATGAGAAGCTGATTAAGTACTGCTCTCTCAAAGCTCTTTGACCTGCAGGCAACTTCAAAGGCCAGGAGACAGGTCAGTCTGGTTGTGAGCAGAGAATGCAACCGTTCGTTCATGTCTACGCAACAAGCAGAGCAACGTCTGAGTTTCTCTGGACAGCACTCCTCTCCGTGTCAAAACTTGGGCAAGCACAGAAAAACCAAAAATCCAGACAACCAACCAAAAGCTGGATGACAGATATGCTTTAAGGCAATCTAGCTGCAAGAGGTTTGTTTCCTGCTGCAGAATGCTCTCCTGATTTGAAACAGCATGCACTGGAATTGCCTGCCAGTCTCCCAGCCCTGCACTGCTGTGACCTGGCTCTCTTAATCACACACAACTTCCAGCTGCCTTGCTGTCTCCTTCAGAGACTGCCACAAAGAGCTACAAGGTTAGAGAAGCAAAGTGTGACGCACCATGCACACATCTGCATTCCAGGAGACAGAATTCCACATACTCATACAGAAAACAGCATGTGGAACTGAACATCCCACGAGGCAAAGCAATGGAAGGCACTTACCCTTGGCTTTGCCAGCTCTTTCACAGTTTCTATCTCTTCATCGGAGATGATGTCAAGGAAGCGAACAATTCGAGGTTTGTCCCACTCATCCTCCTGTTTCACAGGGCCCAGGATGTATCTCGGGTTCCTGTTTCCATCGTAGTAGCGGCAGAAGAGTCTTTTCTGTCTCCGAGGAGTCTGCAAGCAAGGGGGAACATGAGACCATCAGAACAGTGCTACACAACATTAACATCCCTAAGAAACAAGAGACAGCATCCCAGCCTGGTGAGGGTTGGAAGGGACCACTGGAGATCATCCAAGTCCAACCCCCTTGCTAAAGCAGGATCACTCAAAACAGGTTGCCCAGGACCAGGCTGATTTAGAATCTCTCTAGAGGAGACTCCACAATCTGAACAGCCTGCTTCAGGGCTCCAGCATCTTCACAAAGAGGTTTTTCCTCCTCTTCAGATGAAACCTCCTGGGTTCCAGTTTGTGTCCACTGTCCATTTTTGTGTCACTGGGCACCACTGAAAAGAGCCTGGTCCCATCCTCTTGTCCTCACCCCTTTGAGAAGATCCCCTCTCAATGTTCAATATTATGCTAGAAGTTAAAAAGGTGCTTTCAGTTTCAGAAATGAATGCTCTGAGGACATGAGCCTTACTGTGCTAGAAGTGATAGTTCACACAGTGCTATGGCAAACAGTTGTCACTAAAGCACTACACTCACTGCTGCACACAGACCCAGACTGGCAGCACCCCTACTCAGCTCCTTACACTGAAGCAGCACACCCAAGTTCACCAGCTGTGCCTGCAGCAGCATTCATTTCTGTCTGCTGGACAGAAAGAAACAAAGAGGGAAGAAATCCAACAGACACTAATCCTCAGCCAGCTGCTAGAACCAGTTCCCTGCCTTCATGCCACAAACAAACTCTTGACATGTTTTGGTTATGGATGGTCTCATACATTCGAAAACAGTCTACTCCACTTTACCATTTTGAGACCCTCCCCACGGCACAGCATTTCGTACTTCCTTCTCTCGGGCAGGTAATCCTTTTTCTTAACCTCAGTTTCCTTCTCCACCTGGTCCTCTGTATCCGTACCAGACTTATTTGCCTCTTTTTCTTTAGCCATGATATATTCAAAGTATTTCATGTTTCCATTTGCTCTTTGGTGTTCGGGATCTATCAACAAGGAAACAGACAAGTATCACTGGCAAGTTTCCCACCTGTGAAGAAGCAGTCTGCTCACAAAAAGAAAGAGGAAACAGATGTGCACCACTGCTTCTCAAAGAGAAATAGGAAACATCTACTCTGCACTGGGAGCATTCATAGAATAGCTGAAACTCCAAGCTCAGCTGGAAGCGATGCCAGCCTGCAGCATGCACATATCCTCACTCATCTGCAGGGAAACACACTGTGCTTCCAGAGCTAAGAGTTCTCAAAGCTTTTTCAACTCCTCCACCAGTAAGAAACCACTAACTGCGAGGGCAGCATCCTCAGCAGGCACAGGGGTTCGAGCACCAAGGAAAAGGGCTTGGCCATTCCAGTTGATCTCACGAGACAGGGAGACACAAGAGAATGGTTCAGGGGGAGAGTTGGGACAACACAGCTGTCTTCAAACCTAAGAACAGCCCTGATAGGAGTTAAGATTTCTGATGACTAAGCTTTTGACAACCACTGAGCTTACAGAATCAGCTTCAGTTCATTAATAAATGATTATTATTAGCCTGTGCTGCATTAGCTTTAGTTCTGAACTTCCCAGGGCATCCTTTACATAGTCAATATTTACAGAAGCATAAACACTTCTCATATTTCATTGAACAGACAGAATCTTAGCTCCCTGGATTGCTTTCTGTATGTCTTCTCCAAGTTTTAAATCTCAAGTGAACTCAATTTACATTTAAATAAGCCACAGATATTTTGATATCCTCCAATTTAGTTTCAATTTCATTAATTTCATTCTTGCCTCTGCCTAGGGGGAAGTAATCTCAAAACAGGGAAGTCAGACATAGCAAGATACCCAAAGGCAGCAGTGACTAAGACCGGTAAGTGAACAGAAGGCAGCAGTGACAGGAGGCAGAAAAGACCTCCAGAGAGCGGCAAGTCTCTCTCACCCAGTTCCAGAAGGCGTTTTGTGAGCATCATGGCTTTGGCCAGATCCCCCTGCTGATACACAGCGTAACTCAGGTAGTCCAGAATGTAGACTTTATCTGCAGAAGACACTTCGCCCTCATCCAGCTGTTTCAGAGCTTGTTCCATCCAGAGCTCAGTGTGGTAGTAGTCAGCTTCAGTGTAGGCAATCTTTCCCAGCTCAAAGCAATCCTCAGCTGTTAAGAAGGATTTGTGCTTGACACCTGTATTTAAAACAAACCAAACAGAACTTAGAGAGGGTTCCAGACCAGTACTCAGTTATTTCTTACTCTTCACAGTACAGTTCAGTTCTGTTCTTCAACATCTCCCTTCTGTGGTGGCTATTTACTGAAGAGTCAGTTTAAGCATTTAAAGGCTGTAAATCCTTGGTGGCACACTTAAGTGGTTGGTTAGATGCAGCTTTCCACTGCCAGAACACCAGCAACCAGCTAAAATGCCTTTACTACTAGTGGGAAAAAAAATTCCTTCTTCAAAAAAACAAACACGTTGAGCAAGGACCATGAAGAGCCAGATGTGAAGCTCAGAAATGTGTTTTCAGACACTACATTATTTCTTTCAAAATGCTACTGAAGAGTTGTGTCATGGACAGCTTAGTAGGGGAGGAAAAGGGAAGCATCAAGCAGTAAATCCCCAGCTGCTCAAGATTTTTTTAAGTCAGTCATTTTTAGAAACATTTGAGGAGACCTCTGAAAGACTAAAGCAAGAGTTAGCAAATTACAGATTCCTATTTTGGCCACTGTAAATTTAAGGCCAAATAAACCTCCCCGAATTTAATCTTGTAAAAAGGAAACAGGACCTACTACTTTCATAGCTAAAATTACACCTTAATGGATCCTGAACTTCCAGCAGCAGCTTCCACAGCTGTGTTCAAACAAGGGTGGCACAAAAAAGAAACTGAAGAGATTGTCTCAGAGATGCTGTACCTCACAGAACAACCTTGTTTCTGACCACTAATTAAGCACCTTGTGGCACATCCTGCAATGGCCTCTGATTTCAGGTTTCTGAGCCTGAAGCTGCAAGCTCTGAACTGCCACACAAAGATTAGGAAAGGGGGGTATGGTGGTGATGGTGGAATGCTCTCAGACAGAGATCCTCTGGAAGGAGTAACCGGTTGCAGGGCCATAGGGTGGTACATTTACAAGCAGCAGAACATCCCAGGTGAAAAAGTAACTCTCAAAAGTGTGCTTAATTTAAGAAAGCAACCATCGAAAAGGTTTGGTAGTTAATATAAGGCCATGGTCTGTAATGCAGGAGTGACAGGAATGGATAAAGCATGGGGCAGTAGTTAAGACTCTGATCAAAATTCAGTGATCTGTCCAAAGAGAAATTCCCTGGGAAGAAAGAAAAAGAACAGAGACAAGTGACAAAATGGGATATTCCTTTCTGGATCTCTGGAGACCAAACTATTCTCCCATATACCTTAGAACTTCCAGGCTCTGCTATTACACTTTATTGCAGAGCCTGGTCAGTTTATTGCTTCAAGAGCAGCCACAGACTGTGGTCCACTCGAGGAGCTTCACCTTTTGCTTTTGTTCTACGGAAACAGTACCAAACTGCTCATTGTGTTAGAATGCCTCTGCAGGGCTGCGAGACAGCCTTGAACTGAACCCAAAAGCAAGGTTATACATCATAACATATAAAGCCAATTATCCTTAATTTTATTAGGCATCTGACCACAATAAGCACTTGCAAAAACACAGATGGATTGTACAGAGCTGATTCTTTGCCAGCTGGCACAGTACTGTTTTCAAACAGAGGGAAAGAGGGAAAGCTCAGCAGAGAAAAAGTCGTCTAACAAGAAGTATGTGCGCCCTCACTGCAGGGCAGCCTATCAAAGATTACCTCCTAAGGTATCAAAGATTACCACCTAAGTTCAAGCCTGTGTATGCACTGTGTCTTTTTCAGTATGTACACCTGATGAAGTTTAAGTTCAAGGCAGCTTCTGTCACTCCCAATCTGGGCCTGTTTAGCCTGGAGAAGAGGAGGCTCAGGGGTGATCTTATTACTGTCTACAACTACCTGAAGGGGCATTGTAGCCAGGTGGGGGGTTGCCTGCTTCTCCCAGGCAACCAGCAATAGAACAAGGGGACACAGTGCCAAGTTGTGCCAGGGGAAGTATAGGCTGGATATTAGGAAGAAGTTCTTCACAGAGAGAGTGATTTCCCATTGGAATGGGTTGCCCAGGGAGGTGGTGGAGGCACCGTCCCTGGAGGTCTTCAAGAAAAGCCTGGATGAGGCACTTAGTGCCATGGTCTAGTTGATTGGATAGGGCTGGGTGCTAGGTTGGACTGGATGATCTTGGGAGGTCTCTTCCAACCTGGTTGATTCTATGATTCTATGAAAGGTTTCTCCTATTCATGAGAGGGAAGAGGGATAATAAATGCTAGAACTGTTTTTGTAAAAATGCATTATGCTGTGCAATAAAACTGTCTGCCAGGGCTCAGCTACTCCAACACAAGAAAAATATTCACCCAGGCAAGACTTTATTGCTAGTTGGTTTTCATTAAGAGCTAGTAACAATAAAATTATCTTTACCCTAAGTAGAAGAAAGATGCAGACTTAGAACTGCAAAATCTTTCAGCCAATCACAAGCAGAAAATGAGCATGGCTGCAAGGACCATCAGAGGCCTGAAGCACCTCCACCTCTGTCTATTAAGTCTGGAGAAGGGAGAGCTCCAGGGAGACTTTTAGTGGTCTTCCAGTACCTGAGGTGGGCTACAGGTAAGCTGGGGAAGGACTTTTGATAAGGGCTCATAGCGATAGGATGAGGGAGAAAGGTTTGAGTTGAAGGAGGGGAGATTTAGATTGGATAATAGGAAGAAACTCTTTCCAATAAGGGTGGAACAGGTTGCACAGGGAAGTTGTGGATGCTCCCTCACTGGAGCTGTTCAAGGCCAGACTGGACAGGGCATTGAGCAACTTGGTCTAGTGGAGGGTGGCAGGGGGTTAGAACTGGATAATATTGAAAGACCCTTCCAACCCAAACAGTTCTGTGATTCTGTGAGTAGGGTGAGGAGAATGACAGGGCAAAGGAGAGTCTCAAGAAACCTGTGCTGTGTGCAGTGGTGGAAGGAAGCCCACAATGCAGGTAAAACAGATGAATGTAGTTTCCACCAGGACCATAACAGCAACAGATTTCACAGCATACCATGACCTGTCACTTCTTCCTGGGGTCCTCCTCACCAGCATAGCCTGAAGCAACAGTTCCTCTCCTGAGGTGCGGCAGAATTAAGCTGACATCTACATCGACCTCCCTTCAAGAACCCACATCCTGCCATTCCCCATAAATCCTTACCTAGCTCAAAGGTTTTCCTATTACCTTCACACTATGCCGCTAAACAAGATAGCAGAGTCAAATGCTGTGTAATTGGGATGTTCAGAAGCTCAGCATCCTCTGAAAATAACATCTATAACTCTTACCTGGAAGATTCCCTCTTGAGAGAGTGTCCGTGTCCAAATTATAGGTATCTTGGAGCCTCAAGAGGGCTTTGGCTGCACCAGTCTGATCCTCATCGTTTGGGAAAAACTGCCGCTGGATAGTCATGTTGGAGATGAAGCCTGGGAAAGACAGGGAAATGCTTGGCCTCCTCTGTCCCAAGGAGTCCATAAACTCTATGCACAACAGGACTCCCTACTTGGGGAAAAGCTAACAGTTCAGGAAAGGCCATTAGTAGGTCAGGAAGAGCTATGACCCCTGCAGAACATCTATAAATACTGTAAATGTCTTTCTGAAGAACAGGAGCAACCCCCCCCCGGTTCTGTCTGAACAGGTTAAAAAGTTATATACAACAAAAAGAGCACCCTGGGCTTTGAGAACATTACAGGTTGGTACTTTCTGCATCCATTTCCCTCAATCCACTTTCAATAAGGCTTTTCCTTCAGTAATATGGAATTCAAAGATCGTTCAGAAGAGGAGAAAAAAACAAACAGTGCTAAGAATAGCAGTGTTGAGATGAAGGCTGGTCAATAAGGAGATGAAAACCACAAGTGCTGCAAACAGCTTCTGACAAAGACTCCAGGCAACTGAGCAGCCACTATGAACTCAGCTGCTTTCTGTGGACACTGAATATATTCACATGGAAACTTGAGAAACACAGAGAGTTAGAAAGGTTTCTCAAGATCCATCTGCACACAACTCTGAACACCAGACAATACTGAAAAGTTAGCATTCTCATTGTTTACTCTTTTTATGTGTGTGTGAAAAGAAAGCAAAGGAACAACCAAAAAGAACGTGAAGGCTTTTTCAAGAGGCACCAGGGTAGCCTTTACAGAGACAAGCAGGCTCTGTGCATCATAAAACCACATTATTTTTAGAAACTGTTCCCTGGTCATTAGAGTCCCATGTCGTCATCATCCCCCCTGCTAGAAAGGTTTCTACTGTCAGGTGAGCACATCCACAATCACTGCTGCTGCTGCTCTGCCTGCAGAGCTACTGCGTTATCCTCCCCACAGCGGGAGAAGTGGCAGCCAAGTGGCTGGTGGGCTGCTAGCATCACAAGGGAAACCGAGCCCCAGAAAGCCAGCACAGCATCACCATCCTGGCAGACACAGCCACTCAAAGGAACAGCATCAACCAAATCTGCCACAAAGACCTCAGTTTGAACAAACTGACAGTCTCTTTGTTGTCTTCAGAAAAGTAACTTTTGACTCAGCAAACTCTTTTTCCCAAGGTCCAGGAGGAAAACCACCTTTATGGTGATAACTAACAGCAGTGCAAATATGTTTAAGTTCATCTAACATCCACCAGTAAAAAAAACTAAGCACCACGACCAAATCCAAAGTGTACTATGCAACACTCAGCTACAAAACCATCCAAAAACCAGTGACCTGGACAAATTTGTGATATTCCTGACAATTTTCTTAAAGTACAACAGTCCACATCCCACTCCCTGCCCACTCCCACTTCAGAAGAGACTGGTCCAGATTCCTGTCTGGCAAGTGCAGAGCCTTTTCAGTTGGCATATCCAGTCTCTCCCATCAACAACAGGGAAGCTGAGTGTGCAGAGACAAACCTTGGGTGTCTTTTGAAAGCTACACTTCATTTCTTACTACAAATCTACACCCTGTATTAGGTGGTTGTTGAGACACATTCTCACAGGCTGACTGTGATCATCCCAGCTTCCTTGCTGTTAAGTATCTTTCAGAGTCATTTATGTCCTATTCCCCACTCAATCATAGAATCAACCAGGTTGGAAGAGACCTCCAAGCTCATCCAGTCCAACCTAGCACCCAGACCTATCCACTCAACTAGACCATGGCACTAAGTGCCTCATCCAGTCTCCTCTTGAACAGGTCCAGGGATGGTGACTCCATTACCTCCCTGGGCAGCCCATTCCAATGACAAATCACTCTCTCTGTGAAGAACTTCCTCGAGGCTCTGCTCTTGCTGAGGAAAAGGGGGACCAAATTGTTTACTACATTAATACAGAGCAGTGCCACAAATGCTCAGTCTCTGCCAATACCCAGGTTTGGAACCATCACACCTTAACAACCCTTGGCATATGAGCAGCAACAGCACTTCACCATACTCACAGACAGCCCCACATGTCCTGCAGACAGAAGAGTTTTGCTCCCTTTTTCTCTGTGCATCTCACTTAAAGGATGAGGTTTTCTAAAATACCAGCTTGCAGGTGGGATATGAAGCACATGAAGCAAGCCCTGATCTCCTGCAAAGTCTGGAGCATCCAAGGAGATCATTCAGTTTAAACATCACAGTTTTCCTGAATGTTTGTAAAGCTCAGATGATTGCAGACACTAAAATAGGCTGCCCAGTGAGGTGGTGGAGCCACTGTCCCTGGAGGTGTTCAAGAAATACATGGATATGACACTGGGAGTCATGGTTTAATGGCCATGGTGGTGTTAGGTTGAAAGCTGGATCTGATCTTAAAAGGTCTCTTCCAAGTGAAACAATTCTATGATAGAATAATGGCAGGTCTTAGAGGCTGATTTCTTCTGAAGGCACCCCAAAAGCAGATTTACAAGTCCAATGCAATCCATGACAGGAGAAAGAATCGTGTCGATGCAATAAGAACGCGATCCTTGTTCTTAGTACAGGCACGCTTACCGTCTGACATGTCCTTCAGAACCAGGTTCTCCAGCTCACCCCATTCTGTGTTGAGCCGCTTCATCAACTTGAATGCATTTACAGGGTGTCCCAAAAACCCCTCGGGGTCCTTTGTGGCTGTATCTGTCAGCTGGTCCAACTTTTCTGCCCATCTGGAGGGGAAATACACATTCATTACAGTCTCCTGTAAAAGTCTGCCAATACTCTATAAAAACTGATTTCAAGCTACTCAACAGTCTGTGCTCAATCAAAGACCCAGCTCAAATTGCAAGCTTTCACATTATATTTCTATACAAAGCTCTCCTAGAAGGAACAAAAGGGCCCTTCTTTTACTTTTAAATCTTCTCCCCCAGCTGTAGCCTAAGTCTCGTGTTGCTCTTGTGGTCATTGTTGGAACAGGGCTGAACTAACTCCTTCCTCCAAATGCCAAATGCAGCATGCCAGCAGTTCCATTAGGAGTTTTCACGCGGGACTAATCAAAAACAAAGCTTCGCCCACATTCTGCATCTATCTGTAAATGCTTTTCTTTTGAAGTTTACCAAAAGGTGGTTCAATGCCTGTCTCAAATTATTTTATGTTTAGACACACACTGTTAAATCTATGGCAAGCCCCTTGTCCCCACCACAAACCTGTATTAAGCAACATGCAGTTCTCACACTTCCAAATGGGAAACCCAGACCAACCCTCTAGTGCCTACAGTCACCTACGGTGCATTAAGAGTGTGGCTAGCAGGTTGAGAGAGCTTCTCCTTCCTGTATACTCTTCTCTAGTGAGGCCACATGTGGAGTATTGTGTCCATTTCTGACTCTCCAGTTCAAGAGAGACAGGAAACTACTGGAAAGAGTCTAGAGGAGGCTACCAAGATGCTGAGCAACCTGCAGCATCTGTCTCAGGAGGAAAGACTGAGACACCTGGGGCTGTTTAGCCTGGAGAAAAAAAGACTAAGAGGGAATGTTCTCAATGCTCAGCAAAAGCTAAAGGGCAGGAGGGAAGAGGATGGAGCCAAACTCTTTCCAGTAGTGTCTAGTGACGGAACAAGGGGCAATGGGCACAAACTGGAACCCAGGAGGTTCCACCTGAGTAGCAGAAAATTCTTTCCTGCAAGGGTGCTGGAGCCCTGGAGCAGGCTGCCCATAGAGGCTGTAGAGTCTCCTTCTCTGGAGAGATTCCAAACCCACCTGGACATCGTGATCCTGGGCTAGCTGCTATGGGTGCCCCTGCCTTAGAGGGAGGGATGGACTAGATGCTCTCCAAAGCTCCCTTCCAACCCTCACCATTCTGGGATTTTGTTGTGTTGTAGTTTCAACTCGGCAGAACTCTCTGAGACTACCAGGGCCACTAGCTATGGACAATTCCACCAGACTCTGAAACAGACACAGACACCTTCCGAGGGCTCTGTTGTTTAAAGGAAACGTGGGGAACCTGCTGCTGCTTCAAGTCAGGAAGCACACCAGTCATAAGCAACAGCACTGCGCTACTACATGTCTGCATAACCACACTTTCCCTCTCCATCCAAGCCCATACAGATCTAGATCATGAAGACAGGCTAACAGCACCCTGAAAACAGCATAAATGAGCTGTAAAAAAGCCACACCCTGCAGAGAATATCAAATGTCAACACCAACGCAAAGCAAGCACAAAACCTGTAGCCTGGGGGAAGCTCTGTACAGCAGCCAGCACTGAGTTTGCTCCCCAGTCTAGTGTGCCTGAGTGAAGCTTGCCTGCTTTACCTGAGACAGGTAGGAGTGTACAACTGTTAAAAGTGACATTGTTTGCATTCACTCTCTCCACTCATTCTCCTACACTCTGACAGCCCCTGTCTGGCTTCCTGCCAGCAGTAATGTGAGCGACTGCCCTCCAAGGAGAGAGTCCTCAAAGTGGTCCTGGGGGCAAGCTCTAGTTTCTGGCAAGCCAAAAACTGGAAAAAAAAACAATTTCAAACTGTGCATTCACCTTGCACAGGTGGCCAAATCCACCATATGCTTCTCTCCACGTGGCTATCAAACCAAACGAGCAGCAGAAAGTCACTGCAGCTGTGAGCCACAACCACAAGGCCAGGATTTCTTTTTAGCAGTTTCTGTTTTATGAAAACCTCCACCACAAGGTGAGTCAGCATCTGCACTTCAAGGAACTACCAACTTTCACCGAGTTTAAATCAGCAAACCCACTGAAATCTCTCAGCCAAAGCACTGAGTCCAAAAGCAAATGATGTTGGTGTTTTTTCCCCCCAATTCTTCTACCTCTCTGCCACACTCATTTTAACTTTTCTGACCTGGCAGCAAGCACCTCTAACATAACAAAAAACAGAGCTGTAATTCCTATATGATAATCTGTATTTTGGGTGTCCAATCGGCGTGCTCCCACCTTAACTTGTAACTTACAACATTCTCAACCTGTGAGCAAGCTTTTAAGCAATAAAAAGTGAGTCCAAAAGACCTATCTTTTCTCCTGGATGATAAAAGGTAATACACAAAGGCTCAAATAAAATTAATGCTGTTTAAACATCCTCATGACACACTGATGCACTCTTCAGAGGAGTCTCAGGGGTGACCTCATTGCTGTGTACAACTACCTGAAGGGACATTGTAGCCATGTGGGGGGTGGCCTCTTCTCCCAGGTAAACAGCAACAGAACAAGGGGACACAGTCTCAAGTTGTGCTGGGGAAAGTATAGGCTGGATGTTAGGAGGAAGTTCTTCACAGAGAGTGATTGGAATGGGCTGCTCGGGGAGGTGGTGGAGGCACCGTCCCTGGAGGTCTTCAAGAAAAGACTGGCTGAGGCACTTAGTGCCATGGTCTAGTTGACTGGCTAGGGCTGGGGGACAGGTTTGACTGGATGATCTTGGAGGTCTCTTCCAACCTGGTTGATTCTATGATTCTTTTGGAAGCCAGAAAATCAGCCTATTGAAGGATATGAAAAAATGACTTATTTCTAGCTCTGGTAAGATCTAAGATATTAGGCTCTGGTGCTCACACCTACAGAGCTAAGCAATGTAGTAATGACAATGGACAGGTCTGCTATCATCTTTAAAAGCAATGAAGAAGTTACACTGTGGTTTACTTTTAAACATAAATGTATCACCTTGAAAGAGAATTTGCTCTTGGCTTATTGTTCAACCATTCATAAACACAACCAACACTCTGTAGTGTTTGTAGAGCTCAACATGTAGTCTATCACTGCACTCCTTGCAATGGGCACTTGCTGGGTTTTAGTTCTCATTAAACAGACTGTCCCTGAAAGACCTACATCCCCTTGGGAATTACATGCAAGCAGGAATCCAAAGGCCAAGGTCTCATGCAGAAAGCAAGTTGATTTCATCATTGGAAAGCTGCATAAAACAAATAATGGCTCAGAAATAACAACTCAGGACAAAACCTGCTAGTTTAAGCTCTTCCTTAGAGGAAAAATTCCACACATTTAATCAGGCTTTGGGAAGTGCTTTTTACATAAGGGTGGCTTCAAATTGTTAACTATGAGCATTATGAAACAAGTTGCTTACTTTTTTATCTGTTCCAGCTTGCTTTCTTCTGCCTTAATGTAATCTTTCAGTGACACCACCAGATCTTTTTCTGTATTAAGTAAGTCTGTCATATGGCCTAGAAAACAAATTAATTTGGTTAGAGAAGGAGAATCAAAGAAAACCAACAACTAAGAACCAAGAACAGAAACATCCTTCCTGCCTTCTACTTTCTTCCCCAAAGTCCTTCTGCATTTGCTTCCATAGCCCTGAAGGAATATTTGAGGAAAGCTTCTTGCCCTTTATTTTTTATTGAAGGAGAAACTCTCCCGCTGGGCCAACCCTGTTGCCATGGAAATTGATGTAATACCACATATTTATTATTAGAACTAATTCAGGATTCATTTGGAAAAGGATGTAGGTTGCAGAAGAGCAATCTTTCATCCAAGCATACATAATGTAGAGCAAATAAAGCCAGGGCTAGAGCAACACACAAAGCCTCACGTTTGATATCCGATACTACCCTGGTGGTTTATTTTTATGATTACTTGCATGGCTTCAATGGGTCCACTACCAGACTCTGTTATTAATAATTGCTTCATTTCTTGCAAGGGGACAACTGAACTGGTTCGTTCCAGACTGAAACAGTTCACATGTCCCAGGCCATCAGAACCCAGAGGAGGGCATGATGTTGGCAGTAAGGATCCTCTACAGCTGTGTAGCAGCCCACACCAAAACTGTGTTTAAAATACCTGTTAAGAACACAGAATGAACACATTGCTTAGCCTGGGTCATAACTGGAGTGACTCAAAGCATGCTCCTCCCAAAAGAAAGAGGTCCTTAAGAGCATAAAAATTGCTAAGTGGTTTTAGTTCTGCACCAGTTAAAGCCCAGGGTGCATCAGTTGAGGATCAGCTTTGAGAGCCATCAAGAAATTCTTCTGGCTCTGCAGCCTATACACTCAAGCATCTCACCAATGGAAGTGAAGAAGTCCGTATGGGCATAAGAAACGGGCAGCAGAAGTCCAAGGGCTACAGTACACCAAATCTTGTTGAATGCCATCGTTCAACAGCCGTCACCTCACCACAGACCTAGGAAAGAAACAGAGAGTAGGTAAAAAAATCCCTGTTCACCAGAGAATCTCCCTTCAAAAGATGCAGCTTATTCTCTGGCCACTAGTTCTTGAGAGAGCTGAATGCTGATAAGCTTGAGCAGCTCTCAGAGGTCTGATGCCCTTCAGCAGAATTTCTCATGCTTCTGTCCTGTGTGGCAAGAGAATACAGAGTCGCTTGGAGACAGGGTTTTCACAAGCACTCTTCATCTTTGTGACATCCAAGACACACTGCAGACAGAGCCATTTCACAAAGCACCAAAAGCCCCCAAATCAAGCATTGGAAAAAAGGCATTACACCAAGTTAAAATACATATTACGAGGTTCATTCACCCACAGATAAAGTGTTTCTTTTGATGAGACAGAAAGGTGCCAGTGGAACAGGTCTGAATGAAAACCCCAAGAAACCAGGGCACAGAGCAAGTTACTGTCAGGATGCTGCTCCACAGATGCCACCATCATGAAGCCAGCCTCTGTACCTGATACAAAAGCCTAGTTCACAGCCAGTCTCTGGGTAAGTCCACAGCAGGCTCTCAGGCAGTGCTTTCTCCCACACACAGCTGCCAAGCTCTCAGCCTTTTGAGATCCTGAACCCCTTCAGCAGCCTGGGATTTCCTCACTACTGCATACTTTAAAAGTAGTTATGCTGCCATGGAATTCACAACATCTACTTTTTTCCAAACAAAAGCTTGAGCTCATGTATTGCATCTGCTCAGAAAAATGAAAACAAAGGCACGTTCTAACAGAAACTGGTTTACAACTCTTCCAATGGCAAGACAAACAGTGAAGAAAAAGAAAGGAAAAAAAAAAACAAAAGCAACATCACAAAGCAAGACCAGCTACAAAGTGGTGTGGCAGATTTAGGGAAGCCAGCAATATGCTTTCGATTTTCATTTTGAGGTGGCAGCACTGATAGCAAACCACATTCACAAGAGGAAAGTGAAAACAAAATAAGGAAAGGGTAAAGGTCACACCCACAGGAAAATCATTCCACCCACAAGCAGATACCCACAGCACATGTGCCCCTGACTCCAGAGTGCAGGATCTCCTCCTTCCTTGCACCTGAAGGGTGAGGAAGCAGCTCCCTCCTGTCCCACCTCCAGCACTAGGGAAAGAGTGGGGTCTGGGTTTAAATTTACTGACTCTGTGGATTGCCTCTTGGACAAGGCAAGCACAGTTTCACTGGCACCAACAGGAGCAATAGGAAACACGTACCAGCCTAGAAAAGCAACACCATCTCCAGCTCTGCTAAATTATCTGAGATCTGCATGATCACAAATTGAAAGGCAGAAATGTTCTGACACTTTGACCAGCAGAAAGCAAGCTGTAAAGCAAAAATCTGGAGAGGAAAGCCTGGACTCCTGTTTTTAACCCAGCTAAGCCAGGCATCTCAGCCTCACCCATGCTCTACACCAGCCCTGATGTCCAGGGCAGCATTCCTTATCTCCCCTCCTTGCTTGTCCAGCTCCTTTAAGCAAGCAGGCAACAAGGTGAAAATCAGGCCATTTCAAACACTGCTACTACTAATAAAAAAATAATGCCCCATAACACTCATTTTGCTCCAGTTCAGTTCTGATATAGCTCACTGAAGGGCCCTGTAACATCCACACCACTACGCGAGGGCAAAATGCTTGTTCCAGGTTTACTTTGTGAAACTCCAGCCCTAACCACAATGAACTAACATCTCACCCTCCAGCCAGCCTGTAACCTCTAGACTTCAGCATAGACTCCTCTGTAACTAATGTTGGTCTCATTAAGTAAGAGCTCCATTTAAATTTCTGTAAATTAATGAGTCACATCTGGAATCAAGTGTTCCTGTTGGCAAGTTTTCTTTCACTCTCTACTTAAAAGAAGCTGTGTCCCCATGCACAAGGACACTTATGTGCTCCTGTTAAAAGCACTGCTCAGTTCCTATTTTGCTCTGCAGAAAGCAGAGTGCCTCCTGCTCACTCAGCACTGAAGCTGCTACATCTGCGAGCTTACAGGCAGTTCTACAACACAATAAATATTTGCCAACCTTATCAAAGCTCAGAATTCATTGAGCTATTTGTTTACTTCACTCTCTTTAGTATTAATCAATGTGAAATGGTCCTAAACCACAAACAAAACAAAAAGAGCACCGAAAGGTGATGAAAATTGTCTCTCCTCTCCACCTACTTAATGACAGCCTTCCAACCTGCACAACAGACTGACACCCTGGAGTCTTGGGTAGGATGCTTTGGGAACAGTTTTTTCCTCTCCTCTTACCCATGTTTAGGCCTGCTCCAACACTGGGCTGACTGAATGCTGCTGCAGCCCAACAGGCAGGCTCATGCCTTCACAGGCACACAGAAGAACCAGCGAGTAGCAATGGTGATAAACTGTTTGGGACATTCCAAGCAGGCACAAAGAAAGTTTCTCCCGGGGACAGCAGTTGGGCACTACAAGAGGTTGCCTGGAGCAACTGGATCTCCCACTATTGGAAAAAATCCAGAACTAAATGGCATGAGGTGCTGGAAAGTGTCCAGAGAAGGGCAACAAAGCTGGTGAAAGGCCTGGAACACAAACCCTATGAGGAGAGGCTGAGGGAGCTGGGGGTGTGCAGCCTGCAGAAGAGGAGGCTCAGGGCAGACCTCATTGCTGTCTACAACTGCCTGAAGGGACACTGTAGCCAGGTGGGGGGTGGCCTCTTCTCCCAGGCAACCAGCAATAGAACAAGGGGACACAGCCTCAAGTTGTGCCGGGGAAAGTCTAGGCTGGATGTTAGGAGGAAGTTCTTCACAGAGAGAGTGATTGGCATTGGAATGGGCTGCCCAGGGGGATGGTGGAGGCACCATCCCTGGAGGTCTTCAAGAGAAGACTTGATGGGGCACTTAGTGCCATGGTCTAGTTGACTGGATAGGGCTGGGGGATGGGTTGGACTGGATGATCTTGGAGGTCTCTTCCAACCTGGTTGATTCTATGATTCTATGTGTAGTCTAACCTATCTAACCTTTCAGCTTGCTCAGCTTCAAACGTGAGATTATGCTAAATGACATCCAGGAGTCACATCCAACTTAATTTTTCTGTCCTTCTACAGCCCCCAGATTCCATCATTTGCAAGGACTCAGACTCCTGTAATTTCTTTCAGCCACTCAAAGATTACTTCCCTCCCAGATAAAATTCAGAGGGCTGGAAACAGAGTCCCAGGCAGCAGCCAGCCAAGCATTCACCTGCCTTAACGGTAGTTGCTAAGTAGCATGGCCTTCAAAACTACTGCAGACGGATCAGCTACAGGTTCCCAAATCAAAGAAAACAAAGCTCAGTAAAGATAGATGCTGGAAATCTCTTAGACACACAAGCTGCCAAATAAGTGGGCTTAATTTCTTCCTGTCAGTGACATGAAGTAAAACAAAATGAAAATCCTCTCTGCATTATTCCTGTCAGTCTGGCTCTCCTCCTCAGACACCTCTTTCAAACACAGACAAGACTTGAGCATGTCAGAGAGGAGAGAATCCACTACCCACTTACAGAAGTGGGAGTCCAGCTGACAGCAGTGGGAACACACAACAAACTCCATTCCACGTGATGAAACTTAGAGACAGGTTTCTGGAGGGCTTCTAAGGAGCTCAGCTCTGCCTGACAAATACAAACAACCAGCAAGACTGGATGTGCATTCATGCAAGCAGAAGGAACAATTAAGTTGAGGCACTACAATGTGATATAATCTCACAACAGTCACACCCATTGGTGAACGAAGTCTGAAGCACTGAAGATGCTCATTATCCAAGCCTCTTCACTTGTCAATTCCAAGCTCCCAGGTGCTTGCCAGCGCCCAGAAAACCAGAGAGATAACATAAAAAGTGTGCACTAGAACACGGAATTATTCTGAAACAGCTCTTAATTCCAACATAGCTCCTTTGTTTAGGTAAGAATTACGTGACCTACTCAAAATTAAATCTGCTGCAATCGCAGAAGTCAGAACTGTGTGATCAAGATCCTCAACTTCTGATTTAAATACTGGTCCACTCTCATGAGACTTACTGTATCCCACTACATGTAAAAATATAATGATATATTACACTGAGCTGAGTTTGGAGGGGGTGGAGAGGGAAAAGGACAGCACCAGAAATGATAGCTGCTCACTGCACTGAACTTTTCCTGCCTCAAGGACAACTCAAGTTATAGTCTCATGACTCAATGTGACTGGAAATAGTACTCAAAAGGAAAGAACTTTCCCAGAGTAATCATGGAGTACCAAGAACATCTAGTTGTCATCATTGCTTAACAGTCACACAAGACAGAAATGTTAGGATCTAGTTCTCCACCACATCAATTTTTAAATAGCTTTTAAATATAAGGTCAGTGCAGTAAGAGAACAAAGATATGCTGCTAACAAAAGAACATACCATGTCTTAGGCTTCTTTTTAAGGACCAAGATGTAAGGGAAGTAATCATACATGCAGTAATCTAATCAGAGATTAGGATCGATTTTAAACTCAATCAGGTGAAGAATTTTAAGTATGATTTACTGCCAGCTTGACAACACTTGCGAATCTGACTGCAGAGTAGTTATGTTCAAGCTGTTGCCAAAACAGCTCAAACAAGTGTTCCCTTGGTTTTCTCCAGACTAGGACCACAAGGGCACAGCCCTCTGGAGCCCATTTGTTTTAACTTCCTAAGCCAAGACAACACTGGTGATGGAGCAGAGCACTCATCTTCAGACTAGACACATCAAGCAGCAAGCTATCCTTCTGCTCATGGCTCAATGGAGTATCTATAGAGATACACAGAATGTTTTAATTAGACTAGAATGAACCAGTTTGGAAGAGACCTCCAAGATCACTCAGTCCAACCTAGCACCCAGCCCCAATTCCAGTGATCAAAAGCTGAAAAACCATAATAGCAATATGAGGCTTAAGCTATTACCCTGCAGATAGTCCTGCAGAAAAAAAGCCTGCTCCTCTCAAGAAGAGCACCAAGTCTTTTTAAGTTACACACAGCATAAATGACAGCAAAGCTGCTGTTTCAGCAGAGTTTCCTCAATTAAACAGACACAATTTATCAAGTAAGTTCTTTCAGGTCACTTTAAAAAAGCTTATCTGTAGCAACTTCAATATGGAGGTGGTGTTTTCTTCCCATAAACCTCTGTTTATCCTCCTTCCTTCCACAGTATTACTCAGTATCCGTCTTTTAGAACTGCACTGGGTATTTTCAGCATGCACATCTTAAAATCAGAGCTTTTAAGTGCTGGATTTTAAAACCCTGCATTATGCAGCAATGTTTAAATCTCTACAGGTTAGAAAGCAGATCTCAACGCATAGCTCTTAATGCATACATTAACCTTGCTGTTCAATCAAAGCCTCTGCAGTAGCTCCTATCTCCAACACCTCAGCTGGGCCAGACATGCAGAGGTACACAGCAAATTAGCAACAGGAGTTAACTCAGATCAGCTATTTTCTGCTGGGAGAGAAGGTAGTGATTTCCTACACACGCATTCACCTCCAATTTGGTTTATCAGATGTCCCAGCCTGCATGGAGAGCACACAAATGCTTAGGACAGCACTGCCACTGGACAGCAGATGATGAAACGGTGCTGTTGCTTCAGTTTCTAGTGAATTAACAGCTAGAAGAGATCTACCTATGCCACAATCACTGCTTAAATGGCACGGTTAACACTCCTAGCAAAGAAAGACTTAGGCACATTCCTGTTACTTTTGAATCACAGGGAGGGGGGAGGGGGCAGACGAAGAAAATAAATTCAAAACCCACAAAACAAAACCCATCCAGCCAACCAAACAAAAACCCAAAAAAGAAAAAAAAAATCCACCCAAACCGGGTACTGCCAGCACAGAACAAAGCAGCAGTGCAGAGTACTGTAGGTCAAATTAAATGCTTTGCAGTATGGTTCCGGACGTTCCAATGTATTCCACAAGCAGCCACGGGTGCAGAACAGCAGGACAGAGCATCCTGCCCCAAAACCAGGCCTATACTTCTCTAACTGGCAACTCATGACCTTGCCACTCCGATAGGGCACTGTCTGCAGGCTTAGCTGAGTAGTCCTTGGCAGCACAAGAAGCTGTATTTAACATTTACTCACTTGTAACTAACAGCTTCTCTCCTTTCCTAGTACTTTAAGCACCAAAGATTTACATGTCTGATGCAGATGAACACTTAACCACTGTACCTCTGCAATTCCTCCTACTGAATTCGGCAGAAAAAAAAACCCCAAATTGTTGAAACTGAATGCTTTTGATACCTTCCCTCTGTAAGCCTGAAGCATCTTTCCTCTAAGAGCATCCAGTTTTCCAAGTAAACTGGAAGATTTACACTAAACACATGTGACATCAGTATTTTCTCTTCAAACAGCACGTTTAAAAATCCACGCTAGAATTTTTCCTTCTATTCAGATTAGATCCCATTAAGATACCTGCTGAAGGGTAGACCTTACTGCTAAGTTAGATGCATGGCAGGTTTTACATCAAGCAGTGGGCTAAATGCAATCTAAAGCATTATAGAGAGAAGTCAAGACGAGGCTCATCTCTCAAATACGTGACTGCTTCACAGAACGCCCGTGGTTACAAACGCAGTGTGCAACATCCACTGCAGCCCTTTCAGCGCTTGTGCAGACTAACTTTTTGTCCCAGCGCCCGGGCGCTACTCCTGAACGCCTCCGGCAGAAGAAGAGGGGAATCAGCTGCCCGTAACCCCCCCTGTATTAAGCCCCCGAGCAGCAACCCCTGCTTGGGGAGACGCCGGTCGGTGGATGACTGGGGAATGCCACGGAGCTGGGGTGGGATCAGCGGGCGGAAGTCCACCTCCACTACCGTGTACTCCTGGAGGGGCGGCGAGACGGGCTGAGGGGGGTGTGCCGAGGCTCTGGGCGGGTGGCAGCCACGTTTAAACGCCGGGCGCAGTGAACGGGCCACACGACCGCAGCTGCCGGGAGGAGGCGGAGGAGGAGGTGGCGGTAGTGTTTAGTCTCGCAACCGCGGGGAAGGCAGGCAGGCAGGCAAGCAAGCAAGCAAGCGGGCGGGCCGCCGCGGCCCTGCCTGCCGGCGCCCTCCCGCCCCCCTCCGGAGGCCGCCGGCTCCCGTTACGTAATAGGCAGGAGGGCCGGGGAAGCGGCCCCTCACCGAGAGAGAATAAGAGATGAAGGGCCGGCGGCGGAACGCTGCCACGTATCGCGGTCACCCACGCCCACACGGCGGCCACCGATACGGCGTCCGGACCCCGACGCTCCCACCACGGCGCGACTGCGACCGCGTCTCCCTGACCTCCTCACTTCCACCCGCTAGCGGCGCGGCCGAGACGCGGGGCGGGCGCTCACCTGAGCGGCGCAGGGCGGCGGAGCAGCGCTGAGGGGACGAGCCGGCCACAGAGCAGCCCGACCGCGGCCAGCGGCGTAACGCACCGCGCGCGGCCGGCCCGCCAGCCTTTTATAGGCGCCCAGGCCACGCCCCCCTCCTCCCCGCGGGCCGCGCGAGGCAGCGAGGGGGGCGCGCGGGCGGCGCGCGCTACGTGAGCTCGGTCACAGCGGCGGGCGCCGCAGGGCGCATGCGCGGCCGCGCCGGCTCCACGTGTGCGGCCGGCACTCGGGGCAGCCCCGGAGCCCGCCCGGAGCCGCCGGCTGCTGGCGGCGGGAACGAGCTCTATCACAGGAGCCAAACACCAGCCCAGCACCACCGTGCCCACTGAAACACGTCCCCCAGGTGCCATGGCCACGTGGTTCTTGAGTACCTCCAGGGATGGTGACTGCACCACCTCCTTAGGCAGCGAGATCGAGAAAGACATTGGTTCTAATACGCAGCCTGAACCTCCCCTAGGTGCAACTTCAGGCCATTTCCTCTCACCCTATGGCTTGCTCTTGGGAGAAGAGATGACTCCAACCTCTCTTTCAGGGAGTTGTGGAGAGTTGGGAGGTTTCCTCTCATCCTTCTTCCCTCCAGACCAAACCCTAGTGGCCCCAGCTGCTCCTCACCAGAACCTTCACCAGCTTTGTTCCTCTTGCCTGGACTGGCTCCAGCACCTCAATATCATTAGAGTATGGGCTCCAAACATGAAGCCAGCACCCAAGGTATGGCTCCACCAGAGCTCAGTACAGGGAGACAATCACTGCCCTGCTATTGCTGATCCAGGTCAGGATGCTGTGGGACATCTTGGCCACCTGGGCACAGTGCAGGCTCATCTTCAGCTCCTGGCGACCAACACCCCCAGGTCCTTTTCTGCCAGTCGGCTTTGAAGCCACTTTCTCTCAAGTCTGGAGCGTTGCATCAGGTTGTTGTGCCTGAAGTGCACAGTGGTTGAAGAAAAATCAAGGAGTGCTGGTAAAGGACTTTGCAGACCAGATGCACATTTTGAGGATGTCTGTGGCAAGCCATAAAACACCAAACCTCGTAGAAATGTTTGTTTGTAGTATGCAAACCTAAACAATGGCTACTGCAGAAGTGTCTGCAGCCACTCGTTGAAGATCTGGGATATGTAATCTTGTAAAGGCCCAGGCCTGCAGTGACTAAGGAAAGCAGGAAGGAGATAAAGGAGAAGCAGAGATACCCTAACATCAGCAGTAAAGAGAGGTCTGCTGACCAGAGATGAAAAGACCCTGTGAGGAAGACTGTGTTGGTGCTCATCTCAGATAGCCATTCAAGGCCACCAGGGTGGGCTGGAATGGGGGTGAAGAATGGAACAATATCTGCGTTAATGAACTCCAAGAAATAATTGCAATAACCCTACTTCTTATTATGAATATGCATACTCTTGTAACATAAACTGTGGCCCGTGCCAGCGTGGGGTGTGCAGGATTGATGAAGCAATCCTGCTTGCACCCAGTGCTGCAATAAAATAGATCAACTTCTTAACTCTGCCTGAGTTTTGAGGTTCATTTTGCAGGTCAATGGGAACATGCTGAAACGAGCAAAGTGTCCTTGAACCACCTAGGGGGGTAAAAACAAGATGGAAATGAGGATCACCATCAGGGCAATCAAAACTGGGACAACTATTAAGCAAAATGTGCCTTTTGGAGGGTAAAAGTTCCCAGGAAAAGGCCTAAAATGCTTGGAGTGGCAGAGGCTTGCTGCCTGCAGTCTTGCTGCTGGTGTCCAAGCCCTGTGGGACTGTGCCACACCAATCCCATTCCCATCAGCATCTCTCTGCTCCCCCACTGAGACAAATTTTTGCTGGAGAGCTTGGCCCCATGCTCCTGCTGAGTCCTCACCACTCCAAGGATGAGGGTATAGCCTCCCCAGCCGACACTGCTGAATAGACATTCCAGCCAGCATTTGCTTTTTGACTACAACAGCATGTTGTTGGTGATTCATGTTGGATGCACAATTCAGTGTAATCCTCCCAGATCCTGGAGCAGGCTGGCAGCCAGCTCTCCTCCTCTCCTTGCAGTCAGTCTCTTCTCATTTCCCTCCGACTGGCACTTGAATTTCTGTTCATAAATTTTCCTTCTAAAACAACCTTGCACCTCCTGCTCTTCAGCTGGCATCAACTGCCACATTTCACAGTATATGGTCCATCATCTAAGTCCTTACTGTTAGCCAACACTTTTGCCAATCTTAGAATCATAGAATCAGCCAGGTTGGAAGAGACCTCCAAGATCATCCAGTCCAACCTAGCACCCAGCCCTATCCAATCAACCAGGCCATGGCACTAAGTGCCTCAGCCAGGCTTTGCTTCAACACCTCCAGGGACAGCAACTCCACCATCTGCCTGGGCAGCCCATTCCAATGCCAATCACTCTCTCTGACAACAACTTCCTCCTAACATCCAGCCTAGACCTCCCCTGGCACAACTTGAGACTGTGTCCCCTTGTTCTGTTGCTGCTTGCCTGGCAGAAGAGACCAACTCCCACCTTGCTACAGCCTCCCTTCAGGTAGCTGTAGACAGCAATGAGGTCAGCCCTGAGCCTCCTCTTCTGCAGGCTGAACAACCCCAGCTCCCTCAGCCTCTCTTCATAGGCCCTGTGTTCCAGGCCTCTCACCAGCTCTATCTCCCTTCTCTGGACACTTTCCAGCATCTCAATATCTCTCATGAATTGAGGGGCCCAGAACTGGCTCCTGCAAAGCCCAGGTGAAGCCATTTGAAGTTGACTTTACCTTCATCAAACATTTCTGAAGCAGCCTCACTCCTTCCAAGGCTTTCATCTAAATTGCTGATCACGAAGGCATCCTGCAAGGTGGTACCAAAAGCTGTATCAGAAAGCACATCACCTCTCACCCGTGTCTGGCACACAGGAGCTCTCAGCTGTCACAGAACAACATTAAGCTGCTTGGATTTGTCTTGCCAGGACACATCTATGCTGACTGCCCTTTGATTGCTAGGGGATCATAAATAAAACAGTTACTTGTTCAATGTAGTTCCAGCAATGAAGTTAGAACGAGGGACATCAGCAAGCAGTTTTTCCTTTATTTTTAAATGTGAGCTTCAAGTAGAACAATCTCTTCACTCAGCCCAGCCAGCCTCTGATCTTCCTTCTTTAAAGGCAACCAATTTTGGCCACCCCTGGCTAGAAAGGTTTCACAACAACAATTGCAGGATCATAGAAACACTCAGGTTGGAAAAGACCCTCAGGATCACCAAGTCCAACTGATAACAAGGCCAAGTGCAGGGTTCTGCACTTTGGCCACAACAACCCCAAGCAGTGCTATAGGCTGGGGACAGAGTGGCTGGAGAGCAGCCAGGAGGAAAGGGACCTGGGGGTACTGATAGATAGTAAGCTGAAGATGAGGCAGCAGTGTGCCCAGGTGGCCAAGAGAGCCAATGGCATCCTGGCATGCATCAGGAAGAGTGTGGCCAGCAGGACAAGGGAGGTTATTCTTCCCCTGTACTCAGCACTGGTCAGACCACACCTTGAGTACTGTGTCCAGTTCTGGGCCCCTCAATTCAAGAAAGATGTTGAGGTGCTGGAACATGTCCAGAGAAGGGCAACAAAGCTGGTGAGGGGCCTGGAGGACAAATCCTATGATGAGAGACTGAGGGAGCTGGGCCTGTTTAGCCTGGAGAAGAGGAGGCTCAGGGGTGACCTTATTACTGTCTACAACTACCTGAAGGGGCATTGTAGCCAGGTGGGGGGTGGCCTCTTCTCCCAGGTAACCACCAATAGAACAAGAGGACACAGTCTCAAGTTGTGCCAGGGTAGGTCTAGGCTGGATATTAGGAAGAAGTTCTTCTCAGAGAGAGTGATTTCCCATTGGAATGGGCTGCCCAGGGAGGTGGTGGAGGCACCGTCCCTGGGGGTCTTCAAGAAAAGCCCGGATGAGGCACTTAGTGCCATGGTCTGATTGATTGGATAGGGCTGGGTGCTAGGTTGGACTGGATGATCTTGGAGGTCTCTTCCAACCTGGTTGATTCTATGATTCTATAACTCTACTCTACAAGGTGCACCCTAAACCATATCCTCAAGCACCCTATCCAAACAACTTTTAAACCTCTCCAAGGTTGGTGACTCAACCACCTCCCTGAGCAGCCCATTCCCATGCCTGACCAACTATTACTGTCAACAAATTTTTTCCTCATATCTAATCTAAACCTACCCAGACTGCTGTCAAAGACATTAACAGGGGTCAAAATCCTCTTCTAGCATGCATTCTTGAGCAGGGCTACTTTCCACTGGCTTCAACATCTCATCCTAAGAGGTAACTGAGGGTTGTAGCATGATCTGCAACTTAGAGTTCTTTCCCATACCTGGGCTGTTACCTCAGTTTTGACTCCTTCAGCAACATGTTTTTGAACAGTGAACATCACAACATGGGGTGTAAAGCCCCATTTGGGGGAAGACTATGAAATTATGACACATCTCCTATGAGAAATAAACAACAGCACGAACTGCATTTTGTCATTTCTCATCCAGATGCGTCCACACAGCTGACTACAGCACCAGGACTGTGAGAGCTGCTGTGCCAGAACAGGAAGAAGGCCAATTTTTAGTGGACTTATTTGTCAAAAAATAAGCCTTTCTTTCCTCTCATTGCCTTCCAACAGAAATACAACTCCTACAACTAGCAGGAAATGCTGGAATGATATCCAAGCTTCTAGCCGAGCCATCTAGCTAAAGCTCTATTATCCAAAGAGTCCATAAGATCTAGCCAGAGATTTAACAGCAGCTTCTAGAGATTTGGCAAAACCTCACTCACTACAGAGGCTTTCAGATTCTTGCTAGCAAGATTTGCTGTGTCCTCATTATCTTTAGTGTTGCTCAGGTGTTTTTAGAAAGGAAGGCAGATGGTGGAGAACAAAAACAACAAGAAGTTCACCAGCATGTTTGGTAGTGGGCTCGCTCCTATAGGTCAGCACAGGGCTGGAAGGCAAAGAAATTTCAAAGGAGTCCCTGGATTTTGGGATCTACCACAGAGTCAAATCAAGAGTAATTTCTAATAATCATGAATTCTAACAGTAATTTATCCAGGTCTGGCTCAGGAACAGTGTGGCCAGTAAGACCAAGGAGGTTATTCTTCCCTTGTACTCAGCACTGGTCAGGCCACACCATGAGTGCTGTGTCCAGTTCTGGGCCCCTCAATTCAAGAGAGATGTTGAGGTGCTGGAACATGTCCAGAGAAGGGCAACAAAGTTGGTGAGAGGCCTGGAACACAAACCCCATGAGGAGAGGCTGAGGGAGTTGGGATTGTTCAGCCTGGAGAAGAAGAGGCTCAGGGGTGATCTCACTGCTGTCTACAAATACCTGAAGGGAGGTTGTAGCCAGGTGGGGGTTGGTCTCTTCTGCCAGGCAACCAGCAACAGAAGAAGGAGACACAGTCTCAAGTTGTGCCAGGGGAGGTCTAGGCTGGATGTTAGAAGGAAGTTGTTGTCAGAGAGAGTGATTGGCATTGGAATGGGCTGCCCAGGGAGGTGGTGGAGTTGCTGTGCCTGGAGGTGTTGAAGCAAAGCCTGGATGAGGCACTTATTGCCATGGTGATGATAGGTTGGACTGGATGATTTCAGAGGTCCCTTCCAACCTGGTTGATTCTATAATTCTATGACATGGTCTTGCTCCATGAGTCTGTTTTTGCCTCTTATCACTACTTTCTGTCAGTTAGAGAAAACTTACTTCTTTCACCTGGCTTCCTCAACTCCAACATAGTCACCTGTGTCCAGTCACATTAAAAGACTGAATGTAAACTTCTCTGTGCTGGACTGGTGCATTATCACATGCTGGCAAGCACTGATGGGGTCAGGCAACTTCAAGGTGTTATGTTAGCACCTTGGTAAGGAGCACTTGCTGTCTCTGAGAACAAGGGCAAGAGAGACCAAGAGAGAAAACTGCAGCAGAACAAGGCTTTCAGGCTTTCTTTATGATTTGCAGAGCCCCCTGTACTTTCCAGCAAAACCACTGATTCCTATGTAGCATGCACAAGCCTAACAAAACATGATTCCCTTTTCCAAGCAACCCTGTAGCAACACTGCATAGGCCCTAAGCTGAAGAACACCGAAAGGTCCACCTAAACCAATAATGAAGCACAAGGCCTCCTAAGAACACAACTGCATTTAGCCCACACTGCCTCATGCACTCTCTCTGCCTACAAACACTTTTAACTCAGGGATTTTCTCAGCCTGATGTGGTCTACTTTGTAACCCAAAATGCAGTTCTGTTAAGTATTTCCTCTCTCTTGAGCTGCAACCATTTTGCATCCACAACTTCTTTTAGACAGCAGTTGTGGCATCCCTTAGCCAGAACAAAGCTACCTCCACGTGTTCGCTAGGAATGTGGCTCCAGTTAGTTAGATTTGATTAACTAAATTCCTGCATGGGATGAGACAGCAAACACTTAGTACCCACCTCTTACACAGACTGAAGCATCAAAGCCTACCTACTCCCTTGCAGTGGCCATATTCCAAGTCTTTGACCCTGCTTGTTGTCCTCTTTGACCCTCTTCCAGTTCTTCAGAACCCATTCAGAGGCAACAACCATGACCTGTATGCAGTGCTTTAAGGCACAGGTGAGTCATCTTTAAATCACACTAAGGCAGCTCACACTACTCTTGGCTTTTTAAAGGTATATTAGCAATGTAGGTTTACCCTAAAGAGATGAAGTCTCATGCTCATTAAATAGTAGCAGTCTATTCCCAAAATGAAGTCGTTACCTGCAGTCAAGGGGTTGGGTCCTTTCATCATCAAGTCCACACCCAAATTTGAGAATCCTCCCCAAAACACAGCAGCAGGAAAAGGGAGAAGACAAAACCCAGAGAGGAGCTGAAAAGAGCAAATCCTACTGAAAGGTCATTCAGATATTGGAGTGTTTCCTCTACACCTGTGCAAGCATTAGGAGCACAGAAAGTAATCAGCAGGATCAAGTTGGACAGTTTCTTTTAAGGTCCCCACCCTGAGCATGAGAAACTGGAGAAGTCCATGAAAAACACATCTAACTCGAGAGAATAGCCAGATTGGGTTAGCTTCCATCTAAAACTCAATGATAGAGGAAAAGACTACTCATTAACTTTATCTTTAAAGAAGTGGTTTGGCTTTCTTTGGTCTTTTCCTAAAAAAAGAAGGTTTTTTTTTTTGCCAAGAGGTCTCTTGTGGCTTGACCATAAGTTTTCAATGGGAGTTTGCTAGCTTGATGTATTTAAAACAATTAACAGTTGTTTTGTGAAGTGCAGCTGTTAGCAATTCTAGTGCTGGTTGCTGCTTATTGCAGGCAGCTGGGAAGACACAAACAGAATGGCAAGAAAAAGCAATGTTACTAATACAACCATTATTAGCCTTGGATTACATTTCCCAGCCACTTCTTTGGCTTGAAAAAAAAAAAAAAGTAACCAACTGCTAATAGCAGTATTTTACAAACCTGCACTTAGAAAAAACCTTGGCAACACAGGGCTAAAGGTTGGCCTCTTTTGCCACCTTGTCCATATAAGAAGATCACAATATCTGTTCCCACTACTTGTGTCATCCCTCGCTGCTCTTGCACCAGGAAAATCTCAGGGATTCACTTCCTCTGCTGGCCCTGCCACAGCTCAAATTAGCAAGCTACAGGAAGCTGCTAGAGAAGTGTTTGTGTGGCCAGGCCTTTACTTTGCTCACAGATTGCTTCCAGCATGGAGTACGATATCTGTCTGCAGGGAACACACAGGCACAGTTTGCAGGTGCAATTCACACAGCTCAGAGCCCAGCTCAAAAATACTTACAAAGAAACAGCTCAGTGCCAAATTGGCACCTGGTATTTCAGCTCCTTAAACTAAATATTTTCAGGAGTAAATTATGAGAAGGCCTCTTTTACTTTCAAAATCATCTCCCCTGTTTGCTGCAAAACTGAGCTATGTGCAATGAGAAGCAGGTGTAGGACCTTTGGAGAAGGCACAAGGAATCTCTCATAGGCTGCATGGCTTCCCACTGGTCAGACAGGCCACAGAGCTGACTCTAACCTCATTTTCTCTGATTATCTTTGCACAGCACAGAGGCCAGGTATACAGAATTGGGCCAAATCACATTTTCTCTCAGCCTTCCATAGCAATGACAGGCTGCAGCACTGCACTGCTTTCAAAGGAAGCCTTTACTGTGCAACATAGTGTTCTGGCTTTTAATTCTTCAGATGAGTAGGGATGCATTTACCAAATGACTGGTTGCTTTGGGCTGAGGAAGGTTGAGAGTCTGTCCTAAGATTTGAAGTCCAAAGTATCTGCCCCAGCTTGCTTCCTTCTAAAGCCATCTCTTCTTGCAAGGTCCATTTCTGAAGGCAGTTAGGGTCAATAAATCTGTTGGTCTGTTTTAACAGCAGGGTGGATACTTTTCTCAGGGATTATATTTCAGTGTTTCATTTTATTAGGGGAAGATGTGTTTTGTCCCTTAATCCAGTTAGCTTTGGAGATTAATGAGACTGGGCTTGCTCTGTTTGAGGAAGCATACAAATAGCAGTCAAGCATTATTGAACCTCATCTTGTCAGTAACAGTGTTAACAAGAGTTCTACTCCCTTGCCTGTTCTAGTTATTACTTTTTACAAGCTATGCTCTCAAATTACATGACTTGAATTCCTGATTAGAATGCCTCAATTCATGACCAAAAAACAAGAGGCTGCCCTGAAAATGTTGACTTTCCTATGTTTATAAAATCCTCTCAGTGCTAAATATAGGCAGGTAGGTCCCAGCCCAGAATAATGTTTTCAGTACTGGAGAAGAAACTGTTCACTTATAAAGGCATGAAAATTACTCACTTATAAAGGCATGGATATTATTCACTTATAAAGGCATGTCATTATTCTGACTTCTGCCCTGGCAAAGAGGACTTTCTAAGCAGAGATACTCACTAACAAGCTGGGCTGTGGGGCTGCTTGAGCACTCAATAGTTCCATCCCTCTACGCAGCTCTTGGCATGGTTTCCTGTTTGAGGACATCTGGTTCTTACCTTTAAACAACGCTTTTATGTTACTGATACACAAAACAGAGAAGCTTGAGGGGTGGGGGGGGATGGGAAAAACTGGAGGAATAAACTAAGAGGAACAAACTCCTCTGCTAAGAGCAGCTCAGATTACTGCAGTAGCATTGTTCTCTTAACTGCTGCTTGGCAAAACATACCCATTTCTGATGGAATGAAGCAGGTGTGGCAGAAAACAGCGTTCACTCTCAGGCAGCCTCACCGCTCCAGAAGTTAATCCAACTGCAGCGCAGGCAGGCAGTGACGGAGCTCAGCCAAGAGCTTGCGAGCAGCCTGAGCAGAACTACATTTCCCAGCGCTCCACGTGGGGGAAGAGCGACTCAGGCCCAGTCAGACAGCGGCTGCCCCGCTTCTTGCAGGAGCTCTGCTCCTAACTGAGGTCAAGGAGCGACTCTCCAGCTGATCCCTGCTGCTGGAGATAAGCACTCCTTCGGCACAGAGCACAGTAAGTGGGGAACAGTGCGGGGAAGGACAGCTCCAGATCCATCTCTGGCCGGCTGTGCCGTTTACAGGCAGCACAGGGGACTGGGCTGGCCTCCCGAGATCAAGTTTTTACTGCTTCGGAGTTTTCAGTGATCCTACCCACACCTTGGCCGGAAAGGGTTAACCGCCTGCACACACTGCATTTCAGCCTCCCGGGTACTACTCCGCTAGTGCCCCGCCGGTGCCTTGCCGCTGCTGGCTGCAGAGCAAAGCGCAGAGCGGTTAGTGCGCTGCTGCCTGCCGCGCCGCAGCTTCTCTCACGCCGAGGCTGCCGGAGCCGCGGGGGTGGGGGAGCGAGGGACACGTCACCCTCGCACCACCAGGCTGCTTCAGACACACGGGCTGTGCGGCAAGCGACCGTCGCTGTCGCCGTCCCAGCCCCTCGGCAGCGTGCCACGCGTCGAGCACAGGCGCCGAGGCTCTCCCCCAGCAGCTTCCGCAGCAGCCTTGGCTTCCCCTGGGCTCGCCCCAGTGAAGACCACCCTCAGCTGGGATAGTGGGAAGGAGGGGATCGTGGGGCAGAGATGTCAGAAGCCACAAGGCGAAGCCTCCACGTAGGGGCAGGAGCCTCTGCTCAGGCACCGCCCAGCCTCGGGAGCCGTCGCTGACCTTCAGGAAGGGAAGGACTCCCGGGCTCGTCTCTGGCACCCTTCGTGTGTCTGTACATCGAAGCAAAGGCAGCTTCCTCTTTAAAGGGCTGCGAGCGCCAGGGCTGAGAAGTCAGACATTCACAGTAAGGGTGATGAGTAGTCACATTTTCGCTTCTGATCAGTGCTAGAGCTGGTGGCGTTCCCGGTTATTTTCTGACATCCTGAAGCTGAGCTCAAACTGCAGTCTGTGACTGCCTGAACCAAACTGTGTGGTAGGATCCTTTGGCACAGAAAACATTCATAGCTGGAGATGATCCAGCTCAGCTGCAACTGCTGTCTCTCATCTAGCTTGGGGAATTCTTTTCCACAGCTGATATTTTGTCATTCACTCTCTTCTGGCATTGGTGCCTTTCCCACAGGTCTACTGTGTGCTGTGATAGGATGTTCAGTCAGATGGTGGCCATGACAAATGTGCAGGACACAAACAGAGTAGCCACCTTCACTGCTCTTTTCCCCAGGGATACACAGAAGTTTAGGACAGGAATATGTGATCTGGTCTTAACAGCAGTTTCTGCAAGACCTGAGCACACTCACAGTGGAAGCAAACTCAAGTATTTGCTCAGGCTTGGAGAAGAGCATCTGGAAAGCTCAGCAGAGAATGACCTGGGGGTGTTGGCTGTCAGCCAGCTGAAGATGAGCCAGCAGTGTGCCCAGGTGGCCAAGAAGGCTGAGAGCAGCCTGCCTTGAATCAGCAGGAGTAGGGAAGTGACTGTCCCCTTTTTCTCAGTACTGGTGAGGCCACAGCTCACATACTGGGTTCAGTTTGGGGCCCCTCACTCAAAGAAAGACACTGAGGTGCTGAAGTGTGTCCAGAGAAGGGCAATGAAGCTGACGAAGGGTATGGACAACAGGTCTGGTAAGGAGCATCTGAGGAAACTGGAGTTGTTTAACCTGGAGAGAAGGAAGCTGAGGGGAGACCTTCTGCCTCTCTACAACTCCCTAAAAGGAGGTCATAGCAGAGTGAATGTTGGTGTCTTTCTTGACTGAGAAGCATATAGGATGATTGTAAATGGCCCTGAGTTGCACCAGGGGAGGTTTAAAGTGGGTATTAGAAGAAAATTATTCACTGAAAGGGAGAAACCATCAGAACAGCTTCCCCAGGGAGGTGGTTGAACCCCTGGAGATATTTAAAGGATGCAGAGGCTTGTGGTGAAAGAGATGGTTGAGCACCAGACTTGGTAGGGTTAGATAATGGACTCAATGATCTTAAAGGTCTCTTGCAACCAAAACAGTTCTGTGAGTCTATCTTTAAACAGTCTTAAAGACTGCCTGTCACTGGTGTGATGTGTGACTAGAGGCTAAGACCAAGGCAGTAACTGCAGAAAGCAGATGTCAGCATTCTGCAGACTGTGCAAGAGAGAGATGACTGGTAGCAGTGGGCTAGAGCACCTCCTACATCAAACAGCTCTTGCATTCTACTCCCTGCTTTTCTCTTCAGGTAGAGAAAGCTCCCCATAGGTGTTGGTTATGGCTGCCATTTCTCAAGCAGCATACAGAAGAGCTTCCTCTCTTGTCTGCAGGTTACACTCCACCTATGTTAGAAAAATGAGGTAAGACCTCACCTGTTTCTTCTGTACTATGAGAAGACCTGAGCTTGGCATGCTTTATATCCACTCACTTTCAGAAGCAGCCTTATCTAAACCTAATCTGGCATTAATCTTTTAACAGCTCAGCAACAATCTAACATAGTGCTCTGGGAGCTCTGTAAGTGGTAAGTCTCTTCACTGCTGACAAGAACTGGTTCTCTCAGCCTGGAGCTTGGTTAATGAATGCCTGTGCTTGCTTTGCTCACTAACCATCTCTTAAAGCACAAGGCAGGCTTGCAGGGGTGCTGCTCCCACTGCTTTAAATATTCCTTGAGTCTGAAAGAAGCACATCTTAGCACCCTTATCCCAGTGATTGCTTTTCCTAACTCAAGTCCTAGCCTGATGGGCCCAAACACATGAGTTTGGTCTTTACCCTGCATGGTGCCACATCCAGTTGGCAGCTGTCAGTAGTGGTGTTCCCCAAGGATCAGTGCTGGGCCCAATCCTGTTCAATATCTTTATTGATGATCTAGACGAGGGGATTGAGTCCAGCATCAGTAAATTTGCAGATGACACCAAGCTAGGAGCAGGTGTGGAGCTGTTGGAGGGTAGGAGAGCCCTGCAGGAGGACCTAGACAGGCTGGGTGGGTGGGCAGAGGCCAAAGAGATGAGATAGTAGGCTGAAGATGAGCCAGCAGTGTGCCCAGGTGGGCAGGAGAGCCAATGGCATCCTGGCCTGGCTCAGGAAGAGTGTGGCCAGTAGGACAAGGGAGGTTATTCTGCCCCTGTACTCAGCACTGCTCAGGCCACACCTTGAGTGCTGTGTCCAGTCCTGGGCTCCTCAATTCAAGAGAGATGTTGAGGTGCTGGAAGGTGTCCAGAGAAGGGCAACAAAGCTGGTGAGGGGCCTGGAACACAGCCCTGTGAGGAGAGGCTGAGGGAGCTGGGAGTTGTTTAGCCTGGAGAAGAGGAGGCTCAGGGGTGACCTCATTGCTGTCTGGTTGTAGCCAGGTGGGGTTGGTCTCTTCTCCCAGACAACCAACAATAGAACAAGGGGACACAGTCTCAAGTTGTGCCAGGGGAAGTATAGGCTGGATGTTAGGAGGAAGTTCTTCACAGAGAGAGTGATTGGCATTGGAATGGGCTGCCCAGGGCGGTGGTGGAGTCACCATCCCTGGAGGTGTTCAAGAAAAGCCTGGCTGAGGCACTTAGTGCCATGGTCTAGTTGACTGGCTAGGGCTGGGGGATAGGTTGGACTGGATGATCTTGGAGGTCTCTTCCAACCTGGTTGATTCTATGATTCTATGTCAGTTTGACAGGTAGAAGATATCCTGCAGTAATGCATGTAGCCTGATGGGAAGCATATTCAACATTCAAGATAGGAACACAAACTGGGACCCAGGAGGTTCCATCTGAAGATGAGGGAAAAAAATCTTTGCTGTGGGGGTGCTGGAGCTCTGGAGCAGGCTGCCCAGATAGGTTGTGGACCCTCCTTCTTTGGAGAGATTCCAGATCCACCTGGACATTGTGATCCTGGGCAGCCTGCTGTGGGTGACTCAGTTTTAGCAGGGGAATTAGACTGGATGATCCCCAAGAGGTCCTTTCTAACCTCTACCACAGTGGGATTCTGTGATCTGAAGTGCTCAGAGGCCTTGCCAAACAGGACTTGGAGCTGTCCAAATTGGGGAGTTAAAAGAGAAGATCAAAGTTTCCTGCACACAAATGGTCTTCTATGTCTCTAGAGTTAAAAGACTGGGTTAATGATCTTCTTAGATGTCCAAGACTTGAGACTACTTGTGTGGTAGTACAAACTGCAGTATTTTCTGCCACATGGCACCTTGACTAGAGGCTACAGCCCATGAAAGTGTAGAGGCAGCTGCTGAAAACTCTAGAAGCATGTGGAATACATAAAATCTGTACTGCCTGTTTTGCTCTGTGCAACATAACTGTGTTCAGATAAGTGTAATGCAGGTGGTCTCATCCTGATCTTGAATCCATCTTCCCAATTATTTTCTTGTTGCAGATACTTAAATGAGCTAAAGGAAAATGACAGCCTTTGTAGGCAAGCCCAAACCTCAGGAATGTTTTACCTCTTTCACAATCTCTCCCCCTTCCTGCAGGAAGTTGAGAAGAAATATTTGGTACCACAGGTCAATGCAGCAGGTAAGCAGGTGTCTGGAAGGAAACACCTCCTGCATCATAGAGCTGAAGTGATCCAGAGACATTTGCAACAAGCAACCCTTTAAATAGGGGCTGAAAAATCTATCAGGTTGTGCAAGAACAACCAGCTCTGTACAGCACACCAAAGGGTTAAAACCAGGGCATGTGAACACAAGCTCATGCTCTTCACATCAACGTTACTAATACATACCTGGTCTGCTTTTAGAGGATCAGTTTTAAATATCTGAGATCATTCCTTTGGAAAAGAGAGGGCTGACAGGAAAACAAGCAAGGTCTCACCGACAAAGGTTATTTGGAGTAATGGAGGAAAAGTTTTCTCAGAGGGAAAGGTATTGGCTGGTGTAAGATGGAAGCATAACTGACAGCTGTTCCCCAAGCATGACAGTATTTGCATCTTCAGCATGACATGGTAACAGCTTCCAGCAGCTAGGAGGAAAGCCAGACTGTTGGTCTCGGTCTAAGTGGTACCACTTGTCTGATCCTCTCTCACATAAGCACCCTGCCTTGAGCCAAGACTGGTCTGCAGAGAGCCTTGCGGTTGTATGCATTTGCTTTCATCACAGCTTTTTCTTCCCCCTTTCCCCTGCTGTTTAGAGATGAGAAGGATCCTGGAGAAACTCAAAGAGACTGAAGAGTGGATAGAGAAGTCGGTGCTGATCGGTTGTTCAGATGAGCATGTACCGCAGTTTGCCCTGGATTTAGGTTGGGATGACTTCTCTTCCATCCGTGTCAGCATCACCTTAGACGTGCTGCGATGAAGATGCTGCCCAGGCAGCATCCTGGTCCTTTCTTGGGGAACACTTACTTCTACAGAGGACTCAGCTGAGTCCCTGCAGGAGCTGTTGCAAGCATGGTGGGTCAGAGCCACAGAACCACAGTGCCTGTATCAGTAAAGGTGGGCTGCTGGCAAGTCACTTAACATTGGGGAATGTTACCACCCATGTGATGTCACTTCCATGGGGACTTCCAGAAATTGTATACCGGAACAATGCAGGGTGTTGAGAGGGGATAATAGCTGTGATTTATGAGATCAGAGATTTTGCTGTTGTTTTTTAACCAGGAGCCATGGAGAAATCAGTTATCGAGTCTGAACTCAAGGGGTCGTTTACTGACTTACGCAAGGCTCTCTTCGTAGTGGATGGGAAGGACTCTGCTTTACTGGCTTCGGTACTCCACAGGATTTTCTACTTTCAGAAGTTATGATTTCTAACATCAACCCTTCTCTTCATCTCCCATCTTGTTCTGTAGAATCATAAAGGTTGGAAGACACCTCTAAGATCATCAAATCCAACCTCCTACCCAACATCTCCACAACCACATCTCAGAGTGTCACATCTACTCATGTTTTGCACACCTCCAAGGATGGTGACTCCACCTTGGGCAACCTGTCTCAATGCTTTATCACTCTTCCAGTCAAGAAATTTTTCCTAACATCCAACCTAAACCTCCTCTGGTGCAATTTGAGGCCATTACCTCTTAGGCCAACACCAGCCTCACTCCAGCCTCCTCTCAGGTAGCTGTATGAGAGCAGTAATGCTTCCTCTCAGCCTCCTCTTCTTCAGGCTAAGTACGATTTAATACACGCTGTGGAAGTACCTGCTGTGCACTTGCAAAAGCAAGCTGCAACAGACTGGGTTAGAATCAACCTGCTGAATGTCCAGTGTGCAGCATACTGACCAGTGACAGCAGTCCTACTTTGTCCTCAGCAGCTGTCAGGCACTAGTTTTCTGTTACCTTCTAGACAAAGTGAATTTCATGATCTTCTCTTGGAGCTTCTCTTTTAAAACTGCTCACTTCTAAGCTGTTACCCTGCAGATGCTCTGTGTTTGGAAGGAAAAGTCTTTTGTGTGTGAAAATCAGCTGCCCTGACCCAAAAGTAGAAATAGCTCGGGGGATTTTTTTGTGCTCTGTAATGTCTGTGGTGCTTGAGCTCTTTCCTCAGGAAGGTATTCAGAATTGGAAACTCCTTGGAAGAGTTCAGTTCCCATTATTTTTCCCATTAACTCACAATAAAGAACAGCTCTTTGCCACCTCCCCTGAACGTGCTCAAATTTGAGTGCTAAAGCAAGAGGCATGAAACATTGATTGCAGAATCTGCCATTTTTCAAAGCAGGACTGCATGCTGAGGAGAAGACAGCAAAGTACCGTTCAGGGAAACTGCTCTGAATCATCTCTTTGCCAGGTGAAAGGTCTGGAGGAGAAAACAGCCTCAAGTTGTGCCAGGGGAAGTTTAGGTTTGACATCAGGAAGGGGTTGTCAAGCTCTGGAAGAGGCTCCCCAGGGTAGCAATTGAGTCTCTATCCCCAGAGAGATTTCAAAGGTGTGTTGATGTGGTGCTGAGGGGAGCTGTGCTTGATGATTTTGAAGGTCTCTTTCCACCACAACGGTTCTATGATTCTATAACAAAGATTTGTGTTCTTCTCCTGGTGTTGCAGGCCCAGTCCCTTCTCCGGTGGCATGATTCCCACCAGTACTGTAGCAAAACTGGGCAGCCCACTCAGAAGAACGTAGCTGGCAGCAAGCGTGTGTGCCGTGGCAGCAGAGTAGTCTACTACCCACAGGTGAGCACCTCACCAGCAAAGGTTTGCCACACAGGGTCTCTGAGGTGACAAGGCAGTGCTGTGGGGAACCTGTGACAGGCAGCAGGAGTGCTTTGCCTGGAGCTGGGTACTTCAGTGTCCAGCCAGTGACCCTCAACCAGCTAGCAGAGGCAACAGTTTGCACTTACTTGTTTGGTCTGAACTTGCTGTGCTTTTTGATGCATGTAGACATCTCCAGTGGTTATCACCCTGGTGTCTGATGGGAGCCGGTGCCTCCTTGCACGCCAGCCCTCCTTTCCCCAGGGGATGTACAGTGCCCTCTCAGGCTTCTGTGACATAGGTAAGGTGATCTTGCACCCGGAGTGCTGGCCTTGGGCATGCAAGCTGTGGGAGCAGAATGATGGGACATCAAAGAAAAGCTTGTCAACAGAGGAGGATAGAAACATCAGCTGTGAAAACCACACTGGATCTAAATAGTCTGGTGTGGCAGTGCAAGCTGTGTGTACCTGCAGAGAGTAGGAATTGGGGGATGTATCAGTTCATAAAATCATAGAATTAACCACGGTTGGAAGAGACCTCCAAGCTCAGCCAGTCCAACCTAGCACCCAGCCCTAGCCAGTCAACTAGAGCATGGCACTAGGTGCCTCAGCCAGGCTTTGCTTCAACACCTCTAGGCACAACCACTCCACCACCTCCCTGGGCAGCCCATTCCAATGCCAATCACTCTCTCTGCCAACAACTTCCTCCTAACATCCAGCCTAGACCTCCCCTGGCACAACTTGAGACTGTGTCCCCTTGTTCTGTTGCTGCTTGCCTGGCAGAAGAGACCAACCCCACCTGGCTACAGCCTCCCTTCAGGTAGTTGTAGACAGCAATGAGGTCAGCCCTGAGCCTCCTCTTCTCCAGGCTAAGCAACCCCAGCTCCCTCAGCTCTGGTTGCTCTGGTCGAGCTCCCAGTTACTCTAGTCCCTGGTGGCAAAATACAGGGATAAGACTCCCCAGGTTAGAACCCTCCTCCAGGCTTTTTCAATCCATTTTGCAACTCAGAAGGCGACCTACAGATCTCCCATTACAGGAGAGAAAATGGCTTTAAAAGGGAGTTGATGAAGAGGCAGCATTGTTCTGTCCAGCAGCTGTATATAGACAAAGCCAAAAGTGTCTCTGATGCCTCTGTTTAAGCACTGCTGATGAATTTAGGTGAGCATCCTGCTGACAGGTGTGTCAGCACAGTTGGAGCTGCTGTGTGTGTGTGAGCACTCAGGGCTGGAACCCTTCACAAAATGAGTGTGCCTACGTTTTCTTTGCCACGGCTTGCTGCCCTGAGGCCAGGCTGCCCTGAGGCCAGGCTGTCCTTGCCTAACTTTGGTTGCTTCTAGGTGAAAACCTGGAGGAGACAGTCCGGCGAGAGGTGGCAGAAGAGGTGGGCCTGGAGGTGGAGTCGCTGTGGTACTCAGCTTCTCAGCACTGGCCGTTCCCCAGCAGCAGCTTAATGATAGCTTGCCATGCCTTGGTGAGAGCACAGCAGGCTGAGGTGAGCAGGCTCAGGTTCTCCTGAGGCTTTTCACTGCCCGCCTTACCTAGCAAAATCTCTTGCAGTGCACACTTTAGTTTGGAAGGCATCAGAGCCTCTCTAAATGCAGTGAAGAATGACCTCCAAAACTATCCTATCTTTTGTTGCAATGAGCCACATTTTGCACAGGGCACTGCATATATAGAAGCCCAGAGCCCTGCACCACTGTGTTCTTCCCTCTGAGCTTTGCAGCAGAGGCATTCTGAGTATCAATGGTGTATTTGCCAGAGAAGAAGCAGATTCTACCATGTTAGTCGCTCTGCTCAGCCACTGGTGCGTCACAGGCCAGTGCCTGATTTGTGGTGTTCCAAGGGGAACCAAACCAGCAAAGTACTGGTGGAGAGTAACATCCTCTCCTGGCCTAGCATCAGCACTTGAGACAGCACTCTGGGCATTCTAGCATAGGATCTTTGTGAGTGCAACTGGAAGCCAGGTACTGCTGGCCACATTTCAATCTGATTTCAGGAGCTGCTACCCTCTCAATTCTTTCCAGATCAGTGTGGACAGCCTGGAACTAGAGGAAGCCCGTTGGTTTGGCCTGGAAGAAATCGTTGAGGGTCTCAAGAGACAGCCCAGATCTTCAAAGGAAGATGATGGTAGTGTTTTACCCTGGTTCCCTCCGAAGCAGGCCATTGCTCACCAGCTGATTCTGGAGTGGGTAAAGCAGCAGACTTCTCAGCCAGCTTAGGCATGACTTCATCAAGTCTGTGATCCTGCCAGAACTATAAAAGCTTGAGACAAAAGCTTCCAAAGTTACTGAAGGCAAAGGTTGTATTGCAGAGGGGACAGTGCCAGACTGTGGCAGTCTTAGGTACACAGACCCATAAAGCCACTTCTAAACTGATTGTCCCCAGACAATTCCATGTACAGTGGATCATCTTTGAGATCCCGAGACTTGCAGTGAATGCTTAGTTCCAGAGCATCAAACTCAGTGTTACCAGCTGCTGCTGCTGCCCAACAAGCCACAGAATAGTGAGTCCCTGGTACCTATGTCCCACTCTCCTCCACTGTATCCATCTGGAATGGACATCAAGCACATGTTTTTTTCCAGGAACAAAAATATTGCAGGTACAGTCAGTGGTACCTTTCAGTGTTCATATGGATCTAGAAGAACTATCAAAACCCACCAAAACCCTGAAACCCCTCCCACTGCCTGTCTGCTCTGCTCTTCTTCTGTTGCCCTTCCCATTAAATTTCCCAGTTTCATACGAAACATCCTTTCAGTTTTGCTTTTTTTTTTGCAAATGTTTAATGGGCTCTTATTTTGTTGATGTATCTGGGCAACTAAAAATCTGTCTGGAGAGGCAGCGTTTTACTCACCCAGTAAGGTGATATTTCCATCCCAGGGAAGAGAGAACAGAGCTATCTGGTGGTAGAAAGTGGAAGAGGAAAACCTATAGAGCTACAAAGATGGTTAAGGGCATGGAACATCTCTCTTAGAAGGAGAGCCTGAGGGAGCTGGGGCTCTGCTGCTTGGAGAAGAGGAGACTGAGAGGTGACCTCATCAGTGTTTATAAAGATGTAAAGGTGAGTGCCAGGAGGCTGGAGCCAGGCTCTGCTGGGTGATGCCTGATGGCAGGACAAAGGCCAAGGGGTGGAAGCTGAGGCATAGGAAGTTTCATTTAAACATGAGGAGGACTTTTTTCACTGTGAGTGTGACAGAACACTGGAACAGGCTGCCCAAAGGAGTTGTGCAGTCTCCTTCTCTGGAGATATTCAAAACCTGCCTGAATGTGTTCCTATGTGATCTGGTCTAGGTGATCTGTCTCTGGCAGGGGGATTGGACTGAACAAGCTTTTGAGGTCCCTTCCAGTCCCTGACATTCTGTAATATATATTAGAAGAAACCAGGTAGTGCAAAGGTGAAGAGGAACCGCTGCAAGGAAGGACTGCACTTCTAACTGAGAAAATCCTGAAAGGCTCAGTGCCTTCTGCCCTGTGCCAAAGCCTGTGGCTTGCCTGGAGAGCTGGTCTCCTTTTGAGTGATGAAATGGTATCACTTCTCTGGAGGGAGAGCAACAAAGAGACAATCTGGACAATGAAAGCTTAGTAAAAGACACAGCTGAAAGGCTGTTTGATTTGCTGCTGATTTCAGGCAGACAGTCCCTTTGGCCTCCTTGGGCAAAGTTCAAATGCCAGGATTGCAAAGCAGTCAGCACAGATACTTGGAGGGGGGACAGGGGTACATTGCCGGTTGCCACCATTAGGATTCATTGCAGGTGAAAGTCATTTCGGGCAGTTAAAAAGCTGGAGTGAGAACACCTGAGCAGCAAGTAAAAAAGGCAGCTTTCTCACACCAGAGAGACAGGCTTTGTTTCTTCAGATAATTATACTTCAGAAGGCTGGGAGGGGATTATTTCAGGTCATGGTGACATGTGCAAAGTACCTTTCCTACCCTGGCTAACCTTCAAAAAAGCCTGTGTGCCAGAGCATGCCTTTCCTGTCTGCTGACTTGATCTGTCAGTTATGCTGATAAGAATGCTCTCTGGTACAGCCACGGGCATGGCCTCCTTCCCTGCAGCCCACCCAGACACACCACAGGAGCCCACACAGCACTGACCTTCACTACAATGCTCCAGCATCCAGTTCCCTTTGGAACATGTCTCACTGCCTCCCCTCACAGTAGTTCTCCCTGCTTTCTCTTTCTTCACACCAGTGTAGTTTCCCAGCATTGACCTCTTCTCTCAGCTCTGGTATCTGTGATTTTCGTGTTCAGCCTCATTCCTTTCTTCCCCTTCTCTTCAGTAGAAGATAGTGAACAGTTAGATATCCAGTAGCAAGATATTCTTACCCTCTTTCCCACTTCTCTTTAATGTCTTCCCAGCTCACTTCTGTGTGGATCATTACTGTGCCCCAGCTGTCTTCCCAGCAATGTACAGCATCCTGTTCGATGTACTTAGTGTCCACACATGATCTGTTCTCCCAGTGGCTGAGAAAAGGCTCAAGAAGTAAAAAAGCAGCAAAAAGTAGCATCTGTGACTGAAAGTTGGAATGGCTGTGTGACTTCTGCAGCCACCTGAGCTTTGTGGTTTGGTACTTTGACAGTACATATTTGTAGTGCATGCCTTTGCCAAACCATCTGCAGTGAGATCCGATTCAACATTAGGGTAAGTCCATCTGTGTTTGGGCAACACTGGGTTACCCTGCTTACCAAATTGTAGTTTTTAAGGTCAACATGCAGGCTACCAGTGAGCTTTGACTGAAGGAGAGCAAGGACTGACACCAGCTCCTTGAACTGTCCTTCCTGAACTGCTGACACAGACCTGTCTTGGTGGAGCATCCCTTTGGGATGATGCAGGGGCACCTACAGCAGAAGGCAGGCTGGTCACAGGTGTGGTCATTACTGCTGCTCCTTGGCTCCATGCTGGTGGGCCAGGTAATGCCTCAGCTGAAGCTGTGAGATACTGACTTCAGGACAACTCTTAAGAATTGCAGTCTGTCTGATACTCTGAGCAGAGCAGGCTTTTCAGATTTCATCAGTTACTGCCTGCTTTCTAGAAGAAACTGAGAGCAAAAGCCATTTGTTTCCTTCTGTGACCCACAGTTTAAAACATGCATATTTTAATTACTTTATATACAGTATTTTCAATCTACTCAAAGCCTTCTTTTTGGTAGAGCAAGAGCAACTATGTGCAATATTCTATTTACATCTTTTGAAGGGCCTTGAATTGTAATCTGACTTACAAATTCCTTAATCCATGCTCCTTTGACTTTGGAGGTCTTCAAGAAAAGACTGGATGAGGCTCTTGGTGCCATGGTCTGGTTGACTGGATAGGGCTGGGGGATAGGTTGGACTGGATGATCTTGGAGGTCTCTTCCAACCTGGTTGATTCTATGATTCTATGGTACAAAAACACTAATAGTGGCCTCTGTTCCTGTGTAGGGCACTACACAAGAGAAAAATAAGATGAGAGATTGTTCTCACTGCATTTGCCTCAGAAACCTGGCTGAAGTCTGAAAAATATTCACTGCAGTCAAGACAGGACATGCTCCACAGAGGCAGGTGACCTGGAAAAAGAAGCAGGCCATTCCTGACAGATGTTTCTTGTGCAAAACACAGCAGAGCTTTCCCATGTGAAAGATTATCAGGCAGGCATTAGGGACATAGCAACATATTTCTCTCAAAACCACATCCATTACATGAACCCTCTTTGGGGACATTTGGCTTGGTTACATTACAAAGACTTCACTGCCTTCAGAGGCTGCAAGGGTTTGGGACTTCCAGGAATACTTAAAAGCAGTCAACCTGTGGCACTCCAACCCAGCTGTTTACAAGTACTGCCAGTCAGCAGGACACAAGGGCAGCTATCAAGTGATAACATTCATTTGCTTCATTTGAAATAGCTTTTTAGGCAGCTATAAGACAGTAACACTGCTCACACTAATTTCAGATAGCTTTCTGGAGAGCACTGCAGGCAGGTCCAGAGCAGCATTCCACCTACCTACAAAAGTAGCAGGTCATAAAAGGTATGCAAAGGCAGCTCCATTCCTCTGGAAATGTTGCTAAGGGAGCCAAAAGGTTTGCTGGTGTATTAACAGAGGCACAAGAAAATGAAAGGTGAGGTTTGGGATAGGGACAGAAACAAATCCACATGTAATTTTTATTAATAAGCCTAAGAATCTCAACAAGATCTTCTATGAAAATTCATAGATATTAAGGTAGTCAGGGTACTTGAAAGGTATGTGCTGGCCTATGCCAGCTATGTTCCTTAACAGGAACACAGCAAAAGCAAACAGATACTGGACAAAAATCAGTCAGAGTGAGCTGCCTGAACTACAACAACCTGGGAAATAGTTATTAGTGAAAGAAAAATCTGTCTGCAGCCACAAAGGGTATGAAGTCATGATCTGAGGAACAAAGATGGTTAAACAAGGCTGCTGTCAGTATGCAGCATGGAGAATGCCTGGATTCACACAGATTGCATTGGGTTGGAAGGGACTCTCAAAGGTCATCTTGTCCAACATCCCTGCAGTCAGCAGGGACACCTCCAATTAGATCAGGCTGCCCAGGGCCACAGTGAGCCTGACCTTGAATGCCTCCTGGGCAGCCTGTTTCAGTATTTTATCACTCTTATTGTGAAAAGCTTCCTCATGGTGTCCAACCTAAATCTGCCCTGCTCCAGTTTCAAACCATTGCCCCCTGTCCTATAACTCCAAGCCCTTCTAAACAGTCCCTCTCCAGCCTTCCTATAGCTGTAGCTTCCTGTAGCTGAAATGCAGCTATATAGTCTCCTTAGAGCCTTCTCTTCTTCAGGCTCTTTCAGCCTATCTCCACAGGAGAAATGCTCCAGTGCTGTGATCATCTTCATGGCCTGCCCCATGTCTCTCTTCTGTTGGGGGCCCCAAGAGATGGATACAGCACTCCAGGTGAGGTCTCACCTCACCAGATCAGAGGGGCAGAATCACTTCATTAAACTAGATTATATCCAAACACTGCAACTGATAGCTGTAGAAACATAGAATCAGGGTTGGAAAGGACCACAAGCATCGTCTAGTTCCAACCCCACTGCCATTGGCAGGGACACCTCACACTAGATCAGGCTGTATAGAGCCTCATCTAGCCTGGCCTTAAGCACCTCCAGGGATGGAGGTTCCACCACCTCCTTGGGCAACCTGTTCCTGGGTCTCACTACCCTCACGGTGAAGAGCTTCTTCCTAATATCAAGTCTGAATCTACCCATTTCTAGCTTTGTTCCATTCCCCCTAGTCCCATCACTACCTGACATCCTAAAAGTCCCTCCCTAGCTTTCTTGTAGGCCCCTTTAAGATACTGAAAGGCCACAATAAGGTCACCTCAGAGCCCTCTCCTCACCAGACTGAACAGCCCTAACCATTTCAGTCTGTCCTCATAGGAGAGGTGCTCCAGCCCTCTGTTCCTCAGGGGCCTTCTCTGGACACATTCCAGCACATCCATCTCTCTCTTGTAATAGGGGCTCCAGAACTGGATACAGTACTCCAGAAGGGGTCTCAGCAGGTGGGGTCTCTTCTCCAGTGCAGAGTGGAGGGGGAAGATCACTTCCCTTAACCTGATGGCCACATTTCTCTTGATGCAGCCCAGGATCTGGTTAGGTCTCTGGGCTGCAAGAGCACACTGACAGCTCATACTGAGCTTCTTGTCCACCAGCACCCCCAAGGCTGCTCTGCAGCCACTCCCTGCCCAGCCTGCATTTGTCCTTGGCATTGCCTCCACCCAGCTGCAGGACCTTGCCCTTGGTCTTGTTGAAGCTCCTGAGGTTGGCTTGTGCCCACCTCTGCAGCCTGTCCAGGTCCCTCTGGATGGATCCCTGCCCTCCAGCCTGGCTGCTGCACCACACAACTTGGTGTGGGCAGCAAACTTGCTGAGGCTGCACTCAGTGCCTCTGTCCATGGCACCCACAAAGATGTCTGTTGTGGTAGGCCTGATAGGCCAAAAATAGGCTTACACATGTCCTGCCTTGCCTAGGCATGTTTTTCTGCTCCACCAGAGAGGCAAGCGTGGGAAATGGACACAAAACCTGAAGCCATTGAGTCTGGCCTGCCCAGGGTCCTGTGGTGTAAGGTGCACACACTTAGCTTGTGCCTGCGTGGTGCAAGGCCTGTGCTTTTCCCAAATCAGGGAAAAGTGAGCCTGTGGCTTTGCCTAATAGGGTAAGGTTTGGCTAACTGCCATCCTGATTGGCTGTTCTGTGTCCAAAAGGCAATTAATCTCAGCCCACTTTGATAAAAGGAGATGTGCTGATGAACAACCTGCTTTTGCTTGGCTGCTTTGCTCCCCTGCTCTGTGCCTGCTCTCTGCTGTGCCCAGCCCTGCAGCTCTTGCACGCTGCCTTATTGCTGCCTGCTAAACTCCACTGCAGCCAGTTACCAGGAGCAGACCCTGGATGCCTGCACGTGATCAGCCTGTGTGGCCAGTGTGACATGGTGCTGAGACTGCACCACATCTGCCTGCTGCTCCTGAAGGTCCTGCCTAGAATTCCTGGACATAAACACAGATCATCCATAAGAAGCCAGGAGAACAAGGTCAGAGATTGTCTGCATCCTTTCCCCAGAAGCTGGGAAGATTCAAGCCTCATAGACTCATAGAATCATAGAATCAACCAGGTTGGAAGAGACCTCCAAGATCATCCAGTCCAACCCAGCACCCAGCCCTATCCAATCAACTAGACCATGGCACTAAGTGCCTCATCCAGGCTTTTCTTAAAGGCCCCCAGGGACGGTGCCTCCACCACCTCCCTGGGCAGCCCATTCCAATGCCAATCACTCTCTCTGTGAAGAACTTCTTCCTAATATCCAGCCTATACCTACCCTGGCACAACTTGAGACTGTGTCCCCTTGTTCTATTGCTGGTTGCCTGGGAGAAGAGACTAACCCCCACCTGGCTACAATGCCCCTTCAGGTAGTTGTAGACAGTAATAAGGTCACCCCTGAGCCTCCTCTTCTCCAGGCTAAACACCCCCAGCTCCCTCAACCTCTCCTCATAGGATTTGTGCTCCAGGCCCCTCACCTGCTTAGTTGCCCTTCTCTGGACATGTTCCAGCACCTCAACATCTCTCTTGAATTGAGGGGCCCAGAACTGGACACAGCACTCAAGGTGTGGCCTGAGCAGTGCTGAGCACAGGGGCAGAATAACCTCCCTTGTCCTGCTGGCCACACTGTTCCTGATGCAGGCCAGGATGCCATTGGAAGCTAGCTAGGATGTTTTGGTGAGAAGAACTAGATCACAGGCTGTGAAAGCAAAACAATGGTGGTGTCCACTTCCCTCAGAAGTCTCGCTGAGGAGTTTGGGAAGAAGAAATGAAAACATTAGATAACACTCTTGCCATTTTTCACTCACTCTCTGCCTTGGGCTGCTGACTGAGCTGCATCTCCCTAAGCTCACCTTCCATTTGGCCTAACCCACCTTTGCTTCTTAACCTCTTGGCCAAACCTCTACTCTTCCTTAGGACTGGGGTAAGGTTGAGAGGGGCAGGGGGAAGGTGCAGGGGTGGTTGAGAGCCCCTCCTGGGGACTCATATTTCTGGGAGGGGAGTTGTGTTTCTGTATTACCTTTTACCTTGTATATTTCTGTCTATAACTGCATGTACTGTAAATATCTGCTTGTACATTGTGCTAGCTGGAAATAAATAGCTTCATTCATATTTCCAGAGCTGGCTGAGACTAGTCTGGGTATTTCTAAAGTGGGGGGGGGGGGGGGGGGGGGGGGCGGGGAACACCCAAACCATCACACCTCAACATCCCCTGAAAGCATCTGGGCACTGTCTGGACTGTGGCTAGCCCCAGTGAAGGTAATAATAATGATCTGTGAGTAAATGCTTAAATGCCTCTTTGTAATTCTCTACTGCCTTCTGCCAGAGAGCAGAAAGAGCTCCTTGAGCCCAACTGTGTCCAGTTCTGGGCCCCTCAATTCAAGAAGGATGTTGAGGTGCTGGAACATGTCCAGAGAAGGGCAACAAAGCTGGTGAGGGGCCTGGAGCACAAATCCTATGAGGAGAGGTTGAGGGAGCTGGGCCTGTTTAGCCTGGAGAAGAGGAGGCTCAGGGTGATCTTGTTGCTGTCTACAACTACCTGAAGGGGCATTGTAGCCAAGTGGGGGGTGGCCTCTTCTCCCAGGCAACCAGCAATAGAACAAGGGGACACAGTCTCAAGTTGTGCCAGGGGAGGTATAGGCTGGATGTTAGGAAGAAGTTCTTCACAGAGAGAGTGATTGGCATTGGAATGGGCTGCCCAGGGAGGTGGTGGAGGCACCGTCCCTGGGGGTCTTCAAGAAAAGCCTGGCTGAGGCACTTAGTGCCGTGATCTAGTTGACTGGCTAGGGCTGGGTGCTAGGTTGGACTGGATGATCTTGGAGGTCTCTTCCAACCTGGTGGATTCTATGATTCTGTGATCTACTGGGCCAGCAGCGTACTGGCCACAAGCGGTGTTTGACTGGGAGTAGTCTCTTCCAGTTCAAGTCATGGTTATATATTTTTGTCTGTTATGTTAGGTGTAAATTGTATCCATAGAATGTTTCTGTAACTGTGTAAGAACCAAAGTATTATTGAGTGGTGGGGGGTGGCAGAGTTCTGAATAGCAACATTAAGAAACAACATTAATTTTGGAAAATACCATCTGGCATCAATTAATTTCCCCTCCCCAACAGTATTAAACAAGACTGGTCTCAGGACTGATCCCTGAAGGACTCTGCTTGACACTGGCCTCCACTTGGCCATGGAGCCATTGACAGCCACTCTTTGGGTGCAGCCATCAAGCCAGTTCTTTATCCATCTTGTGGTCCACCCATCAGACCCATGTGTCACCAGCTTGGAGACCAGGATGTGGTGCAGGACAGTGTCAAAGGCTGACTGTACACAATCACCTCTTCACTATTCTTCTGTCTCGGTAGAGCCTCCAGAAGGATCTGCTCCATGATCTTAGTGGGCACAGAGGTGAGACTGACTGGCCTGGAGTTCCCTAGTTCTTCCTTCTTACTCTTTCTGTAAATGGGAGTTTTGTTTCCCCTTTTACAGTCAGTGGGGACTGCACCAGACTGCCATGACTTTTGGAATAGAGTAGAGAGGGGTTTAGCAACCTCATCTGTCAGTTCCCTCAGCACCCATGAGTCCTATGGACTTGAACACTTTCAGGTTCTTAGGTGGTCACAAACCTGATCTTCATTTACGATGGGCAACTCTTCCTGTAGATGAAGTCAGTAACCTTCACTAATTAAAAGATTATCACAGTATCACAGTATCATCAGGGTTGGAAGAGACCTCACAGATCATCAAGTCCAACCCTTTACCACAGAGCTCAAGGCTAGACCATGGCACCAAGTGCCACGTCCAACCTTGCCTTGAACAGCCCCAGGGACGGCGACTCCACCACCTCCCCGGGCAGCCCATTCCAGTGTCCAATGACTCTCTCAGTGAAGAACTTTTTAGTCTGAATTAATTTAGATGACTCTGACTGCAGGACTGGATATCCTTTTTCTCATCAATTATGAAGTCTTCTCTGGGAATGTTTTCTGCCTCCTACCTGCAGGAGTGGTCAAGTCACCTATATATATTTTTCTGAATTAATTTACCTTCACATTTTCTTTGCTCTTCACTTCTCATCCCTGTATGCTTGCAAAAATGTGGCTGTCCCTCTGGGACTGCTGACCTACTTAAGTATAGGCTCTGTTGCAATCCCCACTTCACACAGGAGTGAGGCGCAGCCTAATACTCTTCTGCCTCCATTAATTGCTTTGTGTCTTTGCTACCGTTTCACACCAGAGGCTGTCAAGTTGTTCATGACACTCTTGCACTCCACAAGGCCTAGCCTGGAAGCACAGCCAGCAGGTATCCCTACATCTGCCTGTTGTTTCTGTCCTGTTTCAGCAGGCCAGGCTGTCACTGTAGGGATGAGCCAGCAGTGTGCCCAGGTGGCCAAGAGAGCCAATGGCATCCTGGCCTGCATCAGGAACAGTGTGGCCAATAGGTCAAGGGAGGTTATTCTTCCCCTGTACTCAGCACTGGTCAGACCACACCTTGAGTACTGTGTCCAGTTCTGGGCCCCTCAATTCAAGAAAGATGTTGAGGTGCTGGAACATGTCCAGAGAAGGGCAGCAAAGCTGGTGAGGGGCCTGGAACACAAACCCTATGAGGAGAGGCTGAGGGAGCTGGGCCTGTTTAGCCTGGAGAAGAGGAGGCTCAGGGGTGATCTTATTACTGTCTACAACTACCTGAAGGGGCATTGTAGCCAGGTGGGGGGTGGCCTCTTCTCCCAGGCAACCAGCAATAGAACAAGGGGACACAGTCTCAAGTTGTGCCAGGGTAGGTCTAGGCTGGGTATTAGGAAGAAGTTCTTCACAGAGAGAGTGATTTCCCATTGGAATGGGCTGCCCAGGGAGGTGGTGGAGGCACCATCCCTGGGGGTCTTCAGGAAAAGCCTGGATGAGGCACTTAGTGCCATGGTCTAGTTGATTGGATAGGGCTGGGTGCTAGGTTGGACTGGATGATCTTGGAGGTCTCTTCCAACCTGGTTGATTCTATGATTCTATGATTCTAAAGCATTCAAACACAAGATACACTGAATGACAGCCACACATTCCTGAGCAATCCCTCTTCCTCAAGAGCTCTGTTCTGCTGTTTGAGCTGAGAACCCCAACTGCCCTCCACAGCGATGTTTACTTAGAGGAATAAACAAAGCTGGAAACAGAAATGCATTTTGACCTCTGACCTGCCAGAACAGAGGCTCTTCTGTTCTGTTCCAAAGACGTAAATGGCAAGAGGGAGGGCAGCTGTTGCTGCAGCTTTTGCAGCGTCCTGAGAGACCCTGAGGTGGTACTAAGAGCCTGCCACAACTCCTGCTGCTACTAAAACCAAGATCTAGTTTCTCATACGAGCAGGAGCTGTGCAAACATTCATACAAAATGCTTCTCCACCACTGCAGCCAAAACATGCCCTGGAGATATCCACTGTTTCTGTGCTGCAGAGTTAGAAAGGCAAGGCAGGAGGCCAGTGTGCTACAGGGAGGTGGCATGTCGTGGACACCAGTGAGGCTGGCACCCACTCACATGGCAAGGATGCTGAAAACAGTTCATTTCCAGATTGATGTAAGCACAGGGACTTCATAGACTCATCGACTGGTTTGGGTTGGAAGGGACCTAGTTCAACCCCCTACAGAGACCCTTGCAACTAAAGCAGGTAGTTAAGAGCCCCAGACAACCTAGCCTGGAATGGTTGTATGGATGGGGCTTCTACCACTTCTCTGGGCAGCCTGACCCAGGGTCTCATCATCCTCAACATAAAAAATATCTTCCTTGTATCTAGTCTCAATTTCCCCTCTTTCAGTCACAACAGGCTCTCCTGAAAAGTTTGTCTCCAGCTTTCTGATCAGCTCCTTCAATTATTGAAAGGCTACCAGAAGGTCTGTCTGGAACCTTCTCCAGTCAAAACAATCCCATCTCTCTCAGCCTGGCCTCACAGTAGGGATCTTCAAGTCCTTCAAGCATTCCTGTGGCTTCCTCTGGCCCTGCTCCAACAGGTCCATGTTTCTACTATGCTAAGGACTCCAGAGCTGACCCCAGCACTGCAACTGGGGTCTTGGCAGAGCAGAGCAGAGGGGCAGAATCCTCTCCCTTCTCTTGTTGGCCTATTTCAAGTAACCAGTTAGTGTCACTGACACCAAACTGCAGCTGAACAGAGCTAAGGTGTAGTTTAAACCCCATTCCTTCCAAGCTATACCAAGTCACTCTGGAAACCTTACTAGTCTGTGGGCTGCTGACTTCCGAGGTGAGCTGCACACCTTCCATTAACACAAAGAAAAGCATATCCCTCCTTCCCGGGCTCCTCAATATTCCATAAAGCCAGCTGGTGGGAAGAGTGGCAGCAGCCACACTGCCCAGGTGTGCAGAACAGTTCTGACAAACTGTCCCCTGGGATTAGTCCTGAGCTCCTATGTGGAAGATAGAAGATCCCTGATTTGTTTTCTTGTTTGAAATGCACCAGTCAACACCACTACCATTCAGAACAGGGACTTCAGAGGTGAAACCACAACCAACCACGTTTCTGAGATGAGGCAGAAATTCTAGGAGGAACAAGGCTGCACGGAAGGCAGATGCTCAAGTGAGCAAAGTGACTAAATTGTGTTGGAATGCAGATCTAGTTAAACTCATTCAGAATAGAAGGGAAACTTTGATAGCAACCCATTGAAAGGCAACCACGCTTCACTTGTCTTCCCTAATTAATTCCAGCAGGCTTGATTCAATAGAAATTCTCTTTCAAAACTGAAAGAAGAAAGGTCTCAGGTGCTACTTGAAAGCAGTGGAAGAGGCAGCAGGGAAATGCTTATTCTTCGATGGCAAGAGTTCTCTTGTGACCAGTTCCAGAGTCTTGAAGGCCTCCACTGTGAAGCTGCTAAACAAATGTAAATAGTTGGACTAAGTACAGCCCCACAGCGGCCTGATTGAGGGAGAAGATTAGCCAAGGAGCCAGATCAGCTGAAGAGCTTCCAAAAGAGCAGCTTTGTTCTCAGCAATAGCTTAGGAAGCTTTCCTCACATGCTACCTCAGGAGAGTCCTTTGATCTCTTTTCATCTTTTGTATAGTAACAGGCCACAAGAGTTAAAATATGATCACATTCTTTACATGGAACTATTTCTTACAGGGTCTACACTTGATCTCACTACTCATCAGTAGAGCATTTTATGTAGCCTCAGTGTCAATTACCTCTCTTGTTAAAACATAAAACCATTTTAAGGTTCAAGTACAGCTGGTTTCCACCACTGTTAGTAATTCTTGTCTGCTAAATTTAGTAACTCCTGTTACCCCAGTTTTTCCTGGGTAGATTTGGCTAACTCAGTCTCATTCCAATTCATCTCTCTGCAGTCTGAACAACTTGAAATTTAGTAGCATTTTTATACCTCCTAATTCTTGTCACCCATCAATCCCTGCACAACTTGCAAGTACTGTTCCTAAACTGTTGACAAAGAAACTTACGCAGCATCAATGAAGGACAGACGTGGAAGTAGCATGGCCATCACACCCTCCAGCAATCACATTCAGCCCATGCATTCACATGAATGAGCTGGCAGCTCATGGCTTGGACAGGTTCATTCTGATATGGGTCAAGAACTGGCCGAAGGGCTGGGCTCAGAGAGTGGTGGTGAATGGTGCCACATCCAGTTGGCAGCTGTCATTAGTGGTGTTCCCCAAGGATCTGTGCTGGGCCCAGTCCTGTTCAGTATTGGTCAGGCCACACCTTGAGTACTGTGTCCAGTTCTGGGCTCCTCAATTCAAGAGAGATGTTGAGGTACTGGAAGGTGTCCAGAGAAGGGCAAAGAAGCTGGTGAGGGGCCTGGAACACAAACCCTATGAAGAGAGGCTGAGGGAGCTGAGGGTGTGCAGCCTGGAGGAGGCTCAGGGCTGACCTCATTACTGCCTACATCTACCTGAAGGGAGGCTGTAGCCAGGTGGGGCTTGGTCACTTCTGCCAAGCAACCAGCAACAGAACAAGGGGACACAGTCTCAAGTTGTGCCAGGGGAGGTCTAGGCTGGATGTTAGGAGGATGTTCTTCACAGAGAGTGATTGGCATTGGAATGGGCTGCCCAGGGAGGCGGTGGAGACTCCGTGCCTGGAGGTGTTCAAGAAAAGCCTGGCTGAGGCACTTAGTGCCATGGTCTGGTTGACTGGATAGATCTGGGTGCTAGATTGGACTGGATGATCTTGGAGGTCTCTTCCAAGCTGGTTCATCTATGTTTCTATGAAGAATCTCCAATAATTATGATATTGTACTGGATTATTTTACCAGGTATCTGTCATTTGGTCAGACTTGATTGGCAAGGCAGTCAGGTACTGAAATTGATCATTCAGCAAGTGTGCAAGTCCTGCATGGAAACAACTTCTGCCACCTCCTGTTTTGTCAGTTGCAATAGCAACACTTAACGTGCAAAAGAATTAAAGACATCGACTAAATGGATTCCAAACTTTAAGAGTAATAGTAACAATGTCAGTAATAATGACAATAATTATTATAATAAGTCTTTTTTAAATTAATTGGAAATGCCTTGGGGATCTATCAGGTTTTTGTATCCTTGAATACTATTTTTTCCAAGTATATTGAAAAAAATACACAAAGGAAAATGAACAACTCAGTCACTGAGCTTCTATCAGTTAAGACACTTGACTGCTCTGTGCAAGAAAAAGTAAAGACTTGTAGAAACCAATTTTGGCAGGACTAAGTTTTTGCTGTTTGTAAATCAGTAAATCACAAATTTCTACATACTTTATTTCAAGTTTATCTTGTTAAAACTAAACCTTTCACGTTTTTCATTCCCTGTGAAAGCAACACACTGAATGCCTTCTAGCTACATCTGCACTGAAAAAAAACAACCCCAAACTGTTCAGCCTGGGCTCATATACAGCTACTGCTGGCACAATATCAACATTCATCAATAATGGAATGAAAAACATACCCACTGATGAAAAATGCTTTAACTCCAAGAACTTTCAATCCTGCACTGAGGAAGTTACGCATACCTTCAAAGCAAAGAAAACATCTCCAGGAATCAAGCTGCATTTCTGCTTTTTATTTAAACACATTAAAAAAAATACTTAAGAGCCAATATTTACATATTCAGTCCAATTTCTCTTCAATTTCTTCTGCTTAATAAAGAACAGATTCTTACAGGAATTATCAGAAGTTTTTACAATGAAGCACTGTACTTTTGGAAAAGCCATTAAGTGTCTGCAGAGCATTTAACCTGCTTTCCCAGATCCACAGGAGGACACTGTTCCTCCAACTCCCCCTGAAGACAGAGCATTTTCAGATCATGAACTGCCTTCCAAATACTGAAACCACCAAGTCATGGCTAAAGAACTCTTTAGAAACATGTATTTTGCAGGTAAATTCACTCAGCACCTTTAAAGTCACAGAGAACTAATATATAAAAATGCTTTAAAGCCAAACTTTTTGTCTCTTCTTCCAAATACTGCCAAGTCTTTCTGTGCTTCCTTTCTCAAGCAGCCACTGTGTTCTCAGCTAGGACAGTCTCTCATTCTTTTGCTGTCTTATTAGAGCCAATGTGATCTGCATTTTCAGGTAAATACAATCCCATGCTCTGCAAAATGTTAGAGGTGGGTCCTGCCAGACCAGACTGAGCACTGTAGGATTCGAGCAGGTTAGCTACTAGGTTCATATCCACATCAACTGGAGTCAACTCAGGATTTTCAGCTCCAGAATCAGGGCCAGCACTTTGAGATGTAGTTGCTTTAACAGAACCTGTCTGTGGTATACAGAGAAAGTTTTATTGTAATGTATAAATAGGGTTAAACAAACAAACCAACCCACCCAAAACATAAACCATAAAGGAAGCAAGGAAACATTTCTGCAGCCAACGAAGTTCAGCATGTTCCACAATGTCTTGACAGGCAGGAATTTAGTCACCAAATGCTGATGCCAGTTAAAAATCATCACTTTCCATTCTACAGATTAAGTTCCAAGAGAAGAACAGAGAGGGTTACCAAGCCCTGGCTCAGTTTCCTATTAATCTAGTACGGGACTCAAGCTGCAGCTGCCTGCCTTCCTACTGAAATTGCTTTACTTACATTTTGGAAACTAACTGCAAGTCAAAGCTCAGGTACATTCCCGCTTCAAGAAAATCTATTGAGGTGCCACTGCAGCACATTTTGTTTCCACTTGGGATTCGGGGTTTTTAAATAACTAGTTAGTATATGAACAGAAGATAGAATTCAGGGCTGGGTGATAGGTTGGACTAGATGATCTTGGAGGTCTCTTCCAACCTGGTTGACTCTATGAATTTTTTATCTCATTACTCAGAATGACCATTTCTGGCATCTTTTCTCTGTCCTACTCCCTATCATGCTCCAAACTACAACTGAAAGGCTACTTACCCCTTGTTTTTGGGTGGTGAAACTTTTACCAACATTGGTATGTGCCAGTTCACGATCCATCTCTTTCATATATGACTTGAGGCTGCCTATAAGCTCATTCGGTGATACCTTCTGGTCCTGCCCTTGATTTTCTGCATCTAAGTCTTCATCATTCTCATCAGAGAAGTCAAACTCCTGCTCTTCATCCAGATCATCAGAATCCAGCTCTTCTGAGTCTGTCCCTGTGTATCATTTTGTGTCAGTTCAGAGATCAAACAAATCAGCACAGAACCCTTGAGATGAGCAGAAAACCCCAGGAAGCCAACCAACCGTGAGATATTCTGACAAAAGAAACGAACAAGCAATCTCACCTAAAATTCTGTCTAGGGCTTTTGTGAAGGAATCTACATCAAACGTAACCTGGGATTCATCAGAGGACCTGAAATATAAAAGTATTGTTAAATAAGCAAAGCTTTTATGTTTGCATAAGCCTGAAACAGGCACAGAATGATTTCTCTCAAGCTTGAGGCTGGGACATGTGAACTGATGGTCTTGGAGGTGTTCAGAAGTCTGAGGCCTGTAAGAATTAGGAATGAAACATCAAGTGGAGAAATTCCTGGCATGAAAAAGAAAGCCAGACCAACAATTTTAATTGTTTGTCATGGTCAAATAAAAACTGAAGACAACCAAAATAAGCACGCCTGAATCCTTCTGCAACAAAGTGGTGGTGTTATACCCTGGACAAAGACTTAAAAAGCTGAAAATCTGTGAGGTGCCCTGCCTAGAAAGAACAAAAGGGGCTTTGTTCCCCTCTCTTTTAAGGCTCAGTGGCTTTATCTTTTTGTTGTTGTCTTTTGTTTTTTAAATAACTGAAAATACATACAGTGCAAGTCTGACATTGAGACTAAAAGCTAATTAAAAAGGATCAAAACATTACAAGCATAAATTGATTAGACATGACAATTCACACAGCATTATTTTCTCAATATTATAGCTATAAAAAAGAACCTGGATCATATGCTACTACCTCACTATTTGTTAGTTTTGGTTTGTTGTTTTTTTTTTTTTAATTAAAAGCCTGTCCACACAACATTTCCACACTTTCTTAACTCTCATAATTGATCTAGTGGCATTCTGCTGTTGTCTACGTAGCCATCTCCAGCTAGATCTTTTCTTCCACTGCTGGGAGCAATGAGAGTGACCCACAGTGATTCTTTTCTGCTGCCTCTAGGTGTACAGCAAGTACTTCAGTACTGTAAAAACCACTAATCTACAGGAAATCTAAATACAGCTGTACCACAAAGATCAACAGCCTTATCTCATGAAGACAGCTTCCCTTAACTTCAGCTGCAGTTTTATTTCTGCGCAGCCTCATCAGACAAACCTTGGCAGTCTGCATAGTTAGTCTTTCATGGCAGAAACATTTCAGCATAGATGAACTTGATTTGGAACAAGAAGAAGCCTTCAACTTTAAAAGGATTAAAACAATGTTAAAATCCACAAAGTCAAACTATGTAAGGGTGCTGGAAAATAGCACGGCTCTCAGCATTTTTACCTGCACCAGTGACAATGGTCCCTACACAGTCACTAATAACAGATTTGTTTCAGGCCTCTGCTAAACATAACACTTCCATATTTCAATTCTCTGCATTACAGAACGAACTAAAGGGCTGCAACAGGAGGAAAAAACATTTTACACCAAAATTAAAAGGACTATTACCATGGCATTTCTGCTCCTTCATGTGTGGAGACTTTGGATACAAAAGCCTTCATGCTTTCAGCAACTGCTTCCAGGTCGTATATCTGATCTTCCTCATTTGAGGAAGGAAGAGACTCATTTCTTGCCTCCTTCAGCAGCTGATCTAGGTCATCTGGTGTAATGTTCAGCCAACTGTCATCTGAAAGAACATTGGACACGTTTGGTGTTCTGCACAAGTCTGCCAGCTTACAAGGCCAAGTGCAGAGGGTTCACAGCACTGCTATCATTTTGTAGCTTATTACTGCACTACTAAGTTTTCATCCTGCTACTGAATAACACAGGCAGTGAGAAGCTGAAAAGAGTTCCAATTTCATTTTACTACTTTAGAACTCTGCTTTATAGGCAGCTTAAAACTACCAGATACTGTTCTAGTCACAGGCAATCCTTATAAGGCTGGAAGAAAAGGCTTATACTATGAAGGGGTAACTAACCCAACTTTTGACTACAATCAGCAACACCAAATGTTTGATTTGTGCACTACTGCATCATTCAGAGATACAGGTGTGACCTGTACAACACACTGGTAACAACCAACAACAGAGGAGTGGAAGAAACCAATAGCATAAAGTTTATGTTGGTCTTATACTGGCCATCAGAGTAGAGTGATTAATTAACTCTGTATTGTCAGTACTAGAACTGGTTTAGTATTTTGAAAAGTTTAAATACTTTTTGTCTGGTAGAATTTTGACACAAAGTAATTGGTCTGGTGTAAGTGTGCAGACTGTTACTGATCTAGTGGTATCAAATCAGAGACTGAACCGTGCCAATTCACAGCCCCAACCTTGCTGGCTTACACAAATGAACTACCTTAAGTGAGAGCCCATGAGTAACACCCTTGGTAGTCACAGGAGAGAAACAAGCAGACACAAACTGGTAGAGAGCTGGGAATGTTAACCCACTGCCCTGCCAAATAATAGTTTGTGAGAGTAATAATCTGCCCTCCCATCCAGCTCACCATCCTCTGGAGGAAGACAGGCTGCATCTCTCTCCAGTTCCTTCAAATCAATAGTTGTTGTCTCTAGTAATGTCAAGATTTCATCACCTGGGCTCACTTCAGCAGAGCTAGAAGGAAAAAAAAACCAATCAGGCTACTGAAGTGGATTTTTATTACCATTACAATGTCAATGGCATCACACTCTCCTTATGAAGCTTTTCTCTCAAATTCCTCATTATTCCGTCTACGCAAATAGGTCAAAAAGGTATGTGAATGTAGGGGAAGCACCAAAATACCACTGTGAGTATTAGCCAAAGGAAGTCACAGACAATGACTGCAATTCCTTTTTGATGGCTCCAAAGTCCATTTCTCATGGGCTTTTTTCTTCACATTTATTTTGTCTTGGTAAACATTGGGATTGCCAGGCTGGAAATGTGAGCAACTAACAGTCAAGATATGAGCTGGCAAATTATCAGATATTTTTGTAATGATTCAATGTTTTGGATTTGATTTTGAATAGAACTCTACAGCCAGCTGCCTGGCTTGAGCAAAGGAGACAGATTACTCCATATTTACTATTCACTGGGACTGCTTTTCAATGAAACTTTTAAACACTTTGTTTTTCAGTCACCTCTTAACCCTCTTGGAATAGCTTAGTGTTTTATAGAACCAAGATAAATAGTTAGCCAAGCAATAAATTCTACCAGAAGAGAGTATCCTAGAGAAATTAGTAACTCTGTGTTCCAGCCATAGGACCAATGTCAAGTGTACAATGGAGAAAAGAGGTCTGTTGTTGGTTAACAAGTGTTAAAACAGGCAAGTTAGAGTCCTTGTAGGTAGCGTATGAATTTCAAGTAGCTCTTACCTTTCTGCCTTGGTAACAGACTGCTGGAAGTAATCTTCTGCCATATGCAACAGTTCCAGGTACTTAGCAGATCCTTCCAGCTGGCCCTGTTGAATGTAAAGCACATAGTAGTAGGAATTTAAACAGCTCTTCCTTCCCTTCCTTCTCATAGTCAGGCTTCCTAACTGCCTCTTTGCCACAGGTCACCTTGGAGCCTCCTCTTCTCAAGACTGCACAGCCCCAACTCTTTCAGTCTGTCGTCACAGCAGAGCTGCTCCAGCCCTCTGAGCATCCTTGTGGCCCTTCTCTGGACATGCTTCACTTACATGGGCCCGAGTGGGTCCAAGGTGTTACATATAGATCTTTAAGAAGATTTAATTCTAGAGACACACAAATTAAAGGTGTCCTTAATTTGCATAAAAAGCAGTCATACTTACACACCACATTATGGTTTCCTTCTTTAACTGTATTTTCCCTTTCCTTAGATAAAATAATTCATCCCCAAATCCTGCTTTTTTCCTTTCTAATGTCTAAAAGAAATTAATTCATTTCAAAGGGAAACAAACTCCACTTACCTCCTTCAACACAGCAATTTATTTTCATAGACAGAAGCATTAGATTTCTTGCCCTGCTGTGGCTATTTACCTGAGTTCAAGAACTTAAACTGAAATGTTTACAAAACACACACATAACTTCACCTTAAAATATTCTTTTTCCTTCAAGCTGTTGAGGAATCTCTCCCACAGGGGACCATGAGGCACATTTGTCTTGGAATCAGGAGATACTTTACTGCATTTGGAGCACAAAATTTCAAAGCCATGAGCCTGTATGAGAGATGCAAGAACAAGCATTCAAGCTGTGACAAATTTAAGTGCACTTTTAAATAACTCTGTCTAGAACAGACTATCATTAGATAGCAAACCCAGTTACATGCCAGGTAGCAGTATCTTGCTTTGGAAGTTGCAATCTATCCTTCTCCAGCAATGGAGCACTTTGCCTACGTAGAGGAGCTTTGCAAAGTTAGTCTAGAAGACAGATCTGTAGTGCACCAGCTGCTCCTCACATAAGCATGAAGGCTTTATCTGTTTCTATAGCCTGGGAGGTGCAAGACTGCTCTGTTCTACAGAAGAAAACTCCTGTGGCACCGTGTTCCCAGAAAAACGGATTTGCTGACATTTTTCTGTGCAAGCAGACAATTCAGAAGCAGAGTCATTACTCAGACAGACATTGGCAAGCAAATTAAAGACTAAGTACAAAATGCATTAAAAATAATTACCAGTTTCATGCCCAGCTCATAGGCTTTGTATTGAGGGTGAGATGGGGCGGGCAGTGTGTATCCACTGCGTCTATCCGGAACAAACTTCTGCTGCATCAGCTGTGCATACAAACATTTGGTGAAAGTCACCTGGAAAAGCCAGGACAAAAGAACACTCACTGTAGTGTGACTGTGTTGTGTACAGACATTAACTTCCCACCAGTCCCACCTAAATTTTGCTTTGAAGTACCCATATAGCAGACAGTACCTGAGATGGTTTCTTAGATATATTTGCCTAAGATATTTTGCTTTACTGATCTTACAAAGCATATTCCACGTTGACCTCTTTAAATAAACATGAATTTAATTCAGTCTAAAGATGTTAGAGAAAACTCTCAGTATTCACATCACCAAGGTTATTTTGAAAAATGTGAGACCACTTTTCCATTAATAAAAAACAAGTTGAGATCTCAGGAACAGTCTAGAAGTCCAAAACATGACTCCAAATCTTATTGTGCGGAGTCTAGGGGTATAACTGTGATATAAAGATGTATCAGGTACAACACGGCTTGGGCAGTGCTCATAAAATACTTCATAACATCACTTTCACAAAGCTGTGTAAGGACCTATTAGCTGTAGCTCCTGATTTCAGAAATGCTTACCCTAGTGTCAGCCACTTGAAAGTCTAGCCATGTCAATCTGAAGGCAGAAAAGCAACTACCCTAAGGAATTTTTAATCCTTGTCTAGTGACAAAGGGAAAAAATAATCACAAAGCATGCTGTTTTAAGAACTAAATCCACATACTTATATATATAGGGAACTGCTGGAGTCCAGCAGAGGCTACAAAGATGCTGAAGGGACTGGAACGCCTCTGTGAAAAGGAAAGGCTGAGAGACCTCGGGCTGTTTGGTCTGGAGAAGAGCAGACTGACTGGGGACCCAATCAATGCTGAGCAACAGGTAAAGGGTGGAGGGCAAGAGCATGGAGCCAGTGGTGCCCAGTGCCAGGATGAGGGACAACCGGCACAAACTGGAACCCAGATGGTTCCATCTGAATAGGAGGAAAAACTTCCCTGCTATGAGGGTGCTGAAGCCCTGAAGCAGGCTGCCCAGAGAGGCTGTGGAGTCTCCTTTTCTGGAGATTCCAAACCTACCTGGACACTGTGACCCTGGACAATCTGCTCTGGGTGACCCTGCTTTTGCAGTGGGCGATCAACTGGATGATCTCCAGGGGTCTCTTCCTACTCTCACCACGCTAGAATTCTGTGACACCACTTATCATGGAACATCCACCAGTTACAAGTGCCATCAGGAGGCTCACTTACTGTGGTCATCACACGCTGCTCCGGGGAGAAGGTTCGGAAACAACGGCAGGCGCGCAGATCGACGGGATCGCGTAGGTAAAAGGCCTGGACTGCGGCAGCCACCAGGGACGGGCGCTGCCTCAGCACTGCCACAATGCCTGCTGGAAGGTAGCAGTGGGCTCGGTGAAACGAGGCTTGGATCTTCTCAGGATACCTGTATCACGTTAACATAGGGTGTTAAGTGCATTGAGAGCCCCAACTGCTCCTTTCTAATTGCATATTAAGCTGTTTAGGAGGCCAAGTGCCTTAAGATTATTCTAGACTAAAGTAAAAACTCAGCTAATCTAACACCTGAAATGTCTCCTTTTCTCTGTGTTTATGCATGTGTATATATATATATAGGTATAAAAATTACACATTGCTAATAAAAAATTAATCTCTACTTTGGTAAACTGAATCACTTGTGAACTCAATCAACATGTGCAGCTCTACAGCATCCTTCACCACACCCCATGTACAAGTCATGAGGCTGAAGCTGCCAGATCCTTGAAAAAAGTAACGTACAATGCTGACCAAATCAGTTCTGTTCTACATTTCAGCCTGCAGTCCCCTTTCTCCCTGCACAAAGGGCTTACAAAGCCTCAAAGAACTTTGGGATTTTTCAGCAGAAGAAGGATGACTCTTGACATGGTCAGGTGTGGCATCATAGAACTGAACCACTTTCAGAGTGCTCAGATAACACTACAACCTTGAGGACATGAACATCTTTCTTTAGAAGAATGCCACAGAATGATTTGTAGCTGGTGGTTTCTGAAAAGCAAGCAATTTTATCACATCTAACAGGAAAGTGATTGGTTACAGGAAAGCATCCTAGACAGCCCAGACTCCAGTAACAAAATGCCCACATACCCACTGATGCGTCCCACATACCCACTGATGTGTCCCACATACCCACTGATGCGTCTATAGACTGCTGCTCTGATGGGTTCTGCAGCCAGGCACTCCTCAGACCGTGTGGTTAACAGCGTTAACGCCTGCGAGACTGTCGGGCCGGCAGAAGAGAGGTCACATTCCTGTTCATCTATCTCTGACAGCGGGATGATGTGCAGCTCTCCTTTGTAAAAGAACACCTGGCACACAGTTACATGCTCATCAGGCAGGATAAGAACAGTCCCATACCAAGCAATGCACAGTTTAATACACAAATGCATGTATTTAAACACAGAGAATACTGAAATACAAACAGAGAAATATAGGAAACAGAAATTGTATTTTTTAAATAGATGATGAGGTAAGTGCAGATGTCGAGGACTTGAGCATCTCCTCTATGAAGAAAGACTGAGAAACCTAAGGGTGTTTAATCTTGAGAAGACTGAGAGGGGATCTGATCAAGGTCTATAAATATCTGAGGGGTGGGTGTCAAGTGGATGGGGCCAATCTCTTGTCGCTGGTGCAATAAGACAAGTAATAAGACGAGGAACAATGGATACAAACTTGAACACAGGTTCCACTTCAACAAGAGGAGAAACTTCTTTACAGTGCGGGTGATGGAACATGGGAACAGGCTGCCCAACGAGGTTGTGAAGTCTCATTCTCTGGAGACTTTCAAGACCCTCCTGGACGTGTTCCTGTGCAAACTACCCTAGGTAGTCTGCTGGCTTTTAGCAGGGTGGTTGGACTTGATGATCCCTGAAGGTCCCTTCCAACCTCTAACATTCTGTGATTATCCAATCAGTGAATAAACCCCTCTGTTTAATAAACCCCAAATTGCAGCAAGTTTGGTCAAATACATCTCACTTCCTCAGTAACAGTAATACCCAAAGTTTCTCTTCAGCCAGAGATTTGCTTCAGCAGAATCACACACCGTAACTGAAATGCTGCAGAATAAGATAGGGACTAAAAACATTCAGGTGCTACACGATATTTGTTAGTTTCTGATCATAAGAAAAGAACTGGATGTAACATTATCAACACCCTCACTCCACCTGTTCTTTCAAAAAGAAGGAAAATAACTACAAGCAATCATTCCCAGTGAGGTCTTCTGACTGCAAACTCCAGGTGAAGGAATCTGCTCAATGAATTCACCTATGACAAGATCCAGTCTGTCTCCTTGTAGAGTCACCAAAATACATTATGTAGTTCCCATGTCATTCAAGCTTTCTGTGCACTCCAATAGCCTAGAAACTTGGAAGCCTGGCCAAATTTACTGATTTTACAGATCAAACAATAATCCAAAAGCTTCACTGCCTTCACATCTACTGCCACGAGCATCAAGTTTTAAAAAGTTTCATCAGCTCTGCAGTATGGAACAACTCACAAAGAATGGTTTGTGTGCAAGAGTCAGGTCTAGCTGAATGAGTCCCATGACTTTTGCTAAAGGTTCTGTATTTTTGCCACTAGTATAAGAATGCCTAACAACGTTCTCTCTCTTCCTTCTACCAACCACTTGATGTACCACTTCATGTCTGTAATCATTTCCAGATATCCTTACAGAACACACTAACTCAACACTGCATTCTGCAAGGGCACACAGAGTGGAATCGAGTATCAGAGGTGTCCACTCTCACTCAGCATCCACGGCAAGCATGAAGCAGCTCATTAAACCACTATGAAAACTAACTCTGATGAACAAACCATGCAGTTAAACAAGTCTAATTTCTTCGCTACAAAGGACTCTGGATTTTCGGTGACACTCAAAGAGACTTTGGCTACATAGAAGTGCAAGAGGAAAACTCCAGCTGGTAAGTAAAAGGCCGTGGGGAGCCACCTGCTAGTTGGCACAGAAGTTTCACTCACCCTGTTGTTGCTATTCTCAGGATTCAGCCACTTCGGGAGAAAATCAGCTGCCTCTATTAGGAGAAATTCCCCATCGTTGTCATCGATCCTGGACAAGGGGAAATCGGTTTCTTACCAGGGAAAAGGCACACACAGCACAACACCACCTCGTTACTAATAGCAAGCTCCATATCTGTAAGATTTTTAAGACACGACATTCCCTCAGCCCTTCCTCAGAGAAGGCGCTGCCCTTTCAGCCCCTACCCCAAACGACCACCTCAGCGAGGTGGCACTCGCTACCTGGCAGCCAGCCCCGGGAACTCCCTGGTGATCTCCCGGATAAGGTAGACGATGAACCACTCGTCCTCCACATTATCGCCGAACAGCGTGCTGCCGCCGATGTGCGCCGGAGCTTCGCCTGCCCAGGAGCAGAGAAAGGAGAGGAGGCTGAGCGCCCCGCCGCCCCCTCCCTCACACGCCGCCGCCCCCCACTCGCCGGGCGCCTCCCTCCCACGCCGCCGCTTCCAGCCCGCCGCGCCGCGCCTCACAGCCGAGTCCCCGGGGCTCACCCCGCGGCGGCACGTAGCGCAGGCCGAAGGGCTGCCGCTGCCAGATGTAGGAGGCCAGGAGCGGCGCGAACCGCACTATGATCGCTTCAGCGCAGCGGCGCAGCAACGCCTCGCCGCCCGGCCCCGCCGCCGCCGCGGCAAACAGGCGGTAGTACACAGTATCCTCCGCCGCCGCGGGCCGCCGCAGCCCCTCCATAGCGCCAGGGCGAGCGGGGCCGAGCGGCGCGGCCTGAGCCCGCCCCCGGGGGCGGAGCGGCGTCATGGCGGCGGCGGCGGCGCTGCGGCGAGCGGCGGCGGCGCGGCGGGGCTGAGGATGCTCTCGCGATACGCTCGGGTGCCGGTGTCCCTGGGCGCTCCGGAGATGTGAGTCGCAGCTGCCGCCTACCCCTTAGGCTCTCTGTCGCGGTCCCCGCCGCCCCCGTGCCTGCCCCCCCGCGCTGCGCTTTAGAGCGAACACCAGGCCCCTTGCCTGGACGTGGGGGATGGCGGGGCCGAGCTGAGGCCCGCGTTACCGAGTGTCCCCAGGCGGGGCGGGGGCCTGGAATGGACCGAGTCTAACGGAGAGGTGTATGCGCCCGGTGCCGTGAAGGCGGGGCGGGGCTGCGCCCAGGCTGCGGCGGGAATGGGGGCGTGCTGTGCCAAGGTGTTTGCAGCGGTCCTGGCCGAGGGTGCCCCCCTGGCCTGAAGAGCAGCGGGGCGGGAGAGGTCATGATTAAACCCTGGTCCTGCCCTGTTTTCACCCGGGATTGGCGCTTTCGACTGCCGGGCACGCACAGTACGGGGGAGGGCGCAAGAAGTTCAGGCAAATGCGGCGGGTTAGGTAGTTGCCTGCTGTTCATTACTCCCTTGGCACCGCTCTGTCTCCAGCTACACTGAGTTTTCTTGTCCCTCCTTCCCGCATAACTAAACGCCGACAGAAACCTTAGCAAATGATGTTGCTCCAAACTTGCCACCGATTCGTTTGGCCGCTCCTATGTGGTCGGATTATAGCCCTCATACAGGGACAAGGACATTGTCTCTGCTTTGAGGGAGTCCCAGCGTTAAAGGGAGACACTGATTTCTAAGCAAAGGCTTTCAACTCCCTGTTTAGCCTGGGGTTAGTTTCTAGACCTTGATTCTAAAGCTTTGGTAACAAGAACGAATAATAACGGGCAAATGGAAATAAGTGCATTCCTTGGAAGGCATGAAAACCCCTCTGCAAACCTTGGGAATTCTGTAGTGTTTATGTTTGGAAGTAATGTCCAGTTCCACCTCTTGTTTCAGACACGGACTTCCCAGGCATGCCTTGAAGCACCATCCGCTGCCAGAACCACGGGATGAGGTGTGCACAGGCACACCCGGAGCTGAAAACTCTGCCCAGACCTCAAGGTACTTATAAACTCAGTCTTTGGAGACAGTGGTAAAATCAGGCACTTTTGTGTCAAGTTGCTTTACAGAAGTAAAACTTGTGGAGAATCTGTGTTTTGCTTGAGCTCTACTTTGTTAGGAGTTGCCATTACAATTAATTGTCTATTATAGCTTCTGATTAAATGCCTCAGAAGTCAATAGTGGCCCCATGAACATAGTGTCATTGCTAAGACTTCTTCTTTTCCATCTACAGAAAGAAAAATTTGCTTACCTGCTCTCACTGTGCATTGTTGTGTTTTTTTCCTGCCTTTTTGTCCTTGACATGTGCGTTCCAGGGAGTCTGAAATCTGCAAGGAATCACATACTTCAGTTACTCCAGCTGCTCATGGGAACGCATTGTCTGCTAGCCCCACTTATGCTGACATCTCCACTGAAGACAGCTCAGTCTTCTCTTGGGGCTATGATGTGAGTAGAACGTGATCCTCCCAGCCAAATGTAGCACAGTGAGCAGAAAGACACTAGAAATACTATTGCAAATACATCTCAGGATAAAAATGAGGCTTGGATCTGTCAAGAAGTCATGACAGTGTTTCAGAGGGGGCAAAGTACACTGTGCACAAACTGGAACCCAGAGGAGGAAAAACTTCATTGCTTTGAGGGTGCTGGAGCTCTGGAGCAGGCTGCCCGGTAAGGTTGTGGAGTCTCCTTCTCTGGAGAGATCCCAGACCCACCTAGCTGTTGTGACACTGGGCAGCCTGCTCTGGGTGACCTTGCTTTAGTGAGAGGATTGAACTGGTTGATCTTCAAAGGTCTCTTCTCCCACCATGCTGGGATTCTCTGAACATTTTTTGTTACCTTTTCCCCATCTTTCAGATCAAAACGTATTCGGCTCATATTATTCAATTAATATCCTGCATTTTCACCTAAAGCTTTGAAATGCAAAGCATTTAATGTATAAATCTGTCTATTCAACTTAATAAATGCTGTTAGTCTGGAATCTCTGAGAGGAGAAGATGACTTCCAGACACTTGCTGTGACTTTATCTTTTGCATACTTAGGTATTTCTCCAAACATACTAAGCCTCTAAAACATTATTATCATGCAGAAATACTTGGGGTTTCCCTGTCTACCAAAACAAAGTGTGCTGTTGCTTTCTGTAAGGTGAGATGGAACTGTTTAGATTTAAATTACACAAGAACTGACCCTATATTCTAGCTACACAAGAACACTTAACAAAGGTGCTGAATGTCCTTTGCTCCCACAGCTTTTTGTTTTGCTGTTGTCTGTGGACATTGTGAGCAACAGTTCTGCTGCATTCCAGTTACAGGATCACAGAATTATTTTGTTTGGAAAAGACCTTTAAGATTGAGTCCAACCATCATTTAACTCTACCAACTCTGATACTAAACCACTTCCCTCAGCACCACATCTCTGTATCTCTGAAATGCCACCAGGGAAAGGGATTCAACCCACTGCTCTGGGAAGCCTATTCCAGTGTTTAATGGCCCTGTTATCCTTCATGTTGATTTCTTTTATGTGCATTATCATGTCTTTAACTTCAGATATTCAGGTATTTCAAAATGGTTTAATTGTTTTGCTCTTATGTCACTGTGAGATTTTTATCTAACTATCATCAGCCTGTGTCATCCTTGGGGAAAATTATTTAATGTCTTTCAGTGGAGAAGTCCTGCTAAGCTTTAAGCAAATAGTTGCCTTGTTCAATTCTACAATTCATACAAATTGTATGAAATAGGATTTTAAATCCTCTCTGGATGCTATTAACTAGGTATTTATTGGATAACTTTCCTGTCTAGGAGTTTGATAAAGCTGCCACACAGCAAGTTGAGCAAATGTTCAGACAAATTGACGAGCTTCTCTATGAGCAGAAGGAAAATGTATTTGTGGAGGCACTGCGGGAAGAATGCCACCAGTGGACAAGTACCTTTCCTCATCTCAGGTATTTTATTAATAGACTAATGCTAGAGCTAGCCCAGAGTTTAAAAGGGCAGGGATGGAAACAGGAGCTTTCAAAACAATGTAAGCAGCAGGGTTGTTTTATGCGATTATATGGGAGAGATAAAGAAGCTCACTTTGGTAGTCTACCTGCCATTGTCATCAATAAACATTCTGCGCACACTGGGTTCCTTGCCAGAGGGTTATTGCTGTTTGACTTGGCCTTAACAAAGCAAAATTCCCTTAGGAAGGATGTATGGTACAGCTAAGGGTGCTTACAATGACTTCAGAATCCTCCTACTCTAACAAAACAGTTTGTATGGCTACCTGCAAACTTTAGTTTTCAGTCTTTATTATGTTCATAAGCAAGCTTTAAAATTTGAAGAGTATGAACAACAAGGAAGTTATATATATATATAATAAAACTCAAGGAATTTATACATATATTTACCTCACTCAAAACAATTTGATAGGGATTTGAAGGCTGGAACCCTTGTGCTGTGAGGCCAGACTGAGAGAGTTGGGGTTTGACCATCCTGGAGAAGGCTCTGGGGAGATCTTACCGTAGCCTTTCAGTACTTAAAAGGGGTCTATAAGAAAGCTGGAGACAGACTTTGGAACAGGGCCTGTTATAACAGGACAAAGGGTGATAATTTAAACGAGGGAGATTCAGGCTCAGATAGAAGGAAGACATTTTTTAACGTGGAGAGTGATGACACTCTGGCCCAGGTTTGCCCAGGAGATGATAGGTGCCCCATGCCTGGAACCATTCCAGGTCAGGTTGTTTTGGGCTCTGAGCAACCTGCTCTAGTTGTAGATTTCCCTGCTGACTTCAAGGGAGTTGGACTAGATGACCTTTAGAAGCCCCTTCCAACCCAAACCATTCTGCTGGGGAACACAAGTGAAATCATGTTTAACTTTCATCAAGGAAACCACATGGCTTCTCCATGGACTTTTATGATTTGCTGATTTATGTTCTTATACATGTCTATAATCTTAGTTCCAATGTGTTCTGATTCATTGACCCATCGCTTTCGCCACGGCAGGGTTGTGGGGAAGCAGATCATGATCCCCACTGATGAAGGGTATGGATGGTATTCAAGTTCACCTTCTGGCAGCTTAGTTTCCTCAGATGTAGCTTCACCACGAGAAAAAGATTCTAATGAGTAAGTACCAGCAACTGAGCTAGACTGTAGCAAGGTGTCGCGGAGGGGTATTCTGCTGCCTACGCCGATTTTGGCGGAGGGGAGAAATTAATTGGTGTGAGATAATATTCTATGAAAGTATATATTTATTAAACTCAATATTCTGAACTCTTGCCACCCCCAACTACTGTATGTTTAATATTAAAAGAATTCTACATGGTTATGAAAACATTCTAGGATTAATATCTACAGTAACTTATTAATAACTAGCAAACATTCAAAGTATAAACAGAGAGAGGAGTTTTCCCTGTGGCAAATACCGTTTGGGGTCTATATACTATTTGCCCAGCAGAATGGGCTGAAAACTCTTTCTGCTTTATGGCAGAGACAACAGATATTACAGAGGCATTAAAGCATTCACTTACAATTCTTATTAATTATCACTCACCCTCTGGGGCTACGTCACAGCCTACGCCTAGTGTCCAAACTTCAAGGGAGCTTTGCCTGTGGACTTCAAGGCTGGAATCCTCTGGCTTCTGGGGAAAGGAGATTTCTTCCTGGTTTGTGGGGAAATGACAGTCTCTGACCTTGTGCTGCTGGCTTCTTCTGGATGCTCTGTCCAGGGATTCTTAGGCAGGCAGGACCTCAGGTGCAGAAGTAGGATGCTGTGCAGTCTGAGCATGGTTCTCACGCGGCTAGCAGGCCGATTGTGTGCAGACAATCCAGAGTCTGCTTCCTGGTAACTCAGCAGCAGTGGCGCTTACCAGGCAATGATAGGCAGTGGGCATGCAAGGTGTGCACGGCTGCTGGGCGACTATGAGCTCCACATCTATATAGGCAGGCTTAAGTGAGCTCTGCAACTAAGTACGCAGGCAGGCAATCAATGTATGGAGTCCGGGCTATGCAGGTCTGAGCTAGCAAGGTAGCGTGAGCAGGGGTGTCTGAGCACGTTGTTTACCTGTGCCCCCCTATTTATTGAACGTGGGCCGAGATTAATGGCCCTTTGGCCACTAGAATGACCAATCAGGTTGGCAGTTAGCCAAACCTTACCATAATAGGCGAATGCCACAGGCTTGGACTTTCCCCATGTATGGGGATCACATGGGCTTACACCAGAGAAGCACGATCTGGGTGTGTGGGGGCTTACACAACATGTTTACAAACACCTTATACAACATAGACCCTGAGCAGGCCAGACTCCGTGGCACCAGGTCTGTTGTGCCCCTTTTATCCATTTAACGTGTTTACCTCTGGTTTGGGCAGAAAAGCATGTCCAGGCAAGGCATAAATAAGCCTATTTTGGGCCTACAGGCCCTCCACGACGCAAAGCAGTGAAGTGGTTTTATCTTCTGCAAGCTGCAGTGACAGGCTGCTTAAAATGAGAAGCTTGACTCCTTTCTGTTAAGCTGAACTTTGAACATAGCACACATTGTTTTTCTTTTTAACTAGAAGTAATGCAGTCAGAATAGCAAGGGTATGTAGCTGTGCTTATTGGTAACTACAGTGAACTGGTCAGTAAATAGAAATACCTTTGCTGCTGCCAACTTCTTAAGGGTATGTTTGTTTTGTAGCTGGTTTTAGTGTTGATCATCTATTAAATCTGTGCAGACCTTCAAAAATAAAAAGCACTACTTTTATTATTTAATGCTTTAGAATGTGTTTTAATTTGCTTTCATTTTTTCCCTGAAGTTTCACCTTCCTTAGAATTAAGAATATCCAAACTACGAGAGTTTTTCACGTAATGTGTAATTTGTCAGCCTCCCCACTGCTTGGCTTTGACAGTCATGCTGTCTCTCCACCAAATGCTGCTATTAGTAGATCTCATTTTCATTTCTGCTTCCTGAAAACTCTCACCTGTTCAGATTTAGTGTTTTTGGCAAGAAGGTCCCTCTCTGCGTTACTCCTGTTCGCAAAAAGGCTGACCGCTCCAAGTCTCCGACCTTGTGTTCTCCAGAGAGTGAAGAAGGTGAAGATGGAGTGATTGTCTCTGAAGGTGTAATGGAGGAATATTTAGCATTCGACTGCAGAGATGTGTAGGTATTGAATACTAATATAGCAACTAGTCCCAGAGTTCTGGAATTCCTGCTCTTAAGTTATATATATATATAGTATTTGATGGATTTGTATATGTAATTTATCTGCCTATTTTGTATCTTTTACCTACAGAACTTTCAAAGGCCTGATGTTGCTAGGGCCCCTGGGAATTCTCCAGATCCTTTGCCAGTTTAAACATAGAACCACAGAATCATTTAGGTTGCAAAAGACCCATTTTTGTTTCTAATTAAATGATTAATTCTGTTGTAGCTAAGAGCCTGCTGTGTACTGGCATATCTAATAAAACCTGTTTAAGTACCATTTGTTTTTCACCCTAAGTCAAACTCATTGTTTTCTATGCACAAGCAGCATGCTTTTGTATTAGCATTTTTGGGTGGAATTGTACTGTTCCAGAGTTTCAGTAGTAACTTAAAAATTCAAGTGGATTTGACACTGGGCAAGAAATAATAACCACTATTTTTATCTTAAGAAGAAAGGATTAAGAGTGGAATAAAGAGGATTCTTTCTGCCCCCTTACTTGATTGAACACAGCAGTATGAACATGTGGCCTGGGAAAGGACTCTGGATGATACTGTCAATTGCCAGATACTTACTTTGGTTTAATTAATAAAGCCACTTAGCTGCATTGACTGTGAGTCTCAAACGAGTAGGTGGCTTGCTTTGACCAGGCCAGAGAGATGTTGCTGTAGCAAACAGTTTTACTGTCTCTATAAAATAATAGTGGAAGTATTGGAGCTTTTTTGCACTTCTATCTCCTTTTCTTTCCTAAGGTTTGTAGCTTTGTGGTGTTAAGTACTAATTTAGGGAGCAGATGTGAAAGCCATAATAAATGTACTTGTTTGAGTATTACTTTCTCCCTTCTATAAAGTGTTCACTGGAGTTATTACTTGTTTTTAAATGGAACTTTGATCTCCTTTGTAAATGACTTGTTATTCCTGAAGTGTTCATTTATAGTCATTCTGTATGGAGAAAGCAAGGAGTGCAGTAGTAAGGTGATTGTTCAGTCATTTTTCATTTAGTTTAGGTTCTGGAAGAGACAAAAATTCAGGTGTGTACAAAAGCTTGCTCCATTCAGTACTAGATTGTTATTTGATGTTGCTGTTTATTAAACTATCAGCTCACAGAAAATAATATTATGTGATAAATACTTCTCCTGAAGTATTGTTTTCAAACTATCTGGCCAGTTGCCTTGGCCTTCTTCAGTTGAAGAGAATATAGAACAGAAATACAGCCTTAGCTGATGTTTTAATCTTATTAAGTAAATACAACAAAATATAAGAGGCAAACAAAATGAGTTTATAGCACAGATAATTCTTACCTTTTTACAGGGAAGAGGAGTTGCATGAGAGAAAAATGGGATTGTCTTCCGGTAGATGGAAACTAGGGTTTCCTCCTATCTCTCCTTATTCCTGCATGAAGGATTCTGTGCTCACATTTGTGTTTGATGATGTGTGGAGCGAAGTCCTAGGCTGCATGGAAGAATTAATCTGCAGACACTGGGAAGGGTCAGCTTCTGGTAAGGATCACTGGTAAAGTGAAAATTCAAAAGGGGATTTCAGTCACTTAGTTTTGCAAGGTATTATGAGAGATTTGGGAATAATCGGGGGGGGGAAAAAGTTGTTTTGCTAACAATATGAGACATACCTTCAAAAGTTTTAATAGAGCTTGTCACCTAAGAGGATTCTTTACAAAATCTGGATTCCAGCAATGCCAATATTTACAGGAATTCTGTCTTTGCACAGATGATGAGAAAAATATCATAACAGTAGAAACCATCAAAGGAGATGCTGGAAGCCCTTTGCTGGTTGATCCTCTGCCAGCATTGTTACCTCGTGTGCCACAGACTAAAATGCCCTCGGTGACATCCAATCTGGTAAGTATTTTTAGCCAGCTGATTTGTGTAGGGACAAATCAATACAGCCCTACCTAAGCAAACAGTCTGGAGTATGTCAGTGAGCTATTTAGGTACAGAATTCCCTTGGGTTTTGTATGGCCACTGACCTAAGTGCTGTTTTTCCTCAGTTGCATGTTTCATTCCTACTTTTCCTCTTTCAGACTTGATGTTTTATGCATTTATGAGACAGTTGTGTAGGGACTGTTCATTAGTGATGCAGTTTTTTCTACATTGCAATGATGTTTGAACTAAATTTGAGATGGAGGACTGCACGTGTGAGATCCTGGTCTCACTAGCACTGACTCATCAGGCAGTAGAGGACACATCTCAGTGCAGTTGTAAAGCAGAGTTGTTTTTCTCAAACTCTGAACTGGACTGTGTAAGCTGCTTTAGATGACCTGCTCCTAGAGTGGTGCACACCACAGTGTTATCTGTATATTCTATTTTAATCCAACTCTTCTTTCTTCTTTCCTTCTCCTTTGTTTCTACCCCTGCCTCTTCCTCGTGTTCCCCTTACCATGTGTGTAGTGCTCAAAACCCAGATGTGGCCACAAAAGCAAAAAGAGGAGAAAACCACCTCAAGTATGTATGCTGGAGAGATGAGAGCTCTGCTGTTTTCTCTTTGTTGTCGTTCTGGTGGGTGCAATGTGATGCTTTTCCAGATCAGTCTGCATTCCAGGAAAGGAGTTTGCAGTTATATTCTTGACATGAAATGCCATTGCACAGTGAAAATTACTTCTGTAAAGCTGCTGATTGTAGCCACTGTTGGAAGATCATGTAAATGGCAAGCTGAGGTGGAATGGCTTAGCGTGGTAGGATGTATTTTCTAAGCACTACCATTTGCAAGAAAAATGGAATGCTGTGATGGTTTGGGTGTTACCCACCCCACTCACACTTAAGAAAATCACCCAGACTAGACTCAGTGGCTGGAAATTAAAGAATGAAGCTATATTTACAGCTTAGCTCAATATACAAGCAGATATCTACAATATATCCAGCTATAGACAGAAATACACAAGTCAAAAAGCAATACAGAAACACAACAGCCCTCCCAGAAACCAGAGTCCCCAGGAGGGGCTCCCAGCGACCCTTCCACCTTCTTCCCACCCCTCTACCTTGTTCCAGACTTTGCCTTATGGTCAAGGTGACTTTCAAGAATCAGCCAGGGGGGTTAGGGAGCAGTCAGATTAGTCACACAGACAGCAGACTGGAGAGAGAGAGAAGGGAGGCAGCTAAAAAGCCATAGAGCAACTGTGTTATCTATATTTGTGTTCTTGTTCTTATACATCTCAGCAAGCCTATGAGTGCAGTAAACATCACCATTGTTTCCTTTTCACAGCCTATCATCTAATTCCTCTCACTAAAGTATCCCAGCTAGGCTCAAACTAGCACAAATGCTAAGATGCCTAGCTTAGGTGGGGAGATAATTAACTGTTTGGATGGCATGGAAGAATCTAACTTTTTCCCTCCAAAACTGTTTACAGGGACAAAATCTCTAAACATGTTCATGTGTGTCTCTGCAAAACAGTAATTTCCTTACCTGTTTTTCAAATTTTCAGGTAAATCTCTCTCAAGGGTCAAGCAGTGGCTCTCAGCATAACCTAAATGGCTTGATGGTGATACATGGGATGCAGTTACAGCAAAGGAATCTGCCTGCACTAGAGAAAACACTGTAAGAACTATAGATCACCTCTTACCAAGTAGAGCACTGGAGAAAGCAATTCTTGTTTGTCTTCCTGATTGCTTGGTTATTTGTTCTCTGTCAAATAGTTTACTTAGTGCACTGGTTTTCTGGTTGATTCCTGCTGGCTTACCACTTAGTGAACAGCTGTTGGCCCTAACTGACACCCTGGAAAGAGATACAAGCTCCAAATGGGACAGAGAAAGCCATTTGCCTAGTTCCTAGAACTAGATCTAGGCTATGGGTGTGAAGACTGATGTTTACATTGTGGGATTTTTTAATCTGTTCTGTGACTAATTTTTACTTTCATACTGGAATCTTCAATCAGAAAGCTCATAGTTCAGTAAACAAAATAAAAAAGGTTTGGGTTTTTTTTCCATCCCCTGTTCTTTTTTATTTTGGCTGTAAATTATGTTACATAAAAATAGGAAGACACATAATTGTCCACACATGAAAATATTCTTGGGGGCACTGATTGATGAGAAGCTCACCATGAGCTGGCAGTGTGCTCGTGTAGCCTAGAAGGCAAACCGTATTCTGGGCTGCATCAAGAGGAGACTCTGCCCTGTACTCTGCTTTTGTGAGACCACACCATGAATACTGAGTCCAGTACTAGTGTCCCCATCATAAGAAGAACATAGAACTGTTGGAATGAGTTCAGAAGAGGGCCAGAAGGATGATCCAAGGGATGAAGCATCTCTTCTATAAGGACAGGGAGCTGGGGTTATTCAGCCTGGGGAAGACTCCAGGTGTGACCTTAAGAGTTCCCTTCCGATACCTGAAGGGAACCTACAGGGAAGCTGGAAAGAAACTTCATAAGGGTGTCTGTTGACAGGACAAGTGGGAATGGTTTGAAGTTGAGGCCTCAAGAGTAGGTGTAGACTGGATCTTAGGAAGAAGTTCTTCAGTACAACAGTGGTGAGACCCTGGAATGGGTTGCCCAGGGAGGTCATGAATGTGCCCTTCCTGGAGGTGTTTAAGACCAGGCTGGATGGGGCCTTGGCGAACCAAGTCCAGCTGAGACACATCCTTGCCCATGGCAGAGGTGTTGAGGTAGATGATCTCTAAGGTGCCTTCCAAGCTAAGCCATTCCATGATTTTATTCATCTTATGTGTAGAGGAGGACTGTGGTAAGAGTGCAGTTAGCAATCATGCTGACCGTAGCTCCTTTGGTTTTGGAATTCTTTTGTCAGGGACCTGGATGACAAACGGCCAGGCTCCAGTTCCATCCTCTCTGGTAACAGATTGTGGCCAGATCGTCCTCTAGAGCTCAGCACATCATCCCTGTCACGTGCTACCAGAAGGCGAAACCCACCTCCACGTACCCTGCATCCCATCAGCACCAGCCACTCTCGAACTGGGACCCCAGGCTCTGTGGATGATGTTTTCAGGGGAGCTCGATTGTACGTTTCAAAATCAGCTTCTCACTACCAGTTACCCTATTTAGAGAGCCCAGCTTGTACAGAAGGCATTCAGTTGGACAGAAAGAACATGAATTATTTGATTAACTGCCCATTAAAGTGGTGTACCCTAAGAAAGCAGAGTTCCACAAGATGATGCTTCCTGTGCTACAAGCTGTGATTCAGTGAATTACATACACATGTAGGTAGTTTTGCACATGACCTATAGACCTCATTCTCTCCAATATGAGCAAAGCAAATACCACCATCTCTTTATGGATAACCAACTTGCTTTTTCTGTCTTCAGGATGAACTTAAAACTATAGATTTCTGAGGTCAAACTGCCTGTTGCTATCCTAGCCCAAACTGGGCTGTAAGATGCTGACCTTAAATAGGTTGTCTGACTGACCAAGGGACTCTTCATGAGCTCAGTGATCCTTCAATCACATGTAGAGTACCTTGGGTTCATTTGGCACAATCATCTGGCTCAGTGTAGTCATTTACAGGCACTACAAGGTTAAACAATTAAGGATTTAATGTATTTCTATATTCTAGCTGTTGTAAATTGACATACTTTACTTTTAGTTTGGCAGTTTACCTATAAAGTCATCCATCCTGTTACTTGGTCCTATGTTCCTAGTCCCTGATATTTCTAATACCACAATTTCATGCTTCTGTTCCCTTTCCTCAGCCTTTAATCACTCTTAACAATTGTCAGCATCTCCCCTTTATTACTATAAACATTCAAATGGATGTAAAGTAGGAAAGTATTTTTTTAAATGCTCATTACAGTGTGAAGCTTTTCTAATGTGTTCTTACAGAATACAGGCCTCATGTTTTACCAAGGGAGTTTTTAGTTTGGACATTAGGAAATACATCTTCCCTGAAAAGCTTGCCAAGCCCTGGCCTAGCCTGCTCAGGGAAGTGGTTAAAGCATATCCGTAATGGGATTTAAAAGCCATCTAACTGTGGTGCTGAGGGACATGGTTTGTAGTGGACTTGGGAGTGTCACACCACAAGGTCTTAAAAGTCTTTTCCAGGCTAAATGGTTCTGTGAACACCCTTCTCCAGTCAACTTTGGAACATATATCAAGAGCTAAGGCTTCTTGATCATTTCCAATAGGTTTCAAGCACATAATAATGTACAGATACCTCTCCTGTGAAAAGGCTTTCATATGAAAAGGCTGTCTCTTGAAAACAGAATACTTACTCTTTTATATGCATCCTGTGACTAAAGCTTGACTTGTGTTGTATTTTGTGCAGTTAGATTGGTGTAGCTCCCTTTAGAAGGCATCTAAAAGCTTCCCTTCAATGCTCAGACAGAATATGGAGAAGCTAGAAGCCTTGTTTCTCCTCCAGATGTTTTATTGGACACTTGTAGTAAGTGAAAGAGTTACAATACATGTTTGCATTATGCAGCTTTTTCACTTGCTGTGCTTAAAATATGTCCCACTGCTGTTCCACTTCTGTTGCTCCACTGATGTACTTCCTCCTAAGGGATATAAACAAAGAGCAGGAAATAATGGTATGGCTGGGAACAGGCCAGTTCCATTCTTGTGGCACAACTCTGCAGCCTTTGCTCTCAACTTTAACATAACACCAGTCACTATAGTTCATTTACACAACACCAAACATCTCAACCCTGTATTTTTTCTGTTCTGTGCTGCGTTTCAGTCTGACTGCACATGAACAGCTGACCTCACCCTCCCCACTGCTGCTGAACCGCAACAACCTCCTACCACCCATCGCCACCACCAGCAGGACAGAGCACAGCAACACTGCAGGATCCCTGAAGCAAACGGTAAGAGGCACAGCAGTTGCACTGCTGGATACGAGTACAAGGTTGGACTTGGTGATTCACATATTCATAGAATAGTTTGGGTTGGAAGGCACCTTAAAAATCATCTAGTTCCAACCCCACCTGCCAATAGGCAGGGACACCTTCCACTAGCCCAGGTTGCTCAGTGTCCCATCCAACCTGGCTTTGAACACCTCCAGGGAAGGGGCATCCACAACCTCCCTGGGCAACTTATTCCAGTATCTTACCACTTTCACTGTAATTTCTTCCTAGTCTCCAGTCTAAATCTCCCCTCCTCAATCTTAAATCCATTCCCTTCATCCTAATACAACAACCCCTTGTTAAAAGTCCTTCCCAGCTTTCTTGTAGGTCCCCTTCAGTACTGGAAGGCTGCTGCAAGATCTCCCTTGAGCCTGGTCCGGGCTGAACAGCCCCAACTCTCTCCTAGCCCGTACCCATAGGGGAAGTTCTCCAGCCCTCTGGCCCTGATCTGAACCCGCCTCAGCAGTTTGATGTCCTTTTTATGACTCAGAACTGGGCACAGTGTTCCAGGTGGAGTCTCACAAGAGTAGAATAGAGGGGGAGAATTGCATTTGTTGTGGTCACACTTCTGTTGATGCAGCCTGGGATGCAGTTGGCTTTCTGGGTTGCATGACCTTAGAGGTCTTTTCCAGCCTTCATGATTTTACGATTCTGTAAATTGTCATCACTGCTGATCAAATTACTTAAACCCATGAGTTCTAATTCATTTGTTACCTTGTAAATGATGACTGAAATGGAGGCACAAAAAAATGTCCTATCAATTTCAACTGTAACAGCATCACCCACAGTTGAATATTTTAATTAATACCAGATGTTTTCTTCCTGATAGCTAGGTGTAGAATGAATGTTTTGGCAAAAATAGCTTTAATTTTTAGGCTAATTATTTTAAATGTACTTCTGCAATTAAAGAAAGTCCTAAGTGTGTTATTCTTCAATGCAGAAGTCTCGTGGGAAATCAAGCCGAGCACACGGTGTGACAACACATGAAGATACCTACCAGCAGCTACAGGAGAAGCTTTTCTTACCTGATCATCTCTCCAGGCCTAATGCAACCAACACACTCTTGGTAAAGCTAAGAAAGTTATTCCAAACAGTTGTTAGTTACTAAATAGGGTGCTTTGGCAGTTAAACGTTACTGCAGAACCAAATTTCACAGGTTATCAGTGCCAGGGAGCTAAAGAATCACAGAATCCTAGTGTGGTAGGGATTCAAAGGGACCTCTCGAGACCATCTAGTCCAACCCCCCTAGTAAAGCAGGGTCACCCAGAGCAGACTGCCCAGGATCACAATGTCCAGATAGGTTTGGAATCTCTCCAGAAAAGGAGACTCCACAACCTTTCTAGGCAGTCTGCTCCATGGCTCCAGCACCCTTACAGAAAAGTTGGTTACATTTAGGTGGAATTTCCTGTTCCACTTTTGTGCTCATTGCCCCTTGTCCTGTCACTGGGCACCACTGAAAAGAGTCTGATCCCATCTCCTTGCCCCCTACCTTTCAGCTATTGATCATCAGTGAGAAAACTCCATCTCAGTCTGCATTTGTCCAGCTAAACAGCCCCAGGTCTCTCAGTCTTCCCTTCTCAAGAGACACTCCAGTCCCCTCAGCATCTCTGTAGCCTCTGCTGGAGTTCTTGTCTTGAACTGGGTAGCCTAGAACTGCACCTGGTACTCCAGGTATGGCCTCACTGGGGCTGAGGGAGAACAGAACCTCTCTCAACCTGCTTATCACTGTGGTTCATCAAGTTCACCACTTGAATAGAAACATCATTGCTGGGCAGTTCCAAAACAAGTAGGACAAGTCACTTGTTCATGAACTACTATCTCCCTATGCTCCCCACAGCCAGCTCCTAACTACACCTACAAGCAGCTGGTGGTGCCACACCTTTCTTGAAGAACCCAAGTTTGAGATGCTTGTGGAAAGCATCTCAAAAAAAGCTAAACATTACTTGAGGTGTAACATTCAATCTAGAATGTCTTAAAGTCTATTTTAAAACGGAACTATTTCCAGAAGTGGCTAGAATGCCTTTAACTGTCCAAGTAATCATTCAGAGTGTTATAAAAGTGTATTTCCTGCTCCTAAAGTTGATATAGCCCTCCTTAACCTTACAAAAGCTATACTTAGACCTTTACGACACCTTGCAGATTAGGAAATACATCTCTTTGAACAGCTTGTAGCTGTACTAAAATCTTGATGTCTAAATGTTTTTTCATGCAAAGATAACTTGAGTTGCCTTTTCAGCCAGAGCCGCAGCGCCGCCGCTCTTGCACTGTTATTGATTACAGTAATCAGCCTCGGACGAGGAAAGGATCAACAGGTTCAGGTATGCTTATTGGTCAGTCTACTAAGATCAAGCAAGAGGTAGGCTTTGGGGACAGGGATGTATATCCTACATAGGTATTCACCTTAAGGAGGTTTATCCAAGTTCTGTTTCCTGTTGTCAAAAGTCCACCGTACAAGCTTTATACTTGCACATAGAATCTGGGGCTGGCTTTTTATTATCACTTAGTACTTTACGTCACTTTGGAAAGCTTCATGCCTCTTGCAACAAAGTTAAGAGCACGAGTTGCCAATTTAAACAGAAATTAGCAACAATACTTCCTGTCCACGGGTCTTTCCATCTGCTCAACTACAACTAAAAGATACTGCATTTTGTCCAAAAACAACCCTTATGTGCACTGCATCTGGAAGGGGTTCTGCTAGGGCTGCACTAGGTCTTAGAATTGCCTTAAATCAACTTGAAGTTTCTTTTCAAGCTGATGACTGTGCCAGTACAATTCACAGCCATAGCCTGTAAATGCGAGTTGCTTGTACTATTTGTATGAATTAGATGAATTTTGTGGAGATACTTAGCACAACCTAAGAATCAGTTTCATCTGAAATGATTTATTTTTGACTGATTGAAGTATCAAGGCAGTAGGAAGGCAAGAATTCTGCATTACATTGTGAATGTTATGCAGAACTCCTCTTGCTCATTTTTCTTCCTTCACTGCAAAGTCATCTCCTTAAAACTGTTTATGGTTAATATGAAAGTAGTCTTCACATACGCTTTGCAATAGTTAAGACAGTCACAACCAGCACTGCTCTGTGGTTGGTTTTGTTTTTAATAGTAGGAAGCCACAACACTAAGTTGCATGGTAGACCAGTGTGCCTTCCCTTCAGAGGTTTCAATTTTGTCTTTTGCTGCACACACAAGGGCTAGTCAGCTGAAAGAGTTTGTTCAGAGATTATGGTAGAGCAAAAGTGAACTTCTGCGCCCTGAAACACATTTTTGAATGCCACCTTTCACCTTGAGCACTCCCTTTTAGCTTCAATACAAAGCCAAGTATTGCCTGCACCTGGAAAAACTGTGACAGAGCAGGACACTTGCTGAATACCAAGTCTGTCAAGGCAAGTCAGGCTTGATTCCATTCATCACAGTGTTCTGTTATTCCTTATGGAGTTGTTGGAACTTCCCAAATAAAAATACAGCAAGAGGGTAAGATCAAAGCTGCAAAAGTTGATGTCAGCTGCAGTGGTTAAGGTAGTGAGCACATGAATGATTAATTATTAGAGGGCAGGAGCTGTCTTTTATACCTTAATGGACAACTATCACTAATGTAAGTGGTACACGAGGCAGCTGGAGTTTAACAAAGATACTAAACTGAAGTAACTTGGTTCTAAAGAAGCAAGGAATGGGTCCTACTAAAATTAAAACATATGCTCTCCTTCCCTCTCAAAAACTCCTCCAGTGTCTTTACATGCAAGATGAGTTTTATGACTGCTGTTTTAACATAGCAAAAGGTGAAATTGGCACAAGAACTCTGTAGACTTGAATGCTTCAGGAAGGATCAAGGAATAAAAAAGTCCCTGCAATGCAGCAACTATAAAAGCACAAACTGCCCCTTTTGGAAGGCCAAACACTTGTCTCAAACGTGCTGCAGTTATGTATAATGCAGCTGATAGTGACCTATTAGAATAAAAAGCAGAAAAAAGGGATTTTAGTCTGAAGCTGAAGTAGATGTATGTGGTAGATAGCTTCAGTGCCTTCCAGAAGTCTTAAAGTTGTACATGCTTTCTGTTTATTAGGTCTTCAGCTGCATGGTTCTGTGAAAACCCACAGTCGGAGTGGATCAGTCTCAAAAAGCAAGCAGGGCTTCTGACATGCCATGAAGAGGTATCCATCCATCCATCTGCAGAGGGTCACAATTTGCCTCTCATTCTCAGCAGCATCAAATTTGTTTACAGAGTTTTCAAACACCCTTCCTTAGGAATAGTTATTTTTATATAACTCTAAACAGCAGCTGCCAAAGATTAGAAGGGGTATGCTTAAACATTCCATTTTCTACCAGTAGAAGTTATACTCCTGTGGAAGGGTGAATATTCTCCAGTGGACAGTAAAGCCTAACTCCTAGAGTATCTAGCAGATACTCTTGTTGCTGTTCTCCCATTGCTGGCTTGTGACTGGTTCCTGTTGTTACAGGCAGGTGCTGCAGAAGCTGCTAATTCTTCCTTTAGCTCTACAAAAGATTAACCAAGTCTTCCACAGTTGTAGTAATTTCTATTTTTAAAGCTCTATTTATATATTTAAAGCAATACTGTACTATCAAAAAACAAGCACTGCAGATGATACTGCCTCTACAACTCAACTGAGGCAAGTTATAAACCCTATGTAGTAATTGCAACAGATGTTAACAGAGTTGTGTAGAACTAAGGTAGTAAATGCGAACTTGAGTGACAGCTTTAAGCTGACATGTCCTGTGAAACACACCTCTTTCTCAGTCACTTAAGAAGGTTTAAGAGGCAAATAGGAGCCTCCTACTGCAAGTGGTTCCAGACAATATTCAAACATAATCTCCTGATGAGATACTGGTCATTTCACAGAGTAGGTCAGTTTCCCAGTCTAAAAATGCCTGCAATTATGTAAGATTCCTGCATTTCATCCCAAAGTTCTACCACCCATAGATGCAATGCAGCTTTTAGTAGATGTGTTCTGAACTGTGTGGCAGACCTATGAGAGGAATAAGCCTTTGTTGCCCTTGTGCCTCCAGAGGAGACAAAAACAAGAAACAAAAGCTTATCAATGAACGATTAGTTCAAGGTCTCACTCCCTAGCAGTATATGTGGCAGACTAACAGTCTAAGGACAAGGTAAAGATAACTACTTACTGTATTTTAAGACTTAGGACACCACAGGAAAATGGTTGTCCCATTATAACCCAAGTAAAGAGCACCTTTTTTTTCACCCTAAATTTCCTTATTTTCTAAATCACAATTCATAATGGAAAAAACTTGTCAGGTTTCTTCATAAAGTGGTTCTCCTATTTCCCTACTCTAAGCTATGCAACCTGTCAAATATTAATGGCACCTATACAGCAGCTAATGATTTTAAACTAGTACTGAAGTACTTGAGCTCAGCTGATCAAAGCATGCTCTTGATCAAGACGGGAGAAGAAAACAACACAGAACTGTGCAAATATAACTGGGTTAACTTTCCTTTAGATTGCTAGAAGCAAAGAAACTCAAACTAAAGTTTGCCTGGAAATAAACTGATGCTGAAGAGAGGCTGCTATTCACAAAACCTTTTCAAGATACACTTTCTCCTAACAGCTAACACAACTAAATGACACACTGTATATGTTGCAGTAATCTCACACTAACTGGTGGTAGGCATCCTGTTTATCAGTGCCATTCCTCAGGGCTCAAGTTAGTTTTCACTACCCCTACTGCATAGTCACAAAAATACAGAAGAGTTTTCTAGTAATAACCTGATGGGATTGGTACTTTATACCTTAGAGGAGTTGGTGTACTAAAAATTTAAAGCAGCCTCATAATTTTTGTTTTCTATACAAATAATTGACACCAGACTACTCCTGGACTGCTGATCTGTTTTGTATAGTCTAAGTAACATTCAAGGCGTGTGTTAAGCAATGTGATGGTATGCAGTACTCTCTTGCAAACAGGATTGTTTTTGAAAGCCAAGTGAAAAGAAGCAGGGTTTCCATCTACCTCTAGCTTCCCCGTGGAAGTTCCCAAATGCTGTTACTGAAGCAGTGGGGACCTTCCACTCAGATGTATGCGCTCACCTATTGAAAAATGACCCACAAAATAAAGCCAGCCTCATTCCTCTGAGCTACACCAAGCTGAGAACTGCTCTTCAAACTCACAAGTCTCTTCCAACCTTGGTGATACTGTGAAAACAGCTGAAACAAAAACGTTCAAAGTACTTGGAGATCTTAGAGAAGTAATTGCCTTCTGAAGTAACAGAAGTGATGACACAAGCTCCTTGTCACACAGGACATCACAAAGCCTAAAAACATACAGAGCCACCTCTGTTCAGGGTATTTTTATGTTTACTACCTCACCTCAGCACGTTAGAGAATTTCTGTTTAGTCACACACATTCTGCAGTGTGATGCTTCTCAGGCATTTGCCACAAGCAAAGACCAAACTGTAGATGGCTCTTAGTCACCTAAGTAGCATCACCAGCTGTGAGGGCAAAATTAATATAGCCATGTTTTCAGCTGCTCTAGCGATGCAGTATTTAGTTGACTTGGTCAGAAAGAAGTTGCAATATTGAGGTGGGTTTGGAATCCCTACAGAGAAGACTCTACCACCTCTCTGGGCAGTCTGCTCCAGCACTCTCAAAATCACTCTGCAGTCCATCCTGAAATCCCACTGGACTGTAAATACACTATATAAAAATTACTTTTATGGTGAGCACATTTAAATCACTTCTATCTTTTTAACTCTGAATAACTCCAGTACAACAGCAGCTGTACAGAAGGTTTTTAGTATATCTGCTGTAATACTTAGGTAGACTCCAGATCATATATATGTACACACATGTACATGCATGTGCATGATCAGTTTGTTCTGAATAACTACTTAGAATCTGTGGAGAGAGATGGGGAAGCAATACAGAAGAGAACTCTGCAAAAATTTAATTTATTAAGTTTACAGTTTTCTGAAGTAACTTCATAAAAAGCATGGCACTATCTGAACACCACCTTTTGAGCCGAAGTGCAAAGACCTTTAAAAACAGCAGGCTTGGTACAAAAGAAACGTGTGAATAGGGAAAAAGAGGTTTCCAATTGAGAACTCAAAGGAATTGGCATTGAAGACTCTCAGAGGTATGGGAATACATTGGTTTACCACCAGCTGCCACAATACCCACTGAGTGCTGGGAAGTGCTTCAACACAAGTTTAGTAAACACATGTCCGTCCCAAACATCCCACCCTTCCGTTCTGCTATGGAACATTTAGCCAAGAATCTCTCTGATCTTAATTGAAGAGCAGCCAAATGGTTTAGAACAGCAGCACCAAGATGCGTTGTCTTTCTTGTTCAGGATGTGTTCTGGATGGTCCATCCTGGTCAAGCAAGTTGATCCATACACACTCGAAAACAGCTGCCTATGGAAACTCTGAAATGCTCCCAAATCCACATGTTGCCATACCAAATGATACCTGATATTTCAGCCTGCACTCCTTATTTCTTTCTTTTCTTGGCCGCAGGCTTCCTTCCTCCCTTTTTAGCATTACTCCCGTATTTTGCTTCCAGTTGGGCCAAGAAATCATCCATTGCCTTTTCCCGATCTTTATTTCTGCTCTAAAGAAAGGAAAAGCAAAACCAAACAAGTTTTACTATTTCCTAGTATGGATTATTCTACTGGAATAAGATAGTTACATAAAATCTGGGAACAAATTACACAGGCAATACAAGCTACAGGAAACAATGTACCATCAAGCAAAAGCCTACTTGTGTACTCTAGGCTCTAGAATTTCCTGAAGTATCAAAGTGGAGGAAAAGAACACTATAAAAACTGATTACTTAAGGCAATGGAAATGAAGCAATTTCTAGTTTAGACCCCAAAATCTTGTTACAATCTGAGGAATGACTAAGCACAAACATTTCAGTGTAAGAAGGAAAAACATTCCAAAACCCAGAATGTGAACAGTATATTTCTTTCCTCAGTCTCCCAAGATATAAAAGCAAAATAGTAAGACTTGCTAGCTTCTACATTCTCATGGAACGCGTCAGAAAGAATCACTAACACTCCTTAACTGCCTAAAACTAGAAGCTAAATGTTTTGATTGTGTCTGCAAAAAAGGCATTAGGATAACTTTGAAGATGCAGGTAATAAAATCCATACCATGCTCTCACTATTAAAGTACATCTGTAGCTAATGTTTGCATCAGGTTTTAACCTCAGGAATTCAGAAGAGTTACAAGGATCCAAAATACAAAGACACTCAGGGAAAACACAGTTATAAGCCAGGATCATAATTATCACCAACAGACACAAAAAAGCCTTACCTGAATCAGTGCTTTCAAGTCATCTTCTCCACCGAGGCCCAATTCATCTTTAGACTTTTCTGCTTCTTCAGCTTCTTTTTCTGCCTAAACCAGGAAACTAGTTTCATGAAAAGTATTTTGCACATTATTTCACCAAATAGTTACCAAGCACTTTTTTCTCCCCTTCATTTGTATATAAATAGCTGCAGGGAAGCACCAAATGCTAAGTTTGGCCACAGGTAAGAAATCAGTCAAGGAAAGCCCACTCTGGTTCCATAGCTTAGTAGAAGGGGACAGGTTTTTTGCTGTTTCATAATGCTGAACATGGTGTTATCCCCACCCCTGTTCCCTGTTGTCTTAGCAGCTATAACATTAACTTAGAGAAAGGTTACTGTGATGTGTGTATAATATATTCTACAAGGTGACCAACCTCCCCCCAGGTTTAAGAAAAACTGTTTAGTCTAGTATGTTATTTTGCACTTAGCAAAAGACAAGCATTATACATTTCTACCACATAATCTTAACTCCTGCAACTGATAGCTTCGTAAATAAATACGAAGTGCAAAGTGCTAAACTGTAATAAGCCATTGTGTATAATAATGAAATAAAAGAAGGAATAAGCAACAGCCTATTACAACTCAAAAGCCTTTCACAATGATTTGGGGGGGTGGGGGTGTAAAACACAAGTGATCAAATGTGGAAGAGATGCTGAGCAAGATCTGTAACCCCAAAATCTTGTGGCAAACATTTGTCTAAAGAGTTTAATTTATTTCTACTTAGGGAGATTAAAAACTTTTTATGAACAATGTTCTCTGAGCTCCCTCATGGATATAACCTACCCTCCTTTTCCTTGCGGTCATTTTCTGCTTAGACTCTTTGACAAAAGCTTTGTAGGATGGGACTTCTCCAGCGTCAATGGCTTTCTCTATGATCCTCCGTACCCTTGGTTCATCTGTATAGTCCACACACAACACAGACTCCATTATTCTGTCCATGTCACCCTCAAAATCCATGTACGCCGCTTTAATGTCAGCTAGCTCTTCTTCTGAATCTTTGTAGCTCTTTTCAAAGTCTTCAATGTCTTTTACTGTGATCTGAAGCAGAAGTGACATTTTTTAAGTTACAAAATTTATTAACCACAAGGATTTAAGACCGTAAAATGAACCCCTGGGTGGCTCATAAGAGAGATACATATGCAAATCTGAAGCGGTAGGCTTCCCCTTCCAGGCGACCTGCCATCCCGCTGAGCGGAGCCATGCGGCCGGCGCCCAGACGCCGGTTACCGGAGCCAGACTCCAGGCTCACTTTCCAGATCCAGGGCCCAGTTCCCCGATGCCCGTTAGCACAGCCCGTCAGTTAGCAGAGCCCGTCCCTGGTTCCCAGCCCCCAGTCCCAGACTCCGGTTCCCAGCCCCCAGTCTCATTTCCCTGAACCACACTCTAATCCCTACAGCCCGGTCGCGGTTCCCAGCCCCAGGTTCGAGCCAGAGTGCAGCTCCCATACCCCAGTCCCCAAAGGCGAAGCCTGCTTCCCTGATCCTGGTCTCCAGACCCCAGCCACGGTTTCCAGATGCCGGCTCTTACCTTCTTGAAGAGCAGCCGCCAGTACTCCTGCCAGTCCCGCTCGCCCCTAAGCGCCTCGCCTTCCTCGTCCACCGTGCCCTGCTCATCGTACACTGCGCGCTGCTCCGCGTCGCTCAGCACCGCATATGCCTTGCCCAGGATCTGTGGGGACGGCGGACAGGTCAGGCTATCGATCAGTCAGGGGCCGGGGACACCACCGTCCCGCCCGCGCTTACTTGGAATCGCCTTGTCGCCTCTTCCTTGTCCTGGAGCTCGGCGCGGTCCGGGTGTACGCGGAGAGATGCGCGGTGGTAGCCGCGGCGGATCTCCGCGGGCGAGGCCTGCCGGCGGACGCCCAGTACGCGGTAGAGGTCGGGGGAGCCGAAGGCGGCGGCGCACTCCTCCAGCAGCCCCATCCCGCCACACAGAGCAGCGCAGCGCAGCGCCCGCCGCCGCGCGCCGCCTCTCGCGAGAGCTGGGCGGGGACGCGCATGCGCAGGGCGGGCGGCAGCGGAGGGGCGGCAGCGGGAGCGCGCTCGGCGCGGGCGGGAGGACGGCTGGAGGCGTTCGCTCGAACCGCGCCGCTGGCAGGGCAACTGCGCCAGTATGGAGCTAGCTAGAATGTTCTGGTGAGAAGGAACAGATTACCGGCTGTGGAAGGAAAACAGTGGTGATGTCTACTTCACTCACAGGCTTGCTGAGATGTGTAAGAACAGGAACCCAAACAGCGATAAGGGAGTCGTTCTGCCTGGGAGCTCTGAGCTGCATCTCTCTCCAGCCTCCCTGCCGCTTCTCTCATTAATCCACTTTGCTTCCTAACACCCCTGGCCGAACCTCCGTTCTTCCTTGGGACTGGGGTAAGGTTGAGATGGGTGGGAGAAGCTGAAAGGGCGGTTGGGAGCCCCTCCTGGGGACTCAGGTTTCTGGTAGGGCTGTTGTGTTTCTGCATTACCTTTCACCTTGTATATTTCTGCATGTATATGCTGTAAATATCTGCTTGTATATTGCGCTAAGCTGTAAATATAAGCTTCATTCAAAAATTTCCAGAGCCAGCTGAGTCTAGTCTGGGTGATTTCCAAAGTGTGTGTGGGGGGAACGCAACGCCCAAACCATCACAGCAGCTCTCCCGCGCAAGTCATTTGAGCGCACCAGGAGCTGGGGACATTGCCGCAGCAGGGCTCTACCCGGCCTGCTTTCGCCATCACTCCCATAGGCATGGGGAGCAAGGTCCCAGAATCCCAGCATGGTAGAGATTAGAAAGGACCTCTGGAGATAAGCCAGTCCAACCCCCCTTGCTAAAGCACAGTAACATACAGCAGCTTGGCCACTGTCACAATGGTCAGGCAGCTTTGGAATCTCTCCAGAAGAGACTCCACAACCTCCCTGGAGAGCCTGCTCCAGGGCTTCAACATCCTCAGAGGAAAGAAGTTTCTCCTCATGTTCGGATCGAACATTGTGAGTTCGTTTGTGCCCGTCACGGCTTGTCCTGTATCACTGGGCACCACTGAATAGTCATACCCCAGCCTCTCATTCCCCACCCTTCAGCCTTTGATCAGCACTGAGGAGAACTCCTCTCAATCTGCTTTTGTTCAGGCTAAACAGCTCCAGATCCCTCAGCCTTTCCTCCTCACACAGATGCTCCAAGCCCCTAAACACCTTTCTAGTCTCTGCTGGGTTTTCTACAGTAGTTCCCTGTCTTTCTGGAACTGGGGAGCACAGAACTGGACACAGCACTCCAGATGTGGCTCCGCTAGGGACGAGAGACAAGAGAACCTCCCTCGACTTGCTGGCCACACTTCTGAATGCATGCAATTGCTCTCTCTCAGGGACATGCTGAGCAGTCTACTCATGAGCTAAAGCCTCCTGCAAAGGAAAAAAGCCAGGTGCACTCAGAGACAGTAACTATTAGTAAATTAAACATAAAGGAAAAGGCAATGTAATCCTGTTTGGCTTTCCACTTCCTACTGGCTAACAAGCAGCTTTGCTGGCTTTTGTGTGTCACTCAGGACAGATGAAAGCCACCAACTACTGAAAAAGTTTCCCTTCCTTCTAACAAGATACTTCAAAATCTGTGAGATTTTTCATTCAGACACACAGACCCCAGGAAAAAACCAAAACCCAAGTACCTCTTCAAAACACCTATTTATTGCATCAGAACTCAAAGTTCTAACAGTTCACATATTTTCTTCTCTTTCCAGGCTGTCTCCTAAATGTGACAACAGGACTGCCAAAGTGTTTGCACGTATCCAAACAAACCCAAGGAAATAAAGGTCCACTAAAGATACATTCATACAAAACTTATATAGTCTTTAATGAAATGTGGCATCAGTGGTATACACGGATTGGCAGGTACAAAAAGACAGATGCATAAAAGTTCCTATTTTACATTTCTTTTGTTGAACTGCAGAACATTTCACTACTGGTATCATGGAGGGAATAAAACACAACAGCAGTGCCTCAGTTTTCAGCTTATTTACAGAATTTAGGTGGTAACATAGAATATTCTGGCTCCTGTAAAAAATACTTTATAAAAGCTGGCTGTTATCTACCATTATTGGAGAGCTCTGCTGATGTCAGTATCACTTGTTCACAGCTTGATTAACCGGTTATTGTGGAATAGCTCAGGTTACACCTGCAGTAATTATTTCAATCATTTCCAAGAGACACCAAATCCTCTCTTACTTCATCATGCTCCAGTGAGCTAATGCTCACCACAGCACTAACACAGCAGGAGAAAAGACATGACAACCAAAGGACATTAAATATAAAATACGTAACCACTTTATTCTTCTGATTTTTTTAACTTGGCTTTGGTGTCCTGTGGGGAAGCTTTGGCTCTTTGAGCTGTCTTTGCAGTCTCAGCAGTTTTGGGTTTTTGTTTTTGCTTTCCAGAACGTACCAGGTCTTCACGTCCAATTTCGACCATTTTTGCTTCCCATGACTTCATTTCATTTACATACCGAACCTTATCGTCTTCAGCAAGCTGCAGGTATGGCTGGAAGAAAATTTGGTACCAACAGCTAGGGAAGGGCCTTTGATCAGGGTAACTGCCATGTTGCATCCTCCTCTCCAACACAAATAATCATAGAATCAACCAGGTTGAAAGAGACCTCCAAAATCATCCACACCAACCTAGCACCCAGACCTATCCAGTCCACTAGACCATGGCACTAAGTGCCTCATCCAGGCTTTGCTTCAACACCTCCAGGGATGGCAACTCCACCAACTCCCTGGGCAGCCCATTCCAATGCCAATCACTCTCTCTGCCAACAACTTCCTCCTAACATCCAGCCTAGACCTCCCCTGGCACAACTTGAGACTGTGTTCCTTTGTTCTGTTGCTGGTTGCGTGGGAGAAGAGACCAACCCCACCTGGCTACAGCCTCCCTTCAGGCAGTTGTAGACAGCAATGAGGTCTGCCCTGAGCCTCCTCTTCTGCAGGCTGCACACACCCAGCTCCCTCAGCCTCTCCTCATAGGGAATGTGTTCCAAGCGTTTCACCAGCTTCGTTGCCCTTCTCTGGACACCTTCCAGCACCTCAACATCTCTCTTCAATTGAGGAGCTCAAAACTGGACAAAGCACTCAAGGTGTGGCCTCAGCAGTGCTGAGCACAGGGGAAGAATAACCTCCCTCGTCCTACTGGCCACACTCTTCCTGATCCAGGCCAGGATGCCATTGGCTCTCTTGGCCACCTGGGCACACTGCTGGCTCACGTTTAGCCTACTATCTTAGAACAGGCCCTGTGACTCCAGGCACACTTGCACCTCTAGAAATGAAAAAAAAATAATAATCCCACAGAAATAAAAAACCTTAGCATTACATTATGATTACAGGTTATCATTCCTGAATAAGAAACCTATTCACAGAATCACAGAATGCTTTGGGTTAGAAGGGACCTTAAAGGTCAGCTAGTTCCAACCCCCCCTGCCATGGGGCAGGGACATCTCTCACTAAACCAGGTTGCTCAAGGCTCAAGGCCCTGTCCAACCTGGCCTTGAACATCTCCAGGGAGGGGAAATCCAGACTCCCTGGGCAATCTGTTTCAGTGTCTCACCAGCCTCACTGTAAAGTATTTCTTGCTAATATCCAGTCCCTCAAGCTTCAATCCATTCCCTCTCTTCACTACAAGTCCTTTTAAAATGTCCCTCCCCAGTTTTCGATACTGCTACTAACAACTAAAGCTTTTTATTTGAGTATTAGCTTGAGAGAGCTGCCTTGTATGGCACTGGAATAAGTATTTCTGCAGACTTACTTCAAATTATTTTTCTGAAGAACAGGTAGAAACCCACATGTTCATAACAACCTGGAGATAGGCACTCAGGAGGAAGCACAGTGAGACACAGAACATTTGTGAACCCAGAAGGTCAGGCTAGGTTTCAGCATAGGGGTCCTCCAAATATCATTTACCCATCTGCTGGTTCATACTCCAGCACAGTGAGAATGGTGACAGGAAACTACCCCTCAAGACGGGCAAAATTAACAGATGAAATGTACAAATCATGTGCACACAGTCTCTTGCTTTACCTCTCCAAAGCCTTTATACGAGCAGCAAATTACTATGCTGGCAATTAAAAATATGATTTATATTACTAGGAAGAAGAAAAATCTAATTGTTGCCATTTATTCCTCCTTCCTCCCTAGATGCTGCTCAACAATCATTTCCAGGCATAGAGAATTCCCATCCTTTCCTATTGATCCACATCTCATCAGTACAGTAGAAGGAATTGCCACTGCTGGAAAAAAAGTCATGACTACTTCCTCAAGACACATAAACACCACCTCAGAGCATTTTCTTTGGTGTTGCATTTTGAGCAACCAAGTTCAAGATTTTGGATTAATTTAGTAATGTCTGACTCAAGCTGTTCTTTTTCTGATTAGGTCAGAGCCTCACACAAATCATGGGACATACCTGCTTTTGAGAAGTGGACAGTTTAAGCCAGGTGTCATATACGTGCTTCAGTTTTGCCTACAGGACACAGAACACATGAATACATTAGGCCTGATTTAACATCAGCCTGACCACAGAAGGTTACCCATGAAATCACAGAACCACAGAATCAACCAGGTTGGAAGACACCTCCAAGCTCATCCAGTCCAACCTTACACCCAGCCCTAGCCAGTCAACTAGACCATGGCACTAAGTGCCTTACCCAGGCTTTGCTTCAACACCTTCACAGATGGCAACTCCACCACCTCCCTGGGCAGCCCATTCCAATGCCAATCACTCTCTCTGCCAACAACTTCCTCCTAACATTCAGCCTAGACCTCCCCCAGCACAACTTGAGGCTGTGTCCCCTTCTTCTGTTGCTGCTTGCCTGGCAGAAGAGACCAACCCCACCTGGCTAGAGCCTTCCTTCAGGTAGTTGTAGACAGCAATGAGGTGACCATGCTAATGAAAGCGAAGTATAAGCCAACGTGAAACCCACCACAACCACATGAAAAATGAATGTGTGTCTGCACTACAGCAAAGTAGAAAGAAGAGATGAAGTATGTAACAATGATATGCAAAAAACAGCACAAATGCTTTAAGTTTATATAGCCAAAGAGCTGTTTGTTTAGGACAAGCCACCAGCAGTCCAGCCAGGTCACCATATCCTAAGAAGGTAAAACCAAGACAAAAATCTAGAACTGAACTTTGAGCAGCTTCTTTGGAAATGACAGAATCTGGAACAGATTTTCTGTAAGCTTTCCAGACTTACCACAGGTGAAATTCCCTGGCTTTCTTGAAATTTTTCTGACAGAAAGATGTTGAAAGCATTACGAGGTCTTTTAGGTTTTCCAAGTATAGACAATTCCTTTAAAACACAGAAGAAAAAGTAACTCAATTGATGAAGTATGCGTTTTCACAAAACTAAATTTACCATTTCTCTTTATGCAAACCTCATTTTTGGGTGTTCTGTTCTGTAAACTGGGCTGTACATGTCCAGGTGCTCTCACTAAGCACTAAGTTAAGAAAACCTGGCAAATTCAATTTTTATGGACACACAAAAAAACCCACTTTAAAGTGATTCTTAGTTCAGCTAAGTCCTCCAGAAACCAAAGACTGTAGTAAATGGCACTCGGTAAGAAAGTCACGATGACAGGATTTCTACAATCTTCGTATGGCTTTGGTTTCTGGTGTGAAATACACCAGGGCAGCCACCCAGCTTTGAGGGAGGTGAGAAGGTGCAGCAGAGTCATATTTCCAGAGAAACAGAACTAGGTTCCTGCTGTCAGAACACTTTGCGTACAGGGATGATGGTGAGAGAGGGAAAATACAGCAAACTACAGATGTGATCACATCTGATAGAACCCTAAAATCAACCAGGTTGGAAGAGACCTCCAAGATCATCCAGTCCAACCTAGCACCCAGCCCTATCCAGTCAACTAGACCATGGCACTAAGTGCCTCATCCAGGCTTTGCTTCAACACCTTCAGGGACAGCAACTTCACCACCTCCCTGGGCAGCCCATTTCAAGGCCAATCACTCTCTCTGACAACAACTTCCTCCTAACATCCAGCCTAGACCTCCCCCAGCACAACTTGAGACTGTGTCTCCTTGTTCTGTTGCTGCTTACCTGGCAGAAGAGACCAACTCCCACCTTGCTACAACTTCCCTTCAGGGAGTTGTAGACAGCAATGAGGTCAGCCCTGAGCCTCCTCTTCTGCAGGCTGCACACCCCCAGCTCCCTCAGCCTCCCCTCATAGGGATTGTGCTCCAGGCGTTTCACCAGCTTCGCTGCCCTTCTCTGGACATGTTCCAGTATCTCAATATCTCTCTCAAACTGAGTAGCCCAGAACTGGACACAGTACTCAAGGTGTGGCCTGACCAGTGTTGAGTACAAGGGAAGAATAACCTCCCTTGTCCTATCTGCCACACTGTAAAAAGGATCAGCAGAATTGTTTGGATTAAAAGCTTCCTGTAAGGGGTGGTGACATGGTTTGGGAGTTTCCCTCTCCCCACTTGGAATCACCAGGCTAACTCAGACGTCTGGAAGTTAATATGAAGCTATATTTACAGCAGGGCACCTATTTTCAAGCATATATACACAACAGATACAGGTATTTACAATTATATACAAGTTAAAAGCAATACAGAAATTCAAAACCCCTCCCGATCAGCAAGACTGCCCAGGAGGGCTCTTAACTAACCCTTTCTTCCCACCCCTGCCTTATCTCAGAAAGCTTACGTGATGAACCTTTGCAGAGAAAGCAGAGGTGAGATGCAAAAAGTGACAAGAGATTAGAAGGAGAATGATTAGATCTGGTTACACAGATTGAGGCAGAGATAGTTACCCAGCAAACAGCAAGCCACAGGATGAGACACTTGGTTATTATTTTGTGGTTTTCTCTCTCAGCAATCCAATGGGTAGTATAGACAGCACTATTATTTTTCTCTTTCACAGCCAGTGATCTAATTTCACTTATATGCTAGTTTGAAGCTACTGGGATATTTTGGTGAGAAGAATTAGATGATAGGCTGTGAAAAGGAAAACAATGGTGATGTCTGCTGCACTCATAGGCTTGCTGGGATGGATAAGAACAAGAACATAAGCATAGATAAGGCAGTTGAGTCTCTGTCTCTGGAGCTGCATGCACTTCTCTCTAACCTAACCTGCTGTCTGTGTGACTAATCCTTCTGCTCCATAATCCCCCTAGCCGACCCTTCAAACTCACCTTGAGCGTAAAGCAAAGGCTGGGGTAAGGTAGAGGGGTGAGGAGAAGGCGGAAGGGTGGTTGGGAGCCCCTCCTGGGGACTCTGGTTTCTGGGAGGGGAGTTGTGTTTCTGTATTACCTTTTTAACTTGTCTATTTCTGTCTATAGCTGTATATATCGTAAATATCTGCTTGTATATTGTGCTAAGCTGTAAATATAAAGCTTCATTCAATTTCCAGATCGATTGAGCCTAGTCTGGGTGATTTTACTTAAGTGGGGGGGGGCAGGGAACACCCAAACCATCACAACTCATTAAAATATTCCAAGTAGCCTCAAATCAGCACAGGTGGTGGTGGGGTGTCTTTTAAACCAAGTTAATTTCACTTCTGCCAGTAAGTGCAACATCACATCAGCAATTTAATGAACAAGCTCTAAGTAACCACTTCAACTGATGTTGTCACTGGACCTTTACAGGTGGTTCTGTCTCTCAGGATTTATAAACCAGTTAAAAGGGAACAGGGACGGTGATCTGTATAAGTTGATAAAGGATACCAACAGGACGTGCCTCTATACAGCCCTAATTCAACATGTCAGCAGCTGCACAGTCAACAAAGTAGCAGAATCCAAAGAAAGGCAGGAAAAAACCCACTACTTCAAACAGCTACTACCTCACAGGGGCCACTGAAGTGAGAGATACTTACTGAAAAGCCATTTCTGTGTGGCCTTGCAAACAAATACAGTATCACTGGTTCAAATGTCTTTTATTACCTACTGCTCCTAAGGATAAGAAGACAAAAACCATAGAGAAGCACAAAAGTATGTTCCAGTTTTGGTCTTCCATCACAGAAAAGCCACTAAACCCACTGCTGACACCAGGAATTAGTTTAATTCGGGGTGGCTTCTGCATTTTGAGTTTGTGGTGTGTTAGTTCTTATTCTGAGAGCTGCTTCTATATTTCTAAACATGTGTTGCCTCTGCTGGGTATACTAGACAAATAAGACTTCAGATTCCTTGAGACACAGACACCTGGAACTTCAAAACACTTACTCTTTTTACTCTGACTGATCTTCTTTTTGCCAGTCGTCGTCTTCTTTCTTCTTTCAAAGCTGCAGTCTGGGCTGGAGTTAGTTGTGCCTGATAGACAGCCATCTGCTCTTTGTATTTTTGCCAGTCTGTCTTTTGAGCTTCCTCATAAACCTGCATGACAATCACCAGCCTTAGACCTGACAGTTAAGCAAGCTAAAGCACCAAAAAGATGATCAGAGAACTTCCCTGGACTAGATTTTTGAAGCAAAGTAGCAATTCCATGAGCCAAATGGACATCCAGGAACCCAGATTCCAAAACTGGGCTCTTCCATGAATTGTCTCTGTTAATTTTGATATGAGCAGATGAATCACAGAATTGTTTCAGTTGAAAAAGACCTCCAAGATCACTAAGTCCAACTGTCAACCTAAGACCACCATGGCCATAAAGCTATGTCCCAAAGTGCCATGTCCACACATTTTTTGAACATCTCCAGGGATTGCAATTCCACCACTTCCCCTGCTGCCTGTTCCAATGCCTGACCACTCCTTCAGGAAACAAATTGTTCCTAATATCCAACCTAAATAAACCTCCCCTGGTACAATTTCAGGCCAATTCCTCTCTTACATCACCTGACGGTAGGGAGACCAGCCCCCACAGATCTTGAGATGCAGCTCAAAACAATAATAACTTTTCCACAGAAGAAGGAAAAGCTGAAACTTGAAGTGTGTATAGCCACTATATATGCAATCACCAAATGCATTCCTACCCTGGCCAATACCAGTTACAGAAGCATCATAAGATCATGGCCATGGTATGAGGGCACCAAGAAGAGCTGATCCAAGCTACCAAGCACCCAGGTAGATCTAAATAATCACCATCCATCTCTCCATTTCAGACATGCAAATGAAAAGGCCTGGTTTATGCTAAGGCACACAGAGTCAGACATCCATAGGGAATATAAGAACACTTCTGTTCTACTGAACAGAGATATCACAGAAGACTCCTGTTAGTTCTTAACTGGGTTTAATTGCTACTGCAATCAAGGAATAATAATCATTACTTGATTGCAAATGGCACTTATATTCAGCAATGATTGGCACCTCTGGTATGAGGATAGGCTGAGGTAGGTTGTTCAGCCTGGAAAAAAGATTCTGGGGGGGGACCTTAGAGGTGCTTTGCAGTACCTGAAGAGAACCTACTGAAAGGCTGCAGAGGGATTTTTCATAAGGGTGTCTAGAGATAGGACTAGGGGGATTGGTTTTAAGCTGAGGGAGAGTAGGTTTAAGACTGGATCTTAGGAAGAAGTTCCTCAGAACAAGGGTGGTGGGATTCTGGAGTAGGCTGCCTAGAGAAGCTGTGAATGCCCATTCCCTGGAGGTGTTCAAGGCCAGGTTAGATGAGGCCTTGAGCAATCTGGCAGCTGAGAGGCATCTCTGCCCCTGGCAGGATGGTTGGAATAGATGATTTCTGAAGTCTTTTCCAACCTAGGCCATTCTGTGATTCTATAAGTTACTGAGCTGTTTTACACTATTTCTCAAAACTGTCACTTTTAAAGAAACTTCATGAGCTGTAAGTAAATAAACTAGGTGGAACTTTAAAACAGCCACACAGAACCACAGAATACTGGGGGTTGGAAGGGACCTCGAAAGATCATCCAGTCCAAGCCTCCTGCCATAGCATTATCACCTAGCGCAGGTCACACAGGAACACATCCAGGCACATTTTGAATGCCTACAGAAAAGGAGACTCCACAACTTCTCTGGGCAGCCTGTTCCAGTGCTCCAGCACCCTCAAAGGAAAAAAGCTTTTCTTTGTGTTCATGTGGAACCCCTGACACTCCAGCTTGCACTCACTGCCACTTTCCTATCATTGACATCACTGAGCAGAGCCTGGCTCCATCCTCCCAACACTGCCCTTCCCATCTTTATAAATTAATAAGGTCACTCTTCAGTCTCCTCCAGGCTAAGGAGACCCAACTCCTTCAGCCTTTCCTCACAAGGGACATGCTCCACTCCCTTAAAAGGAGGTTACCTGTAATTTAGGTCTCTGACTACTCAAATCACCAGAGCAAAAAGATGGTCCTTGCATCAAAATGAACTGGGATTTCACCTAATATACGCCTATGAAAGCAGAAGAGCTTCACAATACTTATCCTTACATACTAGGCACATTGCTTAAAAACAACTGGAAGCACATTGTCTAAAAACAGAACAGCAGACAAAAAAGCCACAGAGGACATCAGCCCAAGTAAACAACCAGTAAGATTGTAGAGTTCAAAGTGCACCAAGCAAAGGCACAAACTCACTTGTTTCTGTGATGCTGGCAACTCCCTCCAAGCACCTCCTAGTTTTTTCATCAGCTCCAAGTTGCTAATTTCTGTACATTAAAACGAGAAAGCAAGACAAGAAAGATCAATATTGCATCTTTAGTAAGCTTCTTCCATTTTTCCCAAGAAAAGCAGTCTCTAGTATCTTTTTCCTGCACAAATGGACATCCTCCTCTTTCATAAAAATAAGTTACTGTGGTGGCTGAAGGGAACTGTACCACTTGAGGGAAAAATAATCACTGCTCATAGTTCAAACAGATTGTTATGAGCTTCAGCACCATTTCAAGACAAACAGCTATTACCACTCCAGAACAGTTTCTTCTTTTATTTTGAGGTAGAACCTTTTCTGCTACACAATGGAGGAAGCTAAGAAGGAAGGGGGTAGTTAAAAAAAAAAGGGTACTATTTCCAGTTGTCAGTTTTGTGAAAAGATTCTTCAAAGCAAGTGTAATGTGACCTTGCCCATCTGACAAAGTAGATATGCTTAGTCTTTATTAAAGTTACTTACAATATTATTCAACAGAATGAAGGTTGAAAGTAATTTCTTTCTTCCATAAACAAAACTACAACCAAAACTTTCTTTGGGTTTCAGCTAATTGCCTTTTGACTCTGGCCCTTGCACTAGGGGCATTTAATAAGGTTTCCAGACAGACATGAATTTGTAAAGGGAAAAAAAGTCCCCTCCAAAATCTGAGGGTGGTGGAGAAGTGTATGATGTAGGCTTTTCTTTTCTTGGAAAAGACTTCCCAGGCTTTCTCTCTGCTCCATATGAAAATAAAAAAAAATAGAACTTCCTCTCTCCCACCTCAAATGCAAAGTTCAGCCAACTCAACAGTGAAAAAGCAGAACTAAGCTCTTCTCAGTAACCTGACTTCCAAAACTCTGGAAAATACAAGACAGATGTGACATTTTTAGCTCAACTACCCAGCTTAAAACCTCTGAAAACATGATACTTTGACAACAATACAAGAAACAAATCGTTACCTTGTTTTGATTTTGAGCATGAACTCTACTGGAACAAGAAACCCCCAAATCCTCAAGGTACATGTGAGACACAGCGTAACTCCTTTGCAAATGGTTCAACTTTTGGAAATGTGATAACAGTGGTGTGGCACCTAAGGCGAGCTCTACAAGTTCAGTGTCTCAGCCTTTCACTATTGAACTTCTCAACTACCAACCAAAACAGGTTACCAAATGGTTTTCCTTACTTAAATTTACCCTGTGGCTTGACCACTATGACTGTAGATACTCAACGTTAGCATCCAGTAGTATTTTCAAAATCAGCTACTCTCTGACAAGAGGAATGACTGCACTGCCTGTAAATTAATTTCCTGATAATCAATTAAATTTATCCACAGAAAAACAGTTCCTTATAAACACGTTTATGGTTAGACTTGATGATCTTAAAAGTTCTTTTCCAATCTAAACGATTCTATGCTTCACTCCTCCTCCCATGTATACTGGGACGATACAACAGATGTAGTCTTTAAATTACCAGGAATCAAAATAAAATTGTACACAGTTTGTTCCATCATAGAATCAGTCAGGGCTAGAAAGGACCACAAGGACCATCTAGTTCAAACCCCGCCCTGCCATGAGCAGGGACACCCTACCCTAGATCAGGCTGCACACAGCCTCATCCAGTCTGGCCTTAAATAACTCCAGGGACAGGGCCTCAACCACCTCCCTGGGAAACTCATTCCAGCCTCTCACCACTCTCATGCTCAACAACTTCCTCCTCATGGCCAGCCTCAATCTCCCTACCTCCAGCTTTGCCCCATTCCCCCTAGTCCTTGCACTACCTAACAGCCTAAAAAGTCCCTCCCCAGCTTTTTTGGAGGCCCCTTCAGATACTGGAAGGCCACAAGGTCACCTGGGAGCCTCCTCTTCTGCAGACTGAACAGCCCTAACTCTTTCAGTCTGTCCTCACAGCAGAGCTGCTCCAGCCCTTTGATCATCCCTGAGGCCCTTCTCTGAACACGCTCCAGCATCTCCACATCCCTTTTGTCCCAGGGGCTCCAGAACTGAAGTACTCCAGGTGGGATCTCAGCAGAGTGCAGTAGAGGAGGAGAATCACCTCCCTCCACCTGCTGGCCACACTTCTCCTGCTGCAGCACAAGATCTGGTTGGCCTCCTGGGCTGCAAGTGCACACTGCTGGCTCCTGTTGAGCTTCTCCTCCAGCAGCACCCACAAGTCCCTCTCCTCAGGGCTGCCTTCCAGCCACTCACTTCCCAGCCTGGATTTGTGCTTGGCATTGCCTCGACCCAGCTGCAGGACCTTGCACTTAGTCTTGTTGAAGCTCCTGAGGTTGGCTTGTGCCCACCTCTGCAGCCTGTCCAAGTCCCTCTGGATGGCATCCCTGCCCTCCAGCACGTCTGCTGCACCACACAGCTTGGTGTGGTCAGCAAATCAACAATAGTTGTATTTCAAGTATAGAGAGATTTAAAAATAACTAGAAAACACTTAACTGTTAACATATCTTTCCCAGGTGAGCTTTCTTCAAACATGTTTAATGTTATACAGAAATGTTCACTTCTTTCTCAGTGTAGAAGGCTAAACTAATAGATATAGAGCAAGCACGATAATATTGCATTTACCTTTGGCATGCTATGCACAGAATCACAGAGTATTAGTGGTTGGAAGAGACCTCCAGAGATAACTGAGTGCAGTCCCCCTGCCAAAAGCACAATCACGTAGGGTAGTCTGCACAGGAATGCATCCAGGTGGGTTTTCAAAGTCCACAATCATAGAATCGTTTCACTTGGGAGAGATCTTTAAGATCACAGAGTCCAACCCTTAACCATGTTCTTCAGCACCACATCTACACAGTTTTGAAATGCCTCCGTGGATGGGGGCTTCACCACAGCCCAGGACAGCCTGGTCCAGGACTTGACAACTCTTTTGGGGAAAAAATGGTTCCCCATGTCCAACCTAAACCCCCTGGCACAACGTGAGGCTGTTTACTCTTGTCCTATCATTTCTTACTGGGGAGGAAAGACCCTTCTCCCACCTGGCTTAAACTTCCTTTCCGGGGAGTTGACGAGCGCAAGGAGGTCTCCCCTCAGTATCCTCTTCTCCAGGGTAAACAAGCACAGTTCCCTCTGTTGCTCCTCACCAGACCTATTCTCCAAATCCTTCACCAGCTTTGTCGCCTTTCTCTCTGAACCTGCTGCAGCACCTCAATGTCCTTCACTTGCAATGAGTGCAACATTTGGGATGCAATTAACATGAGACACTTTTCATTTCATGAAATGAGGGTAATGCACTTCATAGTGTTTAGCCAGACGAGGCAAAATCTAGTTCTAAACACACTCTTAAACCCCACATTCTGGCAGAAGAACACTATGTGCACCCGAGGTGCCAGCCCGTTCGCTACAAAAGCCCTGTCACCGCCGGGACGCCAGGACTCTGCTCTTCTGAACGCAAAGCCATGCCACACCAACCGGAGCCAACCGCCCGTCCTGCCGCACCCAGCACCCCCCAGACCTCATACCTGGGCTTTTCTGCTTAAAAGCTAAATGATTGTCTTTCACGAAACGAAAGTAGGCGGTGAGAGGTCGCTTCGGGCGCTCATGGGAGCTGATCCCCCTGGAAAGGCACTTCTCCGCTGAGCCGCCAACCCTGCAGACAACAAGCGCGGCCCGTTACCGCCACAGCGCCCGCAACGCTCCACGGGAAGGTCAGCGCAGGCGCCCAGAAGGCCGGCCCAGGGCTCCCGGGACGGCGGAAGAGAGGCACCCCCCAGTCCCGGCGCCCCCGTCCCGCCGCCGCGCCCCCGTGCCGCGCGGCCTTGCTGACCTGAGGACCCGCTGCGCGCCCGCCAGCAAGGCCGCGGCTCTGCCCAGCTGCGCCAGCGCCGCCGCCATGCCTCCGCCCGCCACGCCTGCGCCAGCGCCAGCGCCGCGGGAGCGTGCCCGCCCCCCCGCCGCGGGGCCAGCCCATTGGCTGCCGCCCCCGTGACGCCAGCAAGGCGGGACTTCCGCCCCGCCAAACAGGAAGGCCCCGGCCAAGGTGACCCCAGCGCTGCCCCTCAGCGCAGCCGCACCCGCAGCGCCCCGAGAATGACTCCCTCCGGAGGATGAAGGCCCCGGCCTCCCGCCTCGCCCACCGGGCACCTGCCTACACGGCCCGGAGCCGGGAGAGGCGCCTGTAAAAGAGGGACACAAGATACTTTTACCAGTATTCGTCCGTGTTTATTGTATGAGGCCGCAGGCCGAAACCAACACAGATCAGAAAGAAAGTAAGCAGCAGGTGACAAGTTGTGGCCAAAAATTCACAGTCCGGGGTTACTGGTTTCCTCTTTAAAACAAGCTTCTGGCTGCGGCTGTCTTAGGCAGAGCACAATGGGGTGGTTGCAGCTGTGGAACGGGAGACACCGCAGCAAAAACAGGAACAAAGGGGGAAAGGTGCAGAGACTCTGCCAGGGCTTTTTCCACCAGAGTAAACAAGAGAGGATGAAGTAACCTTAACTGTCATTTCCTCCCTAGAGCTACGCTGCATGCATTAACCGAGGAACTCTGAGGAGGGCTAGAGCTGGTTACCTTAACAGATCAAATCCACCCCAGACCTTGAAAGACTGAAAGCTTACGTAAGGATGTGTTATCTCAAGCAGCCTTCCAGAGGCAAGAAAAGGTGAACAGCTGAGAACAATACGAATCAGATTCATCTTCATGCCTCCAACCAGCATGTTTGTAAGATAGAAATCTGGGGGGGTATGTTTAATCATTGTTGCTGGTCTTCGGTTTCTGATCATCCTGCTGCTCTTGCACTGTGATGGAAAACGACTCTCACGTGTATGGCACACAGCAGAAAAAGCAACAGTTAGTAAATGTCTCAAATACAAACGTTTTCAAGCCATCTCTAATACAAACTGGTAAACCAAAAGAATATGATTATTCTGAGATGCAAATCAAAGTTCCAATTTCACAGTACAGATATTGCAAACATTTAAGTAACTTCAGTACAAACATATTACTACCCAGCTAGAAAAAATAAAAGCTCTGGGAACACATTCTGATGGTCAGAGTTTTCTACCACCGTTTTAGCATTAAGTATAAACAATGGCTTTGCCTTCCTAGCTACATTGTCCTAGTTCAAGTATAATTAAGCACTCATTTTAATAATAAAACACCCCACATTGATTCAGCTTACAATCCAAAGTGAACAAGGATATTTAAAAGATTAATAGAGCCACTCTCCACTGAGCTTTTGGTTTGAAACTCAATCGCATCACAGATAAAACCGTAGCACAGAAGTGACGTTTGCCCATCTGTCACCAACAAAATGCCATTTGGGTGAGGAAGTCAGCAAGCATGAAGACAGCAGTAACCCAAGGGCAGAGATAAAAGTTCCTGTCACACATGCTTTCTGTCCACACCTCAAATTCCAGCTGGCATTTCTTACAGTAAGAAAACCACCCCACAAATATTTTTGTGATCTAAAAACTGTTTACTTATGACAAGTTTCCCAACTCCAAGTCACTATTATTTCATGTGCAAGGTACAGAGAAAAATATTAGTCACATTTTTGTTGTCAGATACCCAAGAACAACAAATGGTAGGAAATCATAGTTTCTTCTGCTTTTTATCTACTTGATCAGAAGTGATTGCCCCTCACCAACACAACTGGCTTTCCACATGCTTAGTCTGCAGCAACTGAAGTGCCAGTGAATGGACCAATTTGGTTTTAAGCACGAGAAGCTAACATTTAACATTCTGATACTGCAAACACACTATCTCAACTGAAGAGTTTGATGCTTAAACACTTGCATTATTTCCACCCTGAAGGAATATAGAAGTAGCATGTTATTAAACTAGTTAAAATCCTTCATAAAACAATGGGCACAACATGCTAAATGAATCAGGCTAAAGCTAGCATCAAAATTAATTGCAACATTAAATAGTATGCGATGCATGGCTTTACCTTCCTTTTTCTCTACAAGACACATGCATGCTGAATATTCTGATTCTCTAATGTTAGAGCAAGCACTTTTAGGATATGCATGATTCAAAAATAAGATAGCCAAGACAAGTAGTAGAAAACACATTTTATTTATATGGAAAAGGCTACATTTAAACTTGTAAAAGGTCTGGGATAGTGTTATGTTGCCCATGTGTCAAAAATCAGTTGTGAACGGTAACATAAACGGTTACACAACTTCCTACATAGCAGTGCAATTAGTTCACATTGCAATAAAATTAAGTCAAGTATGCAACAGAATCAAAACCAAGTGTTTCTCCATAGTCAGCATACAAAGAATTACAGTGCAAAGAGTATTTCATGTTTTAAGGAGTCTGCAGTCAGTCTTCAGACTATCCCAATGGGTGAGATACTCCAATTATTTTCAATACTAGCAGTTGTATCTTGCCAATACTGTGCATGAGCAAGTCAGTCTAAACTGAAATGACTTACATGGTAAATAAAATAGTCTATACAGTAAATAAAATTTTAAAAACCCAACCAAATTATATAAGTGAACTAAAAAAAAAAATTAAACTCAAACACACTTAAGAAACAGACCATGTACTTTAAAGGACACACATACAGTATTCATCACAAAAACAGCTACTTTTTCCAGCAAAAATAATTTGGTTGCTTTACAACTGCATAATGGATCTCGTAGGCTGAAGATGCAGATATCCAACTCTTAAAAACCATAAATGTCTTCTGCAAAGCATACAAAAAGGATAAATATTCTTTCTCACAGTCAGAAGGTTTATTTTTGGAAGTTTGCTCTCATTTGCTCCAGAAACACAAATGGGTGGAAAAAAAAAATTTGAGGGGCATCATGACACACCAAAACAGTAAGCTGTGCTCCACTTCCTTCTAACTTTGAAAAAATCCTAGAATTTACAGTACTCTGTGGTTTATGAAAAAGTCTTCACAAGCTTACATTGCATATTTCTGAGTCCATTCTCTTGCACGTCTGTTGTATCTGTATGTGCAGAAAGAGAGCATTACAGTGAAAAGCTGTTAGTGATACACTGACAATGGCCACATGCTTACTTAACACAGATGTAACTGAGCTTTTCACTTCACAGCATTGATTCTTATAATAGTAAAATAGTCTAAAAGCCCAGAAATGCAACCAGTGCATGTTCAGTTTCTAAGGTTACCCGCCAAAGCTCTTTAGACTCAAAGCCAATCTCACAGGTTTGTCTTAAATGCCTATCACATGCATATTTACTTTGCATTTCCCAACTGACTCCCTTATTTATACTCTAACAGCAATTTGCTTGCAATTATTTCTAAGCATGTATCGATCCTAACAATCTGGAAGTTGATGCATTTTAGCTGCATAAAATTCAGTGCAATTAACTGGTTTTGAAAAGGGAGGGGATAGAAGACACAAGGGATGTTTCTTTTTACCTCCCTTCTACATTGCTATCTGCATTTCAGAATTTGAAAGGAAAACAATTTCTGAAAAGTGCTTTTGAGTGAATTTTAAGTCTTGGCCCCTTTTGTTCTGGTGGAAAGCTGATGAACACTCCCAGAAGATACATGTCCATAGAGAGGCAATAACTTCCCCTCTCATCCTTACATGCTACATTCTAGTCTTCAAACTAGATGTACTTTCTTCTGGGACCTCCAGAGACAGTGCTGACAAGATTTCATATATTTTCTTAAAGTCAGTATAGCAACTCATATAGTAATTGTTTTTTTTTTAAGAATGTACTACAAGTCTTCATTTTCTTCTAAAGAAATACCCAAATGCTTAACCTGCCATATCTTTCATTTCCTAAATCCAAGGTGAGTCTAAAAATACTTTAATAGGTGAACATCATAACAAGATAAAGCTAGAATCAAAACTAAGTGTTCTTTTTCTAGTAATGATTAAATTTTGAGTTTTGGAGATACATATATTCCTTGTTCACTTCTTTCACAGAGAGGCAGCACAATAGCTGAAATCACTATTAAATAAGTGGGTGGACAAGAACTGAGACACAAACAGGGAGAAGCCGAGGCATAACATCCTCAATATTAAGACTACCTGCTATTGTTCAAGCACTTCAGAAGTGGGCACTTGACTGTATCAGACATCAAACTGACATTTTAATAATTCTTACTCTAGGGAGAGAAATACTTCCATAGACTTTGACAAAACATCTACATCACTCCTCTATTCAATTCTCAAGGTAAAACTAATAGTCAAGTTTTCCTGAACCTGTGTTATGTGATAGGCCACAAGCATTAAGTCTTCAGTACTAAAAAAAAAGAAAGAAAAAAAAACGGTAGCCATTTCTCAGTCAAATGATCAGAAAGTCAAAAATCCTTTTGGATGTCACAAACATTCCACAGAATTTGAAGCAGACAGTCTAACAACTGAAATACTTCACAAAAATATTACCAAAAATAAGTCTGCCCCAAACTAAATCCATAACCATTTCCAAGCTTGAAAAAGTCAAAAATAGAGTGATGGTAAGGCAACCTATCAAGATGCTGCATGACTACAACAACATCATCATCTATTGTTAAAGACAGCAGAAATTGTGTCACAGATCAGTCTTGGGGAAAGTTATTCCATTCCTGGCAATTCATGACTTGATGCATTTGGAAAACCTTAGAGATTCCTACTCCTTGTTACTAACCCAAATTGATCTTGTGTTTAAGTCTTAGTACCACACAAACCTAGAAAAATTCACAGGTGCTGAAATGCTCTGAAAGAAGACAGCACAGGCAACACTGACAGGCTGCAGATGACATCCTGGATTCAGCTTTAAGTACATACAGAAGCACAGTTCAACAAATCTCCCAGCAAAAAGCTAAATAGTATTTCCTTCCTGGAGACACACATTCTGTAACCTTTTCCATGCACGACATTCCTAAGCCCAGGAGGACCAGATAGCTGATATTAGCAGTAAGCACCAAAGACAGGGAAAAAAAAAAAAACACAGAGGTAGTAGTTCCTCTATGAAACAATCTGAAAATCAAAGTGGAAGAAAGGGCCCAACCTTCCTGCCATCTACAACTGCAACAAACTCTTAGGAATCTGATGCACCACTTGGCTTGAATATCCACAGATGCCAGTATTCAAAGTCTGAGTGCTCTAAAGAATCACTCTAGAGAGGTGCAAGAGCACCAGGCTTGCTCATGATCTCTGAATCTCATGTGATATCATGAGGGTTCAGTCACCCATGTAGTTGAAAACAGTGTTTCAAAACTGTCCTTAGGAGTGATGCACAAATAAAATTAAGTTCTGGAAATATAGGGGCTTCTGCATTGTAAGTAAAAGATGCCAGAATGAAGTTCTAGTTAGTAAAGTACTATTAAGTTTAGCATAGAAGTAATACTTCAGTTATGTGCTGTCCATGTTACCTTTCCAACATCAGAAACTTCCTGCAAGTTCCACAGCTGTTCCAGAAAGCAAAAAAGTTGTTTTTTCTCTGTAAGATGATGTAAACTGCAACATGACAATGGTTCTTAGTACTAAGAAAAACTGAATGCTGGGCTATCCTACGTTTAACCAAATAGTGTCAAAATCACACATTTGTCTCTCAGACCTAACATCCTAAAGGCTCAATTGGAAGATCACAGTAGAAACAAATCACTCATATTTGGGAAATCATTCTTCATTAACATGAAGATGAAACACAGAAGTGTTAAGGTTTTATGCAGCTAAGTGAGGAGAAAAGGCAAGCACCCATCAGCTGTGTATGCCTACAGTTTTCTACTTCCCAATCCACTGAATGATATCCTCAAGATTTACAAAGCTAATGCTGTGAAAATCTACATGAGTCTTTTTAAAAGTTAAAACAGAAGATGTGTAGCAGAAGTGTCAGCAAGTACCAGAGACATACTTAGACATATGTTATACTCACTTTTCCTTGTCTGACTTGTAGATCTGTGCAATATCCGGTACTAGTGGGTCATCTGGATTAGGATCACAAAGCAAGGAGCATATGGACAATAAAACTAAATGAAAGAGATACTTGATTAAACAAGTTAGTTTGCTTTATTTCTGCAATCCTTTAATATATCCCTAACCTCTGAGGGAGGGTGGTAGAAGGGAGATTAGAAAGCCTACATATTAGTAATATGCTTTCACATCACAGTTCTGCTTAGATATGTTTATACAGCATCATTTTTCTAGGTGCTAAGTACACAACACCTGATACTAGCCTAGAGAACCTGAAACCCATGGACATGTGCCTTTGTAATGATTGCTCTCCCATGTTTTAACCCATGAACATTAAACCAACTGCAGACTACATAGTTACCAATAAATATCTGACCGAACTAAGCTCTTGCATCTACAATTACTTAAGATTATTAAAACTGTTACTACTAGACAGCCATGCAATACTCTATTTCTGCATATCCCTCCTCACTTCTGTGCCAACAGTTTTTCTCTCCTTTGTATCAGCATTTCACTTAATTTGGTATTTCCATTTTCAGAAAATACTTCAGCAGCATTCAGCATTATGTGCAGGTATTCTCTTAGAGTACCACATTCATTTTGAGTTCCATATTCATTTCCTGGTGTTGGACCAAGAATGTTTGATTTTTCTAATGTTTTCAGTCCATATTTTTCAGAAAGTTGCTGGGTTTATACTTGGAGCTACTATAAATACATGACACGAGCACAAACTTAAATGACTCGAAATGTGTTGTGCAAGGGAACTGGATGCTGCCATAAGAATATGCTTTGACTTGCTACCAGAGAGCCTGGACTAATGCCTATGTTCAGCTGTAGCAAGACAGATCACTTCATAAAATTAAACATGTGAGTATGACGTGCCAGAAACACCTGGAACGTTAGACAATTGGCTTAGAATACCTGGTAACTACCTGGTGCTAGCAGTATTTTGTAATCATTGGATTCAGTAAAACAAAACCTTCAAAGGAGAAACTCCCATGAACCACCCAGCTGATTTCCAGCTTATGAAGTATATAATGTGCAAGCACATCAAATCAGAACATAAGGACAGCAGACTATAACTGCAAGATGCTTCAACAACTGAACAGTGGGTAGTGCTGAGAAGCTAAAACCCTTGAGTCTTCAGTTGTAAATGCAGACTCTTAAACACCATATAAATGCCACCTTCTAAATAACTAGATACAAGACAATTTTTTGCTCAGTAATAAACAATCTGGTTCTGTGGAAAGTTGATGCCAACTACACACAAGACTAACTCTTGTCTTCATCAATTATTTGAGGACATGGTGTTAAAATAGATTTTATTCAGCAAGTTCCTCTGACAAAGACTAACACATTATTTTCCTTGCTCATCGGCCAAATACAAGGACTCTGTTCTAAAAAAAGCATGGCGTTGAGAAAGCTGTAGGGCACAGGAGCAAGATTTGATACTGTTTAACCTTTTGAGCCATAAGACCTTTCTGTAATATGACTGAAAGCATGCCTAAGCATTTTGAAGATGGAAGAGAGAAAACGATAACACCCACATTTTCAGCAGCTTTTGAAGCAACAAAATGCCTACAACACAAAGAACTGCTTAATTCTAACCTCAATGTTCCAAAAATCTGCAGTGTTCCATTTGAGATAGTTCAACTTCGGGGCTAGAATATTTTAGTAAGTCTTTTACTGATGTCTTTGAAAGCAGCTAAATGTTAAAAATATTCTTCTGACAGAGAAAAGCAAACCAGAACAATTTATCTCATTTTAAAATAAAGTGTAATTAAGACCTTAGCCCACACAAGGATGCTCAGGAAACCCAAAGAACCTTCAATAAGCAATCAGGTAAAGCCCACGCACATCAGCATCAAGGTTTTCTATTTATATTCTTATTACTTCATTACTTCAATTCTGAAGATCTGCTCATGAGTTTCTCCTCAGTTTTGCATGCAGAGTCAGCTATAATACAGAAGCTGCATTGCAGGCTTATTGGCCATTTATTATCCCACCCATCTTGGTTTAGAACTTTTCACTGCAACACACATTTTATATAATGTGACATCTGTACAAGAATTCCAATGGAATTTGCCACTTCCGTCACATGCAGGGTGAGAGAGTTCCTTCTGCCATCCTTAGTGCACCAAAACACAAAGTAGCACCAAGGAATATCATGAAGACATAAGCAAACCTGTGAGGTTACCTTTAGATACTGTCAGAGCTGGTGACCACTGCGATCTCAGGATGTCAAGGCAAATACTTCCATTGCTGTTTATGTTTGGGTGGTATATTTTTGTTGTAAAAGCAATCTGAAATTAAAAAAAAACAAAACAAACAAGTAACATCCAGTTCTGTTTATTACATGTGGAATCCCTAACTTTGTCCCTTCAGTTCCAGTCATACTAATCTGCCAACACAATTTATTGTAGAGACATACTTGCTCATCCACTATGGACATGCATCCTCTTACTGGTCTTTTCGGTTTTAACTTCTAAAGTTAAGCCTCAGAGAGCTAAAACAGAGATACAAAGCTTTGACCAAAAAAAAACCCCAAAAACAACAGTGTGAGTTTTGAGAGGAAGGACTTACTTTTGGTGGTTTGAAAGGGTAGTCTGTTGGAAAGTGTACTGTGAGAAAAAAAACTCCCCCTTGATATGCACTGTCAGGCTGGGGAAAAAACAAAATAAACGGAACGCATTAATATATTTCAGTTATTTTGCAGCTTCCCTTCTGAATACAGATAACTTCCCAAGGCTGGGAAGTGTCTTAGAAAATCCACTTTTTCCCCAGTACACAGCCCATTACAGGCTGTGTATTGGGAAGGCAGAGAGGGAAGTGAACCCTCCCACTGGCCTGCAGAGCTGCAGTAGAGACAACTGTAACAACTACTGCAGTAGCCCAACAAGGCTATTAAGGTGCTGCCCTTCTTGGGCAGAGCAAAGGAAGGAGCAGTGTTTGAACCGACGATCCATCAGCTCCACCACACCAGAAGGAATACAAAACCCAGAGCAAGTGTTCTGAATCCTGTCTCCGTGCAACACCACAGCTGCTCTGATCCTTCTCCATCCTTAAGCTACAAACGTACTTACCTTAAGAAGTGGTTTCTCTTTGCAGATGCAAAGAGTAGGAATTTCCAACATAACTCAGTTGCTCATGATGACATCAGGGGAGTTTTAAAACACACAACATCTTTGTGACCTGTACAAATCTGTGAACATGCATTTTGTTAGAGAACATGTGCACAGGTTTATGTCCAGGTTGCACATAGTTAATAGATAGAAATCACTTTGTTGTAGTCATCTGTTGAGGAAATCTTTCAGCTTTATTGGCTTAAAAAGTGAGGGTAAAAGTCTCAATGCTAAATGACAAAGAGCAACACTGCCGTTTCTGATTAAAGGCAGAGAAAAAACCCTCACTCATTACTCAGTCTCAACACAGATGAATTTTTTTGGGTTTTCTTATGGAAGAAAAGGCAGACTTCAGAAAGTACATTTACTTCAGAAATGAGCAAAAAATTACAGTTTTAGAGGGGAATGTAAGAGGTAAAGTCATAAACAGTCTACTATGACATGTCATCTTACACATTCAAAATGCAGCGTTGCAACATAAGGCAGGTTATATAAAGTATTGCCAAGAAGTCAGCATTGACATCAGAAGAGATTGCCACTGTATCTCCTACTAGGTTTGAAAGGACTGTTTGCACGTGTATTAAATGGACATGTCAAAGTTAAAACAAGCTGAAGGTGAGACAACTTCAGTGCCAGAGAGAAGGCAAAGTAAGATCACATTACACTTTGAGTGAGGTATATGAAAGACTTTGATGATGCCCATGGACAGAAGAGCTTAGCCTGCATTTTCACGTGGGAAGTGAATTATGAAGGTAAGCTTTATGCCTCTGCTTCTTTCAGGACACCAGGAAACATACAGAACATGCATCCCTATTTCCTGATATTACCAAGATGAAGGGTCACTATCTTGACAGTGGGTTTTTTTGTGTCTCAGCATCTACAGCTGAGAAAGATTGGCAATGGATGTTCTTTCTTATCCTTGACTAGAGAAAATATACAGAATCTGAAGCAAAAATAATGTTTTCCTCTACAGTATACAAAAGTTAAAAGCAAGCTGGAAGGAAAAACCCACGAACTTCAGATGGGATTTATGTGCTAGTATTTCCCCGTCTCAGGTGACAGGGTCATTCAAGAGAGAGACATTATCCGTGGCAATCAGCAAGTAAGCTTTTGTTAACTCTTCTTTGCCGTTTTGTCATTCACCTTTAAGCAGAGCAGGAGGGCAAGGGTCAGAATGACATTGTATGTGAAAGAACGGTTGTTAAAGGAAAAATGGAGAAAGCATTAGTATTCTACAGCAAAACTTGCCACCATCACTTCAGCTGCTGCTGGGCCATTGACAAGTTGGACAACAGACTCCAAATTAGTAACTGATCTTTCATTGCTTCAGAGCAGCTGTGCTAAAAATGCAGAAAGTCTTACTGCAGACAATTTCAGTTTTCATCACCATGTGATGTTGCATCTTAATGGATAAAGGATTTTCTCAAAATTTCAACTCAGTGATTCAGCTCACCATCTGAACCAGGCATTCTTCTTTCCAAAATATTAAGTCCAAAGTGAAAACACCAGGAAAACAAACTCTGTACCGTGATACTAATAAGCACCCCTTCCCTCATGTCATGTTGTTCTTTATTTTTTGTGCTAAAAACACAACCCTTTCCAGATATCCCTTAGAATTCTGTGTGTTTAAGATTTATTGCTTTTTCTTATGTCAATTCCTTGATAAGAGTCAAAAATGGGGTCTTTATAGAGATCTCCCTCATACAGAAGCCAGAAGTACCCACACTTGCTGGTTTACAGTTCACAATAGACAGTGGATTTTGCCAGACCCACATGACAGCTAAATGAGCTCTACCTAAAAGCCCCAAGGCATGGTATACAACTCTTCTCTTGTTTAGAGCTACCAGCTTGAACATTTGATTACAGCCAACCTTTCTCCTTTCAGATCAATGTTCTTCCAGAATTGATCATCTTTGACAGGCAAGATTTTCCCTTTGCAGCCCCCATTATCAGCGATGACATTTCAGTTGACTGACTAAGCACCTCTAACTTCACGAAGAGGACGAATTTTGAAGAGTTACACAGAGGAGCTGGTTTCAGACTACTAAAACCCACAATCCCACCCTAACGCTTTCATCTGTACAGAGTGCAGCTGAATGTGACTGCCGTGTCTACAGAACCCCAAACTAATCCTTCTGTAACAAAACGGGAAACAAGGTCTGTCTTCTAATGGGCAAGAATTATATACTTACAGGTCCCATAATTGTGGCTTGCCAGTGGAACACTGAAAGTCAAAAAGACACAATTAGAAATTTCCCAAGATTTTTGGAAAGAAAAAAAAAACAGTCAGCTGTGGAAATGAACTATGAGGAACTTACAATCATCTCCAACAGGGCCGGCAGAACAGTGGGCTGGTGGGTCTCGTTGCAGGTCACTCAGTTCCTGTAAGAAATACATAAACATCTAAAAGACTATGTAGGTGATGTGGTGAAATACAGACCACTCAGCAGCATCACTTCAAGACTGAAAACACAAACAAGATGTATTAAACTGACTGGTGGTATTTTAATAGATATTAACACTTTAAATGCCCACTTATACTAGAAGGGATTCTTTTTTTGCCAGATGAGTCTGCAGGTAAAAATAGCTCTGTGCTATAAATTGATGTGTCCAAGTATTTAACTTTAGACAAGTTCATTAAATCAAATTCATGCTATACATACTGATGCAGATGCAGGGAAAAAAAAGAACATGAGGAATTTCTGTAAATTCACTGCTTAATTTATAAATTCACATGCTAATCTGACTGATGCTTTACCTTTTGATTTTACAGAAGCTTCCTTCACTGGCTAATCTATGGACACTTGTTGAGTCTACTTAGATGATCTATGAACATAGCAAAAAAGTTCCTAAATAAATTATAAAATGAAGGAAATACAGTAGCTCTATGGCTTTTTTACCATACCACAATTTAATCCTCTGCTAGTTTGAGCCTAGCTAGAATATTTTAGTGAGAAGAATTAGATTACAAACTGTGAAAAGGAAACAATGGTGATGTCTACTGCACTCACAGGCTTGCTGAGATATATAAGAACAAAAATATAGATAACACAGTCGCTGTCTGGGCTTTTGGAGTGAACTTCTCTCTAACCTAACCTGCCATCTGTGTGACTAAATCTATCTGCTTCCTAACCCCTTGGCTGACCCTGCAATCTTCCTTGTGCATAAGGCAAAGTCTTGAGTAAGATGGAGAGGTAGGAGGGAGGTGGAAGGGTGGTTGAGAAACCCTCCTGAGGACTCAAGTTTCTGGGAGGGCTGCTGTGTTTCTGTATTACCTTTTAACTCGCATATTTCTGTACATAACTGTATATATTGTAAATATATGTCCATATATTGTGCTAAGCTGTAAATACAAAGCTTCATTCAATTTCCAGAGCCACTGAGTCCAGTCTGGGTGATTTTCCAAAAGTGGGGGGATAAGGGGGAGGTGGGTAACACCCAAACCATCACAAATCCCCTGCATGGCTTTTCTTCAAAATGATTAATTAAAAAACCCCAAACCCTAAGTTGAAATTTAAAAGAATCACTCAAAGAAGCTTTTCCAAGTGAACTGATTTCTCTTACAGAATTCCACACAATAATTTAAATTTATTATTATTACACAAAACCAGCTCAGCTTTTGACATGAATTGTCACAGCTATAACAAATGCAAAACAAGTCAGTCATTAGTGTTGGTTTATTTTACTTCTCTCATTCAATAAACTACTTTTAGTGTCTGCCTTTTCCAAGTCTAAACTGATAAAAACTGTGCTGCAGCCAGATTCACAATGATTTGCAAATGCTCCTATCAAAATAAGCTAAAAAAGCCTGTGTCACTCTAGTCGTTACTCAAAACATACAAATTTAAATTAAAAGTAGACATAATGAAGTCTGCAAATACCTCTTTGCATTTAGCTTAACAAGTAACAGTGGAAATATTTCTATTTAGAAATCATCAGTCAAGAAAACTACTTCTAAAAATCAAGGTTTAGACTGAAGGTGAATTCAAGTGCACAGTTTGTGTATCTAAACAGACCTTATGTACAATTTGAAGGGTAAAACTCCATACTCCTCAACTGCTGTGATGTATTTATCCATTTATGACATGCAGTAAATATTTCAACTCATTCACAGGTCTGAGGGACCAGATTTACTGTGGTCCTAACACCTAAGTTCAGGTACACCTCTTACAGGGCCAGTCTCTTCCCTGACCTCAAAGAAAGGCATTGCAAATTATCTGCTGCTCTATTAACTGTCTGAAACGTTACTACTGGCTCTGAAGTCGCACTTCACAATCACTGATTTAGAATAGAAGAGACAGTTCTTTCAAATAATGAAATAGCTCAGGTTGCCAGCTAGAGTTACTCATCTGCCCTTGATTCAGTTGGCAAAATTGCACACAGGTCCAGGAACAACGCTCTAGACTAGACTTAGACTATGAAAGGCAACAGCAAAACCCTTTAAAAGTGCAGTTCCTTTTTTAATCAGAGGATTCAGATTTCACTAAGGGAGCAACAGAGAACCAGCAATCTATGTAGAGCCAAGATCACCAGTACATGAAAGGAGTCAACAAGTCTCAAGTTTCCAGGAGTCACAAGAGAGTTGCAAAAGCATTAGCAGCAGCAGAGCTGTTACAGCCACTGTCTACTCTAATTTGCAACTCAAGATCTAGCCCAACATGAGAAGATTAAGTCTCGTACACACACTAAAAAAAGGCCAGCGACGCCAGACCATTAGCCAAAATGGAGAACTCAAAGCCTAAGCATCATGTGGTTGAGGGCAGTCATGGCTGACTACACAACTGAAGGCAATGATGGGAAAAATATGTTGCTTGAACTCTTCAAAAGGTCTCTAAATTATATGCGAACATTTCCTTATGCATGTGCAAACCGCTAGGCAGGCACTTCACTTTAGAGTCACCACTCTATTATAGTACTCTCATTTGCTAGATTCTTTCATCCAGGTCTGTATGTACACACTAACTGGTTTTCTTCTGCGTATACACATGTACTTCAGAATTGGCAAGGACTGGGGATGACTCCTCTTTCTTTTTTTCCAGACTAAAAGCACTGAAGTTTGCCTACTAGGAAACCCCCCCATGTTTTTAGAAACACTTTGATGAGACCCAGAACTATCAACTCCTGTTACCAAGATTTCCTTTAAAAAGATGAAGAAAAAGCTTCCTTCAGCTGATTTCAGTAACAGCAGTGTTACAGATATAGTCAGAGAGCTTCTACTGCTAGGAAACAAAGGCAGACCAAACTTCCTAACAGAGCAAATTCAAGGCATATTTTCCAATCGTAAGAAATAACATACTGAGACTAATGTTACCATTTGTATATTTAAACATCAAACTTTGTAGGAGAGCATGAAAAGTCTGAGCCTTCACATACAGCAGTTTGTATTAAGCTATGAAAAATAACTACGAACTGTTAAACTTTATATTGTTAATTATGCTGTTTAAGTGTCAAAGCAAAATTATCTGGAGATCTTAAGATTGAGATTTAAAGCCTTCCATCATCTTTTGAAATGGTGCAAGGAGATAGTCAGAATGACTTTGATTCACACTGAACTGACACCATCCGGAATCAAACACTGCAGAACAGTTGTGATGATTCTTTGGATTAAGTAGATGTAGAAAAAAATGCCTCATGACTTCACATATTCAGAAAAGAATGGTAAGATGAACACAAGAATTCACTATACAAAGCAATAAAGATGCTCACCACAAGAGGTCCCAAAACTTGTTCAGTCAAAAGTTACAAAGTGTAAGGGCAAGAGAACAGTATGTAAGGCACTCACAGTCAACACTAAAGATTCCCCTGTAATTCTAAGTGGTAATTGGTTCCAGCAGCTTTGTTCATGTTTTATGGATTATCACCATGTAGCTGCATGATGCAGCTCTGTTTACTTCAAGGACTTGTCTTTACCAGTATTTTCAGTCACTGGAATGGAAAGTGCTGGTTCAAAAGCTTGATGTAGATAGGCTAACAAACAGGATCTAGAACTCAAAGCAGTGTAGATTTGGTTTCAAAACAGTAAACTCAACACTACAAATGACAACATACAGTGGTAAGACATCTTTTATGGGAATACATAAAGCCAAGATTTTGTCTGCAAGAGGCAGATGTATGAGTTATTTCAAACACTGGTGAATGTCACAGCATAAAAGCTTATGAAGAGCTTAAACATGTGCCATGCTATCCCAGTACAGCCAGGGTAAACTAGTACAGAGAAAACAGCTAAGATGAGGACAGTGGTAGGAATAAATCTTCTAATCCATTCAAACATGGAAAATACCACAGAATAGGAGAGAATATTGTTAATTCTGTCACTGCTTGCAACAGATAGGTGCTGCAGCAAACTATTTCTCCTGTTTGCAACTACAGACCAGCAGCAGAGCACAAAGGCAAGAAGGAGCCATGACCAGTGAGGACAGCTGATAGAGGAATAAGGAGCATAAGGCTACAACAGCTCATCAGCAATTACTGGAAGTCAGCACAAGCCTCCAAGTCATCACTTCATTTTCACTGAAATATCTGTAGGCAGCCTGAGGCAAAACTGTAAAAATTAAGAGATGTAAAACATCTATGCTATAGGAAACCATAAGTGCTGACAATGGTTCTGCATGTGCAGACTAGTACTCACTGTCGAAGAATACAGGATGTATTCCATACAGGCATGAAGTTAGTAAAGACTGGAAGGCAAATTTAATATTTACATGCTCCATTCCCAGTCAAGATTCTCTCCTAAAAAGCTACTAAAACGGGACTGTAAACGATACATTGACAAGGAAATATTCTCAGCACAGTAATCACAGACCCTCAATAGCTATGAGTTGTAACAAAAACAAACAAAGCATTAAAAACATCCCTTTTTAGTTTGTCAGGAAGAAAAGACTGAAGACTATCAGAAGACCAAAATAAACTGCACAAAGCATCACAGAAAGCTATTTTAATTCCCTAATTGACAGAAACCCCCAGCTAGAGTCCTTTTCCACATGTATTTAAAATACAGAGGTTTATACTTGCAAGCAAGGTTCTTAATTTCTTGAATAAAAGATACTGTAGACCACAGACTCATTTCCCACCAACTCCACACTCATACTGCTATTACATTAATGCTGTTGGAAAACATCTGTCAAAAAAAGCCCCGGTGATTAAACTTACATTAAGGGAGTCTCTGTTCTTTGTAAACTTGGGAAATGTAAAGCAAACACTTATCACAAGAGTTCTTAATAGTCTTAGTAATAAAGGATGTATTTGCATACATTGCTCTAATGAAAAAAAAACAACAGACCAAATTGTTGTGATATCACAGTTGGTATTTTAAGGCTAATTAAAACATTTTACACCAGGGATCCCCAAAATAACTTTACTCATTATGTTTATTACCATCCAAAGACAGCATGTGACTCAATAGTTGAAAGTCAAAACCACAGATACCAGTAACATTTACTTCAATTTACAATAACAGATTTTTTTCAATGCAAATATTTAAGTCCTATGTCCCATTGTCCCATGCATACATGAAAACCATACTGAAAGAGACACAGTTCACTGATATATCTAAATGTCTGAATGCTTCTGTTCTTACTGAGCTGTCAGTGAAAAACAATCAAGCACTATGCATCAACAGAAGCTGTTTTTAACCAGTGGTCAAATGTGTCTCTTCTAACTGGTTTCAAAATTTCTTCTAATTTTTTTTCTAAATCAATTAAAAAAAATTCCTCTAACAAAAGTAAATACCAGGTTTGGATATACTTCAAAACAAGCACAATATTAACACATGTTAGCACTAAAGAAACAACCACAAATGCAGGATTTCTGAACTGCCAGGACAGCAATCTCACAATTAGGTATGTACACAAAGAATTCTGAACAGGTGTGATGGTTTGGGTGTTACCCACCCACCCCCCACCCCACTTAAAAAAAAAAAAAATCACCCAGATTAGACTCAGTGTCTGGAAATAAAAGAATAAAGCTTTATATTTACAGGTTAGCACAATATACAAGCAGGTATTTACTATATATATATATATAAAAATATACAAGTTAAAAAGTAATACAAAAGCACAGCAGTCCTCCCAGAAACCAGAGTCCCCAGGAGGTGCTCCCAACCATCCTTTCACCTCCTTTCCACCCCTCTACTTTATCCCAGACTTTGCCTTATGTTCAGGGTGAATCTGGAGAATCAGCCGGGGAGGTTAGGAAGCAGAGGGATTAGTTACACAGACAGCAAGTTAGGGAGAGAATGGAGGCAGCCAGAAGCCAGAGAGCAACTTTGTTATCTATGTTTGTGGTCTGCTTTTATACATCTCAGCAAGCCTATAAGTAGACATCACTATTGTTTCCTCTTCACAGCCTATATCTAATTCCTCTCACTAAAATATCCCACCTAGGCTCAAACTAGCACAACAGGATCTTAGAAAACTAGTTCCACATAAGGATAGATGGATAGAACCAACCTCTGCACTAACTTTCATAACCTGCCATCCTGAATTATCTTCTGCCTTGCACAGAAGTCAGAGTCTCTGTTTCCGGAAGTGGCAACAACAAAAGCTTTTTGGCTTAATGGCCCTCTCCAACTAAGACCTTCGGTGTTTGTTTTGCTTTCATCATTTGCAACATCTGGAACTGACAACACCCACAAAAACAACTGTTCCTCTTCCACTGGTGCTTCAGATGAGAGAAGCAACTCCTGCCCCAAGGAACACCTATTCCACACCACTCACAAAGTACAGCCAAATTTTGGACAGCACATAAACACAGTACCTCTCTTTCATGCAATGGCAAAGCAAAGCAGTGACAAGGTCAAATAACACAGGCCACTCAGCTTACGAGCAAGAATCCCCTGTGCTTGTGAGATCTGCTGAGAAACTCCGAGATGAATTTGTCATGAGTGCAGCACCCATGGCTGTGTTTGCACATTCAGGGCTTTGTTGCCTCACTGCTCCTCCACCTCACGTTCACCGGTTATTCAGTTGCTCATTTAAAAAGAAAGCTCTCAAGTGCTACAAATCTTTCCATTACCAGTGTGTAGTCTTGAAGTCCACATATTGTCCTCCTTTGAGGATCAGTCCTCAAGGCTCATCAACAAAAGACAGGATGCAGCTACACAGGTCACAACGGCAATGCTATTGTAAATTGGCAAAACTATTTACAAATATTCACAACATAATTGCGAATACTTGAGCTTGCCACCATAATTCCTGAGCTGAGTTAAAGTTCAATTCTCAGCCACCCCCAAACCACCCAAGATTAATTTCAGACAGTATGTCTAGACTGACAAGCTCCCAAGTAATACCATTGTGTTTTCTAACAGTGCTTTGTTCTCCAAAAAGTTCCTCTAGGCACTTTCTGAAATTCCAAAGTCCTTCATTTCCTCTACTCTTCTATTCCTTCTGATACAACACAGCTATTGAACGTCATAGCTAGTCAGAAACATCAAGGAGTTAGATGAGATAAACAAATCATCATGCAAACATTTTTCATGCACATTAAACTTCTGGTTCCATAATTTTCAGGAAAGATCTACATATTACAGTGACATCCACATAGTTTGTCTCTTTGAACTTCTCCACTACATGTCAACTTTCCATTTGAAACTTCCATATCTACTTTTCACCTTCCTCTTCTACTGCTCAGTAGGCAGACTGCTGACCAAATCCCCCTAATAGCTATTTTTCTTACTTTGCAAAAAGCAGTAGATAGTGATGAAGGTAGTTAATTAAGAAAAACAGCAATAACCACCCCTGCAACAAACTAAAAGCAAGATGTGACTACTTCTGAAACTCATCTCAGGCATCGTGACATTTCTTCATGTCTCTTAATAGACAGAAGGTAGTGTGTAATCAGAAAATCTTGTACTACCTCCAAGTCAGCATCCCAGTAAGCACTTCTGAGTGTTCAAAGAGTAGAAATAGAATCTAAGGAGTCTAAAGGGAAGGAATCCGCTCTCTCTCTTAAGTAATCTACCCATAATTTCACATCTACCAAGCACAAACCTTTAAAATACCACATTAAAGACAATCGTGGGTTCCCAATACATATGGAAGTTTGTAAAGCAAAAAGGTACACAAAAAATGTGATAAGAAAAAAATGCAGAGAACAATCCTATCCTAACAGAACCTAATTTGGAAAGCCACAAACTACCACTCCATCTCAAGTGGCAGAAGACTACCACTTTGTTCATGTTAGCAGAATAAAACTGAACAAAAACAAAGAAAGGGTATTCAGAACAATCCTTTTCATAATAATACAAGAATAAAGAGATGTTCAAGAACAGGTGTGAAATAAAAAAGGCAACAAAAGGCAAAACATTCTCACAACATGGAGAAGCAAGGCAGTTATTGCTAGAGGAATATCTCTGTGGTTATTTAGAATCACAGAATCAACCAGGTTGGAAGAGACCTCCAAGATCATCCAGTCCAACCCATCACTCAGCCCTATCTAATCAACTAGACCGTGGCACTAAGTGCCTCATCCAGGCTTTTCTCTAACACCTAATTCACTAGTATTTGATCTAATGTTCAAATCCAGCATTAGGAACAAACATGTGATAATAAGTAACAAAAATCTCCCCTTATCACACTGCCTGTAAAGCATAATATCAATGAGAGAAATAACTTTGCATCTATTGTAGGATATCCCGAATTTGCCTGCTACAATGTTAACTGGCGTTACAGGATGAGAATTCTGTACTGCCCAACGTTCTCCAACAGCACAAGGGAATCCAGAACAAGAAATTACAGCACGGTCACAGAACCAGGATAGCATAAACATCAACTAAACATGGTACGTCAATAGCAACAAAATACCATGGAGTCTGTAACATACCCAAAGCACCAACATGGACTCAACTTTTGTGTTTACCATCCCTAGTGCCTTTGTTGTCTGTACGGTACAATGACCAATACGGTCTTGCCAAACAAAAGAAATCTAAACACTGATTTGTCGCTTAAAATCTACCCTTTTACACATATTACCCCCCCAAAAAATGACATTTGTGATATATTCGAAGGTCATATGAAGCCCTGGGCTGACAGCATTTCCTAACGTGGAAAAAAAAACAACTTCGGCACATAGCTAACCAAGCCGTGCACAACAGGAACAAGGTGTTTTGGCAACAGATCTCTTACTTACACCTCTGCTAAAGATAACCCGTTATCACAACATCGCCTTTCACCCACCACCTCACAGCCACAGCGCCGTGCCCCTGGGAAAGCTCTCCGACGGTTCATAAAGGAAAGTTTAAAGGACTGACACAGGGTGGGGGCCTTTAAGACGGCGAAGAGTCCCGACACCGTGAGGAAACCCACACAAGCTCCTCTCTCTCCACCTCACACCCGCTAAGATCGGGACAGCCGCGCCCCGCGTCGGGCTGGGCCTCTCCGCCCTCAGGAGGCCCCGCGAGGCTCCGACGGGCTCTGGCGGCTGGGGGAGAGCAGCGAAGGAACGACCCAGGAGTACGGAAGGACGAGCCCTAGGCAAGACAACGCGGGGCAAGAGCTCCCGCGACGCCTCCCGCTGAGCCGCGGCCCTGCCCACGATCACCCGCGGGTGGGCGAAGGCCCTTCCAGCCCCGCTCCCGCCGCGGAAGCCCCACTCACCTTTTGTATCCGCTTCAGCGCCATGGGAGCGCGGAGCAGGCGGCGGCACGGACACGACTCGGCGGGGGTCGGTGCAGGCGGTTAACGGCATCGGCGCGCGCCGCGGGAGCGAGCAGGCGGGGCCGGGCTCGCGCTCCGCCGGGCCCTTTGTGACCGCTTGCGCACGCGCAACCTCCGTCACTCTCTGCCCCGGAGCCCTCCCTGGGGCACGCCGGGAAGTGCAGTCCGTGGGGAGAGCGGAGGCGCTGCTGCCCCCTCGCGGCGGGAGGGGGCACTGCTGTGACTCTGAAACGTGTCCTTCCCATTCGGCATTCACCGCACCCGTGCGGCGAGTTGCTTTCAGAGCAGCACAGAACGACCTGGGTTCAGAGGGGATCCAAAGTTCATCCAGTCCAACCCCCTGCAGTCAGCAGGGATATATGCAGTTAGAGTGGGTTGCTCATGCCTCAAACAACCCGACCTGGAATGGTTCCAGGGATGGGGCTTCTACCACCTCCGGGCCACCTAAGCCGGGGTCGTACTACCCTCAATGTGAAATATTTCTTCTGTCTAGTTCCAGCTTCCCTTCTTTCAGTTTAAGCCATGGCTTATTGTGCCACAACAGGGACTGCTCAAACATCTGTCCCTAACTTTTTTCCAATCGCAACGCCGCCGCAACTATTTGCTCGGGAAGAAAGCCTTTAAGAGGCGCGGCTCCGCCGCCATTTCGCGGGCGGGCGGGCGGGCGGGCTGGGAAGGAGGGAGGGAGGGAGGGAGTACAGCGCCTGCGCGGTGCAGCGCGGAGCTGCGCGTGCTCTGTGCGGCGGCAGGAGCGGGAGCCATGGGGCTGGGACAGAACTCCGCCGTGCGGGGTAGGAGCAGCGGCGGGCTCGCGGAGGGGTGCGGGGGGGTGCACCCGAGGTCGTGTCGGGGAGAGGCAGCAGCGATGTCTGGGCTGGGGCCGCGTTTAACCGCCACTGTGGCGGGACCCCCGGGGACAAAATGGCGGCGTGGGCGCCGGTGCCTTCCGAGCGGCCGTCGGGCCTTGTAGCTATGGAAATAAACCGTCCCGCTGCGGCTCATGAAGCGAGGATGAGAATGGGTGGCTCAGCCCGGCAGGCTTTCCCGGGTCGTCGTCGTGAGGACGTCTTGTTTCGCGCCAGGCTCTTGCCTGCGCTTGGGCCCTCGCAGCCGACCCCAGCAACCCGCCAGGTTTTGTGATGGGGGGTGGGAGCCTGCGGTAGGCGTCGCCGTTTCATTTCTGCCTTTCTCTCTGTTATTCCAGCGCCAAGGCTTCGCCTTTGTGCGGCCCCTCCGCTCAAGTGAAGCCTCCGGGCGTGAAGCTAATGAGAAGTTGTAAATTTGTGAGATTGTTGTTTGGCCTCAAATCCCAGTACTGTAGTCCAACAGTGGTATTTGTGTGGTGGGTAGAATCATAGAATCAGCCAGGTTGGAAGAGACCCCCGGGCTCATCCAGCCTTATCCAATCAACTAGACCATAGCACTAAGTGCCTCATCCAGGCTTGGCTTTGACACTTCCAGGGACGGCGACTCCATCACCTCCCTGGCTGACCTAAATCACGCCTATGCTAGCACAGCGCCACTTAAGGCGTGAGTGGGTTGGGATGGAGGAGGGACAGCGAAGAGCTGAATTACCTGATTTCCTTTAAACAAACCAGCCTCACCAGCGTGGCTCTGGTTTCCAGTTGCAAGGCTGCTCACGGTTTATGCCCTTAAATCAGGGTGTATGTTTTTGGGGGGATACCCAGGGAATGTGGGAAAGGCACCATTATAATCTAAAATAGGTTGTAGTAATGGAAGGCTGTTCTTGTTAAAATAATCAAACCCAACCCTGAAGATTACTTGGCAATAACTTGCAGCCAGCTTGGAATTCTCGAAGGTTGCTTAGTGTAGTTTATAAGCTTGTGGGAAATAGAACAATTCCTAGACGCTTGGAATTGAGAAGAGGACCTGGGGGAGGGGGCAGGCAGGGAAAAGATCATTCTCCTAATGAAACTGAAAATATTCTCCTTGTGCAGGAGAGCAGGGGAAGAGCCGATCAGGGCAGTCTGGAGAGTTCTTTGTTTAGGAGCAGGTGGCATATGGTTAATGTGATTTCTGTCAAGATTAAACTGGGATCAGTGCCTGGCAGGTCACAGCTCTTTGTTTGCTGTGTGTGCGTCTCAGGGCAATGAATTTTGGACGTAAATAAAACTCATTTATCTCAACAAAACTAGACATCAGAAACTTTCACTATTTCAGTGGCATCTAACTTCTGGTAGTAACTGGAGGGTGAATTGCTTCTGTATATATTGTTGCTTGTTATGTGCTGAAATACTGCTTTGCAAGGCAGTGACTAGCATAGCTACTACTTCTTGTGGTGCAGGTGTGACCCAACACTGACCACAGATCAGATCATGGTGATTTTTGCTGCATAAGGTTCAGACCCAACTGTCTTCTACCCACAGGTGGCTGTTTTATCATAAGGTTTCAATTATGTATGTCAATAATAATTCTATTTCTTGTGGATGCTGTGAAGTGGTAGAAGTGACTTTATCAACATGACTGGTGAGCTTTCTCTGCACCTAGTTAGATATCCTGGATGACTCCTCAGTAAGTGTTTCTCCAAGTGTGGCCTGCAAAACGATGGCTTTCTGTTGTGGACAGTTACACTGCTGGGCTGTCATGAACAACTCTTGGACAAGAACAGCTTCACTGGCAAAAAAAGGAGGAGAAAAATGCTTAAAGGTTACAAGCACTTCTGAAGAGAGAAAATAAGAGTTTCCATTTGTCACTTGCTCTGTAGCTGCCTTTCAGATAGTGTGGATGTTTTTTAAGCAGCTGTGGTAACCTGAAAATTGCCTCTTAGGGACTGTCTTGGACTACCGTTTGTAGGGGTGCAGCTATCCTCCATGTTGTGCCAATTCCAGGAAAATAAATTGATACAGCTTCTGAGGAGGATTGTGTACTCTTGGTGGAGCCAAGTCCATCTCAGTTTCTTCATGTGCTTGTCAGTGCAGATGGTAAACATGTGCTCTTCCTGCAGATTAGATAAGGTAGATGCTAAAAGTACCTCTGTAGCCTAGAAACATCCAGAGAAATATTCTGTATTTTCAGAGAAGAGAGGAGAAATTTTATGATACAAATCTCTTGTTCATTAGGATATACTCAAAGAGTATAAAAGAAAGCAAATCCCCACAATTGGTTTGTTGCTTTTTTCATCTTCTGGGGTTTTGGTTTTTTTTTAGTATTTACTTCTGTGTATTACCTGCTTTCCTGGGATTGCATTCTTTGGACTTCTGTTTCCAGCTTTCCTTCTCTCTGCCCTCCTCTTCTTTCCTTACTGTGTTAAGTTTTCTGGAGTTTTAGCCAAACCTTTTCCCTTGTTTTTAAGGTGTGAAAACAGTATTTCTGCCCTGTTACACAGCCCTGTAGTGTCTTGTCCTGTAGTGTCTTGTAACATTGTGGTTTGGCATTATACCAGGGTTGAGATTTGTTAAGTAATCATTCAAAAGTTGCTCTTAGTGTTGTTTTTATTGAGAAATAAAGAACCTTGACATTACGCATCAATGTCACTCTGTTGACAGATGCCTCTACATGACCTTAAAAGTTTGGCAGCAAACTATTGAGTTGGCACCTGACGCCTCTTGAAAGGGAGTTTAAAAGTATTATTAAAAACTTCTGAAAAATGTTTCCTCTCCAAGTGCAGTCTTAAGTTAACTTAGTTTGGAAGGTGAAATAGACATTCCAACTCTTACAAACCGCTTTGTGAAATGAAACAGAACAACATTTGACAACAAAACTTACTGCCTGTAAAACCTTGCAGGATGATATCATCTTAAGGGACAAAGGCTGTTTGTTAAATTCAGATGGCTTTCATAACTTTACCTGATGTTCATTAAGGCAGTGCTGGAACTTAAAGAATATACTGCTTTAAATGCTTGGGGCTTGTGCATTACTGGTTAATAGATTTTTTCCATCCTGGCAGAGCTCCAGAGAAGTAATGGGAGAAAAAAGCTAATCGAGTAAAGAAGGCACTATGATGGATTAAAAGGAATGTGTGTCGAACAGATTAATGTGGCCCTCAAAGGAAGTAGACACTCAACTGAAGTACAAGATTCCCTTCCCTAGAAGTGGTCACGGCCAGGTTGCTTTTTCCCAAACCTCCAGTAGAGGCAGTCCCTCTGTTGTGACTGCTGCTGTTGTGGCTGCACTTGATGTATCATCAGGAATCACTTTAACTTGTCAGATCCAGCTTGTCCCAACACTGGCTGAGTGCCTCCTCCCTGCTGCAGCCCTGTTCTGTTGGGAAAAGGTGCTCAAGAATGAAGGGGAAAGGGAGCTGCAGACTTCCCCCATAGTGACTTTGCTTGGAGGAGCCTGCTGCCTTTGATTTTAGCTGTAACTGTTTTGCTAAGTTAAAGCAGGTTTTCACAGAATTCATTTTTTAATTTCACCTCCTCACTTCTTTACCCTGTTAAAATTAATGCATTACTTTGGCTAGTTGGTAATGGAGAGATTAAGGAGGTGCAAATTCGGTACATTTATATGAAACACTATATCCACAATATGCTCTATGGGGCTTTTATTGTCTGTAGGAGTTTGGGAGCAGGAAAACATATCCTAAATTCTTTGATTTTAAAGATTTTGTATCTTAGTATCACCCTGTTGTTACAGGGAGGGATTGTTACTCATGGAGATCTTATCAGTATCTGAAGGGTAGGGGTCAAGAGGATGAGGCCAGACTCCTTCTGAGTGTTGTTCAGCAGTAGGACAAGGGGCAACAGGCACAAACAGGCATACAGGAAGTTCCACCTGAACATAAGGAAAAGCTTCTTTACTGTGAGAGTTTTGGAGCGCTGGAGCAGGCTGCCCAGAGCGGTCATGGAGTCTCCTTCTCTGGAGAGATTCCAAACCTACCCAGACATTGTGATCCGGGGCAACCTGCTGTGGGTGACCCTGCTTCATTGGGAGGGTTGGCCCAGATGATCTCCAGAAGCCCTTTCCAGCCCATACCGTTCTGTGGTTTGCAGGGGAAGTCTCGCTGTATGTTGGCATATTCTGCTTCATTTACTAAGAAAATAAACTCTGAAGGACTGTTGCATCTTTTGCTTCTTTATTAAGACTCTTAACAGCCTTCTCTGATCTTATAGGGCCACAGGCATCATACAAGTATTTGTCCAGTTCTGTGTACTGCTTTATCCAGACCCTTTGGATTAGCATGGTGCATGTGAGCTAACACAGTGTTTTAACTGAGGAAAAGCTTTGGTATGGATTTTAGAAAAGGCTGGAAGAGAAGCAGAACCCCTTCTTGATCCATTTAGTGCAAGCTCACAGTGGCAGTACAGCAAGTGCGTTGGCCATGGGGAGTAGGAAGAACTAACAGAGGCTTTTTGTTTCATCTTAGCCTTTAATGTGGTAATGTTTCTTGTTCCAAAGATGCCATCTGGCTTGGCATCTTTCAAATCTAATGCAGACATGGAAGGGCAAAATAGAAATTCCCAACTGGAGGCTGTTCTAGTTTCAAGTTGTATAAATGTGCTCAAACTACTACAGAACAAAAAAGTTAAGGTGTTGCCACAAGCATAAAAACATCTACTACTGAGTATTTTTTTTTTAATGGAATGTTTTGTTAAAAACTTGAACTCTTCCTGTTTTTCCTTCTCTTTTATGCTAGGTGAATGGATTGCTGCAGTCTCCTTAGCTGCGGGAGCAGCTGCTGTTGGGTATCTAGCTTACAAAAAATTCCTCTCTAAAGACAAGTGCTGCAAAGCAATGGTGAATCCCCACATCCAGAAGGATAACCCCAAGGTAGTCCATGCATTTGATATGGAAGATCTGGGAGATAAGGCTGTGTACTGTCGTTGTTGGAGATCCAAGAAGGTAAGAGAAGAATAAATGGTCCAGTTTCTTTCATGTGCAGACATGTCTCAACAAAATTATTTCAGACTGCTTCATTTAGAGGAAACTAACTTCTCACCTAAACTGTTCTGCAGGAATATGTAGCTGTATTTTAATCCATAAAACTGTGTAGGTTTCTGTTGTTACTCGGAGGAAAGACTGCAGATGAGAGCTAATAATGAACACTGTGTTTCTGGAGCTATGAAGGAGCAGATCCCTTGAAAGGAGAGTTGCTGTATGGAGCAGTCAGTCATGAATGACAGATGCTATTTTGTGTGCTGCCTGTGCTGATACTGAGGCTTGTACAAAACTACTGTCCCGATGGCAGTGGGAGCTCAGGAACCACAGTCCTAGAGGACCTTGAATGCCTTTTACTGGAGGAAGTTTGAAGTTTACTTGGTGAGAAAGTACCCTGCTATTAGTTCATGGTGTTGATAAGTGAAATGGATTAAGAGGTCTCTTGGTATACTAAAGCTGGTGACAAACGGCTGCTTGCACGGTCTGAACCCATTGTTAAATCTTGTAGACAGTGAGAGCAGAATTGTTTCATGGGGAGCCTGACTTGTACAGATGGTGTTGCAGTGGTACTGCTGTTCTGTCCTGAATTTGTTGTTGTAGCACTGCTGTGCTCTCTAGGTAGCTGCATTTTGCCATGTGAGTGAGCACAGTGGTGATTTGTTCCCAGTGGTGATGGAATCTAAAAAGAAGTCATGGTGGTTAAAAGCTTTTGAAGGAGTTTGATAAAGGGACTTCAATGCATTTGTGACTTGGCAATTCAAAATAGGATGTAGGTAATTCTGAAGTGAAGCCAGTGAAATTGGGAAGGCACGCTTTAAGACTATTTTTGAGCAATCACAAGTCTGGCCTAGACACTAGTTCAAAATACTCAGATATGAAATTAGGGTACCTTAATTGCCTAAAGTTAGTGGGACACACAACACCTAAGCCGTTCAACAACACTAAGATCAGAAGTAAACCTGAAGTACAGATGCAGGGGAGATGTGTAGAGTTTATCTGTAGTGATAGTTCTGGGATCTGTAATCGGAGTGAATTGCCTGAGTAGTACTGTCCATTTACCAGTGGCACACACATAAAAGCTGTTTTTGAAGTGCTAATGTATCAAGAGGGAAATAATACAAGAAAATGGTCAAAAATAGATAATTGAGGCCAGCAGCCTCAAAATCTAGCTCCACATTAGTGAACTGAATACTGGACTTCTTAAGCACTGCTCTAATTGGGCCACACTGCAGTTTTTCTGGGTGCTGTAGCTTTCAGCTCTCACTTTTGTCAGATCTGATTTCATTAAGTAGATGGTGAAAATAGCTTAGTAAGTTACACATTTGTAGCTGTATTTGTTCTAACAATAAGTACTACTGAGGATTAAATGGCATCATGACTTCACTCTGTGAGGATGAGGCTGTCGTCTTTGACTTCAGTCTGAGCTGAAAAACAGAATTCTTCACCCTACCCAGGGGGCCACAGTGTGGACTTGGTTACATATGATAGGATTACACAGTGGGGAATTAGGTACATTTACATACAGTGTGGATGGCTCCATAGCATGCAGGTGTCATGTACGTGTGCAGCAGCAGCATTGCCACCTAATCTAAGGCAAATGTCACCTGACAGCCAGAATTCAGCATTGGAAGCTGCTACAGCTTCATGAAGGAAAAACCGGGTCAGGAAAGATTGCTGTAAGTATCTGTACTTGCTTTTAGTGTCTGGATTTTGGTTAGCTTGGGTTGAAATAGTGTAGGTGCCTTCTTCAGTGCTTCTGAAAAAAAAATAACCCTGTCTTGGTGTTTGTACTTTCTGCTTCCTCATTTGTTTTCTAAATAGACATGGAAGATAGCGTCTGGTTTTTACTGGTTGCGTTCCAGTCTCTACTAATATTTTAGCTATTGTTTGATGTTATCTTTTTTGTGTGAAAAAAGAATCTTACAAAGTACGTTTTGGCTTGCTGGAGGGGTGTTGTCACTTCAGGAATGTACTGTCCTATTGGGTTAAGGCCCCGCAGTCACACTGAGAGGAAGTAGATGGGGCTGCCTTTACAATAAATCAGTTCTTGGAACTGTGATCTGAAAGGTCTTGTAAAGGCATTAAAGAGGTCAGTGGAAAATTTTGAAGGCATTTGTTTTCTTTTCCTGATGCTTAATAATGAGTATTTTAATGAGCATCATGTGCCTCCCACAGTACAGTTTGCAGTTTTGCTGCTGCCTTCTTGCCCTGATAAGTTGACCTTGTATGGTGGGGTATAATGATCTTTAAGACGGTGTGTGTGCTGCTTCTTGTGTTCAGTTATTGCCAAGCAGTAATAAAATACAGAGACATCCTTCAGCATTCTTACATGCTTGTCATCTTTGGATACAGCTAGCTGGTATCATCTATGTGTGCTTTCAGAGCAGGCAGTTACAAGTAAGATTTAAGTACCTTTTTGTTAAGTGTACAAGGTATGAACATCTCTATTCCATATGCAGGTTAGAAGAAATGTCCTTTTGTATGATTTTGGGAACACTTCTCATCATGTTTAGCTTTATCTGAGACATGAGGCTGTTGATAGAACCAGAAGCATAGGGACCATGGGGTACTTCTGTGTGCACTGACAGCATGCATGCTACAGCTGGTTTCAAGTGGGGTTCTCCTGTATGAGGAATAACAAAACAGCTGGAGTGTACAAGAGGGTTTTGGAGTGACTGAAAAAAAGGAGCAGCATTATTTGCAGTTGGGTTTTGTTGCTGGGTGTTGTTTTTTGTTTTCCTGAAATAGTTACTTCGAAGGCTTTGTTTGTTTATGTTGGCCAAAGTCTTGTGGAGTGCTTGTCTTTAAAAGAAACACACATGGGATCTTTAGATAAGTCTGTCTTGGGATGTAATTATCTGTTCAATAGGTGGTAGGTAGTTCTTTGGCTCTTGTTCAGTGGTGTGCTCTGCACTTCACAGCCCTGCTGATCAGGGTTTGGGTTTTCAACAAAAAATGGTGTTCAGAATCACCAGGGCAGAGCTTGTCTTGCAACCAAACTACTTAGCCTGAAGATAAATACTCATTTTCTCACTTGTCTACGCTTTCAAGTGTGTAAGCCAGGGGATGGATAGATTTGCTTTCTTTTGTAAAAACTTGCAACCTCTGTGTCTTCTAGAAAGGTATTAGTCCCCAGGCTGAGGGTCAAGGAATACTGCTGCCAAACATCAGAAGAAAGTGATTTGGTATCTAAAACTGTTCAGTGTCAAGGGAAATAAGTTGAGCTGTCCAGACCACTGCACAATTCCCTTGGAGTTTGAGCTTTGGCTGCTTCATCTTAATCAAGGATGAACATGCTGTGTAAGGCCCAGAATCCACTTGTTGAGTATCTGGTCTTCAAGGTGACCAAGCTCTGGAGAGTGGTGAGGTTTTTTTTCCTTCTTTCTGAGAAGCTCAAGTCTGATTCCCCATACTCTGGGAGGCAGTAATTCTGAGACCAGACCCAGAGGATGAGTTCAGAGCAGTTGGAGTTGGTAGCTCTTAGAGCTGTCTCAGTGCTCTCTGAAGTCTACGATTCCTACCATTTTTGTCATTTGCAAACTGGAAATGATGGTGTTGCTGTAGCAGGACCTTGGGCCATGTGTGATTTTTTTTTTTTTTTTTTTAATGTCTGATGGAGGCTGGGTTGATGCTCCTGTGAAGAGCAGGCAACTGTAGTGTTTCATGGAAGAACAACTGACCCAACAACATCTGAGTTGGAAGCTGGTCAGTGTCCCATGAACATAACATTCTTCTTTGCTCAGATCTTTTCCAAGTATCTGTCACTGCCTGCTTACTGAGTCACAAGTGACTGATGTGATGATAAAGTTCCTGCATGAATCAGCTGAGATGAGCATTCACTGAGTTCAGGGTTTCTTTATTCAGAAACATCACCCCCCATTTATAGCACAGCATTTGACATTTTGTAACTTAGAACAGAAAAAAACCACCTCACCTCTTCCCTGTCCCCCAGCACTACCCTACAGAACATCTGGGTTTATTTTTAGAGCTCTGGGGGAAAAAAAGATGTAAGTATATTGTCTTCATTTTACTGTTTTCATGCATTACTTTGCAGCCTTTTATTCTAATTAAGCATGGGTGATAGAGTGTTAATTTTTTCGAGAGCTATGACTGAGGCCTGAACACTGAAGTGTGGAAGACTGTGATGGTACTGCAAGGGAATATTGCATCCTTTAGAAGTGGTGGGATCAAACCTTACTCCTTGTTGCTTCACAGAGTGTCATTTTACTCTTGCATGTGAAAGAGCTGCCCAGGAGCACAGTGGTTGTCACTGGTTTGGGACCTGGGCAGTTAGAGCTGGCTAAAGGAGTCCCCATGGGTCTTGCTCTCCCCAGGCCTTTGATGAATAGCAGTGTCAGCTGGAGGTGCAGTTTATTTCCATTTGTAGGTCAGAACCCTCATGTGGAAGCCAATTTGCACAGAGACATTCGGATGACATAAGCTAGCTGAGTCAGGATGGAGCAAAAGTGGTTTGTTGCTCTGTCTGGAGCCAGGACTGACATGTAGGTATCTCTCTTGAAGAGTTGAGCTAGGGAAGCTCCTTGTTCTCATCATATGTTTTAGAAAATCAGGAAAAAGGTGTAGTTAAGGCTCTCCACTTTCTCTTTCTCACCCCACCTCTGTAACTGCATGCAACTCTGGCTGTTGCCCAGGAGGACAGAGTCAGAGGGACAAGGTTGAGAGCAAGATACTCCAGTTACAGGTCAGCTTGGGCTGCGTTTTCCTCCTACTGGTCTGAGACAGGAACACCAAAAAGAGTGGAGCTGAGTTGCTGTTTTTTCGTAACATGCTTTTCAAGTCTGCAGTCGTGTGGACAGAACTAGAATTCAGCCAAAACTTGGGTAGATCTGGGATGCTGGCAGAGAAGTTGTGTGGCCTGTGGTCACAGTGAGTTTGCTGAGAAGATGTTCTAATGAACTTCCACCCTAGGTTATTAATTCTAACTGGATGTGCTTGAGACGTGTGTTTTCTCTCTTCATTTCAGTTCCCGCTGTGTGATGGGTCTCACACAAAGCACAACGAGGAAACTGGCGACAACGTTGGGCCTCTGATCATCAAGAGGAAGGAGGCATAGAGTGGACAGTAGAAGCTACAAAATGAATGTCTGACAAATCCTCTGCTCACTTGTAACTGGGGGGAAAACCCACAAATTCTCTGTCTTGTCACTGAAGACTTTCCAGTGTAGTATCTATACAACAGGCTTTAGCATGTGTATTTTCTCTGGTGCTTGTCTTCTTGTTTTAATCACTACAATGCATAATTTACTAAGTAGTCATGGTTTCAATTTTTGTCCCCTAAAGTGTGTGTACTCTCTTATTGAGTATGAAACTGAAATGACACACAGAATGTACTTCATTAGAAAATGGATATTAAATTATTTTCAAATATGTGTGTACTACTCTGAGGCTATTCAGTAGAAAATGTGTTCAGAAGGTAGATCCAGAAACTCTCCAGCATTTTTGAAGTCACAGGTCTGGACAGATATTTATATAAAAGGCAGCAGCCTGGAAGAAATCATGGTGCCAAAAAGCAGTTTAACCTCTGATGATGCTACATGTTCTATAGGTGCCATGTGTGACCTACTACAGCAGTGGCCTATGCTACTGTCTGCCTTCTGTAAAAGAACAAATTCAAAGCTGCTATGAACAGACAAGAATAAAGGCTTACAGCAAGATGGGGCTAGAGAGCAACTTTACCTTTGCTTTTACATCGGTGTTGAAACTCGACCCTACTACCCTGTGCTATCACGAACACACTACCAGACTGCAGCCCCGTATTTAGAATAGGATTAGGAAGGTGGTCTCTCTCAGAGCTTTCTTAATGGACAAGTGAAATGACAGGAAGCACTCAAAGCGTGATGGGCAGGAGGTGGCAGGATTGTCTGCTGCTAGAAAGCCTTAGTGTCCCTTGCAGTCTAGCGATGAAGCTCAGTTCCCCAGACCACAGGACACTGCTGTGGAAGAGGCAATGGCAGCAGATTCCAGTAGCTGAAACAAAACCTGAACCACTCCCATCATTGCTGCCTGCTTCATCATTGCTCTGGCTGGTTCCGGAGGACTTTTCCCACTGTGGAGGGAGGAGGCACGCCTTTTTTACTAAGTGGCCTTAGGCTCTATGTGTCTTAAGTAACTCCTGCCTCCCTGGGCTAACTGCTAGCATGGTTCAGCTAATTTTACCAAAAGAAATTATGTGGATGAGGAAAGGCTTTGGTGACAGAAAAAAGGGGAAGGGAAGGAGGAGACAAGGATAGCTCTTAACTCTTCATTCCTATTGCACTTTGACACAGTTGCAAACATAGCTGTCGTGTTGATTTCCTTAAATTAAATAGCTTTGACTTTTTCAGATGCAAGTGTCTACAAAGCAAAACCCAGAGTGGGGTGACAGAGGGCAGTTTGGGATACCCAGTCCTAGCACAGCTGCCATCTGTAAGCTCTCAAGGTCCTAGCTCAGAGAGCGCTTCCAAGTTAGGAGAAAGGCCTTTCAAGAAACTGACATTTTAACTTGGACCCTTAAGGGTTCTGCCAGATTATAGGGGCCATTGAAGTTTTACTTAATTTTTCTTTAAGAGTGTGATTGGTCTGAGTGGTTAAGAGTGAAGACATTTTTTTGTATGTTCTCTGTGTGAGACATGCAGAGGCTGAGTTCTTAGCTGACTGCTCTGAACTTTGGCAGAAGGCATAAAAAGTGGCAGAGAGATAGAGTTTGCAGGTGGAGTATTAGAGTAGGGGCAACTGCTGCATGTGAGAGACTTCTGCTTATAGAAAGTCACATTCAGATACATTTCTTACTAATTGACTGTAAAGGTATTTGACTTTTTTGTTGTTTTTTATGTTGCTGATGCATATAGGAAGTTGTTTTAACTTGACATTATCAAACAAATGGCTTTTATCCAGAACAACTGTTTGTTTGTTACTAGGCCATGACACTGGATATTTCTGTATTACTGTTAAATACACATTTGAGCTCATCTTTAATCTCGAGGGTGTAATGTCTGTGTTATCTCATGGGTGTGCCATTTCTGTTAGAGGAGTGTTATACCATGAGTAGCTCTCTGCTATGCCAGTGCTGTTGTAATCATCAACCTGCATCTGTGCTAGGTTGTCTTGAGACTTCTTTTTCTGCTAGCAGCAGAGCCTGGCTGCTTTGAAGGAATGAAACTTCACTGAAAGCTGTAGTAATGTTCTGAAAGATGAAGTCATGAAGTTTCATATGAGTCTCCAGAGTCATAATTGATTTCCTGGAGTTTGCCGATAAAACATTTCCTGGAGTTTGGGCATCAGAGTTCCATGAGAAGTTTTTCTTCCTGGTAAGCAAAGATGCAGGAGCAGACTCTTGTTGAATTATATCTTTGGCAAGTTATGTTTTGGACAAGTGTCACATGTAAATGTTGACCCAAAATAGTTATACCTTATGTTGTTGTATGTACAATTTACTGTACCTGAAAGTTCCTGTTACTTGAGTTTTTAGAACAGGCTAATGAGAGACTGGGATTTGAGTAAACAAACTCCCCATCAGTCTTCATGAGCATCATGGAGAACACTTAATTTGTTTTCTGTAGTATCACAATAGGTTATCATGTTCTGATGGTTTGAGTGTTTGCCTGCTCCAGTGTTTTCTGAAGTCTCCATTCTTTAGCGCTTTCCCTCAGTCTTTACAATATGAAATTAATTGGTTACATCTTAGCCATGTTCCTAACCATAAAGAAATTCTTTTGCAAATGTGCAATTTTTTTTACCTCACGTTGAAATTCACCTGTGAAACTGTGGTACAGATCCTTCCTGTTAAAGCAGTGAAGGATTCCTATCCCAAAGTAAAAAAATATTTTTGTTCTGCATTGTTAATTTTCAACTTGTGTTCGTGAGAGGAAGGTGAATAAATTAAAGTTCTGATTCTCCAGCAATTGAGTGTGACTCATCAAATTAGTCTGAATGTCAAATATTCCAGTGCTTCTGGAATCAGCATTACTGAAGAGGCGATGGCTGCAAAGTACAGGTATTTTCTCTACTTTTAATTCCAGCATTGTTCACCTGCTGACTAATTGGAGCCACCTCTGCATTCACATGTGGTTCCACTAAGAGGAAACAAATGCTGGGTGCTTGATGCTCATTGATGTGGGCAGTGCAGGTTTTAAGGACGTTTTACATACATGCATGTATTTATGTTTAGGTGTTTTTCAGCAGCATTGCTGTCTGAGGCCAGGCACTCAGAGGTGCTGCACGGACACGCTTGGGACTAAGCAGCTTTCCATGCTGTTCCCCCAACGGCCACCTGCTGAGCTGACCACAGGCCCTACTGAAGTTTTCACCGTAACAGTGCGGTTCAGGCCTTGTTCTGGCACTGCTGAGGTCTGTAAAATGTTGTTTTGCTCAAGAGCTGGAGCGGGATTTTCCTTTCAGTGTCCTACAGCTAGATAAAGGCATGGAAACTTGAGTCACTGCTGTATCACAGTTGCTCGCTCCAGTAGCGGAAGAACATTTTATAATGGCAGGAAGGATAAGAACGTAAGCCTGAAGCTAAACAATGGTGTTCCAAAGAAACCTTGTCAGCTGGCTTCTCTGTAGCCAGCCTGAGTGTGGAACCTCATACTAAATTTGGCTTTTGTTTCATCTCCTGAAGCTCCCAAGACTGACAAACCCCCTGGCTGGGTTAGGCAGGAGATCATGATGTCCGCACAGCATGCAGCCAGAGGAAATGCCCCAACGCTGCTGCCAACAGGCTGAGTTTGTCAGAGCTCAGCGTCTATTTCAGCTTGGTCAGAACATTTCACATGGACCTGCTGAGAAGGCCAAATGCTTTTTCCATTGTCACTGGTAAACATTAAGCCTAGCAGTGTCAGATACCCATTCCCCCAGTTGCTTTCTGCACCTAGGCTTGTTCTGTCCTGGTTCTCTTGCACTGATGAGTGGTTTCTCTCTACTGGCAGGAAAATGATTATTTTTCAAGTGGCGTCATTAATTTAGGATAGGTACTAGGGGCTGCCGCCTGAAGCTCTCTGCTGCTTCTTCTGTAGCAGTGGTGTAGCTGTGCTGTCTGCAGTGTATTGTGTGTTTTTCAGACAGGATGATTTTCAGGCCGTGTAATCATGAGGCTAATGCAGAGAGATGCTGAATAAAACCTAAAATATCATACAAATAAAGAGGTGTGTGTGTAAAAACAAAAAGGGGGGGAAAAGAAAAAATGAAGTGGCAGATGGGAGAAAGCATAAGCTAGAAGAGAAGACTGCTAGGTGGTAACATTGCTAGGTGGTAGCAAGAAGGGATAAATTGAATTACAGCGAATGACGTGTGGCATTTCATTGTGCCTCTTTAACAGAGCGAAGCAGAGGATGTATAAAGTGGCTGTTCATTAGCTTCTGGGACTGAGTGCTTCTGTTAGCCAAAAACTCACTCCTTTGAGCCAAAGGGGTTATGTGCCTCTAGTAGACATCTGTTCCTGTGTTTTTCCTTCCTCAGCTGTGAAATCCTGCAGTACTGGACAGAAAGCCTTGTACACACTCATGCTGTGGGTACCCTGTTAGCAGTGGAGTGTTCCTCCACACCCACCTTTGTGAAGTGTTTAATTAAACGTGCGATTATAATAGATGGAGCAGTTGCTGGTATTATCCCTGAAGTCAGTAAAATCACAGTGGGTTTAGGTGCCTTCAGCAAAGCAGAATTCAGTCCACCTTTTTCTTGTCCAGCTTGGACTGCTAAGGAAGGATTTATTTGGGTTCTCAAGCAACTTCTGATTGCTTTGATACACAGAAGTTGGATACGTCTCACTTAAGCACAAAGAGATCATTTCTCTTGTAGCTTTGTTTTCCTGGCTGAAGACTGAACCACTCCATCTCTCCTATTTGACATTGCACTGCCCTTAATCTGCTCTGCATCCTTTTTGTCATGCAGACTGCAGTTTGCCTTTGGTGTTTTTGAATGCATGGCACATTTATACAAAGAAAGTGCCTTCTGCTCTCCCAGAGAAGCCTGTGCAGAAAAGAGGAGCTTCCTGAGCCTGCCAGAAATTACAGCTTTAATGTGTGAAGCATTCAAACTAGAGCACGCTGTAAGGATCTGCTCAGTAGCTGTAATGTCTGTGCTGTTCACTCAAGTCAGCTGACAACAGAAACACAGCAAAATGAATGATAAGGTCAATGAGTGCATAACTTTTCTCAAATACTTCTCTGCAGTTGGCAAATATAGCCTTAAATGGCTAAGATATGGTCAAGAGGCACTGTCTGTTCACTGCTGGGACTCTTGCTCAAGACTCTGGTACCAAAACAACAGCCAGGAGAGACTTTTACTTCAGCAATTATTAAATGGGTTGCTCTTCCCAAACAGTGTCATCTTGCACTTTCAATCTCATTGTTGCTTCCAACATCTGCATGCAATAAATTATTTTGTAAGGGTTGAAATTCTGTGGCTTTGCAGAGAGCGTTTTGGAGTAGAGCACTGCTTAATAGGAGAGACTTAATGCCAGTTGGCAGTGGGGTTAGTCACAAATAGCTGTTGGATTCTACTGCAGGTGGAGGCAATGCAAGTAGCCTCTAGGGAAATAGACATTTTAAGTAAGCTTCCTGGCATGTTAATAAGTACTGAGGTTCTCCTAAAGCATTAGGATGTGACTGGTAAACCGCTGTCATGCATTTGTAAACCCTGAGCAACCCCCCGACAGAGATACAAAGCCACAACTTGAAAAGTTTTATTTAGGAAGACCAAAGGAATACTGTTTACCTGTAAGCTGAAGGTACCTGTACTCTGCAGCTGCCAGGAGATGGTACTAAAGACTTTGCTCTAATGTCTCAGCCGTAGAAAGCACAATTTTTCACCTAAGGTTGCCAAAGCATACACATCTCATTGCCATTTTCTAAGGATAATAAATGTTCCATCAATGTAGACCCTTCACAAATTATGGTTTAATTCCACCTTCCACCAGTTGATTAATGGTGTATTCCTATTCTCAATGAGAGACCAGGAGTGGAAGTTGGACCCGGTCTGTGGCAGGCTTAGGCTACATAGCAGGAAAATGATGCCTTTTGTCTTTCAATGCTCTTACTGATGTTGCCCAATATTTTGTTGGCTTTTTTGGGGTACAGATGTATTACCAGGCTGATGATCTCAGTCAACTGTCAACAGTGACTTCAGGATCTCCTTCCTGGGCAGTGAAAAAGCTGGTTCCAGGATCGGAATTACAGTATCACAGTATCACAGTATCACCAAGGTTGGAAGAGACCTCACAGATCATCAAGTCCAACCCTTTACCACAGTGCCCAAGGCTAGACCATGGCACCAAGTGCCACATCCAACCTTGCCTTGAACTGCCCCAGGGACGACGACTCCACCACCTCCCCAGGCAGCCCATTCCAGTGCCCAATGACTCTCTCAGTGAAGAACTTTCTCCTCACCTCGAGCCGAAATTTCCCCTGGCGCAGCCTGAGGCTGTGTCCTCTCGTTCTGGAGCTGGCCACCTGAGAGAAGAGAGCAACCTCCCCCTGGTCACAACCACCCTTCAGGTAGTTGTAGACAGCAATAAGGTCACCCCTGAGCCTCCTCTTCTCCAGGCTAAACAACCCCAGCTCCCTCAGCCTCTCCTCATAGGGCTTGTGCTCGAGGCCTCTCACCAGCCTTGTTGCCCTTCTCTGGACACGCTCGAGCATCTCAGTGTCCTTCCTAAACTGGGGGGCCCAGAACTGGACGCAGTACTCGAGATGTGGTCTGACCAGTGCAGAGTACAGGGGCAGAATGACCTCCCTGCTCCTGCTGACCACACCATTCCTGATGCAGGCCAGAATGCCACTGGCTCTCTTGGCCACCTGGGCACACTGCTGGCTCAGTGGAATTGAATAGCTTTGGTTTGGATTACTTTCATCTACATGCATTACTCTATGGTTATCCACACTGAAGCTCCTGTGTCAACATAGTGGCTTTTGTTCAGTTGTGTGAGAACCTGCAGGACTTCTCTGCCATCAGTGTGGCATTTGACTGCCTTAAGGAGATAAGAAGTATCCACAGACTTAGAGATTTCATGCACAATCTCTTCTATGGGTCACAAATAAAAATGTTTAATAAGAGCAGTCTCAGCAAACACCCACTGCTGCCTCTTCACCATGAAAGCCCTTCTATTTGCTTCCTACCCCTTCTTCTCTGAGGCAAAAAAAATGAACCTTACCTTCAAATTCTGTGCTTACTTGCTTTAATGATCACCATCACCAACAAAATAAGTCCATCTCTGGAGTCACTCAGAGCCTTTCTGGGCACTGCTATGTGCAATCTGCTCTAGGTAAACCTGCTCTGGTGGGGAGGGTTGGACTAGACGATCTTCATAAGTCCTTCCCAACCTCTATCATTCCATGATTCTGTGACTCTACGACAGAAAGGAACTGCTGAAATGAGCTTCTGATCTTTATAGTCCTTTTAGCTTTCTAATACAAAAGAAACCTCTCTAAATTCACATCTGCATTTGTTTGTAGAAAAGGTGATCCAGAAAATACATAACTGCAGTATGTACCAAAAGGTACTGTATCACCTCCGAAGAGTATAGGTTGCCTTTTGGCACTCTTTTATTTTCACCCTGGAAAACCCTAGAGGTGCCAAATTGCCAGGGAGGAGAGTAGTGTCAAAGAGTTTGCAACAGTCAGAGCCAAGTAAAATATGAATCATTGTAGGACCTGATATCTAAGGGAGACAAGAGAATAGCCAAGAAAGTGGGGTGGCAGCACTGTTGAATTTTACAGCTACATCAGAAAATAGTTTAGATTTTCCATCACTTGACAAGAGCACAGTTTTGGTGACTTTCACAAACGATTAAAAACCCTGAGCTATTTTAACAGGGCATGATACAGTGGCCCTTCTGCTGGAACAGGGTGTCAACAAAAGAACTGAAACACAGCGAAGGCTTCCACACCACTGCAGTCACATCTGCTCTGCACCCAAGGAGGAGGACAGTCCTTCCTGCCCACAGAAACACTGCTGCAGATGCTCTCACCCCTCTAGCAAATTCTTTTCCCCGATTGGTGTTTCTCATCAGGACCACAAGTACGGCCCAGGTCGGGTCTGTTGCAATCTGTCCATCTGGCAGGAGCTACGCAAGTGCAGCTGCCTGCAGCAGGAAGTGGCTCTGTGGGCAGAAGGATCCACATCTTTTGCACAGACCTCATGCAGAAAACACAGCGATGGCAGTGGAGCAATGGTTTTGGTGAGATGGGGAAGAGGTGGCTCTGAAAAATCCAGTGGTGCTAGTTGTCAGCATAGCTCTAGAGTGCCAATACTGGCCAGATCTCAGCCCCACTAATGTGTTTATCTAATACTCTCCTCCACTTCCACTGAAGTACAAGCCTATTTCCTGTACTGAACTACCATGCATCTTGCAGTTAGCTATTAACTAGCTGTTGCATTTGGGAAAGGGCTTTATTTCAGCAGCACACAATTCTTTATAATCCTTGCTTAGTTCAGGGGAGCTTTGCAATCTGCTGATGAGACAACCTCTTGCAGCGCAAAGCACTTCGGGGAAAACTACATGCCTGTTAGTCTTTACATTTTCACCAGATGGAGTGAGGTAAGACTGATTTCCAGCAACAGAGAGAAAGAATAATTCAGAATTAAGCATAATTTCACCAAATGCATTTTGCTGAGGGAACAAGGGGGATTCCCAACTACCTGTCCTTTCTTTAAGAGCTGTCTGCAGCAGCCTCCTTTGCTGTCTCTTTGAGTGCTATTCCACAGCCTGGAGACAAGAAGTCTCCTTGAGGATCTTTCTGGTAGGCTCAGCTTTCAGCACAAACTGTTAGAGTATCACACTCCATGGAGGAATCAATTATTTGTCATTCTTGGTATTTTGTCAGTTCTGCTTGTTTTAATTTAGGAGATAAGACGAGTGAACTCCATGTGCTGAAGCGTGAGTGTGGAATGAGTGAGCGGAAGATGGAGTCTGGCGTCACTTGATTTCTATATGCATAAATCTGACTAAAGCAAATAGCAGGGAAAAGAAAACAGTCAGTGTTTATTTATTCCAATTACTCATGCTGTCGTGTTTCTTTTCATCCCCTCTAGGCCCACTTCTGCTCACTCTAAGCATATCTAGAAGCTATTTGTTCAGGACTAGGTGCTTGGATAGTCTTTAAATTCCATGTTTTTGCCTTTTCATTTCATTTTTCCATTGAGACTTCAAGCTCAGGTAGATCAGCTTTATGTGCATTCATGTGCACTCATGCAAAGCTGAAATGCCATCTATGGTTTTCGCTCTGCATTTAGATCCAGATCAGCCAAAGTGCCTCTCTTCTCTGCAGGGGGAAATATCGGCAAGGCTCAGGTTGGCATCCAAACCTTGCAGCAGCTGCTGCTGCTGAGACTCGGAGCCTTCTCTCTGCCAGATACATACCACTTGTGAATTTTTTTCACTCCTCAGTACTTTTTTTGTGTGCAAGGGTTGGCCAATCTGTGGTATTTCTCTCCAGCCTGAGCACCCCTCTGGGAAAATTCAGTGCTGGGGAACTGAAGAGAGGAGCTTCTGCTTGCAACCATCTGACTCCTAATCTTTAGGGCTGGATGATAGTGACTGATGAGAAGGGGATATTCGTAAAGGAGGAACCTTGGTTTTCTCACTACTTCACAAAGGATCTTGCCGAGTTGTTACCACAGTCTTTCCTGTCTCACCCAATTGAGAAGGAAACAAATTGTTCCATGAACAATGATTTAAAGAAGCTCAGCTTTGATAGATCTGTATGTGATATTCCTCCCTCTCACTTTTCAATACTCTTCGTTTTCCCTGTGTCCTTCCTGTTCCTTTGATACTTCAATTTCCCATGTAAATCCCCCAAACTGTCATCCAGTTCTTCCAGCTATGGGATGGGGAAGACTCAGCAAGTAATAGCTGAGTTTACTACATTGTTGTTTCTCTAATGTCAATGCTGATTCCTTACAGACATACCCCCTTTTTTTGTAAAATCCAGGGGAATGTCATATATCTGCTAAAGCTTATATTCCTGTTTCTGGCCTTGTTTTCCTGCTCCTCTGTCTTACTAATGCTAAACACAACGATACTAGTTCATACTGTGGCAAAAGTGCAGTTCGACTATTCAGAGCTGAACCGATTCTATAAAAGAAATGGTGAAAAGTACAGTAATGACAGACCCATACATAGAATCATAGGATCGTTTTGATTGGTAAAGACCTTTAAGATCATCAAGTCCAATCCAGCATTGCTGGGTCACCACTAAAGCATGTCCTTCAGCACCACATCTAGACAGTTTTGAAACCACTCTGAGGTTAGGCAATACATCACTGCCCTGGGCAGTCTCTCCCAGGGCTTGACAACACTTTCAGGAATGAAATTTCTTCTGATGTCCAACCTTACCCACCTGGTGCAGCTTGGAAGTTGCTACAACAGAGCCTATAAATGCCCTAGTGAAAAAATTAAGTCTCTGAGGCAGGCAGTGGGCTCTGGGGTCCGGTATCATAGAATCATAGAATGAACCAGGTTGGAAGAGACCTCCAAGATCATCCAGTCCAACCTAGCACCCAGCCCTATCCAGTCAACTAGACCATGGCACCGAGTGCCTCATCCAGGCTTTTCTTGAACACCTCCAGGGACGGTGCCTCCACCACCTCCCTGGGCAGCCCATTCCGATAACAATCACTCTCTCTGCCAACAACTTCCTCCTAACATCCAGCCTAGACCTCCCCTGGCATAACTTGAGACTGTGTTCCCTTGTTCTATTGCTGTTTGCCTGGGAGAAGAGACCAACCCCACCTGGCTACGGTCTCCCTTCAGGTAGTTGTAGAGAGCAATGAGGTCTGCCCTGAGCCTCCTCTTCTGCAGGCTAAACAACCCCACCTCCCTCAGCCTCTCCTCATAGCGTTTGTGTTCCAGGCCTCTCACCAGCTTTGTTGCCCTTCTCTGGACGTGTTCCAGCACCTCAACATCTCTCTTGAATTGAGTGGCTCAGAACTGGACACAGCACTCAAGGTGTGGCCTGAGCAGTGCTGAGTACAGGGGCAGAAGAACCTCCCTCGCCCTAATGACCATGCTGTTCCTGATCCAGGGCAGGATGCCATTGGCTCTCTTGGCCACCTGGGCACACTTCTGACTATTCCCTGGTGCGGGAATGCAGGGGTTGTGCACACCTTCCTCTATTCACAGAGAGTTAAAAATTCACAGTACTCAGTTTGGATTTGGTGTCAGTCAAGTGTGCCCACCTCACTAGCAAAGCCAGCACCTGTGGAGCTCAGTGCAGCTGACTTAGGCTGCACCAAAGATCCTTTCCCCAGTATAAGGTCTGATGCTATTTACATAATTGTTTGCTCTCTTTGATAATCCTTCAGATCTACTGGAGAGAAAATGGACAAAAGTCAGCAGCATTTCGCGTGTATTTCAGGTTACTGAGGTCCAGTGGACAAGACACAGTCCCTGCCTGCCAACACACAACACTCGCTTAGAGAACTACATCAGGCTCGAGTGCAGAGACCGAGACCCAGGGAGAGCTGAGGGTGTGACTGCAGGCCCTGGAGGCTGGCAGCGGCATGGGCATGCCCACGGGGGGGTGTGCCACGGGCACTCGGGGCCGGTTTCGCGGGCACTCGGGGGCCGCGGAAGGCTCTGCCGCCCTCTCAGCCTGCTGCTGAACCGAGGCGCTGCCCACCCCCACCACATCAAGACGCCGGGGCCCGGGCGCGGCCTAGTCCCGGAGCCGCCCGTCGCTCGGCCGCGCTGTCGCTGACCCCCCACGCCGCCACGGGTCGGCCCGGGCGGCGGAGGCGGAGCGGCGTCCGGGGCGGAGCGGCGGCGCGGCCAGTCGCTGCCTCAGCGGCAGGGTGGGCGGCGCGGCGCGGTGCGGAGCGGCGCGGGGTGATGGAGCCGCGGGCTCTCGCCGCCCGCGCCCCGGCACGCAGCGCCCGCTGAGGCCCGCTCGCCGCCGCCGCTGCCGTCTTCGCAGCGCGGCCGCCTGTCGCCTCCCTCTGCCTCCCCGCCACCTCCGGGAAATGGCCACGGAGACTCCGCGGCCGGCGCTGCCCGCGGCGGGGCGCCCCGAGGGCGAGGGCGGGCGCGGGCGCTGCGCGGGCGGCGGGCGCGGCGAGGCGGAGGAGGAGGCCGCGGCCCAGCCGGCGTTCGGCGCCTCCTCGGGCCCCGCGGTGGCAGCGGCGGCAGCAGTGGCGGGGGGCCGGCGGCGGGGACTGAACGGCTGCGTGCCGCTGTCGCACCAGGTGGCCGGGCACATGTACGGCAAGGATAAAGGCGGTGAGCGACGGCGGGGCGCGGGAGGGAGCTCTGGGGGGAGTGGCGGGCAGGGCTGCCCGCGATGGGGGTTCCCCCCACCCACGCCCTCCTGGCTGTCTTAATTCTTCCAAACCTGGCTGGGGTGGGGTGGGTCTCGCTTTCCTTCTCACGTCTCGCTGGTGGCGACGGGCAGCTCCGGTGAGGTGTCAGTAACAGGCGTGAGCCGCTCGCCGACGGCGAGAGCGGGCAAACGGCACCTCAGGAGCGGCGGGCAGGATTTACCGGCTTGGTGGTTGAGCTCCCGCCGTCGGGTTCTGCCCGCCTCCCGTGCCGAGCTGCCAGCACCTGTTCGCCCTCGGGTGCCAGCCTCAACGCCAGGTGCTCAAATCTCAGGGGGTCTGGCGGCCACCTCGGGGCTGGCGGATTTGGCAGCCACTTCGGGGCTGTGAGGGACCGCTGGCGGTGCTCTCGGGGCTGTGAGGGACCGCTGGCGGTGCTCTAGGGGCTGTCAGGAGGTCTGTCAGCCACCTCCAGGCTGAGTAATCTGGCGGTCCGGTCCCTTCACGACTGGAGGATCAGATTCCTTGACCACGGTCTGTCCTCCCTCCAAAGGCTCTCAGGGCTCATCCAGGGTAGATGGACAGGTGTCGCCACTGCTAAATCTCTGTCTTTTGATGATTGTCATAATTGGTAATGGCCAGTTAACTGGCACCTTTAAGCTGAAGGGCTTCTGCAGTTCAGTTCATTTTAGCAGGCACCTTTTAAGAAATGGGGAATGTAGATAACATCCTACTGGCACCCTAAGTACGTCTGTTGCAACTATGCTTCATCTAAAGGGAACCATCAGGTCTTTGACTGCCAGAAACTTCAGCAAAATATTAGTGTGTTTTCCTAGCCTGGGGTAAGGTCCTAGTTGCTTGTTTATTTGATAGTAAATTTGCTCCAGTGGCTCGTAAGGAGGTTAACAGTAAAAATAACAGGAAGATAGAGCTTTTTTTTTCCAAGTATGCCTCCGCTAGCTTTCAATTTCTGTTTTAATTCCAAGATGAGGAGTGCACAGCTCAAATGGATTAGGTCTAGATAATTCCATTTCATCTAACAAGCAAGACCAAGGTTTTCCTGCAGTGATACCATGGCAGTTGATGCTCTCATCTTAGAAACTTGAGTTCTTTAAGTGAAGACCTTCTGCTGAAGGTGTCTTTTAACATAGGCAATGGTCAGTGCCAAAGCAAGCGGCCAAGTTAAGGTTACCAAATGGCATGTCTCACCCTTCTAGCGCCTCACATTTGGTGTAACTCCTGCCTCTCAGCTAAGTGTAAGGTATACATCCGTTGAACTCTCAGTATGCCCTTTGAGCATAGCTATAATGAGCGCCTGCTGTCATATTGCCTTTGAACCCTGTCACTAGGATCTGTCTCTGCTGATCGGGGCAAGGGCTGAGCTTCAGAACCCCTCAGCCGTCAGGGAGTAGAATTACAGCATTAATGGCACTGTGAGTTTGTCTTATCTATAGTCTGGGTCTGTGGCCTGTCTTGCTGCTGATAATCTCCACAGTGAAGTAATTCTTGTCCCTTGCTCCTGCTGCACCTGATGCAATAAAATGTCAGGGGAGGTGTGCTAGATCCTTGGAGCTGTACATCTGCCTTGTGGTTCGTAACAAGATGGGCTGGGAACAGGCAAAAAATGCTTACTTTAGGGAGAACCTCACCTATGCTATGTCAGTTTTATTGCAGTTGGATCAAGGCCAATGCAGGTCATATACCATAGGTCATATACCATCTATATTATGTACACAGCTCAAATGGATTAGGTCTAGATAATTCCACTGCATCTAACAAGCAAGACCAAGGTTTTCCTGCAGTGATACCATGGCAGTTGATGCTCTCATCTTAGAAACTTGAGTTCTTTAAGTGAAGACCAGAGCTGCTCTGGCACTCAGAGCCCTCTTATTTTTCATAACCAAATCTTCTTGTTTTATTTCTTTACAGATGTTGTATGTAGGAGTGCAGGCAGTCGAGATGCTAAAGATAGAGGGTCATGTATAATTCTGCAGTGCTGCTTCCTGTTGGTGTCTTTATTGTGAGGCTAGTGGCCAGATGTGTGGATATATGTAGTTGCTAACAGCACTGGTAAGGAGTATCAGAGACAATCTGTATACCAGAATCTGTGAGAACGTGAAGCACGTGTGAGACCAATGTGTCCTCTACCTTCTCTGCTGCCTTTTCTGCCTCTTCCTAGAGTAGTCACCCTTCCTGCTGTTTTCTATTCTGCCCTTTCCTACCCCATAGAGAGCCTCTTTTTTAAAAAGAGAAGAGCTTTTTAAAAAGCTGCAAAAGCAGACTGCCTTTTTTTTGGGATACGTCTGTTGCCATGCATACAACATGGCAAATGTATCTTGAAGGTTGTATCCGGATGGTGTTAGTGTATGAGCTATTTACTGATTCAAGCTCAGAGCCTTCCTTGTTCTGCGCAGCTTCCTCCTACATGTCACTGCTGTCCTCAGAGCTCAACTTCCCTTCTGTCCCCACCTACAAACACCAGAGGACGTGAAGGTATCCAAAGTATTTTTAACTGCTCGTTTGGTTAGTGTGTGCCTTAAAATGTCTTTGCCGTAGGGTTCCCCCTGAAAAACCTTTCAGTTTTCGCTTTCCTTGCCGTGAGTGCGACTGCTCTGCAAAGAGAAGGGTCTTGCAGACTCTGCACGAACACATAGACCCTCAGCTTCAGGGCATTACAACTGACCTTTCGTTGAGTGCTGTTTCCTGCAGTGCTTCCCTCGGAACAGAGTAGATCATGTGTAGTAAGGTAACCACCCTGGGTTGTGGCTTATTTCTGTAGGCAGGTGGAGAGAGGCAGCAGCAAATAGGAGATGCCACTTTATAGAGTCTCCAGAGTCTGTGCTTTGGTATCTGTACCATCAAAGTGCTGTAGGACCTCAAACCGTTAGTGGGGTCCCACAGCTAAAGGGGGCATTCCCTATCGTTGTGACTTGCTTGGTCACACAGAGCACAAAACCTACAACTGTGGTTGCCATTTTCCCAGTGCACAGGTTAAGGTGGCACATACATACTAGTCAGTCCTTACTGGTTAGCCTCAGAGGATCTTTTCTAAAGTAACTGTTTGGTGTGTTTGTGCAGAAGAGGTTTGCCTATAGTTCAGCAAAGCATATGGATTGGATGTCAGGATTTTTTTATTGGTTAAAAGTGCATGCATCTCTATTGGTTATTTTCGCAGTAGCTTTTGGGTTCAGAATGCTAGCAAGACTTTGCATGCAGAGCCATTGAGAAATGTTTGTGAACTCTACTAAAATTAAAATTCTGAAATAGTTCTGCTGCTTCTTCAGAAACAGTAAAATGCTTATTTGTATATTAAACCAATCCTATAGCCTATCTGTGCAGCAACCCTAGAACAAGGCCATGACAAACATCCCTGTGTTAGTGTGATCTGCAGGTGATGGTATCTCTGGTGGTTGTTGCAGATCAGGGGGAAGGAAAGTTGTGGAGTTTTCACCTTCCTGGTGAATGGTGAAACATGAGTCCTTTATTTTCAGCTTGCTTCTGTCATGGCTACAGAGTAGGTGCTTTGCTCTGTCAGGAAATCCAGAGGATGAGGATACTTCAGCCAATGTTAGATTACATTTAAACTCTTAAGTAATGTATCAAGATGTTGTGGTAGTTGTATGGAAAGCATACATAATCCAACTTGCAGCAAGCAACCTGCCTCCGTGCAGATTTTTAAACCCCCTCTCTGTTCCTTGGCACAGACAACTATCATAGAATCAGGGTTGGAAGGGACCACAAGGATCATGTAGTTCCAACCCCCTGCCATGTGCAGGGACACCCTACCCTAGATCAGGCTGCCCATAGCCCCATCCATCCTGGCCTTAAACACCTCCAGGGATGGGGCCTCAACCACCTCCCTGGGCAACTCATTCCAGGCTCTCACCACTCTCATGCTAAACAACTTCCTCCTCACGTCCAGGCTGAACCTACCCATCACCAGCTTTGCTCCAATCCCCTATTCCTGTCACTCCCTGAGAGCCTGAAAAGTTCTTCCCCAGCTTTTTTGTAGGCCCCTTTCAGATACTGAAAGGCCACAGGAAGGTCACCTGGGAGCCTCCTCTTCTCCAGACTAAACAGCCCCAACTCTTTCAGTCTGTCTTCATAGCAGTGGCCCTTCTCTGGACATGCTCCACCATCTCCACATCCTTCTTTTAATGGAGGCTCCAGAACTGGATACAGCTGGGGTCTCAGCAGAGTGGAGTAGAGGGGGAGAATCACCTCCCTTGCCCTGCCGGCCACACTTCTCCTGATGCAGCCCAGGCTCTGCTTGGCCCTCTGAGCTGCAAGTGCTAACTGAACAGCTTCTCTAAATCTGGTGGTTGCTTTAAAGTAAAGATCTTGGGTTGTAAAAATCTTGTTTGGTTTCCAGGACTGCACAACAGATCCCATTCAGACATAATGCTGTCTAAAAGGTGAAAGCACAATTGCTGTTAACAACTGCAAACTCTTTTTGGGACACAAAGCTCCTGGCTCCTTCTACTGTGCTTTCTTAAGTGACGAGATGAAGATGGAACTTATTTTGGATACCGTTGACATTTTCCCTTCCCTTCTGAGCAAAATAAAGTACTATCTGAATAAATCTTAGGAGAATATTGCTTTTCCAGAAGCGAGGTTTTGTTTTTCCCTTGCAACTGATGATCTTGAGGTTTGGAGCACATTTCACAGGCATGCAGTTACTTTTCTCCATTCTTGCCCGGGTCCCTCTCTTGAGTATTTTCATATACTCTTCTGCTACTCAGCAATATTGCTGACTGGAGAGTCGTTAAGGCTGTTTTGTAAAGATATTTTGGGTTGTTTTGGTGCAGGCACAATGAAGGTGATTGCCTGGCTGAGGTGAAGTTCTGTATTGTAATTACAGACTACCAAGGTGTAGCATCTCATTAGCAGGTAGTGCTGTAAGGGTGCTACATCTAGTAATGCAGAAGTGCTCTTTCTATGCCACTAGCACAGATAAGTATTCACAGGACAACATTTCTATTTTAGCTAGTGATAAATGGCATTAGACTTGGTACTAAACCCTTTAACTTCTTGGCATTGCTGGAAAAGCAACTTATCTGTTATTTGAAAAGGGAGTGTCTATGTAATCTTCCATAGCTGAATGAGTGTTTCTTTTGGGTGGAACTTCTAATGGCAAATCCCAGTGCTATGTTGGCCTTGAGCTGAGTTCAACCCAGGAAATCATCTTGATGTCCACAAAAAGAGGAATGCAACCAAACCTCTGCTAAAGCTTTTGGTGCAGAAGCTGCCAATTTCCACTCTACTGTGCAAGTACTCAAAGCAGTACATCTTGGCAAATAGGGTGCTTCTGGTCAAGTGTTTGCTATTCCTGACAAAAATTAAAAGCTGTATCTCTTAAAACCAAGCCCTAAAGAAAATTCCTCTCTTGTAGGTATACTGCAGCATCCAGACGGGACTGTCCTGAAGCAGTTGCAGCCACCACCTCGTGGTCCCAGGGAGCAGGAGTTCTACAACAAGGTGAGGGTCCTGCAGCATGGAGAGAGCTGGCTTGCTGCAGGGGAAATGATGGGTGTGCTTCCTGTACATCCTTACTGTTGCAGTTAGGAAGATGCAGCCTGAATACCCGAACAGGTTAGTGACAGCTCTGTCAAGGTACCTGTGCTTTCTAGAACCTTCTCTGCTTTGAATATCTGTCCCCACACCTGACTTCACTCATAGGGCTTATTTGCTCACAAGCAGTAGGAGTTTTACAGCCTCTTATGATCTTACTGAAAAGCCTTGTGTTATCTCCATCTGTGATTGAAGAGTGATATGTTTGATCCTACCTTTCTCATGTTGCTGAGCATCTCAGAATTGGTCACATCTAAATTTAGCATGTCTTACACTTCCATCTGGGCTGGTTTATTGCTGGAAGTATGACTCTGTATTAAACCTGTTCACTGTATTCAAATTCAGCTCCTTTTAAAAGTCAATAAAAAGTGTAACTCAAATTGCTTGAACTCCAGTTTGTTGTATTTTTCCTGTTGCTCATCTTCAGTTTGCTTTGTCAGCAACTTCGATAGCACAAACCAGGAAAGCTGTTGCTCCTTAACTTCTGAGGGTAAACTGTCTTTAGAGCCTCTCTTCCTTCTCACCTACCTGCCTATGACAGTCAATCATGTGTTTTTTCTCTATCAGCTTGATATGTAATCCCTTTCCATGGCTTGTTGGGTACAAAGAACTGGAGAAGTCTTCATGCAGGGTGGGAGAGGAATCTTGACACCCTCTTTTTGTTACACTGTCTAGTTTGCTTGAAGTTTTTCATCACAGGAGTATCAATTCAAGTTACCAACATATGTGTTTTGTGAAAATCTCTCATTCAGACACTGAGCTGTAAGCAAACTGTATGTTTGCATGCTGGCATCACTGGATAATTCTGATGATGGGACTGCTAGGCAAAACAGCAGCTCTGGTGTTAGTAGGAGCTCAGCAGGACCCAGTTAAACCTCAATGTAAATATTTTTCTGAGGTTTCTCAGTGACTGTCATTTGGATGAGGTTAAGAAGGATGCAATCCAGCGTGAATGGGAACTCCTCAGTAGAAGGAGGAAGCTTGAACAGACTTGAGTGGCAGATTACCTACCCTTCTGTGCAATCCTAAGATAAGGTCACTAATGTGCCATCACTGCAGGGAGGAAGGGATAAGCTGGAGCCTTTTAGACATTAACCATTCACAGCACAGACGTTGCCATTTTACCTCTTAGACTCACATGACAAGCTGTGAACAGGACCCTGGGAGAAGTCATGGAGAAAAAGGTCTATATTCCTACCCTTGTTACTGTGCCATGTCTCAGTGTTAGTAACTTAGCTTCAATTCTGTTTTTCAGGACCTTGCTTTGGTTACTTCTTACACTGAATTTTGGGGGTCATAAGCCTTTTGGGAAAGTGGTTGGGCAGTTCTTGAGAAACAATAGAGAAGGAGAAAGGTTAGAGGTGGACTAGAATCCTTCGTGTGGGACAAGGGGACATCTGCACCTTGTGTAGGTGAAAGTAGAGGAGAAAGGTCTTGAGGATTTGTCAGGTCTCAAAGATTAACCAATATCATGTTTGCTCTCAGACAGGAGCCTTGAGCTGTGGCATATAGACACCTAAACACCACATATGGGTGCTTCAAGATGAGGATTGTGAGCTTCAGGGTAGGGTACAGTGTCACAGGCAGCTTGAGCTGATACAAAAGCTTATTGCTGCCAAGAGGAAGAGGCCTTGTTCTTGTCACCTACCTTGTGCTGTGCTTTTTGGACACTGATGAACTGATTTGACTTACAGAAAAGGCAACAACATTCCATGTGTTGATAATCTGCTGTTAATTCTAGTGGTGAAGCTGATACGCAGTGAGAACAACCTTATGACTGCCCTGTTCTAATAACTGAGCTCAGCTCATCTTGTGGTCTATAATCAGAGACATTATCATCTTAGAGTAGGCTAATGAGTCTCCAGAGAAAGGGGGAAGGAGAATTCTACCACTGCTTGAGACAAGAGATTGTTTACAAGGCAGTCGGATACAGGAGGTTGCGAAGCAGCGAAACAAGACCGATGAATCCCAGACTGTTGCTTTGGCAGGACTAGACAAAGAGAACCTCAAACCAGAAGATTACCCATTAGAATATGTGGGTTAATCATGGCTTTGTTTTAATTTCTGCACCTTTTTTTACATACGTGCTTGTGAGTGTTTTGTCTGCAGTGATAGATCAGTTACTGTTTCCTTTGCATGCTACCTTACCCTGGCCTGAATCAAGATTGGTACCAACTGCCTGGGCCAGAAACAAGTGGTTTTTTTAAACGATAGGTAAAGCAAACCTTCTTGGCTGAAGTAATGGAGAGCCTCTGTGGTAGCCAGAGGATGAGTATGTCTCAGTTTCAGCTGCAGAAGTGGGCTGGAGAGCAGGTATCTCAGATCCAAGGCAGAAGTGTCTTACAGCAGTGACCCCGAAGCGGTATTTCAGCTATTTTGAATGCCTGTGAGCTGAAGGCGTGGGGAATGTGTCATGATAGAGACTAATTTGATTACAACTGATCTATTCAATCTGGTCCCAGGTATTTTTTTATCTGGACAAGACAGTCATCTCTTCTGGAACTGCTGGATTAACTCTCAGCTGGATGTGTGAAATAGAGTGCCTTTGTCTGCCTCAGTGACTCAGCAGAGGTTATTTTCCCCTGGTTATTGGTGGGTTAGTTTCTGTTGAGCAGAGATGGGTGGCAGCTGGAAGCTTTGAATAATTTCACAGGTCTCTGTCCAAGTAGGAAACTGAAAAATCTCTCAAATAATTCCTACCCAGACTGTCACTAGGTTACCTTTCTCTTTTCCTGATAGTGTATTTTCAGTTCAGCTGCTAGAAAAGAGACCACAACCTCTCTAAACAGAAATCTTCTTTCTTGAGAGGTTATTTATCATAGAATCATAGAATGGTTTGTGTTGGAGGAGATCTTAAACATCATCTAGTTCCAAGTGCACCAAAGTGAACCAAACTTTTATCTTTCATTTTATACTGATGAGGAAATGGTTTGGTATGATTGTGTCATGAGGGAGGGCAAAAATAGAGTCTGACAAAGACTATCATGCATACCTTCTTTGATAAACAGTGAGCAGAACAATGAGCTCTTTGGAGTCATTGTTAATACCTTACTATGCATTGCTTGTCGCTGGAGTGTGACTTTCCAGTGGTAATGTCCACTTTCTATTAAGGAAATACAAGCAATTATCAAATCAGAGTAGTAACAGTTTACCTCTGTTCCTGCAACCTCCCTTCCCACACCTGAGGGCATGAACTTCTTGCATAACCATGGACTGTTTTACCAGGTCTTGTGGTACTGAGGGAAAAAATCTGACTTTTTAAACCCTGGATAGCTACAAAATACTTTGTTTTCAATAGATATGAGCAGCAAGAGAATGATTTAAAAAAACATGTAAGGAGAAGAGTTATGTTTTGTTAAGGACTATCTACACTCCATTTAATGGAAATACTCGTTGAGAATGTGTAGGCAGAGGCACTCTAGAGGCCTGCTTTTAAAGGAGTTTCAGGAGGGAACACTACACAGAGATGTGGAAACAGGAAAGCACTGTTGTCTAAAAGTGTAGTGCAATATATTGTGTAGTAGTGACCCATTTCCATTAAAGAAAATAGACTGGTAAAAGGCAGTACATCTCTGGGGTAGGCTACCCACACATGCATACTCAAATCCACAAAAGAGAGCTACTACTCAGTGTGCTTTAGTGTTTGTCTTCAGCTTGCTTTCTTCCAAGTGCATTTATGTGTGCTGAAACAGCTTGATTTAATACAGCAGTGTTGGGAGAGGCAAGGGATGAAGCCTCTATCAGCTGTGGTGATCTCTTCTGGCAGGTGATTTGGGAGATATGAAGAAAGCATCCTTTGGAAAGGTTAGTGCAGTCACCGTGAGGTAAAATCTCCCTGCTTAGCTAGGTACACAGCTTTCAGCTTGAGCATGCCAGGCTAGCATAACTCTCTCTTGCTGTTTAAAAGATACCCTCTTCAGCACAGAGTTTTTCTTAATTTGTCAAGAATGTAGCACTGCAGAAACTACTGTCCTGGTGTTGCTCTGAAGAGGGGGAGGAAACTGGAATGTCAGCTGCTTTTTGTGGGCACAAAAGGATATTGGGCTGCAAGTATTTAAAACAGAGGAACAAAATTTATAGTTGTTAAGGTTGCCTTCAGTTTCCTACAAACTGTGTGTTTAGCTCAAAGGGATGGAGTGTCTCCTGTCTTTGACACAACAAGAGGAGGTCACTGAACTGTTTTGAAATGGCAGCTCTTTCACTTCTGATTTCTAGCGTTTGCTCAGTGTAAACCTCTGTTGCGGTGTGTACCTGTTCTGAGCATGGCACGTTGCAGTTCTGAAGGCTGCTAATGCAGCAGCTAACAAACTGGTATTTTATGCTTTTTACATCAGCAACTATTTCTGTAAGCTTTCCTTTGGATTGACCTTTTGCTTTCCCACAGTGACTGTGTGAGAAGCACACCTTTCCCCCTCATCCCGCCTGACAAAATTCAGCATGAGAAGGCTCCTGCAGCACAGTCAACTTCCAGTGCTTCACACTTTTTTTTTCCTGTTTGCTGGTGTCTGCATGTCAGAATTGTCATAACTGCCTCTTGTGGTGTTTCCAAGTCACAGCTCCAAATAGCACACCTGCAATACTGTAAGGTTCCAAGGCTGCTGTAGCACAACCCTTGCCTGTATTCTCAGGTACTCTTGTCCCAGAGGGCGAGTGTAGTTTTGGGAGATTGCAGTGAAAATGTAGACAGGGTTCTCAGTTCAAGCATGGGGCTGGCAACCTTTTGTCTCTAATTCAGTGCTGGGGACCCAAGGGAGCTGATTCACCCCATATAGCAGTGAGAAAAGATAATTGTGCTAGTCATCTGGCCCTGCTAGGTAACAGCTTCCATCTTAAGTCAGATGGCCCCTATGGATAGAATCATAGAATCAACCAGGTTGGAAGAGACCTCCAAGATCATCCAGTCCAACCTATCACCCAGCCCTATCCAGTCAACTAGACCATGGCACCAAGTGCCTCATCCAGTCTTTTCTTGAAGACCTCCAGGGACGGTGCCTCCACCACCTCCCTGGGCATCCCATTCCAATGCCAATCACTCTCTCTGCCAACAACTTCCTCCTAACATCCAGCCTATACTTTCCCCGGCACAACTTGAGACTATGTCCCCTTGTTCTATGGCTGGTTGCCTGGGAGAAGAGGCCACCCCCACCTGGCTACAGTGTCCCTTCAGGTAGTTGTAGACAGCAATGAGGTCACCCCTGAGCCTCCTCTTCTCCAGGCTAAACACCCCCAGCTCCCTCAGCCTCTCCCCATGGGGTTTGTGTTCCAGGCCTTTCAGCAGCTTTGTCGCCCTTCTCTGGACACCTTCCAGCACCTCAACATCTCTCTTGAATTGAGGGGCCCAGAACTGGACACAGCACTCAAGGTGTGGCCTGAGCAGTGCTGAGTACAGGGGAAGAATAACCTCCCTTGTCCTGCTGGCCACACTCTTCCTGATGCAGGCCAGGATGCCACTGGCTCTCTTGGCCACCTGGGCACACTGCTGCCTCATCTTCAGCTCCTCTCTACCAGCACCCCCAGGGCTCTTTCCTCCTGGCTGCTCTCAGCCACTCTGTCCTCAGCCTATAGTGCTGCTTGGGGTTGTTGTGGCCGAAAGTGCAGGACCCTGCACTTGGCCTTGTTCAATCTCATCCCATTGGCCTCTGCCCACCCATCCAGCCTGTTCAGGTCCCTCTTCAGGGCTCTCCTACCCTCCAACAGGTCAACACCTGCTCCTAGCTTGGTGTCATCTGCAAACTTACTGATGCTGGACTCAATCCCCTCATCCAGATCATCAGTAAAGATATTGAACAGGACTGGGCCCAGCACTGATTCTTGGGAAACACCACTAGTGATTGGCTGCCAACTGGATGTGGCATCATTCATCACCACTCTCTGGGCTCTGCCATCCAGACAGGAGATCTTCTATCCTAGACAGCTGCCCTTTCTGGGTAACAGAACTTCCACCTACTGCCATTTAATGACAGCTCTGTTAACTGCTGTTAGCCATAGCCTGAAAGTTCAGGGATCAAGCCCTGCTCACATATAACATGAATGCAAGGAAGCTGTAACGGTAGATAACAGAAATTGTATTTCGCTCTTGTTACATGTCCTGAAAACAAAGCCAGGATGCAAGAGACACAAATAGCTCCAGCATGTAAAAGAGATTTATGTTGGTTAGATCAGAGTCAGGCATTTGAAAGCCTGGAAGTGATGGTTTCATGGCTGGCCACACAATTGTTCTGAACTTTTGTTGGATGCATTATAGTGCAGCTTTCAACAGGGCAATGACCTGTCTTTCTGTCCTGTTTCCCCTAAAGAACTTAGGAACTCATTCCACAACATGATGTAAGGCAGAATTCCTATTGTTGGTACAACTTTTGCTCTCTCATTTGCAATGGTCTTTGAGTTTGTGACCAGAGAGTAACAAGTTAGTGAAGACCTGTGAGAGACCATGTCTTGTCTCAATTGAATTTGTAACCAGAGGGCAACGTGGCAGTGTAGACTCAGTATTCCTGAATCTGTAGTTACTTGTGCTTCTGCAGTTACAGAGGATAAATGTGCAGGAAGTATGTCCATGCAGACCATTACCAATAATCTTTTCCCATGCTGGTTTGTTCCTTTAATTTTGCATAACCTGCCACTACTCCTATGCCATGACTTTTCAGTGCTGCTTGACGGTTTTGCATTGTCTGGTTTTAATTAGTATTCAAGTAGCTTCAGGCAGTGCAGAAGACTTCTGGTGTCTTCCCTCCCCCTCTGTGGCATAAAATCAAGCCAGCAGCCTGAAAGATGTGTTTTGGCCTGGAAGCTTTTGCATAGAGTTGCAAGAACTGACTCAGGAGGCTCATCCCCCTTTCAGCGTATATAGCACAAATCACGATAAGGCAGGCTGAGTTCTGTAAAGTGTTCTCTGCTAGTGATGGAAAGGAAGGGGCTCAGAGTGGCAAAGTATGTCTTGCTTCAGGATGAATTACCCTATTTTGTAAACTCAGTTAACTTTTTTTTTTTAATAACCTTGACTTAGATGGTTATCCTTGACTGAAAAAGGAGTGGATGATGGCCATCATGCTGCTATTGTGTACTAAAATATCCTTATCCCGTGATCAGGTCTCCAGCTAATGTTCTGAATTTCAGTCTTGTATGGATAAAGCTTGGAGAAGTGGGATGCACACTACACCAATTTATTTTGGGGATGTAATGCCTCGCTCAAACCTTTTGTTACCATCACATTCAGAGCTGTAGCTTGGTATCCTGTACCTCAGTATTCTTTATGTCTCTTTGGTGCCTCCAGATCTGCTCTGTCTCCAGCAAAGGTAACAGTACCAGAGTACACAAGCTACCTGTTTGCGAACATAGTGAGCGTGCTCCGATACAGCCCAGTTTTGCCTTTGGCAGCATTCCTCCTGCTGAGCAGCTGTCCAGGAGGGATTTTGTTTTGCTGGGAAAATAAGCAACATTAAGTTCCCAAAGCAATGTGTGAAACTGCCTCACACCCTACATTTTAAAGCAGGAGCCTGCACAGAATTATTGTAATAAAAGGAAGAACAGGCAGTACTCCTCTGCTAATGAGAAGAAAATGGCTTTTGGACCAAATCATGAAACATTGGCAGCTTGGTTTCGGGCCTTTTTCCTATAAGGAGTTGTCTAAGAGAGATGAAGGATGAAGTGTAGGTCTAATAATCTGCTGAGTTCTTACTTCTGTCCTATAAACACAGCTGTGGTAGTTCAGATCACAATTAACTGACTGAAAGCCTACTGTAGCAGGACAGTAAGACTTAGAAACTGAGTTGCAGGTATTTATGATTCTTGCACTCTGTAGCAAAACCAGGTTGTGCTAGTTTGAGCCTAGCTGGGATATTTTGGTGGGAAGAATTAGACTACAGGCTGTGAAAAGGAAACAATGGTGATGTCTACTGCACTCATACGCTTGCTGAGATGGATAAGAACAAGAACACAAACATAGATAATGCAGAGTCTCTCTCTGGCTTTTGGGATACACTTTTCTCTCTAACCTAACCTGCTGTCTGTGTGACTAATCCATCTGCTCCCTAACCCCCTGTCCAACCCTCCAAACTCACCTTGAACATAAGGCAAAGTCTAGGGTAAGGTAGAGGAGTGGGAAGAAGATAGAAGGGTGGTTGGGAGCCCCTCGTGGGGACTCTAGTTTCTGGGAGGGCTGTTGTGTTTCTGTATTACTTATTTAACTTGTATATTTCTATGTATAACTATATATATTGTAAATATCTGCTTGTATATTGTGTTAGTTCAGATCACTGTTAACTGACTGAAAGCCTACTGTAGCAGGGCAGTAAGCCTTAGAAACTGAGTGGGAGGTATTTATGATTCTTGCACTCTGTAGCAAAAACAGGTTTAGAAGAGGTGCACAGCCCAGCAGAAGATAAACCTAGGGGAGCCTGGTGAGCATCTGTGTCCTGTGCTCCTTGTCTGTTGTGTGCCACAGAATAAGCTACAACCCACTTTAATAAATCTAATAAAACCTCATAAAGGGAGACAGCAAAAGGCCATTATTACAATTTGTTGCTATCAGGGGAAGTACTGGATGGAGTTGCTAACAGACTAGGTAGCCTATGGTCAGTGCTAAGTATGTAGGCAGGAGAGAAAATCCATTTCCCTTACCAACCTGATTCTGAGGAAGATTCTTTTCTGAGAGTAGAACTGGCTGAAAAACAAGGAAAAATGTCTGGGTTTAATGTGCGTATCCACGGTACGTTACACTGGATTAAATTACAGTACAGTGCTTCTGCTCTGCTAGAGGGTCATGCAAGTGCTCACTCTTTCAGACTGGAACAAATATTATTTGCAGTTTAATTCAGTTCCAAAGGTTTCAGAGTCTAGGTGTACAAAAGGCATCTCGGTGTTGTACGGAAAATACAGAACTTGGTACATTTTAAGTTTATTTAAAAGTAAGCTATGGTTGGTGGGCTGCCAGTATGGGATTGAGGAAAGTGTAGGTTGCCTGCATGAAAGAAAAGGAAAATAAATTCAGTCTCTGAAAGAAAGAATTCTAGTTTCCAAGTTAAAGAAAGAGGCTTATACTAAGAGAATTCAGCATACAGACAGCACTGTGTACGTGTGGAAAGGGATGTGATTCACCAGTGCATATGGTGGGACACAGTGTAATGTTTTGGTGTGTTCTTGGGCACTCAGCTACCAGATGAGCCATAAGTAAATTAGTCAACAGAATATTTAATGGTTTTTTATCTCACTGTGTGTATAATATGCTTGTTAAAATTGCCCATACTTGGGGAGCAATTTGGTAGCAGTTATTGTTCAGTCTTTCAGTATTTATAGCTCTGAGTGTGTATTATCTATTTGGGTGTATATGCACAGACATAAATCTATATGCCAGTGTATATACAAAATGTGTGCACACATTTGTACAGCTAAAAATCTTCACAAAGCAAGCTCAATGACCAGGCTCACCATGCCTGAATGGAACAGAACCCTCTTACCCAGATATTCTCTCTGCCTTACTGGAGCAGACTGTGATCAAAGGCTTGCTAAGGTTTCTTAGTGGTGTTATTACTGTTCTGTTTTGGTGTCTCCTTGCCCTGTTCTGCCCTGTGTTCTAGCATAAGTTATCACTGCTGCTCTCTTTCTTTGCTAGCAGTGACCAAAGAGGTTGTTTGCAGATTTGGGAAGCAATGGCTGATGTGCTTGTCCAGCAGAATGGTGAGTGAAAGGAAGAACTGTGTCCAGTTCTGGGCTCCTCAATTCAGGAGAGGTATTGAGATACTGGAATGTGTCCACAGAAGGGCGATGAAGCTGGTGAGGGGCCTGGAGCACAGCCCTGTGAGGAGAGGCTGAGGGAGCTGGGGGTGTGCAGCCTGGAGAAGAGGAGGCTCAGGGCAGACCTCATTGCTGTCTACAACTGCCTGAAGGGAGGCCGTAGCCAGGTGGTGGTTGGTCTCTTCTGCCAGGCAAGCAGCAACAGAACAAGGGGACACAGTCTGAAGTTGTGCCAGGGGAGGTCTAGGCTGGATGTTGTGAGGAAGTTGTTGTCAGAGAGAGTGATTGGCATTGGAATGGGCTGCCCAGGGAGGTGGTGGAGTTGCCATGCCTGGAGGTGTTCTAGAAAAGCCTGGATGAGTCATTTAGTGCCATGGTCTAGTTGATTGGACAAGGCTGGGTGCTAGGTTGGACTGGATGATTTTGGAGGTCTCTTCCAACCTGCTTGATTCTATGATTCTAAGATGTGGGCTCATAGATGATTCTGGAAGTCCCAGTTTGGCACAGAGAGATGCGTAGGTGGGATTCCAAAGAGTTACTTATTCAAAGTAAACCAAATCATACCTGTATTTATCACAGAACAGCTGTTTTTTATGTTAGTGTGTCTTCTCTAACAACTGAAACACCTCTGCTTGGGTAGCAAACAACAGAAGAGCTTCTGGGCTGTTACTTTCAGTCATCACATTCTTTCCCGGAATCATAAGCCATCAACTAAAATTCCTGGTAGTAGGTACCCTTCTTCTCTGTCCATTAAAAAAATTAATACAAATAATGAAAGGTTATTCCTAGCTGCCTCTGTCTTGGCAAGTGTTCTTGTGCCAAAGTACAGGCTATTGCTGGCAGAGGAGCTTTTGAGGTAGAAAAGGAGACTATAGATCTGATGTAGCCCTCTGGCCATAGCCCTTGAAGTGATCGTTTTGGACACCTGGCTGCAGGTGGCAGCTGAGTGTTCTAGAATAAGGGTTATAGCAGGAGATGGTAGAATGCACAGTTGCTGGTAAAATACAGATCATTTAGATGAATAAAAATGGTCAAAATCAACAGAAGTATAAAGAGGTGGATTTCAAAGAGAGGTAAAAGCATAATTACTTTTTTTTAGGGGTATGGATGATAGAGGTACTTAAATGTCAGTTTAAACAGAGTGTCTTGGCCTGGCACTTGGGCTGTGAGCCAGCTCACCTGGAGGCTGTACACTGCTGCAGGAGAGGGCATGAGAAAGTGTGTCTGGGATTGTGGTGCCTATGGCTTGGGTTAAACTCCTGTGAAAGGACAGCTTTAGGGTGAGGTTGCAATAAGTTCTTTGCGAGGGCTGCCTCTTGGAGTGTTAGGGGAAAACCAATCCCACACAGGTCTGTCAGGACTTGGTTGCCCTTTCAGCCTCTTTGAAATGTAAAATTAAATTTTGTCTATTTGAGTATAATTTCTAGAGGGTTTCTCCCATCCCTTGTTCTCTCTCACTCCCTAGCTCGAATCTTCAGCTGGGATCAGATAGCTTTCCAGAAACAAAGCCTATGAACGCTCCCAGAAAGTGGGACAGCCACACTGCCTTATCTTCCCTTTTTGTCCTGTTGTTCTAGCATTTCCCTTTCCTTTCTCTGATCTCAGAGATAATTTAAACCTCAACTCCTGTATAGTTGGAGTTGCTTTAAAAAATAATCTTGGAGCAGCAAGTTGATAGGAGAACACTCTGGCTGCTGTCTTTCTTTAACCTGCTTTTGTACCTGTGAGGATTTCTATGTGTCAGGTAGATGTTTTCTGAGCAGGTCCCTGTCTTCACAGTATCACAGTATCATCAGGGTTGGAAGAGACCTCACAGATCATCAAGTCCAACCCTTTACCACAGAGCTCAAGGCTAGACCATGGCACCAAGTGCCACGTCCAATCCTGCCTTGAACTGCCCCAGGGACGGCGACTCCACCACCTCCCCGGGCAGCCCATTCCAGTGCCCAATGACTCTCTCAGTGAAGAACTTTCTCCTCACCTCAGCCTAAATCTCCCCTGGCGTAGCCTGAGGCTGTGTCCTCTCGTTCTTGCGCTGGCCACCTGAGAGAAGAGAGCAACCTCCTCCTGGCCACAACCACCCCTCAGGTAGTTGTATCAGGAAGTGATATTCATGTTGCATCAGCTTGTGAGGTGCAGTAACAGAGCTGTCTTTTGCACAATGGTGGTAAAGACAGATGAGAAACCTGCCTGTACTGTAGCTCTTCAACAGAGGAATGAATTGCCAACATGACTTGACTTTCTGACTTGAAATCTGCTAGATCTTTCTGGCTGCTGGTACCTCAAGTTTTCCAAGTCCATTTCTGAAGTGCAGTAGATGTTTTAATAAGAAAAAATGGGGAGAAATGTTCAATACTTCATTGAAACACCTTATTTCCCTCTCACATTTCATTTCTTACTGACTATAAGCAAAAATAATACCTGAGCAACCTGAGCAGAGTGAACACCTTGGGTTATGTGGACTGCAGAAGCCTCTTGGTGTTTGGTTGAACAAATTAGCTTCTTCATAATCTGCAAACAAAACCATTTCAGTTACTTGGAATTTCTTTTCCTTCTAATGAAAACCAGGGGTTTCAGGTTCTCTAAATCACCTCACTGTGGTCCAAAAGGCAGTAAGGAGGCGATATTTTTGCCTGTTTGCTTTCAATGCACCATCCCTTTCCCCAGGTTATAAATGTCAGTAGGTGCCACAGTTATATACTCAACCAGTTATATACTCAGCAGTTCCTTTTGCACACTATACTTCATTGTCTTAATAAGAGGAGAGGATACAATTTCCTACCAACGTGAGCATATGACAAGAAACCAACAAAGTGTAGAAAACCCTCATATCTATCACACAAAAAAATGCTCTGTTTTCCTATAACATTCCTCAGCATATTTGTAGATTTGCAGAAGATACTAAGCTGAGTAGTGCAGTTGATAAGCCTGAAGGACGAGATGCCACCCAGAGTGACTTGGACAGACTGGAGAGGTGGGCTGAGGAGAATCTCATGAGATTCAATAAGGAGAAGTGCAAGGACCTGCACCTAGGTTGAGGCAGTCCTAGATATCAATACAGACTGGGGGATGGGGAGATTGAGGGCAGCCCTGCAGATAAGGACTTGAGGGTGCTGGTGGATGAGAAGCTAGGCATGAGCCAGCAATGGGCACTTGCAGCCCAGAAGGCCAGTAGCATCCTCGTCTGCATCAAAAGCAGTGTGGCCAGCAGGTCAAGAGAGGTGATTCTGTCACTCTGCTCTACTCTGGTGAGACCTCACCTGTCTCCAGCTTTGGAGCCCTCAGCACAGGAAAAACATGGGCCTGATGGAGTGGGTCCAGAGAATGGCCATGAAGATGATCTGGAGCACCTCTCCTAAGAGGACAGACTGAGGGAGCTGGGGTTATTCAGCCTAGAGAAGAGCAGGCTCCAAGGAGACCTAACAGCAGCCTTCCAGTACCTGAAGTGGCCTACAAGAAGGCTGGGGAGGGACTGTTTACAAAGGCCTGAAGTGATAGGATGAGAGCAATGGTTTGAAATTGGAGAAGAGCAGATTTAGATTGGCTATTAGGAACAAATTCTGCACCATGAGGGTGGTTGAACAGTAGTGCAGGTTGCCCAGAGAGGCTCTATCCCTGGAGCTGTTGCCAAGGTCAGGCTGAACAAGGCTGTGAGCAACCTGATCTAGCGGAGGATGTCCCTGCTGACTGCAGGGGAGTTAGACTAGATGACCTTTGGAGGTCTCTTCCAACCCAGACCATTCTGTTTATGTGTTTTCCAGTGTTGGTAAGTGATGTCAAACCAAAAGGAAAAGTAAAGAGTGAATAAGAATGGGAGAAGTATTTAGTGTGTTAAAATTGAAAGTTCCTTATCAGATAACCAGTGGTAGTACTGTCTTCATTACCTTTTTTAGGCTATCTTCTCTTTGTTTTGGCCTGTAGTGGAGAGTGCTTAAGAAGAACCCTGCTTCAGTCTCCTGTACATGCACACTGACATAACTGAACCAAAGTAACACAGGAGTAGGGACCTTGATGTGTAATTTGGTCTGGTTCTGAGGGACATGGCTCAGTGGCGACATGGCAGTGATGTGTTGATGGTTGGACTTGGTGGTTTTAAAGGTCTCTTCCACCCAAAACAGTTCCATGATTCTGTATTCACAGAAGCATTTTATAAGATGCTTCATAGAATGGTTCGGGTTGGAAGGGACCTTAAAGGCCTTCCAGTTCCAACCGCTCTGCCATGCGTAGGGACACCTCCCACTGGACCAGGTTGCTCGGGGCCTTGTCCAACCTGGCTTTTGAGAGGGGGCATCCACAACCTCCATGTGTAAGCTATGCCAGTGTCTCACCACCCTCACTGTAAAGAATTCCTGCTTTATCTCCACTCTTCCATCTTAAAAGCATTGCCCCTCGTCCTGTCTCTACAAGCCCTCACTTAGGAAGCTGCTTAGCAAGTGTGTTTGCTGTTGGTGTAAAAAACATCACCTGCGCTGTCCCGAGGTGGTGCCTGAGGGGTCAGGCGTTGTTGCACATCCTTAAAGAAGAATTGTCTTTCATGTCAGAGAGGTCCAAAGTCCATTGAAGACTCCAGCTCCTCCACAGCTGAGTCTGAAGGTAGCACCTGGTGGTGCCAGTGAGTGGTGCAGCTAGCAGAGACCGAAGGGCAAGAGGAAACTCAGTTCTGTGGCAAGGAATTGGTGATGAAACATGATCTCTGGTTTTGCCATTCTGACTCTGGTGCCCCCCACCCTGCTCCAGGCTCAGCTAAGTGGCTTTCAGCAGTTGCAAGGGTGCGTTGAGTACAGTAAACAATTCAAACTTGCTTTGTGGTTAATCTGTAGTTGCCCAGGAATCTTGTGGGATGAAGGCTTAGATGGGAGTTTGTTGCCTTGTCAAGAGGGAAACCGCTCTTTTCTGCTGCTGATGGGAAGGGGTTGGGTGCCTGCTCAGGTCTTCTGAAATACTTTGGTTAATAAGAAGTGGTTATTGGAAAGAAAGAGGGATTGGCTGAACTGTCTCTACCATCTGACCTCTGACCAGAGCAAAGTTTTGGGTATGGTGCCTGCTGCTCTTCACTTGTGGCTCCGCTGTGGTATTTGTCCAGCCTGACTCTGCCCGACTGCTGCCTTTAGGTTTCTTCTTCTGTCTGCTGAAATTTGGAAGCTCTGCCACGTCCTCAGAAATGGGTCAGGGTTTGCTTTGCCTCTTGTAAAGATGATTCCCTGCCTGGGGCTAGAAATCTTGCTGGAGTCAGCCTAAATTTGACTATATAGAACATGTGGAAGTGGATGATATAAGAGCTAGTGTTTTTCTGCCATTGTTAGCAAATGACTGCTTGATAAACATGACCAAATAAGTATCTCTTTGGGAGATTTTTGAAGCTTATTTTCACAGCCTTCATTTTTCATAAGGTAAGGTGGCTCATTCTGCTGTATTTTTTCCCTGACCGTTGGAAGAAGGATATGTCCATAAATATATGAAGGGTAGGGGGAAAGAGGATGGATCCAGACTGTTTCAGTGACAGGACAAGGGGCAGTGGGTGCAAACTGGAACCCAGGAAGCTGAACAGAAGGAGAAACTTCTTTGATGTGGGGGTGCTGAAGCCATGGAGCAGGCTGCCCAGAGAGGTTGTGGAGTCTCCTTCTCTGGAGAGATTCCAGCCCTACCTGGTCATTCTGATCCTGGGCAAGCTGCTGTGGGTGACCCTGCTTTAGCAGAGGGGTTGGACTGGATAATCTCCAGAGGTCTCTTCTGGGGTATGATTGTCACAAGTGTGTGCTGGTCTTACTTGGAAATCCATTGTGGAAATATGTCCTGGTTTGGTTTAAGCTTTTGGGTTTTTTTTTTTTTTGTCTTTCTGTAGCCACCTTCAGTGAGAATAATAATGCTAGCCTCATGTATAGTAAAAGAAGTCCTTCAGTGTAGTAGCTTTTGGTATTACAGCAGCAATCACAAATATTTAACTTTTGGAATCTCTCTGGTATCAGATATTTTGAATATAAGCAGAGCTGGCTCAGTTCCAGTCATACTTTGTGGAAACAAATCTGGCGGATGCTCACAAGTCAAAACATGGCCCTGCTCTGAAAAAGCAGCAAGGGCTATCTGAGTTGGAAAGCCACAGTTAGCAATTGCTAAAAGCACAGCTGTGCTTCAACTTTTTTTAACTCTGGCCCTTGTACTTGCCTGGTGCAAGTGGGTGATGTAGGAGTCCGGGGGGAAATGGCATGTGGCTTAGGTAATTAAAGTCTGGAATAGAGCATGAATGCATGGGGAAGCAGAATTAAGGTTGCACCATCATCTGTAAGTGTTGCATGGCTAATTTGAGCTCCTGACTTACTAACTGCTCCCCACCCTTTCAAAATCCCGCCCCCAGCTGCACTGGAAACTGAACTCTCTGCCTGTGGTTGGCAGTGGGTTGGTTATCAGTTGCCTCTGATGAGAGGCCAGGCCCTGCTGTGGCCCTGTGTGTACTGTGGGTACGACCTGGGCTCAGGACAGTGCAACAAGGAGACATTTGGTGACATTTGGCACTGGGGAGGCCGCACCTTGAGTCCTGGGTTCAGTTTTAGGCCCCTCACTACAAGAAGGACATTGAGGTGCTGGAGCGTGTCCAGAGAAGGGCAGCAGAGCTGGTAGAGTCTGGAGAACTGGGCTGGTGAGCAGCAGCTGAGGGAACTGGAGTTGTTTAGTCTGGAGGTGAGGAGGCTGAGAGGAGACCTCATATTGCTCCCTGCAACTCCCTGAAAGGAGGCTGGAGTGAGGTGGAAATTGGTCTCTTCTCCCTAATATTAGGTGATTGAATGAGAGGAAATGGTTTGAAGTTGTGCTGGGGAGGGATAGATTGGAGAGAGGTAATAATTTCTTTGCTGCAAGAGTAGTAGGCATTGGAACAGGCTGCACAGGGAAGTGGTGGAGTCATTGTCCCTAGAGGTATTCAAGAAATGTGTGGACATGGCCCTTTGGGGCACAGTTTGATGGCCATAGTGGTGTTAGGTGGTTGGGCTTGATGATCTTGGAGGTCTTTTCCAACTGGAACAATTCTGTGGTTCTCTGATATTAAGACTCAGCAAGCTGCAGTGCTCCTGCCTTTAGGGACAGTTTATGATAGCTGACCCCAGGAAACAGGGATGGTTCAGACTGACATGCCTACAGTGGCATTGAAAGGTCCCTGCTCCAAGAGCTTTTAAATAAATGCAAAGTTTAAATAGTCATTTAAATCAGCTCTTTCCCATACTATAGAGGCTTCTCTTCAGGCTGCTGCTGTCCAAGTGGTGCTTGTTCATTAGGGCAACTGAAGACAGGTCTGCACTGCCAGAACTAGTTTACTGTTGAAATTTAAACATTTGTTTTACCCTTCCACTGTCGTTTAAGTGATTAACTAGACTTCAGAGAACAAAAAAATACCCCTGAATGTCATGCTGCTTTAAACAAGGAAAAGAACATTCCCATTCCCCCAAGCAGCCCCTGTTTGCATTAAAAACCAGATGAATCTGTTTGGAGCAGACTTACCAAAACAAACAGAGTGTACTTTGGATTAAAAACTGAGGGATGGTAAATTTGCCTAGAAATTAAAGCGTCCCAAGTAACTGGAAATTATGACCTCATGGTGTCTGTTAGACTATCTGAGCTGCCACAGGACATATCTGTTCTTCCTAGGAGTTAGTGGTCGTAATTTGTAATGGTCATGCTCTTTGAGCCCTCCAAATGTCAGCATCCTGTTTACTTGCATTTAAGCCCAACAGTTATTACATTTTGTGTCCCCAGTTTGTGCTATTGGAAGAATGTAGCCTGCAATACATAGCATGGATGCCTCCTCTGACTGAGCTGACCCTGAATTGTTTGTGAGTTCTTGGATGAAGGTCTTATGCACAGTTAATGGCTAAAGCAGCAATTACTTCTGTTTGTCAGGGTAGGCTGGAGAAATGGAATCACCATAGAATGGCTTAGGTTGGAAGAGACTCCAGGGATCATCTACTCCAAGCTCTCTGCCATGGGCAGGGATGCTTCCCAGTTATACCAGGTTGCTCAAGGCCTTGTCCAATCTGGGAATTCTACAATTTTATGTTTTCTAAAAGTTGTTCTGGGCTAAGTAATAACTTGTCTCTTTCAGCAGTAGTGATGCCATCTGGGGCATAAGGTGCACCATTTACTTCCTGTGTAACTTCAGGGGTGGCTTTGCCACCTGTATCTTTGTATTTGGCATTCTGAATAACATCTCAATACACAGCTTGCTACCAGGTTGTATGAAATGAGAAGAAACACCCATGGTGTGGGCTCTGTTTCCAAGGCCCCTATCTGATGAGCAAAAGTGCTTCCCTCCTGCCTGGGATGAGCATAATTTCTGAAATGTCTGCTTTTATTGCTTTGCCCACACCAAATGAACTTCCTCTGATCTTTATTATCTGAGTGCTTAGTCTTATTTGATGTGCAAATACATTGCAGGCTGAGACTGAGGGCTATATTACGGTCAAATAAGTGCCTTGTTTATTTTGTCAGACTTTGGAGAGGAGTTTATTACAGGTTTCTGGGAGTAAGAGTCACAGGTTCACAGACTGCCTTGGGTTGGAAGGGACCCTCAAAGGTCATCCCATCCAACCTGCCTGCAGTCATCAGGGACACCTCCAACTAGTTGGGCTTCTCAGGACTGCATCAAGTCTGATCTTGAATGTCTCCAGAGACAGGATCTCAACTATATCCCTGGGCAGCCTGTTTCAGTATTTCACCAGTCTCATAGTAAAGAACTTTCTCCTAAATTCCAACTTAAATCTATCCTGCTCCAGCTTCAAACCATTGCCCCTCATCCTGCCACTACAAGCCCTGGTAAACAGTCCCTCCCCAGCCTTCCTCTAGGTCCCCTAGCTCTAAAGTCTCTCTGAAGCCTTCTCTTCTCCAGGCTCAACAGCCTGGCTTCATAGGAAAGGTTCTGCAGCCCTCTCATCATCTTGGTGGCCTACTCTGGACCAGCTCCAGCAGGTATCTCTCTTGGGTTGGAGGCCCCAGATCTGGACCCAGTACTCCAGGTGAGGTCCTATCAGAGCATAACAACTTGAAAGGCAGAAATAATGCACTCTATCTCTTTCTGCTGGAGTAATGACACTGAACAATGCCTCACTCTGAGTTTTGTCTCTGAAATGTCCTATTTTGGTGCACTTAAGGACAGACTACTCGGAAGTTACTCTTTCTCCATTTGCCCTTTGTTTTGGGCTGTTACATTGTCTGATTATCTTTCTTAGTGTTTGAAATACCCAGGAACGTACTCATATACTCACAGTTACTTGCTAAGTTGCTGAGTTTAATCACTTAATGTTGGTGATTAAGAAATAAGTCAAAGCAAGAGTCCTAGTCCAGTCTGTCCTTAAAAACTGGAAATGCTCTCCTGACACCACTTTCTCAGAATCTTTTTGCCAGTAAATTAAGCAAATGAATTCTTGTTTTCTTCCCCCCCCCGCCATTGCAGTCAGTGTTTATTCTCCTTCTGTGCTTCACTTTTTGCTTCAGTCTGTCTCCTCTTTGTCCTTTCCCAGATACCTGCTCCCATATGAAAGCTGTGATACTGCCTGATGGTTTCTGCCTCTCAGGTTTGCATAAATTCACCTGGGAAAAGAGTCTCAGTGCTGGTTTCTGTGCAATTCCGTCTTGGCTGTGAGGTGCTGTGATAATGAATTCCCAGAGCAAACAAAACTTGGAGTTGTGTTGCTTGTCTGAAAAGAATCACAGCATGAAGTAATTCCATCACTTTGTTTTGGGGCCAGCCCTCTATGGTGGGGAGCAGTGAGCTCTTTTATAAAAGACATTAGTGGATGTGATCTGTGGTGCAGTATCTGCATGGTGCTCATCTCTCTCCCTCTCTTCTCCCTCCCCCTTAACTTCTTTTCTTTCTTAAGCTCTTAAAATCAAGCTACATTCCAGTCTTCTGGGGAAAATACTGTCTTCTGCTGCCACCATCTAAGGCTCAGCAAAGAAATGCAGCATAAATAAGAAATGAACAGCCACTGATCATGCAAGGATTTTTCTCTTGGAACACAAGAACACTGCATGCCAGCTTGTGTTAACATGGAGCAAAAAAAGAGACCTAAACCTGCAGCTACCTGTAGTGCTCAGAGATGATGGCAGCTTCTCAAACCAGGGCACGCAGAAAGAGATCAGTGCCCTGTGTTGTGACACTGGACTCCTAAGATAACACACCCAGCGGCTTTGGTATGCTGAAGATAGCAGCAGCAGTGGTAGAGGGTGCAGCAGTGAGTGTTCCTCAGTGTTATGCATCATGCTGTGCACATATCTCTGTCCTTTCAGCTTTGAGGATTCAACCCCCTCTTTAGGATCTTCAAAATGGGCTTTGACCATGAGCAAGGAATGAGGCAGATGACATGGTCTACTGTAAAGTTAGCGCAGATTTGGTGGTGTCCCCTTCTTGGTGACAGCCCAGTAACAGTGCTGGCATAAAGGTGTCAGAATTGCAGCTGGTCCAAGCCCAGGAGAGCCCTGTATTAGACGTGCCTGGAGGATTCTGCAGCAGCTCTGTGTTTGAAGCACACTGGTGGTTTGAGTTTGCCCAGGCTGAGGTTTCTGTGAGGAAACCTAAATTTAGCACAAACCCGCACTGTATGATTTAAACATTCGGCTGCTGTCTGAGGCTCTGTCAGAGTTATCCAGCGCTGGGGAGCATAGCTGAGGTTTGCCTCCATGCTCTAAAACAGCAGCTGGATTTCAGGTCTGGGGCTTTCCTTCTTACATGTTTCGATAGTACAACTCTAAAGGCATGCATTTTGTGACACCTGCCCTCTGTAGTTTCCTTCACTACACATTCTGTCACTTGGGTTAAATGCAGATCTGGAAGCAGTGAGCTGAGGCAGCTCTGCAGAGCTCTGTTAGCACCTTCAAGAATCTTTTGCATTGCTTCTGCCTTTGCAGCAGGCTCTGACTGCAGCTGTGCATGGCTTGCTGAAGTGAAAGCAGAATTGTTAGCTTGCCCTGGTCACTGGCGTGCAGTGCCTGAGAAGACTGCTGGGCTGAGGGGCAGGACGTGAGTCCCATAGCATGAGAGCAGAGCTAGCTGCAAGGGGATTAGGCTGAGATGACTCCTAAGTGCAATAATAAGCGTTGTAACCTGTACTTGGGTGGAGGTAGATCTTTGAGTCTGCAGAACACACTGATCAGTGCTATAAGCTATCCACTGTGTCTCTAACTAGGTCTTCAAGTAGAGTGGGGAGGACCTGGTCAAGGGAATGGTTTTGAAAAGCTCTTAGCAACACTCCAAACTGGTGACAGTCATGTAATTCAATGGCAGATGCATGTCATAGAATGGTTGGGGTTGGAAGGGACTAAATCCAACCCTCATGCCATGGGCAGGGACACCTTCCACTAGATCAGGTTGCTCAGGGGTTCATCCAGCCTGGTCTTGAACACCTCCCTGGGCATCCTGTTCAGTGTCTCGCCACCCTCACTGTAAAGGATTTTTTCCTTCAGTCTAAATCTGACCTCCTCAAGCTTCAGTCTGTTACCCTTGTCTTATCACTACAAGCCCTTGCAAAAAGTCCCTCCCCAGCTTTCTTGTAGCCCCCTTCAGGTACTGGAAGGCTGTGCTAAGGTCTCCCTGGAGCCTTCTCTTTTCCAGGCTGAACAGTTCTAACTCAGCCTGTCTCCATAAGGGAGGTTCTCCAGTCCTCTAATCATCTTTGTGGCTTCTGCTGGACCTACTCCAGCAGTTCCATGTCTCTCTTCCCTCTTTGCTGGGAGCACCAGAACTGGCCTCAGGGCCCCAGGTGGGGTCTTACACGAGCAGAGCAGAAGGGCAAAACCCTCTCACTGTCGTGCTGCTCTCACTGCTTTGGATGCAGCCCAGCACACAGCTGCCCTCTGAGCTGCCAGCGACCATTGCTGGCTCATGAGGAGTTTTTGTCATTTGACACCCCCAAGTTCTCCTCCCGGCTGCTCTTGAGCCACTCCTCTCCCAGCCTGTATTTGTGCTTGGTATCACTCTGACCCAGGTGCAGGACCTTGAACTTAATGAGGTTGGCTTGGGCCCATCTCTGCAGCCTGTCCAAGTCCCCCTGGATGCCATCCCTTCCCTCCAGTGCATCAACCAGACCACAGAGCTTCGTGTCTTTTGCAGCCTTGCTGAGTGTGCCTCCATCTCACTGTCCATGTCACTGACAAAGATATTAAACAGCACTGGTCCCAGTACTGGCCCCTGAGGGATGCCAGATAGTACCCAAGGCATCGCTTCAGCTCACAAATGATTACTCCTTCAGGCAGCTCCTGTTCCCAAACTGCTCTTGATTTTCTTACAGAACTTGGGGGAGGTGGAATAATGGTTGAAAGTGTTACAGAAAATGAAAACAAAATACATTGAAATTGTGTGTGGTCTGTGGAGTTGCTACGGGATGAGTTGGTTTGGGGAAATGAGGAAATACTGTCTAATCTGAGCTTACATACTGTACCTGATGGAACCTCAAAAGCTTTAGAGTGGATCCAGGATAGGTGAACACTCTTTTCACTAAATAGACTTCAATGCTAGCAGTTATAGTTTGCATTGCTGCTCAAGTTAAGCCATACATTACTGTTAGTTAGAGTTGATGTGTCTCTAGGATGAGAGAAAACAGCCTCAAGTTGCACAGGGGAGGTTTAAGTTGGACATTAGAAGAAACTTGTTCCTTCAAAGGGTTCTCAACCACTGGAACAGGTTTCTCAGGGAGATGGTGGAATTCCCATCCCTGGAAGTGTTTAAAAGAGGCAGAGATACGGCGCTAAGGCACATGGGTTAGCACCAGATTTAGAATCATAGAATCAGCCAGGGTTGGAAGAGACCACAAGGATCATCTAGTTCCAACCCCTCTACCATTGGCAGGAACACCCTACCATGGATCAGGCTGGCCAGAGCCTCATCCAGCCTGCCCTTAAACTCCTTTTGGTAGAGTTGGAGAATGGTTGGGCTCAATTTATGCCAGGGGAGGTATAGGCTGTATTTTATTTATGCCAGAGAGTGATTGGCATTGGAATGTGCTGCCCAGGGAGGTGGTGGAGCTGCCGTCCCTGGAGGTGTTCTAGAAAAGCCTGGATGAGGCACTTAGTGCCATGGTCTAGTTGATTGGACAGGCCTCGGTGATGGGTTGGACTGGATGATCTTGGAGGTCTCTTCCAACCTGGTTGATTCTATGAATTACCTTAAAGGTCTATTCCAACCAAAACAATACTATGATTGTATCATCTTTTCCACTTGGAAAACCAGAAAGGAAGGATGCGACTGTGGTAACTGTCAGCCTCACCTCATATGCCATGTAAGTGTAAAGTAGAAATGTTGCATATACCAAAACAAAGACAGTAAGGAATTGTAATTCTGGGACAATTGGAAGTCTCAAATGAATTAAACTGATGATGTCTTCACCCCTCCCTAATTTATTTCAGGTCTATGACTCCAACTGTTGCGACAGTGTTCTTCTGGAGCTGCGGGAATATCTGCCAAAATACTTCGGTGTCTGGTCACCACCTACTGCACCAAATGGTACTGTTCTAATTTTATCTGTTAATCAAAACCTCCTGCAGAAGTCTTCTGGAGACTGTAGTGGTTTGTTGGTTTTGGGTATTTTGTTTTGTTGTTGTTGCCATTTTGGTTTTTTTCAGTTGCAAGATCTGAAAGGCTTTTAGGGGTTTGTTTTGTAAACCACTAATGTTGCCTCTAACACCTGGTTCCAGTTTGCAGTCCTCTCTGGCTGGGGTCTTTCCTCCCAGGGGAGATGGGGAATGGCCATTTATAATGGAATTGTTGCCTGAATAGCTGGGCCTGGGGCATGTTACCCTGGAGCTGCTGCCCTGGTCTGGGTCATGTCAGAAGAGTTAGCTGGTTGCATGATTAAGGCTGCTCAGGCCATCAGAGCAAGAGGCAGGTGCTGTGTGGGTACAGAAGGAAGCAAAAATGGGGCCTAAAGGAAGGAGTTCAGACTGGAATCTACTGCTGGATCTCCAGAGGTTGGATCCTATCACCATGCCATAGCATACAAAGGAATTATTTCAGCAGGCACCTTACTGGGATGCTCCACTTGACATTCTCTCTTACTGGGTTGAATGTAACAAAGCTCCGGTGTCTTAATAAGACTTTGTGTATGTATACATAGTAGGAGTCAGGAAGAAAAAGGTAGTTGGGAGATTGTCTTTTTGGGAGAAAAGAGCTTTTACTAGCTTTGAGTTTTTCTTTTTTTTTTTTTTTCTGGGGAACAGGAGCTTCTTGGAACATACAGAAACAAAAGGCTGCCATCAAGTTTACTTAAATAGGCACCAAAACTAGATACTGTGCTCCTTTAATGTAACTCTCTTCTTTGCTTACTCTGTCACTTGATAGATTTGTTTTCCAAAGAGAGTAGTAAGGCTGTGTCCAAAGACCTTGTCTAAACTCTGCAAAAAGAAAAGCAACTAGGATTGTGGAGTACCCAGCAGTTTCTTGGCTCAGATATTCCTTCACGCTTTCCTATTTGGCACTAACTCAAGTAGCTTTACCAGAGCTATCTTATTCCTTCCCTCATCATTTTATGTATCATGGAGCTCAGTTAATGTCCCCTCCAAATTGCAAATCAATTCTTTCTATTCACAGAAGGATCTTAAGATGTAAAAATATGTGGTCTAGCCAAGATACAGTAATTCAAAGCATCCCTGCTTTACTTTGAGAATTCACTAGCTCTGTGCACCATGAGGCTGAATTTCAGCAGGTCTCCTCCAGCTGACCCAATGTAGTCCTGAGGAACAGCTGTGTTAAGGAAGAGGAACTTCTGATTTTCTTTGATTTGCTTCTTGAAAAGACTGTGCAGCATCAGGAGCTCTCCTCACTGAAAGCTCTGGCAAGGGGTCGAACAAAACACTCCATTGCCAGTTCTGTTATCTGTAGTATTAATGAGTTCTGTGTAGTCTTGATAGAACTTGAATTCACTGATGATAATGGAGCTTATCAGAGTGCACGTGTGCTGGATACATGCAGAGCTAAGGAGGCAGCTCTTCACCTTGGAAGTCATCTGGTCTTTAGCAGCTATTTGCAAACACAGTTTTGCTAACGCCAGATGTGGAGGCAAACCTCTGCAATGCATTGGTATGCATCTGTGCTTGGCACCAGAGGGAAATGTTTTCTATTTCAGACTGTCAAAAGTAGGAAAACAAGGCTAGAAAATAGGGAGGAGGGAAGCAGCCACACAGAGGAGCAACATAGAGAGGCTATTTCTGGGAAGCAAAAGGAGGATTTGTTACCTGTCCCCCCAGATCAGCTCTCGATTAAGGTCTGGTGCGAAAGATTGGACTATGTGCTTAGCTGCTGTGGTATATCTCAATGGCATTAGCTGCTAGGAATCATAGAATCAACCAGGTTGGAAGAGACCTCCAAGATCATCCAGTCCAACCCATCACTGAGGCCTGTCCAATTAACTAGACCATGGCACTAAGTGCCTCATCCAGGCTTTGCTTCAACACCTCCAGGGACAGTGACTCCACCACCTCCCTGGGCAGCCCATTCCAATGCCAATCACTCTCTCTGACAATAGCTTCCTCCTAACACCCAGCCTAGACCTGCCCTGGCACAGCTTGAGACTGTGTCCCCTTGTGTTGCTGCTTGCCTGGCAGAAGAGACTAACCTCCACCTGGCTACAGCCTCCCTTCAGGCAGTTGTAGACAGCAATGAGGTCAGCCCTGAGCCTCCTCTTCTCCAGGCTGCACACCCCCAGATCCCTCAGCCTCTCCTCACAGGACTGTGCTCCAGGCCTCTCACCAGCTTTGTTGGTGTCTGTGGATACATTCCAGTATCTCAATATCTTTCTTGAACCGAGAAGCCCAGAACTGGACACAGCACTCAAGGTGTGGCCTGAGCAGTGCTGTGTCCGGGCAGAATAACCTCCCTTGTCCTGCTGGCCACACTGTTCCTGTGCCAGGCCAGGATGCCATTGACTCTCCTGCCCACCTGGGCACACTGCTGGCTCATGTTCAGCTACTATCTACCACTACCCTGAGATCCCTTTCTGCCTGGCTGCTCTCAGCCACTCTGTCCCCAGCTTGTAGTGCTGCTTGGGGTTGTTGTGGCCGAAAGTGCAGGACCCTGCACTTGGCCTTGTTCAATCTCATCCTCTTGGCCTCTGCCCACCCATCCAGCTTGGCAAGGTCCCTCTGCAGGGCAGTAAGTTACTGTTGCAGTCTTGACACAGGAAACTTGACCTTTTCCTTGGCAGTCACTGCCCCACAGCCTATGGGGACAGAGCTCCATACTACCTCTGAGCAGTCAACCTACTAATCCCTTGTTGCTAAACTAGGGAGAAATTACTTCTAAACCACCCCCCACTCCCCAAAACAAAAATAAATTAAACAGTCTATCAGGTTTCTGCTGCATGTCCTGAACTAGATGTATTTTGTCAGCATGTGAGGAGTAACAAGGGCTTGCCTGGTTTGCAAGGCAGAACGAGGATGGCCTTTGTGTCATGTAAACTAGTTCTATTATTGAGATAAGGAAGGAGGAGGGCTCTTGGGTGAGTGGTGTCTTGAATCTGTAGCATCATAGCTGTTTTATTAGGTTGAGGGTTAACAGTTTGAGAAGGTTCATACAGACGTGCAGAGAATCACAGACTTGTGGTAGGAAATAACCAGCAACTTCATTTAGGACTGCTCTGAACTTGACCTGTGAGCATCTCTCAGTTCCCATATGCAGGTAAGCAGCAACTGCAGTGGGGAAGGTGAATAAGGGGTTTGTTTCCTTAGAGAGATATTTAGGGAGAAACATCAGTCTTCTCTGCTGAAAATGCGGATGAGTGGATGAAATTACTAGCTAAAAAGGGTGAAATGAAGTGTGACAGATAAGATGGACTTTATAGAGTATCAATAAAATCTGTAAAAGAACTGTTCTGTGCTGCTGAAATGTCATAGTAGTACTGCACTTAGAGGTGGGTGACAGCCCCTCTCCCTAAGCTGATCTAGAACTGGAGTGAGACAGCTTGATTTGAACTTCAGTTCACTGGCACCGTGGGCATTTGGGGTTTGTTAATAAAGAAGTGGAAAAGTTGTTATGATGATGTAGGAGCCATGTCAAGTTTTTTTATCTCTTCTGCTAGAGTTCTGGTTTCTGCTGCCTACTTGTTGCCCCTGCATATTTTTTCCCCAGTAACTTTACTGCTGCTCATTTCACTATGTTCTCTCATTTTTGTTGCTTAAACTGAGAACAGGGTCGATAAATATAAGCCAGCTTCAAAACTTTTCATTTCTTCTCTTGTTGCTGGGAGCAAGTGAGGCTTTTCCCTGCTTATTCATATGTTTTGAGAGGTGTCTTGCAAGTTAGGAGAAGCAGTCAGATGCCTCAAGTTATGTTGTCACTTGTGATTGCAGTGAGGACTGAATGCAACATCCCGTACGTGCTGGAGACTGCAGTGTTTCATGCCATGCATACTTGCTGAGTTCTGGTGGGCTTTTGGTTTGTCTCCTTTGGGACTGTAATGAAATATGTAAATAATGTGTCAGGCCACATCCTCCTGTCTCCTTCCCTGCTGCTGAGAAGTAGAAAGGGGGAGGGTAAGCCTCTGAGGAATCATTTGTTTAAACCTTTGAAGTAGGTAGTCAGAATTATTTACCAAAGCTCAGACAGAAGAATCCCTATGAAGTCCTTTCTCTGCAGGGGTTTTTAACCTGGTTTGAGATGGCAGATGCATCATTTTCAGAAGCACACTGGGTTAGCAGTGCACTGCATCACCATGCAGAACACGTGAGCTGCTTGAAAACACTGCAGGGTTTTGTTTAGCAAAACAAGGAGAGGAAGGAGGGTGCTGTAGTGATTTAGGCTCAGCTGTGGGCTTGGTGATGGCCTTGAGAACAACACTTGGGGTCAAATCCTTAAAGACTGAGAGCACCTGACTTGAAAAGGTAGAGCAGTGATGCCTACTGATGTCTGAATCCAAAGCTTCTTTTGTTTGCCTTAGTCTTTATGTCTGGAGATATTGTAGGGGTAGCTGTTGATAGCTGTGTGATTCACAGATTGCACTGAGTTGGAAGGGACCCTCGAAGGTCATCTTATCCAACCTTCTCTGCAGTCAGCAGGGACACCTCCAACTAGATCAGGCTGCTCAGGGCCACACTGAGTCTAATCTTGAGTATGTCCAGGGATGGGGCCTCAACAACATCCCTGGGCAATCTGTTCCAGGATTTCACCACCCTCCCCTTGTTGTAAAGAACTTCCTTTCTCCTGATGTCCAACCTAAATCTACCTTTCTGCAGTTTGAAACTATTGCCCCATGTCCTATCACCACAAACACTTCTAAGAAGTCCTTCTCCAGCCTTCCTGCACGTCCCCTTTCAGATACTGAAATGCAGCTCTGAGATCTGCCCCAGGCCTTCTCTTCTCCAGGCTGAACAGCCTCAGTTCTTTCAGCCTGTCCCCACAGGAGAGGTTCTGCAGCTCTCTGATCATCTTGGCAGTCTCCTTTGGACTTGCTTCAACAAGTCCATTTCTTTCTTGTGTTGGAGGCCTCAGAGCTGGACACAGTACTCCAGGTGAGGTCTCACCAGAGCAGAGCAGAGGGCCGAATCACCTCTCTCAACCCACTGGCCATGCTGCTTTAGATACAACCCAGGATGCCATTGGCCCTCCAGGCTGCAAGTGCATGTTGTTGACTCATGTCCAGCTTCTCATCCACCAGCACCCCCAAGTCCTTTTCTGTGGTTTTTGGGGTCTTTCAGTAGCCCTTACAGCTTGAACACAATGCAAGTAAGAAGAAAATTGGGCCAGGAAGAAATGAAGCATTAACACTCAATGCATGTATCTGAGGCTGCAATAAGAAAAAAACAACTTCTTTCTTCACAAAGCTTTATCTGTGGTGGTGTTGCTCTCTCTGCAAGGACAGAAAGCTTTTTGAGAGTGGGGGTGTGCACTGAACAGATGTAAGAGAGTCCTAATTTCGAGCTAGCAGAGTGATGAAGACATAACTACTAATTCCAGAAAGTGTAAGAGAGATGAGTCATTTCTGGATAACTCACAGGCTTTGCCAAGTAATTAGTGTTTCCCATGGTTAGTGTTAGCTCCTCAAGTTATTTTAATGCTTAAATATTGTTTTAAAAATAGTAATTGTTACATGTTTTAGGAGGTCAGTAAGGGAAAAAGTCTATAGCTTAACAGAGCTGAAGTGGATGGGGAATGAAAATGTGACAGATATTTAGAGGTTTTTAATGTTTTGGAAGGCCTGAATGTTGGTGCAGGCACTTAAAAAGGGATTTGGAGCACAGAGGGACAGTGGATAACCATCGGTGCTCCACAGGTGCCTTGAATGGGAAGAGGACAAAAGGATTGTGCTGCATGTTCTCTGAAGGGAAGTATGCTTAGTCTGGGGAGACTTAAGGTCTGCATTTTAAGCTGCAGGCTCACTTTTTGTTGCATTATGGAAATATATGTTTTACCCTATTTTATACAGAATTATGTTTTGAGGTTGATAAGAAACCTGCATCTAAATCATTTGTGCCATTTATGGTGTCTTGCAAGTTCTCTAATTTATGTATCTGTAATAGCTTGAGTCCAGAGGTGCTCACACCATTTTCCAAAGCAGTTTGGAGTTGGTGGTGAAGGACTGCAGCCATTTCCTGCAGTGTTTTTATATTAGTTTTTTTCTTCCCACCTCCCATGGCAAATCTCTGGCTCAGTGCTTTTGAGAGCTAAGTACTGAAAACCTTGAATTCACCTAGTTGTTGTTTTCTGTATTGTTTTTAAGTGATGACACAAATCTGCTGCTAAACAGTGATGCCTGTAACAGGCAAAAAGGGTAGGTGTGAAGGGTGGGCAAAAAGGATGGCACTGAAGAGTTTTGCAGTTGTTGTCTTAATGACATATAGCTAATAAGTTATATGTAGGCTATAATCACTTATATATGTTTATATTATACAGGATTCAGCAGTGGTTCCCCAAACCCCTGCCAAAACTGTGTCAATAGAATCATAGAATCAACCAGGTTGGAAGAGACCTCCAAGATCATCCAGTCCAACCGAGCACCCAGCCCTATCCAGTCAACTAGACCATGGCACTAAGTGCCTCATCCAGTCTTTTCCTGAAGACCTCCAGGGACGGTGCCTCCAGCACCTCCCTGGGCAGCCCATTCCAATGCCAATCACTCTCTCTGTGAAGAACTTCCTCCTAACATCCAGCCTATACTTTCCCCGGCACAACTTGAGACTGTGTCCCCTTGTTCTATTGTTGGTTGCCTGGGAGAAGAGGCCACCCCCCACAATGTCCCTTCAGGTAGTTGTAGACAGCAATGAGGTCACCCCTGAGCCTCCTCTTCTCCAGGCTAAACACCCCCAGCTCCCTCAGCCTCTCCTCATAGGATTTGTGTTCCAGGCCTTTCAGCAGCTTTGTCGCCCTTCTCTGGACACGTTCCAGCACCTCAACATCTCTCTTGAACTGAGGAGCCCAGAACTGGACACAGCACTCAAGGTGTGGCCTGAGCAGTGCTGAGTACAGGGGCAGAATAACCTCCCTTGTCCTACTGGCCACACTGCTCCTGATGCAGGCCAGGATGCCATTGGCTGTCCTGCCCACCTGGGCACACTGCTGCCTCACGTTCAGCTGCATCTACCACTACCCTGAGGTCTCTTTCTTCCTGGTTGCTCTCCAGCCATTCTGTCCCCAGCCTGTAGCACTGCTTGGGGATGTAGTGACCAAAGTCTAAGTGCACTTGGCCTTGTTCAGTCTCATCCCATTGGCCTCTGCCCACCCATCCAGCTAGGCAAGGTCCCTCTTCAGGGCTCTCCTACCCTGCAACAGATCCACACCTGCTCCTAGCTTGGTGTCATCTGCAAACTTTCTAATGCTGGACTCCATCCCCTGGTCCACATAATCAGTAAAGATATTGAACAGGTCTGGGCCCATAATTTGTTATCCTTGAGTAAGTGTTTCTGCTTATTAATTGAAGCATGGCTAGTTCCTTAATCTCGACTATGTAACTGGTTGTGTTACTTGTCTATAGAGCTATCAAAACAAGACACTCTCGCCCTTGTTTCTCTTCAGACTTGACCTGTTTTTGCTTTCTCTGGCAGGCCTATTTTAGATCATGCTGCAGGAATGGGGAATAATACAATGGGTTTGTGTCTTCAGATTGCATTAAAGCCAAAGAAATACACTCATGGAACAGGCTGTCCCTGAAAGAAAGGCAAACTTTAGTGTGAAGTTCGTGACTGACAACAGGTGCATTGCAGAAGCTGATGTGAAGAATGAGATGTGTGTTAACTGTGTGTTGTCTTGGTACGTGTAGTGTCCTGCCAAGGGCTGCAGATCACTGCAAGTTTCCTGCAGACAAAGCTGTCTGCAATTCAGGCAGCTACTGGAGTTTGTTTTCTTGTTGTCTTCTGACAATCAGTGCTGTAGATCATGTTGGTAATAATCTCTGACCTGTGCTGGAGAAAGGCATGAAGCAGTTTGACTAGGTTTTAGATAGTCTTTTCAGTCTTTAGGTGCTCCAGGGGCTTGGGTTTTTCAAGTCCAGCCACCCCCTGAAGGGAATTTTGGAAGTGGATGAAAGGCAGCCTAGGATTCGAAGAGTGCTTTCCCCATGAGAAATGAGTACAGATGGGAGTGGGATAAAAAGAAGAAAAATGAGATGCATTTTGGCCCCTGCAGGGTAGAACTCTGAAATGTTAATTTCGTTTTTAAAGTGACACAAAGAAAAACTGCTGGTTTAATTCCATCCCTTTCACACAGAGAAAGAAAATGCCTTCTCCATTGCAAAAGCAGCCCTTGAGTAACCTGCATTTCTGTGTGCTTATTAATGCTGTTTGAAGTACGCTAATGCCTTAATAAAAGTTCCCCATGAATGTGATCTGGGCCATAATTGAGATTTGAGTGCTAGTTTAGCACACTTTCATTGTACACAGTTTTCTAAACAATATGACACTTCTAATTTAATGCTAACAGGATTTGGGAGGGGGGGTCAGTGGCCACGCTGTAGTCTGTGCTCAGAGACAAAATCAGGTCTTAAAGAACTCACAAGATATTAAGCTTTGTAGTATTCTCTTTCCTCCACAGAAGCCTGGCAGAAAGTATATAGTGATTTTGCTTTGACCTGCTGTTTATGAAAGTTTTGTCTTTTCAACAGATACCTATCTAAAACTGGAAGATGTGACCCGTAAGTTTAATAAGCCTTGCATAATGGATGTAAAAATAGGTCAGAAAAGTTATGATCCGTATGCTTCAGCTGAGAAGATACAGCAGCAGGTCAGCAAGTACCCACTGATGGAAGAGATTGGCTTTTTGGTACTTGGCATGAGGGTAAGAACTTGTTTTGTTTTCAAATCCAACTTCTGCTCTGGCCTCTTGTCCCACACCAGATCCAACTGTTAGTTTTACTAGCAAGTGACAACCCTCTTGAGCTTTGTGTAAATAAAGCACTATCTGATCATGTTGGTAGTGCTGGTGTCAACTGCTGTGTAAAATATGTTCCAAAACACACTGCTCTTGTTCACAAGTGTTTGGCTTGGTCCTGTCCCCTCTGGGAGTCTGCAGCCTGGGTTTGGTATGTGTGTACAAGAGAAGGGGCTGGGATAGAGTGTTCTTGAAAATTGAAGACAATTGCAATTAATTCTTCTCACATAGCAGACACTTCAGATTATCAAAGTATTTTTTTACTTTTACAGGCTTATATAACAGAAACAGGCCACAAAATGATCAGGGGGCTGGAGCACCTCTCCTAAGAGGACAGGCTGGGGGAGCTGGGGTTGTTCAACCTGGGAAAGAGATGGCTCCAGGGACACCAAATAGCAGCCTTCCAGTACTTGAAGGGGCATACAAGAAGGCTGAAGAGGGACTGTTTGCAAAAGCCTGCAGCAATATGACAGGGGGAAATGGTTTGAAATCAGAGAAGAGCAGATTTAGACTGGGTGTTAGGAACAAGTTCTGCACCATGAGGGTGATGAGACACTGCAACAGGTTGCCCAGGGAGGTAGATGGGGCCTCATCCCTGGAGCTGTTCGTGGTCAGGCTTGACAAGACTGTCAGCAACCTGATCTAGTGGAGGATGTCCCTGCTGACTGCAGAGGGATTGGACTAGATGCATTTAGAGGTCCCTTCCAAGCTAAACCATTCTATGACTCATATACTGAACCAGTCTTTGTAATAATTTAATAACCTGATGTAGCCTCTCTAAACCTTTCATCTGCATTTTTTTCCTTCTTATATAAAAATAATTTTTGTTTAATGTTTTAGGGAAGAGTAAGCTATCAGAGGTGATGCTTGTAGCTATAAATAGCTGCTTATGGTCTGCATTTTAAACAGCTTTCCACCAGAAGAAAACCTTTTTGATGCTTGCATGCTCAAGGAACAACTGTCAGGTGCAGATTAGTCTGAGAGGGACCAGACCCTGAAGCTGTCCACACTAATTCTGTGACTCTTCTTTATCCTAGGTGAGGAGAAAAACAGACATTGAATATTTGTGTATTGGCTGTTCTAAATCTTCACAGTAAAGAAAAACTGTAGAGAACACTGATAGATTGGTTACACCAAGGTGTTGCTGTCAGTAATGAATTCCTGATGCATTTAAAGGACTTTTTTTTCCTGCTGTGATTGGCACGGGAATGATTTTCTTTTTGATGTGAGATTTTGTTTTCCTTCTTACATACCCAAAGCCAGGACTTCTCCAGCTCTGCATCAAGACTTTGATAAGCTTCCCCTTTGCTGTTAGATAGCAACAGCACAAAGATTGCTCCATTGTTTGAAATAATTCTAATATCTCTGTAATGTTTTGTACTTAATTGCCTAAGCTCTCAGCCTTAACTCTGTCTTGAGATAAGCATTTACAGCTATAAATTATAGTGGTCATGAGTAGTAATTATGTAAGCCTGCAAGAAAGGCTGTGGGAGTAGAGTCAAAAAAGCACTGAAACAGTTGAGATGGAGAGGGAAAGCTGGAGATTATAACTTTGGGTTTGGCTTAGGGCATTATATAACCTTTCTTATCTCCTCTGTAAAACTAAGTACTTCAGTCTTTTGTTCCATGACAAGAGGAATGAGTGCTTGCTTCCATGATATTTTTACTTGGGACTATTGTTCCTAACATTGTCATTTCATCCTGGGGCAGAAATCCTTTGGATTCCCTAACTGAAGCTGTATGTATAATGATGGTCCCCACCAAACATTGCAATTTCCCATCTAGTGTTTAACTAGATGAGATTTGTTTTGTGCCTTTGCTATCAAATTGCATGTTGCAAGTTATTTTCCAAAGAGAATTCTTAAGGTTCCTCCTCCCCTCACACAACATTTAGCAAAGCCTAAATTCAGAGGGCATTTTCTCTGCTCAGCTTGCCACCTCTTGATTATGGGCTGCTCTCTGCCTCTCTGGCTTTATTTGTGCAGGGCTCTGCCAATAAAGTACAACAGTCCTCCTGTACAGGCATTTTCTGCCTCTAGCACCTGACTTGCTGGATGAAGGTTGCTGGAGTTTGCTGGGCAAAATGCAGATTTATGGATTGATTCATAGAAAGGCTTAGGTTGGAAGGGATTTCAAAGATCATCTGGTTTCAACCTCCCTGCCATGGCCCACTAGACCAGTTTGCTCAAGGGCTCATCCAGCCTGGCCTTGAACACCCCGAGGCAGAGGGACATTCACAGCCTCCCTGGGCAATCTGTTCCAGTGTCTCACCACCCTCATTGTAAAGAATTTCTTCCTAGTCTCCAGTCTAAATCTGCCCTCCTGAAGCTTCAATCCATTCTCTCTTGTTCTATCACTACAGGCCCTTGTAAAGTCCCTTTCTGGCTTTCTTGTAGCCCCTTTCAGGTAGTGGAAGGCTGCTGTGAGGTCTCCCCTGAGTCTTCCTTTTTCCAGGCTGAACATCCCCAACTCTGTCGGCCTGTCCTGACAGGCTCTACCCCTCTTACCATCTTTGTGGCTCTCTCTGCACCAACTCCAGCAGTTCCATGTCTCTCTTATGCTGGGAGCCACCAGAACTGGATGCAGTACTCCAAGTGGAGTCTCACAGGAGCAGAAGAGAGGGGAAGAATCACCTCCCTCATCCTTCTGGTCACACTGGTTCTGATGCAGCCCATGTTACATGATGTAACAGCATTCAGAAAGTGGAGGGGTTTGGTTTAATCTCCATTCTGTGTTATTTTTAAGATGGAGGTGGGCTTGTTTAATAAGCATCTATTTTAGAGGAGCAAGAAAGAGAGGGCTAGGAAGAAGAGAAAATGTAATTATCTCTGCTTTAAAAGCACACATCATAAAAGCTGTTATGAGGTGATAAAAGCAAAAGCCTTTGAGGCTTGTTTTTTAGCCCCAAATTTATTTTTACTCCCAAAGTCATTGACACAGCTTTTATTATGCACTGGTAAATAAGCAGTGATCTGTTTGTATGTAGAATTATAGCATCATAGAATAGTTTGGGTTGGAAGGGACCTCAAAAAGTCATCTAGTCCAATCCCTCTGCAATCAGCAGGGATGTCCTCCACTAGAGGACATAGCCTTGTCAAGCCTGACGCTGAGTATCTCCAGGGACCTGGGGCCCCAACTACCTCCCTGGGCAACCTGTTGCAGTGTTCCACCACCCTCATAGAGCAGAACTTGTTCCTAGCATCCAGTCTAAATCTGCTCTTCTCTGATTTCAAGTCATTTCCCCTTGTTGTATTGCTGCAGGCCTTTGCAAACAGTCCCTCTTCAGCCTTCTTGTAGGCCCCTTCAAGTACTGGAAGGCTGCTATTAGGTCTCCCTGGAGCCTTCTGTTCTCCAGACTGAACAACCCCAGTTCTCTCAGCCTGTCCTCTTAGGAGAGGTGCTCCAGGCCCCCTGATAATCTTTGTGGTATGGTTTGTCCTTAAAAGAAGCCAGTCCTACCTGGCAGTGCTTTGATTTATGTACATAGCTCTGGCTTTTGGCATGTATTCATCTGTATTCAACTCAATGCCCTGAACAGACAGGATAAATGCATGAAAGTGCACATAGAAGATACCCTAATTTCAATAACTTGGGTTAAAAAAACAATTTCTTGCTTAGTGGAGAGGTATCAGATGAGGACATAGATTTGCTGTGACAGTAGTGAGGGTTTAAATATAAGCTGGATAACTAATGTGCAGTTCCAACAGCAAAAATACAAGTTGCAATATGGGTTCAGTAGGAGACATAGAAAGATATAAGAAATATATTCGTGGTCCTCTAAAAATAGAGCATTTTGTGTGCTGTTGAATGCAACCAGAATGTGTGGGTTGTGATCTCATTTTGGATTCTCAGTCCATGCAAAATCCACATTTCTGGTCCATAATCCAGAATCCTGATTTCTGCAGGTTTTCTTTTCCTTCCAGAAGATCTTGACTGCAGTCTCACATGGTCCATGTTGTTTGTGGAAGGTGTTTTTAAAGCACAAGCTGGTGATTAAGTAACTTCACCAGTCTCATCCATCATTTGCTGTTATCGTTGGTGCCTGTCATCTCTCACACACAGAGTAATGCAGATACCTCATCAAAGCTGTTTGTACAAGTGAGTTTCCTAATCTACAGCACATGTTCCCACAGGATATTTTTAAAATGACTGTGTTTGAAGACATTTGATGAGCTCTTTAGGAACTTTTTCTACTATCTGGTAATTTTCATGAGCTCTGATGTGTTAATAACAAGGTCTAGGAAGGGAGGAATAGTAAAGCTATTAAATCCTGCATCTAATGTTCACATTCTTCCACAACAACAAAAAAATTACTAGAATTTGATTGTTTTTCATGGAATCATAGAATTGTTTCAGTTAGAAAAGCCCTGTAAGGTTTTAAAATCCAACCATCAACCTAAGATCACTGTAGCCATTAAACCATGTACCAGAGGGTGCTGTCCACACATTTCTTAGGCATGGTGACTCCACCACTTCCCTGTCAATGCCTGACCTCTCTTTCAGGAAAGAATTTTTCCTAATATCTAACCTAAAACTCCTCTGACACAATTTGTAAGTCAAATTCAAGCTTTTCTCTTTAAGAAAGCAGGAAGACAAAACAGAAACTAACACCACCACCACCACCCCCCAATTAAACTTAAGAAACCCAGACTACAGCAAATGTAAGGAAAAACAGATGACCCTCCAAACAAGCAAGATGTCTGCAGGGCTGAAATGAGCATTAAACCAAGGCTCTGGCTGGATTCTCTGTGCACACCTGGAATGCTGTGTAAAGCTCTGAGCTTCCCAGCTCAGAAGGGACAGGGAGCTTCAGGTGAGAGTTCAGTGGGGAGCTACGATGATGATTAGTGGACTGGAGCATCTCTCTTATGAGGAGGGGCTGAGCACCTGATGCTGCTTAGTCTGAGGAAGAGAAGGCTGAGAGGGGACCTTATCTATGTCTATAAATATCTGAAGGGTGGCTGTCAGGAGGATGGCACTAGTCTCTTGTCAGTGATACTTAGTGACAGGATAAGGGGCAATGGATGTAAACTCAGTCACAGGAAATTCCACCTCCACATGAGAAAAATCTTTCCCTGTGTGGGCACTGGAGCCCTGGAGCAAGCTGCCCAGAAAGCTTGTGGAGTCTCCTCTCAAAACCTGCCTGGACACATTCCTGTGTGACCTGCCTTAAGTAGTCCTGCTTTGGCAGGGGGATTGGCCTGGATGATCTTTGGAGGTCCTTTCCAACCCCTAGCACTCTGTGATTCTGTTACCCCCTTGCACCACCACGTCTGCTTTTCTATTTTTCTACTGTTAGTCCCCAGCTCCCATAGCTCATCCATTTTTCAGTCTGATTGTGCTGAATCCATGCTGCAGAACTGAAGGCAGCAATTCCTGGGAGCCTGGTATCAGCTAGTGGCTGGAAGGGTATGTGGTTCAGGAGCTCCTCTGTCTTCCTCTTGAGCAAGTTCTAGCAGGTGGACACTTTGGTGGGTTTTTTCCACCAGTTTTTCTTTTCATGTGTATGACCTTATGGCTGATGTGTTAGGAGGAAGCTGATGATGGATGAGAGATGACCTCTTTTTTCCCTTTTTCTCTAGAGCAGGTGTTTAGCTAAATGGATTGAGCTAAATTCTCAACAATAATAGTGCTACAGCAGCACTATAAAACAGTAGTGTCAGAGAAGAGAATAGGTATGAAAATGTTTCTCTCTTTGGTACTTTTCAAATCCTTTTGGTAACAGAAAAAATGAAACTTGTTAATGTGCAGGATCAGTCTCTGGGAGATGGCAGGACTGCAGAGAAACCTGAATCCTTCAGACAAGAAGGAAACTTGTGTATTGCTAAAGGGACAATATAAGGTCCAGATAAAAGGTGGGACCCGGATGTGTGAGGGTCTTGGCCTGATGCTGCTGTTGCCTCCTTCAGAGGTGTTGGGCTGATGGTGATGTTGGATGTCCTTAGGTTAGCTAGGGTGCTGCCTGCTTTCAGCCACTTCAGGCCTGGCTCCATTTTGGCAGGAGGCTGGGTACTGACCTTCAGGTGCCAGGTAGGAGCACAGAGGTGCCCTGCTGTAAACAGAAAACTCTGTGATATATTTATACACTGGCTTGCTCTTACCTGCCTGAGTGTGAAATAGGGGTGGCCATTAAGTATATTTATGGAAAAATACAAGGGATGAATATCTCAGCCCTTTGCAGTCTTGGGTGTCTCTGCATCAGAGCACTGATCTCTGTGTCCTTGCTGGCCATGCGGGTGAACAGGGTGGCACCAGGAGCTCCATGGGAAGTTACTTCTCAGGCACTGTACAGGCTTGCTGAAAATAGGGGTTTCCCCCAGTTCCAGGTCAGTTAATGCTTCTACAGATGGAAGAGAGTTCTGCAGAATATTTCATGGAGTTCTTAACTTGTGCTCTCAAACCAAACAGGCTGGTCTTCATATGTATTTAAATGATGAATTAGGGAAGCTGGGGAGTTGCTGCAGGTGAGCATTTGAACAGTGTGTGTATTTTCCTGCCTTTCCTGTGGAGTGACTGTAAATAACAGTACATAACACTGGACATTGGTTTTCCTCACTTCAGTCTTCAGCTTCAGGTAGTAAAGGTGTGGTTGCAAGGTTTTCAAGCTGTGTATCTCACTTACTGTTAAGGCCTTGCAAGGGTTTAAAGACCACATTGAACCAACTTTTTATTTCAGCTCAAGGTTTCTCTCAGTTCTGGAATATCAGATGAACTAAATAAAATTGGAGAAAGGGTACAAGAACCTGAATATATATGCAAGCAACAATAACTTAACACCTCATGGGGGAACAAAAGCCAATATAGGCTGAAAAATAGTGTAGATAACTTCCTTCAACAGTTAATCGTCTGGATTTGCTGTGAGGATAGGCTGAGGGACCTGGGGTTGTTCTGCCTGGAGGAGACTCCAGGGGCACCCTAGAGCTACCTTCCAATACCTGAGGGGAGCCTACAGGAAAACTGGAGTGGGACTTTTCATAGCGACAAGACAAGAGTGGTTTTAAGCTGAGGGAGAGTAGATTTACACTGGATCTTAGGAAGAAGCTCTTCATTATGAGGGTGGTGAGACTGGCATAGGTTACCTAGAGTGATTGTGGATGCTTCCTCCCTGGAGGTGTTTAAGGCCAGACTGGATGAGGCCTTCAGCAGCCAGGTCTAGTTGAGAGGTGTCCCTGCCCTTGGCAGAGGGGTTGGAGTAGATGATCTCTAAGGTCCCTTCTAACCTAACCTGATCTATTTTTTTTAATGTGCTGCCCACACAGTCCTTACTGCTACTAATTAAAACCCCAACCTCCTTAGTATGCTGGATTCCAGTTGTGTTTTTGCAGACACCTCACCAAATGGGAGTTGCTTGGAGGCATGAAGAATGCCTGCAGTGTCAGCCAAAGCAGCTCTGATCTTGCAGAGTCAGAATGTATAAAACTCCCTGATGAGGCAGGAGGTTTTTCCAAGGCAGTTTTGCAGATCACAGCAGGAGTTTGCTTTCCTTTGCACTGTACAGTGAAACTCCTGGTGAATACAGAGCAAACACAGAACAGGCTGCGGCAGGTGGACAGAGAGGGAGATTTTCCTGTCTCCTCATTTCCTGGACGTTGTTAAGGTTACAGGTTTGACTTATTTGCCTTGACATCGTGTTGACAGCAATGGGCCAGTACAGGCAGCAACAAGGATACACAAAAAGGTTGCTTCAAAGGCAAATATCCTTTTGGGAAGGGTTAGTAGCAGATTAGTGGTGGTGACAGCGAGTACAAAAGCACAATGAAACAAGAGGTACATAGGCTAGGAAGGTGACTTTAGTCTTCTGCCACTGCAGCAGAGTGATGGCTCAGTTTGGTAGGGGTAAGTGAAGGTGGTTTTGGTAGGGGAAGGTGAGGGTGAAGCAAGAAGTGGAGAAAGATGATTTCTGTTGAAACCTGTTTTCCTGTTCTTCTGTTTTCTGTATGAGGCTTAGTGTATTAGGGTTTGGTTGAGGCTTTCTAGGAATGTTTCAAATAGTTCCTTCCTTGCAGCTGAGAAAATGCTTGAAGCAGTATTAAGAGACAGCTCTTGGCTACCATGGGGAATGCTTTCATGGTTAGCTACATGCCCCTGAATGCCATTGTCTGCAGCCAAGCCCAGTGGCAGCCAGGGGTGTTCAAGGCTTGGCTTGTTCACAAGCTGGTCAAATGTATATGTTGTGCTGTTGGGGTGCGCATGGGACTTGGTAGTTTGTCACCCACCATTTTGTGTAGTTGACACCCGCTGTTCATGCAAAACATGGTGTTTTTAAACCAAAGCTGTCTGGGAGTGAATGGTTCTGTGCAAATTATGAGCCAAAGCAGGGTAGCACCACAGGAAAACCAGCTCAGAAACACAGGGGGCTTATGTGCTGCTCCAGCCTTTTGCTGGAAAACAAAATGAGCTTGCAGATTTTAATCAGCTTTATTGAGCAAGTGCCCATGTCACAAAAGCTGTTAGCTCCTACAGGAAGAGATAAGGTTCTGGGAAACAAGATTATTCCTTCAGGAGTCAGCTGCAGTGCTGGTGTGTGGGGAGAGCTGCCCCTAGACTGACTAAAGGAGAACATTTGATGTTATTAAAACGAGGACACAGCTAGTGGGAACTTAGATGTAGTCATCAGAATCTTCATTCTCTGTGCAATCTGTAGATGTCAGGGCCATAGCTTCTACAAGTACTGTAACAGTGGGAACAGGAATCCTAACAGTGGGAAGTGTCTCTGCTACCAAGTGACTTCACCATTCATGCTGACAGCTGTTAACTTCTTTAGTATAACCAGACTTATTTACTGCTCCTTCAAATTCCCAGCTGATGGGTGCAGTCAGTTTCCCCATACTGTGATTTCAGATCCTTGGGGCCCCCAAATTTAATTACTTTCTTTTTTTTTGGTCAAAATAAGAGCTGTTTCAGATGTTTCTTTCCAGCGGCTGTGTGATGCAGGAGTTATGGAGCTGTGTTTTACTATCATGTTTGTCATTTGGATTCATAGATCACAGAATGCCTTCAGTTAGAAGGGACCTTCAAAGGTCATCTGGTTCCAACCCCCTGCCATGAGCAGGAACACCACCTACTAGACCAGATTGCTCAGAACCTCATTCTGGCTGGTCTTACACACTTGCAAGGCTTTTGAGGAGAGGGGTTTCAGGGTGGGGGGCTGCAGTAAAACCAGAGAATTCTTTTTTGTTTACCTATAGCTCAGATATCACACCTTTTTATGCACTGAAGTTTCACTGTCTGGACTTTCTCTGTGGAGCTGGGGGCAGGAGACATCTCACTGGTGCACCTTGACTTTCTTTCTGTAGGACCTTCCCTTTTTTATGGTGGGCAAAGGGAGGGCAGAGTGCTGCAGTCACAGGGGGTGCCACAGGGTTGGGTGGTCTGAACAAGTGCCAAGCACAAAGTTTCTGCCAGAGACAGCTGCCTGCTTGGTAACACCAGCCCTTCTGCAAGAATTGTCTGCACTCCCATAAACAAATTATACTTGGGTCTGGCTGGCTGGCTCGTTTCTGCTGTGGAAATTATTTCAGTGTGTCTCTGTGTAAAACTCTCTTGAATTAATTCGTTCTGCTTGTACAAGTCCTGATTTGGGCAAAGCTGTCCCCGGATGAGTTGCCTCCCTTTCAGGCATGTGCGGATGAACCACTGTGAGTGCTGGAACAGAGCTTTCACTCAGCTCCTGGCATTTCTTTACTCATTTGTGCCAACAATGATAGCTTCAGGTGGGCGCTCCTGGGTCACACTATAGTATTTCTTACTGGCTTGCTGTCATGATGAGTAGTTGGAAAAGAAAAGCACATGGAGGAAAAGCAAGTTATCAGGAGGAGCCAGCATGGATTTACCAAGGGGAAATCATTCGGCTGACCTGTTAGCCTTCCATGATGGTGTGACTGAATGGGTAGATGCAAGGAGAGCAGGAGATGTTGTCTACCTTGACTTCAGGAAGACTTTTGACACTGTCTCCTGTAGCATCCTCGTAGGTAAGCTCAGGAAGTCTGAGCTAGATGAATGGATAGCGAGATGGATCAAGAACTGGCTAAACAGCAGAGCTCAGGGGGTTGTGATCAGTGGGAGCCCTGCAACTAGCAGTGTTCCTCAGGAAAGCCAATTTCATTGACGTTTCGAGCTTCTTGCAACTTACTGATTCGATATCCGTAGTGACGTGGGTAGGAGTGTGACTGCTTCAAGTCTTAGCACGGGTCTGGGAGGCGAGTGCCCCATCAAATGCTTTCCCCTTATGACTGTGTGGCTTTTTACCATCACATGGATGTATAACGCTGCCGCTTAGATCCCACGACGGGAAGGGAAGATTTTGCAAAGCAGAGCACTAGAGGGCACTGCTGACCGCGGCAAGGACCTCTGAGCTAGCGGCGAGGGCTGAAGGATCCCAGCGCTTTGGTAGCCTCTGGAAGGGCTCTGCCGGCTCTGCAGAATCGCTGGTTCGTCCAAATAAGCACTGAGTCACCTCCTTTGTTTCTTGCAGGTTTACCACGTCTCTTCTGACAGCTACGAGACACAAAACCAGCACTACGGGAGGAGCTTGACAAAGGAGACAGTAAAGGATGGTAAGGGAATTTCCATGTTGAAATTTACTGCTCTTGGATGTTTGGGATTTATTTGGACTAATTTACTTTAGGGAACTGTGTGGGAAAAGTGGTCAGTGAGTTCGCAGTTTTAAAATGGCTTTTTCTTCTCTTGCCAGATGGCTCTTTAGCTGTGTCCTGTATATTTTGAACTACCTGTTGATCCTAAATTGAGTTTTGCAGTTTTCTGTAACTGCAGTGTAGCCTATAGGAATTTCCCTATCACCTGTCACTAAGGGGAGTGACAGTGGCAGAATTTAGTTTGCAGCTTTGAAGCTATAACAAAATGTTTGAGAAGTATGAAATGTTTTTATAGAACGTTTATTTTTATCTCTAGCTGTCTTCTCTATTCTGGCCTAGTGAGGGAGTGCTGGGTCCAGTTGTGTGCTCCTCAGCTCAAGAAAGACAGGCAGCTACTGGAGAGAGTCCAGCAGAGGCTACAAAGATGATGAGGGGACTGCAGCATCTCTGTGAGGAAGAAAGGCTGAGACCTGGAGCTGTTTAGCCTGCAGAAGAGCAGCCTGAAAGGGCATCTGATCAATAGCTAAAGGGTAGGGGACAAGAGGCTAGTGCCAGACTCCTTTCAGTGGTGCCCAGTGACAAGACAAGGGGCAGCAGACACAAACCGGAACCCAGGAGGTTTCCTCTGAACATGGGAAACTTCCTAGTCTTGAGAGGAGATCTACTAGAGGTCAAGAGTGAGCCTACTAGGGGTCAGCTTGACCTACTCTTCTCCAACAGAGAAGGACTGGTGGGAGATGTGACAGTGGGAGGCTGCCTGAGGAATAGTGATCATGAGATAGTGGAGTTTTCAATATGCAGGGAGATAGGGAGGAACTCTAACAGAACCCACACCTTGGACTTCCAGAGGGCAAACTTCAATTTGCTCAAGAAACTTATTTCCAAAGTCCCCTGGGCAGCAGTCCTTGAGAACAAAGGGGTCCAGGATGGTTGGACCTACTTTAAACAGGAGCTCTTGAAGGCACAGGAGCTGGCAGTTCCCATGTGCCAAAAGATGAGCCGGCGGGGAAGGCGACCAGCCTGGATGAGTAAACAGCTCCTGAAGGAATTGGGGGAAAAAAAGAGGGTGTATCACCTCTGGAAGGAGGGGAAGGCTTCTCCTGACGTGTTTAAGGAGACAGCCAGATTATGCAGGAGAAAAATTAGAGAGGCTAAGGCCCAGCTAGAACTTAGGCTGCCACTTCTATGAAAGATAATAAAAAACACTTTTATAAATTTATCAATGCTAAAAGGAAGGGCAAGAAGATCCTCCACTCCTTACTGGACCAGGAGGGGAATACTATAACTGATGATGTAGAAAAGGCTGAGGTCCTGAATGCCTTCTTCGCCTCAGTTTTCAACAGTAAGGAGGCAAATGGCCTCTTGAACTGGGAGATGGGGTCAGAGAACAGTGTGTTGCCCTGGAAATTCATGAGGAATTAGTTCAGGACCTGCTGAGCCACCTGGACACCCACAAGTCCATGGGACCAGATGGGATCCACCCCAGGGTGCTGAGAGAGCTGGCAGCTGAGCTGGCCAAGCTGCTCTCCATCATTTTCCAGCAGTCCTGGCTCACCAGAGAGGTCCCAGGAGACTGGAAAATGGCCAACGTGGTCCCCATCCACAAGAAGGGTCGGATGGAGGAACCTGGGAACTGCAGATCTGTCAGCCTGACCTCAGTGCCAGGGAAACTGATGGAGCAGGTTATCTTGGGGGTGATAAGAGCGCACCTAAGGGATGGCAAAGGGCTCAGGTCCAGCCAGCATGGGTTTAGGAAGGGCAGATCCTGCCTCTCCAACCTGATCTCCTTCTATGATCAGGTGACCCACTTGGTGGATGTGGGGAGGCCTGTGGATGTGGTCTATCTGGACTTCAGCAAGGCCTTTGACACTGTCCCCCACAGCAAACTGCTGGCTAAGCTGTCAGCCCATGGCTTGGATGGTAACACTCTGTGCTGGGTTAGGAACTGGCTGGAGGGCCGGACCCAGAGAGTGGTGGTGAATGGTGCCACATCCAGCTGGCGGCCAGTCACTAGTGGTGTCCCTCAGGGATCTGTGCTGGGCCCCATCCTCTTTAACATCTTCATAGATGATCTGGATGAGGGCATGGAGTCAGTCATCAGCAAGTTTGCAGATGACACCAAGCTGGGGGCAGATGTGACTGAGTTGGAGGGCAGAAGGGCTCTGCAGCAGGACCTTGACCACCTGGACAAATGGGCAGAGTCCAGTGGGATGGGGTTCAATAGCTCCAAGTGCAGGGTGCTGCACTTTGGCTACAACAACCCCATGGAGAGATACAGGCTGGGGTCGGAGTGGCTGGAGAGCAGCCAGAGAGAGAGGGATCTGGGGGTGCTGATTGATACCCACCTGAACATGAGCCAGCAGTGTGCCCAGGTGGCCAAGAGAGCCAGTGGCATCCTGGCCTGCATCAGGAATGGTGTGGTCAGCAGGAGCAGGGAGGTCATTCTGCCCCTGTACTCTACACTGCTTAGACCACACCTTGAGTCCTGTGTTCAGTTCTGGGCCCCCCAGTTTAGGAAGGACATTGAGATGCTTGAGCGTGTTCAGAAAAGGGGGACAAGGCTGGGGAGAGGCCTTGAGCACAGCCCTACAAGGAGAGGCTGAGGGAGCTGGGATTGGTTAGCCTGGAGAGGAGGAGGCTCAGGGGTGACCTTATTGCTGTCTACAACTACCTGAGGGGTGGTTGTGGCCAGGAGGAGGTTGCTCTCTTCTCTCAGGTGGCCAGCACCAGAAGAAGAGGACACAGCCTCAGGCTGTGCCAGGGGAAATTTAGGCTGGAGGTGAGGAGAAAGTTCTTCACTGAGAGAGTCATTGGACACTGGAATGGGCTGCCCGGGGAGGTGGTGGAGTCGCCGTCCCTGGAGCTGTTCAAGGCAGGATTGGACGTGGCACTTGGTGCCATGGTCTAGCCTTGAGCTCTGTGGTAAAGAGTTGGACTTGATCTATGAGGTCTCTTCCAACCTTGTTGATACTGTGATCTAATCAATATCTATAGATATCAGAGGGTTGGGTCAAGATGAAGGTGCCAGGCTCTTTTCAGTGGTGCTCATTGATAGGACAAGGAACAATGGGTAGGTACAGGCTGGAAGACAGGAGGTTCCACCTTAATACGAGGAGAAACTTCTTTATTGTGAAGGAGTCAGAGCTCTGGAGCAGGCTACCCAGAGAGGTTGTAGAGTCTCTCTCTCTGGAGACTTTCAAAACCTATCTGGTTGTGTTCCTGTGTTACCTGGCCTAGGTGATCCTGCTTTGATGGAGGGGTTGGATTCAATGATTCTGGAGGTCCCTTCCACCCCCTTACATTGTGTGTCTTTGATTCTTTGCTGTGAGGATGCTGGAGCCCTGGAGCAGGTTGCCCAAAGGTTGTGGAGTTGTCTTCTCTGGAGAGCTTCCAATCCCATCTTGACACTGTGATCCTGGGTAACCTGGTGTGGGTGACTCAGTTTTACCAGGGAGGCTAGACTGGATGATCCTCAGAGGTCCCTTCTGACCCCAACCATACTGGGATGGTCTTGTACATTAGAAAAGTACTATAAACATGTCTTCCAGTTTAAGGGGCTGTCTCTGCTGAAGTCAGTCTATATGTTGCTCTATGTTAACTGTAAATAAAAATGCTACCATTATACAGCTGTTTAATGATAACTATTTCAAACTAATTACTAGTTGACATCTGTCCCCCACCATGGGACAGGACACATGCATGAACACACTCCTCTCCAGAGCTGGCACTAACTGATGGAGGTGCTTGAGCTTGTTTACCCTTGAAGAATGTAATGGGTCCCTACCCAAGTCTACCCAGATGTTTGCAAAAATGACCTGGGGAGCAGGAACTGTGTTGTTCTGCTGTTTGATTGATGCAGGCCCAGTCTGTAGCATTACGAGTGCAGAATGGATTGAGAGTAGCCCTAGAGAAAGAGACTTGGGGGTTATGACTGGTTAGAAGCTCCCCATGAGCTGGCAGTGTGCCCAGAAGGCAAGTCATGTGCTGGGCTGCATCAAGAGAAGTGGGGCCAGCAGGGCAGGAGAGGTGATTCTGCCCCTTTGCTCTTAGAAGACCTCACCATACTGTGTCCAGTTCTGGTGTCCCCATCCTAAGAAGGGCATAGAACTGTTGAAACGAGTCCAGAGGAGGGCCACAGGGTGATACAAGGGCTGAAGCACCTCTGCGATGAGCACAGGCTGAGGGAGCTGGGGTTATTCAGCCTGGAGAAAAGACTCTGGTGGGACCTTAGAGCTGCTTTCCAGTACCTGAAGGGAGCCTACAGGAAGGCTGAAGAGGGACTTTTCATAAGGGTGTCTTAGAGACAGGACAAGGGGGAATTGATCTTAGGAAAAAGTTTTTCAGTGGTGAGGCTCTGGAATAGGTTGCCCAGAGTGGCTGTGGATGGCCCTTCCCTGGAGGTGTTTACGGACAGGTTGGATGAGGCCTTGGACAACCAAGTCAAGTCGAGAGGAGTCCCCTGCCCTTGGCATGGGGGTTGGAATAGCTGTATCACGTAACTGCAGGTATTGGAGCAGGTCCTCTGTTCCCTTCTGATTTAGTTGATACTTATATAAAAGGAAACTGTGAAAACTCTTTGTTTCTTCAAATCAAGAACTAATCTTAGTCAGAAAGCAATTCAGAATGCTTGATTTGGATCTTCCAGAGTTGAAAATGATCCCCAAATGTGTTTTGTTTCTTGCAGGCATCTCTATGTTTTTCCACAATGGGTACTGCTTGAGAAAAGATGCGATAGCTGCCAGCATTCGGAAGGTCGAAAAGATCCTGGAGTGGTTTGAGGGCCAGGAGCAACTCAACTTTTATGCAAGCTCACTACTGTTTGTTTATGAAGGCTCGTGCCAGGCGACGACCATGCGGCTGAGTGACGTCACCTTGGCGGAGAAGAGAGGAGTGCCCAAAGGCCTGTTGTCAGGTGGAGACATACTGGAGTACAATAACAATATCCACGTAATAAATGCTACAGAGAATGGGAAAATCGAGGCCTCTGTCAGTAAAGGCTTGTCCAAATTTTACGCACTTCACAAAAAGGCCTACTCCAAGAGGCCCCACAGCCAGCTCTCGTTAAAAGTTGAGGCCTTGGAGCAAGATGTGTGGAAAAGCAGTGCGTGCATCACGCAGGAGCACCTGAACGGGAACGTCCTGCCCCAACTGGAAAAGGTTTTCTGTCACATGCCGGCAGAGCTGAAGGAGACCCCAGCCGTAGAAGTCCGAATGATAGATTTCGCTCACGTCTTTCCGAGCAACGCAAAGGATGAGGGCTACATTTATGGTCTGAAGAATTTAATCACAGTACTGCAAAATATTTTGGATAACTAAATTCTTTGCTATGGTTTTGTTTTGTTTTATACCGGGGTCCAATGATAAAAAGAAGAGCAACAACATGAAGAATTTCTGCACTTGTAATGCTGTATAACTGGGTTTGTATTGTTCTATATTTTATTTGTCTTTGTATTTTTGGTAGAAGGGTTTAACTTTTTATAATCTCACTCAGGAAAATAATTGGTAGTTAATTAGGGAGTGTGAAAGGATGACGAAGATACTTCAGAGGAAGCGGAGTAGGTGAATTAACAGAATGAAGTGTCTGTGATTGGCTTAAATCCGAGGAGTCCAACAAGCAAAGGTTAGCTTAGTTCCCTAAGGACTTCAGCGTAGGAAGCATTTGCCCACCTAGCCTTGACACTGAGCCGTATCTCCATTAGCAGGTCTTTAGACCACAGACTGAAAACTCTTTCATGAGCAGGATTGATGTCCTCAGTACTGCCCTCTCGTGTTTACTGTCCTTCAATAACTGGAGTTCACCCTACTCGGAGCAGTCCTGTTCTGAGTTAGTAGTCTAGCCTGGAAGCCAGTCTGTCAGAAAGTGCTTTTCAATGTCACGGGACGATGTTGCTGTTTTTTCAGCCCTGCCGAGGGCGCTTCCCCTCATGGTGGTTGTCCGGAGCCGATGCTCACCACAGACAAGCTATAACCTAATTTGTGTTGAGGTGCTAAGAAAAAGCTGGAGTAAAATATCCTAACAGGCTTAAACTGCACAACTGCTAGAGAAACTGGTCCTGAGAAAGAGCGAAAATGCAGACGTGAGATGTTCCAGGAATTGGGTTTTAGGGGATGAAATCAGTCCGTTGATGGAGTGTGTGTGATGTGACTGAGGGAAATGCCTCGCTCCTTTGTTCTGATGGCCTTTCTCAAACAACACCGCTTCTAAAAGCCAGCTGATGGAATGTGGAAACACAGCCTTTTGAGTAAGCATACAGAGAGATGTCCTCTAGCCCTTGGCCCCTCATCTTTTTGCAACAAGCCTTTCAACATGCCTTTCAACATTTCCATTGCTGGGGAGCACCGGCTGGAAACAACTAGCAATACAGGAGAAGGACCCTTTGAAGATCCTCTTCAGCCCTGAAGCGACCAGATGTACCTCCACCTGTTGCAGTGGAGTTGTGGCTCTCTCACCTTGGGCTAAAGCCAGCTCTTCAGTAGTTTTCTTTTAATGACACGCAGGCAAGCTGTGTAATTTAAAAGTTATCCCACTTCCTTCTTTTTCACAGGGAAGATTCAAGCTTTGGTGCAGGATGTTTGAGGTCAGGAGGATGTATCCAAAGCATTTTTGGTGTTTCTCTTCTGTATGCTGTGCATGTGACCGTCCTACTATGCGTATATAGTCAGCTATAGGAAAAGCTGGGACAGAAGGAGTCTCGCCATCCTTTTAATGCTTTAAGCAAGCCCTCGAAATAGCACTTTTTCAAATGGATTTGATCAGTGGAAATATGCATCTTCTACATGTGGACATGCTGTGGCATGGTGGCCTTGCTGCTCTCCCTATCTGATGTTCTGCACTATGCACTCATTTGTGTTCCTGTCTTTGCAAGTTCTCCATCTGACGTGTTTTCTATATCAGAAAGAGAGAAATGCTTTTTTTTTTTTCCAAGCAAATAATGCTGTTTGAGAAGCTGGGTTGATTGGAAGAAACAGGGTATTGTATATGAAACTTTACTGTTTAAACTCTAAAGCTAATATTGGCCAAAATAGTGAAGAATTAAACCAATCCGATAGTACCATAATGTTTTTGAAGTACAGGAAAAGACTCTTGCAGGAGGGGGCAGAATCATTTTGTTGGAAATTTTATGCTGTGGGGAAAAAATGTATCTCAGGAGGAGAAAGTGGTTTATTTTTTTCTTCTACCTGGTATTTCCATTGCACCATATAATTAAGTTAATGTATTCCCAGCTGTCTGTGAACTAATTTAAGCCATATTCTAGGAGTTTGCTGTTTTGTTTGCTTTGACAAAGTTGGTTTCTCTGTTATGGTTTTGTTTTTCTAGCCCATAAATAGTCAATGCTTGATTAGTCTGGGCTGCCAGTGGCCTCGTGGTAAACTCATAATGTTTTCTAGAAAATAGGGGGGGGGGGGAAAACACTGACACATCCCAATTTTCTGTCCTCTGTAATTCATCTCTTCTGGATTTAAATCTGTTTTGTGCCAGAGAAATCAGACACCTGCCTCAAAAGGAGTTGGTCATTGGGAAATGATCTGTATGCTCTTAATATAAGCGTGTTCTCCTGTCTCTGCTCTCAGATTATACGTCCTCAGTGTTTGAATGCTCTTTAAGTATTGATTGTTGTGTTGACCTTGGCAGTGTTTGTAATGCATCTGGAATATTGTTAAACTGTCAGAATATTTTGAATTAAAAAAAAAAAAAAAAAAAAGAGAGAGAAATAAAATTATCCTGTTTGGTTTTTTTAACCTGTAGTTATCATGGGTATGTCTGTTAATTGAAGATGTACCCTGAGACAGAAGAGCGGTTTTAATTGGAAGCTGTGTAAATGAAGGTGGTGTTTTTGGCCCAGCACCAGATGTGAATTGAAGCCCACAGAGTTGTTACACCTTGTTCTTGCACATTTGAGATGTTTCTAGCGTCTTGCATTTGATCAGCTTGGTTTCAGTTGGAGCTGGAGATGTGTTCACAGAAATCATTAAACAGATCATGGTAGTTGGATTGGAATCAACAATCTTAAAGGTCTTTTCCAGGCTCTATGAGTCTATGACAGTAACATGGAAATCCTTATGGAAACTATGAGGAGGGTTGTAGGTGTTTCTGTCCCATAAAACTGCAAGCAAGTATCTTCCCCACACTGGTGTGCTGTGTCTGAGTGCTGTTGTCAGTGATGAACCTTGTCTGGTTTAGATGCTGAGCAATAAGTGCTTTACTAGCTGAATCAGTTGCCAAAAGTGAAGACTGATGGAAGAGCAGTCATTCTTGTACTCCTTGAGAATAGACTTCTCAGAAGACTTTATACCTACTGATGCCAAGAACTGTATATAAATTTATCTATGAGAGCTTGAATTGTATCGACTTTTATACAAAAGCATTTATAGAGATCACAGGATGTTAGGGCTTGGAAGGGATCCAAGGAGATCATTGAGTCCAACTCCCTCTGCCAGAGCAGGACCACACAATCTAGCACAGATCATGAGAAGAACACATCCAGACAGGCCTTGAAAGTCTCTAGAGAAGGAGACTCCGCAACCTCTCTGGGGAGCCTGTTCCAGTGCTCTGTGGCCCTTACAGTCAAGAAGTTCACCGTTGTGTTGAGGTGGAAGCTCCTGTGCTGCAACTTACACCCACTACTCCTTGTCCTGTCACAGGGAGCAAGTGAGCAGAGTCTGTCCCCCCTGCTCCTGACCCCCAGCCCTCAGATGTCTGTAAACATTTATTAAATCCCCTTTCAGTCTTCTCTTCTCCAGACTAAAAATCCCCAGGCAGTATTCAAGATGAGGTCTCACCAGGGCAGAGTAGAGGGGGAGGAGAACCTCCCTTGATCTGCAGGACACACTCTTCTTAATACACCTCAAGATCCCATTGGCCTTTTTGGCCACAAGGGCACATTGCTGTCCCATGGATAACTTGTTATCCATCAAGACACCCAGGTCCCTCTCCACAGGGATGCTATTTTTGGATATGGCTGAATTTGTTGCATAGATTACACTGGAAACTATTATGCTACTATGAAATATTTAGAGTATTTAAACCAGATTTCTTTGTGAACTAAACTGGAGACATAGAGCTGTGGTTCAGATGAAGCTTGTACTGTTTTCTGTTTTTTCCTGTTCTAATGCATCAGCAGACTGTTCTTTTCCATAACCTTGTAGTACTTTTAAAGTACTCACTAATGGCTTAACAGAGTGTACACATTCTTGAAACACTTGAGGGCACACACTTGAAGTGATGTTAGTATATTACGCACCTAGAGCTCCAGTAAGACTTCCTCACCTGCAAAGAGCTCCTTCTGTGTGAGCCTGGATCAGGCAGGACTTCCAGTGAGCCCTTTCTCATGGAACAGCAGCAGCAAAGGGAAGGCAGCACTGGACTGGTCATGTCAGGTGGACATGGTTACAGCTTGGGCTTTCACAAATTGTTGTCTCTGCTGTATTACTTGATGATAGGAAGTACTAACAAATGTAGGAAAGAGAGGTTTTGGGTTGTGTGTGCTGCTTTTTGTTTGTTTGGGGTGGGTTGTTTTTGTTTGGTTTCTTTTTTGGGGATGGGTGTGGTTTCTTGGTGGTGGTTTTTGTTTGTTGTTTTTTTTTAATGTGCTGTCTTGCTCGTATACCAAAAGCTTTGCATATGTGTTCACATCATTCACAGGATGTCAGGGTTTAGAAGTGACCTCCTAAGATCATCCAGTCCAACCCCCTTGCCAGAGCGGGATCACTTAGAGTAGATCATGCTGGAATGCATCCAGACAGGTCTTGAAAGTCTCTAGAGAATGAGACTCCACAACCTCTCTGGGCAGCCTGTTCCAGGGCTCCAGCACCCTTACAGAGAAAAAGTAATGTTCAGCTGGAACCTCCTCTGCTTCAGCTTGCATGCATTGCCCCTTGTTCTGTCATTGGGCATCACTGAGCAGAGCCTGTTTCCATCCTCCCAACACTGCCCTTCACATCTTTATAAACATGAATGAGGTCATCCCTCAGTCTCCTCTTCAAGCTGAAGATACTCAGCTCCCTCAGCCTTCCACTATTTTAGTTTGTGGATTAGGTCACCACAAGATTTGAGGATAAATGTGACCTAGAATACAAACTGTAATATATCTACAGTCAATGCGTATTTTCCTCTGGTCCTATCTACACTTCCTCTGGCCCTATCTACACTTCCTCTGGCTCTGAGCAAAGCAAATAAATCTACCTATGTATTGTGCAGTGCATCTGAAGGGCTACCTACAGCCTGCTGCACTGTGTGTCTCCAGTGCTGGCAGTAAAGACTCAGTGTCAGCACACACTTTGGCTGATGAAGCATAAGGAGGAAGTGAGTGCTGCCCATTTTCCCACAGCTACACCAGCTTGACACCATGGCTAGCAATAAAAACTTTATTTTGTTAGCAAACTCAGTGGACATAAACTGGGCAAGCAGATGGGAAGCTATCAAATAGATACTGTCTGCCAAAGCACTGATTTTGCAAAATTACTTTGTGAAAGAAAAGCCAGAAGCAAACCAGGACCAGCTACAAAGAAAATAGAGACTTCTTGGACTTTGGTCAATGCAAACCATTTGTTCTCAAATGTGGTGAGTCTGCAACAGGAGCAGTGTCTCCTCTGGGGTATATTGGCATCCTTTTCACACACAAAAAGCTATTCATATGCCCTTGGGCTTCTCCGGTTCCTGCTCATGGAAGCTGGTGGGTAGGAGACATACTTTCAGAACATCATTGTGTTCAGCATCAATCCAGCCCCACTGGAAATTTGTACTGGATCTCTTTGACGCAAGCAGTGCTACTGAGTCCATGAAAGCAATGGTCCTCTCATAGCTGGAACACTCTGTGGGTTCCAAAATGGCAGGGGCACTTGGGACTGAATAGACTCTCATCTGGACTCGGCTTTTTGTTAGGTCTTAAACTGTTTAAAGACACTGTGGTCTCACTTAGCTAAGGATGCTGCACCATGCTCTGCTTCCCTAGAGCAGTCTCCTATCCATCACTCTTAGCATCATCTTCCTGTTCTGCCTGTGCTATGCAATGCCAAGCTCAAACACTCCCTATTCTCTTTCCAGCTTTTATTTCATATTCTTTATTGGGATACACAAAGGAAAAAACAAACAAACAATATTTGTAACTTGTAAAGTGCTTTGTGATGCCCTGGGTCAGCTGGGTTGGTCATGAGAGCCCTCTTCCAGTGCAATGTTCTGCTTAGAATGTAGCAGCAGGCCAGAATAAACCCATTAAACCACAGCTGCTACCACAGGTTTGAGTAATAATTATTAATAATTGAGCAGCCTTCTTCCTAAAGAAAAATAATATTCTTGTGAACAGACATCATGGTCTCAGCTTGTCTGCTTGCTTCTCTGCTAAATCAGAGTTTTACTAAACCTGACTTTGAAAATGAGCTAAGAGCTGTAGCATAGCTGCTTTTATCAGTTAACCTGGTTTTCTGGTCTATATGAGGGAAATGGAAGCACTAAAGTGGAAAAAGAGCAATTGAAGCAACAGTTATGATCTGTCTAGGTCAACAGATGTATTTTCATGAGGCTGTAATGATCATTGCAAATGAGAAAAAATGTACTGCATTATAAAGGGACTTGAGAGCTGGGCAGTTTGCACAAGCCTTTCTCTTTCCTTTGTGGTGTTAAATGAAACAAAAATCACAGGCCATGCACATCCTTCCATGAAGTTACCACAAAATTAGCCTTACAGCTAACCATAGAGCATGTAACTGGTGAGTTGTTGTATTTTTTTGTCTAATTAAAGCCCAGCAGCTCACACAGGATTGTGGGAAGTGCTTCTGAAGCAGCCTGAAGGTTTGCAACAGCCTAATTTGAAATCTTGCATCTCACAGTTTTAGTCCTGGTGACTTTTTGTTCAGTTATCTTTTCCAAATTAATTGTGCAAAGGGAAAGATGATTGTAAAGGAGGAAAATGGGAAGAAGTCAACAAGGCTCCAGTGCTATGCTTCCCCTGTACTCCACCTCAGTCAGAGCTTTGAGAGAGTTCAGCTCATTGTAACCACACATTGACATTTAATCAGCTGGGATCAGATTCTTCTTCCCCTGCCTGGCAGCTTTTGGGGTCCCTTTTCAACCAGCCAGGCTCCATCATGGCTCATCTAGGCTGGATCAAAAGAACTGTCGCCAGCAGATTAAGAGAGGTGATTCTGCCACTCTGCTCTGGCAAGAATTCACTTGGAGTACTGTGTCTAGGTCTGGAGTACTCAACACAAGAAGGGACATGGACTTGATGTGGCTCACACAAAAGATGGCCAGGAAGGTGATTTAGTGGGGCTGGAATAGCTCTCCTGTGAGGTCAGGCTGAGGGAGCTGGGGTTGTTCAGCCGGGAAAAGAGGAGGTCTGGAGAAACCTAATAGCAGCTTTCCCATAACTGAAGGGGGCCTACAAGAAGGCAGAAGAGAGACTGTTTACAAAGGCCTGGAGTGATAGGGCAAGGAGCAATGGTTTGAAACTAGAGAAGAGCGGATTTGGATTGGATGTTAGGAACAAGATCTGCACTATGAAGGCGGTGGAACACGAACAGATTGCCCAGGGAGGTAGTTGAGTTCCCAACCCTGGAGCTATTCAAGGCCAGGCTTGACAAGTCTGTCAGCATCCTGGTCTAGTGGAGGATGTCCCTGCTGACTGCAGGGGGGTGGGACTAGATGACATTTGGAGGTCCCTTCTAACCCAAACCGTTCTATGATTCTATGTTTGACTGCCACTTGTGTCAAGACTACAACATGTAGTGTTTTAACACTCTTAAAACTCAGTCCAGAGCAGTAAAATGATGAATTGCTTGAACCATAAAAAACAGAGTGCCTCTAGGATAACAGTGAAGACAAAGAAGCCCTGAGCACACCCTTGATTTACACTTCTTTACTGACTTTTTTTCCCCTGTTTTCAAAGCTTCACCTGGTACTTTCCAACCCCAAAGCATTTGCACTGTGTGTTGGAGCAGTCGTCAGGGCAGCCAGCATGGGAAGTCTGAGAAGTGAATCAAAAGGTCTTTATAATGCAAAGCTTTTTTTGTAGCAGGAACAGAAGGCACCTCTTTTAGTCCTCAATTATGTTGGCTTTGTCTAAATGAAAGTAGCTCCCAAGGTGTGGAAATCCAGGCTGAAATGACAGTCAATGAAAGGAAGGATGGGGAAAGAACCAGGCAGAAGAGGGACTTGGATTTTTTTTTTAAAGGAAAGTACACTGAAACAAAAGAAATTTAACAAAAATAAGGGTTTGTGGCTTGTGAAGTATGCCAGTGGCATGGGCTAGCATCAGAACTGAATTCTCGAGAGTATCAGCAGGAGCTTTCCTCTTGCAGTGTTTGGCAAAGACCCTTTTGGTCCCCTAATCGAAATGAGCCCTGTCTGCAGTTGCACACTGCACCCCTGACTACAGAGTTCTGCCAAGCACCCTGAGAGTCTGGAGGATGATGTCGTAGTGGTCTTCAGCATCCTCCCAAACCAGCTGCTTCTCTGGGTGATGCCAGGGGCTGGTTTGGGATATGTTCTTTGTATCCATCAGGGATAGTGGCATTCAGTGTTAGGCCACACGGCTGATTTCTTCTGTCTGCCTCCTTCCTCCCCTCAGAACTTTGCAGGGGGTCATAGCAGGAGCCTTTGGGTTTCCCTGTGGGGATGCTGGGACTTGTGTGACCAGGGTGGGAGGCTGGTTTAAAGAATCACAGAATATTAGGGGTCAGAAGGGACCTCCAGAAACCATCAAGTCCAACCACTCTGCCAAAATGGGATCACTTAGGGCAGGTTACATAGGAACACATCCAGGTGGGTTTTGAATGTCTCCAGAGAAAGAGACTCCGCAGCCTCTCTGGGCAGCCTGTTACAGGGCTCTGTTACCCTTAAAGAAGTGTTCCCTTATTTTGAGATGGAACCTCCTTTGTCCTGTCACTGGGCACTACCAAAGAGAGACTGGCACCCTCATCTTGGCACCCACTTCTCAGGTATTTATAGGCTGCTGTCAGCCAGATGTGAGTCCCCGTACTTAGCTGTGGTGCTATCTGCATAAGCATCACTGATGCCCTCCATAGGCCACAGCTCAGCTCTGCACACACTCTTTCTGTTTCTCAGAGCTGAAACCGTTTCAGTTATATTTCTCCAGCATCTCAAGATGAGTATCCTGTTTGTTTGTGGAGAGCACCCTGAATTCTGGTCCCACTTTGTCATTGTGCCCTCAACTTGTCCAATTCCAGAGTTTCTATTGACTCTCTTGAGACTCTTTAATTGTTTCAGGGTTTGTTGTTTGGTTGGTTGGGGTTTTTTGTTTGGGTTTTGTTTGTTTGTTTGTTTTTCTTTCCCTGACCTTCCTTCACGCTCCACCAGGAGCTAAGGCCACCACTTACAGGCAGTGTTTCATTCCACCACTGGCATTATTTTTTCCAAACCATGTAACAGTAATTCTGCACTATCTATCTTAAACACAACATGTATCTCACGCAGCTTTCTCATACATAGAGAACGACTGGAAAGATTTTAGGTTTGTTTGCATTTTCCCTGGCTGCCACTCCCCATCTCAGTAACAAGGCCCCAAAGTCTCTCAAGTTTCTTTGCACTTCACAACACTGCTGTGGCCCCATTCTTACTGAGGGTATTAATATCTCATCAGCATGGGGAGATAAGCCCTGGGATGGTTCTGGAAGAAGATCTGCAAAATTCATGGCAGAGATTGTTAGTCCCCATGGGCCTTTTAGCTTTTGACCTGCAATTAGTTTAATTAAAAATAACTCTAAGGCACTGCTTGTCATCATAGGCTGATCAGATTTCACTCTTGTTGCATGCCAAGATCATCTGTTGGTGACATTTGCTTGTTGTTACTTGTTTAACTCTGGGGCAGACAGTATGAGTTTGTTTCTGCAAACTTCAGGTGCCTTTGCAAAATGCTGGTTATTTGTGTTTCACCTGTGTGACATCTTTTGCTGCTCAGCAAGGCAGCCCCAAATCAATGCTGCAGTTACCTGGGGAGGGAGTGGCAATGCTTGTCAAACCTGCATGGCATTCATGTTGGAGTGGAGATTTGGTTACATAAAGCAAAAATTTTGTAAAGCCAGTTGTGAGAGCATTTTCACAGAATCACTGATGTTAGGGGTTGGAAGTGACCTCGAAAGATCATTCAGTCCAACTCCCCTGCTGAAGCAGGATCAGCTTAGAGTAGGGCACACAGGAATGCATCCAGACAGGTTTTTAATGTCTCCAGAGAAGGAGACTCTGCAACCTCTCTGGGCAGCCTGTTCCAGGGCTCCAGCACCCTCACAGTGAAAAACTTTTCCCTTATATTCACATGGAACATCCTGGGCTCCAGCTTGCACACATCACCCCTTGACCTATCATTGGACATCACTGAGCAGAACCTGCCTCTGCCCTCCTGACATTTGCCCTTCACATCTTTATAAACATGAATGAGGTCACCCCTCAGTCTCCTCCAAACTGAAGAGCCGAGCCCTAACTCCCCTTCCTCAGCAGGGAGAAGCTCCACTGCCTTCAGCAGCTTTGTGGCTCTGCACTGGACTATTTCAAGCAGTTTGCTGAGGTCCTTCTTGACCTGAGGGGTCCAGAACTGGCCATAATATTCCAAATGTGGCCTCACCAGGGCAAAGTAGAGGGAAAGGAGAACCTCTCTCGACCTACCAACCGCATCCCTTCTAATCCTCCCCACAAAAGCACATTGCTGGATCACAGTCATCCTTCTGTCCACCAGGATTCCCAGGTTCCTTTTCCCAGCATATCAGTGGCAGACCAGAGCCAGAGAAGCTCTGAAACTTGTGCCAGAGGCAGCGCATGGTGTGAGGTGTGTGTGACTGCTGAAAACCTAAATTTCTCTCTGTCTGGAGATCTACAGCTCTTTTCTTTGGCAGCAGCAGCTGAGATACTGCCACCAATAAAGCGAGCTGCTCTGCCCCAGTAAAACAGTACAGACAGTGCATTAAACCTGACCACGAAAGGTTTACTACTGCATAACTCTTGGCTTTATGAATGTACATTAGAGTAACTACCCTATACATTAATACATCTATGTCACAAGATGGAGAGAAGCAACAGAGCTCTTCTATCAGTTGTAGGAAATAATTTTAGGACTAAATATTAATTACAGATAATAAGGAGGAGTGTTTTCCCAAGAGAAGCTGTTACACATATGTAGTGGAATGTGGAACTAACCAACATTCATAGAATCATCAAATGGTTTGGGTTGGAAGAGACCTCCAAAGATCATCTAGTCCCCTGCACTCAACAGGGATGTCCTCCGCTACCCAGAGCCTTGCTGAGCCTGAAGTTGAACAGCTCCAGGGATGGGACCTCAACTACCTCCTTGGGCAACCTGTTGCAGTGCTCCACCACCCTCATGGTGCAGAACGTGGTCCTAACATCCAATCTGCTCTTCTCTAATTTCAAACCATTGCCCCTCATCCTGTCACTGCAGGCCTTTGCAAACAGTCCTTCTGTAGCCTTTGTGCAGGCCCCCTTCAGGTACTGGAAGGCTGGTAGCAGGTCTCCCTGGAGTCCTAATATTGATATGTTTTCTTTAAAAATGAGGTTTAAAGGACATCAGCCTGTGATTCCCTCAGCTATGTATTTGGAGTAGACATATATTTTTTAAAGGAAAATCTACAAGGTTTATCTTGCTTTGCAAAATAACAAGTGAAAAAGAAGGCCTCTGGAAGATGAAGGCATGAACATGGGAAATATCAGTTCTTCCAGGAGGAAAGACTGCTGCCTTTGCATGAGAGAAAGGTGGAAACAAACCAACCTGAGATGTCAAGAAATGAGGGGTGGTGGAGAGGGAGGGCAACAGATGGCAGATGGGATGTGGGGGAGATTCCAGATTTTTCTCTAGCTGAGTCTTCATCCTCTCACCTCTCCAGTTAAAGCTCCTTAATCACAGTTTCCTCAATAAATTGGCCCTCAAAAGTAGATTAGAGATGAGCTTATGTCCAGCAGTGCTGCCAGGGTTAAGAGAGAGGAGTTTGAGCAAGAGGCCACCAGCTGCTCCCTGAGACAGCTTCTCTTTTCCCTCTCTATGATGACAGTGATCTTTGCCAGCAGCAGGCATTGCAGCCTGTCTGTGCACAGGGACCTCAACCAAAAACCTTGCCAGAGTACCCAGGAACATCATGTTGACTTGCTGACCTAGGGAAAAAAGAAGGAAAATGCTGTTTTCCTCAAATCTCCCTCTTTAGTAGTGTAATAGTCAGTGGATGTTGAAATAACAGGATTAATTATTTACTTTCTTTACAGCAGTCCGGGCTGGGTCACAGCCACTTTTGGAAGCAGCTTTGGAATAATTTTCCTCCATATTCCAGGATGGTTCATGCAGGGAGTTGTTCTGTGCTTTACCCTCTGGCAGATGGTTTGCAGACTCTGTCAGGAACAGCGTATTTCACGAAATAATTGCTTTTGTAGCTCCGCTACAAAACTACAGTTCTCAGGGGGAGGTGCTGCCCTAAAGCTAGTGCTTGTCTCTGTAGCACCTCAGATGTTAAGGGCTCTGGCATGCAGCTGTTGCCTGGCCACTTTGTATAAGGGATGTGATATGCTGTAGGTTTGAATCACCAAGGTCTTCTTGTGTCAAAAGCCCAAGTTTTGACTACAAGAGAGCTACTGAGAAAAGACAGAGGTTAGGAAGAGAGTGAAGCTTGTGGGGTTTTCTGCCTTTTTACCAGACACCCACCTCCATGAGCTTCAATGGATGGGCTTGCAGACAGCTTCCTAGCCCTACTCTCACTTGGAGAGAAGATGCTTTCCTCCCCAAGGCATCCAAGCATGATTAAATGTAGCAACAAGCTGTTGCACATGCAGTGGAAAGGTGGTCAGAGGAACCCATCCTCAGCTTCTCTAGACTAAGTAGAGTCTGACATTTAAGTCAGCTCACCTTCAGGTACCCAGAGCTTGAAGTGAAACTGCTGAAGTTTATAATCTTTTCAGATGAGTCCTGAGTCTGGATACAGCACTTTCGACTCCCACCACCAAGCAGGTGCCTGGAGGGCTTCCATGGTTAGTCATTTCTAGCTCATGTCTGTGCATGGAGGCACAGGGCTGCTGAAACACCTAACTGTGGAAGGACAGCAGCTTATACTATAGGGGAATCTGAAAGGTTAAAAAAGGAAGAAAAATAGTGCAATTGATGGGCTTCTGGTTGTTTTACAGCACTCAAGATCATTAGGAAAGGTGTAAAATCCAGCAACTAGTTGTAGAGAAAAAATGAGACTGTTGAAAATATTCTAATTTTCTTTCCTTCTCTGATCCTCTCATTTTCCCTTCCACCACTCCTTCCTGGTATTTTTTATTAAATAGAGAAGGGGCAAATGCTCTCCATTGCCCCTATCTGCATCACTGCCAGGACACAGACAGCTCCAGAAGACAGGAAAGCCTGTTCCCACTCTTTGCACACACATATACTGATGTCTGGGATTATTCTGGAAGCAGCTGAGCACCCTGTCAGGCAGTAACTGGGTATGCAATGCCAGATCTCTCCCAGCTAGGATGAGGAGGCAGCTCAGTTCTGTTGGTTTTGGCAGAAACATCAGCTACAACTGCTTTAGATCCAGCTGCATACACTCAGCCAGCAGTACTCCCTATCCATTAGAAGCCCCTGAGACTACAACCAGGCAGGTACTGAAGTTTGGTTTTTTAGTGTTTATTAGCCTACTGGAAAAAGCTGCTGGAAGTCTGTGGAAGAGATTAGATAAATCTGCTGCTCTGGTCCCTTATGTTAGTTTACGGAGTGGTTGATCACACCCTGCTGCAGGTCAACCACCCCCTCAAACCAAGTCCTTTGCAGGGTACATGGTGTGGTGAAACATCCAAGTTCCTCAGAAAAGCAGCTCCATGATGCACAAAATGCAACATGGAAATAAGAAAGTGCCATGGCAGAAATGTGCAGTCTGGCAGAGGGGAGATCTTCCCACATCCTTCCCATCTCCCCTTCATGCTCCAGCTGTTTCATCAACGTCTTCCTCATGTTTACTGGGAAACAGTAAAACATGAAGAGAAGCTCTAAAGCAGAACATTCATGTTATTTATTTTTAATCTTGTGATAAATATGATTTTCTGTTGGCTTTCCTGATGGAGATGGAAACATCAGGATGACTAATGCTTAAAGAGTTTTTATTTTATTAAAGCATTTAGCATGGGGATTTCTTTCTAAAAATCCATCCGGAGGAAATCTGTGAGGATTGGATGAGGTGAAAAGCTGATGTGGGCTCTCCATAGCAAAATGCCCTTTGCCTGTTTCTTGTTCAAGGCTGAACTAGTCACTGGATTTGATATGTAAATAAAGTAAGAGATTAGTAAAGCTGGGAATTACTGGGAAAAGCTTCTGCCTCCTGGTGAAAAACAGAGGGAGTGATATACAGCTCTGCTAGTGCTTGAAGCAATATTTCCAAGTTGGCTGCAGCAACAGAAACTGGAGGGAGCTATGAGCACAGTGTTTCAGCACAGCTTCAGGTTGTTTGTTTTTTCTTCTCACAGCTAAAATTGAGCTTTAAGTAGGTGATGGTTTGGCCTTTGAGAGCAAATCTATTTTTGACTAATATGAAAATAAATTGTTTTACTTACTCTTGCTTCCATAACAGCAAATGTAGTTGTTAAAGTCTTTGCAAGCAGTATTCACCTGTGTCTTTGCTGTTCAAATTTAAGTGTTTTTTATCATTTTAATGAGGTCAGGTTCTGTACTGGGTAACAACTTTCCCTGGAATAGAGAAAGAAAAGGCTACGCTTTGTAAAACTACAAAATGTAGATAGCAGGCACGGATTGTTATTTTGGGTGAGATGGCACAGCATACATAACCCAGCTTAACTGAACAACCAGTGAAAAAATCCAATCATAACGTATGAAACTTTCCATTAAACAGCACAGTACCACTGACGCCTTAAGCCACTTCCTCAGGGTGACAGACATTACCACAGAGGATTCCACAGGGAATGCAAGCATGTAAAATGCACAAGAGTTTCTGGAGCATGGCCAGCAAAAGCAACACAGCCACAAAAGTGAACACCTTAGCATGAAGGGAAGCAGACTAAAGCAAATAGAAGGTGAATAAACTAGCAAAATTGACTTCTCTCATTGTTTCAACTTGATCCTTGGGGTTCTCAGGCTTGTGCCCCATGTTGGGTGCCAAATATAGGCTGTCCTCATTTCAACTGAGCTGGCAGCTAAGTCCTGGCAGTCCGATTACAACAGAGGGCTTTACTCCTTCTCCCATCCTCCCCTCTGGGTAGGAAAACCAAAATCTCAGTTGAGATAAGGACAATTTATTACTCTGCTGCAGGGATATCAGATTACATAAAGGGAAAACAAACAAACAAAAACAGGAGAAAGGGTGCCAGGGTACAGAGCAGACAAAACTGCAAAAACTCCCACCACCACTGCATGCAAACCAAAACTGGGGAAAAAAGCATGAACCCCAGCCCAGAAACTGGGGAAGAAACACAAAAAAACCTGAAATATGAAATTTTACAAACTACAGAATATATTACAAGTCTCATAAACCCCAGCCAACTCCTTTCCTGTCATGCAGTGAGCAAGATGTTCAGCATGGTATACAGAGACTTAATGGAGTAAGAGGGTGTAGTGGAGTAAGAAGTGTAGAGGCACTTCAGCTGGGCTGTTGGCCCTGTCTGCTTTCAAGAGAAACATCCCTTAATTTCTTTAAGGTGCTTTTCTGATGTTTCCCTGTTGGCTGCTGCTACCTCAGGAGCCCCTAGCTCATCTCCAGGAGACTTTGGGTGCGCTGCTGTGTCCCCAGCATGTTCCAGGGCAATGGGCTGAAGGCCCTTACTAAGCACTCATCCCACCAATCCTGGTGCATCATCACACAACTTATGACATAGAAGATTGATATAATCCCTGCCTTTCCCAAGGCCCACTTTAAAACCCTGTCTATCAGCCTCACAATTTCCTTAACAAAGACCTTTTTCTTTCCAGAAAGGTGTCTCCTGTTTGATGTCAACAACCCTGGTGCTGTCTAGGCCATCATGGCTGAAGAACCCACATTCCTGGCAGTGATAGCAGCCCTGGAGCCATGTATTAATGGACTGGCTTCAACTGTTCATTCCGTTGTCACTGCCTGTGACTGGAAGAGCAGAAGAAAAGATGACCTGTGCCCTAGAATCATTCAACACCATCCCAAGGCCCAGAAAGCTTACTTTAATTGCTCTTGGCCTAGCAATCATTACTTCCTCTCCACCTACATGGAAGATCAATAATGGGCAATAGTCTGAGGACTGCGCCAGGCTAGGAAGTTTCCTAATGAGGTTCCCAACCCAGGCTTCAGGGAGACAGCAAACTTCCTTCTGAGGAGGTTCTGCCTGACATATTGGACCCTCTGTTCCCATCAGAAAGGAATCAACGTTGACGATAACCCTTTTTTTGTTTTGTTTTGTTTTGCTTTTGTTTTGTTTTCCTTTGTTTTGTTGTGGCTGATGTTGTGACAGGGGTGGTAGGCTTTTCTGAGCGTGGACATACCTCTGGTGTAGGTCGCTCATCCTCCACATCTTCACTTGGCTGTTTTTTCCCAACCACAGACTCAGACCTGTTTTTCAGTGGCATCTGGCATGGTGAGATGGGCAAGGGAGGAGGTTGCTGCTTCTGGTATGACAAGGGCAGGATACAGGGGCCCTCTGATCCTGAATGCTGTCAGATGGATGCCCCCATTTCAGTCTCAGGGAGGGCAAGGCCTGGCTTCACCAGTTGGTCTCCCATTTGGCCTCCCTGATACCCCTCAGCCTTTCAGCCCCCTCATACAGCTCTGCCACAGGGTGATCAGCTCACCCTGTTCACAGCAGACACAGCATTCCTCAGAAACTAGTGCAAGGCTCTGGCACTCACAGTATCATAGTATCACAGTATCATCAGGGTTGGAAGAGACCTCACAGATCATCAAGTCCAACCCTTTACCACAGAGCTCAAGGCTAGACCATGGCACTAAGTGCCACATCCAATCTTGCCTTGAACAGCCCCAGGGATGGCAACTCCACCACCTCCCCGGGCAGCCCATTCCAGTGTCCAATGACTCTCTCAGTGAAGAACTTTCTCCTCACCTCCAGCCTAAATTTCCCCTGGCGCAGCCTGAGGCTGTGTCCTCTCGTTCTGGTGCTGGCCACCTGAGAGAAGAGAGCAACCTCCTCCTGGCCACAACCACCCCTCAGGTAGTTGTAGACAGCAATAAGGTCACCCCTGAGCCTCCTCTTCTCCAGGCTAAACAATCCCAGCTCCCTCAGCCTCTCCTCGTAGGGCTTGTGCTCCCTGCAGCCAGCAACCCAGAAAGGTGAGTGTTTGCAGAGGGCCTCTCTAGGGTCACCACCTTGCTTTTCACAGCAGTTTTTGCGGGGGTAGCAGCCATGGCTGGCCCTGCCCGCTCCGTTCGACACGCAGAGCACAGCGCTCCCGGGCGACTCCCCAGCCCCGCTCCGGTTCGGCCTCGTGCCCTGCTCAACGCCTCCTGAGGCGTTCCCGGAGCGCTCCGAGGCTGCGCTCGCGCCCCGCCCGGCTCGGCTGCGTGGGCGCCGGGGGGGCGCTGCTCGCGCCGGGGGGCTGCTCGCCACGGGTGTGTCGCTGTGGGGGTGAAAGACCTGGGCGCCACTTTCTGCCCATTTTATCGCAGGAACGCTTCGGCTGGCCTCTCCAGTTTCCTTGTTTGCAACCTCCGAGAAGGCGTGGGATGAGAAATACTAAAACAAGCCTTGTTACCAGACGCCGACCTGAAGTTGGCAAGTTTTCAGTGGCACCTGGCACAGTGAGATGGGCAAGGGTGGCGGTTCTGCCAAGGTCTAGCCCCTGCCTGTGAGTTATTGCTGGCCGGGAAGGCTGCTGGTGTCACACGTGTAGTGACAAGAGCTTGACCAGCAGCTCTTGGTTTTGGGACTGGTCTGTTTTTTTCCAAGGTGTCCTATTGCTTTGGACTCTTTTTTGCTCATCAGTAAGGGAATAATTTAGGTTGCTCATCGTGTTTCAGCCTTTCTGAGGAGATGAACTGGGCTTAGGAATGCCTGTTGTAAGTAGAAGATTAAATGAAACAGGTGGATAAGCAAATGGAAACTAGAGCACAGCAGAGAAACCATCTTTGTCAGCTTGTTTCTCCAGGATGACACAGAATACATGTGGGAAGAGATCATCTTTGTAGGTCTCAGATAAGTTGGTGACAAGTCCTGAAAGGAAAGGCAACAAATTGGGAGGTCACCGGTTTTCTTGAGGAAAGAATAGAGACTCTTTTGGACAATTAAGACTTGCACTTCTGAGCCCACATCTCTCTGAGCATGTGTGAACCTCGAGGTCAGCTACGGAACACAGTGATGAACAGCAATCCAGTATTTTCGGTAGCACGACTGGGATCAGAAATGCTTCATGGTAAGAAATGTGCTACCGTGGTAAAGTAGTGCTTGTTTTCACCGAGCACCTTTTCAGTAAAATGCTGTTTTTCTGTTTCGTTTTGTATGTGGTTTAAAGGAAATGCGTGTTGAGGAAGGAGTTTGCAGTGAGAGAAGTGGCAAAGCCCGGGAGAACAGTGTGGTAAAAAAGGATTTTACCAACCCTTTACTGTGTTCATGGGGCCCCTAGGCTGAACGATGCACTCACAGCTCTTTAGTGCTGTCTTTACCACCGAAATAAACGCAAATTTGGGTTTGTTTTCTGCCGTTGTAGTTACCACGAAAGGGTGGGGGGGGAAGAGGGACTGGAGCTGGGTACAAAATGGCCTGCCACGGCGCCGCAGCGGTGAGGGGGCCCTGTGGCAAGGTCCAGCCCTGAGGGGTATTCTTGGGTCGCAGGTAGCATTCCCAGCGTGCACAACGCTGGCACTGCAATTCACCCAGCTCTTAATGTTTTAAAACGTCTTGCTGCCTTTGAGTTGTGTGTGAGGAGTGCGGCTTGAGAGGGATGCCATCTGTGGTGGTGCCAGAGGTAAACCTCAGTCCAACAACTGTGCGACTGGTGAGGCTTTTCTATAGGGTGCGTTTCGGCTCGCAGGGAGGTAAATGTGAAGCTTGTCCGTGCTCAGGCCCATGTCTGCACCACGGGTTTCGAGGCTGGCTTCTGGGAGCAAACCGCGTTTAGTGTCCCGAGGCATCTCACACCGGGAACAACAGCAGGGGTAATTCACAGTATTAAGTAGGATATTGATGTGTACATGAGGCCATCTTGGCTTAGGTGGCTATAAACTGATCCACAATTGGAAATCCAGAGAAACGGAGCTTGCACCATTAAATGTGTGACCTTTGTTTGGGATATTTGATGCCTTTAGATATGCAAAAGCTGAGGCTGTTGCCAAGTCATATTGGAACCACACAGAAGAACTCACCCTAAGGCCTGCAATGGCAGGTGGGTGCTGAAAGGTGCTGCTCTAAGTCAAATCTGTCTCTGCTTCCCTATTGTGTACCTGCACTACTGATCCCTTCTCCTGCCTTCCCAATGGGCCCTCAGCATGGGCTATGCTTGTGAAGAGGTGACTTACCATGTTTTCAATCAGATCTAGTTGAGACAAAGCTATATGCGTGTCACATACAATTAAAATTGCAGAAGTTCCTAACAGAAGTGTGCTCTACATCTATGATGTGTAGTAATGTAGAAGCTCCAGGAGGAATAATAATGTGTCACTACAGACAAAGTGATACACCTGTTCAAAGATAAAATTGGAGAAACCATGTCCAAAAATCTGATGGAATGGGACTTGTGGGGCTGTGGAGAAACAAAGACTGATCCAATTTTATTGTAAAGTAAACAGATTTGCAGGATTTTCTCCAGTTGTGCTGAAGGGTGACAACCTTGATGGCAGGAGCTAAATAGCTCTAATTTGGTCTTTGAAAGTTGCTTATTGCTACCTCCGCTGAATAGCAAACAGAAGCAGGGCAGCAGGCTAGCAAGGATGTCAGTGATGTAATACTGCTCTGTAAAGCAAAGTGGTGTGTCAAGGATGTGACTTTGGTTTGTACATGCAGGAGGTCCTTGCTTTGTTTGTTGTTATGTAAGTGCAGCCATGAAAAAGCTTGTATTATCAAGGCCAGTCTTCATCCAAGCTCAGGTCTACTTTGAAGTCCTGGAGTGAAATCTTGCTCCATGGCCACCAATGGGAATGATGCTATCAATTTTTGGTAAGTCAAGGGCGCAGCTCCTGGTGTGAAACTAGCAGACTTTGCACTTTGTCACCTTCTTTATGTTGCTGAAGGCTGTGGAAGGTCAAACAGGGGTAAAATCAGGGTTCAGGACTATGAGCAAGCTGCTGCCTAGTATCCTCATGACCTTTCATGCTGCAACAATGTCAGATGAAACAATTTGCAGAAGCGCAGATTTCAACATGTGAATAAGTATTGTAATTCTTTTGTGGAGCATGGCTATATAATGGTTCTTCAGGTCTGTGTCAAGATGTATAAAGAAAAGCTGTGACCCTTTGTTCTTAGCAATTAGCGTTGTGTCAGATTTCAGTTCTTACTGTATTAGGAAGAAATAGTTGCTTTTGCGGTGGATGTATAACGTTAACGAACACTGATGTAACACTAGATGTCAGTAGTGCTTCGCCAGTTTCAGACTTACAGCCTTTATTTGCTGCTGTTTTTTTGGGCGCATAAATGCCCTCTCCTTATTCCATCTTTTCCAGAATAAACAAGTGAAAATATGCTGTCCTTCAAAAGCACATTTTCTCTTACTTTTCTGTCCTTGGTGAATAACCATTTTGGGTCACCAGGTTCCAAAAGTGACATGTTTTTCTGACACTTCAGTACATAATGCATGGGCTTTTTTGTTCTTAGAGGTCAGTCTATACAAGTTACATCTGGACTTGGAACTTAGTGGGGAAATACCACTTTTGTTGCAGGTGCTCATTAAAATCCAGGTGTGACAGTTTCAAAAGTGGCTCAAATGCTGTCAAAGACCTTCCTATGTATAGAAAGCTACCCTATGAGTAAAACCTCTGGTTTAGCTGAATGCCTTTATTAAACTTAAACTAGACACTATCAGTCAGATGCTTTAATGAGTGTCCTTTATCACACTTGGGGAAAGCAAACATAGAGGAGGTAGCATAATTAGTTGAACGACTTGAATTTCTATCTATAAAGCAGGAGATAAATTTTCATAGTGATCCTTTGCTGTTTCCTGGTTTGTAATAGTAATGAAAAAAAGCTCCAGCAAGTGTTGAGACAGAAGCGAGAATGTTCAGCCGCTTCTTGCTGCTTCTTCCTAAGGAATGTTTAGTATGTTAACAGAATGCTTCTGAAACTGAATTTCTGTTATTGAGTTTCTGCAGATCGTGGTTATTTCTCAAGGGTGCACAGCTGTAAAAAAAACCACTCTGTATCAGTTGTGCTGTTTGGCTTCAGGAGGGAGTTTAAATGTGTCTTATGTTTACTTGTGTTTTCTTCCTTCAAAGTCACTGTAGCCTCTTGGGGCAGGTGCTGTCCTTGTCTAGATAGGTGCTGGGTAGCGCATGGTCTCCAGATCTCAGCTGTGCCTCTTGGATGCAGCAATTATGAGTGTGAGGAGGGGGGATATAAGCTTAGAAAAAAGGAAGCTGTGCATAAATTGAGTTGTTAAACACATCAGATACACCAGAGGAATCTCAATCACAGAATGAAACTTTGAAAATTGCTCATTTTTCCCTAGACACCAAAAGCAGCAATCTTTCCAATAATCCATGCTCCTTCTGCAGACATTGGATTTAACGAGATGGAAGGACATTCTTTGTTTCTCCTAAGAGAAGAGCTGGGATTGTAACAAAAAAAAGCTGGCAAACAAAATATGTCTTTTAATGCAAAGCTCAGTGAAATTGAAGAATGCATTCCCACAGGGGACTCTGAACAGCAAAAGCTTAAGCGTACTGAAAAGGGGAATAAAAATTGATGTCCACTCATCTGAGAACTGTTAAACAGAGCTAGATCAGGGACAAGGAGGCGTAGGTATTGCTCTTCTACAGAGTGGGGGACAAGGCACAGTCTCTGCAAAGGTCTTTGCATGGAGATAAGCAGATGTTTGGGGGATAGCAAGCCTGAGACCGAGGTCTTTCTGTTCCTACAGCAGTCCTGCTTTCTGTCTTTATGTAACACAACAATAAGAATCTTGTGAGAATAATTATCTGAGAAAAGCCACCTTCTGGGAGAAAACAAGGTGTCCCCATCCTTACTGGGAATCAGAACAGCAGCTTTGAACACAACTCCAAGAGGAAGCAAAACCTGCCTGGATGTGTTCCTGTGTGGCCTTCCCTTAGGTGATTCTACTTTGGCAGGGAGGGTTGGACTGGATGATATCTAAAGGTCCCTTCTGACCCCTACTGTTCTGTAATCCTGTGAAGCAGTCCTTCATAAGTAACTTCTTTTCTACAGTTCGTGAATCCTTAATGTTAAAATAAGCTAAGAAAAAAAATAAGGTCTGTGTGAGGGAATGCTGTGTTTTAAACTGTTAGCACCATATATTCCTTACCTGTCAAAGCTGGTGTGCACATCTTACAGACACCGCTGCTGGCTTTAAGATAGAAAGATGAGAGCTGTAATACTGCTTTTATAAGATCTCTTTGCCTTGCCTTTGAGAGCTGTGTTACTGTGGTCAGCTACAGCTGTCCCTCTATGTCAGCTAGCCTGAGGAGTATGTTTCCTTCTGAACTGTGTGGGCAAATCTGCTCTTTTATTCCATTTATCTGTTTCTCAGATTGCTTCTTAAAATGGTGCTTTTTTGGTACTCTGCTCGCTTTGGTCTTCCCAATGTGCAGGCAAGTTCCTTTGTGTTTATTCTGTGTTGGCATCTGTTACAGTCTGTAGAGAATAAGAATAATAGAAACCACTGGGATGTTTGTGGTGTTGTGGGCCAGCATAGTCTTTGCAGCCTCAGGTTAAAGAGTAATTAATCCAGGGATATGTGTTTCTCCTTCACAAAGCAGCTTTAAGTCATCCTCAAGAAAGGCATCCTTAGTAACAGAAATAATTCAGATGAACATGATGCTGAATGTCTGCAGAAACCCCTTAACAGGTTAAAATGACAGGCTTGCTGAGAGGTATAAGAGCAAGAATCCAAACATAGATAAAAGAGAGTTGCTCTCTGTCTGGGCTCTGGGCTGCATCTCTCTAACCTCACCACCTGTCTCTCTGATTAATCCTCTTGCTTCCTAACCCCCCTGGCTGACCCTCCATTCTTCCTTAAGCACAACAGAACGTCTGGGGAAAGGTAGAGAGGGGTGGGAGAAGGTGGAAGGGTGGTTGACAGCCCCTCCTGGGGACTTAGGTTTCTGGGAGGGATGTTGTGTTTCTATATTACCTTTTAACTTATATATTTCTGTATATAGCTGTATATATTGTAAATATCTGCTTGTATATTGTGCTAAGCTGTAAATATAAGCTTCATTCAATTTCCAGAGCTGGATGAGTCTAGTCTGGGTGATTTCCAAAGTGTAGGGGGGGCAGGTAACACCCAAACCATCACAGAGGTCCCTTTATAACCCAAACCATTCAATGGTACCATGATTGTTGTCCTTGTAGAGGTTTTTAGGTAGACATACTGCTTGTGCAGACATTTAAAAAATTTGGTTTTTTTTCAGAGGAGAGGAGCTGAGTAACAAACTACTAAATACAAAGTATATGTTGTCTAAGGTATCTGGTCAGGAGTGAGGGGACAGGCTCTTCTCACTTGCTTCCTGGGATAGGACAAGGAGCAATGAGTCTAAGTTGCAGCATAAGAGATTCCATCTCAACACAAGGGGGAACTTCTTTACTGTAAGGATCACAGAGCACTGGAACAGGCTCCCAGAGAGGTTGTGGAGTCTCCTTCCCTGGTGAGTTTCAAGGCCTGTCTGGATGTGTTCCTCTGTGATCTGTGTTAGATTGTGTGGTCTGGCTCTGGCAGGGGGGGTTGGACTCAATGATCTCCTTGGGTCCCTTCCAACCTGTAATATCTTGTTATCCTGTGAATAAACTAGTTATAAAATAACCTTAAATGAAATAGGAGATGTGTTAGTCACTTTAGGTGAATAAACGTAGAGTCACAGAGTAATGGAATTATTTAGGTTGGAAGTGACTTCCAAAGGTCATCCAGTCCAAACCCCTTGCTGTGAGCAGGGACATCCTCCACTAGATCAGGTTGCTAGCAGCCTTCTTGTGCCTGACCTTGAAAAACTCCAGGAATGATCCCTCAACTACCTCCCTGGGCAACATGTTGCAGTATTCCCTTCACGGTATAGAAGTTGTTCCTAACATCCAATCTAAATCTGCTCTTCTCTGATTTCAAACCATTGCCTCTTGTCTTTTTCTAAACAGTTCCTCTGCAGCCTTTCTGTAGGCCCCCTTTGGATACTGGAAGGTCAATATTATGTCTCCCTTCTCCAGGCTGAACTACCCCATGTAACACAGGTAGCACATGTGTCGTACAGAGCAGCTGCATCTATACATTGCATACACAATAGATTGCAATTCAATAATGTGTGTGCAGGAGAGGCAGCTGTTGCCCAGTGCCACTCTCCTGTCCTGTTCTGAGAACAAGTGTGACCATCAGTCTGTGAAGAGCCCAGATTGACACTGGAGGAGCTGGAGTACTGTACTTGTATTGGCCAGCACCAAAGGGAAGTACTCTTGATCACTGCAAAACTCTGTGGGTACAATTTGCTATTTCAGTGTGATTATTTCCAGTTCTGAGAATTGGATCAGGTGTTACTGGTAAGCTACAGCTTTCCAGCTTTGCATTTTCTTTTATTTTTTTTTCCTTGAGGAAATGACAGATAAAGGTGACTGGCTTTATCATTCTCCCAAAATAAGAAATAGCTCTTCCAGTTAAGAACAGTGGAAACTGTGAAATGCTCATGTGGATGATGGTGTTAACAGCTTATGAAGACAGACGGGCTTTGCAGATGTGAAGGAGCTATCATATACTTGAAGTAATCTGCACAAACATCTTTGAGTCATGCAAAAATTCTGTTTTGCAGTAAGACACTGTTAGCTGGCATGAGTGTCTGGTTGCTTGATGCTAACAAAGTGGATTCTCTCAATGTAGCTATGTAAGTCAGGATTTAATGTACTTGAAAGTGGTTTTGGTGAAATTATTCACTTATTCTTATCACTTTTTTTTTTCTCAATACACTCCCTTGTAGCAAAGCTGAGCTGAAGCAGCCAGACAGATGAATTTTTAAAACAAGTGATGGAGGTACAGGTCCTGTAGAAGTTCTTAAACTGTCCTCTGAAAGATGAGCTTCATCCTGTCCTCCAAAATGGGATTATGAGTCTAAAAGGATTAAATTCTCTCATTTAAAATCTCTCAAATGAATTATGATTATTTCTAGTTTATTTTATGTTTTTTCAACTTCTGTTTTTCAGAAAAGGAAAAACTGCAAGTTTAAGAAGCTTTTCAGGTCTGTAGTGGTCAAAAGTAACCCTGTGATAAGCAGGTCTGGTCACTGAAAACATCCTCTTCTGACATTTCTGGGCACAGCTCTCATGCCTGTACTTTGTTATACATTAGCTTTTCCTGTTGGGCTTTCCAATAGAAGTAAGCGCAGGTCCTCAAGTAGTATGATCTATTAGCTCTGGATAGTTTTCATGGAGAGCCATGGAAAAACCCTCATCTGCTTATACTAGAGGTTGTGGGATCTTTGTCCTTGGAGGCATGCATCTTTCAACAGAGGTTGTAAATTTACCAGTTACCAGAAGAAGACTTCAGAGATGAGTTCCCAGTGGTGTCCTAGCAACATATATAGCCTGTCCCAAGAGGCTGGTTCACATCAGGTGGTGAAGCCACTTCATCAAACGTAATACTGATGAAAGATGATATCAGCAGATGACAATCTGTGCTCCTTCCCAACTCTGGATGGGTTTTGTTGGCAAGGGGCTGAGAGTTTCAGGCATCTGTGACTGGTCTCAGGTAGGACTGTTTCTCAAATCTGTAGAAACCTAGAAGGTATCTGAAACTTTCCATTAACTTTCAGATAGTCTTTACAAATTCAACTGTGAATATTCATTTTATTACATTGGTCATGGAGTATTCAATTGCTAATACAGATTTTAATAAACTACAATGGGGAAATAAAATACTGGAGTAGAAACAGAACAGATGCTAGTCTTCCTAAATGAAGATGATCCAGAGGTGTGTCAGATGACAGGTCACTGTTCTCATAGAAAGAAACTGGGTGGACTGAGGAGGAGGAGTTGTTTGTGTTTTACCATGAGAATTGTGCTTGTTTCGTAGTGATGGGTAGGAAGGGGCTGATGATACACAAATTGTGGCAGAATGGGATACAGAAACAAATTAGTAAATTCTCTGAGCAGGACATGAGAGGTCCAGAGATGCCTTTGATTCACGAAGTGAAGGAGTGCTGTGCTGTTTAGGAAGCTTGTACATGGCTCAGGAGGGATAACTTTGTCTCTGGTTTTGCCGTTGACCTCACACTTTTGTGTTCCTGTCCCTTTTCATCTTCTGCCTTGTGTATTTAGACCATGTCTCTTTGTTTTGAGGCCAGGCTGCTGGAGATCGTTCATTCAAGACCTTGGCCAGGGACTGCAGTCACTTCTGTTGCAGAAATAAACAGTCTTTAAAATGCATAGGGAAACTGTAGAGGATAAGATGGAGGTGACACTCTGGTGCCAGTTTTTGATAAGCTGGCAGCAGTGTTCTGCATATAAAGAATTTTTTTTTATTTTTAAGGCAGCCTGCTATGCAGCAGGGGAATCAAGGGCAGCAGCAGCAGGAAGGGGCTTGAGGGTGTGGTAGCTAGCAAAAGAGTGTGTTGAATCACCCTGAGTGTGCCTGCAGCCAAGGTTAACCAGGTATGAGCCAGGAGAGCTATGAGGCTATGTTAACAAAGTTCAATAGCTATTAGACTCAGCTGTGCTGCAGCATCCTGCAGATGAATGCAGGTGTGGAAAGGCTCATTCAAAAGATGCTGTTTTAAACACTTTTAGACCTGCTAATTGCTATATAGGAATGAAGAAGATGAGAATCTCTGTTAGATTCAAGCTTCCCTCTCTGTAGCATTGTACTGACATAACTAAACCTGGAGCCTTTGTTTAGCTGCTTCACCAGAAGTGGGTTTTGGAAAAAAATAAAAGTTTTAAAAGCTGGTTTGTGTTAACTTAAAAAGCAGAAAATATCTGTGTGTAAGGAACCAAGCAAGCTTGTGTGCTGTTGTGAAAAGAAAACTGAAATCTGAGCAGTGATTTTTTTAAACTTGAAAATAATGCTTTATTTGAAGCAGAATAAGGGGAATGCGACAGGTCTGATGTTGACATCTCCTGCAGGAAGGCATCCATCTGTGTCCTGGTGGTGAGGTGGATCAGATGGGGCTTCCTTGACTGGGGCCAATGCATGCAGAAGATGTGGCTTGAGCAAGGGCTGTGTGATGTGTACTTGTCAGTGATTCCCCAGCCTCTGTGCAATTTGTACCAAGACACAAAGTGGTATCTTCTCGTCTCCACTTTGGAGGGCAGAAAATTGACCCAGAAGAACTAAGACCACTTATATATTAAGATATAAGGTGGTCACCCAGTAGCTAGCTGTCATCTGCCATTTGTTACCAGCCTTTTCCTGCTGTGGGAGTCTGAGATTTAAAAAAGCCATTTTACTACTGGAGTCTTTCTGTACAGCTGAACAGGCTCTTCATAAAGCACAGAGCAGCCTTTCTGACAGCTATGGTAGAAATGTCACTAGGAAATGTAGCCTGAGGGTTTGAGTACTTGGGGAGTTCTTCCTAACTGTTATTTCCAGAATAAAGTTCCTAATTTTGGCTCTTGACTTGGCTCATGTTCATTAGGCAGATTTTGTGCCTTTCAATGTCTGCTGTTGAATAAGAGAAGGGTAAGAAAGGTCAGTGGGGGAAAACCTGAGGAGACTGGAAGTAAAACAGTGTAACTGGTGAAACAGAAAAGTAGGGACAAGGTGCTGGAGTTGCCTGCTGTTTCTAAACTGAAGTGGTCAGGGTGCGAAATTAGGAACAGCTGAGATGTAAAGTTGCTGAGGACAGCAGTAAAGAAATCCCACTGTGAAGTCCTTGGACACAGTGGGCAGGAGGTGACACTGAGTGGAGATGTAACCCTGCCCGAGAGGAAGGATTAAAAGCATTTGGAGCTCTGTAAGAGGGAGAGACTGGCCCTTTACTCCTACCACTTCAGCAGTTTCTGCTTTTGCCAGATTTTTCTCATTTCCAGCTTCCCTTGAGTAGGCTGAGAGATGTTAAAGGAAAGTGCTGGAGCTGTCCAGGCATCTGGGGCTGATTAGCAGAAAAGTGCAGCTCTCTGTCTGCCCTTGAGGACTTTAGATACTAGTTTTGAGTCAGTCTGTGTGGCAGTGTTAAAGGAAGGCCACGCACAGTGTTCTTTTGTGGGCTTACTTTCTTCCTGTTGTCCTTCTCCCTGTTTTTAATCTGATGGAAATGTGGTCAGCAATCTTTAAGAAAAAACATAACCTGAAGCAATGAAACTATTTTAAGACTGAACTTCTTGGTAAGGTTATGTCTTCACTGCCTGAATCAAGCTGCTTTTCATTTTAGCAGTGTATGGTTGGATTTTAAGCCATTAACACAAGGATGGAAGTCACTGGTGTGGCTCTATAGGCCTGTGGAGAATTGGGTAAAGTTCTCTGAAATTTGCAAACATCAAAGTATGAATACTGCTGAATGTATTCATTTTTTATTTCCAAATGAGGTGCATGTTTTCCACTTAAATAGAAGAGAAATCTTCAGTGCAAGTCCTTTTTAGAGAGCAGTAGATGAATAGAGTTTAGGAAAGTCACTACTGTCCTGGCTCCATAACTGGGTCACTGTCCTTGCAAGCTGCTGCATGTACAGGGCCACAGGACACTGCTTTTTGCTTGCTGTCTTACAATGTGTTTCTGCAGCTGCCACTGTCTTTTCCTGATTCTGTTGAGCTGGTAGGTGAGCCATTGCCATCTTCTGATGCTCCAAATTCAGTGAATTCAGCAAGAGAATAGGAGAGATGCTTTTCTTGCTGCCAAAATGCTGCTCTTGAGCCTATTCTGATGGTCCTCTGGTTCCTTCAGTGGTTTAGTGGTAAGTGGCTTAGCAATAGTGGTGGGATTGTGAGTTCTGGGTGGCTGGACTTGTTCTCAAAGGTCTTTTCCAACCTCAACAAGTCTATGATTCGTCTGTCTAAAGGAGAGATTTGACATGAGCTGGGCTGTATTTGGCTTCTTTTGAGCACAGGCTGTTTTTATATGTAACTGCTCTTAAGCAAAGTGGTCACTGAGAGTGTGTAATTTTAAGGAGCTGCAGCCAAAGTCAAGTGTCTCTGGAGGTGACCTTAGCTCTAATGTCCAACATACTCATTTATTGCAATGTTGTTAACAGGAAATAGTATTTTTCTTCATTTTGTTGATAACAAGTAAGTATTCAGTCTTTGAGAAACAAATCAAACCTTTAAGTCTTAAAGGACATCCCAGAAGATTTTTTTTGTCCAAAGAATACAAAGTCCCAAACTGGTGTATTTTGGACATCTGATGTTGTGAAAAGCCCATGAGATTTTAGTGGTACAACTTGTGACTGCTCCATTGCTCTTGAATAGTGACCTCAAAGCATATTCACATCAAGCATTCACTAGAATTATTTAGTCAAATACAAACTGAAAGGTGCTAATCAGACTGACAGTCTAGAATGTTTAATAAGGCTTCTGCCTTATTTCAGTACAGCTTTCTCCAACCTGTCATGCTGGTGGACAAGATATCTGCTTCCAGTTAAATTGGTATTCTCGTCTTTTTCTTGCGAGGCATTACACATGTTCACTGTTGCTCCTGGTAGTAATGTGGGATCCTGTTTGCACATAAAATGCAGAGAGATGATTCACTCTGAAATTGTGGAGTGACCCTTTAGAGAGAAGTAGAATTGGTGTTCCTTCTAACTGGTATTTATTGTAAATCTGAGTCTCTCAACAGCAGTAGCAAAGAACTGAAAGCACTTCCTGAGCAGCACTGTTAGCTGTGTGTCTTGATGGAAGATGTTATATTGCATCCGAGTCCCAACTCTGGGGATAGTTACTCACTTTGTGTGATTGCCTGAATGAATCTCTCTCTGCTTCCAAAACTACCAACAAAATAGTCTTCCCTTGGACACCATACTGTGTTTGCTAGTGGAGATGACAGTGGGGGTTTTGTGGTGAGTTAAAGTTTTTCAGACCTTTTTTTTTCACTAAGACTGCTTTCTGTAAAGGTGCATGGGTACTTCAGTTGCTTCTGTGTTTTACCAGGATTTGTATTGCTCTGGATACTGTTTAGGGATGGAAAATCCCTAAAGCTCAGAGGTAAGCCCTAATTATTCGTAGCTGCTGCATATATAAACTACTGAAATATCTGTTTCACAAACTGTCCCAGCAGAACTTGTGGTAATATGCTGTTGAGATGCAGTAGGGATGGTGAATGTGTTTCAGAGGAAAAACACTTTAGGGCTGCATCATCTGCCACCCCTACCAGGTAAAAAGGATGCCTAGGGGCAGATTCACCCTGTGCTCTTTACATGCAAAGAGCAAGTTTTTCCTTCTCTGGATCCCACAGGCCAGATGCATTTTGTTTATTTTTTCCCTGCCACATCTGTACTATTCATGAAGCATGCTCAAAAACCTGATTACTTTTTAGTGTTATGGGACAACTTGGTGCTTGAGAGTTATCTGACCTTGTGAATAGGAACTCCAGGTTGCATATTTTGGTCAGTCTTCTCTTTATGCAGAGGAAGAAACAGTGTCCACAACCTGGTGTGTGTTAGTGCCCTTTGTCTACTTCTAGGGACTGGCTGAATTTGAAGGTTTAGTATCCTAGCAATGCTGCAGTGTGGGTCTTACCTCTTGTAATTTGATTCTTAAAGCAGGCAATAATGGATGTAAAGTGGCTGCTACTATGCCTGCTGTGGTTTTGGATGTTTAAAGGAAAATTGCTTGTTGGGAGAAAAAGAGTTGGAAGTCACTACCTTGCAGACAGTCTTGTATTGTTCCTTAAAACCTGGGTGCATATTACAGCTGCTTTGGTAGTGTATTTCTGGGCATGGGTGCTACTGCTGTCTGTATCTATGTTCATCTTGCGTGCTAGCTAATGGGAAAAACTGATGTCAAGGAAACTGTTACTCTCAAAACTTTTTGCTGCAAGAAGAATGAGATAAAGGTAGGAATGTGTCCAATCTTTGGATAGATACAAGAACCTAGATTACTTTAAGAAAAAAACCCTGCTGTCATATTTTGAATAAGATCATCTTGGTTACAGGTCCTCTAACAGCCTGGTAGGGAATCCAAAGAACTACTAAAAAGACGAGAATGTGGAATGAAAAATAACATTATTGTGAAAGGTCAGCTTTTGATAGTAGGATATGTGTGTGAAGTTCTACCACCAACGTATCTCTGTCTTCTTTAGCGCTTGAGTGGATTTTGTTCCCTACACTATGTCTATATCTGAGCACTTGGTATTAGTACTTACATGTCTTTATGTCTGGGTGGAAGTTGGGGCTGGATGTAGCTGGAGAAATTCTCATTGCATGGAGGAGTAGATAGATTTATACCAGAAAACATCATTTATGTACTGATAGAAAGATTTGTGGTTCCGTGCAGATGTAGGGAACCTCAGAATAACTTGTGTCAGCAGAATCTGGCTTGAATTGTTCTTTGCTTCACAACCACAAGGAAATTGAGATGCTCAAGAAACTGCTGAAGATATTTTCCTGTTCTGAGCATTGGAAGTAATCTTTGTTGCTAGGAAGCCAGGCTATGCCAGGGTAATGCATTTACAGGAGAATATTGCTGTCCCTCTAAACGGACCACTGAGATTTATTTTTTTAAGAACTGAACTAAATGTCAGTGGTAGGAATTTGCAGATGAAACCAAGTGTTTCTTTTCTCCCCTGCCATGTAGTAATGAGCAGGCATTGATTATCTTGCTATAAAGATAGAGAGAGGCTTTGTGTTCTGTGTTGGTAAAGCAAAAAAAATCCCAAACACCCGCTGTCCCCACCTATCCAAACCAAAGCCCCAAAGCAAAACCCCCCAACTCTCTAAACCCCAAACTACTTTGAAAGGTGCAAGTCCAGGTTAGCTACTTGATGATGTTGATATTCATGCTTGATATCACTTCAAGAGATATTTATCTTAATTGCTCAGCATTGCCTCACTGTGGAAATCCCAAAGGGAACAAAATGATCTTCATTAACCTCTCCTTGGACTGTGCTGTAGCACAGTGCATACTCATAAGTGCCATATGCCAGCTCTGTTTTGTCAGCTGAGGCCTGTCACATCAGCTCCTGGGAGCTGGCTTTCATCCCTCCAAAATGGAGCTTTAGCAGCCCCCTTGTGAAGGGGAGGCTTGTGTTCACAGCTGTGCTTTGCAGCTGGGCAAGCAACCACAGTGACACAGAAGGAGCAACTTAAAGCTCAGAATTGGCAAGAATCTTGTAAGGCATCTGCCTATAGAAGAGACCTCAAAGAAAACATTTTTCACATCATGCTTCAGGGAAGATCTCTAATCCCTGATCCAGAAATGTCAGAAAAGTACTTCCTAGCAGGAAGCTCAGTATTGCTGTTCTTCAAATAGCCTGAGTTGTGAGGTGTCCTCATACCTGTTTCTGTGTCATTTTGCTTGCCCTTTGCTTACACATGCCTTCAGGTTAGAGCAGTGATTGTTTCTGTTTTGTGTCCACCCTCAGAATATCGGGAAGCTCTAGAATCCAAATGCCATTTGTCACAGCACAACAAAGTGTGATAGTGGATCATGGTTCGAAGCAGTTAGTGTGACTCTCCTGTTAACACTGCAAGGGAGACTCAGCATGAACCCACTGAAAGTGCAGACTTCTGCTATCTTTTCCACAATCGCATGTTATGATTTTCTGGCGGGATTGTGGCTGGTGCTTGGAGTTGGTGCCAAACAGTGAAATGTAGGATTTTTACCCTTCTGTCACTATGCTCATAGACTGCATCAGGTGTACTGCTATACTCAAGTACTGTTTAAATGTGAGGGGATCAAATGCTCTGCAGAGTAACTGTAAATAGAAAGCTGATCTAGGGTAGCTTTGGTGCATGCATTAGAAACTTTACAGGTACTTTGTCTGGAAACTCCTGGTTATATTATGGATGTACTAGTAGTACTAATACCTAGACTCTGTATTTCTGAGTGTTGAAATTGCTTCAATGCTCCTCATCTATTCCAAGCTGCAACAAAAAGCATATGATCTCCTAAAGTTTCAAGTCAATAACTGTGGGCTTTTTCTTCTTGCTTTCTCAAGTTCATGTGTTACTGTTCACATTTGGAGCAGCTGTGTTGGCTCACTTCCCGTCCTGATAATAGGAAGCATGAGTCCTATGCAGCTGCCTGCCCCTTGAAGATTCAGATTTGCTTTAAATTTAGCCAAAGCTGAAATTAGATTGGAAGGATTTGTTAAAGCTCATGCTGTTTGGATGAGTACCAAGTGGGTTATTCTGTGAGCTGACCCTAAGTCACTGTTGAGATTGTGGCTCTTGGAGTGAAGCTCCTGCACAACTCAGACAATTTACTGGTTTAAGTTGGCTTAAGGGTCATGCTGCATGCATAGCTGTTGTAAGAACACAACTGGGTGCTTCTGCTTGCTATGCTGGGACTTTGGCACTCCTGTAGTATCATGTTTGTGGCTTTGGTGCTTTGAAGGGTTTTGAGGGATGCTATCCTCTCTGAGGTGTGCTGTGGTCTATGCTGGGGGAGCATGAGTACAGTTCTCCAGTGCAGTGATTTGGTGCAAGTGGCTCTATTGGCATAAACCAGTGGAGCACCTGGGTAAAATGACTCTTTGTTCACCAATATGGTTAGATGGTCATAGTCCGCTTTATTTCCGTGATGCAGAGACTTAAATGCATTCTAGCAAGAGGTGTGCTCCACCAAGATTGGTTACAAACAGAGGGTACAGGGTTACATGTAAGGCATGGATAGGTCAGTATACCATAACAATCTGAGGGTCAGCCTCTGGGGCTGGCTAACTCTGCCCACCTGCAGCTGCATGTGGGGGGTGCTACCCTGTGCCTGGTATCTTAACTCCCAAGATGGATTCAAGGATGCTCCCAGCACGGGTTGCTTATGTTTATGATTTTGTATCCTCTGCTAGCAAGAATTTCTCCAACATAGCTCATGGACCATGCTGTGTGTTTGTGTTTTTGAAGTGACCCTGGAAGGGCCATTACCAAGTTACAGGTTTGTGTTGGCTTCATGCTGCTTAGAAGACACAAAAGTATGTGCCATGCACACTTCTGTCCTTGTTATACCTTAGCTTGAAGCATACACAGCCTAGTTAGGAATCTCCTGGAACACTAGTTCTGCTTAACAAGCAGACAAAGCCATCCCTCCTACCACACAGAGGAGGCTAACTCAAACTGCAAGGGAATAGATAAATGCCAATCAGTGTTGAGCTAGCCAGATTAAGAGTTTGTATTCCTGCAGTGCTGTATCTATGAACAATCTGAAATGGCAGCAATAGTAAACCTGGAGGCAATACCTGGCAACATATATTGGTAACAAAATAATATAGCACAGAACATCTGAAGCAGAGATGACTCTGTGGATGAGCCTTTAAAAAAGGCCCTAAAGTGTTTGACAAACCCATTGCTTTTTTTGTGTGCCATTTTGCTCTGTGTTGTAGAAATCTCTAAAATAGCCTGTACACTAGCACTTGATACACCCAAGTGCATGTCATTTGACAGAGCAGATTTCTGTGATCTTGGAGCAGTGCTGCTTTTTGCTAAGCTTCTTGACACATGCCCAGTTGCTCTTAATTTCACTGATCACTAGGTTTTGCTTAGCCTAAGTCTCAAATTCAGTCATGCATTTAATGGATTAAAAAAAACCCACAAAACAACAACCCCACAGAAAGAAACTGAATCAACTAAATACCCAACCCATACCCAAACAATGACTAATCAAACCAACCAAACCAGAAGAGGGATTCAAGAGCCAAATGTGTTATGGAGCCTGAAACAGTGTTTTATCTCACTTCTTGAAATGTAAGGTAACATCCAAAACTAAAGTATTGAGACTGAGAACTTTCATTTGTAGGATAATAACGCTGTAGGACCTGTTGTCACCTGATCATCTCATAAATTTGGGGTTCCGCTCTCAGAGCATACCTGGTGTTAGAACCTTTCTATTGCTGGAGTGTGCCAAAAGGTACAATTTGAGGCTGGAGCACTGTTATGCACCACAACTTGCTGGACTTTTATCTTCAGTAGCTGTATTTTCACAAAGGTTATTCAAAAAGGATATTTGTGTGATTCCGGCTTTGTAGATGGAGGCAGCAGGAAATCCCTCTCCTAATTCCTTTCTATGGTAAATGTAGGAAAAGTAGTCTTGGATGCCAAGTGTTTTGGGTTTCGCTCCCATCTAGCCTTTCCCATCTCCATCTGTATGTGCATTTAGGATTCACAGCCTCTCTCTTCCCCAGTTCCCCATGTTTGCACTTGCACAGGCATGCAGGCAATCCAAAATCCTGCATACAACTGTAGACTATTTAATACTCTCATCCATACTGTTGCTTCCCTCCTATTTACATACTGTGTCTCAATTGAACAAACAATCTTGGGTGGAAAATGTCTGTTGTGATGGGATGAAGTTACCTTGGTTACAGCAGCTGAGGACTCTCTGTGCCTTAGTAAATAACCTTATTTTCAGATTTCTCCCTTCCTTGGCAGTCAGGCCTTTCTTTGGTGGGCAAGCCCCAAAAGCTCATTCTTGTTAAGCTGATTGCTGATGCATAGGGAGCATATGTTCTGTTGCATGTGGATGTATGCACGCATTCCTGCATTCATGCAAGGCTCTGCTGAACAAGAAGTGCTAATAAACTGGAATCTCTGACAAACAATACTCAAGGACAGGTCTTATGAGGAACAGCTGAGGGAACTGAGCTTGTTTAGTCTGGAGAACTGGAGGCTGAGGGGATATCTTCTCACTCTACCCCTGCCTGAAGTGGGGTTGGAAGAGGTAGGAGGCAGTATTGTCTCCCAAGTACCAAGTCACGTGATGAGAGGAAATGGCCTTGAGTTGTATCAGAGGAGGTTTAGGTTGGATATTAGAAGAAACTTCTTCACTGCAAAGATTTTGGAATAGACTCCCTAGGGAGATGTTTGAATTCCCATCCCTGGGAAGATGGGAGAGATGTGATGCCAAGGGCCATGGTTTAGCACCAGACTTGGTAGAGTTAGAGAATGGTTGGACGTGATGATCTTAAAGGTATTTTCCAACAGAAACAATTCTATGATTTCATGATTTTTGTGTGGTGTTTTCATTGTTCCATGGTCAAGTTTAGGTGCTGGAGCTGTTGCTCACTGTGATTGTCTCTTGTGGGCTGTGCTCAGTACATGAGGGAGCTCTGCATACTGAGGAGCATGCAGCCATGTGTTTTAACTAAGAGTGATGACTGGCAGAAAAACTAAATAGTCTGGAAGGCAGGAGTTGTGATAGGGATCAGCCATCTTGACATTGCAAATGTGATAAATCAAGAGGCTGCTTTCCAGAAGACGTGATCTGCATCAGATGGGCTTCAGGCTTCTGTAATAGTGCAAGAGGGCTGCACAGAGGTGTTGTGTTGGTAGAACTTTAGTAATGCCTATTGTAATTTTGCTAGCTTTTATGAGAGCTTGTTAAAACACCTGAGAGGGAAGTAGGGTCTCTCTGGAAGACTCCTGCTGAACACTAATGTTTATGTTATCTGTGTGAAAGAATGGGCTCAAAATTAAAGCAATGCAAAATGTCAGTTGAAAATTCGATGTTCTTGAAATGAGTAATATGTGATTTTTTTTTTTAAACTGAATATATGAAGCTTGCCAGGTTCAGCTTGTTTTCTCCATCGTTTAGTAGTTACAGCAGCAGAGGTGCTACCACAGCTCAAGTGCTGCAGATGGGGCTCAAAAGGTAGGAGATGCTGAGCTGCCAGGGTGTGTGTTTCTGAAGTGTTTCTGGGCCACAGGAGGCACCACCAGAAGATGAGTAAAATGATTCTTCATTGCAGTATTTCCAGGGACTGATCAGTGTTTCCGTATTTAAGAAGGTCAGGCTTGACAAGACTGTGAGCAATCAGATCTAGTGGAGGATGTCCCTGCTAACTGCAGGGAGATTGGATTAGATGACCTTTAGAGGTGCTTTCCAACCCCAAACCATTCTATGCTTCTCTTTTGTGATTATGTGAACACAAGAGTCACTGCAATTTAATTCATGTACTCTGCATAAAGCTTTAGACTATTGATGAAAGTATATTGTAAAGAATTAGATTTGGCTTGAAATCACAAAGAGGTGAATATAAATGTGCCATGGGTAGTGTCTTTTGTGATGTGTTGTGGTTTTTTTTTTTTCCCTCCCTGCTGGCATATTGCTAAGCTTATTTTGCTTTGCCTTGCTTAGAATTTGCCTTCAAATTCCATGTTCTGGTTCTTAATAATTCTCTGTTAGACTGAAGCTTCCTTTAGTAGATGGTATCTTGTGATATGTAGGATGAGAGACAATGGTTTGAAATCAGAGAAGAGTAAATTTAGATTGGATTTTAGGAACAAGTTCTTTACCATGATGATGGTGGAACACTGGAACAGGTTGCCTAGGGAAGTAGCTGAAGCCTCATCATGGAAGCTACTCAAGGCCAGATAGTACAAGGCTGTGAGCAACCTGATTTAATAGAGGATGTCTGTGCTGACTGCAGAAGGGTTGGACTAGATGACTTTTGGAGGCTCCTTCTAACCCAAACCATTTGATGATATGTGCTGTAATCAGGTTACTTGCTTCTTGCTTACAACCCTTCTTGATACTGAAGCTTTCCAGCCCTTTAGTAATCACAGCTTTGAAATGTTTGCACTAGCTGTTGAATCACTTCCTTGATTTTTTTTTTCCTCCCCTCCTTTCTGCCTATGTGTGGGGTTTTTTTTTTCTTTGTGTGTGCTTCTCTGTTATCTTTTGGGGGCTTGAGGAAGATGAAAGAGACCTTCCCTTGTTAGTTTGCACAGGTCAGGCTGAGGTGGGCATCTGGCCTTGCTCTAGGAAGGATAGGTGTAAATATTGCTACAGAAGCAATGTATTACAAGCTTTGTGTCTGATGCAGACAGGCTGAGCACTAGTTTCTTGCTGTGCTATAACTATCACTGTCTCTTAGGGGCTGAACTGTTGCTTCCTACTGTGACGTCCTGACTCTTCTGCATGACCTTGAGCAGCTGCCGTGGTGCTGTCTTAGGTCCTCATTTTGATGTGCTACTCTAGACCCACCACAGTGATCACTCACTCCTGGGTTAATCTGAGTTAGTCTATCGCTTGTTGAGACACAAGCCCACAAACATTTTCATTAGATGGAGTCTGATTTTGTGGTCCCTCCATTTTATCACATTTCTTTGGTGCTTGTGGTGAGTGTATTTGTGGATCTGTGTGAAAAGAAGCTGACAACTCCTTTGAAATCTGTTAACTGCTTTCTGGCTGGAGTAAATGAACCCCAGATTTCAGTGCAGTTCTTGACCTAGTTTGAACATACCTGGGATACTGTGTACAGTTCTGGGCTCCCCAGTTCAAGAGGGACAGGGAACTGCTGAAGAGAGTTCAATGGAGAGCTACAATGATGGTTAAGGGATTGGACCATCTCTCTTAAAAGGAGTGTCTGAGACCTGGGGCTGTGTAGTCTGGAGAAGAAAAGGCTGAGAGGGACTTTATCAATGTCTACGCATATCTGAAGGTGTCTCTCTGTGGTGGTTTGGGTGTTATCCTGCCCCCCCACACTTTAAAAACACCCAGCTAGACTCAGCCGGACTCTGGGAATATAAATGAAGCTATTTATTTACAGCTAGCACAATATACAAGCAGCTATTTACAGTATATACAGTTATATACAGAAATACACAAGGTAAAAACAATACAGAAACACAACTCCCCTCCCAGAAACCTGAGTCCCCAGGAGGGGCTCTCAACCACCCCTGCACCTTCCCCCTGCCCCTCTCAACCTTACCCCAGTCCTAAGGAAGAAAAGAGGTTCAGCCAAGAGGTTAAGAAGCAGAGGTGAGTGGCAGGAGAGGTTAGGGAGATGCAGCTCAGTCAAAGCCCAGCCCGAAAGTGAAGACAAAAATGGCAAGAGTGTTATCTAATGTTTACATTCTTCTTCAGCGAGACTCTGAGGGAAGGAGACATCACCATTGTTTTCCTTTTTCACAGCCTATGGTCTAGTTTTTCTTACCAAAACATTCTACCCTGCTTCAAACTAGCACACTCTCAGAAGGATGCAGGCAGTTTCTTTTCACTGATACCCAGTAATGGGATGAGGGACAATGGATGCAAACTCAATCAAAGGAAATTCCACCTCCACATGAGAAAACTTTTTTATTGTGAGTGTGCTGGAGCCCTGGAGATTGTGGAGTCTCCTTCTGTAGAGATCTTCAAAACCTAGTTGAATGCATTCCTGTGTGACCTGCCTTAAGTAGTTCTGCTTTGAAGGGGATTTGGATGCGATCGCTGGAGGTCCCTTCCAACTCCTAGCATTCTGTGATTCTTTAAAGTGAGCAACCTAACAACTTTGCCCTTGACAATATTTTTGTTTGCTGAGATGCATTCAGGAAAGACATTTGTTACATGTTGGTTAACTTTTCCAAATTATGAGGTTGTGTGCTAGTTTGAAGCTAGCTAGAATGTTTTGGTGAGAACTGGATTACAGGCTGTGAAAGGGAAACAATGGTGATGCCTACTTCACTCACAGGCTTGCTGAGAGGTATAACAGCAAGAACCCAAACGCTGATAAGGTAGTCGGGAGTTGCTCTCTGTCTGGGATTTGAGCTGCATTTCTCTCTCTAACCTAATCTGATTAATCCACTTGCTTCCAAACCCCCCTGGCCAGTCCTCTATTCTTCCTTGGGGCACAAGGCAACATCTAGGGTAAGGTAGAGGGATGGGAGAAGATAGAAGGGCTGTTGGGAGCTTCTTCTTGGGACTCAGGTTTCTGGGAGGGCTGTTATGTTTCTGTATTACCTTTTAACATGTGTATTTCTGTATATAGCTGTATATATTGCAAATATCTACTTGCATATTGTGCTAAGCTTTAAATATAATCTTCATTCAATTTCCAGAGCCAGCTGAGTCTAGTCTGGGTGATTTCCAAAGTGTGGGGGGGCGGGTAACACCCAAGATATCACAGGTTGATATCTATCACCCTGGCTGTTACCACCATGCAAATACAGAAGAGTAATATAGCTGTGGAGGAGCAGAGGGATGGGAGTGAGAAGTTCTGTGTGGCACTAGATGGTGCTCTCTAGCTACACGGGCTTCACAGAGTGCTTGTGCCGCTCTAATTCCTTTGGCAGTATTTAAGGCTTTTTAATCTGTATCAGATTTAGTCATGATCAGGTAGGACAGAGTTTGTTAACTCTGGGAAATATCATTGGTAGAGCTCCAGTTTAAATACTCAAATGAGACCGCTCAAAGTATACCCTATTATCTGTGAATCTTAAAGTACTTCTTTGAATATTAACTGATTTCACTGGGTGACAGTGAAGCTAAGTGAGCAATACATCCACTTTATAGATTATTGAATTAAAGCACAGTTAGATTTATTGACTGCTTAAAGTTATGTAGTGAGACAGTGACAGGGCTGGGAATAAAATTCAGGAGTGCTAGCTTGCAGTTCCCTCTCTTGTCTATTAGATAAGGATTCATTTGACCACAATTTTGTAAATAAAATTGGAAGTGGGAGACTAAAAATGAAATTCAAAGAAAACATTTTTTATTCTAAATGATAGAGGTGTTATCCTGGTTATGACTACGTGAGCATTATGTGTTTCTTAGGATGAAAGGCAAGACAGAGTTGGATAGTCCCTAATTTTAACCATTCTGATCTGTGGAGTTTTATTGTATCTGCTTCTGGCTGGAAGCACCTACAGGCAGAGATCCCTTAAATTCCATTGTCCTCAGCCAGGAAATCTCTCTTCCTGTTCCTTTTTCTTTCCTTGAAATCATAGATTGGGGTGAACAGAGCTGAAATGGTTTGCAAGAGTTACTTTCCTCAACCTCCTTCTCTTGTCTTCTGGGGATTGCTCTGATTTTTGCTGTCAAAGACCTGCAGTCACAGCGCTCTTCTTGGGCAGGTGGATGATACCTGGCTCAGCTTGTAATGGTATTAAATTGTATTGAAGGTCGTTAATGGAGAGAAAGCAGGGAGGCAGCAGATCCCTGTCTTCCCCCAGTGTTTGGCTGTGCTGCCTTCTCTGGTCTCTGAAGATGCCAGAACTTGTTGTTGTGCCATAAAGGTATTTCCAGATCTGACCTATCAGAAGGATATATGTCTGGAAAAAAACATCTGTTGGCAGGTAGCAAATCAGTCCCACTGAAAAAATGACAGACTATTTGGGAAACATGTGGGAAAGACTGGTTTGACAACATTGATCTTCTCAGGTTTGCTGTTGGTAGGATAAAATACAGAGATTGGTCAGCAAATGGTAAGTAAATAAAAGTGTGGGAGGGAAGCTGGCTACTATCTACCTCTGTGCAGTAGAAATGGGACCTTTCTTTGCTTTTGGTTGCTGTTTATGGTTGCACAAGGAATAATTTGTGTATTGTTCCCCAGAATGAATTATCAGCCTATGTTTGGCATAAATGATGTGTTTTAAACTTGAACTGAATGTGTGATGCTAGCCAAGTAATATTTTTAGGTTTGGGGCTAAGGGTGCATTTAAACAGTCTCATCAGTTGTCTGAAGCTGTTAGGAGATAGAGCCAAATTTGTCTTTTGTAGTAGTGTCTCAGGGTGGCTGTTTTTGCCAGCTCCTCTGAAACATGGTGTCATGGAAGGCCAAAATAGGCCTAAACATGTCCTGGCTTGTCCAGACATGTTTCCCTGTTCTCCCTCCCTTCTGTTGGGTGAAGCAAGGGCTGATAGAGTACCTACATGTGTTTATGCATTTGTTTGTGTTCTGTTCTAAAAGAGTAAAAGTAAGCCCTGACTTTACCTAATATGGCCAAGTTTGGCTAATTGCCATTCTGATTGGCTAATCTGTGCCCAAAAAGCCATTAGTCTCAGGCTGAATTAATAGAAGAGATGAGCAGGTAGACAATGTGTGTCTGCCTTATCATGCTTCTGCTTCATTACTCTCTGCCTTTGTATTCTGCCATGCTCTTGCCCTATTTGCATTGCATCATTATGTCTGGTAAGTTCTAAGACAGCTTTGCTGCGTAATAACAAGCCCTGATACTTTGGGTTTGTCTACCTGGAAACTTACTGTGCCTCAAGTCTACTGGGGATTGGCAAAAAGTGCCTCATGACGTGGCAAGAAGTGCCACTGACATTGTGCCCATCTGCAAGACATTCTGCCTGCACCTCTGCAAACCTCTGTGCCAAGTCTGAAGTCAAAGAGGATCCAAGATCAGGTCAGAGATCATCTGCCTTTCTGCCAGCACTCTGTTAGACATCTAGGAGCCTTAACAGCTATTAAGACACTAGCAGAGCTCCCTTCAAGTGTTTGGGTACTGTCAGGGAACTATAATTCAGCCTCAGAAGTCTGGAGTTAATATTTTGTGAATAAATATTCAAAAGCCTCTTTATAAAAAATTCTGTAAAACTTAGTAATTAAATGCAAGTGCCTTCTGCCTTAAGCAGAAAGAAGGTTCTCAAGTCCCTCTAGTGGACAAGCAGTATAATTAACTGAAAAGATCTGTGTTTTTTCCCATCTGTGTAATGTTTCTCATGACCGTGTAAAGAACCTGAGTTTGGAGTTCAGTTTTGAGTTTCCCAGTTTAAGAGGGACAGGGATCTGCTTTAGGAGGGCCAGTGGAGGACTACAAGGATGATTAGGGGACTGGAACACTACCTGATGAAGAGAGCCTGAGGGACCTGGGGCTTTTTAGTCTGTAGGAAAGAAGATTGAGAGGGGATTTAATAAATGCTTATAAATATCTGAGGGCTGGGGGTCAGGATGGGGGGGACAGGCTGCCCACTTGCTCCCTGTGACAGGACAAGGAGCAGTGGATGTAAGCTACAACACAGAAGGTTTCACCTCCACACAAGGGGGAAATTCTTTACTGTAAGGGTCCCAGAGCACTGGAACAGGCTCCCCAGAGAGGCTGTGGAGTCTCCTTCTCTGGAGACTTTCAAGGCCCATCTGGATGTGTTCCTCTGTGACCTGAGCTAGATTGTGTTGTCCTGCTCTGGCAGGGGGATTGGAGTTGATGTCCTTGGGTCCCTTCCAGCCCCATCTTGTGATCCTGATTAAAAATAAGCTACACAACAAGATTAAATATATTAAAATAAAAATAATAAACAATATTGATTTTAAAAATAAACCCACCCATACTGCTACCCATGGTGATGTCCAGGCCCATTGCCAGAAAGCCCTGGGACATTGTTTGGGTCCCACAAAGCCCCAGCTGTAGCTGCATAACTGGAATTCCTTAAGCAAATAAGGTTACTTCTTAAGAGTTTAATTTTTTTGGCAGTTTGGAGCAAAGATTTGTTTGGTTGTTTGCTTAAATTACTGTTCTTAAGACTCATCCCATCTGGTAGTGACATATTAGAGGCTAATGCACTTGCTCCGAGTACCTCATTAGGAAAACCTGCAGGTTAGATATTCGTAGTGCAGTGATCAGGCATTTACAACTGCTAGGGTTTAGAATTTCTTTGCTTATGTAGTATTTTGAGATAAATGGGCAGTACAGGTTGCTAAACTATCCGTATCATAACACTTCCAGAGAGCTACTTTTTTCCTATCTTCTTGAGAGAAGTTGGCCTAACTAATATCAAAAGATTCTTGGAGAGAATAATAGGATGGAGAAGACTTGGTGTTGAATGGCACCTAAAAGCTGAAATTGTAATGAGCAGTTGAGAAACATAAGAGCTTTGTTATGATTCCTTGACAGTATCTATTTCCTTCCCACTGGAATTGGAAACAAATTCTGTCTTAAGTAGTCTTATCCAGATTTCCATCTGGATTGTGGCAAGGGAATTAATATTGGTGTAAAAAGGAATCCAGAAGTTAAACACAGTGTAATAAAGATGTCTGGTGCCAGAGCTCCAACAATAATTGTCTGTGTAGGTCTGTGGAGACTTAGTGTAAATGGTTTGATGAATGGTGATCATTCTGTCAGTCCAATTTCAATGCAAATGCATGGACAGCCTACTCCAATGGCATTGCAATTGGATGACGATTTGGAATTAGGCTCAAGTATTTGAGCTGTTCTTTGGAGGTTGTGCTAATGAAGTTATTACAATGCAAAATCACCGTTGTAGGATAATAGTTTCAGTGCAGATCTTTAGATGAACTATGAGTTGGTATCACTAAGTAGACTGTGCCATCATTTAAAATAAAAATGGGCTTGGTGAAAAATTATCTTCATATAATGTTTGGTTTAGGGCACACATTTGTACAGTGACAGAGGGAATGGAAGCTGTGAGGTGCTGTGAAGCTGCTGGAACTGCTATAGCAGCTGTAAACTTACTCTGATCTGGTGAGGCCACATCTGAAATTCTGTGTCCAGTTCTGGGCCCCTCAGTTCAGGAAGGACCTCAGGCAACTGCTTGAGAGAGGCCAGCACAGAGCTACGAAGAAGCTACGAAGTCTGTTTATAAATACGAGAAGGGCAAGTGTTGGGAGGATGAAGCCAGGATCTTCTCATTAATACCCAGTAATAAGCATGAGGGGCAAGAGGTGTAAGCTGGAGAAGACAAGATTCCACATGAACATAAGGAATGGCTTTTTTGTTGTGAGGGTGCTGGAGCACTGAAACAGGCTGCCCAGAGAGGTTGTGGAGTCTCCTCCTCTGGAGACATTCAAGAGGCACCTGAATGTGCTCCTGTGTGACCTACTCTAGGCGAACCTGCTGTGGCAGAGGGGTTGGACTTGGATGATCTTTTGAGGTCACTTCCAACCCTTAATATTCTGTCATCTTATGAATTCAATTTATGTCTGTCAGGCAGATGGACACATACTGAACCCGAACATGAATGTCCCAATGAGCTTCTGAGGACCCTTTCAATCCCTAACATCCTGTGGTTTCATGTGAAACTCCTTGTGGAGTTTTGAAACAGAACTTGTATTTATTTCTGGATTTGTTAGTGCAAAGCTGCAGTGGAAGCGCAGGGTTTCTACTTAGTGAGATGCTTTGCAGGTATTATGAAATAGTGTGGGTGCTTTTGTTCTGGCAGATGTGATCAGCCCACCTTCAGCATGTGAGAATGCAGGACCATGGGGGTGAGGTATTGGAACCAGTTTTAAAAGAGGCAAAAAGTAATGGGGCTGCTGAGAATAGGTGTTGGGAAAATGTTCTTGAGGGCAAGGAGAATGGAACAGATACTGCATGGCTTTAGTTGACCTCCAGGGAAGGTTTATTTGCACTTTGCTCTATTTATTTCTTGTCCTCTTCTACCAGTTCATCCATCTCTGCTGTCTCCTTGGGTACGGCTCTGTCAGATTAAATTTAATAAAGATAAGGCTGACCACCCACACCTTCCTGCTCTCTGACACAGCTGACATCCCTGCTATCTTACCTGTCATCAGGCTGGCAGGCCCAGAGTCACTTGTTCCTCTCTGTTGTCCTCGGTGGATACATAAACTGCTTCTTAATCCCATTCTTTCTTTTCTAACCCTTTTGCAATCTGTCCTTTTCCTTTCTTCCCATGTGGCTGAAAAGATGGTGTTCATGGTAGGTTAACAACAGGGAACTTGCTGGAAGCCTTCTGCCTTTCATTCTCTGACTCCTGCCTACCTCTTGATCCCTCTCCACTTCTTTTTCCATAAGTTTTCTCTTGTTTTCACTGCTTGCAAAAACATTTAGGCAGCTTCTTTTAACACTGTCAGCTTATGATTGCAAATCAGATAAAACAGTTCTCCAAATACTCTTGTTTGGTACAAGCTGTCCAGATCACAGTGAGATGAAGCCCAAGCACTCTGGAAAGGAGGCCATGTCTAAGAAAGCAGTTTGCCTCAAGCAGAAACTCAGTTTGCTTTTGCTCTAGATGTTGCATTTGTCTTCGTTCTTGCAAGAAGCAGGTGTGGACTGTCATAGCATCAGATTCATCTCAACTGTATTTTTGCCTTGATAAAAAGACAACTGCTTCTGTCTTCTCTCTTAAAGATTACTGAGTGGGTCTGTTGTCTGCTTCCTAAAAGAAGAAAGATAGACGCTAAACAACATCCTTTACTACTAAAGGAAAACAAAATGTTAGCATGGGAAATTATTTCATTTTTCCTGTGTTGTTTTGCAGTTTTAAGTTTTTTGTTTGCTTTGCCTGTGGCAGGGACCCGCAGCATAATATAGCAGCCATGATACTTTCTTATGCTCGAAAATGCAGACATGTATTAACAGCACCCAGGGTCACTCTAATATTCTGACTCCCTAAGGCCATTTCTTTCATTAAAATTAAGGCAGCACTTTAGTGTTAACATTTTCCAAATGGTCTTGTGGAACCATCCAGCCCTATGAGCAGGCAGTGTGGGTAACCACTGGCTACATGTTAATCTTTCTGCTGCAAGTCTTCTAATATTTGCTTATGGTATTGAATCAGTCAAGATTATGACTTAGTTGGAAGAGGAACTGTTCCTGTACGGCAATCAGCACAGTGTGACCTAATCTTCATGAGAGATTTGGGAAAGTAAACTGACAGAGCAACCTTATAATGGAGAGAAGAGCTTGTATTTTTGACACCCGGGGCCTGAATCCTTATTGCTCTTAAGCCTGATTGATATTCTTCTCACTCCTAGTGAACACCTTGGGTTTTTTTTCCTTTTTTTCCCCCAGCAGCTTTTTGCTGAGTTCCAGTGTCTGAACTCATACTGCATAGACCTGATGCAGCTAATGTTCTGTGCAGTAGTACTGAAACCAAGTGAAAAGCAGTGGTCTGTAGCCATCTCTAAGCACATGCTTGCTCCTTATGCTCCCACTAAGGTATTTCTGTGCAGCTCCTTATGTGGAGCCACTGAACACAAAGCAAATGCAACAGCAGTGGCTTGGCAGGGGAAATTTGATTGCTTTGCACTGGGCAACGTACTAGCAGTTTTTTTTTTGTTGTTGTTTGTTTTTTGGTAGCTGCAGAGTTGCTGATCTGATTTTCTCCAGTCACTCTGGCCCCTTTGTGAAATTCTGCTTTCCCTCTGGCTTTAGATCTCTTTTGGAGTTGAGGCAGGTGCTGAGTAGAAGAAAGATGCATCATAAAGGAGATGATGTAGTAAAGCTGCAAAGGTACTAAAACATTGCAGATAAAAAATTTTGAGAAGTATGATCTGTTGGAAGTGAATAAAACATCAATCAACAGCGAGTACTTAGGGGGAAATTGGTGAGTTAAGACATCTCACTGGAAGGTAGCAGAAGTGCATTAATAAGGTATGACAGGTGTAGAAGAGAAAATGAAGCTCTTAACTTTCTGTTTTCTTCAGGAAATGCAGAATTATCACCCTCAGAAGTGAAAACTTTTTTTTTCTGAGGGAGAACACAGAGAAAAAAAACAGTTGTTGCTAATATCTTTATTAGTCAGTCTGTAACACCAGATTGTGAACTGGGGTTGTATGTCCCCTTCATTCTGTACTTGGCATTTTCCCCCTCTAAATAACGTAGGTAAAAATCACAGCCTAATCATTTACTATTTAAGAACAGCAATTGAAATGAGTGTTTTACTAAATTAAATTGTGTCCGGATTAATCCATAGAAGCACTCCTTTCTGGAGTCCTTGCTACTTAAAGCCATTTTCTGTTGGCTCTTGTTTCATGCTATTTAACACTCTATCACTAAAACTGCAGCGATGAGAGACGGGGAGCAGCTTGATGCAAGCTAACTTCCATTTATTGTACTTTCAGCACTTGGTTATATACTCTTAACATGCAGGCTAAAGCTTGTGTCAAATCCTACTTGGTCATCAAGACAGACCTCAATACAGACATCAAGACAGACCTCGTACCTTAGCAACTAGATAAGCAAGGATTAACAAAAACTGTAAGTTCATGCTTTGCATTGTTTCATCTGTTGAAACATCCTCTAAGGTAATTTTGACCCTCTGTCTTACTTAACTCCGTACTTTTCCACTTCTACATTCTGAATGCATGGCTTATGTTCCCCTGTGTCAAGACCAAGCAGTTGTCCAGCACTAAAAGTCCTACCATTCCCAACATTTCCCCCTTTCTGTTGTACAAAAAGAATCTTAGCAGTGGAGCAAGCAGTAAAAAAATCTGTAGCAGCTCTGTTTTGTAATATGGCATGGCGTGTACTATTACTGTCTAACAAAAGTCCAGAGTGCAGCACTGGTAGCATTTCCTTGTTTAGCAAGCCAGCCTCCTAGTTGATCTAAAGTTTTAAGTGCTTTTGCAGTAGCAACCCATGGTAAAAGGACAGAGGTTGTAAAACATTAGCCTTTGCTCCAAAAAATGAGATTAACATCACATTCAGAGGTAAAGGCATGAGCACTGCACTGTACTAATTTATGGGGTGAGTACATTTTATGGAATTGGAGAATAGTACTATCATTAGGGGTTAGGACAGACAGTTGTCCAAGACTACAGAGCCCTCCTTTTATATGTGAGGGAATGGAGGGCCATGCTTTGTCTCTGCAGATCAGAAAAATTCCTGAAGGTAATTGTAAGGGTGTGTTTGAGGATTTAGAGGTGGTTAATGATGTATAATTACACCACAAGGAGGCATTCCTAAACGGGGGATGATGTTGTGAAACATCCCAAGCACTTGATTGATTTTTTTCCCTGTATAATTAAGCCTCAGACAATAATCCACTTTTACAGATCCAAGAAGTTCAAGCTCCTGTGGTTCCGATCCTGCTTTTGGTAATTGACTTACTCAGAGATCCCAAGCATCAGTCAATTTTTGATTATTTTATCCAATTATACTAGCTAAACATTCTGGAAGAGGCCAATTGTCTAAAGGCAAACCTACCAGGCATGTTGAAAGGGGGTTCTCTGAGGATGCAGTAGCTAAGCAAAGAGAGCTCTGTCCTGTTACATTAGCAAGGGTGATCCAAACATTAGTTTTGTGTAAAGAAAAAGGTAAGGGGAGAAGAAAGATTTATATATATATATATATATATATATATAAAAAACAAAAAAGAGGATGCATAATACAAAATTCCCTTCTGAAAATGACATTTTGCCGAGGACTTCACTTGCAGTTTGACGACTCAGTCTTCAGTGTTTGACAGTCCCTCTCGAAATGGTTGTATGTTCTTCACTGGAAGCCACCAAGATCCTTTTTCTGTGGAGACACCAGCATACCCTTTGCCCCATGTTATTAATGGATAGGGACCTAAAATTCTCCCAGATTCTAAGTAACGAATCTCAATAGGTGGCTTCTCCTTTATCTCAAAAGAATCATTGGCATTAAAATGCCTAATGATCGAGGGATTATTATCCATGAGGGAACAGTTAAAAACAATTAAAAACATAGTCTTTTGTTTGGGGTGGCTGCCCCTTTTCCCCCTTTCTGTTGTAATAAGAGACATTTAAGTGTTTGATGGGCATGTTCAACAATCAATTGCCCTGTGGGGGAATGAGGGATGCCTGTAACACGTGTAATCCACCAAGTGGGAAAAAAAAAAGTTTGAACATTTTCAGGTGCAATACACAAACCAGCTTCAACAGCATTGGACATGACAAGGGCTATGGCTTTCTCCATGATCTCTGGGTATTGTGCTGCCACAAGGAGATCATCCATGTAATGATGTAGCAAAGCTTCAGGTATTTCCATTCGTACCGTGCTAAGAGCCCTAGCCACATACCATTGGCAAATCGTAGGACTGTTTTTCATCCCTTGAGGCAGTACAACCCACTGATACCTTTGCAACTGGGCTTGCATGATAATACTTGGAACCGAGAAAGCAAATTTAGGAGCATCATCTTGATGCAGTGGAATGTTGAAAAAACAATCCTTAAGATCAATAATAGTCAAATGCCAATATCTTGGGATCATAGTTGGAGAGGGGAAGCCAGGTTGCAAAGCCCCCATAGGTTCCATCACATCGTTAGTTTTCCTAAGATCATGGAGCAAGCACCACTCGCCTGATTGTTTTTTTAACAAAAAAGATAGGGGAATTCCATGGACTCATGGAAGGAACAATATGACCCTTTTCTAGTTGTTCTGTGACTAGCTCCTGCAGGGTGCTGAGTTTTTCCAGAGGAAGGGGTCATAGCAGCAAAAGCTGCTGCCATGGTTTCATATTTATAATCCATAGTCTCAATCTGGTTACAAGCCTCAATCATTTCTACTAATGTGAGGGTTTTGATTTGGCAAGGATTGAAGCAATTTTTTACAGTCTGAATTGGCATTTTCAGTGGCTGTCTTTAAAAGCAGGATATCCCTTGCCTGGGCATTGTCAGTTTGCCTCTCCAACCCTTGTTGTAGTCTGTCAACAAAACGCATGTAAGGCTCCCGAGGTTCTTGTACTATAGTTGTAAACACCTTCTGTGGTGCCTGGCCTTCCAGGATCTTAAGAAAAGCCTTCTTAGCTTCTTCTCAGACAGCCTCTAGGGCTTCTCGGGGACAATCTCTCACTTGTGCTTGCAGGATCAGTGTGCAGACCCATTCCCATGAGATGGTTTAACGTTAAAGCCTGCATTGCTGGGTTGTTGTGACCCACAAAAGTAAGCTGTAACTCCTGGAGCCCCTGTCTCCACTGTGACTCCCACAACGTAAATTGTGTAGGAATAAGGAGGAGCTGAGCCAAGGATCCAAGATCATAGGGAGTCACAAACAGATGTAAGGAGACTCATGAAGTAGGGAGAAGAGAGTCCATGTTCCGTTGCTGTGCGACTGAGCTCCTTAACAACTGAAAACAAGAGAGCCTCCCATTGCGAGTTACCCCCTCGCCCAGGGTATATTACCGGATCAACAATCAGATTAGCTATTTTCATATCTCCTTCCTTAAGAGCCTGTCATTTGATGTTTGCCCATGCTTCATGTGGATCAGGAGGGTAAAGATCAGGCTCTTTTTCAGGATCAAAGAGACCTGGATCAAAGGTATCTTCCTCAGGGGGGCATCTTTTCACAGCAGTAGCAACAATCTTTGAACGAGGCTTAGGTTTTGGGCCCGGCTTTGAGCATTGTGGCTGCAGTTTCGATTCCAGGGGCAGAGGGGGGGCTGTGGGCACTGTGGGTGACTCATCTGAGTCCTTCATCCCCTCTGTTCCCTCTCCCCCTTCTTGGGTTTTCAGTGTTTCAAAGATAGTTCATCTTTGTGCCTCAGCACCACCTTTCATTGCTGCATCCCACAGCATTACCCCTGCCTGATCCCATACCTCTGTAGTGAATATATTAGAGGCAGAAATGGAAGGGGTCTTAACTTGTACGCACTTCTTGACCAGTTTCAAGTCATGGCCAGAAAGAGCTTTCCCATGCTTTTTAAGAACCTCTTTCATAAGTTGATAAATGTCTCTTTCAGTTGAGGAGGCTTGATTCTCCATAATTTCCCTTGACTCACCTTCCTCTCCTGGAAAGATGATGAAGTCAGGCCCAATCCTTCTTCCTTTCAGCAGCTGTTTCCAAGTTCCAAGGGACTCACAGCCAGTTGCCTAGCTTAGGTGGTCTTCTTTCCTGTGTCACTTCGGGGTCACCATTTGCCATGATGAGAGACAGCAAGCTTGAGGCAAGCTAACTTCCATTTATTGTACTTTCAGCACTTGGTTATATACTCTTAACATGCAGGCTAAAGCTTGTGTCAAATCCTACTTGGTCATCAAGACAGACCTCGTACCTTAGCAACTAGATAATCAAGGATTAACAAAAAGTGCAAGTTCATGCTTTGCATTGTTTCATCTGTTGAAACATCCTCTAAGGTCATTTTGACCCTCTGTCTTACTTAACTCCGTACTTTTCCACTTATACATTCTGAATGCATGGCTTATGTTCCTGTGTGTCAAGACCAAGCAGTTGTCCAGCACTAAAAGTCCTACCATTCCCAACATAGAACCAGCTCTGTACTTAACACCAGACATGAAGAACAGCTTGATTGTGGGAGTTTTCTCTTCTGTCTGTCCAACTAGGGAGAGTTGTTTCTTCTTGTAGCTTTAGGGCCAGCAGAACTCATCTTGGCTGAAAGTGTGGGGATGGAAGTATTTTCCTTCATTCATACAAGAATGTTGAAGTTATTCTCCAGTCTTTTATGAGGAAGTGGCAATCAACAGGATCAGGTTGGATTTGGTGGTGTGGCAAGGCCACATCAAGGACTGGATGTCCCCTATGTTGTGTCACAGTGATATGGTGCCATGTTGCAAAGGTGCATCACTGTTGAAGCTGACCTGCATATTCATCCTTTGTCTCATCAAGGATCCCTGCAATGCTGTAGTCTCTGTGCTGTATTATGGGGCTGATTTCTGTTGCTTTTCCTTTCAAAATGTTCTGGCAGCTCTTGTCCATCTTGGCAAAACATCTCTCTTACCTGTGCAGAATGTGCTCACTCAGTGGAGGTCCATTAGCTTTCATTGTACAAAAATGTTTCCTGTAAAGCCTTCCTTAGCTGTGATTTAATGGTTATTCAACACTGCTGTTTTGAAAGACCCTCCACAATGCGGGGAGCAATTGCTTCTTAGTTTGACACAGAACTTCTTTGTGCTGAGTGACTTGGGCTTTGCCTTGGTAATGAATAGTTGGAAAAGTAAAACCTTGGAGCTACTGCCTGGTATAAAGAGTTGTGAAGTACTGAAAGAAAAACTTGGCTCAGCTCAGAAACTACATGCAGTTGGGCCAATCTGTACCCCTGTGTTCATCTGAGCTTTGTGTTAACTTCTGTGGTACTTCGTGCTTGCCTGATGTAGCCTTAAAAATGATTGAAAACCTTGTGTATGGCACTGCATGAGAGGTGAGTCAGCAACATGAGCAAGGAGCAAATAACAGACATCCCCTGCCGTCAGGCTTAGCTAGGTAAATAAACTTAGGCTATGTGCATTGGAAGTAATTCAGCAAGCCAGGTCCCCGAATAATGAATGTCTGCATGTGCTCCAAATGAGGTGAAAAGTTGTCAGATGTGTGAAGCTCAGATAATGCAAGAATGAAGCCAACAGTCATAAGCACTGTTTCCAGTGTCCCCTTGGCAAGGCAGCCCAGAAGGAATGCACTTTCTTAGCAAATTTGCTGTTAATGATTGTGGAAGGGCAAATTGGAAATGGATGTGGCTTAAAAGACAACAGAAGAGTGTCTGGTATATACAGGTAATTGTTGTGAGGTGCCAGAGTAGAAAAAGAGCATCCCCAAATGTCCACTTATTTTGGCAATGGTATTGGAGGAGGCTGTGGGGTGAGAGGAAAGCTTCTGGCTCTTCTGCTGCAGCGTACCAAAAGCTGCCTACAACAACCCAGCACATGCAGTTCTGAGTTTGCTGTGCAGGGGGAAAATGAGGACAGCAGCAAGTCTGTTCCTTCGTGATGTGCAGGTTGGAGAAAAGGAGCTGATTTGCTATTATCCAAACCTACTCTTAAAAACTGCAGGAGGTGGAATTTGCTACATAGCTTTCTTTCTCTGGCTATTAATTCTATGCAGCAAATACAATTTGGCAATATTTTCTTTCCAATCCTGTACTACAGGCACTTTTTCCAGAGAAACACTTGAGGGAACACTAGTGAAGAGGATGCCATATGGTCTCCTTAAGGGGTGTATTTCAGATGAAGGATGCTTTAAGTTTAGCAAGTTTAGTCCTCAAAATGTGCTGCATATGCCATTGGTGTACAAGTTGTTACCTACACAGTGCTGGGGAAGCCCACCTGGTGCATGCTTGCAGAGTCTTTGGGTAACGTGAGGCCAAAGAGGATCCTGTGGGCAAGACTACCACTGATTTGGGTGGCCCTGGCTTGCAGCTGAGGTGGCTTTGTTCCTTCTGTCTCTGCTGGGATAACACGTTTTCCCCCTATAACTGGGGTGCCCAAACATGAGTAGTTTCATGCATTCTCTGAGTTCTTCTCTGCCCTATCCCTTTGTGGTCCTGTAAAATCTCCTGAAGGAAAGCCCATTTCTGAAATTAGAATTGTTTGCATTTGTTCTGTGGCTTTTTTTCCTTCGGAAAAGAGGAAGCTTCAATATTTGCCTGTTTCCTTGGAGTGTGTAGAGGACACAGCCTCAGGCTGCGCCAGGGGAAATTTAGGCTCGAGGTGAGAAGAAAGTTCTTCACTGAGAGAGTCATTGGACACTGGAATGGGCTGCCCGGGGAGGTGGTGGAGTCGTCGTCCCTGGGGCAGTTCAAGGCAAGGTTGGACATGGCACTTGGTGCCATGGTCTAGCCTTGAGCTCTGTGGTAAAGGGTTGGACTTGATGATCTGTGAGGTCTCTTCCAACCTTGGTGATACTGTGTGATACTGTGTGTGATATTTGTTTTGCTGTCACAGAGTTTTGGGTTGAGTGGCTATTTCTGACTGTATCTGAATATTATTTTAAGCTCCAAGAGATGACTGAGGCATGTAAAAAAAACAAACTGAAAAAACAAACAAACAAAAAAAAACCCCAACAAAACCAACTTTAATGTGAGAAGTTGTCTCCTACACACACTTCCAGGAAAGGTCATCCCTAGAACATTTTCCTGAGTTGCAGGAGCTAAAGAAGTTGTCTCCTCCTGCTGAAAGCAAAGACACTGATGGAGCAGAGTTGGGCATAGCCTGCTGTATCACTGATATATCTCCTCAGCCAGCTGATTTCCCCCATGGGCTGGTTTCAAGCTTGTGTTTTGGAGAGCAAGTTATGCCACAGTTTGTGGATGGTTATAGGTAAGAAATGACAGTAAAAAAAAAGCCCCAAAGAGTCTTTAATACATTGCTGTTTATGGGCTTTTCTCTTGTGTAAGATGGACTAGATTTGTCTAAAACAGGTGGAGAAATTGTTTCAATGGACTAAAGTAGAGATGAGGAGGAACAAACAAATTGGGAGCTTGGTGAAAAGTTTGTGTTTTCCCCCTCATAAAGCAGAAGTGGCAGAATGCACTTGTCCTTGGCATAGAGCTTGTTCAGCTGCAGAATTTGCTATATTCCAATTAGGGGCTCAGTGAGGAACCTGACCTGCAGTTGGGAGTTGCTTATTAAGTTCCTTTGGTTTCAGCCACTTGCTGTGATAATACAGGATAAAAATTTTACTTAGAGGCTAATAAGAAACTGTTCACATTGAAGACTTTGATGCGATGTATTCAGAGCAGATGGGAAATTTCAGTCCTATTTAATGCATAATGAATAATCTGGGCTCCTCTTGGAAACTTCAGACCTTCCCTGGGTACACTTTGAGGCACTAGCTGCTTGTGGTGCCTCTCTTATGTCAAATAAAGAAAAAGAAAAAAAGAAAAAAAAGTCTTATCAGTAGTTGGGGAAAGCAAGAAATGCTCAGGAGAAGGTCAGGGGCCTGCCAACATGGGTAATGGGTAAAATAGAGGAGGATGAGAGGTTAGATGGAATATCAAATGTCTTGCAGAAGGCTGAAGTGGAAATTTCATTGCTGAAAGAAAGATCAGGTCCTCTAAAGATGGTCAGTGAAGGATGGTGCCTCCATCAGGGATGTGCAGAAGGGTGAAAGTGGACAAGGAGAGTAATCCTTGTATGAAGAGTTGCAGGGGCAATATGTCAGTAGGGTTCTGCGAAATAACTGATGTGCTGAATATGGCAAAGGTGGAGGAAACTAATCATAGGCTGAGGTAAGAATTAAGTGGAAGGTATAAATATTTCTACTTTTTAAAGTGCTAGCTATGTGAGTTTTGAGGTGAGATGAGATTTGAGATGAAGTGTTGTGTTTAGGCAAATAGATACTGAGTATTTTTAGCAGCGGAAGGACATTCTACTCTTAAACCTCACAACATGATTTCTTCTTTTATCAGACAATTCAATTAAATGTAAAAGAATACAATGGTTCTGTGAATGATTTCAGCTGACCTCATTCCTTCAGTGAGGATTTGATGGAAATGTTTTGCTCATCTGTCTCAGTGAATCAGATCAAGCCAAATCTCCTACTGTGCCTAAAGGCGGACTTGGGGTGGTGTTTTGCTGCACAGTTGTTAATGAAATCCTGTAAAAGTTTGCCATCTTGATATTGTCTGTGACCCAGCTTCTCCCACTCCTGGGGAAGGAGACCTCCTGACTATTTGGAGTGAATTTAATTAGTACATTGGTGATGATTATTTCTACCACCTCTGGACAGTACAAAGTTTTTGTTATTTTTCACACATAGGAAAAAAAATGAGAAGAAATTACTGGAAAATGTCTGAAATGAGCATGATAATGATCCATTAGCAGTTCAAATAGTTATGTCAGAGTTATACTTGTTTCAAGGGGTGTGTAGTAAAATTCTACATTTAAAAGAAGAATTAATGGTGTAAACTGCTGTTATGATGTTATTTTAATGGCTGTAACAAACTTCTTAGCAAACAGTTATTCTACCAAATGTAGTCCAAACCCAGCTGGAAATGGAATACAACCCTTAAGACTAAATGCGTTATGCAAAGCTGTGGCATTTAGCTTTTATCTTTGAACTAACAGCTTAATGGAATTAGCATCAATGAGTATTTAGATTAGAACTCCCTTGCTAAAACTACATTTTCATTTCAGGTTAGCTGAATTGCAAATACAGCCTGCAGTGCAATAGTTACTGTGTGCATGTAGGTTTGCTTATAGAAATGTGAGATTCTTGTTGGGGATGTTAGGACCAGGGAAACTGCAGAATGTTGGGTTCTGCTTGCTGCTTCTCAACTCTGCACTGTAGAAATGCAGTCTGCTTGCTGAGAACCCAATAAGTAAAAAGCTGTTTAAATTGGGTGAATGACAGACAAGCCCAGCTTCTTTAGGTGCTTGCGATAGTCTTCAGATGAAATAGTACAGACAGAGGATTTAGGAAGGAAGTGCTGAGCAAGCATAGGAAGTACTACTGAAAAGCTTCTAACTGCTGCTATTGTTAGTCTATAATGTACAAGCAAATGGTGTAGATACATAACAACAAATTTACAGGTGAATGATACACAGTATGGTGTGTGCAGAGCCACAGCAGCTCTTCTGAAGGAAACACACTTGATAATTAATCCTGAAACTTTAACTGGGGGGCAAATATGGACAAAGTGCTTAAATCCTCATTAATGGGCAAGTAGACAAAATAATCTACAGAATCTCAGTTCATAAATTTTATGAGGAATGACTGAGTGAGCTGGGGCTTTTTAGTTTGAAAAAGAGGAGGCTGAGGGGAGACCTCATTGCTGTCTACAGCTATCTGAAGAGATATTGTGGGGAGTCTGCTGCTGGTCTCTTCTCACAGGCAGTTGGAGACAGAACAAGGGGGAATGGCCTCAAGCTCAGACTGGGGAGGTTTAGATTGAATATTAGGAGAAAAGTTTTTCACAGAGAGAGTGGTCAGGGACTGGAATGAGCTGCCCAGGGAGATGGTTGAGTCACCCACCCTGGAAGTGTTTAAGTGTTGTTTGGATGTGGTGCTTAGGGACATGGTTTAAGGTGAATCTTGTAGAGTAGGCTTATAGGTTGGACTTCATGATCCTGAGGGCCTTTTCCAACCTGGATGTTTCTGTGATCCTGTGCTTCAATCTGCTACTTAACCTCTGTGCCCCAAATTCATGTGGAGAGCAGTTGATGAAATGACTGATTCAAAGTCTCCTCAGTTAGCATTATTGTGGTCATGAGGAGAACCATTTTCAGGAACAGTTCTTCCTCTTGCTCCAGGCATATTTATATATTTTTTTTCAGTATATGAAACAGTAAAAGGGTATGATGGAACAGTATCAATCTGTGTAAGAGAAGGATTAACTTGTGGTTAAGTTTTGGGCACTGCTTCACTGTCTTGCGTGATGTATTGAAGCAGAATAAAAGTAGTCTGGTCTCCTATTTTAAGGATAATAATTTTGTCTTTAGGTGGTGCTATGAAGTGTAGTTTAATATAGTCTTCATTGCACCTACTGGATGTGACTGCTCTTTGAGTATTAATGTGGAAATAAAAGAGACAAAAAAAGATTAACATTGGAGCCTGTCTGCTGTTTTTGGTGAAATGATAAGAAGTGGCTGAGAATATATGCACAGTAAACAGAAACAATTGTAAGCACTTGACTGGCTTATGGTTAGGATTTCATGATCCTGTATTTAGAAGGAGAGGGAAAGGGGTTTCAAGCAGACCTAAAAGCAGTGCCATCACAAAGTAATTAAATACCACTGTGTCTGACCTTATGCTGAAGCCATTAATGTGCCAGACAATGTTAGTCCTGTTTGGCTACCTATGTGTAGTGTTTGCTAATGCATGAGCTGACATGGCATAAGGTTTTAGTGAGAGATTTTGAATTGAAATGGAGGCAAAATCCTGCCTGTGCTGGCTGTCAGGCAGCCCAGCACTGTAGGTGACACTTGATTTAATGATGATGCTTTATGTCTCCAGTGAAAGGTGGGTGCTGTTCCAGATAGAAGGAAGTAAAATGCATGTCAGGAGAAGGGACATAACCTGTCCAGACTTCCCAGATCTGGAGGAGTTCAAATTGGGGATTTAGGGTGTGTGTGGCCAAAAAAAAAAAAGGCATTGAGAGCTTCAGCTTGCAATTCAAGGTATGAAAGGAGACTTGAGATATGCCCCAAGGAAAAGCTTTCAGGAAACTGGGCTGGGACAATACTGTGGGAGTGAGGTGTTTGATTCAGCATTAAATCAGGCTGATTCCTCTTACTTAACAGATGTGTCATTTGTAAGCAGTTGCAATGACATGGGTTTGGATGTTGTGAGTAAAGGCTTTCTGTTCCTGTGTAAGCCAATGAAATCTTTGTTTAATGTGATTTTTAAGCTAACTCGGTATTAAGAAGGCATTCTTCATGCCATGGGGCTAAGAATTGGGAAACAGAGTGTGTTCGTTAGGTCATGCGGGGAAGTCCTTTCCTATACCAGAAGGAAAGGAGGTGGCCCAAGAATGAAATATTTTGCTTGTTCTTTAGGGGTTAAAGGCCTCCTAAAAGCTCTGCTTGCATAGTTGATACAGTTCCAAATAGTTTCACATAAGGATTAACACAATCTACACATGTCTGTGCAGCATCTTCTGCATTATCTGCTAATGACTTCTAAGTAAGGTGGGAGGTAAGGACTGCTGTTTCTGATATCAATTGCACAAAGCATGGCTTTTGAGGGCTCTTAGTAAAGTGTTTGTCAGTGGCCCTCATCTTTTGGGCTTTGCCATTTGAATCATAGAATGATTTAGGTTGGAAGTGATTTCAGAGACTGTCTGCTTCAACCCTTCTGCCATGGGGAGCAACACCTTTCATGTAGACTTGGCAGCTCAAGGCCTTATCCAGCCTGGACTTGAACACCTCCAGGGAGGAGGCATCCACAACCTCCCTGGGTAACCTATTCCACAGTCTCACCACTCGTGTACTGAAGAACTTCTTAAGATCCAATCTAAACCTGCTCTCCTCAGCTGAAAACCATTCCCCCTTATCCTGTTGCTAGACACCCTTGTGAAATGTCCCTCTCCAGCCTTCCTGTAGAATTCCTTCAGGTACTGGAAGGCAGCTCTAGAGTCTCTCCAGAGTCTTCTCTAGGCTGAAGAAGCCCAGCTCCCTCAGCCTATCATCATAGCAGAGATGCTCCAGCCCATAGACCAACTTTGTGGCCCTTCTCTGGACTCACTCTGACAGTTCTATGTCCTTATGATATGGACACCAGAACTGAATGCAGTATTTGAGGTGGGGTCTCCAAGGAGCAGACTAGAGGGGCAGAATCACCTCTCTTGACCTGCTGACCACACTCTTCTTGGTGTAGCCCAGGATATGGTTTGCATCCTGGGCTGCATGGGGTGCTTTGCTGGTGGTGTTGTTGATGGTTCCCTCCAAAGGCAGTTGTGGGGAAAAGGGAGCTGGCAGCTGTGTGCCTGCCTCTAGGTCCTCCTCAGCAGGTGTAGTTCCCATATCATCTATCACCCCCAGAGTGTGGCCAGCTGATGCACCGTATTGCTGCAGTTGAGTCTTATTAATGAACCTACCTTAATGGTCTGCTGTGACCCTTGGTGCTTCTGGTGCCCAAAGCAGAAAGAAGAAAGATGGATTGTACATTAGGGAATGCTGATACTGTTTTATTATTTCTTTGCACAGTAAATAAAAGGTTTTCAGGAGTCTTTCTGGAACCTTTTGGATATCAATTTATGGCAGATTTAAAATTTTTTTGGCTCCCAGAAATCCAATGTTTAGAAGGCTGGTGCCAGATGTACTCTGAAGAGCTGTTGTTGACATTGTTTTGCTTTTAACTGTGTTAGAAACCTAAATCTCAGTTTATCGTGCACATAGCTTATCTCCTGAAGACCAGATGGTGCCTTGCAAGCTGACAGCAAGCAAGCTCTCTGTATCTTGCTGCTTCTGTCTGTCTGTCCCATATGCCTTTTGAAAATAAAAAGGAGAAAATAAGCATGGGCATGTTTGGGTTTCTTTTAATGGCACTAAGCCAGTTTGCTGTTTCCGTGCTCCACTTCTAAGTGCAATGTGCTGGAAGCACCTTCTCTGCTTTGAGTTTTGTTGTCTTCTGGTGCTATGAAATTTGGTGTGCTTGTGCTGTGGCCTTCATCAAGACTGATCTCCATAAGAGCACTTTTATCAGTACCAAAACTGTACAAAAGCACCCCTGTTCTTCTGCATCTGTTGTCAGGAAGCCTGCCTGGGCTGGGAAAGCATTTCAGGGGAGGTTCTCCTCTCCTTCTACCCTGCCCTGGTGAGACCACATCTGGAGTAGTGTGTCCAGTTCTGGTCTCCTCAGTTAGAGACATAAGGATATATTAGAGAGTTTCTGATGGAGGCTATGAGGATGACGAAGGAACTGGAACATCTGTGTAATGAGGAAAGACTGAGAGAGCTGGGGCTGTTTAGTCTGCAGAAGACTGAGAGGTGATCTTATTAATGTTTACAAATATCTGAAGGGCAACTATCAAGAGGAAGAGGCCAGACTCTTTCCATTGGTGTCCCATGATAGGACAAGGGACAATGAATACAAAGTGGAACACAAGAAATTCCAACTTAAGATGAGGAAAAACTTCCTTACTCTGAGGATTGCAGAGCCCTGGACACAGAGTGCTCTTGGAATCTCCTCTAGAGACTTTCAAGACCTATCTGGATGTCTTCCTGTATGACCTGCCTTAGGTAATCCTACTCTGGCAGGGAGGTTGGACTCAATCTCCTGAGGTCCCTTCCAACTCCTACTGTTATGATTTCTGCATCAATAGCAAAGGAGTAAATTTGGGTCCAAGTTAATCTGTCTGTAACTCACTGAGGGATGATGCAAAAGAACTTGCTCAAATGGGGTTATTTTAAATGGGAAGGACTGAAGAGGTCAGTTAGTGAAGATATCCTAGCAGAGGTCTTAGAAGGAAATCTGAATAGAGTAGGTGTTTCCATTGTTCTGTGAATAAGAAAGATAAAGGACTCTTTTTCTGTTTTTAAACCAGTATAAATGCTCAAGTTTATAATCTGGCAAAAAAAGTGTATCAGGAAAGAAAAACCCAGTGGAATTGTGTTTATGTACAAGTGATAGCCAGTGAATTGCTAGCAATAAATTCCATTAATTTTGTGAGTAATGGGAAAAAAGAGATGACAATTACTGTATGACTATCACCACCAGACCAAAGAGAAACCTTTGTGGCTTCAGTGAAAGCCTGTTGAAAAAGAAATATACATGTAAATGATTCCAGGGAATCATTAGCTGGTGGTGATAAATATAATAACAGGCATTAGTGCAGAAATACCAGCACTTGCAATTTGCATGCATTACATTTTCTGTGATGCCTCTCATAGTTCAGTGAAAGTAAAAATGATGAGCTGGTACCAGAGGACAATGCTGTTGCTTGGTATGTGCAGTGTGACTCCAGCATCAGTTTACATCGTGTTGGTTGGGCCTATAGTTACAGTTTAGATGGAAATACTTCATGCTTAAAGTGTGAAGGTAATGCTGTTAAAAAGAAGCTTGGAAAGTAAAATTGCAGAGAGGTATCAGCAGGAAAGGACTTTGCAGAAAAATAGAGGGTAATGAATTGTGGAAGCAAAATATTTCTGTAGCAAAAAGAAGTGCCATGAATCTATTCAAGGCCTGATTTCGGTTGTCTGCACCTTTAATGGACCTAGCTAAAATGAACATGTGTGCAAAACCAGGCATTTGGTGCACAGACTAAATAGGTGTGCACAGAAAGGAGGAAAGAGACTGGCATGCACGTAATGTACAATGAATTTCTCCATCCGCAGATAAAGCTAACACTGCTAGCAGATAAGTCTTTTGTCTTGTGTAGTTGCCTTTACACTGCAAAGATAGAAAATTCTTCTCTAGGAATCCAGTCAGGGAAGGGGTTTTGCATACTGCTGGGTATGTTAAATAAAATATCCCTTGTTTATAATGTTATTTGATATATCAGTGCATTTTATTAACTACATAAGTCAGATTTTTTTTAAGCCAAAGCAATGATGATGCTTTTTGAAATTTTGCTGCATTGATAAGCAATGGTGGTAAAATCTCACCTGGACTTGTCTTAGTTGGGTCTCATACTTTAACGCCAGCCAACAACTAAGCCCTGTGCAGCTGCTTTTTCACTCCTCCCTGCTCCCAGTGGGATGGAGAGGAAAATCAGGGAGGAAAAAAAGTAAGATTTGTGGGTTGAGATAAGATCAGCTGAATAATTGGAATAAAGGAATAATTAGCAGGAAAAGAGAGAGAAAACCCAAGGAAGAGAAGTGGTGCACATTGCAATTGTTCACCACTTCCATGTCCAGCTGGTCCCTGAGCAGCGGTTAGCACCTCCAGGCTAACTCCTCCTAGTTTATATACTGGGCCTGACATCCTATGGTATGGAATATCCTCTCGGTTAGTCTGGGTCAACTTTCCTGGTCAGGCTTGTGCACCTTCTTGTGGGCTGAGCATGGGAAGCTGAACAATTCTTGAGTTATGATAAGCACTGCTTAGCAACAACTGAAACATCAGTGTTACCAACGTTGTTCTCTCACAGCACTCTACCAAGTACTAAGAATAAAATTAACTCTGTCCTAGCCAAAACCAAGACCATAAAACACTGGACCTTGAGCTCTCCTGTCATTGTAAATGTATTTCTTGCCTCTGAATACAGAGGGCGTAAAATTTGCTTTTGGAAATCAGAATATAGAGGTGAGTGTGAACCTGGGAAGGTCACAGTATCACAGGAGGTTAGGGGTTGGAAGGGACTGCAAAAGCTCATCCAGTCCAATCCCTTGCCAGAGCAGGGTCACTTAGAGTAGAGGTCATGCAGGAACACCTCCAGGTAGGGTTTGAATGTCTCCAGAGGAGGAGACACCACAACCTCTCTAGGCAGCCTATTCCAGGGCTCCAGTACCCTCACAGGGAAAAAAAAATTCATTATGTTCACATGGAACCTCCAGTGCTCCAGCTTGCACCCATTGCCCCTTGTCCTATCATTTGGTACTCCTGACACTGTCCGGCAGATCTTTGAAAACATGAATGAGGTCTTGTCTTCCCCAAGCTAGAGAGACCCAAATCCCTTATCCTTTCCTCAGAAGGGAGATGGTGCTTTCCAGTGGTAGGTAGAAATTGCTGCCAACTCCTGGCAGCTTTATGGTCAGCTTTCACGCTGTTGATTTTTGCCAAGTGGCACCTTAGGGTTGTTTTTCTACTTTCCTGTGTTAGCCACCAGTTTTACAGAAGCTACCGAGCCTCTGAGTTTGGAGGCAACATTGTGGCCATGACCTCTTGCTTATCTGGCTGAAGTTCTTCTGGTATCTAACAGAAAGTTATTAAAATTGAATTGCATTGTCTGCTTGTGTACTGCTAAATGTGAATCTTGAAATTACAGAAGCAACACAAATTTCTGATCTTTATCCTTAGAGACATCCTGTTTCCAAGGTCAGTGTCAGATGATGTGTTTAAAAACATTCATTGAGAGAAGGTAACATTCACTTCTGTCTTGCTTCCTATTTTGAAAGAAATCCTTTATTTCATTGGTGTTCAGCTTCCTCCTATAAACAGCTGGCTCAACATGAGCCAGCAGTGTGCCCAGGTGGCCGAGAAGGCCAACAGCATCCTGGCCTGTATCAGAAGTGGTGTGAGCAGCAGGAGTAGGGAGATGGTCATGCCCCCTGTACTCAGCACTCATGAGACCACACCTCCAGTACTGTGTCCAGTTTTGGTCACCACAGTACAGGAGGGACATTGAGGTGCTGGAGCAGGTGCAGAGAAGGGCAATGAGAATGGGGAAAGGACTGGCAAACATGACCTATGGGGAGCAGCTGAGGGAACTGGAGTTGATTAGTCTGGAGAAGAGGAGGCTGAGAGGGGACCTTATTTGCCCTCTACAACTACCTAAAAGGAGGTTGTAGTGAGGCTGGAGCTGGTCTTTTCTCCTGAATTACTAATGATAGGACAAGAGGAAATGGCCTCAAAGTTGCGTCAGGGGAAGTTTAGGTTGGATGTTGGGAGGAACTTCTTTTCCTGAGCAGGTGGTCAGGCACTGGAAAAGGCTGCCCAGGGAGGTGGTGGAGTTGCCATCCCTGGAGGTGTTTAAAAGGAAAGTGGATGTGACACTTGAGGCTATGGTCTGGTGATGAAGGCTGCTGGGCTGAAGGTTGTACTGGCTGATCTTGGTGGTCCTTTCCAAGCATAGTGATGAGATGTTGTGCTGAGGGATTTGGTTTAGTCAAGGACTTGTCAGTGTGAAACTAATGATGGGACTTGATCATCTCGAAGGTCTTTTCCAATCTAAGAAATTCTGTGATTCTGTGAAATCTACTTGAGTGAGCTTTCTGACAGCAAAACACAACAAGGTTATAGTCAAAATAATTTTCTAGTCTGTGCTAGTTACATGAAGTTATATTTTCTTCCCATTATTTTACATTAGCAAGGACAATAAATAAAAGTTGTAGCATGGACTTACAGGGACAGTGTATTTTAGACAGTCTATTTTGCACTTTTATTACAGTGTTTTGAACGTTCACATATTTTCTGAGACATTTAGAAGGAGTACAAGCCCTGCATTCAAGAGAAAAATGGCAAGCAGCTTGCTGGGTATATTCATTAGACTTGAATTATATGCATGGTACCTGGGTCAAATTTTGTATATCAAGAGTATTTATGGTGTAAGATTACAAGTCATGATCCAGTTGATGTGTTTTGCTTGCAGTGAGAAGTTGTCCATTCATGTGTGATTTATTGTTTTGGGCTTAATGAAGTCAGTGGAAACAAGTGAGGATGAAGTAGTAATTTTGTTTCTCAGGCAACTAAACTGAGATTTTAGGGATTTAAGGTTACAAGTTTTTAAAATTCTAATCTGGAAATGATTCTGACTTTCAAAGTTTTTTCTAAGAAAACCACTTCTAAAGCACTGGATGAAGAGAGAGATGGACCTGCATAGACATACTCTCTGTGTGTTTTTTGTTGTTGTTGTTGTTTTTTCCCCCAATTTCAAGGCACTTGGTCAACAAAAAGTGTGGAAATCACCTCGTATTAGCTGCTCTTTGAAGTTTAATCCTGTGTAGGACTTGGGGAAAACCTCTTTCGTGTTCCTTATTTACCAATTAGCTTTGCTGAGGAGGATGTTTCTTTTGCTTGGGCAAGTCAGTCTGCTTATCTTGTTGGTTTGAACTTGTTGCTTCTCGATTCTGTGTGAAATTGGTGTTTTCCAGCCCCATCTCTAGCTGCTGCTAGGAGAGAAATCTTTTCCATAGGAATGAGTCTTGCAGAGGCTGGGATTTGTCTTCCGTTTTCCTTGTCCCCTGGAAGATGTTTGCAAGTGCTTACTTAGCTGCTTTGTAGTGTCTTGCTTCTCTGATAAGTGTATGAAATGAAGGCAGTGTTGACCCATGTGGCCAAATCACATGTTTTTTTTTTTTTTTCTGGAGCTGACCTGTGGAGTCCAGGTTGTTGCCTACTTGCATTCTTTAAATGCCAGGCAGTGTCCAGCAGCTCACCAACTTTTGCATCCAATTTCAGAGTAATTAATATCCACTTTGCTCTGATGGATAATCCATTCATTATGCCCTGTGGTGCTGCTGGTGTGGTGTTCCAGCCTCACGGTGTTGTGATTGTGCTCACTGGGGACATAGGACACTTAGCAGTGTCTGGACACCCCTCATGTTGTGTGATCTCTTGTATTTTTTTGGCATCTCTGTTCCAGGCAGTGTTGTGTCAGGGGTGGACTGGCATGTTCTGATTCCAGGGAAGTGGGTAGGCAGGTGGCAGGAGGGTGTCCTGACATGCTACAGCCAGCATCACAGCTAAGCTTCTGGTCTATGCTGATGAGGCCCCACCTGGACTGCCGTGTCCAGTTCTGGGCACCCTGGCAAAGGTCCAGTGTAGGGCCAGGATGCCAAAGGGACTGGAACATCTCTCATGAGGAAAGGCTGAGAGCACTGGAGCTGTTTAGTCTGGAGAGGAGGAGGTTAAGGGGGAATCCTATAAATGCTTACAAGTATCTAAGGGGTGGGTGTCAGGAAGATGAGGCCAGTCTCTTCTCAGTGGTCCCCAGTGACAAGACAAGAGATAATGGACATAAACTTGGACATGGGAAGTTCCATCTAAACATGAGAAGGAACTTCTTTCTTTAAAGATGGCAAAGCACTGGAACATATTGGACAGAGAGGTGATGGAGTCGCCTTCTCTGGAGACTTTCAAGGTCCACCTGGACATATTTCCATGTGATCTGCTTTAGGTAATCTGGCTCTGGCAGGAGGGCTTGGACTCAATCTTTCAAGGTCCCTTCCAATCCCTACCATTCTGTGATTCTGTGTGACTGTCATACTATGTCAAACTCCAGCTGCTATTCTTAACCAATTTTTCCTGCCTCAGGTGTTTTGTTTAAAACCCTTCATTTTTTCAGCCCTGTCCCTATTACTATGGTGCTGAACATCTTCCATTAACAGTCTGTGGCTGGACAGACTTCCGCTGTTAGCCAAGCCCTAAATCCCTTGTCAGTGGCAATTTAGATGCTTTTTGTTCTGTCTTCTGCTTCAGTTATTTTCTTTCCCTTTTATTCTTTCCCTTGTAGAGAAAAGAATATGTAAGGTTTGGGTTTGACTCTACATTTCTAATATCTTTTGTTTGTTTGTTTGTTTGTTTAATGTGAGATTTAAAAACACGGTACTGCTGTTATTGGGGGTTTGGGTGTGCTGTGAGAGCCAAAAAAATACAAAGGATCTAGCCACTCTATTATGCGTAGCTCCTGGAGATGTGGTTTTGTCTGTAAAAGCTTTACTGGCCAAAGAAAACAAACAAAGAAGCCTCCTACAAACAACAAAGAAACCCCAAACTAAACCAACCCCCCAAAACAGTATCACAGTATCACAGTATTATCAGGATTGGAAGAGACCTCACAGATCATCAAGTCCAACCCTTTACCACAGAGCTCAAGGCTAGACCATGGCACCAAGTGCCACATCCAATCCTGCCTTGAACAGCCCCAGGGACGGCGACTCAACCACCTCCCCGGGCAGCCCATTCCAGTGTCCAATGACTCTCTCAGTGAAGAACTTTCTCCTCACCTCCAGCCTAAATCTCCCCTGGCATAGCTTGAGGCTGTGTCCTCTCATTCTGGTGCTGGCCACCTGAGAGAAGAGAGCAACCTCCTCCTGGCCACAACCACCCCTCAGGTAGTTGTAGACAGCAATAAGGTCACCCCTGAGCCTCCTCTTCTCCAGGCTAACCAATCCCAGCTCCCTCAGCCTCTCCTCGTAGGGCTGTGCTCAAGGCCTCTCCCCAGCCTCGTCGCCCTTCTCTGGACACACTCAAGCATCTCAATGTCCCTCCTAAACTGGGGGGCCCAGAACTGAACACACTACTCAAGGTGTGGTCTAACCAGTGCAGAGTCCAGGGGCAGAATGACCTCCCAGCTCCTGCTGACCACACCATTCATGATGCATGCCAGGATGCCATTGGCTCTCCTGGCCACCTGGGCACACTGCTGACAATGCAAACAACAACAAAAAACTCCCTTAAACTCCCAAAATTAAATTGCAACACCATCACTCCTGTGAGTCTGCTTCCCACCCTTGCTTTCTCACCCTTGCTTAAAGAGCTTTATAAAAGGGATTTAATTTCTTAATCTGAAAGAAGCTTTTTGTGGTAATTGTAAATGAGGTGATGACAGCTTGCAGCTTTAACTGGGCCATCTTCTGCTGTGAAACTCTGGAGTCATCACATTCCTTTCCAGCAGCAATAATTATTTGGTGATAGCAGGAAACTATGTAAAAATAGGTAGTACACCCCAAAGCATCTTCAGCTAGAAATGTTTTCATGATGAAGCTTCCTACTTCTGTTTTCAGAAGTGAGTCAAAGGGGAAATAGCTTAATTATGTTTCAGGACAACTAAGAAGGAGATACAAATTCTCCTATGCTGGAAATTTTTAGACAGGAAGGTTGAAAAATATTGTGGTTACAGGTACTAAGTAGTCAGGAGGCATTCACATTGCTGGTGGGGGCTCATATGTAAAGTGAAGTGGTGAAAAGGCTGTGAATCAAATATCCTCTCCTCCTTTTTTTTAACCCGTGAGTGCACTTCGAGACCTCAGACACACATAGGGGGGATTTTGTGATTTGAGATTCTAAATCCTACTGAAATTATGATGTGTGCTTAAATAGCTGTTTCTGTTATCCTTTTGGGTAAGGAGCAGCTCTGCCCTGCCCACCTGTCTTGGCACCCCCAGTGAGTACCATCAGGGATGTTTCTCTCTGGCTTTTGCCCTGCTCAACCTCTGACTTCTCAGGTGTGTGAGTCCTGGGTTAGTTACAGTTGTAAAATGAGACACCTCAGAGACAATAATCACTTTTCCAGCCTGGAAAATGCTGCTGGTGGGCGATTTTTACTGTTAAGTTAGGGAATACTAGAATATGCAGTCTCTGCATGTGCTGAAACTCATATATGTTTCTCTGCTTCTTACTCTCAAGCGAAACTGTGTAGATCTGCTGATGCTGTAGTGACACCTCTGAACTGCAGTGTCAAACCCCTCCTGCAGTACTTTTGGATGCTGTATAAGGTGTGAAAGCTCTTGTTGTGTGCCTTTGAGTAGCTGTTGCTTCTCAACAGAGGCTTAAGTGGATGATTGCCCTCCAACCATTGTTTTATTTGTGTTATGTGATGATTTTCTTAGGGGAGTGATAGGAGATGCTGATGCACTGCTGCATCGTGATTCTGGGATGACCAGTTATGAAGAAATCTGTAGAAGTACATTGCAGCAAAGACAGATCAGCTTTTTGTCTCTTCAGGGATCAACTGCACCCATGTCACAGGATCACAGAATTGTCAGGGTTGGAAGGGACCTCAAGGATCATCCAGTTCCAATCCCCTTGTCATGGGCAGGGGCACTTTTCACTAGTTCAGGTTGTCCAGAGCCACATCCAGCCTGGCCTTAAAACCATCCAGAGATGAAGATTCCACCGCCTCCCTGGGCGACTTGTCCCAGGGTCTCACCACCCTGATGGTGAAGAGCTTCTTTGTAATGTCTCATCTAAGTCTCCCCTCCTCTAGCTTAGATCCATTTCCTCTAGTCCTATTACTACCTGACACCCAAAAAAGTCCCTCGCTAGCTTTCTTGTAGGCCCCCTTCAGATATTGGAAGGCCACAATTAGGTCTCCTTGGATCATTCTCTTATTCCTCGGTGATAAATATTTGTTGCTGCTTGTTCAGCAGCTCCAGTATCACAGATTTCAAGTCTTGCTCAGGAAACCTAACCCAGTACTGCTATGTCTTTCCTTTTACAAAGTTTTACTTCTTATCTGACTTCCACTTTCTTTGCCCCAGTTGAAGTGGGTTATCTCTGTCCCTATCCACAAGGACACTGAACAGATTATTCCTTCCCTTTGTGCAACAGCCTTTTTTGTAGTCTGTCTTTTTTTGTTTGTCTTTCATCTCCTCTTCTTGGGGCTAAGCAATGCCAAATTATTCAATCTCTCCTCCTATGCAATCTTTTAAATGCCTCCAAAGGGAAAAAGTACATTTCAGTTGAAATACTTGGAATAATATTTCATGTATACCTCATTAAAAAAAAAAAGTCCTAGATAAACTTATCTCTGCTTAGTGGGATTTCACCAATTATACCTGCAGGGAAGACTTATCTAGAGTGTTTGTGTGTGTGTGTTTATTTAGCATCAAATGGGAATGTGAACTGAAGCTTCGTGGGGAGGATTCACTTTGAAAATCCATTATGGGAACTTAAAAACTCAGGTGGTGTTGTTAGATCCACTTATCCACCAGGTAGCCCAAAGAACTGGGACAATCATCAGCCACTTTTGCAGTGTTTGCTGTACCCTGCATTTCAAATGGCTTTCTTAAAAGCCAGCTTATGGAAACAACCCAAAACTCTCCTGCATGGTACAATGGTGATGATAATCCTAAAAGTATCTCTACCTTGTGCTTCAGTAGTAGGAACTCCTGCCCAAATATAGGGTGAAGAGTGGCTTGAGAGCAGTCTAGACTAGAAGGATTTTGGGATGTCAGTTGATGGGAAAAATTACCATGAGCTGGCAAAGGTCATGGGGAGCCCAGAAGGCAGCAATATGCTGGGCTGCATCAAAAGAGCTGTGATCAGCAGGACAGGGAGGGGATTCTGCCCTCTACTCTTGTGAGACACCACCTGAAGTACTGTGCCCAGTTCTAGTGCCCCCACTATAACAGGGATCTGGAGCTGCTGGAATGGATCCGGGGGAGGGCCATGAAGATGATCAGAAGGCTGGAGAACCTCCTCTATGGGTACAGGCTGCAAGACATGGGGCTGTTCAGCCTGGAGAAATCAAGGCTCCAGGGAGACCATAGAGCAGACTTCAGTACCTGAAGGGGGCCTAAAAGGCAGGAAAGGAGTTTTTGCAAGGGCTTGTAGTGATATGACAAGAGGGAATGGATTGAGGCTTGAGGAGGGCAGATTTAGACTGGAGACTGGGAAGAAATTCTTTAGAGTGAGGGTGGTGAGACACTGAACAGGCCACCCAAAGAGGTTGTGGATGCACCCCTCTCTGGAGGTATTCAAGGCCAGATTGGATAAAGCCTTGAGTAACCTGGTCTAGTGGAAGGTGTGCCTGCCCAAAGCAGGGGGTTGAAACTAGATGATCTTCAAAGTCCCTCCCAGCCTAAATCACTCTATGAATCTATGAACTTGCAATGAAGTTCAAGCATTTAGATTAAAGGTCTGGTGGGGGAAAAAAAGCTTGACTTACTCTTACAGAAATAACACAAATAAAGGCAGAATAAGTGCCTAAGATGCTCTTACAGTTTAGACCCTTGTGCCTTTGGTCTTCCATCTCTGTGTCATGGAGGACCTCTCAACCGTCTTGCTGTCTGTGACTATCTGCATGCATGGCTCTTTCACAGTACCCCTTCCTTAAGTGATCCATAATTAGGTACGTACTGCTTTGATATTTTGTTGATATGAAACATTTCATTCTGCCTTCCTAAAAAGAATTGTCTCTTGCAGTTTTATGATATGACTTTATTCAAATAGCTTGCAATAAATGGAGGCCCAGAAGTTTGTTGGTTATATTTTTCTAGCTCATTTTTCAAAACCTTTATTATCAGTGTCTTCATTTTGCTTGTGAAGGCATTTAGAAAGGTTAACGTTCAAAAATAATGAGACTTCCTTAATTTATAACAGTGACTGGGATGTTGTATGGTAATAATATCTCCTGCTGCAATAAAATACTCTTTACAATGTTTTGAGTGCCTTTTGAAATTCAAGGTTAAAGATACTAAGATAAGTCAAACCAGACTTAGTGTTTTTAAATAGCATTTGGAGGAGTTCCTTGAAGGTTGGGAAAGTGCTTGTTTTGAAGTGATGGCTGTTTTGTCAGCTGATCAGTTCATTAGAAAAGGAACTAATGATGAACCATGAGAGCTTCTAGAGAGATCTCTGTTGTGATTTTGGAATGCTAGAAGCAATATCTACTCATTAGGGTCACATGGTTAACACATTCTGTAGTCTGATCTGAATTAATCAGTGCATTATCCCACTTAGGGGAGATATGGTGCTATTGTACTCCCATGCATCACAGGAGTAACAAATCATAGAGTCAACCAGGTTGGAAGAGACTCCAAGATCATCTAGTCCAACCTAGCACCCAGCCCTGTCCAATTAACTAGACCATGGCACTAAGTGCCTCAGCCAGGCTTTTCTTGAACACCTCCAGGGACGGTGACTCCACCACCTCCCTGGGCAGTCCATTCCAATGCCAATCACTCTCTCTGGGAAGAACTTCCTCGTAACATCCAGCCTAGACCTCCTCTGGCACAACTTGAGACTGTGTCCCCTTCTTCTGTTTCTGGTTGTCTGAGAGAAGAGACCAACCCCCACTTGGCTACAGCCTCCCTTCAGATAGTTGTAGACATCAATGAGAATCATAGAATCAACCAGGTTGGAAGAGACCTCCAAGATCATCCAGTCCAACCTGTCACCCAGCCCTAGCCAGTCAACTAGACTATGGCACCAAGTGCCTCATCCAGTCTTTTCTTGAACACCTCCAGGGACGTGTAGGGTTTTGTTCTCCTTTTGTCCCCAAACCAGCTCAGCTTTTTAAAAGGATTTCTGTGGGATTTCCCAGGGAAGAGGAAGAGCATGTCTAATCCATTTGAGACAACCACAAATATAAAGGAAGTTTTCTTGGGCTGTGCAAAATCTTCCACTTCTACGTTAAATTAATATGTCCAAGGGGTTGGTGCTAGCAGTGTGTTGCTGAAGCACAGGAATGGTTTGGGTTGTAAGTGATCTCCAAAACTCATCAAGTCCAACCCCCCTACATTCATCAGGGACATCCTCCACTAGATCAAGTTGCTCACAGCCTTGTCCAGGCTGATCTTGAGTAGCTCCAGGGATGGGGACTCAACTACCTCCCTAGGCAAGTTGTTGCAGTGTTCTGCCACCTTGATGGTGTAGAACTTGTTCCTAACACCCAATCTACATCTGCTCTTCTCTGATTTCAGACCATTGCCCCTCGTCTTATCACTGCAGGCCTTTGCAAACAGTCTCTCTGCAGCCTTTTTGTAGGCTCCTTCAGGTACTGGAAGGCTGCTATTATGTCTCCCTGGAGCCTTCTCTTTCCCAGACTGAACAACCACATCCTCCTCAGCCTGTCCTCTTGGGAGAGCTACTCCAGCCCCCTGATCCATCTTTGTGGCCCTTCTCTGAACCCACTCTGGCACATCTATGTCCCTCCTGTGTTGAGGGCTCCAGAGCTGGACACAGTACTCCAGATGAGGTCAAGTTAATCAGTGTAAGAGGGAAGAGTTGGTATATGTTTTGATCAGAAGTTACAACAGGCTGATAATCACTAGGTTACTAGAGATAAGAAATGAGGCTTGTAAGTATGTGCATGAGCAGTAGGGAAAGATGGTATGTAGCAGATTCCAAAATAAAGGAGGAGCTCTGCTCTCCTTCGTTTAGCCTACTGGGACATCCTGGTCATATGTCTCAGAATTCTGAACCCATTTATACCGAGAGCCTAGGGGGCTGGGTTGGAGCGGCACCAGTCTTGCCACCATGACAGTGTGGTTCCTGCTGGGGCCACCTATCTTAGGAAGATGAGTGCCTGCCAGCTCTGTGATCTATGCATCTCAGGAGTTTTGCTGGTCAGCAGGATAGGGTGAGGATAACCTGCTCTTGGACCAATAGATTTACTCAGCATTCCTTGTCATATGTCTTTCTCTCCATGGTTTTAGTGTTTGAGCTATAATAAAGTGTTGAAACTGTACCCAGAAGGGGGTACCCATGTGTGAGAGCATTTTCTGGCCCCAAGGAACTCAATGGAACAAGCAGTGACTAAAGGACTGTGAATTCAATATCCAGTGAGGAGAGTCTGAGGAAGTTGGGGCTGTTCAGTCTGCAGAGGAGAAAACTGTGATGTGACTTTATTGTGGCCTTTCAGTATCTTAAGGGGGCCTACAAGAAAACTGGGGAGGGACTTTTTAGGATGTCAGGTAGTGACAGGACTAAGGGAATGGAATAAAGCTAGAAATGGGTAGATTAATACTGGATGTTAGAAAGATGTTCTTCACTGTGAGGGTAGTGAGACCCTGGAACCGGTTGCCCAGGGAGGTGGTGGAAGCCCAATCCCTGGAGGTATTTAAAGCCAGGCTAGATGAGGCTCTAGACAGCCTGAGCTAGAGTGAGGTGTCCCTGGGCATGGCAGGAGTGTTGGAACTAGATGATCCTTGTGGTCCCTTCCAACCCTGACTGATTCTATGATTCTAGTATAGAATTTTAAGGAAAAGAAAGTTAACATAGTAACATAAACTGGGATTCAAAGTACCCCTGTGCAGCTGGATCTGTATGATGCTTGCAGAATTTCAGCCTGGGTACATAATGTAGTCTGTAGTGCTCATCAAGATGAGTGTCTATACTTTAATAAATGTAGTACTTGGTTGTAATCAAGAGACTCTCTATTGAGTTGTGCCCAGTATCTAACAAGAGTACAAGCAGCTAGAAGCAAGTGTTGAGATATCATTTATTAAACTGTATTGAGTTGCTGTACTGTTTTTTTCAATTATTTGTTAAAATATGTGGTCTGTTCTGACAGCAGTTTTCATTCTCTATTTGTCATAATGTTTCTGTGAGATCTGTAGTGGATTAGAAGGGGATCATTTACAAAGTAATAGTCCATTTTTGGTGTCTTTAAGCAGCATAGCAAGGATATATGAAGGAAAACCATGTAAGGCAGCAGCAATCTAGAGAGCATTAGAAAGAAGTCTGGGTACCACAGCAGATATTAAAAGATATGCATGTTTCTGACTATGTGTTAAGGAAGTTTTTCTCATGAAAGTGAGTTTTAACATCCTCCATAAAAATCTGCCCTGCATTATGGAGAATGAATGTTATGAAAAATTAAGAGTACAACCTTTGCTACTATGTGTAGATATGAAAAATAGAAGTAGGCAATGGAGTTTTCTCTAAACCCACCAAAATCCAAAAATCAGATTTACTGCTTCAGGTGAAATATTTGAGCTGAGTTCCAGCATTTCCTCCTTGACAATTTTATCAGAAGACAAAAATTAGGAAGCTTCTTAATGTAGTAAAGGGAAAAAAAATGGTGAAAAATGGTCTTCTGTTTTCTTCAGCTACACAAGGAGTCCTTACCCTACTGCCTGCTTCTGTACATTGGGAAAAGTCCTGTAACAGGATTTCTCTGTCCTCCTCTATACAATCCCTACTTTCTAGGGAAGACATATAACCTGTGGCTTTGTACATGTCACATGCAAAATCCTATAACCAGAGTTCAGGGCTTTAAGGAGCTACAGCAGATGCTTTAAATTCTTATTTCTGAGAGCTTCCTTACACTCATAGCTCTGTCTACTGAGATGAGAAATATTTCTGTATGTGATCTGACCCCAGCCTTCAAGTACCTATTTATAAGAAAAATAAAAAGATAACTAGATAATGAATGATAAAAAACCCACAACAACCCTCACCCCAAACAATGACAAAAAAACCCAAAACAAAACCAAACAAAATAAACAACCCAACCCAAACCCACAAATCAAACAAACAAAAACCCCAACCACAAGACAAAAAAACCTCAAACCACCAACCCATCCTAAAAACAAACTAAAACCCACAGCAATTGTCCACAACTCCTGAAAAGTATGAGAAATTTTAAAGGGGGGGGAGGAACTCCTTCATCTTTTTTATCTAATACTCAAAAAGTCCCAGCCTGATGTGGCTGCTGCAGTGCCTTCTTTTTCCAAATTAATCCAGCCTTTCTCCAGGCTTTTGCAGAAAATAAATAAAATCTATTTAATAATGTCTCACTGTGATTCTCATTAAGAAATTACATCAAATAGTCTTACTGTAATAAATTTTCCCTCTAAATCAAGTAGAGAAGTGGGGAGAAGAGGTACAGTAGTGAATTTGCTGTTCCTGCTCTAATTTGTTACAGCCTCATAGTTTACAGAGTCACAGAAATACAGAATATATTTGTTTGAAAGAGACCTTTGAGATCATTAAGGTCAACCTTCTACCCAGCACTGCCAGGTCAACACTAAACCATATCCCTAAGTGCCAGGTCAACATGCTGTTGAAACGCCTCCAGGTATGACTCCACTGTTGTCCTGGGCAGATCGTTCCAATGTTTGATAACCCCTTCAATGAAAAAAATATTTCCTGATATCCAGCCTGAATCTTCCCTGGCACAGCTTGTAAACATTTCCTTGTCTATTCCTTGTCACCTAGGAGAGGAGGCTACCACGTCCTTGCTCCAACCTCCCTTTAGAGAGTGATGAGCTGTTCCCCCCAGCTTCTCCAGATTGAACAACCCCAGCTTCCACAGACATTTCTCATAGGTCACGTGCACCAGGCCTTTCACAAGCCTTGTTACCTTTCTCTGGACAGTTCAGCACTACAAAGTGTCCCTCTTTGTAGTGAGTGGCCCAGGACTGAACACAATACTCAAAGTGTGTCCTCACCAGTGCCGAGTACAGGGGATGCCATCAGTTTTGGTTCCTGCCTGGAACAGTGTTTCTAATACAAGCTAGGATAGTCAGCTGGTAGGAAAGGGCTAAACCACCAGTGAGACGATATACTAGCACTTCTCAGCTCTGTCATGAATAAAACATAATGCTTGTACTGAAAAAAAAATTGCATGACTTCAGGCTATGTTTCTTGCTATCAGCTCTAAAAAAATTGTAGTGATATTCCTAGCTCAGAGGGATGCCTTCACAGACAGGTCTGGGAGGATGTGCATATTCAGAGCATGTAAATATTTTCTGCCTAAAGCAATCTGGTTACTCCTTGTCACCTTTATCCTCTGGGAGAATCTGCATCATCCTCTGTCTGGTTTGTGAAGCTTTCTCTGCAGGTAACAGATCAGCTCCAAGCACTCTATATCCAAGGTGAAGTGGCCTGGGCACATACCCAGCAGAGACCCAGACTCCTGGTTGGTAATTCTAGCTTGAAATGAAAGGAAGTGAAGACATTCTACCTTTTCATGTGTTTTAGTGATAGTAACCAAGTTGCAATGAAATTGCTGCCAGTAATTTGACTAACAGTACACAAAACTCTGCATGTACAACTTAAAAAGGTAGCAACTACCAAATAGCAAAGAATCTCCAGAAAAAAATGCAGTGCTTGCCTTTTTTCACATTGCTTCTTTGCCTTATGGTAGCTAAACCACTGCATGGCAAGAATAAGTTGCAGAGTGTTGCATCTAGTGTCAAACAGTAAAACACACAGGTTCGGGCTGGCATTTGAAGTGGTGTTGCAACAGTGCTACTTACACATTGTCAATCGTTGATCTTGCTATGCAGAATGCTTCGTTGTAGCAAACAGTGTGTGTGCTTTGCTGGAAGAGGAGCTGGAGAATAGAACTTTGCTGGTTTGAAAAATGTGAGTAAATTCATGCCTTGAGATGAGAAAAGCAATGGGCAGACAAACCTGCATGCATCCAAACTGCTGGTGGAAGCTTGAAATACCTGTAAAGTGTAGGACTTTGGTGGTTTGGGTTGATAGGGGGTTTTGCATGGTGTTTTTTTTTCCCTTGCTCTTTTTTTCCTATTTCTTTTTTCTCCCCGCAGTTGTGAAAAACCTGATTTATTTTTGTGTGACCAGACTGACAAAAGGCATAGTTTATTCAGAGAGAAACGTTTGTTGTGCTGTGTGTGAGGTTATTTAATCTGGAGAAAAAAAGGAGCTGAGGGGAGACCCTCTTCTCTACAGCTCCCTGAAAAGAGGTTGTAGTGAAGTGGGTGTTGGATAGCGAGTGACAAGATAAGAGGAAATAGCCTCAGGTTGCTCTGAGGAAGTTTAAGTTTAACATTAGGAGATTTTTCTTTCCCCTGAAAGGATGATGAAGCCCTGAAACAGGCTGCTCAGGGAAGCGGTTGAATCATCAGCCCTGGAAGCATTTAAAAGCTGTGTTAGATGGGGTACTGAGGGACACGGTTTAGCAGCAGTCTTAGTAATGATGGGTGGAGGGGTAGACTCCATGATTTTAAAGATCCTGAACAATGCTATGATCCTTTAAGCGGCCTCCATTGTGTCTTCAAAGCCCTTCTCTTGTTTTGTTCCAGCTTCAAGAGTAAATCTTCAAAACAACCGTTTAAAGGCTCCATATGGTCTCCCATCACACTGTATCTGTTGGTCAGCTCCTGGGGCTTTTAAAGCTTTTAGCTGAAGCTAGGCTTGTGATGAGACTTGGCAGCTGGCTGTCGTTTGGCAGTGCTAAAAAAAGACAACTGCAAAGCTTCTCTCATACAGTTAGCTAAAAAACTTCTGCCTCTTCCCGGTGCTTGGGTTCTGAAAGGACCCCCCCGTACTAACTTAAACACTGCAATCAAGTCAGCAGAACAAGAAAGAGTCAGGAGGAGTCTCTTATTCCATTGTCTTCAAGAACTTGCCTGTCACATTCTCTTCTGCCGCTGCTTTACTGACTCCTCTGCCAGTAAATCCTTTTAGCCAAATCATTAATTTATTTCCGTGACAGGTCTACAAAAGAAGAGTGGTTAAAAAAAAAAAATAAAATTGAGGTGGACATCTCAAGGTCCTGAGAGAGGGTTTAGACCATGGCCTTCCCTCCAGTGCACAAGGGCACAGCTGGACAAATGTCGCAGTGGGCAGAGGAGTGTTGCTTCCTGCCTGCTGTGAAAGAAACTGGTATACAGAATGAATGATGAGACAAGAGCTGGTTTGAAAATGCAAAAAAAGACTTAAAAGATAATGTAGTTCAACACCTTCTCCACCTTGCCCACCCCCACCCCCTTGCTTTATTCTAAGAGAAAAAAAAAAGCCCAATGTAGGAACTGGCACTCCTAGCTGTAGGAAGTTAGTGCTGCATGTTGTGGTAGCAAATTAATGTGTGTCTAAAGCAGGCTTCAGAAATGCAAGTAGTGCTTCCACTTCTACGTCAAAAAAGCCCACAAAGATCAGCAGTCATTACCTGGGGGTTGTTAGGACCCATACTCTGATTTTTGGGCTGCCTTCAGTTAAGGGGTACTTCAATCTAAAAATGGTTTCATTAATTTCAGGCTTTAACCATGGCAATAAAGCTGTAGGTTTGTGGCACTTTAAGACCTTGTTTGAAGTGCTATCTGTGCAGAAATGTGAGCTGCAATTCATTCAGCCAGTATGAGGAGAGAAGTGTCCTGAAGAGCTGTTTTGTGGGATTTTGGGATGGTTCTGGTGTATTTGGCCTTTGCCTACTTGGCTTTCTCTGGGATCATGAGTATTTGAGAAGTTTTGTTTACCCTATGGGAGTAGGCATGAGGTGAGGAGAAAGTTCTTCACTGAGAGAGTCATTGGACACTGGAATGGGCTGCCTGGGGATGTGGTGGAGTCACCGTCCCTGGCGCACTTCAAGGCAAGGTTGGACGTGGCACTTGGTGCCATGGTCTAACCTTGAGCTCTGTGGTAAAGGGTTGGACTTGATGATCTGTGAGGTCTCTTCCAACCCTGATGATACTGTGATACTGTTTTTCCTCCCTTATTTTTATTTATTTTTGAAGGAATGAAAACTTTTCCTGCATGTCTAAACTTGAAAAAAGATTTGAAGTTTGTCATCTTGTCACCTTGAGAGTCTAGTGAGAGGTGTCCCTGCCCAAGGCAGGGGGATTGGAACAAGATGATCTTTAAGGTCCTTTACAACCCAAACCATTCTGTGAATCTCTAGGATAATGCAGACTTTAGAAAGCTCTGCTCAGCACAAGTCTGGGGGAGAGTCAGCTCAGTGAATCCTAATTAATCAAAATTATGAAGGGATGCCCAGCTTAATGCAGTGATTTAAATTGTTTTCTAGCTTCAGTCATGCACCATAAACAGCAGAGGGCAAACTATGAACCTTCAGAAAAGTATTTTAATAGTCACGTCAAAATAAAATAGATGGCACTTTGGCTTAAAAGGTTTGCAAAATGTTGTTTTACATAATAGAATGGGTAGGAGCTAATAATAGAACCATAGAATCAGTCAGGGTTAGAAGGGACCACAAGGATCATCTAGTTCCAACCCTCCTGCTATGGGCAGGGACATCTTACCCTAGATCAGGCTCATCCAGCCTGGCCTTAAACAGCTCCAGGGATGGGACCTCAACCACCTTGGGCAACCCATTCCAGGCTCTCACCACTCTCATGCTGAACAACTTCCTCCTCACGGCCAGTTGAATAATGTGAACTATCACAGCTAAATATTTCCTGAAAAACTATTTGGGCTTTCTTTTTTTTTCCAAAAGTATTTTGTGCTGACAGAAGTGTTGGAGTGTTACAGTCTTCACCTTGCAATTGAAATTCAGAAGAGGGAAGGTCCATGTGGATTGGGCCCTAAGTCTGCAGCACTGTAAATAGGATTTGGAATCCATATGGGATTTTCATACGCTCCCTAGAAATGAATTTGGATTGTTCTAATATGGCTTATGCAAAGAGACTGAAATAAATTCTACTCTTCTGCTGAAAAATATGCTAGCTTTCTTCCTGATAAAAATGGATATTCCCTTACAATGCCAATAATGATGTTCAGTGCAAAAATAAATGAATTCTCTGAATCCATTAGGAGCAGCAGACTGGCAGCTTAATGCAATAAGAAATCATGAAGCCTGATTTACATATTCATTATTAATTCATACTGGTAGGATGTTTTAGCACAAATATGGTAAAGAAGAACCAACTTAATTTTCTCTCCTCTCTCCTCCTTTTCTTAAACAAAAGACCTCTTCCTCTCCAGACTTGCCTAATGTACAAGCAATTTCATTTTTATTGTGCTTTCTAATTAGCATAGTGGGAATCCTCAGTGATCAAGACTGGCTTTGTCCTCTTGCTCTGCACATAACACAGCGGCTTGTGAGAGGCAGCTCAGCAAGCCCAGCATCTCCAACTGCTCCTGGTTTAAGTTCAGCAACCCAACAAGTAATCTGTCAGTCTCAGTGGCAGCTACTAACAATGCTCAGGCTTTTCATCAGCTTTGCCTTTAATTCCCTGAATTGGGGCAGGCTGCCAGTCTCTGGTGGCTCAGAGTCTATTGGAGCATGGAAGGAGTGGAAGAAAACTTCAATGATTGGGTTAATTTTTTTATCTGTATGGCCTTATACATTTTATGTAGTGGCATCTGCTGTCAGTGTCTGGAGATAGCTTTTTTCCCTTTTCTTTAGAAGTCCCCTGTGCCTGTTACTAATTTTGACCTTTTTTTTGTTGTTGTTGTTGTTGTTGTTTGCTATCTGTCACTCTGTCATCTTTGCTAAAACTATTCATTTTTTTATTGTAGTCTCAGTGACATCAGAAATGTGCCTGTGTCTCTTCATATGTAGTTCATCATATTCCTTCGGTCCCCTGCTATATTGCAGGAAAGAAATAACAGCAGAGTTCTTTTTATATGCTGTAAATCCTTTTTTTTTTTTTTGCTTTCTTCCCATCTGTTTTCCTCCCTCAGCTGTAGACTGCTGCTTCTACCAGAGCCTTTAACTTATTTTCAGCCTCTGTATGTTCAATTTGGAGACAAGATTGCTGTAATATTTCCACCCTGTTACTGCTTGTGGTTTATTTCTCTTTCTAGGCTTCATTAGCTTCTCGTTCCCCCAAATCTATGTTGAAGAGAAGCAAGGTCACTTGAATACAGCATCAGTTTTTAAGTTTATATATAAATAGAGAATGTGAATGTGAGCAGGTTTGGATATTGAAGGTTGGTTGTCAGAGCTTGCAGTATATACTTAGTCAGGATGTTAGCTGTGTTATTTTCCCAGTCACTGTGCTACTGGGTCTAGCCTTTATTTGTGGGTTTAAGATGTGAATGCCTTGGACAGGCCTTCTCCTGGAAGTGAATTAAGTCACAGTTTCATGAAGAAGTCAGCACTTTCCAGTCCTCAGTTTGCACAACGCCCTATTGGACAATAAATCTCTTTGAAGAGAGCTAGAAAGCTTCTACCAGCATGGGGGATTTATAGCACTTGTCTGATATAAGAAAAGAGAAGTGAGTGTAGAGGGAAGCCCTGTCCTATTCTTTCTCTGGGGCTGGAGAAAGCCACCAAATTTACCCTAGGGTGCTTTTAGACGCTTGCCCATCACTTGTTTAGATCAAATTCTGCATTTTTCTTGTCCACCATCTCGTAAGACATGTGAAATTGGAGCCCACAGATATGCTTCTGTGGTTTGTGGTTTTGTTATAGGTGTAGTTAGAGAGAAGGACAATGTGTGTGTCCCTCCACTGCCCTATGTCTTGATTTGGGACAGATCCAGTATGCTGGTCACCTTTACCATTTTTTATCCTCTAATCCAACATTCAGTATCAGAGTTAAATGTTGCTCTTCTGACCAATATGGGTCAGGATTGAGGCTCATCTACATAACACTTAGAAAGTGTGCTTTGCAGAAACACTTATGTGACCTTTCCTCAGCTGTGTCATGGTTTAATGGTGAAGATCTGAAAGTAATAGCTAATGAGGATGCAGCTTCATACAGGGCTGCTCAACTGTTTTGGATTCCTTTGTGGCAAATTATATAGATTTAAGTTTTTTAGATGTAAAAAAAAATCTGTATTTGGAGAATGACAGCTCTGTTTTGAAACTTGACTTAACATTTCCCACAAATCTTACTTCTATGAAAGATCACTCATAACCTCAAATGAATCTTTTCTGAAATAGATAATGAATGAGGGTACTCAGGGAAGGGGTTACTTTCATGGAGTCTGGGAAGAGTCCCTAAGGGGGAGATGGCTCTGGGTGAATGCTAATCTTCGTAGATTGATGGATTGGTTTAGGTTGGAAGGGACCTTAAAGACCATCTAGTTCCCAAACCCCTTGCCATGGGCAGGGACACCTCTCACTAGACCAGGTTGCTCCATGCCTCATCCAATCTGGCCTTGAGTACCTCCAGACAGGAGACATCCACAACCTACCTGGGCAACCTGTTCAGGTCTCTCTCCACCCTCTCTGTAAAGAGTTTCTTCCCAATATCCAGTCTAAATCTGCTCTCCTCAAGCTTCAATCCACTCTTGCCATATCACTGTAAGTCCTTGTAAAAAGTCCCTTTCTGGCTTTCTTTTAGGCCCCCTTCAGGTACTGGAGGCTGCTCTATGGTCTTCCTGGAGCCTTTTCTCCAGCCCCAACTCTTGCAGCCTGTTTCTGTGCTTAACCTTGAACAAAGACGAAGTATGGGCTCAAATGGTGGCAAACTTGCATCTGGGCTCTTGTGGGTATATATATGTGGAAAGTCCTCTATGTAGCTCAAAGGCTAGAGAAATTAATGAGGCTAGTGATTTTCTGTTTTGTTCTTTAGGACAGCTGTAGAGGAGCTGCTCTGGATGTTGTGGAGGATTTGGAAACATAAAAGGTCTACCTGCAATTTAGGCAAGAAACAGCTGGAAATCCCTTATAACAAGGGACATATTAATCCTCAGAGGGAATTATGGGCTGTGGTCAGAGGTTACATCAGGGAAGCTTGGCCTCTGGCTTATGTCAATGCAAATTTTTGAAGCTGAGTAAGGAAATAGAGCATTAAACTTCCACAGAAAGGGTGAAATGGAACAAATGAGTATTTGTTAGGTGCTACATTAAGGTGTTATGAGCAAATGAGACACAAAAGTTATGAGGGGAAAGGAAATTTGTAGGTTTTGTCTGTTTCAGTGCTGGAAACCTGAAAAAATGGGCAGGAAGGTCTAGGATAGCTCTTTTCTGAGCATAGATGACCACACTGCATTGTGAAGCATGATGACTGCAATATTAAACCCCCTGGGTCTGGCCTGTATTGCAAAGTTAGGATGAGAGAGAAATGAGATGTGTCAGGGAAGGTATTGCCACTTCTGAGGCTCTGATCAGAAATTTTGATATCCAGGAGTCTTGCTCCCCTGACCACTAACTTTAATAATAATTGGTTCTTTGCATGGTCATGGAAGCATTATACAGGGGAATAACCAGATCTAGAAATAACTAGCCAAAATATATAAACATTAATTGAACTGGAAGAGAAGGATCTTGCGTTCAATACACCACTTGCAGTCAATGTACTGCTTGTCTGTTAGATGGACTCAAGTAGCTCCTTTCTGCTCATGGCAGAAGACAATGGTGAATTACAAGAGGCTTTAAATATTTAGTCACAAAATGATCTTCTGACTTGCGAGGCCAGCTACAGCTTCAGACAGTACCCAAACGCTTTCAGGGAATTCTGTTACTCTCTTGTCAGCCACAGAGGCTTCTGATTCTTCCCAGGCTTCACAGGCTGCCACGGAAAGGAGACAGACAATCTCTGACCTGATCCTGGCTCTCTGGATGATTTGTGTATCTCCAGGATTTCCCATCTTGGCAGGAGACTCTCAGGTGTAGCCAGGATGTCTTGTGATATGTTGTCTTAGCACGTCACGCTGGCTATGCAGGCCAGTCATGTGGAGGCATTTTGGAGCCTGTTCCTGGTAAACTCGAGGCAGTGGAGTTTCCAGGTTACAATAAGGCAGTGAGCAATGGCAGCAGGCAAGCAAGCATGAATACAATGGCAGAGCACATTGTGTTACCTGCTCATCTCTTTTTATCAATATGGCCTAAGACTAATGGGCCTTTGGACACAAAATAGACAATCAGAATGGCATTTAGCCAAGCTTCACCACATTAGGTGAATCCATAGGCTTGCTTTACTCAAATTTGGGAAAAGCATAGGCCTTGCACAAGGCAGGCACAAGCTAAGTGTGTGTATCTTGTTTACCACAGGAGCAAAACAAGTCTGGGCAAGCCAGAGTCCTTAGACTCAATGGTTTCAGGTTCTTTGTCCTCTTTCCTGTGGCTGCTTCTCCCCATAGCAGAAAGAGGGAGAGCAGAAATGCATGTCTGGGTAAACCAGGGCATGTATAAGCCTATTTTGGACTATCCAGGCCTACCAAGACAGTATGTCACCCATCCTGCCTCATATCCTGCTGATCCAAGTGTAAACTAGAAACTAGAGAGCTTTGATCAGAGCCTTGAAAACTGGCAACGATTTCCCTAAAAGGCTCAAACAGCTCAGTCTTGGTTTAATTCTTTATTAAAGAATTTGAAGGGTGGCTTGATCATGGTCTGTAACTGTCTCTGAGGGAACAGGTATTTGACAGGTCAGCAGATAAGATCTGGGTGTTTTTTTTCTAACTGGGTGAATAATTAAGTTTTGGGACAACTTGCTCTTCACTGTAGAGGATTTTCTGACAGTGGCTATTTTAAAGTAATTACCTTGTTTTTCTACAAGCTACAGTTCTAATGCAAACAAGATTTAACTCCAGGAGATCCCATGTGCATCCTGTCAGAAGGGAAGATTGTGCTGTTTCCTTTAAGCTTCATAACTGGAAGTTATTTATTAGACTGGGAAGCTCATCTGGATAGCTGGCTCAGCCAAGAAGTATATTATATTTGATAGAAGCTCAAAACTTTGCCTGGGAAGAGGCATATATGATGCATTCATTCATTCATTTGGCTCATCAATACATTCTCCAGCGCAGGAATCTAGAGGTGGATAATGTCCTTTAGCCTGCTTTGTATGAGCTGGGTGGGTTTAACATTTGTGCAGATTCCAAGGGGACTGTAGCAGAAACAATTAATGGTGAAGTACACTTAATTCTCTTTCAAGGCCAGGTTGGTCTAGTGGCAGGTGTCCCAGCCCATGGCAAAGGGTTTGGAACTTTAACCTTTGTTCCAACCCAAACCATTCTGTGACTCTGCTCGTAGGTGTAATATCTTTCTGTAAAGATGAGTTAGGTTTTATAAATGCCTCTGAAATTTGCTGGCACATTCTTTGCAAGCTCCTTTATGCCAAGGTGTTTCAGACAGGAAGAAAAGGAATTGCTCTTGGCATCACTGTGGTCTTGAATAATGTGGCAGCGAAGACTTTCTCTTTCTGGAAGGTCTTATCTGCAAGTCTGAGCATGGTACTATAAATTAAAAACTGTATTTATTCCCCAGAAAAGCAGATCTGCCTTGTGACTCTGAGTTTGGTTAAGCCCCCTTTCTGTTCCCTGGCTTTCATCTCACAGATTCAGAGTAACTGTTGGGTGCATCATAAATTCCCAAGACAACTCTCAAAAATGCTTTGAAAACATGCTTGCTCATGCAGAAAAGGTTTGCAAATTTTAAGCACCAAGCAACAGATAACTCAGTTGTGCTGTGAATGGCAGTGCAGTGATGCAGGGTAGATTGAGATCAGACTTTAAACAAGTCTTTCAATTTTCTTCTTCCTTTGAATTTAGTTGTTTCATTCCTATTCTTTCCTCCCCTCTGCTCTTCCTTCCTGTGGTGTCTCCCAGCTGTCTTTTCCCTCTGTCTCACTCTACCTCTTCTTGAAGAATTAGGCAAATTAAAGATGTAGAAGGACACTGGAGTGTACTTAGGCCAACAAGCCTCCAAGAAAAATGAGAATATATTGTCTGTTCTTTCAGCGTTTGAAACAGCTGGGACAGAAAATGCAACTGATAGGACCTGAACAGCTTTTTCTCATGAGGCTTTCCTGGTCTTGATAGACGAATCATGAGTTTCTCTGGAATCCCAAATAATTTCCTGTTTTGCCTTTGTTTTGATGAGCCTTAAAATGACATTGCTACACCAAGAAGCAACAACATCTTTCGGGATGTGGTGTGTGATCAGTTTCTTGCAGAGCAATGTCAAACTCAAGCGAGCTCTCAGAAGGGGTGCCTGTACAAGCTCTCTGCTACCTGGCTTATGTTGAAACAATTTATATGCTCCTGTTGTGATCCTGGGAATAGACTGAGAATTCCAGGATACTCTTGGTTTGACTATATGAGACAGAGTGCGAGGCTGTTATCTCATTGCAGTGTTTTTCAGTGTCACTGCAGATGCAGCCTAAATTTGAATCGCTAATTTTCATCTCTAAACTAAGCAGCCCTGCAAAGTCCCAGGGAATTATTGCCTACTCTGTACTGACATCATTTTAATTCTCACACAATTCATTTTGATTTCTGAGAAACAGAATTTCTACATCTTTCCAGGGATGACTTCATTTTATTTCAAGCAGTGTTTTACTAGATCTTTCTCCCATCTTTGACTAACCTTGCAGTTCCTACTAATTTTTACATCCAGTTCCTTGACGCAGCTTATCTTTTGAGTGATTAATTAGGATTGTAAAAAAGCTCTAGCTTTAATATTCCCTTTTCCCTGTGCTTTTCATGTATTAAAATAATTAAGTTGTAGTTTTTCCAAATAGCTTTTTGTGGTAATTTAAGGCTTATTGGAAAATTCCAGTGAGAGAAATTGGGACTTTTCTGAAAGTTCAGCGCAGAATCTGAATGAGCAGGGCATTGGTTGTAAAAGAGTAATAATCATAAAGTCTGTATCATTCATTGGTTTGCTAAGATGTACAAAAAACCAGCATATAAACAAGTTCCTGCTCTTGGGCACCGGCTCTGTTTGCTGTCCCTTTGCTCCTCTAAATCCTTCACTAACCTTGACCAGATAACATGTGAGATCTTGCAGGCTTTCTATCTGGGGAGAGAGAAGGTGGTGTTGGCTCCTTCTGGGCTTTCTTTGTCTTGGGGGAAGATTGGATTTCTGTATTATTTCTAAATTGTACATAATTGTAAATACATGTGAATATATTGTGTATATATGCTTGCAAATTTAGCTTTGCTGTAAAATATAGCTTTATCTTACTTCCAAGCTATCTGAGCTGGTCTGGTAAATTTTAATTTGAGGCATGATTTCTTAAACCCACCACACCTTTAGACTGCAATGTCTGTATTTCATGCCCATCAACTTGAATTGATTTTCAAGCACTGCTGAGACTACTCAGTGTAGCTAGATGAGATAGTTACTTCTTTCCCCTCAGTCCTTAGTTTTATAACTCTATTAAATAAGGTTTTATCTGCCAAGATTAATTCTTTATGAGTCTGTGTGGCTTCTTGTTGAGTCAAATACCTTGCAGATGTTTACATCTGAGTTTGCTTTGAGTTTTGTTTGTTTTCTATTGTGATTTTTTTTTGTTAGGTACTTGGTGTTTCTAGTAAAATAACTTTAGAGAGCATATCTTCGTTGCTGACTTGTCAAGTTGAATTGTCTTGGTGTTTGCACATGGAGAATCCAGTGTATGAGGAGGATTCAGTCCTTGGCACAATTCTCACATGTTCATCTGAGGGGATTTAATAAATGCTTATAAATATCTGAGGGCTGGATGTCAGGAGGGAGGGGACAACTCTTCTCACTTGCTCCCTATCATAGGACAAGGAGTAATGAATGTAAGATGCAGCACAGGAGATTCCACCTCAACACAAGGGGGAACTTCTTTACTGTAAGGTCCCAGAGCACTGGAAGAGGCTCCCCAGAGATGTTATGGAGTCTCCTTCTCTGGAGACTTTCAAGGCCTGTCTGGATCCATTCCTCTGTGACCTGAGTTAGATTGTATGGTCCTGCTCTGGCTGGGGAGTTGGACTCTATGACCTCCTTGGGTCCCTTCCAACCCCGATATCCTCTGATCCAGTGATGTATGTGTATCCATGTCTTGATGCTGGTATACTGAGAGAGTCTAAATGATAAAGATTGCTTTTGTTACCCTCCTGGGCTCAGCCAGGATGCCTGGATGGATGCTCAGAGATGCAAATCAACAGCCCTTGTGGACTTCCCAGACCTCAGCCTGGCTTGAATGCCCAGGATATGCAAGTCTTACATCAGCTACCCCGAAGAGAAAAGGCTTATGTGTATTTGGGGTATGGACAGGTAAGCAGCACAGGGAGGGGGCAGAGGCCCTCCCCAGTGCTACTGATGGACCTCTGCAAATGCATGAATACGCAGGAGGATTTCCTGGAGAGCTGTACCTGGACACTGAGCTAAAAAATAGTATAAAAAGACATGAGCAGTGCCTGCCAAAGTGTGCACCTCCACCAGAGCACCTCCAGACAGGCACCTCCACCAGAGGAACAACTCCAGAAGAACTCCTGATGAACTCCACAGAAGAACATCCCTGGGCCATGCACATGTCTCTCCCCCATCTTTGGCTGATGATAATATAATCCCTGCTCTTTTCCTTCCCTGTCTCTTCTCTTTTTCTCTGTGTTTTTTTTTTTTTCCCCTCTCTCACTGTCTCTCCCCTTCTCTCTCTCTCCCTCTGTTCAACTTTATCCTTTAATAAATAGTTTTGTGGTGATACATCATCTCACTTGCACCTTAATTTCACAACATGGAAATCTATAAGAACAGATCTTACTCCCCTGGACAGAGATATTGTTAATCTCTGTTCTCTGGACCTTGACATATGCCCATCTATCCCAGGTTGCAGGTAACTTCTGTGTCCCCTAAAGCTTTGGGATACTCCAGGGACAGATGGATTGTACTTGCAAAAGCAGCTGATTTGGTCCTTCTCTCAGTGCTTCTCTCCCCTTTGATGTATTTACAAGCAACATATGTTAGTCTTTCCAAACTGCTCTAGCTTGTCTGAGGAGTTCTTCCTTTGTGGAATACAGCCTGCTGTGGTGATCCTCTTTGCTTAACTATCACCCTCCCACCTCCTTTGGAGCAATTTTGAGCATTAAGCCTGGTTTCTCTCCTAGGTTTATTCTAAATATCTCCTCAAGGCTGAACTAACTAACTGCTTACACTGCAATTCAAGGTTCTCTTAAGTACTGTGTCCAGTTCTGGGCACCTCAGCTCAAGAGAGATGTTGAAGTACTGGAACATGTCCAGAGAAGGGCAACAAAACTGATGAGGGGCCTGGAGCACAGCTCTGTGAAGAGAGGCTGAGGGAGCTGGGGGTGTTTTGCCTGGAGAGGAGGAGGCTTAGGGCTGACCTCATCACTATCTACAACTATCTGAAGGGAAGTTGTAGCTAGGTGGGATTGGTCTCTTCTGCCAGGCAATCATCAACAGAACAAGGGGACAGTCTCAAGTTGTGCCAGGGGAGGTCTGGGCTGGATGTTAGGAGGAAGTTGTTGGCAGAGAGAGTGATTGGCATTGGAATGGGCTGCCCAGGGAGGTGGTGGAGTTGCCATCCCTGGAGGTGTTCAAAAAAAGACTAAATGGAGTGCTTATTGCCATGGTCTAGTTGATTGTCTAGGGCTGGGTGCTAGGTTGGACTGGATGATCTTGGAGGTCTCTTTCAACCTGGTTGACTCTGTGATTCTATGCCTAATTCATAATGCTTCCCTCATCTTGTCAGTCTTGCCACAGAGGCAGCTGCCACATACTTTACCCAGGAACCACTTGCTTGATCAACTCCAGAAAGCTTTACTGAGCCTGCTGAAGAAGTATATACATTTCATCTCTCCAGCGGGCTTGACCTTTTCTGTATTTTGTCCATGTTTTCCCTCCATTTAAACTATGAGATCTGTGCTAGTTTGAAGCTTCGTTTATATTCCCAGAGACAGCTGAGTCTAGTCTGGGTATTTTACTTGGGGGGGGTGGGGGGGTGGGCGGGGGCGGGGAACACCCAAACTGTCACACATCCTTTTCCTTATTCTGCTTGTAGGAAAATAACATCTTATGTCTTTAAACTGATCCCAAGTGATTCTGTAAATTAACATATTCTGTAGGTGTGGCAGCCACAGATTTTGCTAATAATTTTCCTAAACTATTATTGCAATATGCAAAATAACTAAACTAAGAGCTAAAATTATTTGTAGTGCTTGGATGCCATTCGTTCCTCCTAGCATAAGTAGGAGTTCACACAGTGTACAGATTAATAACCATATGCCCTGCATAGTAATAAATAGATTTGGGGTTCTGTAAAGAAGCTTAAAACTGAGTGGTTTGAATCAGATGGCTATAGACTAAACAAGAATCGTAGAACAGCTTAAGTTGGAAGAGATCCCAGAGATCATCTACTCCTGAAATGGACAGGAATGCCTCTCAACTAGACATGATTGCTCAAGGCTTCATCCTGCCTGGCCTTAAGTACCCCCAGAGAGGAGGAGGCATCCATAACCACTCCAGGCATCTTATTCCAGAGTCCCCTCCACTCTTGTAGTGAAGAACTTATTCCTAAGATGCAATCTAAATCTACTCTCCCTCAGCTTAAAACTATTCCCCCTAGTCCTGTGAGGAAAAGTCCCTCTCCACAGAATTGACAGCTGGCCAGAAGAAAACATGCCACCTTAATCCTGCCAGGTCTTGTTTGCTGTCTTGTGTGTTGCATGAGAATCTCCTCCTAGATTCTCTGGATTTTGTATTGGATGCCAGGTCTGTAGGGTGAAGTTGGTTTACATGGACAAGGGCATGAGCTGGACACTTGGAGACGTAATGATGAAAATCCTGTGATTTTACTAGCTGTAGAAGCTTGTGTGTAGCTGCATTAAACAGTAACCATGATGACAGTTTGACAACACAGCACTTGTCAGTTGGTATAGGGATTTATGTAGCCAACACAAAGGGTACTTCAGGGACTGGTTATTGGGAGAGATTTGGCTGCTCTGTCTAGCCTCTTTCTCAGCTTTTTCTAGGTATTGTTCTTTTGCATCATAAAAGCTGTTAGAATCAACTTGAAACTTCAATGAAATCAACAAAACGAGCATGACCTGCTTTCATTGACTTCAGGGGGGGGAAAATAGCATTCAAGTGTAATGTGAGCTACAGAAAGTAACTGTGCTGAGGTGTTACTTTGAGCAATGGTACATGCTGCTGAGTATTGAGGGCAAAGACTGGAAGATTAGCAATAAATCTTCAGTTCAGCAGGGGAACACATATGTATTAAACTCATTAAAGAAGGAAAAAGTTTCAAAAAGGAATAAAACCTAAACCCCAGCAATGTGAATCAGATCAGGTCATTCAGAAACCACCAAATAATTGTGAATAAATAAGAGAATTGCATGCATGTACTGAGACCAAATATAATTTCAAGTGCCTCTTAATAAAAGCACCATAATTTTTTTTCTCCACGATGGCATCTCTAATTTGTTGTTTTCAGCCTCCTAAATGGAAGGTAGAGAGGTGCAACTCCGGTGCATTTTAATGATTGTTTCCTCTGCAGGTACTGGAGGTAAATTGTGACGTATTTGGATTGTCACAAAGCCTCTTCAGTTGTAATTAGACCTTTAGCATTCATAATTACGTAGTGAAAGGTTCAATGCGTTTTTATCCCAATCACCACCTTGTTTGTGGTTGCATTTGTTGCTCCAAGGCTAAAAAGGAAATTATTATGCAAATGAAATCCTCTACCCACCCAGAAGAGCATTAAATCTATCTGAAAGCATCCAATATTAATCTTGTTTATATTCGTGTCACTGATCTCACTAGCACTGCTGTGGATTTTGACCAGCACAGAAGCAGACAAAGGACTAAGATTTAAAACTTGCTTAATTCTTTCTTTTTTCTCTTTTGTTTTCACAGTGACCAAATGCCACTGAGAAATTGAGGGAACACAAAGTAAATAGACAATGATAGGTTTGAATGACGTTCTTTGTTTTTGTGGTTATTAAGCAGTTGAGTTGCTTGTTAAAAATCCCTTTTGAGTCTAATCTGGAACAAGTGGCTTTTAAAACTCTTCTTACAGACAAGCCTCTCGGAGCCATCCCTGCCTTTTTGCATCTAATATGCCAATAATGCCAAACGAGCTCCTCCAAAGCCCATGGCTTCTTAGGAGCTCTCTGACAAAGAATATTAAGCCTTTTAAGTTGTGTTGTTTTATTTTGTTTGGCCTGATTGCTTCTGGTTTTGCATGATAAGGACCTGGCAGAAACTGCATGAAACATCGTCTGAGGTCATAACAGCACTGGAAGGTTTTTTTTGGGTTCAGTGTTCTCCTTGGAGAGGCTAGGAATGAAACACCTTGTGTAGTTCAACCCTGTTGTTCTATATACTGAAATACAATGAAAGGAGAAAAAACATGTAGTGATAAAATGAGTATCAGTTCATGATGTGAGTTTGTAATCTTAGCCTCTGCTTGATAACAGCTCGTAGAGACAAGATCCAGGAGAAAACACCTTGCTTTGAAAACCTCGCCACCTAATACGTGATGTTATGGCTTACCAGGAAGTTTGAGTCTGAAAAATAGTGCTGTGGCAAATAAATAGAGGTCTAGGGGTGTTCCCTCCCTCCCCCCCCCCCCCCCCCCCCCCACTTTAGAAATCACCCAGACTAGACTCAGCCAGCTCTGGAAATATGAATGAAGCTTATATTTACAGCTAGCACAATATACAAGCAGATATTTACAGTATATACAGTTATATAGAAATATACAAGGTAAAAAGGTAATACAGAAACACAACTCCCCTCCCAGAAACCTGAGTCCCCAGGAGGGGCTCTCAACCGCCCCTTCACCTTCCCCCTACCCCTCTCAACCTTACCCCAGTCCCAAGGAAGAATGGAGGTTCGGCCAGGGGGATTAGGAAGCAAAATGAATTAGTCCAAAATGGAGGGTGAGGTTAGAGAGTAAGATGCAGCTCAGCCAGCAGCCCAAGTGAGAGTGGTACTCCCTTATTGATGTTTTGCTTTTTGTTCCTATATATCTCAGTAAGCCTATGAGGGAAGCAGACATCACCATTGTTTTCCTTTCATAGCCTGTAATCTAGTTCTTCTCATCAAAACATTGTAGCAGCTTCAAACTAGCACAAGGGGCTTCTTAGTTTTAATCAGGAATATGTAGTCACTGTCTACATCAGAAGAAATGTGGCCAGCAGGTTCAGAGAGATCATTCTGCCACTTTGCTCTGCAGAGACCTCACTTGGACTGTTGCTTCTGCCTTTGCAGTCATCAACACAGGAAGGACATGGACCTGGTATAGCAGGTCCAGAGGAAGGCTACACAGATGACTGGGGGGGCTGGAACACCTCTCCAGCAAGCACAGGCTGAGGAAGATGGAGTTGTTCAGCCTTGAGAAGAGAAGGCTCTGAGGAGACCAAATAGTGGTCTGCTACCGCTTGAAGGGAGACTACAAGAAGGCTGCAGAAGGACTTGTTACAAAGAACTGCAGTGATAGGATGAGGGTCAATGGTTTGAAATGAGTGAAAAGCAGATACAGATTGGATATTAGGAACAAGTTCTGCAACATGAGGGTGGGGGAACACTGCAACAGGTTACCCAGAGAGGTAGTTGTATCACATGTATCAAAGTGTCACAGTATCACCAAGGTTGGAAGAAACCTCATAGATCATCAAATCCAACCTGTTACCACGGAGCTCAAGGCTAGACCATGGCACCAAGTGCCACGTCCAATCCTGCCTTGAACAGCTCCACTTGGGAGCTATTCAGGCTTTGAGCAACCTGAGGATATCCCTGCTGACTGCAAGGGATTGGACTAGGTATTGTTTGGAATGCCCATCCAACCCAAACCATTCTGTGATTCTAAAACATACATTTAATGCTTAAACAGAGCCTTTGAAGTCTGACATGAAGTAGAACTGCCTGATTTTATTCTAAGATTCTGTAGTTTTATTTTCCTGCCTATATAAAAATATTCTTACTTGTCCTCATGCTCAAACCTTCCTGGAATCACCAGCTTGCATGTTGAGAAGGGTGGACGTTTTCAGATTCTTCTGAGGTACTCCATTTGCAATTTACTCAGATGTCCATTTTTGGTTGTCCAGATACATTGTTGTATACATCTCAGCAAATGTCAAGACAGGGATCTGAGGGGAGTGATGTGTCCTTTCAGAACTGCAAAAACCCCATCATTATTCTCTGCATACTGCAAGTGAACAATGCAGACCATTATTGTCCTGTTTTCAGAAGCTGGGAAATTATATTAATTACATTCAATGAGCAGTCCCACAGAGCATGTTGCTGCTAAACAGGACTCTTTGGAGACCTGCACAGGCTGGAGCGTTGGGTGAGGAAAAATTGGATGAAGTGTGACAAAGGCAAGTGTAGAGTCCTGCATCTGGGAAAGAACAACCCCATGAACCAACAGAGCCTGGGGACTGACCTGTGGGAGAGCAGGTCTGGGAAAGGGACCTAGGGGGCCTGGTGGACAGAAGGATGCCCATGAGCCACCAATGTGGCCTTGTGGCCAAGAAGGCCAATGGATTCCTGGAGTGGATTAGAAGGAGTGTGGTTAGTAGTAGATCGAGAGAGGTTCTTCTTCTTCTCTGTTCTGCCTGGTTGAGGCCACATCTGGAATATTGTGTCCGATTCTGGACACCTCAAGTCAAGAGAACCTGAGGGAACTGCTTGAAAAAAACACTGCTTGAAAGAGTCCAGCACAGAGTCGCAAAGACAGTGAAGACAGTGGAACATCTTCCTGCTGAGGAAAGGCTGAAGGAGCTGGGACTCTTTAGCTTGGAGAAGAGGAGACTGAGAGGTGACCTCATTCACTGCCTGTGAAAGGCTGTGTCAGTAAGACAGAGCCAGGCTCTGCTCAGTGATGTCCAATGATAGGACAAGGGGCAATGAATGCAAGCTGGAGCAGAGAAGGTTTCAGCTGAACATAAGGAAAAACTTTTTCTGTCTGAGGATGATGGAGCCCTGGAACAGACTGCCCAGAGAGGTTGCGGAGTCTCCTTCTCCAGAGATGTTCAAACGCCACTGGGATCCATTCCTGTGTAGTCTAATCTAGGTGATCCTGTTCCAGCAGAGAGCATGGGCTGGGTGATCTTTCATGATCCTTTTGAACCTCTGACACTTTGTGATGCTATTTTAAAAAAAATCATCTTTTTTTGTCTTCCAGCAGTTCTTAGACATGTTGGGAATTCTTGCTATTGAGTTTACTTTTAAGTGCTTAATGTGCTTGTGTGTGTCATATCTAAGGCTCAGCTGCCCTCCTGCTACAGTAATCCCTTAAAATAGTTTTGTCCTTATAGGGAAAGTTGAAGATTTTATAGCATTCATCAAATATCTCTCTCTTTTTTTTTTTTTTTTAAAGAGTCACTGGGACATAAGGTGGAAGGTCATGGAATCTATAATAATCCTGCTTCAGAAGAAGGTAGGATATGAGCTTGGCTATACATACAGTATCACAACAAAGCCTTGTAAAAAAATCTCTCCCCATCTTGCTCGTAGGTCACTTTCAGGTACTGGAAGGTGGCCCTAACGTTGCCCAGGAGCTGCCTTTTCTCTAGGCTGAACTGCCTGAACTCTCTCAGCCCGTCCCCACAGGGGAGGTGCCCCAGCCCTGTGATCATGTGGGCCATCCTCTGAAGGAGTTAAACCAATTCATAAAGTCTGGACTAAATTTTAACTTTTCTAATTGCAGAAAGCTTTTGTAAGTGCTAGGTAAGAGTGTGAGTTTGGGAAAGATAAGTTGGCCTCCATTCTTCCTGCTCAGAAATGTGCATTTTGCGATCATCCTGTGTCTCATGCTCCTCCCTCCCTTTCTTCCCCAATGAATAGCCTGTGGTTTATTCTTCTAATTGTAGAGTCTGTCTTTTCTAGCTTGTTTGTGGTGATTGCTCTTCAGAAGTCTGAAGCTAGGTGTAATATTATCAGCAATTTTCTGTTTCTCATTGTTGATTCAGGCAGCATGACAAATATTTGGCACTGTGGAAGGTCCAAAGTGCTGATATTTTAGCCTCCTAATGTGCCTTTCCTCAAATATTGCCTAAAGATTGTATTTATCTTTTGTATTGATGCACTTGAAGGAAGGAGTAGAGTGAACAAATGTTAATAAAAACAGACAAAACAAAATGTCCTTTCAATCTGCAGCTAGAATGTTGAGACTGGAGGTGGTTTTTGAGGAGTAATGGGGATTTTCAGAGGCAGACAAATATATACCTGGGTCAACCCTGATTTCTGCAAGGGGGACACTAGGACTGAGGTTTACACACCAGAGATGTGTACATCTTTCCTATTGCCTTCCTCACATGCTTTGAGTCACAAAGTTATGGATGTGGTTTGGGCAGAAAGAGATACACTGCTGTCTGGGTATGGTGCTGAGCTCTGGTTTAGATGATCTGATCTCTACCAGTTTGCTCTGGAACTGTGTCTTATAGCCCACATTTGAAGTAATGAGGATGTTGACCTTCCAGTATTGTATGTAAACATTGTATTAATTTATTTACTTGTTTTTTAAACATCTCAGCTTCTTGAGATGTGAGAGCCCCATCTCAGCACAGGATTCGGTAGCTTTCAGCTACCTTTACTACAGCTTAAGTGTGGGGATCTTCCTCCTTTGCCTGGTCCCAAGTGTGAGGGGTACCTGAACCCCTTGTTGGTGCCTTGTGACTCACAGCAGGCAATAGCTGCAGCAAGCAGTGCAAGTACCTCCCTGAGTGAATGTATGCAATGTAGGTTAGTCTTCGGTTCCGTAGTGGGGTTGTGGCAAGTGTGATGCACAGGAATTTCACAGACATTTACTTGCCATGGGTGTTGAGAAGCAAAGGAGCAATCTTGTGTGTCTGTTGGCTAATATGTATAATGTGTTCTTTCATGAGCAGTCAGCAAGATGTGAAAAAATGAACATGAAATACATGAGTCAGTCAAATAAGGGTGGTCTGCAGTGACAGTGTTTTGCCTTTGATTGACTTAGTGTTGTGCAGATGGAATAGGCCCTCTTTCTGAAGGTGCCCAGCTGCTTTTCAGAAGTGAGTCTTGCACACCTAATCCACCCAGGTCAGCCATGGCATTACTGATATCATCACCTGATGTGTCTAACAGGAACCAAGTTTACAAAGTACTTTTTAATGTAGCTTTAGTTGAAGGTGGTATGGGAAAAAGGGATAGAGAACATAGAGTGTAGGACCCTAGTTAAATCATTAACTGTATGAGCACTTATATAAAGCATCATCAATTAGATAAGCATAAAGGAGGTGGATTAAGCTTGAGAGGGTCTTGAAATACTCTCATGGAGAAGAATACTGTATTCAAAGATGAGAACATTGGAGACTCCAGCCAAGAATGTGACCCACAACTGATGCCAGGTGGATGAAAGGTAGAGAGGTCAGACTGAGTAAGACATCAGCCTTCCTCCCAAAGGCCCCAAAAGGCGACCACCTCTGTGGTGGCAATGAGCATGTGTAAAGAAGTGGGACATCATAGAAATGAGTTCCAGGACCTGATTGTAATAACTCCACCTATTCCCAGAACTAACTGTAGTAACCCTACCCCTGTACTGAATATGTATGATTTTGTGGCATAAATATTCTACCTGAACAAGGTGAAGTTGTGCAAGGGCTTTGGAGGATGACCTCCTCTCGTCAGCCAGTGCTGATTAAACATACCTTACCTGATAACAGTTTGTGTGTTGTGAGGTTTTCTTTCTGTAAGTTAAAGATTTAACCTCTGATTTGGTACCAGTGACCCCTTTTGAAAGGTTGTGATGGAGAACTGTGCAATAGTATATCCTCGAGCTTCACATCTGAGTGGTCATGATGCTTGTGCTTGTCATGACAGTAGGTGTCTGTCTGTGGGATGTACATCAACAGCCCCTGCAGTGTATTGTTGACTGGGGATTTTCAAGGGAATGGATTTCTGATCATGTATTGGATCCAGACACTTGCCTGTGCAGTATCCCTCTCTGTAGAAAAAGTGTAATCAAATCACTTCCTCTGGTGAGGTAAATCTATTCAGTTATCTTACAGAGTGGTTGAGCTTTCATTTCATAGCTGTGGCTCCTTTATTTTTTCTCTCCTGTGTACAATCTCAAGTAATACCTGCAGTTAGGTCTTAAGTAACAGTTACCTTGATGTAATGGGAAACTGATTATATCTCACTCTCACAAATGTGGTGCCTCTGTAATAGGTAACACAACTGAGCAGGACCAGACCAAGTCCACCCTAAGATAAAAAAACTGTGGGCACTCAAACAGAGACCACCTATAGGCATGCAGGCATCCAGGCAAACTGGCAGAGATAAGTGTTGTGTTCTGGCACTCAAAGTTGAGGGTGACAGAGACAATGCCTGCATTAGATATGAGCAGATCAATGGTCTGCTTAACCTAGTGGCTGAACTGAAGGATGAAGTGGAAAGGCTGAGGGTATAAGAGAATGTGAAAGGGAGTTGGATTTATGGCACCAGGCTCTGCAGACCCCCTTAGCAGAGGGAGGTGACCCAACAAACAAAGGAGAATGGATGCAGGTGCCTGTCAGAAGGGGCAAGGGAAAACCCTTCCAGCCCCCCTCACCTCCCCCAGTTGCCCTTGCACAAAAGATATAGGGCACTAGAGGTTGAGCATGACGTGGTTTTAGAGGCAGAAGCATCACCATCTGGTAGGTTGATTAAAGTAAATCAGTTGCCCCCTCACGTCAGAACTTGTACCCAAAAGAAAAAGAGGAGGGTAATTGTTATTCATGATTCCCTTCTGAAGGGAACTGAGGGCCCATATGCCTGCCAGACTCCTCCCGCAGGGAAGTCTGCTGCCTCCCTGGGGCCTGGATCAGGGATGTTTCCAGAAGGCTGCCTACTGCAGTGCAGCCCTCTGATTACTATCCCTTGTTGGTTGTACAGGCGGGAAATGATGATGTTGATACCAGATGTCTAAAAGCTATCAAAATGGACTTCAAGGCACTGGGAAAAGTAGCTGAGGGATCTGGGGGCGCAGGTTAACTTTTCGTCAGTACCCTTAGTTGCAGGTTGGAATGCTGAGAGGAATAGGAAATCATACCTGATTAACAAGTGGCTCAGAGGCTGGTGCCACCAACAACATTTTGGATTCTTTGATCTTAGGGAACTGTATATAGCCCCAGGTCTGCTAGCAACAGATGGGGTACAACTGACTCAGAGGGGGAGAAAGATCCTGGCACATGAGCTGGCTGGGCTGTTGAAAGGGCTTTAAACTAGGCTGGAAGGGGGAGGGGCTTAAACACAACAGTACTAGAGACTAATCGAAGGAGAACAAGGGTGGTAGGCCACAGATAGGGGTAAAACCAGCAGCCCAGCTGAAGTGTGTGTACACTAATGCATGCAGCATGGGTAATAAACAAGAGACGCTGGAAGCCTTGGTACAAGGCATCCTGGCCTGTATCAGGACCAATGTGGCCAATAGGACAAAGGAGGTTATTCTTCCCTTGTACTCAGCACTGGTCAGGCCACACCTTGAGTACTGTGTCCAGTTCTGGGCTCCTCAATACAAGAGAGATGCTGACGTACTGGAACATGTCCCGAGAAGGGCAACAAGGCTGGGGAGGGGCCTGGAGCACAGCCATGTGAGGAGAGGCTGAGGGAGCTGGAGGTGTTTTGCCTGCAGAAGAGGAGGCTCAGGGCAGACCTCATTGCTGTCTACAACTACCTGAAGGGAGGTTGCAGCCAGGTGGGGGTCAGTCTTTCCTCCCAGGCAATCATCAACAGAAGAAGGGGACACAGTCTAACGTTGTGCCAGGGGAGGCCTAGGCTGGATGTTAGGAGGAAGTTCCTCCCAGAGAGAGTGATTTGCCATTGGAATGGGCTGCCCAGGGAGGTAGTGGAGTTGCTGTCCTTGGAGGTGTTCAAGGAAAGACTGGATGAAGCACTTAGTGCCATGGTCTAGTTGATTGTATATGGCTGAGTGCTAAGTTGGTCTGGATAATCTTGGAGGTCTCTTCCAGCCTGGTTGATTCTATGATCTTTTTTTTTTCTGACAGTAATCGAAAGTGGACACTTAGAAGGTCAGTAAAAATGTTCTCTCCACTCTCTACTGCTCCCTGCTTACTTTTACTTCATGTTTACCCATTTTTGGATGGGTTGATTTTTGGACTTGAACAAAGTTTTATCAAGCTTTTCTCTGTCTTTTGTAACCCCTTTGGATTTTTTTTCCTACAAAGCTTGGCTGCTTCATCTTAAATCCCTGTAAACAGCATCCACAACATCCTAGAGCAAATGGTGCTTCTAAGTAACAGAAGCTAAAGAAGCATGACATTTAAGAGGATTTCTAGAAGATAATTTGCTAAAAGTAGAATAGCATTATGTCACAGCTTCTCTTAGAAGGTGATAATGAAAATGAATTTGGTCCTCTAATCTCAAACACAATTTGGCCTTCGGAAGCTATAGGGAGAATAAAAATAATGATGTAAAGCCCCTTCTGCAGTCCATTCCAGTTGTGTTTTTTAGCATAGTTACTGGATGTATTGACTAAGATAGGATATGGCTGATGAGACATACAATTAAAAATCAATACAGATGAACAGATGTGTGACATCAGTACATATAGCAAGTAACACCACAGAGAAATAACTCAGGATGCCAGCGAGTACTTCTGGACACTTAGAAATGCTACTGCAACTCAGATTTTTGTAACAGCCCAATACCAAAATACAGAGATAGTCCTAAGTCATCTGTACAAGGTAAAAATTCAACCTGAGCTCCTGGATGACTAGAAGGTGCCCTTTCCATGCCCAGACCAATGGCCCATTTGCAACCATCATGAAAACTGCCACCCCAGTACTAGCTCTGGGCCCATGGTGATCTTCAGCTTGCCGTTCATGTGAGCTGGAATAATTTTCCTTAGCTTAATATGCAGGGCTGAAAACTGCAGTAGTCCATGAGCTGCTTTGTGAGGTTTGTAATTGTCCTTGCTGCAATATGGGTCAGCAGAGAGCCATTTACAGTGAGAACCTATTGCAGTAGCTCCTGTTAGTGAATCAGGATCTTGGGATTCTTCTGCTTTGATTGGATAGAGAGGTGCGTTGAGAACTGGTTGAAAGAAAAGAGAGCTATGGTCAGTGGGACAGAGTCTAGTTGGAGGCATGTATCTAGTGGAGTTCTTCAAGTGTTTGTAGTGGGAGCAGTAGTATCAATGACCTGGATGAGAGCACAGAGTGCACAGTCAGCAAAATTGCTGATGACATCGAACTAGGAGGAGTGCTGACACACCTGAAGGCGAGATTTGGGTAGATTGGGCAACTGGGCAGGGAGAAATTGAATGAAATCCAATGAGGCCAAGTGTAGAGTCTTGAACCTGGGAAAGAGCAACCTCCTGGATCAGTAGAGGCTGGGGACTAACCTGTGGGAGAGCAGCTCTGGGGAAAGGAACCTAGGGGGCCTGATGGACAGAAGGATGCCCATGAGGCATCAATGTGACCTTGGGGCCAAAAAGGCCAGTGGCTTCCTGGGGTGGATCAGAAGGAGTGTGGTTAGTAGTAGGTCAAAAGAGGTTCTCCTCCCACTCTGTTCTGCCATATCTGAGGCCATATCTGTAATATTGTGCCCAGGTCTTGTCCCTCAAGTCAAGAGGACCTGAGGGAACTGCTTGAAAGAGTCCAGCACAGAGCCACATGGATGCTGAAGACAGTGGAACATCTTCCTGCTGAGGAAAGGCTGAAGGAGCTGGGACTCTTTAGCTTGGAGGAGACTGAGAGGTGACCTCATTCACTGCCTGTGAAAGGCTGTGTCAGTAAGACAGAGCCAGGCTCTGCTCAGTGATGTCCAATGATAGGACAAGGGGCAATGAATGCAAGCTGGAGCAGAGAAGGTTTCAGCTGAACATAAGGAAAAACTTTTTCTGTCTGAGGATGATGGAGCCCTGGAACAGGCTGCCCAGAGAGACTGTGGAGTCTCCTTCTCCAGAGGTGTTCAAACCCCACTGGGATCCATTCCTGTGTAGTCTAATCTAGGTGATCCTGTTCCAGCAGAGTGCCTGGACTGGATGATCTGTTGTGGTCCCTTCCAACTGCTAACATTCTGTGATTCTGTGAATTGAACTTATGTCTGTCAGGCAGATGGACACATACTGAACCCAAACATGGGCATGCCTAAGGCAAGTTTGAGAGGACTGTGGGATTTCTGACAACCAGCACACAAACAGTTTCTTAAGGACTGGAGGTATTTTTGTTACAAATGCAGATTTGTATTCTTTTTTCCCCCTGGCTCCAGTAGTGCCTTCCTCTGTGCTGCTGGCGCAGCTATGCTCAGCATACAGATCTGCATGGGGAGCAGAAAAGAAAGTTTAGTGATGGAGAGAAAAATTAAACCACACAAAGCACTGATTATCTCTTACAAATAGATAAATGTCCGCTCCGTGTTTGACTTCTCATTGTGTTCTGGGCAAGTTGTCCCATGGTGTAAAAATTATTTTCTTTTCAACATCAACTGTTCAGATATTTATAGAAGAGAACTAAACACACTTTCACTTTGGTACAGATTATGCAGGTGACAGATAACTGATTTGTTGCTTTGCTGCAACACAGGCAGGTTAATAGTTTGATTCTTCTGACAGAATGTACTTTGTAGGTTACTGGAATTTTGGCAGCTGATAATAACACTGAGGACCATCTTATGTTTCAACGAGCTCCTTGGAGTTTTCTGAATGCCTTAAATACCTATCAGCTGTTCCCATAATGAAAAGAGAATGCAATCTCATCTTCAGCACAAAATACTGTTAGGTGGTGTAATGTTGGGATTTTATTCCCACTGAAGAATGTTTTTGTGCTTGGCTACATTCTCTTAAGTAATTGACTTCAAGGTCTGTCACTTTGTTTCCTGTCACTTCCACTGATGTGATTAATCAGGAGCTTTTCTGTTTGCTGGGTTTTCATCCCAAGTGGCTGCATGTGACTGAATCGGCCCTTTGCCTTTAACCACATGGTGTGGGTAAATCCAGTTCAGGTGAGGAGCACTGATTTCAATGAAAATCTGTGGATCAACTCATAAAAGATGCACATGTGTGCATGGGTTTGGAAAAGGCCATGTGCCATATTTATTTTCTCCTCTGTTTTCTTTTTTATGAGAGAAAATAGGGCTGAGGGGACACCTTTTGTACTCAACATTGATCAGGCCACACCTTGAATATTATGTCCAGTTCTGGGCTCTTCAATTCAAGAGAGATGTTGAGATACTGGAACGGGTCCAGAGAAGCTGGTGAGAGGCCTGGAGCACAGCCCTGTGAGGAGAGGCTGAGGGAGCTGGGGGTGTGCAGCGTGGAGAAGAGGAGGCTCAGGGCTGACCTCATTGCTGTCTACAACTGCCTGAAGGGAGGCTGTAGTGAGGTGAGGTTGGTCTCTTCTGCCAGGCAAGCAGCAAGAGAACAAGGGGACACAGTCTCAAGTTGTGCCGGGGGAAGTTCTTGACAGAAGGAAGTTGTTGTCAGAGAGAGTGATTGGCATTGGAATGGGCTGCCCAGGGAGGTGAAATCACCATTCCTGGAGGCATTCAAGGAAAGCCTGGATGGGGCACTTAGTGCCATGGTCTGGTTGATTGGACAGGGTTGGGTGCTAGGTTGGACTGGATGATCTTGGAGGTCTCTTCCGACCTGACTGATTCTGTGATTCTCACTCTATGCAACTTGCTGAAAGAAGGATGGAGGAAGGTAGGAGTTGGTCTCTTCTTCCAGCAGCAAGTATGATAGGGTGAGAGGAAATGGCCTCAGGTTGCACTCAGGGAGTTTTAGGTTGGATATCAGAACAAACTTCTTCAGTGAAGGGATTCTCATACACTGGACCAGGTTGCCCAGTGAGGTGGTCAAATCCCCATCCCTGGAAGTGTTTAAAAAAAGCAGAAATGTGGTGCTGAGGAATGTGATTTAGCACCAGGCTTTGTGAAGTTAGGGAATCGTTGGACTCAGTCTTACAGGTCTTTTCCAATCAAAACAATTCTATATCATTCTATGTTTTTCCCTTTGCTTGCCTGATTAACCAACTTTGTACTTCAGTAGTAGTGTTGAGTGTACAAAGCACAGCTTTTGTCTCTGAAGTTCATTGAACATCATGGCAAATGGAATGGCTTTTTCTAAGTTTTTATCTCCAGGTAGAGGAATTTTGCAAAACCCAAACAAGCAATACTTCATTCTGTCAGCACAGGCAGAGGCAAGAGTCTGATCTCAGTGGAGTGCCAGCTCTCCACGTGGGTTTAAATAAGCTGTTTTAAAAGGGTAGCTGCTAATATCCCAGGTGTCTTGCAAGTGTGATTTATCTTAGGGTAGGTGAGCTGAGGTTACCAGTGATGGGAGGACTTGTGCTCTGGAATTCCCTGATGAAGTAAAAAATGTGATGTGAGGATGTTTCTGAGGGAACTTTGATATATTTCATGAAGAAAAAGTCCCTCCACTCCCCTTTTTTATGCACTGATTGATGCTTGACTAATACCCAAGAAAATTTAACAGGGGAATACAGAAGATTTTTGAGCTAAAATGACTTTTACAATTTCAGTTGTATCTCTGTAGAAGTTATATGCTTAGATAATAAGGAAGAGCCCTTTAAACACACTAATTCATAGGCTGCATGCTGCTTCTGCTGAAGAAAATATGACCTGGAGACTCAAACTTCAGGGAACTACTTGTCCCTGAGAGACTAGAATCCCATATTTTGGGCTTAGAAAGAACTTCATTATAAAATTTAGGCATGTTACAATGAGCAGGCTATGAGAGCTGGGGTTGTTCAGCCTGAAGAAGAGAAGGCTTTGAGGAGACCTTACAGTAGCCTTCAAATAACTGAAGGGGGCCTACAGAAGGGCTGGGGAGGGACAATTTACAAGGTTTTGTGGTGACAGGATGAGGGGTAATGGGTTTAAACTGGAAAAAGGGAGATTTAGACTAGAAGTTAGGAGAAGTTCTTTACAGTGAGAGTGGTGAAACACTGCAATGGGTTGTCCAGGGAGGTTTTGAATGTAAATAGGCTGGTATGCTGCTTCCTGGAGATGTTCAAGGCAAGGTTGGGTGAGGCTGTGAGTGACCTGTTCTAGTGGGAGGTGTCCCTGCCTATGGCAGGGAGTTGGAACTATATGGTCTCTGAGGTCCCTTCCCACCTAAACTGTTCTATGATTCTAAGAATGTGGTAGAGGCAAGCAAAGAGCAATCTGTTGGGAGAGATTTTTGTGTATCTTTAGGTGAGATTTGTACCCTGAATTCAAAAGAGATCTTGGGTGATCTGTCTGCATGAACTTTAGTGTGAAAATAAAGTCAGTGTGGAGTGCTGTGTCATAATGTTTTGGGGTATTTTTTAAACGCACAAACCCACCTATACTGGACCAGTACATCGTGTTTTGGTTAACCTCTTCTATCACAGTATCACTAAGGTTGGAAGAGACCTCACAGATCATCAAGTCCAACCCTTTAACACAGAGCTCAAAGCTAGACCATGGCACCAAGTGCCACGTCCAACCTTGCCTTGAACTGCCCCAGGGATGGCGACTCCACCACCTCCCCGGGCAGCCCATTCCAGTGTCCAATGACTCTCTCAGTGAAGAACTTTCTCCTCACCTCCAGCCTAAATTTCCCCTGGCACAGCCTGAGGCTGTGTCCTCTCATTCTGGTGCTGGCCACCTGAGAGAAGAGAGCAACCTCCTCCTGGCCACAACCACCCCTCAGGTAGTTGTAGACAGCAATAAGGTCTCCCCTGAGCCTCCTCTTCTCCAGGCTAACCAATCCCAGCTCCCTCAGCCTCTCCTCGTAGGGCTTGTGCTTGAGACCTCTCACCAGCCTCGTCGCCCTTCTCTGGACACGCTCAAGCATCTCAGTGTCCTTCCTAAACTGGGGGGCCCAGAACTGAACACAATACTCAAGGTGTGGTCTAAGCAGTGTAGAGTACAGGGGCAGAATGACCTCCCTGCTCCTGCTGACCACACCATTCCTGATGCAGGCCAGGATGCCACTGGCTCTCTTGGCCACCTGGGCACACTGCTGGCTCATGTTCAGGCGGGTATCAATCAGTGCCCCCAGATCCCTCTCTGTCTGGCTGCTCTCCAGCCACTAGTAAGGGTTCTGGTTGGTGTGTCTGTATGGAACTAACCACTTCTGCTGCTTTCTATTCTATTTCATATTAGCCTTACTTAGCACATCTGGAACCAAGCTAGCCATGCGTTGTTTGCAACTCTTCCCGTTGGGTGCTTCAGAGCCTTTCTTTGTATTGATTTCAATAATGTAATAAGTTATCTTGCCCAGCTGTAGCCACGAGCAGCTGAGCCACATAGTGTTGAGCCCCTCATAAAAATGACCTGTTAGCTAAGCAGGGTTTTTGGTCAGCTGCAAAACAATGAGCTGCTGCTGGAGCTGGCCTCTGCTCTGTAGCCATGGGCTGTAGCAATTGGCAGCACCAGGGGATTGGCGCAGTGCAGCGTTTACAGCATGCAGAAGCACTTGAGTGAGTTATGTCAGCATCAGCTTCTTGCCTGGAGCAATGGTGTCTTTTGTGTACTTGCAGTCAAGACCTACATATGTCAGTGTCCCCTGCTTGGAATACAAAAATAACTTAAGGATGACCATACTGGCTTAGACCAAAAGTCTGTGTAACCTCATGTCCTGCCTCTGATGGTGGAGCTTGTGGTCTTCTGGGATTATGGGAGCTGTTGAATGTCTGTTGGCCAAGTGCTTCTTCCTTTGGTGCAAGTCCTCTCACTTCTGAGAGGACTGAGTTATTCCATGTAATTATTTTTGGCTCTAAAAGGAGTTGAGAAGTATACAAAATGAGAAGATCTGGATGTTGCTCTTGCATACAGAATCCATTTCAGCTTCTTCATGACAGCACTTTCTTTAATCCTGTGAACCTCTCTTTGCCTGTAGACATTGCTCTGTATCACATAGGTCTCTGGGGCTTCAAATTGTCAAAAGTAATAACTTAACACTGGATATAAGCAAGAGTAAAAACCATGATACAATCTCCCATGCCTCATGGGATAAAGAATTAATCTTGTGCTTTTCAAAGAACCACCTCCTCCAACTCCCCACCTTTTTCAGCAGAATGATCCTTGTCCCTAACTCTGCTTTGGTGGTAGGGAAGATCGGTGTTCCTACTGGTTTACTTCTTTGAGGAGTGTTTCCCCAGTGCTTTCACACATTCTTCTCCCACTGAATATTTCACACTAGAGTGAGCAGCATACCAGCCTATTTATATTCACTTCACACTTCCCAGTTAGGAGAGAGTTTGATTTCTCTAAGCTCACTTGGCTTTGTACCAAGGAGTTGTGTTGCCATCAAATATTATATGCACCAGTGCATCTGATCCATGGTAGGTGCTTTGTATCTATGCATTAATTTTGTTTAGATTTTGAACTTCTCTAAGCTTTACAGGCATTGTTAAATGAGCATGCTTGGGCCAAAGTTGGATCTGTGGTAGAAATTCGCAAGATCAGATCTTTGAAAGCATGAACAAATCTAGCAAACTTTTGCTCTTGGAATGTTTTAGCAGTCTGTGATAAAAGCACAGCTGTCAGAATACTCTCTTTAATACTAATGCAGCTGGAGCGGCCTTGCAAGTGTAACAAGAATGATCCTCATGGTGCTTGTTAGGATAAAATGTAGGGTATTAAGCACATCTCAGCCAGAATTTGCCCACACAGTCATATACTTCCACATATCCTCTTCAGGACATTGTAGTTTGGCCTTTCTGGTCTCTTCCACTGAAGGCACAATTTTGTCTTGGTATCCATTCTTGAGGGCCTTTTTTGTAAGGCCTTTTTTTGTTGCCTTTGTTGTAGAAGATGTGACCTTGGGACAATTTTTTGCCTGTTGGGGAGTGCAAGAACCCTAAGTACCTTCTCACCTGAGTGTGAGGAGGACTCTCTGGGAGTTGCAATTTTGTGCAGTTGCTCCAAGCAGCAGGTGTGATTTAGGGCCAGATGAGAGGAGTTGTGTTGTTTAATTTCACTTGAATGCATTAGGGAACACTGTAGATTATGCTGGTAAAGATAAATGTGTCCACAGACAAGTATTAGATTATGTATCACTCCTCTTCTGCAGCTCATAACATTCCTTTCTGCAGACTTTCTTATGTTGGGGTTTATGTACTTCTGCATACAAGAGCTGAATAATTCTGAAAACTACCTTTAAAAAATAATTTGCCAGATTTTGAGCTCGAATGTCAATTTCAGGACATCTTGATAGGGCTCACTTTGGTTGAATGGTATGTTAAACTAGTAATGAAGGTGGAGTGAATTGCTTTAAGAAGAGAGATACATTAAAGACTTGGTAGGAGAATCTGTGGCAAGAAGGCTCTCTGAAAAAAAATGAAGCATGGGTAGTGCAAAATATCTATTTGATATCTTTGTCTCCTACTTAGTTTTATAACCTCAATGGACTGTAATGAAAAATGTTGCTTCTTGTGTAGTCCTCATCCCCTCTTAATGTTGCTGCTGTTAGCTATCCAAGAAAGAAACATTTATCTTGCATGTGCCTTAAGGTTCCCTTTACATCCTTTTGATAGAGGTTAGCTCAGGTTGCATCTTGAGAGTAGTGATGTCTAGGCATTGTTAACCAAGCATAAATGCTCAATGAACTTGCATTATTTTAAAGAATAGTTCATTTTGAAATGAGTCTTTGTGGGAAGGTATCTTTGGGATGTAACTCTGGATGTGGTCTCAAAATAAAACTCCCAGTTCCTGCCATTGTGCTGTGTGCAGGCTTCTGATGACAAAAACTTGGGCTTGTGATTTACAATATGCTGAGTAGCAAAGCACTTCCACTCTCTTGCAAGTGATGATTGTGCTAAACCTAGGAATGTATTAAAAATACATAGGAATTAATTTAATGTCTTTGAAAAGTATTTGCTGTCTTCTGCTTTTAAATGTTTTCAGGTCTTCATCTGCCCATTAACATTTGCCTTTTTAAAAACTGTTTATTTGATTTTTTCCCCTTTCTATATCTCCTTCAGGGCTTGTAATAAAACCAAGTTAATGTTGCAGTATAAGGTTTGGTTCCTATCCTTGTTTCATACCATGTGCATCTAATCCATCCTGTTGATAAAAGTAACTACCTCTAGCCACAGTGAGCTGCAGTATCAGTATTTAAGCAGGTCAAGCACTGAAGTGATAATCCCATGGTGAACAGGATGTATGAGGCATGAAATTTCTCCCCATTTCATAAACATGGAGACCTGTAACTTGTCTGTGTGTGCCTCGAGGAGACATTTACTCATCTGTGCTAACAAAAGCTTCTTTGGGCATACTCTTACTCTACAATGAACAAAAGAAATTTTTTAGGAATTTTTAGGTCTTTTTTTCTTTTTTTTCTGCTTCTGACATGGTGAAGGAACACCAGGCAGTGCAACGCAGCAAAAAGCCTTGAACTGCTGATGCCCTCTACAAATCTGGAAGGCTGGAAAATTTTCTTTCAGGAGGAGGGAGGGCAGCCTGGCAGGGAGCTCAGCATCCCTTCTGGCTAAGAAACTACCTTGGAGTTCAGATACATCTGGCAGTAACTGCTCTTTTTTGGTTGTTTTATAAAGAAGTGGCCAATTTGTACAGAAAACAAGTAGTAAAACTATAGCATGGAGTAATTTTTATTCCTAAATGATTTATGTTTAGATGTGTTATCTTATTCTCAATGTGTTTAGTGTTTTTTTTCCCCTTTGGAAAGTTCAGCCAGCTGCAATACAAACTTTTGAGCTTAAGAGCTTGACTTTTATATTGCATCTGCAAATTCCTTATGCCTCATCTGTGAGTCTGCCAGAGTTTAGTGTTCTCAAAATCAATAAGAGATGTGTAAAAACTTGGAGTTTATTAAGTTAAATGGGTCAGCAAGACTGGTCCTTGTTGTTTCATCTCAGAATTTTGCAGAGTAAGACAAATTACATTGAAGGAGATTAATATTTCACATCAGCAGATTAGAGGGGTGGACAGCTAGCAGAGGGAAGGATCTATGTGCATGGCCAGGGCCTTTCCTGTGCTCCCATCTTTTTTGCAGGCAAGGAGGAAATGGAAAAAAACCCCACTCTTAATGTACCTGTACCATCCTGGGCTTGTCACCTCGTGTGGCATTGCTGTCCCCTTCCCAGACTGTCCTAAATGTGAATTCAGAAATGATGCATCAGAAGAGAGTCAATCACTGGAAATATGCTTCAGTGATGATGTGAGATACATCATTGAAACCACCTACTTCCTGAGTACCAACATTCAGTTCCCTCTATTAGAGGCTCTTCTGTGAGCAGGTTAATGCTAGTTTAGCACCAGGGTTTGCACACACCTGTACTTGCAGCTTCCTCAGGTGCTTAAAGAGGGGATTTATAATTGTGTTACAGGACCAGTGTCTGAATACCTTAATTAATTCTAAGCAATCTGATTACTAAAGTCATCAGATGCATTGGTAGCACTAACAGCTTTATAGCAGCTAAAGACTGAGGCTTTCATAGAATTTGTCAGTGCTGAAGATACTTTTAGAAATTGGATCACTGTTAGCAGGAATTAAGTCCCCTTTTGCAGTGCTGCTGATTTCAGAGAGTATGATCCCGTTATTAGTGGAGGCTTCGGCTGATGGGCTGCTACATCCTTCTTTGTGGCTATCTGCCCTTTGGAGACAGGGGTAAATGCACAAAATAGATTCAGTTATTCTGTGCTCTTAAGAGGCTGTGAGTAATGTAATCATGCAATTGGATTTCCTGTGGATCATGCAAAGAGATAAATGGTGTACAAGCCACATTGTTATTGATTCATGCACCATTTGCCTCTCAGCTCACTCAGAGAAACACAATTACTGCTGTTACACTTCATTTAAAAGAATTGCAACTTTTCAGCAGTGCAAACAGCTATTGTGTCTGAATTGATATTCTTCTTGGGCCAAACCTTAATGGGTTGGTTTATGTTTTCCTGATTGCAACCAAACAAAACTGAAAAGGATTATAAAGCTCCATCTTTCCAGTTGCGGTTCTCTCTGTGCTGCCCTACAAAACCACAGAGCATTTTCAACCCCTAACGTGTAGCACATGCTTTTCCTTCATTTATAATAGACATTATTTGTTGTAGTTACATGAATTATTGTAGCAAATGCAGTGTTTTGCTGATTTAAAGCTGGGATTTAGGCTCTGCAGACAGTTGCCATTTCCATTTCTTTAGTACCTGCTTAACTGTGCTGCTGTAATCTCTGCTCTGCTGGTTATGTCTCTAGACTCCAACAGATGTGCGTGAAAACATAAGTTTAGAGCTCTCAAACTTTGTTGGAGCAGAAGAGTTTGATTACAAATACTGGCTGTCTTACATGTTGGTGTACTTAAATGGTAGCAAGTGTTTAAAATGAGAAAGCATAGATGAAAGTGTATGGTATTACAGTTCTCTGTGCCCATGAAAAGAGTAGCTGTGAACACACTGTAGTAGTGTGAGCATACAGTGTGCCTGCTGGACTACTGAGTGACCTCACCACTTGCCTTGCCCTGGTTTTCTTAAGGCTGACAGAATTTCTATCATTACCTTAAACTGGAGGAAGAGGAGTACTAGTGACAGTCCTTCTTGCTGCTGTTTCTCAGATTGCATAAATAATTATCTTCTGGAGTAATTGATGTGATGTCTGAAGGCTGGATGTTAAGAGGAAGCTAGGCTGGATGTTAGGAGGAAATTCTTGCCAGAGAGAGTGATTTGCCATTGGAATGGGCTGCCCAGGGAGGTGGTAGAGCCACCATCCCTGGAGGTGTTCAAGAAAACCCTGGATGAGGCACTTGGTGCCATAGTCTGGTTGATTGGACAGGGCTGGGTGATAGGTTGGAGTGGATGATCTTGGGGGTTTCTTCCAACCTGGTTGATTCTATGATTATAAGTGCCATGATACTGTTTTGTGTATAAGAATGCCACAATAAAAGATTAGCTCTAAGGTCTGTGCTTGTCGTTGGTTTTGACTGGTAAAGATACAATCCACGTCAAGGGTTACTTGTACCCTGTATTGGATGTTAAATGTGTCTCTGGTAGTTTATCCTGGAAAGAGCTGGTGGAAACTGTGCCCATGTCATGTGGCAAGATGAGTCTGTGCAGCAAAAGCTGCAAGTACTCTGTCTTGCTGCTCTACCTAATACCAGGGTTTCCAAAAGGTTTCTGCACTGGGGATAGGAGTTCTGGCTATCTGTTCTGTATAGTCTCCTTTTGGAAAGAGGAATGCCAAATTGCACTACAGAAATGGAAAAAGGAGCACTTTGGGCCAGCCAACAGGGCCATCCTTTGTTGTGACATGAACAGGGACTGTCCTTGGAAATACCTTCTGTCATCAATTCCAAACTTAATCCTTGAGGAAATAGTGGGCTGCAGGTCATAATGCACTGGACTTTAAAACAGCTTTTGTCTCCCAATGCGAGTCATACTTGGAAATACATTTTGTAAGGATAAAGTGAAACTATTTTGTTCAGAGATGTTGCTCCTCTCAAAGAGAAGATGCCAGGGAGAGTTTTTGTGCAGCAGTAACTCTTCTGCTGTACTTTGTTCTGTTTCATTTGCCCTCTTGAAAGAAACTTTTGAAATGACTCAGCATAGTAATAAGCATTATGCAAGCAGGAGCTTTCCCTTCCTTGTGTCTTGGCAAAATTTGTCATCAGTGGGGTTTCTCTGATAGAAATGAGGAAAGAAATTGGCCTACAGCTGAGAAGTGATGGGGAACACTGGTGCTGCTGGAGGAGCCCGGGCTTGGATCAATGGGATTTTTGTCTCTTGAAACTGTTTGGCTCTAGTGACATTGAGAGGAAAAGGTAGTTGATACCTGGGACATAGAGAGAGGCTCTTCACTGATAGGACAGTGACACCTCACTGGTGACTTGGAAAGAAGCAGAGCTGGGGTTAGAGCTAAGTGTCTGGCTCAATTTTGATGTATCTGGATGCATCTTTTCAATGTTTTATGTTCAGAAAAAGAGCCCTCTACCAAGCTGTTCTCTCAAAACATTTCCACTTGATGAGACAACGTTTTGTGAGAAGAAAAGTCTGTAGAACTCATGAAAGTTTTACAGCCTGACAAACTTGCAGCCTCTTCATTTTTTTTCTTTGTTTTACCCTTGGTGGCATTTAAAGACACTGAGCAGTTACAAATCTCTACATCTTCATATGTTTGAAAAGAAGGTAAGTCCAGACTGAATTAACTGAAGCTGCTTTGCCACAACCTTCTCCCTCTGCTTGTCCTGTCAGCGCTATCTTCATCTGACCTTTTCCTGGAGAGATAAGGTGGTGTAATCAATAAATCCAAATAGTTGCTGCTTTAACTAGGGAGTTGCTAGGGATCTCACTCCAGAATGTCTTGGAATGTAGCTGATACATATAGTCTAGCTATTTCCAGAGCATGCAGGAAATGTCACGTAAGTTAAGACGTCTACAATTTGAGTTGCTCTTCAAAACTCTACAACATACAAGTCAGTTTTTGAGTTAACTATACAGCTCTTCCTAATGAAAGGTTAGTAAATACTGTATCAGCCCAGTCTACACAGGAGCGGGTACTGAGACTTGCAGAAATAGCTGTACAGGCTATGGGTAAGGCTGATGCAGCAGTAGAAGATGCAAGAAGGGAAGGTCAGCTTTTGGGGGTGGCTGTAGGATAGGAATGAGTGTAAAGACACTGAAAAATGGTGGTTGTATTTGTTAAATGTTGGGTACAAGGCTAATTTCTGGGAAGCAGAGTCGAGCTACCCCAAAACACTGCCCCAAAAAATTCATCCCGTGATTTTGCTGTAAAGGAGAATTGAAACTCTGTTCTTGCTGTGGTGCCACTGCCTGTAGAAATGGACAAGTGAAGAAGTTCTGGTTTAGTTTTGGTGGGAAAAAACATGAGATGGTGTCTCCAACAAGCATGCTGGATGCCTGCCAGCTATCTGAGGGTTTGTGGCTTGGCAGAGCCTGGCATGTGACATCCCAGTCCTGGCCCTTTTGTGTTACAGCTTCTATAACAGCTGGGAGTTTTGTTCTGTGTCGCCAGTGTTGCCATCACCTGCCTGTTGCCTCCTGCTCTCCTCCCAGCACTTATGGCAAGCAGCTGTCTGACAAGTGACGCCACAGTGTGTGTTCTCTGGTTCTGGCCCATGGATGGCCATGATGAGCATGCCTGTTAACGAGCAAGAAGTGAAATTGCTGCAAATGCTTCTGTCAAAGCTTCTGTCATCTTTTGGTCTACAAGCACACCCTCATGTAAAACTGCAGATAGCACCCAGGACAACCAAGCAGATGAGCACATGAACTTCTGTGCTTTATTTCTAACTTTGTTGCATGTTAATAATGAGCTTTCAAGCATTCTGAAGCATTGATGCTTCTGGTTCTTCTTCCAAATTTTCTCCTTTATCATAGAATTATTTGGGCTGGAAAGAGGCCTGTGAGGGTCATCAAGTCCAACCCCCTGCAGTCAGCAGGGACATGTGCAACTAGAGCAGGTTGCTCAGAGAACCAAACAGTCTGACCTGGAACGGTTCCAGGGATGGGGCATCTACCTACCCTCTCGGCAACCTGGGTCAGGGGCTCGCCACTTTATTGTAAAACTTCTTCCTTCTATCTAGTCTCAGTTTCCTTCTTTTAGTTTAAAATCAGCACACCTTGTCCTGTCTCAAGAGGCCCTGTCCTCTTTTTCTTATAGACCCCTTTACAGAAAGGTCACAGTAAGGTGTCTTGGGAGCCTTCTCTTCTCCAGGCTGAGAAACCCTCTCAGCCTTTCTTTGTAGAGGAGGTGTTTGTAACTGAGTTGTGTTCCTGTGAGTTTGAGCAAGTTTGAGAAGCAGCAGGATGTGATGAACAGGAAATCTCAAGTCATGAGCTGGGAGCAGCCAGCCTGACCTGTGAGCTGGCACAAAGAGTCTGTAAGCACTGAGCAGATGTTGTGCTGCTGTGCAGGTCACTTAGCTAATTGAACCCAAGGATGGAAGCACAGAACCACCTGCAGGGATGCAGTGGTCAAGAGGGTTGCATATACACCAGGTTTCTCTTTTGTCTTTTATTTGAAGTTTTCCTGTTTCTCATTCAACATAAGTCATGGCAGGGAGCTTGCTGAATGAGATAGTTTGGGGAGATCCATCTCAAAGGCTGGAACAACTCAGGATCCTGCCATAGATTTTTTTTTCCTCTTGTATTTACAGTGGAACCTTTTAAGATGCACTCATTTCCAAACAACCCCAGCCTCCTGAGTAATCCTTTCAGTGGTTGAGGGAGGGAATGATGATCTGTATGCAATTGGTAGCGCATGATATTACAAACTCCACTAATTGCACCCAAGTGTTATCTTAAGGTGATGTAAAGAAGATGTGAAAGCACAAGGCTGGTGTAGCATTGCAGCATGGCTGGAAGCAGATGCTTAATTAGATATGCAAGCTCTGAGGGCTGAAAGTTGTGTAGAGCATTAAAAAATATATATAAATACTCTTGGTCATTTTATGCAAAATTATCATTTCTTTGTCTCAAGGAGTTGAAAAGGAAAAACCCCTGCAAAGGTTCTGTTTTAACAGCAGAGATAAGAGCATTTTATTCATTGTGAGGCAGCAAAATGTCTGTTCACAGGTGATCTATTAGCATGGGAGTTTAACAAATAACATCAAGCTGCCTTCCCATGGAGTTGGTGTTAGCATGAAAGGCTGCTATTTCTGCTGGACGAGCTGTTGGTGATTTACCATTTAGATCAGTTCAGGATGATGGAGTAGATGAGCTCATTCAATTTCCTTGGGTCCCATCTGTGGTTCTGTGATACAAACTCACACCCAGGAGAAGTATGTGTATCTGAAATCTGCCTATGCTATCAGTGGGGTCACACTTGGGAGTGAAAGTCCATCATCTGAGTTACGTTCTGGGACAGAGAGTGGAGAAAACTTACCTCATATCTTGGAAGCAGTGGGAATGAGGGATCCTGCTGGTGTTTAGGCTTGCACTTGAATTCCTTCCTTGGCAGCAAATGAGAACACAAATCTTGTTCTGCCAAAAAATGGCCTTTAGCTGTTTATTGTTGGAGCTGGTTTTAATATTTGTATCCTGTAGATAAGTGAACCAGAATGAGTAAATGGCAGAAAAATGCTTGCTTTTTCTACCCTTTGGGTTTAGAGAAGTTCTTATTTGCTGAAATCAACACAAATTAATGTAGGGCTTATAGTTAATTTAAAACTGTTGACCAGTCCAAAACCTATTTTCAGGTGGCTCACAAGTAACATGTGTTTGGTTTGTGTAGCCAGCAGTCTGGGTTTTCTTCCAAAGCATGAGGCACTTGCCAGGCACAGGCGCCAGAGTGAATGTTAGTTCATTTGCCTGACCAGATTTGTTGCAGTTGATACTTTTCATTGAGATGCAGGGAGGCATAGTGCATTTGAGTAATGTTTGTTCTGCATGCGTGTGCCCAGCTTAAGAATGCAAATCAGACCTTAATGCTGGATAAACCAACTGCTGGAATGGGAATGGAGAGTTTGGTCAAGTCCACTGGCAAAGGGAGGTGAGTGCTGTTCATCAGCAGAGTCTGCTGGGCTCCAAGGGCCAATCTTCTACAAATTTTCCAGAGTGCTAAGTGCAACCTCACAACTTTGTACCAAATCTGTGGCCCTGCTTACTACTTCTCTCTTCTTCTCTCTGCTTTCTGGCATGGCTGCTGTCCTGAGCAGCTTGTGCTGGGCCTGAGATCTCTGTGCACTGATGACTATTGCCAGACACAGCTTGTAACACATTTTCCAAGCATGCACAGCTCTGTTAAGAAAGGATATACGCAAGTGTGTACAGCACTTATGTGCCTTGCCTAAATTAGTGCAAAATTCTTCCCAAAAGGTGTTGAGCCTTCATTTGCTAGATGTGCTTGGTATGTACATCACATTTTCTGTCTTGTAATGGCTGCAGTATCTGTTTGGGAATTGCCTGTCCATTTTAGACTCCTTTGGATAGTCCCTGGAGTACTTTTTGTGTTAGGAGGAGACAGTTCCTAAAGTGGCTGTTCTCTAGGAAATGCTGATGCTATGGCTGTGCCAGCTCCATCTGGCCAGCGTTAGTGCTGTCCTCTTCATGGGGAGAGCTTGACAAAAGAGCTGCTATCAATTCCAGGGCTTTACAGCTGCTGAATCTTGCTGCTGTAAATCGTGTATTTGAAGCAGCTTGCTTTTGTGTGTATTATCCAGAGGTCTAGTGCTGCTATCAGGTGTCAACCTTCTGAACTTACCAGAGTTCATCCAAAGAGGGCAAAAGCACCTTTGTATGTCATTGATGAGAGGAAATGGATTGAAGCTTGAGGAGGGGAGGTTTAGACTGGATATTGGGAATAAATTCTTTACAGTGAGGGTGGAGTGACACTGGAACAGGTTGTTCAGGGAGATTGTGGATGCCCCCTCCCTGGAGGTGTTCAAGGCCAGGTGATGAGGCCTTGAGCAACCTGGTGTAGCAGAAGGTGTCCCTGCCCATGACAGAGGGAGTTGGAAGGAAATGATCTTTAAGGTCCCTCCCAACCCAAACCATTCTATGAATCTGTTTGGCTTTGTTTTTATTTATAGAAGGGGAAGATCAAGTCCATATCAGTCAGAGGTGAGTTTCTGTCAGTATGCAGAAGTCTGACACATCTGTATGCCTTAAAAAGGAGAGAATCCCAGGATATTGCTTTGCTTTTAACAGTCTCCATCCTGTGACGTGCTTGTTAAGGCTGCATATTCTCTTGCAACCTGTTTGCAGTAGCTGGCACAAAGTGGCTGAGCTCTTATCTGACTTGATGCTCAGTGCTAAGTTGGGGAGGGTGGGGAAGATAAAACTGGAGTCTGTGGTACTGATGGCAGGCACATGGAAATGGAAATCCAGCAGTGGTGCATGAGCTTCCCACAGCTGCCAGAAATGGGTTCCAGGATGTTCTTGGTGGCTCAGGCTTTTCTTGGCTCCTGCTCCTTCTCCTGATATGCCAACAATGTGTGCTTAACTCAGGCCAATGCTGGCAACTCCCTAGCAAGAAGAACATAAGATCTTGGTGGACCTCTTACAAATTTCTTCTTACTGAAAGCCTCCAAATGTGAAAAGAAGCAAACTGATTTTTCTGAGGAGTCTCTGAATAAATAATGGAGGGCTGGCATGTGGACTTCCAGGTTTGCCATCTGTTAAGACAGCCTCTGGCAAGTTGTAGCATGTTATTGTTACAACAAGTAAATGCTTGCTTGCATGCTCAAATGGCATTTTACTGCTGTGCTGCAGCATAGAAAGGAGATGTGGAAAGGAACAATTTACTGGGGAGCTTTTGATGCTAGCATCTCTTGTAGAACAGAAGAAACCTATATGGAAGCAGTGAGTTCTTTAAAACAAAATTAATGGGCTACCATTAAAAAAGTGTTTAAATTCTCTGCTGGGTAACTTTATCTTACTAGAGGTCATTCTTTTTCATCCGAGTGGAGCAATTATGGGCCCCTTGTTACAAGAAAGACATTGCAGTGCTGGAGCTGGTCCAGAGAGTGTCCTGGAGTCCTGTACCCCTAAATTCCTCTCCTGCCCGGACTTCGGGGGGAAAGGGGAAAAGCCGCCTGGTTTCCCCCCCCCCGCCCTCGCCTGCCCTGCAGCCGTGAAGGGGGCGGGGACTGCCCCGTGAAGGGGGGGGCGACTGCCCCGTGAGTTCCCGCGCTGGAGCCAGGCTGGGATTGGCCGTGCGCTTTCGTGCCTAAGGTGTGGTAACTCTGCCCTTTGTCTAGAGAAGGTTATAACTATTGGGGGTCTTCCCGCCTTTGGGGTTCCCGCTTTGGATTTTGCCTGTGCCTGGACGCATGTCTCTGCCTGAGTTCGTTCACTCTCCTGTGCCTGGACTGCAGAGAGACCAAGGATTCGCTTTGCTGTTAGGCACACCTTTGTCTGCCTAACGACCCTTAACGACTCCTGCAGCCGCTGGAGGAGGAAGACAGACCGCAGGAGCCAGCCTGAGTGAGTTATTTGGCTTAGCTTAATTTAGTAAGAAACCGCTATTAATTAATAGCTGAGGCCTTTTCCAAATTCTGACTTCAAATATATAGTCAGATTATTGATGGTATCCCTGTAGATTAATTCTCATGCAACTCAACCTGTTTATCAAACGAAATTAACCTTTGTATATATAGTTGTGGGGGCAGGTTTTGTAAAAATAAAAAATATCTATTTTTGATAAATTCTCGACTCGGCCACGTATTTCTGCCCTCTGCAACAGAGAGGGGCAACAAAACTGGTGAAGGGTCTTGAGAACAAGTCTTTTGAAGGAACTGGGATCGTTTAGCTTGGAGAAGAGGAGGCTGAGGGGGGATCTCATTCTCTTTACAACTCCCTGAAATGTGGTTGGAGCCAGATCAGGGTAGGTCTCTTCTCCCAAGTAACAAATGGTAGAACGGGAGGAAATGTTGCATCAGGGGAGGTTTAGGTTGATGATTAAGAATAATATGTTCACCAAAAGAGTTGTCAAGCCCTGAAATAGGCTGCCCAGGGAAGTGCTTGAGACATCATCCCTGGAGGTATTTAGATATGCTATTGAGTGACACAGTTTAGTGGTGGACTTGGCAGTGCTGGATTCATGGTTGGGCTCAATCTTTAAAAGTATTTTCCAGCCTCTATGATTCCTGCAGGATGTGTTATATAGGGACATAGGGATCAGCATAGGACATTCTGTCATTGGGGCACAATGTACTGTTCCTAAGCTCTCAGAAGACGTTTGTTGAAGGTTTGTTTTTCCAGAATACAAGACTAAGTCACCGCAGCTGAAAATAATTGTGTGTGATTTTTATTCCACAAACTGAAGAGGTGACTTTACAGTCCTGACTGATAGTTCCAGCTGAGAGCAGTTGGGGAGACGGTGTGGCAGCTGTCTCTGCAGCAAGACTGACAAGGTGAGGGAAGCACTATGAATTAGGCATACAGAGGAAGAGAGAAGATTACAGACAGCTGCAGGTCTGGGTTAAAAAAAAAAAGAGACAAGGATGAGAGTGAAAGGAAGATGAATAATGGGCACATCATTTGTTAGGGAGCCTAAATGGTGTGAGAGGTTGAGAAAACAACAGGGTGATATTTTAAGGGTTTGTTGAGAGGAGCCTTGGGAGCAGCAAATTGCATACAAGCTGTATTGATGACTCTGCTCTCTCCAAACAAAGCACTGGAAAATGTTTCTTTTCATTTAGCTGTTTGACAGCATTGTCAAGACCCAGCCTGAAGTGTGGTGAGTGTGTACACAGGGGGATCAAGTCTGGAGAACTCCTAATGCAAATTTATAGGACAAATAATTGAAGAAATTTTAAATATGGTTGAAGAGAACTGGAGGTGCTGCTAATGACAGGGAGGGGAACAGGCTGAGAAAAAGATATTTAGACTTAAAAAAAAAATTAAGCAAGATATTGCGCCTCAAACAATTATTGATTCATAACTTGATTTTTTTTTGTTTTAGTGGCTCAGTTCCACCCCATGAAACAAAAGAAGACACAGCAAAGATACTCTAATGAACTCTCCAGTGGAGTTGTTAATCTGGTTCTTGCTGGTTTAAGTATTTGCTTTTTTTTTTGTTTTGAATGCTCATGAAAAGTCCTGAGTTGTTGGCAGCCTGTTTACAGAAGTCAAATGGAGTCAGATTGGAGACCTTTAGATCATCTGCAGTATATCCTGGACTGGCCAACTTCTGCCTTGGAGGCTGCACCAAAAGTAGCATGGCCATCAGATAGAGAGAGGTGATTCTGCCCTTTAGCTCTGGTGAGACCTTGCCTGGAGTGCTGTGTCCATCTCTGGAGCCCTCAACACAGGAAGGATAAGGACCTGGCAGAGCAGCTACAAAGATAATCATGGGGCTGGAGCACCTCTGCTACGAGGACAGGCTGAGGGAGCTGGGGTTGTTCAGCCTGGAGAAAAGAAGGCTGTAGGAAGACCAGTACCTGAAGGGCCCTACAAGAAGGCTGCAGAGGGACTGTTTGCAAGGGCCTGGAGTGACAAGATGAGGAGCAAGGGCTTGAAATTGAAGAAGAGCAGATTTAGACTAGATGTTAGGAACAAGTTCTGCACCATGAGTGTGGTAGAACAGTGGAACAAGTTGCCCAGGGAGGTAGTTGAGGCCTCATCCCTGGACATATTCAAGATTAGGCTGGATAAGGCTGTGAGCAACCTGATCTACTGGAGGACATCCCTGCTTAGTTCAGGGGCGCTGGACTAGATGACTTTTGGAGGTCTCTTCCAACCTAAACCATTCCATGATTAAAACTTAAATACCTAATTGATATTTAGCTTTTCTGAGAAGCCTTTTAACAAGCACATCTGCTAATGAGAACTGTCTGAGCTCTTGGCTGCTCTGCTGCAGGTAATTTATCTTCTATAGGATATCTCAGCACTACCAGTATAGCTTAGTGACAGTTTTTGCAACTTGAAGGGGAAAGTTGACTGAAACTTTTCATTAGTGATTTTGTTTGGATATCAGATGTGGTATTTACAAGACAGCAGTGTAATTTGTCTAGTTTTTGCTGCAAATAGCATCTGGTAAGTCTAGTTTGAACTTTCTTGCTAACCACCCTGTGACACATTCTGCTACCAACACAAGAAATGTTTCAATGTCTAAAGAGGTCAAAACTTTCCCTTCTCATTAATAGGTGTTTCCTTCTTGAAAAATATTGCTGCTATACTGAGGGCAGAATTCTGCCCTCAGAGTGCTCCTTCTAGTGAAACTTTCAAGAGAGGCTTCATCCTTTCATCCACCAGTTTACTGTCTTAAAAAGGAAAGACTTGATTATGCAGGCAGTAGAGACACAGGAATGATAAATGACTTGTGCAGAGTGTAACAAAATGTCTTGGACAGCAGTAATAGGGACCCAAACCCATATTTCTAGAGTCCAAGTGGATTTTCTTAATTTTTTTTTTTTTTTTTGTCTTCTCTTCTCTTTCTGATCCAGCTTTCCTGTGACTGACACTGAGAGTTTAAGTGGCCTTTTTGCTCTGGCTAAACTAGAAGTAATGCTGAATGTCAGATTCTATTTATCTGAAAAAGGGAAAACAGAGAATCTTTCTGGCAAATCCAATTTTTCTTGGCTCTGTCATTTTGGATAATCTGCACAGTTGAGCCAGTGTTTCATAAAAGAGTATTGATTTATTGTTCAAATAAATACCCCATAAGGAGGTCAAATGATTAAATTTATAGAGAATTTATGGCTTAGAATGATGGAGAAGAATCATAGAATCAACCAGATAGATTTAGATCTAAAAGCATTGACAGTTATAGGATTATTTTCTTTTTATTGAATGGGGAAAAAGTGATATTTCATCAGGTACACTTAGGCTTCTGTTCCACACATTCATCTGTTGTTTTCCCAGTTAAAGATCTGAGAAGGTGGTAAATGCTGACATGTACCTTCTGTAATGCACTATGGAATGCAGAGATGTAGCATTTCACTTGCACAACATCAACAAAACCAGTGATGAATGTGGGCTGAAAAAAAATCTTGTTCTTTAGTAGGATTGATATTAAATTGGCTAGCAGCTCAGTCTTTTGAACTCTGTCATCATAGATTAAGCTCTTGCACTTAGGCATTGTAAATACTTAAGGACAGGTGTGCTTCTGGCAGTCATTCTCACGGATATGTATTTTCATGAGCTGATTATGGATGATCTGGACCAGGAGATTGAGTCCAGCATCAGTAAGTTTGCAGATCACATCAAGCTAGGAGCAGGTGTAGATCTGTTGGAGGGTAGAAGAGCCATACAGAGGGACCTTGACAGGCTGCATGGGTGGGTAGAGGCCAATGGGATGAGATTGAACAAGGCCAAGTGCAGGGTTCTACACTTTGGCCACAACAACCCCAAGCAGCACTACAGTCTGGGGACAGAGTGGCTGAGAGCAGCCAGGCAGAAAGGGACCTGGGGGTGCTGGTAGGTAGTAGCTGAAGATGAGGCAGCAGTGTGCCCAGGTGGGCAGGAGAGCCAATGGCATCCTGGTCTGTATCAAGAACAGTGTGACCAGTAGGACAAGGGAAGTTATTCTTCCCCTGTACTCAGCACTGGTCAGGCCACACCTTGAGTGCTGTGTCCAGTTCTAGGCTCTTCAATTCAAGAGAGATGTTGAGGTACTGGAATGTGTCCAGAGAAGGGCGATGAAGCTGGTGAGTGGCCTGGAGCACAGCCCTGTGAGGAGAGGCTGAGGGAGCTGGGGGTGTGCAGCCTGCAGAAGAGGAGGCTCAGGGCAGACCTCATTGCTGTCTACAGCTGCCTGAAGGGAGGCTGTAGCCAAGTGGGGTTGGTCTCTTCTGCCAGGCAAGCAGCAACAGAACAAGTGGACACAGTCTCAAGTTGTGCTGTGGGAGGTCTAGGCTGGATGTTAGGAGGAAGTTGTTGTCAGAGAGAGTGATTGGCATTGGGATGGGCTGCCCAGGGAGGTGGTGGAGTTGCCATCCCTGGAGGTGTTGAAGCCAAGCCTGGCTGAGGCACTTAGTGCCATGGTCTAGCTGATTGTCTAGGGCTGGGTGCTTGGTTGGACTGGATGAGCTTGGAGGTCTCTTCTAACCTGGTTGATTCTATGATGTAAAAGAACTAGGTCATTAGATGGTGATTTTCACAGCACGATGATCAGATGATGATCCCTGGCAGCTACTTTTTCTGAGACCTTATACAAGACACAGTTTGGAAATAAAAATTGAAATTGTCCTCTTTAGGATAAAGACGATAAAATACATCAGTTAAAGCCCTGCAAAAGGCTATAGCTGAAAGAGAAATTTACTTGGACTCAGTGGTCTCACACACACACCTTTGAGATGCCTGCAGTTTGGGTATCTTTGTTACTGCCCAGGAAAGCTTCCTTGGTTATTCTTGTCCACCAGAAGATAAGATCTCTTGCTGGAAGGTCTCCTGCTGTTACCCCCAGAGACGTCTGCCCTGATGTACAGTCCTTTGTCCCTTTAATCAGTAGGATGGGGAACTGGGGATTTGCTTATGTGCCCTTGGACCACAGGTTTAAAGGTTGCCTCCCAGAACTGACAGGCAGTCTGTTCTGTCTATTTAGAGTTGGATTTATCATTAAGTAAGATTTAAGGATAGTGTTTGCTTAAGGTGTAGTCTAGAAAACTCAGCAGTTGAACTGTTCTTTGGGTCTTTTAGCACTTTAGCCAGCTTTTACCTCTCTTTCTCTCCCGTTTAACTGGGATCTTCCTCCTTTAATATGAAATGAGTTTCTTGCTTTGCTTACCTTCTAGCCTTGCATTGTACCTTCTGCCTCTTCAAGTGAGGACACAAAATGAGCTAAGTTCTTTTCCTGAGAAATGGTAAACCAGCATGTCATAACCTAATGCCCTGCCCAGCAACATCTTACAAGACCCCACCTTCTCCTTTCTTGCCATTAATACTTGAGACTTGTTGTGATGTGTTGCTGTATGACTGCTGTATGCAGTCAGTATTGTATATACAAGGCTCGAGGATGGCCTTGCTTTCTTCAAAGGGTGTTGGACAAGATGACCTTCAGAGGTCCCTTCCAGCAGACCATTTTACATTTCTATTATTCTATAATATCTTGATTGATTTCCCACCAGGTTTCTGAAGACATACTTTAAGGCCAGATACATTGTAGTATGAGAAATTAAAACCAGTTTTGGTACCAGTTTTGTAACTTTTCTCTTGAGCTTCATAGCATATCTAAGCATGACATCGTATCTTGGGGCGTGTGTAGGGCTGCTTGGATGGTTTCTCACCTTTTGAATGTATGCTTTGATTTTAAATAGTATTTCTGGCAATTAGCATTGTCTCACTTCAGACCTTCAGAGGAATAGCTGGATGTTCAGATGTTCCTTGTACTTTAAAGGACTAAATAAAACTGGAGGCTTTGCTGACAGAAGACAGCAGCAATTTCATTCTGTCAGTTAAGGTGGAATTCTTGATGCTGAGTAATGAGTGCTTCTGGGATACTTTTTTAAAGCAGGAATTGATGGTTGGTTATTTAAGAGTCTGACACCTGAGGTTAATTCACTCCTTTATGGAGTAATTGATTAAATAACAAGCACAATCCAAATAATAGCATGGTATTCCTTTTAATGAAAAAGAAGGATGTGGGAAATGGAAGATGGAGAGTTTAGTTTCTGGCCATTTTTTGGGCTTTATTTTCTGGCTTTGACTGCCATGGAGACAGCATCAGCTCAATTTGAATAATTCCAAACCCCTTTGTTGCAAAGGTTTGCATCTGGTGTCTTAATTATCCGATATCGAAGTATGAGAAATCCCTTGGTTTGCAACCAGAACTTAAAACTGTACTGCCAACAGGCCAAAGAGACCTAAAACCTAACCAGTATTTCCTGGTGTGTCTTCAGTGAAAGGCACTTTTCTTTTTGACAAAGATGGAAGATGTAAAACTCACCAGGGGAGATTTAGGCTTGAGGTGAGGAGAAAGTTCTTCACTGAGAGAGTCATTGGACACTGGAATGGGCTGCCCGGGGAGGTGGTGGAGTCGCCGTCCCTGGGGCAGTTCAAGGCAAGGTTGGACGTGGCACTTGGTGCCATGGTCTAGCCTTGAGCTCTGTGGTAAAGGGTTGGACTTGATGATCTGTGAGGTCTCTTCCAACCCTGATGATACTGTGATACTGTGATACTGTAACTCAGGTAATACTTGGTAAGTGGTCACTGAAGGCAAAACAGACCTGGAGAGTAACTCATGTAAACGACACAGGGAAATGCTGGTTGCCTTGACTTATAATGCCTCTGTCATTTCTGCTTGCTGTTAACGGCATGTGTGAAGTGGGGCTGATTAACAGGGTTCATTACTGGGGTTGATTGTCTTCTCTTTACTCAAATTTGCTATCACAGTTCATTTATTACTGTGTCTTCCTAGTCCTGCTTTAGTTTTATCTCTGGCAGCTGAAGTGAACCAGAGACCTAAGCCTTCAAATCCTATGCTTCCTTCACAGTACTTGTGGGTATTTATTTACGGGAGAGGAGCTGCTGTGTGAACTCACTTATCGGCACCCAAAGTTTTAGAGGCAGGGGAGACAAGCTGCCCGATGTCCTGGGGCTTGCTGCAGGCTTCAGTGCTTGTGCTTCTGTTCACACAGTCTGTCAGGAAATGGGAATCGTTAGCAAAGCCTTTCCATGGCTTTCAGCATGCAGAAAAGCTTGCCTGAGTGTTTCAGTGCACCTGTTAGGCATTGCCTGAATTCTCTGCAGCAGGCAGATGCACGAATGGGAGATCTCACACGAGCATCATTGCTGATCTCTGCAGTCAACTGTGTGAAGCGTGTAGAGAAAAAGACTCTGGTATCAGTGCCTCAGAGTTTGCTATTTGAAACTCCAAAAAGTATGTGTTAGATGCAGAGGAGAGTATGGTCTGGGTTTATACAAGTTATTTGCTCTAAGCACTTTCAAGTCTCTTTTATTTAACCTTTGTGTATCTTGGGTTTGGCTTGTAGCAGCAGTGTCCAAGGACCTTTGGGATCCTGCTATACCTTGGCAGTAACACAAGTCATGAATGAAAATGTTGACATATTTTGGCCTACTCTGTGTCGTTTACCATTAGGGCAGGCCTATGGAGATAAGGAAGAGGACTCAAGGAGCAGGAGTTGTAAGGTTATACATGTAGGTGCCACTGTACCAGAGGTGACTTTTACTGGAAAGCAGCAGGAACAGGCTGGGAGAGGAGCTGGTGGTCCAGGTCTCAGTTGGAGCCAAAGGCTTATTTGCAGTCTCAAAATCTGACTGGCTTCAGAGTCTATTATACAGTCACGCTGTCAGGAAGTTTGGATGTTAAGAGCATGCCATGTGGCTGTTTCCTGGTTCTTTCCCTCCCCTTCTAGCATTACCAAGATCTTACACTTTTCCTTCCTCTCTGATGTTAAATTTTCCTTAGTGCTACAGTCTCATGGGTTCCACTTTCGGTTTCAATGGTGCATTTGAAGAGTCCAAGGCAGCCCCTGAAGACTTTATTGGAGATCTACTATGATCAGAAATGGTGGAATCCCTGTTCTTGCCAATCTATGTCTTTGGTTAAACTGTAAGACAGCATTAGTGTTCAAACCCAGTGGTCTACAGTATCTTCAAAATAGCTGTGTTGTCTTGCCCCAGAGGAGCAACATCTCACCCAACATTGATCTTTGGTGTTAAGGTTTCATATAATATTATGGAAAATTTCCTGGGAATATGAAGTTATTTTTTAGTGAGGAAAAGCCAGTCTGGCAGATGAGTGGCCAAGCTGCTCTTTGTAATGAGTCCCACAGGAAAAAGCTCAGTCTGCGCTGGAGTTGTTTGTTTGAAACTTGTGCACCACTAGTCAGTAGGAATCAAAATTCAAATATTATACTGCTGATGAACCTTTTTGTTTTACCTAAATAAGTTAATCACTGTGTGTGGGATATAGAATAAAAACCTCTAGAATAAAAACCCGTAGAGGGGTGCTGCTCACGCACCTTTGGAGGAGAAATTACTGATGATGCTCTAGTTGGTGAAAAAGGAGGCATATAAGTATTTAAATCTCATACCAAAATAGATAGATTAACACTTTTTAATGAAACACATTTAGCATATTCACAGAGCCTTTTATGATGTGGAGATCAAAAATAACATGAAAAGGAAGGGAATTAGTGCTGCAGCATATTGCTTTTTCCCCAAGTGACAGTAATGGGAAGTTCAGATTCAACATAACCGAGTAATGAAGAGCAGAACAAGCTGAAATGTGATTAGTGGAGTGTTAGATGGGGGAAAAAAATACAGCAGAAGAAACTTACTCCTGCTGATAATTGCAGCAAATGCTCTGCTTTGGAAATGGAGCAACTTACTTTATGCTGAGTAACTCAGTATAGATCAGTGGAAATATTTCCTCTGTCATAATGCTGGGTGGAGAGAAGGAGAAAAGTTTAAGTGCCTGTTCCAAGGTACCTTGGTGTCTGCAGCTGAGCAAGTACAATAAGGTCAATAAATAGGAAAAATGGTTGTGCTTCAACCATTTTACCTGGAAGAATTCTCAAGGTTGGTGACAGTGATGATGTCTGAATGCTGAGCTAATTGGTAACTTGTCTCCTTCCTGTTCAAAGCAGGCAGAAAATAAATTTGTCTAAGTTCATAATTAAAAGAAGAAAAAGAAAGCTAATGACCTGTTTCTGGCACTGGAGAGAGATGTGTAGCTGATACTGAATATTCAGTATGTAAATCCACAGGATATAAAAGAGCCAAATCTCCTCAAGGGAGAGGACAAAACCTCTTTTGATTTTAAACCCAGAACGATTACAGATTTCTATGCTTCCTGCCATCTTATAATAAGATTTTATTAGAAGTATTCAGGATTAGGAAGCACTTTTTAGCCATTTGACCATCAAGAGAGGGATATATATGTCAAGGTGTGTTGGTTAAAAACATTCTAGCTTTCAAGCACTGTCAATTTCAAACAGTGTTTCAGAATATCAAATATATTGAATATGCCTGTGGCTGAATACAGAGAGAATTCAGGTACATTATCAGGCTGTAGCAAGCTTCCTGTCTAGGATGTGCAGACAACTAAGCTCCACTAATTGGAGGCTAGGCAGTCAAGTAATTATAAATTTGAAAAGACTGCATGACAGTTCAATTAATCCACATCAGAAAAGAAAACCCAAATGAAGTCCTTTCAGTGTGGTCTATCTTGTAGCATAGATTCATTTCAGGAGATTATTTTTTTCTTTATCTCAAGCTAGCAAGTTGTGATAGATGTGAATTCAGCATGTTTGCATTGTACCTGGGTCGAGTCAAAAAAGTGTAGGGCTATAGCTAATGAAATAAATAATTAAGGGCCACTTCAGGCATATTTCCTTAGAAGATGAATTATTTCCCATGAGAGCAGACACTGCAATACAAGGAAGTGAAAAAGATGTAGAAAGTATTGGTAAATGCAGTGATTGGATATTTAGGAACACCAAAGGCCTTTCTTTTTTTTGCTCTCGGACTACGGAATTGTTTGTATGAATCTTGGTATCTTCTCCTTTGTGTTGGAGGAAGAAGGGAAGGATGCTTCTTAGTCCTTTTTGTGTAGTCTGATATGATTTAAAATGAACCCTTACTTATGATCTGGAAAGCAGCTGGAACTAAAATCAGTATCATCATATGATGCCTTCAGTCAACTTAGCTCCCTGCACTTGATGTGCTTTGGACCCACTGTATCTGTGAAGATGTTTTGGTGTCTCTGTCTGGTCATGGGAATCCAATTCTCTCCTGCTTCATTTGAACTAGAGCAGGACACACCTTGTATGCATCTGCCACATGCAGTGCTGCTAATGGTTCAAGCTGCTGGCCCTGTGGATGTGTTCTGCACCCACCTGTTGGGCAAGTCTCTGCTGTTTTGTACCTCTTTCAATGGCAGGAGCACAGCCAAGGAAGCAGCAGAGTGTGTGATGGAATGCAACAGCCAGAACTTTGCTCAGAGTACACTTTGGTCATGGTTTCCTTCTTCCTTTGCATCATGTTAGAGGTGAAGGCAAGGTGGCTTTTCTCTGTGAAGTGCTAGGATCAGGTGAAACTGATCAGGTAGTTATAGGGGGCAGGGGAGCAGGATAGGCTTTCCAAAGGCTCTCCAAATAGGAGAGTCTACTAAGATGGGTGGGATTTGAATATGAGACTGGCCTGGCCTGTGCTATAGGTGTCTTGGGCATCATTCCTATTTCACTGAAAGAGAAAATCATCTTCACACATGCCAAGGAGCTCTTCATGGGCCACTGATGTTTCCTTTTTCTGTTGCAGCATGTTCACAGAATCACAGCATGGATTCTGTTGGAAGGGACCTCTGGAGGTCACAAAGGTGTGGAATATTCTGGTTTGTAAGGGACCTTTAAAGATCATCTAGTCTAGCCTCCTGAAGTCAGCAGAAACATCTTGCAACTAGATCAAGATGCTAGTCAAACTCTCCTGATAAAGCAGGGTCACCTAGTTGTGCATTATTGTGCTGTCTGAACAGACTTAATTTAATATTAACTCAAAAATACATTAATTGTCCTGAATACATGCTTCCCCTCCCCCCAGTCTTTTCCCTTATGGCAAAATATTTGGTGATTTAATGAGCAAATTCCGTACATTTAAATCTGTTCTTTTTTCTGCAAGGATTTTACATATAAAGGTGCACAGAGGATGTGTATGAATCAGCATTTTAAATAGAATTATTGTAGGCTAATGTTTTATGTGATATATTGATGCAGTGGTTTACATTGAGATACTCCACCGTCTGTCTCTCTATATCACAATGGGATCAGAGGAAGTTCTTATCCAAGGAATGGGAAATGGAGATGGGCAGAAAATTAGATCCTAAGTAAAAGCTGAGATCTTTGTCTTTGGAGATCTTTGTCCTTGTGGAGGCCAATGATAAATGAAGTCCCTCAGGGATCAGTCCTGGGACCAGTCTTGTTCAACATCTTTGTGGGTGCCATGGACAGAGGCATTGAGTACACCCTCAAGCAAGTTTGCTGACGACGCCAAGCTGTGTGGTGCAGCAGCCAGGCTGGAGGGCAGGGATGCGTCCAGAGGGCCCGGACAGGCTGGAGAGGTGGGCACAAGACAACTTCATGAGGTTCAACAAGACCTGCATCTAAGTCGATGCAATGCCAAGCACAAATGCAGGCCGGGCAGTGAGTGGCTGGAGAGCAGCCCTGAGGAGAGGGACTTGGGGCTGCTGCTGGACAAGAAGCTCAGCATGAGCCAGCAGTGTGCACTTGCAGCCCAGAGGACCAAACAGATCCTGTGCTGCATCAGGAGAAGTGTGGTCAGCAGGTGAAAGGAGGTGATTCTCCCCCTCTACTCCACTCTGCTGAGACCTCACCTGGAGTACTGCATCCAGTTCTGGAGCCCCTGGGACAAGAGGAATGTAGAGATACTGGAGAGTGTCCAGAGAAGGGCCATGAGGATGCTCAGAGGGCTGGAGCAGCTCTGCTGTGAGGACAGATTGAAAAAGTTGGGGCTGTTGAGTCTGGAGAAGAGGAGGCTGCAAAGTGACCTTGTCGCCTTCCAGGATATGAAGAGGGCTACAAAAAAACTGGGGAGGGACTTCTCAGGCTTTCAGGTAGTGCCGGGACTAGGGGGAATGAAGCAAAGATGGAGGTGGGGAGATTCAGCCTGGAGGTGAGGAGGAAGTCGTTCAGCATGAGCATGGTGAGAGGCTGGAATGGGTTGCCCAGGGAGGTGGTTGAGGCCCCATGGCGGGAGGTGTTTTTATGGCCAGGCTGGCTGAGGCTGTGTGCAGCCTGCTCTAGGGTAGGGTGTCCCTGCCCATGGCCGGGGGGTTGGAGCTAGATAATCCTTGTGGTCCCTTCCAACTCTGACTGATTCTATGATTCTTTCACAACAAGAATGAACTTACAGAAGAGAGTTCAGTGCTGTAGCACCGAGTTCCTGTAGTGGCTTCATGCATCAGCACTTTGGGAAGCTGCCTCCTCCCCCGTGCTGCCTGAGCTCCTTGTTTGGGTAAGAAAGGCAATGTGAAGAGCTTCTGACAAACAGTGACTGGCATCATTTTGCTTCCATTTGGGGCCTTTAATTGGTGGCATTTTGATGCAGAGGAGTTTGGAGACTGATCACTCTCTGTTTTCTGTTTCTGTTTAATGAATTGTGTTTCTCTGATGTTCAATTGATCATTTTGCTGGGAGTACCTGCAAGCCAAAACCACCTGCCCCCTGACCCCCATCCGGAGATAGATAGTGTCACTACTAGATCCAAAGGCAATTCTGTGGATAAAATATGCCTTTTAACCATAATTAGTGTGCCTGGTACTATGTGTTATTCAAAGGTTTGATTGTGAATTGATAAGGGCAGGTGTTTATAATCATTGTGCTCTGTAACATTGCATATGGACCTGCTGCATACGAGGGAGTTCAATTTCTCTATTGGCCTGTAACTGAAAATGTCTTTTGGTGCAAGACAACTCATTGTAGGAGGGTCTGTATTGAAGCTGATCATTGCACCTGTGCTTATCCACCTCCTCCTTGTTCTGTTCAGACCAAAAACTGGGCTAGGCATGGCAAAAAGGGGCATCTAGAGGTCTTTCATAAAGTTAGATATCCTGCAGTGCTTCAGTTTATTCCTGGCTCACGAATGGAGACAGACATGGAGCTAAAGAAGATTTATGTGGTCCCCTGCTCTCTTCTTTTTTGTTTTGTATCTGCCTCTTAATGAATGCCTGCATTAAATTGCCTTTGCTTCTGGACATGGTATGAGGGATGTTTAAAGGGTTTAGTTCCCCCTAAAATGTTGCATGGAAAAAGAAAACTAATTGGAATAATAAGGGCAAGAGGAGGAATAACTGATGAATTCTGGGTGCCAGCTATTACTCATTTTGTCTTGAGGAAAGAAACCCAGCTAATGCTCTGTTCTTCAGATGATTTAATTGCCTTCTCTATTTAAACAAAAGCCTAATAACTGTCTTCCACTGACTATAGTGTGAGCAAAATAACTTTATACTCTAGGCACACAGAGAAGGGCTGTAAATCAGCTTGTCCCAGCACCCTGCTTTGCACTGGAAAGAACATAAACACACCAGTAGTGTCAACACAATTTTCTCTAACCTTGTTGAAAACAGGAGTTTAAAATGGTGCCCTTGGTGTCAGTGCATGGTAAGCCTGGTTTTCAGAAGTGCTGGGACTTTGCCTGGGAACTACATGGGATGTGATCTGCCTTTTACGCTCTCTCTTGCACTTCTGCTCCCATCAGCAATGGGATGCTGAGTCGCTGGAATATTTCTTAGATCCTTAAGCTAGACTGTGAAGTTCTGAGACTCAAATGGTGGGAATGGCAACAAATTCAGTACTGCTCACTGGTGGGAGATTTTGCATATGAGAAAAGAAATTTTGAACAGCTTGGATAATCTCAAATTAGCCACAGCAATACCTGGAGAACCTCAAATCTAATTTCTGTAACATATTCAGCACACCATGAAGTGGAATGTAAGCCAGCCACTTAAGTGCACAGCTCAGCCAGTTGAAGGATCTGTGGAAGGCTGGAAATAAATGTACCTGGATAGCACAGCAGGATATAAACCTAGAAAAGGAGCTGAGCTCAGTTAATTGTGATGTGGTTGGCTCTGGTTGAGATTTTTGGCTTGCTGGAGAACTTCTAAGAGCAATAAGAGAAAGATAAAAGTTTGCCTGAAGTACCAGGACAAATGATTTATTTTATTTGTTTGGTTTAGATTTTAAAGAAATGTAATAATAACTAATAAATAATCAGTGTACAGATATGTGAGCAGTTGAGTAGTATCAAGCCAGGAAGAATGTCAGCCCTCCCCCCTGCCCCAAAAGACACGATATTTACCAGTGGAGTTTAAAACTCCTTGCATCAGAACAAAAATGTATTCTGTTGAGAAATTAGTTAATCTCTACATAGAGTTGGGAATTAATACTGGTGAGGGAAAAGAAATCTGTTTGACATGGGGATACTATCAAGTGGTTTCAAAATGTCATTGTTCAGTGCCTTCTCCTAAGGCGAGATGGGTAGCATAAAGGAAAAAGGGATTAAACTGCAGTGAAGGGAATTCTGATCAGCTACTTGCAAAGGGTATTTTTGGCTGTGTGGAAACTAGAAGTATAATAGACTGAGATAGAGAAACGTGGCATTGCCATCACTGTGGAGTTCTTTGTGGAGAAACTAGATGAACATCTTTTGCGGACAACAAATCCTGCTTTGCTAGGGAGTCATGGCATACATGGAGACCATTTGTGATCTGTTCCAATCCTGTAGTTGTGTGAGGCTGCTTTAAATGTTAGTTTGAAGCATACAATGTGATTCAAGGGGACCTGGACAGGCTGAGGAGAATCTCATGAGGTTCAATAAGACAAAGTACTAGGTCCTGAACATGGGTCAGGACAACCTTAGATATCAATAGAGGCTCCAAGATGCTGAAATTGAGAGCAGTCTAACACAAAAGGACTTGGGGGTGCTGGTAGGTGAGAATCTGGACATGAGCCAGTGGTGTGCATTTGTATCCCAGAAAGCCAGTGACATCCTGGGCTCCACCAAAAGAAGCATGGCCAGCAGATATAGAGAAGTGATTCTGCCCCTTTGCTCTAGTGAGACCTCTCCTGGAGTGCTGTGTCCAGGCCTGGAGCCCTCAACACAGGAAGGACATGGACCTCATAGAGCAGGTCCAGAGAAGAGCTACAAATGTGATCAGTGGGCTGGAGCACCTCTTCTATGGGCATAGGCTGAGGGAGCTGGCATTGCTCAGCCTGGAGAAGAAAAGGCTCCAGGGAGACATAATAGCAGCCTTCCGGTACCTGAAGGGGCCTACAAGAAGGCTGTAGAGAGATTGTTTACAAAGGCCTGGAGTGATAGAATGAGGGACAACGGTTTGAAATTAGAGAAGAGCAGATTTAGATTGGATGTTAGGAACAAGTTCTGCACTATGAGGGTGGTGGAACAGGTTGCCCAGGGAGGTAGCTGAGCCCCCATCCCTGGAGCCGTTAAAGGTCAAGCTGGATAAGACTCTGAGCAAGGTGATCTAATGGCAGATGTTTCTGCTGACTGCAGGGGGTTGAACTGAGATAACCTTTGGAGGTCCCTTCCAACCCAACCTGTTCTATGATTCCTTACTCCTTTTAGTTTGACAACAAGCTCAGACTAGACAGACGGAACTCATCTCAAATTGTTCTGATACTTTGAGCAAAGTTTCTATCGAAGTGACACATTTGACAGCCAATATTTGGTTTGAACAAATGAGGATTTTGGATGCTGGTTCAAATGCTACTCCACCCACCCTCTGAACTGTGGCTACTTCTGTGCAGTATAAGTCTTCTGAAGCTCAAAGCTCTCTCTTGGGGCTAAGCTTGGATAGCAGTTGTTGCTGTCAAACATAGCCTGAGGTGGGAGGGTGAATGCCCTTGATGCTCTGCTGTGGCAGAAACCTGCCTTCCATAATCTCTTCTAGAAATCCTTGGCTATAGAGTATCTGCCCAGTAGCCTTGTAACACCATAAATGCCTAGAGATGTTTCTGGAAGATTTTGACTCTTCTGTACTTTTGCACTTAATGATTTTGAGTGGGCTTTCTCTGCATTTCTTCCTCTTGTAGAAACAAGTGTGTCTCTATCATTTTACGGATCATTTTTGGGCATAGCTGTACTGAAACATGCCCAACTTCATTGCTGATTTAGGCTGTCCATACGGTGCTGCAGATTTGGGCTTGCTTCTTCATTCATTAATAATTCACAGGAAATCTGCACATTTCCCACCATCACAAACTCCAGTCCCTCCTGGAAAACGTGAAGGGAAAAGTAACAAACTGAACATTTCCATTATTCTCCAAACAAACACTGTGGAAAAAAAAATATTGCAGGTATTTTGTACCAGCACAGAGAAGTGGTTGCCCTTGTGTTGTTAGTGCCATGCTTAGAGGACAGCAGAAGGTCTTAGGAAGCCACCCTGGTGGACTCAGCACTTCTAATTTTATGCATTGGAAGTAAGATGATGTTTAAAGAAACTTAATGTTACTAAAGTACCTGGGTAAGGATAAGCAGCAGCAGAAGCAGCTGCTCCTATTTTAAACATCTGTGCTGGTGGATGGTGGTTTTGCCATTCAAATTCTGCAAGACTCCAGGTACTATCTGAGATCCTTCTTCAGTAATTCTAATAATAAACAAGGTTCCCCAGAAGTTTAACCTCTTAAAATGATTTGTTGTGCTAGTTTGAACCTAGCTGGGATATTTTAGTGAGAGGAATTAGATTCTAGGCTGTGAAAAGGAAACAGTGGTGACGTTTGCTGCACTCACAGGTTTGCTGAGATGAATAAGAACAAGAACACAAACATAGATAACAGAGTTGCTCTCTGGCTCTGGCTGCCTCCCTTCTCTCTCTAACCTGCTGTCTATGTAACTAATCTGTCTGCTTCCTAACCCCCCAGGCCAGTTCTCCAAACTTAACTTGAACGTAAGGCAGAGTCTGGGATAAGGTGAAGAGGTGGAAGGGTGGTTGGGAGCCCCTCCTGGGGACTCTGGTTTCTGAGAGGGTTGTTGTGTTTCTGTATTACTTTTTAACTTGTCTATTTCCATCTCTAGCTGTATCTATTGTAAATACCTGCTTGTATCTTGTGATAAGCTGTAAATATAAAGCTCCATTCTAATTTCCAGCTTGGCTGAGTGTAGTCTGGGTGTTTTTCTTAAGTGTGGGGAGCCGGATAACACCCAAACCATTACAGTTGTGGCTGTTCTCAGACTCTCCAGTGGCATTGCAGTGGGCAAAGGAATCAAAATCAATAGAAAAGTATTACTTATAGTAAAGATGCAGCTATAAAGTAAGGGTGCTTATATAAATAATTAATACTTGGAAAGCTTACTATAACAAAAAAAGGGACCACACGAAGAGTTTTGTGGGCTGTTGAGGGAACCAGTGGTGCCTGATGCACTAGGGCTGCCCTGTGCTCCCTCTTTGCCCCTTGCACCACTGCAGAAGATGCTGAAAGGATGCACAGAGGACTTGTAGAGAGTGAGGAAGTCACAGATGAAATTAAAGGGTTATTAATAATGTATTGTGCTTTTTCAGCATTTTTTTTGTCCTCTGTGGAAAATGGAGATGCCAACGAATTACTTTGTGGATTTTATCATCGCTTCTGTCAGATGTTTCAGGCCACTGATTCAAAGTCATCTCTTTAAAAGGCAAAAATACAGTGCAATATATGACAGGAATAGCAAAGTTGGAAAGTACATCAAAATCCCTGTCATTTAAACCTCTGTTCATAGCATGAAAGGGCAAAGTGCACCAAAAAGAAATGGCTTAATTTGTTGTAGGGAAGAAAAAATGTCTTGTAGGTGCTTTATTTAAAAGAGATCAGCTCAGTACTGTGCAGTAAAGTGTTTCACAGACTGTCAATAAGATGTTGCCTTGCAGGCTTGCTTAGCATTCAGAAGAAAGTAATATTTTTAGTAAGACAATTATCCAGCTGTAAAAAGGTGGTTTCATTCAGTGTCTTTGAGGAGCTGGCAGTAGCTTGCTTTTACTATTTCTTTTACATTTGGACAGATCATATTATTTTTTTATTAGAATTTGTGGCAGGGAAAAAAAAGCGATGGAAATGAAATCCCTGGTGAAATTGCTTGAAATTGCCTTTCACTTGCCTGAATAAATTTGCTATTGATTTTTGCCCTTTTATAAGAATGAAAGGTTAATGAAAACAATCACTGTGCTTTCATCCCAAGGTGGAGATTATGTAATACATACTGGGCTCAGGCTTCTTTTTTTTACCTAACAAAAACATTAGTGGTTAGGTATTAGCCTTATGAAAGATTAGCTGTTGTGATCGGAAAAGAGTTATGCTACAATATCCTCAAGAGCTGTCGTACAGTGGGTGACAGATTGATAACTCTAGCCTTTTTCTATTTCCCTCCTTGGTTATTTGATATGGCTACCATCCTAACTGAGATCTGCACTTCACATCCGAGATGTGCAAAGAAGGTTTTATTTCTTAGGGCTTTCCATAGAATAAGAAAGATAAACTGTTGGTTTTGTATAGGAGTTATGGTGTGCACTGTGCTTGGTAACTGCTAGAGTCTCTGCTGTATTGGTGAGTGACATGATGCCTCTAGGAGCCCTTGAAGGTATGAGTTCAAAAGCAAAATTCTCTACCCCAGGCAAAAAACCTCTTGGTGACTTCTTTCAGGGCATGTCTAAGCATATACAAGCTTAACAGGGAAGTGCCGAGGTGATTCTGCCACTTCACTCCGCTCTGGTCGTTAGACCTCACCTGCAGTACTGCACCCAGCTCTGGAGGTCTCAACACAAGAAGGACATGGGCCTGATGGAGTGGGTCCAGAAGAGGACCATGAAGATTATTGGGTCCTGGAACACCTCTGCTGTGAGCAGAGGCTGAGGTAGCTGGGGTTATTCAGCCTGGAGAAGAGAAGGCTCTAGGGAGACATAATAGCAGCCTTTCAGTACCTGAAGGGGCCTACAAGAAGGCTGTAGAGAGATTGTTTACAAAGGCCTGGAGTGATAGAATGAGGGACAATGGTTTGAAATTAGAGAAGAGCAGATTTAGATTGGATGTTAGGAACAAGTTCTGCACTATGAGGGTGGTGGAACAGTGGAACAGGTTGCCCAGGGAGGTAGCTGAGCCTCTATCCCTGGAGCTATTCAAGGTCAAGCTGGATAAGACTCTGAGCAAGGTGATCTACTGGAACATGTCCCTGCTGGCTGCAGGGGGGTTGGACTTAGGTGAGCTTTGAAGGTCTCTTCCAAACCAAACCATTTTATGATTCTGAGATTGCAAGTATCTGCATGAATATCTGCAAAAACATATGAGAATGCAGAGATAGAGTTCATGGGTGACAATGGGAACATGAGGCCTTCATGGTGGGTGGTCTCCTAAATGAACATCCGGATGGTTGCCTGTTGCACCCCTCCTTCTTCCTGAACCCTTGTAAGGCATCTGCAGCTTGAGCTGTGACACAAATGAAGCATGGTGCTGTTGTCCTGAGGGTGTGTTTCCCTCGGGAAGCTCTTCCCACCAGGCTTACCTTTTCTGTAGCTTTCACTACTTAAGCACTTAGGGTTTTTTCTGTTGTACCTAAGTTAAAGGCATCTTTAACTGGGCCAGCTCTGCATGCTGTGTCTTAGGGCACCATGATCACTCTCAGGGAGTGCATCTTTCCTGTGCTGGCAGTGTGCAAGGAAAGATTTACCCCAGTATCCTTTCCGTGTCCCTGCCTCTTTGATTCTGGTCTCCTTCACTTGCTCTTTCTCCTGCACTGTATGAGGGAAAGGCTACCTCTGGAAATTTTTGTGCTTGAGCATACTCTTTAGTCTGTAGCCACAGACCTGAGCTGTACTAAAGCTGTACTTCTCTGTCAAAGCTGGAGTAGGAGGTGGCCTGTCCAGATGCACTAATCAGTATAAATTCTGTACCAGGTAAGTGTGGCACACAGAAATGCCACCACCACACCTGTACTTTCTCCTAACCACTCTTTGCTTCTGGAGTGTTTCTAGTGTACCTTTTACAATGTTGTAGTCTTTTCATGCTATCCAGCAAGAGAACTGGCATCTTTTAGCTAGTTTTTTTTTGTAGGGGACAGAACTTCTCCTCTGACATAGCTTGGTGAAAGGGAGGGCTCTTTCTCTAGCTGTAGTATTTAATATTCTGGCAGCAGCCTTTGAAAGGTGTGAGGGAATGGTGATGGGCTGACTGGGGTATGAAGCACAGATAGAAGTGGTACCAAAGGAGCCCCGCAAGTATTGGTAGAGCTGTTCACCCTTTCCTGGGCTGTATTGGTCTTCCTAGGTCTGCCCTCTAACTAATTTCTTCAGAGGAGAGAAATTCTGAGTCTCCTCAGATGATTGCTCCCATTCAATATGGTGCCTAGGAGGGACAGAAAGCTTCCTTTGCCAGGCCGAAAAAGCAACAGTCATGATGGGTTGTTTGTAAATGTTAAATGGTTTCAAATATACTTGGCTGTTCTTCAGGAAAGATTCACCTTGACCTTTGCAGTGGACATAAATCTGTATGCAGAGTGAGCAGGTATAAGCAGAGACAACTGAACTTTGAAGCCTGCCTTTCTCTCCCAGGTTGAGGTCTACTTAGACCCTGGACTCTCCCCTGGAATGTCTCTTGCTTTTGTTTGTGTCCTTTCTACTATTTTGGCTTCTCTATGGAGTTTTCTATACATTGCAAGCTTCTTACAACTCATACAGATGCAAAAAAAGGCTCAGTTAATTTGCTATTCACCAGGCATGTACTCCTTCTAAGGCTTGAGTAAGATGAAGGTTAATCAAAACACAAGCTTTCAGGCAAAAGTACATGTCTATTCCAAGCATGCAATCAGAATGCATGTATGTATCTTTACCTGCATATATTTAATAAACAGTTGTTACACCTGGAATTAATTTCCAGGTATCTTATACTCTACAGTCTATGCCTAAACTTTTTGGACTGGAAATCAATGACCTGGAAGAAAGAATGGCATTCCTACACCAATGGTTAAGGTCTAATCACACCTCCCAAAGCAGACAGCTTGTGACAGAATGGCAAGCTCATTTTCATGGGGACAGGCAGGTGTAGTAATTTTTCAACTCCTGAAAACCTTCAGAATTCAATATAGCCAACAAGTCTATGTGTCAGATGCAGGACTAGGACTCTGTCAATCTCCAACTGTACTGAAACCCATGTCCAGTGCAAGAGCTTGGGTTGTCAACATCCAGCAGCAGTGAAAAACATGCTGCAAACTGATGTTTCTGTTAATGTCTTGGTACTGCTTTGCTGGTGTCCTTAAGGGCCTTAGGAACAACCACTAGCTACTTTTTGCTACAGCATAAGCATGCAAGCCACCACTCTGATTCAAATGCTAAATGGCTCAGTGACATTACACAAATTACTTCAATGTCTTATCTACTGATAGTTGTCCTACAACTGAAATTCAATTTGTAGTTTGTGTATTTTGTCTTGAAATCAATGCTTGTATTTAAAGTGAGGTAATGTATTGAGAGCTTGTTTTACAGCTTGCATTCAGTTATGACCTGGAGCTGAAGGTTGCTGTAAGCTAAGCTTAATGCTACCCACCATACCTGTGATGTTAAATGGTGTTGCTGATGGTGTGGCTGTATTTTCCTTTGAATAGGTCTTTGCTTGAGGAAGGGAGGCACTAGAGTGATGGTGTTGTGATTAGGACAAAAGGGGCTTTTTACAAGCTCCTTAGGAAATTCACTGTACTTTCTCTTACTCTTCCAGCTGTTTGCTTGTGTTTCTTTGGGAACTTGTGAAACGAGGCAGTTGCTGTCAGTTCACTGCCCTAATATTTCATTTTTACTTTTTGTGTGTTGTTATATAAAGAATTCAAACCTTCAATATTCAAAATTTAATATATTTAATACACAGAAGCTGCTAAATGTTTGCATCCTACCTGCTGATCTAGGATCCCATCAAGGATCGAGGGGACAAAAGTGGCTCTGTTGGAAATCATTCTTTGTTCGTTTTAGGAGGTCTCAATCAAGAGAGGATGCCTATAAGAATATGCTGGAGTCATACTGACTAACTTTGTTTCTTTTTATTTCTCCTTGCTAAATTTGACCTTGTTGCTGGCTTCATCTCTTTGAATTTTAAGAGGACATGTTTAATTATTCTCTTGTTGTATTTTAAATAGATTAATTATTAGGTAGCATGCAGAGTATCTGTGAGAAGCTGTTTCCACTTGTCTAATCCATATTAGAGTTACTCTTGGGTCAGGACAGGCCTATCCAGTGCATTAATTGTGTCAGTGAATACTTAGGAACTATCTCACCTTTTCAATACCTCTTTAGGGGCAGGTAGCTTCTGCAGCCTGTGCTTACTCATTGAGTGAGTTTGTCTGGACATGTGGTTCTGCTCACTAAAGGGAACAGAGCAGGAACAGAGAGCAAATTATAAATGACCAGTGAGTCCTTAATATTGCCCCTGATGACTGTCATCTGTCGGTACTAGGAAAGAAGGTTGATAAGTTTTGCTCTTCCAATCCACTTGCTAATGGTAAATTTCTAACCCTCCAACGGTGCGGAGTGCTGTGTTACCACTCCTTAAGGCAGCAGAAACCATTGCTGCACCTGAGGCAAACTGTAGAGCACTCCTGGTTTCAAGTTTCTCAGCATTCCTTTAAGCACCATCATCCTCCCATTGGGATCCCCCGAGTGCCCTTGCCTGAAGAAAAAGAGGTTTCTTGAGTGGCTGTATAAGACATTTTTGGTTCCTGAGACACTGGAAAATGAGCCTGTTGTCTCAGTCATGGCTTTTTCAGTGTGTTGACTGCAAAGGGTTTGAGTGTTTTATCCTCATTGCTCCTCTACTTTGAAACCTCAGCTTTGTTGTCTAACACTACTAGAATGTCTCAAACCACACCTCAGGCTGAAGTTTCTCTCTCCTTGGAGTTAAAATTCAGAGAGTTTGCATGGAAAAGGATTCAATGGCTTGCTAAGGATTTATCTGGTTTTGAAACCAAATAGCTTTAAAAATGAGAATCTGCTTACTCAGAGACTCCCTGAGACTGGGTAATTCCCCAACAGCCGTTCCCAGCAGTTGTGTTTGTTTGCAGTATGTCAATAGTTAGTGCTGGCAGCTGATGCTGAGGGCTGGTGTTTTGAGTGGGGGTTGCTGCTTTAGTGCAGTTTTAGTTCTGCATTATAATGTGAAAGGGCTGCTTCATTCTTGAGCCTTGAGGAGGAGGACCCATAACACTGCCATGGTCGATAGGACCCTTGTTGTCTTGTCAGGTTTGATTAAGTGCAAGGTGTAGTTGCTCTCCTCTGTGTATGAGGGAGGTCTGCAGCTATTTCCAGCCGTTACAGAGATAAAAGACCAGGCAAAAAGGAGCTGCAGAGAGAACAACACATGGATTAAAGGTGTGACACGGAGCTTGTTTTTGTGTCAAAAAGGACAGATTTTAAAGGTTGGTTTAGCTGATTTGGATTGGGCTTGGCTGAATTTCAATCAAGGCCCTTTTAATTAAAATGATGTCACTCTTGTACAATTCAATTACTCTTTCTTGACCCTGTCCTGGTGATGACTGCATAGTGAACAATGAATTATCAGTGGAAATACCATGAAATATAAAGCTGGTTAACTGACTTACGGAGACCTTGCAACATGCAGAGTGATATGAGGAAAGGTATGTTTAATCAGTGCTGGGTGACATGGGGAGGTCATCCTCCAGAGCCCTTGCACAACTTCACCTTGTTCAGGTAAAATATTTATGCTACAAAATCATACATAACAGAGGTAGGGTTATTACAATTAGTTCTGGGAATAGGTGGAATTACTACAATCAGTTCCTGGAACTCATTTCCATACTGTCCCACCTCTTCACTCATGCTCATTGTCATCTGGTGGTTGCCTTTTGGGGTCTTTGGGAGGAAGGCTGATGCCTTACTCAGTCTGACCTCCCTACCTTTCATCCACCTGGCATCAGTTGTGGGTCACATTCTTGGCTGGAGTCTCCAATGTTCTCATCTTTGAGTACAGTATTCTTCTCCATGAGAGTATCTCAAGCTTAACCCACATCCTTTGTGTTTATCTGACTGATGATGCTTTATATAAGTGCTCATACAGTTAATGATTTAACTAGGGTCCTACACTCTGTGTTCTCTATCCTTTTCCCCATATCAAACAACCAAGGGTTTGTGAGAATATTGGTTCTGTAAGAAGAGTTTATGTATGCAGTGAAAAAATATTCATTAACTCTGCAGACCACTGAGATGACCTTTCAAGATCCACTCCAAAGCACACTCATTCTATGATTTTAGGAATGAATAGGCAGTATGAACAGATATTTCTACACTGATGGGATAAAATGCATATCTTCTAAAAAGAAATCATGGGATCATAGACTTGTTTTGGTTGGAAAAGACCTGTAAAATCACCTGTCAACCCAAGACCACTATAGCCATTAAACCATGGTCCAGTGTTTCTCCTCCAGGGATGGGGACTCCACCTCCCCAGACAGCCTGTTCCAGTGCCTGACCACTCTTGCAGGAAAGAAATTGTTATTAACCTCCAATCTAAAGCTCCCCTGTCACCTGATACTAGGGAGAAGAAACCAACTTCCAGCTCCCTACAACCTCTTCTCCAGACTGATTAATCCCAGTTCTGTCAGCCACTCCTCACCAGCCCTGTTCTTCAGAACCTTTACCAGCTTCATTGTCCTTCTCTGGACATGCTCCACCATTTTGAATGTCCTTCTTGTAGTAGGCCCAAAACTGAACCCAGTATTCAAGGTGTGGCCTCATGAATGCTGAGTACAGGGGCACAAGCACTGCCCTGGTCATGCTGGCCACACTTTTGCTGATCCAGGCCAGGATGCTGGTGGCCTTCTGGGCCTACTGCTGCCTCATCTTCAGCTGGCTGCCAACCAGCACCCCCAGGTGCTTTTCTGATAGACAACTTCTGAGCCACCCTTTCCCAAGCCTGTAACATTGCCTGGGGTTATTGTGACCTGAGTGTAGTACCTGGCATGTGTGCTGAACTCTCTTAATTCAGACAACTTTTCCATATCGACATGGCCTTAGTTATTTTATTGTTCTGTTCTTGACAAGAATAACAAATAAATTCTGGAATTATAAAGGAGCAGCTCGGTAAAAATGTGCTGAAATATGAAAAATACTCTTCTTGTGGCTGTTAAAATAGAACCTTTCTTGGTGATCTCAACAGGGCCATTGTTTTTAAATACTTCCCCCTAATGCTGTTTTTCTCTTAGTAGTCAGTGTTTTATAGCAGTTGCTTAGGAAAATAAAGGGCAGTCAAAATGCTGATGCTGTAGTACTACCTGTAGCCCGATGCAGCACCTATGCAGGGAGATTAGACCAGGGTGTTCAATTAACCCTTCAGCAGCAGATGTTCTTCATGCATAACTTCTTACCTGATACAGAACTCTTGTGCCTATTCATTAACAGAAAGTGAAAGAAGAAGGTCCATTTTATTAATCCTGCTAATTAGTTATTTAAGATTTCTGAAATGTGAAGTCCTGTGAATTATGACATGAACTGAGTAACCCAAAGCCGGGAGCAGTCTCAGGGAGTGATGAGCAACTGCTCCTAAATTATGAGTAACCGGGAGAAAAATAATCCAGAGCACCATTTCTGTGCTTGAAGGTGATCCCCATCCATGGCGTGGGTACAAAGTCTTTGTTCTGGGATTGTGAAGGACTTTAGAGCTGCTTGTCCCTCCGATGGACAATGCTCAGATGTTCTCATCTGGCTCCTGCTGGTAGAAGCTGCTGGAGGGAGCAGGTAACTAATGACTGCAGAGGTTTGCAGCAGTGCTGCACACAGTGCTTTTGAGTTCTGTATTTTAAGGCAGAGCTGGGAAAGTCTGGCCTTAGGAAATTTGGTGAAAGCATGCCTCCAAAAGACCATGCAAGGCCCACGAGGGCAGCCCAGTGGTGGGGACTGCCTGTGGGGATAGCCCTGCTGATTCCCAGTGCCTGGGAACTGCAGGAATCTTTTTTTCTCTGCAGATACTGAGAGATATGCTGATTTTTAGCTGCTCTCTTCTCCCCAGGCCACCAGACACTGTGCAGATGAAGAGCACATTTTCCAAGCACAGTCTTTAGGCCATGGGGTTTTCCTCTGTAGTTCTGCCTTTCATGTGAATTCTATTATTAATTGCTTTAACCCAAAGGAAGAAGAGAAAGGGAAGGAAACCAGCAATGGGTTAGAGTATAACAAGAATAGACAGTAAAAGCATTCACAGGAGGGGAAGTAAACTACTAAAGCAAGTAATAAAAGGAAAGCCATATATTTTTTTTTTTTCCCCTAGATGTCATAAAAAACTAAATTACCAAACACACAGCTGTCCTGAGAGTCTGGTCTGTAAATTTCAAATGGAAAGTCCAAGATGGATTTCAGGCTGCAGGAAGCAAGATTTGATTTATTTATTTATTTATTTAACTGCTGGTGACAGCAAAATCCAGATGGCAGCATCTCACTCGGAATGTCTCAGCAAATTCATCCCTATTTGATTTTTTACTTAACCTGCTCCCATAGGAGTTCTTAGTGTGGAATTTCTTATCCAGAAGAACTGAGACATCTCTCATATGGATTAGCTAGGAAGCGTAGGATATTTTCGTGGATTTCTGAAGAGATCAGAGCATGAGAGAAGTGTGGAAGACTATTTGACTTCTCTTTTATTTTGTGCCATCTCAGTTTCTAGAGAAAAGGAGGCTCAGAGGAAGATACTTATCCTAGAATAATGGAATGGTTTGTGTTGGAAGGGACCTCCAAAGGTCATCTAGTCCAATGTCCTCTGCAGTCAGCAGGGGCATCCTCAACTAGATCAGGTTGCTCAGAGCCTTCTCCAGCCTGACCTAGAGTATCTCCAGGGATGGGGCCCCAATCACCTCCCTGGGCAGCCTGTTCCAGTGTTCCACCACCCTCATGGTGCAGAATTTGTTCCTAACAACCAATCTATATCTACTCTTACCTAGTTTGAAACTGTTACCCCTCATCCTATCACTGCAGGCCTTTGTAAACAGTCTCTTTGCAGACTTCTAGCCCCCCTTCAGGTATCAGAAGGTTGTTATTAGATCCATCCCTCACTACCTGAAAAGGGGTTTTAGTGAGATTTGGGCCAGACTCTTCTCCCAAATAACATATGATGGAACAAGAAGAAATGGCCTCAAGTTGTGCCGGGGAAGATGTAGGTTGGACATGAGGAACATTGTCTTATCTGACAGGGTTGCCAAGCCTTGCAACAGGTTGCTCAGAGAGGTGGTGGAGTCTCCATCCCTGGAGGGGCTTCAAAGCAATGAGGTTTTTGATTTTTTTCAGACTAGTGACTCCAAGATGAATGTGTTGAAGAAAGTGTGTTGATGTAGAAATGATCCAAGCAATAGAAATTAACCCTGGTTCCTTTCAAATTCTCAGTTTCTTGGCTTGAAATCTCTCTGTAATGTTTTTTGTATGTGGAAAAAGACTTTTGGAGGAAAAAAACTCAAACAGTATTTGATTTTAAGGCCAAAGGGACCTCTATGTGACCTGCTATAATTTCTAGCATCTTTTGGAATCTTGGAAATAAACAATGCACAACAGCAATGGTTGTGAACCTTCTTAGTCATGGGTAGATGTAGCATCTCATACACCTAGGTCAAATCATGGTAATCACAGTATCACCAAGGTTGGAAAAGATCTCACAGATCATCAAGTCCAACCCTTTACCACAATTCTCAAGGCTAGACCATGGCACCAAGTGCCACGTCCTACATTGTTTTCTAATTCCATTAACTTTATTGAAACACTTTTGATCTGAAAAACTCAAATACATACTGAGTTCAATAGAAAGAGGTTTCAAATCCACTGCAGTTTATTTTTATATTGGAAGGCAGCTGCTAACAGAGATACCTCAAGTGCCATAAATCATTGCTTCAGCTGAAACTTGTTTTGCTTTTGCTCTTCCTGCAGTGATTCAGACCCTTGTTACCAAGGTGTAAACCTAGTGATATAGATGATCATGTTATCTGTTCCTTCCAAAATGGAGACTTTGCTGATATCAGATTTTGCAGGAAGAGTGCCTCCAGTATTTCAGCGAGTTGGAATGATATCTGTGATGCTCATTACCCATATATTATGTTGTGATCACAGGATATTAGGGGTTGGAAGGAACCCAAGGAGATCATCGAATCTAACCCCCCTGCCAGAGCAGGACCATACAATCTAGCACAGATCACAGATGAATGCATCCAGACAGGCCTTGAAAGTCTCCAGGGAAGAAGACCCCACAACCTGTCTGGGGAGCCTGTTCCAGTGCTCTGGGACCCTTAGAGTCAAGAAGTTTCTCCTTGTGTTGAGACAGTACCTCTTATGCTGCAGCTTACACCCATTGCTCCTTCTCCTATCCCAGGGAGCAAGTGAGCAGAGCCTGTCCTCCCCTCCTGGCCAGCCCTCAGGTGTTTATAAACATTTATTAAATTCCTCCTCAGTCTTCTCTTCTTCAGACTAAAAAGCCCCAAGTCCCTCAGCCTCTCCTCATAAGCTATGCCTTCAAGTCACTTAATCATCCTCATTAGCCCTCCACTGGACCCTCTCCAGCAGATCCTTGTCCCTCTTAAACTGGGGAACACAAAACTGAACACAGTATTCAAGATGAAGTCTCACCAGGGCAGAGTAGAGGGAAAGGAGAACATCCTCTTAATACACCCCAGGATCCCATTGGCCCTCTTGGCCACAAGGCCCCATTGCTGTCCCATGGTTACCTTGTTATCCACCAGCACTCCCAGGTCCCTCTCCATAGAGCATCTTAGTTATGCATCTAACATATGCATCTAAGTTGTGTTTTGTAGTTAATTTGAACAGGAATGTTATTTGTTCCTCTTGTCTTCCCAGATGCAACCGATAACATTGGCTTTTTGTGTTAGAAACCTGGTTAGACTTCTCTTTTGATTTCTTATATGTATGATCTCAAAACTTATTTCCTTACACTCAATTTTGTCAATGTCTCTCATTTTTGAAGCATATACCATCGCAGACCAAGCTTCATGTCCATACCCAAATGCCAAACATCAACCTCCATCAAGGTTAGGAATGTATTTATCTTCCTAATGTCTACTAGGAAGAAAAGTTCTGTTGTGTCTATTTGACAGACTTATATCCAGAGGTATGAGATAGAATTTCCAGGGGAGGGAAAGGAATCTATTGGAGACCAGAGGTTTAAATTCCAAACCAAGGCTTAGCTCTGATCATTGATCCTCTTGGAAACCTCATCCCCTTGGAGTCTGACTACTCAAAGCAGTGTGTGGCCTCAAATAACCAATTAATTATCTGCCTTTCAGCTTAGTCCTGTAGCTTAGTGAGACTTGTGTTGTTGTGGAGTGTGTTGAAAGGGAGGAAAGAGAAGGTAGTGTCTGTGAGGAAGAATATAATTAGTTTGTGAGTTAAGTGCCTTTCCTATAACATCAAGGGCATGCAAGGCAGTTTTAAGTGTTTAATAGCTTGGAACTGGCAGTGATTATTATTATTTTTTTTTAAGTTCCTTTGAAAAAAATCCTGTTCCTTTGGGTGAGGGGAAAGGTAATAATAATCTTTTTCAACATTTTGTCAAGTAATCCAGGTTTCACATCCTGTAATGTAGAAAGAGAAGACAAAACAGCTTGTGCACCTGATAGTTGTCAAGGTCCTTCAGCCTTTGGAGACCTACTTAACTTGGGACTGCTCAGAGGCATTAAACTACTACTTGAGACTTAGGATTTGTTTATCACAATGCTTCTTTTGTCTGCCAGTAGTAGAGAACTTGTGTCGTTACACCCAAATGCTATTTGGAGCTTTTAGGATGGATGTTAGGAGGAAGTTCTTCCCAGAGAGAGATTTGCCATTGGAATGGGCTGCCCAAGGAAGTGGTAGAGTCGCTGTCCCTGAAGGTGTTCAAAAAAAGCCTGGATGAGGCACTTAGTGTCATGGTCTAGTTGATTGGCTAGGGCTGGGTGATAGGTTGGCCTGGATGATCTTGGAGATCTCTTCCAACCTGGTTGATTCTGTGATTCCATGAATTGTTAACCCAACACCACCATGGCCATTAAACCATGCTCTGAAGTTCCATGTCTCCATGGTTTTTGAACATCTCCAGGGATGGTGACCACCACATCCCTGGGCAGCCTGTTCCAAAGTTTGATGAAATGTCCCAGCTCCCCGTGTTTGTGGCTTATGCAGAACTGAAGCCCAGGCTCTTGGGGCTTCTGTCTCTGGTGCAGGCTATTGATGTGCTAGTGTTTTTATTTAGGAGGTAAGTAGGAAATATGTGGCTTTTGTTCCAAATCAAAGTGAAGTCAAGTGTCCAATTGCTCTTTGAAATACAACAGCTCTGGCCTGGAAATTGTTGTATGAGGCTGGAAAGCCACCTCAACAGAGGACAGTTACTGCTCACATGGAGTGACTAATTTTTAATTGGTTTTAAATTAGAATCTTCTTTATTTCACTCCCCTGCAGAGTGCTACTGAAGGTTCAGGTACAAAATAAGTGTTATTTTCTGTAAGAAACTCTGGAAACACCATTTGTGATATTAGCTTAAAGAGACTTTGGGCCCAATTATTGCAGACCCAAATGAAGACTTGGTACAAGATCACTGCCAGTTAAATGAAGTATCCGGTACTTCACAACCTCTAACATGTTGCTTTTGGTTACAGTGGAAGAAAAAGTCAATTTGTTCATTAGAATGAACTCCTGTCCGAATGATACTTTAAATCCTCCATAATTAACTTTCTGCTGCAGTTGATTATCATCATTTCTGTTAAAGCCTACCTTTTTGAAGGATGAACAGTAGCTTACATTGGCTCAAGTTGCTCCATAGCATACAAATAAACCCGTAGATGAGGTACAGAATTTGTTACCAATTCTGGAGATTACTGTGATGTAGCAAAGAAAGTTGGTATAGTTGATTTTCATCATATTCTTTTGTATAGCAATCTCATTTTTTGTGTGTGTGTCTTTTTCAGCTGCTTTTAAGTGTGTAGTATCTGTAAGATCATAGAATGGTTTGGGTTGGAATGGGCCTTCAAAGGTCATCTAGTTCAAACTCTGCAGTGAGCAGGGACATCCTTCACTAGATCAAGTTGCTCAGAGCTTTGTCCAGTCTGACCTTGAATAGCTCCAGGGATAAGGCCCAAACCACCTCCCTGGGCAACCTATTGCAGTGTTCCACCAACTTCATGGTGCAGATCTTGTTTCTGATATAAAATCTAAATCTACTCTTCTCTAATTTTAAAGTGCTGCTACTCATTCTGTCATGGCAGGGTTTTGTAAACAGTCCCTCAGCAGCCTTCTTGTAGCCCCCTTCAGGTACTGAAAGACTGCTATTAAATCTTCCAGAGCCTTGCCTTCTCCCATGCTGAACAACCCCAGCCTGGTCAATCTGTCTTTGTAGCAGAGAAGTTCTACCTTCTGGATCATTTTTCATCAGAAATATGATTCAGCAGCTCTGTTCCCCTTGGTTCCTTATCCATTTAGCTCTAGTTACCTCTCTGAAGGAGCATTATTGCAGAAGGGAGGAAAAGCAGAACAAATTCTAAACTTCAGATATTGGAATGGTAATTCTAAGGTCTTCCTCAAGCCATTTCTTTTCCAGGCTGAACAGCCCCAGTTCTGTCTTCATAGGAGAGCTTCTTGTTGACCTTCTCTGGACCTGCTCCAGCATGCCCATGTCTCTTATTGAGGTCCCTTCCAACCCAATGCAATCTCTGAGTCCTAAAAGCATTTTTCAGAATACCTTCTTTAAAAAACTGATTTCCATTCCCCTCACCCCATCCCACCCCACTTTTCCTCCCATCCAAGCTACATTTCTCAGCTAAGAATTGAGATTCTTCCAGCAGACTTAAGAATTTTTTTTCCTTTTGTGTTTGTGCAGAGACTTCTGTAGTAAACTTGTGCTGCATCTGGGAGATTTATCCCTAACCAAATATGTAGTGGCTTTAGACTGGATCCTCTCCTTGCTTTTCTACTAAATGTAGGTCATTGCAATTGGCTTTTGGAAATGGAAGGTGGTTAAAAGTGGACAGCAGAAGTGGTAGTGACAGCATAGATGTCTCCTAAATGGACTTCAAAGCTTGCTCCAACTTCCATATTAGATCAGGTTGCTCATTTGAGTTTTGAATCTCTCCATGGATGGATTATTTCACAGTTTCTCAGGGTTCCAGCATTACCAGCCCTTGCTGTGAACGTTTTTTGGTATGGTGGTTGACAGCATTAAGATTCTTCCTGAGCTGCCTCTCCCAATTTTCTGCCTTTCTGTTTATGTGCTATGGCAGTCCTTGACCATCATGGCAACCCAGCAGTGGACTCAATCCTGTGATTCCATACTTGGGACCCAAATCTAGACATAGTAATCACTAGTGGAAAACAGAGGGGAATGTGATACAGATGCTGATGTGAGATACAGGTCCTGATGAGGAAGGTTCAAGGTGTTAGTGATGCTGGGATTGAAGGATATTTTTCCATCCTAACTTGTAGCCCAAACACTGTAGATCTGCTTGCAAAGGGCTGTCTATATTTGTATATGTACAGGCTGGAAGAGTGGTGCACGCCAAAGAGCTGCAGTTCATGGTTTTGAGTACAAATTTAGGTTTTGAATTCCTTTCATAGTTAAGGAGTGGTTTAGTGTGGCTGCTGACTCAATTTTACATATTTTGGGGCAATGGGTATATTGAACAGGTGCTCTGGATAGTTGTTTTTATAGCCTTGTCAAATCATTAAGAGCCTCATGAATGGCCCCCATCCAGGATGCATGATGTGAATTTAAACATGTTGGAAAAGGTGTTATTTCCTAGAAGTTCTCACTTTGATCTGCTCCTAAATCTCTGCTATCTGCAGTTGGAGTCAGGTTGATGAGCCACTCTGCTGTCTGACTAAGGCATCCTGTTATTAATGATCAGCTTAATCACTATTATCTAAATGAGCAAATGCACATTATCTGTTACTCAGGTTGTGGTCATGAGTGTTGACAGACAGCTGCCATGCAGATCAGCACAATTCTGGCAAATCCATAAAAGCACCCTTTAATCCTTGTTTTTCCTCATATCGGAGCAAACTGGAAGCCTTCAGCAGAGGGTGGCTGGGTGAAATACTCGCTAAATGGCCAATAGCTTCAGACTGATGAGGAGACATGGCCAAACCCAGGAACACCTTCCAGGGAACAGGGAAAGGAGATTTATTCCACCGCTTGATGGCACTGTGTACTCGCTCACAAACCTATACACAAGGTTTTTGACTTGCCAGGAAGACTTCTGGGTAGAGGCAATTTACCTACCTTCTTGAGTGTTGCTTGATGTCGAGGTGTTATTGATGGTACCAACTGACTGAAGAAGTAGGACAGCACTAGTGAGGATGACTCTCAGATTTCCTCCCAAGTGATGCATGCTTCCCCTTGCAGAAGAGACTGCTCTTGCATAACAGAGTAATAGCTTTGTAGACTTAGGTCATTTTTGGAGGGCTTTACAAATGGGAGCTCATTACTTTTCAAGGCACTTAACTGCATTCTTAATGGAACTAAGTTACATCTGTCCTCACAGAGGTCTGGAGTGATCTCAGCCATTCATGAGTTCTTTGATACTCATGTGTTGAGAAAACCACCTCCTCTTTGAACGTTCTGGTTGGACATTAGGAAAAAATCCTTCACAGAAGGGATTCTCAGGCATTGGGATAGGATGCCCAGGGAGGTGGTGGAGTCTTTGGGAGTATTTAAAAGGCAGGCAGACGTGGTGCTGAGGGATATGCTTTAATGGAAGTAACTTAGTAGTAGTGGTAGGATTGTGAGCTCTAGATGAGCAACTGGACTGGATCTCAAAGGTCATTTCCAACCTTAACAGTTCCATAATTGATTCTATAATTATTTCTGGAGAAGCCTGCTTTTTGAGGCTGCTTCTTCCACTCCTTTTCCTGCAGCTAACTGCTATAGAGGTTTGAGAAATCTAGACTTTGGTCCAGTTTGGCTTCTCTCACTGTCTTTTGCTCCCCTTTTGAGCAAGTGCAATGGAGAAGCAGGCAGTGAGCTGACTTTAGGGCTTCTCTGGATTCCCACCAGCAGAGGAGGCAGCTGCATCAAACATCTCCTGTCTAACCTAACATCCTTAGGCAAAATTCCCTCTTTGCTTTCTACAAGACTGTGTCTATCATTACATTTAGTAATTGTTCTGTGAGTGCTGCTCTGCTCTAAATGCTTCCTTTATTGCTAATGTGAAACATTTCTTCACTAATATAGTCCATGAGAAAGTGAAATTGAGATTTAAATAGAAATCTATTTAGTTTTAAATAGTTTAATTTTTCTCAAACTGAAAAGGCTGTTCTGAAATATCATTAAATGCTTGTATCTGGAAGATGATTTGAAATTTCCCAAGTCTGTGTGTTCACAAACTGCTATTTGCATGTCATAATAATTAGATTGTCTTCAGACAATTAGTTAATTTGACATAGTGTGGACACTTAATAGTCATTTAAATCTGCTTTGAGCTATTTGCATTAATTGCAATAAATCACTAATTTAAATTGGGCATAGTTTGAGATCTAAAACAGTGTCATTCCTGGGGTTTTGAAAGCTGCTGGAAGGAAAAAAGCTTCTTGTGCTGCAAAAACTGAACTTAATTCCACATCTAGTGGTAGAAATGGTGTAATGGGTTCCCTGGAACTGTAGAGAAACAAGGTCATCTTTGGCACTGCAGCCAGCCAACTGACTTGTAGAGGCTGGAAAAACGCTAACCCTGAGTTGTGCAGGATGTGTCGTTTAAATGTTTAAACCTCAAAGTAGAGAGATCTGTAAAGAAGCCTACCAAAGTGAAAATATAAGTAGGTTGTGGCCTAGGTCACCCACCCAGAAAGGTCTGAGTAAAACTTGTGGTATGTTGGATTCAAATGGACACTTTGGAAGAAGCTTGACATGGAAATCTTGTTTTAGGTCTCTGAGAGTCTATGAAACAGTAGCAAATCCCAAGCTGCACTTCAGAATTAAACCTGTGAAAATGCTCCTGGCATTGAAATGTGGTTTAAAAGAGAAAAACCTTTTGGATACAGCAGCACGTAGTCATTTGTTTAGAGACTGCTAAAAATCAAACACAATTTGACTGTCTGTGTGCCTCCATGGCTGCAGTGGAGAGACTGCAGACAACATTCAAATACTAACAAATTGTGGTGTGCTACTCAGCCCAGCTCTGCTTCCTTTTGTGGGCTGTCACAAAAGGAGTGAGAACGTTCCTTACTCCTCCCTAGAAATGCTGCTTCCTTGTCCCCCCACATCTGTTATGGGAAATATCACTTTGATATAACAGCACAAAACATTAGGTAGTTGTGATACATTTTTCTTCTGCTCTGCTATGTGCTGGCTGGTATTTACTTGATGGCTGTTATGGGATATTTACTGGAAGACAATGGCACTCTGGGATTTAGAGTCAAGCTAAATTATTAGTAGCTCAGTATCTCATTATTCCTCTTTCTTCTGTGAGTCAGCACCATTTTCAGAGCACCATCTGGCACCATGGAATCAGCACCCCTGCAAGCTTCAGCCATTAATAACAATTTGATGGTGTCTGTGTATTTGCATTCAGTTAGCCCAGGGTGGCTGGGAAACAGCCTCCTTATCTTTGCCTTGACTGTCAGGACACTGTCTCCATCAGCTGCTCCTGCAGATGATGTCTCTGCTAGAGCTTTGTATTGTAGCTGTTACTACAACCTGACATCCATCTCCTCCAAAACTGAACTAAACCAAAAAAGACAGAATTCAGTGGAGACTGTGTCGGAACAGTGAAGTAGTGCATAAGCCCAGGCTTTCTCCCCTTTTCTTTTCTGCCAGTACTACTTCTCCCTGTTAGTTTGTTTTGTTAAGTAGCTTGCTTCTGCTATGCTCAGATGCAGCTGCCAGTCAGGAGGAAAATCTCCTTTGAGAGCTGTACCCACATTACACAGAAGAGTGCTACCAGCCTGCAGTGCCGCCTTTTGCATATAGTCTGCTACCCACTAGCCCCTTTAAGGTCCCCTTTGATAACTGCAGGCCTCAATTCAGATATTTGTGGAAGGGAATCAAGCACAGGCTGCAGGATAAGAAGAAAACCTGCCCTTCAATCAGGTCTGTGCTTTTAAGTAGCCCTGTGAAGCTTTTATGCACTTGTGGTGGAAGTGTCAGAGTTTGACAGTCTTTACTGCTGAGGTTAGACAGACATCTAACAAGTCATCCCTGAGAGTTTATCACACTGAGGATCCACATGACTTGATAGAAGGAAGGCAAAACACCATAATTCTCACAGAAGAGCTGTTCCTCTACATGAGCAAAACCTTCACACTTGAAACTTCAGAGGTAAAAGCTATCCAGTCTATGAATGTGCTTTGAACCCTCTCCCTTGGCAGTGTGCCTTGCACTCCATAGGCCTTATTCTGCTGCTTAGCACTGCAGAAAGAGGTACACATGTACTCATTTTAGCAACAAAGCTGCAGTACAGCTTGAAGGTGAACCTTTCAAGTTCTTTGGTGACATATTTTGGCTTCACAAATATGACCTTATGACAGTTAATGTGATAAGCAATGAAAGCTATAGAATTCAGCAATTACAGTAACATTAATGTATTAGGAGACTCATTATTCTGTCTCTGTCCAACCTTTCCAGTACTGACCTGAACTTGCAGATCTTTGCTTCAGTTTTCTGTATAAGAATGAAAGATTTTTATGTCTGTTAGAGAAATCAACACATTTTTGCTGAAACTCCCAAGGGTAGAAATGGTTTCTATGTAAACATGGTTTCTATGTGAACACAATTGTTACCGTAAAATGTCTTCTTAAAAATGGATATGTGGCACAGACAGTGGCATTGAGTGCAAATTTGCTGATGGCACCAAACTATGTGGTGTGGTGGACTCACTTAAAAGAAGGGATGCTGTCCAGAGGGATCTTGACAGGCTTGAGAAGTGGGCCAGTGCAAACTGCATGATGTTCAACAAAGCAAAGTGCCGAGGTCCTGATCAGGGTTGGGCCAACCCCAAGCACAGATACAAGCTGAGTGCAGAGTGGGTTGGGAGGAGCCTTGAAGAAAAAAGATTGGAGATGTTGATGAGAATCTCAGTGTGAGCTATAAGTGTGCTCATGCAGCCCAGAAGGCAAAATGTATCCTGGCCTGCATCAAGAGGAGTCTGACCAGAAGGAAAGAGAGGGGGTTGTACCTCTCTTGTCAGATCTCCACCTTGAATACTACGTCCAGTTCTGGTGTCATCATAAGAAGGACATAGAACTGTTGGAGTGAGTCCAGAGGAGGCCCACAAAGATAATCCAAGGGCTGGAGCACCTCTTTTATGAGGATAGACTGAAGGAGCTGGGGGGTGTTCAGCCTGGAGAAGACTCTGGTGACCTTATAGCTACCTTCCAATACCTGAAGGTAGCCCACAGGAAAGCTGGAGAGGGACTTTTCATAAGGGCATCCAGAGACAAGACAAGGGAGAATGGTTTGAAGCTGAGTGAGAGGAGGTTTAGACTGTATCTTAGGAAGAAGTTTTTCAGTATGAAGGTGGTGAGACTCTGGATTAGGTTGCTCAGATTGATTGAGGATGCCTCCTCTCTGGCAGGGGGGTTGGAGTAGGTGGTCTCTGAGGTCTCTTCCTACATAAGCCATTCTATGGAAAATACAAAGTATTTTTGTGTAGTCAATAATTTGCAGACTGGCTGCACATGATGCCTGTGGAGATGAACCCTGTCCCCATTGATATGGCCTGACCAGTTCCAGATAGGAAATGAAGGAGGAAGGAGGCTTTGCCCTTTAACACATAGCTTTGTGCATGCTTCTGTGATGCTTAGAGCTTTGCATACAATAAACTTCACTCTTGTATGTTAGAAACTTTCCCTTGTAGAGTGGAAAATAGGTGCTAGAGTATGGGGCTGTTCATCAGGCTTCTCGTTGTTTTGTAAGAGAACTAGAAAGGCATTTTGCTGAATATGTCTTCAGGGAACTGTCACACCATCATTGGCTTTCATTGGGAAACAATTACGAGGACTCAGAAATGATTAACATGCGAGACAGTTTGCTTTGTGGCTTCACTTACAAGACTGACAGAAATTTCAATGCCTGATCTCTCTCCAGTGTATTCTTTACCATTCAGTAAAGGCAGGAGTGGGAGAGGGAGATCATCTACAGTACAAATGAAGCAGGGAAAAGCATTAACATAAGTGAGAAAGTATGCAAGTGCCTAATCATAGTGGGTGTCACCACTTCTTTGCAAATTTGGGGACCTTCTGCTGGGAGTCAGTGCTTTCTGCTCTGTCTTTTCTTTTCTGCTCTGTTGTCATCCCTGTAACTCTCCAGTTCCTGGTCTCTTTAAACTTTGAAGTATTTATTGTGTCTGGAGGCTGATTTATTTCTGGGGACAAGGTTTTGTGTCCTTTTGCAGTTCTGCATCCATGGGAGCTGCTAGAGCTGTGAGATCATACAATCCTGGCATGATGAGGGTTGGAAAGGACCTCTAGGGATCATCCAATCCAACCCTCCGGCTAAAGCAGGGTCACCCACAGCAGCTTGCTCAGGATCACAATGTCCAGGCAGAGTTGAAATCTCTCCAGAGAGACTCCACGACCTCTCTGGGCAGCTGTTTTGAGGTCTGCAGCACTCTCACACCAAACAAGTTTCTCCTTCTGCTCAGATGGAACTGGGTTCCAGTTTGTTCCTGTTGCCCCTTGTCCTGTTGCTGAGCACCACCAGAAAGAGTCTGTCCCCAAGATGGTAAGAGACCATACATGATTCGATGGCATGAGCTCTTCTGTAAATGGTACCAAATAAGAATTTGAATAATAATATTGAGTGCTATTGTAACTGCACTATTCCTAGGTCCTGATATTACAGCTAGGCACCAAAGAAATGGAACAAAAACCAGAGCAAATTAGTTTAAAGGCTGCTGTGCGTGGACAACAATCCACAGGATTGAAAATTTTTGAGACTCCACAAACAGGAGAATTTCCAAAGCATTTGCTGTTTGGGGCCTGTCAGGTGTGGAGAATCTACCTTGCTCCATGGCACCTTGTTCTTGGTGGCAGTTGCCTTACTACTGAAAAGCTGGTCTGGGTTTCATTTGTTTGGGCTGCCCTAATTTTGTACACTTTTGAGTGCTGGATTACAGGATTGTATTTTTTTAAACTTTTCATTTGGTAAACTCATCACTGCCTACAACTACCTGAAGCCAGGTGGGGTTGGTCTCTTCTGCCAGGCATCCAAGCAATAGAACAAGGGGACACAGTCTCAAGTTGTGCGAGGGGAAGTATAGGCTGGATGTTAGGAGGAAATTCTTTACAAAGAGAGTGATTGGCATTGGAATGGGCTGCCCAGGGAGGTGGTGGAGTTGCTGTCCCTGCAGGTGTTCAAAAAAAGCCTGGATGAGGCACTTAGTGCCATGGTCTAGTTGACTGGATAGGGCTGTGTGATAGGTTGGACTGGATGATCTTGGAGATCTCTTCCAACCTGGTTGATTCTGTGATTCTATGATTCTATTCTATGAAATCTTTTATTCTTAAGGTGTGTTTTCTGGCTTTTTACTTGTCTGAGTGCTTTGAGAGGTTGCTGTGATTTTACGCTTTGAAGACGAGGCTGTTTATGGAGTTTGGAGTAAAAGGACCTTGCTTGTTGTTTTGGGGCATCTCACGCCCTTCATTCATCCAGTTGTGTGCAAACCAATCTTTTCTTGCATTCAGTTTCAGGTTGTTGTAGCAGCATTGTAAAATGCTTGGTTTAAAATGATTGCCAGGCTTGACTTAAATCAATACGAGGGAGATGGAAATGTATTTCAGGATGTTTCTTTGTTGGTCAATAAAATGTTACACCCTGTGCTATCAAAAGATGCTGAAATCAGCTTTGAAGAAGCAGAAAAATGCGACAGTAGCAGATGCAATTACAGTGATTTGCTGCCCTAAATCACCTCCTGAATATAGGGGTAAAGTGGAAGTAAAAGCAACAGAAAAGAAGAGTTTGTGTTCCTCAAAATCTGCGGTTTAGCTTGGAGTTAAGAGAGGTAATGTATGCTAATAAGAAGCTTATGTGACCTTTTAATAATGAAGAAATGGGAAGGATATCAGATGCTTCATCACTGTAATCAGTGACATTTCATGTTAATTGAATTAAAGCAAAAGTATTTGTCCTAGACATTGCCAACTGAAGTTCCCTCCCATGACAGATTTGTTCCCATCATGACACAGGGAATGAAAGTGAACAGAAAGGGTTTTTTATGTTGAAATTTGGATGGAAATGGTGATCTAAGAGGTGAAAAACGTTCCTTTCCCATCTAATTATTTCCCTGTGAATGCACAAATAGACATTATAAAGCTTGTAACTAGTGAAGCTTCTGGGAGGGAACGACCCGGACCATCATATGACTGCCAAACTAGGAGGAAAATTAATTTTACCTTCATTCTGGTTATCTGCCTTGACAGCTGGTATAAATCTTTCTGGTTTGCTTTGACAGAGATTGTACAAGTTCACCTTGTGGGTTTTTACTTTTTGGGATGTGTTTCTACCTGTCTGCCAGTGGGAGAATTCTCATCAGATTTCAGGAAACAATGAGGTTAGCACAACATTTTGGAAAGAGAACTCATGCACAGTAAAGCCCACGAGGGCTGTGGATGACACCTAAGCCAACAAAACAAATGATCTGAGGTGAGGCTGCTGCTGCAGCATCTCTGGCAGCATGGAGCTCAACACAGGCTTCTAGCTCAGCACGACGTGTCATCCCCCTTGTTCTGTTTAGTTGTTGTTTGGAAAGTGGCAAATGCATGTTAGCTTTCCCAAGACTGACTATATTGGCTGCCCATTTTTAATCTTTATCACCACTCAACCCTTCAGAGGAATCAGAGGGGTGAGTGTAACAGAGCCGAATTAATCCCCTCCTCAAAGAATATACCAAATGCTGTAGAGTTTTGTGTGTGACTCTGGTGTAAACAGCACAGCACACTTCAAGCAGCAAGGTGACACAGGTGACCACAATTCAACTACTATTATTTAACACAGAAGACAAACTAAGCAACACTTCATAAATAGTGGTCATCAAGACCATTCAAGGTCTTCTCCATGGCTGTTCAGCCTGGAGAAGTGAGGGCTCTGGCAAAGCCCTTATATCAATCTTGCAATACCTGGAGGGGGCTACAAGAAAGCTAGGGAGTGACTTTTTACAAGAGCTTGTAGTGATAGGATGAGAGGGAATAGATTTGAGCTGGAAGAGGGAAGATTGAGACTGGATATTAGGAAGAAATTGTTTCCAGTGAAGGTGGTGAGACACTGGAACAGGTTGCCCTGCAAGGTTCTTAATGCCCCTTTGCTGGAGGTGTTAAAGTTCAGGTTGGATAAGGCCTTAAGCAAGCTGGTCCAGTGGAAAATTTGTGCCTGCCCATGGCAGGTTGGTTGGAACTAGATGGTCTTTAAGGTCCCTTCTGACCAAAAGCATTCTTTGAATCTGTGATTTTTGATTGAGGCACTAATCTAAATTACAGCTGCCTGTGGACACACAGCAGCTTTTGTGTTTTAATACAGATATATCAAACAATGTTGTGTCACTGACAGGATTTTGTTCATCCAACATGATGTCCTAATCATAAGATCTTACTAAAATTAATCAGATATGGTGAGATTCCCAAATGTATATGTACTGACATTTTGTATACATTTTAAGCTGATATTACCTTGTGTGAGAATTTAAATCTTCAGAGGTCTGTATTTGTGAAAATTCATGTTTGTCAGATTCATAGTGATGAAAAGGTTTTCATGATAGAATCATGGTATTGTTTTTGTTGTAAGAGACCCTTAAGATCATTATTAATCCACCACTGTCAGGTTACCACTGAACTATAGCCCTCAGCACCACTTCTCATTGCTGTCTACAACTACTTGAAGGGAGGCTGTACCCAGGTAGGGGTTGGTCTCTTCTCCCAGGCAGCCAGCAATAGAACAAGAGGACACAGTCTCAAGTTGTGCTGGGGGAGGTCTAGGCTGGATGTTAGGAAGAAGTTCTTGCCAGAGAATGATTTGCCATTGGAATGGGCTGCCCAGGGAGGTGGGGTGGTGGAGTTGCTGTCCCTGGAAGTGTTCAAAAAAATCTTGGATGGGGCACTTAGTGCCATGGCCTAGTTGACTGGACAGGGTTGTGTGATAGGTTGGACTGGATGAGCTTGGAGGTCTCTTCCAACCAGGTTGATTTATGATTCTATGATCTGCACAGATTTGAAATCCCTCCAGGATTGGGGACTCCATCACTCCTCCATGCAGTCTGGTCCAGGACTTCGTCCTCATATCCAGCCTAAACTTCCCCTGGTGCAACTTGGGCCCATTTCCTCTTGTCCTATGACATCTTACTTGGGAGAAGAGACCAACCCCTACCTTGCTACCTTGTTGCAATATCCCTTCAGGGAGTTGTAGAGAATGGAATACAGATAGTCTGAGCTGAATTGTTTCTGGATATACTGAAGCTTTTGGAAACATAACCTGTAAATGTTAATTGTGTAACAGTCACAGAGAGGGGGCAAAGGGTGATAAATGAGTAGGTTTGAAGTGGCAAAGTAATTTCAGCAGTGTATCTACGTTGCACTCAGGACTTAGAGGGAGATCAATCTCTCCAAATGTTCATTCTAAGTTTTATTTGTTGATTTGAGTCCACTGATTTTAGACTTAGGGAAGCCTGCATGGTGCGTTCTTCAAAGGTGCACGGACAGTAATACATTGAGAGGACTGGAGTTACTTAGCTCTGAGACAAGACTGCAGGCTGGTGGCACTGATGTGTTTGATCTACATCAGGGATGCTAGGAAATCTACTGATGATTTGTTGAGGCTATTGGCCAGCACAGAAGTAAAGCCTGAGTTGGTTGAATGGCCTGCAGGAACATTTGGGAAGGTGTGATTGTACACAGAGCACTGATCTGAGTCTCTGAACAATCCTTGTGAAAAGCAGTATGAGGTACAAGGTGGTGTAAAGCATGAACAGTAATTAGCTTGATCACTTTATGCTTCAGTGTATGTGGTAATAGGAGGGTATAAAGCCCATTAGAGAGGTGTGTGAGAGCATTTGATTCTAAACACATTCCTTGTGCCTGACTGCTATTACAAGTCTTTTTTATTTCCTGAAGATAGTCCTCAGTCTGCTGGGGATAGATCAGAGGTTTGTCTTGAGCTCTGTAGCTGGCTCAGCACCATCAGCAATAAATCCAGCTACATAATGTCTCCCAAAATGACGCCTGTCCCTGGATACTTAAATGCATTCTCAGTCAACTATTACGTTCCTGCTGAAGTTTCCTTCCGAGTGCAAAGCAGAGCCAGAGCCTTTCATTTCCCTCCAGAAAATACTGTAATTATTTTAACATTACAGGTGATAGATATCTAGAAGCTTCATGTACCAGGGTATGTTGTTTGTAAGTGTTCCACCTGGCATGGGAGTTACTGAGGATGCAGCTGTTTTATCTTGAGAAGGAAAGGCTGAGAGAGAGTCTTAATAGTGTCTATAAATACCTGAGGAGTGGGTGTCAAGATGAAGGTGCCAGGCTCTTTTCAGTGGTGTCCAGTAAGAAACAATAGGTACTAGCAAGAACACAGGAGGTTCCACCTCAATATGATGAGAAACTTCTTTACTCTGAGGGTGATAGAGCACTGAAGCAGGCTACCAAGTGAGGTTGTGGAGTCTCTTTCAAAACCAGCCTGGATGCATTTGTGTGTGACCTGCCCTAGGTGATCCTGCTTTGGCCGGGGTGCTGGACTCGAGAACTCTAGAGGTGCCTTCCAACCCCTAACATTCTGGGGTTCTGTGACTCAAAGAAAGGCTGAGCCAAGTCTGATACATGGTTATACCCTTAGACCCTTGAAGGAGACGTAGAAGACTTGTGATTCTCATCTTTCTACTTTGTCTATTTTTTTTTTATTCAGAAGTAGCAAAAAGTGGTTTAATTGCAGTTAATCTCATTTTTCTTCTGTACAGGTGCAGACTTCTTTCATCCCATCTATAAATCACTTGAAGGCACTTTCTTAGTTGGAGAGCTCATTATTCCAAGATGCTGAATTAGAGCCTCATGACCTGACCTGGAGCAAGCTGTGCTCTCTGGATCCCCTGGGCAGCAGAGCTGCTAAGCTGATGTAGTCAGAGCTTTTTTTGTGGCTGGAGAGGGAAAGATGCTAAACAAACCTAACAAATGTTTTGCTGCACAATGTCAGACTGTTGAAAGCCAGTGGAAATGCTCAGGACTCAAGAGTATTAAACGAAGTAATGCATGGTGCTACTCTGCTAAGACATTGCATCACGAAGGCACAAATGAAATGGCTGGGATGGTGCTGCAGTGCTACTATTAATAGTAACCTACTTCTTTAGCTGAGGAGGAGACAGGCAGAGAAAGAGTGAGCCTCTTAGCTGGTGGCAGCCTTCTTAGTCATGGTGCTAATATCATTGCAAGGCTGCCTGCACAGCTCATTTCCTTATGTGGCAAACAACTCCTTGGGTTATCATTTCCAGTCAGGTGTTGACTGCTTTGGGAGGCAAGATGTAATGCTCCCAAATATTTCTGTAATGACTTCTAACGCAGACCAAGTTTTCTCCAGGTACTCTCTGTTTATCACATAGACCTAGCCTGCATAATTCTCTTAAACCTCGACACTCTTCTTTCTTCTCATAATGTGCACTACGCTTGAGGATGTGTGGATGGCTGTTACAATGAAGATTAGTTGAATGCTTTGCTACTTAAGCTCTCAGAAGTGGACCTTTTCTTTAGCTTGTGAGATCATTCTGTTATTTAGGTCACCTTGTTCTTTCCCACAACTGTCTTGGTTGATGCTGTCATTGATCATCCTCTTCTGGTCTGGCAGTGGAGGTCTCTGTTAAAGCATAAGAAGAGTGTGGTCAGCATATTAAGGGAGGGTCTCCTCGCCCTCTACTCTGCCCTAGTGAGACCACATCTGAAGTACTGTGTCCAGGTCTGGGCTCACCAGTTCAAGAGGAACAGAGATATATTAGAGAGTGTACAATGGAGGACTGTTAGAATGACGAAGGGACTGGAACATCTGTCTGATGAGGAAAGGCTGAGAGACCTGGGGCTGTTTAGTCTGGAGAAGACTGAGAGATCTTATTAATGTTTGTAAATATCTGAAGGGTAGGTGTCAAGAGGAAGGGCCAGGCTCTTTTCAGTAGTGTTCTGTGATGGGACAAGGGGCAGTGGATACAAACTGGAACACAGGAAGTTGCATCACAACATGAGGAAAAACTTCTTCACATTGAGAGTGCTGGAGCCCTGGAACAAACTGCCCAGAGAGGTTGTGGAGTCTCCTTCTCTGGAGACTTTCAAGGCCTGTCTGGATGTGTTCTTGTGTGACCTCCCCTAGATGATCCTGCTTTGGCAGGGGCATTAGACTCTTATCTCCTGAGGTCCTTTCCAAGCCCCCCAGTTCTATGATTCTATAAGGACTTGGTCTCTCTTGAGCTACTGTTCCTGTTCTCTGAGAATAAATGATATCTCAGTATCAGTTCTTACCTTTGCTTTTAACACTGAGGATGAAGCAGTAGAGACCGATGACATTTTAAATGGTGTAATTTCTTAGTGGGGGGCATTGCTGACCGTATAAATATTTCAATAGAGCTAATTACTGAACAAGACAAGGCAGCTACAGCTCAGTACTGAAAGCAGTAGCAGTTTAATTCTGTAAAGCAAGCACCGAGGTGGTGTGACTGAAAGTGCTTCACACCTCAAACAGGAAGTGTTAGTGTCTAGAGCAGGCTGTTAGTACGTGGCAGCCCTCATTCAAAGCTTTGGCTACTCTCTCTTCCTGGCATGGTGTACTTTATGTAGTGCTCTTGCTGAATCTTGATCTTCACAGAGAGCAGGAGAAAGGTTTAGTGAATGAAAACTTTCAAAAGGCCCTCAAGAGACAAATCTGTCAAAAGCGGATTTGAAATAATATGGCAGCAAAATGTATTCATGCTGCTGCACAAACATTTTGAGTACTGTTGGGGTATGCTTCAAAGTGAATCATAAGATCCTGGCTCATGCTTCAGCTTGTCATCTTTTGTATCAATATGACCTGCAGGGGCTTGAGGGAAGTTCTTGGACATGTTTCCTTTGGATTTGTACCTTAGAGGGCTTGTACTAATGCTCCAGGATGTGGACATCTACTCCGCTACTGTATTTATGCGATGCTCAGCAAGAACATGAATCCTCTGTACCTTCGAGCGTATACAATTGTCTCGCAGAGGAAGACATGGGAAAATGGTTTGGGATGCTCCCCTCCTAAATACTGAAGTGGGTTTTTTGTTGTTGTTGTCGTTTGTTGCCACGGGCTACAATACCACAGGCATCAGAAGAGGGCAAGGGAAAAACAGAGTTCAGACTAAGATACCAAAGAGTTAACAGTTTGTTTGTTTTTTCCCTCCTGGTTTCAGCTGGACTAAACTATTGCAAACAGTGAGCTTCAGGTAATATATTACTGGAACTTCACAGGTACAACTCAGCTCTAGCAGCTGCTATTTGCTAGTTCACAGGTACAACTCAGCTTTAGCAGCTGCTATTTGATTCTCACTGGAAAAACAAGTTCCCCCAAGGTAGTTCTGCTCTGAGTCATGATACAATGGTGGTAATTTAAAGAGCTGTCATTTAGAACACCAGGGTGTTTCACCAAGTACCCATAGACATGGGTTTGTTGATCAGTTAACAGTTATTATTTATCATAAACAGAAAGATTTCTTGATGGGGCAAAATATTTCATACATTTCAGTAAAAAACTGCCCAGAGAACATAGAGGTATTTTAGGAAAGTCAGCCTGAGAGAAGAGAATGGTGGCAGCAGCACAACATACACTGTAAGGAGATCACCTCTGGTGCACATACTGCTTCTATGGAAGAGCAAGGCCGGGCTTACTGGTTGGCTCCAGATGTTTTCCCATGCTCTAGGGATTCAAAGGTGCAGAAAATCCAATTTACCTGAGCAGTTGAGCAAAGTTTGCAGTCACTTTGTGCCACTGGAGTGCAACAAAGCAGCCAGACCTTATGCCCAAATGTAGCTTATAAATATCAAAGAAATGAAGGGCATGAAATAATAGTATGGAGGGTGCTGAAACCCTGGAGCAGGCTGTCCAGATAGGTTTGTGGATTCTCCTTTTCTGGAGAGATTCCATACCTGCCTGGACATTGTGATCCTGGGCAGCATGCTGTGGATGCCCCTGTTGTGGCAGTAGAGTTAGACTAGATGATCTCCAGAGGTCCTCTCCAACCCCAGCATGCTGGGACCCAGGGATTCCCTACATCCCAGGAGCTGCTGAATAGGGTGCAGCAGAGGGCTACAAGGATGATTACAGGACTGGGAACATAGCCTTATGAGGAGAGGCTGAGGGACTTGGGGCTTTTAGTCTGGACAAGAGAAGACTGAGAGGGGATTTAATAAATGTTTATAAATATCTGAGGGCTGGGGGTCAGGAGGGAAGAGACAGGCTCTGCTCACTGGCTCCCTGGGATAGGACAAGGAGCAATGGGTGTAAGCTGCAGCACAGGAGGTTGCTCCTCAACACAAGGGGAAACTTCTTTACTGTAAGGGTCATAGAACACTGGAACAGGCTCCCCAGAGAGGTTGTGGAGTCTCCTTCTCTGAACACTTTCAAGGCCTGTCAGGATGCATTCCTCTGTTACCTGAGCTAGATGTATGGTCCTGTTCTGGCAGGGATGTTGGACTCTCTTTGGGTCCCTTCCAACCCCTGACATCTTGTGATCCTGCAATTCCCCAAACCAGCTGATGCACAATTCACACATATCTGAGGCTACAAGCGAGGGCAAGTGTAGTTGCATGTCCCTTACCTGAATGGAACCTACAGGAAGGCTGCAGAGAGACCTTTCATAAGAGCATCCACCAATAGGACAAGGAGGAATAGTTTTATGCTGAGGGAGAGTAGATTTAGACTGGATCTTGGGAAGAACTTCTTTAGTACAAGAGTGGTGAGACTCTGGAACAGGTTGCCCAGAGAGGTTGTGGATGCCTCCTCCCTGGAAGTGTTCAGGGCCAGGTTGGATGAGACCTTGAGCAACCTGGTCTAATTGAGAGGCATTTCTGCCCATGATGAGGTGATTGGAGTAGATGTCTCTGAGGTCCCTTCCAACCTAAGTCCTTCTGTGATTCTATACAACAGTGAGGGCTGAATACCTGGATATGTTTGTGCCACAGTGTGTATTTTGTGGGTGTTTTCTGCCATGTTCCAACATATTACTGCTGCAACTACAAGTGGCATGTAAAGCACTGGAAACAGACAGGTCTTTTGTGATGATGCTGTAAGACACTGTATGGAAAGAGTGTGTGAAAGAAGCTCATCACTCCTTTTGTCCCCGTTATCCCTAGCAAAAGTGATTTGCAGGCTTCTCTCCTGCTTCCTCTTTATTTACCTCTGCATTACTTTAAAAACTGTGACTCTCCATGTATTGAGCACAGAGGTTTGGGTTTTTTTTCCCTCTGTAATGCAACAGAGATTTTATGGCTATTAGTTACTGTATCAGACTGGCTAAGGGCTATTAGGCAATATCACAAACTATAACAGTTTAAATCTTTAACTCTACTTCTAATATGCAGAGAACTACAACCCATAAACTTCTTAAATGTTTGAAGTAAAAGGAGAGCTGTCATTGCTGGCACTTTTATGATGTTTATGTAAATGTTTCCTTACTTGTAGCAGAATAAACCCAATGAGTTAGAGAGTTGCAATGGAGCATGTTAAAACTGCTTATTAAGGGCAATGTCCTGAAACTGTTGTAGCTGAGGATAAGCAATGTAAATAGCAGGAGGTTCCATCTGAACATGGGAAGAAACTTTGGTGAGGGTGCTGTAGCCCTAGAACAAGCTACCCAGAGGGGTTGTGGTGTCTCCTTCTTTAGAGAGCTTCCAACTCCACCTGGACATCGTGATCTTGGGCAAGCTGCTGTAGACTGTATGATCTCCAGGGGTCGCTTCCAACCCCAAAGAATCATTTGCCATGGAACATATGGCCATGCAAGTGTTTGGTATTTCCCTTTGTTTGCTGTATCACAGTATCACAGTATCACCAAGGTTGGAAGAGACCTCACAGATCATCTAGTCCAACCCTTTACCACAGTGCCCAAGGCTAGACCATGGCACCAAGTGCCACATCCAACCTTGCCTTGAAATGCCCCAGGGATGACGACTCCACCACCTCCCCAGGCAGCCCATTCCAGTGCCCAATGACTCTCTCAGTGAAGAACTTTCTCCTCACCTCGAGCCGAAATTTCCCCTGGTGCAGCCTGAGGCTGTGTCCTCTCGTTCTGGAGCTGGCCACCTGAGAGAAGAGAGCAACCTCCTCCTGGCCACAACCACCCTTCAGGTAGTTGTAGACAGTAATAAGGTCACCCCTGAGCCTCCTCTTCTCCAGGCTAAACAACCCCAGCTCCCTCAGCCTCACCTCGTAGGGCTGTGCTCGAGGCCTCTCACCAGCCTCGTTGCCCTTCTCTGGACACGCTCAAGCATCTCAGTGTCCTTCCTAAACTGGGGGGCCCAGAACTGAACGCAGTACTCGAGGTGTGGTCTGACCAGTGCAGAGTACAGGGGCAGAATGACCTCCCTGCTCCTGCTGACCACACCATTCCTGATGCAGGCCAGGATGCCACTGGCTCTCTTGGCCACCTGGGCACACTGCTGGCTCATGTTCAGGTGGGTATCAATCAGCACCCCCAGATCCCTCTCTGTCTGGCTGCTCTCCAGCCACTCCGACCCCAGCCTGTGTCTCTGCATGGGGTTGTTGTGGCCAAAGTGCAGCACCCTGCACTTGGAGCTATTGAAACCCATCCCATTGGACTCTGCCCATCTGTGCAGGCGGTCAAGGTCCCGCTGCAGAGCCCTTCTGCCTTCCAACTCAGTCACATCTGCCCCCAGCTTAGTGTCATCTGCAAACTTGCTGATGACTGACTCGATGCCTGTCCTCCAATGCAGTGTGGAAGCCCTGAGCCAAGCTTATCAGTATTGTGCTGATAGGTAAATAAGAACACTAGCAGTGGGCTTAGTTAAAATAGCTGTGTACTGGCTGGTGCTTTAGTTTCCTGCTTACTAATCATCTATATCTGCATTTAACTGCGCAGAATCATAGAATCAGTCAGTAAGGGACCACAAGAATCATCTAGTTCCAGACCCCTGCCATAGGCAGGGACACGCTACCCTAGATCAGCCTGGCCTGAGCCTCATCCGGCCTGAGCCTCATCCAGCCTGGCCTTAAACAGCTCTAGGGGATGGGGCCTCAACCAGCTCCATGGGCAACCCATTCCAGGGTCTCACCACTCTGAAATGGGTTGCCCAGGGTACATTTCAAACTATTCATAGGTTTCATTTCCAAGGTAGTCTACAGAGATGTGTTTATGATGGAAGGTGCTTCTGATTTTGTGGTTGATTCAGCAGAATTGGACAAGCTAATCTATTTAAAAATCTTAGTAACTACTTTGATCTTCTCTTGTTGAAGAAGAGATCAAAGAAGAGAAACTAGTACACCTCAACCCCCCTTAATTTTTCTGGTGTTTATATGAAGTGTTGCTCTACTAAGTTGTGCTGTGAAAGGTGGGCAAAAAGCTCATGATGGTCATCTGAGTGCAAATCTAAACCTGCTTTTGCAAGTTACTTCTTGTCTAAGAATGATTTATTATTTTAATTTTCTCTACAGTGGTAGAAAAGATTCTTTGGAATGGCTTTTTGAACCTGACATAACCTCATTACAGCTTCAAGGTATTTACTTAGCCAAAGCTATAATCAGTATCCACACCTTTTACCTGCCCCAGAGCTCTCCAGAGATCTCTAACCTGTGCCATTGTGACCTTTTGCTTTCCCTGATTTTAGACTATTTTGAAAGTCTAAAAGCTCCTCTAGGAGGAAGGTGTCAGCTCAAACTATGGTTATCTCAGGCTGAAAGAGAGCAATGGGCAAACTGCATTGAAAATATACTGTAAGGCTGCTGCCTTTCATACTGCTAGTTAAAAAATGAATTCAGAAGCTCCTGAAGTCCGTGACAGGGAGGCAATGACTAGACTTTACCCACCTGTGCACAGTTCAGAATGTTCTGACAGTGCTGAATTTTGGCTGCAGGTTCAATGCAGAAGCCAAGCACACACAAAACCACAGCAAACAGAACACAGTCTCTGTCAAAAGCTCATAAGCCAAAGCTCCAGGGAGACCTTCTGGTGGCTTTTCAGTGCTTAAAGGGGCTTACAAGAAAGATGAGGACAGACTTTAGAACAGGACCTGTTGTGACAGGGCAAGGGACAATGGTTTGAAACTAAAAGAAGGGGATTCAGACCGAAGAGAATGAAGAAATGTTTTACATTGAAGGTGGTGAGATACTGACCTAGGTTGCCCAGAAAAGTGGTAGGTGCCTCATTCCTGGAACTATTCTAGGTGAGGTTGTTTGAGGGCCCTGAGCAATCTGTTCTAGTTGCAAATGGCAATGCTGACTGCAGGGGGTTGGACTAGATGACCTTTAAGGGTCTCTTCCAACCCAACCTATTCTGTGATTTTGTGACTCCATGACCTTCCCTGCTGCAGCTGGGGCTTTGTGTGCAGTCAGAGCTGTATCACCCTGTGTTGGCACGGTGGTTAGGACCCTCTATGTGTAGTCACTCTAAGCCTACCCTGGGCTCTGTCAAATAACACCGTTGCTCCTCTGCTTTTATGTCCCATTTCTTTTGATGGTTTAAAGTAGTGATCCTTTCTTCTGCCTAGATTTTAAATACTGCATACCCAACCCTCAAATATTGCCTTTTCTCCTTCTGTCTCATTGCGTTCTGACTTCTAGCTTATTCTCAATAAGGAAGACTTTTTCTGCTGTAGGTTTTGAGAGCTCCCTGGATGCTTTGCGTGCCCTTGCAGTATAACAACCATTAGTAGCATGGTGCTCTAGGGAAAGGAGTCTTGAATGCTTATGAAGTATGTTTACAGTGCAGTGGGTTTTAAAGAGGACTGGAGCAACTGTGTTCCCATTTAGAGCTGAAAGACAAATTTTGAGAGTATTTGGAACACCTGAATCTCAGCAAAGAGAGAGATTGTGAAAAGTCAGAGGAAATTCAGGAGCCTCTGAAATCAGCTGATGTCTGTTGCAGCGTATTGTAGTAGAAATCACAGAATCATAGAATCAGGTTGGAAGAGACCTCCAAGATTGTCCAGTCCAAACTAGCACCCAGCCCTGGCCAATCAACTAGACCATGGCACGAAGTGCCTCAGCCAGGCTTTGCTTCAACACTTCCAGGCATGGCGACTCCACCACCTCCCTGGGCAGCCCATTCCAATGCCAATCACTCTCTCTGCCAACAACTTCCACCTAACATCCAGCCTAGACCTCTCCTGGTGCAGCTTGAGACTGTGTCCCCTTGTTCTGTTGCTGATTGCCTGGCAGAAGAGACCAACCCCACCTAGCTACAGCCTCCCTTCAGGGAGTTGTAGCCAGCAATGAGGTCTGCTCTGAGCCTCCTCTTCTGCAGGCTGCACACCCCCAGCTCCCTCAGCCTCTCCTCACAGGGCTGTGTTTCAGGCCCCTTACCAGCTTTGTTGCCCTTCTCTGGACACCTTCCAGTATCTCAACATCTCTCTTGGATTGAGAAGCCCAGAACTGGACACAGATCTCAAGATGTGGCCTGACCAGTGCTGAGTACAGGAGCAGAATAACCTCCCTTGTCCTGCTGGCCACACTGTTCCTGATGCAGGCCAGGATGCCATTGTCTGTCCTGGCCATCTGGTAACACTGCTGACTCGTGTTCAGCTACTATCTACCAGTACCCCCAGGTCCCTCTCTGGCTGGCTGCTCTCCAGCCACTCTGTCCCCAGCCTGAAGTGCTGCTTGGGGTTGTTGTGTCCAAAGTGCAGAACCCTGCACTTGGCCTTGTTCAGTCTCATCCCTTTGGCCTCTGCTCACCCATCCAGCCTGTCAAGGTCCCTCTGCAGGGCTCTCCTGCCCTCCAACAGCTCCACACCTGCTCCTAGCTTGGTGTCATCTGCAAACTTACTGATGCTGGACTCAATCCCCTTGTCTAGATGATGTGTCTTGAAAATATTCTTGAACCTGAAAGGTTGAAGGGAAAGCAGCTTATGAAAGGAACACTGCTAAATTCAAGACTATGTTAAATGTGTTTTTCAAGAGTTCATGCTGGAGTGGGAAGATCTGAAATCTTCAACTAGAAGAATGAAACTTGAGATTCATATAGTTCAAAATGGCAAATTCACCAGATGCATTGTGTGTGAATGCAGCCCAGAAGGCAAATCATATCCTAGGCTGCATCAGAAGGGATGAGGCCAGCAGGTCAGGAGAGCTGATTTTGCCCCTTTACTTTGCTCTTGTGAGACCCCCTCCTTGAGTACTGTGTCCAGTTCTGTTGTCCCCGTCATAAGAAGAACACAGAGCTGTTGGAGTGAGTCCATAGGAGTGCCACAAAGTTGATCCAAGGGCTGAAGCACCTTTGCTGTCAGGATAGGGTGGGGGAGCTGATGTTGTTCAGCCTAGAGAACAAAAGGCTCAGGTGGATCTTATAGCTGCCTTCCAATACCTGAAGAGAAGCTACAGAAATGCTGGAAAACCATTGTAAGATTCTGTCTCAACAAAAGGGGATACTTCTTTGTGGTGAGGGTGACAGAGCATTGGAAAAGGCTGCCCAGAGAGAGATTATGGAGTCTCCCCTGGACACTTTCAAGACCTACTTGTAGGCATTCCTGTGTGACCTGTTCTGGGTGATCCTGCTTTGGCAGGGAAGTTGGACTTGATAATCTCTGGAGTTCCCTTCCAAGCCCTATCATTGTGTGATTCTGTGAAACTTATTTAAAGAGAAACATTCAGAGTGGATAAAACCTTCAGATACACCTACACATGTCTGTGCTGGTGACACATTTCACTGGATGGTGTAAAGAATGGGAAAATAAAACCTAGAAAAACCTACTGTAGTTAAAGTTAGAGATAATGTGGGCTGGAATTACTTGAAAACAGAAGTTCTGAGATTAAACGCTTTCTAAACACAAGTCATAGAATCAACCAGGTTGGAAGAGACCTCCAAGATCATCCAGACCAACTTAGCACCCAGCCCTGTCCAATCAACTAGACCATGGCACTAAGTGCCTCATCCAGGCTTTTCTTGCACACCTCCAGGGATGGTGACTCCACCACCTCCGTGGGCAGCCTTACAGTATGAATATTGTATCAAAATTCCAAGACCACACTTTTGTTTATATCCTTCAGACTGCATTTTTCTCTTAAGTGATGCTTCGTACCACAAGATCCTTGAATGTTGAAGCAACAGAACGAGGGAACACAGTCTCAAGTTGTGCAGTAGACATCACCATTGTTTCCTTTTCACAGCCTATCATCTAATTCCTCTCACTAAAATATTCCAGCTAGGCTTGAAGTAGCACAGACATTAACTCACTTTAAGTGTACAGTTCACATTCTGCTGTCATGCTTTGCAACAGGAAATTCCTGAGGAATAATGTGACTCAAGAAATGTTAAATTGCACTAATTTGGAAATTGTACAGATGCTATGTTAATTTAGTAAGATAGTCTGCAGGACATGACTGAGAAACAGTGCACTGTGTTTAAGGGTAGAAGTGAAGGGGAATGGAGTAAGAAAACAATGTTTGGATTTAGCCATAATGCACTGAAAATGTTAGGAGTGAGCAGGTAACCTTTCTGAAGCTCAAATCTTCCCTGATCTTAGAACAGTTTTCTCAAATGGAGGGGAAGGAAAGGCAGTGAACACTACTGGAAAATGTGCAGGATGATGGAAAATGAAATGCTTGGTGTGCTGGTGCAACTGAGAGAACTGATTTTTTCCCCTCAGGCTCACCTGGATCTCAGGCAGCCTCTAATCCTCAAAATCAGAATAGAATTATAGAATAATTTTGGTTGGAAAAGACCTTTAAGATCAAGTCCAACATCCATTTGGCAGCTGTCACTAGTGGTGTTCCCCAAGGATCAGTGCTGGGCCCAGTCCTGTTCAATGTGTTTATTAATGATCTGGACGAGGGGATTGAGTCCAGCATCAGTAAGTTTGCAGATGACACCAAGCTAGGAGAAGGTGTGGAGCTGTTGGAGGGCAGGAGAGCCCTGCAGAGGGACCTTGCCAGGCTGGACGGGTGGGCAGAGGCCAATGGGATGAGACTGAACAAGGCCAAGTGCAGGGTTCTGCACTTTGGACACAACAACCCCAAGCAGTGCTACAGTCTGGGGACAGTGGTTGGAAAGCAGCCAGGCAGAGAGGGACCTGGGAGTGCTGGTAGATAGTAGCTGAAGATGAGGCAGCAGTGTGCCCATTTGGGCAGAAGAGCCAATGGCATCCTGGCCTATATCAGGAAGAGTGTGGCCAGTAGGACAAGGGAGGTTATTCTTCCCCTGTGCTCAGCACTGCTCAGGCCACACCTTGAGATCTGTGTCCAGTTCTGAGCTCCTCAATTCAAGAGAGATGTTGAGGTTAACCCAACAACTGTTAACCCAACACCACCATGGCCATTAAACCATGCTCTGAAGTTCCATGTCTCCATGTTTTTTGAACATCTCCAGGGATGGTGACCACCACCTCCCTGGGCAGCCTGTTCCAATGTTTGATGAAATGTCCCAGCTCCCCGTGTTTGTGGCTTGTGCAGAACTGAAGCCCAGGCACTTGGGGCTTCTGTCTCTGGTGCAGGCTGTTGATGTGCTAGTGTTTTTATTTAGGAGGTAAGTAGGAAATATGTGGCTTTTGTTCCAAATCAGAGCAAAGTCAAGTGTCCAATTGCTCTTTGAAATACAACAGCTCTGGCCTGGAAATTGCAGATGAGTGGAACCTCTTGTTCACTCTATACAATTCAGATTCCAGGTTGGCAGTCTAGCAAATAACCCAAGTCTTTAGCTGTTCTCCAGCACTGGTCGAGTTTCAAGTTGGCATTGAGTAGCTTAAGGCAATTATAATGTTTGTTGCAGCCAAGCTCTCTGCCTGCCTGTTCTGTAGAGGCCAAGAGAAGCAAAAAGCACCTGCTCTTTGGAGAGCCTCAAGAGCAGGCATGGAGAGACTGTTAGCGCTGGTGATACTAAATAGGATAGCAGTGATTTCAGGGAGTAGTAGTTTTCCAGCAGAGGATCTGGACTTTGTTACCTTTTAAGAGTTCAGGCAAGCAGCAATGAATTCTATTCAGGAGCTGCACAGGCTGTGCAGGGATGGACAATGCACAGCACAGTTCAGGGTCTTTTGTCATCAGAAAAGGAGCAAACACCCTTCTTCTCCTTCCTTTTCATCTTCCAGTGACATTAACATCCATCATAATGCTGCCAAAATTAACCCCAAAATAGTTGACAGAAAGTGTGACTTCAGAAAACTTAGACATCTATGCAGCCACCCAGAGGAATATCCAAAAAGCTGCTTTGCTATGAGGTGTTTAAAATTTCCTTTTTGCAGGAACCTAAACTTTTGCCAACATAGTAAGAGAAAATCATAGAATCATAGAATGGTAGGGTTCAGAAGGAATCTCCAGAGATCACCAGTCCAATCTCCCTGCCAAAGCAGGACCACTTAGGGCAGGTCACACAGCAACACATCCAGGCAGGTTTTGAAGATCATAGAATCATAGAACCAACCAGGTTGTAAGAGACCTCCAAGATCATCCAGTCCAACCTAGCACCCAGTCCTGTCCAATCAACCAGACCATGGCACTAAGTGCCTCAGCCAGGCTTTGCTTCAACACTTCCAGGCATGGCGACTCCACCACCTCCCTGGGCAGCCCATTCCAATGCCAATCACTCTCTCTGACAACAACTTCCTCCTAATATCCAGCCTAGACCTCTCCTGGTGCAGCTTCAGACTGTGTCCCCTTGTTCTGTTGCTGATTGCCTGGCAGAAGAGACCAACCCCACCTGGCTACAGCCTCTCTTCAGGGAGTTGTAGACATCAATGAGGTCTGCCCTGAGCCTCCTCTTCTGCAGGCTGCACACCCCCAGCTCCCTCAGCCTCTCCTCACAGGGCTGTGCTCCAGGCCCCTTACCAGCTTTGTTGCCCTTCTGTGGACACCTTCCAGTATCTCAATATCTCTCTTGGATTGAGAAGCTCAGAACTGGACACAGTTCTCCTGTCCCTCTACTCTGCCCTGGTGAGGCTATATTTGGATACTGTGTCTGATTCTGGGCCCCGCAGTTCAAGAGAGACATAGAACTGCTTGAGAGAATCCAGCACAGAGCCACAAAGATGATTAAGGGAATGGAACATCTCTGTTACAAGGAGAGCCTGAGGGAGCCTGGGCTCTTTAGCTTGCAGAAGAGGAGACTGAGAGGTGACCTCCTTCATGTTTATAAATATGTAAAGGGTGAGTGCCAGGAAGCTGGAGCCAGGCTCTGCTGGGTGATGCCTCATGACAGGACAAGGGGCAATGGGTGGAAGTTGAGGCATAGGAAGTTTCATTTAAACATGAGGAGGATTTTTTTCCCTGTGTGGGTGACAGAACACTGGAACAGACTGCCCAGGGGGATTATGGAGTCTCACTTTCTGGAGATATTCAAAACCCACCTGGACACATTCCTGTGTGATCTGGTATAGGTGATCCTGCTCTGGCAGGGGGAGGGTTGAACTGGATGAGCTTTTGAAGTCCATTCCAGCCCCTGACATTCTGTGATTCTGTGAGTGTAGGATTCCTTTGGCTGGAAAAGAGCATTAAGGTCATTGAGTCCAACCATTATCTAATGCTACCAAGTTTGGTGTTAAGACACGTCCCTTAGCACCACCTCTTTGCATCATAAGGCCATTAAGGTTAAAAAATACCTCTAAGATCATTAAGTCCAACACTTCCATCATAAGTTGACCTTATGAAATGCCATGTCAACTCATTTTTTTGGACACCTCTGGGCATGGTGACTCCACCAGTTCCCTGGGCAGCCTGTTCCAGTGTCTAACCTCTCCTACCCCAAGACTTGGTAAGGTAAAAGAATGTTGAAGTAAACCCAACAGCTGCAAAACTGTTGCTGTGACTGAGCAACAAAGTGTTAAAAGTTTTGAGGAGCATTGGAGAAGTGACAGCGTCAGGCTGCAGTCATACAAATGGTGATAGAACTAAGATTTAGTACTGTGCTAACACCAAATGGATGGTGCTAGAGAGGAGGAAGGAGCCAGGTGATGGAGATAAAGGAGCTGATATGCAGTCCCAGAAAGAGAAAAAGGAGCCTGCTGCTCTGTATAATACGACAAATGTGGCTTCAGTAGCTGCAGAAGAGGCTGCAAATTAACCTGAGGTAGGGAAGAATAAAAATAGTCTTGGAAGTTAACAGGTCACTGCTCAATTAGAGGAAACAACTGTGCAGCCATTAAAATCCCAAGTTAGAGGGCTGCAAGCAAATGAGCCAAATGTGGCAATGGATAAAAGAGTGTTTTTGAGAGCAAATAATGAAGACATTTTGGTGGTTCTCAGTTTGAATGAAAGTAATGACCTTAACCAATGCAGAAGGCTCAACAGAAGGGAAATGCATGGCTCCATTAAAGGCTGGAAGTCTTAGATAAAAGTGACCTCTAATGGGGAATATATATAAGAAAAAAAAAGGGTAGCCTTAAAGATAGTCTCCATGCAGGCTAGGATGAGGACATTCATTCTGAGGTCTGAGGGCTAATGGCTGTGATATTTTAAGAGGAATCTTACAAGTTTGATGAGAATGAGAGAAAAGCTGAGCTGCCCTGGGTTATGCCCACATGTGTGATCTTGACATGGCTGCTGCACTGTGGTGTCTGAAGGTCTCTCCCAAAGCTGCTCATTTCTGCAGGGCAATGTCTTCAACAGCCACGTCAGGCTTTGGATGGTCAGGCTAATTACTCTGCAACAGCCAGATGAGATGTCTGCAGCTGGCACTCTGCTGCCAAGAACAAGGCACTGCTTTGGTGCAGTGAAATGGCTTTGCTGTCAGAAATCACAGAATGTTAGCATTGGAAGGGACCTCCAGAGATGGAAATGATCTTGAAAGAAATGAGCAATAAAATAGTTCAGTTTTTAAATAATTGGTAAAAAAAGAATAATTCTGCAATCATGTTGTTTAAAAAGAACAGTAGGGATTGTGTGTAAGACAAACAATTCTGCAGTGTCTGCTTGGGAATATTTACCCATTGAATGGTGGAGGAGCAAAATGCTTGACAAATATTCTTCAAGATGAATTCTTGGGTTAATTAAAATTGAAGATGAGCTTTCAGTATAAGGAAGAGGGAAAGAAAATAAACTCAGAGTTTCATCAAAAGTTGATGGAAATATCACTGATCCTTCTGGAGTTCCCCTAGCTTCATAGGAGTGGTGTTTGTTGGTGTCATGCTTCTGTGGCAACAAAGATTTTTAAAGTGGAACTGCATGTTTCACTTACAGCTCAGGTTTTCTCGTGTCTGTTGGAGGGTAGGAGAGCCCAGCAGAGGGACCTTGACAGGCTGGATGGGTGAGCAGAGGCCAATGGAATGAGGTTGAACATGGCCAAGTGCAGGGTTCTGCACTTTGGACACGACAACGGCAAGCAACACTACAGGCTGGGGACAGAGTGGCTGAGAGCAGCCAGGCAGAGAGGGAGCTGGGGGTATCGGTAGATAATAGCTGAAGATGAGGCAACACTGTGCCCATTTGGGCAGGAGAGCCAATGGCATCCTGGCCTGTATCAAGAACAGTGTGGCCAATAGGACAAATGGGAGGTTCTTCTGCCCCTGTACTCAGCACTGGTCAGGCCATATCTTGAGTGCTGTGTCCAGTTCTGGGCTCCTCAATTCAAGAGAGATATTGAGGTGCTGGAATGTGTCCACAGAAGGGCAATGAAACTGGTGAGGGGCCTGAAACACAGCCCTGTGAGGAGAGGCTGAGGGAGCTGGGGGTGTGCAGCCTGCAGAAGAGGAGACTCAGGGCAGACCTCATTGCTGTCTACAACTACCCGAAGGGAGGCTGTAGCCAGGTGGGGTTGGTCTCTTCTGTCAGGCAATCAGCAACAGAACAAGGGGACACAGTCTCAAGCTGCACCAGGAGAGGTCTAAGCTGGATGTTAGGAGGAAGTTGTTGTCAGAGAGAGTGATTGGCATTGGAATGGGCTGTCCAGGGAGGTGGTGGAGTCACCATGCCTGGAAGTGTTGAAGCAAAGCCTGGCTGAGGCACTTAGTGCCATGGTCTGGTTGATTGGACAGGGCTGGGTACTAGGTTGGGCTGGATGATCTTGGAGGTCTCTTCCGATCTGCTTGATTCTGTGATTCTACCTGAACTCAGAGGTACCACTCAGTCTCCAAAAAACCCCAAACCCCCTCCCCCCCCCCCCCCCCCCCAAAAGTATTAACAAGAATATTATTATTATTATTATTAGTAGTACAACCCACTGGAAATGAGAAAACCAAAAACAAACCCAAGGAAAACTCACAAGTTTCCCAACCAACAACAACAACAAAAAAGGCAGACTGGAAACTGAGGCAATGGGCTAGAAGAAAAGATTAGATTTTTGATGGGCTTACAGTTTAATATTCTTTTTGGTTTGATTGCAAAGCATTTGTGTAGCTGGAGATATTGATGCAAGGTTTCTGCAGCAGGGGTTGAATTTCTGGCTGATGGCCCTCTGCACCTCCAATAAAAGATAAAAAAAATCACTGCCAATAAAAAGTAATTGGAGGAGAAAAATCCTGAGAACAAAATGTCAAACACAGCAGGCTAAATTGTTAGTAAATACAGAGGTGAGAATCTAACCTCTTCTTTTATGCATGGAAGGGCAAATACCTCCATATTAAATATCTAATTGGGATAATTTATCACTGCTTATTAGAAGCGTTTGGACATCTCAATTATATATCAAAATTACAAGCCCAGGGAGCAGGGATTCTGTGTAAGAAGATTCTGCAGTATAAACAGTGCCCAAATGGTTGGTGAGAAATTAAGAGCTCTGAAAGTGGTAGGACATAAAAAGCAGCAATTTTTGTTTTTTATGGGGCAATCCTTGGAGAAAAAGTGGTGGTAAGACAGGCTGTGCTGCATTGTTTCATCTCATTAAATGCCAGCAGTGTTTGCCCACAGACGTTACTCGCTGTAGGAGAATTAACTTTAATGGTGATAGAAGAAAGTGGTTCCAGTTAAGTTTGGACACTGGAGGAACAGTGAGGTGAGGCTGTATTATACATCCCTGCCTGGCAGCAGTGGTGTGATGTGCAAGTGTTTGTGTTCTTCAGCTGCCTGATAGTACTTGCACCAAAACCAAAAAGGTGCAGGACTCACTTTGGGTGAACTGAGCTGAGTTGGCTAAGGCTTGCTACAGAAATCATCAAAACCAACTCAGCTTGTGATGATTATGGTGGGTCAGGGTTTGTGTGTGACAAAGTCAAGTTGTACTTTGATGGTTGCTGTTGTGACATGGCATTTTGGAACATGCTTTAATGGCCATGGTGGTCTTAGGTTTGGATGGTTGGACTTGATGATCTTAGAGATCTTTTCCAACTGAAACAATTCTGTGATTCTATGTCCACTTATAAATCTGATCCTGGTGCAGACACAGCTGTTTTTCTTTCATAGATGTGTTACACAGTGCAGGGACAGGCAGAGATTTGCAGTTCTTAGGAGACCAGATATGAGGGGAAATGGTGGTGAAGAGGTACGTGGTGTGAGGGCTAAGAGAAGGGAGGGCAGCAGCAACAGGCCAGGTTCAAAATGGCCCATGAAAAATTAATTTTTTGGGGCTTACAAACGTACAAAATCCTTCTCTATTATTTTTGCAGGCCTGGCCTGTGCTAACCTCCGTTCCATTAATGTGGGAGATGCAAACACTTGCTCAGACATACCCTGTCCTCTTGGCAGTTCAGCTGCTAACATTCAGCTTCAGAAACTGGCTGTGCAGTACTAAAGTGTTAGTGTGGAGGTAAGCACCTCAGAAACCATGCAGCTGTCACTGCGAGGTGGGTATTGAAATATTTAGAAACAATCTGACTATGCAAATCTGGAGTCTGAGCATGACTGAGCAACCTTTATGGCTTTTTAATGAAGCAGCCCAAACAAGAGGCAGTGCTAGGCTGAAGCAGAGCAAGAAAAAAAAGCCTTCTTTGAGCTGTTGATGACTTTATCACATGTCTACTTAGGTGGCTGTGTCCTACCCTGTGCCTGCATCAGTGGTTTGTCATCCAGGGCAGAAAGGTTTTACAGAGTGACAGAGGTCACAGAGAGAAGTGTAATAGTGGAAATTCACAGAATGACAGAAGGTAGGGGTTGGAAGTGGCCTGTGGAGATTATCTTGTCCAACCCCCTTGAAAGAGCAGGGTCACCTAGAGCAGGTTGCACAGGATGGCATCCAAGTGGGTTTGGAATAACTCCAAAGATGGAGACTCCACCATCATTCTGCGCAGTCTGTTCTAGTGCTCCACCACCCTCAATGTAAAGAAGTTCCTCCTCATGTTTAGATGGAACTTCTTTGTTCCTATACCCATTACCTCTTCTGCTATCACTGGGCATGACTGAATATAGGCCTGGTCTCATCCTCCTGACACTCACCTTTTGAGTGTAAATGTCGATGAGATCCCCTCTCAGTCTTCTCTTTTCCAGGCTAAAAGGCTCCAAGTCCTTCAGCCTTTTTTCATAAGAGAGATGTTCCAGTTCTCTCAGTGTCTTTGTAGATCTTTGCTGTATCCTCTTAAGCCCTTCCCTGCCTCTCTTGAAGTTGGGAGAGCCCAGAACCGGCCACAGTACTCCAGATGAGGTGCCATCAGGATAGAGGGGGAAAAACCTCCCTCAGCTTGCTGGCTCTTCCTGATGCACAGTTGGCCATTTGCCTGGAACGCAGGGGTGCACTGCTGTATTGACTACTTGAAGTCCCTAGACTACCTGTTTCTACTGGTTGGCATTTTCTGGAGGCAGCAAGGCTGATAGCAAACAAGAGGCAGATAGCAGGGAATTGTTTCATTAAGTAATTTCTCCATCCATCTGGCTTCTGTGTGCTAGAGAAACAAAGTGCATTAAGCAAATAGAAACATAAAATAACACAAAAGCTAATAGAAGTTGAAGTTAGATTGAATTTGCAAGCAGAAGTTCAGAGCAGAATACAGGTCTTGTCATTACTTCTTAAAAGTAACTTTCCAAGCAGACTGATGGCTCTGGGGCTGAGAAAGTGCTTGGGGAAGGTTTTACCTGTAGGAGGTCTGGGTTTTTTGTTTGGAGTATGTTTCTTGGCTTTTGTGCATGCAAGACTGTTTGGCAGTGACTGGTTTAGCTGTGACTAAGAGCGAATGCAGAGAAACCTGCAGCTCACAGAGGGGTTGCGCCCTGTGAATTCGGTAGGTCTCGGGAAATGTTCCCTGATTGCTTGGAGACAAATTCAGCCTGCTAGTGCAGGTAGTAAAGATGTGCTGTGTCCTTCCACCCTGTCTGTTCCTACCAGTGGCAAAGAAATGTATCCACCCCACCAACTGTTCCTGCACTCAACACAACAGTGTGTTTATAGCCAGTGTCACAGGGCAAACACACTTTTGCTTTCACTCACCACAAATCATGGTGTGCACCGGCATTAGAGGGCCTGGAAAGGAAGTGGTTCAGTTAAGTGCTTATGACCTATAAAACGGGACCTCTGCCTTTGCCAGGCTGATGGTACTGAAGTAGCCCAGTGCAGTGGAAATGAGTGCCTGTTACACAATCTGCAAGGCTTCTGGGCAATATTTCTGCATGGCATATTTTCCATGTGGACCATGGTAGTGCCATGTTCGAGGTCCAATATAAATAATCAGAAAGCAGGATGAGTGTAGCTGGACTTGCTCAAGGGGGACAAAAGAAATGATGTGGGATTTGTGTTCCCCAGCCAGGCAGCCTAGCTCAGAACCTCAAGGGCAAAGATAGCAGAAGTTAATTTTCTGATGGGGTCTTGTAGAACAGGAGTGTTAGTTACACATGCTGTTCTCTTCTGATTTTATTGCATTGCTTCAGAGGTGCACTCCACTCATGCTTTGCCAGCTCTCTGTTTGGGAGAGCTGTTTTGTGCTGGTGACATGTTGATCTCTCTAATTAATAAATGCCTGCAGCTTCATCTCGTGAATCTTCCTTATTTTGACAGGCATCTGCATGCAACCAAACCAATCATTGACTAACCTGAAAGGATGAGCAGGGCCTGGTTAGAAATCTGTAATGTGAAATCTGTAATAGCTAAATGGAAGGTAAATGGCAGTGTGTGTTTAGGTGTGCAAAGTTTTACACAAAGAAAACACTGCCAAACAGAGCAAAGAGACACAGAGCCTAGGGAAGTATGAGGTCCCTTCTTCAGGGGGAATATTCAGGTCATGTATAGGAGAGGAGAGTTATGATGCATTAGATGAGCATGTGCACTCATCATGGCTGGCAGAGATCTTGGTAGTGCCTGTAGGGTGCCTAGGGGAACTGATGTGGGAGCTGAGTTGAGCAGGGACACAATTGCCTTTTGTGCTCTGTTGGCAATCAAGATGTGGCCAAGTTGTTCTTCACAGGGAAGCATTTATCCTTCCCAGCAGACACACCACCCTCTGATACAAGCAGTATTCCCAACACATGCTCTTCCTTTTTAGTATGCTGAAGGATGATCCTGCCTCAAACTCATCTCATGTGAAACCTCGCCTAGCAAAGACCTCTGCTTCTCCACTGTGAGAGCACCAACACTCCCTGGATGACTTCTGTGTTCTGGCAGTGCCTGATACAATTGTGCTTTTTTTGATGAGGGAAATGGTGCAGAGATCAATGGAGCTTTTATCACTGCTAGAGGTGATGAAGATCAGCCTTTTTCTATCAAACTGGTAGCTGGTACTACGACTATTGTTGTCTATTACCAGTGTGTCTGCTGCCATCATGCACAAGGAAGTGTGTGTAGTATAGGACCTGGAGAGGCTGGAGTTTAGAACACCAAGCCTAGGAGGAAAGGCTGAAGTGATCAGCTTTGTTAAGTGTCCAAAAGAAAAGGCTAGGAATAATTTGGCAGTGCCCTGCAGCTACTTGAGGGACAGCTACAAAACTGATGGAATCAGACTCTTCAATGTCAGACAGTGTGGCAAAGGCTTCAGGTTGTCCTGTGAGATTGAGGTTAGAGATTGGAAAGAACTTTTCCACCCAGGAGAATGAGCCAGCAGTGGACTGTCTGTCCTTAGAGCTTTCATAGAATCGCAGAATGCATCGAGTTGGAAAGGACCCTTGAAAATCATCTTGTCACCCCCAGCCCCTGCAGTGAGCTCCAACCAAATCAGATTTCCACAATTCAGCTAGATAAAGTCTTAGCTCATCCCATCTAATACTGGAGGCTCCTAGAACGCTGTGGTTTTATGGAGTCTGGGCCATCTGAAGCTGTTGAAAAATGTAATTGCGGAGAAGAAAAAAGTATAAGCAGAATTTGGAACACATTTGCCACTTAAACAAGACTGTAAATGTTGTGCAACTGATCATTCCCATGCACTGGTAAGAAAAAAGTCCTGCCTGTGTATGGAGAGAAATGTTAGGAGATGTTTTCACTTTTGGTTTGGACAGGGGTTTTGTTGCTCTATATCAGTAGCTGCTCCAGAGCAGTCTGTCAAACTACCTGCTTGCTGGGTTAGGATTAATAAACCAGCTCCTCAGAAGTGTAATATCTGTGAATATAGTGTCTTCCCAGTGGCAGATCTTTCTCTTTAGATTAGACTTGCAGCAATCCCAAGCACAAATACAGGCTGGGCAGTGAGTGGCTGGAGAGCAGCCCTGAGGAGAGGGACTTGGGGGTGCTGCTGGAGGAGAAGCTCAACAGGAGCCAGCAGTGTGCACTTGCAGCCCAGAGGGCCAAGCAGATCCTGTGCTGCATCAGGAGAAGTGTGGCCAGCAGGTTGAGGGAGGTGATTCTCCCCCTCTACTGTGCTCTGCTGAGACCCCACCTGGAGTACTGCATCCAGTTCTGGAGCCCCCATTGCAAGAGAGATATGAAAATAGTGGAGCATATCCAGAGAAGGACCATGAGGATGCTCAGAGGGCTGAAGCAGCTCTGCTGTGAGGACAAACTGAAAGAGTTGGGGCTATTCAGTCTGCAGAAGAGGAGGCTGTGAGGTGACCTTATTGTGGCCTTTCAGTATCTGAAGGGGGCCGCCAAAAAAGCTGGGGAGGGACTTTTTAGGCTGTGAGGGAGTGCAAGGACTAGGGGGAATGGAGCAAAGCTGGAGATGGGTAGATTCAGCCTGGATGTAAGGAGGAAGTTGTTCAGTATGAGAGTGGTGGGAGCCTGGACTGGGTTGCCCAGGGAGGTGGTTGAGGCCCCATGGCTTGAGGTGTTTAAGGCCAGGCTGGCTGAGGCTGTGGCCAGGCTGATCTAGGGTAGGGTGTCCCTGCCCATGGCAGGAGGGTTGGAACTGGATGATTCTTGCGGTCCCTTCCGACCCTGACTGATTCTATGATTCTAAGGACAGTGACTTAAATACATGGCAACAACAGAATGGTGCCCATTTTTACAAGTTTGATTTGTAAGATGTTTGTGCTTTCTCATTTGCATGTAGAGGAGGCATAAAAAGCTGCCTATTATTACTGCTTTGTGTACGGGATTTTACTTGCATGTATCCCTCTCATGAGAAATGACAAGGTCTTAACTTGAACTATAAAGGTCTGGGATTTAGTTCCCTCTGGGAAACCATGTGTTATTTACTGAGATTGTAAAGAAAGCAACTGGCAAAAATTAAGCTAAAAGGAAACTAAAGGATGAGATAAAAAATATTCTTTGTGGGGTTTGGGAGAAGATTCTTTTGCAGGTAATAAAAGGAGAAAGAAAGCAAGGAATCAACCTGCATTCCTGGCTTCATAGCACTCATCTTCATAATGTTTGGGGATCCAGTGTTAGAACTACAGGCTCTTCAGGCATCTCCTCAAAGACAAAGAGTAATTGTCTGTGCCATAATACTGGCCTTTGTGTCTTCAGCAGTCATTTTTGCTAGGGAGAAAGCAGTGTAAACACATGAAAACCTCACATAATCACTTCAAATATTAGGTGGAACATGGCTGAAGTTCTCTACCAAAAATCACCTAAATGAGAATACATTAATATAATAATTAATGTAACACAAATATGAATTTCTTTCCTTCAGAGGTTTGTGATGGGAAGACCTGATCCCATTGTCCACATCGGTGTCTTGGTCACTGGCAGGGAGCCCTGCCCATCCTTCTGCCACTGCCTGCAGAGATCACAGAGCTCCTGAGAGGTTTTTGTAAGTCCCACCAGTAACTCTCCTGTCCTGTCTACCAGGCTGGGTTGATGTCTCAGCCTAAAGTGCAGAAAATGACATTAAGTGCCTTAAGTGTTGGCTACATCAGAGAAACAAGTGCTGGTGCTTTAAGGGTTGATGTGAAAATCACAGTTGTTGGCATTTCGAAATGAACAGCCTTCAAACAACATCATCTCTTAACGTGATGAATGCAAGGCACTGAGATGGAGGCAGAAGTTCCAGCTGATATGATTTTGAAATATTTCAGCACCTAAATAGATCAGGGCATGAAGCATTATGCAAGATTTTGCAATCATACTTTGCATTCGATTACTTGCTGCCTTATGTATGGTTCATCTCGAGATTCTGGGGTTGGCTGCTTTTGATTTGACATTCAGGATGCGGAACACAAGTGTTTTCAGAGCTTTTGCAATCAAATCCACATTTCAGCCTTGTAATGGAGCCTTTTCCTTTCACCAGAAATGCACCCATGGCAGATTGTTTCCATATATATGGCTACAAAGTAGTAAATATTAAAAAGGCAAATAGTATTCCTTTTCTCTGAGTATATTTAGAAACGTTCATTACAGAGACAAAAAAATTACACATCCACTAAACTGGAGGTCTGTGGGGTCCGAAATGTCTGAACTCATGTAGTATTTTCATGTTCAATCTTTGTTTCTTGGCTTTACAGAGTAAATAATTACAGAGTACTGTGTCCAGTTTTGGCCACCACAGTATAGGAGGGACACTGAGGTGCTGGAGTGGGTTCAGAGAAGGGCAATGAGGCTGGGGAGAGGTCTGGCAAACATGACCTATGGGGAGCGGCTGAGGGAGCTGGGGGTGTTTAGTCTGGAGAAGAGGAGGCTGAGAGGGGACCTTATTGCCCTCTGCAGCTCCCTAAAAGGAGGTTGCAGTGAGGCTGGAGTTGGTCTCTTCTCCCAAATTCCCAAGAGGAAATGGCTTCAACTTGCATCAGGGGAGGTTTAGGTTGGCTGTTGGGAGGAAGTTTTTCCTGAGAGGGTAGTCAGGCACTGCAACAGGCTGCCCAGGGAGGTGGTGGTGTTGCCATCCCTGGAGGTGTTTAAAAGGAGAGTAGATGTGGCACTTAAGGCTATGATCTAGTGATGAAGGCTGCTGGGCTGAAGGTTGGACTGGCTGATCCTGATGGTCCTTTTCAAGCATAGCGATTCCTAGTGATGAGATGTTGTGCTGAGGGACTTGGTTTAGTCAAGGACTTGTCAGTGTGAAAGTAATGATTGGACTGGATGAGCTTGAAGGGCTTTTCCAATCTAAGAAATTCTGTGATGCTGTAATAAGAGCAAAGAGCTTTCTTTGTTCTTATACAAACATTAATAAAATAAAAATCTTCAGCATGAGGTTTGCTTGAGCAAAAAGGCAATACCAAGCCTTGAAATGCTGTGTGAAAAATGAACTTCATCTCTGTGAAGGCACAAACCCCAGAAGGACAGCCCTGGCTGGCAGAAAGCATCAGTCAGTTGGGTTTGCGTCAGATAACTGATTTTGTCTATGTACAGCTCAGGGGGATAGATGGGACAGTCTGAGGGGGCAGGTGTGGCCGTTTGAGCTGATCCTCTAGCTCAGACATAGGGGAGAGATGAACATTCCAGGGATAGGCCACATAAATGGCAACAATAGATAAATTAATATAATTTCATTGGAGCATCAAGAACTTAATGTCTAGAAGCACAGTTTGTTCTCCCCCTTCTCCCACTGGCTTCTGCTGCTGCAGCTTCGCCTATCTTCCCCGGCTGCTGTTTTGGCTACTGCTGCTTCTGCTGCTTTGCCGCAGCTTGACCCCTCCCCCATCTCCCTTAAGGTTATTGTATTGTTTTTTTTCCCCTTCCTTCCTTCTCTAGTTATTATTTCTCTTTACATTGTTATATTATAAGAAAATACAATTTCATCTTTCCCTGACTTTCAAAAAGTAGGGGGGTTTGTGTTGTGAATCTTCTTCCCGGGGGAGGGATCAGCCCAAACCCGGGACAGCAGGGAATTGTGTTAGTTGGTGCTATAGTTCCAAGGTCTCTGTGGCTTTGCAAAGCTGGCCAGGTTCAGCAGGAGCAGGTGCAGGCATGCGTTTCTCGTTCTGAGGGTCAACTTCACTTCTGGAGATTTTTCAAAGCCTGCCTGGATGTGGATTCCTCTGCAACCTGCTCTGATGACCCTGGGGAGGTTGAACTAGGTGATGCCCACAGGTCCACTTCGGCCCCCATCATGTTGGGATTCTGTGACCACACTAAAGCTTCAGTCACAGGCAGATGAGCAATTTGATCTTGTGTTGTCAACTGTTTCTTCTTTCTTCCTCCTTCCTAGTAAGGAGATGTTGGTTTAGAGGGAAAATGGAGTGCTTAACATGGCATAATGTAAGAGTGACCTCTTTGGAAATAATGATTTTTGATTGTCTGGTAACTGTCCAATTTTGGGATCCCCAATTCAAGAGAATCAAGGACCTGCTGGAGAGAGTCCAGCAGAGAGCCATGAGGATGATTGGAGGACTTTTGCATCTTCCCTATTGAGTGAGACTGAGAAACTTGAGGATGTTTAGTCTGGAGAAGAGAAGGCTGAGAGGAGACCTCATCATTGTGTATAAATATCTGAGAAGTGGGTGTCAAGTGGAGGGGACCAATCTCTTTTTCGGGGTGCACAGTAATAAGACAAGGAGCAATGGCTACAAATTGGAACACAGAAGGTTTCACCTCAACATGATGAGAAACTCCTTTACAGTGAGATTGGTGGAGAACTGGAGCAGGCTGCCCAGAGAGGTTGTGGAGTCTCCTTCTCTAGAAAATTTCATAACCCACCTGGATGCATTCCTGTGCAAACTACCCTAGGGGATCCTGCTTTGGCAGGGGGATTGGACACAATGATCTCCAACCTCTTCCGACCTCTAATATTCTGTGAGTGTGTGATATGTAAATATGTGCAGGGACTTTGGCTGGATGCTGAGAAACAATCAACCTTTTTCTACAAACCCTTTGCAGAACACTAATTTATACACATTTTCATAGAATAATAGAATCAAACAGGTTGGAAGAGACCTCCAAAATCATCCAGTCCAAACTATCACCCAGCCCTGACCAATCAGCTAGACATGGCACTAAGTGCCTCATCCAGGCTTTGCTTCAACACCTCCAGGGACGGCAACTCCACCACCTACCTGGGCAGCCCATTCCAATGACAATCACTCTCTCTAGCAACAACTTCCTCCTAGCATCCAGTGTAGACTTCCCCCACCACAACTTGAGACTGTGTCCCCTTTTTCTCTTGCTGGTTGCCTGGCAGAAGAGACCAACCCCCGCCTGGCTACAGCTTCCCTTCAGGTAGTTGTAGACAGCAATGAGGTCTGCCCTGAGCCTCCTCTTCTGCAGGCTGCACACCCTCAGCTCCCTCAGCCTCTCTTCACAGGGCTGTGCTCCAGGCCTCTAACCAGCTTCATTGCCCTTCTCTGGACATGTTCCAGTATCTCAACATCTCTCTTGAATTGAGGATCCCAGAACTGGACACAGCACTCAAGATGTGGCCTGAGCAGTGCCGAGTACAGGGGCAGAATACCTTCCCTTGTCCTACTGGCCACACTGTTCTTGATAGAGGCCATGATGCCATTGGCTCTCTTGGCCACCTGGACACACTGGGTACCACTTGATTTGAGTCTGTAATGTCCTTTAATTAGATCAGTTCCCATCTATGATTCCTGAAATAGTTGCACTGTTGCTTAACCCATGTTCAGATTAAAAAGTATGTGAAGGACAATCCTGTTTTAAGGACCGTCCCCTGTAGGGAGTTGGACTAGGTGATCTTCAGCGGTTCCCTCCAACGCCTACCATTTTGTGATAATGTAGCCATGAAAGAATAGTCAGTGGTATTTTGGCTGAGTGCTGCTTCAGCTTTGACAGCCAAGAGTAAAGAGATTTGATTTGTAATCACAGGACAAATGCTACAGTTGCAAATGGTGCTAAAGGCTGGATGCTGTCTGTGCTCACTGATGAGAGGATTGATGTGTTCCATCACCACCTGATATTTTAGTCTCTCAGTTTGTCTCTAGCACCTCTAAAGTTACTTAGTTTGTTTATTGCAGTTACTGACTATGTATTAAAGGAAATAACTGAGGGATTAAATTACAGATGCAGGGGGTTGTAATATGACCAGGGTCTAAGCTCTGTGAAATTAGTGGGCTATCTCCTGCTATCTCCTGTGCACTGTGATAGACTCTGAACTGTCCCTGAGGAGAATGGGGTGATGAAAACCTTACATGGGCAGATACAGGAATCTCACACTTTGCCACGAAGCTCTTCCCCCTCCATAGGCACTGTTGGGGTCTTTCTGTAGATGATTATGCTGAGGGATTAAAGTATAACCTGATCCAAGCACCTACACTTTGTGATGCTAGAGGGGGTTGATTTTGCACGCTGCCGACAGTCCTGCCCTTCTCGCCCACACACTTTGAGTGCAGATGTACTTTAAGCACATTAATGATCCAAAGAGCTTGTTCTCTGCTGCATGGGGGATTTCAGCTAAATGAATGTTTATTCTCCCTGCTTATCGCTGCGTAGGAGGGTAGGATTAAGTTGCATAAAAAGTTAGAAGTAAAAAGTAAGCAGCATTTCTAATTTTTATTTTCTTTTTAGCTCTCAGTTGTGTGACTGGAGATTTAAAAAGTGTCTCTTTTGGTTGCTGAACTTCAAACAGATTAAGTTTTCAGCAAGAACTGGTGGCACTTTGGTGCGTTTGAAAAAAGGTTTCTCAGCTAACAGAGTTATATCAAACAAGTACTTAAGGCTGTGATTCTTTCAGCTTTCTTCCACCAGCAGGGAAGGTAGCCAGAATTTTGTTCCCATTGGAGCCTAAGAGAAACTTGGTGATGTTGATTTTGGAGTAAGCAAGGTTTGATGTGGTAAATACATCTTGAGTTGATGGTACATGTCCAGAGAAGGGCAACAAAGCTGCTGAACAAATCTGGTGAGGAGCAGCTGAGGTAAATCTTGTTAAATCTGGAGAAGGGTAGGCTGAGGGGAGAGATCATTGCTCTCTATGACTCCCTGAAAGGAGGTTGCAGTGAGGTGGGGGTTGATCTCTTCTCCTTAGTATCAGGTGATAAAATGAGAGGAAATGGCCTGAAATTGAGCAAGGAAAGGTTTAGGCTGTATATTAGGAAATATGTCTTTGCTGCAGGAGTGGTCATGGATTGGGATAGGCTGCCTAGGCAGGTGGTGGAATCATCATGCCTGGGAGTGTTCAAGAAATGTATGGACGTGGCACTCTGGGACATGGTGTGATGGTTTGGGTGTTACTTGCCCCCCTGCTCTTATGAAATCACCCAGACTAGACTCAGATGAGCTGGGAATTAGAATGGAGCTTTATATTTACAGCCTGGCACAATATACAAACAGGTATTTATGATAGACAGAAATATACAAGTTAAAAAGCAATACAGAAACACAACAGCTCTCCTAGAAACCAGAGTCCCAGGAGGGGCTCCCAACCACCCTTCCACCTCCTCTACCTTATCCCAGACTTTGCCTTATGTTCAAGGTGAGTTTGGAGAATTGTCCAGGGGGCTTAGGAAGCAGAAGGATTAGTTACACAGACAGCAAGCTAGGGAGAGAAGGGAGGCAGCCAAAGTCAGAGAACAACTCTCTTGTCTATGTTTGTGTTCTTGTTTTTATAGGTCTCAGCAAGCCTATGAGTGAAGTAGACATCACCATTGTTTCCTTTTCACAGCCTAGAATCTAATTCCTCTCACTAAAATATCCCAGCTAGGCTCAAACTAGCACACATGGTTTAGTGGCCATGGTGGTGTTGGGTTGAAGGTTGGATTTGATGATCTTAGAGGTGTCTTCCAGCTGAAACAGTTCTATGGTTCTATGACGGTTTCAGGCTGAAAGAAGAGTTCTTGAAAACAATTAAAAAAATCTAATAAGTAGGACATAATTTTGTCAAAGTCTGTAGAATTTTAGTAATTACAGTTTCATTGTTGACATCTCAGCTTACAGATGTAAATGTGTGCACATCCAGAGCTCAGTTGTGCTGTGAGTCTTACCAGTAGGAACTTGCCGCTGGCTTTTTGGCGCTGCTTGAATGTTCAATATCTATAAAACAAGGTAATTGAATTAATGCATTTGAAATGGATCTTATGCAAAGTGTAACAGAAAGACACATTTATATTAATATAAAGAATATTGGCATTAAAGTATTGCCTTGTAAAGCAATTTAGTTCAGTGCGCTGGAGATAATTGTTAGCTAACTCAGTGTAACTCCTGAGAAAACACAAGAACAATGGGATTACTCCAGATTTATGCTTGTCTATCTGAGGCCATATCTGTCTGAAGGCAGATAAAATGTAGTTCCACATTACTGTAACTTGGTAACATTGCAGAAATGCTAAAGCATGAAAGTGAACACCCTATACTTCAGCAATTCAGAACACAAGAAGGGGAAAAGAGGTTTGCTCTAATTCTGCTCACCAGGTCTTACCTGAACTATTAAATATAGAGAAGTCAGCATCCTAATATAACTTCACTACTATGTGCATCAACATCTGAATTTGTGGTCCCTGTTAATGTCTTTTTTTCTGAAACTGAAAGGTCTTGTAAAGAAAATGCCAGCAGGTGAAGTGTCTTCTCTTTAATCTTATGTGCAGTTGCCCCCATGAAGCTGCATTACAAAACTGAACAATTATCAGGACACTGAATGCTGCAGTGTTACTAGAGTGAGTATATTGCAGCCTTAGCTCCTAGACCCTGAACCCTTCATTAACACTATCAAGAGAAAGTCAACCCCAGTACAGTGTGAATGTGGTGTTTGCAACCAGTTTAATTCATGTCATATGGTGGGGGTTGGAAGAGGGATGGAAACATCTAGTCCAACCACCCTGCTAAAGCAGAATCACCCATAGCAGGTTGCTCAGGATCACAATGTCCAGGTGGGTTTGGAATATCTTCAGAGGAGACCCCACTGAAAGCCTGCTCCAGGGTTCCAGCAACGTGAGGAAAGAATTTTTTCCTTACATTCATATGGAACCTCCTGCATTCTGCTTTGTGCCCACTGCCCCTTGTCCTGTCACTGGGCACCACTGAAGAGAGTCTGGCCCCATCCTCTTGTCCCCCACCCTTTAGCTCTTGCTGAGTGTTGATCAGATTCCCTCTCTCAGGCTGCTCTTCTCTAAGCTCAGCAGCCCCAGAACTCTCAGCCTTTCCTCCTCACAGAGATGCTCCAGATGCCTCAGCATCTTTGTAACCTTTGCTGGACTCTTTCCAATAGTTTTCTGTCTCTTCTGAACTGAGGAGCCCATAACTGGACCCAGAATTCCAGATATGGCCTCATTAGGGCAGAGTAGAGAGGCAGGACAACCTCTGTTGACCTGCTGGCCACATTCTTCTGAATGCACCCCATGGTTTTACTGCTCATGAGGGCACACTGCTGTCTCGTGGTGAGCTTGTTGTCCACCAGCACTTCCAGGACCTTCTTCACACAGCTGTTTTCCAGCAAGTCAGGTGCTAATGTGTGCTGGTAAAGGGGGTTATTGCTCCCGAGGTGCAGGAGTCTCCTCTTGCCCTTGTTGAACTTAATGAGGTTCCCCTCTGCCCGACTTTCCAGCCTGTCCAGGCCATGGCCTTTGTGTGTATCTTGCTTTTTAGGGGCACTAGTGATTTTTTAACGGTTTCTTTCTTTTTTTTTTTTTTTAAGTTCACAGGATCAAGTCTGCTCTCAGACAGAAGCAGGTGGAGGTAGACCTGCAGGCCATGCAGCTTTCCTCTTTTAATCAATGATTATCATCCAAGATGAATCAGGAGCAAAACATCCATTTAAAACCTGTCACATCTTTTAGTTTTGGTTTGAATCTTCTAACTGCTGTCATGTCTAAACTGAGGCAAATGCTCCCTGCTTGAGCTCCAGCTAATTATAGATAATCATGATAGTTTCTTACTCCTTTCATCTCAGGGCAGTGGTGAAGTCTATTCCTGGAAGGATTCCAAAGCCGTGTAGCTGTGGTGCTGAGGGATGTGGTTTAGCTGTGACCTAGCAGTACTGGGTTAACTGTTGGACTTGGTGATCTGAAAGGTCTTTTCCAGCCCAAGCAATTCTATAACTCTATTCCCAGATGGTTTGACAATGTGCAAACTGTCCCTCAGCCTTTAGAGAAGCTTTTTAATGGTAGCCAAGGTATCAAAGCCGATTTGTAGCAGAAATGCCAGTGGGTGGCTGTGGGGGGTTGGACTGGATGACCTTTAGTGTCCTTTCCAGTCCAAACCATTCTGTAATTCTGTGACTTGTTACTGGGGGAGATGGACATGTAAAGGGTTCTCTCTTGATTTGGTGGAGGTTGCTGTAAGGCAGCCCTTGTGCAGTGCTGATCAAATAACTGCTGAATGAAAGAAAGCTTTATCTGGTAGTCTGTCTCCATTTCAGAACAGAATGATAAAGCATTCTGGGAACTGGAAAAACAGAGCAGTTAAAAGCTTCACCAGATCTGAATCCCTCTGGAAACAGAGATTCATCTACTTTCTGTATGTGTTGTGTGGCAGCCAGTAGGGAGGTGGTTGGAAATAGCCTTGTTTTTCAGTTGCTGATTTTTTTTTTTTTAGCTGTTTTCTGTTATCTCAGGGGACTATAATTATAAGAGTAGAGACATTAGAGGAGTCTAAACAAAAATGAAATATGGGGGAGATGCTTTTATGTGATAAGCATGCAAAGAAAGGTGAAATCTGTGAGTCTTTGCAAACTCAGTCCTGCAGTGCAAGGAGAACTGAGTATTTAATAAAAGCCTATGAGATGTTCAGATGGGGACTATAGGAGATGAAATACTAATCCTCATCAGACCAGTGACAGTTCACCAAGAAGTTGTTGCTCACCAATGAAGCTGATAGTAGGCAGTGATCTGAATTTATGAATCCCCAGGAATCTCAGAGAGTCCCAGAATGCTGGGGGTTGGAAGAAACCAACCTTCCTGCCAGAGCAGGGTCACCTAGAGTAGGTCACACAGGAAAGCATCCAGACAGGTTTTGAATGTCTCCAGAGAGGAGACTCCATAACATCTCTGGGCAGCCTGTCCCAGCTCTCTGTCACCCTCACAGTGGCAAAGTTCAGCTGGAACCTCCTCTGCTCCAGCTTGCAGTCATGGCCCCTTGTCCTATCACTGGACATCACAGAGCCACAAAGATGCTGATGGGAACGGAACATCTCCCATGTGAGGAAAGGCTGAGGGCTGTGGCTCTGTGCTAGATTCTTTCAAGTAGTTCCCTGAGGTCTTTCTTGAACTGAGGAGCCCAGAACTGGACAGTATTCCAGATGTGGCAGGGGAGGAGAACCACTCTTGACCTACTAACCACATCCTGTCTAATCCACCCCAGGATGCCATTGGCCTTCTTGGCCACAAGGGCACATTGCTGACTTGTGGACATCCTTCTGTCCACCAGGCCCCCCAGATCCCTTTCACTGCTCTCCAGCAGGTCAGTTCCCAGCCTATACTGGTCCATGCAGTTGTTCTTTCCCAGGTGTAAGACTCTGAACTTAGCCTTGTGGATTTCATTACATTTCTCCTCATCTGACTCTCCAGCCTGTAGAATATTAGGTGAAGATCAAAAGCTCTCATAAACCTAGAAGATAATTCCAATTGAAGTGGATAAAAAAAAGAAAAACCAACAAAAAACATCCCTGCCAGCGTAATAATTAATGCTATTAAAAAACCCCAAGGCAAAACTTTAGACAAAGGAGATGCTGAGAGCCCCATTAGCTTGGAGGAATTCTTCATAAGAACAGGAAGCAGTGGTTCAGCAGAAGATGAACAGACACTTTTCTGTGTGAAAGCAGACAGATGCTTTTGGTTGGGTGCTAGAGCATGAATCAAAGCATTGCCAGAAAGATTGATATTGCCAGTATAAGAAAAGCTAGAAGCAGTAGAAAGTAAACAGAGGAGATTCAAGGCTTTCAGCAATGAGCTTATCTCCACTTCATGGGTAGTTCCACAAAAGACTTCTGAGCATGGCATTTGGAAAAAGTGCAAGGTTTAATTGGAACTGGATGGGGGAGCCAGCCCAAAACCAGGCTAGAAAGATGCCAAATCGCTTTGTTTTATCTGAAATCCCCTTCATTGGGCCAGCAGGGAGCGAATACAAAGTGGGCACAGCTTACAGAATGCTACAAAACACAGAGGTGCTCCCAGAAAAAGAGAAAATGGAAGCAGTGAGACTTCTGCAGGGTAACTATTCCTGGCACACTGCAGTTAGTTGTGGCCCAGGCACTGTCTGTGTCCTGAGAATATGAACTAGCCTAAATCTCACCCAAGCCATTCACTGCTTTACAGAGGGTGAATTAGATAGAAAAAGTATGAGTAGTGCAGCAGCAGAAAGTTGGTTGTACTTCTCCCTTTAGTTGCAACTGAGTATGTTTTGGGTAGAGAAAATACTTGGTCTTAACTTTGGGAATTAGATATATTTTTCTATGGCTTTGTAATATGCATTTTCTATCTTGGCAGTTACTAAGTCTTCATGTATGAGATCAAACCCTTCTGTTTGGTTGAGATATTTAAGTATCTCTGGTAGTAGCTTTCTGAGAGAGAGTTCTCTGAAGTTCCCATACTCATTGTTATGAGGTGAATTTTGATATCTTAATATCTAGAGATCACAAGGACTCCAACTTTTCCTTATCTACACTTTCATCTTTGAAGTCTATCTTCAAGTGAAAAAAGGAGGATGAAGTTAAACTTCATGAAATGAGGTCAATATAAGAAGATCTTCCTCAAAGAATGGACTGGAGAACTAACCTTTGCAGTCTTCCAGCTGGTTGAAGGTCAATTTTCTGCTGAAACAATTCACTAGTTCAAGGGGAAACCAGGTCTACAAAAACTCAATGTAGGTGAGAGCAGAACTACTACTCTCTCGCATGGCCACATTTCCAAACCCAGAGCTTTTGGATTGGGTTGATCATGCCATGAAGTCTTTCCACTTGAAGATCACCTCTTAGAATTGTTGGGAAACCTGCTGCAGGCTCTGTGACCTTCTGTTGCATTAACCTGTCTTGTTGTGATGGTTTGGGGGTTACCCCGCCCCCCCACACTTTTGTATTTGCCCCAGCTAACTCAGACGGACCCTGGGAATATAGATGAAGCAATTTATTTACAGCTAGCAGAATTTACAAGCAGCTATTTACAATATATACAGTTATATACAATTATATACAGAAATATACAAAGGATAAACAATACAAAAGCACAACTCCCCTCCCAGAAACCTGAGTCCCCAGGAGGGGCTCTCAAACCACCCCAACACCTCCCCCCGGCCCTCTCAACCTTACCCCAGTTCTCAGGAAGAAAAGAGGTGCAGCCAAGAGGTTAGGGAGCAAGGTTAGTAGGAGCAGGGTTAATGAGATGTGACCAGGTCTAAGGCAAAAGCAAGAGTGAGAAACAAAATGGAGAAAAAAGTCTTTCTTCTTCCCAGAGTTCTCAGCGTGACTGTGAGAGAAGTAGACACAATTGTTTTTCATTTCACTGCCCGTTATCTAGTTCTGTTACCAAAACATTCCAGCTTGCTTCAAACTAGCACACTTGTTAAAATCCTGATGGGGAATTCTGAAAACTGAAATTAAAAGGAAATGTGCCATAACCTGAAAATGTGCTGGCAGAACAAGTGGTAATAATAGTGCATCACACTTTGCAGGCTTCCTCCTGTGTCAGCATTTGGATTATTAACGCAGGTAAAAATTGTCGTGTTCTGCCAGGTGACTGAGTATGGTTTAATGTTTGCAAACTCGGAATGAATCATCTGCCTAGGTGCAGCCTGGTTTTCTGGATTCCACCTTTCAGAGGATAAAAGCGGAAGTGAGCCTGGATGGGCGTTATCTTGGGTTTATTCTAGCCCCTTAGGTGTGCAGGGTGCATGTTCCCATGCTCCACACCTAGTGTGCACAGATGGAGGGCAAATGGGAGGAAGTGGAGAGAGCTGCCCACTGTCTGTTGTGCAGTGAAAGTGATGAGATGTTGCTGGGGAAAGATTTGGTCCATCTAGTATGTGCTCCATGAATCTGATTTCCTACCAAGACCATAGAACTTGCTTTATAAAGTCTTCAGCAACTGATCATAGAATCACAGAATCAAGCAGGTTGCAGGAGAACTCCAAGATCACCCAGTCCAACCTAGCACCCAGGCCTGTCCAATCAACTAGACCATGGCACTAAGTGCCTCATCCAGGCTTTTTCTGAACACCTCTAGGGACAGCAACTCCACCACTTCCCTGGGCAGCCCATTCCAATGCCAATCACTCTCTCTGCCAACAGCTTCCTCCTAACATCCAGCCTAGATGTACCCTGGCACAACTTGAGACTGTGTCTCCTTGTTCTGTTGCTGCTTGCCTGCAAGAAGAGACCAACCCCCCACTTGGCTACAGCCTCCCTTCAGGGAGTTGTAGACAGCAATGAGGTCAGCCCTGAGCCTCCTCTTCTGCAGGCTGCACACCCCCAGCTCCCTCAGCCTCTCCTCACAGGGCTGTGCTCCAGGCCTCTCACCAGCTTTGTCACCCTTCTTTGGATACCTTCCAGTACCTCAACATCTCTCTTGGATTGAGGAGCCAGAACTGTTCAAAGCGTGGTTGGATGGTGCTTGGAGGAGCTAGTCTAGTGGAAAGTGTCCCTGCCCATGGCAGGAAGGTGGAACTAGATGATCTCTAAGCTCTCTTCTAACCCAAACCATTCTATGATTCTATCAGTGAAAAGCAAACAGGCAAACTTAAGCTTGTTTTCTGCATTGTGTCTAAAATTACTCTATAAGCAAAAGCAGGAGGTGGTCAGGTAACCAATGTAGGGAGAAAAGGAGCATGGAATTTGGGACAGTACTTGCCATGTGAAAGAGATTTCTGTTTTGCCTCTGCTGGGAAAACAGGAGGAAGTTGATGTGGCTTAGGGCTGTATGCACAGTTTGAGTCTCCAGCATGGTGGTGGAAAACTGCTCAATAAGTGAAAAGGTTCTTCTTCTGATTAACCAATTCAGCAGCAGATTTAATCTTTCTGGGATTTTTGCTGCTCTGCTCTGCAGCTGTGGTTAGGGTTTGTTGGGATTTGCAGACTATTTGCCTTCTCCTTGAGGTTTCGAAGTAAAAATTAAGAGTGCTATTGCTGAGAGAGTACTTTCTTGCAGACCCATCTACACCAGACAAAGATCTCTGGGTCCTAAAGGCATAAGATGATGAACACAAGAATCTGCACCCTATGTTGGGTGGAGCTATTGAACAAGAGGTAGTGAATTTTACTGAGATAATCTAAGGTGATTTGTTCTGGGACATTTTCTCCCATTGGCCAGCTGTGAAAAACTGCTGCTGAAGTACACAAGTATATAAATATTCTTTCTTCTCTCTCTTTAGATTATAAAATATTGCATGATAGATTAGGGGAAGTCATTAAATCTGCAGAAGTGACATGCTTTACTTTTTTGAGTTACAATATCCAGTAATGAATGTCTAAATTCACAAGCCACAAGCAGCAGTGATGCATGAGGAAGGACAGCTTTGTAGCCTTCTCTCTGCATTACATTTGTATAGTTAATTTTTTGTCCTTTCCCCCATGTATTCTTTTAACAGCCCACAGGAGTACAAGAAGCCAAAGGAGCATCATCAATAAAAGTAAATCCAAGGCACTTATGTACAAATGGAAATAAAACTGTTAAACATATAACAACAGGAGAAATATTTGAAAGAGTGATTTTTATCACGAGCTGAGTCTTTCAGGGCAATTTTGCTGTCACTAAAGCAACATTAATAAGCAAGTCTACAGTAAGACATGGCAGAGCTGTGATTAAAGAGGGGTAATGTTTAACTAATAGGCTTTGAAATGCTCTTCCCATCTTCATGGTGCTGGCTCGTTCAGGGAACACACATCTGAGGACCTTGCCTGCTAAGGGGTAAGAAGAGAAGCTTGTAAAAGCACAAACCCCTCACAGTCAAGTACAGAACTGGCAAGTAGTGACAAAATGAAATTACTACCTATTCTGCCAGGAGTCCTCCCTTAGGTGTCAGGACTGTAATTTAAGTATAACCAAAAAAAAAAAAAAAGAACAATTTCCCATCTCCTCCCTTTCATTTTATTTTTTTTTCACACATTACAGGGAGGGGAGGGAAGATGCTGTAATTAAATAGCAGAAGAGCTTTTCATTCCAGCCCTGACAGGAAGCAGGAGTGCTAGAAATATGTTGCAGCTTCTCATAGTAAAGAGCAAATAAAGTTTGTGTGGTTTTACCCAGTCATAACTAAACATGGAAATCTTTGCTGTTTTGCTTAGAACTTTGAAGGTTTAGCTCTCAGCATTGGTGGAAGCCAGAAAACAGCATACAAAGCCCTCTAAGGACGACCTGCATCTCCACAGTATGAATTATCCCATGCAGAGATGCAGGGACATACTTTATGACAGGCTGAGAGAGTTGGGGCTATTCAGTCTGGAGAAGAGAAGGCTCCAAGGAGACCTTATTGTGGCCTTCCAGTATCTGAAGAGGGCCTACAAGAAAGCTGGGGAAGGAGTGTTGGGTAGTGATAGGGCCAGAAGGAATGTGTCTTGCTTCTAATTTAAATTTCCCAGAAACTCAAATACAGTTGATAGAACCAATAACAATTTATAGGATGCCCTTCCCTCTTCCCCCTTCTTTCCCAAGGAAAAAGAATTAGATGGAGAGAGAGGAAAGGTATGCAGACCCAAATAAATAATCTCAATGTGATTTTGGAAGTTAAAAGAAGAAAAGTTTAACAAATTAAAGGTATATGAGGTAGGGAAGTTACAAAAATATAGAAAAGGGAAAACGAGGTACAAAATATGTAAATATACAGCCAGAGTTGATGGCAATGGGTTTCATCTGCCTCGTGGGTGATGGCCAGGTGGTGAAACAAAGAGCAGCAGGAAATAGGATGGTGGTTGGTTGCTGGCAAGCAGGAGGCAGGAGAGAGAAAGAGGAAGCCCCCCTGCTTATATGGATCTTAGACAGGAAGTGAGAGTGGGCTAAACCACCACACCTGCTAGTGTGCTGACCCACTCCTGGGAAGGGGTCAAGATCACTCCCCCAGGAGGGTTAACCCTGTACAGAATGCATCCAAGCTAAAGGGTGGGAGATTTAGATTAGAAAGAAGTTCCTCACCATGGTGAGACACTAGAACTGGTTGCCCAGGGAGAGGGTGGAAGCCCCATTCCTGGATGTCTTTAAGGCCAGGCTGGATGTAGCTCTGGGCAACTTGATCTAGTGGAGGTTGCCCCTGCCTGTGGCAAGGAGGTTGGAATTAGATGATCCTTGGGAGTCTCTTCCAATCCTGACAATTCTGTGATTCCATAAGGACAATTCTTGGGTTAGAAAATAACTGGAGTCAGTGTTTCCCTAATGACTCTGGTGGCTTTTTTGTGAGCTTCCTGCTAGCCTTTATTTCTTTAGGAAAACTTGTACATTCCGTGCTTTACCTGTGTAAGTTCTGAATAAAACCTAGCAAGACTCTCAGTATGATGCACAGATTTCAGTACTTTCTTTTCTTCATTTTATGAACTTGGGAGAATGTTAGCAGAATGCTTGATAAATCTGAATTTACCTTTGAATCTCCAATGAAATATCAAATTCTAATGAATATTACATGGCTTAAAGTTTGGAAAGGAATATTTTAAACCCACTATAATTATTCATTAAATTAGCAGCCACATCTTTGCCAGCTACATCCCCAGTTTGAACTAACTAGCTCGGAGTGCAGAAATCCAAATGACAGCTGACGATGAACTGCTCTGAAGTTCTCTGTAATAATGTGCTACCTTTTGATTTTGTTTTAGGGTTGTTAGAGATTCATTTGCAAAGGTATGGTTTGACTTTCTGCTAATCCCTCTGATTTAATCAGCATAATAGTCTTTCACTAAAGGAAGCTAATCAATCAGAAATAATTGGTAGTGACAGTAGAAAGTAGATGGCACATTGGAGTTGTGGGGACACTGCCTGAAAGACTCAATGAAGTCTTATCTAGTGCAAATGCCCAGGACTGGAAGTACTGCAATAGTCTTAATAACTTTGTGTTTACAGATTTTATAGCAAACAGTAGGAATGGGCTGAAGATTTTTACCTCCTTGGCAAGCAACAAGAGATGATGCCTTCTGAAAAGAATGTTTATATTGAATCAGGGTGGGCTTTTTTGGTGCTGATAGAGGGGAGAAGGAAGCAATGGCAGGAAGCTGGTTTCTGAGCTAAGAGAAATGCTGCCTTCTGTTCAAGTGTACTTATTTTAGAGGGAGTTTGTTAGGAAGGAGGGGAAAGCTGAGTGCTGGAATCACAGGATCACAGGATATTAGGTGTTGGAAGGGACCCAAGGAACAGGACCACACAATCTAGCACAGAGGAACACGTCCAGACAGGCCTTGAAAGGCTCCAGAGAAGGAGACTCCACAACTGATTGACCTCCTGAGTTGGTATTAGTTCTGGCAAGTCCTTTCACTCATCCTTCAGCTGCAGGAAGAAAGAAGAAACTGCATTCTGCTCTTCATCCTCCTTTCCCACTCCTCTCTCAGGTTGCCAGCCTCTAAAAGAGTTGTCTTTAAGAAGTTTGCTTCTCTGGACAGGATCCTAAGGAGGGAGTCCTAACTGCATCAATGCACTGGCTTTTTTTGCCCTCTCTTCTGTAGCTTCTTCCATTTATTTTTCAGTCAATGCAGATAAAATCGCTCCCTGTAGAAATGCTTTTTAAATACACTTGCAGGTCTCCAGACATTACAAGGAGAACTACAATATAATGAAGTATCCAAACCCAGTGCTGATGCTGAAAGAATTTTTGGCCTGCAGAGAGGAGACTCACGTATCTTGATAGTGATGACCTAGTAGCACATATTAATATGGGGCTTCTAAAATTCTGCAGATTTTCCCAGCAGGTTTTGTATTACACAACATTTCAATTAACTGTGGAATATCACTAGAAAGGGAGAGAAGGATTCGTCTGACAAATTATGATAATTTAAGTAATGATTTAGGTGCTGTTCACTTGAATGCTAATTTTGTTATGGCTTGGAACATGAGACGTGATTCATTTAGACAGTTTTCTTGTGACTAAAAGGATCCAGATATCAGACCACAGCTGTTCCCTGTTTGGAAAGGAGTTCATGTTTTTCAAGAGGTGATAGAGTATCAGTTTTAAAGGCATTTGTTCTCTACTCCTTAGTCCTGGGGACTAAACCCACAAATGGGGACTGCACCCTCCAGCAGTGTGTCGAGAGCAGCAAAGTCCCAGGTGTGCAGGCACATGATCAGCTCTGTGGAGAGAATCTGGTTGTCAGAGTAATTTCTGTGCCCACAGCTCTCTTTGGAACACTGTCACCCCGTGCAGGGGTTTCCAGCAACACATGAAGACAATAATGCCTGAGCTCTGCTTCCAAAGAAACTGTGGCAAGACATCCCAGGCCATACTGAGGGCTTCTCTTTGGTGGGAGATAGGAGCTCCAGAAGCTGTTCACTGGGGATAGTGATGTGTTTGGGAGAGGAAGGTAAAGCCCTGCATGAAATTGCAGTGAGAGATGAAGAAATATCAGTGTACATTTTTCCTCAAATCCAATTCATATCACATTTTGGAGGCCATAAGTGCTGCCCTAACTAGAGTGAAGCCAGTAAAACCAGTTCTGCTGGAACTGGAAGTGTGCCTGTGTATCAACTGGCCCCAAAAGACATTTCAATGAAAGCAAATTGTGACGGAAGGACTTTACATTATTCAGAGTCCTTGGAGGTTGCCTTCATTTTGCATTTCCTGATGTGTGTGTGCATGGAGAGAGCTCAGCTGTAAAGTGGCTTCACACTGTCGTCTTCCTACTCCTGCATAATATTCAGTAATTTCATAAATGATGTTATCTTTAATGATTTAACAAGAAATATAATTATGGTTTCTACAGCAACCATGACTTTAAATAACCTGAATTATGTACATGTATAATCTCAAACATAATGAAAGACTAATGCAGCTCATTGCATGTAAATTACATTTGAACTTAAAACCTTTAAGAGAAAACTTCTTTTGAATGATCAGGGTAGAAAACTCCTCCTTAGTATCAGAATTTCTGCTGGTTCATGCTGAGATGGTTAAAAATAAAATAAAGTAGATTTATCTTGAGCTTCCCAAGCCAATTCATTTCTTGGCTGAAAATAAAGCATATGACTATAGTTTGTGAGTAGTGGTGAATGTTAGCATCGTATCTAAGTTGATGTGATTGCTGATGCAAAATTGTTGTGTGGCTAGGATGAGCTGACACAACTTGTTATCTGGGAAGGGAAGTGCTGCCAGCAAAATCATTGCCCCTCACTTTCAAGGTCTTGCTCTGGAGTCGGTTATGTCTGAGGAGGTTGTGTCCCATTCAACTAAAAACTACTCAAGAGTACCCTTTGCCTTTGAGAAGCTACACGTTTTTGTGAGGCCAGTTCTAGCTCTTGCAGAATATTGCTGTAACATACAGCAACCAAAGAGATGGAGTGTGAAAAAGGGTGACAACACTGCGATGAGCAGGGAAGAAGCTCAGAGTGAAGGAGTGCAGCATTTAGGTTGGCAAAACAGATGCTCCTAAAGTAGTTGGGAAGGTTGCCAATGGGCTGGAAATACCAAAGTTATGGAAGCATGGGACTATGCACCTAAACAGCAAAAGGAGCAGTCCTCCCTCCAGAGAGCAGAAGCTGTGAATTCTCAGTCTTTCTTTTGTGTTAAAATCCTTTCAATCCCAGTTACAGCATGGGCTTGTAAGGGATTTTTTTTGTCTCTTACAATCACAGTTCTGTCATCTCAGGTACAGAAGGTGAGGCAAATTTAGGCGTTGTGCTTATATCTGAAGTGACTTGTCTTTAACTGGAGACTTTTTTTTCCTTCGGGATTTACCTTAGTGTAACTGAGAGCAGGATTTGGTTTGATGTCTCCATAATCCAGTAGAAGACCTGAGGGACTGTGGAGGAAGTTTAAACGTGACACTGAATACTTGAAGTTTTAATAAGGACTTAAATTATAAATCCTTGTAAATCACTCTAGTAATCACTAAAGTATGTTATTAATGAATATTAAAAAGTTGGGTTGTTTTCTTTAGAGTACCTGTAGTTGTATTTGAAACTTACCAAGGGTCATTTCTTGTTTCTGAGCTGTTCTACCTGTAGGTAAACATTTCAGTTAAAAATATATAGGGGAGTTGGTGAACTTTTAAATAAGCAAACAAAAAAAGAAGCACTCCAGGAGTTAGAACAGAACACAAGCTAACAAGATAAAGTCAGAGGTAATGAATTTTGTCTAGCAATAGGATTTAAAATATTCAAGATCTCCAGTCTCTTGCCTCCACCATATTCCAAGTAAAAGTGTGCTAAGTTTAAATACTGTTGAAAGAATCATACATTAATTTATCTTGAACTGTCCTTTTCTTCTTTTCTTCTAATGTGAGCAAAGCTGCCAAGTTGCCATAAACAAGGCTGCCTCTTGTGGCAAATTATCAACCCCTGTGTGCAGAGAGCCAGGGAAGAAGCTCATCTCTTTATAGGATACTTTTGTGGAAAAAGAAGAATTTCTGGTTCATACTTTCCCTGTTGATTTTTCTCCTTAGGCTAATATAACCACCAGATGTCTCTAAAACCATATTCTCTCATAAACATTTTACAGTCTTTGAAGATGTTGAAAATTAGGGATTTATAGGACTATTACGTCCATCTACCCAGGGATCAAAAACCCTATTACAATTACCCCAAGTGCAAAATTAGAACATTTATTTAGCTGAGCAGATAAGTTTTGAGAATTTTCAAAAGTCCTCATTTACTCTGTGTACAGTAAAATCTAATATATTAACCTCCTTTTGAGACATAAAATTAAAATCCCTGGGGGATACAATACTTTTACCAAAAAAAAGGCAAGTAAAGGAAGATTTATTAACTGGGAAGGCGACCCCCTGGATCTGAATGTGCCATATGGTGGTTGATTTCCTTGGGCTTATTTGAAGCTCATTCAGTTTCATACAAATAGATGTTTTAGATTCAAATGAAGAAGTCCCCAGTGCAGCAGAAATTTGGATGAACTTGGAGGAATACATCAGCCTCATGTTCTGAAAGATCCCTGTTGCAGACATGCTGTCCTTTTTCTTCCTCTATGAAATTCTGAGGCTGGTGATTCAGGCAGATGAGATGACATCTGAGATGTCATAGAATCAACCAGGTTGGAAGAGAGAGACCTCCAAGATCATCCAGTCCAACCTATCACCCAGCCCTGTCCAATCAACTAGACCATGGCAACAGGTATCTGCAAGCTCACTATACTGCTTGCTAAGAACCTGTGCCAGCTGGTAGCAAAAAGCACATCAACTTGACCCTTGTAAATTAAAAAGGTGAGAAGAGGAAGATGAAGCTCAAGGGTCTGGGATATTACCCAGAAGGGGGAAGTGGAGCAGGTCTTTCCCAGAGACAAGGAATGCCTGTACCTGGTGCTTCCTATAGGGAAGGGCTTGGCACTTGCACTCTTGCTCTACTCATAGCTGGGAGCATTCAGAGCTGTGATCTAAGGTTGATATACATGTAGTACTTGAACAACTGGCATAGCTGTTGGCTTGGGATATCCATAAGAAGCTCTCAGATGGGCAGAGCTCCTGGTGTAAGCATAGATGCTCAGTAGCTCTGAAGCACCACGTAAAGCATTTGGTGCTTCTAGGATGTGGTAGTGCTGCTGGTGCTTCTTTCATTTTCCCCCATGGCTGCACTGGTTCAGCTCTAGCTGCCCTCGAAACCAGATGGATGAGCTCATTGGGGTTTAACCACCCTCAGAAAGGAAACTTCAGAGTGGTTTTCAGGCACGGACACGCACGGAGGCACACACACACACAATGAACTGGCACAGCTGCAGCTGTAGTTTGAGGTTTTGAAGTTTTTGAGAGCTTTTTGCTCCTGTCCCCTTGGAGCTGGAGCTACGAATTCACCTAAATGCAGGCTACTAAACAGCTGTTAAGTGATAAAAGCTTTCATTGTCAGCTTAAGCCAAAGTAATTTCTGCTGTTGTATAATGTTTTATCTGCTTCATAATTGCATAAATGTTAGGTAACAGCTCTGTACCTGAAAGGTAATTCCTGCAAGAGCCTCATCAGAGGAAGCTCACTTGGAGGTAGTCTGAGCTCTCTGGAGGTGGAGCTGCTGCTCTGTTAAGTGCAAGCAAATGGTTTTCCAGGTTTGGGATGTTTGGGTTTTGTTGTTGTTGGGTTTTGGTTTTTAATGATCCAGCCTTACTAATTCTGTTTATCATGTGAACAATTCTACTGACGTTTACTGAGAGCAACCTAAAAGGGGCCTGTCCTCTTGGGAGCCCAAACTTTGCATTAGCATTTTTGTGGCTAAAAAGTGATGACAAAGTCCTTATGTGTGCAGTGGAAGGGATGAGACCTACATTCAGAGCAGTTTGCAGCTCTTTCCTGCTACACTGCTACACTGGTCAGGCCACATGTTGAGTCCTGGGTCCAGTTCTGGGCTCCTCAATTCAAGAGACATGTTGACATACTGGAATGTGTCCAGAGAAGGGTGACAAAGCTGGTGAGAAGCCTGGAACACAAACAATATGAGGAGAGGCTGAGGGAGCTGGGGGTATTTAGCCTAGAGAAGAGGAGGCTCAGGGCAGACCTCATTGCTGTCTACAACTACCCGAAGGAAGGCTGTAGCCAGGTGGGGCTGGTCTCTTGTGCCAGGCAATCAGCAACAGCACAAGGGGACACAGTCTGAAGTTGTGGCAGGGGAGGTCTAGGCTGGATGTGAGGAGGAAGTTGTTGGCAGAGAGAGTGATTGGCATTGGAATGGGCTGCCCAGGGAAGTGGTGGAATCACCGTGCCTGGAGGTGTTCAAGCAAAGCCTGGATGAGACACTTAGTGCCATGGTCTGGTTGACTGGACAGGGCTGGGTGATAGTTTGGACTGGATGATCTTGGAGGTCTCTTCCAACCTGTTTGATTCTAAGAGGACACAGTCTCAAACTGCACCAGGGCAGGTTTAGGCTGGATGTGAGGAGGAAGTTGTTGGCAGAGAGAGTGATTGGCGTTGGAATGGACTGCCCAGGGTGGTGGAGTCACCATCCCTGAAGGTGTTTAAGAAGAGGTTGGATGAGGCACTTAGTGTCATGGTTTAGTTAATTAGGTGTTAGGAGCTAGGGTGGACTGGATGAGCTTGGAGGTCTTTTCCAACCTATTTAATTCTGTGATTCTGAGATTGACTTTTCCTCTTACTCAAAGGCTGCAGACTAATAGGGAAATTGAGAGGCATACTTTTATCCTACTGGCAGTGTTCAAACACTTGTAGGAAGTTGAACTTCTGGAACTTCCATAACTTCTCAGATTTGTTTATAGTTGTCCAATATTCTCAGAGATTCCTGGGAAAAAATGTAGGTTTGGGTTGCATGGAGTAAAACTTGGGAAGAGGGCTGATGTGTTGCATTCTGTGCTTCACTTCTGCCCCTCAGTTCTAGAGGAGTACTCTAATAACCTGCAGAAAACTCTTTTGTTTTCCTGGTGACCATGTTGCTTTGTTTCACTAACTGTGGGCCTAACAGAGAAGGCCAGCTAAGGAAAATGTGTAAGCTTAGCTTTATTCATGCATCAAACATGCATTTGTCACTTCAGACTGGCTTGGAGTTTGTAAGGGTTCAGAAACATTTGGAATATGCAGGAATATTGTGTTTAAATCTGGAAAAGGGGTAAAGAAGTTCTTCTGCACAAACATTTTTATTTTTCTTTATAATCCCTGCCTATGGATTTTAATAAAAAATGTGTTTTATAGTAGGAGCTGAATTTGAACTGTCAGATTCATTCTGCGAGAACATTGGTAATGTAGCAACAGACCTAGCATATGCAATCAGTTGGACACAGGAAATGAGGCTTGTTTCAACCAAATCCAACCCTCTGAAGGTTAGGAAATGAGTTTAATCCAGTCTCTCCCATCATCACATCCCAGTCAAGAAAATCCAGTAGGTGGGAAGAACTCTTTTCTCAAGACATTTATGTACACCACACATCATGGGATGGTGGAGGTTGGAAGGGACCTGTGGTTATCATCTGCTAAAGCAGGTTTGCCTAGATCAGGTTACCCAGGATTGCATTCAGGAGGATTTAGAATCTGTCATATCCTCTCTGTGCAGCCTGCTCCAGGGCTCCAGCACACTAATAGCAAAGAAGTTCCTCCACCTGTTCAGATGGAAGCTTCTGGGTTCCAGTTTGTGCCTGCTGCCCTTTGTCCTGTCCCCGGACACCACTGAAAAGAGCCTGGCCCCAACCCCTTGACCCTGGCAAAGGTGACAGGGTTCCTTTTCCTTTCCCACTTTGCAGGCATAAGCAGTGTAAGCAGCAACATTATGAAACGTTCACTGTATCCAAGTGGACGTGTGAGCATTTCAAGACCTTTGTGCCTGATTAGGCTGTTTATTAGCTTGTTCTGTAGAGAACACAACAGGTTAATTAGCTCAGTGAACTGTATTTACATGCTTTCCTGTAAGAGATCAGACAGAACAAGGTCAGGAGCTGCCCATGTCAGTTTTGTAGCAGTTGGAATTATTTATCATATTATTATCCCTCTTTTGTAGGAATCATTAATGAGTTAATGTAGTGTGGGAATCTAAGGCAAGGGTTTTAAAGAATGTGTGTGCTAATCAATAGTTTGCGAGAGCTTGAAAAACAAGATCTTGAAATCAGTCATAATTAGCCATAGATAAAATCCTAATAAATCACTGCTAATGCAGGAGCTCTCAAAGGGAAAAAATGGCAAGACTAGGAGAGGGTCAGAGCAGTCAGCTATGAAATTATTCAGGAAATGAAATGATGATGAGGAGACCTGATAATGATACAAAGATGGAAAATCCCCATTTCCTTGAGGGATGAAGAGAAATGGAGAGGGGAAAAATGATTATCCTAGGCAGCACCAACCTCCCTCCATAACCGAGGCTGTGTGTTATCACCATTTGAGGCAGCTGAAACGTGTGCTGTAATTCCTCCTTTTTGCATTAGGAACATTTTCATAGAATCATAGAGTCACAGAATAGGTTAGGTTGGAAGTGATCTCAAAGATCATCCAGTTCCAACCTCTCACCATAGGCAGGGACACCTCCCACTAGAACAGGTTGCTCAAGGCCTCATTGAATCTGGCATTGAACACCTCCAGGAAGAGAGCATCCACAACTTTCCTGGGAAACCTGTTCCTGTGTCTCACCACCCTCATTGTAAATAACTTTTTCCTATTTTAAATTAACTATTTCCACTTTAAATGGGAATTTAGTTAATTTAAATCAGAAAGCTTTGTCTTTCAGATACGATGAAATGCCATGGTCATGTTGGCCTCAAGATGGATTTTAAAGCAGGACTTTGAATTATTTCAGAAGCAAATTCACTGTCTCCTTCAGAGGGCAACCCTTCTAGACCATCCCACCAGCTGTATCAAGCACTTCCTACCTTCTTGCTTTTGCCTGCCCCTCCACTGTGGTCCAGTTTTTATGTAGTCTGGTCTTCAGTGAGCAACTGTGCTCTGTTGTAGGGTTTTTTTGGGGTCTTTATAGACTCTGCCCAGACTCACTAGATGCCATGTGGGTCAGCAGAGTTAGAGAGGAAGGAAACTTCTTATTCCATTCCAGTGTATTATTTGAGAGAGGAGGTGTAGGAGCATAACTTACTGTGTCTGTGGAAATGAATAGAATGAAAGCTCAGCTGTGACAGTTCCTGATATATATAACTTACCATAACTGATTTTTTTACCTAGAAGCCTGTATACTGCAACTGTTTCTCTAACACTATCACAGAGTAGTGGAACAGGCTGCCCAGAGAGGTTGTGGAGTCTCCTTCTCTGGAGATCTTCCAAGCCAACCTGGACATGTCCCTGTGTAGCCTGTAGTTGGACCCTGTGATGTTTGGAGGTCTGTGGTGGTAGGCCTGATAGGGCAAACATGGGCCTGACTTGCCCAGATGTGTTCCCCTGCTCCTCCTACTTCTGTGCTGGGGGAGGCAACTGTGGGAGGGGAGGGCAAAAGCCCTGGCTTCACCTAGTATGGTAAGGCTTGGCAAAGTGCCATTCTAACTTGCTAATCTATGTCCAATGCCCCATGAGTCTTGGGATGGGTATTGATAAAAGGGATAAGCAGGTAGCACAGGGCTGTTGTTGCCTCATTTTACATCCTGAATTTGCCTGGAGAGTTTACCAGGAACAGGCTCTAAATGCCTGCATGTGATTGGCCTGCACAGCCAGTGTGACACTGTGCTGAGACTGCACACTGCATTGCATCCTGCCTGCACCTGAAAGTCTCCTGCCAAGACTAGAAATCCTGGAGATACATAGATCGTCCAGAGGCACCAGGAGACAAGGGCAGAGATTGTCTGCCTCCTATCCCCAGTAGACTGGGAAGAATCAAGTCTCAGTGGCTGACAAGACAGAGTTCCCTGAAAGGGTTTGGGTACTGTCTGGGACTGTGGCTAACCCCCACGAGTTAGGAAATAATAGTAATTTATTGTTATTAACAATCATTGCCTGGATATCAAAATTAACACAGATTATTAATTTAGCATAATCCATCACGAGGTCCATTCCAACCCCTAAAATTCTGTGATTCTGTGACTAGAATAAAACATTCACAGCAGAACTTAAGAAGATACTGGTTTGGGTCAAGCAGGGAAAACTGCTGTCTCCAAGGTATTCTATTAACATTATAAGAAGCACTTTGTAGGTTCTTTGGAGTATAGGGTCAAGTTTTAGTCTACTCCAATTCTGGAGCAGAACAGCCAAAAAAAGAGATGGAATTTCTGTCCAGGGAAAGACCAAAAAATAGATTTTTTTTGTTCCACTTGGAGTGTAATTAAGAAGTGAAATTGCTGAAGTACTTAAATTAGCTAAGGACATTTATAATACTAAATCTTATTATATTCTTGAAAATGTTGGGGAAAATGAGTTGGAGAACACAAGACAGGAGAAGACAGATACCATCTGTCTGACAAGCATAAAGCACCCCTTACTGCTCTCACAGAGATTTTTTTGGGACAGAGAAATGTCCATGTTTAAGTGGATGGATTCTCTCTTTTTTTTTGTGTGTGTGTGTGTGTGTGTGTCACATAGATGAATATGTCTCCATGCAGGTGAAATTTTCTTTCACTGCACATGAATATTTTAAGACCTAAGGAATGTCAGGGTCATGAGAAAGTTTCAGCACAGCAGGAGGGTTCAGAAAACAGGTTTTTTTTGTTGTTCCTCATCCAACTGTGCTTTGTGGCACCGGCAAAATCTGTTACCTCATTGATGGAAGCTAGTCTTTGTAGTTTGGAGCCTTGACTTCTAGCATCTTAACTTACTTTTGGTGTGGTAATGGAGCACTTAACTTGTCACTGCCCAGACTGAATCCAAAACAGATGAATTTTACTTCCTTCTTTTAATTTCTTGTCACAAAGCCCTGCTTAAATGAGCAGTGTGACAGGCCTGTCTCTGGAGACGCAACTCACTTGGGCTGCCAGTTTAATTCACAGTGTCTTTATCCATCACCACAAGGGCAAGATTGCTTCTTTTCTCTAGCTGTGTGGTGAAATGACTGTTGCCAATTCAGTTTGGGATTAACTCTGAAACAAGGGTCTAATTGCACCTAGTTGGCTGGGATCACCTCTGCAGCACCTGCCACCTGAGTGAAAGTTGTGTGCCACTGAAGAGGGTTGAAATCAGGCCGGTGCTTGGTAGCTGCCTGGGTGTGAAAATTCTGCAGCCACGCATGGAAATCAGTTTGCTAAGCTAATTTTACAATGTGAAAACCTTGTAATGAGAATCTCTAGGCAAGCAGCAGTCAAAATTGTTTTCCTATTGCAGCGCAGAGGCTCTTAAGGACATTGTCATGGCACTTTCATGCACTTCCCAAACAATCTCTTGTTATATCTTTGCATTACTGTGAAGCCATTGTGGATGCTCTGCTGGTTCACGCTGCTGTCGTACTCACACCTGTGGACAGTGTAACGATGCTACAGTGTTTTATTTCTACTTGTAATGAAATTGAGAGTAGGGAGTTATATGGATTGACTTTCTTCTCTGTGAAGTAGAGGCTAGTCACAAGATTTTAGCCTTTCACAGATGAAAAGGCTTGGGTTTACTGAGTGTCTAATGCCCTCCTTTGCTATAGAAAGAGCTCAAATGCGTGTTTTTAGTTTACTTCATTTAAGATGTCTTTAGAGACATTCCATTTAGGCCTCTTGAGCCAGAGGCAAGCAAAGAGGAAATATTAATCTTTCAATATCACCTACTTGCCTAACCTAGTGTGAAACACCAAATAAAGTGTATTTCTATTTTGGCTTGCTTTCAAGACATGCAGTTTTCCATCAAGTAACATTTTTTTGCTGTCATGATCAAGGCTAAATACTCTGCTGCTGCTTGGACACAATGCAGCTCCTCAATAGTATTTTGATGAAACTTGCAATGAAATAATTCTCTGGAGAGCTGTTTTTCAGGATTGATACCAGAGAGACCTGCTGTGGTTAAATGCACTATGGAGTTCTTCCCTTCACTCCTTTGGACTTTGGATAATGATCCTTCTATTACTATGCTATTTCTTCCAGATCTGTCACCACTTTGAAACCATTTAAAGTGGTACATGACTGGAATATATTGGACTAAAAGAAGAAATTGTGGGCCACACAGAGTAAGCAGTCAGCGTTTTCTCTGGAAGAATAAGGGTGGTGTACAGCCTAGATGATTTGCACATCAGAAAGCAGTGTCATTCCCAAATTCTTTGTTTCATTGTGTCTGTTCTAAACCGAAGCAATTTCACATTTGCTGCTCTGGAAATCCAGTTTTTCTCATTGTTATAATATTTATTTCTTCCTTCCATGCTATGATTCCTGTTCACTGAATTAAATCTGTATGGCTTTTATAAGTTAAACTTTTACAGGGTCCGGTAATAATCTTGTTGCCATAATATTATCCTTTTACTTAGGCTTTAAGGCCAGTTTATGACTGAAAGGGAATAGCTGCAACCAGTAGGTCCATGAATCTAATTTGCATGTAAATTAAACATTTCAGAATAGGGCTGTGGTTTCTGAATGCACACAAAGTATGCCAGTTTGATTCTTGGAAAATAAAAATGCATAGCATTAATAAGAATATGATTTATATAGTGGGGTTTTTTATCTTTCCAATTTCATCTGAGTCTTTCTTTGTTATTCTTCTGTGGCAACAGCTCATTATTTCTGCTGTAATATGGATCAGGATGTGGCAAAACCTTACTTATTTCCACTCACATTAATAGAGCACTCTCAGGCTAAATGCTGGCTGAAGCTTAACACTGTTAGGCACAGTTGTTAGTATCCAGTGTTATTTTATTACAGTTGGGTGGTGAAGATGTAAGAGCAAATGGAGAGAAGGAGATTTTAATATATGGATTTGTCCTTTGGCTTGTTCTGGCTCTTTCTGCTATATCAGATTATATTAAACACTATCCCTTCATTCTTTGCAGAAGGCAAAGGAGGGATAGCTGAGAGAAGATAAAAAAAAAACAATCAAATAAAAGATAAGGGAGTAAATGAAACAGGAGAAAATAGAAAAAGGTGTCTTTCTGCTTCGAGCTTGTGTTTAGAAAGTGCTTATGGATCCATGCAACCTGCTGACACTTGGTCTGACTCTCTGAAACAAAGTTGCTCTCATCTGTGGCTGAATTATTACTGAGTTTGTTAGAGTTACCCAAACTGCTTGATTATTGGGACTGTTTAGGCTCACAAGCACACCGAGAAAGGAATAAAGCAGCAGAAAAAATCTATGGAAAACATGATTTATTTTATTTTTTAATGAATATGTTTTCTTCCATGATGACAGACATTGCCTCTGCTGGAGCTGTTTTCTCTCATGCTACTAATGAAGATATGATGCAATGAGCTAACCACAGGACGCTTGTGTCTTGAAGGCAAGCATCAGTCTGTGCTGTATGCAAGCCATTGAGAGAAGAACTGGGAGAAAAGAGGCTTTGCAGGCTCTGTGTGTGTGTGAAGAAGTTTCCAAACAGCATGTTTAGAGCAGCAAGAGGTCAGCCTTGCTTTGTTTATGCAGCCTTGGAGGAGGTTTGGCACCCATTAATCTTACTGGATGCACTGGGAATTGAGGATGCTTAATGCTTCCCAGGAGAGAGGCTAGCCCAGTACTCTTGTTTGAATCGATCTGTGACCTCAGAGCTGCTTGGTGGGAGAGAAAAATTTCACACACCTCTTAGGTGTCCTACACTCATATTAACTATCAGCACAGTGAGGAGGAACCCTCTTGGCATAGCTCTAGTTTTGTGCTGCCAGTTGCTTCCTGTGAGAGAGCTGCTAAATGATCTCTGTAAGTGCAATTAGTTTGTGGTAAAATGACTTGCGCTGAGCTGTGGCTTCTCTTGCTCACTGTTGTGGTTTGACTTCCACACTGAAGCACACTGGCTCCGTAGGAATGAAGGTCCTGTTCATGTGCTGAGTGGCCAGCTCCTGTAACAAGCCAAAATAACAAAGTGCCTTTGGTGGAGGCCTTCGTGAAGAAATTTATGTGTCAGTGGCCATCCTTTATTTTAAGCACAATCTGGACACTGTCTGGGTGAGAAGACAAATCCATCCAAGTTTACTCAGCTGCATGAATAAGGAAGCACTTTATGTACAAGAACAGGGAAGCAACAGATACATAGTATGTGGTTTAAGGCCACGATACCTTCTCCTGCCCACCAGATCTGCCAGGATCTTCCTATTTGCCCTTTCATGTGCTCCAATGGCAGATTTTGGACTGCTTGTGGAGGCTGTCTATGAGGATTGAACCAGCTGGGCAGTCCAACAGACAGGTCAATGTGGTGGGCTGATCATCTGCAGAGACAGCCATGGAGCTTTGTCTGATAAGTCATGAAGATTTTGAAGAACAGGATTTCCCTTCTTGGGCGGTAGCTGGGTGGTGATGCAGTGTTGGGACACCATGGGAGTAATTTAGAAGTTGTATAAACCATCCACGAGTGCAGATGCTAGATGTGAGCCATGACCATGAGTCTTCTGTCTACTGGAATGGGTTTACTCTCATCTCAAGTGAAGCCCATCATCATACACTGGGTTTATGTTTAGCCCTTGAGTTCCAGGCAGTATGTCATGGCCTGTGAGTCCTACACGCAGCATTTCCTCTAGGCATGGAAGCTGTGACACTAAGCTTCTGGGTGTGTTATTTTCTCTTCTGCCTCTGTTTAGATCGTTTCTGCTGATCACTGTTCACCATTCCCTAGCTCAGGTACCTGCCCATTTCATTTTTTTGAGGAAGGGAGCTGATGTTTATCAGGGTTGCTTTTCCAACTGATGATCACAGCTAAAACAGCTCCAAGGCCAGCATTCCCAGTACTAAACTGATCTGTAACAGAGCCTGACACATTTTGGAGCTGCCAGCTTCTTGACAGTTATTGCAGCTTAATCTATTTCAGCACAGCATCCATCAAATTGCTTCCCTGGATGAATTAGCTTCCCCTCCTCTGATGTTTACTGCTGCTCCATGCAGGTAAAAGTTCTAACCACTGCACAGTGCTCCATTGGGAAGACAAAACCATAAAATGTACATGTGCTAAGGTGGGCTGGAAGGTTAAAAAACCCTTTGCACAGGAACTAAATGGAAGTCAACTTGTTCTCCTTTCTGCTTCTGTTCTACTCAGCCTCCTTTGGCAACTCCCGATTCCAAAATGTATTTGTGCTGTATGGAAAAGTGCTTGTCAGTGAGCTCACTGGCAAGTGCATGGATGCTTCTGCAGTAATGACAATAGAGGCCTGAAAAATATGGCAATTGATCAGTGTTGGTGTGCCATGGTGATGGGGCATTTGACTGGGCTGCCAGAGGCAGGAGCAGATTGGCTGTGAGTTGTCTGAGTGCTAATGACACTGTGCAGGTACCTGAAGAGAGCTGGACATAATCTAAAGCCTGTTCAATAGCCTAAAGCACAAACTGTGCTGGCAGTGCTAGTGTGGTTGGTGCTTTTAAAAGTGCTCAGTCTATGGATTGAGTAGGTAATGGTGAAAGCACACTGTGTGATATGGAATATACGTGTAACATGGTAATTGGTAGGAGAAAGTGCCAGACACTGTAAGAAGCTGGTTCAGTGTATCTACAGAATCACAGAATCAGCCAGGTTGGAAGATAACCTCCAAGATCATCCAGTCCAACCTGGCACCCAGCCCTGTCCAATCAACCAGACCATGGCACTAAGTGCCTCGTCCAGGCTTTGCTTCAACACCTCCAGGGACAGCGACTCCACCACCTCCCTGGGCAGCCCATTCCAATGCCAATCACTCTCTCTGCCAACAACTTCCTCCCAACATCCAGCCTAGACCTCCCCCACCACAACTTGAGGCTGTGTCCCCTTGTTCTGTTCCTGCTTGCCTGGAAGAAGAGACCAACCCCTGCCTGGCTACAGCCTCCCTTCAGGGAGTTGTAGACAGCAATGAGGTCTGCCCTGAGCCTCCTCTTCTCCAGGCTGCACACCCCCAACTCCCTCAGCCACTCTTCACAGGGCTGTGCTCCAGGCTTCTCACCAGCTTTATCACCCTTCTCTGGACATGTTCCAGTACCTCAACACGTCTCTTGAATTGAGAAGCCCAGAACTGGACACAGTACTCAAGATGTGGCCTGATGTAGAGCAGCATCAGAGCTGTCTGGGCTGGGATAGTCAATGAGTGGCAGTTGGCAACTGCTGTCTGTGCATTGCCTCTTGCAGTACACTGTGTGGCTGAGCAAAGCAGTGTCCTGATCTCTGACAATCCTCACCCACTTTAAGCTACTGATATGTATTCAAGTTATTTAAAATGTATGGGGTGCGTGTCAATACTCTTCTCTGTTGCTCCTTTTTTCTTCCTAGAAAAGACTACCAGCTGCTTGGCACACATGCTAGAGCTGAGTCCATTTTAATCAGTCTATATAACCTCATAAAGACAATGAGCTCAAATACACCTTCAATTTGAAGACAACCAAACAAAAACACCACCCCAACTCATCTCACTTAATAACTGTTATTTACAATTTTAATTGAGAAGGGGCAAACCAAGTCTCTTCTCTGACAATTGGTGTAATAGTATTCAGAGCAACAGAAAATTCAGTATCAAAAGCATATACATTTATATTATTTCTTTTTCACATACCTCCCCCACCCAAATTTTCTGAAGAGATTTCTGATGAATCTTAAACTTTGTCTCTTCTCTCAGCTGCACTGGTGTTTTTTAGGCCCTACCAAAGCACAGGAGATATTATAATGCAGAGCCACGCTATTAAAAGGAAGGTGATATTGAAGTTAGGAGTGCAATGAAATATCTGGAGAGATGGAAAGCTCTAGTTGAAAGGATGCTATTATAGTCCTTTCTGAAAGTTATCAGTACAGAAAGGCTCTTTTAATATACAGCACTAGTTTCAGAGAGCACCAGATTCATGACACTGTCATTAGTCACACTGCTCCTTCACTGGGAACAGCAATGCTTCATTTTCTTACCATGGGCTGCTAGACTTTATTTCAAAGAATTTCACAGCTCCATATCAACACTTGAAACTCTGCTGATCAGACATCAGCATCTCAAAGGACTACAGAAAAATAACCATTAAAACCTCATGGGTGGCATGTGTGTGTTTTTGTGGGTGGAAGAAAATAGGTGCCCATTACAGAGAGCAGAAGTCACTGGGAAATATACACCACAGTATTTTTGTCGAGGCCTCTTGTGCGTAACTCTGGAGTGTCTCTATCCCTTTCCTGGGGCCAGGTTGTCGTTTGTGGTAATTGCTGCAGCAGCCACACAAACTAGTTGAAAATGTGACCTGAAAGGAAAACCAGTTCTTTCATCAGGAGCAAAGAAGATCTGGGGAAGAACAATGTCATTCATGTGCTGAAACTTTGAAAGGCATTCTGGGTGGTTAATGCTTACAACTCCCAAATTACTTATTCCTGCCTACATAAGCTTTGTCAACACTTGGGAGAAGAGATAGGTAATTCAGTGCCAGCCAGCTTCCTGGAGGTGGCAGCACGCTGGAGGGAAGGAATGCCATCCAGAGGGACCTGGACAGGCTGGGGAGGTGGGCGCAAGCCAACCTCCTGAGGTTCAACAAGACCAAGTGCAAGGTCCTGCATCTGAGTCGAGGTGATCCCAAGCACAAATGCAGGCTGGGCAGTGAGTGGCTGGAGAGCAGCCCTGAGGAGAGGGACTTGGGGGTGCTGGTGGACAAGAAGCTCAACAGGAGCCATCAGTGTGCACTTGCAGCCCAGAAAGCCAACCAGAGCCTGAGCTGCATCAGGAGCAGTGTGGCCAGCAGGTTGAGGGAGGTGATTCTCCCCCTCTACTGCGCTCTGCTGAAACCCCAGTGACAGGGGGGTTCTGGAGCCCCTGGGACAAGAGGGATGTGGAGATGCTGGAGTGTGTCCAGAGAAGGGCCATGAAGATGATCAGAGGGCTGGAGCAGCTCTGCTGTGAGGACAGACTGAAAGAGTTGGGGCTATTGAGTCTGGAGAAGAGGAGGCTCCCAGGTGACCTTCTTGTGGCCTTCCAGTATCTGAAACGGGCCTACAGAATAGCTGGGAAGGTACTTTTCAGGCTGTCAGGGAGTGACAGAACTAGGGGGAATGGAGCAGAGCTGGAGTTGGGGAGATTCAGCCTGGCCGTGAGGAGGAAGCTGTTCATCATAAGAGTGGTGAGAGGCTGGAATGAGTTTCCCAGGGAGGTGGTTGAGGCCTCATGGCTGGAGGTGTTTAAGGCCAGGCTTCATGAGGCTGTGGGCAGCCTGATGTAGGGTAGGGTGTCCCTGCCCATGGCAGGGGGGTTGGAACTAGATGGTCCTTGCGGTTCCTTCCAACCCTGACTGATTCTATGGTTCTATGTTTCTAGGTAACACCCTATTTCCAAGTGAGGACAGATAACACAGGAGAAAAACTGCCTTAAGCCCTGTCTGTGTGGAACATTCATTGTCACTAAAATCAAAGATACGTTGTCGTAAAATTATTCTTATTAGGAATGGACATTCACCTAAGAATGAACTGTGGCCCAGTTTTCAGCAGACACAGAATCACAGAATGGTTTTGGTTGGAAGTGATTTCCAAATGTTGTGTAGTCCAACTGCCTCTGTAGTAAGCAGGGGCACCCTTAACTAGACCAGATTGCCCAGAGCCTTGTTGAGCCTTACTTTGAATAATTCCAGGGATGGGGCCTCAACTACCTCCCTGGGCAACCTGTTGCAGTGTTCTACCACTTGTTCCTAGCATCCAATCTAAATCTATTCTTCTCCAATTTCAAGCCATTCCCACTCATCCTATCACTCTAGGCCTTTGTAAACAGTCTCTTTACAGCCTTCTTGCAGGCCTCCTTTAGGTACTGGAAGACTGCTATTAGGTGTCCTGTGATCTGTCTCATTTCCAGGCTGAAAAGTCCCAGCTCCCTCAGCTTGTCCTCATAGCAGAGGTGCTTCATCCGCCCACTCATTGTTGTGGCCTTTCTCTGGATCTGCTCCATCAAGTGCATGTCCTTCCTGTATCGAGGGCTCCACAGCTGGACACAGTACTCCAGGGGCAGTCTTACCAGAGCAAAGTGGCAGAATCACCTCTCTCGATCTACTGGCAGTGCAACTTTTGATGCAGCCCAGGCTGCCATTTGCTTTCCAGGCTGCAAGCTCTCTCTGCCTGCACATGTCCAGCTTCACATCCATCAACACCCTCAAGTCTTTTCCTGCAAGGCTGTTTTCTGTCACTTCATCCCCCAGCCTGTATTGATAGTGAAGATTGTTCTGGTCCAGGTGCTGGACCTTGCACTTGCTCTTGTTGAACCTCTTTAGGTTCACCTGGGCCCACCTCTCCAGGTTGTCCAGTTTGCAGCAGCTTGGAGAAAATTGTTGCCTTCTGGTCAAGCAAAAGGGTTGTCACTATTTAAAAAGTTTAACTGTGTAGATTTATGATTTTAATATCAGTCTGAAATACCCTGAGGCATAGGAAGTTTCATTTAAACCTGAGAAGGATTTTTTTCCCTGTGAGGGTGACAGAACACTGGAACAGGCTGCCCAGGGGAGTTGTGGAGTCTCTCCCTTTGGAGATATCCAAAACCCGCCTGGATGTGTTCCTGTGTGATCTGGTATAGGTGATCCTGCTCTGGCAGGGGGGTTGGACTAGATGGTCTTTCAAAGTCCCTTCTAGCCCCTGACATTCTGTGATTTTATGAAGTAAAAAAGACAAAAAGTGGATAATTACAACTTCTAAGAAAGTATTTTTGGTTCACTGATCTAACATAGACAATTAGTTTTTTTCCCCAGTGATGATATGCTATGTCATGCAGCTTGGGGAGTTAATTGAGTTGTAAGAACATGTGCTTTGGGGGATGAAATGTTCATTCTTCTCTTCTTTACTCCTGTGGCAACCCTATCTGTGCACTTCAGCACAGGAATATCTGCTATGTCCCAAAGTGAACACGAGCTCTGGTGAGGTGGGAGCTGCAATAGGGTTGTAGGGTGGAGCTTAGCAGATCCAAAACCTGGTGGTGCAGGATTATAGAGATCTTAGGGTTCATTAACCAGATGAAAGACACATCAGTAATGTGAGGAAGAGGTTTGGTCATTTCACTGGTGCTTTGGAGGAGGAATGCAGTGCAGGCACAGGGCAGAGACATTCACTGCACTTTTGTCAGAGCAAGCAACTCCCAGGATGTGCTTTGACAATGTTGGTGGACAAAATCCCAGTGTGTGGGGTTTGGAAGGGACCTCTGGGGATTACCTAGCCTAATCTCTCTGCCAAAGCAGATTTTCCTAGATAAGGTTGAAGAGGAATGTGTCCAGGCTGGTTTGGAATCTCTGCAGAGGTGATTCCAAGACTTCTCTGGGCAGCCAGGTCCAGTGCTGCAACACCCTCAAATTAAACTAAATTTTCCTTACGGTTAAGTGGAGTCTTCTGTGTTCTAGTTTGTAGCCATTGCCCTTTGTCTTATCACTGGCCACCACTGATAAGAGCCCAGCCCCATCCTCATGACCCTTTAGATAAGCATTGAGAAGATCCTGTCTTAGTCTGTTCTTCTCCAGGTTAAGGAGCTCCAAACCTCTCGTTTTAGCCTAGTCAGAGAGATGCTGCAGGCCCCTAATCATCCCTGTGGCCTTCTGTTAGCCTTTCTCCAGTTTCCTGTCCCTCTCGGATATAATACTCCAGTTGTGGCCTCACCAGGGTAGAGCATAGAGTGAGGAGGACCTCTCTTAACCTCAGTGTTTGGTGTGGAACAGTCTGGATTTACAGCAGTGATTGGGAACCCCACAGCATTGCATTGTGTGTCAGCCACCACTTGGCGAGCTGGAAGCTGGTTCTCAACAGTTGTCTTTGACTTTCCTGGAAGTAAAATTTTTATCAGGCTATAAATGAGATAACAGAGGAGAACATGCTCCTAGTTTGTATCTAATTACTGACATGTCATTACTGAGGCTAAAGGCATGAAATGTTGATAGGAAAAATATACACATAAAAGCTGTTGGGCTAAAGGGCAGTAGCTATTTTTGGATGAGCAGCTTTGCCTTTTAACAGGGAAGGACAAAACCCCACATTTATTGTTAATGATAGCATAAATGCAGACTAATTCAATTTCAGAGGGAGATTTTGGCTTTAAACGTGATTAATTGTATCGGCTGATGGGGCACTTGATAGCAGAACCAACAGGCACAGAGCACAGAGTGAAGGCTTGAAGGCATTCAGCAGCAGTGGGGCCGGTGAGGACTCTCTGCTAGGAGAGGCTAAGGTTCCAGCCAGTTCTGCCCGGTCCCTGCAGCTTTGGGACAGGCAAAGCCAGTTCCAGCTGATTCTGGCTGGTTCCTACCCCTTCACTGTGGATACAGCCAGTTCCAGCTGCTTCCGACCAGTTCCTGCAGCTCTGGGGCAAGCAAGACAGTTCCAGCTGATTCTGGCTGCTTCCTGCAGCCCCTGGGCAGGTACAGCCAGTTCCAGCTGGTTCCTGCAGCTTTGGAGTGGGCAGAGGTGGTTCCAGCCCATTCTGAACAGCTGCTGTGGCTCTGGGGCAGGCATAGCCAGTTCCAGCCAGTTCCTGAAGCTTTGGAATGGGCAGAGATGGTTCCAGCCAGTTCTGGTCAGCTGCTGTGGCTCTGGGGCAGGCACAGCCAGTTCCAGCCAGTTCCTGAAGCTTTGGAATGGGCAGAGATGGTTCCAGCCAGTTCTGGTCAGCTGCTGTGGCTCTGGGGCAGGTGAAGCCAGTTCCAGTGGATTCTGGCTGGTTCCTGCAGCCTCTGATGAGGCACAGCCGGTTCCAGCTGGTTCCTGCAGCCTCTGATGAGGCACGGCCGGTTCCAGCTGGTTGCTGCAGCCTCTGATGAGGCACGGCCGGTTCCAGCTGGTTGCTGCAGCCTCTGGGCAGACACAGCCCAGGTCCTCAACTATGAGGGTGGCTCCTCAGAGACACTTCGAGGAAAGGAAGGTAGGGGGCAAATGCTGGAAATGTGAGGAGTGAGGGACAGTTCTGTCAGCACAGAGGTCTGGGAGAGGAGAGGGAACTCCAGGTGCCAGGGCCGTGGTGGGGCAAGGAAAGGTGTAGGGAAGAGGGAACAACAGAAAGAGACTTGTCCTGGTTTTGGTGGGAATGGAGTCAGATTTCTGCCTCAGCAGCTGGTACAGTGCTGTCTTTTGGATTTACTGTGAGAACAGTGTTGGTAATACACTGATGTTTGACCTATTGCTAAGGGCTGTCCCTCCCAGTTCAAGGATTGCTCAGTTTTCGGTGCCCTGCTGGTGAGGAGGTGCACAAGGAGCATGGGCAGGAGAGTAGGCCCACACTAGCCAAAGGGATGTCCCTTACAATAGCTTGTCAGGCCTAGTATATAAACTTGGGAGATGTTGGTCAGGGAATGCCAGCTGCGGCTGGGCATCAGCCAGCAGGTGATGTGCTATTGTATTGTGCACCACTGGTCTGTTCTGGGGCTTCTCTCTCTCTTTTCATCTTCATTAGTTAAATTATTAAGCTGCTCTTATCTCAACATGTGAGTTTTATTTTTGATTCCTGTTTCTCCTCCCCATCCCACTGGTGGGGAGGAGTGAGTGATGTTTAGTTGCTGACTAGGGTTAAACCATGACAAGCTGTTCTGGCCTGACTAGCCCCATTCCCCATTCCTTGTGCTGCTTGGTGGGAAGAGGAGTCAGGAAGGAAGGAGTGAAGCTGAAGCAAGGGGGAATGGGGATTGTGTGTTAATTTTTGTCTGTGTTTCTCACCACCTAAGTCTGTTTCAATTGGTGCTAAAATTAATTAATTAGTTAATTTTCACCAAGTTAAGTCAGGTTTGCCCATGATGGTGATTAGCAGCTGATCTCTCTGTCTTCATCTCCACCTGCAACCTTTTCCTTGTTATTTTATCTCTGTTCTGTTGAGCAGGGGGAGTGAGAGAGTGACAAGGTGGGTGTCTGGCAGCTGTGTGTGGTCAATCCACTATGTAGACAAGCTTAGAAGAAGAGGAAACACTTTGCATGTGTTTTCATCCAGGCTGTTTCTTCTTCAGCAAAAGGAAGTTTGTGGCTGTTTGAAGGGAGAATTAACTTCAAAGGCTTTGGACCTTGAGCTCTGCATCTACAGGAAAAACTAAATCCTGACTGATGAAATGTGAAGTGACCACAGATATGTTCCTACTCATGCTGCTGCTAGTGATGACTTTTCTTTATAGTAGCCATTGAGTCACAGCTGCTGGTCTCTTCTGTCCCAGATTGGCAGCAGACTGTCTCTGCTGCCAAAATAAGACCTGCATCTTGTTCTTGATTGCAGGGCCTGGAAGCTTTAGCCTCCCAAACTATTCTCACTGTCCTCTTTCTCCTCTGACACATCTGGCAGGGCTGACAAATCAGCCCTTGAATTCAGAGGTGCTCTGGAGCCCTCAAAGCCTTTTAATTCTCTTTCCATCCCTATACTTGCACCTTCTCAGACTCCCAGAGGAGTTTCCATGGAACATCCCTTCAAAAAGCTTGCTAAAAACTGACAAGACACACTGCCGGTCCTGTTAGCTCTGTCTGACAGTTTTCTGTCCTACTATGTGTTTTTTTGCCACTCTTTTGTGTTGCACACTGAGGAATACTTCCAGTTTTAGCTACAGTATGGGCATAGGCCCTGTTGTATCATTTGGCTTCTGGTGTTTTGCATCTGTGTTGCAGCTGGTGTTTGTGTGAGCCGTTTAAAGTGTCACTGGGAAGGTACATCTGGGGATTTTTTGGTATTTTTTCAGTTTTCAAAAGAATCATAAAGTATTTTAATGGGAAAATGAATTAAAGTTCTCGAAAAGGTCTGCTTCTTGAGCTAATAATCTTAAAGGCTGTTTATGTAAGAACAATTCCAGTGAAACAGTGAAAATGCTTTCAACTCTCCGTCCCATATTAGCAACCTAAGCACAGCAGTCTGTGTCAGTTAAGTTGCTGTTAATGTTATTGAATGAGTAAAATGGGGTATCTGTGACATGCTATAAGGTAGTGTGACAAAATCAAAGTGTGTAAGGGGTTCTACTTTATTGGAGTTGTATGACCTGCTCAACACACATCAGATTTGCTTGGCTGTATTGTAAAAGTGCAATGGTAGGTGATGCCAAAAGCATCATTTATTAAACTTCAAAAGCACAGGGCTTAGGACAGTAATCGTGAAAAATAAAAGCAGATGGCTTTGGACAGTAATCAGATATCCTCTAGAAGCTGCCCTTATAATCTGGAAAATGCTAGGCTCACTTTCCAGAACTTCCTTTAGAACTTCTTGTGTGCCTGAGCTTCATTTGGTTGTTCAATCCAGGAATCTATCAAGTTACCTAACTGTATCTGTGGCCATTGGCTTTGGAAAAAAGGGTAGCACAGTAGCTGCTATGTTTTGTTTTGCTTTGCTCGAGAGGCAAGTGTTTTGCAGGGGAATTTGAAAAAGGCAAAGGTTATCCTTGCATTGAAAATTTTATGTCTTCAAAATACACTCTGAATGCTTCTTGTCATGGCTGGAGAATGCAGGTAGTGAGGAAAGAGGCACATTTTGTTGGAACACTATTTCTGTATTACTTTTCACCTTCAGCATTGTGTACAAGATCGTTTCTGGGATAGGAGGTACTGGGGTCTAGTCTCCAGGGAGAAAGTTTGGTAGAAGAGAGGGGAAAGGTGTTTGGCTGCTCTGAGCTGTAAACTGTTTCCCCAAAACAAATGAACATAAGCTGAGTGATGCTTTAAAAAGCCAAAATCTTCTGTTTGGGCAATGTGGATGTGCACTGATTGTATCTCCTTCTCTAGATTTCTAAGTGCTAAAAGCAGGAAAGACTCATTCCTGTTATCCTCTTTTCATATCAGTTATATCCATTGTCAAGACATCATCTATTTTTGATGATAGCAGACCAGATGGCCTTAGCCCTAATGGTCTTAGCCCCTGGTGTTCAAAATCCAGTGAAGAAAGGAGGCTGAAAAACAATTAGGCATGGCTTTACTTATACCCATAAGCTGATTTTTCAAGTTTGCTGTTTCTAGATCAGAGTTCGTGATCTCTCTTCCCAAGCTCTTTCCATAATAGCCTTGTCTGCAATGTTTTATGTTACCATCACTGTCTTCACAGTTAAGGCAAATGATCAAATAATTTTCATCTCCAGTGTTTCCTTATTTTGTCACAACTGGGTCTTGTGATGTTAAAAACGTGGATGTGCATTGATTGTGTCTCCTCTAGATTTCTAAGTGCTAAAAGCAGCAAGGACTCACTCCTGTTTTCCTCTTTTCATATTGCTTTTCCTGTTATTGAAGTTGCTTCTATAGCAAAAGGCAATGAAATGCTAAGACTTTGTGCCACACCTGGAGGTGTTAAAAAAAGGAGTAAATGTGGCACTCTGGCATATGGTCTAGTGGTCATGGAGTTGTTGGGCAGAAGGTTGGACCTGATGATCTTAGAGGTCTTTTCAAACCTTATTGGTTCTATGATTTACCATTCTATGGTTATAGAGCAAGATGACATTATGCTGTCCACTTTCCTTCTTGTTTGTGGATTTCTTAGAGTCAAATATCTGATGAGACTCTAAATCACTCTCAGGTGTGAGCTTTCTGAGCATGGTGGGTCAGTTTCGGAGGAAAAAGCTCGACAATTCAGCAAAGGCACACAGAGCAGTGTCTCAGTGCCTCACTTCTGGAGTGAGGGAAGAGAATACAGACAAGTCATCAGCCCTTAGAGCATGATAAAAATGATTGTCATTGCAGTATACTCTGAAATCAACAACATAGTTTCATGTGCTATTGATTCTGTAGGTTACTTTCTATTTGGTTGTGTTGAGAATGTTTTTGTTCCCAAGGGCACGTTCACATAGGTAACTCACGGTGAAGAGTCTGTCTGCATTATGTCTTGAAAAGGGTAGGATTTATGCTTTCATAATAATGTATGAGAAGGGTTAGTTGATTTGTGGAAACACAAGCTGAGCAAAATCATAGTGTGTAGGTGTGCTTTGTGCACAAAAAGCTCCCTCAGATGACTGAAGCAGCAGCTGGGGGAGCTTCAGGGGCATTTGGTCCTACCTGCTCTTAGAAATCCATTCATTGGCAAACACAAATATTTCCTGGTAATCTTTCATTCAGTTGAGCTATTGAGCATGGGACTTCTGAGCTGCCTGCTACTCCTCTGATTGTTGCAATTCTGCCTATTAATACTAAGATGAAAAATAGCTACTAAGCTGTTAGCAGCATGAGATCTTGGATTCCCCCCAGGGAGCAGGCTGAACCCACCTCTGAGAACAGACCACTCTTTTCTGCTGCAGTTTCACTTGTGCTCTTTCAAAATGTGTTTGCTCTTGCCCAGATGTGTGTGCTTGCAAAATATTGTGCAGGCAAAGTCAAAGACATCTGGGAGGAGAAATGGAGGTAAATATTTTAATTCCATCAATGCCCAGGGTTAGGGATGCTTCTTGAAAGTGCAGGATTATAACATGGTAGAGGTTTAAGCCATCAGTAGGTATAGCTGAAAGGGGCCTAAAAGAAGGCTGCAGAGGAACTGTCTACAACTACCTGAAGGGAGGCTGTAGCCAGGTGGGGGTTGGTCTTTTCTGCCAGGTAACCGGCACCAGAACAAGGGGTGACAGTCTCAAGTTGTACAAGGGGAGATATAGACTGGATGTTAAGAGGAAGTTCTTCCCAGAGGGAGTGATTTACCATTGGAATGGACTGCTCAATGAGGTGGTGGAGTTTCTGTCCCTAGAGGTGTTCAAGAAGAGCCTGAATAAGGCACTTAGTGCCATGGTCTAGTTGATTTGACAGAGCTGGGTGCTAGGTTGGACTGGATGATCTTGGAGGTCTCTTCCAACCTGACTGATTCTATGATTCTATGTTTACAAAGGCCTGTAGTGATAGGACAAGGAGCAATGGTTTGAAACTAGAGCAGATTTAAGCTGGATATTAGGAACTGGTTCTTTGCCATCAAGGTGGTGAAACAATGGAACAGGTTCTCTAGGGATGTAGTTGAGGCTCCATCCCTGGAGCCATTCAAAGTCAGGCAGGACGAGACTGAGCAACCTGATCTAGTGGAAGATGTCCCTGCTGAGTGTAGGAGGGTTGGACTAGATGACCTTTGGAAGTCCCTTCCAAGGCAAGCCATTCTATGATAGTCATCAAACTAATATGTTCCTATATGCTGTTTTAAAATTCATTTATTTACAACCAAGCTTTTTAAAGGGAAAAGACATCCTTTATTCCTTGATTTTTAGCATGGTAATCAGCTTTTTGTCTTCAATACATGATCAATGGTAGATAATGCTGTTCAAAATGATGTAGAGACCAAATGACTCTGTGCACAATTCAGTTTATAACATGCATGCAGTTTGTAGAGGCTTTTCTTAAGCCCACTTCAGTTTGGGTGTTTTTTTTCGTTTGTTTTGTTTTGTTTTGTTTTGTTTTCCAGTCAGTCCCTAGGAAATAAAGAACTGAAAGTATTTAAAGCTAGGTGCAGGAATTTATTATTCATTACCCTTGTTAATGTCCATATATGCCTGAATTGCAAATTAGGTGGTTTGACCAGACTTTTTCAGTGGCAGTTATATTGCTTGGTTGTTATTTTCCTCTTCCCTGGTAAAAATTAGATGTTTTTCTATAATGAAGGTGACCCTCTAACAGATTAATCAAAGTTTGTAGCATTATACCCTTTAGAAAGTCTCACTAATCTTTGATATTAAGGCATCATTGATGTGAGTGGAGGGAAGGCATACTACTCTTTTTACTTTTTTTTTCTTTTCACTCCACACAGGTATCTGTGGCTAAGTTAAAAATAAGAAGGGTCTTTGTAATGTAAATACCTATAAATGCAAGGATTTTTATAGTTGAGTTTTTTCCTGCTTCAAAGCCTGGATCTTGAAGTACAGAAAAATGCAGAATTTGCAGAATCTACATACTTTTGCCTGTTACTTTCTGATGTCATTGAAATATGAAGACTACTTGATGTACAACTAGCAAGATCACTACTCTGCTGTTCTCACAGTCTGTGCACTGTTTTCCTGCACTGAAGAAAACAGATTTCTACAAGTTATATCAGTTGTCAAGACATCATCTGCTTTTGATGATAGCAGACCAGATGGCCTTAGCCCTAATGGTCTTAGCCCCTGATGTTCAAAATCCAGTGAAGGAGGATGAAGAACAATTAGGCATGGCTTTACTTATACCCATAAACTGATTCTTCAAGTTTGCTATTTCTAGATCAGAGTTCATGATCTCTCTTCCCAAGCTCTTTCCACAGTAGCCTTGTCTGCAATGTTTTATGTTCCCATCACTGTCTTCACAGTCAAGGCAAATGATCAAATCATCTTCATCTCCAGTGTTTCCTTCCTTTGTCACATCTGGATCCTGTGATGTTAAAAATGTTAGATTTGATTAGTTAGCAGAGAGTTAGCCTAGAGTGATCCCAGTCAAGAAACTGGGTGTGACAGTGCTGTTTGGAATGTCTAGAGTTCAGCTGCTTGGGCACAGTCTGTACAGTGACAGCTGGTGAAAGTGGGCCTTTTAGTTTATCAGTATAGGATGCACTGTGTACCCCAAATTGTCACATCATGCTGAGCAAAGTTTCTCAATCTACTCTGCCTCTCTTCATCCAGATTTCTGAACTGGGATCCAAACATTTCCTGTCCCAGCTATCCCATCTCTATTTTAATATGTTTGTAACACAGCCAAGCTGCCCTCTAACCAGAGCGCTGATATAAAGCTTTCACTGAACAGCACTAACATTCATCCACCCTTTTTTCCTCATCTCCTTGGCTACTTATGAGTTATATTTCTGGCCATGTCCAGTTCACAGACTAACCGGGGAGAAAATGACCGCAAGTTATGCACAACTCAATAATGCATTACTGTTCCAGTAAGGACTATTCCAAGAGGCATACAAAAATTAAACAGTCCTAAGGCTCTCGTGAACCTCATTATGGGGAAGCAAAAGTTGCTTTTTCTCCATAACTGCAGCCCTCTCTCAAATGACCACTCAATAGAGGAATACCTGGACATAAAAATACCATCAAAAAGCAGCAATGGCAATTTACATTGGACTTGGTGATAATTAGTGGCTGTTAGAGAGTCTCCTCCTCACAAAATGTGTTTCTTCTCCTATCCACACTTCTCATGCCTTTTCATTCCTTGCCAAATTATTTATTTATGTACCACTAGTGAAAAGCTGTGCTCTCCTGAGTGCTCTTTGCAGTCCCCTAGAAAGCAGAATGACACTACAGAATGGAATAACATGTTTGACAGTATCTCTGTCCTGGTTTTGCCTTCCAAAAACTTCATACCCTGTGAGGATGGAGTTGTGCTAAGATGTCTAAGGAGATGCTCTGAGCTTGTTTGATAAATGGCAGATTGCTAATGACTGCCTTTGGGTTCTCACCCCTCCATGTAACCTTCTAGAAACCATCAATAAAGTCAGGAGGCACAGCTTGGCCAGTAATAAGATATAGATCAGTGTTGAAGAGATGTAATTGGAGTGACCCACCACGTTCACTGACAACATTTGGGGGAAAATAGCTATTCCAAATCTCTTTCTGCCACTATTTTAGAGATGCATGGCATCAAAATTGAGGAAAGTCTAGCTGCTCCCACTCATTTAACTCCTGTAATAGTATGTTTGGACATGTGCAAGCAAGTTAACAGAAGCTTTCACTGTCTTTGCTTGGAAAATCATCATGTCACTCTGCAATGAAAGCTGTGACTCAGGTTAACCTGCCAGGAAGATAATCTCAAAGTGGATCTTGGTGCTGAGCGCTGCAGTTTGAGCAGCGCCAGATCACTGGTATAGGTAAAAGTGCTCGTATATACCTGAGACATATGTCAGACACTCTGAGTCAGAAGAAATGATACAGTTATCCCTAGTTTAAAATCTTTCTATCATTTAGCCATTCAGGTATTCCATCTAAGAAGCTGTGTGAAAGCTTATGGAGGAGAAGAGCGTGTCTGAGAATGGCACAATAACAGCTGAGGTGTGAGAAGCTGTTGCTCAGCTACTGAAAAAGAGATCTGCTATGCTGTGAAGCTTTGAGGAAAGATCTTGCCAGGCTCTGTAATCCTTTGACTGTTGCTAGGGTGCCTTGCACTTTTTCTGGTGGCCAGGCCAAATCCATGGGTATGTATTTCTGCTCACAGCTTTTTATTTCATGAAGTTGATAAGTTGATTTTGCAACATTTAAAATGTTTTCAGAGATTAGGAATTTGCATTTTGCACTTGCAAGGAGGAAGTGAAATTGATCTGTCAGGGATTCATATATGAAGGAAGATTTTTTTTTTTTTTTAATTTCTTCTGTTAAATTACTTCTCTCTTCTCCCACTTCTGCAGAAATTGCAGACTTAATTTGCACCAGAGGTCTGCAGAGAAACAAAAGTGAACTGGAGAGAGCAAATCCATATATTTTCCAACTTGCTGAGGCTAAAGCCTCCTCACAGGATTGCTCTGCCTTCCTTTGTTGGAGGTCTACCTCCCTAAGTTGTGTTGCCTCTTGGAAGTTCTCTGTGTTCCAGTGGCACCCATATTGGTTTGTTTCAGTGTGTTTTGAGCTCACTTCAAAACTGGAACAATTTTAGCTAGGGAAGAGAAGATATTCTAGAATCTAGTTTTATTGATCCTGTGTTTTCAGATGTCTACCTGCTTGTGATCTGAAAAAGTTTCATAGAATGGCTTAGAATGGAAAAGACCTTGAAGATTGTCTGGTTCCAATCCCCCTGCCATATGCAGGGACACCTTCTGCTAGATCAGCTTGAGTGCATCCAGACAGAATACAGTCACAACCTTCCTGGGTAACCTATTCTAGTGTCTCACCACCCTCACTGTAAAGAATTTCTTCCTAAACGTCAGTCTAAATCTGCTCTCCTCAAGATTCAATCCATTTCCCTCCATCCTATCACTACAAGCCCTTGTGAAAAGTCCCTCTTCGGCTTTCTTTCAGCCTTCCTCATGCACTGGAAGGCCACTATAAGGTCTGCCCAGAGCCTTCTTTTTTCCAGGCAGAACAGCCCCAACTCTCTTAACCTATCTCCATAGGAGAGGTTCTCTTGCCCTGTGATCAGTGGCCTCCTATGGACAATCACCAGCAGCTACATGTCCCTCTTATGCTGGGGACGCCAGAACTGGACATAGTGCTCCAGGTGGGGTCTCACAAGAGCAGAGCAGAGGGGCAAAATCCCCTCCTTGTCCTGCTGCTCTCACAGCAGGTGCTTCTGGTGCAACCCAGCACACAGCTGCCCTCTGGGCTGCCAGTGACCACTGCCAGCTCATAGTGAGGTTTTTGTCATCTTCCGCTCCCAAGTCCTTCTCCAGACTGCTTTTCCATTCCTCTCCCAGCCTGTATTTGTGCTTGTGATTGTCTTGATCCAGATGCAGGACCTGACCTGAACTTGATGAGGCTGGCTTGGGCCCACCTCTCCAGCCTCTGTGGATGAATCCCTTCCCTCCAGTATGTCAAATGGGCCACACAGCTTGGTGTCATCTGCAAACTTGCTGAAGGTGCCCCCATCCCAATGTCCATGTCTCTGACAAGGATATGGATGGCACCAGTTAATCAAAACTCTGTATTTCATTTCCCTGTTTCTTTCCCTACTCATAGTGGCTGTACAGCAGGCTAAATGTGAATATTTTTGCAGCAGCTTTGAAGCAAGCAGAGTAGCTGTTTCTATATTCAACTCTCTTGGGTAAATATGGCTCCTGATGACTTTCTTAATCACAATTTTGGGAAGAACTGGAATAAAAGATGCAGTTTTCTGCACTTTCAGATGGAAACCCATTTTTAGAACGATACTCAAATGTTTTCTAACCACTGGATTTATACATTCAGATATATTTAAAGTTTTATTTGTGTCAAGGCAAAGCTCTTTAATATAAGGAAAGTACCTTAATTGGCACAAGTAATTGAGGCAGAGTATGCTAAAGAAAATACAAACCCTGATTAAATTCTGTGTTTGCTCTTTCCATTATGAACTGAAAAAAAACAACTAACTTTTTGGACAACACTTTAAGATTCTTGAATTTTTGAGTACCAGTTAATAAATGAATGTAGCTTTGACAGTGAATATATGCAGAGATGTGCCTTTGCTAATGTTTTATTTAAATATATATATTCAAAATGCCAAAGCAACGTGGATTTATAGGTAATTATCAAGTTCATTCATCAATTAACAATGGAAAAATAGGTATATTTGTTCTGGTATATGTTAGCCATCCTTAGACTTTGCAAAAGCTTTCCAGCCGAACATATTTCACTGGAATGTGCCTGAGTTCATTCGTCAGCTGTCTTCAATTAGAAATTTTACATGCTGGTTTCTCAGGGAAATAGCAGAAGAGGTGACAGCAGTGCTTATCTTTTTGCCCCTGTGTATTGCAACATGGTTAAATTTCTAACTGGAAGAGCTGCCTCTCTCTTTCTGTGTATTTGAATTTGAACCCTGTGTATTTCTGAGCCCCTTTTGGAGCTTGTGAGCAGTCTAGAGCATAGGTCTTGTGAGGAGCAGCTGAGGGACCTTGAGTACTGTGTCCAGTTCTGGACCCCTCAATTCAAGAGAGATGTTGAGGTGCTGGAGCATGTCCATAGAAGGGTGACAAAGCTGGTGAAAGGCCTGGAACACAAACCCTATGAGGAGAGGCTGAGGGAGATGAGGTTATTTAGCCTGGAGAAGAGGAGGCTCAGGGGTGACCTCATTGCAGTCTACAACTACCTGAAGGGACATTGTAGCCAGGTAGGGGGTGGTCTCTTCTCCCAGGCAACCAGCAATAGAAGAAGGGGACACAGTCTCAAGTTGTGCTGGGGGAAGTATAGGCTGGATATTAGGAAGAAGTTCTTCACAGAGAGAGTGATTTCCCATTGGAATGGGCTGCCCAGGGAGGTGGTGGAGGCACCGTCCCTGGAGGTCTTCAAGAAAAGACTGGATGATGCATTTAGTGCCATGGTCTAGTTGACTGGATAGGGCTGGGGGATAGGTTGGACTGGATGATCTTGGAAGTCTCTTCCAACCTGGTTGATTCTATGATTCTATGACCTACCTATGATTGTTCTAGTGTAAACAATCCTCAGGGCAAACCTTCTCACTCTCTACAACTCTCTGAAAGGAAGCTGCAGTGATGAGCTTGCTGTTTTATGCCAAGAAGCAAGTGATAGGACAAGATGAAATGCCCTCAAGTTGCGCCAGTTGGTTTATGTTGAACATCACTGAAAAGGTTGTTAAACCTTGGACCAGGCTGCCTAGGGCAGTGGTGAAGTTCTCAGCACTGGAGGTATTTCAAAGCCAAGTAGATGTGGTGCTGAGGAGCATAGTTTAGTGCTGACCTGGCAGTACTGGATTAGTGGTTGGACTTGGAAATTTTGAAGGTCTCTTCCAAGAAAAAAAAATATTTGATCCTATGGTTCTGATAACTGATGGACTGATTTTTCCCATTTATGGCCTTCTGCATTTCCATAATAAGATCCCATATATGGAATATTTTTCAAGTTTTGTCCCTAAAGCTACCTCTCCTTGGACATCATGCACTTTCCTAAGCCTGGAGTATCTCAGTAGCCTTTCCTGCTGTAAGAAGGACCCTGATATACCTTTCATTTTACACTAAGTTGATGATTTCAGGAGTCATTTGGCATCACCAATCCTTGCCATTTGACCCACAAATACCCCAGTTTTGTATCCTTTGAGCAGGAGTATCCCTCAGCACTAGCTTATTTTCAAGGTCAGTTCTCAATCTGGCAGTCTTATTGTGCTAGTTTGAAGCAAGCTGGAGTGTTTTGGTAACAGAACTAGATAACAGGCAGTGAAATGAAAAACAATTGATGTCAACTTCTCTCACAGTCTCGCTGAGAACTCTGGGAAGAAGAAAGACTTTTTTTCCATTTTGTCTTTCACTCTTGCTTTTGCCTTGGACCTGGTCACATCTCATTAACCCTGCTCCTACTAACCTTGCTCCCTAACCTCTTGGCTGCACCTCTTTTCTTCCTGAGAACTGGGGTAAGGTTGAGAGGGCCGGGGGGAGGTGTTGGGGTGGTTTGAGAGCCCCTCCTGGGGACTCAGGTTTCTGGGAGGGGAGTTGTGCTTTTTGTATTGTTTATCCATTGTATATTTCTGTATATAATTGTATATAACTGTATATATTGTAAATAGCTGCTTGTAAATTCTGCTAGCTGTAAATAAATTGCTTCATCTATATTCCCAGAGGCCGTCTGAGTTAGCTGGGGCAAATTCAAAAGTGTGGGGGGGCGGGGTAACCCCCAAACCATCACATTTTTTAATTGGCTTTCCCAACGTGGGGCTAGATATTTTGGAGTGAGTGGAAATTAGCTCTGGGAATTAAGATGAAGCTAATCAAGCAGCTATTGTATTTGGTTGGTGCATTGCTCTGGTCTGGTTTTGTTTTCTTGGTATTTAGTTGGTTAAAAGGTCAAATTGTTGCTTATTTCATTGATCTGGCTTATAATAAGGCTAAAGTTAAGCTTTCAAACATGTTCTGGAGCTGGGGTGATTTTATTCTTGGTTATGCTGGTTTTAATATCTCTGAGAATATTACCAAGGACATTACAGGAGCTCTGGTCAATAATGTGACAATCAATGGAAATTCTGCTTTAAATATGGCTCTAATGAGAGTTATTCAGCCTAAGACAGGAATTCCAACTGTTTGCATAGGTACATGCTCGTGTAAAACTGTTTTTCTTCTCACAATTTTTAATATTTGCCTCATGATTTTAATATTCATATTAATTTTGGCATTATTGGTGAAAAATTCAAAACCAGCTTCTGTAAGAGCTAGGAAAAATTCTGTGTCTCAGAAGCAGTCTCTTTCACAGCAAAACAAGGGAACACAGTTATCGGCTTCCCCCTTGCCAGCCTCTGCCCCTCCTTCTCCAAGTGCTGGGAACACAGCCAGTGTTCCTGCCACTAACATAAACACTGATAACAAAAACAAAAACAATGGGCAGAGTTCGGTAAGAGCCTCAGGAGGACAGGCAGGTACCCAAAATCAGAATGTTCCTAGCAAAAATGAAAACACATCGGGGTTGGCAGGCATCCCAGGAGGACAGGCAAATAATCCCACTAATGTTAATAATACTACTAGTGCTGGTAACGCTAGCCCAGTCAGTCCAAATCCTAATGACACCAGCTCAGCCAATTCAAACCCCCAGCCAGCAGACCAGAACCAAAATCCTCCTGTTAAAAGCAAGGCAGATTTGAACTCACAAGCTCCAGGTCAGACCCCTAAGGATTCAAACCCTCCAAGTCAGACTCCTAAAAATTCAAATCCTCCAGCAGACACATCCAAGTCTGTTGCTGCTCAGGCCCTTCTGGCACCTGCTAAGGCAAAAGCTAAGACAAAGAGTGGTTCGCAGGAGGATGTAAGAGATGGGACCTCTGGTGATCAGCAGCAAGAAGAGGAAGAGGAGGCAGTTAGTCTGCGAGACCTTGTAGATGTGCTGAGACAACAATACTCAAGTGAGAGGAGTGCTGCGAGGTTAGCTGCTAAGAGAGAGGATGGTTCCCATGAGTTTAGGAATGCTATGAGGAAGATTGTGTTAGGCCCGGCACCACCAGAACAACAGGAGGAAGAGGAGGAAGATGACATCCAAGGCTCCAAGGATCCACTCAGAGAGGTCAGGGAAGTTAGGAAGGAATACACAAGGGAATCAGGTGAGCCAATCTTAAGCTGGCTAGTGAGATGCCGTGGCATTGGTGCTAATGCTCTGCAGGTAGGAGACAAGTCTGCCAAGCAGCTGGGACCACTCACTAAAGAGAGTGGAGTGGACAAACACCTAGCAAGTCCTCTTGGTAGGGTTAGCTTGTGGACACGCCTTTTGTTGGCTGTGGCTATGAGATATCCTTCCCGAGATGATTTGCCATGGGCTGCCAAGAAGTGGAACACCATTGAGCAGGGAATTAAGCTTCTGAAGGAGTTTGCTGTGAAGGAAGTGCTTTATGGAGATCATGGTACTCATGAGCCTGACGATATTCCTTTGGGAACAGGTCTCATGAAGAAGCTGATTAAGCTTGCTCCTTCATCCTATGCTAACATCTTGGCCAGTAAGTTCCTAGCAAGGAGTGATAATGGAAGATCTTTCACTGTTGGTGAATTCACTGACCAGCTCAGGCAGATTGAGGACAGCTTGTCACATTCTGGCCTAGTCTCTGCCATACAAACTATGACCACAGAGATTAAAGATACCATGAAAGAACTGAAGGAGGATCTCAAAAACATTACCAATCTGGTAAAGGATACCGTTCCTGCATCATCTGAATGGGTGCATGTTTCTGCAGTCAGGAACAGACGCCCACCTCCTGCAAGGCAATTCCAGCCCAGGAGGAGACAAATTCCACCCAGACAGCAGCAATCACGTGCGTCACTGTGGATACTTCTGCGTGACACATACGGGGAGAACATGAACAAATGGGATGGTAAACCTACTTCAGCTCTTTCAAAGAGAGTCAAGGATCTGCAGAGTGGCAGAAACAGAGGCAATAATGCCAGGAAAGTAGCTGTCACTTCTTCAGCTCCTGAGAGCAACTGCAATTGTTCCAACAGTTGCAATTCCTCTCGCAACAACACCAATCACTGTGTACACCCTACATGCCATGTTCAGCATTAGGGGTGCCCTGCCTCCAGCCAGGAGGAGGAAAGGGATAGTGGAGAGAACCGAATCTATTGGAATGTATTCATTAGGTGGCCTGGCAGTTCAAGAGTTCGGAAATACAGGGCTTTAGTTGACACAGGTGCTCAGTGTACTCTATTGCCATCAAATTGCAAAGGGACAGAGTCCATTTCTATCTTTGGAATCACTGGTGGATCTCAAGAGTTAACTAAGGTACAGGCTGAGATCAGTTTAACTGGTAAAGAGTGGAAGACACATACTATTGTAACTGGTCCTGATGCGCCTTGCATTTTGGGAATTGACTTTTTGAGACAAGGTTGTTTCAAAGATCCTAAGGGTCATAAATGGGCTTTTGGAATAGCATCTGTAGAGATTGAGGATGATAAATTGAAGTTGTCTGTTAGGCCTGAACTTTCTGATGAATCTGCAGTTGTGGGACATCATGACATAGAGGACCTGGAAGTGCCAATTGCAACTCAAACTGTTCATCATAGGCAGTACAGAACTAACCGTGACTCTTTGTTGCCCATTCATCAGCTGATTCGTCAATTGGAGAGTCAGGCTGTCATCGAGAAAGCTCATTCACCTTTCAACAGTCCCATCTGGCCTGTGCGCAAACCTACGGGCGACTGGAGACTGACAGTTGACTTTCGTGCCCTCAACGAGGTGACGCCACCCATGAGTGCAGCTGTGCCGGACATGCTGGAACTCCAGTACGAGCTGGAATCGAAGGAGGCTAAATGGTATGCAACCATAGACATTGCTAATGCTTTCTTCTCTATTCCCATAGCAAAGGAGTGCAGGCCTCAGTTTGCATTCACCTGGAGAGGAATCCAGTACCAGTTCAACCGTTTGCCTCAGGGGTGGAAACCCAGCTCAACCATCTGTCACTCAGTCATCCACAATGCACTGGAGAAAGGTAAAGCTCCAGAGCACATCCAGTACATCGACGACATCATTGTGTGGGGCCAAACTGCTGAGGAAGTCTTCGAGAAAGGTAACAAAATCATTGACATTCTGCTGCAAGCAGGTTTTGCCATTAAGAGAGACAAGGTCAAAGGACCTGCCAGAGAAATTCAGTTTCTGGGAGTGCGATGGCAGGATGGTCGCCGTTACATTCCTCAGGATGTGATTAACAAAGTCTCTACCATGGCAGTTCCCACCAGTAAGAAGGACACACTTTCTTTTCTTGGTGTGGTGGGATTTTGGAGACTACACATTCCTGGTTTCAGTCAGATTGTCAAACCTCTGCATGATGTGACTCGTAAGAGAAACAATTTCGAGTGGGGACCTGAACAACAAGCAGCCTTTGATCAAATCAAACGAGAAGTAGTCCATGCAGTGGGCTTGGGACCTGTGAGATCTGGTCCAGACATTAAAAACATTCTGTACACGGCTGCCAGTGACAATGGTCCAACTTGGAGTCTTTGGCAGAGAGCTCCAAATGAGACACGTGGTCGTCCACTTGGTTTCTGGGGACGTTGTTACAGAGGTTCAGAGACAAATTACACAGCAACTGAGAAAGAGATTCTAGCAGCCTATGAGGGAGTGAAAGCAGCTTCTGAAGTGATTGGAACTGAGTCACAATTGCTTTTAGCTCCTAGACTGCCAGTTCTTAACTGGATGTTCAAGGGCAAAGGTTCATCACCTCATCATGCCACAGATGCAACCTGGTCTAAATGGATGGCTTTGATAACCCAACGAGCACGAATGGGTAATCTTGACCGACCTGGTCTGGTGGAGGTGATCACCAACTGGCCGGAAGGCACAGACTGTTCCAAACCTCCGGAGGAGAAAATAACTCGTGCTGATGAAGCTCCTCCCTATGGTGATCTCTCTGATCAGGAAAAGAACTATGCTTTGTTCACAGATGGTTCCTGTCGTCTTGTTGGGAACAAGCGAATATGGAAGTCAGCGGTTTGGAGTCCAACCAGAAGAGTTACCGAAACGAAAGATGGCGAAGGAGAATCCAGTCAGTTCGCTGAGGTAAAAGCTGTTCAACTTGCTCTTGATGTGGCTGAACGTGAGAATTGGCCTATCCTTTACCTCTACACCGACTCGTGGATGGTAGCCAATGCTCTATGGGGTTGGCTAAAGGACTGGAAGAAGAATGGTTGGCAGAGGAAAGGAAAGCCTATTTGGTGTGCTGATCTATGGCAGGACATTGATGCACGGCTGGAGAAAATTCCAGTGAAGGTGCGGCACGTAGATGCACACATGCCTAAGAGTAGAGCTACTGAGGAACATCAACATAACCAGCAGGCAGACCAAGCTGCTAAGATTGCTCAAGTTGATACCAACTCTGATCTTGACATTGACCTTGATTGGAAACACCGAGGTGAGCTGTTCTTAGCTCGGTGGGCCCATGATTCATCTGGACATCAAGGCAGAGATGGAACATACCGATGGGCTCGTGATAGGTCAATTGACTTGTCCATGGACGCTATCACCCAAGTCATCTATGACTGTGACATTTGTGCTGCTATTAAGCAGGCTAAGCGAATCAAGCCCTTATGGTATGGTGAGAGATGGTCAAAGTACAAGTATGGTGAAGCCTGGCAGATTGACTACATCACTTTACCTAGATCTCGTTCTGGCAAGCAGTATGTGCTAACGATGGTAGAAGCCAGCACTGGATGGTTGGAAACCTATCCAGTTCCACATGCTACTGCACGTAACACCATTGTTGGTTTGGAGAGACAGATCTTGTGGAGACATGGAACTCCAGAGAGAATTGAGTCAGACAATGGTACTCATTTCAAGAACAATCTTGTGAAAAACTGGGCCAAAGAGCATGGTATTGAATGGATCTATCATATACCCTACTATGCACCAGCTTCAGGGAAGATTGAACGCTACAATGGTTTGCTGAAAACCACCCTAAAAGCCATGGGGGGTGGAACTCTAAAAAACTGGGACAAACATTTAGCACAAGCTACTTGGTTGGTAAATAGTAGAGGTTCAGTAAACAGAGCAGGACCTGCACAATCAGATTTGGTCCAAACAGTAGACGGTGATAAAGTTCCTGTTGTACGTGAGAAGAATCTGTTAGGGAAAACTGTTTGGGTATTTTCTCCTTCGGGTGAAGGGAAACCTGTCCGAGGGGTGGTTTCTGCTGAAGGTCCTGGTCATACATACTGGGTAATGCAGGAGAATGGTGAAATCCAGTGTATTCCACAGAGAAATTTAACCTTAGCTGAGAGAATTTAAATTCAAGTTGTTAGGAGTTTTCTGTTCTAGATAACATCGGCGCCCAACACTGAGAGAATCTACGATAGCATCTACAGTATGTGAGCACGAACCCAACATCACCTGGGAGTCCCTGTTCTGAGCTTTTGAATCACCTACATCTGATTGAAGTGTGAACTGAACTTGTATATATATTGTTTTAGTGTAAATATTGGTTTAGATTAGATTGGATAATTCTCAGCGATACTCTGAGCGAAGTAGACAGGGGTGGATTGTGCTAGTTTGAAGCAAGCTGGAGTGTTTTGGTAACAGAACTAGATAACAGGCAGTGAAATGAAAAACAATTGATGTCAACTTCTCTCACAGTCTCGCTGAGAACTCTGGGAAGAAGAAAGACTTTTTTTCCATTTTGTCTTTCACTCTTGCTTTTGCCTTGGACCTGGTCACATCTCATTAACCCTGCTCCTACTAACCTTGCTCCCTAACCTCTTGGCTGCACCTCTTTTCTTCCTGAGAACTGGGGTAAGGTTGAGAGGGCCGGGGGGAGGTGTTGGGGTGGTTTGAGAGCCCCTCCTGGGGACTCAGGTTTCTGGGAGGGGAGTTGTGCTTTTTGTATTGTTTATCCATTGTATATTTCTGTATATAATTGTATATAACTGTATATATTGTAAATAGCTGCTTGTAAATTCTGCTAGCTGTAAATAAATTGCTTCATCTATATTCCCAGAGGCCGTCTGAGTTAGCTGGGGCAAATTCAAAAGTGTGGGGGGGCGGGGTAACCCCCAAACCATCACACTTATTTTGGTGTGGTGACTAGAGAATAAACCAGAAGTCATGCTCAGAGTTACTGCAGAGCAAAAATCTTTGCACAGTAAAGGATAATTCACCATCTTGATCAGCTTCCCCACAAAGACTTCTCAAAGGTTCTCAAATTATAAAATAAACAACATGGAAATAAAATAATTTCCAGTGAAGAAGTTGAAATGCAGGAGGAAACAAACTAAAGATTTCTGATTTCCAGTCACTTATGTTAGCAACTAGAATAAATTGCCCTCTAAGACACCGAGGTGCATATTGGCTGATAAGCTCTAAGAGATTTGTATCGCTTGGGCAGCATCAAGCAGTCATTGATGCTTAAGTTGGCTTTCTGACTGTTGTGCTATGTCAGCGTGGAACAAAGAATCCCAGATAAAGGGCCTGCTGGCCTCCACTATTTGTGGAGTTAATCACTCAAGATAAAGTGCTGCAAATTAGGTATAACTAATTTAATCTGCTTAATGTGGGGAAAATGATAAGATGATGGCAACTATGTCAGTCTCGTTTTCCTTGAGGTGATGCTTCTTAGTTAAGAGGCACACAACGTTCCTTGGAGAAACTAACTCCGAGGGTAGTGGAACACTGAAACAGGTTGCCCAGAAAGGTGACTGGGGCCTCATCCCTGGAGATACTCAAGGTGAAGCTCAACAGGGCTCTGAGCAACCTGATTGATTTGAGGATGCCTCTGCTTGCTGCAGGAGGGTTTGGACTAGAAGACCTTTGGAGGCCGCTTCCAACCCAGACAATTCTTTTTGTAATGAACTGTTGCAGCTCCAAATAAATGCAAGATACTCCACCAGCTTTACAGTAAGGTCTCAGTCATTCTGAGTTCTCTTTCCTCCAGCAGCATATACCTAGGGATCACCTTAAAAAAAACATAATTTTGGTGCTTAGCATTACAAACCCATGGGTCATGCTGAAGTGTGTGTCATCTTTAGGCACATGGCACACACAAAAAACAAACAAACACACACACACCCACACACCCCAAACTAACTGTGGTGTGTGTTCATGTCACGAAATCACAGAATGGTAAAGATGGAAGAGACTTCTGCAGATTGAGTCCAATCCATGTGCCAAAGCAGACTCACCTAGAGAAGGTCACATGGCAACACATCCGGGCAGGCTATTCTACTGCTCCATCACTTTCAAATTAAGCACCTCCTCATGTTTAGATGGAATTTCTTATGTTCAAGTTTGTGCCAGTTAGCCCTTGTCCTGTCACTGGGCCCCACTGAAAAAAAAAAACTGCTCCCATCCTTCTGACACCCACCCTTTAAGTCTTGATCAGCATTGATGAGATCCCCCTTCAGCCTTCTCTTTTTCAGACTGAAAACCCCCAATTAGCTCTGTTTCCTCATCAGAGAGCTGTTCCAGTCCCCTCAGCATCTTTGCAGCCCTGTTCAGTATGTTTTACTGCCAGCGCAGGCTAGAGACATGATTAAGAAGTCAACACTGTGCTGATTAGGCTGGAAGGCATGAAACAGTCCCTCAGTCTATGCTCAGGGATAACATGGAGGCTTTTCTGAAGGAATTCTAACTGAAGACTCATCTGACTGCCTTAGAAACGTAAACCTGTTTGAAAGCAGTGATCTCCTCTACAGCAAGGCTGAATGTTGCCCCGCAGGAATGTGTTTTGATGCTTGCAGAGTGAGAGCAGCCTTTTTGCTTTATGACATACCAGTTAATTAAAAGTGCTGTGGTGTTACTTCCACTGATGCTTTTCTAGAGACTCTCTGCCATTTTTGAAGCTTAACTTAAAAGTAAGTTGATCTATTTCTTGTGATTAGATTTCCACTGAAGGGGAATATATGCAAAACTGCTGAAAGTGGTGTATTTGCTCACGGTTTGTCTGGCTTTTGTAAAAGGCTAGGAACAGATGATTGTCTTATCAATTTTGATTAAGTTTCATTGCCATCTCTCTGAGGGAAAATATGCTAGGAGGTACTAGACATGGCATAGTTGTAGAGTCATAGAATCATTAAAGTTAGGAGAGACCTCCAAGGTCATTGAGTCCAAGCATTAACACATCCCCAGTCAGCACTAAACCATGTCCCTTGGCAGCACATCTACATATCTTTTGAACACTTCCAGTGATACTGATTCCAACACTTCTCTGGGCAGCCTGTTTCAGTGCTTAGCCTTCAGTAAGATTTTTTTTTTCCCAGTATCCAATCTAAACCTCCTCTGGCACAACCTGAGGGCATTTCCTCACATTTCATTGCTTGTTACTTGAGAGACCAACTCCAATATGGCTCTAATCTCCTTTCAGGGAGTAGTAGAGAGCCAGAAGGACTCCCCTAAACCTTCTTTTCTCCAAGGTGAAAACCCACAGATCCCTCAGCCATTCCTTATTGGATTTGTATTCTAGATCCTTTACAGGTTTTACTGTCCTTTTCTGGACATCTCAATGTCCTTCTTGGAGTGAGGAGACCAAACCTGAACATATAATGAAGCATTTAATGTATATATTTTACTTTACATTGTTTCAGGGTAGGGCTTCTCTCCATCACTGAGTTTGCAGGATGGTGGCACTCAGAGAGTCTCTGGCTTGGGCTGTGTGCAGGATGTGAAGCCTGGTTCTGAAATATACATTACAGAGAAGAGTAAGATTAGAGGTTGTTTCCAGCTGATGGCTTTACTTAGGGACATGAGACTTGTTGCCAGGGACTTGTGGACATTGAATCTACCCAGGGTGTAATATATTTGGGTTTGTATAGTGAGAAATATCCTCTGAAGTCTTTATGAATTAGCAGCATTGCTATATTGTATCATAACTCCTAATGATGTAAATTCTGATCTAGCTGGGTGTTGAAACAAGATATGTTTAGTTCAAGGGAGGATTTTTGCTTCTTGTGCAGAAGTATCTTAGCATGGGAACATTTATTCCTTTTTGCTTAATTTTCTGTTCTCACAGTATCACAGTATCACAGTATTATTAGGTTTGGAAGAAACTTCACAGATCATCAAGTCCAACCCTTTACTACAGAGCTCAAGGCTAGACCATGGCACCAAGTGCCACATCCAATCTTGCCTTGAACAGCCCCAGGGATGGCGACTCCACCACCTCCCCGGGCAGCCCATTCCAGTGTCCAATGACTCTCTCAGTGAAGAACTTTCTCCTCACCTCGAGCCTAAATCTCCCCTATCGTAGCTTGAGTCTGTGTCCTCTCGTTCTGGTGCTGTCCCCATTTCGGTGGTCTCAAGGTGCTGTCCTGGGAAGGAGACTGTTAAGCAGAGGCTGATAGGTTTGTCCTAGTCATGTGTCAGAGGACAGTGAAAAGGCCCCAAGGTCTCTAGAACATGGGCTGTGTGTGCCAGCTAGCCCCAACCCTCATGATTCTGCTTGACTTGAACATATTGATTCACCCAGACACCCAGACAGACCGGGAGGAACAAACTGCAGCTGCTTCTGCTACCATAGCAAGTTGTGATGAGGTGATTCTTAGCCACTGAAAGATATCCCAATAAGGAGCGTCCAGTCAAGAGAACAACTATCCTATTGCCTTGCAGCCTATAGTAGGTGGTTTGGGTTTTATTTGGAGGAAGGTGACCTCTGTAATGCTTATGAAATAAGTGTGATGGTTTGGGCTCTTACCCATCCCCCCCCACTTTTAGGTACCCAGCTAACTCAGACAGACTCTGGGAATATAGATGAAGCAATTTATTTACAGCTAGCAGAATTTACAAGCAGCTATTTACAATATATACAGTTATATACAATTATATACAGAAATATACAAAGGATAAACAATACAAAAGCACAACTCCCCTCCCAGAAACCTGAGTCCCCAGGAGGGGCTCTCAAACCACCCCAACACCTCCCCCCGGCCCTCTCAACCTTACCCCAGTTCTCAGGAAGAAGAGAGGTGCAGCCAAGAGGTTTGGGAGCAAGGTTAGTGGGAGCAAGATTAATGAGATGTGACCAGGTCTGAAGGCAAAGGCAGAAGTGAAGGACAATGGAGAAAAAGTCTTTCTTCTTCCCAGAGTTCTCAGCGTAACTGTGAGAGAAGGAGACACAATTGTTTTTCATTCCACTGCCTGTTATCAAGTTCTTTTACCAAAACATTCCAGCTTGCTTCAAACTAGCACAATAAGTTAAACTGTGTGATGCAAGTGGAAGCTGAAGCTCAGAAAGGCTTACAGGAACATGGCCAGGAAAGACTATTTTCAGAGGTGTGCTACAAACCTCATCTAATACAATCTTACTGTATTTTCACACTCATGCCATTATTAGCAGCCATACTTTTTTTTTCTCTTAAGCAACCATGCTATTTTTTTTCTCAGCAATGTTATCTTTAGACTTTTATCTTTCACTATTAAAAACCAAGTTATAAAGTTACCAATAAAATGTGGGATTTTCAAGTGTGGTGGTTTTTTTTTCCCTTATAAACAGATTACATCTTAGAATGTACACAGAGTATCATTCGATTAAAAGTCTCTCAGGGAAATACCAGGTGCAGGTGCATGAGACTCATATATCTTGAGATATAATCCCTCTAGAAGGAATTTCACAGTGAATATTTGCTGCCTTTCGTTGCCTGGGGTGAAGCTCGGACTACTTCAGAAGAAGCCACAGGATTTGAGAATTTAGTCACATGTTCCTGGTTTGTCACACTGAAATAGAGGTGTCTCTACTTTCTCTGAAGAAGAAAAAAGTGATTGTTTGCCTGAGGGAAACACTTACAGAGGATCAAATTCATTCTGAAATCATTCTACTGACTTCAGCTAAGTGATTCAAAAATGAATTTCAGTGCTTCTTCCTTACTCCTTTCTGCCTTTTCCTTCACCCACCTTTTCATGTCCCTTGTGTATAGTAGCATACACCACTAGTTCAGTACAGGTTGTTGCAGGGGGGGGGTGGGATCTCTATGCCTACACCTATTTGGCGGAGGTGAGAAATTTATTTGAGTGGGTATTCATTTTATATAAAATTATAATTTATTAAAATTCATATTTATGAACTCTTGCCACCCCCCAACCACTGTGTATTAAAACTTAGTTCTATGCAAAGTTAAGAAAACAATTAGAAATATAATATATACAGGGATTTGGTCAATAACTGGCAAAACTATTTAAACTGTTCACAGAGAGAGGTTTCCCTTTGGCTTAGTGCCACTTGGGAACTATGCTCTTCACCCAGCAGGGGCTGAAAACTCTTTCTGCTCTAAGGCATAGGCAACTTATATTACAGAGGAATTGAATCTTTACTTAGAAGTCTTGCTATTAATTATTAGTCACCCTCCCGGGGTTGTGTCACAGCCTGTGCCCAGTGTTTGGACTTCAGGGGCTCTGCCTGTGGACTCTGTGGGGCTGGAATCTTCCTGGCTTGAGAGGGAAATGACAAATCTTCCCAGTCTCTGGGGTAAACAGGTTTTCTCTAACCTTTGTTCCTGGTGTGAGGTGATCTCTGCCTCAATGCTGCTGGTTTCTTCTGGATACTGCATCCAGGGATTATCAGCTGGCAGGATTCCCAGAACAGGAGAAGAATGTCCGTGCTGTCTGTGGCATGGTCCCTTCACGGCTAGCAGGCTGTGTGTGTGGGTGCAGACAAGCCAGAGGTTTGCTGTCCTGTCCTGGTTCTCTTACCAGGCTGCTGGGAGTCTGAGCTCCGTAGATAAATGATATAGCTTGCAGATATGCACAGCTGGCTTTAGGCTTAGGAGGCTATCGGCTCCATATATATATATATATATGGGTGCAGGCGTGAATGAGCTCTGCTTCTACAGTACGCAGTCAGGTTAGCTGTGAATTGAATCAAAGCATGAGGTCTGAGCCTCAGAGAGCATTGGAGCTATGCAGTGGCTTCTGAGCATGTAAGTATGAGCGGCTGAGCGCTTCAGGTGAAGGTCAGAGCTGTGTCTGATCCTTGCAGGTGGGTCAGAGAGCTGAGCTGCGCTGCAGGCAGGGTCAGAGTGCTGGTCTGAGCAGATCTGAATCGAGCTGAATCTGAACATGTGGTTCTCCTGTGCACCCCTCTTTATGGACTGTGGGCCGAGATTAATGGCCTCTTTGGCCACCAGAGTGACCAATCAGGTTGGCAGTTAGCCAAACTTTACCATAATAGGCAGGAGCTGTTTGCATGGACTCTCCCAAATATGGGGATCACATGAGTTGGCCCCAGGGATACACGAGTTGGGTGTGTGTTTGTTACACAACCTGTTTACAACCAGGAGTCCTGGCAGAAAAAACATGTCCAGGCATGTATGGGCATAGAGAAGCCTCTGTTCGGGCCTACAGGCCCTCCACCACACAGGGGTATGGCAGATAGGTGCTGCTGGCCTTGGACAGCTTCTCATTGGAATGCAAAACTTCTCTCCCTTTATGCAGCTATGTACAAATAAGAGGACCTTTGGTTTAGGATAAAATGAGAACGTCTGTGGAATTAGGAGGAAAAGACTCTTCACTTGTCCTTATAATCAGGACAACGAGGAGGATTAGATTAATAGAAGTCAGAACACAATTGGGTTCTGTCATAATGTGTATGGACTTACAGAAAACTTCAGAAAACTTGAAATCACATGATGGGAGAGGTAGGAAGAGGAGTAGACTCTTCTGAGAAGGTCAGATTTTGGAGATCTAGCTGTATAGAGGGTCATCATGTGGGTCCTGGGTTTTTTCTTCATCTACTTCTGTTTTGTTTTGGTTTTTTTTTCTTTTCACCTTGAAAGTGCTGTCATGAAGTGCGTAACAGATTGGGAGAATAATAAGCAGTTTAAGAAGTGGGCAGTGGGTTGTCTAAGCTGGGTAGACATGCAAACGATTATCTGTAAGAAAAGGATCACAGAAAAGCCCTTTTTATTCCAGGCAAATAAAGGTATCATTTTCTGCAGAGGTGCATTCATTAGAGTCCAATTTTGTGACAGGGATTTAGGGGAAACAAAAGGCTTCCTGTACTATTAAGTCAAAAGGCTTATTTGTGATTCAAAAGAAAGATTTAGATGTCACTCCAGCTTATGACGTCTTATTGTCTTTTTCTTTTGGTGAAATACAACTGTGGGGTGTAATTTTTGTGTTATGTACTTGTAAGCATCATTTTCCTGTGCAATATCTTATGTGAGCTAAAATGTCCTGTTGTAATAATGACCCATTGCAGTGATAAAACTGTCAGGCCAGGTACAGGAATGACCATTTTCTATTGTTGCAACTCTCTTTTTCATATTATATGGGCTACATCAAAAGAATTGTGGCCAGCAGGATGAGGGAGATGATTCTGCCCCTCCAGTCTGCTCTCATGAGGCCTACTCTGGACTATACATCCAGTTCTGGTGCTCCCAGCATAAGAAGAACAAGAGGCTGTTGAAGTGGGTCCAGAGGAGGCTCATGAAGATGATCAGACGTGAACATGAGGAAAAACTACCTCCCTGTAAGGGAGCACTGGAACAGGCTGCCCAGAGAAGTTATGAAACTGGATGCACTTGCTTTAGCAAAAGGGCTGGACTAGATGATCTCCAGAGGCCCCTCCAACCCCTACCATGCTGGGATTCTGTGCTATTTGTCTGCTTGGTAGAAATGAAAGTGGTTTCAGCCAGAGGAGTGGTCTCCTGCAGGATTGACTGAATGTTCCTTTGAACTCCCCTGGGCTTCAGGCAGAAATGTGAACCAAAGGCCTGCTTTTCAGGTGAACTTCCTTGCCACCACAGGCATCACTTCATACCGCTGGAGTAGTCTGTGCATCACAACTTAATTACACATGCAGACAATAAGGACACTTGCTGGGCTTCCCTCCCAGTGGTAGCAACTGCTTAATCAAGCATCGGCAGAAGTGTTGATCTTCCAGGTTGAGGAACCCACTGGGCACATGGCCAAGGCATTCTGGGCAGAAAGACATGAAATTCAAGTCTTCCACAAACTGTGTGTGTTAGCCACTGAATGAAAGGGTAAAGTCACATGCTGCTCTCACTCTTCTGTTTCCCCCAGCCAGAGTCTTGAGATGGGTTTTCAAATAGTTTTGTGATGATAAGAACGTGGTTGTGGAAGAATACTTTTCGCTGGAAGACATTGCCAATCTATAGGACATAAGGCCAGGCAGAACAGAACGCTGGTAGTGCTCAAGATCAGGAGATCCAAACTTAAGCTGGTAATGAAAATGCTGTCTCTGAGGCTGTTTTCCTAGAGCTTTGCAAGTTAATAAATGAGTTAGTTGTTAATAACTACACTGCATTATAAAGAGAACTTAGAGAACAGGTTCATGTTGAGATTTGTTGCTGTTCTTGCTTTCAGTTTGCGTGAAGTATCTGAAAAGCTACTTGCTTGCTCTTTGGGGACTGTCTGCGCACCTCTAGCACAAGAAAATTAAAAATCACTGATAACAAACAAAACTTGGATAGTATGAAGCTTAGTAACAGCACGAGGAGAGAGCAGGAATGTCTGCACTGTACTTCCCAGCACTCTGGGTTTCTGCTGGGCTCATTTTGACAGGCATAGTGTCAGCCTTGCCAGCCCAGAAAATGATTTTTGTGCCCGTAACTCAGAGTCTCTGTCCAAGTGGATGTGGTAATTTGCTTTTCTGTACAAACATGTACTTTCTGCTTCTCAAAACATTCCCAAATGCTTCAGGGCTATGTAGGGATGACTGATAGCTTTGTGCTGTGTCTCCAGGAAAAGACTACGTAAAGAACTAATTGTTTTGAGTAATAACAATAATCTTTTACGTTTGTGATTAATGGTAAAATGAGATGGGAGAACTGTGTACCTAAGAAAAGAAAGTAGGAGGTGGTGTACCTTAGGAGAAAAACAGACTTGTTTAATTAAAAGTGTGTCTTAAATCTAAGAAACTCTCCAGAGCTTGTCAGGGACCAGAAGATGTCTTTGGGTCTGGATGATAAAGCCAGTCTTCAGCTGGAAGGTTGTTTTGACATTCATAAATCTGCTGCTCTTGTGCTGGAAGTATTTTTGGAAGTGAATTCAAGGGTTTTGGTTCCCGTGTCTGATTTTAATAGGCATAGCAACTTTCTGGAGTTTTCCAAGCAAAGTTTTGATGAAGACTGTTATTTTTCTCCTTTCCCCCATAAGTCTTTGTTACAGTCTTTTGTGCTGTTGTTTTGACATGAATGGGAAGCGATGCCTCAGCACAGCTCCCTCTGTACTCTGTTCTTCTTCTTTTGTGCTCTAAATCTTCCCTATGGTTTTAGTTATATACACAGCTGAAATGCCTTTTTTTGAAAAGCTACAGGTCCTTATTTATGACAATTCCAGCTTTTAAACAGCCTTCCAAGTTAAAAGAAACCAAACCCCCAACCTACTTGGAAATAATTTTCTCCTTCATTTGCTTTTGCGTTTCTCCAGTTCTGTGCCCTGCTGAGTAAGTGTATGAGATGGTGAGGAAGGAATGCTTGCTCCCTACCGTACCTGAAGCCAAGAAAGCCTTCTTTCCCATCACAACTCATTTCCAGGATGGCTAGTTTGTAGGTTTCAACCCTGAATAGTGAAGGTGCATGTAAAAGGGATTGGGAAAAGAATATTTTCAGCACCCTGAACAGGTGATAGAAAATTTAAGCCCTAGGAGAAAGGTTTCACTGTGGTGCTTCCTGAAGGAGTAGGTGATGGTGGGATGGTACCCCTGGATTTGCATTTCCTGCCTACATGTGTGTAATGTTGGTAGCACCGCAGGAGAGGAGACCTGGGTTGGGAGCTGCCTGATGGTGGTTCCAATGGGAGACACAGGAGTGTCTTAGTGAAAAGCCTGTAAATGAAAGAAGCTATTCTTAGGAACTTTTAATATTGATTTGGCTGTGAAGGCAAGACAAGATCAGGAAGAAAAGCATCTTCTGGTCTTCTAACTATGTCTTTTTTTCTCTCTTGTCCTGAAGTTCACTTCCTTGTATGTGCTGGTAAGGATGAAGGAACAGAAAAGTCTCTACAACAAATTATTTGTATCCATATAACTTGTGGGAGGTTTAACAAGAGAAATGGTGCTGAATCTTGAGTGTATGTTTGCCAGCTTCCAAAAGTTCACCATCTCCTTATAACCAGACAGGAATTTATTAATTCAAGTTTCTCAAGGGAGTAAATTTAATATGAGCATTAACTCTAATCAGTAACACATTAGGAGGAATTCTCTAACTGCAATCCCTAACAGTTACAACCTTTCCTTTTAAATTATTCCTTTCTGCTGTTCCTATGACATGTTCTTTATTATCAGAGTCTGATTAGGGAAATTTAGAGCTAGGACTGTTAGAACAGTAACATTACAGGTTTCTCAGGTGACCTCTTCAGCCATGTTGAAGTTCAAAGAGAAGACTTTGACTGTTTTGAGGTCTGTCAGAAGATGAATTAGATAATACTACATCATATTATTTTTACATGATTAGTTGGTTGTCAGTTTATTGCATTTTTGTAGTAGTATATTTTGCTGCAGTTCTGGAGATAAAGTCACAGGAGTGACTTTTAGTGGATTTCTTTTGATAGAATTGCAGAATCATATAAAATGTAGGTGGGAATGAACTGTGGCTGCTTTTCTCATCCTACCTCGTGCTTCAAGCAGAGCAGACTTCAACATTAGATGAGGTAGTTCATAGCAATGTCCTGTTTTGTTCTGAGCATCACCAAGTATGGCGATCCCACAACTTCTCTGGGCACTTGTCACAATGTTTGAGCAACCCATAGAGTAACTAATTTCCTGTTATCAGAAGTTTCCTCATTCCAGCTTTTCCCTGTGGACTTGTGTTCTTTTTGAATAAATGCCATCTTACTCAATTCCTAGTGCGGATTTGACCTGTCCTTTAAGGAGAGGATGATCGGTGGAGAGCGCTGCTCAACTCCAGAAGTGTGCCACTGTTGACAGCTTTGTATCCAGCTGAACTGGCCCATTTTAGTGAGGGTTCAACCCCTTCAACTTGCAGTTTGATGAAAATGTAAAACTTGGAGATGATAACAGTTCTTCTTCCCAGTTCAACATTGCTTGCAAAACAGAAAGGGAGAGAAATTATCAGAGCAACTTCACTTGTCCATTTGGTGACACTCACTGTGTTACAGCTCTGATCTTCAGAGCAGGACAGTTAGATAGGTTGCTTTGCCTCTACCTCCTGTGGATGGAAAGTAGAAGGCAAAGAGTGAAATTCTTCTGGTATACCTGGAAAGAAACTGGCAGGTCTGTGGACAAGCTCCTTTTGAATCTTTTCTTTCCACATCTTTTGGATGCAAACCCCTATAGTTTCTGGATTAAAAATAAGAAGCTACAAAAGAGGACAGGAGGGTGATGTGACAATAGTTAATCCCCTCAGCAGACTTCACAGCCCACAAATGAAAAGAGCTGTACCCCATAGGGTAGTTATATCTAGTCAGGGGCTAATCTATTTACATCAAAGGTGGCTGGGATGAGAAAGACAATTTGAGAAAAATATGAGGAAAAACTTGAAAGGAATAGTGATGGTGAGCAAGCTGATGTGTTTACATCAAGAAAGCATCAGTCCCAGAAAGCCTGTCAAGAATAATGCAGCCAGGGCTGGTTTTGCCTTGTGGGACATGGAAATGTGTAAGCTAGTGTGCTGAGGTCCTTGTTGATAGAACTGTACAGGTTGCTTCTTCCCTGTCTTCTTCCCCTTCATTCTCTCTTGCTATGTCTCCTCTTTAAATTTCTCTCTTCTTTTCTCCCCCTGACTGAGACACTGAACAAATGCAGCAGTTGTCATAACTGAATGATTTCTTCAGACTTGACTAAAGGGTTCAAGCCATCTGTGATCCCATCAGGGGAGTAATGGGCAGAAGAGTGCTATTTTATTGTGTATATTCAACTTTAAAAAATCAGTGCAGAAGAGAAATATGTATTTTCTTACCGATCTTCCTTGGCAGAAGCGGGCTATTATTTTTATGTGTTCTACAGATATATATATATATATATATATATATTTAGAAGAAGAATACAGCAAGGAGAGAAGAACTCTTTTGTTAAATTATTTGGCAGAAATCCTTTTTCATCTAAATGAGCAGCAATCTCTCACAGTCCTGGGTGTGTGGGATAATAAAATGATATGGCAAGGCTTGAAAGCAGGGATGGGAAGTTATGAACACAGTGAGAAAAAACAGCAGATATGTCAGCCCCTGAACAAAAGGGGTTGCAGGTGGTCATACAGCAGCTTTTCTGAGTCTTGGTATATAGGCTGTGCTAGAAATGGAGTGGACCACTAGAGAAGATGGTGCTTCTTGTTCTCGCTAGCCTGTGACCAGTGGGATTATACCATGCAAACACGAGTTTGTGCATGGAGTAGCATAGAATCATAGAATCACCTGGGTTGGAAGGGACCTTCAAAAGTCAGCTAGTTCAATACCCCTGCACTGAGCAGGGCATCCTCCACTAAATCAGACTGCCTGGAGCCCTGGGAAGCCTCACCTTGAATATTTCCAGGGATGGGGCCTCAACTATTTCCCTGGGCAACCTGTTCCAGTACTTAATGACCCTCGTAGTAAAGGACTTTTTTCTAACATCAAACCTAAATCTACTCTTCTCTAATTTCAAACTATTGCCCCTTTCCCTGTCATCGCAGGCCTTGTAAACAGCCCCTCTTCAGCCTTCTTTTACATTCCCTTCAGGTACAGGAAGGTGGCAATTAGGTCTCCCCAGAGTCTTCCCCAGGCATGGGTAATGGTGGTATTGTAGAAGCAATTTCCCTCTACTTGAGTAATGAAGAACAAAACAACCTGAAAAAGATGAATTTTGTCACACAACAATGCAGATGATACCCGCAGTAAGCATTAGAGGTCTGCTAAATAGTTGCAGCTTTCCATGCTCTGTCCATTTATCCAAATGTGGACATGGATAAGCTTGAAAGGACTTTTCTCATCAGCTTTCTTATAGCACAGCCCACAGAAGCTTCCTAGGCTCCTTCATTCTGCAGATTGTTTTGAACATGACCTCATAGCATTTGTGATGATTTAGGTGTTACCTGCCCCCCACATAAGAAAATCACCCAGACTAGACTCAGCCAATCTGGAAATTGAGGAATGAAGCTTTATATTTACAGCTTGGCACAATATACAAGCAGATATTTACAGTCTATACAGCTATAGACAGAAATAGACAAGTTAAAAAGTAATACAGAAACACAACAGCCCTCTCAGAAACCAGAGTCCCCAGCAGGGGCTCTCAACCACCCTTCCACCTTCCTCCCACCCCTCTACCTTACCCCAGACTTTACCCTACATTCAAAGTAGGTTTCAAGGGTTAGCCAGGGTGGTTAGGAAGCAGAAGGATTAGTCAGGCAGCAAGTTAGGGAGAGAGAACTTCATGCAGCCCCAGAGACAGAGGGCAACTCTGTTATCTATGTTTATGTTCTTGTTTTTATCCATCTCAGCAAGCCTATGAGTGCAGTAAACATCACCACTGTTTCCTTTTCAGAACCTATAATCTAATTCCTCTCACCAAAATACCCCAGCCAGGCTCAAACTAGCACAGCATTGTAATTCTTAATTGGTGAATTGGTGAGGTGCTGGCACAGGTTGTCCAGGGAGGTTGTGGGTGCCCCCTCCCTGGAAGCTTTCGAAGCCAGGCACCGTCCCTGGAGGTCTTCAAGAAAAGACTGGATAAGGCACTTAGTGCCATGGTCTAGTTGACTGGATAGGTCTGGGTGCTAGGTTGGACTGGATGATCTTGGAGGTCTCTTCCAACCTGGTTGATTCTATGATTCTATGGGACTTTGAGCAGCCTGGTCTAGTAGGAGGTGTTCTCAGGTGGCCAGCACCAGAACGAGAGGACACAGACTCAAGCTACGTCAGGGGACATTTAGGCTGGAGGTGAGGAGAAAGTTCTTCACTGAGAGAGTCATTGGACACTGGAATGGGCTGCCCGGGGAGGTGGTGGAGTCGTCATCCCTGGGGCAGTTCAAGGCAGGATTGGACGTGGCACTTGGTGCCATGGTCTAGCCTTGAGCTCTGTGGTAAAGGGTTGGACTTGATGATCTATGAGGTCTCTTCCAACCTTGGTGATACTGTGATACTGTGTCCCTGCCTATGGCATGGGATTTGGAGCTTTAAGGTCTCTTCCAACTCAACCATTCTATGATTAGTGTTTTCACAGATTACATTGGGTTGGAGGGGACCCTCAAAGGTCACCTTGTCCAACCTCCCCCTGCAGTCAGCAGGGACACCTCTGACTAAGCTGCCCAGGGCCACATTGAGTCTGATCTTGAATGTCTTCAGGAATAGGGCCTCAACCGCATTCCTGGACAGCTTGTTCCACAATTTTGCCACTTGTGTTGGAATGTTCCTCCTGATGTCCAACCAAAATCTACCCTGCTCCAGATGAGATTCTGTCACAATATCTTTTCTAGTGTAGGCTCTGATTAGGAGCTACCTGAGCTCTCTGCAGGAGTTAAGGCTGTGTAAATAAGAATGACAGCACTAAGTTCCTAAAGTATGTCACTGTTTCAGAGTGCTGGGGAGTTGTGTTCTTCTTGGATAGATATTTGTGACACTCCCAAAAGCATCAGACATACCTTGTCTGTATTGATACACCTCAGGTAAGACTTGGAACCTTAGTATTTGAAACTTTGACTAACAATTTGAAGACTGAACACATTATTCATGTCTAATTCACTTTTCCTAAGTAGATTGCATTTCTTTGGAGTGTCCAGTCTAAAATTAATGCCTGTGTAAGATTTGTCTTTACTAAAACTTTACTAAATAGAAATCCACTGCAAATTTTGCCTGTGTGGCTCATGCTATCAGAACACCAACCTGGGGTCGAAAGTAGTAAAGCGATAAATAAAGTGATAGGGCACAGGAAGGAGCTTTGGATTCAACCTCATTCTTGGATGAAGAAAGGACTTGAAGTAAATTCAGTTTCTTGAAGGGTGAAGTTTGTAGAAAAAAAAGCTAGGCTTAGTTTTGGACAACATTATTCTTAGCTTTCTAAGTATTTGCTAAGAAGGTCTGTGTGTGCTGCTCTCCTGTTTTCCAGCCTTGAGCAGTGGCACTGTGCTCAGGGCTCAGCCTGTTGCCATGGATTCTGCTCAAGGTTTTAATGGTGATTTTTTGATGCTTGCATCTCCAGAAAGGATAAATGAGCCTAGTCTCAGTGAAAGCATTGTGTCTGTTATTTTTATTGGGAGGATTTGCTCCAAAGACAGCAAGATAAAAGCTTCTTGAGTGGTTTGGCCTAAAATAAAACTTTTCTTGTCTCTCCTTGTGTCTGGTTTGGCTAAAGCGTCAAGAACGCTAAAATCTTACCTTGCTCAAGCATCTCTATTTTATGTTTAATTAACATTTATTACTTGTAACCTCCCTTTTTAAAATCACTTTTTTTTTTCTTTTTTTTTTTTTAACACAGCTGTCTACTTTTCAATTTGCTTTATAGTTACTTTGACTTGTACTTGTTAGGAGAGGATTAGGTTGGATATTAGGGAAAAATGTGTTTCTGAAAGAGTGGTGAGGCATTGGAACAGTCTGCCCGGGAAGGCAGTGTTTTCACCATCCCTGCAGTAGTTCAGGGTGTGGTTATAGCACACTGGGATGTGGTTTTGTGGCCACAGTGGTGTTGGGTTGATCTTAGAGTTCCTTTCTGGCTGAAACAATTCTAGGATTCCATGCTGGTTTAAGGCAGAAACAAGTGTGCTTTAAAAAACAAAAATCTCACATGTGGGACATAATTTTGTCCAAGTCTGTAGAATTTTAGCAATTACAGTTTTGTTGTTGCTATCTCAGCTTACAAACATAAATGTGGAGACATAGCACTTTTGAATGTGGTTTACTGGTCATGGTAGTGTTGTGCTTGATGATCTTAAAAATTGTTTCCATATTAATGATTCTATGACTCTGTGACTCTTAAAACTTAACCTGTCTCTGCTGTTTGCCAAACCCTTCTTTGAGTAACTGTTCTTAATCCTAAAGAATTTGTTGAAGAGCATGTTGTACTGACTCAGATTAAATATACTTTTAGTATGATGGAGAAGGACTTATGTTTATGCAGAATCCGATACTTGAAGAGTAGAGAAATCATAATTTGGTGCTGTTCCCCCTCCCCCAAAACACAGTCTGTCTTCATGGAATAGATGAGCTGGGGGAAACCGGTTTTGTTTCATGGACTGTGTACAACTGCAGCTGAAAAATGCACCTAAAACCTCATCTCCTATAACTATGTGCTTTAGTATTCATAGAATAAGCACACATTTAAATGTTGAGATATGTCGTATCAATTTTTATTGCTTAAAGAGGTGAAGACTACTATCTATAGATACCATTTATGAAACAATGTAGTGATTTGAGTAGGCATTTGAATTTGAAGGCTTCTCTCTAGGGGGATTTCAGTCTGTCTTCCCAACAGAGTCCATCCATAGGGGAGAGTTTGTTTTGCTCTCTCTCCATCTCTTTTGCCTGGTCTGTATCTATTTTTAGGCAGCTGGAGTTGCATGCTCTGGCTGCAGCACATATTCAGCAGCAACTCCTTGTTGCTGCAAAGTGGCTAATTAAGAGACAACTCAGGCAGGACTGATTTATGCCACGTGAGCAGGGCTCAAACTTCAGAAAATAGGGGTGGATTCTGCCACCGAACTGTCAAGTTATCAAGTTGTTTGCTTTTGGCCAAGTTTCATCAGCAATCATTAACTCTGTGCTCTGGCTGCATTTTCTTCATTTTGGCAGAGTGTGAAAATCAGTCTCTGCTTCTCATTTTCTCTCTGACTCCTGCCCTTGGTGGTAGTCTCACTCAGTGAAGGCTGATGATTGATAGCATTGGAGAAATGGTGCTCAACAGCTGAATACACAGCCCTGTGCTGCAGAAGATGGTGTGTTCCATCACAAACATTTTCAGGTTTCCCATTTAGAAGGTGCTGGGAGAACTGGGAAATCCCTGCCTACGTGCTTCATCTGTAGGAGTCTAATGGGGTTAAGTCACATTGCATCTGTTGAGCTACATTCTGGGTTAAATGACTTAAGCGAAACTTCTGTCATGGTCAGGGCAGTTGTCACAGAATCTAGGCATGGTAGGGATTGAAAGGGACATCTGTAGATCATCCACTCTTTCTAGCTGAAGCTGGGTCACACGCAGCAGGTTGCCTGGGATCACATTGTGCCTGTGGGTTTGGAATCTCTCCAGAGAAGGAGACTCCACGACCTCTCTGGGCAGCCTGCTCCAGGCCTCCAGCACATTCATATCAAAGAATTTTCTCCTGTTCAGATGGAACCTCCTGGGTTCCAATTTGTACCCATCGCCCCTTGCCCTGTTATGGGGCACCACTGAGGAGAGTCTGGCCTCACCCTCTTGTCCCCCACCCTTTAGCTCTTGCTGAGCATTGAGCAGATCCCCTCTCAGGCTGCTCATCTCTCAAGAGCCCCAGGGATCTCAGCCTTTCCTTCTCACAGAGATGCTTCATTCCCCTCAGAATCTTTGCAGCCTTCTCTGGACTCTCTGCAGTAGTTCCCTGTCTCTATTACTATTAACTAAGTGAAAAACATTGATGGGTGATTGTTGGTAATGGCATCCTTCATTCTGTAATGGTGTGGCATACAAAGAAGTGCTTCAATGCCTATAAAGTCCTGCACTTGAGCAGGACTAACCCCCTGCACTGGTACAGGTGAGGGAGTGACCTGCTGGAGTGCAGCTCTGCAGAGAAGGACCTGGGAGTGCTGGTGGGAAAGTTCATCATGAGCCAGCAATATGCCCTTTTGGCCAAGAAGACCAACCACATACTGGGGTATATTAAGAAGAGTGTGGCAAATAGGTCAAGGGAGGTTCACCTCACTCTCTGCTCTGTCCTGTTGAGGCCCCATCTGGAGTATTGTATCCACTTCTGGGCTCCCCCATTGAAGAGGGACAGGGAACTACTGGAGAGAGTCCAACAGAGGGCCATGAGGATGATTAGGGGATGGTATCATCTCTCTGCTGCAGAAAGTCTGAGAGACCTGGGGCCTGGAGAAGAGTGGAATGAAAGAGCATCTTATAAACACAGATAAATATCTAAAGGGTGGAGGTCATGACAGCGGTTTCACACTCTGTTCAGTATTGCCCAGTGACAGGACTAGGGGTAACTGTGCAAACCAGAACAGGACAAGTCACTTAAACATAATAAAAAGGTTCTTTGCTGTAGGATTGCTGGAACTTTGGAACAGGCTGCCCTGAGAAGTTCTGGAGTCCTTCTCGGAGAGATTCCAAACCCACCTGGACTTTGTGATCCTGGGCAGTCTGCTGTGGGTGACCCTGCTGTGTTGGATGGGGGTTTGGGCTGGATGATCTTCAGAGGTCCCTTCCAACCTCCACCATGCTGGGATGCTATGGAGAAGGAATCCTGAGTTTCCTTTGGCCTGGTGGAGCCAGTGTGTGCTCTTGGAGTACCTTCTATATGGGTAGAATCATAGAATCAACCAGGTTGGAAGACATCTCCAAGATTATCCAGTCCAAACTATCACACAGTCTATCCAATCAACTAGACTCATCCAGCCCTTTCTTGAACACCTCCAGGGACAGCAACTCCACCACCTCCCTGGGCAGCCCATTCCAATGCCAATCACTCTCTCTGCCAACAACTTCCTCCTGACATCCAGCCTAGACCTCCCTCAGCACAACTTGAGACTGTGTCCCCTTGTGCTGTTGCTGGTTGCCTGGGAGAAGAGACCAACCCCACCTGGCTACAACCTCCTTTCAGGTAGCTGTAGACAGCAATGAGGTCACCCCTGAGCCTCCTCTTCTGCAGGCTGCACACCCCCAGCTCCCTCAGCCTCTCCTCACAGGACTGTGTTCCAGGCCACTCACCAGCTTCATTACCCTTCTCTGGACATATTCCAGTACCTCAATGTCTCTCTTGAATTGAGGAGCCCACACAGTACTCAAGGTGTGGCCTGACCAGTGCTGAGTACAGGAGCAGAATAACCTCCCTTGTCCTACTAGCCACACCATTCCTGATCCAGGACAGAATGCCATTGGCTCTCCTGGCCACCTGGGCACACTGCTGTATCATGTTTGGGATACTGTCTACCAGTATCCCCAGGTCTCACTACCTCCATTTGCAACCTGAGTGATATTCACTAACTTACACATTTTTATGCTTGTAGTGGTAGCTTTTTTCAAGCAGCAGGCAGTGACCAGACACAGGATAATGGGTTGTATAGTCCTTTAAGCCTCAGTGTGCTGTTTTCAGATGGCTTTAGCCATGTGAAAGTAGCTGACAGGTGGCTTGTGTACTGCTGGTGAGTGCAGTACACAAGATAACCTTTGGGGACAGGTGGGCATGCAGTGCTTGCCATGCTCAGCTACACCCACTCCTGAAGCTTTCCCAGCAATAATCAACAGTGCAACCAGCATTATCCCGATTTATGGAGTCAGCCAGGAGCCCTGCTGTGAGTTACAGCCTTGATGGCTGAATTGCCAAGGCAATCGCTCTTCTGTACATAAATATACTGTGCTGTCCCAATCAGTTGTGCTGCTTCTGAAACCTTGGGAATAAAGAAGCATTTTGCTGCTGAATAACATCTACGTGGAGCCTTGAATATCACGGCTGAAATGTTAAAAGAAATGTCATGCCAGTAGTCCCCAGAAAGGAGCTAGATGGATTTTTGCTTGGGGTATTCTCCTGCATGCTCTCAAATGGAAAGCAGATGGATAATGTGGTGGGTGAAGAGGCAGCACTAAGCACCTATATTTTAAATGATGAGAGACTGGGGACTTTCTTGCTTTACAGACAGCTATTTTGTGCTTCTTGTTTCATTTTTTGCATCAGATTTCCCAACCAAGATAGATTTGTGGGAAGAGATTTAAAATAGTGTTTGTTTTTTTTTCCAGAAGTGTCTTTATGAATTTCTTCAGAAAAGTTTGGAACACTTTTTAATGAAGAAGAGCCTTTGTTGGATCACAGGCTGGAGCATTACACATGAGTCTCAATCCCAGAGAATTTTAATTTCAAAGCCTCACTTTTACTATAAAATCTTGAAGAACACAGAGGGCTTTGGTTATAATGAACTACTGCCCACTAAATTAACTTGTTTAAGGTCTGCAAAGTGTGTCTTCTGATGCAGAAACACTACATGACACCCCCAGAATGAATTAATCAGCTCTTAAGCAGTAACACTGCAAGTCATCTTGCTGCTTTAAATCCTTTTCATAAGCCTTCCTCAAATTTCTCTCCACACCCTTAGTTTGACCACAGGCACATTTAAGTCTTCACCTGTCATTGTAGACAGCTGTCTTCAATGAATCACCTGGTGGCAGCCTAAATATTGGTATCTTTCCTTGGTTTTTGGGTGGCTACTTCCCTGATGTTGTTTGTGTGGTTGAATCTCTTACAATAGCTCAGTACGTGCAAACTCCTCTGTGTTACCAAGGTTATCAAGGCTATCAAGGCTTGGAAGAAGGATGGTGGTTTCTCTTTATTCTCTGTAAACCATCTAAATCATTTAAAACTAATCACAGGGAATATTAGAGTCTTAGCAGAGGTGAAGGAGATGGGGAACTCTGCCAGGATGGGGAGTAACTTCAGCTCCTCACCCAAGTTCTGCCTCTTAGCACTTGGTTCAATGTAAGATGGCAATGGAGATGTCTCTGGAACTTGGAGTCCTATGTATACCAGTGAATTTCATGCATTTAACTGAGTCATCTGATCACTACAAGTCAAGGGAGGAGTAAGTGTGCACATTTCTAGGAGCAGATGAGCCAGTTCAGATGTGAAATTGTTCCTCTAAAATATCAGGGAGAACACAAGACTAACAATTCCAGCTCTTCAGGTAAGTCTCAAAGCATGAGTTAAGCGTGATCCATCTAACTTGCCAAAGGCTGCAGTTCTTAGGAGAAAATATGCCTACTTTTATCCATAAGGTTAACTGTAGATTTCTTTGGACTGTTTGATAGTGAAGATCTATTGCCAATTACATCTGCTTCACAACCCTCTTGTAGCTTCTTTTTTTTGTTTGGTTTGTAGCCCCATCCACCCTCTGAGTAGGCAACTTTTTTTATTGCTTCTCCTATAAAGGGCTTTACCTCTGCCACTGTTCTCTGCTGAGTGTCCAGTCTCATTTTATCCATCTCCTATGAATGTCAAACTGTTAACTTCCCTTGTTTAGACACTGAGCTTATTCCTTCTCATTTCCTTGACTGCGGCTTCGCTCCTTTGTAGGGGTATGGGCCCCGCAGCTGTGCTTCTGCAGCTCTCCTACTCCCATCTTCATCATCCACTGCAATGTTCTGATCCACCCTGTCTCTTCCCTTGATCAGCAGAGGTGTTACACAGCCTCTTCTGGTGTCTTTGCTTATTCAGATGCAGGTAAAGCCCTGACTCAGACTCTATCTGAACTGAAGGGCAGTGCCCCTGTTAAATGCCAGTGATGTAGAATGACAGGCCAGCCACCAGTAAATGCCAGTAGGCCAAAATGTCATGCTTTGCCTCTTCATCCCAGCCCATCAGTGTGGGGATTTGTTTTAGACTATCAATCATCTGTAATCAAGATGATTACAAAATGGAAGCAGCTCACTCCTGAAATGCAGCATTGGAAATATCTTACTAGAATGCTGGGGCCAAGCCTGACAGGTGAGGGGTTTTAGCCTCGGCTACAACAAGTTGGAACAGAAGAATCTCTCTCTCTTTTTTTTTCCAAGCATAAAAATTCTGTATTTTGTGGAAGGTGAGTTTTGTGCATGCTCAATAGCAGTTTTCTCATAGGAGTAGCTAGAAATCAACATTTCACCCTCAAAAAGAAAAAGCATTTTGCATGCAGGATAGAACTTTTAGTGGTCAGTGCATAGAGACATCTGCATTTGAAGGAATCGTGTCCTTTCAGACAGGTATGGTGTGGGCAGTAGTTTGGCTGCTAAATGGCCCACAGCAGGTATTTTATAATATTGAAATTATGTTTTGTATTAACTTTCAAACTCCATTCTTCCCTTGTCAACCCTGTTCCTCCCCAGAGGAGGTGGTGTGGCAGTAGAATTGTGGGGGAGCTTATTAAATCTGCACATTTAATGCTTCAATTTAAACCTCAGATAATAAAGTACCATCTTTTAATTTAAGCTGTGGGTTTACCATCTGTGCAAATTGGAATTCTTTTTCTTTCTGCATTACCTGAAAACCAGCATTATTTTGTGAAGTGTTGGTTTCTCTGTGAGCACCTATGCTCATCAGTGTGCACAAGAGTTCACACATAGAGGCAGACCCCTGGACACTGCCCTGCCTTAGGCTATTAAGTCAGATAAGCACAGCATTTTATTTACTTTGATCACTTTCTCCTACTTAAACTTGGCTCTAATGTCTTTTCATCTTTCCAGCATGGAAAGCAGTTACGCAGCATTTGAAGTTCTGATCTGGGACAGTATTTGGATGCATCCTCTCAGCTTGAGAACAGGTTATTTGCTGTAACCAAACCTCTGGATGATGCTGTTGCTGCTCTTAAAGGTAGGTAGAAGTGTGTCACAAGTCCAGTCTCCAACAGCACTGACTTGATCCTCATTGCTCCTCCTACTAATTCTAAAATGCTTTGTGACTATCCTCCAAAACTCTGTGCTCCCTCATACTGTGAAGTTTAATATTAAAAGACAAGCAAACCTGACAACTTAGTGAGTGGACTGCACAGATTCCAGTTAGCCAGGATTTTAGAACATTTTAAGCAGCATTTAAGTGGCATTATGCTCTGTTTGGATCATTAGATAAAAGACTTGCATATCCAATGCTAAAGAATTTTGGGAGAACCAAAACAAAATCTCTTGACTCTGGAAAAATGAATTCATTTCAGATAAAAAATCCTAAAGGAAAATGACAAACATAAAAGGGAATCCTGAACCCCAGTCATTCAGTCTGACCTTGACCTCAGCACCTTCTGTTCCTGGGTCAGGTCAGGGAACAGGACTGGCTTATGGCAGGTTTTAGGGACTCATTTTAGGGCTGGCAAGTAAAAGAAGACCTTAGGGCTGCCAGTTTAGCCAATCAGCTCAGCCATGTCAAGGAGTTTACTTTTACTAGAGATATGTAGTGTATTTAGTAAAGTCATCAACATGTATTTCTTTAATCTCCTGCATGTGCAGGTGCAAATGCAGTGCAAACCCTTCCTTCCTGCCTGCCTTGCAGTGGCAATTTTCAAAGCAAATGTAGTTTTAATGTTTAACTGACTATTGAGAAAAAAGAAGAAATATTGTGAGGAAGAAAGCTAAATCACCCAAACTCATCATGTTATGTAGCCTAGAATCATGAAGAAGCCAGACAGGTTCGTAACTGTTGCATTTTGTCCATTTTTTACCCCATGTACTCTCTTTTTCCTTCCTTTCTAGAAGAAGACAGTTACATATCTTACCCCAGTAAGATTTTTTTAAAGCAGAAACATGTCAAAATTAGGTAGTTCTATGATCTTGGTCTTCTTCTGTCACTCCTTTCCCCAGTAATCCTTGAAACATTTGGCCAGTTGAGGAGAGGTGCTGAAATCAGTGCTGCTGCCAAAGAACAGGTTGAAGCACATTGGTCTGGTAGCAAGCAAAAAGAAGCAACAGGCTTCCATGTCATGGCAGAACTGAGCAAATTCCTCTTGGAGAGCAGTATGCATGGGTCCCCTCATGAACCTTGGTTTAATGAGATCGATGTTGTCTATTGCTGACCAAAATTTCCTCAAAGTTTTGTCCATAGGGCTGAGGTGAAAAAAAATGATATTAAGATACTCGTGAGCTTAAAGATTTTTTGTCTGCTGGAGCATGTAAATAGAATAATAGCCTTAGAGTTGGTCTAACAAGTTATTAGAAAGTCTTTAGGACATAGGATGTTCCCTGAGAAGCACAAAGCTATAAATATGGTGCCTGCACCAAGCAGAGCTGAAATCTTTTGAGTCCAACTGAGTCTGGGGGAGAAGAGGGCGGATAATATGATGATTTTCATTTCTGGTTTGTCAGCTCTAACAGTAGTTTCTGTAAAGCTAAGTGCTGCCTCTCTATTTGTTGTAAGAGCAATCACAATTTGTCATCCCAGTTGTATATAAGGATGAAGAATTGTGAGGAATGACAAATTTCCCTTCTGGCATTTGCTTAAATTCTTGGAAAATCACACGGCACAGTGTCCAGCAAAGTTCAAAAGCCGCTGCAGATTAAAGCTACCAAGGGCTGATTTGGATCCTCAGCACGCCCAAGCACGGAGTCCATTAGTATCTGTTACTGTGTCAATAGAGAAAACAAACTGCTAGCACTACCAATTAACTTCACCAGCAAGAATATCTTCCCCAGAAAAAAAAAACAGTGAACATGCATCTTTTATGAGGAGGCAGGAGCCCAGAGCCAGCGTTTCAGACATCTGATGACCTTTGTGTGTGTCTGCTCTCTCATTATCTTTGACAGGGCCTAAATGCAATCTTCAGAGCTGCTCAGTGCCTCCTGTCTCTCTGTGGAGACTTTATTTAATTTACTGTATTATATCATGGCATCTTTTCTCTTCAACTGGAGACATCTCAATCTATTCTAATGATAGTTATACTGTCTGTGCATAGGAATGAAGACACTTAGAGACAGGGGTAGCTTTAGTCTGTATTTGGGAAGGTGCTGAAAAACACAGCTTGTTTGATTAGATCTACAATCAAAGTTGCTAATAGCTAAATATCTAAAATCCAGCCTTAAATGGGCACCATGTACTATTCTGCAATGTAGCTTCTGCTGTAACTCATCAAGAGGATGAGTTTGAAATAGGCTTCCTGTGAATTTCCTGTGAAATGAGAATTGTTGTCATTGGAGTTTGATCTCATCCACCTGCTGGCACAGGGCTGAGCACTCCTCCAGGAGCCTTTTAATGGCTCAGCTTGGAAATTTCAGGAGACCCCTGACACCAGTCTTGCAGGAACAAGAGCATGTCTGACACTCAAATGGCAGCCATTGCAGTGCTCACCTCAAACATACTGTGACATTAGCCCAAACAAAAGAAATGCCTAAACACCTGGACACAATTCTTTGCCCTTAATTACACCTCAAACCCTTGAAGGGGAGAGAGATTCAGATATGGGTCCTAATCCCCATGCACTTCAAGGTGACAGAGTCGTTGCACTCACCCAGATACTTATGTGGTAGCTTCTACTTAGCCTGAAGTAAAGGAGTATTAATTCATTACTGAAGTGACACAGCCTCTATACACCAGGAATTTATACACACTACAGGTCAGGCCTACTGAGTAATTAATGCACTCGCAGGGTGGAACAGCTGAGCCATGCACATGCCATCATATCCAATTTCAGGGCAAGGTACTATTTCTTCTTTGGGAGGATAAGAAAGGGTATGTGGAAGAGTAAAACTTCCACAGGTGGAGTATTTCCAGAGAAGGGCGATGAGGCTGGGGAGAGACCTCGAGCACAAGCCCTATGAGGAGAGGCTGAGGGAGCTGGGGTTGTTTAGCCTGGAGAAGAGGAGGCTCAGGGGTGACCTTATTGCTGTCTACAACTACCTGAGGGGTGGTTGTGGCCAGGAGGAGGTTGCTCTCTTCTCTCAGGTGGCCAGCACCAGAACAAGAGGACACAGCCTCAGGCTGCACCAGGGGAAATTTAGGCTGGAGGTGAGGAGAAAGTTCTTCACTGAGAGAGTCATTGGACACTGGAATGGGCTGCCCAGGGAGGTGGTGGAGTCGCCATCCCTGGGGCAGTTCAAGGCAAGGTTGGACGTGGCACTTGGTGCCATGGTCTAGCTTTGAGCTCTGTGGTAAAGGGTTGGACTTGATGATCTGTGAGGTCTCTTCCAACCTTGGTGATACTGTGATTTGTTACTGACTGAAGTAGGTAGGTGTGTAGTTGGAGTGGAATATAAAATCTCATACAGATATAAATACTTTTTTGTGGCTCTGGTGCTGTGATGTCAGGGGCTGAAGGCGACTGAAAAGTCACAGCTAAGAAAAAATTAGCAACACCTTTTTCCTGAGGTGGTTTGGATTTTTTCATTAAGGCTTCCTGGCAGCTACTAGCAAGCCTGTGATGCATGCTGTGACTAAGGCGAGCTGTTATGGTGACAGGCTGGGAAGCAAACGTGACTCTTGCATGACAAGAGCTTTCTTCTCTCTGCCTTCCCTTCCCCCCCCCCCCCTTTTTTTTTTTGTTCTAACAGAGTTAGAAAGCTGTTCTGTCCAGCTTCTTGTTTTCCAGCTTTGATTTTCCAGCCCAAATGTTTTATGCAGAGAGTCCTACATTATATGGTATTTTTAATCTTCATTCTTAAATGATGAGATGTTGGAGGAAAGCAAATTTATGTTAGGAATACAGCAGAAAGGAATTAATTTTTTCCCATTTCTCTGCAGATGCTGATAAACAAGAGCACAGATTCTGTAGCTTTCCAGTAGTAGCATGTTATAGTCATAGATGGAGGGAAATCACAGCGTGTCATGATTGAAGCAGTAAATGCTTGGAAGCTGTGGGTAAAGGAAATATTCTTCTCTGTGCATTACACTTTATTAAACAGGAAATTAACAGTGTCCCCTTACACGTGGTTTGAAGAAGCATCCCCTTACACATGGCCTTGCATGAAGGAAGCTTGCCAAGTACTTATTTTGAGCACTGGCTAAAGCTGCTTATCCATGGCTGTGTCTAAGCAAGCGTTTTGGTTCAGAGTGGTGGTGTGGTTTTGAGGCAAGCCCCCTTATTCATGGCCATGCACCGAGTGCTGGCAGGAGGGGTTTTGCTGGGCGTGGGCTGAATTGCTTTTGGAGAAAACACCAGGATGCTACAAGCCTGGGTGGATGTGGTGGTGGCCTGAAGAACAGGTACGAGGAGGCGACATTGAGCCCAGAGGACAAGAGTAACTCAAGTCCAAAATAGCAAGACTGAAATAGAGCTGCACAGCTTTTTAGATTCCCAGATCTCACCACTCTCTAGGTCTGCTCCCAGTCAGGAGGCTTTCAAGCCTCCAGTCTGAGTGTTTGTAATGTGTAGAGACCAAGATGGCAGATTGAAACAATCATTAGGCACCTTGGGTGCCAATTGTCTTCCTAGCTGTAATGTGGATTAAATAACTGGCATCACCCTGATCTTCTGTAGAATAAGTCTGCTTGGCTTAACAAGATCAGTCGTGGTAGGAGACACAGTTTATCAGCAGCAAATGAATTGAGAAGCTGCCTTCTTGCAGTCTGAATAGCTTTGCACTTGTGTCACACCAATTTAAGCATCTTCAAGCTAAAAAAGTTCACTAGGAGGCAGTGGGTATTTCAAGAAGTAAAGTGTTTGGAATATTTCTCTCTCCGGAAACTTCTTGTACCTGAGCTGGATCAAAGCTTTCTTTTGAGTTGTACACCCCCTCATCTCACCACAGGTGGACAACACCTAGACAAAAATGTTTGAGTGTGGTACCTGTGATGTCCTAAGTGTTAAGAAATTGTTAGGCAAGACAGATCCTGTGGGAAGAGGTTATGCAGTGTACCCAACAAGCTGACACTGACTTAGAGAAAAAGACAGCCTAGGCTGTGCTTCAGAAATCAAAGCAATGCTCTTCACAACTAAACACCAGAACTTCTTTGCATCTGCTGTTATGTTAAACCACCTCAGGGGCAAATTACTCCCTAGAGAGACTGGTGAGGAGGAAGAGAGATATGTATCCACTCAGAGTGTCTGATTTCTTGACCCAACCCCTCAGATTAACAGTACAGGTCTGTAAATCCATGCTGGGAATAGAGTATGTGGAGAGGTGCAGTGAGCATTTCAGAGATTGAAGGACTGAGTTTGATGGAGATCAAACCCTGGGCTGATTCTCGTGCCTTTAGACTGAGCCAGATGTCCTTACAAACACAAATCAGGCCATGACAAACGGATGCTCAGCTGCAATACTGGCATCTTTTGCCTGCTTTCACTTCAGAGCTCAGTTTTCATGGCCTCCTTGATGTGTAATAGCAATATGGCTTGAAAGTATCAAAACCATTATGGGAAATGGGGTTTGCAATCAAGAGGTACAGAGAGTACCAAATGCTCTCCCATGTCCATATATGTTTAATTCCTGAATTTCCACTAAATGCCAATAGCTTTCTGTCTCCACTTCAATTGATAGCAGGGTGTGTACTCGTTGTTTCTTTTAGCACTTTTCATTAGATTATGTTTCTGGATGCCAGAACTTCAAAGAAGTGCTGCAGTATTGCTCTGTTTGCCCCATCCTTTGAAAAAGAGTAGGGGCAGCAAACTTACTTTGAGGTTTGTGTTCCTGTTGACTTTAAAAGAAAAGAAAGGCATTTTCACACTGATATTTCTTCTCTGTGTACACTCAGGGACAATCAGTCCAACTACCCAGACCTACTAAAATTAACTCCTTATGCATTTTCTTCTTCAGCTTAAAAGTTTTTCTCTGGAGCAGTTCCAACACAGACATTTCTGGACCAACTCACAGTGCTTCTGTGTGAGAACATGTTTATCTGGCACTGGCTGGAAAACAGGAGGGATCTTGCCTGTATGTTACAGACTGCAGTTCAAACAGCATTTGACACCCTTTTGGTTGCTCACGTTTTACCACTGATTAGGTCGAGGAACTGCGTTCAGCTATATAAAGCAAACTGCTAGTCATGGGTTGATGGGTTGTACTGTGCAGTCAGCAGAGGAGAACTAATCCTTCAATGTTCAAACAAAAAATGAGGCAATGAGGCCTCTGGAAGACTTGATTATGCTGTCTCTGGTGTTTCTTCCTTCTTTGCCTAGTCTGCTACCTCCAACACACATGCCTCAGCTCTGCCACTTTAGGATCTGTGTGCAAAGCGTGCCCAGAATCACAGAACCACAGAATTAGCCAGGCTGGAAGAGACCTCCAAGATCATCCAGTCCAACCTATCACCCAGGCCTGTCCAGTCAACTAGACCATGGCACTCAGTGCCTCATCCAGGCTTTTTTGTAACCCCTCCAGGGATGTCGACCCCACCACTTCCCTGGGCAGCCTGCTCAGCAATTCTCTGCTGCTTTGTGAGGCTGCAGTTCTAACTCCCAATTACTATTTTTTTTTAGGGGGAAGACAACAACAACAACTACTATTTCACATCTCTCCTGTCAAAGTACAGGCCTAGGGTCTTGGTGTGAGGTGAGAATATAGCTTTCCTCTTGAAGCATGTGGCCACCCAAAGACAAACATGATGGATGCACAAAAGTGGGCAGATTGACACAAAGATAGTGAAAACAGAGTGCCATTGCTACTTGCTCATGATGAGCAAGTAGGTACTAGAAGGGTGTGGTTATTAGGTAGAGAGAAATTCTTCTCCCCTTCTATTCTGCTCTTGTGAGTAGATACTGGAATATTGTGTCTAGTTTTGGGCTTCTCAGTTCAAAAAGGACCTCAGGGAACTGCTTGAAAGAGGCCAGTGCAGAGCCACAAAGATGCTGAGGGAAATGGACCACCTCCCTGCTGAGGAAAGGCTGACAGAGCTAGGGCTTTTTAGCTGGAGGAAGAGGAAGCTGAGGGGTGACCACATTCATGTTTATAAAGATGTGAAGGACAGATGTCAGGAGGAGAGAACCAGGATTTTCTCAGTGATGTCCAGTGATAGCACAAAGGGCAATAGGTGCAAGCTGGAGCATAGAAGGTGCCATGTGAAATAAGGAACACTGTGAGGGTGACAGAGCCCTGAAACAGGCTGCCCAGAGAGGTCGTGGAGTCTCCTTCTCTGGAGACATTCAAAACGTGCCTGGATGAGTTTCTACGTGACCTATTCTAGGGGATCATGCTCTGGCATGGGGGGTTGGGCTCTAGATGTCTCTTCCAACTCTTACCATTCTGTGATTCTGTCTTCAGGCCTGCAGCTTGACTGCTGTTCATAGCAATGGCTACCTGTCCTGATTGCTACTGGTAGGGAATTTCCCAACCTTTCTTAGTTCTTGGAGCACTCCATGGCCTGCTATTTTCTTTATCCATGCTCAAAAGAGCAATTCTGACCAAACTGCCCCAAATACAACCTTCATCACTGCAGCATTTCTCTCTGACTCAAGGTTATGTGGGAGTTACTGATAATTCCTTAAATACATTTAAAATAGGTGAAGCTGCCAAATATGTCCTTCAAGTAAATTGACTCTGTTCTCTGGCTGTCAGCTCTTCAGCAGCTGTATGTGTATATTTATATACATACACTAATTCTGAGTCAAGCTTGAGGTTTACTCAGACAGATGAAAAATTCATTCAGAAGGATGAAAATTTGGCTGTCCCACCCATTTATTTAAAGGCTGCTGCTGCTCACTGAAGCAGTTAGGGATGGCCACACTCTGTTCTCCAGCAGTGACTTTGGCCTATGCAGTCTCAGTAGGATGGAAGCAGATAAATGGTTATAATCTATATGTGCTGGTGTCTGAATAAAGCTTGTGAACTGTGCTTTGACAAGTTTGGCCAAAACAGACATTTGGAAAAGATGAAGCCCCTGAATAGCTACTGAGATAGAAGGCTAGGGAACTGCTGCCTTCAAACTAAGCCTTCCTGAGTTTCCATGCTTGAGCTGCAATGCTTGATGGCTTTTGTTAAAGCAGCCAAGATACACTGCAAAACAGAAGGGAAAACACAAATATTGAGTTTTCAGTGGGGAAGTGGAGCAGAGAGAGTGCATAAAGGGCACAAGGTTTATTACCTAAACAGACCTATAATTGACTAAAACACATGGTGTGGTGGGAAGGGATGGTGCCTCCCTGCTCAGGACTGCAAGGGGAGTGTGGCAGAAACACCTCTGAAGGACAGAAAACCAGCATGCTGCAGCTGCCTGTCTTTCAGGCTGCCCTAGGCACAGTGTGAGCAGGTGCTGAGAGGGGACACACAAAGCTATATTTCGTCTCAGCAAAGGATTCCATGGCTCCAATTATAGCAGTTTGCTCCTTAGTTTTTTATAAGCTTTCTTTTTCTTCACTTTTTAAACTGTATTCCTTCTGTAGCTAACACAGCAAAACCTTACTGCGTGGGCATGTGGAGAGCTTCCCTTTTGCACACTGAGCAGGAAAGGCTCACAGGGGTTGGGATGCATCCTGATGGCTCCCAGGCAGCAGTGAGCTTTGTGGACCAGTGGGGTTTCTGGCACCTTGGGCAGTTGTGACCCCTAAATATTTAACATGTGTCAAATTTCAGGAGTTTCATGCTTTTGGTAGAGTCTCAAAGGTGTATATGTTGTTTATGAAGCCCTAAACCCTGATTTTTAGGAGAAGGATCTGGGGAGAACTTCTTGTATCGTTTCAGTACTTAAAGGGGCCAGTCAAAAAGCTGAGTACAGACATTTTAGCAGGGCCTGTTGTGACAGAACAAGGGGTGATGTTTTGAAACTAAAAAAGGGAGGTTCTGACTACAAAGAAGGAAGAAACATTTGACGCTGAGGGTGATGAGACCCTGGCTTAGGTTGCCCAGAGAAGTGGTAGATGCCCCTTGTCCCTGAAACCATTCCAGGTCAGGTTGTCTGGGGCTCCAAGCAACTTGCTCTAGTTGCATATGTCCCTATTGACAGCAAGGATGTTGAACTAGATGGGTGATCTTTAAAGGTTTCTTCCCACCCAAACCATTCCATGATTCCACATTCAAACATACTTGCCTAGAAGACCCTCTGAGCATCAAGAAACAAACATGATATTGCAGTAACTAGAGAAAACTTGATTTCCCATCAACCTACAGCGAGTGGGTTTCTTGTGGGTTTCTTGTAGACAGATTGGATGGCCACCTGAAGGATCCTCTGAAATCACACTCTAAGGGTATAAAAATGACTCCTGAAAATAGTCTTATGGGTTGATCAACAGAGGACTAAAGGCAGTGCTGATTATGAGAGATGAATCTCTGTCCCCTCACTGCTTGGGGCTAAGGACAAAAAGCTTTGCTAACTTGGTTATCCAGAGCAGTCCTCTATGGGGATAAAGTCTGGTCTACTGCAGTGTTTTTATGGGCCTACCAAGGCACCTAGAAAATGAGCTTTAGGGCAGAAATTGAGCTTTCATTTAGTAGGATACTTCTGTAAGTCTCTTGAGAAGAAAACTCTAAGATGTATTTCTGTAGAAGGTTAGTTTAGATGCAGAAATAATCATCTACATAGGATTTTCTAACCTGCTGTGCTACCAGCAAGAATTTTGGGCAGAAACAGTTCACCTGATTTTCTCAAGGCAGGTATGTGATAGGACTCTTTGAGTTCTGCCTTTGTAAGTTTGACTGCCACTTGGATTTCCAAGGCACCAGAAGACCTTGGATTCACACCCATACCTGCTCAGGTGCAAGATTTCTTTCCCAGGTGGACTAATTATGGGAAGGAAATTGCATGTTTTCAACATGCTCAAGGCTAATTCTGTCAGCAAGAGATATGAAATACTGAATTTCCAAAGGCTAGAGGATAAAATGCAAGGCTGGAAATAGATGTAGTGTGCTGTAGAATGAATAAACACGGGACAAAAGGACCCGTTTTGCTTTTTCTCTGTGAGATGGAGGAAGAAGTTGCAGGTGAAAGGGAATTGCAGGAGTTGCTCTGTATTTGGAAAGCAGATTTGTCTGTGCAGCATTTTTGTAATGAGCTACCTATTAAAAAAATAATTTACAAGTATGCTGTTGTCTCATTATCCAGCTTGCAGTATACAAAACACTTTTGTAGGAGTTTCTCTGCCCTTTGCATGAGCTGTTGCAAATGATTTTGCTGTACTGGGCACCAGATGTTTTGTGACAGCCTTGCAGAGCTGAGTTTTCTTTTGCTGTTGAATGGGGAGCATTAATCAGCTTTAATGACCACAAGTGGATATACTAACAGCTTACAAAAGTTGCACTCTCCGTTCTGCTGTAAATGGAGCCTCAAATAGTTGTAGTTGCCTCTGGCTGTATGCTAGAAAACCTGTTTTCTTCTGTGGATCATACTCTCACCCTTTAATCAGAGCTTGTTCTGAAAATGGCAATGCCATGTCTCTAAGGGTGATCTCATTTTTGAGGGCAGTAGCCAAGGGGGATATTGTCATCTGTTTCGACCAGCTCAGAGAATGAGACTGAGAAAAACACATTTTGAACTTCAAGAAAAAGTATTATTCTGTTTCTTAGGCACTTCAGCTGGGAGTCTGTCTGCACAGCAAACTATTGGGTTTTGCTCATGCTATTCTGTTTTTCATGGAAGCATCAGGACCTCTCTTCATGATGATCCCAAGGGGCTCACCCCAGGGAACACCGGAGTTGCCACAGTAAATGTCTACTTGAGAGTCAAATGTCTCAGCTCCTGTTAGAGAGAACAGACCTGTAAGGCAGATAGGCTCATCTCATCCTAAAATAGGCACTGAAGGGGGAGTTTGGTTGTCAACACAGTTGTCTGATGCTGTCTGGGATGCCCTATGGAATGTGCAATATCTGCATGCAGCTGGCCCCTTGTCCTGTCATTGGACATCACTGAGCAGAGCCTGACTCCATCCTCTTGACACTGCCCTTCACATCTTGATAAACATAAATAAAAATTAGAAATGGGATAGTTAAAATGGCATCAGGGAATTTTATTCATAGAATCATAGAATCAACCAGGTTGGAAGAGACTTCCAAGCTCATCCAGTCCAACCTAGCACCCAGCCCTGTCCAGTCAACCAGACCATGGCACTAAGAACCCCATCCAGTCTTTTTTTTAAACATCACCAGGGATGGTGAATCCAGCACCTCCCTGGGGAGCCCATTCCAATGGCAAACCACTCTGTCAAGAATTTCCTCTTAACATCCAGCCTAGGCCTCTCCTGGCACAATTTGAGACTGTGCCGCCTTGTTCTGTTGCTGGGTGCCTGGGAGAATAGACTGACCCCCACCTGGCTACACCTCTCACCATCTTCATCACCCTTCTCTGGATGTGTTCCAGTATCTGCTTTGTATCCAGTTTTGTTTCCAAAGCTGGAATGATGAATCAGTAAGATTCAATAGATGTCTTATTTTTGGGAAGTGCTGCAAGTATGTTCAGTATTTGGGAGCTTTTATTTGATACAAGGCGTATTTGGCAGAATGGATGACTTGGATAGGCTGCTCTCAGAAGCTTCCTGAAATGAATTGAGTTTACTTTGATAAATCTTATGCTAGGCATAATCTCTTTCCATTAGCATATGGATAGCATTATGTAGGGAAATACTGCATTTAATTTAAATACTTCAGTTTGTGCTTGACACAAGCAACCATTTGAAATTCACAGTGAGGCTTAAGTTGCACACTTTGCTTTTGTTTGTTCGTACAGAATTGAATCACGTTCTAACTGTAAATGTGGTGCCAGTTGGCTTGGGAGAAGGGTCTGTAGGTATATGGAAGCTGCAAAAGGAAATGTAGCATGTGCAGGAGCACCCAAGAGGTGCAGGCCTGTCTGCAGGGCTCATCAATAATCCTGTCTGAGGGGAAGCAAGGTGCTGAAAGGGGCATGAGAAGTTGCTTCCATTTCCTCCTCACACAGAGCATAATGTCATGAAAGGACAGAGGCTTGACTGACAGCCTCATGGTGAAAGTAATGATGTACTCAGAGGCTTGTTGAGAATGGAAGGGGGGGGGGAATGTCCATCAGAGTGATGGTGATGTGAGCAAATGTGGCTGGGGAGAGGCCATCACCAAACCCAACAATTATTTTCAATCACAGATCACTGGGGCATTATCAAAGCCATGATTAAATCAGTGGCATTAAAAAAGAAATATAATTGCCAAAGTGTTTCCCCTGAGTGATTTTTTTTTTTTTCAAATGAGAAAACCCTTTTCCAGATACATTCCATATGAGAGAGACTACTGAAAGCAAAGAGCACCGGGGAGAAAAACCCAGCCCAAACCATCTCCTCTGACAGAAAAATGTGAATAAACTCCCTGTGTCCAGAAGAGCATACCAGCTCCAATTATTTCCACCTTCAGACATGATAAACAGAATTCTGAGGCATTCTGGGTTATCTCAGCCCTGGTGATGAGGAAGGCTCCATAAACCTTCTTTTCCTGTATTCAGGAGGGATTGTTTTCTGATTAATAGTGGCACAAATGTGCAAATAAAACTGCTGAATTAATCTAAATCTCTGCAAAGGTTTATGAACTGCTCCATTTGAAGAGGAGTTTGGCAGTTGTTTGGGCAGGTGATGACACAGTGCAAAGCCTGTGATAGGAAATCTCACTGGGTTCTCCTCCCCCTCTACTCTGCCCTGGTGAGACCTCATCTTGAATACTGTGTTCAGTTTTGGGCTCCCCAGTTTAAGAGGGACAGGGATCTGCTGGAGAGGGTCCAGTGGCAGGCTACGAGGATGATGAGGACACTGGAAGGCATGACTTATGAAGAGAGGCTGAGTGACCTGGGGCTGTTTAGTCTGGAGCAGAGAAGACTTAGAGGGGATTTGATAAATGTTTATAAATATCTGAGGCCTGGCCAGGGGAGGGGGGACAGGCTCTGCTCACTGCTCCCTGGGATAGGACAAGGAGCAATGGGTGTAAGTTGCAGCAAGAGAGGTTCTGCCTCAACACAAGGAGGAACTTCTTTACTGTAAGAGTCACAGAGCACTGGAACAGGCTCTCCAGAGAGGTTGTGCAGTCTCCTTCTCTGGAGACTTTCAAGGCCTGTCTGGATGTGTTCCTGTGTGCTCTGTGTTAGATAGAATTGTCCTGCTCTGGCAGTGGGGTTGAACTCGATGATCTCCTTGGCTCCCTTCCAACCCCTGACATCCTGTGATCCTGTGAGTAGCCTTCCTACATTGTCAAAGCTCTACTTTGGAGTAAAGTATTCTGCTTGGTGCTCCAGCACCCTTCATTTCTTAGTCTGAGTTACCCATTTCTATATGAAAAGGTAGCTGCATCTCATCCAAAAAGGCTATTCAGCGGCAGAGATAATTTTTCTGTGTGGGTCAGATGGGTTTTGAAAGTTGCCACAGAAGGAAACTCTACAACCTCTCTGGGCAGCCTGCTCCATAGTTCCAGCACCTTCACAGTAAAGATGTTTCTCCTCATGGTGAGGTGGAACCTCCTGTGTTCTAGCTTATACCCATTGTTCTTTGTACTATCACTGAGTGCCACAGAAAAGAGTCTTGCTTCATTAAAGCTTGGCATTTAATGCAGTCATTACAGGAGAGTTCACTTCTCTTAAGAGCTTTGGAGTAGGGTTCCCCCCCCTATTCATAACTCTGTCTGCTAGAACTACATGGCAGACCTCACTAGGAAGCTGTAATGTTCCTTTCCCCTTTGATCTCAGTTTGTGTGTGTATAATGCAAAGTATAGAGTTTTAATTTGAGACATTTTTAAGTTTGTGGAAGATCTGTAATTAAAAGAACATCATTATCCTTTCCAGCACCCCAGGCCAAGACAATCACAGGTAGAAGAGCATTTGTCTGGGTTATGAGGAATAAATGTTGTGGCAGGGGTCACCACCAGAACTTTCTGATTATATTTATATCACATCTGCTCTCCACATCATGCTCTCTTCTTTTGCTAAGGGGGGCTTGGACAGGCTGGAGAGTTGGGCAGAGAGTAACATTGTGAAGTTCAGCAGGGGCAAGTGAATAAGCCCACGGATGAGTACAAGTTGGAGACTGACCTGTTGGAAAGCTGTGCGTTGCGGAGGGGAAATTAATTGATGCGAGATGATATCTTCTGAAATGAACATTGTTTATTAATGTTGCTATTCAGAACTCTGCCACCCCCACCACTCATTTTAATAATATTTTGGTTCTTACACAGTCATGGAAACATTCTGTGGCTGATATCTACATCTAGTAGTAACCAACAAAATATATAAACATGAATTGAACTGGAAGAGAAGATTCCTGCGGTCCAATGCCGCTTGCGGTCAATATGCCGCTTGTGCCGCTTGTGCATGGGCTCGGGCTCTTTCTGCTGTATGGCAGAAGGCATCAGAGAACTACAAAGAGGCTTTTAAGCATTTACTCACAAATTATTATTACCCGACTCATGGGGCTTAGCCACAGTCCAGACAGTGCCCAAATGCTTTCAGGGGACTCTGTCTTGTCAGACACTGAGACTTGAATCTTCCCAGGCCTCTGGGGAAAGGATGCAGACAATCTCTGACCTTGTCTCCAGGCTCTTCTGGATGATCTGTGTATATGTCCAGGACTGCTAGGCAGGACCTTCAGGAGCAGCAGGCAGATGTGGTGCAGTCTCAGCACCATGTCACTCTGGCCACACAGGCCGCAGGCGTGCAGGCATCCAGGGTCTGCTCCTGGTAACTGGTGGCAGTGAGGTTCACCAGGCAAGCAATAAGGCAGTGTGCAGTAGCAACAGACAACAACAAAGCACAGCTGAGCACAGCAGAAGGAGCATGGTAAAGAGCCAGGGAAGCAAAAGCAGATTGTTCACCTGCATATCTCCTTTTATCAATGTGGGCCAACATTAATTGCCCTTTGGACAGCAGAATAGCCAATCAGGATGGCAGTTAGCCAAACCTTACCAGATTAGGCAAAGCCACAGGCTCGCTTTTACCCAAATTTGGGAAAAGCACAGGCCTTGCACTAGGCAGGCACAAGCTAAGTGTGTGTACCTTACCACAGTACCCTGGGCAGACCAGACTCAGGTTTTTTTGTGTCTGTTTCCTGCACTTGCCTCTCTGGTGGCACAGAAAAACATGCCTGGGCAAGGCAGGACATGTATAAGCCTATTTTGGGCCTATCAGGCCTGTTACAACACTGTGCTGTGGAAAAAAAAACCTGGGAGTCCTGGTGGACAACAGAATGACTGTAAGCTAGCAATGTGCCCTTGTGGCCAAGAAGGCCAATAGTATCATCAAGAAGAGAGTGGACAGCAGGTCAAGGTCCTGTCCCTCTCTTCTGCCCTGGTGAGGTCTTACCTGCAGTACTGTGTCCAGCTGTGGGCTCTCCAGTTCAGGATGGACAGAAAACTGCTTGAGATGGTGCAGCATAGGGCTACAAAGATGATGAGTGGCCTGGAACATCTCTCTTATGGAGAAAGGCTGACAGACTTGGGATGGCTTAGCTTGGAGAAGACTGGGGTGGAGTGTCTTGTCAATGCTTACCACTACTTAAAGAGTGGGTGTCAGGAGGGTGGGACCAGGCTTTTTTTTCAGTGGTGCCCAGCAACAGAACAAGAAGGAATAGGCATAAACTTGAACATAAGAAATTCCATTTAAACATGAGAAGGAACAGGCTGGAGTCCATCTCTGGAGTCATTCAAAGCCTGCCTGGACACTGTCCTGTGCAACCTGCCCTAGCTGATCCTGCTTTGGCAGGGTGGTTGGACTCTGATCTCCAGAGGTGCTTTCCAGCACCTATCATTCTCAGATTCTGTGGTCTCATTCACTGTACCATGGCCTTGTCTGCATTTTTTCCCTCCCTGTCTGTCACTCAAGTGGCTGAGTGCTCTGTGCTTCAGAGAAGTCCAGAATCCACAGCAGGGGCAGGTCCTGTTTTCTTCATGTCTTCTGTCCTTCTCTGCATCATTTCTTATTAAATCTAAAGATGCTGATTCTCATTTAGGAAATTCCTGAGCTGCAAAGAGCTGGAGGCAGAAGGAATGGAACAAGGAGTTACTGCTTTTTTGTGCTCTGTCTGCTGGGAGGCACCAACCGTGTGCCAGGCTGTGTTGGTGTGACCTGCTCCAGCCTTCCTCTCTTTGATCTTGCTTTCTCTGAAGGGACAAAGGTGAGAAGTGTCTCTACAAAAGTAATCAGTTGCAATTTTTATGTAATCCAAATAGAGACTTGAAGATGATCCATCCCCCTCACAGACTGTAGCTCAAGTCAGGAGGGATCACAGCAGCATCTTTCACAGTATTATTTCTTGGAGCCAAGGGGGCTCTCTTTTCTCTTGGAAGGGGAGATATGAATTGAAAAGGATCTTACCTAATGCTGAGAACTCCTTACCCTGGTACCTGTGAGTGTGTGCATGTATTTGATAACATTTTGACTTAAACCCGGGTTTACTAGATCTCCTCTAAGTTTTCTCTTCACCAGACCAAAAAGCCCCAGATCTCTCAGCCTCTCCTCATAGGACAGTACTCCAGCCCCTTAATAACCTTTGCAGCCCTCTGTTGGACTCTTTTGAGTAAATTTCTCTCCATCCTGAACTGGGGAGCCCAAAACAGAATGCAATATTCCAGGTGAGGTCTCACTAGGGCAGAGTAGGAGGGGGAGGAGAACCTCCTTCGATCTGCTGGCCACACTCCTCTTAATGCACCCCAGGATCCCGTTGGCCTTCTTGGTCAGCTGTCCCATGGATAGCTTGTTGGCCACCAGGACTCCCAGAAGCTTCTCCACAGGGCTGCTTTATAGTAGATCACCTCCCAGCCTCTACTGGTGCAGTTTATTATTCCTTCTCAGTTGCAGGACTCTGTACTTATCCTTGTTGAACCTCATTAGGTTCCTCTTAGCCCAGCTCTCCAGTCTGTACAAATCTTGGTGAATGGCCACACAACCTTCATGTGTGTCAGCTAAGACTCCCAGTTTGGTAAAAGTCCCAGAAATGTGACTTTAGTTGCCACATTGAGGATGGTGTCCCTTAATTCAATGCACTTTAGTTCTTACATTATGAATATGCTTCTGGAGTGTATCACCAACTTAAAGGGCTTTATGGTACCTTTGGTCCCTCTATGGGATCATAGAATCATAGAATCAGGCAGGTTGGAAGAGACCTCCATGGTCATCCAGTCCAACTTATCACACAGCTCTGTCCAGTCAACTAGACCGTGACACTAAGTGCCTCATCCAGCCTTTTCTCCACCACCTCCCTGGGCAGCCCATTCCAGTGCAAATCACCCTCTATGCCAAGAACTTTCTTCTAACATCCAGCCTAGACCTGCCCTGGCACAACTTGAGACTGTGTCCTCTTACTCTGTTGCTGGTTGCATGGGAGAAGAGACCAACCCCACCTGGCTGCAGCCTCCCATATGGTAGTTGTAGACAGCAATGAGGTCTGCCCTGAGCCTCCTCTTCTGCAGGCTGCACACCCCCAGCTCCCTCAGCCTCTCCTCACAGGGCTGTGCTCCAGGCCCCTCACCATCTTCATAGCCCTTCTCTGGGCATGTTCCAGTATCTGTTTTGTATCCAGTTTTGTTTACAAATGTTTCCAAATATTTTATTTGAACACCAAGCTGGAATGATGAATCAGTAAGATTCAGGCCTCTCACCAGCTTCATCACCCTTCTCTGGACACATTCCAGCATCTCAAAATCTGTCTTGAATCGAGGAGCCCAGAACTGAAGGAACGCACACAAAGCCAACCTAAGAGCCAGAAGCCTTTTTATCATCCTTGACCCCCGGCCTATCTCCTGCCTGCCCAGAAACGTTCACTGTGCTTATGCTGGAGGATGCATCTGTACTAACATGGAGTCAATTTTAATCTGGCACTCAGTGCCTGCCATCCTTATCAAAGGTGTCCGCATGTGCAGTGTCCTTTGTGTTCCTGCTGTATTCCGGCAAAGAAGGGATGTTACTACAGGAAAGAAATGAAGTGTAAGCTCTGAGAGGATAGCTTCAGTCAGAAATGACTGAACGAATTTCCCAGCTTCCATACTGTTCTTAGTTATAAGGTGCACTGCTGCTCTCTTCCTTATCTTCATGCCAGTAAGGCAAATGATCATAAGAAGGAAAAAAGATTGATCAACATTCCTTTCCCTGGGAAGTATAAAATGGGACTCATGTTGCTAGGAGACATGTTCACCAGTTTGCACCTCACTGTACAGCCAGAAGGACTGTGCACTTGTACAAAGCACAGGAAGTCTCTGGAGCAATAGAAAATTAAAAGTGGCACTGATAAAGTCAGTCAATGCATGTTCCAACTTAACATTTTCCTTTGGAGAACCATACAAGAGAACTTCATGGCCTAGAAGTCTTGGTGACAGCTTTAATTAGGCTCTGCATTTCTGGGTCTTGAGGCAGATGAGCGAGAAAAAAGTGTTATGCATGCCTGCTCTTTTTAAAAAAGTAAATACTTTATTCACCTTTACACTATTGCTATTTTCTCCTGAATTGCTATTAGTTTTTATCACTTCTCTTTATATCTGTTAGCTATGTCAGAAATTTTTGACTTCTAAAAGCTTTTTGCTGTCCTTCATGGGATAGTTTCAGCAACTCTGATTCAAGATGACTGTAATACACCAATAGCAGAAGTTTTTGTGAAGTGAGCTTTTGACTTCCTCATCCAATTAGTTCTTGGCCTCGAGTTTGCTGACACATGTGCCAGAAGTAGTTTGTCAGACATTAGAGAGTATTTTTGCTGGTTGAAGCAACACAGCTGCTTGGAAGAAGGGAGCTTCAGGCCAGGATGGGTGAAAAATCAGGTGAACTTTTTGTGCATTAAATTATTGGACTCAGCTTGCACCTTTGCTCTGGGCCCCTGACAGAAACAGGGCTGTTGAGCTGTGGTTGTTGCTTGATGTCACATTTGCCTCTCTTCTGTGCTAGCCTGACTTGGGCATGTCTCTGGGGTGTGAAGGAACACACCATTGGATGTTGTGCCCATGGGAGCACTGCAACTCCCTGGTATCCATGTGCAGAGCAAGGAGCTGCCCCAGCTGCTCCAGCTCCTGCTTATGACCACTTGCAAAAGGGATGCTGTTGAGAGAGCCCTTCTTTCTGCAATTTGTTTTCTGTGGCAGCCAGATAGTTCTGTTTCTTGTGGTGTTTTTCCTGAAGGCTGTGTAGATTGCCTCAGCTATGTGGTCATTGGAGACTTTCTGTGTTTCCTTGAGGCAAATGATTTCCTCTCCTGCAGTAGTCTGCCATTTGTTTTTCTGGTAAAAGGTATTTAAAGGTTTTTTTTTGGCACAGAAACATAGGCTCTGACTCCACCTTGAGCATGAGACAGTTCCCCTCTGCCACTGGCCCAAATAATCCTTTGCTTCTTGAAAACTAAAGAAGATTACAGATCTATGAAAAGACCTAAGAGGCCAAGAGAATGTGATAGGTTCATAGAATCATAGAGTTGTTTCAGTGGGAAATGACTTTTAAGATTGAGTCCAACCATTACCTATAACATGGCAGCTATCATGTAGATAAGCAACAGAACAAGGGGACACAGTCTCAAGTGGTTCCAGGGGAGGTAAAGGCTGGATGTTAGGAGGAAGTTCTTCCCAGAGAGAGTGATTTGCCATTGGAATGAGCTGCCCAGGGAGGTGGTGGAGTCGCTGTCCCTGGAGGTGTTCAAGAGAAGACTGGATTAGGCACTTAGTGCCATGGTCTAGTTGACTGGATAGGGCTGGGTGATAGGTTGGACTGGATGATCTTGGAGGTCTCTTCCAACATGGCTGATTCTGTGACCAAAACTAGCAAGTACATTCTGGGGAATGGGCATCTGCAAACAGACAAATAAAATCCTTTGCTGATTCTCCTCTGTGTTTCTCAGATTTCAGTTGTGCCAGAGAAGCTGTGAAAAGGAGTTACTCTGTTTTGCCTAAATAGATTTCTGTTTGAAGATCTGAGGGGTCTGGAAATCAATCTGGTAACTTTACATTCAAGCTGCCTTCATTCATCTGAATCTCTACTGCTAAAGCAGAGCAATATCTATTTGAGGAAGGAGCAGTGGGTTTATGTTATGGGTAAGCATCATATGTCATGGCCATAATTTGTGCTGTAATAAGGTTCCCCTTCTTAAGAGGCAGGGAAACGACTACAATGGGCTCTAATGTGGTGGTAGAAACCAACATATCAAGCCTGCCCATTCATTCATATTTAAATTTTATCCTGCTTGTAAAAGTTTTTGAAGTGGTGAGTGACTTTTGATGGTTACCCTATTTGCAAGGCTGCCATTCATTATGAAGACAGATGGATACCCAGTGCAGGCTGGTTTGACCCTTCTGCAGACTCCAGTTTTGTGTGGAGAGGAAACAAGGAGCAGTAGCTGTAGCTGGGTCATCATCAATGTGCAGCAAAGTCAAAATTCTGTGTCCTGGGAAGCAATAACCTTAATGTGCCTAGCTGATATGAATAAAGAAGTTAAGACTCTCTGCTGTTGGTAGATCAGGATTAAAAGCCTCCCTAAAAGTCCTTAGTAATGAAATCTCTAAGCAAATATCCATAATCTAACCTGGGAAAGTGTGTGCAAATGGATGCTCAGGCACGCAGCCTTTCACGGACCTGATGCATCAAAACACTTCTGTCTCCTGTGTGATTAAAAGGGTCAGTGAATTCACCTTGATGCAAGTGCTGGGACATCTCCAGATTCAAGGACTTCAGCAAAGCCTTCAGAAAAAAAAAGAAGAAAATGTGTTTTGTGTGTCTGTCTCTTCTGGAAGTCCTACAAGACGTTGTGTAGTCTCTTTGTCCAAGTGTACAGGTGGATGTTAAGCTGAGAAGTGTAGTCACAAAGATGAGGAATATTTGGTATTTGAAAGGGGCCTACAGGGTGGCTAGAGAGGCATGTAGTGATAGGATGAGGGCTAATGTCTTCAAACTGAAAGAAACCAGATTTAGTTAGACATTAGGAAGAAAATTTCTTCGTGAGGGTGCTGAGGCACTGAAACAGGTTTCCCAGAGCAACCTGTGGAAGCTCTAAACTTGGAATTGTTAAAAACCAGGCTGGATGAGGGCTTGAGAAATCTGGTCTAGCAGGAGGCATCCCTGATCATGGCAGGAGGTTGGAACTAGATGGTCTTTAAATCCTTTCCAACCAAAACCATTCTAGGTGTGGCTTAGTGTGAGGACATTATAGATTCATAGTCCAGTATGTATGTGTGTGTGGTCTATGCAGTGGGTGAGGAACTGACTGCCAGGCCCTACCCAGAGGGTGGGACTCAGTAGTTACTTCTTAATCTGGCAGCCAGTCACAAGTGCCTTCCCCATCAGGGACTGATATTGGGGCCAACACTGTTTGATATCTTTGCAAGAAATTTGGATGTTGGGATCAAGAGCACTCTGATGAACTTTGCAAATGACACCAAAATGAGTGTCAGAAAGTAGTGTTTCTCTTCAATTTCAGGTTTTTAGAAACCTCTGATACGTTAAGTCATAACTTGAGACCATTGACTTCATGTCATTTTTCTAAGGTGCTGCTGCTCTAAGTATCTCACAGTATCTGAGACCATGGATGAACACTTGTCATGGAAGGAAAAGACAACTCTCCAGCTTGCAGCTGCATCTATTGGAAATATGTTTTATGATCAGAGAATCACAGAATGCTTTGAGTTGGAACAGACCTGTAAAGGTCATCTAGTTTAACCTCCCTGCGGTCAGCAGGGACATCTGCAACTACAACAGGTTGCTCATAGCCCCAAACAACCTGACCTGGAATGGTTCCAGGGATGGGGCATCTACCTCCTCTCTGAGCAACCTGAGTTGGTGTCTTGCCACCTCCAGTCTTAAAAAGACTTCTTCCTTCTGTAAAGCAGCTCCATGGAGAAAGACCTTGGAGTCTTGGTGGACCACAAGTTCTCCATGGGCCAGCAATGTGCCCTTGTGGCCAACAGAGCCAATGGCATCCTGGGGTGCATCAAGAAAAGTGTGTCCAGAAGGTCTAGGGAGATTATTCTTGCCCTCTACTCTACCCTAGTGAGACCACACCTGAAATACTGTGTCAAATTTTGGACTCCCCAGTTCAAGAGAGACAGGGACCTGCTGGAAGGAGTCTGGTGGAGAGTCATGAGGATGACTGGGGGTCTTGAACATCTCCTCTTCAAAGAGAGCCTGAGAAACATGTGGCTATTTAGTCTGGAGAAGAGAAGACCAAGAGGAGATCTGATCGATGTTTCTAAGTATCTGAGGGGTGGGTGCCAAGTGGATGGGGCCAACCTTTTTTCAGTGCTCATCAGCAATAAGACAAGGAGCGATGGTGGCAAATTGGAACATAGAAGGTTTCACCTCAACATGAGGAGAAACTTCTTTACAGTGAGGGTGATGGAGCACTGGAACAGGCTGCCCAGAGAAGTTGTGGAGTCTCCTTCTGTGAAGACTGTCGAAACGCACCTGGATGCATTCCCATGCAAACTACCCCAGGGAATCCTGCTTGGCAGGAGGGTTGGAATCCCTGGAGGTCCCTTCCAACCTCTAAGGTTCTGTGATTCTGTGATTCTATCTAGTCTGGATCATCCTTTTCCAGTTTAAACCATAGCCCCTTGTCCTGTCACAACAGGCCCTGCTAAAAAGTCTATTCCCAGCTTTCTGATGGTTTTCAGTGCTCATTTACCAGTTAAACATAGAGGTTGAGTGTAAGTCTGAATAGTTGGTATTCTTGGGTCATACTGAAGAAAGTAATAACATCAGCAGCTTTGAAAATACTTTTGTTTCTCTCTTTTGCAAATACTGCATCAGAGTTTAATAGGTAAAACCAAATTCCATCTGTACATGGTGTGAAGTACTGCCATGGCCAGTTGGAATTAAAATGGCCACAGGGGTTTAGTTAGGAAAAACTAAATAGTAACAGCCCTCACAATTTGTTAATTGATCCCTTATCAGTGAAGTGCAGCTGTTGAGTCATTGCTGCTCTGCTTCTGCTTTTCAGGCAGACAACTAAGTATGGCAAGACATGGGAAAATCTAGATAAAGAAGTAAAAGCCACTGCAAACATTTTTGTAGTGCACAGTAAAACCTGTTTAGTAATCAATAAAACTATAAGTTAGTGGTTGGATGTTTGTCATCTTTGCAGTTGCACTTTGGAGGTCAATGAGCTGGTCCAACTTGCATAAGAACTGGTGTAATTCTGTTTTGAAACAGAATTTGGATCAACTTGAGGTGACTGTTTTGAGCTTCTGTAGAGAGGATCCTGATGCAAAATAGAAATGGGAGCAGACATTTGTTGCTAGCACCATTGTGTCTTTGCAGGGCTGCAAAGGAAGAATGAAAATCAAGTCTTTGGTATTCCTATGGTCTGTCTAGTATGGCTGAAATTGTGACTTCTTGGGTTGTTGTTTTTGTCATATTTAGAGTGATTTTTCCCCCCCCATGTCCATTATTCATGCACCAGAATCATTCCATGTATCACAGGAGTTTGAGTGGAAAAGGTGTTTTGCAAGTAGAAGCAAGCTCAGCAGTGAAATCAGGTCTGCATTCTTGAATTTCACCAGGAACAGCAGCATTCCTGCAATGTCTGTTTGGAACAGCACCACTGGTACTTGTGTTTGGTGACAATACCTGACCCAGTAGATTCATGTCATCATAGAATCATAGAATCATAGAATCATCCAGGTTGGAAGAGACCTCCAAGATCATCCAGTCCAACCTAGCACCCAGCCCTAACCAATCAACTAAGTGCCTCAGTCAGGCTTTGCTTCAGCACCTCCAGGGACAGCGACTCCACCACCTCCCTGGGCAGCCCATTCCAATGCCAATCACTCTCTCTGGGAAGAACTTCCTCCTAACATTCAGCCTAGACCTCCCCCAGCACAACTTGAGACTGTGTCCTCTTATTCTGTTGTTGCTTGCCTGGCAGAAGAGACCAACCCCACCTGGCTATAGCCTCTCTTCAGGTGGTTGGAGACAGCAATGAGGTCAGCCCTGAGCCTCCTCTTCTGCAGGCTGCACACCCCCAGCTCCCTCAGCCTCTCCTCACAGGGCTGTGTTCCAGGCCCTTCACCAACTTACTTATCCTTCTCTGGACACATTCCAGTATCTCAACATCTCTCAAGGTGTGGCCTGCCCAGTGCTGAGTACAGGGCAGAATAACCTCACTTGTCCTGATCCAGGCCACACTGTTCTTGATCCAGGCCAGAATGCCATTGGTTCTCTTGGCCACCTGGGCACATTAATGACTCATGTTCAGCTACTATCTACCAGTATCTCCAGGTCCCTCTCTGCCTGGCAGCTCTCCAGACACTCTGTTCACAGCCTGTAGTGCTTCTTGGGGTTTTTGTGGCCAAAGTGTAGAATCTGGCACTTGGGCTTGTTAAATCTCATCCCATTGGCTTCTGCCCACCCATCCAGCCTGTCCAGATCTCTCTGCAGGGCTCTCCTACCCTCCAACAGACCCACACCTGCTCCTACCTTGGTGTCATCTGCAAACTTACTGATGCAGATGTCCCCTGGTCCACATCACCAATAACGGTATTGAACAGTCATGCAAGCATTTATCAAGTGCCCCTAAACATGATTGGTGTGAGCAGCCATAATGTTAAGAATGACTCTAGAGCATGCAGTCTTTGCAAGCCATTTAGAGAGAGGAAGATGGCACTTCAGAGAAGTTAAAGGCTTGGGGGGTTTTAGCTTCTGCAGCCAGTGAAGTCCAATGCCTTTTCTAGGGAGAATGTTAACCTCCTTAGACTGTCCCCATAAGCCTGTCCAGCTTGTCCCTGCAGTGTCTAGGTGTGCTAGTTCTAGGGTTCTGGCTTGCATCTGCACTGGAAAGGGAGCCTACTGCTGTGTAAGATGGATGCAAAACTCGGTTAGGCTCCAGCACATAGCTGCCACCAAGCTCCTGGCTCAAGTGTAACACAAGCTGTTGATTCGAGTGGCTTAGTAGAAGAAGGTACTTGTTAAATGGGGATAAAAGCACTTACCTAAGAGTCATATCTTAGTCATGCCATCTTCCATGGTTGCTATGAAAAATGGCATTAGTTCATCCCTTTCTGGCTGCTTCCTTTGCCCTCAGAAACAGAAATGATCAACCCAGGCAGCCCCAGAGAGGATAAGCAGATCTTGATCTAGTGCTCTGAGAGCTTCTTTCTGACAGCACCCAGAGCTCATCCCACATACCCTGTTCCTGATTATGTCAGCCTGTCCCACTGTGCTCCCTTCTCTTTGTTCACACACTTTGAATCACGATTGGTTTTATTTCTGCTTAAAATGACTTGGAAGAAATAATCCCCACCATGGACTAAATGCTTTGTGACATCTGAAAGCTTCAGCTGACAGCACTGATTAGAAAGTGAGGCACAAAATGAGCATTTCAGACTGTAGAAATGTAAGGTGTGGAGAAATAAAGTGATTGAAGACAGATTTAATTTTGCTGCTCTAAGTTTAATGGTGAAGCATTTTCTTAGGCATTTTGAAAACTTTTGGGAAACAGGACTGTGAGCAGTGAATACCTTGGTTATAAACAACTTTCGATGCAGTGGCTTCAAATAGCTTTTGCCTAGAAATGAGAGAATAGCTGTGCTGAATCTTCCTTTGCTTATACCAGTACTAGGCATTCCTTTAACTATTTCTTCACAAAAGGCAGTATCAGCACCTAGTTGTTACTGATAGTTGCTAATAACTCTGAAAACACATTTTTTTTAACCCCTACTAACCTCTCTGTTGTTGGAGAGGCTAAAATTATCATCATAGGCAGCAGCAGCACTATGGCAGTGAGTATAAATGTGGTGAGCAGAGGCCAAAGGGATGGCATTTAACAAGACTAAGTGCAGGGTTCTGCACTTTGGCCACAACAACCCCAAGCAGTGCTACAGGCTGGGGACTGAGTGGCTGGAAAGCATCCAGGAGGAAAGGGACCTGGGGGTAATGGTAGATAGCAGGCTGAAGATGAGCCAGCAGTGTGCCCAGGTGGCCAAGAGAGCCAATGGCATCCTGGCCTGCATCAGGAACAGTGTGGCCATGTGGTGGAGGGTTGCAAAGCTCTTATTTGGACAAAATTGTGGCTCAAAGGACCATAATCATGAGGTCAAAAGCCCATGGCACCAGCCCTGGGAACTGACTGCAGCCACTGTTTCTAGCTGTGGGAAGATTTCTCCCCCAGAGGGGAATAAGCTGTAAACATAAGCTGTTGTTATGGGAAAAGGACCTTGAGTCACAGTATCACAGTATCACAGTATCATCAGGGTTGGAAGAGACCTCACAGATCATCAAGTCCAACCCTTTACCACAGAGCTCAAGGCTAGACCATGGCACCAAGTGCCACGTCCAACCTTGCCTTGAAGTGCCCCAGGGACGGTGACTCCACCACCTCCCCGGGCAGCCCATTCCAGTGTCCAATGACTCTCTCAGTGAAGAACTTTCTCCTCACCTCGAGCCTAAGTTTCCCCTGGCGCAGCCTGAGGCTGTGTCCTCTCATTCTGGTGCTGGCCACCTGAGAGAAGAGAGCAACCTCCTCCTGGCCACAACCACCCTTCAGGTAGTTGTAGACAGCAATAAGGTCACCCCTGAGCCTCCTCTTCTCCAGGCTAAACAATCCCAGCTCCCTCAGCCTCTCCTCGTAGGGCTTGTGCCCAAGGCCTTTCACCAGCCTTGTCGCCCTTCTCTGGACATGCTCAAGCATCTCAACGTCCCTTCTAAACTAGGGGGCCCAGAACTGAACACAGGACTCAAGGTGTGGTCTAACCAGTGCAGAGTACAGGGGCAGAATGACCTCCCTGCTCCTGCTGACCACACCATTCCTGATGCAGGCCAGGATGCCACTGGCTCTCTTGGCCACCTGGGCACACTGCTGGCTCATGTTCAGGCAGGTATCAATCAGCACCCCCAGATCCCTCTCTGTCTGGCTGCTCTCCAGCCACTCCGACCCCAGCCTGTATCTCTGCATGGGGTTGTTGTGGCCAAAGTGCAGCACCCTGCACTTGGAGCTATTGAACCCCATCCCATTGGACTCTGCCCATCTGTCCAGGCGGTCAAGGTCCCGAGTTGAAGACACTGTGAGCACCCTACGCACACCTGCTGGGGGCTGACCTCTGCCAGCCCCTGGGGTGGTACCACAGGCTGTTTTGGTAAAAAATAGCCTATCTGTGCCTTACACATAACTTACACATAACTTACACATAACAGAGCCAATCTGTATTGTTCACTTGAGTCAGCCCAAGTCTGGCTGGATACACCTCTTCTGGACACTGTAAAAGATATTGCGTTGCCTTAATAAAGCACTTGCTCTTGCTCTCGCTCTCACTCTCGCACTCACACACACACGGCACTCGCACTGTACTGATGGCACGGCTCGGCACGGCACGGTTACACAGCCGACTCGTCAGCGCTTCGATCCGCGTATCGCCAGCTTCCGGACCTGGCACCCAGCTTGGCCCGTACCCGCGGAGGCTCGGACAGCACACTCTAATAATCCCTGAACTGTTCCAATCTGCGATATTTGGGACCTTCAGAATTGACTACGGCCAGTGAGTAACTGAAAACGTGATATAAGCCAGAATAATCTCTCAAAGCTTTCCAGTGGAACTCTTTCAAGCCACAGACTCTCTTCCTAAATCCTTTTCAAATCTTTGCTAAATTCCTAATTTGTTATACATAGACATTCTGTAAAAGTAATCTCGCAACCGCATACAAAGGACTTACGTGGGGTAGTTGCAGATAAGTTGGGGGAAGGGGGATCCCTAGCGTATAGAATATTAAATCTTTTAAACTCTTTAAAAATCGGCCTCATATTTCATTCCCCAAAACTCAGACAAACTCCCTCTGAGACAGGCCAGTAGGACAATGGAGGTTTATTCTTCCCCTGTACTCAGCACTGGTCAGGCCACACCTTGAGTACTGTGTCCAGTTCTGGGCCCTTCAATTCAAGAGAGATGTTGAGGTACTGGAACGTGTCCAGAGAAGGGCAACAAAGCTGGTGAAAGGCCTGGAACACAAACCCTATGAGGAGAGACTGAGGGAGCTGGGGGTGTGCAGCCTGGAGAAGAGGAGGCTCAGGGGTGACCTCACTGCTGTCTGCAACTATCTGAAGGGACATTGTAGCCAGGTGGGGTATGGGCTCTTCTGCCAGGCAACCAGCAATAGAACAAGGGGACACAGTCTCAAGTTGTGCCAGGGAAAGTATAGGCTGGATGTTAGGAGGAAGTTCTTCACAGAGAGAGTGATTGGCATTGGAATGGGCTGCCCAGGGAGGTGGTGGAGTCACCGTCCTTGGAGGTGTTCAAGAAAAGCCTGGCTGAGGCACTTAGTGCCATGGTCTAGTTGACTGGATAGGGCTGGGTGCTAGGTTGGACTGGATGATCTTGGAGGTCTCTTCCAACCTGGTTGATTCTATGATTCTGTATAAAAAGGAAGAAACGCTAGACTACAACTCTACAAAGCTTCTCTCTGTGTTTCTGTAAAATTTAGCATAGAAAAGGCTTGCTCTTCATTGGAGGCTCTAGATTCTCCACAGACAAAGAAAAATTGCTCTTAATGTTGTCTGCTGACACTGTAACATTTGCATTGGAAGTGTTTGAACTCTTTGTTCCATTTAGGATAAGATAAAATGGCCTCAGGTTGCATGAGATGAGGTTTAGGTTGGATATTAGAAGAAACTTCTTCTGTGAAAGTTCTTGAACACAGGAATAGGCTCCCCAGGGAGGCTGTTGAGTCCACATCCTTGGAGGTATTTAAAAGATGCAGAAATGGTGCTGAGCACCATGGTCTAGCAGCAGCCTTATAAAGTTAGACAGTGGTTGGATTTGATGATTTTAAGGGTCTGTGATGGTTTGGGAGTTACCCACCCACACACACACTTAAGAATATCACCCAGAATAGACTCAGCTGAACTGGAAATTAAGAATGAAGCTTTATATTTACAGCTTAGCACAATATACAAGCAGATATTTACAATATATACAGCTATAGGCAGTAATATACAAGTTAAAAAGTAATAGAAACACAACAGCCCTCCCAGAAACCAGAGTCCCCAGGAGGGGCTCCCAACCACCCTTCCGTCTTCTTCCCACCCCTCTACCTTATCCCAGACTTTGCTTTATGTTCAAGGTGAATTTGGAGAATTGGCCGAGGGGTTAGGATGCAGAAGGATTAGATACACAGACAGCAGGTTAGAGAGAGAAGAGAGGCAGCCAGATCCAGCGAGCAACTCTGTTATCTATGTTTGTGTTCTTGTTTTTATCCATCTCAGCAAGCCCATGAGTGCAGTAGCCATCACCATTGTTTCCTTTTCACAGCCTATCACCTAATTCATCTCACTAAAATATCCCAGCTAGGCTCAAACTAGCAGAGTCTTTTCCAACTTGAAATGATTCTATGGTTATGTGTACCTTAATTTGGAGAGAAATAATATATATGGAGAGTTAGCAGTTATGTAGCAGAGAAAGTAGAAAAGATGCCAGTTGGAAAGTCTAAATATCCTTATTTTGAAGAATAATGAAGAGGCTTTGTGGTGTTTTGGTTGCCTTTTGTTGTTGTTGTTGTTGGTTTTGTGCCAATCCAATTGGAAGGTGGCACATCCTGAAAATGCCTAACTCTCAGCTACGGCTTAGGTAGTTTCACATATGCTCATTTTATCCTGGACATAAAAGCAAAATCTAAAATAATAGGGAAAGCTGGCTGGGCCTGGTGGGTTGGGGAGGGAAGGCAGAGAGGTATGGGGGGCACTTGAGGCCTGGGGTTTAGGCTAGAGGTTGGGGGGGGAGGTTGTGGAAAGTTTTGGCTTAATGAAGTTCTGTGGTAAGCCCAGATTGGAGGACTGGGCAGGGGCTGACTATGGATTTATGCATTTTGTGTGTTTCTGTACTGGTTTATGTAGTTGTGAATAGTCCTTCTGTTTATATTTCCAATAATTGCCAATCCTGTGTGAAGCATTTTCTTTACTCATTTGGGAAGGGGTAAAGAACATGTCTTCTCTCTCTAAACCCAAGACACCCCTGCATTAAGAACTAATCTGCAATCGTGAATCATAGAATGGTAGGGATTAGAATTGACCTCTGGAGATCAATTCCAACACCTCTACTAAAGCAGGTTTCCCTAGATCAGGTTGCACAGTAATAAGTCCAGGAGGGTTCTGAAAGTCTGCATAGAAGGAGACTCCACTACCTCTCTGGGCAGCCTTGTCCAGTGCTCTGTCATCCTTACAGTAAAGAAGTTTTTCTTTAAGTTCAAGTGTAACCTACTTGGCTCTAGTTTGTACCTACTGACCCTTCTCCTGTCACTAAGAGCCCAACAACATTCTTATGACCTCCATCCTTTGCTTTTGTAAGATCTCATCTCAGTCTGCTCTTCTCCAGGCTAAACAGCCTCAGCTGTCTCAGCCTTTCATTAGACAAATGTTCCAATCCCTTCATCACCTTCATAGTTCTCCATTGGGCACTCTCTAGTATATTCATCCCCGTCTCTCCTGAGCTGGAGAACCCAGAACTGGACACAGTACTCCAGATGTAGCCTCACCAGGGTGGAGTAAGGGGAGAGGAGAACCTCCTTCAACCTGCTAGTCACTCTTCTTTATGATACCATATGCCTATTTTGCCATGAGGGCACAATACTCATGGTGAATTTGATGCCCACCAGGACTCACTCCCAGGTTCAGTATATGGATATATGTATCCAATACATACATAAATACTTACACATTTATCAAATATTAAATGAATGAATTGATGTATCAAATTATCTGATAGGTTTCTTAGCAGGCAGAGCGATGAGAAGCTGATTTAACACTCAGCTGCCCTCCTGGTAGCAGTACCTTTAATAAGTCATAAGGCTCCAATGGCAAATGTGGAGGTGAAGGTGGAATTTTGTGCTTCTCCAAACAATGAGCAAGCAAATTGCCTGGATTCCTGTGACGTTTAATAGAGGAGCAGGAGCCCCCAGTGTTCTCCCATTCATACAGTGTTATCAAAGGAACAAACCAAATCATGCTGCTCTTGATGATTAAAAGAAGATCAGGGGATGTGTAAGAAAGAGGGTGCAGTGATGGCTTTGCACTTGGGAACAAACTGGAATCCCTACAGCAATAAAGCCCGACTGCAGTACTGAATCTTGATTGGATTTGCCACCGTGGGGCCCTTTTGGAAACAAAAGGAAGTTGAAAACATGCAGTTACAAAACAGAAAATGCATTAAGTGAAGCTGTAATATGTTCTGCTGTAAAGTCAGTGCTATGTTGAAGTGAATTAACAAAACCCCCTCTACATTTGGGAATAAAATTGGAGATACCAGGTTGCACTGAGGGAGACTGAAGTAGCAGTGAAAGCAGAAAGTTTTGGGGAACCTCCAGCTTCAGTGCACAGTAGAGGGGATTGGCTAACACTCTTACATCAGTGCTGTGAATTTCTGCACCGTGTTTGTGCTCTTACTGCTCTTGTGGCTGTCAGAGAAAAGGATGCTGCCCTGCTTTATGTGTAAGGCAACTGCAGTGGGAGCTCCAGCACCAGAGAAAAGGTAAACAAGTCTCCTTTCGCGACTCACTGCTGGGTGCTCACATGGATACTCCAGTGAAAATCAAAGCCCTCATTCCCAGGGAACAGCTGTGTTTTGCATGAAAATCACTGTGTCAAATGCATTTGGAAGTCCACCACTTTCTCCCATCCCCGCCAGAAAAAAGCTGTGATTTACTTAATGGTGGTCAAACACTTGGCTAGGGTGAGGAAGCTCAGGAGCGATTCTCAAGGTGTTGGAATGGAGTTTCAGAATAGGATCTCTATCAGAACTGGAGTTCAGGGTCAAACCCAAAAGGAAAAAGCTGGGGCTTCAGACATGTCTTTCCCTCCTGATTTTTATTACTTGGTGTATGTAGTTTTGCACCGTGTCTGGTGTCCAGTGGTTTGATCCTAAGATGCATAAATGTTAAAGGCAACACTTCGATTGCAAGGCTTATTCCCAGAGACTCAGGTGATCCAAACTTTTAAAGTTCTTCTGTAAACCTGCACTTTTTCCTCTTTATGCCCCAGAACTATAGCAAGGTGGTTGTTAGTTTGGAGAGGGAATGACTTTGTGTAGAACACACATTGAATACAGAAGTTATCTTTCAACTGATAATGTGTCTCTTACTGCCCACTCAGGAAATCTTCTGGGGATGCTCTCAGGAGCCTGATAAGCTAGGAAGCCTGTACCAATTCTCATAAAATTGATATTTTTTGGATCCTTTTCTTCCAAACCCAAGAAATATGAAAAAAAAAAAAGAGTCTTGGCATTGATTTGGAGTTGGTATTGCTTCAAATTTCTGTTCTTTTCTGATGGATGGGGAGTTCCATTTTCTTGTCTGTTCTAGGCATAGAGACTTTCACAAGGCTTTTAGGTTTGCTGGGAACACAGTGGCACTAAAGGCTTTGGAATGCTCAAATATTACATCAGCAAGGTCTTAGAAATGTTAGAAGAGAGGACTTTATCTGGCATGGCAACTATTTTCTAGCTACTGAAAAAGAAAAGCAATTAACTTGGTGATAAATGTCTACTTGGAACAAATGGTTGCATATTCAGCACATATGACATTGCCATTCATAGAAAGACACAACACCAGGTTCAAAGGGACCCCAAGGATCATCATGCCATTGGAATGGGCTGCCCAGGGAGGTGGTGGAGTCTCTGTCCCTAGAGGTGTTCAAGAAAAGACTGGATGAGGCACTTAGTGCCGTGGTCTAGTTGACTGGATAGGGCTGGATGATAGGTTGGACTGAATGATCTTGGAGGTCTCTTCCAGCCTCCCTAGATTCTATGATTGTATGATCTGGTCCAGCCTTTCTAGGTAATGTGGAGTTGAAAGGAGGTGGCCCAGCACCCTTCTGTCAAGATGAGTCTTAAAACTGTCCAGTGTAGGGGAATTCACTGTTTCCTCTAGGAGATGTTTATGATGTCTGACTGTTCTCATTGGGAAAAGCTTTCTTCTGGAGTCCAATAGAAATCTCCCCAGCAATTACCCATTGTCCCTTGTCTTTCCTGTGTGACTCCTTGTAAAAAGGGAGTCTTAATTCTCCTGGTAGCCACCCTTTTTATACTGGTACATGGTAATAAGGTCTCCCCTAAGCCTTCTCTTCTCAAGGCTGAACAAATGCAGCTCTCATCTTTTCTTTGTATTCATATTTCATTCATTTGAATGTGTGAACCTGACTTAAATTTTGTCATATTTGATCATCTCTTCAAATCAGGCAGCCATTAATCTACCAAAATAGCTTAATGCTTAGTCTGCCTCTAATAACAAACTGGATCCAACTGTATGACCTTGAAAATGCTCGAACACATCCTTTCCCTGATGCAAATCTCCTCCTCTTGCTACACAAACCCATGCAATTTCATTTAAATTCTTTTTTTTTTTTGGCTTTGTGGAGAACATTTCTTGAAACACAATACTCCTTGCTGCACCTTCTGTGAGGGAGTAGCTTATATTTAATTACTTGAAACAGTATCTCATTATATGGTGCAACACCTACAACTTTATGAATAATTTGGTGCAACACAGCTGCAGAATTTGTTAACTTTTTGCAAGATTTGACTTTCTGATAGTGTCTAGGAGGAAGCCTCTTGTTGCTTTGGTGTTCTGGTCAGAGGCAGCAGAGATCTGGAGATGCCAGAGGCTGGTGCTGAGGCCTTCTCTGTGTCATGACAGCATTAGCTGAGTCTGGCAGAATCTCATCCCCATCCCTAGGCTGCTGCCAGGTTTCTTCCCCTCAGGTGAGAAAACTGAGGCTGCAGGTGAATGCCTCCACATCGCACACAGTCCCCATGAAGATTGGGCAACCATGTGAAACCACCAGTGCCATAGGGTGTGAGCAACCAAAGCTGTAGCAGTAACAAAGTACCAAACTCATTAACAGTCCTTGATTTGTGATTTTATTGACGCTTTTGCCCTTTGCCCTTGAACTAAGAGTTGTACTAGCTAATTTTGAAAGGATAGTTATGCCCTAGAAGTGTTAAGTTCTGGGCTGCTAAGTGACTGTGGAGCTGCCTTGAGCATGCTGATAGAGAGAGGATGGTGCTTACGTATAAAAAAGGAATGCTAACTCCAAAATTCAGGTCCCCAGCTCTGAAGACTCAGCTGCTTGAATGCTTGGCCTTACAAACTCAATTATCTGTTAAATGCAAATCACTGTAATGGTTTGGGTGTTACCCCACTCCCCCCCCCCCCCGCCCAAATTCACCAGACTGATCTCAGCTGGCTGCAAGTTAATAATGAAAGAGTGAGAAAGAGAAACTACTTTCCTTCAGAGATAGGTTTGAATAGTGAGGGCAGTTTGTGCCCGAACTGTATATTTGGTAGGATGTTTACTAACAGTAAGAGCTGTTTTGCAGAGCTCCTCAGAGATCAGGGCATCTATAGTGCTACCAGCAGTGGTGGTTTTCATGGTATTATCTTTGTATCTACAGGGAGATCAGAAGAGCTGGTTGAACAGGGCAGGAGAGCAGCTGGGATATTTGAGAGATGACTTTGCTGCTTGGGACCAGGCTGAGGGCAGAGCAACACTGGTGTTGATCAGGCAGTTGTGTGGAGATGAAAGGGCATGGAAAATTCACTAGGGTTTCCTGCTGGAGACTGGCCTCCAAGGTTTGTTGGTGTAAGGAAGATTGCATAAATACAACCTAGAAACCTTCAGAGGATTCTGGTCTAAGAGTTTCACTTAGGGGTTTTCATAGGCTGTTTTCTCCACCCATGTGAGGGTTTGAGTGTTCAGTGTGTTCATCCATGTACTTGGGAGCTAGAATGGGCACAAAAAAAACATATCTAGCACAACATAAGTCCTGGAGAGTTGGTCTTATGAGGGGAAACTGAGAGAAATGAGGTCATGAGAAAAAGAGGCTGAGGAGTGACCTTCTCATTCTCTACAACTCCCTGAAAGGAGGTTGGAGTGAGGTGGGGTTGATCTCTTCTCCCAAGTAACAAGAGAGAGGACAAGAGGAAATGTCCTCAAAATGCACCAGGAGAGGTTTAGGTTGGATAGTAGAAAAAAACTTTTTCATTGAAAGGGTTCTCAAACACTGAAATAGGCTCCCCAGGAGAGGTAGTTTAATCCCCATCCTTGGAGGTGTTTAAAGGATGCAGAGTTGTGCTCGAGGATGTAGTTTAGTAGCAGAGTTAGATAATGGTTGGACTCAATGACCTTTAATGACCTATATGACTTTTAAAATAATAAAAACAGAAAGCAATTGGGAAAGCAGCAATTTATTTATTAGTACAGAGCCCATAATTTACTGCTGCTCCTTTTGATGGGTTTTCACTCCCAGGACAGTTGAGAGCTAACAGTGTACAAACTCCAGTAGAGAGGAAAGGCTCAGAAGTAGTTTTGGCACCAAAATATTTCTTTACCATAAAAGTAATGACTATCACTAGGAAGTGGCCCTGCACAAGCCATAGTGTTTGCACAAGGATTACCCTCCTATGAATTCAGGTTCTGACACTAAAGTAATTTTATTGCTATCACTTTTGGTGGGGAAATTTGATCTTGCTAAGTCTGGCTCTGCTTGAGTGCTTTATTCTCATGGCAGTGACCTGTATTTTCTTCCTATGCTTTGGCATGTCTTTTATGTTCAAGGTAGTTCTGTTAATGCAGCCACAGCTACTTGTCTTTCTGTCTAGAAGCACAGGAGGTGTATCCTGGGCTTTTTTACCCAGGACTTGTTTTGCTATTGGAATGGAAAATGGACTTAGTGAACTGTTTCCTGGAACCTCAGGGGCACCTCACAAACTGCAAACAGGGTACATTCATCTGTAGTCTTGCTGCTCCTTCCTGAGCTTTGAGAGTTGTAAATGGCTGAAGTTAAACAGCAGACCTTAGACACATTTTGCTGTGCTGCTATATACCAAGAGTTTGTGAGGACAGAAAGCAACAAGCAAATGAAAATGTGGAAATCTGGTTTATACCTATGTGATTTTCCTCTGTAACATTTTCCCTTCCCACTGTAAGAACAGTGCTAGTGATTTCTCTCTTTAAGGTAGCATTTAAAATCTGATGAAAACCAGGACTCTTTGTGTCAATCCTAAAATTTGTTGTGTCTTCATAAGGAAACTGCCTCTATGTGTGAGGCTGTTGCAGGTGTTCCCTGGGTAGAAAGGGCAGAGGACATGCCCAGGCTTCATTCCCCATTGTGCAGCATCAGGAAGCTGTGCTGCATCCCTGACAAAGGTGCTGACATCTATCATGGTAGGCCTAAGCAGGTCAAAATGAGCTTATACATGTCCTGGCTTGCCCAGACATGTTTTTCTGCTTTCCCTCCTTCTGCTTTGGAGAGAAGCAACCATGGGAAAGAGGACAAAGAACCTGGAGCCACTGAGTCTAAGCACTCTGGCCTGCCCAGACTTGTTTACACCCTGTGGTAAACAAGGTACACACATGCTTAGCTTGTGCTTGCCTTGCACAAGGCCTATGTTTTTCCCAAATTTGGGTAAAGCAAGCCTATGGTCAAGCTCATCTAACTGCCATTCTGATTGGCTATTCTGTGTCCTAAGGCTCATTAGTCTTGGGTTGTGTTGATAAAAAGAGTTGAGCAGGTAACGCCACGTGCTCTGCTGTTGTACTTGTGCTTGCTTGCTTGCTGCCACCTGCTGCCATGCTATGCTAAGCTGTAAGCTAGCTCTGCCACGGAGTCACAAACTCTGATGCTCTGAGTTATTTTGCCTGGAAACTCCACTGCCTTGAGTTTACCAGGGACAGGCTCTAAATGCCTCCATGTGATTGGCCTGCATAGCCAGTGTGACATTGTGCTAAGACTGCACATTGCAAGACATCCTGCCTGCACCTGGGAGTCTCCTGCCAAGCCTGGAAGTCCTGGAGATAACACAGATCATTGAGAGGAGCCATGAGATAAGGTCAGAGATGGTCTGCCTCCTTTCTCCAGCACTCTGAAGCCTGAGAAGAACCAGGTCTCAGTGCCTGACAGGACAGAAAGAGAATTCCCTGAAAGTGTTTGAGTACTGTCTGAAGCTGTAGCTAGTCTTGCAAGTTGGGAAATAATATTTTGTGAGTAAATACTTGAAGCCTCTTGTAATTCACTACCTTCTGCCATAAGCAGAAAGAAGCTCCTTTAGTCCATCTAGTGAGCAAGCAGTACATTAACCACAAGTGGGGTATTGACCACAAGAACCTTCTCTTCCAGTTCAAATAATGTTTGTATATTTTTGCTAGTTATTTCTGGAGCTGGTTTTTCCTCTCTATAACATTTCCATGACCGTGTGAAGAACTGGTTATTATTAAAATGAGTAGTTGGGGGTGGCAAAGAGTTCAGAATATCAAAATTATTAAACAATAATAATTTGGAAAAATATAACCTTGCATTAATTACTTACCCCTCTATAACAACATCCATGGGGTGACCCCTCTGTCCTTATCAGCTGTGGTGCTTCAGCTACCACTCTGCCTTCAAAGTGTGCCTGGGGGCACATGTTGCTGCTCCATCAAGAAGTGTATTGCAAAAACTGGAGACTGTATTTTGATCTACTCCTCTCCTGGCTCAGTCATGGAATTATCAACTGGTTTAGAGGATTTTTTCAATGTATTTTAATATTTGATGATTAATTAAGAGCAGTATTTAACACTTTTCACCAAAGACAGAAATGCTGCATTATTCAGGATTTCATTTTGTATTCTGAACTAGCGAGTGCTCAGCTATAAATAATGCATTAAAAGTATTGTTGAATTTCCAGCCACTTTACAGTTTGTGTTTAGCCTCACAGTGAGCAAGAAAGAGGGGAAAAAAAGCAGAAAGACAAAGGTGGTTCATTATATGGTTCTTATTACAGGTGAGGTACCTTTGGCTTGCTATTCATTAGGTATTTCCAGTAAAGATTTGACCCCCAATCTGTTAAGAAAGTCCTCTGTGGAACAGAGCCAGGCTGGGGATCATTTCACTGAGGAGAAGTTTGGCCTCTCAGCAATGGTCAGTGTTGAGTGAGGTCTCTGTGGGCATCAGAGTATTCCAGGAGCTGATGTGAGTGTGGCTTGGAGACAAGAGGGTGCTGGATGCCTTTTTGTTCTTTGCAGTAACATGTTATGGCTTTCTGGAAATGGACTGGGAGGGACCAAAAGGCTTCACTTTGAAAAATACTGTAAGAAACATTTCTAATGTTTGTGCTTGCCAGAAAAACTGAGTAAATTAGCAGTCAAAATCTTTGCAAAGTCTGGGGCTGATTAAAGCATTAGATCTGCTGCTTGGACTTCCCTTTGGTGAGGCTCTCCAATACATAGGTCACTCCTAGTAGCATTTACATATTGTCATGTTCTTGGGTTTCCTTTGCATTTGTTATCTAATGGGCAGCTGGCCATGGATTTGTGTTGTCTCCCTAGCAAGCCCTGTGGGAGCTCTGCAGGGGTGGTCAGCAGCAAGACAGCATGTTATAATTCCTTCAGCCAGCTTGAGCAGGGAAACATCCCTTGTTGCCATGACAGGTTCATTCAGTCATCCCTGGAGATCTCCTTTAAAAGTTAAAAACCACCATCGAAATCTTCCAGCTCTTGTGAGATTGAGTGAGTGTAGCCTTTGAGTGCTGTAGTAGAAAGTAGTTGAGTAGAAGGTGTCCCTGCCCGTGGTAGGGGGGTTGGAACTAGACTCTTGCAACCTAAACCATTGTATTACATAGAACTCAACACTTTTCTGTGTAACAGAAAGAAAGAGACAGAGATGTTCAAAATATAGAAGTTAATACATCACGATAAATATAGCAAGTGTGGTGGCAGGACCAGGGAGAGAACACTTTCCAGTTGTGCAGCTTGAAAACACCTCATTGTTCTTTTGGAAGTGACCAACAGTCCTAGACTTTCTGTACCGAGGATACGTGCCTTCCTTGAAACTACATCTGATGGAGGATGCACAGTCTGTAGATGGACCTATACCTAACCTGGATTTCTTAGCTGCATTGGGCTAAGAGAAAGGACAAGCAGTAACAACACTGCACACAATTCACTTCTGCACAGAAGTCTCAGCCACAGGAATTCAATGTGCTTTTCAGGGGGCTCTGCTAGCCTCTGGCTTATTTCTATGCCCAAGACTATGCAGTGATTTTGAGTTATAGTTCTGTCTGTGACCAGAGATTTGGTTTAAGCACTTTGCCTCCAGCCTCTCGCTATGTACCTGCTGTGATTTATTGGCTGGGATCACAAAGGGCTGTTCTGCTGCTGACTCCTGGCTGAGCAGTGGCTGTTTCAGGCCTCTTTAGCAAAGGGCTGAAGGTTTTGCAAATACATCTGGTGGTGTTCCAGCTTGTTGGCCTCCAAAGCACTCTCTGCAAGAAGTTTGCTTAATGATGAAAAACTTGAATAGCATAGATTGAAGGGGGCAGAAATCTAACCAGAACTGGAAAGGAAACACACTGTGCTTTGTGGTTTGCCAGAAACCCCAGCATAGGCAAGAAACTGAGTGAGTTGATGTTTAGCAGCAAGTTGAGATATGCTTATATCACTTACTGCACCCTGGAAATGCCTGCAGCTCTGTATAAAGTAAACTGCTCCCTAGTATATAGGCTTTGTGGTCTTTTGGAGACTTAGTCTGGAGATGCTGCCCTTCACAAAGTAGTTTCTTCTAAGCCTGGGTGTACACAGTTAGTTGGCACATCTAGGTGGCTGTGTGCATGCCCACACACTCACTCCTACACAAATGCATGCACATAACCACCATCTTCTCTTTCTGTTCATGGGCAAGTCCAGCCCAAGAATGCAGGTTATGTATCATGGGATAGATTGCATGGCCACAGATTGCAGAATTTGCTTAAGGCACCCAAATGGCTTCCATTCAGACTTGAACAGAGAGATAGATGACCTGTGGCCCATTAGTATATGTAGAATAGAATAGAATCAAGCAAGTTGGAAGAGACCTCCAAGATATCCAGTCCAACCTAGCACCCAGCCCTGGCCAATCAACCAGACCATGGCACTAAGTGCCTCATCCAGGCTTTGCTTCAACACCTCCAGGCACAGCAACTCCACCACCTCCCTGGGCAGCCCATTCCAATGCCAATCACTCTCTCTGCCAACAACTTCTTCCTAACATCCAGCCTATATCTCCCCCAGCACAACTTGAGACTGTCTCCTTGTTCTGTTGCTGGTTGCCTGGCAGAAGAGACCACCCCCTAGGCAGATAGTTTGTGGGTAATTAAAATGAGTTAGCTATCTTCTATCCAACTTCCCTCTGAACTCCCTGGATTTTTATGGCATTCACTGGAACAAGGCGAGCTTTGTGCTGGTGAGCAATATAAACAGAAATAGGAGAGCCCACCAGGGCCTAAAACTGCCTCCTCTGTGAGGAGAAAGACACCTGACATCAGCTTCTGTGCACTTACAATCTGTGTGTGGACTCTTCCTCCCTGGCATGTGTGAAACATATCTTGTCCTCTTGAGACACTGCGTGGGCTGAGATTTTGCCCAGAAAATACCATTGTTCAGAAACTCATTCTTTTGTCTGAAGCTAGGCTTCTAGATGAATCATAGAATCATTAAGGCTGGAAAAGACCTTTCAGATCACCAAGTCCAACCATAGCCCAACTACTGTGACCAATAAACCATATCCTGAGGCACTACATCTACATGCTTCTTGAACACCTCCAGGCATGGTAACTCTACCACCTCCCTGTGCAGCCTGTTCCAGTGCTTCGTCACTGTCTCAGTGAAATGTTTTTTCTAATGTCCAATTTAAACCTCCCCTGGCAGAACTTAAACCCATTTCCTCTCATCCTGTCACTAGTTTCCTGAGAGAAGAGACCAACACCAACCTCACTCCAGCCTTCTTTCAGGTAGTTGTAGAGAGCAATAAGGTCTCCCCTTGGCCTTCTCCAAACTAAACAGCCCCAGCTCTCTCAGCTGCTCCTTGTATGACCTGCCTTCCAAACCCCTCACCAGCCTTGTTGCTCTTCTCTGGACATGCTCCAGGACCTCAGTGTCTTTCCTATGCTGTGGCATCCAGAATTATACACAGTTCTCAAGCTGTGGCCTCACCAGGATTGAGTCCAGGGACACAATCACTTCCCTACTTCTGCTGGACACACTGGTTTTGATCCAGGCCAGGATACCATTGGCCTTGTTAGCCACCTGGACCAGGAAGAAGAATAGCTTTGGCCTCATATTGACCATGGAAATGCTGACAGAAGCAGGTATAGAGAGGCTAAAAAAATATGGCACTTTGTATACCAGAGGTCCAAACAAACTCCTGGGGCTGCTGCTTCTGGACTTCATTATATATGTGCATAGACATAAGGCCATGAATACATTTGTATCTGTACACAAAGATGTGCATGCACTGACTAGGTAGAGATTATTTGGGAAAGACTGAGATCATTATCCAAAACTGCCAAGGGTTTGGCACACAGTGGGGCTGCTTTTAACTAAAAGTAAAGCTGTGTCTGTCTCTGGGTGCAAGGCTGCTTAGACCTCACAGCACACACCAAAAAGAAAGGCAGGGCTGGGGGAAGAGCAAGACAGAAAACTTCACTGCAAGGACAGCAAACTTCCTGGCAGGATGTCAGAGCCCTGGAGTGGGCTGCCCAGAGAGGTTATGGAATCTTTGGAGAGATTCCAAAACCATCTGGACATTGTGATCCTGGGCAAGCTGCTGTGAGTGACCCTGTTTTAGCAAGGGTTTTTGATGGGGACTTCCAGAGGTCCCTTCCAACCCCCACTGTGATGGGATTCTGTGGTTCTGTGGAAAATCAAAGTGTTGGCAAACTGGATAAGTGCAGGCTGGATTCTGGCACAAAAGTCACTGTCAGTTATAGTTATGCTACTAATGCTTCAGGGACCAAGCATGTTGAGCCATCAGCACAACACAAACGTGCTTGAATCTTGCATCTCAAGTCTAAATTGATTTTGTAAAAACAAAGTCTTAACTTCTCATGACTTTTTAGTGTCTTAGTGCAGAATCCTCTAAACCTTGAGTAGAACTTCTGGCCTACAGAGCTGGTGTCTGTTATTCTTTATGGGAACATGATTAACATGTTTATAGGAACATGATTGCAACCAGCAACAGAAGAAGGGGACACAGTCTCAAGTTGTGCCAGGGCAGGTCTAGGCTGGATGTTAGGAGGAAGTTGTTGGCAGAGAGAGTGATTGGCATTGGAATGGGCTGCCCAGGGAGGTGGTGGAGTCACTGTGCCTGGAGGTGTTGAAGCAAAGCCTAGATGAGGCACTTAGTGCCATGGTCTGGTTGATTGGACAGAGCTGGGTGCTAGGTTGGACTGGATGATCTTGAAGGTCTCTTCCAACCTGGTTGATTCTATGATTCTAATTTTCCTGTTATAAATAAAGATGGTCTATGCCATGCATATTTCAGGTTGCTAATTTTACTAACTCCAAGAAGTTTACTAACTTGAACTGTTTAGATCTTGTTGACATCTGCATTTGGACAGAAAAAAAATATGTTGTGCTTGTAAATTGTGTGTCAACATTTCTTTCATGAGGGTAGTTATGTAGCTGGCGGTAGCCTGCAGAGTGAAGGCTTGTCAAAAATAATCACTTCCAGTCCTCATTTTGTTGAAGTTAAATAGTCTAGACAGGGTAAAACTCGTTCATGCTCTTTAATCCTCCTATTATTGCAGTGTGAAAAGTAAGCCTATAAATATGAGGAAAGAGAAAATAAATCAATAGACTAACATATTAGAAAACTGAAAAATGGTTTCTGGAGAAGATCAGGTAATCTTCCAATAAAACACCACTTGCTAGCGTAGGATTTCTTTGGGTTGGATTGGGGTTATGTTGATTTTTTTTACATTGTGCAGCTCTTACAGAGAGGTGATCATGGAAACTAGAAGAACTTTCAAATAAGTAACTGCTTTGAGAAACTTATAAATAAGCAAAATCTCCTGTGATCTGAAAGTATGCTCTGGGCATGGAGATACAATGAAGCTCTGGAACTTGTATATTTCTCCAGCTGACCTATAGGGATGATCTAATACCTGGCATAATCAGAAACTCTTAACAAATTGCTAATGGAAGATGTTTGACCTTTATTTGTATTGGTATATTGTTTCATCACAGGGATTCTGCTGAACAGCCTGTGTGGTGCACAGGGTACCTTTCATTTTTTAGCACCACTTCCCATCTATCACAGGACTTGCTTTTTGTTGCTTTTTCTTTATTTCACTAAATGTTCATTCTCCTCTTTTAAAACCAAGCTCCTCTTCATTATAGCATCGTTAACATTCTTGATGAACAGCTCTTACCTGGTGGAACAGACTCCTTCATAGTTCTGGTTACCAAAGCAACACCAAATGGAAGGCAACCGAAGCACACTTTATATTCATAGAATCATAGAATAACCAGGTTGGAAGAGACCTCCAAGATCATCCAGTCCAACCTGTCAACCAGCCCTGTTCAGTCAACTAGACTATGGCACTAAGTGCCTCATCCAGGCTTTTCTTCAACACCTCCAGGGATGGTGACTCCACCACCTTCCTGGGCAGCCCATTCCAATGCCATCACTCTCTCTGCCAACAACTTTCTCCTAACATCCAGCCTAGACCTCCCCTGGCACAACTTGAGACTGTGTCCCCTTCTTCTGTTGCTGGCTGCCTGGCAGAAGAGACCAAACCCCATCTGGCTACAGCCTCCCTTCAGGTAGTTGTAGACAGTAATGGTATCACCCTTGAGCATCCTCTTCTCCAGGCTTCACACCCCCAGTTCCCTCAGCCTTTCCTCACAGGGCTGTGTTGCAGGCCTGCAAAATTAATAGCCTGTTCTTTAAGAAGTAAAAGTTAAACATTTTAAATTAAAGGCAATTATTATAGTCCACATTTGGGCCACCTAATGTCCCATGGGAAAAGCCAAATACCATTATAGAGTGCTAAACATGATTGATAGCTGTTGACAGTATAAGCTGAGCACTTCAGGCACAGTATAACTGGAAAATAACTCCCTGCTCTGGCTGGGAGCGAAATCTTCACATCCTATGTGATGCATGGGAGAGGCTTCAGATAGTGCTGAAGAGTTTGCAAATTGGGTTCCAGGCAGTACTGACAGGAGATGCATCTCTCTCAAAAAACATTGTGTGTTCTTTTTTTCAGAATAGGGAATTGATTTCCATGGACCATCTTTTGAACACATGGTGTGGGGAAGTAGGAACTCACCTTGTGAGAAATACCAGCTTTGGTGGGAGTTCCTAAAGTAACTTGAATGAGATGCCTCTGTGGCAGTGAATGCTAATAAACAGATGGTCTCCTGATTGTATGAGACTCTTTAGAAACAGACAATAATAACTCTCTCTATAGAGATGATTTTCTTGTAGAAGAGATTATAGAGAGAATGTCTCTCTAATCCCTTTTGCATTAAACCCACAGCACTGGTATTTAGCTTGCAGTGATCTCAGTGAACCCCAAGTGCCTGGGGAAATCCGTGAAGTTTTTGGGTCATTTGTCTGGATTACTTCAAGTTTTCAACCTTTTAAGAGGTTCCTGAAATTTCATGATGTGAAAAACAATTTACAGGTACAATTGAAGTGTCTTTTTTAAACACAAGACTGGCCAACGCAGCCTAATAGCAGAGGCACTTTCTATAGAGCTGCAGGCTCCAATTCCCCTTCTTTTTTGGATAAGCCAAAATGCTTGGAACTTGTACACCTTTCTGTCGGGTGCTGACAACTGCAGGGGCAGGAACGGCCCTGTGTCTCTTACATCAGCCCTGGGGGGTCAGGCTTCACTCTTCTCTTTTCTCTCTCCCTGCAGTGTGAGAGCTGAGTAATAGTTCTCAACTTGGATATAGAGTGATGTTGGTATTAAATGTGTTCTTTAAAAGCAGAAACACTCTCTGAGTGAGAAACCAGGAGACACACCAGCAAAATAATGGGATAGGAAGGCAGGAAGTCAAGACAGGAGTAGGCCAGACCTTAACATCTCCTTGGCTGATTGTTTTTGAGATTTCACTCTTGATTGGTATCTACAAGCTCATTCAAGGGTTCACCTGTTACACCAGAAAACTTGGATCTTGTCCCTAGATGTAGCAATTCTCATCTAGGGGAATAAGTCAAAATGTATGTGATTTGAGCTTGATTTGCATCTCAGAGGGTGGCAGGCATGGGCAGCCATCATCTCTAAACTGCTTTTCTGGCTTGGGGATGTTTGGTCCCATTTAAATAAAAAGTTAGAGGACCATAGAATCATGGAATGGTTTGGGTTAGAAGGGATCTTGAAAGGTCATCTAGTCCAACCCTTGTGTGGTGAGCAGGGGCATTCTCCACTACATCAGGTTGCTGAGAGCTTGACCTTGAATATTTCCAGGGATAGGGCCTCTGCTACCTCCCTGGGCACCCTGTCTCAGTGTTCCACCACCCTTGTGATAAAGAACTTGTTCAACAGGTCAGTACTTCTGCTAAAGAAAATCATCTGCATACAGTGTGAACTCAGCCCTAGCACCAGTCCAAAGAGGATTGCCACAGCCATCAGCATACCTGGAGTCCAGATCCTACATCAGGAACGTGTCATAGGTACTTTGCCAACTAGATAAAAACATGACCATTTTCCTCCTGGGTATGACTAAGACAATTGTAGTGCCTTTGTGGTGTAAGAAGTACAAAGGGTTTACATGAATAATAGAGAGCCTGTCAGGCTGCACGAGCATCTTGTGGTTCTTAGTTGTAAAGTCTCCCTGGGAGTACTTCTGAACATGTTATTCTCCCTCTTCAGAGCCTCCCTCTCTCTGATCTAAGGGAAAAAAATCTTACTTTAAAGTAACTTGATGTCCAGGTGGGTGAGTGTTCACTAAAACTGAGTTTCAGGCTCTTCATCCTCTAATTAGAATCTCTCAGGAGACCCAGGAGCCTTTCCAGCTCCTCTGTGACTGAACTGAAGGATGGAAGTAGCAGAGAAATTAAGATTATTTTTTTCCCCTATTCAATGAAATTTTTGCCTCCTGTCACAGTCTGACACATACCACAACAAGATTTTCAGCAGCATCCTTCTGTCATTCAGATATCTTGTCAGACCTGGGTGATACTTTTTTAAAAGGATGATTTTTGAGTGGAAAGCATGTTCATTCATTTTCTGCTTTTGAAGACCACCTCTGAAGATAGGTTTGAATTACACTTACATCTTGGTCTGTGAAACACATTGGTTTTGGCTTAACTGTGTTTTCCTCTTGAATTATGAAACAGTGCATTCAGTATTTGCCTCCCAAATGAGAAGCTTTACTGAAATGTACCTGTAAGTAGGGAAATGTTGAAATCTTGTTGCTTAGGCAGCAGCATCCTACACCTTTAAAAGTATGCTGTGGTGAAATTAGTCGAGGCACAAGGACAGTTTTGTTTGTGACATTCGTATTGTGGTGTCCTGCTCTGTGTCATCACCAGTAACTGCCCGTTCTTCAAAGTCCATCTGCACATCTTGCTGGACACAGTGACTGCTGAAGGCTTCTGGGGAAGGGAGCTTGGTATCTCCTGTGTTATATCTTGGCACTTTGGAACAGGATTTGCTCTGTTCTGAACTTTGCCATAGTGGTCTTAGGTTAATGGTTGAAGTTGATGTCATCTTAGAGGTCTTTCCCAACCCAAACTCTATGAACTACAGAAACAAATTGAGTTTTATTAAGTTTAGAGGCAGGAGACAGTAGATGGTTTAATCCCATAATTGTTTTCTGGTTTAAAAATGTACATAGAAAAATCTCCTTTTCCCTGTGGATCCCCAACCAGGGAGATCACTGTTTTCCCCCCCTTGGTATTTTCTGATATTTCTCTGAAGAGAAGAAAGTGCATGATCAGAGATGATGAACACAGTTCTTGATCCTGCAGAAACAAAAGAAGATGTAAACCTATTTACAGATGGCTTTTAAAATAGAGTTGATGAGTACAGTCATGATGAAACTGTGTATTTTGTTATTTTGATTCACCAGCAGAGATGATAACTTAAACCTTTCTGCTGTTTCGATGCTTTTGCAGTGTGTTGGGCATAATTTTGAAACCTTTTTGCCTCACATCTGTCTTGATAATACTGAACTAGGGAAATAGAAGATAGGAGTAGGAGAATGTTACCTGCTGTTATCATATCCATTCTTAAAGACCAGTCATAGAATCATCAGATGTTAGGGATTGAAAGGACCTCTAGACATTGAGTCCAACCCTCCTGCCAAAGCAGGATTATTTATGGCAGGTCACACAGGAAAGCATCCAGGCAGGTTTTCAAAGTGGAGAAGCCTCCACAACACCTGTTCAAGGGCTCTAACACCCTCTCCATAAAGAAGTTTCTTCTCATCTTGAGGTGGAACCTTCTGTATTCCAGCTTGTACCTGTTGTTCCTTGTCCTATTACTGGGTGCCACCAAAAAGAGCCTGGCATCTTCATCTTGACATTTTGGCCACAACAACCCCAAGCAGTGCTACAGGCTAGGGACAGAATGGCTGAGAGCAGCCAGGAAGAGAGAGACCTGGGGGTAATGGTAGATAGACCAAACATGAGCCAGCGGTGTGCTCAGGTGGCCAGGAGAGCCAACGGCAGCCTGACCTGGATCAGGAACAGTGTAGCAAGTAGGACAAGAGAGGTTCTTCTGCCCCTGTACTCAGCACTGCTCAGGCCACACCTTGAGGGCTGTGTCCAGTTCTGGGCTCCTCAATTCAAGAGAGATGTTGAGGTGCTGGAAGGTGTCCAGAGAAGAATGACAAAGCTGATGAGGGGCCTGGAGCACAGCCCTGTGAGGAGAGGCTGAGGGAGCTGGGGGTGTGCAGCCTGGAGAAGAGGAGGCTCAGGGGTGACCTCATTGCTGTTTGTCAACTACTGAAGGGAGGTTGCAACCAGGTAGGGTTGGTCTCTTCTACCAGGCAAGCAACAACAGAACAAGGGGACAGAGTCTGAAGTTGTGGCAGGGGAGGTCTAGTCTGGATGTTAGGAAGAAGTTGTTGGCAGAGAGAGTGATTGGCATTGGAATGGGCTGCCCAGGGAGGTGGTGGAGTTGCCGTGCCTGGAGGTGTTCAAGACAAGACTAGATGAGGCACTTAATGCCATGGTCTGGTTGATTGGACAGGGCTGAGTGCTAGGTTGGCCTGGATGTTGTTGGAGGTCTCTTCCAAACTGGTTGATTCTATGATTCTATGGTCTACCCCTCAGATATTTATAGATGTTGAAAAGATCCCCTCTCAGCCTTCTCTTTTCAAGACCACACAGCCTCAGTTCTCCAGTCCAATTTAATCAGTTCACAGCCAACTTCCAAGAAGGTTCTACTACAGAATGATGCTGGTGCAGAGCATGAGATCTGTGCAGAAGCACCTGAACCATTGAATTGTTTGTAGATGTGTTTAGTGCACCCCAGAATTGCAGCATGGGATTCAAGATTTTTGTGTCAAACAGTCTAGTGGTAATGCTGGCATCATTCTTCAAGTGGAAGACTTCAAAATTTTTGGAGAGATAAATGTCCACTTTGTGCAATCTATTAAAGTATAGAAAATATATAGAGCTATTAAATTGCAAAGCTGATGTGTGTTAAATTATTTTCTCAGAATGATTTATAGAATCATAGAACGTCAGAGGCTGGAAGGGGCCTTGAAAACTCATCCAGTCCAACCCCCCTGCCAAAGCAGGATCACCTATACCAGATCACACAGGAATGTGTCCAGGAGGGTTTTGAATATCTCCAGAGAGATTCATAACAAAGGTTTCATAAGCAAAGCTTAGCTTGTTGCCCCTACATTTGATGAGTGAGAGTATTCCTGGAGAGACTTTTGCAAGCTGTATCAATGTACCAAACTAACGAGTTAAATGGGCAGAAACAAGCAAGGAAATGCAAGGAAAACTGAGTTCCTGTAATCTTTTAAGGATATGAAAGCCCAGTGTTGCTGAATCATATATAAAAACTAAGACTATTTTGTAGGTGAATCATAGAATCATAGAATCAACCAGATTGGAAGAGACCTCCAAGATCATCCAGTCCAACCTATCACACAGCCCTGTCCACTAAGTGCCTCATCCAGCCTTTTCTCAAAAGCCTCCAGGGACAGTGACTCCACCACCTCCCTGGGCAGCCCATTCCAATGCCAATCACTCTCTCTGCCAACAACTTCCTCCTAACATCCAGCCTAGACCTCCCCCAGCACAACTTGAGACTGTGTCCCCTTGTTCTGTTGCTGGTTTCTTGGGAGAAGACACTAACTCCCACCTGGCTACAACCTCCCTTCAGGTAGTTGTAGACAGCAATGAGATCACCCCTGAGCATTGTCTTCTCCAGGCTGTACAACCATAGCTCCCTCAGCCTCTCCTCATAGGGTTTATGTTCCAGGCCTTTCACCAGCTTTGTCACCCATCTGTGGACATGTTCCAGTATCTGAACATCTCTCTTGAATCGAGTGGTCCAGAACTGGACACAGCACTCTCTTAACTCTAGTGATGAATTGCATGTGTAATTCACTTAGCAGCAGAGAAGACAGATAAAATCTTTATTCCAGAATCCCAGTGTGGTGGGGGTTGGAAGGGACCTCTGGAGATCAGCCAGTCCAAACATCCCTGCTAAAGCAGGGGCACCCACAGCGGAGAGCAGCTTGCCTAGGAGCACAGTGTCCAGGTGGATTTGAAATCTCTCCAGAGAAGATGACTCCACAGCCTTTTTTGGCATCCTCTTCCAGAGCTGTATCACCCTGATAGCAAAGAATTTTTGTCTCCTGTTCAGAAAGAAAATGTTCTGAAAATATGTTTATTTCCTTAGATACTTTACAACTACATGCACAACCTGGACTTCAAGTTATTTTTTCCTGTTATTTTAGCAGCGAAATTTAAATGGTTTCATTAGGAAAATGCAACTGATTTATTTGAACAGTTATTGGACCCACAATTTGTACTTTCTTAAGGTTATTGATACTTGAGAGAAGGCATCTGTGCAGTACTTCAGCCCTGCATAAGTAACTTTTAATCTCAGCTCAATCTGGCCCTGTTTATTTTAATGACTGAAGAGCTATTTGGCATAACTGAGGTGAAGCTCTTTTCCTTGGAAGAAAATATGATTTTATCTCTTAAGGTAAAGGGGAGTGGTAGCAGCAATGAGGTTTTGGCAGGGTTTTCATTCCTCCCTTTCTGACTTGGTGAGGATCACATCAATGGTGAAGCATTAGACCTACACCCCCTCCTCAAACCAGGATATGGGAAGGCAGGAGATGTTTAACCAATGGTTACAACGTCGCAAAGTGGAGCCAATTCACCTTTGGTACTCAATTTTCTTGGGTGTTACTGTCTCCAGAGTATGAGAGATAGTGGGGAATTGCATTCAGTATTTGTAACAACTAACACTTTAAATACACCTTGCTGCTAAAGTCGTTCTCTCTCCTTTTATTTCTGTCAGGAAGACTTTTCTGTCGAAGGCGCCTTTTTATTTCTTTGTCACTTTGTGTCACTTCTTTATTTGTCCAAATAAATACTTCATTATCTTGAAGTAATGCCAGTCTCTCAGCAGAGAGATCTTCCTTTCATCTGCAGCTCAGTGAAACACAAATACATGTTCCCTATTACTGGAACCTCTCCTTGCTAAGGAAAATAAAATGACAACTCTTACAGATCCTCAGAACTAAGCAAGAGCATCATAAACATTTGGTAGATAACTTGTAATGCATTTATATCTGTCCAGTGAAATTATCACCATAGTTCTGATAATAAGACATGTATTCTGGCTTCACTTTATCTAGCCAAAGTGCTGTGTATGTGAGTAGACTTAACTAGCTTTGCATTGCATCTTATGAGCATCTGTTTGTTTAATATGGCAAGTATACACTTTTGTTTGTACCAGGCTTTGTTGTAATGTGAAATTACATTGCAGAGATCTTTTATTCTGAAACTGTTAACTTTGCAGGGATAATGTTACTTGAACACTGTGACTCTGGTGGCTGCCATGCCACTGATGCTTGCAATGAATCAGGAAAAAGGCTCATCTTGTAATATGAGTAATTGAAAAATATTCCCCTCCCCTCTATTTGTTTTCCTATTGTGCAAATTCCCAGCAAAACCTGAAATGCCTTGCAAGGCATTTTAGAAGAACATGGTTAAGCAATGCTCCTTCCTTCATCCAGGGTCCTGGAATTAAATGAGTCACTTTAGGAGACAGCAAAGTTAAATATGAAGATGTTATTTAAATATAATACACATCGAGTTTCAGTCTCCCTGTAATTGGAATCAATCCTCTACAGGTGAAGTCTGACTCAGTTCATCCTCATAGGAAAGGGTTTTAATTACAGGAAATTCCATACTAGTGGCTTTTTACACCCATTTCATCATCATTACTGCAGAAGTGGTTGATTTCTTGTTTGCATGTTCATTTTAGTCATTAGCTTTTCCACAGTAAAGACTGCATCAGGCTAAGTGCTCTTATTTTTGCTTTACTTTATGGTTACAATGTCCCTCCCCAAATTAACTGTGCACATGCTTATGTATTTCTATTTGTTTGCCCTTTTTCTGTCATTTATTGCCACTGAAAAGTCAGTTTAATAATCCATAGAAGGTCAATACAGCAGTTTAATGAAACCTGAAAGGGCTTTTAGAATCATATTATGTTGGCAGAATTTGCTAAATGTTTGCAGAGCTTGGTTACATATTTGTTCAGGACATTCCAGAAGCTAAAAGGTTTTGCAGCTAACTCTTGTCTCCATTCTGCAAGACTGGCTTGACTGAAGTACTTCACTTCTTTTTTTTTTTTTGGTCATCTCCAGATAAGATGCTTGGAGTTCAGTTTGTTACTCCTTGCCTTACTGTGGCGCTGCTGTGGACTTCTCATGTTTCAGGATATGTATCTTCCAAACCAGTCTCTGTCTTCAGAGTTTCAGTTTTTGCCCCAGTTCTTCTTCAGCTGTTCAGTGTTCTACTCGATTTAAGCATATATTAAAAACAAATAAACAAAGTAAAAAGTCTATATTGATGCAAGTGACACTTTGGAGTAAGCTGGCTTTCTCTGAGAATTATCTAAGGAGTGTTGTTCAGCCACTTTAACTTACAGCTGACAAAATCATCTTCATGGTAGAAGTTACCCAAACTGCAGTTATCTTTGGTCTGCAGTGAATGTTTTCAGCTTGAAGTGATGTGGAAGCTGTGATCACAGTAGTAATCCAGTAGTGGCTGGATTGCTTGCTTCTGTTTGTTGAGAAGAGTCAGTAAAACACCTGTGCTTCCAGCTAGGCTAGTGCTGAGTGGCACTTGTACAAGTGCACATGAGGCAGTGACAGTGAAGGTTATGCCTTAGCACACAGTCATAGAGTGCCAGATTGGAGGGGGCCTCAGGGATCAGAAAGTTCATTCTTTCTTGGGAAAAGCACAGTCCTGACAAGCTGGCCCAGCACTCTGTCCAGCTGAATCCAAAAAGTGTTCAGTGTTGAGAACTCCACCATGGGGAGATTATTCCAGTGGTCAGTTGTCCTTGTGAAAAATTTTCCTAGTGTCCAGTTGGAATCTAGCCAAGAGTCACTTCTACCAATTTCACTCCTTGTAAAACTTTCACCTGCTTTACAGTCCTTCCCTTTATAGGTGAAGACCTAAAGTCTTCACCTTCATTATAGTCACTATTTAAATGCTGGAACATGGTGATAACATTTCCTTAAGCTTTCTTTTCTCCAAGCTGAACTAACCCAGTTCTCACAGCCAGTCCTCAGTATGGAAGCCTTCCAGTCCTTGGATTTTATTTGTGGCCTTTCATGTGTAATGAATATCAAATGGACATTGGTTCTGTATTTCCTCTGATCTTGAATATGCTTTGTCCATCTGCTGTAGATGCTTGGAAAACTCTGTGAATACAGCAAGAGCAGTTCACTGCTTTAAGAACAACTATAGAGGTTTATATACCTACATACACACATATATGAATGTAATCAATACAATGATATGTATATGTTTCTTACCACAGCTCCTGCCAGGCCAGCTTTAAACATCTGACTGCACAACTGCTAACTTGGAGGTCACCTATTGCTAGGGATTTGTAGAATCACTTTATGCTTCCCTTCTTCTTGTTTTCTATATGTTCTATATGATTTTGCAGTTGAATGCCCAGTCCCCCCTGTATCTAATCCTGCTTCTTGCAAATGTGGTAATTAAACCAGGAACACACATGAGTTAAGTTGTCAGGAAAGTCATTAGAGGTTTTTAGCAAGAGGCTGGAATAAAACAGCTTACACTGCTGAGCTTGTGAAGAGGAAAAAAACCCTGATCTGTTTTGTCCCTGTGGTTTTAGACAAGGGTCAGGACTTGCTTGCAGTCTCTGTCTGTGTGGAATTAGGGGATGAAGGCTTTGGATCTCACTTCTGCCAAATTTATGATTTGCTTTCCTGCCTGGTCCCAGGTAGTGGGCAGGCCAGATCTGAAGAACTTCTCCTCTGATCCAGATCTCCAGAAAGTAACCTGGCCCAGCTGGGCACAAGTTTTTCTCACTGATCTGCTCTGCTTTTAAGCCTGCTAAAAGAATGACTGAATCTACAATAAATCTGTGCTGATGTTTTGCAGTGTGAACAGATGTATTTTGCATCTTACAAAACCTATTTCTGCAAACTGCTGTCTTTTCAGGTCTCATTGACTTCAATCAGGCATTAAGGGCAGAAGTAATGATTTAGAAATCATTTAGTAAACCTGAGGTGTAATTTTTACAGTCTGTTAGGAATTTCCACCATCCTGACTCTGCTGAAGAGGGATACAGTTCTCGCTTGTATTAGGTGCAAAATGTGAATTACAGCAGTTTTCTGACTCTGAAAATCTAACAGGGAGCTACACTCCAGGCACAAAGTAGTGCTGCAAGGTGAGGCAGAGGACTAGGAGCAATTACTTGCATCTATTACTTCAGATCCCTTCTCTTCTCCTTTGTTTAGAGTGGGGCAGGAAAAGTTTTGCATCAGCTTGCTATGAATTTGTGGCTATGTGTCAGCTGCAGCAAAGAATGCTGTGACAGTAAGAGAGAGCTAACATTTAGGTTCAATTGATGGACCAGTGTACATAATCTCAACCTCATGACCTGAAATTGTGCTCTTCAGAAATACCAAAACCTTAATGCAAAGAAAAAGTAAACTGAAAGTAGAGCATGTGAGAATATGCTTCTGCGAATCAGAGGAAAATTTCATGGCCAGGGTGCTTCTGCCTCCACTTGAGCCACTGCCCACTGCTGATTCCAACATTTGCTCCATTCTTTTGGCCTCATGTTGCTCCTCAGCCCCTCCATGCCTCAAGAGTCGTTCTCAGTCTCTTGCCTGGAGTTTGAAATGCAGCATTTCCTGCTGTGGGACTGGTGGGTGCTTCAACTTTCTCCTATTTCCAGACAGCCTTCTGGAGCTTGCCTGGAGTTGGCAGATGGGTCTTTGCTGTTCCTGCCCATTGTTGTTGAAGGACGTTGTAGCCACTTTGAAACCCAGTTGCTTTCATACTTCAGAAGCAGCTGGGAGACCAGTCTTCCCTTTCTTCATCCCTCAGTCACTCATTGTGGTTTGTGCCCTCCAAATGCACTGAGCAAAGTATCACTGTCTGTTTCAGTAAGTCAGCTGGTTGCTTCTCCTAGACCTATGTCCACAGTCCTACATTACTCTGTGCCATATTTTCTTTCCCTTGATATCTGCCAAAGGTGTCTTTCCTTTATGCATAGACACGAGGGGGTAATTTTCTTCCATTGCTCAGACCCTCCTCAGCTAGACAGTGATTTTGGTTTTGTTTCTATTTTTTGTGGCAGTATTCTTGATGTGGACTGTGTGGAACTTTTACATGTCAAAAAAGACTCCTTCTTTGCCCTGATAAATATGTAGGAGCTTTGGTAGAGCAGGAAAATACTGGTGATAGCTTATTTATGGGCATAGGAGGATAACCATGAAAATAACCAGGGGGTTGGAACACCTCTCCTTTGAAGACAGGCTGAGGGAGCTGGGGCTATTCAGTGTGGAGAAGAGAAAGCTCCAGGGAGACCTAATAGCCTAATACTCCAGTACCTGAAAGGGGCCTACAAGAGGGACAGAGGAAGACTATTTCCAAGGGCATATAGTGATAGGACAAGGGGCAATGGTTTCAAAGTAGAGGAGAGTAGATTTAAACTGGATGTTAGGAACAAGTTTTGCACCATAAGGGTGGTGGAGCACTGGAATGAGTTGACCAAGGAGGTGATTAATGCTTCATCACTGGACATATTCAAGATGATGTAGTTGAGGATGTCCCCACTTACTGCAGGTGGGGGGGGTGGGGTGTTGAGCTACATGACTTTTGGAGGTCTCTTCCAACACAAACCATTCTATGATTCTATGAGCAGAGTTTGCTGTAGCACAACTCCAGAGTGCTGCCCATGCAGACCTCAGCACAGCATGTTCCCTGCCTTCTACACATCTATTTGTTGTGCTCTCTGTGCTATTCTCAGTGATGAGTTTGAAAGTATAACTGCAACTCTGGTTAGCCCCACTTTGGCAGTTTGTTACTGCTCTGTGTGTGCAGCAGAGCTGTGCCACTCAGAGAAAACAGCTGGAGCATGTCCAGAAAAGGGCAACAAAGATAGTGAAGGGTCTGGAGAACAAGTTTGGTGAGGAGCAGCTGAGGGACCTGGGGTTGTTTTGCTTGGAGAAGAGGAAGCTGAGATGAGACTTCTTTGCTTTCTACAACTGCTTGAAAGGAAGTTGGAGCCAGGTGAGGGTTGGTCTCTTCTCCCTAATATCAAGTGATAGAACAAGAGAAAATGGCCTGAAATTGTACCAGGGCAGGGTTTGGGTGGAGATTAGGAAAAAATTCTTTGCTGCAAGAGTGGTCAGGGATTGGAACAGGCTTCCCGAGGAGGTGATGGAGTCACCATCCCTGGAGGTGTTCAAGAAATATGTAGACATGAGACTCTGGGTTTAATGGCCATGGTAGTCATGTGTCGAGGGTTGGACTCAATAATCTTAGAGATCACTTCTAACTGAAAAATTTATATGATTCTGTGAGAAGGCAGCACTAGAAACAAAGCCTCACAAGAGCACTTGCAGCAGGCTCTGTGTCCATCACACAATGCAGAGCAGCTATGGCAGATTAAAACCATGAACTCTAGGCTTGATGATTACAATTTTGCCGCTGTGGGGATGAGGAAGAGGGCTACAAGGGCCCCCCCTTAATCAGCAGAAGCCGTTCTGGTGCGTGCCTTACAGCACGTGGTAGTGGTTCAGGCTGTGGCACTGTGCATGTCCAGGGATGCTGCTGCCAAAAGCAAGAGATAAGTTCCCATCTGACAGCTGCTTCATGGCCATTAGCTTGGTAGAAATGCTCTTGCCTCTGAGATAAATCTGAGATAGCTTCTCCCACTTCAACTGAAGGGATGAAATTACTTCAGAATTACTCTTTGTAGCTCTGTGATAAAAGTATGCACCTAAAAATGGCTAATAACCGACTATATACTACCTGCTCCTTTATACTCAGACTTAATTGTGTATTCTCACCTTGTAACCCTCCTTGTGGGGACATGGGTGCCATACAATGTTCACATCACCTTCTGCTATGCTGAAAACTATTCAATAACAGATAATTCCTCTTCCTGGCTCCTCCCTAATATGCTGTTCTGGGATCACTCTTGAATTTTAAATGTCTGGATGGAAAAGAAAGTTTGCCTTGGATTCTGGTAAGAGAAGAAATAATGCTTCTCCTGAAGCTACTACCCAGTGTTTGTAGCACTGAGCCCAACTCTGCTGGATCAGTTTATTATGTTTTCTTTACTGGAGCCTTCATGTGGGAGATCATCTGACTAAAAAAGAAATCTAAAACTGCAGGGCTGCTTAGAGGTGCTGGAGATGAGCAACAGTTTCAGGTCTTGTTGGCCCTGTTGATACCCCTGCAACGAGTGATCCTTCCCATCTGTTTCCTAAATACTTCATTTTCACAGAATCACAGAATCAGTTAAGGTTGGAAGGGACCACAAGGATCAGCCAGTTCCAACCCCCTGCCATGCCCAGGGACACCCTACCCTAGAGCAGGCTGCACACAGCCTCAGCCAGCCTGGCCTTAAACACCTCCAGCCATGGGGCCTCAACCACCTCCCTGGGCAACCTATTCCAGCCTCTCACCACTCTCATGCTCAACAACTTCCTCCTCACGGCCAGGCTGAATCTCCCCACCTCCAGCTTTGCTCCATTCCCCCTGGTCCTGTCACTCCCTCACAGCCTAAAAAGTCCCTCCCCAGCTTTTTTGTAGGCCCCCTTCACACACTGGAAAGCCACAATAAGGTCACCTGGGAGCCTCCTCTTCTCCAGCCTCAACAGCCCCAACTCTTTCAGTCTGTCCTCACAGCAGAGCTGCTCCAGCCTTCTGAGCATCCTCCTGGCCCTTCCCTGAACATGCTCCAGCATCTCCACATCCCTCTTGTAATGGGGAGTCCAGAACTGGATGCAGTACTCCAGGTGGGGTACTTTTTAGGAGCTTTCTAATCAAATCATGGCTGGAAAAGTGCAGAGGAGTTGTTATGGAGGGCTGCTGGGGTCACCTAGTTCATGCAGGGACCGGAACGATGCTGTGACACCAATGTGAGCATAAGTCAAACATTTATTGTGGCTAAAAGCAATGCTTATGTAGAGAGCTAATACAATGTGTATAATTCTGATAGGCTACACAACAGGGTATGGGCTGTCCAAACACCCTGGGAACAAATCTGACTGACCAGCCCCCCTTAGTCCCCTCACACAGCTGACTTTGCAGCTTCTCTCCCATCTTTTTCAAGGTTATTTTCCCTGCAGCTGCACTCCTCATCTCTGTGTCCTAATGTTACCCTTCTTGCTCTCCTCTTTCAGATCATTCAGTGCTGCTGGGACCCCAACAGAGGGGGTAATTCATTAATGTGAGATTCTATTTTTCCCAAATTAATATTGTTTATTAAATTTGATATTTAGAACTCTCACCACCCCTGACCACTAATTACAATAATAACTGGTTCTCTGCATGGTCAAGGAAATGTTATACAGAGGAATAACCAGGTCTAGAAATAACTAGCAAAAATTATATGTAAGCATTAATTGAACTGGAAGTGAAGGTTCCCACGGTCAGTATGCTGCCTGCAGTTAGTTATACTGCTTGTCCACTAGATGGACTAAAGGAGCTCCTTTCTGCTTGCGGCAGAAGGCAGTGGTGAATTACAAGAGGCTTCAAGTATTTACTCACAAAAATAATCTTCCGACTCGCGAGGCCAGCTACAGCTTCAGACAGTACCCAAACGCTTTCAGGGAATTCTCTTGGTCTTGCCAGATACTGAGACTTCTGATTCTTCTCAGGCTTCACAGAGTGCCAGGGAAAGGAGGGAGACCATCTCTGGCCTTATCTTTGTTCCTCTGGATGATCTGTGTATCTCCAGGACTTCCAGTCTTGGCAGGAGACTTTCAGGTGTAGGCAGAATGTCATGTGATGTGCAGTCTTAGCACAATGTCACACTGGCTATGCAGGCCAATCACGTGGAGGCATTTAGAGCCTGTTCCTGGTAAACTCAGGGCAGTGTAATTTCCAGGCGAACAAATCCCTAGTTTCAGAGTTTGTGACTCTGTGGCAGAGCTAGCTTATAGCTTAGCATAGCATGGCAGCAGGCAGCAGCAGGCAAGCAAGTACAAATACAACCGCAGAGCACTTTGTGTTACCTGCTCATCTCTTTTTATCAATACAGCCTGAGACTAATGGGCCTTTGGACACAAAATAGCCAATCAGAACGGCAGTTAGATGAGCTTGACCATAGGCTTGCTTTACCCAAATTTGGGAAAAACATAGGCCTTGCACAAGGCAGGTACAAGTTAAATGTGTGCACCTTGTTTACCACAGGATGCAAACAAGTCTGGGCAGGCCAAAGTCCTTAGACTCAGTGGCTCCAGGTTCTTTGTCCTCTTTCCTGTGGTTGGTCCTCCCCAAAGCAGAAGGAAGGAGAGCAGAAAAACATGTCTAGGCAAGTCAGGACATGTATAAGCCTATTTTGGCTTGCTTAGGCCTACCGCGATGGGAGTGTAGCATGTGGTGGTGACACAAGATGGGAGATGTGCTAACCCAGGCCCCTGACAAGAGGCAAGCCCAAGGAGGAATGTCAAGCTCCTGCTTCTCCTCGCATCCACCTGTCACACTGGGCAGCCTGCACATAAGCCTTGCTGAACAGCAAGAGGTTTTCAGTTTGAAGCCCAGGACCAAACCCAGCTCTGGCAGGTGTCTTTATGAAACATCTGAGTATGGGTCACAGCTGCCAACAGAGTGAGGAAACAGTGAATTCAGATTTAACAGGCAATTAAACGGCTGACTGTGCACACTGGTGAATGAGGAGATGTTCCTAGGAGTAACTCATGGAATCAAAGGCAGCTGGAAGTAAGGAAAGGAGCTTGGGCTTTTCCCTAGGAAGAAGTGTTTTCATCTCCTGCGAGCTGGCAAGGCAGTGCTGCCACAGCTGCACAGGCTTTGCTTCTCTCCTACACACAGAGAGAGGAAGGTATGCCTTTGCTACTGTCCCGACGCTCTGCATTAGCAGCATGCTGGCAGCATCACTGCTTTTCCTGGCCCCGTGTGCCTCGTGTCAAGGCAGGATTTGCAGTTTAACTTTACTTTCGTTTGCTTTCAGCTCCAAGCTATTTGCTGGCCTGGGAAGAACCAAATTTCTTAATTCTACAAGTGTTTGTTGGCCCCTGGTTTATTTATATATCCCATTAAGCAATGCATTTCCTTTACACATTCACCTCTACTTCTGGCAACCTTCCGGTGGCTTCTAAATTACTTTAAAGAAGCCAAAGCTGTTTAGCATGGTTGGCTTGCTCAGTGCTAAGCATCACAAGATTGCTGAAATACATTATCCTGCATGAAGTGTTTCATGTTTGTGTATGCATTGAGGGGAAATTGTAAGCACTGCTCAGGAGGTGCCACTGTGAATGCAAACAGGGGGGGTGCAGGGGTCAAGGCTGGGGGCCACTATTCATGCTGAGGAAGTCGTGTTGATAAAGCCTCGAGAAAAAGGCTTGGACAAGTACAGCATCTTAAAGACATTTGCAGTGTTGGCAGTGAATAAATACTTGCCGTTGTTTGTTTCAGGATAACTCAGTTTTGTTCACTTGAAGAAGATTGCAAAGTTTTTTATCCCTCCTGCTATTCTGTAATTGGAAGTAAATACTCAGGTTGGTGGCAGTGGGTTTGCTGTGAAGTAATCATCAGCTTCAACAGATAATGTGAGGCTGTTTTCTTCTTTACACCTCTCATGGAAATTCTCCAAACCGACCATAAATAAGTATCAGGAGAGAATCTCAATGAAAGGGGAAAATCAAGGACACTTTGAATGTAGATAAAATGTTTCTTTTTTACATTTTTTTTATTTACATCACATAGGGGAGTCCATTTGCTAATGTATTTTCTGTGCATTTTTAAATATTGAATAATCCCACTGTGAGAAAAGGACAAATATCTCCATAAAGTATGCAGGCACATGGCTAAAATGATAAGCAGATCTCCTTATAACATGCACTTGCACATGCTGCATCGTCTGTAACATCTTCCCTTGTAAGTGGTGGTGGGGAGTCGAAATGATCACTTTTTTTTTCCCTTTGGTCCTTTGTGATTTTACATTTTATAAGCTCATTCTTTGAGAAAAATTGCTGAAGGACTGGCATGCAGAACCCTTTGTAAAATGAATATTTAATGGTTAAAGGTTAAAATCGTGCTAGATACACATTAAAAAGGCAACTTGAGAAAAACGGTGCTCATTGGGTTACACACAGGTTGTAACCTTGAGTAGCTTGAAAACAAATGCTATTGCAGTGTCTGTAAGGAAATGGGAACGTGCCCTTTCCTAGCCTGCGGGGGGAGTGTGACTGAAAAAGCCATTCAGAGCCACTGAGCATTTAAAGCGTTTCTACAAAAGGGATTTACAACACTATCATCCTTCCTTCCAGGAACTAATAAAACAGACTGCATGTTAAATCCTAACACATCTCCTACACTCTCAGGAGAAGAACAAACCCAAGCTACTGTCAGAATTATAAAGGCTGATGGGTTGTTATGTGACAGATAAGTCAGGCTATTGCTGACCGACCTTACACCAAGGGGCAGTATTTTTTGCAAGGCTGAGCTACTTCTAAGCACTTTCTCCACTGAATTAAATGTACACAGGGTATTTCAGGCAGGCTTCCACAGAAGTACTTTATTAGCCATACCTAATTTCTCAGCAGAAACCCCTGCGCCGCAGCCACCACGCTGCACAACATCTTCATGCTATAAAGTGGAATTTCTCTCATGTGGGACTTGGTGCCAAACCTCTGCTGGAGTCTGTCTGATGGATGGTGCTTCTTCTTCAAATCACACAGAAGAAATTGGTGACCTTTTCTGGTACCACTGCCCTTCTGGGGATCAAGGCTGAAGTCTCCTTTTGGCATGTAAAGTTGGAAATATGATAATTATTTTGCTATAAAACACTGAGTGTGTAGCAAAGGCTTCACAGGCATCCCAAATTCATGGCAAGAAGGAAAACATTGACATTGCTGGACCTTTTTGAGAAGTCCAAAGAAATCAAAACTCTCCTATTTTGCACCTGAAGTTTTGTCTCCTGGCCCTATATTTCCTTGAGCTCTGTTTTCTCACAGACAGTCCAAAGACAGCTTAAGTTTCTTTCCTTCCTGGGTCCTTATGTGCAGTCTCCACTGTCAAACTGCATCTGCCTCTCACCTCACTTTCAGCCTTCTGTCTGTCCTTCTTGGCCTTCTTTCACTGCTTGCTTAAGATCAAGGTATATATCGTTCGGGCTATTTGGGTCTTTGTGTGCTGGTTTTTGTCAGTTGCTTTCATGCCCTATTTTCTCTCTCTCTCTCTCTCTCTTTTTTTTTTTTCATTCTTCTTTCCTCCTGACTGAATTTGGCTTCTTGAATCCTGCCCTTTTTAGCAGTGTGAACATTTCACCTGAGTCTGCCTATGATGGAAATAAGTAAATCTGTATTGTTTCTTTTCTGTTTGAGGACCCATAGGTGAGTGTGAGTGCACAGCATGTCACTGTGTAATTTATACAATGGTGAGACAATACACTCTCAAATCATCTGGGGACAAGCTTTCCCTCTAGTCATAGTTAAGGGATTATCATATTCAATAGAGCTGTGAAAACATTTTGAATAGATTCCAAGGAGAATATTACGTATTTAGAGTAGAAGTATACTGCAGATACAGGATCTAGCAATGTCTGGCTGAAATGGAATAGGCTTAGCTGCTCCGAAAGTCTCTATGGCCATCAATCTACAAATGCACAGCTGTTTCCCAGTGTGAAGTAATCACACAAGAGAAAAAAAATGCTCCACTTGAATATGTGGCTTTTTAGTAAGCGAGTTTGTCACCAGTTGGGAAGTATAAACACTCTAATTTGCCATCAGCCAACCAAATCACCTTCTGCATGTCTCCAACATGCACTGTTATGTTGAATTTATTACTTATTTCCCCCAAGATCTAATTAGATGACAGTGAAAAGTATTCTGATTTTTTTTTGTCCTTGTCCAAAGGTGCTGGCTCTTTCCTCTCATCACCTTCTCTCTTCTTATTTGAGAATGTTTTCTTCCTTTCCCCATCTATTTGCAAGCATTCAGCTCTGCAGTGAAGTGTTTGCAACTCCCAAAACATTGTATACACCTGTTCCTGGGACTTCTGATAACCTAAAGAGCTCTGGATTGGTTTTTTTGGGTTTTCTTGTGTGCTGCTAATGTGCTGTTTTGAAAGTTTTGCTTGAAGCCCTTATGTTTGCTGAAAAGAAAACTCATACAAATGGAAGCTCAACAGATAGCTTGAATTCAGAGACTCTTAACTTCTTTCTCATCTGAGCCTTTGGATAATGTGGTTTCTCACCAATGAAAGCTTTAAAGTTATTGAGGAACAAGTACAATACTAATAAAGTGCGAGCTATGCAGACTTGCTCTCATCCACACAAGTCACAGAATCACAAAATATCTTTGATTGGAAGACACTTTCAAGTTCATCCAGTCCGAACCTTGACCCAGCACTTCACTGTCGAGACAAGGTATGTCCCTAAGTGCCAGCTCCACATGCTGCTTAAATATCCCCAGGCATGGTGACTCCACCACTGCCCTGGGCAGACCATGCCAGTGTTTGAGAACCCTTTCAGTGAAGAAATATTTCCAAATATCCAGCCTAAGCCTCCACTGACACAGCTTGTATCCATTTCCTCTGGGTTTGTCCCTTGACACCTAGGAGAAGAGGCTGGTCCACTCCTTCCTCCAACCTTCCTTCAGGGACTTGTACAGAGAAAGAAAGTCTCCCCTCAGTTTCCTCCAGACTGAACACCCCCAGCTTCTTCAGATGCTCTTCATAGGTCAGGTGCTTCAGGTCTTTCACCAGGCTTCTTGTCCTTCTCTGGACACACTCCAGAATCTCAGTATCCTTGTAGTGAGTGATCCAGAACTGAACACAGTACTCAAGGTGTGGCCTCAGCAGTGCTGAGTACAGGTGGGTGATCATGATAATTTCTCTCTGCTGGCCACTGTGTTTCTAATACAAGCTAAAATGCCATTTGCCTTCTTGGCAACCTGGGCACTGATGACTCACTTCCAGTCAACTGGCAGACTCAGGTCTCTCTCCAAGTTGCAGCTTTCCAACTACACATCACCAGGTTTGTAGCTTGCATGGGGTTGTTGTGACTCAGTTTCAGGACCTAGAATTTGGCCTTATTGAACTTCATACAATTAGCCTTGTCCTATCAGCCTAACCTGTCCAGATCCTGTTGTAAAGCTTCCCTTCCCTCTAGCAAATTGACAGAGTGATTTGGTTGGGGATTAATTGGCCAAGTTACTTTTATTTTTCCAAAAAACCCTCCCCCATACTATATACAGAAGTAGTTAAGGTTTATTTACAGGCTCTAATTTGGTTGGGAAATCTTCACAGGGATGCTTATGGACAAGGAGCAATGGGTGTAAGTTGCAGCAAAAGAGGTTCCGCCTCAACACAAGGGGGAACTTCTTTACTGTAAGGCTCACAGAGCACTGGCACAGGCTCCCCAGGGAGGTTGTGAGGTGTCCTTCTCTGGAGCCTTTCAAGGCCTGTCTGGATGTGTTCCTCTGTGCTCTGTGTTAGATAGGATTGCCCTGCTCTGGCAGGGGGATTGAACTGGATGATCTCCTTGGGTCCCTTCCAACCCCTAATATCCTGTGATCCTGTGATGGGCAAGTTTAGTGATTTAGGAAAGTCCCACTTACAAATCAGGCTGAGCAGACAACCCAGGGAAACAACAGACTTTACTCATGGAGGTGAGGTAGGAAATGGGTGCTGATCCCTGGTTAATTTCTCTGCTTGGCAGCCTCTGAAACTGCAAGCAATATCCAGTCGTGCAGATCCACACGGCAGAAGTGCAAGGCAAGTGGAGAAACTGCCAAAGTCAGAAGTGTCTCAGACATGGTTTCCACAAGGCAGATTCATGGAGCGGTACTGCCTTGGCAGCACTGGGGAAAGCCAAACTGCTGGCATTCTGCCCAGCTCGGGTAGCAAGCAGGAAGTCAGGCTGCAGTGTGGCTTGAGAGATGCTGGGTCCGGGTGCTGCTGGCAGCTCTCTCAAATGGACCTAAGTACCTGCTGAGCTTGCATACTTGTGAGCAAGTGGCATGAATTGTTTAAGAGTGGGACTGCACAGGATGGTGTGAAAATGGGAGAACTCTCCCAAACAGGAACACTGCAAAGTGGGAACCCCACGCTGTTTTCCTCACTCTATGTTTTTTCTTAGACAAAGTGTCATAGAGTCATAGAATCAAACAGGTTGGAAGAGATCTCCAGGATCATCCACTCCAAACTATCACCCAACTCTGTCCAATCACCTAGACCATGGCACTAAGTGCCTCATCCAGGCTTTGCTTCAACACCTCCAGGAATGATGACTCCACCACCTCTCTGGGCAGCCCATTCCAATGCCAGTCACTCTCTCTGGCAAGAGCTTCCTCCTAACATCCAGCCTAGACCTCCCCCAGCACAGCTTCAGACTGTGTCCCCTTGTTCTGTCGCTGGTTGCCTGGCAGAAGAGACCAACCCCCACCTGGCTACAGCCTCCCTTCAGGTAGTTGTAGACAGCAATGAGGTCTGCCCTGAGCCTCCTCTTCTGCAGGCTGCACACCCCCAGCTCTCTCAGCCTCTTCTCACAGGGCTGAGATCCAGGCCCCTCACCAGCTTCCTTGTCCCTCTCTGGACACATTATCATAGAATCATAGAATCAACCAGGTTGGAAGAGACCTCCAGGATCATCCAGTCCAACCTATCACCGAGCCCTATCCAGTCAACTAGACCATGGCACTACAGGGATGTCCATTTGTGAGTGAAGAATCCAGCTGATTCCAGCACAGGATTTCCCACAAGTCAGTACCCATGTGGAAAAGGTGCCTTTTGCTGTTGCCCCTTCAAGCCCACAGCAGGGGGGTGGAAAGCAGTTTTTTGTGCCTTCTTCTTCTCCCATTCAAATCCCTGGAGATGGAGGGGGGGACACACGAAGGGATTTGGAGTGCCCCACAACACACAGCTACCCAGCTTGATATCACCTGCAAGTCACATCCTTCTCTCAACCCTTCCTACTCTCAACGTCCCAGAGCTCCGGCATTATGGAGGTGTATCCCAGATGTGCCCATTTGTTGTCTAACCACTGAAGCCTGTGCTTTGGTAGGTAAATGGCATATGAAAGAAGCTGCACTTCTTGCCTCAAATTCAGTACCCCAGCTTTACAGCAGTTCACAGGATCACATGATCACAGGATGTTAGGGGTTGGAAGGGACCCAAAGAGATCATTGAGTCCAACCTCCTTGCCAGTGCAGGACCATACAATCTAGCTCAGGTCACAGAGGAACACATCCAGATGAGCCTTGAAAGTCTCCAGGGAAGGAGACTCCATAGCCTCTCTGGAGAGCCTGTGCCAGTGCTCTAAGTTCCCCCTTGTGTTGAGGCAGAACCTCTTTTGATGCAACTTACACCCATTGCTCCTTGTCCTATCCCAGGGAGCAAGTTGATAGAAGCTTTTCTTCTGTGAGGGGATACAATGAACTTCAAAATGAGGCCCTCTCATATGTAATTAGCTCAGATCTTCCATTTTCTCTTGCAGTTATTGTACTTCTGCTGTAGACTTCTGATGGCTTTTAAAACTTGTTTAAACTTTGGCATTGACTTATGATGAATAGCTCTTCAAAGATGTGGAACTCTGCTGGTCCACAGAGTGTCTTTGCATCTTCCAGCAGCAGCCAGCCATAGGGGCGCACTCAGTGTAGCAGGAAGCCTGTCCTTGCCTCAGAATGGGTATTTTAGAGCTTTCTGCAGTGGTGACAGTTTTCTTTTATCCACATGGTGACTGTGGAAAAGCATTGGAAAATGTGTGCCAGCCTGGCCCATTAGGTAGGCTTATAGAGCACTCATCCTCTGTTTGGCTGTCACTCTCTTTAATTAGACTTCGCCTTCTTGAGAGGAAGGCCAAATGTTAACATATATATGTGCAAGTGGTTTAGCCTTGCAGTCTGGGGATGAGTTCAAGAATATGAGAGACGTTTTCTTTGATCCCCTGGGAAACAGCCTGCTCATGAGAATGTGGACATTGGAAGATGAGAGCTTGCAAAGTTAAGGAGATAAAGATGGCTGAGGTAGACAATAGAGAAGGGAAAAACTGAATGCTGAGAGTCTGTGTGGTAAGTGGAAGGTCTAAACTGCAAGTGCTTTTACAGGTGAATACCAAAATTTCCAGCAAAAGAAAGAACAGTTCAACATGCAAGTAGCAGCTGGTATCTCCCACCTCAAAATGAAAAGAATTATTCTCTTTTATTTTTCTGTCTGTGAAGACACAAAAGCTGAAGCTGCATGGAGTGCAAGGGTTGTCTGCCTTTTGTGAGCATCTGACTAGAAGTATTTAAAGAAAGACAGGTGAGCCCTACTGGTAGGGTGCTGTTAAACCTACAAATATGCTGATTCTCTTCAGGCAGGAGTGAAGGACATACTTTTACTTTATGGTTTTCTTTTAGTTTACAAACCTTGTGTACTTAAATGATAGTAACTGGAAACAAAACCACTGTATATATTTGAGAGAATCATAGAATCAACGAGGTTGGAAGAGATCTCCAGGATCATCCAGGCCAAACTATCACCCAGCCCTATCCAGTCAACCAGACCATGGCACTAAGTGCCTCATCCAGTCTTTACTTCAACACCTCTAGGGACAGTGACTGCACCACCTCCCTGGGCAGCCCATTCCAATGCCAATCACTCTGACAACAACTTCCTCCTAACGTCCAGCCTAGACCTCCCCTGGCACAACTTGAGACTGTGTCTCCTTATTCTATTGCTGGTTGTGTAGCAGAAGAGCCCAACCCCACCTGGCTCCAGCCTCCCTTCAGGTAGTTGTAGACAGCAATGAGGTCACCCCAGAGCCTCCTCTTCTCCAGGCCAAACACCCCCAGCTCTCTCAGCCTCTCCTTATAGGGTTTGTGTTCCAGGCCCCTCACCAGCTTCGTTGTCCTTCTCTGGACATGTTCCAGCACCTCAACATCTCTCCTGAATTGAGGAGCCCAGAACTGGACACAGCACGCAAGGTGTGGCCTGAGCAGTGCTGAGTACAGGGGCAGAATAACTTCCCTTGTCCTGCTGGCCACTCTGTTCCTGATCCAGGCCAGGATGCCATTGGCTCTCTTGGCCACCTGAGCACATTGCTGGCTCATCTTGAGCTACTATCTACCAGTACCCCCAGGTCTCTCTCTTCCTGGCTGCTCTCAGCCACTCTGTCCCTAGCCTGTAGTGCTGCTTGGGGTTGTGTCCAAAGTGCAGAACCCTGCACTTGGCCTTGTTAAATCTCATCCCAGCTTTAAAAGAATCCAGGAATGGAAAATTCTTGATGAAGGAATGATCAAATATTTTGTGTGTAGAGAGAAGCAGGGAATTTTGTGATTGTTTCTCTGGCTGTGGTTTTCTGTCTCAAATATTTACACAACAGTGGTTCTTTTAGCTGGGGAGTACAAGTAGGCATGTGAAAGCAAGCTAAAGTGACTGAGCTCCCAAATAAAAAAGCTGTCTTTTAGCTTCTTAACTGCCTGCATGCAAAAAATAGATTTGTAATATGTACCAGTAATATGTACCAGTAAGATTCATGCTGGCTTCATGGAGCTTTGGCTCTTAATCATCCAGACAAGGGATAATAGTCTTGGTGAAACTGAAGTGGAAATTATACTATAAGGGTGCCTTCAGTGTTGTGATGGTGTAATATGTATTTGTAAGTGATCATATTTGTTTGATTTGCTTTGCACTTGACCTCGTTTCCCTCAACTTGAAGCTGATGGGAATTTTTTACAGTCGAAAAGATGTAGATTGCAAATAAATGCATCTGTCTCCAGATGTAAATTTAAATAAGTAGAAAGTAATTTGTCTTGATGAAATGAAAGCAAGATTCAGTCACGCCCAACAGAGGGAAAAAAAACAACCCAGTGTTTTTCTGCTTCTGAGCCCAGTAGTGAAAGGCCCATAAGGATGCTCCAGATTCTGCAGACACATGAATGAGAGAGAATGATAGTTAGATGGATTATTATGATGGGATGGTTAAAATTTTCCTAAAGAAAAAGATATGCTGTCTGATGTGCAGTTAGAAAAGATCCAATCTTTCCAGAGTATGGATGACATTGCCTCTTGGCTGTGTTATGGAAGATCAAGCATACGTCTAGAAAGTGTCTTCATCATACACTTGCTGGCTGTACCTGATTGTCAAAGGTAGATTATGCAATCCCATTTTGAAAGAGCTTGTTATCGAATATTTGTGGATGTTATAAGCTTAGATAATATTCCTTATTTTAGATGATGAGGTTCTTTCCTCAGTCTGGGGCACTTGGACTTGGGAAGAGCCATGTAAGGTGATTTTAAAAGTAGCCATACGACCATAACATGTGCAAAAGCAGATGCACGTCAAGAAATAAACCAGACAGAATGGTACTACAAGAGAGCCTAAAAAAACCCTCATGTCTCAAAGATGTGGCATCATACCAGGCATTTCATAAGCTAAAGAAATCAATTTGACTTGCCTGGTTTCCTTTGATATTTTGATTAATATTTCAAGACCTTCTTTTTTTTTTTTTTTTCATGGAAGATAAGACATTCAAGAGACAACTTTAACTGCTCATGGAGATGCATGCTAAACCTTGTCATTTGAGAGAGAGAGCTGTCAAATTTTTATCATCTTTCCTCTTCTAAATTATTAATACCTAATCTTATGGGGGTGAGTAATCCTCATGGACCTAAATGCTTTGCTACACTGCTTTGCTGTATTGGAATCCTGTAGTAATGTTTCTTTTCCTTCTCTTGTGTAGAAAGGACATATAATCACCACTTCAATATTAATATAAGCTAATTAGGGTGACCATCCTTCTCAGCCAAAATCTGGCCAGCAGAGGTAGGGGAGCTTAGCCATTAAAATAGGCAGTAGTCACTTTGTTTTAGGGTGGCATTGGCTTTTTCCCACACTGTGGAAGGTAACACTGTATGTTTGCTGTCTCTTCGCTGTGTGAGCTCAGGACAGTGGTGCTGGCTGCAACTTGCCTCAGCCATCCCAGCCTGGGGACACATGGCAGCCCCACCTCAGTGTTGGAGAAAGCAGTTCCTAGTTTCTGAATTGTGTTGGGTGTTGGTTCTCCATCCTCTGAGAACTAGAGCATGGTGCCAGGAGGACACCATCAGCTGTATCCAAATGCCCAGCTGCTGATGCCTCAGGGAACTGTGTTGCACTCCTGCATCTGCTGTGTTGGGCTGTAGAGCTGCCATAGTGTGTTATAGCAGCGCTTCTACCCAGCACTCTGGGATCTGGTTCAGGTTTTATCCCCTCATCTGTGGCTAGTAGGGAGAGACTATCCATCTTGATGTGACCTTTATGTCTTTCTGGGTTTTTCTCCAAAAACTACCTTAATCATCAACCTGTTTCTCACAAGCATCTAGAAAAGCAAACCTGTGGTTTTCTAAAACTTTAAAAAAAACCTCAAAGCCTGAAAAAAGTAAAAATAAAAAGTAATAATGGTGTCTTCAGGTACTGTTGTGGTCTTTCTGTATCTGTAACACACACGGTTTTAAAGTTAGGGCTTTAGGCAACTTCCCTAGCATTTAAAACACGTGGCATAAGCACAGCTCACACTGTTAATGGAAATCTATTGGCGAATTGCTACTCTGGTTGAATGACTGTTTGCCAAAACAAGAGCATTGATGAGAGATATTTTTTTTCAAGGAGTCTAAAAGAGCAACAGCTCTATAAAATTTGAGGGCCTTACAGAATCTTGCAGTCCCTCAGGACCCTCTGAATGCTCATTTTTGGTTTACTTATTGTACTGTTGGCACAATAGAAGCCAGCAAAATTTAAGCTCTTTGTCAGTTTGTCACGGATGATAATAGAAGGGGAGGATGAACTTGAGTAATTGTGATGGAGGAGTGACTTGCTTATTTTGTGCAGTAATGAAATCCAGCTGAAAAGAATTTATGTTCCAAATTAGTATGTGGGAAGGTATGGAATGTAAAGCAGCTCTGGTAAAATCAGTGAGTTAAAAAGCCTGACAGCAAATAGTTATTATTGTGCTCAGTAGAACAGTACAAAAAATGCTCTTCTAGAAACTTTCTTATCTAGTTGATATAGGCGGTAACAGTTCTGAAAATAGCTGGTAGATAACAGCCAGGAAAGTATGACTTTCACAACAGGGGCACATGAAAGCAAGGGATCAATATCTGCTTGGAGGAGCTTTACTTCAGTGTACTTTTTTTAAGCTAAGTAAACAGATGAGATCTGAGGCCAGATAGTAAGTGAATAGTCAGGGAGGCAGGTAAAGAGATTTAAATAGGCTTTACTTTCAGCTTAAATCTTCGGCTGTGGCTCAAGCTTCAGCAAGCTCTGAGGGTTGCAGGCTGTGCCAGCAGTTTGCTGATGCATTTTCTTCCCATTCATTCCAGCACAGAGCACTTTTGATTCTCTCTCTTGTCCAGGCAATGCAATATAAGGAAGCTATGGGCTATTAACTGACAAGAGCTGTAGAATGTTGAAAATTATGGCCGTAGTGTACCTGCAGTAAAGGAGTAAAGAAATTTGGTGTAAGTGATGCAAAATCGATGTCTTGAGGAAGTGATTTCATAGACGTGACTAGCAGTTGCCAAACAGTAATAGTAAAGAAAAAAAGTCATTATCCACTGAAAGTTTGTGCATGGGTGACTAATTCAGTCTTCTATTTAAAATATCTAGTGTAGTTTCACTTCTGTTCTTTGCTGCTTTCTTACTTCTTCCCCTTTTATGTTCTCCTTCCGTGATGCTTTGCTAGTATGGAGTCTTGCTTTGTGCCTGGTAGGAATGACTGGAAAAAAAAACGTGGTAGCTGCAAAGCATAAACTTTCTCAAGGGAAAATGTTGCCACATATTTCATTTGGCTGAAAAGATTTTTGCCCAGTCTGAAAAAGATGCTTTCCTGAATTGAAATGAAGTGTTTGATAGAATCATGTCATTTTTTCATCTGCAAAAGACCTCCAAGATCATCGAGTCCAATCATCAAACTAAGACCACCATGGTCACTAAGCCACATCCCCAAATGCCATGTCCACTTGTTTCTTGAACACCTCCAAGGACGGTGACTCCAGCACCTTGCTGGGAATCCTCTTCCAATGCCTGACCATTCTTGGAGGAAAGAAATTTTTCCTACTATCTTTTCTTAGTTTGATGATTGAAGTCAATGATCTTAAAGGCTGGAGCCAGGTGGGGGTTGGTCTCTTCTGCCAGGCAACCAGCAACAGAACAGGGGGACACAGTCTCATGTTGTGCCAGGGGAGGTCTAGGCTGGATGTTAGGAGGAAATTCTTCACAGAGAGAGTGATTGGCATTGGAATGGGCTGCCCAGGGAGGTGGTGGAGTTGCTGTGCCTGGAGGTGTTGAAGCAAAGCCTGGATGAGGCACTTAGTGTCGTGGTCTGGTTGATTGGATAGGGCTGGGTGCTAGGTTGGACTGGATATCTTGGAGGTCTCTTCCAACCTGCTTGATTCTATGATTCTAAGGTGTTTTCTGGTCAGTTCTATGATTCTGTTGTATGATTCATATTTGCTCAGTAGATGTGACATTGCAGGTGTAAATTCTACCACAGGAGGTACAGCTAAGTGTCCAAACAACCTGACAAGATAGGGATAGGGAAGTATTAGAGACTCCCAGGAAAGGCCTTTAGCCTCAGTTTTTTTAATGTTAGCCAAACCAAGTCTTCTTGGGGCAGGCATTCTCTGGAAGAGATGCTGGAGTAGATTGTAATTTTCTCTGTCCTCTTTTTATCACTCATCAAGAATTCTCTGTTGCTGTTCTGCAGCACTGCTTTTGGCAAAGACTGTTGTGCACTCCTAACTACCAGTGCACTACTGTTCATGTGTCAGTTAATGTGCTTCCCATGTACAGCCATTGTTCAATAATAACACTTGTGCTGCCTCTTCTTTTAAGAAACTGAAAATGAAAAGGACTCAGTGTTCCACACACTAATATCTTTCTGTCATCAGATGCTTGAAATCTGTTAATGACACACACTCTTTTCAAGTACTGAGCATTCTTGTGAACTAAACTGCTATAAAATATCACAGTATCACAGTATCACAGTATCATCAGGGTTGGAAGAGACCTCACAGATCATCAAGTCCAACCCTTTACCACAGAGCTCAAGGCTAGACCATGGCACCAAGTGCCACGTCCAATCCTGCCTTGAACTGCCCCAGGGACGGCAACTCCACCACCTCTCCGGGCAGCCCATTCCAGTGTCCAATGACTCTCTCAGTGAAGAACTTTCTCCTCACCTCCAGCCTAAATTTCCCCTGGCGCAGCCTGAGGCTGTGTCCTCTCATTCTGGTGCTGGCCACCTGAGAGAAGAGAGCAACCTCCTCCTGGCCACAACCACCCTTCAGGTAGTTGTAGACAGCAATAAGGTCACCCCTGAGCCTCCTCTTCTCCAGGCTAAACAATCCCAGCTCCCTCAGCCTCTCCTCGTAGGGCTGTGCTCAAGGCCTCTCCCCAGCCTCGTTGCCCTTCTCTGGACACGCTCAAGCATCTCAATGTCCTTCCTAAACTGGGGGGCCCAGAACTGAACACAATACTCAAGATGTGCACATTTACATTTTCTCTGTTCTTTCTGGTCAGCTGTGGAGCTTGGTCCAAACCCTGTTTGTGTACTATTAAGTCAAAGCTTTGATCACTGCATTTGTCAGATAGAAGTGCTTGTGAACTTCCTCTCATCAGCTGTGTGTAGTTGTGACATTTCCGCCCCATTGGGTGTTTATTTCTAGTGTGTGTATCTGTGGGGGTTAGGTGCTTAGCCACCTGTATCTGTGTGCCTCTGGAAACCTGATTGTCTTTATTCTTTTCAATGAAATGCAGAGGGTGATGCTGATGTTTGTGGCAATGTTCGTGGGAATGCTGGCTGCTGAATTTAGAGACAGCTAAGAGAAAGGCTTCTCTCAGCTGTTACAAGCTTGTTTCTTTACGTTCACGTCTTAGAACTGATTTTACCAAATCACCAGAATAACTCTATAAATTCAGTCACAAAAGAATGTCAGAAGAGCAGCCATGTGCTGTATGTGGTATTCTGAAGTTAATGCTCTGCATTTTATCTGATTCAGATTCTTAAATGTACAGGAGAGAAAAAAAATCTAGTAAGATGCATAGAAAAAAAAAAGATTTCAAATGCTGCTCAGTTGGAATACATTTAAATGCAGCAGCGAAAGAGAAGTGTTCTGAAAGGCTGCTTTGCCCCTCTGCCTTGACAGTCTTGATCATAAGTGCTTTGTGCTAGTGCTGGATAGTTGTGGGAGATGTATCCTCTAACTGCTGGTGTAATGGGAAGCATGTGTTCCCTGAGCATCTGCTGCCAGATGTTGGCAAGCACTTGGGGACTGAGGCCATAACCTTGTCCCTCAACGTTTGGGCATGCTGCCACTAGTGTATGCTGCCAACTTGTCCAGTTTTCAAGCTGGCTGAGAACAGGAGTTTTTTTAGTTTACTCCTGTTTTTACTTGACTGTGGATGCCTGACAGACCAATGTCATGACACTAGGAGGCATGTTCTTAGCCTGATGCTACTGCTTGCATGGTAGGACTATTTTCTCCTCCAACTATTGGAACTGCTGTTTAAATAAGCTGCCTGTGTTTGTCTGACAGGTTTCCTGAAGAAGCAGCAGCTCTTTTTGAGGTACCAATCTACTCAAATCTTTCTGCAAGAATTTGAGGACCAAAGAAACTTTGAGGAATCTCCAGTCTGCATTCCTCTTCTGTCCTCTAAATGGTACTCTGCAACTTCCTGCCGATATGGTGAGTTCACTCATTCCTGCTTTCTGCCAGTTTCAGAGGAAGGATGGAAGTTGGGCTCCTTGCATTGTTCTTCTCCTTACAGGCTGATGCTGGAGATGGAACCTTTCTGCTACCAGCCTCCCTTTCCTCCTTTATCTCACTACTTCTTTCATAATGGTTGAATATGCTTACTCCTTCTCTTTCACCTCCCAGAAGTTCCCATGAAACACTCCTTGAGTCTTGTGAATGGAAAAAGTAGGGAATTCCATTCTGTCTTTGTTCCATGTGATTAGAACTAAGAAGCATTAAGTATCACAGGAGAGATGATGGCAGTCTTTGTGTGTTCTTTGGGTTCTGAGCCTGAACTTTAGTGAGCATATTTGTAAAGCTTAAGTTGTACTTTGCCGTTGGGTATGATTTGTGAATGTCTATAGGAATAATGGCTCTAACTCTCTCTTATGCAAAAGGTTAGAAAAGCATCAACTGAACAAAATCTCTTCTTATAGATAACGCACCAGGATGTAGGTTTCCTTCTCGACAATGAGGTTTGTGACAAGTTGTCAGTTGTACCTTAGCTGCTTCAGATTTATTGGCAGGGAGGAAGAAAAAGCTGCTGTCTGAATTTTAGCATTAATTTTGTGCAGGTAAATCCTTAGATTTAGGATGTATGGCTGTTCTCACAGTATGCTTATACTTCAGTAAGTATATGCAGACAAGTATATGCAGTGTATGCAGGAAGGATATGCAGATGAACATTTCTTTGAAGAAAAAGTGTTACAAAGCAAACTTTCTTATCTGATAATCCAGATTTGATGTATTCATGATAGCACTATAAATCTGAAATTCAGCTTCTCTGTCATGGTCATTGTAGGATTATACAAAAGCACCCAGTTGGATTTTAGGGGAAATAAAAAATTGCTTTTAAGGAAAATCTGACATTACCTTCATTTTCTGTTCTTTAGATGAAACCTCTTCTTCTTGTCTATGATTATTAGCAAAAGCTAGTCAAAAGAGTTTTATACTTTTAGGGGGAAAGGCTGCAAATGGAAAATGAGGGAGTTAAAACATTTGGTTTTGTCTGTGCACAGGTAATTTCCTTTTAAACTTGCACCACTTGAGAGTAGAAAATAAGTTTTTGCTTTTTTTTTTCCCAGTAGAAACTAAGTATATTTCTCCACCAGAATGTTGAGTTTGGTTGACTGCCTGATGACAGTACTTGTTTCTCTTAGGACTTCTTTTCTCTTATTTGTAAGTTCTTAGGGCTGCTTACTGATATAAATGAATTCCAGATAATTTAAAAATAGATTAACATGCTATTTTGTATGTAATAAAACAGAGAAATTAGGAATTCTTTCACCTTGATGAAGGGGTACAGGCTTTGAGGCAAGTGTGGAGAGTTAAGCAACATTGGGCCTCAAGACAGGTTGGATGTTTCATTCTGTTGATGAACTTAAGCCAGCACTTTCCACCTTAGTTTGGCCTTGAGGTTATAAATTCTTTTCCACTCAGTGGAGGCACTGCTGTCACTATCCATGTTTTATACACTCATAACTTGATTACTAGTTGTGACTGTATCTTAAATCAATCTGTAAATATTGGCTGGTGCAGAATGCTTAGTAGTGGACTGAATAATGAACTGGAACGTGGCACAATTTTATGTTCTTGGCTCTGTTTTCAGTGGATTCCACAGTAATTCTAGAAGATAGCAGGTGAGTGTTACTAATGACAAATGCTGGTCTTGTCAAGAGCCACGGTTAGGAGCAAGCAGGCTTCCCTACACAGGCCTGACACTCTGAATTACAGTGATCTTCTGGAAGGGGAAAAATACCACTTCAGTTGTGCACAAACCCCTTGTCTTTTCTGTGCTGGTAAGACTTTTCAACAGAGGCAGTAAATGAGCTGAGCACGTTCTATCTCATACAAACTAGACTAACGTCCTTTAATGTCCACAGGGAATGGAACAGGCTTTGCTGTTTATGGTCTTGATGGAAATGCCACAGTGGCAAACAGCAGGAGATGCAGTTTCTCCAATTTTAAGTTGAAAGATTGGGTTTTGTCTGGCTTCAATTTGAAGCTAAAGCTCCAGGGAGACTACATATTTGAAACCTTATTCTTTGCCCTGGTAATCCATTCCCTCCAGTGATATCTAAAAAGCTCTACTTCTACTTTCCTTTTTTTCCCTTCTGTAGAAGTATCTGTGCAACAGTCATTCTTCCTCAACATCTATCCTGGGAATATTGTCTTCAAAATGGAAAGCAAGAGAGTTTGCATGCATAGAGATTTGTATCCTTGTCTTGGTAGTCTGCTGGGCAGAACAAAACTCATGCGTGTGGTTTGGAGCAGGCACTTGAATTTGTGTCTGATATTGGGTAATGACTAGTTTGGAATGAGTGTTTTTTTCTTCCATCATGAATCTTCCTGAAAGATGATGAGCTGATTCTATGCTTCCATGTGTCAGTATCCTTCAGGGAACAGGTTTGTAGTGCTTGCGTCAGCCATGGCTTTGCTTTTCAAAGCATATTTATTAGGCTGGAAAGCATACAGAGAATTGGAGCAGGTGTCTTAGCTCAGTGGAAAAGAGCTGTGAGGTCTCTGGAAACTGCAGGTGATGTGAGCCTGGATTTCACTTTTTTCCATCACCTTTGATGTGAGCAGACTGCCTGACATTACTCTGCAAGCACCCATGCCTCTAGGCTTGCAGAGAGGTGGTTTATTACTACTACTGAAGGACAGTTGTGGCTTTGTAACAACTAGTTTTAGTATATTGGACTCCCATCAAAGCCTTTATGCAAGGTTAAGGTACCTAATTAATGAGGTCTGAGGAGACTAGAGGTAGAAGCTGTGTACCAGAAGGCAAAAGAGGCAGAGAGAAACTGGTTATGAAGTGTAAATTGTACACAGGGCTTATGATACAGTGCCAAGCCTGTTCTCTGACTTGGTGATTTGTGTACTTGCACATGTCCTGCTGTTCACAACAGACAGAAGGAGTGAAGAGAATAAAGTTCAGTTTAGGAAGGTGCATTACATGGGTAAATGTGGCAGTTTAGAACTATCATTTTAACTTACTCTCTTAATTATAAACAAGAATAGGAAAATTGCATAAACATTGCATAGAAAACAGGTATAAGGTAAATAAAATAGGATTAAGGTAAATAAAATTGGATATAAAAGAAAAATAATTGTAAGTCTATGTTATTCCATTTGCTTATTGATTAGGATAGTTTGCTACATGAACTATTCTCTTGCTTCTGTTTTTTGTTTCTTTTCTCTGTGATTCTGTTTTGCATTACTCTCTTATCTCTTTCCTGACCTTTTGCTGGCATATTGTGCCTGTGAGGTACAGGGAAAGGAAGGGAAGGGAAGGGAAGGGAAGGGAAGGGAAGGGAAGGGAAGGGAAGGGAAGGGAAGGGAAGGGAAGGGAAGGGAAGGGAAGGGAAGGGAAGGGAAGGGAAGGGAAGGGAAGGGAAGGAGGGGGAGAAAGAGACTGATAGTAGCCTCATCTTTTGGTGTCCAGAGAGGTGGGAAATAATTCAAGGGGGTCCCTGTGTTATTTCTGAATTGTAAATATATATAAACATATATTTTGCACATACTCATTGCATTTTATACTTCTAGATTTTTAGCTCACTTTTGTAAATACAGCTTCATTTCAACCCACCACAGTAAGGTACTTTGTGTTCATCTCACGGTTACCCCTCAGCTGCTGTTGTAAGAACCAGTAGAAACTGCTTTGAGTGCCTTAGAAGCACGTGTTTGGAAAGAAGAGTTGGTCTGGTATCATGACTCCCTAGAGATTTAGGTAGCCCATGTCCCCAGGTTCCTATCCCTTCTAGAAGTGTTTGTCTTTTTGGGTAGTTCAGGCACCCTGAATGCTTCACCTGCTATATTCCTACAGAAACAGCCTGTGCTTAAAGGAAGTTCACCTTGTTTGAGGTACTGAGGGTGATGGCAGACACTTGTGGGTCTGATGGTGCTGCTGCTACAAGCCTGGAGACAAAGATGATCTTACTTACATTTTATTCTATGCTAAAATTTTAATGAGTGGGGGAAAAAAGCAGCTGATGAAAAGCTTCCTGTGTTGTTGAAAGCAAAATCTCACATGGGAAAAGTGCCTTTGCCCAGTGAATGATAACAAGAAATTTGACTTCATCTTGCCTGCTGTTCCAAAGCCAAGCTCTGGCTTCTGGAAGGGTCATTGCTCAGTTTTTTTGATCATGGTGGAGAAGTCTCCAGTATGCCAAGAAGTAAGGGATATTATTTATACAGCAGTAGCAGCAGCAGCAACAGTAGCAGCACCATACAGCAGTATCAGAGGCTACCAGGACAGGAGGAACATGTCTTTCTGGACATTGTGGTAACCAGGAGCAAATACCCAGTGCTCCCCAGAGAATCTTGGCATTTTGGACTCTTGGAAAAAAATGCTTCAGGAACCCTTTGAGCAAAATAAAATGCTAGATCATTGTGAGTCAAAGCATGCCTTGTAGCAGAGATGCTCTGATGTGACCTTTCCTGAGGAAAATGCATTTGGAGCAGTTGTTGAAACTGCTGAAGTGATCTGTCTGCATGCACCATGATGAGCAAACAATGTGCAGTGGAGATCCATCCCGTGTGAGATAAAAAGGGGAAAGCCTAGAGGAGGAGAAAATGGCAAGTGACAAAGCAGCAAATGATAAAAAGCTAAACTAAAATGTATTCCTGAGAAGCACTGGATAGATTCTTTATCTCCAGCAAAACAGACCTTATGAAACAGGGGACACAGTTCCAGGCTACTCCTGTCCCCTATCTGTGATTTAATGAGCATTTCCCATCTGATTTCTGTGACTGATGGAAATGCAAACAAACAGAAAGATGCATGAGTGGTAGAAAGGCTGGATGCTTTCACAGGAAAAGCAGTGGAGGTGGGATCACGATGGAGACATGACTGGGATCATAAACATTCATTATGTTCCAACAGGGTATGTTCAGTCTCAGTGTGAGAGGAGTGAATGTTCACCAGATGAGTTTCACTGACCTTCATCTGTAGGCCTGAAGTCAATACTAATGATTTTTCCAGAGAGAAATATTGTTTACATAGGAGGTGGTTTTAAGGTCCTTTACCACCTGAAGCTAAGCTTTAATAGTTGAATTTCCTCTGGTACTGAAATAAAACCTTTGAAGACTGTAGGTGAGATATCACAGTAACTATGTAGGCAATTCCTGGGGGAATGTATTTCAGGAAAATCATGGAGCCTTGTATTCTTTGGACAGGTTTTTCTCTTACCTGATGACCCACATTGCGATAGCTCAGTCCTCTATTGTCTCAAAACAACACATGTGGCAGGGAATGGCTGATAGCCCTCTGTTGTCTCAAGGCATGTGACGTACCTTATCTTAAACAGAGTGATGGCCTTGATAGTTCTGGAGGAGAGTTGATTGCTTAACAATGAAAAGAGAGAATTTCTGCTGCAGGTAGGAATTGCCTCTTTAAAACGTCTGCAACAACGCCAGGAAAGGGCAAACGGCAGACGTTGCACTGGAGTGCACACTTCGCTCATGGACATCTCTCTTGGTGATTTGAAGAGACCACCAGAAGGCTATAAAAAGAGTGCTACTTACAGAGTCCACATAAACCACAAAAGACCCTGTTACAATTATCTGAGGGGTGGGGGTCAAGATGAAAGTGCCAAGCTCCTTTTGGTAGTGCCCAATGATAGGACAAGGAACAACAGGTACAAGCTGGAACATGGGAGGAAAAAATTCTTTACTGTGAGGGTGACTAAGCACTGGAACAGGCTGCCCAGAGAAGTTGTGAAGTCTACTTCTCTGGAGACTTGGACATATTCCTATGTGAACTGCCTTAGCTTTGGCAGAAGTGTTGGACCCAGTGATCTCTGGAGATCTCTTCCAGCCCCTAGCATTCTGTGATTCTGTTGCAATGCACACCCATTACCAGGAACTTAGACTATTCCTGTGAAATTGTCACTGGATCCAAGAAGTGGTGATAACTTTCTTGTTCTCTGACTCCTTAACTCTCCCTCTATCTCTTTTTCTCCTTCTCTATTTCATCCTCTCCTTTTTCTTCCCATTTTCCCTCTGCCCTGGTCAAACCCAAGTGCCTTTACGAAGAGTTTTTATTTGATATAATAAACCAAGCTCATCAGCTGTTTTGTGTCACTTTAATTTACTCCAGGGGAAATTTTTGAATGTCAGGACAACTTCCCCCACCCCTCCACTGCAGGGGCTGGCTCAGAACACAGGGTCATGACGCTGTCATGGAGGGGATTTCTCTGTTCCTCCCCTGTTAGGGGGAGGTGAGAAATTAATTTGAGGCTGTTTTGATTTTTTATAAAATTATTTATTAAAATTAATATTTACAAATTTATACCACCCCCAACCACTATGAAATCCAAGTTCATTTGCAAATTTATGAAATTAGCTTTGGGATATATTTACAGGGATTGATTATTAAATGGAATTATCAAATTATTAACAGTTATTGACAGAGAGAAATATTTCTTAGGCTTAGTGCCTCTTAACAACTCTAGTGTCTGCCCAGCAAGGGCTGAAACTATGTGTGCTCCTCAGATAGAGGCAACTTATATTACAAAAGAATTGAAGCTTACTTATGTGTGCTGTTCTTAAGTATTAATCATTAAATCACCCTCCCGGGAATCTGTCTCAGCGTGTGCCCAGTATTGGGGTCTTGGTGAGCTGGAGTCTGTCCCGGCTTGCAAGGGATGATAAAGTTTTCCCAATCTCTGGGGTAAATTGAGTTTTCTCTGACCTTCACTCCTGGGGTGATCTCTGCCTCGGAGCTGCTGCTTCTGGAAGCTGTGTCCGGGGATGGTCAGCTGGCAGGATTCCAGGTGCAGGAGAAGGATTTGGTCTGTGTAGCTTCTGACACGATTTGGCAGCTAGCAGGCTGCGTTTGCAGGTTTGCAGACTGTCTGAAGGTCTGCTGAGCTCTGGGTCTTTCCAGAGTTACAAGATAGCTGGCAAGTAGTATTTATGCCATGATGCAGGGAGACAAGCTCCGTAGATGAATCAAGATAGCTCTAGGCTTTAGGCAGGGGGTTCTTGGCTCCCCATATATGTATGGTGCAGGCATGAATGTGCTCTGCTTTGCAGGTAGCTTGACTGTGCCTTGAGATCAATGCATGAGGTCTGAGCCTCTGTAGTGCTTGCGAGTGAGCAAGGCCTGATCCTGTGTCTAGGCCAATGCAAGTGGGTCAGGGCAGCAGGATGCTGCTGTGGATCAGAGCTGAGTCTAAAATGCTCTAAGCTTCTGAACTGGTAAACAGTCTGGATCGTCTGACCGGACTGAACAGGACTGAACATCTGACCACGTGGTGCTGCTGTGCACCCCTCTTTAAAGGCTCTGGGTCGAGATTCGTGGCTTGTTGGACATCTAAAATGGCCAATCAGGTTGGCAGTAAGCCAAACCTTGCCCCAATAGGCAATAGAGACATGTCTGGACCCTCCCAATAGGGGATTACCTGCCCGGATCTCAGGGGTACACAGGCTGGGCATGTGTGTGTTACACAATTTGTTTTCTGCCTCGTGGGTCCTGGCAGAAGAGCATGTCTGGGCATGTAGAGGCATAGAAAAGCCTCAGTTTTGGGGCTACCGCCCCTCCACCACAGACACATGATGTGAATGTGCTGGAGTGTGTCCAAAGAAGGGCCACTGGGTTGATCAGAGGGCTGCAGCCCCTCTCCTATGAGGACAGACTGAAAGAGTTGGGTCTGTTCAGTCTGGAGACGAGGAAGCTCCCAGGTGACCTTCTTGTGGCCTTTCAGTATCTGAGGGGGGCCTGCAAAAAAGCTGGGGAGGGAATTTTCAGGCCATCAGAGAGTGACAGAACCAGGGGGAATGGAGCAAAGCTGGAGGTGGGTAGGCTCAGACTGGAGATGAGAAGGAAGTTGTTGAGCATGAGAGTGGTGAGAGGCTGGAATGGGTTTCCCAGAGAGGTGGTTGAGGCCCCATCCCTGGAGGTGTTTAAGGCCAGGCTGGATGGGGCTCTGGCCAGCCTGATCTAGGGTAGGGTGTCACTGCCCATGGCAGGAGGGTTGGAATTAGATGATCCTTGTGGTCCCTTCCAACCTTGACTGATTCTTTGGTTCTATGATAGGAGCAACAGCTCTGTACAAATAGCCACTGTGCTTCCACATTGCTTCTTCAGAAGAGAATCATTGTCAAACATAGTGCTGCATATACACAAGAGGACCCCCAAGACAAACTAGACAGAGAGGGGTTAGCAGGCAGCAGAATCCCACTACACACCGTGGCTGAGTGAGGAATGGGCTGTGTTGCATCTTCTAGTGGCAGAGTTCTCTAAAGCAAACACAATTCAGAAAAGCATGGGGTGGTTGATTAAAAAAAAAAAGGTGAAGCTTCTAGAAGATATTAAAAAGACTGGAGAGTAAATTAAAAACTAATCTTTTCAGTGTTAGCTTACTAGTTTTAATATTACCCTCTGGCTAGCTCTGGTCGTGCTATTAGCCTATAATTCTGGCAGCTGCGATTCCTATGTGCTTGTTCTATTTCTGTAGTTGTCTTTGTTTGGGTTTTCTTTTTCCTTCTTGCAGCCAGAAGATAAGAATTCATTAACTCTCTCTCATCTCAACATCTACCTTTCAGGCTTTGTTCTTAATAGTCTTTAATAGTTCTGGGAGCAGTTGTTCCTTTTAATTTATTTGTTTTGCCTTTATTTTTTTTCCCCTCACTGCAGTAAGTATGCCAGGTCATGCCCAATTAATATTGATCAACTTCCCAAATTATGACTCGTACAGTTAGTGGAAAAATCTCTCTCTTTTTGGTACGGAAATGAGCTCTATCAGTGGGCTAAGTACAGTTCAGGAAATTAACCTTGCAAATCCAGCAGTAACCTTTGTGCATCATTGAACTTTTCAGCAGCGGGATATGTTCCAGCAACATAATGCTGGCAGGTCATCTGCCAGCCCTGCTGGCCATTCACTACAGAGCAGGAACCAAATAGGTTGGTGTTTGGGTTGGGTTGGTTAGTTTTGTATTGGTGAAACAATGCTTGCGTGCCCTGAAGGAAACTTTTCTACCCTTGCTGTGCTGTGGCAGGTCTCAGAGCAAGCTCCTTTGGTTTCCTGTTTTCACAGGTCTTGTCTTCTGAAAAGAGACTTTTTCCCCCCTCTTTTTTTTTGTTTAAATTTTTATTTGTTTCATTCTCCCCTCCTTCTCCCCTTGCAGAATGAAGTCTTTCTCATTTGCCACTACTACTGGGTACCCAGGTCTGCACTGTCATCATCCATTGACAGGTCTTAGATTAAGCTCACAGCAGTGAGCTACTGAAAGAAATTACTTCTGGAAGATGCCTGCAAAAATAACTCCTATCTTCCTTCCATATTCTTTATCAGTGTTTGTGTGACTTGCTTTCAGTCTGTCCAAGTCTAAACCGTCTGGCTGGCTGACTGACAATACTTAGAGGCCATTCAATTTACATTAGTAATCAGCCTTGTGGCACTCAGTAGAGTTGGCTCTGCAAGGTCTGAAAATGGCTGGCTCTGAAAAGGTGTCTTAATTATGGAAAGCTAGGATGGAAGTTCTGCACACAATCCACCTCCTGGTGAAGTAGATTCCTGCAGGGCTTTCATAGCCTTTACAGGAAAGGCAAAAAGCCAGCAGTATGATGGACTCGTGACACAGCTTTGGACCCTCAAGGTAATCTCTGAGAATCCTGGGGCCTCTTTAGAGGGAAAAAAATGCATCCATACGATTTGATCCTCCTTTCACCTGTCCTGTTTCAGTTCTCCGATGTCTCTTGCCCACTGCTTGCCCTCTGACAACAAGATTGGACTCCTGATTGAGTTGACACTGCAGATGACTTAAAGAGCAGGTTACTTTCAAAGGCTTGTACAAAATGCTAGACTAAAGGCCCTCAAACCCACCTTGCTGGAGATTTGTTTAGCAGATACACCTCTAAGAGTCCTCTTCATGTGTTGGTAACACCTGCTTTTCAGTACACGTTCTTTTGAATCAGCTTTCTGACCTCACAGTGAGAGAACAGAGTACTTTGCAAATTAGAAAGGAAAAGGGAGTGCAAACCTCAGAGGCTTTTAGCTCTTTAGGTCTTATAACACTGGTTCCAGGAGAGCCCATTTGGGTGATTTTGTCAGAAACATGAAAATCAGATTGTTGTTGATGTGATTCCTGTGTGGGTAGAATTTTTGACAGCAGATGCTGTAACTAATTGAAGTGCACCTTCCTCAATTAGAATGCTGTACGGACTCATTTTTGCATGCTAATGCACTCCAATGCATTTAAATAGGCTTTCTTGCCCTTCAATATTAGTGGTGCTATGAGGGGAGTGGGGAAACCCACTTTATAAAATAAAATTTAAAGTAAAAGACCTTACAAAAGGGAGGTGGAATGGAAAAATATGGGCAGGATTTTTGCATTCTAAAGAACTCATAGTTACAGGTAGATCTTTCTACTTTTAATTATTGACTTGTTAAACACTTCAATCAAGGACCAGCTTGAAAAGCTGTAGAGTTTTGTGTCTTGTTTTAGGATTTAAGATGATAAGAAGGTGTGCAATCTGGGGCTTGATGACGATGCTTTTTCTCTATAGAAGCCATGAAATGACTGTTGATTTGTGAATTGCCCTTTGGCAGAATCCCATTCTACAGAGCTCTAAAGGATTAGTCTTGCGAGAATCTGCAATTCTGCTCTTTGCTTTTCTGTCAGTGATTTTCAGGTTGGTATTGTGGCCATCTGCTGCTTCATCCTGTTCCTCAGTAGGTTTATTTACTACTCCAAGTCATCACCTGTTTTGCATTTGAGACGATACCATGGATCTTCTTCTGAACGTGTCATTGTGAATGTTCAGTCATAGCACTGAACTTCACGTGGTAAAATCGAGGCTGAGCCTCCTCTTATTCTCTGTTCCACGAGAAACATTGGGTAATTATTTAGCATGCTGAAACTGACTTCCCTGAAATAAAAGTCCTTTCATCCCTTCAGACAAAGTATCCTCATGCCTTATTTTGACTCTGTCACTATTTCTCATGCAAATCATTCCAAACTTGACCTCTCTGTTCGTTTGAAATGGTGATGCCAAAATGCTATTTGAAGAAAGGAGTCAGGATTCTGCCATTTTCTTCACTTCCTTTCAAATTTCAATCTAATCTATCTTGTCTTTGTTTGAAAGTCTTCCACAATTTATCATAGAATCATAGAATCAACCAGGTTGGAAGAGACTTCCAAGATCATACAGTCCAACCTAGCACCCAGCCCTGTCCAGTCAAGTAGATTATGGCACTAAGTGCCTCATCCGGGCTTTGCTTCAACACCTCCAGGGATGGCGACTCCACCACCTCCCTGGGCAGCCCATTCCAATGCCACTCACTCTCTCTGGCAACAACTTCCTCCTAACATCCAGCCTAGACCTCTCCTGGCACAACTTGAGACTGGCTCCCCTTCTTCTGTTGCTGGCTGCTTGGCAGAAGAGACCAACCCCACCTGGCTACAGCCTCCCTTCAGGTAGAGGTAGACAGCAAGGAGGTCACCCCTGAGCCTCCTCTTCTGCAGGCTGCACACCCCCAGCTCCCTCAACCTCTCCTTGTAGAGTTTGTGTTCCAGGCCCCACACCAGCTTCATTGCCCTTCTCTGGTCATGTTCCAGTATCTCAACATCACTCTTGAATTGAGGGGCTGAGAACTGGGCACAGTACTCGAGGTGTGGCTTGACCACTGCTGAGTACAGGGGAAGAATAACCTCCCTTGTCCTACTGGCCACACTGATCCAGGCCAGGTAGTCACAAACTATCGAAGATAAATATGACATAAACATTTTACCATCTCTTGCTCACCAGTTACTTCTTTCCTTCAGCATTTATCTACATTTTCCCCTAATATTTTCCCCCTCTGTTGCCTTTCCAATATGTTTCCAAATCAAGGCTTTGATTATTATTTTGAAAAATCATCCCATGTAGACTATTAATTAGTTACTAATTGTGGCAAGAATCATGTTTAAAGGATATAGTGCCTGCATGGGTGTGTGGTTTTGTGTGTTAAGATTATTATGATTATTTTGCATGATGAAAGTAACCATTTTGCTTAGACTGACTTCTGATGCCTGTTTTGGCACCTAGGTGAGGATATAGTAGCGGTGGTGGCTCTCATATCCCTGCTCAAGGCTTTGTAGATCACCTGAACAATTTTACATCCTTTTATTTTTCACATTGCCATCTTTTTTCTCTAGCATTTTGTATTGCACAGCCTTCTCCTCCGTGTTACTGTGTTTTCATGCCATTTCCTCTTCGAAGCTTATTCAGTTACTTGGAATATTAATGCCAAAGGTGGTGACCTGAAATACATTGTGGAAATATCCTTGTTTGCTGTATCCACTGATGTCTGATTTGTTCTTAAATGACCAAAAGTGATTTCTGAATGTGCAGAGTGGCTGTGATTCCCCCCCTCTTCCCTGCTTACTTTGAATGCTCTTGCAGAGACTCCTCCCCTTTGTGAAAGTTGCTTTTTTTTCTTTTTGGAAAACTGAGGTTAGTTTGATGAAAATTTCTGCTCTGGTTGATTTATTTAATAAATAGTTACACATTTAAAATACCATTTAATCTCATTTTTGTTGACTGCATTACTGGTTGGGAAAATCAATTTTCAGCAGTGCAGCTGAACGCTTATGAGTGATGTTGATACAATAGACATCTTCTAGAAAGAAAATTGAGAGCTCACAGAATATATGAATATAGATGTCTTCAGTGAGCAAAGGATTTGTACTTAGAGTCATAGAATAGAGTCACGGGATGCTTTTGATTGGAAAAGACCTTTAAGATCATCAAGTCCAACCATTGTCTAACTCTAAACTGTGGCCCTGAGCACCACATCTCTGCAGCTTTCAAGCACCTCCAGGGACAAGGATTCAGCCACCTTCCTGAGGAGTCTGTTCAAGTGTTTGAGAATCCTTTCAGAGAAGAACTTTCTTCTAACATCCAACCAAAACTTCCCCTGATGCCACTTGAGGACATTTTCTCTTGTACTATTACTTGTTCCTAGGGAGAAGAGGTCAACACTCACCTAGCTCCCAGCTCCTTTCATATAGCTGTAGAGAGCTAGAAGGCCTCCTTCCAGTTCCCTTTTCTTCAGGCTAACCATCCCCAGTTCCCTCACCAGACCTGTTTTCTAGGCAGCTTCACTGCCCTTCTCTAAATCTGATCCAGCACCTCAGTGTCCATCTTGAACTGAGGAACAAAAGCCAAACACAGTACTTAGCTTGCCTGGGCTGCAGATGTGGTAACTAAACTGTGACATGATTTGAGGAGATACAGTGACATTAATTTGAATATGACAGCATGTAAAACTTGCTTTCAGGGCTTCATGGAAGCACTAACCCACTTCAGGAGTATAGTTTCTTGTTTTATGGGAAATTTTAGCATGAGGAAAAGGACCATTGGACTGGCTCCAAACTTTTTACTGCTGGACAGAATTGCCTTTCCTGATGGTTTTTTTCCTAGCAGTTAGCTTTCACAGAGAAATGAAACTATTGGTATTCAAAAGAGGCACACACAGACACATTAAAGTTTTTTGGTAATTAAGGCAAAGCAGATGGTTGCTCGCTACATTTATCATATTGCTTAAATTTTAGTTTGATTCATTAATGGGAACTATAAAATCACATAATGAAGCAATAGGGACAAGCCAAGAATGGAAAACAGACTATTAGCAGTACTTCTATTACCAAACTAATAAAAATTAACAAGGAAACATAGAAAACATAGCTGCCACATTATTTATACATTGTTCTTTTAGCATAACTGTTATTGAATATACCAGGTAAGATTGCCTGTAGTGCTGAATGAGTCAAAGAACTTGGGAATACATTGAATTTGGATGACTCATCTCAAAAGTTTGCAGGGTACAGCACTTTGGCTACAACAACCCCATGGAGAGATACAGGCTGGGGTCGGAGTGGCTGGAAAGCAGCAGACAGAGAGGGATCTGGGGGTGCTGATTGATACCCGCCTGAACATGAGCCAGCAGTGTGCCCAGGTGGCCAAGAGAGCCAGTGGCATCCTGGCCTGCATCAGGAATGGTGTGGTCAGCAGGAGCAGGGAGGTCATTCTGCCCCTGTACTCTGCACTGGTTAGGCCACACCTTGAGTACTGTGTTCAGTTCTGGGCCCCCCAGTTTAGGAGGGACATTGAGATGCTTGAGTGTGTCCAGAGAAGGGCGACGAGGCTGGTGAGAGGCCTTGAGCACAGCCCTACGAGGAGAGGCTGAGGGAGCTGGGATTGGTTAGCCTGGAGAAGAGGAGGCTCAGGGGTGACCTTATTGCTGTCTACAACTACCTGAGGGGTGGTTGTGGCCAGGAGGAGGTTGCTCTCTTCTCTCAGGTGGCCAGCACCAGAACAAGAGGACACAGCCTTAGGCTGCGCCAGGGGAGATTTAGGCTGGAGGTGAGGAGAAAGTTCTTCACTGAGAGAGTCATAGGGCACTGGAATGGGCTGCCCGGGGAGGTGGTGGAGTCGCCGTCCCTGGGGCTGTTCAAGGCAAGGTTGGACGTGGCACTTGGTGCCATGGTCTAGCCTTGAGCTCTGTGGTAAAGGGTTGGACTTGATGATCTGTGAGGTCTCTTCCAACCCTGATGATACTGTGATACTGTGAAAAAGAAACAAATATCAGTTGTTTGGTTTCGTTTTCCTCAATAGATGAGTTCTTTCTAATACAATTAATTGCTACAGAGCTTCTTTTTAATTGGACTGCCACCTGCAGTAATAAGAAAGATATTATGTAAATATATTTATAGGTTGGTTTAGCTTGGGAGAGACCTCAAAGATCACCTAGTTCCAAACCCCCCTGCCATGAGCAGGAACACCTTCCTCTAGACCAGGTTGCTCAAGGCCTCATCCAACCTGCTTTGAACACCTCCAGGGAGAGAGCATCCACAGCCTTCCTGGGCAACCTGTTCCAGTGTCTTGCCACCTTCACTGTAAAGAATTTTATCCTAATCTCCAGTCTAAGTCTGTCTCTCCAGCTTCAATCCATTCCATTCCATTCCCTCTCATCCTATCACTACAAGCCCTTGTAAAAAGTCTCTTCCCAGCCTTCCTGTAGGTCCCCTTCAGATATTAAAATGCTGTTTTAAGGTCTCCCTGGAGCCTTCTCTTCTCCAGGCAGAACAGCCATAACTTGCTCAGTTCATCCTCATAGGAGAGGTGTTCCAACCCTCTAACCATCTTTGTGGCTCTCCTCTGGACTCACTGCAACAGGTCCATGTCCTTCTTGTGTTCAGGATTCCAGAGCTGGACACAGCGATCCAGGTCAGGTCTTGACAGAACAGAGAGGCAGAATTGCCTCTCTTGACCTGCCAGCCATGCTTCTTTCAATGCAGCTCAGGATGCCATCGGCCTTCTGGGATGCAAATATGCTTTATTGGCTCATGTCCAGCTTCTCATCCAACAGCACTCCCAAGTCCTTTTCTGCATGGCTGCTCTCAATCTCATCATCCCCCAGCCTGCACTGATATTGAGGATTGCCCCAACTCATGTGCAAGACCTTGCACTTTGCCTTATTGAACATTGTGAGGTTGCCAGGTTTGCTTGCTGCTGTCTTCAGAGTAAGGACTCACACAGATCCCGTGCTTGCTTGTGCCATTGCACAGTGGCAACCCCCAGCATTTATTGACACATTTTGTCTATAACAATTGAGATATAAACAAAGGACTAAATATATTAAATATTTTCCTTTTGCAAGTTGGGGACTGATGCCATAATGCAAGAACAGCTGTAGCCTCTAATGAGGGGAGATGGATGCTGTGTGTATAAAATGAATCTATATGTGTTGTTTATACAGTGGCAACATTAAAATGCAAAGAAGCTGCCACTCAAAGTGCTGACAATGTGTAAAACTATAAACCAGTGAAACAAGTGCTTCAGATGTTTAGTGATGAAATAAATGTTTGTTAGCTCTCCAGTGTAAAACAGCTCTACAAAGAGGAGAAAAAGGGATGTGTTGTGAACGTCCATCAATCATCTGTTTTGTACCACTCCACATACTTTTTTTCTGATTCTTAGAATTATTTGGGTTAGGAAAGACCTCAAGATCATCCAGTTCCAACCCCCCTACCATAGGAAGGGACACTTCCCACTAGAACAGGTTGCTCAAGGTCTCATCTAACCTGGTCTTGAACACCTCCAGGGAGGGAGGTCCTCCCTGGGCAGCCTGTTCCAGTGTCTCACCACCCTCATGTGGAAAGAATCTGTTTCTAATCTCCAGTCTAATTCTCCCATCCTCAAGCTTCAATCCATTCCCTCGTCCCATCACTCCAAACCCTTCTGAAAACTCCCTCCCCAGATTTCTTGTAGCCCCCTTCAAGTATTGGAAGGCTGCTCTAAGGTCTCCCTGAAGCCTGGTTTTCTCCAGGCTGAACAGTCCCAACTCTCTCAGCCTGTCTCCATAGGGGAAGCTCTCCATCTCTCTGATCATCTTCATGGCTTCCTCTGGATCTGCTCCAACATTTCCTCGTCTGTCCTCATTGTCCTGGTGTCCTGGATACTTCGAAATTCCTCTCCCTCAGTGGTTTGAATGGGAGAGGAAAGGTGCAAAAAAACTGTTCCGCTCCCCTGCCCTGCATGCTTGAAGCTGGGGGAGCAAAGGGCCCTTCCGGCACAAGGGGTGCCCTGTGCTGATGCCCACGCTAGATTCAGGCTGGGCATTGGCTGTGGTCTTCGCACCTAGGAAGTGGTAACTCGACTCTTTGTCTAGGAAAGGTATAAATATTGAGGTACTTCCCACCTTGGGGTCCCTGCCTTAGAGTTCTCCCCTGCCTGCATAGTTCCTGCAGAGAGTTCCTTGGCGCTGTGAAAGACAAGCTTTTGAGGAATGGACTGTCCCTTCTTTGGGCATCTCCCACCCTTTGTGCAAGCTGCATAGGCCTAATAGGCCTCAAATGTCCTTTGAAAGAGAGAGAGAGCTGACAAGCATCTGGACTGCCCTTTCTCTCAGACAGCCTTGCTCACTTGTGAGTAAACTTTCTGCTCAGCCTGGTTGATATTGGGAAAGCTGTGTTTATTAGCTTAGCCTTTTCCGTTTCCTGACTTCTATAATAGCCAAATTTATCTGTAGCACCCTTTGTAAGATATTCTCAATTAACTGAGTCTGCTAATTAAACAAAGTTAATTTCTGTATATAGTTTTGGGGACAGGGTTTCAGGAAAATAAAGTAGTTCTATTTTATCTATATATTCCTGACTCCGCCACGTTGATTCCCTGCCTCCACAACACTTGTGCTGGGGGCACCAGAACTGGATGCAGTACTCCAGGTGGAGTCTCCCTGTTTCTTCCCAGTCACAGTCCTGTTTAGCTATGCATTAGGCCATTATATTGTAATTAAATTGGTTATTGAAGGCCAGGAGATCATACAAGAAAAAGAAAGCATCAGAAGTAGCTATTCTGGATGTAGTTCCAATGCTTCTCTATTTGAATAGTCTGAAGGTTATGGCAGGTTCTATTTCCATCTCCACTGAAGTCTTCATCAGATCTATTTTTGTTGTTCCTTAGTTTTGTGTTGCTGAAGGGGAATGTTCTACCCTATTAAACATTGTAACTCATCTCCACTGTTAACTCGTCTCCAATGTTCCTTCTTCTGTCTCATTCTCTGTTTCCTTTCTCTCTCTCTTTTTTCCTTAACCTGTCTTTAGTATTTTTGTGTTTGTCATAGTAGCAGACAAAATAATTTCTACAGCCTCATGTGCCTCCATTCTGCAGGCCTGTGAATGCCCAGCAGCACCCAAAACATTCCTTCCATCCGACTTTGCAGCACCGTGACTGCACAGGTTGTGCAGGCTGTTGTTCACCCCGGTGTGTGGCAGAAAGTCACTGCAGGAGGAAGGTGTGATGGCATGGCAGGGTGTGCAGAGCCTTTCAGGTAAAAAATGTGACAGGGGCTTTGCAGGATGAATAATAGAACTACAGAGCTAAATAATATATTTACAGGGCTAAATAATACATAAAAGCATAGAGAGAAATTAAGAGGCAAGGCAGGAAATGAATTTTAGTTTTCCCAGGAGGCAGAACTGATAAAGCAAGAAAGCTTTCAGATGGCCAGCTCTCCAGTTTGGTCTGAGTGCATCATTCAGATTGGAGCTGTGATAAGCACAGCTGAAATGTTGCCTGACATTTTTACTGGCATCATTTGGAAATCTGACCAGGCTGCTTACAGCATCAGTGAGCTCAAACACAGACAAAAGGCTAACCTTGCTAAGACTGTCTCTCCATCTTTCTTTTTTCTCTCTAGTGTCTCTGCATAAGATACAGGATTTTAATGAAACACATGCATTTGGCCATAATTGCAAGGCACGGGACAGGATTTTTGTCTTCCTGTTGTTTCTTCCTTTCCCCAAAAGGGAAGATGATTTCTAAGCAGAGTAAATAGAGGTGGAAAAGAAGTCTAAAACTATGGCGTTGAGTAAAATGGATCTCTTCAATCATACGGGTCAAGAAAGCTTATGCTACAGAGAACCTTTAAAATGAAGTTGAGAAGAGTGCATTACTGTGGGAGTAAAATGTAGTTGAAAGGCAGCCCAGTGATCTCTGATGTTAGTTGCAGGCTTGGAAAACACTACCTGTGTTTATGATCGTTTTTCCTAGGATTTTGCCTTTAGCCTAAGTTGATCCTTGACTAAGTCTGTATTCCACTTTAGTTGTCTTTCAGCCCAGAGTGCAGAAGAGTTTACATGCAGGAATTCAATACCAGTGTATATAATGCCTCTGGATTATTTGTGGGTTCAGCTGACCATTTATTTCTACAGACCTTTTATTGATTCAATATATATCTCAGCAAGATACAACAAAAAGCAGGGCAATAAAAGCTTTCCTACTAAAGCTATTCATTATGGCAAAGAAGATGTAACTTTTCAAGGCTGTGGGGATTGCTCCACCTGCTAAGCTCCTGGAAGCAAAGGCAAACTGCTTCCTTCCCTCTCTGCTCATCCTGTCCAAAGCTGAATTATTTTGCCTGGAAAAACAGTAAAAAATATTTCAAAGAGGAATGAGGGATGCTCATGTAAGTAGAGATGCACAAACATAACTGTGGCAAGGCAAGAATATGAGAGCAGGTTTTCTCTGCAGAGTTGTTTGAGCTATGGAGAAGAAGAATTTTCATTCATTTTTTTTTCTCTCCCCCCACCCACAGCCTTCAGCAACTGTGAAAGACATCAAAAGCTGAGGGGAAGAGCTTGTTGTGAGTCTCTGAGGCAGAACTATAATTTAAAATGCTGGATTGTGAGCCCTGTGTGTTTGAATATCAGATATTTAATACTGTGATTGATAAAGCAAGGAGCTCTTCTTGTTTATACCTTGTAAGCATTAATGCAGCAAGGAGCTTAAATGTATTTCCCTTCGGTCAACATTGCTGTAATATAAAGCAAGCAAAATATGCCTTGCACTGAATTTCTTTGTCTGTTAAATTAAGATATTACATACCAAGCAAAACCTCTTCCCTTTGAGTTGAAGATCAGGTTGTTTGTTTTTCCTTTCTTTGTTTTGTAATTACAACCAATGAAGGTGAATTCTTTCAGATCTCCTCCCTCCCCAGTTTTCTGAATAGCCACAGGGTTCTCATAGATTACTTCTAAATCTCAGCTGCTTGGGTTACATTAAAACACAGAACCAAACTAAACTTCTAAACATACTAAATTTCTAAATCAAAGAGAAAGTTTATCTCGTATCAGAACATCTAACTGAAAGGCTCAACCGTTCTTCCCCCCACCCCAAGATAAAAAAAAAGAGAAGGTGATTAATAACTAGAGTGGAAGAGAGGAGGGAGGAGAGAAATTGAAGTCCAAAACTGATGGTGACAGAAATCCGTGGCAGAAAACTGTGCAGCTACAAATTTTCCTCTGAAAATGAGGTCCAGGGCCATTCACTTTCAATTTCTATTTTTGTGAGAGTGTTTTGTGCTCTAAAAAAATCTAAGTCTCTTCTCAAACATGTAAAGCTTGCTGTAGGGCAAGCGACTTCAATGCAAATATAGAGCTCAGCTGAATGCTTTGTTATGCCTAGATGATGCTCTAATCCCAGTTACCTAAAGTGAAAGGAATGAATGTACACAAAATAGTCTTGGAACCCTTAAAACTCTAAGAAGCAAATATTTTTGCAGCCTCTTATGAAAGTTTCTAAAAGTTTAGATGAGATCAACTGTTGTACAGCAGAGCTACAGCTGAAGTTTCCCAAACTCTAAAAAAAGTACTGTCAAGGTGTCACTACAGGACCACTGAATTTAACTTCATTATCCATGCTTATATGGTTTGTACTGCAGGGGTGCAGCAGCTGTGCAAAACATGTATTTATAGAATCATAGAACCAGTCAGAGTTGGAAGGGACCATAAGGATCATCTAGTTCCAACCCCCCTGCCATGGACAGGGATATCTCACACTAGATCAGACTGGCCAGAGCCTCATCCAGCCTGGCCTTAAGCACCTCCAGAGATGAGGCCTCAACCACCTCCCTGGGCAATCCATTCCAGACTCTCAGCACTCTCATGGTGAAGAACTTCTTCCTAACATCCAGTCTGAATCTACTCATTTCTAGCTTTGCTCCATTCCCCTATTCCTGTCACCACCTGACATCCTATAAAGTCCCTCCCCAGCTTTCTTGTAGGCCCCCTTCAGATACTGGAAGGCCACAAGAAGGTCACCTTGGAGTCTTCTCCTCTCCAGACTGAACAGCCCCAACATCCTTAGTCTCTTCTCAGAGAGGTGCTGCAACCCTCTGATCATCCTTGTGGCCCTTCTCTGGACACACTCCAGCATGTCCACATCCTTCTTGTAATAGGGGCTGCAGTACTGCAGGTGGGGTCTCAACAGTGCAGAGTAGAGGGGGAGGATCACCTCCTTTGACCTGCTGGCCACACTTCTTTATATTGAGTTCTAAACTTGAACTCATACTGCTTTAATGCTGAAAGAGGAATAACTTCTAGTAGTGATTTATGAAAATGGGTTTGTATTATTTATTTGTGATTTGATCATCAAAAGTTTCATTGACTTCATAGTCTGAGTTCTAGGATAACAAAGAGGGTGTTGCATGTTAGTCCTCAAAACCCCTGCAAAACTCTCCAATCTGCAGAACACAAATGTTAGGAGGAAGTTCTTCACAGAGAGAGTTATTTGCCATTGGACTGGGCTGCCCAGGAAGGTGGTGGTGTCAACATCCCTGGGGGTGTTCAAAAGAAGCCTGGATGAGGCACTTAGTGCCATGGTCTAGTTGATTGGACAGGGCTGGGTGCTAGGTTGGACTGTATGATCTTGGAAGTCTCTTCCAGTCCGATTGACTCTATGATTCTGTGATAATACCATGAGATGATTCATGGTATCTGTTCTCTGACGACCCTTAGCTTTCATGTGTATCAATTTGCAATTTGCTTAAGCTTTGATATTGAATCTTTGCAGTGTTCTGCTAAAGGAAATATCTGTACAGAGAAATTGCCTTTGTCTTGGATATGATAGCTGCAGAGCTTCTTGGCTTGGGAACTGATGCTCCATTAAAGTTGTTCAAAGCTGATGAAGTGCAGGAACAACATAAACCAATTTTTTGTCTGGCAACTGACCCCCTTAACAGCATCTTGTGTGCACTTGTATTCAGCAGCTGCCTCTCAAAGAGCACTTACTTTAAAAACACAGAGGTATGAACCTATCTAAATTCTTGACCACAAAACTTTACCTTTTCTACTGAAAATACTTGAAGTGGAAAAGCAACTGACATTCTGTGACAGGATTTCCTCTTTTTTCACTCAAGTCTCAGCTGTGTTGTGCAGGTTTCTCTTTGTTGTGTGCCGGGTTCTTTCTTTCATTAATGTCTCTTCAGAAGCTGATACGAATTACAAGCTCCCCAAGATACATGGGGTGGAAAACAAGATCAAAGTTGCCTTATGCCATTTGTCTGTTAGTGCAGTTGGATACAAAGAAAGATCTTACCTTGTCCTGTCAGATAATCTACTGCTTGATTCACTCATGTTAGCAGCAAATGTGCCCTTTGTAAATCCTTGTGTAAACATGAAGGAGGCAGCACAGTGAAGAAACAGGCATTAAGAACAAAAGGCAGAGGTACTTTCAGCCTGTGTGAGTGGGACAGTATTATGTGGTGGTGGTGTTATTTTGTTATTGTTGTTTTGTTTTGTTTAAAATAGACAGATTTGAAAGTGAAAATGACAGAATTCAACTTGGAAGAGTTTTCCAAATGAAATACTATCAAGAAACAAATGGGTTGGTTTCAGTCTTCCCTCACTTCAGGGATACGTTATGCTCATTGCTCCAAGAAATGTGGTTTTCTAACCAAAGATAATGCTTCTTGGCCACAAATAAGCTTCTAAATTTGATTGCAATGCAAATAAGATGTATTGAAGTCACAGAATCACAGAACTCTGGGGCTGGAAGGGTCCTTGAAAGATCATCCAGTCCAATCCATCTGCCAGAGCAGGACCACCTAGAGTAGGTCGCACAGATGCATATCCAGGCAGGTTCTGAATGTCTCCAGAGAAGGAGACTCCACCACTTCTCTGGGCAGCCTGCTGCAAGGTTCTACCACCCTCACAATGAAAAAAATTTCTTTATGTACTTGTGACCTCCTCTGCTCCAGCTTGCACTCATTGCCTCTTGTCCTATCATTGGACATCACTGAGCAGAGCCTGGCTCTGTCTTACTGACACTGCCCTGCACATCTTCATAAACATGAATGAGGTCACCTCAGTCTCCTTCTCTCCAACCTAAAGAGCCCCAACACCCTTAGCCTTTCCTCAGCAGGGTTGGAAGGGACCGTAAGGATCATCTAGTTCCAACCCCCCTTCCATGGGCAGGGACACCCTACCCTACATCAGCCTGCACACAGCCTCATCCAGCCTGGCCTTAAACACCTCCCTGGGCAACCCATTCCAGCCTCTCACCACTCTCATGCTCAACAACTTCCTCCTCACGGCCAGCCTGAACCTACCCACCTCCAGCTTTGTTCCATTCCCCCCAGTCCTGGCACTCCCTCACAGCCTAAAAAGTCCCTCCCCAGCTTTTTTGTAGGCCCCCTTCAGATACTGGAAGGCCACAATAAGGTCACCTGGGAGCCTCCTTTTCTCCAGACTGAACAGCCCCAACTCTTTCAGTCTGTTCTCATAGGAGAGGTGCTGCAACGCTCTGATCATCCTCATGGTCCTTCTCTGGACATGCTCCAGCATCTCCACATTCCTCTTTGAATAGGGGCTCCAGAATTGGATGCAGTACTCCAGGTGGGCTACTCACCAGAGCAGAGTAGAGGGGGAGAATCACCTCCCTGGCCCTGCTGGCCACAGTTCTGCTGCTGCAGTCCAGGCTCTGCTTGGCTTTCTGGGCTGCAAGTGCACGCTGCTGGCTCCTGTTGAGCTTCTTGTCCATCAACATCCCCAAGTCTTTCTCCTCAGGGCTACTCTCCAGCCACTCGTTGCCCAGCCTGTTTGTTCAGTCAAGAAGCTTACACAGACCTGTGATTTCCTGAAACCTTCTTCTCTTTGCCATGGCCCAGTGGTATGGGCACCTGCCAGTTGCTCTGCAGATCATCAAAGGCAAACACATTTGAGAGTAGCTCTTGGAACATTGTCTCTTCTTTATAGTTCATGCTTTGGAGCAGCAGAGATTGCAGGCCAAGCCTGCTATTCTTTCAGAGTGTTGTTTTGAATGCTGGTTCCAGCCTTTCTGGTTCTTGAATATGATAACTCATTCACAGTATTTCCCCCTTTTTCCTCCTTAGTCGTCTCTAAAACCTTTTAAGTGTGGAATTCCTTTGCAGTATGGAAAGGTGGCACTACACAGAAACTGCAGAGAAGGGAAAGATTGGAGAGATGAGTTTGATCAAGAAGAGATTGTGTGATTTTATAGAGGATTTACAAGTGCTTCCTAAGTGGTCTCTGCTGGTTTCTTCATGGCCTCTTACCTCACTCACTGTTTTTACCTTCTGTTTTGAAAATGGGAGATTTACCATTCCAGTTGGAGAGAAAAACAGCTCTAAAACTCTTACTGAAACAGCCTGTGAAGGCCAAGTGATGTAGGCTGGATGTCAATAAACAGTAGATTTAATCTACCTTGTGGAGCCTTCCTTCTGGGTAACCCAACAGAGAACAGGCAAAACAAACTGACAGGAATTAATATGGAAATCAAGGAGACCTCCTTCACCCCTTGCTTCATTGCTGTTTGTCCATTGTATCTGTCATCACTTGGTTTGCTACAGACTTAGTCCACATTTCCCCATCTTGTTGAAACAACTTTGATTTATCAGGTTGGCAGTGGGAGGCAGCAGGTTGAAGTGCTGCTGCAGTCCTTCCCCTGTCTGTTGTTTGGTGATAGAGTACATCTGCATGCTGGAGGTGCTGACAAAGCTCTGCCTTTCTACTGCTTAGCAAATGAGACTCATCTTCCTCCCTCACAAGCCCAGTGCCTCTTTTGGCCACAGGTTTCCATGGTGGTGATGATAAGACACAAATGGTGCAGAAATATTTTATGGATATGATTGATGTGGATGAGGATCTTTTCCAACCCCAATGAGACTGTGATTCTGTGATATTGGTGGCACTGTGTGACTTGGGAAGCAGTCAGCAAAATTGATCTGAGTTAAGATGTGTAGTTAAGATGCTCCGAGCTTAACTCAAAGCAAGTGACAATCCCTTTACTTCTACGTTTAGGAGATTACAATGAGATGCAGCATCCTATCTATCTAATTCATCTTTGCTGAATTTTCTGCAAAGGAAAGCTTTATTTTGTGCCTTGTTCAGGTTGTCACATCTGAAAAAAGCTGCGGGAAAAATTCAGCAAAGCTACAGAATAATTTAACTTGTGAAATACAGCCTGTAAAAATGTGCCTTATTCTCTTCTAGCTTTTGCCACATTCTAAGTCCTTCAAATGATTGTGATAAGAAAGAAGAAGACAGTCAACAGCCTAAAGGCTTTCTCATTGAGCTGGACAAAAGAGTTAAAAGAAAAAAGTTAACTTGAAATTGAAGTGGCCTAATTAAAAATAGAAAAAAAGTGCAAATTGAAACTCATTAACTTGTGTAGAGGTGCTACAGATTTCGAAGAACCTAAACGAAGGCTCTAGATGTCTTTTTAAAAGAGCTAAGACCTTTAATTGAATTTGGCTTCTTCAAAAATTAGAAGGAAAAAAAATCAGTCTTTGTGATGTGGAAGGATTGGTAGAGGTGATTGTAAGGTCATGTAATATGCGATTTGTGACTTCTGTTTGAGAGCTAACACACGCTGAGTTTGGTTTGTCAGATAATCACAACAAATGGAAGCAACTGCTTTCTGCACTGTGAAGAAGCAATCACAAGTCATAGAGTGCTCTTCTTCAAATAATAAGGCAGTCTTCTCCTGGGTCTCTAAATATTTTACTGCTTTGGCTATGCTCGTGCCTTGGTATAGTTTCTTTGTTGCCTTTTCATCCTTTTGAAATAAGAAAGTTAAAATGTTGGTTCACTGTTGGAACTAAGCAAAATCAGCAGCTTTCACTTCACCATAAACTGGCTCTTGAGGAGCACCAGCTCACTGCACATGCCTTCTTGTCCAGTCAGTCTCGGTATACAGGACCACTGGTCTCACTCCAGGTCTCCTCAGCGGAGATGGGGATTTTAATTGAGATGAGTGAGTGCAGAGCATGAGTATGGCCTGCCTCTGGGCCAGTGCTGGTGCAGGTAGTACTGTTGAGAGGAAAAAGAAAGGTTTATGAGGCACTGGAACAGGCTGCCCAGGGAGGTGGTTGAATTGCTGTGCCTGGATGTGTGGATCTGGTGCTTGGGGGCCAGATGGTGTGTAGTGACAGCCTTGGTGGAGTGGATGAAATGCTGGATCTCAGAGGTCCTTTCTGGCCTGGATCTTGATGATTGGAAGTTTGGATGATGGATCAGGTCTTGATGATCAGACTCAGTGATGATTTCAGTGCAGGAGAGAGATGCTGAGCAGTGGTGGGCGGTAGAGGACCACTGATGTCCATTGTTCTTTAAAATTACATGTCTGAAATTATGACTTATTTATTCTCTCTGTTTCTTTTACTGGTTAATTGGAACTGCCTAAGCTCAGTTTAGAGAAGACTAAATGGACATAATCATCACTGTAGTGTGGTAAGGATGGTGAGAAAGCTCTCAAGATTCTGTCTCTCCATCTTGTATACTTACAGCAACTGGCTTAGAGCACCAGTGATTGTACACTGGCTGGAAAAAAAAAGGGAGATCATGTTCAAGACTGTGATTTGGAATGTTTTTTGATGCAAAGTACAAGAGCTAGCACAGACCACTTGAGTGAGAGACAAATGTGAGTGAGAGGGCTGTCAGCTCTTTAAACAAGCAAATCATTACTGAAGCTTATTCCTGCAGTAAGAGCACTTGTTTGATGTCCTAGTTTACTTGGGATAGGAAAGTGCCTTGTTTTCTGCTCAGAAATGCCACATGTTTAACCAGCCAAACTTGCACATGAGCTGAAATCTGTCTTAATTCTTGCACACAATTCCCTGAAGCTGTCTTTTTCTTCACTGGCATCCCTCAAGAAATGCAGAGCTTGCTGTGGCAGATGTTCCAGATCAAATTTGTTAGCTTAGATGGGCCTTGATGCAAAGCTGTCTATAATTTTAAATTATTACTGAATTCCCTGAGTTCTGGAGCTCCAGAGTCCCCCCACCCTTCATCTCTCACTCCTTTACAACCCCGGCTCTCATCTCCAGCAGTTTTAACAGGGCTGGGGAGATTTTTTTCTGAGCACAGAAGATCAAATGGTGAGCTTTCCTGGGTTTGTATTCTCTCACCTCACCTTTACTTGCTAAAATAGGGAGAGTGCATACAATTTTTGCCTGGAACAAGAAAAAACTATTCAGTTGGTCTTTGAGTCAGTTTCCTCCACAGGATCACAGGATATTAGGGTTTGGAAGGGACCCAAGGAGATCATCGAGTCCAACCCCCTGCCAGAGCAGGACAATACTATCTAACACAGAGCACAGAGGAACGTTGAAAGGCTCCAGAGAAGGAGACCGCACAACCTCCCTGGGGAGCCTGTGCCAGTGCTCTGGGACCCTTACAGTAAAGAAGTTCCTCCCTGTGTTGAGGCAGAGGCTCTTTTGCTGCAATTTACACCCATTGCTCCTTGTCCTGTCCCAGGGAGCAGTGAGCAGAGCCTGTCCCCCCTCCTGGCCAGCCCTCAGATATTTATAAACATTTATTAAATCCCCTCTCAGTCTTCTCTTTTCCAGGCTAAAAAGTCCCAAGTCCCTCAGCCTCTCCTCATAAGACAACCTCTTCAGTTTTGTGTACCAAAAACTTTTCCTAAGAGAAAGAGAGTTATCTTTTCAGATGTCTCACAAGTGCAGGTGAGATTACTGTTGTGTCTGTCAGCGTTAAAAAACTCCACTCCACAGACATTGCAGGTGGCATGAATTTTTCAGGGTGTATGAACAACTGTTCTGCACTGGGGATGAAAGGCAACTGTAACCAATACCCTGAAAAGAAATTCGTGACTGCAAAACATGAAAGCCTCACATTACAAGATTAGAAATGAAGTGGAAGAAGAAAAGCCTTTGAAAATCTAAGCAGCGAGTGTCTTCATGGCAAAACATAAAAGAGCTCCTTCCATTCGCTTTTGGTTTTAAACACTAAGTAGAGGCATCCTGGACAGATCTGCTCACAGTTCAGATGCCCTGCTGTTGGGAGGTGCAGACACTGCTAGGCAGTCGTGTTTCTGAAGAGATGATGTGGAGCCTGTGGTGGAGCTGCTCTCTGCAGGGACACGCCAACTTTCCCTGCCATGCTAGTGTGCTGTGGGGAGGATCCTTGTGTCCTAGAGACATTTGAAGGAGAACTGTGGAGGGGTGATACCTAGAGTACTTCTCCTGCAAGCTTTCCCATTGGAGTGATGCTGTAGGTGTGGGGCTGATGTGGTGGCACATGGGTTCTGCTCTTTGTATCAAGAAAGGAAGTGTTTTGTTTCCATTACTTGAGTGCTGAGGACACTCCTCAATCTTGGTCTGCTTACATAAGATTGTGAGTTTATACTGCAGCTTTCTTGTGAGAAAAGTGACTACAAATGCAGAGATCTCTGAGAACTTAAGGGTGACTGAAGGTGTATGATACACCTGAAAGCAAAGGTCATTTTTATATCATCTACAGCTTACTTATGGTATGAACCTTGCTCTTTTGATTTCAGCCACATGCCTGTGGTGATCTAACTGTGGAGTGAATAATGTGAAGCATATTTACATGGATTAAAGCTATCTGTGTAGCACAAAGAGTATCTGACCTTTGTAGTAGAGATTTACTGAAGAATATTATTAGAATCATAGAATCAGTCAGGGTTGAAAGGGACCACAAGGATCATCTAGTTCCAACCCCCCTGCCATGCCCAGGGACACCCTACCCTAAATCAGGCTGGCCAGAGCCCCATCCAGCCTGGCCTTAAATACTTCCAGCCATGGGGCCTCAACCACCTCCCTGGGAAACCCATTCCAGCCTCTCACCAATCTCATGCTCAACAACTTCCTCCTCACGTCCAGCCTGAACCTACCCATCTCCAGTTTTGCTCCATTCCTCCTAGTCTTGTCACTCCCTGATAGCCTAAAAAGTCCCTCCCCAGCTTTTTTGGAGCCCCCTTCAGATCCTGGAAGGCCACAAGAAGGTCATCTGGGAGCCTCCTCTTCTCCAGACTGAACAGCCCCAACTCTTTCAGTCTGTCCTCACAGCAGAGCTGCTTCAGCCCTCTGACCAACCCAGTGGCTCTTTTCTGGACACGCTCCAGCATCTCCACATCCTTCTTGTAATAGGGGCTCCAGAACTGGATGCAGTACTCCAGGTGGGGAATCTTCATAAAAGATTATTTCTATGGATGTAAAACTGAGAAAGGTGCAAACAGTACCTTCTCTCCACAAGCAATCTAACACTGCACTATGTTTGTGCGGACCTTAGAAGCTTCCAGAAGCTTTATGTTTTTGTATGGCTGCAGACAAAGCTAGAAAACTCAAAAGAGAATCTGAGAATTTAGCTTTGTAGTCTATACTATAAAAATTAAAATTAATTACCAGAAATTTACCTATTGCCCTTACTAATTAATTTGCAAAGTGTTTCTCCCTAAAACGTTTCAAGGGAAGGGGAGTTAATGCTTCATGAATTGATATGCATGGGGAAGGCTGGCAATGAAGAGGAATTCTGGAAAAGACTCTGCATTTTAATTAAATCCAGCCTTTGAATTTTTAAAAAGTAGTTTGAAACAAAACAAAACTCATTCCCACATTACTCATTCTGAAGCCTCAGGACCATTCCAGCTAATCGGGGATTTTTGGCTGTCGGTGTTACACAAACCCAAGGTATTAGACTAAAAGACATGTGTCAGTGAATGTATAGAAAACTAAACAGTGAAGTGAGGGTTGCTTGGGTATTTTTTTTGTCTTTAGAAAATATTAACCTTGCTCATCCATGAATAAAATGGAAGAGGAGCTGTCAGAATTATTTCTGTAGGAATCAAACGCTGAGAGTTAGAGCGAACGTTACATGGTAACTAATTGTCTGAACCAGCAGAGAGTGACAGATGGCTTGTTATGATGCTGAGGGACTTTTTTTGATCATCTTCTGTTGTCAGTAAAAATCCTTGTCAGGAGTCAGATCTGAAATGATTGTCTACTGATCAGGGTTTTAATGGGAAATTCATTTAGTGCGAAAGTTGGTGCTCTTCAGACGTGAGCACAGAACCATAGGCTCAGCAATCTCACTTGCATTTGCAGTTTCATTTGTGCAGCTGTCCTGGCTTCTGACAAAGGTGATAGTTGCTCTTCACGAACAGAGAGTGGCAAAGAGCCACGAGGATGATCTGGGGGCTTGTGCATCTCCCCTGTGAAAAGAGACTGAGAAACCTGTGGCTGTTTGGCCTTAGAGAAGAGAAGACTGAGAGGAGATCTCATCAATGTGTACAAATATCTGAGATGTGGGTGTCAGGTGGATGGGGCCAGTCTCTTTTCAGTGTTCCACATCAATAAGACAAGGAGCAATGAGTACTAACTTGAACATAGAAGTGTTTGCCTGAGCATAAGGAGAAATTTCTTTATAGTGAACATGATGGAGCACTGGAACAGGCTTCCCAGAGAGGTTGTGGAGTTTCCTTCTCTGGAGACGTTAAAAATCTACATGAATGCATTCCTATGTGACCTACCATAGGGGATCCTGCTTTGGCAGGGGGGTTGGGCCCAATGATCTCTGGAGATCCTTTCCAACCCCTCAAGTTTTGTGATATGCACTAAGCATGGCTCTGCATGAAACCAAAGAAAAGTAGAGGCATGCTGGAAAATCATTGTTTAAGTATGCTGCTAAAAGATGCTTTGAAAAGCATCAGTGTTACTAAGTAAATAACTATGTATATGAGGTCAAGTTGCTAATTCTCTGCCTGGCTGTGGGCAGACCCTTGGTAGTGAAGGCTGGAAGGGTTATCCTGATTGCCAGCCTTGTAACTTATGGGGAACATGGTCATGCTCATGATGTTCCCTCCTCTGGTAAGGAAACAGATAAATGATGCCCAATTGCCACACTCAAACTTCCATCTGGAGGTGCTGGAGTCGTTAAGAAACACGTGGACGTGGCACTTCAGGACATGCTTTAATGGCCATGGTGGTGTTAGGCTTAGGGTTGGACTCAATGATCTTTTCCAAGTGAAACAATTCTGTATGACTCTACAATCTCAATTGCTGTGACAAATACTGAACTGTGCTTGTGTCTACTTGGGAACCTCTGAATGTCTGAGGCAGACCACATCCCTGTCACTCCAGCATACATTTCATGTCCCTCTCTTTTTATGTCTGTAGAACTCAATGTTGCCTCTTACTGTATGTCCATAGAGCTCTTTTTCTGGTTACTGAAATTTCAGTATTGCCTCTGAAGGGACTCTGCTGTCATTCAGACTTTTAAAAATATCATCCCTCCCTTTTTAGCTTGAAGCTATGGTGTTGGAAATGAAAAGACTATGCATGATACTGCAGATATCACAGGCAAAAGAAAATACCAGTGGTGAAGAGTGATTGTTAGAGAGGGGGATTGGCTATTGCAGTTATAGTTTAGTGCTTCACAAACACTGCAGTCATTAGTCACCAGGAGTTAAAGATGTGAAAGAAAAAGTCTCTAGTTCTTAAGAAGCCTGAAGCACCTAAATAATTTCTTTCAAGAGGTCTCACCTTAATTTTCCTTTTGTCTGAACATAATGTAGTTTAAACCAGTGCATGTTCTGTGTGCCTCAGGATTTCTGTAGTTGAGGAACTTCTTTTCAGCTTCTGAAATTACTTGCCAGTCAGCTGTGTAAAGTCTTCTTAATGGCCTGGCACAGGACACACATCTAAGTACTGCTCTGTCAGCTAATAAACTCTCCTCTGCGGTCCATGGTGTACATAGGTTTATGTGCACAGTATGTGAGACTTAGAATAAAGATGTTTTTCAAATGGCATGCAAATCATAAAAGTAAGCAAAAGCAGAAATGTCAGGAGGGGAAAAAACAACTTGAACTCTTAAAGTTCTCCTTTTAAGTGTGTTCATCAGGTCTAAGGAGGTTCTCCTCACCTTTGACTCTGCCCTGGTGAGAACTCACCTGGAATAACTATGTCCAGTTCCAGGCCTCCCAGTTCAAGGGAGGCAGGGATCTGCTGGAGAGAGTCTAACAGGGAGCTACAAGGATGATTAAGGGACTTGAACATCTCTCCTATGAAGACTGAGAGACTTGGGGCTGGAGAAGAGAAGGCTTGAGAGGGGATCTTGTTAATGTTTATAAATACCCACGGGATGGATCTCAAGATGAAGGTGCTAGCCTCTTTTCGGTGATGCCCAGTCATAGGACAAGGAACAGTGAGCTGGAACACAGGAGGTTCCACCTCAGAATGAGGAGAAGCTTCTTTATGGTGAGAGTGATGGAGCACTGGATCAGGCTGCCCAGAGAGGCTGTGGAGTCTTCTTCTCTGGAGAATTTCAAAACCCATCTGGATGCATTCCTGTGTGACCTGCCCCAGCTGATCCTGCCTTAGCAGGGGCATTGAACTGGACTAAAAGTCCTTTCCAACCCCTACCATTCTGTGATTCTGTAATGTAAGGAAATCTCACTGAATCTATTTTAGCAAATGCTTGGGATTTAAAAAAATCTGCTGTATTTACTGTTAATGGGAGTTCTACCTGCAACTTCTGATGCTCTCCAGTTAAGAATGATTCTCTTTTAATGTTTTGCCATGATTTTCTTCTGATTTCATTACTTATCATAGGTCACCAAAATTACCAGTTTGCAAACTTTATCATGGTCTGGTAATAGAGCTTAGTAAAATCAGAAAACATCTCAGAGACCTATCTGGTCTATCCTAGTGCTGCAAATGGTAAACCATCAGTCACTTTGCACTTAAACAATGAAATTTAACTCTTCTTTATGGAAGGTGATCAGTTTCTTGAATGTCTTTTATGTGGACACACCACAAGCTGTCCCATAACTCTTAACTGGAAATAAGAGTGTTTTCCTTTTGCTGTACCTCAGCCTGGCAGCTGTTTACCCCTGAGCTCGAGACAGGTATTAAAGAAGGCAAGTGATGGTAGATGCTGTCATTACAGTAATTATCATTCCCTTAAATCCTGCTATTACCCAGCAGCTGCCTGGTTATGGCACTGGAGTTAGGTGCTAGTGAAAATGCTGCTCGTGTTTTCCCCACAGCTGACTGGTGAGTTCTGTGCCTCTGGGTTATGGTGCTCCTTGGGACAATATCAAATTCTGAGCTGTCAGGGAGGTGTGTGAATATAACACAGCAGAATGCATTTTGAAGGAGCAGAGAAGAACTGCCAGTGCAGAATTAGTGAACCTGTGGTTGTATAGAATGAAAAAACCAAAGAGGCCTATGCAAAGACACAATCTTCTCTTGGATAAATAAAATTACTGTGGCCAAGAGAAAACAGAGCAAAGTGTGTATGCCATTAGAATAAATAGTGCATGCCAACTGGCAAGAGAGATAATTCATCCTTGTGAGTGGTTCAAACACTACAGGAAACAATGCAGAATTCAATAAAAGGTGGCCAGTAGGTTGAGGTAGGTGATTCTCCCCCTCTGCTCTGCTGAGAGCCCACCTGGAGTACTGCATCCAGTTCTGGAGCCCCCATTCCAAGAGGGATGTGGAGATGCTGGAGTGTGTCCAGAGAAGGGCCACTGGGTTGATCAGAGGGCTGGAGCAGCTCTGCTGTGAGGATAGAGGGGAAGAGTTGGGGCTGTGCAGCCTGCAGAAGAGGAGGCTCCCAGGTGACCTTCTTGTGGCCTTTCAGTATCTGAGGGGGGGCCTGCAAAAAAGCTGGGGAGGGACTTTTGAGGCCATCAGGGAGTGACAGGACATGGGGGAATGGAGCAAAGCTGGAGGTGGGGAGGTTCAGACTGGATGTGAAGAGGAAGTTGTTGAGCATGAGAGTGGTGAGAGGCTGGAATGGGTTGCCCAGGGAGGTGGTTGAGGCTCCATATCTGGAGGTGTTTCAGGCCAGGCTGGATGAGGCTGTGTGCAGCCTGATGTAGGGTTGGATGTCCGTGGGCATGGCAGGGGAGTTGGAACTAGATGATCCTTGTGGTCCCTTCCAACCCTGATTGATTCTATGATTCTATGATTTTAACAATGTTACACTGTAAATGCTTGGGAAGCCATCAGTTACAGCAATTTGCTCGGGAATAGAAAGAGCCCTGTAACCCTTAACCACAACAATGAAGAGGAAAATTTGGTTGTGGTTTGAGAAAAACCCACAAAACAAAACTCAAGTGAAAAAAACCCTCACTTATTCAGTGCAATGGGACTTAATAGGTCCAAAGGAGTCTTCATAGCCCAGGATTTCTTCATAGGGTCCTGCACCTGGGTCAGAACAATCTTCATTATCAATACAGGATGGGGGATAGAAAGCAGCCCTGGAGTAGTGTGTCCCACTTTGGAGCCCTCAGCACAGGAGGGACATGGATCTGATAGAGCAGATCCAGAGGAAGGCACAAAGATGACTAGGGGACTGGAGCAGCTCTGTTACAAGGACAGGCTGAGTGAGCTGTTATTGTCCAGCTTGGAGAAGAGAAGGCTCCAGAGGGACATAATTAAATCCTTCCAGTACCTGAAGGGTGCCTACAAGAAGGCTGTAGAGGAACTGTTTGCAGGGGCTTGTAGTGGTAGAGTGAGGGGCAATGTCTTGAAATTACAGAAGAGATTTAGGTTGGATGTTAGGAGCAAGTTCTTTACCACAGAATCATAGAATGGTTTAGATTGGAAGGGACTTCAAAAATGATCCAGTTCCTAACCCCCGCCATAGGCAGGGACACCTCCCACTAGAACAGGTTACTCAAGGCCTCATCAAACCTGGCCTTGAACACCTCCAGGGAGGGAGCATCCACAGCCTTGCTGGGTTTCACCACTCTCACTGTAAAGAACTTCTTGCTAACATGTAGTTTGAATCTCCCCTGTTCCAGTTCAAACTCATTACCCCTCATCCTGTCATTACAAGACCTTGTAATCAGTCCCTTCCCAGCCTTCCTGTAGGCCCCCTTCAGATACTGAAGGGCCACTACAAGGTCTCTCGAAGCCTTCTCTTCTCCAGGCTGAAAAGCCCCCACTCTTGTAGCCTGTCCCCATAGCAGAGCTGCTCCAGCCCTCTGAGCATCTTTATGGCCCTCCTCTGGACTCGCTCTAACAATTTCATGTCCTTCTTGTGTTGGGGGCTCCAGAGCTGCACACAGGACTCCAGGAGGAGTCTGGCAAGAGCAGAGCAAAGGGACAGAATCCCCTCCCTTGCCCTGCTGGCCACACTGCTCTTGCTGCAGCCTAGCACATGGCTGCTGTCTGGACTGCACTCACACTGCAGGCTCACATTGAGCTTTTCATCAACCAGGATTTCCCTTTAACCTTTACCCATAAGCTCTTTGGTTTTGCCTTGCACATCCCCAGATGGAGCTCCGTGGTGTCCCTCAGGGATCAGTGCTGGGCCCCATCCTCTTTAACATCTTCATAGATGATCTGGATGAGGGAATGGAGTCAGTCATCAGCAAGTTTGCAGATGACACCAAGCTGGGGGCAGATGTGGCTGGGTTGGAGGGCAGAAGGGCTCTGCAGCGGGACCTTGACCGCCTGGACAGATGGGCAGAGTCCAATGGGATGGGGTTCAATAGCTCCAAGTGCAGGGTGCTGCACTTTGGCCACAACAACCCCATGCAGAGATACAGGCTGGGGTTGGAGTGGCTGGAGAGCAGCCAAACAGAGAGGAATCGGGGGGTGCTGATTGATACCCACCTGAACATGAGCCAGCAGTGTGCCCAGGTGGCCAAGAGAGCCAGTGGCATCCTGGCCTGCATCAGGAATGGTGTGGTCAGCAGGAGCAGGGAGGTCATTCTGCCCCTGTACTCTGCACTGGTTAGACCACACCTTGAGTACTGTGTTCAGTTCTGGGCCCCCCAGTTTAGGAGGGACATTGAGATGCTTGAGCGTGTCCAGAGAAGGGTGACGAGGCTGGTGAGAGGCCTTGAGCACAGCCCTACGAGGAGAGGCTGAGGGAGCTGGGATTGGTTAGCCTGGAGAAGAGGAGGCTCAGGGGTGACCTTATTGCTGTCTACAACTACCTGAGGGGTGGTTGTGGCCAGGAGGAGGTTGCTCTCTTCTCTCAGGTGGCCAGCACCAGAACGAGAGGACACAGCCTCAGGCTGCACCAGGGGAAATTTAGGCTGGAGGTGAGGAGAAAGTTCTTCACTGAGAGAGTCATTGGACACTGGAATGGGCTGCCCGGGGAGGTGGTGGAGTCGCCGTCCCTGGAGCTGTTCAAGGCAGGATTGGACGTGGCACTTGGTGCCATGATCTAGCCTTGAGCTCTGTGGTAAAGGGTTGGACTTGATGATCTGTGAGGTCTCTTCCAACCCTGATAATACTGTGATACTGTGATACTGGACTCCAGTTTATCACTGATGTAGAGGGCAACATCCCCTCCCCTTCTCCCCTGCCTGTCCCTCCTGAAGAGTCTATAACCATCTATCCCCAAGCTCCACCCCACCGTGTCTCAGTGATGCCAATGACATCATAACCCTGTAGGCTTGCACAGGTTTGCAGCTCTTCCTGTTTGCTCCCCATGCTCCTTGCATTAGTGTAGAGGCATTTCAGTTGTGCCTTTATTGGAGCTGACTTGCTGACTCATTTTCCCTTATACCCTGATCTCTGGGAACTCTTTTCTCAGTCTGTACTCCAATCCCAGGGTCAGATCCCACCTGTCCATGCTCAGCCACCTCTGTAGCTATCAACCTATCTCTGCCCCTCATGTCATCACTACCACGGGATGTTTTCCTGTTGGCAGCTACTACCTGAAGGGCATCTGTCTCATCTCTTTAAGACTTTGACTGCATTATTTTGTCCCCAGCATGCTTCTGGACAGCAGGTTGAGAGCCCTTACTAGTCCCCCATTGCTCCCACACTGGTTTGTCCTCCCACACCTTGCCACATGGAAGCCTGATGGCTTTATCCCCCTTCCCCTTCACATCCCGTTTAAAGCCCTGTCAACTAGCCCTGCCATCTCCTCCACAAAGACCCTCCTCCCCCTTCAAGAGGCGTGTCAACAACCCTGGTGCTGTATAGATCATACCATTGTCAAAGAACCCAAATTTATGGTGGTGACACCATCCACGGCGACATGTATGACTGTATGCAGCTGCTTAATCCAATGTCTCTGCCATCGGTTGGAATAGTAGAAGAGAAGATTATTTGTGCCCCTGAGTCTTGTACTGTGGGAATGCAAAGTGAAGAAGGATAATAAGAGGCGGATGCTGACCTTGGTTCCCACCAGCTGCTGGCCACCTTAGCTCAGAAAGGATAGATAGTGGACATCTTGTTAATGAGTAAAACAAGGCAGAGTTTATGCACAGGACTGGATTGTCCTTGCCTAACTGTAATAATGTGTAGGTGTGTGCTCTATGCTCAAAGACTACATAATGAGAGTCAGAACAATCAATAAAGAGTCTCTGGCATAATTCACACTGAATTGGTCTGGAGTCCATGTGGCATTGCTTATGATCACACTCATCTGGGAGGGCCTTGTCCACGTCTCCCGCAGCAGCTGACAGAAAGCTGCAACATTGTACCACTCATCCCAAGGCCCTGAAGTCTTTTTTCCATTGTTCTGGGACTAACAGTCATTCTTTCTTCTCTACCACCATGAGGGTGGTAAAACACTGGGACAAGTTGCCTAGGGAGGTAGTCGAAGCCCCATTCATGGTAAGGCTCAACAAGGCTCTGGGCAACCTGATCTAGTGGAGGATGTCCCTGCTGATTGCAGGGGAGGTTGAACTAGAAGACCTTTGGAGGTCACTTCCAAGCCAAAACAATCTATGATTCTATGATTTATGAGGGTGGATTTTTTGTGAGACTGTCTCCTTCAACATCTTCTTGAGGAAGGGAGATTATGCATGAGGGTTATAACTGCAAAAAACATCAGTTATGTGATCAGTCCTATGCCAGGCTACATCTATTAACCCCAAATTACAGTTCATGATGGTGTGAATGGGATTCTGGTCAGCTTAAATCTTTGTCACAGCAGGTTTCCATTGCCAGATCTATGATCAGGATCACAGAAGAATACAATGACCCTTTCTATTTACAAAACTGAAACATGAGAGAGGTTGTGGTCTGCTTTCTTAAGGAAATGGCTCTGGCAGTGCTCTGTGAGCTGTTGTTTCCTTGTCTGGCTATCAGTCCCTTTCTGCTAGCACCAGATAGCTTTTGACTCTGTTGACTAACTGGAGCAGGTAATTATCAGAAATACAATCTGAAACCCTTGGTAATTACATTGGCAACCTAGAGGGATATATGTAGATTCTGGCCAGCTGGTCAGCCAGGATCTCTATGTCTCTATGCTGCCCTTTGTGCAGCCAGACTTTAGGCTTCATTAACTTCAGCCCTGAGGGATCTCCTTGCAAAGTATGATGACAGAGCTCTGAGGTACTGGGAGTGAATCTGGGACCAGTTTTAGTCATGCACATTAGCTAAGGGGTAAGATAGCCAAAACTGAAAATCCTTCTGTCGGGTAGGGAGTGATGTAGGCTTGCACAGAGGGAGAATTTAACCATACTATTTAATTCTGAAGTTCAGAAATTTACAGCAAAGCTGTGTAAGATGGGAGCAGGTAGATTTTTAAGCTGGAAAAGGGTAGATTCACACTGGAAAATAGGAAGAAATTCTTTACAGTGAGGGTGGTGACACATTGAAACAGGTTGCCCAGAGAGGTTGTAGACACCCCCTCCCTGGAGATGTTCAAGGCCAGGTTGAATAGGGCCTTGAGTAACCTGGTGTCATTGAAAGGCATCCCTGCCCATGGCAGAGAGGTTGGATTAGATGAGGTCTCTTCCAGCTTAAGCCATTCTATGATCTTTAATGTCCGTTCCAACCCAAACTGATCTGTGATTCTATGATAGGAAAGTAGAAAGTAAAGAAGAAAACAAGTTATTTGAAGTGCAGTGTCTTGGTAAGTATGAAAGATCATTATTTAAGAAGAGTAGACCACCCTGAATGGTGATTAATGGGTTTGAAATGCAAAGATTCCCACTCTGTGCCCTACCAGCCTGTACTAATCAGATCTGAGGGAGCAGGTAGCATCCATACTAGATTTGTAAACTACTTCCAGATGGTGAGGTCGTTTAGAGAGCAAATGGAAAACCCTCAGCTTTGAAACACTGAGGAAAACACCAGAGGCAGGCCCAGTCATGAGTAATGGTTGGAACCTGATGAAAAGCAGAAAAATAACAAAGATGCTTTATCTCTTGGGCAACAATAATGAGGGACATTCAAGATGCCTAACAGTTACAGGAGAGCAAATGCACAGACATGACTAGACAATGCAAATAGGGAGAGAAAAAACAGCTGAAATGGCATTATGGACAATGCAACTGGGAGAGATTTGTCTAAACTATAATATGCAGACTACAGGGCACCTAGCCCAAGCGCCAGAAACACACAGGACTGTAGAGTTGTGTTTGTTTATGCTGTTACAGTGTTTGAGAACTCCTGCTGGCCATGTAATCACTTCTGCAGTTACCTGCGGGCACTGCAGCACTGGCATCTAATGCATTACTTTCCAAAGTGCTCTGCAATACCTTGGGTATTAAAGACAGACCTAAATACTTTTGTTTGGGCTCCTGCTCCGTTCCACCATGCGGGGAAGCTACATCATCACGACTCGAAGAACAAGAACCCATTAAATGTGTTGAAGGTCATATTCTGCTGTGGCAGAAGAATTGACTCAGCTGGTCATTGTTATAAATAATAGATCAAATAGTTATTTGAATTTACTGTGGCCACACAATCTAAAAAGAATTGTGTTCCTTGCAGTGTTTGAAATGTCACACTGAATACTCGTTGTCATGCACAAATCAAGTTCCAAGTTATTGAGGCTTCAAGTTATGCTTTCCTTGACTTTCAAAGAATCTTTTTTGGGTGTTCTTTTTTAACCTCCAGTTTAAGAAAAGATGCTCTGGTGCTCATGTGGCTACTCAGCACTTATTTGTCCATTTATTTTTCATATATTGGGGTTTGTTTAATTTGTTTTGGGTTTGTTTCACTATGGTTTTTTTGTTATTTTGGTTTTTTTGTTGTTTTGTTCTGTTTGTGTGTTTGTTTGTTGTTTTCTTTTAATTCAATGTTCAAAAGTTGGTTTATTCTTCTCATTTGTTTATGAGAAATGATACACAACAACCTCCTGAGGTTCACCAAGACCAAGTGCAAGGTCTTTCATCTGGGTCAAGGCAATCCCTAGCACAAATCCAGGCTGGGCAGTGAGTGGCTGGAGAGCAGCCCTGAGGAGAGGGACTTGGGGCTGCTGCTAGATGAGAAGCTCAACAGGAGCCAGCAGTGTGCACTTGCAGCCTGGAGGGCCAACTAGAGCCTGGGCTGCAGCAGGAGAAGTGTGGCCAGCAGGGCCAGGGAGGTGATTCTCCCCCTCTACTCTGCTCTGCTGAGACCCCACCTAGAGTACTGCATCCAGTTCTGGAGCCACTATTCCAAGAGGGATGTGGAGATGCTGGAGTGTGTCCAGAGAAGGTCCAGGAGGATGCTCAGAGGGCTGCAGCAGCTCTGCCCTGAGGACAGACTGAAAGAGTTGGGGCTGTTGAGTCTGCAGAAGAGGAGGCTCCCAGGTGACCTTCCTGTGGCCTTCCAGGATCTGAAGGGGGCTTCCAAAAAAGCTGGGGTGGGACTTTTTAGACTATCAGGAAGTGGCAGGAGTGGGGGGAATGGAGCAAAGCTGGAGGTGGGGAGGTTCAGGCTGGCCGTGAGGAGGAAGTTGTTGATCATGAGAGTGGTGAGAGGCTGGAATGGGTTTCCCAGGGAGGTGGTTGAGGCCCCATGGCTGGAGGTGTTTAAGGCCAGGCTGGATGAGGCTGTGTGCAGCCTGATGTAGGGTAGGATGTCTTTGGGCATGGCAGGGGCGTTGGAACTGGCTGATCCTTGTGGTCCCTTTCAACCCTGACTGATTCTATGATTCTATGAATCTGTTCCATGGTAGTAGAAGAGTGCTGGAGGTCTCAGGTTTTCCTCTGTCCTGCAAAACCTTTGCTGTCCACCAAAAAGCCAAAAGCCTGAGTGACAATCTAATCTAGTCAGATTATTACTGGTACGAGATGTGGTGGATGGTGTATGAAAGTGGCAGGAAATTGCTGGAGTATGTTATCTCACTTGAGGAAGATGAATGTATCCCTCTGAACAGTATCTTGTCCTGTCTAAGAGTAACACAAAAAGTACAAAAGGAGTTACATCAAGTGAGAGGGCTTAGGTTGTCAAGTTGCACCACTTCTGGGTGGTATGATCAGTGTGACCAATAAAGTCATAAAAGCCAGCAGGCTGTTGGCAGGATGGTGGAGCTGTTCCCCATTACCATGAAGGTAGAGATGTTTATCATCAGCAGGTGGCTTTTATATGAAGATTCTCAGGATATGTTGTAGCAAGTTTTCCTTACTGCAGCAGGGGTTGAACTAGAAGACCTTCGGAGGTCCCTTCCAACCCAGACCATTCTAGGACTCTGTGAAGTCTGCCAAAGATTATGAAACTATTTTTCATTACTGTTAATGCTGAGTGAGATTATGAGCTGTAAAAAAAAGAAACATATGAAATGCAAAGAGACAGTTTAAAAAGTAGCTAAACTAACCTAAACCTTTGGAATTTAAGAATTTTCAACTCATTGCTGGTAAGAAAGCAGAGTAGCACTCCTCTGCTTGAGAACTATAAGAGGGAGGTTATTCTTCTCCTGTCTTCAACACTGGTCAGGCCACACCTTGAGTGCTGTGTCCAGTTCTGGGCTCCTGAATTCAAAAGAGATGTTGAGACGCTGGAAGGTGTCCAGAGAAGTGCAACGAAGGTGGTGAGGGGCCTGGAGCACAGCCCTGTGAGGAGAGGCTGAGGGAGCTGGAGGTGTGGAGCCTGCAGAAGAGGAGGCTCAGGGCTGACCTCCTTAGTGTCTACAACTAACTGAAGGAAGACTGTGGCCTGGTCTCTTCTGCCAGGCAAGCAGCAACAGAACAAGGGGACACAGTCTGAAGTAGTGGCAGGGGAGGTCTAGGCTGGATGTTAGGAGAAAGTTATTGGCAGAGAGAGTGATTTGCATTGGAATGGGCTGCCCAGGGAGGAGGTGGAGTCACCGTGCCTGGAGGTGTTTGAGAAAAGGCTGGCTGAGGCACTTAGTGCCATGGTCTGGTTTACTGAATAGGGCTGGGTGCTAGGTTGGACTGGATGATCAACCTGGTTGATTCTGTTGTTCGAAGAGCATCCTAAAATGTGTCAATCCTTGCAATTAGGTCAAAAAGCATAAGAAAAAAGGAATCAGATGTTCTCTGACACCCAAGGTTAGGTCACCCACTCCATGTCACAACTTAGGACCATCATGTGCTGGTCAATGTTAATTCCTACATATTGCTGATGCAGTTGTGGAGGATTTCAGTGTTCATCTCTGGCTAGACCATTTTTAGACATTAGACATTTAGATAGCTGAGTATGCCAAAAGGGATTGGATCTCTTCTGAAAGTCAGGCAAAGCCAATGATAGTGATTTGGTCACTGCAGAGATGTCTGTGCTACCACAGCAACATCCTGGGATGTGTAGGAAGCTGTGGCACAGATTCCTGCACTGAGAAACTTGTCTGACAGTGTGGACCCACTCTGAAGGAAACCTTTGTGGATGACCCAACAGCTCTGAACTGGGGCTTTGATCTTAGCAGTAGTTTCTGGCCATGGATTAGGAAGCACCAAGAGGGCTGTCCCAAGAAGCCTGTACAGTGAGATGTGATCAGCTAACTGATGATTTTGTATACCTGTTTAATTAAATGCTGAGCCACAGCACTGGGCCAGCAGCTCTGAGTGCAGGATGATGAATGAGTGGTTGCGCAGAGTGTGCTGCTGGAAGTATGTGCTGTATGCAAACGGCTGATGAATGCAGCTTTACAGAAACAACAATGCTTGTCACTCCTGTCCTGGGAAGGCTCCTGAATTGCTGTAACAGCTTTGCCTTTTGGAAGTGAAGTATTAATGAAACTGGGGCACCAGCCACCTTTTATGCCAGTTCACGTATTTTGAAGTAGATATATTTGCATTCACATTTCAGAGCCTGTAGCTTACCATAGCAAATCTATTTTAAGTTCTAAACCCTTTTTTCTTTTAAATGGAAGCACAGCAGGGGATTTTGCTGCCAGCTCTGCTCAGAGTGGATAAAACAGTAATCAAATTTTAAATGTCTATTTGTCCTTTCTTCCGTTGTGTACATAATTGATAAATTAACATTTTAATAGGGCCGATGTCCCATATCGCATTCAAGCACTCCACAGATAGGTGGATTGTTCTTCTTTTTGTTGGGAGAAGCCTGGGGAGTGTATTTTCCTACTAGAAAATTCCAGAATAATTATTCAGAGAATCAGGTAACAAGAAATAGAATCATAGAATTGACCAGGTTGGAAAAGACCTCTAAGATCATCCAGTCCAAACTGTCACCCAGCCCTGTCCAATCAACCAGACCATGGCACTAAGTGCCTCATCCAGGCTTTTCTTGAACACCTCCAGGGATGGCGACTCCACCACCTCCCTGGGCAGCCCATTCCAATGCCAATCACTCTCTCTGGGGAGAACTTCCCCCTAATATATAGCCCCCCAGCACAACTTGAGACTGTGTCCCCTTCTTCTGTTATTGGTTGTGTGAGAGAAGAGACCAACCCCACCTGGCTACAACCTCCCTTCAGGTAGTTGTAGACAGCAATGAGTTCATCTCTGAGCATCCTCTTCTCCAAGCTGCACACCCCCAGCTTCCTTAGCCTCTCCTCACAAGGTTGTGCTCCAGGCTCCTCACCAGCTTCATTACCCTTCTCTGGACACGTTCCAGTGTCTCAATATCTCTCTTGAATTGAGTAGCCCAGAATCTTAAGAGGTTCTGTCAGAAATAAACAGAGAGGTTCTGCCTTGTCTAGAATGAAGGTTTTCCAGGAGAAAATGGTCAAGAGGAGTAAGTTCAAACTCTAGATGAATGTTTCTTCAACATTCCTTTTGTAATGTATTTATAATGTATTTATAATGCCTGTGTATCCTATAACACCAGGAATTGGGCAGGGCTTTGGCCATAGGTGTGGGAAACCTTTGGGGAATGGGGGCATATCTTGATACCCCTGTCTCTGGTAACAGAAAAGACACAGAAATTCATCAAGGTGGTGCCAGGCTAACAATCATATTTTTTACACTCCACTAACTTCACAGGTATGGTGGGTAGGTGACTGCCTCCTGGCACAGGCCCAAACTTCCACCTCTTGATGTGTTGACAAGTTTTATCTTATAAGTGATCTTAAGATAGGTTGGCTGCCTTTGTAATCAGTTTTAGCAGACTCCTCTGCTGCTTCCCAGCCTGGGAATAAATTATGGAAGACAAGATGTCTTTGTGTAGGGTAAGCAAATTTTTTGTTTGCTCAGACAGCTCCTGAGCTGATGCCTACAAATAACTGCCAGCTTCCTAATGATGTTTGCAGTGTAAGTATTCCCCATGTTCTATGCTACTACCTTGTGAGGTGTCACAATTGGATTAGATTGAGTCAACAACTGAACTTAACAGAAAAGAGATCAGGGTAGTTGTTGAAAAAGATTCAGCCTTGCATTTTAGATGTAGGTGGCTTAGGGAGAGAGAAGTGGTGGTGAACAAATGGCATTAGTGATGCTGAGCAGTGAGGGTTGGGTTTGGGTTTTGTTACATTATAGGTGAGAGGTGACAGAGCAGCTGGGCTGTTTGTGGTCCTTGGATACCTATCACAAATACGCTATTGACAATGACAGTGCTAACAGCCTTGGTAGGATCTTTTTTACCTTTATTTTGAATAGATTATGGCCACAGTTTTTTTTTCTGCCTAATACTTAATTTGACACAGGGTTGTTCAGTTCCTCTCCTAAGCTTGTGCACTCAGTTCCAAGACCTGCTGCTGTATGAGCACCTGGAATGCAGTGTTGGAGGATACTCTTACTGTGGGTTGTAATAGAAACTGAGGATTAGACATACTCAGTGGCTGCTCTTGCTGCTGCTTCCTGTGGGAAAACTTATTTTGTAGCATCTTTATTTAAATGGATATTTAATTAAATATTGGTGATTGAATTATGCTAAAAATACCTATAAGTTAACAAGTTTGGTTTTTTTTTTTGTGGGGGGGTATTTTTTTTTGTTAAAGAACAGAACTAACAATTATTATATTTCTATATCGAGCAGAATCAACATCTTTATATAATCTCTGCAGCATTATTTTGCTACCTTGGGAAGTCAGGTTGGTTTTGTGAACTTACCTCAGACTGAAGAGAACTACCCTGCTTTACAGAAGCTTTAGGTTACTGCAAATATTGGTTTACAGTATTTAATGCTTGTTTCTAGGGATCATGACAGGCAAAGAGTAATGCCATGACTTTGGCATGTATATTGTAGTGACCTGAACTGGACTTCCAGAAGGCAAAGGCTGATGAGAAATCACCAACAGCTCATCCTTCAGTCTTCCAGAGACACATTCTGGTAATAGTCTGAAATTGCTCACGAGGAAAACTGCACTAATCCCCTTTCAAAGTACCTGGCAAAAGGCTTCAGAAGGAAGAGTCAGTGAGGATAAGCTGAGTCCCCCTACAATGGCAGAAGGGATCGTAACTCCATTAATGTCAATGCTAGGCCAGGGAGCAAAAATAGCCTTACTTACCCAATTAACAGGCTTATGCTCCTAAATATCTTGGCAGAACATCTTGGCTTTTGGACAGGGTGAGAAGCCCTCTGTCCATGTGAATGTGACATTGCCATTGTCCTGCTAGTATGAGTTATGATGTGATTGGTCCTGCTGCCAAGCACAAGTCTGAGCCATGGGGTGACTGTGTGACTGCTGCAGTGAGTGGGACACTGCTGATCACAGCTGCTCAGCTGCTCCCCAAAGAGCTTAAGCCCTGCCTCAGCTCCATAAGTGGCTCCTGCAGCCCAGTCTTGACTCTGGTCTGTGTAAATAAGTCTTGTGGACAGGTTTCTTTATTCTGTATCATTTAATCTTAATCCAGGCTCAGGCACATTTACAGGAATAGTTGTAGTAAAAGGTCCTGGAGTAGCTAAGCAAGAGTAGAAGCAATAAACTTCATGTGGCTAAGTGTGGCTTCGATGCTACTGTGTGTCAGAGGAGCACAAGGGTGAACAAACATGGTGGATTTAGTCTGAACTACTAATATTCCTCTTCCACCTTTACTTCAGCCTCAGTTTCCCGTTTTCTCAGCTGAACTTCCTGCATATCATCAGTGTGATCGAACAGCAGAACAACACATCCAGAAAATAGCTTCCCAGAATATGAAACAGGACTTTTTGAGCACGAATAGCTCTGCAGAAAATCGAAATGTCTGAGGGGAGAAAAAGTTCAAGCCAAGTTGCTTAAGCTGAAACTAACTTTTCGGTTGTATTCTAAGACCAAAGACATTTTTGCAGTACAACCTTGGTGTTGCCTTGTGCAAAACCCATCATTCTCTTTATATGTGAATAAAATCATATGGTGTAGTCGGACGTGGTGCTGACATTATTGCTGTGTGTTTTGCATAGTAGAGTGCTGTTTGTGAACTGAAAAGCAAACCTGATTTATGGTGGTGTTTTTCTAGATAAGTGCATCGTCATGAAGTAATCAGTGGTAGAACAATGGCCTCTGCACCTTCAAAATTCCCTTCTTTTGGAGAGAGGAAATGTTTTTCTGTTGTACCTGGTACTAAGTATTCATCCAATGTCATCAGGAATCTTCTCTGGTTTTAGCAGTCAAAAGATTTGTAAGGAACACATAGAAATAGTTTGGGTATCTGTTAGAAGATGATATTTTATACTGCTGGCAACACTTGATTTTAAATCCATTCATAAGAAAAGATCTGATTCTTTATTGTTAGCTGCAGTACAAAAGATGACCTTCCCTTGTTCTTCTTCACTTTTCAGAACCATTTTTCGAGCAGAAAACAGTAGCTTACTGTGTGTGGTACTTTCAAAGGGTCTCTCTGTTTATTTGTAGATAAATAGCAGCCCTGGAATATTTAATTAATTATGTTTAGTATTCTTTTAGAGCAGGCAACAAAAGTATTTATCTGCCATTGCCACCGGTGACATCTTCTTTGTGGAGTTGTAATTCAATGCCATTTCTCTCCAGAATAGGATGACAGGCAATGGTTTGGAACTGGAACAGGGTAGATTTAGGCTGGGCATAAGGAAGAATTTCTGCACAGAAGAGTGGTAAAATACTGTAACAGTCTGCTCAGGAATGTGATGGAGGCTCCATCCCTGGAGACATTCGAGATGACACTCCATGTGGCCCTGGGCAGCCTGATCTAGTTGGAGGTGTCCCTGCTGACTGCAGTGGGGTTGAACAGGATGACCTTTCCAACCTGATGCAATCTGTGAACCAGTGAAAGTGTTTATGAGATAACAGTTAACACTGCCTGTAGCCCACCAAGACTGCCAAGTGCTGTACTGGGTTCCTTCATGTCCTGACTTTTGGAGTGTAGTTACATAGAAGCAAAAGAAAACCCATAGTCTTCTCTAAACACCACATCCTAAAATGAAACATGCATTTTCTATCAAGAATGCAATATAGAAAAAGTGGTGAGAATTGTAACTATTTATATAAATACATAGGTACACATATGTGCTGTAGACACCATTAAATATTTTCAGAACACTCATTTACAAGTCAGACTATGTTACTGATATTTACTCACCCAGTATTTGTTCCTGTTCCCGTAGAAAAGTAAAAAAGAAAACACATCCATGCATGTTTACACTCCCCCACACTCCCTTTAAAGTCATGCAGCATTATGACAGACCATGAATTTTGATCTGATCTATCTCTGAGCTCTGTTTTCTGTAACCTATATAAGTACAGAACTGGAGAGCAGGCTGTCCAACCAGACTGCACACAGAAGCTTGATTTAGTATAAAAATAACGCCTCAGAGGAGGATGCATCATAAGGGTAAAAAGCTAGCATATGCAAAGCAGTATGTGTATATGCTTTGAACAGTTCTTGGTTTTTTTTATTCTCTGACATTTCCAGCTATCATCAAGAAGAGATTGAATGCTGCCCTCTCTGTTTAACGCTGCAGGTTTCATCTACAATTTGTCATTCCTCAGAAATGATGCTTCAATTTCACCTTGCGTCAAAGTCTTACTTCACAATGACAGTGGCAAAGGGTCTAAAATATTAATATCTGCTATTGTTAAAACAACAAATTGCACACTTAGGTCACCTGCTTCTTTTTACCAATAGTTTTCAGCAGCTTACCTATGAAATACACCAAGCATGAAGTACATATATCTAAGCTTAACTCTTAATTTGTGCTGGGGAAAGTATAGGCTGGATGTTAGGAGGAAGTTCTTCACAGAAGGAGTGATTGTTATCGGAATGGGCTGCCCAGGGAGGTGGTGGAGTCATCGTCCCTGAAGGTGTCCAAGAAAAGACTGGATGAGGCACTTAGTGCCATGGTCTAGTTGACTGGATAGGGCTGGGTGCTAGGTTGGACTGGATAATCTTGGAGGTCTTTTCCAACCTGGTTGATTCTATGATTCTATGATTTTCCCCTCTGCCTTTCAGTGCAGTAAGTGAACTAAGAAGTTTGTAAGTGTTTTCTTATCAAACTTGTGTGGTGTTTCTTTTATTCACCCCTTACTTACATTGCATCTTGGAGATTTCAAAATGCAGGTCTATCTAATGTTGATTATAAACATATTCTTACAGCAGCTGTTAGTGTAGAGGCCAAGAGGCCACCAATATCCTGGCCTAGATTAGCAAGGTGTGGCCAGCAAGAATAGAGATGTGATCCTGCCCCTGTCCTGGGCACTGGTGAGGCTGCACCTCAAATACTGGCATCAGTTTTAGACCACTCACTCAGAGAAGGACATTGAGGTGCTGAAACATGTCCAAAGAAGGGCAGTGAAGATGATGAAGGGTCTTGAGAGCAGGTCTGGTGAGGAGAACCTGAGGGAACTGGGGTGGTTTAGTCTGGAGAAGAGGAGGCTGAGATGAGACTTCATTGCTTTCTACAACTCCCTGAAAAGAGGATGAGTGAGGTGGAGGTTGGTCTCTTCTTCCTAGCATCAGGTGACAGAATGAGAAGAAACAGCCTGAAGATATGACAGGGGAGGTTTAGATTGAATATTAGGAAAAAACTTTTTCCTGTAAGAGCAGTCAGGTATTGGAATAGGTTGGCCAGAGAGGTGGTGTAGACACAATGCCTGAGGGTGTTCAAGAAATGTGTGGCTGTGGCACTTTGGGATGTGGTTTAATAGCCATGGTATTAGGTCAGTGGTTGGACTTGATGATCTTAGATGTCTTTTCCAAACAAAATGATTCTATGGTTTTGTTGCTCTATGATCTTGCTCAAGAGATTTGACATACTCAATAAAAAATCTCCCCAAGTTCTGCTGAGTTGTTCTCAGCTGGGGTAGCATTACAAATGTGCAGGAAGTGTCAGCAAAAGATACTTTTTAAAGCTATATTTCTTTACTGACTCTTTTCCTGACTCTTGTGTTCTAACCTTTGAGTATCTAGTGTGAATTGTTCCATGTATTTACCATGATGTCATAACAGGAGTAATTGTGTTCTCATTTAAAAGGCACAAGACAACAGAGAGAGGTAGCAAGGGTGTTGTAGATGAGGAGTCTCTGCTTAATCTCCCTTTGTGATTTCCCACATCTCTCTGCCTTATTATCCTACTAACTTGGTTTCTTTTAGTATTTAGTAACTGCCCTGGAAGGCTAATAGGCCTATTAGATGTCCAGCTTATCCCCACCCTTCTGCTGATGGGGGAAGCAAGGGCAGGCTGGGAGGAAAACAAAAGCTTGAGCCATTATGTCCCCTCCCAAAGTGCTAAACAGGTACCCAGAGTTGTTTAAGTACTTGCTGGTGTCTTGCCCAAATAAGGGTGAGCAAGCCCTGGTTTCACCTAATATGGTCAGTTTTGCAAGTGCCATTCTGACTGGTGAATCTGTGGCCAAAGGAGACATTATACTTGGGCAAATAATATAAATGGAGCTAAGTTGCAAACAGTTGTGCTGCCTCTGCCTCACTGTATGCTGCTCTGCCCTACATTCTTCTCTGCCCTGACAAGTGCTCTACCAATGTGTTTTATTCTACCTTGAGCTTCAGAACAGCTTAGCCCTGATATTTTGGGCTTGAACCACCACCTAGGAGAAGGCATTTAGTGCCTCATGACGTGGTGAGAAATGCCTCTGCTCTCCGCACATCTGCGAGAGATCCTGCCTGCACCTTGGCAAACCTCCATGCCAAGAGCAACCAGGATCAGGTCAGGAGATCATCTGCCTCTTTCCCAGCAGCCTGCTAGAACCTGGGAAGCACTAAAAGCCTCTTAATGGCTATCAAAATGCTGAGCAGTTCCAACACTCCTGCAAAGAAGCCAGAAACTACCTTGAAATTTCTACTCCTCCACCATGAGTAGCACAAACATTCCCTAGGCCTCCAGGGTGCCTTTTATTTGTAAGTGAGGCAAAGCCATTTTGTGGCTAAACTTCTCCAACATTCTGATTCTCCTAAATGAATGAACTGCCCATAGGCATCCTTGTGAGGATTTTCCTGACCGAATTAGAGCCCAAATTTAATTAATTAGTATATAGCTGTGGGTGGGGCTTTCCAGAACTAAAAATAGCTACATATTTTGTAATTCCTGCCTCGTTACTTGCCCTGACTAAATCAGTAACTCACAGCTAGCTATTTCTCAACTAAATTTTTCTGCTTGGACCACAGATTTCAGGTTTTCCTAACTTGAAAGTGGAAAGGTGAATTTCTTCTGAGCAGGATGCAGAGTGCCCTTGTGAGTAGGAGGTGGATTGGCAGGTTTCTTCTGGTACTCCTGAACACAAATGTGCAGAATTTGGCATCAGATGTCCCATACCACTTAGGCTTTATGGCAGTGGTACTGAGTGCAGAGTAAGCTATTACCTGGCTTGACAGGCTTAAAGAAAAGTAATCTGTGGTGCAGAACATTTGGAAATGATGGCTGGGCCATATGGGTATCTGAAAAGGAATAAGGATCTTTTTCTTAAGAGTCAGAATGCAAGGCTTGGGACATAGACAGGGCTTCTGTGAACTCTCTAGAAGTGCAGGTATTTTACAGAGTTAAAGAATGAATGAAGACTATGCAAGAGAAGGGGCTTTCAAAGGTCTTTCAAGTTCTATCACTTGGTCTAATATAGACAATAGAACTTACTCCCAGCCTTCTCTTGCCTGTATCTGTAAGCTATTACAGCAAAACAGAGAGTGGGAGAAATTAATTTAAAAAAGACATTTGTAGTCTGGCTCAGAACAGTTAAGCTTCTGTTAGAGCTTTCATCATTAGCTAATCCAGAGGATTTCAAACTAGAGAGATTCTGTAGCAACTAACAGTGGTTTAGTGAAAGGCTGAAAGAATCCAATTTACTGCCTTTACCAAGGCCTTTAATCTCTATCTGGTTTCTGGTAATTTTCTAAACAACCTGTAGCCACAAGAGGGATCTTAATCACAATGGCTTGTACACATCCCTTCTTTTACTAAACTGTTCTCCCTATTTGGAGGGGCCGTGGTCACTTACTCTCCTCTGTACCCCTGGGTTTGACTAAAACATCTGAGCCTTGACTTTGAGTCGCTTCTAGTTTTGGATGCAGTGTTTATACTGCACGGTGATTTGTTGAGTGCTGTGTTATGGAAAACCTAACTGTGAATTTTAAATGTCAGCATGCCCTCAGTTGTACATTTTGTAAAAGTGATTCTTTAACACCATGTTTTCATCTCTTAGCATCCTGTTGACATCAGCATTAGGTGTTTCCTTGCTTCCTTTCTCCCTTGTGGAAACATTAAGAGTCATTTTGGTGGCTGCCCATGGTTTATGATGTTGTAAGAAGTTCTTCTGAGAGCGATTAACAAGCAAATTTTGCTTCACCAGTATGTTTAGAATGAATGCTTGTGAAGAAGTTCACTTGAGATGCAGTTCTAGCTTTTTACAGAAGGATAAAAGTAGTTAGGCTACAAATGTGATAGGACAAGAAGCAATGGGTGTAAGTTGCAGCAAAAGAGGTTCCACCTCAACACAAGGGGGAACTTCTTTACTGTAAGGGTCCCAGAGCATTGGAACAGGCTTCCCAGAGAGGTTGTGAGGTCTCCTTCTATGAAGACTTCCAAGGCCTGTCTGGATGTGTTCCTGTGTGCTCTGTGTTAGATAGGATTGTTCTGCTCTGGCAGGGGGGTTGAACCTGATGATCTCTTTGGGTCCCTTCCAACCCCTAACATTCTGTGAGCCTGTGACAGGGACATGATTGTCCCCTTGTACTTGGTTCTGATGAGTATGGTGTTAAGTTTTGGGCGCCTCATTACAAGAGACATGTGAAGGTGCTGGAGTGAGTTCAAAGGGCAATGAAGCCGTGGAAGGGCCTGGAGAATAAATCTTATAAAAGGAAACTGAGGAAGCTGGGGATGGTTAGTTTGAAAAAGAGGAGGCTGAGGGGAGACCTCATTGCTGTCTACAGTTACCTGAAGGGACGTTTTGGAGAGGCTGTTGCTGGTGTCTTCTCACAGGTACATAATGATAGAACAAGAGAGAATGGCCTCAAGCTCTACTAGGTGGGTTTAGACTGGACATTAGTGTCCTGGAGGGGTATTCTGCCACCTACACTGGTTGTGGCTGAGGGGAGAAATTAATTGATGTGAGAGGCTATTTTATAAAAATACATATATTTATTAACTTCAGTATTTTCAACTCTTGCCACCCCCAACCACTGAACTTTAATATTAGTATCTGTTCTACATGGCTATGAAGGCATTGTGGGAATATATCAAACATTAACTATTATAACAACTAGCATACATTCAAACTATTAAACAGAGAGAGATTTTCCCTGTGGTTTAGTGCCGCTTGGGGTCATATACTACTTGCCCAGCAAGGGTGGGCTGAAAGCTCTTTCTGCTCTAGGCAGAGGCAATAGAAATTACAGAAGCATTAAAGCATTTACTCACAATTTCTGCTTTATCAATAGTCACCCTCTGGGGCTATGTCACAGCCTATACGAGTGTCCAATTCTTCAGAGTGTCTGCCAGTGGACTTTGAGGCTGGAATCCTCAGGCTTCAGGGGAAATAGTCTCTGACCTTGTGCTGCTGGATTCTTCTGGATGCTATCTCCAGAGATACATAAGCAGGATCTCAGGTGCAGAGGCAGGATGCCGTGCTGTCTCAGCATGATGTAGCGCTGGCTACTCAGGTCGATAGTGTGCAGACAAGTGGGTCTGCTCCTGGCAACGTGTGGCAATGGTGCACACCAGGTAGTCATAAGGCAGGAGGTGTGCAACAGGCTGCACGGCTGCACGGGAGTCTGAGCTCCGTAAAGGCAGGCATAAGTGAGCTCTGCAAGTATGTACGCAGGCAGGCAAGCAGTGTGGGGGAGCAAGCACGTGTTTACCTGTGCACCCCTATTTATTAAATGTGGGCTGAGAATTATGGCCCATTGGCCACTAGAATGACCAATCAGGTTGGCAGTCAGCCAAACCTTACCATAATAGGCAAAAGCCACAGGCCTGACCTTCCAAATATGGGAATCACATGGGCCTTACACTAGGCAGGCATGAGCTGGGCATGTGGGGGCTTACACAATCGGGTGTCCTGGGGAGGCCAGACTTTATGGCACCAGGTCTGTTGTGCCCCTTTGTGCTCGTTTAATATGTTTACCTCTGGTGCAGGCAGAGGCATGTCCAGGCAGGGCAAGGCACAAAGTAAGCCTATTTTCAGGCCTACAGGCTCTCCATGACAATTAGGAAGAATTTTTTCCCAGCAAGAGTGGTCAGGCATTGGAAGGTGCTGCCCAGGGAGGTGGTGGAGTCACCAACCCTGGACATGTTTAAAAGTCATTTAAATGTGATACTTGGATGTTGCTTAAGGGTGAACTTTTTTAGAGTAGGGCTAATGATTGGATGTGATAATCCTGAGTGTCTTTTCCAACCAGAATGTTTCTGTGATTCTGTGAAGGAGTGTTAAGTGTGTTGAAGCAGGGCAGAGCTTAGAGAGTATCATTAGGGAGTCACTCCATGCCATTGAGCTTGAGGTGAGGGATGAAGGGGTAGAGACCTTGTGGGTTAAAATCAGAGGTAGGACTAATAAATCTGACATCCTGGTTGGAGTCTGTTACAGACCACCCAACCAGGATGAGGAAACAGATGAGATATTTTACAAACAGTTGGAGGCTGTCTCAAGATCTTCAGATCTTGTCCTTGTGGGTGACTTTAACCTGCCAGATATCTGCTGGGAACTTAATTCAGCAGAGAGGAGGCAGTCCAGGAGATTTCTGGAGTGCATGGAGGACAGCTTCATGACCCAACTGTTAAGCGAGCCTACTAGGGGTCAAGCTCAGCTTGACCTGCTGCTCTCCAGCAGAGAAGGGCTGGTAGGAGATGTGATAGTGGGAGGCTGCCTGGGGTGTAGTGATCACGAGTTAGTGGAGTTTTCAATATACAGGGAGGTAGGGAGGCACCACAACAAAACCTACACCTTGGACTTTAGGAGGGCAAACTTCAATTTGCTCAAGGAACTTATTTCCAATGTCCCCTGGGCAGCAGTCCTCGAGAACAAAGGGGTCCAGGATGGTTGGACCTACTTTAAACAGGAGCTCTTGAAGGCACAGGAGCTGGCAGTTCCCATGTGCCGAAAGATGAGCCGGCGGGGAAGGCGACCAGCCTGGATGAGCAAAGAGCTCCTGAAGGAAGTGGGGGAGAAAAAGAGGATGTATCACCTCTGGAAGGAGGGGAAGGCTTCTCCTGATGTGTTTAAGGAGGTAGCCAGACTATGTAGGAGAAAAATTAGAGAGGCTAAGGCTCAGCTAGAACTTAGGCTGCCACTTCCGTGAAAGTTAACAAAAAACACTTTTATAAATTTATCAATGCTAAAAGGAAGGGCAAGAAGAGCCTCCACTCCTTACTGGACCAGGAGGGGAACACTATAACTGATGATGAAGCAAAGGCAGAGGTCCTGAATGCCTTGTTCGCCTCAGTTTTCAACAGTAAGGAGGGAGGAGGAGGAGGCAAGTGGCCTCTTGAACTGGGGGATGGGGTCGGGGAGCGGTGTGTTCCCCTGGAAATTCATGAAGAATTAGTTCAGGACCTGCTGAGTCATCTGGACACCCACAAGTCCATGGGACCAGATGGGATCCATCCCAGGGTGCTGAGAGAGCTGGCAGCTGAGCTGGCCAAGCCACTCTCCATCATTTTCCAGCAGTCCTGGCTCACCAGAGAGGTCCCAGGAGACTGGAAAATGGCCAACGTGGTCCCCATCCACAAGAAGGGTCGGATGGAGGAACCTGGGAACTACAGACCCGTCAGCCTGACCTCAGTGCCAGGGAAACTGATGGAGCAGGTTCTCTTGGGGCCAATAACCGCGCACCTGAGGGATGGCAAAGATCTCAGGTCCAGCCAGCATGGGTTTAGGAAGGGCAGATCCTGCCTTTCTAACCTGATCTCCTTCTATGATCAGGTGACCCGCTTGGTGGATGTGGGGAGGCCTGTGGATGTGGTCTATCTGGACTTCAGCAAGGCCTTTGACACTGTCCCCCACAGCAAACTGCTGGCTAAGCTGTCAGCCCATGGCTTGGATGGCAACACTCTGTGCTGGGTTAGGAACTGGCTGGAGGACCGGACCCAGAGAGTGGTGGTGAATGGTGCCACATCCAGCTGGCGGCCAGTCACTAGTGGTGTCCCTCAGGGATCAGTGCTGGGCCCCATCCTCTTTAACATCTTCATAGATGATCTGGATGAGGGCATGGAGTCAGTCATCAGCAAGTTTGCAGATGACACTAAGCTGGGGGCAGATGTGACTGAGTTGGAGGGCAGAAGGGCTCTGCAGCGGGACCTTGACCGCCTGCACAGATGGGCAGAGTCCAATGGGATGGGGTTCAATAGCTCCAAGTGCAGGGTGCTGCACTTTGGCCACAACAACTCCATGCAGAGATATAGGCTGGGGTCGGAGTGGCTGGAGAGCAGCCAGACAGAGAGGGATCTGGGGGTACTGATTGATACCCGCCTGAACATGAGCCAGCAGTGTGCCCAGGTGGCCAAGAGAGCCAGTGGCATCCTGGCCTGCATCAGGAATGGTGTGGTCAGCAGGAGCAGGGAGGTCATTCTGCTCCTGTACTCTGCACTGGTCAGACCACACCTCGAGTACTGCGTTCAGTTCTGGGCCCCCCAGTTTAGGAAGGACACTGAGATGCTTGAGCGTGTCCAGAGAAGGGCGACGAGGCTGGTGAGAGGCCTTGAGCACAGCCCTACGAGGAGAGGCTGAGGGAGCTGGGATTGTTTAGCCTGGAGAAGAGGAGGCTCAGGGGTGACCTTATTGCTGTCTACAACTACCTGAAGGGTGGTTGTGGCCAGGAGGAGGTTGCTCTCTTCTCTCAGGTGGCCAACTCCAGAACAAGAGGACACAGCCTCAGGCTGCGCCAGGGGAAATTTAGGCTGGAGGTGAGGAGAAAGTTCTTCACTGAGAGAGTCATTGGGCACTGGAATGGGCTGCCTGGGGGGGTGGTGGAGTCGTCGTCCCTGGGGCAGTTCAAGGCAAGGTTGGACGTGGCACTTGGTGCCATGGTCTAGCCTTGAGCTCTGTGGTAAAGGGTTGGACTTGATGATCTGTGAGGTCTCTTCCAGCCTTGGTGATACTGTGATACTGTGATTTGTTCTCTGAAGCAGAAGGGTTGTAGCAATCTAAGCTAACTCAAGGGCTCTGAGTCACAACAGATAAACCAAGGCAAGATACTGTTCTAGTGCTTTTGACTGTCTTGGCTATGCAGCATCAATTGGACTACTTCAGAATGCACATTGGTGCTGACTTCTGCTGCTTGTTGAACAAATATTGATTGGTTCCAAGTATCATTGGATCGATACCATGAAGATATGTACAGAGCTGGTGACAAGAGGTTGGCTGTCTCTCCTGAGTGCTTGTGTTGTTACTGTGTTTTGTAGTATTTAATGAGGATATGGAGACCAAAACTGCTTTTAAAGCAGTGAGGGAAGGCCTGGGGAAAAAAAAAAAAAAAGGAGGATTGAGAGGCTGTAGAGACCACACATTGTTCAAGGAGAGGGGCTGAGGGAGGTGATTCCCCCCTTTACTCCGCTCTGGTGAGACCCCACCTGGAGCACTATGTCCAGTTCTGGAGCCACTGTTCCAAGAGGGATGTGGAGATGCTGGAGTGTGTCCAGAGCAGGGCCAGGAGGATGCTCAGAGGGCTGGAGCAGCTCTGCTGTGAAGACAGACTGAAAGAGCTGGGGCTGTTGAGTCTGGAGAAGAGGAGGCTCCCAGGTGACCTTCTTGTGGCCTTCCAGGATCTGAAGGGGGCCTTCAAAAAAGCTGGGGAGGGACTTTTTAGGTTCTGATGGGGTGACAGGACTGGGGGGAATGGAACAAAGCTGGCGGTGGGTAGGTTCAGACTGGAGGTGAGGAGGAAGTTGTTCAACATGAGAGTGGTGAGAGGCTGGAATGGGTTTCCCAGGGAGGTGGTTGAGGCCCCATGGCTGGAGATGTTTAAGGCCAGGCTGGATGAGGCTGTGTGCAGCCTGATGTAGGGTAGGGTGTCCCTGGGCAGGGAAGTTGGAACTAGATGATCCCTGTGGTCCCTTCCAACCCTGACTGATTCTGTGATTCTAGGATGATATTCTGACTTTGTCTATTCCTCGTCTTCCTCACATGCTGGAAGTAAGCACCAGGGCTGTAAAGAAGAGCAGGATGACATTTAAAAGGAGTGCTCAGTCACACATGTAGTAGCCAATACCTGAGGGAGGAAATATTATCTGATTGCCCTTCACTCACATTATCTGAAACTCCAAGGTATGCCCTTCATCTTCGGACTGGAGATGTTCAAGCAAAGCCTGAATGGGACACTTAGTGCCATGGTCTAGCTGATTGGACAGGGCTGGGTGCTAGGTTGGACTGGATGAGCTTGGAGGTCGCTTCCAACCTGCTTGATTCTATGATCTGCTTTGTCTAGTTCTGCTAAGAAAATCTCTTGAGTGATGTGCTGTACTTGGTGTTGAGTCTCTGTGCTCACCAAAGCTAACCCCAAAACGGAACTGTTCAGGAGAAATGTCTTATATTCATGAATTAAAACTAAGGGGTGGTTGGTTGCATGTGCTTTGTTTCTCATGTTTTCCTTCACTTTTTAAGGCTGTCAGCTTTAACATATGCTGCACATCTCAGTGGATATCTGATTAATAAAGCCAGATGAAATTTCACTGTAATGGCTTAAGTAATTTCAAGCTTTGAGCTGTGTGTGTTTGTTTTCCTGAGAGATGTGTTTCATTGGAGGTGGATGTTACAGTGTGGTCACAATGTCATTCATGCTGTTTTTAGTAGTTTTTATTCATTGTTCACTTCGTTGTTACATCTTTTGCTCTAGGCCATACTGTACCCGTGCTTGTGCTTGAAACCAAGTCTTGTGAGGAGTGGCTGAGGGAAATGAGGTTTTATAATCTGAAGGGAAGTTGGAGTAAGTGCCTGGGCAGTCTCTTCTCCCTAGTATCAGGTGATAAAATGAGAGGAAATGGCCTGAAGTTGTGCCAGGGAGGTTTAAGTTGGAGATTAGGAAAAAACTCTATCCTGCAAGAGTGGTCAGGCATTGGAACAAGCTGCCCAGGGAGGTGGTGGAGTCACCATTCCTGAAGGTGTTCAAGAAACATGTAGACATGACACTTTGGGACATGGTTCAATGGCCGTGATGGTCTTAGTTTGATGGTTGGTCTTAATGATCTTAGAGGGTGTTTTCCAACCAAAACAGTTCTGTGATTCAGTCAAAATCAAGTAAGCATTGTCTGAGCTATTTCCAAATTACATATACAAGGACAGTGAAGTAGAAAAAAGTGAATCAGAATATGTCCATGAGCAGTGAAAGACAAACCTATTAGGTGCTTTGATTTCTTTTTGCTTGCTTTCTTTCTGTTTTTAAATGTCCTTCTGTGTTTCATTTGACTGGACATTGTATTGAGATAAAACACATTCCAATTATCTATAATGGGAAACCAAATTATATTCTTCAGGAGAAATTGTGATAGTGCAATCCACTCAGGAGAATGAGTAATGACTCAGAGTATTGCTGACTCTCTGGTACGGAGCAGCAAGATCTCCAGCATTCTGATTTGTAACGGTGACTCACAGGTAGGCTGGGATGGGATTACATTTCTATTGTAAATCTGTCTGACACCTAGCAGCCTTGAGAATAATGTACCCTTGCATCTCTTTTTATTTAGAATATATTTTAATAGCTGTGGTTTTGTCAGCCAGACAGCTCTGGAGACTGTGCACATATCTAAGTGACAAATGCCTGCCTGTTAGGTCCCATGTCACATTTGTAAGATCTTTCTCTTCCACGGACTGTACAAAGTCATTAACTTCTGGGGCTCTCCAGGATGGCTACACACATAATCTTGTTTTCTCCCAGCATTCTTCAGCTGCACAAAACTTGCATCCTGCTTTGATGGTAATTCTCACTGCTAAAAAACCTACAAAGCAAGCTCTGGTCTGTGTCTCTAGATGCTCCCTCATGCATGCAGGTTTAAGATGCAGGAGTGACGGAGTGGGCTTCCTCTTGTAAGAGGCAGCAAACAGCTTCATACTCATGAAAATGTCATACTAGGTCTTCTAAATGAATGAAAACCAGAGCTGACAGGGTGGATTATGAAATGCAAGAAAGTGAAAAGCTGGTGAGAGTCCTGGAACACAGCCCTTTGTGTGTGGGAGCTGAGGTTCTTTAGCCTGGAGAAGGGGAGGCTCAGGGCTGACCTCCTTGCTGTCTACAAGTACCTGAAGGGAGGCTGTAGCCAGGTGGGGTTGGTCTCTTCTGCCAGGAAACCAGAAACAGAAGAAGGGGACACAGTCTCAAGTTGTGGCAGGGGAGGTCTAGGCTGGATGTTAGGAGGAAGTTGTTGGCTGCCCAGGGAGGTGGTGGAGTCACTGTCCCTGGAGGTGTTGAAGCAAAGCCTGACTGAGGCACTTAGTGCCATGGTCTAGTTGTCTGAATAGGGCTGGGTGCTAGATTGGACTGGATGATCTTGGAGGTCTCTTCCAACCTGGTTGATTCTATGAAACAAGTTAGAATCAATATTACTGAGCTCCATGTAGTTAGTGGCCTTTCTTTTCTTTCCAATACCTTCAGCTGGCTCCCCAGCTGTATTCGGTGTTGGCATTATGGCACTTGGTTGGCAGCAGTAGGGTTTCAAAATGCTATATGTGGGTTCCTTTTCTGATTGTGACTTAGAGGTTAATGTGCCTTGAGGGGTGTCTGGCAGTCCTCAGAGCACCCTAATGAAATTGGCTGGGTAGGTGACAGCACTGGGAGTACTTCATGTGCCCCGAAGGCCTGTTCAGGGTAATCCTTTTCTGGCATGGAGCAGCTGGTGTCTCACAGCCCTTGGGAGGACTTGTGGGACAGAAAACAGGAAAGAAATGTTTTGTGTTGTCTTTATCTGACACCTTGCTGCTCAGACTGCCTGGCTGGTACCAAGTCATAAACACAGTTGCTGCTGCACATGCTGCACTCAAAGGAGCTTCAGGGGTGACTCTGCAGAAAATGAGAGAAAATGGCTATTTTCCAAGCCAGGCTCTTGCCTGCTCCTGAGGCCATGACAGATGGTCTGCAGAGCCCTTGTGCAGGCCAATCCCAGGCGGTCGGCTCCGTGCTCTGGAAGAAAGTTTTAGAGCTGGCAGTGGCTTTTTTTTTGCCTCAAAGTTGAGAATTGTTTGAGAACCTCAAAGAATAAATGAAATGCAAGAGGAGCAATGGACTTGAGGAAATACAAACACATAGGTCAGTCCTCCAACCTTTTCTGTTTACCATGGTGCTGGCGGTTGCCATGTTGACAGAAATAAAGAGAACAGTTATTTTCTACCAGTGGCATAAAGCTTTCAAGCCTGTAGTTAGTCAGCACAGACCAACAATTTGTATTTTGGAAAGAAAATGGTAAATATTGCTGAAATATGCCGCAGCAATGTCAGAACATTCAGTGTGTGAATTTTCTTCAGGTTCTTTGCTCAGAACTTTCTTCCTGTTTCTCCAGATGATGAGAGAGGGAATGGCAGGCTCTTGCTTAGCTGGATCAAGTTAATGAGGTTATGGATACACCCTATGTGGCAGGATTAATCTTCCACTGATGTGTGAAAACACTGACAAGCACATTCCAAGTTTGTATTAACGTTTCTGAACAAAAGAGACATCTTTTGCAAGATTTTTTAGGTCGAGCAAGACTTGATTTTTCCAGTCAAGCAAGACTTGATTTTTCCAATCAAGCAAGACTGGAAGACTCACAAAAGCATTCATTACCATCTGAAGAAGCTTTTTATTTCTGGTGTGTGAATGGAACTGCTAGATGAATAATCAGTTGCTCTCATGACAAATTAAAGACAGGAGAAAATAGATTTGGAGAGAAATTGAACCACAGGCTTTAGAGAAGATGATTGAAAGGTGGAGTACGAAGAGGTGCGTGGCATTTTGCAGGTTGATATGATTTATTAAGACATTAAAGTCTTGCATCTGGGTTGGGGCAATCCCAGGCACTGATATAGGCTGGGCAGTGACTGGCTTGAGAACAGCTGTGAAGAAAAGGACTTCAGGGTGCTGGTGGATAAGAAACTAAATATGAGCCATCAGTGTACACTTGCAACTGTATTCTGGGCTGCATCAAGAGAAGTGTGGGCAGCAGGTTGAGGGAGGTGATTCTCCTCTACACTGCTCTCATGAGGTCCCACCTGGAATACTGCATCCAATTCTGGAACCCCAATTACAAGAAAGATCTGGATGTGCTGGAACATGTCCAGAGAAAGGCCACAAGGATGATCAGAGAGATGGAGCATCTCTCCTATGAGGACAGGCTGAGAGAGTCTGGCTCAGTCTGCAGAAGAGAAAGCTCTGAGGGGACCTTATTGTGGCATTCCAGTATCTGAAGTGGGCTATTTGAAAGCTGTTGAGGGACACTTCAGGGTGTGGGGTAGTGATAGGACTGGAAGGGTAGATTTAGATCAGGTGTTAGGAAGAAAGTCTTTGCCATGAGGGTGGTGAGACACTGAAACAGGTTGCCCAGGGAGCTGATGGAAGCCTCATCCCTAGATATTTTTAAGGCCAGGCTGGATGTGGCTCTGGACAACCTGATCTAATGGAAGGTGTCCCTGCCCATGGCAGGGGAGTTGGAACAGGAAGATCCTTGAGGTCCCTTCCAACCCTGACAATTCTGTGAAATCAATTTAGATACTCTTCTCTGATTATTTAATGCCATTGAAATGCTTGTTCTTCAGTTTTTGCTTTACTGAACACCTTGCTGAGGTCTTTGGATGATAGGAGAAGCCTAAGCTGCACTCCTGTCTCCAGGCGGTGCAGAGTGTGCTTTTTGCCAGAGGCAACACAAACACCAAAGGGGAAGCTACTTGTAGCTTTCTGTACATTTATAACTAGAAATCTTGAAACTGTTTTCCTAGGTCTGAAAGGATTAGTATGGCCTCACTTGCCTTTGTTGAAGAAGGGAATTTATTTTTGTACAGCTTTTATTTTTGACAGCTAGTGGCCTATGAAAATTTGATGCCATTATATGAAATGGAAAGAATTTTACTTCTAAAATGTGTTCCACTTGTGACATACAGAAGTGTGATAGAAATTTCCTCTTTTCTAAAGAAAAAAAAAGTAATTGTCTCTTTTGCCAGGAACGTCCCTGCATTTTAATAAGTGGAAAAGCTTCTGCAGTTTCAGTTGCACACTCTTCTCAAATTTGAAAGGAAATGATAGGCAGTATGTGTTGCATTCCCTGTGTAGAAACGATAGCATTTGTTGTGAAGGAAAAAGAATGTCTTTCTGGAAGACAAGGAGAGAAAAAGAGGGAATTGTGTGCCTGTTTCCTTCTCCTCACACGCACACTGAGTATTTCTGGGGATTTAGTGGTGCAGAGAGTGTCTGCTCACAGGGGAGCTTGCCCTTCCATCTTCATTCTGATTCTTGAGTGTTAAGTATTGTGCTAGTTTGAAGCTAGCTGGGATATTTTGGTAAGAAGAATTAGATGCTAGGCTGTGAAAAGGAAAAAATGATAATGCCTGCTGCACTCATAGGCTTGCTGAGATGGATAAGAACAAGAACACATAGATGACTCAGTTGCTCTCTGCCTCTGGCTGCCTCCCTTCTCTCTCTAACCTGCTGTCTGTGTAACTAATCCTTCTGCTTTCTAACCACCCTGGCTGATTCTCCAAACTCACCTTGCATGTAAGGCAAAGTCTGAGATAAGGTAGAGGGATGGAAAGGAGGTGAAAGGGTGGTTGGGAGCCCCTCCTGGGGACTCTGGTTTATGGGAGGGCTGTTGTGTTTCTGTATTACCTTTTAACTTGTCTATTTCTGTCTCTAGCTGTATCTATTGTAAATACCTGCTTGGATATTGGTGCTAAAGCTTCATTCCTTAATTTCCAGTGGCTGAGTCTAGTCTGGATGATTTTCATAAGAGTGTGGGAGGGAAACACCCAAACCATAAGAAGTATTTTGGAGTTTCTTGTATTGAGTACTGTGAAACTATTGACTTTGGCTCTTCCAGCCTTAGGAAGAAATCACTGTGGTTTTTATTCTAAGAAGGTAGCAACAGCTTTGCCATGCATCATGAGGCAAATTCTAGGTATCACTCCAAGAGATCTTGAAGTGCATCCTGCCAGTTGCATCTGTTCTAACGCTGCTTTTATTCTTTCAAGTGCTGTGAGCAGTGACATCATAAAGAATCACAGAATAGATGAAAGTGACCCCAAAGATCACCTGGTTCCATCCCCTTTGCCACGGGTAGGGAAACCTTCCACTAGACCATGTTGCCCAAGGCCCCATCCAACCTGGCTTTGAACATTTCCAGTGAGGGGCATCCATAACTTCCCCGGGCTATCTGTTCCAGTGTCTCATCACCCTCACGGAATGGAGGCAGGGCTCTAGGGAGAAGCTGTAGAAGCAAACTGAGCAGCTTTCAATAAACTTCTCTTCTAAATATTTGCAGAGATGCTTTCCTCTTGTATTGAAGAAAATTGATTTCCACTGGAGAGCTGCTTCATTCCTAATTCATTAATCAAAGAGCAAAATTCAGCACTGTTTACAAATGCTCTTTGCTGGCACCTGTGCAAAATTCAGAGCAGCCCAGTGATCTACTCTCTTTCTCCTAACCACAGAACACATTCAAAACCACATTAAAGTGTTTATATCTTTATAACTAATCACAGGCCAGGTCTGTAGTGGAGCTCTGTTTGTTTCCTTGCTGAATTCCAACTTTCTCCTAATAGGAACTTACAGCTGTTCAAAATAAAGCTGCAGTGTCCTGTCTCTTTCTTTTTTTCCCACTCTTGACAATGTCCCACAATTGTTCAACTACAATATGAAGATATTTCATTTTAACTGAGAATATGCAGGGCTTTGTGTGGCAAGGCTAAAACTGGAATTCTAAAGTGCCAGGGAGTCTCTATATTTGTAGTGAGCCAGAATAAAATCACAGTATCACAGTATCATCAGGGTTGGAAGAGACCTCACAGATCATCAAGTCCAACCCTTTACCACAGAGCTCAAGGCTAGACCATGGCACCAAGTGCCATGTCCAATCCTGCCTTGAACAGCTCCAGGGACGGTGACTCCACCACCTCCCCGGGCAGCCCATTCCAGTGTCCAATGACTCTCTCAGTGAAGAACTTTCTCCTCACCTCCAGCCTAAATTTCCCCTGGCACAGCCTGAGGCTGTGTCCTCTTGTTCTGGTGCTGGCCACCTGAGAGAAGGGAGCAACCTCCTCCTGGCCACAACCACCCCTCAGGTAGTTGTAGACAGCAATAAGGTCACCCCTGAGCCTCCTCTTCTCCAGGCTAAAAAATCTGTTTCTCACTATTTCTTTTTTTCTCCTGTTGTGGGAGATTTCATGGTGAAATGGGTGCTCAGAGGAAGCCACTTAAGTCAAATCTTGTTAACTGGGTTATTTTTCCTTTTTGTTTATTGCTTGGCAGGTCAGTAAGACTTATTTTCTCATCCATGACACTAAGCTCCAGAGATTGTTTTCCTTATTCTTTAATTTAAAAGGAAACATTAAAATGAAATTAAGTACTATCTGTGGCAAAACTAAAAATGAAATTAGACTTGCATCCTCATGCCAGGAGGGGGTTGGTCTCTTTTCCCAGGCACTCAATGACAGAACAATAGGACACAGTCTCAAGCTCTGCTAGGACAGGTTTAGGCTGGATGTTAGGCTGCCCAGGGTGGAGTCACCATCCCTGAAGGTGTTTGAAAAGAGGGGGGCTGGGGCCTTTGGTACCATCGTTTAGTTAATTACAAGGGTTAGAGGATAGGTTGGATTTGATAATCTCAGAGGCCTGAAGCAAAGCCTATGAGGAGAGGCTGAGGGAGCTGGGGTTGTTCACCTTGGACAAGAGGAGGCTCAGGGGTGACCTCATTGCTGTCTACAACTACCTGAAGAGAGGCTGTAGCCAGGTGGGGTTGGTCTCTTCTGCCAGGCGAGCAGCAACAGAACAAGGGGATACAGTTTCAAGTTGTACAAGGGGAGGTATAGACTGCATTATTAGGGGAGAATTCCTCACAGAGTGATTTACCATTGGAATGGGCTGCCCAGGGAGGTGGTGGAGTTGCCATCCCTGAAGATCTTCAGAAAAAGCCTGGATGAGGCACTTAGTGCCATGGTCTGGTTGATTGGACAGGGCTGGGTGCTAGGTTGGACTGGATGATCCTGTGGGCCTCTTCCAACCTGGTTGATTCTATGATTCCAAGCTAGTTAATTCTGTGATTCTGTGATCACAATTTCTGTGTTTCTTTGAAGGGAAATACTGTAGGACTTCATGCCCATGTGTGGGTTTTACATATTTAGCATCAGTATCACAATTAGTGAGTACTATTGAAAGAGATTTCAGTCCATAACAGCTCTCAGTATTTCCTTAAAATACACCAATTCATTTTTGTTTCCTCTGCCCAATCAAGTGGAAAAGTGAATTTTATAACTTGTCTGTCTTTGTCATGAGCACACAAATAATCATGGAACCTTTTCTGAGTCTGCAATCTAGAAACAGAAAAATTACTCTTCTGAATTTTCCCTTCTCCTCAGCCGTGGCAGTACCTGCTTTGCCCAGGGCCAGTTCCCACTGGGAGTGGTTGTTATGATTGTGCATAAAGTACAATTGCTTATAATCTCCCCCCAAATTATCAGTGGTGTTTTTTTTAGGTAGGCTCTGCAGAGTTATGCACTTGAAGCAACATCACAGTTAAAATTGGAGGTTTGTCTTCTTAAGACACATGTATGTAAATAGTCCTTTATCATGAGATTGCAGAGAATGTGTTCATTATGTTGTCTTTTATTTTCATGTATTGAATTAATAAGATCCTTCTCCCTTGTTGGAAGAGAAGAAGAAATGGGCTGCTTGGCAGGAAGCCAGATAAAGAGGTGATCGATATTTGCCAAATGCTTACCTAAGACTTAACTTAAGAGTCCCCTCATAGATTATTCTTGCTTGTTTTGGGAGGCAAAGCACCCCATTTTGTTGTTTGGAACGTGTGAGCTGCTATCTGATAGCACATGTAAGAAGCACACAGAGATTCTTAATTGAATTTATGATCTAATTGCCCTTTTGTGTTGACGCTGAAGTTGTGGAGCCTGGCCCCTGCTGAGCCTGCCGTGATTAGAATGGATGTCTGCCTGAAAGGCTCTCTGTAGCTCCTGGATTTCCTGCAGGCACAATTTCTTTTGATCAACTCTCAGTTTGTAGAGGAAAAAAAGTATTGATACCATACAGGCTGGAGAAAAGGAAAGTTCTGCATTTGCCTTCTGCCAGAATACAGGTATCACAGAAGCATTGAATGCTAGGGGATGGAAGATACCTCCAGACATCAAGTCCAACTCCCCTTCTAAAGCAGGACTACGTAGGGCAAGTCACACAGGAACAGGCTGGGGACTGAGTGGCTGGAGAGCAGCCAGGAGGAAAGGAACCTGGGGGTACTGATAGATAGTAGGCTGAAGATGAGCCAGCAGTGTGCCCAGGTGGCCAAGAGAGCCAGCCAATGGCATCCTGGCCTGCATCAGGAACAGTGTGGCCAGTAGGTCAAGGGAGGTTATTCTTCCCCTGTACTCAGCACTGCTCAGACCACACCTTGAGTACTGTGTCCAGTTCTGGGCCCCTCAATTCAAGAGAGATGTTGAGGTGCTGGAGCATGTCCAGAGAAGGGCAATGAAGGTGGTGAGGGGCCTGGAGCACAAATCCTATGAGGAGAGACTGAGGGAGCTGGGGGTGTTTAGCCTGGAGAAGAGGAGGCTCAGGGGTGATCTTATTACTGTCTACAACTACCTGAAGGGGCACTGTATCCAGGTGGGGGGTGGCCTCTTCTCCCAGGTAACCAGTAATAGAACAAGGGGACACAGTCTCAGGTTGTGCCAGGGTACGTATAGGCTGGATGTTAGGAAGAAGTTCTTCACAGAGAGAGTGATTTCCCATTGGAATGGGCTGCCCAGGGAGGTGGTGGAGTCACCGTCCCTGGGGGTCTTCAAGAAAAGCCTGGATGAGGCACTTAGTGCCATGGTCTAGTTGATTGGCTAGGGCTGGGTGCTAGGTTGGACTGGATGATCTTGGAGGTCTCTTCCAACCTGGTTGATTCTATGATTCTATGATTCTATGATTCTATGATCTCCACATGGGTTTGGAAAGTCTCCAGAGAAGGAAACTCCACAACCTCTCTGGGCAGTCTGCTCTAGGGCTGCAGCACACTCACAGTAAACTCCCGTTGAGATAAAATTTCATGTGAGTATATAGAATCATAGAATCAGCTGGGGTTGAAAGGGACCACAAGGATCATCTAGTTCCAACTCCCCTGCCATGCCCAGGGACACCTCACACTAGATCAGGCTGTCTAGAGCCACATCCAGCCTGGTCTTAGCCCCATCCTTGGAGGTGTTTTCGACCATCTCCCTGGGTCTCACTACTCTCATGGTGAAGAGTCTATTGCTCTTCCTCCTATCACTGAGTATCACTGCAAAAGAAACTGGCTCTATGTTCCTGACATCCACCCTTCAGATATTTTGCACATATAGCCTTAAAAGGCTCATTTTTTTGTGGTGACAGCTGTTGCTACCTACCCCAAGCTGCTGCCTATCTCCAGGTTTTTAAGAGACTTTCCATTTCCATAAGTAAACGCACAGCCACGGTGTTACACTTCACCATTCAGCACACAATCTGGTCCTTCTGCTTAAACAACTTTTCAGGGAAGTTTTCGGCACAAACCTACAGCTCTACCTAGACTTCATCTTCCTCAGTGTGCAGATTTTTACTCTGACTTAAGTAAATATCCTGCTTTTGTTTCCACCTTTGTCCCTAGACGTTTGTCCTCTAGCGCACATAAAGCTCACAGATCTCTGCGGGTCACAAGTCTCAAATGTTCAGCTCATTTCTTTTGTTACACACTTGCACTTCCTGCAGGTGTAGCTGCGATTAACAGAGCTGTTCCCTGACCCTGACTCATATGCAATTTTGAAACCAGTAAGTGCATTTCAAGAGGAGTGAGGATATGATAAGTCCCTGTTAGTCTCTCGTGTACTGCCATTTCCCAGGCAACTCGCTGCCTTATATTAAAACTTTATCTCTTACACAATGCATTTCTGCATTTTTCTGTCTTCTAAAACATGATTTTAAAAAAAAATTCTCAGTGTCTTAAAAAGGAAAGGTGCAGTTTTTGTAAGTAGGAAGTGGAGGGGAGGAAAATGGTAGAAGTGACAGCATGTCATGATTCCTGAGTGGCAGCAATTTTCAAGTCCTTATTGAACAAACTGTTCAGGTCAGTGATTTAGTTGTGGCAATTAATGAGGCAGGAATAATAAAATATGTAGTTAATTTTATTTGTGGAACTGTATACTTTATACTAATTAGTTAAATTTGGCCTTTAATTGGGTCAGGAAAATCTTCTCAAGGGTGCTTATGGGCAATTCATTCATTTAGCAGAATCAGAAGAATTGGAAAAGTTTAGCCACAAAATGGCTTTGTCTCACTTAGGAACAGGCAGCCTGAAGCCCTACGGAAAGTCACTGCAGTGGAATAGAAATTTCAAGCTAGTCCCTGGCTCCTTTGTGGCAGTGTTGGAACTGCTCAGCCATTGAAAGGCTTCCAGATCTTCCCAGGGTGCTGGGAAAGAGGCAGAGGATCCCTGACCTGATCCTGGTTCCTCTTGACATGGAGGTTTGCAGAGGTGCAGGCAGCATCTCTTGCAGATGTGCAGAGAGCACCATGTCTGTGGCACTTCTTGCTATGCTGTGAGGCACTTAAATGCCTTCTACTTGGAAACTTGAGGCAATTAAGGTTCCAGGTAGTTCAAACCCAAAATATCAGAGCTAAGCTGGTCTGAAGCATGAGGCGAAGCAGAACACGTTAGCCAAGAGCTGTGAGGCAGAGGCAGCAAGGCAGAAGTAGCTCTGCTGTTTGCAACTTAGCTCCATTTATATTATTTGCCCAAGTGTAATGGATCCTTTGGCCACAGAGATTCACCAATCAGAATGGCACTTGCAAAACTGCCCATATTAGGTGACCCCAGGGCTTGCTCACCCTTATTTGGGCAAGACACCAACAAATACCTAAACGCCTGTGGGTATCTGTTTATCACTTTGGGAGGGGACATAATAGCCCAAGCCTTTGTTTTCCTCCTGCCCATCAGCAGAAGGGTGAGGCAGGACAAGACACCTAATAGGCCTATTAACCTTCCAGGACAGTCAAACTGGGACTGCTGATTTCCACTCTGAACAATACTGTCAAAAAAGATGGTTATTAAAGAGGCAGCTGAGAGGAGACCTCCTTGCTCTCTAGATCTACCTGAAAGAATGTTGTGGAGAGGTTGATGCTGGTCTCTTCTCACAGGTAATTAATGATAGAACAAGAGGGAGCTTTGTCTGGGTAGGTTTAGACTGGACATTGGCAAAAAAACATTCAGAGAAAGAGTGGTCAGGCATTGGAATGGGCTGCCCAGGGAGGTGATTGAGTCGCCAAACCTGGATATGTTTAAAGAGCATTTACATGTGATGCTTGGGCATATGGTTTAGGAGTGAACTTTGTAGAGTAGGATTATTGGTTGGACTTGATGATCCCAAGGGTCTTTTCCAACCTGAATGTTTCTGTGAATCATACCTCTGGGTCTGTACTTCACCTAATTAGTACTGCATGGAGATAGGAGCACATGAGAAAAGCTGGAGTGAAGAATTTTCTGAAGTGTTTAGAGTTTACTGGAGGAAGGAGTAATTTTAGGTTTCACATCCTGAATTTGTAGCTCCTCAGATTTTTCTCTTGAATCATAGAATCAAGCAGGTTGGAAGAGACCTCCAAGATCATCCAGTCCAACCTATCACCCAATCAACTGTTCAATCAACTAGACCATGGCACTAACTGGCACTAACTGTGTAATGTGTGAAAAACCCTCCTCCCTGATGCAGATCTGCTGGATGAATGTCTCAGTTCTAATTTAAATTTCCAGAGACTCAGATAAATTTGGTAGAACCAATAACAATTTTATAAAGTGCCCTTCCCTCTTCCCCTTCTTTCCCAAAAGAAAGGGATTAGATGGAGAGAAATAAGCACACTCAAATAAATGAAATCTCACTCGATTTAGAAGTTAAAAAAGAAAAGTTTAACAATAACTTAAAAAGGTATCTGAAGTAGGGAAGTTTACAAAAGGTTAGGGAAGGGAAAAGCAAAATACAAAATGGTATAAATACAACCTGATTGTGATGGTGATGGCTTTGTCTGCCTCGTGGGTGATGGCCACGTGGTGAAACAAAGAGAAACCAGGAACTGATGGTAATGATGGTATGCAGGGAGCAGAGAGAGATGCAGAGAGAGAGTGAAACAGAAAGTCCCCCTGCTTTTATGGGACAGGAAGGGGGAGTGGGCTAACCATCACCTGGTGGTGTTCAGACCCACTCCGGGGGAGTGGTCAAGACCACCTAGGATCAGGCTTAGGTTTACTCCCCCTGGAGTAAATGCCAACCACTGTCTCTGGCAAGAACTTCCTCTGAACATCCAGACTAGACCTCCCCCGACACAACTTGAGACTGTGTACCCTTCTTCTGTTGCTGGTTGCCTGGCAGAAAAGACCAGCCCCACCTGGATATGACCTCCCTTCAGGTAGGTGTAGACCAAACCAGGCATCCAAACCAAGCTCAGCTAATTACAGGGTATCAGGAAAGAGTTAATTCTCTTAAATTCTCTCTCGTAGGGTCCTTAGAAAGGCTAACAGTGCACCACTGATAGCAGAGCTTGTAATTTCTGTCAATCCTGTTCATTTTGAACACTGTCACTTGTGTAGTGTGTTTATAGCTCATAAACCTGCTAAATGTGGAAATCAAATACTGCACAAGTGAAACCCACAAGTTCTGAAACTGAAAGGAAAATAAGGGAAATTCTGTGAAGTCTGTGAGCATCTAGTGGTGGAGAAACAAAGGGCTGGAATGTTTGTTGCCTTTCCTCCACAGTGGTAATATCAGGCACAGGTTGTACACCTGCAGACATAGGGTTGCTGCAGAATTTTATTCCACCTTCTCCCTCCATTTGCATGGTCTTGATGTTAGTCTTTAGTCTGCAACAAAGGGGATTGTTTTGGTTGTAAGAGACCTTTGAGACACAGACTGGAGAACCAGGTGAGGAGAAACTCAATGAAATCCAACAAGATCAAGTGTATAGCCTGGCATCTGGGAAAGAACAACACCACAGACCAGTAGAGGTTGAGGACTGATCTGCTAGAAAGCAGTGTAGAGGAAAGGGAAATAGGCATCCTGGTGGACAGGATGACCATAAGCCAACAACATGCCCTTGTGGCCAAGAAGGCCAATGGCATCCTGGGGTGGATTAGAAGCGGAATGTGGTTAGTAGGTTGAGAAAATTCTCCTCCCCTTCTACTCTGCCCTGGTGAGGCCACATCTGGAGTATTGTGTCTGGTTCTGGGCCCCTCAGTTCAGGAAGACCTTCGTGGGCCTCCTTGAGAAAGTCCAGTGCAAAGCCACAAAGATGCTGAAGGGAGTAGGACATCTTCCATGTGAGGAAAGGCTGAGGAAGCTGCAGCTCTTCATTTTGAAGAAGAGGAGACCGAGAGGCAACCTCATTTGTGGTCATAAAGATGTGAAGGGCACTGTTCAGAGGACAGAGCCAGGCTCTGCTCAGTGATGTCCAGTGGTAGGACAGGGGGCAATGGGTGCAATCTGGAGCAGAGGAGGTTCCTCCTGACCATAAGAAAAAGCTTTTTTACGGTGAGGGTGGCAGAGCCCTGGAACAGGCTGTCCAGAGAGGTTGTGGAGTCTCCTCTGGAGACATTCAAAACCTGCCTGGATGTGTTCCTGTGTGACCTACTCAAGGTGATCCTGGTCTAAACTAGATGATCTTTTGAGGTCACTTCAACCCATAACATACGGTGATTCTATGATCATGGAGTCCAAGCTTCAATTTCTTTTATTGGGCAGAAAGTGGGCATCAGAGCACTTCTCAGGCAAAGTTTTTGCATACCCCTTGAGTTGGAATGGAGAAGGTTGGATTTTTCAGCATTGTTTTCCTATTTAGCTTTTTACTTCTACAAATATCAAAGACCTAATGAAATTAATTAAGCAGAGGAATGGTTTGGGTTTTATTTTTCCTGATAAAAAGAAAGGCATTCAATACCACAATGACTACTTCTGTGCAGTAAAGAAGGCTGGAGTCTTTAGGAATAAATAATGTCAATCTGGCAAGTGGAAAAATAATTACTGAACTGGGAGAAAAATCACTGAGCAATGCAAGAGAGATGACAGAAACCTCAGACATGTTGTCAGATGCCATTTTAAGCTTATATTTTGGTCTTGTGATGTGATGAGAGAGGGAAAGAGAGGCAATACTGAGGGATAATTGCTGGTTTAGAAGTAACAAGCTTTCACACAGACACTTCAGGGGAGACCTCTCTGTGTAATTCACATCAAATGTCCCATATCTGTGCATGTCCAGATCTGCTTCTGCAGATGAGAAGGTTCTTTATGAATGAAACACTGAGAAGAAACCAAACAGTTGGCTGAGAAAAGCACTTGAATTTCATTTCACTTGCATGTGCAGGAGGACAAGTTAGAAATACAGAAAAGGAGGAAAACCAAGAAATAGCAAATGCAAAGAGGTAGTCACAACTGTGCATGTCTCACAGGTCCTAAAGGCTTCCAGTGGTGGGGAGCTTTAGAATCATAGAATCGACCAGGATGGAAGATCATTCAGTCCAAACTATCACCCAGCCCTAGCCAATCAACCAGACCATGGTGCTAAGTGCCCTATCCAGGCCTTTCTTGAACACCTCCAGGGAGAGCAACCCCACCACCTCCATGGGCAGCCCATTCCAATGGCAAATCACCCTCTCTGGGAAGAACTTCCTCCTAAGTTTTATGAGCCTAACCATAACCTTTGTGGTTTTATATCCTTCCCAATCTCATATGTGGTCATAGCTCCTCTTTCAGTTGTCATGGTTCTGGCATGTTCAACTGATGTCAGCACTGGCTGGTGGTTAGTTGAGCACTGTTTGGCTCTAAACTGTCCATGCATCAGCCATCTCTGAGGAGCTCTTTCTGTCTGAAGACCCCTCAAAACTGTCAACCCATTTCATAATCTTTGGGTGCAGTTGCACAGTGAGCCCCAGCTTTCATTACAGCACTCTTGAATGGGGAACATGTGGTTTGGTGAGCCCCACCTCACATAGCAGCGCAAGCTCTTCGTTGTGTCTGGTTATCAATTGCTACAGTTACAGAGATAAGTCTAGGACAAGATACCCTGCTCTGTTGCTTTGGTCACTGCCTTCAGGGGACAATGCTGAGACAAGCAAGAGAGATTATTCTTCCTCTGTACTCAGCACTGGTCAGGCCACACCTTGAGTACTGTGTCCAGTTCTGGGCTCCACAGTTCAAGAGAGATGTTGAGATACTGGAACATGTCCAGAGAAGGGCAATGAAGTTGGTGAAATGCCTGCAGCACAGCCCTGTGAAGGGAGGCTGAGGGAGCTGGGGGTCTTTAGCCTGGAGAAGAGGAGGCTCAGGGCTGACCTCATTGCTGTCTACAACTCCCTGAAGGGAGGCTGTAGCCAGGTGGGGTTGGTCTCTTCTACCAGGCAAGTGGCAAGAGAACAAGGGGACACAGGCTCAAATTGTGCTGGGGGAGGTCTAGGCTGGATGTGAGGAGGAAGTTGTTGTCAGAGAGAGTGATTGGCATTGGAATGGGCTGCCCAGGGAGGTGGTGGAGTCGCTGTGCCTGGAGGTGTTGAAGCAAAGCCTGGCTGAGGCACTTAGTGCCATGGTCTGGTTGATCAGCTAGGGCTGGGTGCTAGGTTGGAGTGGATGATCTTGGAGGTCTCTTCCAACCTGGTTGATTCTATGATTTAGCAGCTTAGCTCTTTACAACATCCTTGAGAGGCCCAGCATAATAAGGAGCTGGGCAGTCTGTAATTCCAAAGTTAGACACCTGGGACTAGTAAATCCAGAGAGAAGAATGACCCTGACCTGCAATTTTGATGGTCGACTGAGAGAGATGACATTTTTTTTTCAGAAAATAACCTCTGCCAAATTGGGGAAATCTATCAAATCAGAATTGTTTCATGTACCAAAGACTGGCAGCTGAGTCCCTCAATAAGTTTGTTCAGGACCAGGTTGTAACAGCTTTCAGATGTGTCCCTTGCAGCTTGAGGTTTCCTTTTAAACACTGCAGGGAAATTAGCATTTGAATTATTAAATATGTTTTCCTCTGGGGATAATTTTGACTGACAAAATTACCTAAAATTCTGAGTCTCATTTAACATCATCCTGGTGCTGCAGGAAGTATGTGAAGCAGACATCTGTCACTGGATAGCAAATAGGTTTGACACACCTTTTTTCCCTCCATTATACTTACTTTCACCCCACTTTCCCCCTCTTAAATGGCATGATAAGAGAATTCTATTAAGTCTATGTACTGTCAGTGGCATTGTGACAAGTATTTATTCACCTTATTTCATTTTTTATCTCTTTCCCATTCTGGTTTTGCCTGCTGCAGTAGTTAGTCTTCCTTCTTTTCTCATGTGTCTTCGTAGACACATCACATAAGCAGTATAACATTTCCTCCCCACTCTTCTTCATCAAACCCTTTTGTCTCCTGCTACACAAAGACCTTTGTCCTTGCCTTCATAGGGAATTGTTTTAAACCCCCACGTACTTGGGTTGGTATTCTTGGCCAGTTGAATGCTGGTCTTTGTTATGGTGAACAGTCATCTTGGACTGATGCAAGAAACTTGGAGGCACAAGAGAACTCTGAGTTTTAAAATGAACCTGTAGATTTCTGCAGCTGGTTGATAAGAAGCTCGACTGCAGAGAAGCTTTCTGAGGTTCATAAAAATGGGACACTGGAGAATGACAAATCCTTTAGTCTGTCCCTACAACTCTTCATTCCTGAGCAAAAAGCAATGCTGTACTTACAAGATTACAAAAAGCTGTAGGCACCAGTTATGATCTAAGAAGATGTTTGCTGCTGCCCAAATAAAACATTCGTAAATCACTTCACTGTGCACTGAATATTTCAGGCTGTGATTGCATATTTTATGAACAGACAATAATCCATTCTTCAGCTGTCCTGATGGATCATCAGGTCAAATGCTGAGTGCTCAGGAGTTGAGGTGTAGGAATTGCAAAATCACTGATGTGTGAAAATGGTACAGAAGCAGCCCATTACTTTGAGCAAATAGCTGCTTTTGATCTTCCTGCTGATTGAACCAGTGATGGCTCAGGACAGGAAAGTCTACTGCTCTTCTTTAAGTGCAGCAAGTTTTTTTTTCATGCATAATAACATCATTTCTGTAACCTTCAAGTGTTTTGATTTCAGGAAAAAAAACCTTTTTCTTTGCTTTTCTGGTCATAGAATCCAGATGCTTAAACAACTTGGTGCTACATATGAGATGGGAATTTTATTCCAGCATAAGAAGTTAATTTAATATAGTATAACTGACAGGCTTAGCAGGAAGCCAGATATCTGGAGACATTGAAGGAGTCCTCAGCATGTGGGTTTTTCTTTTGTCAGGTGGACACACATAAAAAGAGTTACACAATTGATGAGTTCTTAGTTGATGTTTGTGCATGCTAGAAAAAGAGGGTGCTTGAGACCTGATCAGTGCAATCTCCACAGGACTTCAAGAATTTCTTTTATTCATGCTAGAGCAAATGGTTACTTCTGCAATGGCAGGCTAAACTGAAGCTTTTATTGCCCAGGGAGGTGGTTGGAACCCTAGCCCTGGAGATATTCAGAATGAGGCTTGACAGGGCTCTGGGCAGCCTGACCGACTTGAAGATACCCCTGCTGACTGCAGAGGGTATTGGACCAGATGACCTTCGGGGGTCCCTTCCCACCCAGACCATTCTGTGCTTCCCTGAGTCTATGATTCTAGGATTAGAGTAGACTGCAACTATTAGGTGTCTATTGTTAATGGAAAAGGCATTCATACATATTTGAGAAATGCTAAGAGAAGATGAAATGTAGTCTTTCTTAAGCTGCTCTCTGTGGGCTCCTGGTCCTCAACTACCAAGCTAGGAGCAGGTGTTGATCTGTTGGAAGGTAGGAGAGCCCTGCAGAGAGACCTGGACAGGCTGATGGGTGGGCAGAGGCCAAGGGAATGAGATTTAACAAGGCCAAGTGCAGGATTCTGCACTTTGGCCACAACAACCCCAAGCAGCGCTATAGGCTGGGGACTGAGTGGCTGGAGAGCAGCCAGGAGGAAAGGGACCTGAGGGTACTGATAGACAGTAAGCTGAAGATGAGCCAGCAGTGTGCTCAGGTGGGCAAGAGAGCCAATGGCATCCTGGCTCGGATCAGGAACAGTGTGGCCAGTAGGTCAAGGGAGGTTATTCTACCCCTGTACTCAGCACTGGTCAGACCACACCTTGAGTGCTGTGTCCAGTTCTGGGCTCCTCAATTCAAGAGAGATGTTGAGGTGCTGGAGCATGTCCAGAGAAGGGCACCGAAGCTGGTGAGGGGCCTGGAGCACAAATCCTATGAGGAGAGGTTGAGGGAGCTGGGCCTGTTTAGCCTGGAGAAGAGGAGGCTCAGGGGTGATCTTATTACTGTCTACAACTACCTGAAGGGACATTGTAGCCAGGTGGGGGGTGGCCTCTTCTGCCAGGCAACCAGCAATAGAACAAGGGGACACAGTCTCAAGTTGTGCCAGGGTAGGTCTAGGCTGGATGTTAGGAGGAAGTTCTTCACAGAGAGAGTGATTGGCATTGGAATGGGCTGCCCAGGGAGGTGCTGGAGTCACCGTCCCTGGAGGTCTTCAAGAAAAGTCTGGATGAGGCACTTAGTGCCATGGTCTAGTTGACTGGATAGGGCTGGGTGATAGGTTGGACTGGATGATCTTGGAGGTCTCTTCCAACCTTGTTGATTCTATGATTCTATGATTCTATGATACTTCAGGTGTCTGGGAAGGAGAGGTGTTGTTTGTTAGAGTGCTATCCCACCTTTCCCAGGACTCAATGTAGGCATTGTCTGACAGCTCTCTCAACTGTTTTTTCTCTGCAGAGCTTTCTTTGTATCCAGCTAGCTGGGAAAATAACAGGAGAATGAGCAGTTTGTCTAACAGTAGGATATTCTGTGCCTCACCTCTTTGACAAACACAACCTCATTACTTGGTTTTCTTTTTTTCTGCTTAAATTGAAGACAAAGCAGCAGAACTGGTTTAATTACATATCTTTCCTTCTTCCACTCCCTCCTTTGTCAAATGTGTGATGAAGAGCAGTGAATTTTTAGTAAAGATTAATTATATGTAAAAATCACTGTCCATTGGTTTCAATATTTTCATGGTAACATGCAGACCATTTATCCCATGCATCTTGACAGAGGAGTTCCCAACTATTGTCATAAACCAGCATGGACAAGGCAGTGATATCTGGAGAGCAGCCAGTCAGAAAGAGACCTGGGGGTACTGGTAGATAGTAGCTGAAGATGAGCCAGCAGTGTGCCCAGGTGGGCAGGAGAGCCAATGGCATCCTGGCTCGGATCAGGAACACTGTGGCCAGTAGGACAAGGGAGGTTCTTCTGCCCCTGTGCTCAGCACTTCTCAGGCCACACCTTGAGTGCTGTGTCCAGTTCTGGGCTTCGCAATTCAGGAGAGATGTTGAGGTGCTGGAACATGTCCAGAGAAGGGCAACAGAGCTGGTGAGAGGCCTGGAGCACAGCCCTGTGAGGAGAGGCTGAGGCAGCTGGGGGTGTTCAGCCTGGAGAAGAGGAGGCTCAGAGGTGACCTCATTGCTGTCTACAGCTACCTGAAGGGAGGCTGTAGCCAGGTGGAGTTGGTCTCTTCTGCCAGGCAACCAGCAACAGAACAAGGGGACACAGTCTCAAGTTGTGCTGGAGGAGGTCTAGAATGGCTGTGAGGAAGAAGTTGTTGTCAGAGAGAGTGATTGGCATTGGAATGGGCTGCCCAGGGAGGTGGTGGAGTCACCATCCTTGGAGGTGTTGAAGAAAAGCCTGGCTGAGGCACTTAGTGCCATGGTCTAGTTGATTGGACTGAGTTGGGTGATAGGTTGGACTGGATGATCTTCCAACCTGGTTGAGTCTATGATTCAATGATTCTAATTACATTTCCACTCTCTCCTTTGTCAAATGTGTGATGAAGTACAGTGAATTTTTAGTAAAGATTAATTATATGTAAAATATATGTAAAATACCAGTCCATTGCTTTGAATATTTGATGGTAACATGCAGACCACTTATCCTATGCATCATGGCAGAGGAGTTCCCAACAGTGGGAATGCAGGTGCAGAAGGGCTATGGGAAAGGATATGAGGAGAGTAAACAACGGGCAGGTCCTCGTGGAAACAGACCTTGGTTCTCATGGGCAGCTGGCTGGCTTATCTCAGAGGGAATAGATAACAGACACCTTCGTTAATGAGAGTAACAAGGCGTGTTTTTATGCAGATGTAGTGGGTTGTCCTTGGTTGATTATGCTAATGTGTGGGCCTGTGCTCTACTGGCTGAGTGTATATATTCTGGGCTGTTACACAAATAAAGCGTCTCTGGCATAATTCACATTGAATCTCCTGGAGCCCTTCGTAGCTAAGCCTCTGATCACGTTGGTGCACAGGCCTGGCCGCTGTTTCCCGCAGCAAGCAGCGATAGCAGGCAGCATGGCTGGCAACACCCAACTATTGTCACAAACCAGCACAGACAAAGCAGTGGCATCTCCTGCAAGTGTTGTGCTCATTATTTCAGCAGTATTAGTTTGGTTTTAAGAGGTTGCTACTTAGCCTGCAAACCAGCAGACTCTGCAGACAGTTCTACTCTTAGAGATTTGTAGCAGGGTGGCTTAAGCCATCCATCTGGAGAACAGAAGCAAGTTCATTAGGTTTGTACTAATATCATGTCTGTCAGTTTTGTGAGCATTTACTAGCCGAGGACACCCTAAATGATAGCAGCCTGTGGATCAAAGGGATAAGTTTGAGATCTTTTCCAAAACATAGTAACTCGTTGTAAAGAATATGCCAATTGTTGGAAGTAATTAGAGCTTGAATCTGCTTTTCTCATTGATATACCAAAAAGATAACAACATTGAATTTATTTTTTGCTGTGAATATCTTTGAGTCTTGGTGGTCTCAGATACTTAATGATATAAAGTAGGAGATAGACTTCATTAATTGGATTCCATATGTGGCTTTTTAGTGGTGAGTATTTTTACCTCTTTGACTTGTTGGAAGGAAAGACATTCACTTGCTCTGCTGTCTTCGGTTCAGTCCAAGTGGTTAAGTTCCCAGGATAGAGACAGATGATGAAGGTATGAAGCTGTTTAAGATGCTATCATCTTGAACTACTTGTGCACGTTGCAAGGCCACTTCTCTGTTAATATGAACCTCTTCTCCCTGGAATGTTTCATTTTGCTGTTAGTTTCTGTTTATGGAATGCATTAAGTTATTGATGACCTTCATTGTTAAAACTGTTTGGATATTGTAGGTGTTTTACCTGCTGACTTGGTGTAAACCAGAGACCCTCACGGGTTTTGCTGGACACCAAAAGACACTGGTTTCTCTTGTGCTTTCTGACTAATGATGTAGCTTGTGGCTGAGGAAGGGCCTGGTCCATAGTACTGGGCAAAACATGACATCTGCACTGGTTAGACCACACCTTGAGTACTGTGTTCAGTTCTGGGACCCCCAGTTTAGGAGGGACATTGAGATGCTTGAGTGTGTCCAGAGAAGGGCGACGAGGCTGGTGAGAGGCCTTGAGCACAGCCCTACGAGGAGAGGCTGAGGGAGCTGGGATTGGTTAGCTTGGAGAAGAGGAGGCTCAGGGGTGACCTTATTGCTGTCTACAACTACCTGAAGGGTGGTTGTGGCCAGGAGGAGGTTGCTCTCTTCTCTCAGGTGGCCAGCACCAGAACGAGAGGACACAGCCTCAGGCTGCACCAGGGGAAATTTAGGCTGGAGGTGAGGAGAAAGTTCTTCACTGAGAGAGTCATTGGACACTGGAATGGGCTGCCGGGGGAGGTGGTGGAGTCGCCGTCCCTGGGGCATTTCAAGGCAAGGTTGGACGTGGCACTTGGTGCCATGGTCTAGCCTTGAGCTCTGTGGTAAAGGGTTGGACTTGATGATCTGTGAGGTCTCTTCCAATCCTAATAATACTGTGATACTGTGATTAGAAGTCCCTGGAGAGTAGCCCAGGGTTTTTTTTCTTTAATTTAAGATCTTTTTCTTTTTAAGGAGAGAGTTCAATTCAGCAAAGCAAGGGCTAAGAAAGTGTTTATAATTTAAGCTACTTTACTTAGTTCAGTTTCTTTCATAAAAGACATAAAACTCAATTAAAGTTGATGATTGAGGAAGGAAATTAGGTGAACTGGGAACTCTAAACAGTTCTACAAAAGCACTTGGAAAATTAAGCACAGATTATTCTGTTCATGTACAAAGTCATTTAGATGGTGAATGGAAACTGTGAAACTCAGCAAATATTCAATGTTCATCAATTATTGAAACTCCTCAGGGTAAAATATTCAGTTCCAATAGACACCTAATAAACCCAGAAGAAATAAAAAGAACATAAGACCACTGAAGAATATGCAGTGCATGGTAAAGGGCTTTGGTGCAGCTGCAGCAAACACACCTAGGTTACCAAGTTTCATGGTCTAGTTGACTGGATAGGGCTGGGTGCTAGGTTGGACTGGATGATCTTGGAGGTCTTTCCCAACCTGTTTGATTCTATGATTCTATGAAGCTGATGACCCAGAAAAAGTGAAATAATCATAGAATTAACCAGGTTGGAAAAGACCTTTGAGACCTTGTGACAACCAACAAAGCAGAAACTGTGCATGATCATAAGGGAGAGTAGGTTTAAAGTGTTAGTTTTCTCACTTAAATGCCTAGAATTAGGTACACAGTAGCTGGAATTCAGATGTTGTTATCTGGAGGTGAATGTTTTAAAAGATGTCTTGCAAAGTATCACAGTATCACCAAGGTTGGAAGAGACCTCATAGATCATCAAGTCCAACCCTTTACCACAGAGCTCAAGGCTAGACCATGGCACCAAGTGCCACGTCCAATCCTGCCTTGAACAGCTCATGATAATTATTATCCTGTCTTCTGTGAAATGTCCATCTGTGCAGTAACTATTTGTCATTCCAGTTATTACAAGTTATCACAAGTTGAAGTTGAAGTTAAAATTATTGGTCTAGTTGATTGGACAGGGCTGGGTGATAGGCTGAACTGGATGATCTTGGAGGTCTCTTCCAACCTGATTGAGTCTATGACTCTATAAGAAACCTGCAGAGGAGCTGTTTCCAAAGGCCTGGAATGATAGGATGAGGAGCAATGATTTGAAATTAGAGAAGAGGTGATATAGTCTGGATGTTAGGAACAAGTTCTTTATCTTGAGGGTGATGGAATACAGGAACAGGTTGCCCAGCGAGGTGGTTGAGACCCCAGTCCTGGAGCTATTCAAGGTCGGGCTGGACAAGGCTGTGAGCAGCCTGATCTAGTGGAGGATGTCCCTGCTGACTGCAATGACGTTGGACTAGATGACCTTTGGAGGTCTCTTCCAACTCAGACCATTCTATAATTATCAGTGCTTGTTTAAATAGTGTGACAAACATTACTGTCTGAGGATGAGATGTAAAGAGGAACAAAATCCCTTTGGTGCTTTATCAGAAAATAGATACACCAGAATTGAACATATAACCTTAAAGGAGTTCTTAGCCAGCTATGTTGCTGCTGCTGCTGCTGTTAGAAGAAGGAAGATTACAGGCTGTGCTGGTTTGAGGCTAATTGGAATATTTTAATGAAATTAGATTACTGCCTGTGAAAGGAAAATAAGCTGATGTTTATATTACCCATTCATTTTGGCTGGGACATATAACAGCAAGGGCACGAAGGTAAGGCAGTCTCTGCCTAGATGTCTCTGTATTAACTCTCCTGCCTGAACCTGCATATTCCCAACTAATCGTTCTGCTTTTAGCACCTCTTGCTGACCTTTCCAGCACACCTTGCATGTAAGGGAGATTCTGAGATAAGGGAGACAGTGAAAAGGGTAGAAAGAAGGAAGAACAGTGGTCTGTAGCGCCTCCTGGGCACTCTGGCTTCTGGGAAGAATTTTGTGTCTCTGTATTACTTTTTACTTGCATATTGCTGGATGTAGCTGTAAATATATCTGTATATATTGTATATATTTCACTTGTAAATTGTGCACAGCTATAAATACAGCTTCATTCCTTAACTTTCACCTGGCTGAGCTTAGTCTGGGTGAATTCCTAACCTTGGTGGGGGGACAGGGCAGGTAATTTCCAAATCATAACATGAGCCTTCTGTTTTTTCCCATTGAAGGTTCCTGTATTGCTACCATATAAACCATACCTAGGACAGTGCCATCCCAGCAGGTGTAAATGCCAAGGGGACAAATGGGAGGAAGCATAGTCAGCGATGCAAAACACAAACCTGGCACCCAGGGCTTATTCCAGTGCCCAGCTCTAACATTCTCCAGGGTGCGTGAGCCTCTCTGGCAAGTGTGAGATTCCACTGCACCTAAGTCTGTGCTTTACATCTTGAGTGAATAGTTATATTTGCACATGTAGGTGGAAATAACAATCCTGAGAGTAAAGATGAAGCTGATGCAGCAAAGATACATTTGTGCTCCTATTTACTGAAACCTAAAGCTGTAAGCACTTTTCAGTTCCAGTGAACTGACTCGCTGTGTTACTGACCCCAGGGTATCATATTTTTGTTCTCGCCTAAAACAGCCTCACAAAGCCAAATACAGCCTGGGCTTAGGTGCTTTGCTTTTTACAAATTCAGTTCTCTAAAATACTTTCAGGTCATGGCAAGTTTCTTCACATGAAAGGTGACAAAGCTGGTGAGAAGTCTGGAGCACAAACCCTATGAGGAGAGGCTGAGGGAGCTGGGGTTATTTAGCCTGGAAAGAGGAGGCTCAGGGGCAATCTCATTGATGTCTACAATTACCTGAAGGGAGACTGTAGCCAGGTGGGGTTGGTGTCTTCTGTCAGGCAAGCAGCAAGAGAACAAGGGGACACAGTCTCAAGCTGTGCCAGGGCAGGTCTAGGCTGGATGTTAGGAGGAAGTTGTTGGCAGAGAGAGTGATTGGCATTGGAATGGGCTGCCCAGGGAGGTGGTGGAGTTGCTGTCCCTGGAGGTGTTGAAGCAAAGCCTGGATGAGGCACTTCGTGCTAGGTTGGACTGGATGATGTTGGAGGTCTCTTCCAACCTGGTTGATTCTATGATTCTATGGTGCTGCTTCGTAATCATGCTAAAACATTGAGTATTAACCCGCAACCAGATTGTCAGATGTCACTGTTATGCTTTGCTTGCTTTTGCTTTTATTTTGTAGGATTACTTCAGCATCTCAGTGAGGTTTTCCAAGAGCCAGCTTGGGGAGTTGTCAAGATTATTTCACAAAGAGAAATAGTTGTTTGTTGCCTTCTACCCTTATTTATCAAACTGGCCTCTAAAAATGACTCTGGGATCTTTATTAGCTCTGCAGGTCTTGCATGACTCATAGTCTGGCCTGATCCTCTGAAATTCTTGTTCAAAGTCTTTATGCTATGTCTAAAAATACTGAGTTTGGAGCCCATCAGTAAGTTCTCTGTCTCCAGCAGCCACTGATGATGATCCTGGTAGTGAGTCAGGCATCAGCAGTTTTCACGAAAATACATCTCTGCTGCTCCATTGCTTCCAAACACAGAAGGCAGCAAATACACTTCCAGAGGGACTAGTGGCAGAGAACTGCCCAGAAATGATGTGTGCAATTGAGATACAAGGCATGGGGAGGAATTGCAGCTTTGGTGGGAAAGAAAAACAAGAGTGCAGTGTGTGAAATGCTTTGTACAACCTCTGGGAAGGTAAAGGTGAGATGAAGATGGTAGGTGATTACCAGTCTGGTTCCTTTCCCTCTCCCCATCCAGCCCTCTTTCTTGCATTAGGAAGACATTAAAGTCCCCCCAGTTCTGGCACTGAAATATTTCCACTGCTGGAGATGATAGCAGGAGGGCTGTAGTGTGTTTGCGACTGCTGAAAGTGTCTGGGTCCGATCCAAGCCGTCCTTGCAGTTACGGTTTTCAGGACTCTTATGCAGACAAAAGAGACAGCAAGATGGAGAGATTCTTGCTGCTTCAAGCAGACACTGTTCCCAGATAAGCACCTACCTTGCTGTTGTCTTGAGCTGGACCTGTCTTGCCTTCCACTTTCTACCACCTTTTAGAATGAGAAGGGAGAGAAATTATATCCCCAGCAAAATCACGAGGAAGAGTGATGGCCAAGAAATTAACTTTTTGTTTGCTACAGAAATAAGCATATATCCTTGTCATAGAATCATAGCATTAACCAGGTTGGAAGAGACCTCCAAGATCATCCAGCCCAACCTATTGCCCAACCCTGTCCAGTCAACTAGACATGCCCTGAAAACAACAGAAAACAAAATCTCTTCCCCCTGTTCTTTCTGAGCCTAGTATCAGCTGTCTGCAAACATGAAAGAACATGGAGAGGTAATCACAGAACCTTAGAGGTTGGAAGGGACTTCCAGAGGTCATCAAGTTCAACCTCCCTGCCAAGGCAGGATCCCCTAGGGTAGTTTGCACTGGAATGCATCCAGGTGGGTTATGAAAGTCTCCAGAGAAGGAGACTCCACAGCCTCTCTGGGCAGCCTATTCCAGTGCTCTATCACCGTCACTTTAAAGAAGTTTCTTTTCATGGTGAGGTGAAACCATCTGTGTTCCAGTTTGTAGCTGTTGCTCCTTGTCTTATTGCTGTGAACCACTTAAAAGAGATTGGCCCCAACCACTTGGCACCCATCCTTCAGATATTTATAGACATCGATAAGATTTCCTCTCAGTCTTCTTCAGACTAAACACTCCCAGGGCTCTCAGTCTTTGTCCACTGGGGAGATGCTCAAGTGTTCGAGTCCCCCAGTCATCCTCATGGCTCTCTGCTGGACTCTTTCCAGCAGGTCCCTGTCTCTCTTGAACTGGGGAGCCCAAAATTTGACACAGAATTCGAGGTGTGATCTCACTAGGGCAGAGTAGAGGGGAAGAAGAACCTCCCTAGACCTGCTGGACACACTTTTCTTGGTGCACCCCAGGATGCCACAAGGGCACATTGCTGTAATGAGCTGTCCCCTTCCTATGACTTTATGCATTTTGTTTCTTAGTGTGGAAAAAATGTGGTTTCCATTGATGCAAACTCTGTAAGATGCTATATGTTTGGAACAGTCTTAGTCCATCCTTGGCCAGTGTCAGGAATGGGGTGCTGAGGCAGACCAGACTTTGTCCTGGCCCATGACTAGTCCTGCACACCAATTGCAGCTTTCTAATTTCACGCTGAAGATGGTAATTCTCAGTGTCGCTCCTGTAAGACTTGAACATACTGTAACCACAAACAGAGGCTTGGAGGAGATTTGTGCTCTCTAATTGGTTTTCCCTGTGGAATAGAAGGCCTGAGGTGTTTACTATTTTGCAGCCTGTACTTCAGTATTACACTTGATTAGAAATAAGCTAAATATGCACAAGACTTCATTTTGCAAACTAGCTTGTGGTTTTCTACACCATTAGTAGTCTCTTGTGAATGGTTTTACAAACACCTCTTATCAATGCTGATGTGTGTTTGCTTTGGAGGCAGCTTTCTTACGTTGCAGCTCTCTGGTGAATCTTTACTGTGATGTCAATCAATTGACATAATTATTTCCCTTGCTAATTCTCCATTACCTGGTTTTTGTTGTTGCTTTCTTTGCTAGCTCCCAAGTGAATGTGAGTGTTCTCTCGTTCAAGGGGTTTTTGAGGTTTGATGTTTGTTTTTTTGCTTATTGGTTTGGTTTTGCTTTTATTTTTCCCCACCCTCCTCTTAACAGCTCCTTACCATTATTCATCAATTAGAAACTGGATGTGATCAAGAGGTCCTTATCTTGCCAGTTCAAACAGTCTGAAGTGGAAACTCCAGCTGCAGTGCAGTGCTGATAGCTCCCAAGAGATTTCAGATTACCATAGAGATGTTTGATAACTGTGGAAACAATGACCAACACCTTCTGAAAACACAAGTCTTTAAAAAGTCATTATTTTGTGACTACACTAGCATGTTCTTGTAAATATAGAATCATAGAATTGGTTAGAGTTGGAAGGGACCACAAGGATCATCTATTTTCAACCCTCCTGCCATGGGCAGGGACACCCTTCCCTACATCAGACTGGCCACAGCCCCATCCAACCTGGCCTTAAACAGCCCCAGGCATGGGGCCTCAGCCACCTCCCTGGGCAACCTATTCCAGCCTCTCACCACTCTCATCCTGAACAACTTCCTCCTCATGTTCAGTCTGAACCTACCCACCTCCAGCTTTGCTCCATTCCCTCTAGTCCTGGCACTCCCTCACAGCCTAAGAAGTCCCTCCCCAGCTATTTTTTGTAGGCCCCTTTCAGATCCTGGAAGGCCACAAGAAGGTCACCTGGGAGCCTTCTCTTTTCCAGACTGAACAGCCCCAACTCTTTCAGTCTGTCCTCACAGCAGAGCTGCTCCAGCCCTCTCAGCATCCCTGTGGCCCTTCTCTGGACACACTCCAGCATCTCCACTTCCCTCATGTAATAGGGGCTCCAGAACTGGATGCAGTACTCCAGGTTGGGTCTCAGTAGAGCACAGTAGGGGAGCAGAATCACCTCTCTCATCCTGCTGGCCACACTTCTGATGCAGCCCACGCTCTGGTTAGACCTCTGGGGTTGCAAGTGCACACTACTGGCTCCTGTTGAGCTTCTTGTCCACCAGCACCCCCAAGTCCCTTTTTTCAGGGCTCCTCTCCAGCCACTCCCTGCCCAGCCTGGATTTGTGCTTGGCATTGCCTCAACCCAGATGCAGGACCTTGCACTTAGTCTTGCTGAAGCTCCTGAGGTTGGCTTGTGTCCACTTCTGCAGCCTGTCCAGGTCCCTCTGGATGGCATCCCTGCCCTTCAGCCTGTCTGCTGCACCACACAACTTGATGTCGTCAGCAAAGTTGCTGAGGGTGCACTCAATGCCTCTGTCCATGGCACTGACAAAGATGTTGAACAAGTACATAAATATACTGGCTTAGGCAGCTTTGTGAGGAATGAAAATCACATAGTAGGCAAATGCACCCAACTTTGGTGTTTAGTTTTTGTGCAAACTGAGTGGTATAGAGTGTGTTGCTGCCAAGTTAGACTTGAATTCCGTTCTGCACAGCACACTGTCTCTGCTGTTTCTTCTCATATGTACAGGATTTAATCTGTCTACAAGATGTCTTGGCAAATGCAGTCTGTCTATGACATTCCCAAATCAAAATGCAATCCGTGCAGTATTAACTACATGTCCAGCACTGGATTTTTCTTGCAGCCCTGTGCTAAATCAGCCTGGCCATGAGGAGGGAGTTGTTGAGCATGAGAGTGGTGAGAGGCTGGAATGGGTTGCCCAGGGAGGTGGTTGAGGCCCCATGGCTGGAGGTGTTCAAGGCCAGGCTGTATGGGGCTTTGGCCGGTCTGATGTAGAGAAGGGTGTCCCTGCCCATGGCAGGAGGGTTGGAAGTAGATGATCCTTGTGGTCCCTTCCAACCCTGACTGATTCTGTGGTTCTATAAAATCACACTGGGCTTAAGTATCTGTTCATGGCACTGGCTCCTTCTTTCTGCGTCTGTCTGTCCTTCTTTGTGGCTACATCCTGCAGTCCTTCTATGTTTTATCAATTAATTTTATGTAGGTGGGAATTACTCTTCTATAAATTAAGTGAGGATGGTGCTGCTAGGAGAACTGCAAATTGTAGTAATCTGCTATTTCAGTAGATGCCATTTTGATTCCTGTTGCTAGCCAGAAGGAGTGTATTGATCTCTCTGTCAAGATGCACAGGTCCCTCAGTTGACTCATTCTGCTCTATCAAATCCTTCCTGTGTAGAGGTTTGATGGTAGGTGTATGGGGCCACTGCAGTTCAGGACTTCTGGTTATTCTCTGCAGTTCCTCGCAGGTGAGATCATTTCCTTACCATCTAACTTCACAACATGCAGGTGCTGCTAGGCACATGAGATTTGGATGCATGGGAAGGCTTTTTGTGAGCAGCATTTCACCCTCTGGTAATCATATATATGAATTTCAATCACCAAATGTGACTTCTGATAGTTCTGTGGAGAGAAGGAGAGAGGAAATTCATATAACAATGAGGAGGAAGTTGTTCAGCATGAGAGTGGTGAGAGGCTGGAATGGGTTGCCCAGGGAGGTGGTTGAGGCCCTGTGCCTGGAGGTGTTTAAGGCCAGGCTGGATGAGGCAGTGGGCAGCCTGCTCTAGAGTAGGGTGTCCCTGCCCATGGCAGGGGGGTTGTACTAGATGGTCCTTGTGGACCCTTCCAACCCTGACTGTGCTCCTATGATTCTATGATCAGATCAGCTGCACCTGCAGATAGTCTGGACTGGTAGGAGGGGTTGTATGTAGTGCTACAGGTGTTTCTTTTGGTGCTTGAGTTTTTGGGATTCAAGGTCTCTTGTAAAGTATTAAGGAAACTGCAGGAACTTCAGTCCTGCAAGAGTTTTTTATTCAGGTTTTACAAAGGTAAATAATGCCAGCATGATGATTATTTTATTATGATGAGTGAGGAAATGGAGCTTTTTATCTTAAAAAATCCAATCTATAAGCACTATTTCTTTCTCCTTTTATCCAATAAAATAACTGAAAATAGTTTTACTTGGAACAGAGATAAGGAAAAGCCCACGATTAAAGATAATGTTGTGGAATGTCTGGCAGGGCTGAGTGCATCAATAACCCTGACACGTAATTAAAGTAATTGAAAATGCCCCGCGTGTGTTCTCTGATAGAAGGCAGTAAAAGATCATTGAGGTACAGAAGCTCTTTCACAATACTAGATATATTTTAAAATCAATCTCCTTTATTTTTAATCTTTTATTGGAGTCCTTTAAATCTCCATGAAGCCAAACCTAAAGCTGCATCGGTGCCTTTTGCTCGTCCTTTTGCAACACAGTGGCTCATAACTCATTCAGTTCATTTCTAAGGTCAGCAAAAAAAGACTGGATTTCAGCTGAGAAGAAGGGCCAAGAGGCTTCTCCAGCATCCCAGCTCTGGGCAGAGCTGGGCTTGTGTCTTCTTTTTCCTTAGCTTTCTTCCTCACAATCCAATTTTGAGCCCCCATTGTCTTTCCCCTCTTTTTTTTTTTTTTTTTTGTTTTATCTAGGCATGGTTGGGTTGCCCTTTTCTTTTTGTGCTCTTGCCACAGTTGTCTGAAATTCACCCGAAGATAACAGAGAAACTTGTTATATTGAAGTTTTGTGGGAGGGGAACATCATTCTGATTTCAGTTACTTGTTTCCAGGGGCAGTCCTAGGCTTCATTGCCCCAAAACCCTGCACTGGTAAGCATTCAGAACCTTCCAGGACCACTCTGATTTTATGACAAGGCAGAAAGCCATGTGAGACTGTAAATAACTCCAGGAAATGCAGGAGGGAAAGTATTTTCCACCAAAAAGCAGGAGACCTAAATTTCTTATACCTTGACTTCAGGCTCTGTTGAGTGCTAAAGTTCTGTCTGGATTTTCTTCACTGAAGAGAAGAGGAGAGGTGGGAGAAGAGAAAGAGTGGAGAAGAGAGAAGATGATACCAGTTGGAAGTGACCTAAAACTCCTCTAGTCCACTTCTCCAAGGAGGTGTCCTTTTTCTGTCCCTCTCTCCCTCTTTTTCTTCTAATTCTTGGATGAATCCCTGGTTTTCTGCTGAAGTACACATTGACAGATGTTGAACTCAAGGTTTCCATTAAAGGTATATCCATACTTAACCTGGGTTATGTAGTGAGCCCCAGATGTTTTTCAGATTGGAAATATGCCTTTGTTTAGGAAATGCTGAGACGATAATGCAGGTGACCAGTCTGATGGTGCTCCCTGTTTCCTTAATGGACAGTGCTGTGTGGTTCAAGTATTCTGTCTATGGTCTTCTCTCATGAAAAATCAACAATACTTAAAAATAGCTTCTTAAAATGAAATTAAGAAGTGTACAATGAAAGATGCACTTTGCCAATGTGTTTTTCTGAAGGAGGATGGCTGTTGTTAATGATTTTTGCTTAAACCCCCAAATACTGAGTGCTAAATTGTTCTGAGTTCTTGCACTAAAGAGTAACCTCATGGTTTCCAGATACATGATCTGTACAAGTGCTTCCAAATCAGCCTTCAGAGCAGTGATGTGGCTCTAGAAATGCACAGGGTATAAGGACTCAGCACTTGAGCTCCTGTGATGGATGGACACAGCCATAGCTCTTGGCAGAAGGTTTTCCTGACAGCGACACTAAACATTGGCTGAAATGGCACAGGACTGGGATGTTTCAGTACCCATCATCCTTTTGTGCAATGGAGCAGTAGCAATCAACATTTTATTTTTGGCCCAGGAGGAAATATTTAAGATTAGCATGAGTGGAAGTTAAAGATTGGGATGAGGAAGAGATGCTCTAGACATAAAATTCAATGTGTTTTCTCTTAATTGGTGTTCAGGGCAAGCACAGGGAATAATCTGCATTTCAGTTAGTCTGGGATTGCATATGAGAGAATCTCTAGAGTTAAATTAGCATACAGAGCTGGAATATGTTACTGCCACACTCATAGTCTGTGTGTGGATGTACTCCAAGGTGTTAACCTTGAGTGATCACCAGACTTGATGAGTCCTGAGGTGCATTAAATCATCACTGTGGAGGTCAAGGGAACCTAAGCCAGTGGAATTAAATCATAGCATATGCTGAAATAGATATATTTGGATAAAAATGAAATCAAACACACGGGATACAATTTCAAAAAGGTATTTAAGCTTCAGAGGTACAAAGAAGGATGTGATGTGGATATGAAGCTTGCTCAGGTACTTAGTGCAAACACATTGGTAGATGTAGAAATACCTTGGAAGAGGAACTTGCATGTGAAGCAGTGAGCTTGTGAGCATTATTTTCCACAGTGTGTGTTTTACCATTATAGTGAGCCTGTGACCTCATCAGAGTCAGAATCAGTCAGGGTTGGAAGGAACCACAAGGATCATCTAGGTCCAGCCCCCCCTCCCTGCCACGGGCATAGAATCAACCAGGTTGAAAGAGACCTTCAAGGTCATCCAGTCCAACCATGGGCCTGAACCACCTCCCTGGGAAACCCATTCCAGCCTCTCACCACTCTCATGTTCAACAACTTTCTCCTCACATCCAGGCTGAATCTCCCCACCTCCAGCTTTGCTCCATTCCCCCTAGTTCTGTCACTACCTTAGTTTATTCATGAAAAATAGTCCTTATTGCTCTTTACAATTGCCTGAAGGGTGGTGTAGTCAGGTGAGGGTTGGTCTCTTCTCCCAGGCAACCAGTGCCAGAACAAGAGTACACAGCCTCATGCTGTGACAGGGGAGGTTTAGGCTGGATGTTAGGAACCAGTTCTTCACAGAAAGAGTGATTGCCATTGGAATGGACTGCCCAGGGAGGTGGTGGAGTCACTGTCCTTGGAGATGTTTAAAAGGAGACCGGATGACACCCTTAGTGCCATGGCTTAGTTTATTGGAAGGTGATAGATTGGACTTGATGCTCTTGAAGGTCTTTCTGACCTGGTTAATTGTACAATTCTGTGTGCAATCCCAGAACAAAGCAGATCTTTGACTATGTAAAGTACACCAGGAGAGCAGAGTACTAATTGTCAAGAAAACTGGGAGATGGAATAATGAAAAGATTGGGTTAGACACTAAAATCATGTTTCTATTTGGACTTTTATGGGTAGTTTAATTTTTCAGTTACCAACATTAACTGACTACACAGCTTAACCAGAAGGCAGAGATAGTAATACAAGTGATAACAAGTTCCCAGAGGAGGAGGAATGGAACTGTACTCATGCATGTAATACCAAACTGTCATTTCCAGCCAAGTTACCATGCAGGAAAGTTAACAGCGTTAGATCAGTTCTGCAGCACGTTTGCATTAAAACCCTCAAAGGTTTGGTGACAGATTTCATTGTGTTTGCTCTAATGACCTTATTATTTGCCTTTTCTCCCTCTTCTATCATAACAGAAAAACTGAGCAGGCAAGCTGCATCATCCACTGCTCATCCACAGCCAGCGTTTGTCTTATCTTGCAGCCTCTCTTTTCTCCAGTGTCTGAAAAGAAGTCTTCCTCTCTGGTCTTTTCAGTCTTTCCCAGTGCTTCACTATCTATATTATAAGAAAGGAAACCTACAGGAAGGCTGGGGAGGGCTTGTTTGGAAGGGCTTTTAGTGATGTGACAAGGGGCAGTGGTTTTAAACTGGGACAGGGTAGATTTAGGGTGGACAGCAGTTCTTGACAATGAAAGTGGTTAAATAGTGGAACAGGCTGCCCAGAGGTGTGGTTGAGACCCTGTCTGTGGAAACATTCAAGATCAGACTTGATGTAGCCCTGAGCAGCCTGATGTAGTTGGAAGTATCCCTGCTGACTTGCAGGAAGGTTGGACAAGATGACCCTTGAGGATTGCTTCCAACCCGATACAATCTGTGATCTGTTTCAAGTCTTTGGTCTCAGGTTGGAATAGGTTTCTGTACTAGTTTGAGCCCAACTGGAATATTTTGGTGAGAAGAATTAGATGATAGGTTGTGAAAAGGAAACAATGGTGATGTCTGCTGCACTCATAGGCTTGCTGAGAAGGATAAAAACAAGAATACAAACATAGGTAACAGAGTTGCTTGCTGGCTCTGGCTGCCTGCACTTCTCTCCCTAACTTGCTGTCTAACTAATCCTTCTGCTTCCTAACCCTCCTGGCCAATTCTCCAAACTCACCTCAAATGTAAGGCAATGTCTGGGATAAGGTAGAGGGGTGGAAAGGAGGTGGAAGAGTGGTTGGGAGCCCCTTCTAGGGACTCTGGTTTCTTGGAGGGCTGTTGTGTTTCTGTATTGCTTTTTTAACTTGTATATCTCTGTCTGTAGCTGTATCCACTGTAAATACCTGCTTGTATATTGTGCTAGGCTGTAAGTATGAAGTTTCATTCTCATTTGCAGCTTGGCTGAGTCTAGTCTGGATGATTTCATAAGAGTGGGGGGTCGAGTAACACCCAAACCGCCACAGCTTCAACAGCAGGCTGATGAGCACTGGCTCAGCTCTGGGCTGTTTTTGACATCGCTGAGCTCCCTATTGCAATGAACAGGTGATGATGGGTTATGAACAGTCCAAGAGGGGTATGTCTGCTAGAGTGGTGTGTTCAGATCAAGGTCTTAAAGCTGAGCTGGCACCTCGAAGGTTGGAGTAGCTTGACTTTGAGAACACCTAGAGGCATGTCAGTGCAACATGAAGTTCTCTTGCAGTCTCGTTAACGTTTGAAAGCAGAACACTGACAGATGCCTGTGGACTTAAGAGCTACACAGGTCGTTAGTGTACATCTGTGTGTGTGTGAGCCGGTGCAGACCTACACACATCAATGGCTCCTGAGCAATTGTTTCCTTGCAGCTATAGTGAACATTAAACTAAACCTCTGTGGACTGTTTCCCAGCAAAGATAATTGCATATTTTGGGGAGCTCTGAACAGTGCTGTGCTAACTGTGTGTCGTTTGGTTCTGGTGTCAGTCTTTGCCTTGAGAGTTTTGTTTGAAACTGTCAGCCTGAGGCAGAATACCAGTAAATGGGGTTATTGAGTGTAGAGAATCTCTCTGATTACATAAAAGAAGATGGAGGTGGAGAAGTGGTGGAAGATAGAAATTCCTGCAAGACAAATTGTTGGAAAGAGTCACATAGCAAGGAGCTAATTGGATATATTTTTCCCCCCCAAAGTGTTATAATGGATGCCAGAGAAAGCTGTAAGAAATCTGGTGTCCAGATGCATTTGTTTCTTATGGCTAAATGTAAAACTCCCATTGACAGCTGGTGTCTGCAGATGATTCCAGGGAACAGATGACAGCACTGTGTTACTGCCGAGGTAACGGGCATGACAGCCAGACAGTGCAGCTGCTTCACATGGACCCTCCTCTTCTGCCCCACAGCTCCCACACTCACCACCACAAGCGAGATGGTGATGACTCCTCTGAATTAACAATTAGGACTGGGGCAAAGGTCTGACTTCATCTGGGAGAATCCCTGTTGGCTTCAATGGCCTGTTTGGGAGCTGTGGGATTTAGCAGCTTGCTGTATGTGGGTTGGAGCTGTGGATTTATAGTGCATTTGCCCAGCAGAGAGACTGGATGTTTTTATCCCCAACCAATAAATCTGTGTCTATATGTGTGGGCATGAGAGAAGGAAAAGTGCAAGCCTCAAGGAAAGAAAATAACATTTTCCCAACAAGGTGAAAGTGAATTAGTCATACTTAACCATTTGTACCATCCAGCATCTCTCTTAGTAAAAGTCAGTGAGAATAATAAGTTGTGCTGGGAAAATTATACCGTGGAGACATTGACAGGTGATGAGTGGCTGGGACCTTGTTTCAGATATAGAATCTCCCCATAACATCCAGGGGTTTGTGTCAACCACTGAGTGAAGCAGAAAGGTTTTGCTGAACCCTGGTTGTACCTATGTGAAGGTGTGAGACTTTTTTGTGCAAAGATGGGTAGTGGCTTTTTACAAGAACATGTAGTGACAGGACAAAAGGCAAAGGCTTTGAACCGAAGGAGGAGAGAGTTAGATTAGATGTAAGGAACAAATTCTTTGCTATGACAATAATGAGACACTGAAACTGTTTGCTCAGAGAGGCTGTGGATGGATACCCCATCCTGGAAGTATTCAAAATCAGCCTGGATAGGGCTTTGAGAAACCTGGTCTTCATAGAATCAGTCAGGGTTGGCAGGGACACCCTACCCTACATCTGGCTGGCCACAGCCTCAGCCAGCCTGGCCTTAAACACCTCCAGCCATGGGGCCTCAACCACCTCCCTGGGAAACCCATTCCAGCCTCTCACCACTCTCATGTTCAAAAACTTGCTCCTCACATCCCGGCTGAATCTTCCCACCTCCAGCTTTGCTCCATTCCCCCTAGTCCTGCCACTCCCTGACAGCCTAAGAAGTCCCTCCCCAGCTTTTTTGTAGGCCCCCTTCAGATACTGGAAGACCACAAGAAGGTCATCTGGGAGCCTCCTCTTCTGCAGACTGAACAGCCCCAACTCTTTCAGTCTGTCCTCATAGGAGAGGTGCTCCTGGTCTTGTGGGAGGTTTCCCTACCCATGGCAAGGGGTTTGAAACCAGGTGTTCTTTAAGGTCCCTTCCAACTCAAACCATTCCATGATTGTATGATTTTTGTGGAATTCATGTTCAGTTCCTGTAGTGACAAGATTTCAGTGAGAAGGGTGATTCAGCCTTTGTGATATGTAGCTGCTGATTAACCTTGTGTATATGTTATATTATCTTTTATTCTGTCTTACAAATGGTATCCTTTGAGATAAATTATTCCAGTAGTAGTTAATCCTTCTTGAAAGCAATGGGAGTTTCACTATTATCTTTTACATGTGGCAATAAGGTACTGTAAAGCACTGCTTGCACTCAATTACTTCAGCTAAGTGTCCAATAAATAACTTTGACTTGCAGGCTAAGCATGAGATTGAGGTTTCAGTTCATGTAACAACTCACCTGCCTTTGTCAAGAAAGAAACAGCATTGAGGTGCTGGAGCAGGTGCAGAGAAGGGTGATGAGATTGGGGAGAGGTCTGGCAAACATGGCCTATGAGGAGCGGCTGAGGGAGCTGGGGGTGTTTAGTCTGGAGAAGAGGAGGCTGAGAGGGGACCTTATTGCCCTCTACAGCTACCTGAAGGGAGGTTGCAGTGAGGCTGGAGCTGGTCTCTTCTCCCGAGTTACTAATGACAGGACAAGAGGAGATGGCCTCAAGTTGCGTGAGGGGAGGTTTAGGTTGGCTGTTGGGAGGAAGTTCTTTACTGAGCAAATGGTCAGGCACTGGAACAGGCTGCCCAGAGAGGTGGTGGAGTTGCCATCCCTGGAGGTGTTTCAAAGGAGAGTGGATGTGGTGCTTGAGGCTGTGATCTGGTCATGAAGACTGCTGGGATGAAGGTTGGACTGGCTGATGCTGGTGGTCCTTTCCAAGCATAGCAATTCATAGTGATGAGATGTTGTGCTGAGGGGTTTGGGTTAGTTAAGAACTTGTCAGTGTGAAACAAATGATTGGACTTGATGGGCTTGAAGGGCTTTGCCAATCTGAGAAATTCTGTGATTCTATGAAAGTGGGAACTTCTTTACTGTAAGGGTCACAGAGCACTGGCACAGGCTCCCCAGAGAGGTTGTGGGGTCTCCTTCTCTGGAGCCTTTCAAGGCCTGTCTGGATGTGTTCCTCTGTGCTCTGTGTTAGATAGTATTGTCCTGCTCTGGCAGGGGGTTGGACTCAATGATCTCCTTGGGTCCCTTCCAACCCCTAACATCCTGTGAGCCTGTGAAAGTGGTTTGAGTTATAACAGTGGAAGGCATAGAATGAATTATCATTAATGACACATGTAGTGACTTTCACAAGGTTTTTGTTACTTTTGAGAGGTTTCTAACTACATATTTGGGATCATTTCAGGTGCAGATCTGGTTCTGATGGGAATGCAAGGGCTGAGCCGACTCTCCTCTCCTGCACCATCCCCTATCTGTGATTTCTGGGTGGGGACTTTGGGGAAGTGTGTTCTTCTTTGGAAACCCTGCCCTGTTCCTTGCAAACTGTGCAAAAAGCAAGAAGACTGGATAGGGCTGGGGGATAGGTGGGACTGGATGATCTTGGGGGTCTCCTCCAACCTGATTGATTCTATGATGCTGGGAAAAGGAGACTTCCCAGTATGTGAAGAGAAGGAAGAGATGTTGAGTGGGATAAGGATTGAATTTTCTTCAAATTTCTCTTTTCCTATTCTCTGTATTCAGAAGAAAAGGAACAATTTTTGGAAGGCATCCCCTCTGTGGAGCATAAGTGGTCTGAAAGCTACACTGTGATTGAACAAGCTATGCTGGGAGCTGCTGCATGGAATTCAGATATCTTTACATGAAACAAACAGAACACTTATGCTGCAGAGTTCAGAGTAAACTGTTTTCTGTTTGACAATAAGATAGACCAATACATTGAAGCTATGTAATGCAAGAGAACTGATTGAGATTAATTAAGGTGCAATCAACTAAGATGAAATTGATGTAATGTTTAAGTCATAAACACTCAGATTTGTAGAAGCTATTTCTCACTCAGGCTAAAATAGGAATAATGACCGTAATGCTGAAGATTAGAAATGGATGCTTTCTCTTCCTCACATGGCAAAACATACAGCAAAAGAGTAGAAACCAGCAGAATCTGGCCTTAGGATGCAGGCTAGAAGAAATAGCATTTGTGAGAAAAACACAGATGTGGACTGAAGGAGCCAGATGGAAAGACTCAGGGACTTTGTCATGACAAAGAACGAAGCACACAGTTTTGAGGGTTTTTAATCACTGACATGAGCCTTTGAATATTAATATGGCTGTTTGTAGGAAATGACAAGGTACAAAGGAGGTCAGCCTTCTGCAGAGTGGGCACATGGAGTCCCTCTGGAAGCATGACAAGATGAGCAAGTGCAGAATGAATCATAGAATGGTTTAGGTTGGAAGTGACCTCAAAGATCATCTAGTTCCAATCTCCCACTGTAGGCAGGGACACCTCCCACTAGAACAAGTTCCTGAAGGAAGGCAACTTTGAAGGTTTCCTACAAGTGCATAAGTCCTAGTTTTGCAGTCCTGCATATACAAACCTGATATCTGCCTTTATGTCTATCATGTCTGTGTTCTGTTTAAATATGATATTATTGTACTCCTTGATGGGAGTGAAAAGTTAGTGTTTCCAGTGTTGGTGTTTCTTGGCGAGGAAATCAGTAACAGTGCTGTACATCTTTAATGCAAGGGGTTTTCCAGGTGTGTTTGCTGATCAGAACACTCATAGTTGGCTGCTTTGTATGGAATTCTCAGCCTCTGCCCCAGCAGTGAGCTCTCCTGCTTCCCTTTCCTCACTTTTACTCCAGAGTTTTTCCTTTTTCTCCATGTTTCTGTTTATTGTTGTGCAAAGGCCATAGCCAAAATGCAGTGAACCAAATGCAAGAGATTTATCTCTTATGCCCATACTGCTCATGCTCTCACTGTGATTTTGTGTTTGTCCAGCTATCTTCAGAGGAAAAGGCTATCTTCTCCTTGCATATGTAGTGATTGGAGAGGAGCTGTTCCCTTCTCTCCATCCTAAACCCTTCAATGAGACAAAACAAAGGATTTTGTGGAAATTGAATAATGAAATGTTATAGAAGTTATGTGATGGTTTGGGTGTTACCTGCACCCCCCCCCCACACACACACTTGTGAAAATCACCCAGCCAAGCTGGAAATTGAATGAAGCTTTGTATTTACAGCTTAGCACAATATCCAAGCAGGTATTTACAATAGATACAGTTAGAGACAGAAATACACAAGTTAAAAAGTAATACAGAAATGCAATAGCTCTCCAAGAAACCAGAGTCCCCAGGAGGGGCTCCCAACCACCCTTCCACTTCCTTTCTACCCCTCTTCCTTATCCCAGATTTTGCCTTACATTCAAGGTGAGTTTGGAGAATCAGACAGGGGAAGGAAGCAGAAGTATTAGACTGATGGCAGGTTAGAGAGAGAAGTGCAGCCCAAAGCCAGAGAGCAAACTGTGTTCTTGATTTTATCCATCTCAGCAAGCCTATGAGTGCAGCAGGCATCACCAATGTTTCCTTTTCACAGCCTAGCATCTAATTCTTCTCACCAAAATATCCCAGCTAGGCTCAAACTAGCACAAGTTAGATTAGAACGGAGGAGCTCCCAAATATGCTTGTTGAGGCAAGAAATAGATCTCAACAGAAGGACTCCCTGCAGTAGTGCAGAATGCATAGAGATGAACTTGAGATGTGATGGAAAATGTATTTTTTTATCTGCAGCCTGTAGAAGTCTTTTCCCAGATTGGAACTTTGAGGAAATGACTCTGGACATGCAGCTGCAAAATGGGATTGGCTGTAGTTGCTTGCCTGGAATAAATTCCTCAGGATGTTCAGATACTGAAGCACTGCACAGCTGTTTTGCTTGAGGCAACTCATATCCCATTTACAGAAAGCATCCCTTTCACCTCTGAGGGGTCAGAGATGCTTTGCTGCCAAGACTGCCATTCAAGGCAGAGTGTTTTCTTCCTGCAATGTAAACAGTAAGCAACAAAAAGAATTGGAAAAGCAAGAATCTCATTATTCATAACTGATGACTTTTCCTCTTTGGGGGCAAAATGTGGTCTTTGCTGTGTAAGGACTGAAAAAGTGTAAATCTTTCTGGGAGAGTGAAAGGAGGAGCGTGGTGGTAGAGCAGCCGAGTCAGAAGATGGATGAGGAGTCGGTTGGTTGCTATCGATCTGTGTGGGTGGATGAGATAGGCCCTGTCTGATAGCACATCCCTATTTCTCTGGGCATCAGCACACATTTCCAAACACTATGGCTTGCCTGCTGGCTGCTCAGCCTTGGGTGTGAGGCTTGTGAGGCCTTTAAATGGGATCCATTTGTCAGAGGCGTAGAATGGAGATGTTAAACTAACAAAGGCAGCAGCGTGAGGGTACAGACAATTAAAATGTTCTGTTTGACATATCAAGTATGAGTTTCCATTTCAGGGAAATGTACCTTTTCAGATTACATTAGCTCAACTTCAAATACCAGAGGTACAAATGGTGCAGAAACCTCACACATTCAGTGGTTCTTCTGGTATCCACAATGAAGCAACCTAATCCATTTTTAATGAATTAATTGGCACAACACCTGAATTTAAATGCAGCTTCTGAGTCAAGAGAGAAGGAGGAAGAGGAGAAGGAGGCTCTGTCTTGCTGGCATTTATCATAGTATTTCCCAGAATTGAGATCCTGTGGAATGCTGTGCCTGACAGGGCTGACCCCAAACAAACCACGGCTGGAGCAGTGTAGGAGGCTGCTGAACCTGAACACATTGTTCCAGACCCTGACTGTCCAAGGCAAGAAAGCATGTCCAGGAAAAAAGGATGCTGGTATTCAGCATATATAGCTGAATGTGCTATTCAGCATATATAGCTATTCAGCTATAACATCACCTAGCTAATACTGTGAGTAAATTAGCAACACTGCCCTAAGAAATACTTAAGCAGATAAACGATTCCCTAGTTGTGATTCCAGTAGTTGTAAGTATTAACAAAAAGAGAAGCTTGAGTCTTAAGAGAGTCTGTTTCTATATCCTCAAAAGCAGTACTTGGCCTCTGCTTTTGATGTGGAGAAGGCAAAGCTCCAGGGAGGCAGCCTGAAGGGGACCCACAAGAAAGCTGGGGAGGGACTTTTTTTGCAAGGGTCTGTAGTGACAGGAGAAGGAGTTTTAACTGAAAGAGATGAAATTTAGAGTGGATTTCAGAAGAAATTGTTCACAGTAAGGATGGCAAGACAGTGGAAAAGGTTGCTTGGAAGACTTGTGGATACTGCCTTCCCAGAGGTCATAGAACCAATCAGGTTGGAAGAGACCTCCAAGATCATCCAGTCCAACCTATCACTCAGCACTACACAATCAACTAGACCATGGTGTTCAAGGTCAGTTTGGACAGGGCCTTGAGCAACCTGGTCTAGTGAAAGGTGTCCCTGCCCATGGCAGGGAGGTTGGAAGTAGATGCTCTTTAAGGCCTCTTCCAACCCAAACCATTCTGTGATCTTGCCCAAAATAGGTCCTCATCTGCAGACAGAGATTTTGCACAGGTGGCTCACTGTTTGGCAGAAGCTTTATCTTACTGTTTTATCACTAAGGTAAAGTTGCCTTTAATTTACAGTTGTCATTTTGTAGTGCTGCTAGGCTTAGTCAGCCCTAACAGGGGAATAACAAAGGGGACACTGTCTCAAGTTGTATGGGGGGAGGTCTAGACTGGATGTTAGGAGGAAGTTGTTGGCAGAGAGAGTGATTGGCATTGGAATGGGCTGCCCAGGGAGGTGGAGTCGCTGAACCTGGAGGTGTTGAAGCAAAGCCTGGATGAGGCACTTAGTGCCATGGTCTGGTTGGTTGGACAGGGCTGGGTGCTAGGTTGGACTCAATGAGCTTGGAGGTCTCTTCCAACCTGGTCACTTCTACGATTCTGTCATTTCTCATCTTTTTAAGAGGTATGTTTGCTGTTAGCATGACTTATGGCAATGAAGTTAATAACTCGATTAGCTTGTAGGATGGCTCTTAAAAGTACAAGACCCTTACAAATTATAATTTCAGTCATCATTACACTCAGAAAATCCTTTGTATTTAATTACACCCTGCTTTAGATAACTTATTTTCTATGTAAGCATGCAAGGACTGTCAGAGCTTTCATCACCTAATGTACAGGCAATCCCCTCTTTATTTAAAATGCATTTTTGGTGTATGCTTATGCACTGAAATAGTCTCTGAAGTGCTATTTGGGGACATGGTGTTGATGCTTTACTAGTAAGGAACTTCAGTGGGATATCAATAGAGAGCAGCTAAGTCAGTGACAGAAAATCAGTGCAAGGAGCTTGCCAGGCATTTAGCAACAAGAGCAACCAAAAAACACCCTAAAAACCTTACCTCATTTTGATTCCTTAACATGGCTTGATGCCCAAAAAGCTTGTAACATGACTGGGGTTATATTTAAGTATTATTATATTTTCTTAGACAGTGTTCATTTGTTGGTAAGCACAGAAGGTAAAATACATCAAATTTGGTGATCTTACTTTAACCTATCTTCTGCAGTTGTTTTAAATGCTATGTATTGACAAAGCAAGTAGCTGTTTGTTATAAGTGTTACCATGAATTTCAGATTTTCTGGCCTGGAGCACAGCCCTATGAGGAAAGGCTGAGGGAGCTGGGGCTTGTTTAGCCTGAAGAAGACGAGGCTCAGGGGTGATCTTATTGCTGTCTACAACTACCTGAAGGGAGGCTGTAGCCAGGTGAGGGTTGGTTTCTTCTGCCAGGCAAGCAGCAACAGAAGAAGGGGACACAGTCTCAAGTTGTGCTGGAAGAGGTCTAGGTTGGATGTTAGGAGGAAGTTATTGCCAGAGAGAGTGATTGGCATTGGAATGAACTGCCCAGGGAGGTGGTGGATTTGCTTTCCCTGAAGGTGTTGAAGCAAAGCCTGTCTGAGGCACTTAGTGCCATGGTTTGGTTGATTGGACAAGGCTAGGTGATAGATTGGACTGGATGATCTTGGAGATCTCTTCCTACGTGGTCAATTCTATGATTCTAACATTTAAAATGGTTTTCAATGTTCCCTGTGTGAATACTCTCAAAAATTTGCTCACACTAGCCTTTCCCCTGCTGATACCTTGTTATTTATAAGCAGCTACGTACTGCTTATCCCATTAATAAACGTAGACAAGTTCAAAGCACAGTGGTTTGTTTTCTTCTGCTTGCAAAGGCATTCACAAGTAACCTGTTTAATGACAGTTGTGCAGTCTGTACTTATATGTAAGTTTGTGGTGGTGCTCTGTAACAGAGATGAAGAAGATCCCTTTTGTGCTAGTTTGAGCCTAGCTGGGATATTTTAGTGAGAAGAAGTAGGAAACAATGGTGATGTCTGCTGCACTCATAGGCTTGCTGAGATGTATGAAAACAAGAACACAAACATAGATAACAGAGTTGCTCTCTAGCTCTGGCTGCCTCCCTCCTCTCTCTAACCTACTAATCTGTCTGCTTCCCAACCTCCATGACTGATTGTCCAAACTCACCCTGAACATAAGGCAACGTCTAAGGATAAGGTAGAGTGGTGGAAAGGAGGTGGAATAGTGGTTGGGGGCCCTTCCTGGGGACTCTGGTTTCTGGTAGGACTGTTGTGTTTCTGTATTACATTTTCCATTTGCATATTTCTGTCTATAGCTGTATCTATTGTAAATATCTGCTTGGATATTGTGCTAAGCTGTAAATAGATTGTGCGGAGTAAGATCGTGTGGTCCTGCTTTGGCAGGTGGGTTGGACTTGGTGATCTCTTTGGGTCCCTTCCAACCCCTAAAATCCTGTGATCTTGTGAAATATAAAGCTTCATTCCTTATTTTCCAGTCACGGTGTCTAGTCTGAGTGATTTTCTTAAGTGTGAGGGGGCAGATAACAGCCAAACCATCACATCTTTTCTGGGAGATTTATAATTAATAGACTTCAGAAAACAAATCTCTCTTGGATTTTTCTTATATCACTATATTATGTTAATAATATAAATTATTTCAGGAAAAGAGCATTTTAAGGATGCACAACTGTCTATGATATGCTAGGAAAGGCAGGCTCCTGCCACAGGTAGACAATTACATTAATAAATGCCCTCTTGCTTTTTGCTTTTACTGTTCTTTCTTCTAAATATACTGCATATGAAAATTTGGTCTCCTTTATTTCTTGGATTGCCACAAGTGATATGTTAAAGGAGATGAATATTCTCTCCAGGAGAAATCCTTTATTTTAATTAACTCAGCAAAAACATACATCAGTGAATTGACTTGGAAAGCTGCTGTTCTTTCCCTTCCAGGTTACTATCCATCTGCAAGAGCAGATTCTTTTCTCTGGGCAAGAAATTTCTCAGTGGCAGTGAGAGTCTAGCCTCTTACCTCCTACCAGGTAGAAGCTGCATATTTTTAATTCTTCTATAATAATTTGCAGCAGCACATGCATTGCAGTTTGTTGGAGATGGCCTGGCAGGGCTGTGACTTTGCCCTGCTCGAGAAGCATTCACACTTCCTGCACAAGTCCAACGAAATGTAACTGAAGGGAGGCTGCAGCCAGGTGGGGTTGGGCTCTTCTGCCGGGCAACCAGCAACAGAAGAAGGGGACACAGTCTGAGGTTGTACTGGGAGAGGTCTAAGCTGGATGTTAGGAGGAAGTTCTTCCCAGAGAGAGTGATTGGCATTGGAATGGGCTGCCCAGGGAGGTGGTGGAGTCACCATCCCTGAAGGTGCTCAGGAAAAGCCTGGATGAGGCACTCAGTGCTGTGGTCTGGTTGACTGGCTAGTGCTAAGTTGGAGTGGATGATCTTGGAGGTCTCTTCCAACCTGGTTGATTCTATGACTCTATTCTATGAAAAATATTCTTGTCTTCACTTTTCTTCACAAGACCAAGCCATTTGCTCACACTGCTTGCATAGTTACCACTTGCAGTGGATGTTAGGCTTTTGACACCAGCTGCATCATAATTAAATGTCAGAAATGTATGAAGAACGAGGTATTTCTTCAGTGAAATAATTCAAACTATTGATCGTGATCTAGGGGCTGATCAAATGTAGAGTGTCCCTGCTCATGGCAGGGGGGTTGGAACTAGATGATCCTTGTGGTCCCTTCCAACCCTGACTAATTCTATGACTCTATGGTGATTATGAAACCCTCTTTAAATTAATCTGAATTTATTGGCACAGAAAATGTTGTTGGTTATGAAAAATATTAACTTCTGCTCAGATAAATTAAAACAGCAAAACAAAATCAGGACATTTGGACACTTCTTGTTTTGCAGTCTGTCATGTCAGAGCAAATGTACTTCTATGAAGCATTTGCTTATAAGTAGGTATGCACTGCCTCTCTTCTGATAACAGGTTTCCCTCAATTGCTGATTCAAGTCTGCCAAGTCTCTAATGCAGCACTGCAGGCTATGAAATTACTTTGTCTTAGAACAAATTATTCAGAAACTTTGTATTAGATGGAGGGCAGCCAAAGCTCTACTCTGGGCTACAAATAATACAGACAGAAACAGTACTCATGTGAACCTCTCATATATTGAAGCTGCCAGGAAATAAAATCCCTTTCCATAGTCTTAATGTCTAACTACACTGAACTTCTTGACATGACTCCACAGAGGCATTTTGGCAGTAAGAACATTCATGCTCAAATGGGCCAGGAGAGCATCTTCCTGCAGTATCTGTTGAAGGTGTTATAGAATCAGTCAGGGTTGGAAGGGACCACAAGGATTATCTAGTTCCAACCCCTCTGCCATGCCCACGGACACCCTACCCTGCATCAGGCTGGCCAGAGCCTCATCCAGCCTGACCTTAAATACCTCCAGGGATAGGGACTCAACCACCTCCCTGGGCAACCCATTCCAGGCTCTCACCACTCGGACTGTGATGGTTTGGGTGTTCTCCACCCCCCACACGTTGGAAATCACCCAGACTAGACTCAGCCGACTCTGGAAATTGAGTGAAGCTTATATTTACAGCTAGCACAATGTACAAGCAGATATTTACAGTACATGCAGTTATATACAGAAATATACAAGGTAAAAAGGTAATACAGAAGCACAACTCCCCTCCCAGAAACCTGAGTCCCCAGGAGGGGCTCCCGACCACCCCTACACCTTCCCCCTGCCCCTCTCAACCTTACCCTAGTCCCAAGGAAGAATAGAGGTTTGGCCAGGGGGTTAGGAAGCGAAGTGGAATAATCAGAAAAATGGAGGGTGAGGTTAGAGAGAGATGCAGCTTGGAGCTCCCCAGCAGGAGAAGCAGAGTGCCTTCTATATGTTTTGATTCTTCTTCTTGTATCTCTCAGCCTATGAGTGAAGTAGACATCACCATTGTTTTCCTTTCACAGCCTGTAATCTAGGTCTTCTCACCAAAACATTCTATCTAGCTTCAAACTAGCACACACATGCTGAAGAACTTCCTCCTGTTTCCTCTCCACTTCTCTCATCCTGTCTCCTGGTCAGGATGCAACAAGTGGCACAGCCTGCTGAACTCTTCTGTTGCTGTGCTGTGCTGCTGCACTATTCCCTGTGCTATTTTCCTGTGCTGGAGTGCTGCACTATTCCCACATAGTAGTTCCTCCAACTAAATCAACCTTTCAAACATATGCTGCTTGCAATGGTCATATTTAATCTTTGAACTGCTGTTCCCGGTGCTTATGTTCCTTTGGAGAGGACCATGCACACAGGAAATGTTGTCCTTGGCAGTGATCGATGCCCTTATGCTGCAGGCCTGCTTGAAAGTGCAGCAGATGCCTGTGCAGGCCATGCCTTGTGCATTGTTATCTGGTCCAATCCAGGCTCATGGCATGAGCCAAAGCAGCTTTGACAGCTCTGAGCCAGCTTCGAACTGGCTTGGAGATTATTGGTCCAGCCAACTTGCTGGTGTAGCCAACAGGAATTTTATTTGTCTGGATTTGTTGTGGGTTTTTTTTCCCCTTTTTCTTTCCTTAGACTAGTAAAGCTACTTGGATTTGTTCAGTTGCAGCAGAATCTTGCTCAGCAAATGAGGTGTGCTGCTGGGAAAAGCTTCTTCTGTTTTGATCTGCTGATCTAAGCAGAAGGCAAGAAACTTACAGCATTTCCTGAGCATTTTATGCTGCTTCATCCTGGATTTATGGAGTCTCTACTAATATATTCAAAGATTTAGGGTCTGATGCCCACCATCTTGACCTAGTATCCCAGTTTGTGAATGAGGATGGCTTGTGTTTCTGAACCTGTTAACACTGTGATCACAGCTGTCATGATTTTATCTGATTCAGTCTTGGCTCCTAACTATATAAATTAGGACTGATGCCACTTGGCCAACTGGTAAGCTGGTGAGCTGAAGGCAATCTGAGAACTACTTTCTCTGTGGAGATCTGTCCCTGTTTTCTTACCATGACTGCCTACCAAAGAGATTGCCACGGGACAGCATCTGCTTGTCAATCCATTTGACACTGTCTGCCTTTGATGTAGGCCTTGTGACGAGTACCCTTACCTGATTCCTGTTCAGTGACTGACACAGGTTTCTTCAGATCTGATGACTTGCCCAGCTCTCTGATCCATATGCCAACTGAGGCTGTGAGTCTAGGTTAGAACTATGAGATCAGATACAGTAAGGTGATTGAGCTCATTGACTGGTGAGACTAACAGAAAACAGCAAGAAATGTGACCAGTTTTGCTCAAGAGAGGATCACTGTTTAGGATTTCTTTTCAGTGCATTTCTGTTTGTGGCCAGAGACCTCAGGACATCTTTACTTATGATCAGATAAGGACAAGTCCTTTGATAATGCAGAGATTTCTGTTTTGATGCCACTTCAGATTCTGGCATCAACTTTGTCTAGCTCAAAGTCTCAACTTCTCTTCTTGCCCTCTCAGTGCTTGGGAAATGTTTTTGGATTTGAAAACATCTGTGCCCCAGGCATGAGTCCCATGCATAACTGAATCTCTTCTACATATATTACCCTGCTGCCTAGATGTGCCCAGAAGGTGTCCTACAATCTAGCATGTGAAATCACAGACAAAATACTGTGGTGGCATGGCTATGCTGCTGCCTTCAGCTGAGCTGCACAGCAGCTGGCACAGTCCTGCCTTCTCCTGTGCACTGCTGGACTGCATGGCATGGCTATGCTGCTGCCTTCAGCTGAGCTGCACAGCAGCTGGCACAGTCCTGCCTTCTCCTGTGCACTGCTGGACTGCATGGCATGGCTATGCTGCTGCCTTCAGCTGAGCTGCACAGCAGCTGGCACAGTCCTGCCTTCTCCTGTGCACTGCTGGACTGCACAGCAAAAAAACTTGAATGGCACTTAAAGTTTCAAATTCACACACAGGTAGTAAAATAGGTGGCAGGGATTTTTCCTTCAGGTCTTCTTGCTCCTTGCATGAGCCACAGTTGCACAACACCTCCACCATTAGATCAGTTCTGTAGGTTTTGGAATACTGACATGGAGGATAATTTTTGGTGAGGTTTGTTTTTTTTTTTCTTGGTGCATTTTTTTCTGTTTGTGTTTTTTGTTGCTTGTTTTGTTTTGATTGTTTTTACTGGGTTTGAGTTTTGTAGTTTTGGTTGGTTGGTTTTAGAATCATGAAATCATAGAATGGTTTAGGTCGGAAGTGACCTCAAAAATGATCCACTTCCTAGCCCCTGCATAGGCAGGGGCACCTCTCACTAGAACAGGTTGCTCAAGGCCTCATCTAACCTGGGCTTGAACAGCTCCAGGGAGCAAGCATCCACAACCTCCCTGGGCAACCTGTGCTGGTGTCTCATCACCCTTACTGTACAAAGAACCCTTTCCTAACATCTAGTTTGAATCTCCCCTCTGCCAGTTTAAACCCATTACCCCTCATCCTGTCATTACAAGACCTTGTCAATAGTCCCTCCTCAGCCTTCCTATAAGCCCCCTTCAGATACTGGAAGGCCACTATAAAGTCTCCTCAAAGCCTTCTCTTCTCCAGGCTGCAGAACCCCAACTCTTTGTAGCCTGTCCTCAGAGCAGAGCTGCTGCAGCCCTCAGAGCATCTTCATGGCCCTTCTTTGGACTGGCTCAAACAGTTCCATGTCCTTCTTGTGTTAGGGGCTCCAGAACTGCACACAGGACTCCAGGTAGGGTCTGAGGAGAGCAGAGCAAAGGGGCAGAATCCCCTCCCTTGCCCTGCTGGCCACACTGCAGGCTCATGTTGAGCTTTTCCTCACCCCAGACCCCCAGGGCCTGTTCCTCAGGGCTGCTCTCAGCCATTCCCCACCCAGCCTGGAGTTGTGCTTGGGATTGCACCAACCTAGGTGCAGGACCTTACACTTGGCCTTGTTGAATGTCATGAGGTTGGCCTGGGCACACCTCTACAGCCTGTCCAGGATGTATCCTTTCCCTCTAGCAAGTCGACTGTGCCACACAGCTTGGTGTCACCTGCACACTTGCTGAGGGTGCACTCAATTCCTCTGTCCATGTCACTGACAAAGATGTTAAACATTACTGGTGCCAGCACTGACCCCTGAGAGGTGCCACTTGTCACTGGTCTCCAGGTGGACCTTGTGCCCTTGCTCACCACTCTCTGCATGACACCATCCAGCCAATTCTTTACCCAGCAGTGCTCCACCCATCCAGTCTATGTTTTTCCAGTTTGGTGGCCAAGATGTCATGTGGGACAGCATCAAAAGCCTTGCTCAGGTCCACGTAGATGATGTCAGTTGCCCTTCCCTTGTCCACTGTTGCTGTGGCATCCTCATAAAAACCCACTAAAATTGTCAGGCAGGATTTGCCCTTGGTGTAGCCATTGCTGGTTACCACCAATCATCTCTGCTTTGTTTGCCATTTGTCTTAGCAGAGCCTTCAGGAGGATCTGCTCCATGATCTTGCCAGGCACAGAGGTGAGACTGACTGCTCTGTGGTTCCTGGGATCATCCTTTTTCCCTTCTTGAAGCTGGGTGTTATGTTTGCTCTTTTCCAGCCAGCAGGAGCTTCACTTGTCTGCCACGGCCTTTCAAATATGATGGGCAGTGGTTTACCAACTTCATCTGCCAGTGCCTTCAGGACCCGTGAGTGGATCTCATCAGGTCCCGTGGACTTGTGAACGTTCAGATTCCTTAGGTGCTCATGAACATGGTCTGCAATTGTAGTGGACAGATCATACTCCTTACTTTTGCCTTCTGGGGCTTGGACATGGTGATGGGAGCTCTTGTCATTGAAGGCTGAAGCAAAGAAGTCATTGAGCACCTCAGCCATTTCTGTATCTCTTGTCACCAGCTCTCCATTTCCCTTCTGGAAGGGTCTCACATTCTCCCTAGTCCTCCTTTTCTCACTAACAATGTCCCCAGCCAGATTTAACTCCAGCTGTGCTTTGGCTTTCCTAACCTCAGCTCTGGTTGCACAAACAATTTCTTTGTGTTTGCCCAGGTTCCCTGTCTTTTCTTCCACTCTCTGTAGGCTTTCTTCTTGCATCTAAGTGTGTCCAGGAGCTCTCTATTCATTCCTGCAGGCCTCCTGGCATTCTTACCTGCCTTCCTCTTTTTCGAGATGCATTACTCCTGGAGGAGCCTGGAGGAGGTGATCCTTGAACATTGACCAGCTTTCCTGGACCCCCTTCCAGAGTTTTTTTTCCCATGGCACTGTGCCAAGGAGGTCTCTGAAGAGGTTGAAATCTGCTCTTTAGCTGTCTAGAGCAGTTGGTCAGTGAAGTGCAGAGCAGTTGTTTCTGCTTTGTTTATTTGTTTGTTTTTAATTTAAGTCTTGACTTCTGGGGTTTGATTTGACTTTCACATTGTTTTCCCATAGCTGGTGGGGTTTGGATGGCATTGTCACTGTCTTCCATAATGTCCTTTAGTGTTGCAGTTTGCTCAAACAGAGGAATCTTTCCAAGATAAAATCATAGAATCAGTCAGGGTTGGAAGGGACCACAAGGATCATCTAATTCCAACCCCCCTGCCATGGTCAGGGACACCCTACCCTACATCAGGCTGGCCAGAGCCCCATCCAGCCTGGCCTTAAACACCTCCAGCCATGGGGCCTCAGCCACCTCTCTGGGCAACCCATTCCAGCTTCTCACCATTCTCATCAATGAGCAACTTCCTTCTCATGGCCAGACTGAACCTACCCACCTCCCGCTTTGCTGCATCCCCCTTAGTCCTGTCATTCCCTGATATCCTAAAAAGTCCCTCTCCAGCATTTTTGTAGGCCCCCTTCAGATGCTGGAAGGCCACAATAAGATGAGGAAAGCTGGAATGGCTTTGCTTTTGAGTTTACTAATCCATATTACAGGAAACTGGAAAATGGGAGTCTGGGTATCAGCAACACAGTGCGAAAGTCAAAATACTAATAGAAACACCCAGTTATTATCACATTAATTAATTGTCATTCATTCCACAACTGGCAAAGTGAATGCAAAATAAATTAATCCTTGACATCTAATCAGTACTGCTGCATGGACAATTTGTCGTCTTATTCAGAAGGCTGCTGCCTGCAAACTGGCATTGGATTATCCCCAGAGAGGGAGTTTCTGTTTAATCAAAGCATGTCACATTAGAGAAGTCCTCTATTAATCAGAAATGAAATAGGTGATAAAGTTGATTACTTGGTTTTAGCATGGTGAAATGTGTTTATTTTATGGGAATATTAGTGTGGTGTTGTTCTTACACTAATTTGTTGCAATCCTGTAGGGTTAGCCACAGTGCAGGAAACCTGGGCGAGATTAGAAATGCCGTGTTTGGAATTAGCAGATACAGAATTGTTGCTGGTTGCTGTTGCTTGAGAAGGCAGGGCACATTCGTGTTGCTAATTCCAGTTGTTTTTAGGTTCCACTGATAGGCAGTAAGCTGAAGATGAGCCAGCAGTGTGCCCAGGTGGCCAAGAGAGCCAATGGCATCCTGGCCTGCATCAGGAACAGTGTGGCCAGTAGGACAAGGGAGGTTATTCTGCCCCTGTACTCAGCACTGGTCAGGTCACACCTTGAGTACTGTGTCCAGTTCTGGGCCCCTCAATTCAAGAAGGATGTTGAGGTGCTGGAACATGTCCAGAGAAGGACAACGAAGCTGGTGAGGGGCCTGGAGCACAAATCCTATGAGGAGAGGTTGAGGGAGCTGGGCCTGTTTAGCCTGGAGAAGAGGAGGCTCAGGGGTGATCTTATTACTGTCTACAACTACCTGAATGGGCATTGTAGCCAGGTGGGGGTTGGCCTCTTCTCCCAGGCAACCAGCAATAGAACAAGGGGACACAGTCTCAAGTTGTGCCAGGGTAGGTATAGGCTGGATGTTAGGAAGAAGTTCTTCACAGAGAGAGTGATTGGCATTGGAATGGGCTGCCCATTCCAATGGAGGCACCGTCCCTGGGGGTCTTCAAGAAAAGCCTGGATGAGGCACTTAGTGCCATGGTCTAGTTGATTGAATAGGGCAGGGTGTTAGGTTGGACTGGATGATCTTGGAGGTCTCTTCCAACCTGGTTGATTCTATGATTCTATGATTCTAAGTGGGATCCAGAGGAATCTCTGTGTGGCAATGGGTTTGAGCTGCTGAAAGCTCTGAGAATTCACAGGTTGAAAGACAAAAACAACCTCCAGCCCTCAACCCATGCTGAAATGAGAAGGAAGCCCTTCAAAACTTCAATCTCAGAGTAAGAGTAATCAAAAATCTTTCAAGAGTTGAAGCTTTTTTATAGGCATCTACTCCTCTGGAGGCATTGAGAGAGTGAGGTGCTTGCACCTATGGGAGAAAAGTCATGTTTTAAGAATTCCCTCTTGTGATGGTTTGGGTGTTCCTCGCCCCCCCACACTTCAGAAGATACCCAGACTAGTCTCAGCCAGCTCTGGGAATATAAATGAAGCTATTTATTTACAGCTAGCACAATATACAAGCAGATATTTACAGTATATACAGTTATAGACAGAAATATACAAGGTAAAAGTAATACAGAAACACAACTCCCCTCCCAGAAACCTGAGTCCCCAGGAGGGGCTCTCAGCCACCCCTGCACCTTCCCCCTGCCCCTCTCAACCTTACCCCAGTCCTAAAGAAGAATAGAGGTTCAGCCAAGAGGTTAAGAAGCAAAGGTGAGTGGAAGGTGAGGTTAGGGAGCTGCAGCTCAGTCAGAAGCCCAAAGCAGAGTGTGACAAAATGGCAAGAGTGTTATCTAATGTTTTCCCTTTCTTCTTCAGCAAGACTCTGAGGGGAGTAGACATCACCATTGTTTTCCTTTCACAGCCTATGATCTAGTTCTTCTCACCAAAACATTCTACCTTGCTTCAAACTAGCACACTGTATGGGGCAGTTGTGCCTGATGACCTTCCTCAGTCTGGGATAGGGTTTATTTGCTTTCCTGTCGTATCCTTCAGGAGATGCTTCATGACATCTAAGCTTTAGCCTTCATTTCTGTTAAAAGGATATCTGGAAAACACGGATGAATTTGAGGCTTTATCCATGGATCACAACTGTGGCTTTCTTATTTGCTGCTATGGAATAGTGAGCAGAAAAGGAGGAGTAAATCCAATTTCCAGGGCTTTTGCAGCTTCCTGGTTTTTGGTATTTTCATAGAATCATAGAATCAAGCAGGTTGGAAGAGACCTCCAAGCTCATCCAGTCCAACCTAGCACCCAGACCTATCCAATCAACCAGACCATGGCACTAAGTGCCTCATCCAGTCTGGCTGGTTCCTGAGATGTTTTTGTGATTCATCAGTTCTTTTTGTAGGAAAAACCTGGGAATAGGACTCATGAGACCACCAAGAAGAGCTGGGATTCATCAGTCCTGTAAAATCTCACCAAATTAGTGTCTTTGGGTCACGAGCTTTGTTCTCCTCTTGCAAATGAACCTAAGGGACTTCTATAATATTCACAAGTGTAAGTGAAAACAGAATTAGGTCATAACTGCCTAGATTATGGTAGGTTCCCAGTGGGAATTACACTTAATGAAGAAAGATTATCCACCATGGGTCCACTGGGGCAGGAGGAAACTGTAGTCTGTGGGAAGGCTGCAGGAACTGGGAGGCTGTTAGCTGGTAAAAATAATAATGAAGTAAGCGATAAGGGAGGGAAGAAGCTAATCTTAAGAGGCTTTTGGGGAAAGCACATAGCTATGCAGAAGCTATTTGCTACCCCTTGAATTGGGGATGTCCCCACAGTCAGATATCTGCATGGTTTTCTGTTTGCAAGCTCCAGTGTTGCGTTCAGACCCTGAAAAAAGCTAAGGTTTCAGTCACATCCTGAAAGCATGATATTTCTTGGATTCATTCCCATAACTGGGAACCAAAATCATGATCCATCACTGTGTCTAGCTGTTGGTTGTTGTCAGAAAGAGAGACATGTGCCTCTGCAAGTGGACATCTATAGAAAACATCATTTGTGTGACTCCAGAAATCTGATTTCACCATTTTCATCAGATTTTTATTTGAATTAGCATTTTATTTCCCTTTCCTTTGCAGTAAAGATCCAAGCTGTTGTTTGTTTGGCCTTACAGAGCTTTGAGCAAACCGGTTGGCAATACCCCTGTGTACTTTGCATAAATATCTCTCTGTTTCTCTAAACTGTGCAGATTGCTGAGCTCAGGAAGGTATTTTGGAAGTCTTTGCACGTAGCCATACCTTGTAGCCATCTTTGGAGAGACTGATCAATCTGACAAGGTGTTTCATAACCACCTCTCTGTAATAAAAGCCCAATTTTGCACTGTTGCGTGCTGCTGTTCCGAGCATCTTGCCCACCAATGAGGCTGGGCTGTGGCACAGCACCAAGGTCTTGCCAGATGTCATTTCACAGGCTCACAGGATGTTAGGGATTGGAAGGGACCCAAGGGGATTGAGTCCAATCCCCCTGCCAGAGCAGGACAATACTATCCAACACAGAGCACACAGGAACACATCCAGACAGGCCTTGAAAGGCTCCAGAGAAGGAGACTCCACAACCTCTCTGGGGAGCCTGTTCCAGTGCTCTGTGAGCCTTACAGTAAAGAAGTTCCCCCTTGTGTTGAGGTTGAACCTCTTGTGATGCAACTTACACCCACTACTCCTTGTCCAATCCCAGGGAGCAGTGAGCAGAGCCTGTCCCCCCTCTCCTGGCCAGCCCTCAGATATTTATTAACATTTATCAATTCCCCTCTCAGTCTTCTCTTTTCCAGACTAAAAAGTCCCAGGTCCCTCAGCCTCTCCTTATCAGGCAGTGCCCTCCAGTCCCTTCATCATCCTCGTAGGCCTCTTCTGGACCCTCTCCACAGATCCCTGTCCCTCTTAAACTGGGGAGTCCAAAACTGAACACAGTATTCAAGATGAGGTCTCAGCAGGGCAGGGTAGAGGGGGAGGAGAACCTCCCTTGCTCTGCTGGACACACTCTGCCTAATACACCCCAGGATCTCCCTGGCCTTCTTGGCCACAAGGGCACGTTGCTGTCCCATGGATAACTTGTTAGCCACCTCGACCCCCAAGTCCCTCTCCTCAGGACTGCTTTCCAGTTTAAACAGAGGAGGCATAAAGTGAGAAGAACCTCAGAGGACTTCTTAATGTTTAAGTCTGTTTTCAAGGCAGAAATATTGGCCAGAAATTCTGAATGTTTCGCACACTTCAGGAATACCAAAAAGGCTTCATTCCTGAAACACAATCAGCACATGGCTCTCCTCCCTGTGTTTTCTTCATCAGAGAGAAATGTGGTGGTTTTATTTTTCCTCTCTCTGTACAGTAGGAGCAGCAATATGCTTTGCTTAAAAATCTAGCTGCTCTTTACAAGACTAATTCTTCCTTCTTGAGACGCTTGGTAAAAAGTAAATGTTTAGTCAGCTACAAATAAGGAAGTGATGAGCTTAGCAACAGTGCCTGAGTTATGTGGCACTGAGTGCATGGAGAAATCCTAAAATGCTCAGTTTAAAATTTGTCTCAGAACCACAGAATGCCAGGTTGGAAGGGACCCCAAGGACCACCCAATCCAGCCTTTCTAGGTGACAGTGTAGTTTAAATGGGATGGCCCAGCAGCCTGGGCCATTGTCACTGGTGTTTCTTAGACACACTGAATAAAAGCAGAAAGCAAAGCTTTTCTGAGGTGTGTTTCCTAACTATCTGTACTGCCAGTTCTGCACAGCAGTAATTAAAGCCTGCCTCAACAGTGGGAATCAGTAAATTTGCCACTGGATGCAGTAGCTTTATTTTAATGCTTCTATGTCCTGCAATACCAGAGAGGGGCATTTGCTGCAAGTGTGTCCCTGGTATGTTTCAAAAAATGTTTTTTAATACTTTTCTTTTTTGCCTCTTTTTGGTGGGGTGGCTGTGAGGCTGCTTGGAAGCAGCAATGTGGGATTCCAGAAATACTGTGAAAACATTCATAGGTGCTGGTCAAAAATACAAGGGGAGATGGAGATGTGATTCTTGCTAAGTGAAGGAGTGAAGATCTCTAACCAGCTAAGCTATTTTGTTCTTGTTTTCAAGGTTTCCTTAATACCACTGGTGGTGGTTTGTCTTGTTCCTATGAACATAAACTACAGAGGTGTATTCACTGCTCAGTTTACTTGCAGTATTTACTTGCATTTTCTTAGCTGTATGCTGGAACTGGATAGAAGAATATTCTTCTTTTCCACATGTCTTTTTCCAGAGTATCATAACGTTATAGGATGGTAGGAATTTATAGGGACCTCTGGAGATTGAGTCCAATTCCCCTGCCAAGGCAGGATCACCTAGGGCAGGTCACACATGAACACAGGTGGGTCTTGGAAGTTTCTAGAGAAGACTCCACAATCTCTCTGAGCAGCCTGCTCCAAGGTTCTTTAACCCTCACAGTAAAGAAGTTTCTAGTCATGTTGAGGTGGAACTTTCTGTGTTGCAGTTTGTGTCCATTGCCCCTTGTCCTGTGTCGGGACACCACTGAAAAGAGCCTGGCCCTTTCTTCTTAACACTCACCCTTCAGATATTTATGAACATTAATAAGCTCTCTTCTTAGGCTTCTCTTTTGCAGGCTAAAGAGACCCAGGCCTCTCAACCTTTCCTCATCAAACAAATGTTCCAGTCCCTTCATCATCCTTATATCCTCTATTAGACTTTCTCCAGCATATCCACATCCCCATTGAACTGAGGATACAAAAAATCATACAAAAAAGCTGGGGAGGGACTTTTTAGGCTCTCAGGGAGTGACAGGAATAGGGGGGATGGAGCAAAGCTGGAGTTGGGGAGATTGAGACTGGAGGTGAGGAGGAAGTTGTTGAGCATGAGAGTGGTGAGAGGCTGGAATGAGTTTCCCAGGGAGGTGGTTGAGGCCCCACGGCTGGAGGTGTTTAAGGCCAGGCTGTGGGCAGCCTGGTGTAGGTAGGGTGTCCCTGGGCATGGCAGGGGGGTTGGAACTAGATGATCTCTACAACTATCTGAAGGGAGGTTGTAACCGGGTGGGGTTGGGCTCTTCTCCCAGGCAAGCAGCAACAGAACAAGGGGACACAGTCTCAAGTTGTGCTGGAGGAGGTCTAGGCTGGATGTTAGGAGGAAGTTGTTGGCAGAGAGAGTGATTGGCATTGGAATGGTCTGCCCAGGGAGGTGGTGGAGTTGCTGTCCCTGGAGGTGTTTGGGAGAGGACTGGAGGAGGCACTTAGTGCCATGGTCTGGTTGATTGGATAAGTCTGGGTGCTAGGTTGGAGTGGATGACCTTGGAGGTCTCTTTCAGTCTGGTTGATTCTATGATTCTATTCTTGTGGTCCCTTCCAACCCTGACTGATTCTGTGATTCTATATGTGCCTTGCCATATGCTGTTCTAACATAAAACCACCCTAGTAATGAGGATTTACACCAAATAAGAATATCCAGGAGGAACAAAATCACTATTTGTGATGGTTTGGGTGTTCCCCGCCCCCCCACACTTTAGAAGATACCCAGACTAGGCTCAGTTGGCTCTGGGAATATAAATGAAGCTATTTATTTACAGCTAGCACAATATACAAGCAGATATTTACAGTATATACAGAAATATACAAGGTAAAAGGTAATACAGAAACACAACTCCCCTCCCAGAAATCTGAGTCCCCAGGAGGGGCTCTCAACCACCCCTGCACCTTCCCCCTGCCCCTCTCAACCTTACCCCAGTCCCAAGGAAGAATAGAGGTTCAGCCAAGAGGTTAAGAAGCAAAGGTGAGTGGAGAGTGTGTTAGAGAGATGTAGTTCAGTCAGAAGCCCAAGGCAGAATGAGTGACAGAATGGTGAGAGTTATCTAATGTTTTCATTTCTTCTTCAGCAAGACTCTGAGGGGAGCAGACATCATCATTGTTTTCCTTTCACAGCCTATGATCTAGTTCTTCTCACCAAAACATTCTACCCTGCTTCAAACTAGCACACTACTGAAAATAATTCACAAAACCCAGGTTGTATGGAAGCACAGTTTAAACTTCACTAGCAAGCTCCTGGCCAGGACTGATTAGCAGAGTCTTTTTGATCCAGAGTGAGCCATATGGAATTTCTTTTAAGATAAAGATTTCAGCAGATAATCAGAATTTCAGCATGGACTAGATTTGTGTAATCAAGTATTTCTAGCAGGTCTAGGCCTTGTATGAAAGCATGTAGATTAAATTTTGGGATTTGCTGTGAGGTGCTGTAGAATTAAGCCATTTTGAAGCAAGAAGTGGTAATGCAGAGAAAGGCTTCCATAAACCCTTTCAGAAAAATAAGAATCAAACCCTGCACAGTGCTGCTCTGAGCTTTCTTTTAGAAATGACATCAGACATATTTACTGTTGCTAGGTCACTCAAAGCTCATTTAATTTTTTAGACCTCTCATTCCAGATTCAGTTTCCTCAGCTTGCTGTGTTGGTTGATCTTCGCTGATGTAGAACAAGATGATTGCAGACATTCAGGGAGGCTAAATGAGGGAAGCATACAAAAAATGCTATTTGAGATGTTGAGTATCATGAAGAATAAACTCTTTTGTCTTCATGGGAACTCGCTGTCATTTGGAAGACATAAGTCTTTCTGGCTTCAGTGTAGGTAAAATGTGTTACAGAATCAGTCAGGGTTGGATGGAACCACAAGGATCATTCAGTTCCAACCCCCCTGCCATGCCCAGGGACACCCTACCCTGCATCAGACTGGCCAGAGCCCCATCCAGCCTGGTCTTAAACACCTCCAGCCATGGGGCCTCAACCATCTCCCAGGGCAACCCAGTCCAGCCTTTCACCACTCTCATCCTGAATAACTTCCTCCTCATGTCCAGTCCCACTTTGCTCCATTCTCCCTTGTCACTCCCTGAGAGCCTAAAAAGTCCCTCCCCATATTTATTGTAGGCTTCCTTCAGATACTGGAAAGCCACAAGAAGGTCACCTTGCAGCCTCCTCTTCTCCAGACTACACAGCCCCAACTCTTTCAGTCTGTCCTCATAGCAGATCTGCTCCAGCCCTCTGAGCATCCTCGTGGTCCTTCTCTGGACACACTCCAGCATCTCCACATCCTTCTTGGAATAGTGTCTCCAGAACTGGAGCCACAGGAGAACTGTGGCCAGCAGTACTCCAGGTGGGGTCTCAGCAGAGCAGAGCAGAGGGGGAGAATCACCTCCCTGGTCCTGCTGGCCACACTTCTGATGCAGCCCAGGATTTAGTTGTCCCTCCGGGTGTTGCGGTTATCAACCCGTGATTATTTTGTTGTGTGTTTCAGTTTGGCTTTTAACTGCTACAAATGGCTGCTGTAGGTTCAGGTGAATGAATAAAACTTTCGCTTTCCCAGAGTTGCAAGCACTGAAATAAATTTAATATAATCTCCAGTATCTGCATTTCCATTTTAGGCTGTCAGGTAATTAAAGTAACAGGTTTACTGCTCCTGAGCCGAACCAGAAAGCGATGATGGAGCGTGGAAATTCCTCAAAGCCAGCTTTTGCTCCACGTTACAGCCTTTTTTTGGGAGGGAGTGACTAACACACTGTTTGCACTGGCCTGAGTGCAGAGATGTTGAGTCTGCATATGTGCATGACAACAATGCCACATCAGTCTTTTCCTAAAGCTACCCTGGAGGTGCTGGGGCACACAGAGCACGAGAACAAGAAGGTCTTTGTGACTGCATTGGCCCCGCACAGCAGCGACCCTGCTGCCTCCAGCCCTGAGCTGGTGGTCCGCCTGTGTTTGATGGCTGAGGTCTCTGTCGCATAGTTAACACCCCCCTGCTGGGCGTGCTCTGTGGCTACCTGGGAGCCTGGAACAGATCTGGCAGGTCGGATGGCATGGCTTGCACCGGGGAGGGGTGGAAGTAAGGGTGCTGCCTCTCTGCTGCAGCTACCCGGTGTGAGAGGCTGAAGGACTGGCAGGTAAGTCACTGAGCAGCAGTCAGCAGCCAGCACCAGCAGTGCCAAGGCTCAACTCTGAGAAGCTGCCACTTTTCAGACTCTTTCTAGACCTTTGGTCAGAGTGAGGGAATAGCTACAGCAGTGGCTGACTGGCAAAGCTTCCAGGTTAGCTTTCTCCTTTATTGCTTCGTAGAAGGGGCTATGGCACAGGAGAGAATCCTGCCTGCTGCTCTTGTGACAATAGGAACTGTCCTGACAGCCTGGGGAAAAGGAAAAGATAGCTGAGGGGGACTGTAGCTTTTTCTGTTGCTCTCCAATCTGCTTGTGGAATGAAGACAATGAGAAACACACACGAAAGGGGGGGGAAATGGAATGGCAAAACCAGAAATGGAGCAGCTTCTGGCTCCAGCTCTCCCTTGCAGTCTTGCTGCTCAACTTCAGCATGGCCAGGCAGAAGACCAGCACCTGCTGCCAGCACAGCACTTCGAGGCATTGTCTCTGGCTGCCATACTGCTCGCAAGGTTCAGACTTGTCCAACTGACCCAGGCCCCGGTTGCAGCTCACAGAGACACTCCAGTGTAAGCTGTTTGGGTTTGGAATGGCAGCACAGCGTGTTTGTGGATGGAGAAGTAGATAGCAGGGACTTGGGGGAATCTGAAATGGAAGAAATGTGGTATGAGAAAGGCTGGAACAGGACAAAAGGTTTGAGACCATTGTCTCTCTGTACCAGTTTTGCCACCTCTCTCAGATTTTGTTCTTTCCCACTTGGCTCCAACACTCACATGTCCACCCCTGGGAGAAGTGTCCTTCCAGCAGGAGAGAGGAGAGCAGAATATGTGCCTGCTCTCACAGGAGAAAGGGCTGCTAGCGCTTGCAGAGACAGAATTCCAGCCTGAAATTAAGCATCCTGTTAAAGGACTGAAGAGAGCACTTAACTGATTGCCTTAGAAGCCTGACAACTTCGTTGCAGAGTAAGTATGTAGTCCTGTAACAGAAGCCATCTTCCCCTTGTTCACACGTGTGAAGGGATGCATTTCATTTTCCAACTGGCTTGCACAAGCCTCATGCTCCCCAAATTCATTTGAATTCAGTTTAAAAGGACTCTTTTGAAATTAAAATTATTCTAGAGCTGCCCTGATTAATAGAAAGGAGGGACTTGTAGACAAAACCCCCCTCCAAGCATCCTTTTGTCTGCAATTTCTCTTTATTTCTCTCTTGCTCCTTCTGTAACTGTTGGCACTGAACTAGAATGCTACCTTGCACATCATTTTTATGGCAATTCTGACTAATTCTAGGCTGTAAACTGGACTCTAACATTTAGCTTATCAGCATTTTGATGTGGTAATAGCTGCAAGCTTTTGTGATGTGGAAAATAAGTTGATCAAAAATCTCCCTTCTGTGTGAAAGAGCAATTGAGTTGAATGGAAACACTGCATGGAAACACTTTTCACATTGCTGTTTTTCCATAGCTGCTATCATGGCATTTTGAGACTGAAAGAATGAATTCTGTCTAACACTTCAGCTGTGATTATTGTCAAAATCACTACTTTCAAATTACTATTTCATTTAATGAAAATCAGAATTGTTCTTTTGACTAAGACAAAGCAAACTTTCATCATCTCCACTTCCTGCAGGATGTAAAAGCTGTTTTTCATCATCTCTGCTCATTAGGCTTTAAATGAAAGGACAGGTATTATCCCTACCTAAAGCGTGAATCAGGAGCAGGGTGCCAGGCTCTGCTCTGTGGCTGGAGATGGAGTTCTGTGTGACTTTGTTCACTGTGTGAAACGCCCTTCTCCCTGCTGCAGATCTGTTGATGGAGCTAAAACCAGCGCTGCCCACCTGCAGTTGGCTCTGAGACCCAGCAGGTGGTGACCAGACAGCAATCCTGGTATTGCTGAAGAAGAATGTGTAGGTGCAGCTGCTTTGTGAACTCCTGAGAGCCAGGGATTGTTCCTTTTTACACTCCCGGAGTAGGGCTGTGCCTTGTTTTCAACTGGGACTTGTGCCAATGTAAGGAATTCATAGAATCATAGAAAAGAATCAGCCAGGTTGGAAGAGACCTCCAAGCTCATCCAGTCCAACCCAGCACCCAGCTCTGTCAATCAACTAGACCATGGCACCAAGTGCCCCACACAGGCTTTTCTTCAACACCTTCAGGGATGGCCACTCCAGCACCTCCCTGAGCAGCCCATTCCTATGCAAATCACTCTCTCTGGTGAGAACTTCCTCCTAACAGCCAGCTTAGACCTCCCCTGGCACAACTTGAGACTGTGTCCCCTTGTTCTGTTGCTGGTTGCCTGGCAGAAGAGACCAACCCCCACCTGGCAACAGCCTCCCTTCAGGAAGTTGTAGACAGCAATGAGCCTCCTCTTCTCCAGGCTGCACACCCCCAAATCCCTCAGCCTCTCCTCACAGGGCTGTGCTCCAGCCTCCTCACCAGCTTCATTGCTCTTCTCTGGACACCTTCCAGCACCTCAACATCTCTCTTGAATTGAGGAGCCCAGAACTGGACACAGTACTCAAGGTGTGGCCTGACCAGTACTGAGTACAGGGGAAGAATAACCTCCCTTGTCCTGCTGGCCACACTCTTCCTGAGCCAGGCCAGGATGCCATTAACTTTCTTGGCCACCTGGGCACACTGCTGGCTCATCTACAGCTACTCTCTACCAGCACTTCCAGTTCCCTTTCTGCCTGGCTGCTCTCCAGCCACTCTGTCCCCAGCCTGTAGTGCTGCTTGGGGTTGTTGTGACCAAAGTGTAGAACTCTGCACTTGGCCTTGTTCAATCTCATCCCATTGGCCTCTGCCCACCTATCCTGCCTGTCCCAGGATTGATTCTTGGGGGACACCACTAGTGACAGCTACCAAATGGATGTGGTACCATTCACCACCACTCTCTGGGTCCTGCCCTGTAGCCACTTCTTGACCCAAGATCTGTAGTCACCAAGATGGAAATGAATTAAAATCACTATGTAGGAAAGCTAACAAAAAATCCTACATTTGGAAAGAATTTATGTGCTTTCCATAGCTGAATTTTGACAGAAGTGAAATACAGTTTTGTTTGAGCCAGTAAAGCAAAGCAACATGACACCCCATTTCTACATCTATTTTCCACAGGGATCTACATGGAAAGTGCTGATTGTTGTGTTCGTTCCAAGCAGGGATGTGCCACACTTGCCTTAATTCTTCTTGCAAACAATGAATTGCCCCTGATGGCACCACTAGTACTTCTAAAGCTATTATCATATATTTAGACAAGCTCATTATCAATGTTATGGATGTTAACACTCCCTAAGAGCTATCAACCTATACAGGGAATAAAGGGAAGTAGACAAGCCCAGAGAATTTATTTTTATGGTGTGTGATTTTAAAAAGCATTCATGCATATTGCTCTGTTTGCATGCAGGTCCTCAGGCAGAGTGTGATGGATCCACACACTGGAGATTGGGTTTGCATATAGAGAATAACTAGAGATAAGGAAGAAAAACCAAACATCTATCCAAGCTCATTGCTCTTTTCAGTTCTTTCTGTTGAATTCTATCGCTTTATTCTTTCTTTAAGTGTCCTTACTTTCATTACCTAGGGTATTATTTATGTCTTAAGAAAACTGTTAGTCACCTCTCACTTACAAGTGGGAGATCACTGGGCAGGGAAGTTCATGCTGTGCTGCAGACTGTGCTGCTTGTTATAATTGCTTGCTGTGGGAAGCGTGGCTCAGAGGCCTGCAGACCAGCATGATCCAGGCCTTGCCACGCAGGACTCCAGACGATTCAGTGTGGATTGTGCCAGAGACAGTTTCATGGCGTTACAGCCCGAATATATACACTCAGCCAGGAGAGCACACGCCTACACAATTAGCCAAGGACAACCCACTGCATCAGCAGAAACCATGCCTTGTAATTCTCATTAACGAGGTGTCCATTATCTATCCCTTCTGAGATAAGGTAGCCTGCAGCTGGTGGGAACCAAGGTCAGCATCCGCCTGTTATTATCCTTCTTCATTCCATTCCCACAGCTCTTCCGCACTCTGCATTCCCACAATGCTGCTCAGCAACAGCAGAACTATATAGGTTTGAAGGGTTTCATCCAGCTAATGCATAACAGAGAGCTGTAGCTAAAGACTAACTGACAAAGACTTGAAGTCACAGGCTCACAGGATGTTAGGGGTTGGAAGGGACCCAAGGAGATTGAGTCCAATCCTCCTGCCAGAGCAGGACAATCCTATCTAACACAGAGCACACAAGAACACATCCAGACAGGCCTTGGAAGGCTCCAGAGAAGGAGATCCCACAACCTCTCTGGGGAGCCTGTTCCAGTGCTCTGGGACCTTTACAGTAAAGAAGTTCCCCCTTGTGTTGAGGCAGAACCTCTTTTGCTGCAACTTACACCCATTGCTCCTTGTCCTACCCCAGGGAGGAAGTGAGCTGAGCCTGTCCCCCTCCTCCTGGCCAGCCCTCAGATATTTCACAGTATCACACAGTGTCACAGTATCATCAGGGTTGGAAGAGACCTCATAGATCATCAAGTCCAACCCTTTACCACAGAGCTCAAGGCTAGACCATGGCACCAAGTGCCACGTCCAACCTTGCCTTGAACAGCCCCAGGGACGGCGACTCCACCACCTCCCCAGGCAGCCCATTCCAGTGTCCAATGACTCTCTCAGTGAAGAACTTTCTCCTCACCTCCAGCCTAAATTTCCCCTGGCGCAGTCTGAGGCTGTGTCCTCTCGTTCTGGTGCTGGCCACCTGAGAGAAGAGAGCAACCTCCTCCTGGCCACAACCACCCCTCAGGTAGTTGTAGACAGCAGTAAGGTCTCCCCTGAGCCTCCTCTTCTCCAGGCTAAACAACCCCAGCTCCCTCAGCCTCTCCTCATAGGGCTGTGCTCAAGGCCTCTCACCAGCCTCGTCGCCCTTCTCTGGACATGCTCAAGCATCTCAATGTCCCTCCTAAACTGGGGGTCCCAGAACTGAACACAGTACTCAAGGTGTGGTCTAACCAGTGCAGAGTACAGGGGCAGAATGACCTCCCTGCTCCTGCTGACCACACCATTCCTGATGCAGGCCAGGATGCCACTGGCTCTCTTGGCCACCTGGGCACACTGCTGGCTTTATAAACATTTATCAAATCCTCTCTCAGACTTCTCTTTTCCAGACTAAAAAGTCCCAAGTCGGGGTTTTTCACACCTGTAGAGGAACACAGATTCATAGAATGTTTTGGTTTGGAAGAGATCTTAAAGGTCACCTCTTTGCCATGTGTAGAGACACCTTCCACTAGATCAAGCTGGGCCTCATTCAACACTGCTTGATTCTGTGATTATTTTATCTGTCCCATATTACCTACTTTGCTCCTTCCCTCTGAATACTTCCCTTTCCATGGTTACAGTTCCTGTGTCCTTGTAAACTGGTATTTATATGAAAATAATGAAGAGTCATTTCACTGCAAACCACACAGTGACTGCTTTAGACAACAGCAGAAATAAGGTAATACTTTTTTTTCCCCTAAAGGATCAAAGATAATCACTTTTGTAAAATATGAATTTGGAGGGGACCTTCAAGCTTATCTAATCCCAACCCCTTTGCATTGGGCAAGGACACCTTCCACTAGACCAGGTTGCCCAAAACCTCATGCAAGCTGATCTTGAACACCTCCAGGAAGAGGGCATCCACAGCCTCCCTGGGTAACCTTTTCTAGTGCCTCAGCACCCTCGCTGTAAATAAAATTGTTTCTAATACCTAATCTAAATCTACCCTCATCATCCCTGTAGGCAGCAAGATGCAATCACCAGAACTGAACCATGAAGACAACGTTTGGGTTGTGTGATCAAACCTTCAGCTAGAGTATGGAAAGGAGAGATCTTTCCACATGAGATGTCAAGCATTTGGGAATGCATTTATTAAATGCTCCTGGACTGAACTTTTGCACTTTGCATAAATGTTATACTTTTTCTCTGGCTTAAGACTTGGGACACTGAGCTGTAGGTTAGGTCAATTTGGTATGAAATATTCTTAGGAGACACCCAAACCCAAATGTCCGAAGGCAGGAGACTGGTAACATTATTTCAGGTCTTTGCTTAAGTTTGAAGAGAAAATAAATGTGCATCAGTTCCTCCAGCCTCTTTTGCTGCTGTAGCACTGTTGTGGAGGGGATTTCTCTATTCCTCCCCTGTTAGGGGGAGGTGAGAAATTAATTTGAGGCAGTTTTGATTTTTTATAAAATTATTTATTAAAATTAATATTTACAAATTTGTACCACCCCCAACCACTATGAAATCCAGGTTCATATTGCAAGTTTATGAAAACAGCTTGGGATATATTTACAGGGATTGATTATTAAGTGGAAATATCAAATTATCAACAACTATAGACAGAGAGAAATTCCCTTAGGTTTAATGCCTCTTAACAGCTCTTGTGTCTGCCCAGCATGGGCTGAAACTGTGTGCACTCTAAAGGTAGAGGTAACTTATATTACAATGGAATTGAAGCTTCCTTAGCTGTGTTGCTCTTAAGTATTAATTGTTAATCACCCTCCTGGGATTCTGTCTCAGCATGTGCCCAATATTCATGTCTCGGTGGGGCTGAAGATCTGTCCCAGCTTGCAAGGGGGAATTGATAAAGGTTCCCAGTGTCTGGGTTAACAGTATTTCTCTAACCTTCTCTCCTGGGGTGATCTCTGCCTCGATGCTGCTTCTTCTGGATGCCGTGTGTCCAGGGATGGTCAGCTGGCAGGAACTCCCAGGTGCAGGAGAAGGATTTGTCTCTGTAGCTTCTGACATGGTCTCACAGCTAGCAGGCTGTGTTTGCAGACAGTCTGAGGGTCTGCTGGCTCTGGGTCTTTCCAGAGTTACAGAATAGCTGGCTAGCAGGGTCTATGCTGTGCTGCAGGGAGACGAGCTCCGTAGACAAATCAAGATAGCTCTAGGCTTAGGTTGGGGGTTCTTGGCTCCCCATATACATATGGTGCAGGCATGAATGTGCTCTGCTTCTCAAAGGGCTTGCAGATAGCTTGGCTGCGCCTTGAGATCAATGCATGAAGTCTGAGCCTCTGTAATGCTTGCAAGTGAGTAAGGCCTGATGCTGGTCAGGGCAGCAGGGTGCTGCTGTGGGTCAGAGCTGAGTCTGCACGTTCTAAGCTTCTGAATGGTTTGAACGGTCTGGACCGTCTGACCACGTGGTGCTGCTGTGCACCCCTCTTTATAGGCTCTGGCCAAGATTCGTGGCTCATCTGGACACCTAAAATGGCCAATCAGGTTGGCAGTAAGCCAAACCTTGCCCCAATAGGCAGTAGAGACATGCCTGGACCTACCAATAGGGGATTACCTGGGTGGACCCCAGGGTACACGAACTGAGCGTGTGTGTGTTACACAATCTGTTTACTGCCTCGTGGGTCCTGGCAGAAAAACATGTCCAGGCATGTAGAGGCATGGAGAAGCCTCTGTTTTGGGGCTGCTGCCCCTGCACCACAAGCACCTTTCTCACTTCCCATCTGTTTTGCTGTTGGTGCAAAAATCAAAGACAGTCATTTGAGCAGGTGAGGCATTTGGCCTGGAGTTGCTTGCAGCAACTGCCGCACATGCTGGGACGGCCTAACTTGACTCTTTTACCAACAACCTACAGCTAAAGGTGAAGTCCTGCACTTGCCATAGCTCTTCACATGCAGCAGGCTTAGGAGCTTATTGTTCCTAAAGATGGTGAGACCTTCCTATCAAGGCAGCCTGGTGCTCCCTCACAGCATAAACCCCATCCTGACTTTATGTACTGCCTCTTTATCAGTCCATGTCCCCGTGCTGTAGGGCAACAAGCCAATTTTGTCTTCCACTCAGGTAACTTGGCACCTCTCAGAGTCCTGCCTGGCCTTGGAGTTAATGAGTTATGCTGAGGACATGACTGGCTTGAATCCAAGCTCATGGCCACCACAGGAAGAGTAAATAGGGCAAAAGTGGTACAGATGTAGAAGGAAAAGCCTAACTTCTGGCACCCTAATCTCCAGCATTTCTGGAGGATGTGGACTGCCCTGTGCAGACCTATGGCAAGTTTAAAGGGACTCCAAGGGCTGGGCTGAGCTCTCAGCAGTACTGAGCTATCCAGTCTTTGGTTTCTCCATAGAATCACAGAATCAAGCAGGTTGGAAGAGACTTCCAAGATCATCCTGTCCAATCTATCACCCAGCCTTGTCCAGTCAACTAGACCCTGGCACTAAGTGCCTCATCAAGTCTTTTCCTGAACACCTCCAGGGATGATGACTCCACCACCTTTCTGGGCAGCCCAGTGGTGTGGGCTTCTCCTACAAAGTTTAACTGCATTTTGAAGTTTGCTTGCTAAGTAATACAAAAACATTTGAAGAGCTGTAACTCTAGTTTAATATTTAATTAAGAAACTTAAAAAGGAGTCTTCTGAATCCTGCAGATCCTGTAGACTTCTTTGCTCACATCTGCTTTTGTCTCCTTGTTTTGTTTAGTTTAAGGGCAACTGCAGAATTCAATTAAGCAAGACATCACTTTGGGAATTTACTTGGTACTGCCTCTTGATCTTCTGAAATACTGTCAGGCAGGTGAGGTTTCCAGACTGGTGATATCTGCAGGGAAGATGTTGAGAATCTCATAGGATGGAGAACAAGTTTGAATTTCAGGAAGCAAAGTGGTCCGAATAAATATGCAGCTGTATAAATCCTTCTGTGAGGGCAATTTCACACTGCTGTAATTTCAGTTTTGCCTGGATTTTTTCTGGAATGGCTTTCAAGATCAAAAGCCTAGGAAAACACATGGTTATCTCATTCAATGGGAAGCCTCTGCCCTTCAAAAGGAGGTCAAGCCTTCAATAATTTGATTCCAAATAAGCATGTAATTATTTATTTCAATATTTAACTCTTCCACAAAAGCACACTTCTTTCCAGAGAGGCCTGCAAATCAGTGTCTGTGCATCAGTGGCTTAGTGGCTGCAGGACCACTCTTAACTTTCAAATATCCCCAGAGATTACAGCACACAGTTGGTTTCTTAAATTATTCCTGCCCAAGGTAGGACAGGTTTATCTGAGTGACTTAAGTTTATCTGAGTACTTGAGTATCTCAAGTACTGTAGAAAGGATTTATTTTAAGTTAGTGGAGAAAACAGGAACAAAATCTTAGCTAAAGAGATTTCTTTCCTCTGATTCAATAGCAGCAGCAGCTTCATTTGAGAAATTGAAGTGGTGCCTGTGTAACAGGAGGCAGAGTAAATGCCATGTATTCAGGATGCAGCTTTCATGTACCATATGTGAAATGGCTTGGATGGCAGCACTCTGTGCTGGGTTAGGAACTGGCTGGAGGACTGAGCCCAGAGAGTGGTGGTGAATGGTGCCACATCCAGCTGGCGGCTGTCACTAGTGGTTTCCCTCAGGGGTCAGTGCTGGGTCCCATCCTCTTTAACATCTTCATTGATGATCTGGATGAGGGCATGGAGTCAGTCATCAGCAAGTTTGCAGATGACACCAAGCTGGGGGCAGATGTGGCTGGGTTGGAGGGCAGAAGGGCTCTGCAGTGGGACCTTGACCACCTGGACAGATGGGCAGAGTCCAATGGGATGGGGTTCAATAGCTCCAAGTGCAGGGTGCTGCACTTTGGCCACAACAACCCCATGCAGAGATACAAGCTGGGGTCAGAGTGGCTGGAGAGCAGCCAGACAGAGAGGGATCTGGGGGTGCTGATTGATACCCGCCTGAACATGAGCCAGCAGTGTGCCCAGGTGGCCAAGAGAGCCAGTGGCATCCTGGCCTGCATCAGGAATGGTGTGGTCAGCAGGAGCAGGGAGGTCATTCTGCCCCTGTACTCTGCACTGGTTAGACCACACCTTGAGTACTGTGTTCAGTTCTGGGCCCCCCAGTTTAGGAGGGACATTGAGATGCTTGAGCATGTCCAGAGAAGGGCGACGAGGCTGGTGAGAGGCCTTGAGCACAGCCCTACGAGGAGAGGCTGAGGGAGCTGGGATTGGTTAGCCTGGAGAAGAGGAGGCTCAGGGGTGACCTTATTGCTGTCTACAACTACCTGAGGGGTGGTTGTGGCCAGGAGGAGGTTGCTCTCTTCTCTCAGGTGGCCAGCACCAGAACGAGAGGACACAGCCTCAGACTGCGCCAGGGGAAATTTAGTCTGGAGGTGAGGAGAAAGTTCTTCACTGAGAGAGTCATTGGACACTGGAATGGGCTGCCCGGGGAGGTGGTGGAGTCGCCGTCCCTGGGGCTGTTCAAGGCAGGATTGGACGTGGCACTTGGTGCCATGGTCTAGCCTTGAGCTCTGTGGTAAAGGGTTGGACTTGATGATCTGTGAGGTCTCTTCCAACCTTGGTAATACTGTGATGCTGTGAAATGTAGGCAAGAAAGTGGACCAGTCTCCTCTCTGCCCTTTCCACTGTTCCCTCTGTTATCTCTTCACCTGATGTCAGTTGGTCTCACAGCCACCTTCTGAGGGATCCATCACAGAAGCTGCAGTACTGAAGCTTCTTTGGAGACTTTCAAGGCCTGTCTGGATGTGTTCCTCTGCGCTCTGTGTTAGATAGTAATGTCCTGCTTTGGCAGGGGGATTGGACTCGATGTTCTCCTTGGGTCTCTTCCAACCTCTAACATCCTGTGAGCCTGTGAACACAGGCTGAGAAGCTCTGTGGACCAAAAGTTTATTGCAGTGTGTGCATGTTTTACTCACCCAGCTTCCCACTTGTATCTCAGGGAAATGTCAAAACTAGCAGGATGTTTTAAAGTGCAAGCTATGCCTCTTAGGATAAATTGCTTTTAAATTTGGGGAGATTCAGTGTATGTCAAGTATTTCATAACTGAATATTGCATTTTTTTAGAAGCAGGAAAAAATGGTGAGGAAAATCCTTAACAAGTTGTGGGTTTATGCAGAGTAATAGAGAGTTTAATATCTGGAGCAGATTTGCTTCTTCATGTGTGCTGAATTTCTCCTTTAATTATCCTAATGGAGGTTTTCTGTGTTTTAATTTTGGCTTTATCCATTAAAAAGATAAGCCAGATACTCATCTGATAGACAATGCTGTGTGGTGATGTACATGGCTGATGTAGTCTAGGTAGCTGTTGCTCTTCCAAGGAGTTTTCAAAAGTGTTTTGGAAAACAGCTTGGAGAGAAAAAGGCAAAAGGCAAGTAAGGCTGGAAGGAGATAGGGATCGTCAAGATCCAACAGCAGAGAAGCCGGAGGGAGAGGCAAAACCAAACCAGGACAGCTACTGGAGCAAGCTCTCAGTATGCCTGCACTGTCTTTACCTCTAAGCACACTCGCAGGATCACAGGATATTAGGGTCTGGAAGGGACCCAACCCCCCTGCCAGAGCAGGACCACACAGTCTAGCTCAGATCACAGAGGAACACATCCAGACAGGCTTTGAAAGTCTCCAGAGAAGAGACCCCACAACCTCTCTGGGGAGCCTGTACCAGTGCTCTGGGACCCTTACAGTAAAGAAGTTTCTCCTTGTGTTGAGGCAGAACCTCCTGTGCTGCAGCTTACACCCATTGCTCCTTGTCCTATCCCAGGGAGCAGTGAGCAGAGCCTGTCCCCCTGCCCCTGACCCCCAGCCCTCAGATACTTGTAAACATTTATCAAATCCCCTCTCAGTCTTCTCCAGACTAAAAAGTCCCAGGTCCCTCAGCCTCTCCCCATAAGCCATGCCCTCCAGTCCCCTAATCATCCTTGTAGCCCTCCACTGGACCCTCTCCAGCAGATCCCTGTCCCTCTTCAACTGGGGAGCCCAAAACTGAACACAGTATTCAGGATGAGGTGTCAGCATGGCATAGCAGAGGGGGAGGAGAACCTCCCTTGATCTGCTGGACACACTCTTCCTGATACACCCCAGGATCCCATTGGCCTTCTTGGCCACACAACATTGCTGTCCCATGGTTAACTTGTGATCTACCAGGACCCTCAGGTCCCTCTCCACAGGGCTTCTCTCCAGCAGATCACCTCCCAGTCTGTACTGCTGCAGTTTATTATTCCTTCCCAGGTGCAGGACTCTGCACTTGTCCTTGTTGAACCTCCTTTGGTTCCTCTGTGCCCAGCTCTCAGTCCATCCAGCTCTTGCTGGATGGCCACACAGCCTTCTGCTGTATCAGCCAAGCCTTCCAATTTGGTATCATCAGCAAACTTACTGAGCAGACTCTGCCTGTCTGTCTGTCCCCTCATCACTGTTATTGATGAAGATGTTGAACAGAACTGGGCCCAGCGCTGATCCCTGGAGGACTCCACTGGTTACAGCTCTCCAGGACCTAGCACCATTGATCATCACTCTTAGAACTCTATCTTGTAACCAGTTCCTAATCCAACGGAAGCACCCACAAAGACTTCCTCTGACGTCTGCAGACCATGGTGTCAGGCAGGACTTGAAGCAAGAAATCTCTTGTCTAACTCATTCCTGGAGACATAGCAGCAGCTTGAGATACTGTCAAAGGCCATAGAACTGTTGGAGAGAGACCAGAGGAGGGCCACAAGGATAGCTGAAGGGCTAGAGCACCTCTGCTGTGAGGATAGGCTGAGGGAGCTGGGGATGTTCAGCCTGGAGAAGACTCCAGGTAGACCTTAGAGCTGCCTTTCTATACCTGAAAGGATTCTACAGGGAGGCTGGAGAAGGACTTTTCATAAGGGCATCTAGTGACAGGGAATAGTTTTAAGCTGAGGGATAGTAGGTATAGACTGGATCTTAGCAAGATGTTCTTCAGTACAAGAGTGGTGAGACTCTGGAATGGGTTGCCCGGAGTGGCTGTGGATGTGCCCTCCTTGGGGGTATTCAAGGACAAGTTGGATGAGGCCTTGGGCAACCTGGTCTAATTGAGAAGCATCCCTGCCCAGGGCATAGGGTTTGGAGTAGATGATCTCTGAAGTCCCTTCTAATCAAAGCCTTTCTGTGATTCATTAGGGAATTGTACTCATGGGGATCCATGGGTCTGGCTATAGGATTGTATTCCAACTTCTGCTAACCCTGCAATAAGGGATCACAGGCAGCAGGATGGAAAGCCTGAAAATTCTGCTAGGGAAGCATGGGAAGCTTGCCCAAGCTGTTGTTTGCTCCATCCATGGTAGGTCTTACACTGATAACTGGGCCTGCCTGCAGCACCGGGCCTGTTTGGGGTTTGGTTCACATCTCTAAGTGGTCTCTGTAAGCAAACAAGGCTACAACTATGGCATTTCCATGCATGTAGCATTGTGTGTTTGGTTGGGGGGGGGAAATGCTCATTACATTAAAAATATGTGATATTCAGTACTGAGGGGAATAAGCAGTGGAAATCATAGAATCAATCATAGAATCAGCCAGGTTGGAAGAGACCTCCAAGATCATCCACTCCAACCTAGCACCCAGCCCTGTCCAATCAACCAGACCATGGCACTAAGTGCCTCATCCAGGCTTTGCTTCAACACCTCCAAGGACAGCGACTCCGCTACCTCCCTGGGCAGGCCATTCCAATGCCAATCACTCTCTCTGCCAACAACTCCTTCCTAACATCCAGCCTAGACCTCCTCCAGCACAACTTGAGACTGTGTCCCCTTGTTCTCTTGCTGCTTGCCTGCAAGGAGAGACCAACCCCACCTGGCAACAGCCTCCCTTCAGGGAGTTGGAGACAGCAATGAGGTCTGCCCTGAGCTTCCTTTTCTGCAGGCTGCACTCCCTCAGCCTCTCCTCACAGGGCTGTGCTCCAGGCCTCTCACCAGCTTCATTGCCCTTCTCTGGACACCTTCCAGTTCCTCAACAGCTCTCTTGAATTGAGGAGCCCAGAACTGGACACAGCACTCAAGGTGTGGCCTGACCAGTGTTGAGTACAGGGAAAGGATAACCTCCCTTGTCCTGCTGGCCACACTCTTCCTGATGCAGGCCAGGATGCCATTGGCTTTTTTGGCCACCTGGGCACACTGCTGGCTCATATTCAACTACTATCTACCAGTACCCTCAGCCTAACATCTTCTGGTGTGTCCAGATTCCTCTGTCCTATGCTCCTCTGCATTGCCTCTGGTTTTATGCTAGTCATTCTACTGTTCTGCCCTCCTTTGCTCTCACCCTCCCCCAGGAAACAGGTTTCAATGTTGCAATGTAAACTGTTGACCTCCTCCCCCAAAATAAGGTCTGCAAATCAGCTCACTATGGCAGTAGGACCTCTTGGCAATTCCTTTGGTATTTATGTACTGCTCTGAAATTAGTCTAAACCTTGATTAGTTTTATACACCTAACTATCAAATCTTTAAGTGATTTGATTTACAAATGTTAGGGGATTTAAAAGAATCAACAGGTAGAATATATTCTAGGAACAAAAAAAAAAAAAAAAAAAAGCCATTTTATTCAGTTCTTCTGGGCTTTTCCTGGCAGCTTTTGGGTAGATGAGGAGATGACAGTGCTGGCTCCAAGGTGACCTTCTTGTGGCTTTCCACTATCTGAAGAGGGCCTACAAAAAAAGCTGGGGAGGGACTTTTTAGGCTATCAGGTAGTGGCAGGACTAGGAGGAATGGAGCAAAGCTGGAGGTGGGGAGATTCAGACTGTCCATGAAGAGGAAGTTGTTGAGCATGAGAGTGGTGAGAGGCTGGAATGGGTTGCCCAGGGAGGTGGTTGAGGCCCCATGGCTGGAGGTGTTTAAGGCCAGGCTGGATGAGTGTGATGGTTTGGGGGTTACCCTGCCCCCCCACACTTTTGAATTTGCCCCAGCTAACTCAGACGGACCCTGGGAATATAAATGAAGCAATTTATTTACAGCTAGCAGAATTTACAAGCAGCTATTTACAATATATACAGTTATATACAATTATATACAGAAATATACAAAGGATAAACAATACAAAAGCACAACTCCCCTCCCAGAAACCTGAGTCCCCAGGAGGGGCTCTCAAACCACCCCAACACCTCCCCCCGGCCCTCTCAACCTTACCCCAGTTCTCAGGAAGAAAAGAGGTGCAGCCAAGAGGCTAGGGAGCAAGGTTAGTAGGAGCAAGGTTAATGAGATGTGACCAGGTCTAAGGCAAAAGCAAGAGTGAGAAACAAAATGGAGAAAAAGTCTTTCTTCTTCCCAGAGCTCTCAGCGAGACTGTGAGAGAAGTTGAAATCAATTGTTTTCATTTCACTGCCTGTTATCTAGTTCTTCTACCAAAACATTCCAGCTTGCTTCAAACTAGCACAATGAGGCTGTGGGCAGGCTGATCTTGCGTAGGGGGCTGGAACTAGATGATCCTTGTGGTCACTTCCAACCCTGACTGATTCTATGATTCCTCTCTCCTCCCCCTGCCTCTCATCTGCTTGGCAGTTGTTCTAAAAGATGATCCTTTTAAAGCTCTATAGTGGATGGAGCAGCACCTATTGCAACCTGACTCCATGTGGACAAAACGTGGGAACAGATGTTGTATTATATAGATGAAAGAGAGCCCAGCAATCTAGGGCTTGGCTTCTATGCAGGAGGCAACTGGGGCTTCTTCCTCTGCTCCTCATTTGGTGTGGAATAACCCCCCAATGATTTATTCTACTCCTAGCATTTTCCTGCTTTGATCAAGGAAATTGCTGGTTAGTGTCTAAACTCAAAGGGAATTCCTTGGTTGGTTGAGGTTTTTACAACCCAAATGCTGGAAACATTTGAAGCAGCAGTGTCTGGGGTAGAGTTCTTCTCTCAAAGCTGGGTTTAGCCTTTTCTACTATTTGAAAGCAGCCAGCCCCCAGCAGTTCAGTGAGCAGGGAGAGGATCTCCTTAGGTAATGTCAGTACTGAAGAACACTGAAGGCTGGCTGCCTGTACAGGAGCAGAGCAATTAGAGAGGAGTTCCATCCTGACAATAAACCAGAGAATTCTCTGGCTTTTCATTTTTTCCTTTCACAATATTTCTAGATCTGCTATTGAAATTCATCTCTTTATGCTTGTTATTGTCAAGAGGCCTCTTTAAGAGGGGGGTTAATGAAGGGTTCTGAAGTTGGATGGAAATAGTAGAGAGGAAAATGTGAGTAGAGAAAGGACAATACAGCTGAAGGGTTAGATGATTTCCTGCAGCAAGGGAGAGGCTCTGGAGGGAGTTGACCCTCAGGCCACGCAACAGATGAGCTGTTGTCCTCACAGAAAGACACAGGACAACAGAGAGAGTGGGAAATATCATCCCCAAACAATGCTCTGGGCACTGGTGAAGTTCCTTCATGTGTTTGAATCATTCAGAAGAGATGAGGACACATAGGTTGGTGCCTTTGTAGCATGTGCTGCTGAAGGGCTGTGTTCTGCAGATGATGCTGGTGTTTAATAGGTGACATGGTACACAACTAGTACCCTTGTGGGAGAGAGAGTGGGAGAGCAGAAGGGAATGATTTAGAGTGAGCATGATAGAAACACCAGGAAGGGCTGTTCTCAATGGTCCTCTAAAAGTCATGGTGTCATCAAAGTAAAAAATGGTGTATTTTTGTGCACTGATAAATACTGCTACTCTGAATGCTCTCCTTGCTGCGGTGATTTATTTGCTACATGTCCTGTGATTGACCCATCTCTCATAATGAAGCCAACCTGCTCTTCAGTGCCCTTGGCAAACCTTTCTCAAATGCTTCAACCTAAAATGGCCTATTTTGAGCTCTGGGGCTGCAAAACCATCTGTTAGTGCTCTCCGAGATTATCCTCTCAAGGCTTTTCCAGATGAAGGACTGACTGGAGGCCATATGCTGTGGCAAGAAATGGCAGTGTGTTGCTTGGGAATATGCTGCACCTCTGTATTAAGGGTACCAGGACAAAGAATCATAGAATCAACCAGGTTGGAAGAGACCTCCAAGATCATCCAGTCCATCCTGTCGCCTAGCCCTGTCCAATCAACCAGACCATGGCACTAAGTGCCTCATCCAGGCTTTGCTTCAACACCTCCAGGCACGGCCACTCCACCACCTCCCTGGGCAGCCCATTCCAATGCCCATCACTCTCTCTGACAACAACTTCCTCCTAACAGTCAGCCTAGACCTCCCCCAGCACAACTTGAGACTGTGTCCCCTTGTTCTGTTGCTGCTTGCCTGGCAGAAGAGACCAACCCCACCTGGCTCCAGCCTCCCTTCAGGTAGTTGGAGACAGCAATGAGGTCTGCCCTGAGCCTCCTCTTCTGCAGGCTGCACACCCCCAGCTCCCTCAGCTTCCCCTCACAAGGCTGTGCTGCAGGCTTCTTACCAAGTTTGTTGACCTTCTGTGGACACGTTCCAGTGTCTCAACATCTCTGTTGAATCGAGGAGCCCAGAACTGGACACAGTACTAAGAGGGGGGGTTAATGAGGGGTTCTGAAGTTGTATGGGCATACTAGAGCTACACAGCAAGTTTTGTTTCTTCACTTCCCAGATGAAAGTTGCAACAGATTGTTGGAGATAAAATGATGACAGGGGAGTAAAATCCCAGCAAAGCAATTGGGGTGGGATAGCTCATCATTAACAAATAATGTCCCAGGTTATAGATACAAGCCTCCTCTTTATACAGCAGGGGCAAATAAAAAGTGCAGCACTGAAAGTAAAAGGGGCCCTTAATGGAGGAAAACAGAAGTGCTCATAGACACTGCAGGAAAGGGAAAGAATAGAAAGTTAGGGAAAGAAAAAGAATTGCATGAGAAATGTATGGAAAGAGTTCCTTTTGGATTGCTTCAGATCAGTTCTTGATCTGTTATAGTATGGTGAGGGCAGCACAGTTCCATCCTGAGAGAAACATAAACAGAGCTGTTCCCAACACCCATCTAAATAGAAAAGATGTGTTTTTCTTTAAGCCCCTAGCTTGGTACCCAAAGGAGCTGAACTCGGTTTGTGACCTCTGAAAGTTTTCTGCTTCAGCTTGGGCAAAGTCTCAGGTGCCTCTTGACTCAGGTTTTAATGACAAATCACCCTGCAGGAAGAGCTGTGAGCTGATCCATGGGGAGGCACAGCTGGGAACTTTTCAGGTGTGTGTTTTTGTGAAGAAGTTGCTCTGTTATCAGAACCCAACTTTTCAGTGGAAATGTACACATGTGGATAAAACCTCTGGTAAGGCTTGTTTGGGGCTTCAGGATAGACACCGCAGATAGGCAGAATGAGAGCTCAGCCAGAACAGCCAAGGTCCTGCTCTAGTTGTGAGGAGCATTGGAACAGGCTGCCAGGGAGGTGGTGGAGTTGCCATCCCTGGAGGTAATAGATGTGGTATTTAGGCACACAGTGTAGTGGTAGTAGCTTAGCAGGAGTGATGAGGTTGTGAGGTCTAGGCAAGCGATTACTGAACTTGAGGTCTCTTCCAACCTGAACAGTTCTGTGACTCTATGAGCTGGTGAATGATAGTCTCACTCAAAGGTATGAGCTCCTCTGAGCCCAGTTAAGCCTCTGACCTAACACACCTCTCTCACCTGTTGGATAGGTAACGAGGGTGAGCACAGATGTGAGCCATGGCTTCCCCACAGCAGATTGCTGCTCTTGAGCACAAGCCCTATGAGGAGAGGTTGAGGGAGCTGGGGTTGTGCAGCCTGCAGAAGAGGAGGCTCAGGGCTGACCTCATTGCTGTCTACAACTACCTGAAGGGAGGCTGAAGCCAGGTCAGCATTGGTCTCTTCTCCCAAGCAGCCAGCAACAGAACAAGGGGACACAGTCTCAAGTTGTGCCAGGGCAGGTCTAGGCTGGCTGTTAGGAGGAAGTTGTTGGCAGAGAGAGTGATTGGCATTGGAATGGGCTGCCCAGAGAGGTGGTGGAGTTGCCATCCCTGGAGGTGTTGAAGCAAAGCCTGGATGAGGCACTTAGTGCCATGGTCTAGTTGATTGGTCAGGGCCAGGTGCTTGGTTTGGCTGGATGAGCTTGGAGGTCTCTTCCAATGTGGTTGATTCTATGATTCTATAATAAGAGGACACAGTCTCAAGCTGCACCAGGGCAGGTTTAGGCTGGACGTTAGGAAGAAGTTCTTCACAGAAAGAGTGATTGGCATTGGTATGGGCTGCCTGGGGAGGTGGTGCAGTCACCATCCCTGGAGGTGTTTAAGAAGAGGCTGGATGAGGCACTTAGTGCCATGGTTCAGTCAATTGGAGGGCTTGGGAGATAGGTTGGACTCAATGATCTTTTTCAACCTGGTTAGTTCTGTTATTCTTTGATTTTCTTCCCCTTCATCCTTGCCCTCTTCTCTCCCTGACTATTTTGCCCTGCCTTCCATTGGCGCCGGCCTCCTCCTGCACATTGCCATGAGCCACTTAAATGAGATGCCAGGAAATGATTTGTCTTTTGGGGTTTTTGTCTCTTGCCTGATTGCTATTTTCCACCATGTTAGTGCATTCAAGCAGGGCTCTGCTACAAACTAGAGCCAGCAGAAGGCAGCAGCAGAAGCTATCAGGCAAGAGGAGAGAGACTGGAAAGAAGGAGGCATCTTTTTGGCAGCAGAGCTGATCCATCATCTCATCATGTCCTGTGGAGCCATACTCTGCCAATCACCCAATTAAATGGTTATACTAGGATAGGTGTGGATGAAAGGCAGAAGAATAACACTGGGAGCCAGAGGAAAATAAGAGAAAATAAGGTTCTGGAGGTGGTCCAGCTCTCTGCTGTATAGACTTCATGCTTTGTAACCCTGGCATTACCTTCTGAGTGCATGAATAATGAATTCCTTGCCATTTTGACAGTCTGTCCCAGATTTGGCTCACCTCACAGGAGCTGACTAAAAGTCAAGCCTGTAGCACTGAGGTTGTTCTCTTGGCTCCCTGTAGAGGTGGGAAAAAAGGGACAGGCACACCTGGGAAGTGATTTATATGCATAAATAATATGTGGAGATGTGGTTTGTCACTGCCAGAATGTCCCAGCCAAGTGCAGGAGTAACCTGGACCATTCCCTCTGCCCAAGGGGAAAGGCTCCTCTGATTTAATGCAGCTTTGTTCACCATTAACTGGGTTTGGAAAGATACCTTGCCAAGCATACTGCTCATCTTCATCTGTAATCCCTGATGAAGGTTTCAGTGTCTGCCTTGTTCCTAGGGGGCACAGAGGCTTCTGCCTCAGGCTGCTGAGTTGTTTAGAATCTCAGGCATCTCTCTTGGCAAGCACAAGCATAGACCCCCTGGGACCTGGCTGCAGTCAGATGAGTCATGCCTTTGGGAGCAGTGAAGGGTGAGCACTGTGGTGGGTGTGATTCTGGGTGCTCCAGGGAATGTGGGTCTCCTGGGGTGCCTGTGTCATGAATTCAGCCTCGTGTGGGCATCTTGGCAACCCAAGGACATAAACCTCTGTATTTGGGCTGGGCTGGCACCTGTCTCACTGTCTGGTGGACAGTTTTTAGGCAGCTGCAGTCTGATGGCAGGAGTTGCCCCCCTCATTGTGTTCTTTCCACATGTGCTTGCAGAGGCAGGGAAGGTGTTTCTCCATTCTAGGAGGCAGGGCTTTTCTGACAGTATTGGTCTGTGTTGTTTTGGAACACAATCCTTCCTCAGTGTGCTCCCCAAAAGGAAGATGCTCTGGGGCCTGCTGGGTAGAGCAGGCAATGTGGGTTCACAGTCCCAGCGCAGAATGTTCTGTGCTCCGCAGCTCAAGAGGGACAGGAAACTAGAGGGCCATTAGGATGCTGAGAGGGCTGAAGCATCTCTCTTATGAGGAGAGGTTGAGAGACATGGGGCTACTGAGCCTGGAAAAGAGCTGACTGAGAGGAGGTCTGATTAATGCTTATAAATATCTAAAGGATAGAGGTCACGAGGATGGGGCTGTGCTCTTCTCAGTGATGGGCAGTGATAAGTCAAGGGACAACAAGCACAAACTGGAATACAGGAGGTTTCATTTGAATCTGAGGAGAAAGTTCTTTACTGTGAGGATGCTGGAGCAATGGAGCAGCCTGCCCAGAGGGGCTGTGACATCTCCTTCCCTGGAGACTTTCAAAACCCACCTGGATGTGCTCCTGGGCTACCTGGACTAGGCACACTTGTGTTAGCAGTGGCATTGGACTAGATGGTCTCTGGGGGTCCCTTCCAACTTGTACCATTCTCCCTAGACCTGTCACTCCCTCAGAGCCTAAAAAGTCCCTCCCCAGCTTTTTTGTAGGCCCCCTTCACATACTGGAAGGCCACAAGAAGGTCACCTGGGAGCCTCCTCTTCTCCAGACTCAACAGCCCCAACTCTTTCTGTCTGTCCTCACAGCAGAGCTGCTCCAGCCCTCTGAGCATCCTCCTGGCCCTTCTCTGGACACACTCCAGCATCTCCACATCCCTCTTGCAATGGGGGCCCCAGAACTGGATGCAGTACTCCAGGTGGGGTCTCAGCAGAGCACAGTAGAGGGGGAGAATCACCTCCCTGGCCCTGCTGCCCACACTTCTCCTGATGCAGCCCAGGCTCTGATTTGCCCTCTGGGCTGCAAGTGCACACTGCTGGCTCCTGTTGAGCTTCTCATCCAGCAGCACCCCCAAGTCCCTCTCCTCAGGGCTGCTCTCCAGCCACTCACTGCCCAGCCTGCATTTGTGCTTGGCATTGCCTCCACCCAGCTGCAGGACCTTGCCCTTGGTCTTGTTGAGACTCATGAGGCTGGCTTGTGCCCACCTCTGCAGCCTGTGCAGGTCTCTCTGGATGGATCCCTGCCCTCCAGCCTGGCTGCTGCACCATACAGCTTGGTGTGGTCAGCAAAGTTGCTGAGGCTGCACTCAATGCCTCTGTTCATGGCACCCACAAAGATATTTAACAAGACTGGTCCCAGGACTGATCCCTGAGGGACTCCACTTGTCACTGGCCTCCACTTGGTCATGGACTCATTGAGAGCCACTCTTTGGGTGTGTCTCACAAGCCAGTTTGGTTAGCAAAAGATTAGAACTTGGATTATAAATTTTTATTCTATTCCATTTGAAATTGCAAATGTACTCTCTGTGATGATTATTTTAGGATAGCCCCACTGCTACAGGGGTCTCCTCATTACCTGAGTGTATTTTATACAAATCCACCCCCATGGTGGCTGGTGCAAATGTTCTTAAGAGAAGAGATAATGAGAATGTAAAGGGGCAGGTGAACTATCGACATCAGAAACCCAGATGCAGTTAAGTTTTTAACAGTATTTGAGTGAGGTTCTGTAATTATTCTCCTGTGTGAGCTATGCCTTGATCTGCTCTAGGCTGGACTGCTAAAACAGAGTATGTTAACCAGAATCATAGAATCAACCACATAGGAAGAGTCTTCCAAGATCATCCAGTCCAACCTAGCACCCAGCCCTGTCCAGTCAACCAGACCATGGCACTAAGTGCCTCAGCCAGGCTTTGCTTCAACACCTCCAGGCACAGCGACTCCACCACCTCCCTGGGCAGCCCATTCCAATGCCAATCACTCTCTCTGCCAACAACTTCCTCCTCACATCCAGCCTAGACCTCCCCTGGCACAAGTTGAGGCTGTGTCCCCTTGTTCTGTTGCTGCTTGCCTGGCAGAAGAGCCCAACCCCACCTGGCTCCAGCCTCCCTTCAGGTAGTTGCAGACAGCAATGAGGTCTGCCCTGAGCCTCCTCTTCTGCAGGCTGCACACCCCCAGCTCCCTCAGCTTCCCCTCACAAGGCTGTGCTCCAGGCCCCTCACCAGCTTCATTGTCCCTCTCTGGACACATTATGTCTGAATACTCCAAAGCGCAGTGCTGCTAACGCACAGACATGTTCCTGTGACTGGGAGGTATTACCAAGTATAAAGCTTTGGTTAGTGCATTTCCTTGAGATATCCTGTACGAAACAATTCTATCAGACCCTGATTCATAGAATCAGAATAGTTTTGATCAGAAAAGGCCTTTGGGATCAAGTCCAACCATTCTCTAACCCTGGTGCTAACCCATGGCCTTCAACACCACATCTCTGCATCTTTTAAACATCCCCAGAGATGGGAATTCAGCCACCTCTCTAGGGAGCCTGTTCCAGTGTTTGAAAACCCTTTCAGGGGAGGTGTTTCATCCAATATCCAACCTAAACCTCCCTGGTGCAACTTGAGGCCATTTCCCCTTGTCCTGTCAATTGTTTCTACAGAGAAGAGACAAACCTCCACCTGTCTTCAGCCTTCTTTTGAGGTATCCCCTCTGCTTCCTTTTTTCCAGGTGGAACAACCCAAGTTCCTTCATCTGCTCCTCACCAGCTCTGTTCTCCAGACACTTCACCAGCCTCATTGCCCTTCTCTGGACCTGCTCTGGCACCTGAATGTCCTTGTAGTGAGAGCCCAGTATCTACTTCTGTTTTTAACCTACTATTGATGTTCCTTTTCCTCTCATATTTCTTCCCCTAACCATGTGACTTCTTCCTTTTCTGAGCACTTTCCATTAAATCCTTTCTTATTTGGCTTATTGTTATTTGAAGCTATATCCATTTAAATGCCAGTTCAGTTTGTTCAAGAGCTGGTCTAGTACTCACACAGAGTACTGCATCCAGTTCTGGAGCCCCCATTCTAAGAGGGATGTGGAGATGCTGGAGTGTGTCCAGAGAAGGGCCAGGAGGATGCTCAGAGGGCTGGAGCAGCTCTGCTGTGAGGACAGACTGAAAGAGTTTGGGCTGTGCAGTCTGCAGAAGAGGAGGCTCCCAGGTGACCTTCTTGTGGCCTTCCAGTATGTGAAGGCGGCGTACAAGAAAGCTGGGGAGGGACTTTTTAGGCTCTGAGGCAGTGACAGGACTAGGGCGAATGGAGCAGAGCTGGAGGTGGGGAGATTGAGCCTGGCCATGAGGAGGAAGTTGTTGAGCATGAGAGTGGTGAGAGGTGGTTGAGGCCCCATGGCTGGAGGTGTTTAAGGCCAGGCTGGATGAGGCTGTGTGCAGCCTGCACTAGGGTAGAGTGTCCCTGGGCATGGCAAGGGGGTTGAAACTAGATAATCCTTGTGGTCTCTTCCAACCCTGACTGATTCTATGATTCTATAGTAGAAGGTATCCCTTCCCATAGCACGGGATGTTGAAACCAGATGACCTTTCATGTCCTTTCCAATGCAAACCATTCTGTGATTCCAGGAGAATTAGTATTTTACCAGTGGATTTGATGACAAAATGCTTCTGGATTTGAATTAAATTTAAAATTTAGTTGTATAGAGCACAGCAAATGGTTGATAATCCCAGTCTGTACCAGGCTTCTTGTTATCAAGGCTGAAAAGTATTTAGGGAAAGTGAATCTTTACTTCTGGAGGGTAGAAAGGCTCTGCAGAAGGATCTGGACAGGCTGGAATGATGGGCTGAGGCCAGTTGATGAGGTTTAACAAGGCCAAGTGCCAGGTCATGCACTTTGGCCACAAAACCCCCCAGCAGCCCTACAGGCTGGGGAGGAGTGGCTGGAGAGCTGCCTGGCAGAAAGGGACCTGGGGGTGTTGTTGGCCAGCAGCTGACCATGAGCCAGCAGTGTGCCCAGGTGGCCAAGAAGGCCAACAGCATCCTGGCCTGGATCAGCAATTGTGCAAGCAGCAGGAGTAGGGAGGTGCTCATGCCCCTGTGCTCAGCACTCCTGAGACCACACCTCCAGTACTGTGTCCAGTTTTGGTCACCACAGTACAGGAGGGACACTGAGGTGCTGGAGCAGTGCAGAGAAGGGCAACGAGGCTGGGGAGAGGTCTGGCAAACATGGCCTGTGAGGAGTGGCTGAGGGAGCTGGGGGTGTTTAGTCTGGAGAGGAAGAGGTTGAGAGAGTACCTTATTGGCCTTTACAGCTACCTAAAAGGAGGTTGTAGTGAGGCTGGAGCTGGTCTCTTCTCCCCAGTTACTCATGATAGGACAAGAGGAAATGGCCTCAAGTTGCATCAGGGGAGGCTTAGGTTGGCTGTTGGGAGGAAGTTGTTTCCTGCGCGGGAGGTCAGGCACTGGAACAGGCTGCCCAGGGAGGTGGTGGAGTTGCCATCCCTGGAGGTGTTTCAAAGGAGAGTGGATGTGGTGCTTGAGGCTATGGTCTGGTGATGAAGGCTGCTGGGCTGATGGTTGGACTGGCTGATGCTGGTGCTGCTTTACAAGCATGGCGATTCCTAGTGATGAGATGTGCTGAGGGCTTTGGGTTAGTCAAGGACTTGTCTGTGTGAAACTAATGATTGGACTGGAGGAGCTTGAAGGGCTTTGCCAATCTGAGACATTCTGTGATTCTGTGAGTCTTCTCAGATTATTTTCCTGAAAACCAAAGAGTGATCCAGCCTTGTTGAAGGAAAACAGAAAACTACCAAGAAGCTATTAGTACACATGATGTAAGTAAACAATGTGGTTTGTATTTTGAGGATATAATATTCTTGATTGAACTATGAGCAGTTTGAGCTATCAAGGGCTTTCATATGTATATTTGCATGTGTCATTCTGTTGTAGCAGATAAAGAAGCAGGGAGTTCTTTGCATATATAATAATGTTATTATGAGTTCTGTGATAAGGCCAAATGAAAGCACATTCTGTCTTTTCTCCTGATGCAGTTTGGCAGCCAAAACATCCTTTGGTTTAGCAAACCTGTAAATAGTTTTCTGCAGTTCTGTGCAAAAGAGGAAGGAGAGCTGAAGGTTAAAGGATAAAATGAGCTTCCTGATGTGAGGGGAGTTAGCAAAACCCCCAGGTGCCCAGGTCCAGCTGTGGAGGGGGGAGTAAAAGAGAAATAGGTTGGCAAGTGTTGGCCGTGGATGCTCAGATTCCAGCACAAAGGGTAATTTGCACATGCTTTGCTGTCTGCTTTGCTGCTACAGTGTCCATTTCAGTATGCAGCTGAAATTTCCTTGCAGGGCAGTGTGGAAGTCTGGGCATGAAAAAGCAGGCAGGGTTACCAGGGATCCATGCTTTTTTCACTAAGAGGTGTGAGTAAGCTCTGAATCTTTAGCATTCAGACTGGGTGCAAATAGCATTGATAACACTGCCAGCTTACAAAAGCAATCTGATAAGGACTGTCCCTGCACAAGAAGCCAGATATTAAGAAGACAATGAACAGATAAAACACCTTTTGGGTTTTTTTCAGCACCTGCAAGACAGCAGTGAGAACACCAACATCTGTTAATCCCTCTGCCCCTATTTTTGGCTGTACTACAGTTTCCTCAGACTCACTTTTTGTAGAATCACAGAATGTGATGGCTTGGAAGGAATCACCTGATATCATCCAGTCCAAGCCCCTTGCCAAAGCAGAGTCACCTAGGGCAGTTCACACAGGAATACCTCTAGATGAGTCTTGAAAGTCTCTAGAGAAGGAGACTCCACAATCTCTCTTGGCAACCTGTGATCCAGTGCTCTGCCACCATCACATTAGAGAATCATAGAATCAGCCAGGTTGGAAGAGACCTCCAAGCTCAGCCAGTCCAACCTAGCACCCAGCCCTATTCAGCCAACTAGACCATGGCACTAAGTGCCTCATTCAGGCTTTGCTTCAACACCTCCAGGGATGGTGACTCCACCACCTCCCTGGGCAGACCATTCCAATGCCAATCACTCTCTCTGCCAACAACTTCCTCCTAACATCCAGCCTCCTAACATCCACAACTTGAGATTGTGTCCCTTGTTCTGTTCCTGGTATGTCTGCTCATGTCAAGCTGGAACCTCCTGTGTTCCAGCTTGTACCCATTGTTTCTTGTCCTATCATTGGGCACCACCAAAAAGATCTGGCACCTCCATCTTGACACCCACCCCTCAGATATTTATAGACATTAATAACATTCCTTTCAGCTTTCTCTCAGTCAGCCTTCAGAGGAAAGATGGTGGCCAAGAGAGCCAATGGCATCCTGGGCTGGATCAGGAACAGTGTGGCCAGTAGGACAAGGGAGGTCATCCTTCCCCTGTACTAAGCATTGATCAGGCCACACCTTGATTACTCAGTTCTGGGCTCCTCGATTCAAAAGAGATGTTGAGATACTGGAATGAGTCTCCAAGGTTCCGAGGTGACCTTGTGGCCTTCCAGTATCTGAAGGGGGCCTACAAAGAAGCTGGGGAGGGACTTCTTAGGCTGTGAGGCAGTGCCAGGACTAGGGGGAATGGAGCAAAGCTGGAGATGGGGAGATTCAGAGTGGACATAGGAGAAAGTTATTGATCATGAGAGTGATGAGAGGCTGGAATGGGTTGCCCAGGGAGGTGGTTGAGGCCCCATGGCTGGAGGTGTTTCAGGCCAGGCTGGCTTAGGCTGTGTGCAGCCTGCTCTAGGGTAGGGTGTCCCTGCCTATGGCACAGGGGTTGGAACTGGATAATCCTTGTGGTCCCTTCCAACCCTGACTGATTCTATGATTGGACAGGGCTGGGTGCAAGGTTGGACTGGATGATCTTGGAGATCTCTTCCAACCTGGTTGATTCTATGATTCTATGATGTTCCAGTCCCCCAGTCCCCCTCGTAGGTCTCCATTGGACTGTCTCCCTGTCTCTCTTGAATTGGGAAGCCCAGAACTAGACACAGTATTGCATGTGTGGCCTCACCAAGCAGAGTGGGGGGGGGAGAAGAGCCTCTCTAGATCTGCAGGACACACTTTTTTTTGGTGCCCCCCAGGATGCCATTGGCCACATTGCTGTCCCATGTGTAACTTTCTATCCCCCAGGATTCCAAGGTCTTTCTCCATGGAGCTGCTTTCCAGCAGGATGCTCCCTAGTCTGTACCGATGCCTGGCATTACTCCTCCCCAGAGGCAGGACTCTACACTTGTCCTTATTGAACTTTCACTCTGGTTTAAGTACAGTCTGATATTTACTAAGATCAATGGAAAATTTATGGTGTCCTGTGAACTCTACAGAGCTCCCAAACCCACCTTGATGCAATCCTGGGCAAACTGGGTGATGGCCCTGCTTTAGCAGGGGTACTGGACTAGATGATCTCCAGAGATCTTCCAGTTCCATAACTCAGAATAGTTTAGTGCTGCACCAGTGAGACTTTCTTGCATGTCCTCTGTGGGTGATGAATAGGTAGCTTACAAAACTCTCTGGTGCTTAAGAGAGGGACGTCAGCAGCGAAGCCTTTCTTCCTGGCTCATTCTCTGTGCCAGCACAAGCTGAGCGTGCTGTCAGATGGCAGGCAGGCAGGCTCACACAGACAGTATCTGTCTGTCTCCAGCAGGAAGGGAAACAGTGCTCAGTGAAAGGAAAAAAAGAAAATTAACACTGGAGCCCACAGTAAAAAGTCTGGAAGTGCAGTGATGGGGTTGGGTGATGATCCAGCTTGAAAGCCTAAGCAGCGAAATGAGATCCTGGAAACAGGGAGAAGCAGAGGGAGCTAAGGAGCAGTGATGCTTACATTAAGGAGACATTGATTTCAGTGAGGTGAACATCAAGTTTTATTGATCTGAGAGATAAATATTGACTGAAACATCCTCATGTGTTCCCTAACCCTGTGGTGGTGTTTGTTCTCTGGAACAGTTTTCCTTCTTTTCCCTTGTCCCTTTCCAGAAAATAAGATCTTAGCTTCAGCTTCTCTATGCTCCTGCTGATTCTGCAGAGCTGGTGTTGTTTTCCAGCTAGCTCTTGTAAACATCAGAGGCAGGAAAAATGGCTGTGACTTTATAAATCAATAAAAGCCAATGCCCAACAGCTATTAACAAACCAAAAAGATGCTTGGGAATCTAAACAACCTCTTATAAAATAATAACAAAAGGCTCTGCAGCACAATCAACTTCTTGGCTCCTCTTACACAAAACTATGTGAAGGCACATTTTAAGGAAAGTGATGATTTGGGGTTCTGTAGGGGAAAAACATTATTACCTTATTCCTGCTGCTGTCTAAAGCAGCCACTGTGGTGGTTTGCATTGAAACGATCCTTTATTACTTTCGTATAAATACCATTTTACAAAGACACAGGAACTGCAAATACTAGAAAAAGGAGTATTTTGAGGGAAGGAGCAAAGTAGGTAATATGGGAAGGATAAAATAATCAATGTTGGATGAATCCTTGAGGAACCTGGTCTAGTGGAAGGTGTCCCTGCCCATGGCAGGTAGGTTGGAACCAGATGATCTTCCCCTCTACTCTGCCCTGGTGAGACCCCATCTGGAGTTCTGCATCCAGTTCTGGAGCCACTGTTCCAAGAGGGATGTGGAGATGCTGGAGTGTGTCCAGAGAAGGGCCAGGAGGATGCTCAGAGGGCTGGAGCAGCTCTGCTGTGAAGATAGACTGAAAGAGTTGGGGCTGTTGAATGTGGAGAAGAGGAGGTTCTGAGGTGACCTTCTTGTGGCCTTGCAGTATGTGAAGGAGGCCTCCAAAAAAGCTGGGGAGGGACTTTTTAGGCTGTGAGGCAGTGCCAGGACTGGGGGGAGTGGAGCAAAGCTGAGGTGGGGAGATTCAGCCTGGCTGCGAGGAGGAAGTTGTTGAACATGAGAGTGGTGAGAGGCTGCAATGGGTTGCCCAGGGAGGTAGTTGAGGCCCCATGGCTGGAGGTGTTTCAGGCCAGGCTGGATGAGGCTGTGGCCAGGCTCTAGGGTAGGGTGTCCCTGGGCATGGCAGGGGAGTTGGAACTGGCTGATCCATGTGGTCCCTTCCAACCCTGACTGATTCTATGATTCTATGATTCTATTATTCTATAACTTGCCATTGGAATGGGCTGCCCAGGGAGGTGGTGGGGTTGCCGTGCCTGGAGGTGTTCAAGAAAAGCCTGGCTGAGGCACTTAGTGCCATGGTCTGGTTGATTGGAGAGGGCTGGGTGCTAGGTTGGAGTGGATGAGCTTGGAGGTCTCTTCCAACCTGGTTGATTCTATGATTCTTTCAGTACATGTCGTATGACCTGTAAGACTCAGACATTCCTCCTGCTGGTTCTTTAAGGGGTGTCTTCTCAAATATCTGGGCTGATTGCTTGAAAAGAGAAATTTTGCCAGAAGTAAATGTTCAGCTTTTAAATTTTATGTGAGATTTGCTCCTCAGTAACTCTCCAATTGGTAACTGGTGCCTTTCAGCTCCGTAGTCATCCCTGACAGTAGAGCCCCAGAACAGCTTTTGTTTTAGTGTCATTTTGTCAGAAATGTTTTTGTTCTGTTGGGGGGGGAGGGAATCACCCTTGCTGTGTGTGATGTTTTGGATGTTCCCTGCCCCCCCCCCCCACCCTAGAAATCACTCAGACCAGACCTGGCTGGCTCTGGAAATATGAATGAAGCCCACATTTCCAACTAGCACAATACACAAGCAGATATCCACAGTGCACACAGTTATATACAGAAATATACAAGGTGAAAAAGGTAATACAGAAACACAACTCTCCCCCCAGAAACCCGAGCACCCAGGAGGGGCTCCCAATCACCCCCTCACCCCCCACCCCCCTTACCCCAGTCCCAAAGAAGAATAGAGGTTCGGCCAGAGGTTAAGAAGCAAAGTTGTTAGTCCAAAATGGAGGGTGAGGTTAGAGAGATGCAGCTCAGCCAGCAGCCCCAGCAACAGTGATGCCAAGAGTGTTCTCTAATGTTTTTATTTCTTGTTCCTATACTTCTCAGCAAGGCTGTGTGGGAAGTAGACATCACCATTGTTTTCTTTCTACAGCCTGCAATCTAATTCTTCTCACCAAAACGTTCTAGCCTGCTTCAAACTAGCACTCTGTGTTTTCCTACAGAGCATCCAGTTTGGATTCTGTGCTCCCCACTTGCAGTTTTTGTCATGCATTTATTATTTATATTGGTGCATGTGTGCCTGTGGAAAAGGTTTTAAGCAAATCCCATTCAAGAATCCTATTTTAAAACTCACTGACATTTTGCAGACAGCTTTTATCTTTGATTGGCATATTTAATGACCCCAGAAATCACAGCATTAGCTTTGTAAAGGAGAAGGCTGCATTAACCGAAGTGGCCCAACAAATCAGGAGCTGTCAGGCTTGTGATAAATGTGCTAGAAGGAGCTACACTTTTAGAAGAGTCATTATGTCCTAAAACTACTGAATTCCTGAAAGAAATGGGCACCCCTGAGCGTGGCCACAAAGTGATGAGTTGGCAGTAAATCTCATCACCTTCTGCTTCTAATTCCTTTCCTTGAGGTAAGATGAGATGACTTCTCTGTCTAGCAGAACTGCACCAACACTTTTCTTATTACGGGATACTAGTAGCACATTTTTCCTCTAGACTTCATTAAAAAAATTAGTCCTGAAAGTAATTTTTTGTTCCTCTTGAAATGATCCAAATTCTACTGGAAAGACATCTTCTCAAGCTCTGAAAAAACATAAGGATCGGCTCCTCTCCTCTCCTCTCCTCTCCTCTCCTCTCCTCTCCTCTCCTCTCCTCTCCTCTCCTCTCCTCTCCTCTCCTCTCCTCTCCTCTCCTCTCCTCTCCTCTCCTCTCCTCTCCTCTCCTCTCCTCTCCTCTCCTCTCCTCTCCTCTCCTCTCCTCTCCTCTCCTCTCCTCTCCTCTCCTCTCCTCTCCTCTCCTCTCCTCTCCTCTCCTCTCCTCTCCTCTCCTCTCCTCTCCTCTCCTCTCCTCTCCTCTCCTCTCCTCTCCTCTCCTCTCCTCTCCTCTCCTCTCCTCTCCTCTCCTCTCCTCTCCTCTCCTCTCGAAAGACTGCTAACAGAACAAGGGGACACAGTCTCAACTTCTGGCCAGGGAGGTCTAGGCTGGATGTTAGGAGGAAGTTGTTGCCAGAAAGAGTGATTGGCATTGGAATGGGCTGCCCAGGGAGGTGGTGGAGTCACTGTCCCTGGAGGTGTTCAAGAAAAGCCTGGATGAGGCACTTAGTGTCATGGTCTGGTTGATTGGATAGGGCTGGGTGCTAGGTTGGACTGGTTGATCTTGGAGGTCTCTTCCAACCTGGTTGATTCTATGATTCATGAAGTGCTAGGCTGAGTGTCAGATACCATTGTGGCTCTGTTTTGATGGAGGACATCACAGATGCTTTGAATACACAGCCATCAGTAGAAACACAGAAGTAATGGAAAGGCTCATTCATAACTTGATGTCATGAGGGAATATCTCATGGGTAGTAAGTCAAATGAGATTCGACTCCTGAAAATTGCTGGTGTAAATCCATACAGAAATTCAAATGAAACTTGACTTGTAACATTTGGATTGTCACATTTATTTCCTGCTTCCCCCTGTTATTACTAATAATCTCAAACTGTCCTGAGACCAGAAAAGACAAACTCTAAGAAAGAAAAAAAGCTTTCCTTAATTTCTGGTCCCTCTAGAGCAACAGCAACCTTTCAAAACCAGTCCTGTTCTTATGAGGATTTCACAGGATGTCAGAGGTTGAAAGGGACCCAAAGAGATCATTGAGTCCAACCTCCCTGCTAGAGCAGGACCACACAAACTAGCACAGAGCACACAGGAACACATCCAGACAGGCCTTGAAAGTGTCCAGAGGAGGACACCCCACAACCTCTCTGGAGAGCCTGTTCCAGTGCTCTGTGATCCTTACAGTAAAGAAGTTCCCCTTTGTATTGAGCTGGAGCCTTTTTGCTGCAACTTAAATCCATTGCTCCTTGTCCTGTCCCAGGGAGCAGTGAGCAGAGTCTGTCCCCCTTCCTGACCCCCAGCCCTCAGATATTTATAAACATTTATCAAATCCCTTTTCAGTCTTGTGTTCTCCAGACTAAAAAGCCTCAGGTCCCTCAGCCTCTCCTCATCAGGCAGTGCTCCAGTCTCCTCATCATCCTCGTAGCCCTCTGCTGGACTCTCTCCAGCAGATCCCTATCCCTCTTAAACTAGGGAGCCCAAAACTGAATGCAGTACTCAAGATGGGGTAACACTAGGGCAGAATAGAGGGAAAGGAGAACCTCCCTTGATCTGCTGGACAGAGTCTTCTTAATGTACCCCAGCATCCCATTGTCCTTCTTGGTCACCAGGGCACATTGCTGTCCTATAGACAACTTGTTTACCCACCAGCACTCCCAGACCCCTCTCTACAGACTGCTCTCCAGCAGATCACCTCTCCACCTGTGCTATGGATTTGAATCAATTTTGCAGAGCTAAAGCAGAGTGAGGTGTTCCGAAAGAGGACTCAGTTTGTCTCTAGCCTATACCAAACCAGCAGCCATCTGACTGACAGCTCCAGTGTGATTGAGCTGCCTGAAACTTTGTAGCAGTACAGATGTAATAATGCTTATTTCAGCAACTGTGTCTGCTTAGAATTCTTCTGGCTCTCCAGCAAACTCTGCAAGTTAGGCTGTTACTGGAGGGAAAGAACCTTGTGGCTGCACAGCATGCTCTAAGTTCTGATGTTTGACCAACATTTGTGTAAGCATCATCCATGACCAAAATCAATATCCAAATCTGCAGGCAGTGATCTACCTGCATCCCAACTTAATTGCTTTATATAAGAAGGAGTAGGTCCTATAATGATTTTGGGGCCTTTTTTTTTTTTGTAGTCAGTGGGACCACTCATGTTTTGCTATTGGCTTTGTTGACTGCTCTCTCAGTATTTCTCCCTTGGAATATTCCTGGGTGTGTATGTTCATCTATTAAAACTAGTAGGTGAACAAGGAGAGTGAAGGTATGTCTGTGCACCACGGTTTGTCTCTCTTGTGCCCTCCACTTTGCCTTCGACCTTTCTACTTCCATCCTTCTTTCCCTCATCAGAATCATAGAATCATAGAATCATAGAATCAACCAGGTTGGAAGAGACCTCCAAGATCATCCAGTCCAACCTATCACCCAGCCCTAACCAATCAACTAGTGGCATCCTGGCCTGCATCAGGAATGGTGTGGTCAGCAGGATCAGGGAGGTCATTCTGCCCCTGTACTCTGCACTGGTTAGACCACACCTTGAGTACTGTGTTCAGTTCTGGGCCCCCCAGTTTAGGAGGGACATTGAGATGCTTGAGCGTGTCCAGAGAAGGGCGACGAGGCTGGGGAGAGGCCTTGAGCACAGCCCTACAAGGAGAGGCTGAGGGAGCTGGGGTTGTTTAGCCTGGAGAAGAGGAGGCTCAGGGGTGACCTTATTGCTGTCTACAACTACCTGAGGGGTGGTTGTGGCCAGGGGGAGGTTGCTCTCTTCTCTCAGGTGGCCAGCACCAGAACGAGAGGACACAGCCTCAGGCTGCACCAGGGGAAATTTAGGCTGGAGGTGAGGAGAAAGTTCTTCACTGAGAGAGTCATTGGACACTGGAATGGGCTGCCCGGGGAGGTGGTGGAGTCGCCGTCCCTGGAGCTGTTCAAGGCAAGGTTGGACGTGGCACTTGGTGCCATGGTCTAGCCTTGAGCTCTGTGGTAAAGGGTTGGACTTGATGATCTGTGAGGTTTTTTCCAACCCTGATGATACTGTGATACTATACTATGAACTAGACCATGGCACTAAGTGCCTCATCCAGTCTTTTCTTGAACACCCCCAGGGACGGTGCCTCCACCACCTCCCTGGGCAGCCCATTCCAATGGGAAATCACTCTCTCTGTGAAGAACTTCTTCCTAGTATCCAGCCTATACCTACCCTGGCACAACTTGAGACTGTGTCCCCTTGTTCTATTGCTGGTTGCCTGGGAGAAGAAGCCACCCCCCACCTGGCTACAATGCCTCTTCAGGTAGTTGTAGACAGTAATAAGATCACCCCTGAGCCTCCTCTTCTCCAGGCTAAACAGGCCCAGCTCCCTCAGCCTCTCCTCATAGGATTTGTGCTCCAGGCCCCTCACCAGCTTTGTTGCCCTTCTCTGGACATGTTCCAGCACCTCAACATCTTTCTTGAATTGAGGAGCCCAGAACTGGACACAGTACTCAAGGTGTGGCCATCAGCAGCTCACGTCTTCTCCTTTCTCTCTGTACCCTCGCTGAGAAAGCTGAGAAAGCTGGAGGTAAAAGTGTTCTGTACACCTGGGTTACCTGACAGCATTTCTCTCTGATGATACTGGCAGTGTCTGTGCATAGGGCTGGCTCAGCAGTTCCAGCTCTATCCAAAGTACAGAGGCAGAGGTGTATTTTTCTGCTTTATATCACATCTCCCACTATGGTTACAGTGAGAAGAAAAAGGAAATGGTATTATTTATCTAACCCCGGCTGCTGCTAGAAACGAGAAAAACTCTTCTCTCTGCCCTTATCCTGACAAAATTTCGTGAGGTCTGTCTTGAAATTAGAGTGGTTGGGAACACACACTGGAAGTTTAATATATTGTTTGCTATTCTGCCATAGAAATCTTATTTTGAAGCCACCAGGTCCCCAGCACTCAGTTGTTATATTGTAGCAGTCTGCAGCTGAAACCCTTAGCAAGAACAGACTCTATTGGAAGCTAATGGCTCTTTTTATCACTGAGACTCACATACAGCTGAACTTTTAAGTGCTTGGCTAACACCACATGGCTCACAGATCTGTTCTTACAAATTGAAGAAATAAAGAACAATCTCATATCTCATTTTCTGAACCCAGAAAAGCTTCTAAGTTGAAAACTCTTGTACCATACCTATTCTTTTTTAATGTTTCAAAACACTATTTCCCACTTTCTTCTTTCAAAGAGAATGGCTCCCTGAGATGCTGTGGTCATCAGGCAGTCTCTCCAAGATGATTTCTTGTGCTTAAAGGCAGCCTTGGAAGATCAAGTTAAATAGGTTGGAGTTTATGTTATTAACAAGGCCAAGTGCAGGGTTCTGCACTTTGGCCACAACAACCCCAAGTAGCACTACAGGCTGGGGACAGAGTGGCTGAGAGCAGCCAGGCAGAAAGGGACCTGGGGGTACTGATAGAGAGTAGCTGAAGATGAGGCAGCAGTGTGCCCAGGTGAGCAGGAGAGCCAATGGCGTCCTGGCCTGGCTCAGAAAGAGTGTGGCCAGTAGGACAAGGGATGTTCTTCTGCCCCTGTACTCAACACTGGTCAGGCCACACCTTGAGTCCTGTGTCCAGTTCTCAGCCCCTCAATTCAAGAGAGATGTTGAGATACTGGAACGAAGACCAGAGAAGGACAACAGAGCTGGTGAGGGGCCTGGAGCACAGCCCTGTGAGGAGAGGCTGAGGGAGCTGGGGGTGTGGAGCCTGCAGAAGAGGAGGCTCAGGGCTGACCTCATTGCTGTCTACAAACATCTGAAGGGAGGCTGTAGCCAGGTGGGGTTGGTCTCTTCTGCCAGGCAGCCAGCAAGAGAACAAGGGGACACAGTCTCAAGTTGTGGCAGGGGAGGTCTAGTCTGGATGTTAGGAGGAAATTGTTGTCAGAGAGAGTGATTGGCATTGGAATGGGCTGCCCAGGGAGGTGGTGGAGTCGCCGTGCCTGGAGGTGTTGAAAAAAAGCCTGGATGGGGCACTTAGTGCCATGGTCTGGTTGATTGGATAGGGCTGGGTGCTCGGTTGGACTGGATGATCTTGGAGGTCTCTTCCAACCTGGTTGATTCTATGATTCTATGATTCTATGATTCTATGGTCTGGTTGACTGGATAGGGCTGGGTGCTAGGTTGGATTGGATGATCTTGGAGGTCTTTTCCAACCTGCTTGATTCTATGATTCATGATTATGTGAAGGCACATATTAAGCAGTGCCATCATATCCTCACTGTGAAAGACAACTAGGTGCATGCACCGCAGTCTTTATGGTGCTTTGGAGTACTGACAAAGAAAACCTACCATGGTTAAACAGAGTCATGGTTAAGGTGCAATGGATTTTCATCTTTGTGCTGGTTTGAGGGTAATTGGAACATTTTACTGAGAGAAATTAAATCCTTAGCTGTGAGAAGAAAGAAAATAAAACTAACAATAACCTATATCACTCATTCTTCTGCTGAGAAACACAACTAGTCAAAATATAGATAAGACACTCAATTCTCACACACTTCTCAGCTTTCAGTTCTGCTCCTTCTCTCCGATGATCTGTATGTGTGCTTGCCTCTGACTTAACTCCCATCTGACCTAGCCCTTTATTTCCCCTAACCTTCTTGTCTTTTTGACATCTCACCTCAGATCTCTCCAGATTTTACCTCCTCTGAAGGGAGGGAAAGAGGGAGAAGGGGAAGGATGTTTGGGTCGGTAGCGTCCTGGCAGTCTGATTGTTTTGGGAGGGATTTTGTGTTTCTGTATTACTATTAACTTGTATATTTCTGTATGTAGCTGTATATATTTGTAATATATTGTAAACCATAGAATCATAGAATCAGCCAGGTTGGAAGAGATCTCCAAGAGCATCCGGTCCAACCTAGCACCCAGCCCTATGCAGTCAACTAAGTGCCTCATCCAGGCTTGTCTTGAACACCTCCAGGGACAGCGACTCCACCACCTCCCTGGGCAGCCCATTCCAATGCCAATCACTCTCTCTGCCAACAACTTCCTCCTAACATCCAGCCTAGACCTTCCCCAGCGGAACTTGAGACTGTGGTCCCTTTCTTCTGGTTGTGTGGGAGAAGATACCAACCCCCACCTGGTTACAACTTCCTTTCATGGAGTTGTAGACAGCAGTGAGGTCTGCCCTGAGCCTCCTCCTCTCCAGGTTAAACACCCCCAGCTCCCTCAGCCTCTCCTCACAGGGCTGTGCTCCAGGCCTCTCACCAGCTTTGTTGCCCTTCTCTGGACATGTTCCAGTATCTCAACATCTCTCTTGAATTGAGGAGCCCAGAATTGGATGCAGTGCTCAGGGTGTGGCCTGACCAGTGTTGAGTACAAGGAAGAACCTGTTGAGGAAGAACTTGCTTTAAAACATGAAAGTTTTATCTTAATGTGCAGAGGTGGGAAAGGTTTGTTTATTATTCATCAAATAAGACATTATTCATAGCCTGGTGACACTGGTGAATCTCTTTGAATCTGAGAGAGCTATTTCCAGTGGGTAATTCCAGTTGCACTTGCTGGAGGCTGTTGTAGTTCTCCACTGGCAACTGAGAAAGCCAAAATACGTGGCTTGGTTGAACCAGTTTGGTTTTGGATGCTGCAGGTTAGGGGAGGTCAGAATTTACGTTAGAGAATTCTTTGCAGTTCTCCTGGGCTCAGTTTCAAGATTTTATGGCTTCTTGCTTTCAACTTCTGCCTGTTTCCCTCATTTCTTGATGATGGAGTTGCAGCACATCATTAACTGTAAGATGTATGGTTGTAAATGTGCAAAGAATGATAGATTTTATTAAGCTACTGACACAGCCGTGTTGAGGAGGCTGTCTTTAATATATTATTGATGCTCTAAACCATTATTTTTAATAGCATTGTGCATTGGGAGGAGAATACCACTGGAAGGGAAGCATAGGAGAAGATGATTTCTGGAGCAGTAATCCAGCAGGAAGCCAGTGTCTGAGAAGTGTCTGAGACAATAACTATAGAGGATTTACTGCTGCAAATGGAGGAGAGCTTCACATGTGTTAATGAATTCTCTCAGCTGAAGAAATCACATGGATAGGACTTGTCATGGGAAATGTGTTTTGTTTTGTCAGATTTACCTAGATGAATTCCCTGTGGCTTTCAGCCGTTGGAGATATTAGGTACAGGGCTTTGTTTCTTGAAATGAGTCATGTGTTGATTCCTCCTTTGCCCACATTTTTTGTTTGGTTTTTGTTTCATTCTTTTTTCCACCATAAAAACAAAAACTCAGTGTCCTTTTCAACTTTGAGCCTCCATAGGCAATCCCAAATAGAGAGTGGCATTTTGCCACCAAATATCTAAGCTTGGTCATAGAATCATAGAATCAACTGGGTTGGAAGAGACCTCGAAGGTCATCCAGTCCAATCTATCACCCAGCCCAGCCCAATCAACTAGACCATGGCACTAAGTGCTTCATCCAGGCTTTTTGATCTCCCAGGAATGAAGAATTCTATTTCTAGTTTTCAGTCCTCATAAATATAATTTTCCAAGGAGCTTCCTTGCCAACATGAAGTGGGTCTGGTCCGTCCCCAGGGGTGAGTGCCCCTGATGAGTTACTTCCACACAGAAATCTCAATCATAGAATCCTAGAATCAGTCAGGTTGGAAAAGACCTCCGAGATCATCCAGTCCAACCTAGCACCCAGCCCTGTCCAATCAACTAGACTGTGGCACTAAGTGCCTCATCCTGGCTTTTTCTGAACACCTCCAGGCATGGCGACTCCACCACCTCCCTGGGCAGACCATTCCAATGCCAATCACTCTCTCTGACAACAACTTCCTCCTAACATCCAGCCTAGACTTCCCCCAGCACAACTTGGGACTGTGTCCCCTTCTTCTGTTGCTGCTTGCCTGGCAGAAGAGACCAACCCCACCTGGCTACAGCCTCCCTTCAGGTAGTCGTAGACAGCAATGAGCTCACCCCTGAGCCTCCTCTTCTGCAGGCTGCACACCCCCAGATCCCTCAGCCTCTCCTCACAGGGCTGTACTCCAGGCCTCTCACCAGGATCAGAGGGGAGCTTGGTAACATCCTGGGGTCAGTGAGAATGGGATAGAAAGAGATGTGCTGAAATGTTTCTTGCGGTACCTAAGTTAAGATTTCTGCGGTGTTATTTTAGCTCACCTCTTGGAGAGTGGGATCAGGGTTGAACATTGTTATTTACATGCCTGTGATTGTAAATACAGGCAGAGAGACTCTGCAGCCTGACATTACCCAGAGGAAATGAATCTGTCTCTTGGTTTGTGTTTTTAAAGGGGAATGCAGTGCTCTGCCTTGAGCTTTTCCCTTCAGAGGAGATGTCTCCCAAGGGGCCGATATCTGTCTAAGGCTCTGTGTCTGCACATGAAAGGCAAAGGGAACAGGATATTACAGACTCTGCTGCTTGAGCCATAAAGAGAAGAATCCCAGCAAATTTCAGCAGTCAGGAGTGCTTGGAAGCTCTGTTGTTGGACAGCCAATTAGATTAAAAAGGGGGCAGGAGAGCCAGGCTGGGTAATTTCACATGCTCAGATTTGATCATCCCTTCTGGCTGGTAGATTTAAAAGGCTAATGCATTAGATGGATTTTAACACATTCTCTGCTGATCCTCGTCAAGGCAGCACGATAACTCAACTTGACGTTGATGCTGGGCTTTCATCCTGTGATTTCTCACTTCTTTTTAACACTAACACAGCCTCTGAGATCGCAGAACAGCTCTGTGTGTGTGATGCTTAAACAAGTCATGAATTCTGATAAATCCTACAAAGGCACCTGCCAGTGAATTCATGAAAGAACATGATAAAACAAGCAGATAAATGTCACTGCTAATGTTGCTTTCCTCTAAAATCAGCAGAGCAATAGGCTGCTGTTAGCACAAGGTTGTATTTATTCAGCACAAGTTCAGGAATTGTTTTCTCCAGGCATTTTGTCTTTCACTGTAGGGCTGCCTTGTGATTGCACCATGACTCTTCACAAAGTCTGAGTGGTGAGCTGTACTGCTTCCCCTGCGACTGCTCTGCGTTGTGCCAGCTCCTCCTCCAGACAGGGAGATGTCAGCACTGTTGCTTGCTAACACCCCACCTTTTCTCCATCAGTATTAATGGCTTATTCAAGTTTGAGGAGGTTTCCTCCCTTGGTACAGATCAAGGACCTAATATAGAACTAACTAGATTTCCAAAACAAGAGCAAGGGGTGTAAGTTGCAGGAAAAGAGGTTCTCCTTCAACACAAGGGGGAACTTCTTGACTGTAAGGGTCATAGAGCACTGGAATAGGCTTCCCAGAGAGGTTGTGGAGTCTCCTTCTCTGGAGACTTTCAAGGCCTGTCTGGATGTATTCCTCTGTGATCTGTGTTAGATAGTATTGTCCTGCTCTGGCAAGGAGGTTGGACTTGATGATCTCCTTGGGTCCCTTCCAACCCCTGATACCCTGTGATCCTCTCTAGAGCTCATGTTCACTGTCAGGTGAAGAGCTAATGTTACATATATAGAATCATAGAATCAGTGAGGGTTGGAAAGGACCACAAGGATCCTCTAGTTCCAACACCCCTGCCATGCCCAGGGGCACCCTACCCTTGATCAGACTGTCCACAGCCTCATCCAGCCTGGCCTTAAATGCCTCCAGGCATTGGGCCTCAACAACCTCCCTGGGCAACTCATTCCAGCCTCTCACCACTCATGCTGAGCAACTTCCTCCTCACATACAGTCTCCATCTCCCCACCTCCAGCTTTGCTCCATTCCCCCTAGTCCTGACACTCCCTGAGAGCCTAAAAAGTCCCTCCCCAGCTTTTTTGGAGGACCCCTTCAGATGCTCGAAGGCCACAAGAAGGTTACTTGGGAGCCTCCTCTTCTCCAGACTGCACAGCCCAACTCTTTCAGAAAGTCTGTCCTTACAGCAGAGCTGCTGCAGCCCTCTGAGGATCCTCGTGGTCCTTCTCTGAATACACTCCAGCATCTCCACATCCTTCTTGTAATAGGGGATCCAGATGCAGTACTCCAGGTGGGGTCTCAGCAGAGCTCAGTAGAGGGGGAGAATCACCTCCCTGGCCCTGCTGGCCACACTTCTCCTGGTGCAGCCCAGGCTCTGCTTGGCTTTCTGGGCTGCAAGTGCACACTGCTGGCTCCTGTTGAGCTTCTCCTCCAGCAGCACCCCCAAGTCCCTCTCCTCAGGGCTGCTCTCCAGCCACTCACTGCCCAGCCCATAGTTGTGCTTGGAATTCCTACCATTCCTTTGCTCTGACACTTTGGGGTCTCTTCAGTTGTTGACTGTGTGTTACACTACCTATTTAAAATTTCTTTCTCCTTGCCTTTCAGGGGAAAAAAAAGCCTTCATAGGTGAACCTACAGAGCTCTAAGCCATGCTTCTGCTCTGTAGTTCTTTATCCACCCTTGTCAATAAGCACTACCTTTGTAACTTTAATTTCCCATCCTGAAACTCTGTTCCAGCATCTTTGTTGCTAGATTGAGAGCTAGTGAAGTTGAAGCAAAGTTCTTGGTGGCTCAGAAAGGCCCATAAATAATAGCTCCTCATTTATTGAAGTTGAAAGGCAATTTCAAGGAGTCTCTTATGCTTGTAATTAGCTTGTGTCCTTTAAAAAGCTGCTCTAGGAAGGCTAAAACCTAACTATATAAAAGGAAAACAGTTGAAAATCCTTGTGAACCTTCAGTTCTCAAGAAGAAATCAGCCTTCACTCCATAAAAACTACAAATCCTGACCCATTGCTCTTGCTTTCTTTCTGCTTCTGTATATCATATAATTATAGATACTCTGAGCTGGAAGGGACCTTAATGATAATCTAGTTCCAACTCCCATTGCCATAACAATTCATAGAATCATAGAAGTATTCATGTTGGAAAAGCCCCTCAGGATCACTGAGTCTAACCTATAACCCTACTCTACAAGATGTGCCTCAAACCATATCCCTAAGCACCACATCCAAAGGACCCTTAAACACATCCAGGGTCAGTGACTCAACCTTCTCCCTGGGCAGCTCATTCCGGTGCCTGACCACTCTTTCCACAAAAAACCTTTTCCTAATATCTCATCTAAACCTCCCCAGTCTCAGCTAGAGGCCATTCCCCTTTGTTCTGTCTGCAACTACCTGCGAGAAGAGACCAGCAGCAGCCTCTTCACAATGTCCCTTCAAGTAGTTGTAGACATCAATGAGGTCTCCCCTCAGCTGCCTCTTTTTCAAGCTGACCATCCCCAGCTCCCTCAATCACTCCTCATAAGATTTATTCTCCAGGCCCTTCATCAGCTTCCTTGCCCTCCTCTGGACTCACTCCAGCACCTCCATATCTCTCTTGTATAGCGGTGCTCAAAACTGAACAAAATGCTCAAGGTGTAGCCCCATCAGCACTGAGTCCAAGGGCAAAACCACCTCCCTGCACCTGCTGGCCACAGCATTTTTAATCCAAGCCAGGATGCCACTGGCCCTCTTGGCTGCTTGGGCACACTGCTGGCTCATATTCACCTGCCGTTCTATTACAACCCCCAGATCCCTTTCTGGCAGCAGCTCTCCAGCCACATTGCCCTAAGCCAGTAGCATTGCTTGGGGTTGTTGTGACCCCAGTGTAAGACCTGGCATTTGGCCTCATTGAAACTCATCCCATTAATGCTGGCCCACTGATTGTCTTGGTTCTAATTTAAATTCCCAGAGACTCAAATATATTTGATAGAATCAAATAACAATTTAGAGAGTGACCTTCCCTCTTCACCCTTCTTTTCCTAAAGAAAGGAATTAGATGTAGAGAGAGAAAAGGTAAGCACACTCAAATAAAATCATCTCACTCAGATTTGGAAGTTAAAAAGAAGAAAAGTTTAACAATAAATTAAAAAGGTATCTGAAGTAGGGAAGGGTATAGGGAAAGGGAAATAAGACACAAATTGTGTAAATACAACCAGATTTTGATGGTAATGGGTTTGTCCACCTCGTGGGTGATGGCCACCTGGTAAAATGAAGAGAACCAGGAACAGGATGGTGATGGTGCTGCTGGTAGCAGGGAGGCAGGGAGCACAGAGAGAGAACAGGAAGTCCCCCCTACTTTTATGGACCTTTAGACAGGAAAGGGGAGTGGGCTAGCCATGAATCACCTGGTGGTGTTCAGACCCACCCCTAGGGAGGGGTCAAGACCACGTAGGGTCAGGTTCAAGGTCACTCCCCCTGGAGAGTTAACCTTGTACATTCTGCCCCTTGGTTAAACCATTTCCACCTTCCTGCAAACAGCTTCCTTTTCCAAAGATAGGAAAATGTGTCCATGGATTTAGAGTTAAGTCCTTCTTGGTCCCCGGCTGTATTCCAAGGTGATGTGCTTCTCCAGTGCAGGCTGGTGAGGTGAGGTGTGAGCAGGACAGGAACATGGAGGAAGAATCAGGGAAACAGGAACAGTTCCTTGTGGAAACTTAGAAAAAAAAGTATTTTCCCTTTTGAAGGAAAACATCAGAATCAGTCTTTTGCTGTAGGGCACCAGGGAAACAGGTGCAGGGTTCTGTTGGACAGCTTGTTGTGATGATGTAGAACTCCTCTGGATCACTGCTTGCGTGGTGTAGGTTCTGTTGGACACCTTGTTGTGGTGCTGTAGAACTCCTCTGGATCACTGCTTGCGTGGTGTAGGTTCTGTTGGACACCTTGTTGTGGTGCTGTAGAACTCCTCTGGATCACTGCTTGCGTGGTGTAGGTTCTGTTGGACACCTTGTTGTGATGATGTAGAACTCCTCTGGATCACTGCTTGCATGGTGTAGGTTTTGTTGGACACCTTGTTGTGGTGCTGTAGAACTCCTCTGGATCACTGCTTGCGTGGTGTAGGTTCTGTTGGACACCTTGTTGTGATGATGTAGAACTCCTCTGGATCACTGCTTGCGTGGTGTAGGTTCTGTTGGACACCTTGTTGTGGTGCTGTAGAACTCCTCTGGATCACTGCTTGCGTGGTGTAGGTTCTGTTGGACACCTTGTTGTGATGATGTAGAACTCCTCTGGATCACTGCTTGCATGGTGTAGGTTTTGTTGGACACCTTGTTGTGGTGCTGTAGAACTCCTCTGGATCACTGCTTGCGTGGTGTAGGTTCTGTTGGACACCTTGTTGTGATGATGTAGAACTCCTCTGGATCACTGCTTGCGTGGTGTAGGTTCTGTTGGACACCTTGTTGTGGTGCTGTAGAACTCCTCTGGATCACTGCTTGCGTGGTGTAGGTTCTGTTGGACACCTTGTTGTGGTGCTGTAGAACTCCTCTGGATCACTGCTTGCGTGGTGTAGGTTCTGGTGGACACCTTGTTGTGATGATGTAGAACTCCTCTGGATCACTGCTTGCATGGTGTAGGTTCTGTTGGACACCTTGTTGTCATGATGTAGAACTCCTCTGGATCACTGCTTGCATGGTGTAGGTTCTGTTGGACACCTTGTTGTGATGATGTAGAACTCCTCTGGATCACTGCTTGCATGGTGTAGGTTCTGTTGGACACCTTGTTGTGATGATGTAGAACTCCTCTGGATCACTGCTTGCATGGTGTAGGTTCTGTTGGACACCTTGTTGTGATGATGTAGAACTCCTCTGGATCACTGCTTGCATGGTGTAGGTTTTGTTGGACACCTTGTTGTGGTGCTGTAGAACTCCTCTGGATCACTGCTTGCGTGGTGTAGGTTCTGTTGGACACCTTGTTGTGATGATGTAGAACTCCTCTGGATCACTGCTTGCGTGGTGTAGTGTGATGGTTTGGGGGTTACCCCGCCCCCCCACACTTTTGTATTTGCCCCAGCTAACTCAGACGGACCCTGGGAATATAGATGAAGCAATTTATTTACAGCTAGCAGAATTTACAAGCAGCTATTTACAATATATACAGTTATATACAATTATATACAGTTATATACAAAGGATAAACAATACAAAAGCACAACTCCCCTCCCAGAAACCTGAGTCCCCAGGAGGGGCTCTCAAACCACCCCAACACCTCCCCCCGGCCCTCTCAACCTTACCCCAGTTCTCAGGAAGAAAAGAGATGCAGCCAAGAGGTTAGGGAGCAAGGTTAGTAGGAGCAGGGTTAATGAGATGTGACCAGGTCTAAGGCCAAAGCAAGAGTGAGAAACAAAATGGAGAATAAGTCTTTCTTCTTCCCAGAGTTCTCAGCGAGACTGTGAGAGAAGTAGACACAATTGTTTTTCATTTCACTGCCCATTATCTAGTTCTTCTACCAAAACATTCCAGCTTGCTTCAAACTAGCACAATCCACCCCTGTCTACTTCGCTCAAAGTATCGCTGAGAATTTTCCAATCTAATCTAAACCAATATTTTCACTAAAACAATATATACAAGTTCAGTTCACACTTCAATCAGATGTAGGTGATTCAAAAGCTCAGAACAGGGACTCCCAGGTGATGTTGGGTTCGTGCTCACGTACTGTAGATTCTATCATAGATTCTCTCAGTGTTGGGCGCCGATGTTACCTAGAACAGAAAACTCCTAACAACTTATGCTACACACTCTGAATTTAAGCTCTCTCAGCTAAAGTTAAATTTCTCTGTGGAATACACTGGATTTCACCATTCTCCTGCATTACCCAGTATGTATGACCAGGACCTTCAGCAGAAACCACCCCTCGGACAAGTTTCCCTTCACCCGAAGGAGAAAATACCCAAACAGTTTCCCTAACAGATTCTTCTCACGTACAACAGGAACTTTATCACCGTCTACTGTTTGGACCAAATCTGATTGTGCAGGTCCTGCTCTGTTTACTGAACCTCTACTATTTACCAACCAGGTAGCTTTTGCTAAATGTTTGTCCCAGTTTTTCAGAGTTCCACCCCCCATGGCTTTTAGGGTGGTTTTCAGCAAACCATTGTAGCATTCAATCTTCCCTGAAGCTGGTGCATAGTAGGGTATGTGATAGATCCATTCTATACCATGCTCTTTGGCCCAGTTTTTCACAAGATTATTCTTGAAATGTGTGCCATTGTCTGACTCAATTCTCTCTGGAGTTCCATGTCTCCACAAGATTTGTCTCTCCAAACCAACAATGGTGTTACGTGCAGTAGCATGTGGAACTGGATAGGTTTCCAACCATCCGGTGCTGGCTTCTACCATCGTCAGCACATACTGCTTGCCAGAACGTGATCTAGGAAAAGTGATGTAGTCAATCTGCCAGGCTTCACCATACTTGTACTTTGACCATCTCTCACCATACCATAAGGGCTTGATTCGCTTAGCCTGCTTAATAGCAGCACAAATGTCACAGTCATAGATGACTTGGGTGATAGCGTCCATGGACAAGTCAATTGACCTATCACGAGCCCATCGGTATGTTCCATCTCTGCCTTGATGTCCAGATGAGTCATGGGCCCACCGAGCTAGGAACAGCTCACCTCGGTGTTTCCAATCAAGGTCAATGTCAAGATCAGAGTTGGTATCAACTTGAGCAATCTTAGCAGCTTGATCTGCCTTCTGATTATGTTGATGTTCTTCAGTGGCTCTGCTCTTAGGCATGTGTGCGTCTACGTGCCGCACCTTCACTGGAATTTTCTCCAGCCGTGCATCAATGTCCTGCCATAGATCAGCACACCAAATAGGCTTTCCTTTCCTCTGCCAACCATTCTTCTTCCAGTCCTTTAGCCAACCCCATAGAGCATTGGCTACCATCCACGAGTCGGTGTAGAGGTAAAGGATAGGCCAATTTTCACGTTCAGCCACATCAAGAGCAAGTTGAACAGCTTTTACCTCAGCGAACTGACTGGATTCTCCTTCGCCATCTTTCGTTTCGGTAACTCTCCTGGTTGGACTCCAAACCGCTGACTTCCATATTCGCTTGTTCCCAACAAGACGACAGGAACCGTCTGTGAACAAAGCATAGTTCTTTTCCTGATCAGAGAGATCACCATAGGGAGGAGCTTCCTCAGCACGAGTTCTTTTCTCCTCTGGAGGTTTGGAACAGTCTGTGCCTTCCGGCCAGTTGGTGATCACCTCCACCAGACCAGGTCGGTCAAGATTACCCATTCGTGCTCGCTGGGTTATCAAAGCCATCCATTTAGACCAGGTTGCATCTGTGGCATGATGTGGTGATGAACCTTTGCCCTTGAACATCCAGTTAAGAACTGGCAGTCTAGGAGCTAAAAGCAATTGTGACTCAGTTCCAATCACTTCAGAAGCTGCTTTCACTCCCTCATAGGCTGCTAGAATCTCTTTCTCAGTTGCAGTGTAATTTGTCTCTGAACCTCTGTAACAACGTCCCCAGAAACCAAGTGGACGACCACGTGTCTCATTTGGAGCTCTCTGCCAGAGACTCCAAGTTGGACCATTGTCACTGGCAGCCGTGTACAGAATGTTTTTAATGTCCGGACCAGATCTCACAGGTCCTAAGCCCACTGCATGAACTATTTCTCGCTTAATTTGATCAAAGGCTGCTTGTTGTTCAGGTCCCCACTCGAAATTGTTTCTCTTACGAGTCACATCATGCAGAGGTTTGACAATCTGACTGAAACCAGGAATGTGTAGTCTCCAAAATCCCACCACACCAAGGAAAGAAAGTGTGTCCTTCTTACTGGTGGGAACAGCCATGGTAGAGACTTTGTTGATCACATCCTGAGGAATGTAACGGCGACCATCCTGCCACCGCACTCCCAGAAACTGAATTTCTTTGGCAGGTCCTTTGACCTTGTCTCTCTTAATGGCAAAACCTGCTTGCAACAGAATGTCAATGATTTTGTTACCTTTCTCGAAGACTTCCTTAGCAGTTTGGCCCCACACAATGATGTCGTCGATGTACTGGATGTGCTCTGGAGCTTTACCTTTCTCCAGTGCATTGTGGATGACTGAGTGACAGATGGTTGAGCTGTGTTTCCACCCCTGAGGCAAACGATTGAACTGGTACTGGATTCCTCTCCAGGTGAATGCAAACTGAGGCCTGCACTCCTTTGCTATGGGAATAGAGAAGAAAGCATTAGCAATGTCTATGGTTGCATACCATTTAGCCTCCTTCGATTCCAGCTCGTACTGGAGTTCCAGCATGTCCGGCACAGCTGCGCTCATGGGTGGCGTCACCTCGTTGAGGGCACGAAAGTCAACTGTCAGTCTCCAGTCGCCTGTAGGTTTACGCACAGGCCAGATGGGACTGTTGAAAGGTGAATGAGCTTTCTCGATGACAGCCTGACTCTCCAGTTGACGAATCAGCTGATGAATGGGCAACAAAGAGTCACGGTTAGTTCTGTACTGCCTATGATGAACAGTTTGAGTTGCAATTGGCACTTCCAGGTCCTCTATGTCATGATGTCCCACAACTGCAGATTCATCAGAAAGTTCAGGTCTAATAGACAATTTCAATTTATCATCCTCAATCTCTACAGATGCTATTCCAAAAGCCCATTTGTGACCCTTAGGATCTTTGAAACAACCTTGTCTCAAAAAATCAATTCCCAGAATGCAAGGCGCATCAGGACCAGTTACAATAGTATGTGTCTTCCACTCTTTACCAGTTAAACTGATCTCAGCCTGTACCTTAGTTAACTCTTGAGATCCACCAGTGATTCCAAAAATAGATATGGACTCTGTCCCTTTGCAATTTGATGGCAATAAAGTACACTGAGCACCTGTGTCAACTAAAGCCCTGTATTTCCGAACTCTTGAACTGCCAGGCCACCTAATGAATACATTCCAATAGATTCGGTTCTCTCCACTATCCCTTTCCTCCTCCTGGCTGGAGGCAGGGCACCCCTAATGCTGAACATGGCATGTAGGGTGTACACAGTGATTGGTGTTGTTGCGAGAGGAACTGCAACTGTTGGAACAATTGCAGTTGCTCTCGGGAGCTGAAGAAGTGACAGCTACTTTTCTGGCATTGCTGCCTCTGTTTCTGCCACTCTGCAGATCCCTGACTCTCTTTGAAAGAGCTGAAGTAGGTTTACCATCCCATTTGTTCATGTTCTCCCCGTATGTGTCACGCAGAAGTATCCACAGTGACGCACGTGATTGCTGCTGTCTAGGTGGAATTTGTCTCCTCCTGGGCTGGAATTGCCTTGCAGGAGGTGGGCGTCTGTTCCTGACTGCAGAAACATGCACCCATTCAGATGATGCAGGAATGGTATCCTTTACCAGATTGGAAATTGAGGTTTTAAGGTCCTCCTTCAGTTCTTTCATGCTCTCCTGAAAACCATCTTTAAGCTCTGTAGTCATAGTCTTTATGGCACAGATTATACCAGAATGTGACAAGCTATCCTCTATCTGCCTGAGCTGGTCAGTGAATTCACCAACAGTGAAAGATCTTCCATTATCACTCCTTGCTAGAAACTTGCTGGCCAAGATGTTAGCATAGGATGAAGGAGCAAGCTTAATCAGCTTCTTCATGAGACCTGTTCCCAAAGGAATATCGTCAGGCTCATGTGTGCCATGATCTCCATAAAGCACTTCCTTCACAGCAAACTCCTTCAGAAGCTTAATTCCCTGCTCAACGGTGTTCCACTTCTTGGCAGCCCATGGCAAATCATCTCGGGAAGGATATCTCATAGCCACAGCCAATAGAAGGCGTGTCCACAAACTAACCCTACCAAGAGGACTTGCCAGGTGTTTGTCCACTCCACTCTCCTTAGTGAGTGGTCCCAGCTGCTTGGCAGACTTGTCTCCTACCTGCAGAGCATTAGCACCAATGCCACGGCATCTCACTAGCCAGCTTAGGATTGGCTCACCTGATTCTCTTGTATATTCCTTCCTAACTTCCCTGACCTCTCTGAGTGGATCCTTGGAGCCTTGGATGTCATCTTCCTCCTCTTCTTCCTGTTGTTGATCTGGTGGTGCCGGGCCTAACACAATCTTCCTCATAGCATTCCTAAACTCATGGGAACCATCCTCTCTCTTGGCAGCTAACCTCACAGCACTCCTCTCACTTGAGTATTGTTGTCTCAGCACATCTACAAGGTCTCGCAGACTAACTGCCTCCTCTTCCTCCTCTTGCTGCTGATCACCAGAGGTCCCCTGTCTTACATCCTCCTGCGAACCACTCTTTGTTTTAGCTTTTGCCTTAGCAGGTGCTAGAAGGGCCTGAGCAGCAACAGACTTGGATGTGTCTGCTGGAGGATTTGAATCTTTAGGAGTCTGACCCGAAGGGTTTGAATCCTTAGGAGTCTGACCTGGAGCATTTGAATTATTGGAGGTCTGACTTGGAGCATTTGTATCCTTAGGGGTCTGACCTGGAGGGTTTTGGTTCTGGTCTGCTGGCTGGGGGTTCGAATTGGCTGAGCTGGTGTCATTAGGATTTGGACTGACTGGGCTAGCGTTACCAGCACTAGCAGTGTTATTATTTGCCTGTCCTCCTGGGATGCCTGCCAACCCTGACGTGTTTTGATTGTTGCTAGGAACATTCTGATTTTGGGTACTTGCCTGTGCTCCTGAGGCTCCTACCGAACTCTGTGGATTGTTGTTGTTTTTGTTATCAGTGTTTATGTTAGTGGTGGGAACACTGGCTGTGTTCCCAGAACCTATAGAGGAGGGTGGAGAGGCTGGCATGGGGGAAGCCGACAACTGTGTTCCCTTGTTTTGCTGTGAAAGAGACTGCTTCTGAGACACAGAATTTTTCCTAGCTCTTACAGAAGCTGGTTTTGAATTTTTCACACATAATGCCAAAATTAATATGAATATTAAAATCATGAGGCAAATATTAAAAATTGTGAGAAGAAAAACAGTTTTACACGAGCATGTACCTAGGCAAACAGTTGGAATTCCTGTCTTAGGCTGAATAACTCTCATTAGAGGCATATTTAAAGCAGAATTTCCATTGATTGTCACATTATTGACCAGAGCTCCTGTAATGTCCTTGGTAATATTCTCAGAGATATTAAAACCAGCATAACCAAGAATAAAATCACCCCAGCTCCAGAACATATCTGAAACCTTAGCTTTAGCCTTATTATAAGCCAGATCAATAAAATAAGCAACAATTTGAGCTTTTATCCAATTAAATGCCAAGTAAACAAAACCAGACCAGAGCAATGCACCAACCAAATACAATAGCTGCTTGATCAGCTTCATCTTAATTCCCAGAGCTAATTTCCACTCACTGAAATATCTAGCCCCACGTTGGGAAAGCCAATTAAAAATGTGATGGTTTGGGGGTTACCCCGCCCCCCCACACTTTTGTATTTGCCCCAGCTAACTCAGACGGACCCTGGGAATATAGATGAAGCAATTTATTTACAGCTAGCAGAATTTACAAGCAGCTATTTACAATATATACACTTATATACAATTATATACAGTTATATACAAAGGATAAACAATACAAAAGCACAACTCCCCTCCCAGAAACCTGAGTCCCCAGGAGGGGCTCTCAAACCACCCCAACACCTCCCCCCGGCCCTCTCAACCTTACCCCAGTTCTCAGGAAGAAAAGAGATGCAGCCAAGAGGTTAGGGAGCAAGGTTAGTAGGAGCAGGGTTAATGAGATGTGACCAGGTCTAAGGCCAAAGCAAGAGTGAGAAACAAAATGGAGAATAAGTCTTTCTTCTTCCCAGAGTTCTCAGCGAGACTGTGAGAGAAGTAGACACAATTGTTTTTCATTTCACTGCCCATTATCTAGTTCTTCTACCAAAACATTCCAGCTTGCTTCAAACTAGCACATGTAGGTTCTGTTGGACACCTTGTTGTGGTGCTGTAGAACTCCTCTGGATCACTGCTTGCGTGGTGTAGGTTCTGTTGGACACCTTGTTGTGGTGCTGTAGAACTCCTCTGGATCACTGCTTGCGTGGTGTAGGTTCTGTTGGACACCTTGTTGTGATGATGTAGAACTCCTCTGGATCACTGCTTGCATGGTGTAGGTTCTGTTGGACACCTTGTTGTGATGATGTAGAACTCCTCTGGATCACTGCTTGCATGGTGTAGGTTCTGTTGGACACCTTGTTGTGGTGCTGTAGAACTCCTCTGGATCACTGCTTGCGTGGTGTAGGTTCTGTTGGACACCTTGTTGTGATGATGTAGAACTCCTCTGGATCACTGCTTGCGTGGTGTAGGTTCTGTTGGACACCTTGTTGTGATGATGTAGAACTCCTCTGGATCACTGCTTGCATGGTGTAGGTTCTGTTGGACACCTTGTTGTGATGATGTAGAACTCCTTTGGATCACTGCTTGCATGGTGTAGGTTCTGTTGGACACCTTATTGTGGTGCTGTAGAACTCCTCTGGATCACTGGTTGTGTGGTGTAGGTTCTGTTGGACACCTTGTTGTGGTGCTGTAGAACTCCTCTGGCTCACTGCTTGTGTGGTGCAGGTTCTGTGTTGGATGCTGTGTTGTGCTGCGATGCTGTAGAACTCCTCTGGATTGCTGTTTGTGTGGTGTGGATTCTGTTGGACGTGTTGTGGTGAGCATGTAACTGGGAAACCAGCTTATAACCACTTATAAACTATTAGACAATTATTACACAACTATTATACAACTATGAATGCATCCAGGCAGGTCTTGAAAGTCTCCAGAGCACACTCTGTAACCTCTCTGGGCAGCCTGCTCCAGCACTATCACACCAAAGACATTGCTCCTCATGTTGAGGTGGAAGCTCTTGTGTTCCAGCTTGTACCAGTTGTTCATGTCATATTGCTGGATACCACTGAAAACAGCCTGGCACTTTCATCTTGACACCCACCACTCAGATATTTATAGACATTAATAAGATGCCCTCTCTCCAGAGTAAACAGCCACAGGTCTCTCAGTCTTTCTCCACAGCAGAGATGTTTCAGTCCTCCAGGAATAGAACCTTCTAGACATGCTTTTCTTGATCAACCCCAGGATGGCATTGGCTCTCTTGGCCACAAGGGCACACTGCTGTCCCAAGGGGAACTTGCTGTCCACTAGAACTCCAAGGTCTTTCTCTGTTGAGCTGCTTTCCAGCAGGACAACCCCGAGTCTGTACTGGTGCCTGATGTTACTGCCCCCAGATTCAGGACTCTGTACTTGTCTTTATTACACTTCTTGAAGTTCCCAGCTCTCCAGCCTGGCCAGGTCTCCTTGAATGGCAGCACACTGGGTTGTATGGACAACACCTTGGGTTATAAGGACAGAAATTAATTTGACAGGGTGGAGTCAGGAACATTTTTGACACAGGAGTCTTATGACTGGCTGTATGAGGTCATGAAAACCAAAGTGGTTATTACCTAAATACTTGTGGGTGACACTTCTCCTTCATGTACATGCTAAGACATTAGTGCAGAGGAAGAGGATTCGGTGCCAGTGCACAACTGTAGATTAGGAAGAGATCTGATGGAGAGCAGCCCTGTGGAGAGGGACCTGGGAGTGCGGGTGGACAAACAAGTTGTCTATAGGACAGCAATGTGCACTTGTAGCCAAGAAGGCCAGTGGGATCCTGGGGTGCATTAAGAGGAGTATGTCATAGTATCATAGTATCATAGTATCATCAGGGTTGGAAGAGACCTCACAGATCATCGAGTCCAACCCTTTACCACAGAGCTCAAGGCTAGACCATGGCACCAAGTGCCACGTCCAACCTTGCCTTAAAGTGCCCCAGGGACGGCGACTCCACCACCTCCCCAGGCAGCCCATTCCAGTGTCCAATGACTCTCTCAGTGAAGAACTTCCTCCTCACCTCCAGCCTAAACCTCCCCTGGCGCAGCCTAAGGCTGTGTCCTCTTGTTCTGGTGCTGGCCACCTGAGAGAAGAGAGCAACCTCCTCCTGGCCACAACCACCCCTCAGGTAGTTGTAGACAGCAATAAGGTCACCCCTGAGCCTCCTCTTCTCCAGGCTAACCAATCCCAGCTCCCTCAGCCTCTCCTCGTAGGGCTGTGCTCAAGGCCTCTCACCAGCCTCGTCGCCCTTCTCTGGACACGCTCAAGCATCTCAACGTCCCTTTTAAACTGGGGGGCCCAGAACTGAACACAGTACTCAAGGTGTGGTCTAACCAGTGCAGAGTACAGGGGCAGAATGACCTCCCTGCTCCTGCTGACCACACCATTCCTGATGCAGGCCAGGATGCCACTGGCTCTCTTGGCCACCTGGGCACACTGCTGGCTCATGTTCAGGCGGGTATCAATCAGCACCCCCAGATCCCTCTCTGTCTGGCTGCTCTCCAGCCACTCTGACCCCAGCTTGTATCTCTGCATGGGGTTGTTGTGGCCAAAGTGCAGCACCCTGCACTTGGAGCTATTGAACCCCATCCCATTGGACTCTGCCCATGTCCAGCAGATCAAGGGAAATTCTCCTTCCCCTTTACTCTGCCCTGGTGAGATCCCATCTTGAATACTGCCTTCAGTTTTGGGCTCCCCAGTTGAAAAGGGACAGGGATCTGCTGAAGAAGGTCTAGCAGAGAGCTACAAGAATGATTAGAGGATTGGTGCACTGCCTGATCAGGAGAGGCTGAGGGATCTGGGACTGTTTAGTCTGTAGAAGAAAAGACTGAGAGGAGATTTAATAAATATTTATAAATATCTGAGGACTGGGGGTCAGGAAGGGGGGGACAGGCTCTGCTCACTGCTCCCTGGGATAGGACAAGGAGAAATGGATGTAAGTTATAGCAAAGAGATTCCACCTCAACACAAGGGGGAACTTCTTTACTGTAAGGGTCCCAGAGCACTGGCACAGGCTCCCCAGAGGTTGTGGGGTGTCCTCCTCTGGAGACTTTCAAGACCTGTCTGGATGTGTTCCTGTGTGCTCTGTGTTAGATAGTATTGTCCTGCTCTGGCAGGGGGGTTGGACTCGATGATCTCCTTGGGTCCCTTCCAACCCCTAACATCCTGAGAGCCTGTGATGCCTGGTGGCACAGATGACCCTTTTGAAATTATCCCCTTTAATGAGGATGGTGGAGCTGAAACTCAAAGAAATTATCTGGCAGGGGGGTTTTAAAAAGTCAAAGATGGAAAGGGAATCTTTTCTAAGGCTTGAGGCAAGTGGCTCAGAGTTGCAGCACTGCATTTGTATGGCCCATTGAGAGAAGTCCCAGGGGAATGACATTTTAATTGCCTTGGGTTTTGTTATTTTTTTTCCTGTTACCTCTCCAAAGGAAGCTGCTGCTGCTTTGCCTAAAGAATGTAAGTTGTCTTTATCAGAAGAGGGCCTTTATTTTGTCGTTCAGATGCTTTAGCTGTCTATGGATACAGCTTCTCCTGGCCTTAATGGCTAAGTGCCTCTGCTTTCTGCTAGTTCGGGTGCCAGTGTGCTTAAGCAAATAAGCTTGGAGGGGTCTTAGCTGAGCTGCAGGAAACCAACTCAAGCATCTCTGTCTGTGCCATGGTTAATCTGCAAGTATTAACTCGGATAATCAAGGTAATGTGTGCATGGAGAATAAGCTTCAGTTCTCACATTTTAAGTTAAACATCAGGGAAAGGGAAGTAACTCTGATTTTTTTTTTTTTTTTTGTAAATTCACTCCCATCTTTCTCCCAGTTTTTGCCTTTCTCTTTGTTCCCCTTGAGAAAGCTATCAGGGAATTTTCTGATAGATAAACAGAAAATCACAGCAAAAATCCTGTGAGAAAGTCAACTTAGGAAGAGGAATTTCACTGAAATTATCAATCAGATGTCAGGGATTTCAGTAGGTGACATTAGTTCTAGAACTCGATTTTAGTTCTGAATGGTTCATTTTCCCCCCATAGTTACCCTCTCAGTAGGGTTTTTACCTTCATTATCTCCTGTTTTGTATGAAGCACGAAGTGTTACTGCTAATCTTTTCACTTTTAAGTGATATTAGGACAAAGTTGTATGTTTTAAGTTTGTAGCCCAGGTGCAGGACTTTGGTGGATTTATAGTCAGGCCCTTGCCTGGGTCAGTGAATGGCTTGAGAGAAAACTGCTCACTGTTTCTAGGGGTTCTCTTCAGAAAATAAAACAGTTGAAATGTATAAATGAAGGTTTTTTTCAGGCTTCTCTGTGGCAAAACAATTGTGTTCATTTCCACATCCACAAGAAGGACAGGAAACTGTTAGAGCAGGTCCAGAGGAGCCCACAAAGATAATCAGAGGGATGGAGCCCCTCTGCTATGAAGACAGGCTAGGACAGCTGAGGCTGTTCAGCGTGGCGAACAGAAGGCTCTGGGGAGACCTTATTGTGGCCTTTCAGTATTTGAAGGGGGCTACAGGAGGGCTGGAGAGGGAGTTTTGACAAAGGCATATACAGGACAAGAGGCAATGGCTTCAAACTGGAAGAAGGTGAATTTAGACATGAAGGAGAAATTCTTCTCCATGGAGGTGGGGAGGCACTAGTCTAGGTTGCCTATAGAAGTTGTGGAGGCTCCAAGCATTGATGAATCACAGAATTTCTGGTTGGGAAAGACCTCTAAGATCAAGTCTAACGTATCACCTAACCCTTCTAATTAACTAAACCAGGACTCTAGGTGCCTCGTCCAGCCTCCTTTTAAATGCTTCCAGGGATGGTGACTCCACCACCTCACTGGGCAGCCCATTCCAATGCCAACCACTCTTTCTGTGACAAGCTTCTTCCTAATGTCCAGCCTAAACCTGCTTTAGCATAGCTTAAGACTGTGTTCTCTTGTCACTGGGTGCCTGGGAGAAGAGACCAACCCTTGCCTGGCTACAACCTCCTTTCAGATGTAAGATCTCCCCTGAGCCTCCTCTTCTCCAGGCTGAACAATCCCAGCTCCCTCAGCCTCTCCTTGTAGAATTCAAAGCTAGGTTGGATGGGGCCTTGAGCAACCCAATCCTAGTGGATTGTGTCCCTGACCATGACAGGGAGGTTGGAACTGGATGATCTTTAAGGTCCATTTTAACTAAAACATTTCTCTGATTTCTATGGAGGGGAAATTTCCTTTCCACACATTGTCAGTGGGAATGTATCTGACTGAGTGTGGAAAGCTGGAGACACTTCCAATAGCACATGTATTGCTTTTGAAATGAGTGTGGTGCTCAAGTGATGTGGCTCTTGTCCAGGGAGACAGGTTGTGACTAAAGGTGAAATCTGACAAGTGTTGTGGAGCACTCCAAATTCCTTCTTCCCCCCACTCTGTCTCTAGGAGGTTTGAATGGGGCAAGAAGGCAGCACCAAGAACTTCTTCTCCCCCACTCTGTGGACTTGAAGGGGGAACAGCAAAAGGTGCCTTTTCCACACATGTACTGACTCGTGTGGAAGCCTGCACTGGAATCGGCTGGTGGTTGGCTGGGTTCTTTGCACCCAGTATATATGGCAAGAGGACCCTTTGTCTAGAAAAGGCATAGAGTGAGGGGAAAAGCACAGGTTTCCCACCTTGACAGAGTTCCCATCTTTACAGAGTTCCTGTTTTGCAGTATTCCTGTTTTTGCACCGTCCCTGCTTTGGACAGCTCCTACTTTTGTGTGGCTCTTTTTTTTTTACACTGTTCCTTCTTTTGGACAGCTCCTACTTTTGCGTGGTTCCTGTTTTTACACTGTTCCGTCTTTTGGACAGCTCCTTCTTTTGCATGGCTCCTGTTTTTGCACTGTTCCTTCTTTTGGACAGCTCCTTCTTTTGCGTGGCTCCTGTTTTTGCACTGTTCCGTCTTTTGGACAGCTCCTTCTTTTGCATGGCTCCTGTTTTTGCACTGTTCCGTCTTTTGGACAGCTCCTACTTTTGCATGGCTCCTGTTTTTGCACTGTTCCGTCTTTTGGACAGCTCCTACTTTTGCATGGCTCCTGTTTTTGCACTGTCCCCGCTTTTGGATGGTCCCCCACTCCTGCACCATCCTGTGCCAATCTGCAAGCTCTGCAAGTCCTGAGGTCCATTTGAGAGAGAGCTGCTGGTGGTACCCGGGCTTGGCTTCTCTCAGGCTATACTGCAGTCTGATTTCCTGCTGCTACTCCAACTGGGGAAGGTGCTAGCAATTTGTCTTCCCCCTCTGTGCTGCTGAGGCAGCACCACTTCCATGATCATCTTTTGCAGAAGCTAGAAGCTGTGTCTGAGACACTTTTGGCTTTGGTAGGTCTTTCCACTCACCTCAGACTTGTGCCATTTGGATCCACTAATGGATATTGCTTGCAGTGTCAAAAGACATGGCTACTACTCGAGCAAAGGCCAGTAGAAAAGCAGTGGGCACCCAAACAGAGGCCACACACAAGCATGCAGGTGTTCAGGCATTTGGTTGCAGTGAGTGCTGGAGCCTGGCATGCATTCTGGGGGATGGCAGGGACAACAGCTGTATTAGGTGTGAGCAGACCAGAGATCTGATGAACATGGTGGCTGAACTAAAAGAAGAGTTGGAAAGACTACGAACTATAAGAGACTGTGAAAGGGAAATTGACTATTTCCATAATCTAATTACTACAAAACCTGAACTAGGGTTAACTCTGGCTCTGGCCAGCCTGATCCTGGTGGTCCTTTCCAAGCATAGCAATTCCTAGTGATGAGATGTTGTGCTGAGGGATTTGGTTTAGTCAAGGGCTTGTCAGTGTGAAACTAAGGATTGGACTTGATGAGCTTGAAAGTCTTTTCCAACCTGAGAAATTCTGATTCTGTGAAGGCAGCCAAGACGCAGAGAAATTCAGCAAGGGATCATCTCCAATTTCCTATCTGACCTCTATGAGTGAAAAGCTGATTCCCTTAGATTCTCTGCTCAGCCTGATTTATAGTGGGATAAAGATGTGTTTTAGCTTAGCCTTTTGCATTTTCTGCCTTTCCTAAATCTCTAAATTTGTCCATAAGCATCCTTTGAACACTTTCCCGATTGAATTAGAGCCTGTAAATAAGCCTAAACTAGTTCAGTATGTAATTTGGAGGAGGGGTTTTCAGAAAAAACACAAATAATTCTATTTTTATAATTCCTACCTTGGCCAATTAATACCCCAAACCCCTACTACAACCACACGAAATGGAAGTTAACCTGTGCATTATCAAATACATGATAAAGGATTTCAACAGCTTCCAGTTACTCATATTTTAATTTGGTGGTAACTTTTTCTTTTGAAATTAGTATTCAAAGGTAGAAGAAGTTAAAGCCTGGGTGTGAAGGTCTCACTTATCTCCAGATTTTCATGACTTTCCAGTAGGCACTGGTGACAAACATGGTCTGATTGGTTGGTGTCGCTTCTGGAGTCACTGGGGTGCTGAAAACCAGAGTACCATTGTCCCTTAAGATAACATTTTTCTACCTCGTTCTTTGTAGATGACATATACTTTCCTCCATGTCCTTCCAGGGAGCCAAGAGAGCCAATGGCATCCTGGCCTGGATCAGGAACAGTGTGGCCAGTAGGACAGAGGAGATTATTCTTAGCCTGTACTCAGCACTGGTCAGGCCACACCTTGAGTCCTGTGTCCAGTTCTGGGCTCCTCAATTCAAGAAAGATGTTGAGGTGCTGTCCAGAGAAGAGCAACAAAGCTGGTGAGAGGCCTGGAGCACAGCCTTGTGAAGAGAGGCTGAGGGAGCTGGGGGTGTGCAGCCTGCAGAAGAGAAGGCTCAAGGGAGATCTCATTGCTGTCTACAAACATCTGAAAGGAGGCTGTAGCCAGGTGGGGTTGGACTCTTCTGCCAGGCAAGCAGCAACAGAACAAGGGGACACAGTCTCAAGTTGTGTTGGGGGAGGTCTAGGCTGGCTGTTAGGAGGAAGTTGTTGGCAGAGAGAGTGATTGGCATTGGAATGGGCTGCCCTGGGAGGAGGTGGAGTCGCTGTCCCTGGAGGTGTTGAAGCAAAGCCTGGCTGAGGCACATAGTGCCATGGTCTGGTTGATTGGCCAGGGCTGGGTGCTAGGTTGGACTGGTTGATCTTGGAGGTCTCTTCCAATCTGGTTGATTCTATGATTCTTTGAAACTTACTGACGGTTGGTATGGTCTTGAGATGTCCTCCTTGATTCCCACCTGCAGCTAGCAACAAATGCAGGCTGAATATTTAATTTTATTATTTTTCCCTTAGAAAGGACATTAATTCTGGAAAAGTACTTCTCTTATTGGCAGTTGGGCAAAACTATTTCTCTTTCCATAAGTCTTTTGACACCTATTAAACAACAAATGGACATAATATAGCCTAGTAAGCATCTGCTCATGTTGCTTGTTGTCTGTCACAGCTTTTGCCTTTTTTTTTGCTGGATCAGTATTTTATTGTTTGTCATTTCCCATGAAAGATTGTTTAGTAATTCCTATGTAGATTTTACTCAGATTCACAACATTTATGAACTATGTGGAAATACACTGAATATCAGGTTTGTTTGATTATGTAAATACATGTTTTGAAGGCAGTAGTCTTAAGAGAGAAAATTAAAGCCTCTCTCTTTTGGGAAAAACAAAACCCTTCTATTATGTTGCTTGCCATTAACCATACAGGAAACAAGATGCTATGAGAAAAGGATGCAAAATGCTCTGGAGATGCTTTGTGTGAGAATGAGAGGCTTTGTATGATAAGATTTGTGCACAGTGATAAAGCTTATTTCATAAAGCATCTCACAGTCTGAATAAATAGTCGTAAAGCAGCTGCAGGAGTGAGCAAAGGCATTAACTGCATAAGCCTTCTGATTAGGTCACATTTTCTTCTACTGAGAACTGTCTGCTAATCTCATTTGACTTTTAGAATCTTAAAATCCATTATATGTTTATAGAGTCATACAGTCCCAAGGAAGAATGAAGCTTCGGCCAGGGGGTTAGGAAGCAAAGTGGATTAATCAGAGAGATGGCAGAGAGGTTAGAGAGACATGCAGCTTGGAGCTCCCCAGCAGGAGAAGTAGTGCCTTATCTATGTTTTGATTCTTGTTTTTATACATCTCAGCAAGCCTATGAGTGCAGTACACATCACCATTGTTTTCCTTTCACAGCCTTTAATCTAGGTCTTCTCACCAAAACACTCTAGCTAGCTTCAAACTAGCACTTGCACACAGTATTCCAGATGTGGTCTAACTAGGGCTGACCCTTGACCTGCTGGACACACTCTTAGTGCACCTGAAAAGCACCATCAAACTAACCACAAACAACACACAAAATGTGGTGACCATAAAGGAGGAGATCCATAACCAGATCAGTGATTCCTTCCCACACCTTGCATTTGGGCAAAGGAAATTGTTTTGATGTTCTTAATGTTAGAGGCTTTCTGGAGTTTAAAAAATGTCTTTCTCCCTGCATCTAACTTCAGTTTTTTCAGATGCAATTTTGTCCCTTTCCCTCAAGGGCGTGGAGATCTGGTTATTCTTTCACTTGTTCCAACAGCCTGTTACCTAATGGAAATGTGCTGCAGTGTCATCTCCTTGCTCTTCAGGCTAAGCAGACTCCATTCCCTCAGTTCTCTGCTTGTCCAGTAACTCTTGTGCATGTACTATTCAAGAGAGACAGAGATCTACTGGAGAGAGTCCAATGGAGAGTTGCAAGGGACTTGGAACATTTCTCCTGCAAAGAAACACTGAGAGACTTGGGACTGTATAGTCTGGAGAAGAGAAAGCGGAGAGGAGATCTGATCAATGTCTGTAAATAACTGAGGGGTGAGCGTCAAGATGAAGGTGCCAGGCTCTTTTTGGTAGTGCCCAGACAAGGAACAATGGATACAAGCTGGAACAAAACACCTCAGACTCTTCACTGTGAGCAGGATGGAGCCCTGGAACAGGTTGCCTGGAGAGATTGTGGAGTCTCCTTCTCTGAAGACTTTCAAAACCAACCTGGATGAATTTCCATGTGACTTGCCCTCGGTGATCCTGCTTTGGCAGGAGGTTTAGGAGTTGGACTGGATGATCTTGTTAGGAGGAAGTTCTTCACAGAGAGAGTGATTTCCCATTGGAATGGGCTGCCTGGGGAGGTGGTGGAGGCACCGTCCCTGGAGGTGTTCAAGAAAAGCCTGGGTGAGGCACTCGGTGCCATGGTCTAGTTGACTGGATAGGGCTGGGTGCTAGGTTGGACTGGATGATCTTGGAGGTCTCTTCCAACCTGGTTGATTCTATGATTCTATGATCTCTAGAAGTCCCTTCCAACCTCTACCATAATCATGTGATTCTATGACTCTACTGCCTTTGGATGTTTTGTTTAAAGCAGCAGTAATCCTATAGCTGTAGGTATGCAGGCTATAGAGCTATAGGCAATGAATTTTATAGCAAGTGCTGACAAAGATTCATGTCTTCTGCATTTGCTTTTGACACACTTCTCTAAGGGACAATTTGACATTGCAGTGTTTCCCCAAACACAAACATACCTGCAGGCCTTCTTCTACAGCCTGTGCATGCACCTGGCTGTGCACTTCTTAATGTCTTTCTACTGGGAGAAAAGCCATTAATTCACAGTGGAGTTAGAACTGTGTCCCTAATAACATCAGTACAGCATCCTGGAAGCTGAATTTGACACTGCCTCTGTGATATGTAGGACCATTACTCTGAATTATGATGATGCTTTTATATAAAGTCACCCTGGTTCCTGGTTGCTGAAGTTCTTCCATGGAGAGGAGTCTCTGATGGAAAAAAAAGGGATTTTTCAGAAGGAGAACTACATGTCACTGCTTCACTCAAGCAATACCATTGCACCTTATACAACTTTAATTTCTGTTCTGAGGTTGTTAATTGCATCCAACTGCGTCCAGCTCTAAGCTGTTACGTGCTCATAAATATTCTGGAAATGCCAATGTAGCTGAGATGCTGCTGGAACCTTTTCAAGAATATCCATCTAATAACAAAGTTCCTTGGAAGGAAGTGCTTGCAGAAACCTGCCAGGGTCTGTTTAACTGGCAGGAGTTAATAACATGGAGCAATTGGTGAGGCATACAAATTAACAATGTGCATGAAATTGTATTTGCCTGCTAAATATGTGCCAACATTAAAATCCCTTAACAATAAGCTTGTTTTTCCAGCTCCATAAAGCCAATTACTACACATAGAATCATAGAATCACAGAATCAACCAGATTGGAAGAGACCTTCAAGCTCATCCGGCCCAACCTAGCACCTGGCTCTGACCGATCAACTAGACCATGGCACTAAGTGCCTCATCCAGGCTTTGCTTCAACACCTCCAGGCACAGTGACTCCACCACCTCCATGGGCAGCCCATTCCAATGCCAATCACTCTCTCTGCCAACAACTTCCTCCTAGCATCCAGCCTAGACCTCCCCTGGCACAACTTGAGACTGTGTCCCCTTGTTCTGTTGTTGCTTGCCTGGCAGAAGAGACCAAACCCACCTGGCTACAACCTCCTTTCAGGAGGTACATATTACACTGTACAGAACTCTCTCAGTTCCCAGTCAACCTCACATTTAATGCTGAATGATTATGTTGTTTTTTTTTAAGATCTGAACATTTCTGATAACCCAAGAAATGCATTGGAATACAGAAAGCTGTTGAGTTTGTGGTATAGCAGCGTTGCGGAATGCATGAAAATAGAATCTCATAATTACAAAGGACAGTGAAACAGTGTCAAAAAACAAATGACAGAATGGTTGAAAGGGACATCTGTAGATCATTGAGTGCAGCCTCCCTGCTCAAGGCATATTCATCAAAAGAAGGTGAACACAGGAACACAACCAGGCAGGATTTGAATGTCTCCAGAAATGGAGACTCCGCTACCTCTTTGGGCAGCCTGTTCCAGTGCTCCATCACCCTTAAGTTAAAGTATTTCATCCTCATGTTTAGGTGGAACTTCTTATGTTCTACTTTATGCTCATTATCCTTTATTCTGTCACTGGACACCACTGAAAAAAGACTGATTCCATCCTCCTGACACCCACTCTTTCTGCAATACTTATAAGCACTGATGAGATTCCCTCCTCATGCAGCTTTCTCTTTCCCAGACTAAAAATGGGATCATAACCATAAGCAGAATTCCATCTCTTCTGGCCTTGTCACAGCAGCAATTTATCTTAAGAAGCAGAGAAAGAAGTTGAATGTTGCAGAATGATTTATCTGTGTTTAAACTTGGGTGGTAGCACTGTGGGCTTAGGACTGGAGGGAGAAAAGGTAGAGCATTAGGAAAAGTAAACTCCTTTGATCTGTTTGCCATGAGCTTAGAGAAGAGGCCACGTAAGCAGGAAAAGTAACAGAGGAAAAGGAACAGAGTAGTTCTGTGCTCCCTTGTGGAATGGATAGTTTCAAAACCTGGTAAACACAGCAGTTGTTCCTACCTGCATGTGTTTGAGATTTTAATTAAGACAACAAATTTGCTCATAGCTTCTAAGAGTCCTTTCCAGCAGTTTTCAATCACTAAGAACACCCTTGATTTTAAGGAGGCTCTCCCTGCTGAGCTAGTTGTTATTTCCATCAAAAATGTAAGTGATTTAGCAACATATCTTCATGGTAAGTAAATAGGCAGAGAGGTTAGTTCAGCCATCAGCCACTGTGATGTTTTACAGAGGTGGACGTTTAGCCTGCAGAAGAGGAGGCTCAGGGGTGACCTCATTGCTATCTACAACTACCTGAAGGGAGGATGTAGCCAGGTGGGGTTGGGCTCTTCTGCCAGGCAAGCAGCAACAGAACAAGGGGACACAGTCTCAAGTTGTATGGGGGAGGTCTAGGCTGGATGTTAAGAGGAAGTTGTTGTCAGAGAGAGTGATTGGCATTGGAATGGGCTGCCCAGGGAGGTGGTGGAGTCACTGTGCCTGGAGGTGTTGAAGCAAAGCCTGGCTGAGGCACTTAGTGCCATGGTCTAGTTCATTGGCCAGGGCTGGGTGCTAGGTTGGACTGGCTGATCTTGGAGGTCTCTTCCAACCTGTTCTATTCTATTCTATTCTATTCTATTCTATTCTATTCTATTCTATTCTATTCTATTCTATTCTATTCTATTCTATTCTATTCTAGTCTAGTCTAGTCTAGTCTAGTCTAGTCTAGTCTAGTCTTTATTGGCATTTCTGTAGCTCACTTTATAGAGGAATCTGTACTCCAGCTGCTCTTATGTGATGGTTTGGGTGTTACCCACACCCACCCCATCCTTAAGAAAATCAGCCAGACTAGACTCAGCTGAGCTGGAAATTATAATGGAGTTTTGTATTCACAGCTTACCACAATATCCAAGCAGGTATTTACAATAGATGCAGCTAGAGACAGAAATAGATAAGTTAAAAAAGTAATACAGACACACAACAGCCCTCCCAGAAACCAGAGTCCCCAGGAGGGGCTCCCAACCACCCTTCCACCTCCTTTCCACTCCTCTACCTTATCCCAGACTTTGCCTTATGTTCAAGGTGAGTTTGGAGAATTTGCCACAGGGTTAGGAAGCAGAGGGATTAGTCACACAGACAGCAGGCTAAGGAGAGGAGGGAGGCAGCCAGAAACTCTGTAATCTATGTTTGTGTTCTTGTTTTTATTCATCTTGGCAAGCCTATGAGTGCAGCAGACATCACCATTGTTTCCTTTTCACAGCTTATTATCTAATTATTCTCACCAAAATATTCCAGCTAGCTCCAAACTAGCTCATCTTGCTTGCTGGATGCAGCACAGGGCACTGACCCACCTCTCATTTCCAAGCATGACTGAAGTCTGCCCTGGGGCCCTGAAGCAGAGCAGTCCCTACAGTGTCAGCTTTTACAGAAACCCTCTGGACAGAGTTGTCCTTGACAGATCAATGCAGAGCTCCTCTCTGTGCTGCCCTGGCTCTGTGTCTGTTCTTGGGGATGCTGTGGCTGGTGGGCTTTTGGGATTCTTCCTGCCACAAAGTTAAGTCACGTTCCTTTGAAGGCTGGCTTGGCCCCTTTACTCTGTCATGTCATAACAGGAATAAAGGCCTGCTTTTGGCTTTTGAATATCACATGAAATGTTGTGCCTTGTGCTATTCAGGGTCCTTCAGCCTCCTTCCTCCTATGCCACGAGCACCAGTGGTCTCAGAGCATCATGGCTAGCTCTGAATGTCAACACTGGGGCTAGACTGGAGCCTGAGTGTAAAGGGTTAATCCTCCTGAGGGAGTGGCCTTGACCCTGATTGCAGGTCCCCCTGGCTGTAGTGTTTAGCCCACTCCTGCTTCCTGTCTACCCCCTATAAAAACAGAGGACCCTCCTGTTCATTCTCTCTCACCCTGCCTTCCTGCTTGCCAGCATCACCATCCTGTTCCTGCTACTCTTTGTTTTTCCATGTGGCCATCAGTGCACAGGGTAGAAACCCCATAGCCATCAAGCCAGTTGTGTGCATATATTGTATCTTGTTTTCCCATCCCTATACCTTCTTTGTAACTTCCCTACCTCGAATACTTTTTAATTACTGTTTTCTCTTTAACTTCCAAATCCAAGGGAGACTATTTATTTGGGTGTGTTATACCTTTTCTTCTCTACATCTAATTCACTTTCTTTGAAAAAAAAAAAGGAGGAGGAAGAAGGAAAGGCATCCTAGAAATTGTTATTGGTTCTATTAGCTATATTTGAGTCTCTGGGGAATTTAAACTCGAACCAAGACACTGAGCAAGCCTCAGGGCAGGGAAAATGCTTCACCTACCCTAGGTAAGGTACCTCCCTAGATTTGAAAGTGTTTGGCCAGCTAGAGAGGCTGTTTGTCTGCTGAACACAGCCATGCAGGGGCAAAGCCATCCTCATTCATGAAGGTAAACCCAGCCTCTGCTCCCTGATGTGAGGCTTTGTTTAAAACATTCTACTCCAGTTACTCCAGCAGTTGTCTCAATTCTAAAATGAGAATGGCAATGGGATTCCAGCTTACGAGCTGCCACAAGCTGGCATGCCCCACTCATCACACAGTGGTAGAACTGGTTCACTTGGAAATGGACCTGAGAAGTCACCAAGGCCAGCTGCTACTCCAGAACTTCAGGTCACCCTTACCCCATGTCACTCAGCACCACATCCATGGCTCTGAAACCCCTCCAGGGATGGGGACATCCCCACTGCACTGGGCAGTCTGGTCTGGGACTTGACAACCTTGTGAAACTTAAACCTTCCCTGGTGCAACTGGGGCCATTTCCTCCTGTCCTGTCACTCATGTACATGATGTGCACCAAGCAAGTCTTGGCTGCTTTTCACTGCCTAAACAACAGACTGTCATTATTTCTCTCATTTTCAGGAGCCCTATCTTTATGTTACAAGTGCTGATACTGTCTTTACCTGCTCTTAATTTAATGTTTTCAGGATTATGCAGTCCCAAAACTCACTTTTTCTCATTTATACTATAACTGGATTAAAAACCTAGGTAAAAAATAGACTAGACTAGAATTATCATCCAGTCCAACCTAGCACCCAGCCCTGTACAGTCAACTAGACCATGGCACTAAGTGCCTCAGACAGGCTTTGCTTCAACACCTTCAGGCACAGAAGCTCCACCACCTCCCTGGGTAGCCCATTCCAATGCCAATCACTCTCTCTGGCACACTCTGGCAACAACTTCCCCCTAACATTCAGCCTAGACCTCCCCCAATACAACTTGAGACTGTGTCCTCTTGTTCTGTTGATGGTTGCCTGGGAGAAGAGACCAACCCTACCTGGCTACAGCCTCCCTTCAGGTAGTTGTAGACAGCAATGAGGTCTGCCCTGAGCCTCCTCTTCTGCAGGCTGCACACCCCCAGCTCCCTCAGCCTCTCCTCACAGGGCTGTGCTCCAGGCCCCTCACCAGCTTTGTCACCCTTTTTTGGACACATTCCAGCACCTCAACATCTCTCTTGAATTGAGAAGCCCAGAACTGGACACAGGGCTCAAGGTGTGGCCTGACCAGTGCTGAGTACAGGGGAAGAATAATCTCCCTTGTCCTGCTGGCCACACTCTTCCTGATGCAGGCCAGGATGCCATTGGCTCTCCTGGCCTCCCTCTGTCTTTTTTACTCCTGTGGAAGCAGAGCTCCATGTGTGGTGCATCCCTAGGAATGTTTTTACAGCCTAGACAATGCTTTTACCTATTTCTCTGTTTCTCTCTCTTTCTCTGTTTCGCTCTCTTTCTCTATCTTTTTTCTTTTTTAGAATACTCTTTATTTATTTATTACTAATTTCTTATCTTCTGCAGGCACTTCTGGCTATACATTTGAACTCCAATCATCTTGAAACACCCTCTGGAAATAAGTTCAGCCCTACTGGTAAGAATTGTGTGTGCTTAGTTTTTTGTTGATCACAAAGTGTTGTCTCATTTTGGGACAGGCAATTGCTTGTTTCAGAGGCATCAGTGGCATGTTCAAAAAAAAAGCCTGGATGAGGCACTTGGTGCCATGGTCTGGTTGATTGGAGAGGGCTGGGTGCTAGGTTGGACTGGATGAGCTTGGAGGTCTCTTCCAACCTGGTTGATTCTATTATATTTCTTATTGCTTCAGAAAAGGAAAACAAAATTAAAAAGGGGAGAAACTTACTTGGAAAAGGATTTTCAGGGAGATTTATTTAGAAGAAGTTATGTGTTCAGGCAGCTAATTCAATGCATTTTGTTAATGGAAATTAAGGAGTTTTGTGCCGCCTGGTAAATCCAGACAGAATAGGAGCTTTTGTGTTCAGAATCAGCATGGCATTTTCAGTGCTAATGCAACATGGGAAGTCCTGAAGGACATGATGGATTTTGTGCTGCTGAATGTTGGTAGATATGTGCAAGTGGAAGGATATTAAGTTGATGAGTCATATTTGAAACTGAAATAAAGGAGGTAGGTTCCTTTTATATGCAGCCACCCACCTTCACATGTGCAAACATGCTCTAAATCCAAAGAACATCCAGGTCTTTACTGCTGTTGCTAGAGAAAATTACTTTGCATCTGATCCGTGTCCAGGTAAGCTCTTGAGCCAAAGACCTTCCTTGATACTTTTCACAGCTGAACATTTCCATTACTCCTATAATCCTCATGTATGTTCAATGCACATTTCTTCCTTTATCTTTCTACAACACTAGTAATGATATTACATCTTCTATTACACTTATAGTGCAAAAAAACTATCCTTATCTGTCTGACTCTGTAAGATAATTTTCACTTGAAACTGAAAGCTGGGGAAGTTTGCTCTCAGGCAGTTTTAATGTGGGATCAAGATGGCAGCACACTGTCAAGTGTTGCAGCCCTTAACTTGCAACAGCTGCATTTAACCCTGAGTTTGACTTCTATTGAAGGAGGCAGATTGACCCCATATGAGCATTCAGATCAATTAATAATCAGTGTTTAAACTCTTGGGTTCAGTTTCCTGGAGTAAAACTCAATTTCTGTTAGAGGAAATATTAGTGACAAAAGTGTTCTGAACCATGAGTTTGAGTCTGCTTATTTAGACAATCCATAAATTCCTCATGTAAATGACATCTGTCTGCAAAGAGAATACAGAAAGTACTAGGTGACTCTGAAGACTTACAGATGGCACATTACAAAGAGCAAGAATCTGTCATATTAATCATAGAGTCAACCAGGTTGGAAGAAACCTCCAAGATCATCCAGTCCAACCTAGTGCCCAGCCCTGTCCAGTCAGCTAGACCATGGCACCAAGTGCCTCATCTTGTCTTGAACACCTCCAGGGACAGTGACTCCACCACCTCCCTGGGCAGCCCATTCCAATGCCAATCACTTCCTCTGCCATCAACTTCCTCCTAACATCCAGCCTAGACCTACCCTGGCACAACTTGAGACTGTGTCCCCTTGTTCTATTGCTGATGTGTCTGCTTATGTTGAGCTGGAGCCTCTTGTGTTCCAGCATATGTTCTGCCTAATATTTTTCCACCAGATGTAGAGTGATTGGCATTGGAATGGGCTGCCCAGGGAGGTGGTGGAGTTGCCATCCCTGAAGGTGTTCAAGCAAAGCCTGGCTGAGGCACTTACTGCCATGGTCTGGTTGAATGGGTGGGGCTAGGTGCTAGGTTGGACTGGATGCTCTTGGAGGTCTCTTCCAACCTGGTTGATTCTATGATTCAGTGATCATTCATCCCAACTGGGAGTGTATCTGGAGAACATTTTGTCAGAGTGCTCTGTTGTGGAGGCAGGGAATTAATGTGGCTAAGTCAGGAATATATATAAAAATAGAATTATTTTATTTCCCTGAAACCCTGCCCCCAAAACTATATACAGAAATTAATTTAGTTTTAATTATCCGATTCAGTTTAATTGAGAAGATCTTACAAGGATACCATAGATAAATTTGAATATTTTTGAAGTCAGGAAAAGGAAATGCTAAGCTACCAAACGTAGCATTCCCACTATGAATTAGGCTGAGCCAAAGTTACTTACAGGTGAGTTAGGCTGTCTGAAGAGAAAGGGTGGTCCAGATGCTTGTCAGCTCTCTCTCTTTCAAAGGACATCTGAGGCTCGTTAGCTTGCACAGAGGGTGCTTATGGTGAGAAGCAGTCCAAAGCAGGGGTGGTCCTGTCCCTCAGGAGCTTGTCCTTCGGAGCGCCAGGGGACTCTTTCTGCAGGACTATCTAGGCAGGGGAGAACTCTAAGGTGGGAACCCCAAGGTGGGAAGCACCCCAGTATTTATACCCTTCCTAGACAAAGAGTCGAGTTACCACTGCCTAGGTGTGGAGAACACAGCCAATACCCAGCCCAATTCCAGCATGGGCATTGGCACAGGGCACCCCTCGTGCCAGAAGGGCCTTTTGTTCCCCCCCTTCATGCCTGCAGGACAGGGGAGTGGAACAGTTTTTCTGTACCTTTCCTCTCCCATTCAAACCACGGAGGGAGAGGAATTTTGGGGTATACAGGACTCCAGGACATGGTCTTAAAAGCAGCTTTATTGCTGATTGATGAGAAGCTCCTTCTGAGCTGGCACTGTGTATTCACAGCCCAGAGCCAGCCATGTCCTGGCCTGGTATTGGTAAGAGTGGGCAGCAGGTGGAGGGAGGGGATTCAGCTCCTCTGCTCCACTCTGCTGAGATCCCACCTGCGGTGCTGGGTTCTCAGTACAAGAAGAACATGGACCTGCTTGCATGGTTCCAGAGGAGGGGTACAAATATGATTAGAGAGCTGAAGCACCTCTCCTATGAAGTCAGACTGGGAGGGCTGGGATCGTTCAGTGTGGGGAAGAGAAGGCTTCACAAAGACCTTACAGCATCCTTCTAGTATTTGAAGGGGGCTACAAGAGAGCCGTGGAGGGAGTTTAGACAAAGGCATGATGTGGCAGGATGAGGGGTAATGTCTTTAAACTGGAGGAAGCTGGATTTAGATTAGGCATTAGGAAGAAAATCTTCCCAATGAGTGCAGCAAGAGACTGGCACAGATTATCTAGAGAAATTATGGAAGCTCCAACCCTGGAAACATTCAAAGTCAGGTTGGATGGGACTTTGAGCAACCTGGTTCAGCAGGAGGTGTTCCTTCCTGTGGGCTTGGAACTAGATGATCTTAAAGTCCCTTCCAGTCTAGACCATTCTGTGATTTCACAATTGCCAACTCTGAAGTGACAGGAGGAAGGTCTTCTCAGAGAGACTGATTGGCATTGGAATGGGCTGCCCAGGGATGTGATTGAGTCCCTGTCCCTGGAGGTGTTCAAGCAAAGCCTGGATGAAGCATGTAGTGCCATGGTCTAGTTGATTGGAGAGGGCTGGGTGCTAGGTTGGACTGGCTGAGCTTGGAGCTCTCTTCCAACCTGGTTGATTCTATGATTCTATGAAATGCATTGCCCCACCACCAAATAGGCTAAAAGTGAGTTGTCTTGCTTCAGTGAAGAGCATGTCTCTTGTGAGCTCAGTACCTGGAACAGTTCAGGCAATGGCCTAGGCTATTCATTTTGCAGTGGAGGAGTTAAGGGACCTTTAAGAAATACACATGCCTGGTATACTCTTCTGGTTTGACTGTTTCTTATGGAGCTTGCTGCTCTGCCTTCCTTTCAGTAGCAGAGTTATACTGACAAACCTGAAGAGGTGAACATGATGTTTCTAGTATTTGCTGGCTTTACCCATCTAATCATAGAATCACAAAATGCTTTATGGTGGAAATGACCATTAAAGGTTGTCTCGTCCATATCCCCTGCAGTCAGCAGGGACACCTGAGCAGGTTACTCAGAGCCCCAAACAATCTGATCTGGAATGGCTCCAGAGGTGATATATGTACCACCTCTCTGGGCAGCCTGGGCCAGTGGCTCACCACCCTCAGTGTAATACATTTCTTCCTTCTGTCCAGTTTGAATCTCCCTCTTTTAATTTAAAACATCTTCCCTTGACCTGTGGCAACAGGCCCTGCTAATGACATTGTCCTCAGCTTCCTTAAAGACCCCCTTTAAGTACTGGAAGACCACAATAAGCTCTCTCTGAAGCCTTCTCTTCTAATCAATTAGGAAAGATAACATCAACTAGTGTGTAAGCAGCACACAGTGAGAGCCACCAAGTTAGATTTGTTTCTCTGTGCTGGCAACTCAGCAATGATGTCTAGGCTCATAGAACATAACTAATCATGAGGACCATTAAGTAGGTCAGATACATTCATTCAGCTTCTGCTGAACTGAACACGCAGCTGCTGTGTTAGAGCAACATCTCATGTACAGGAGTTTGATCCTGCTTTGAAGCCTCTAAGTAATAAAGAACGAGAACTTCTATACGAGGTGGCTTGCTTTGTATTTACTTCTAATCCTCATTAAAAAGAAATGTTCCCTCTGATTGCAATTAGTTTCAGTCTCCAACAGCTGGAGCTTTTTCTTCTGCTTTTGACTTGAAAAGCTACCTCAAAGCTGAAGTGATTTTATCATGGAACCTGTTGCAATGTGTTGTAAGCTGTTGTAAACTATCATCAAGGCATCTCTTTGACCTTTCTTGAATAAGCCCAAACAGACTGAGCTTCCTAAGAGTTTCATTGTGATGATTTCTGAAACAGGTTTTGTTCACATAACTGAGAAATGGGCACCTCGTGGATGCTTGGTTAATAGCTTTGGCTCAAATAACTCACCTCATTGTACTCATCTGGTCTTCCTCTGGGTGTATTTTAAGTGATCTTACCTGCAGCAAAGTAATTCACACCTGGCAAAGACACCTAAGTACTTGTCAGGGTACAGATCCTTTTTTACCACCACTGTCATGTGGGTTATGATCTTTTATGAAGTTAATCAACTCCTAATGCTCATTTAGGTGTTGACATTTGTCCTTTTGCTTTTACTCATGATTGATTTCTGCTTTGCAGAACTGGCTTTTCCACTTAAGGGCCACATTAACAACGACAGCAACAAAATGAGGACTGTGAGATAGGAATTTAAAGATCTTTGTGGCTCAATATCTTGGTATGCCTGAAATCAACAGGGACCTGATGCTGTCAGGTCAGACAGGGTTGAGGTATCTGATACACTACAGTTAGGAAACTGAGGCAAGAAGGGAGCATGGCAAGTAAGTACTGCAAAAAGAAATGAGAGGGAGAAGGAAAAATAATCTCTGTGAGTTCTCCCTGTGAAGAGAGAAAGCCCTGTCTACAACACAGGGGCCAGGAAAAGCGTCAGACATTAAACACTTTTAAGTGCTTTATAAACAAATGAAATAGAAGTAACAGTAACATAGCATCATAGAAGAATCATAGAATTGGTCAGGGTTGGAAGGGGCCACAAGGATCATCTAGTTCCAACCCCCCTGCCATGCCCAGGGACACCCTACCCCACATCAGGCTGGCCAGAGCCCCATCCAGCCTGGCCTTAAACACCTCCAGCCATGGGGCCTCAACCACCTCCCTGGGCAACCCATTCCAGCCTCTCACCACTCTCATGATGAACAACTTCCTCCTCATGGCCAGTCTGAACCTAACCACCTCCAGCTTTGCTCCATTCCCCCTGGTCCTGGCACTCCCACAGAGCCTAAAAAGTTCCTCCCCAGCTTTTTTGGAGACTCCCTTCAGATTTTGGAAGATCACAAGAAGGTCACCTCAGAACCTTCTCTTCTCCAGATTCAACAGTCCCAACTCTTTCAGTCTGTCCTCACAGCAGAGCTGATCCAGCACTCTGATCAACTCAGTGGCCCTTCTCTGGACATGCTCCAGCATCTCCACATCCCTCTTGGAATAGAGGCCCCAGAACTAAATGCAATACTCCAGATGGAGTCTCAAACTGGAGGCCAAGACTATAGTGCCTATGTTAAAAGGGAGTGAACGCTCACAGGTGTGTCTCTAGTGGAAAAAAAGACCTAAGAGGAGAAGTTCTCTATTTCATAGTGATGTGAAAATGACAGTCAGGTAACAGGGGTTTCTGCAGGGTTTAAACATAAAACAGTTGCAAAAACAAAAAGATGGAGCAGTTGAATACTCAAGTTGAAGGAGTTTTGTTTATTCTTGTTTGATGAAATAATGTGTCCTTATAGATGAGAGTGTGAGAAAGTGAGGATAATGATTTTCAGTGTCTCACTCAACTGAGAGAGTGCTGAAGTTGTGAAGTTTTGCGCTGTTTGTGGAGGATGTTAGGAAAGGACCCAGGGAACTTATACTACAAAATTGCAGGGTGTCTGTGAGGGGATTTTAAATCCTACTGATTCCTTCTTTTTCTCCTTATTCCAGATCACTTCTCCTAGTCTCACTCATCCCTGCTGGCTGCCCATCCTTTGTGGCTGGTGCTTTGCTCCTATTTCAACCTGACACAAACTCTCTACCAACTATTTTGGCTGTTTCAGGCTGGCTGGGAAGAATTCCCTCTTTGTTTTCTTTTTCAGTCAAACTCCCCTTGAGCAACTTGGGGCAGTCTCTCACTGACCTTCGGTGTCTGCAGTATTCAGCTGGTTCTAATTACCACAGCCTCTTCTGTCATTGTTTGGTTAAGCTATATGTACTTGCTTTTTAAAGTAGTTTCTCAGTAATGTGCCTCTCTAGCCCTTGATCTTTTTTCTTGCTGCTTTCTGAACTCCATCCATTTTCTCATTTTTTCCTCCTCCTAGTGAGCTAGGAAGAAGCAGCTATTTTTCCTTCTCAGGGGCACTAGAGAACCCAGAAGGTAAACTGCAGTATTGAAGTAAGAAAGAAGCAGGGAAACAGGTTTAAATGTTGGGTTCTGCGTGAGTACTTCAAACCAGCATGTCTAAATTAGGAACAGATAGAATAGAATCATAGAATCAGCCAGGCTGGAAGAGACCTCCAAGATTATCCAGTCCAACCTAGCACCCAGCCTTATCCAACCAACCAGACCATGGCACTAAGTGCCTCAGCCAGGCTTTGCTTCAACACCTCCAGGGACAGCAACTCCACCACCTCCCTGGGCAGCCCATTCCAATGCCAATCACTCTCTCTGACAACAACTTCCTCCTAACATCCAGCCTAGACCTCCTCCAGCACAACTTGAGACTGTCCCCCCTTGTTTTGTTGCTGCTTGCCTGACAGAAGAGACCAACCTCCACCTGGCTCCAGCCTCCCTTCAGGTAGTTGTAGACAGCAGTGACATCAATCACCTCCTGAGCCTACTCTTCTCCAGGCTAAACAACCCCAGTGCTTGATCAGTCTTTCAGTGTGGTCACTGGATCAGTCTTTTTTGCACCTGATCTTCTGAAGGCTTTTGATGGTAGAGCTGAATCCTTGAGAAGACAGTCTTTAGGTGAGATGCCTTTCTGCAAAGGAGATGCAGGAGATGATGGGCAATGGCAGGAGTTGTGTGAGGTGGGCAGGAGCACAGGGTTCTGGCAGCAGGATCTAAGTAAGGACTTTGGTTCTGTGGAAGCTTATTTCCTGCAGAACAGGGAGCTGAGCACCACAGGATCTCTAAGAAGCAGGGAAACCATGCTGGGAGCTGCTCATCAGAGAAGTATATCAACTCAAGTGAGAGAGTGAAGCAGGGCTTGACTGGATGAGGAAAATGAAGAGAATTATGACAGAAAAGGTTCTTCTCAAATTGTCTGAATAATTTAGTTCTAGCACTGAGGGAGTTGTTCAGTGATCTCGTGGGTAACTCTCTTTTCCAGTAGGAGCTCATTTAACTGGTAGATGAGGTTGCTAAACCCCTCTCTATTCTATCCGAAAAGTCATGGCAGTCTGATAAAGTCCCCATGGACTGGAAAAGGGGAAACAGAGCTCCCATTTTCAAAAAGGGTAGGAAGGAGGAGCCAAGAAACTACAGGCCAGTCAGTCTCACCTCTGTGCCAGGTAAGATGATGGAGCAGATCCTCCTGGATCTCCTGGCTGTTCAGTCTGGAGAAGAAGAGGCTCTGAGGTGACCTTATTGTGGCTTTCCAGTGTCTGAAGTGGGGCTACAAAAAAGCTGGGGAGGGACTTTTTAGGCTATCCAGTAGTGACAGGACTATGGGGAATGGAGCAAAGCTGGAGGTGGGGAGATTCAGCCTGGCCGTGAGGAGGGAGTTGTTGAGCATGAGAGTGATGAGAGGCTGGAAAGGGTTGCCCAGGGAGGTGGTTGAGGCCCCATGGCTGGAGGTGTTTAAGGCCAGGCTGGATGAGTTTGTGTGCAGCCTGCTCTAGGGTAGGGTGTCCCTGGGCATGGCAGGGGTGTTGGAACTAAATGATTCTTGTGGTCCCTTCCAACCCTCACTGATTCTATGATTTACTCACAGATTTTAGACTGACATGGGCACAAAAATATTGATGGTTTAGTGCTATAAAATAAAGCAGGGTTAACTTTATAAGAGGATTTTGTTTTTGATGGGGGCATTCTATTCCCCAATTAAATTAGTATTTGAATCATAGAATCAACCAGGTTGGGAGAGACCTCCGAGATCACTCAGTCCAATCTAGTACCCAGCCCTGTCCAATCAACTACACCATAGCATTAAGTGCCTCATCCAGGCTTTTCTTCAACACCTCCAGGGACAGTGACTCCACCACCTCCCTGGGCAGCCCATTCCAATGCCAACCACTCTCTCTGGCAACAACTTCCTCCTCCAACATCCAGCCTAGACCTCCCCTAGCACAACTTGAGACTGTGTCCCCTTGTTCTGGTGCTGCTTGCCTGGAAGAAAGTAAAGATGAGCTAAGAAATTTCAGTTAAAAATGATTCCTGACACGTTTTTGTGGAATACTAAATAATTCTTTCACATCATCATTGGATCTTGCAGCAAAGATGTTAAGTAATCTAACAGGCTTGTAGAAACTTAACTTTTCCTCTACTTTTCAGAATTGCTTGTTAGCAAAAGAGTCCCTGGCATCATCAGCTTCTCTGCACTGAAACATGTTATTAGACAAAGAAGTCAGCAGGACTGGATAGACTCAGTGGTCCAGAAAAGCTATTAGACAAAGGAGATAGCTTGATTATATTTTTAGGCTTCAGTACACTCCTGAAAAATATTGAAAAGGGAAGAAAATGGGATGTTTAGATTCCTTAGGTCCATTCCTTAAAGCACACTGGTAGCTGCTGCTGGGTTTTATCAACAGAGACAAGTGGGGAAGAACATCTGACAAATAGCTTTTTGGTCTGCTTTCTGCAGCATGTTTGCTAACTAAAAGGTGCTGCTTTTTGATGGCTGTTGGATGTCCCACGTGAAAGACATGGGAAGGGTCAGTGCCATACCTAGAGGGTAGGCATCCAGGCAATAAAAAGCCTTTGTTAGCATCCATTGCAAGGTACGTTAGCAATCACAGGCAGAGGCAGCTTTGAGTGCATCAGTGCCCCAGGCAAAGAGATGTAGAGTTGGGACATGAAAAAGCAAACAGAAGCCATGTTCTCAGTGTGCTGGCATACTCAAAAGGAGTATGTGGTAGAGTGATGCAGTATCAAGGGTTTGTCGGCAGTAGTTTAAACATAGATTGAGGGTTTCCACATTCATAAGCCAGGAAAAGCAGGAATGCAGTAGGTTGATGGAGAAGGGCAAAGAGAAGAGTTCACCTTGTGACCAGACTCCCAGCAGAATGTGCGTGCAGGATCATAGAATCATAGAATCAGTCAGGATTGGAAGGGACCACAAGTTCCAACCCCTCTGCCATGCCCACACCTTACCCTACATCAGGCTGCCCACAGCCTCAGCCAGCCTGGCTTTAAACACCTCAAGCCATGGGGCCTCAACCACCTCCCTGGGCAACCCATTCCAGCCTCTCACTGCTCTCATGGTCAAAAACTTCCTTCTCGCATCTAGCCTGAACCTATCCATCTCCAGCTTTGCTCCATTCCCCCTAGTCCTGGCACTCCCTGATATCCTAAAAAGTCCCTCCCCAGCTTTTTTGTAGGCTCTCTTCAGATACTGTAAGGCCACAAGAAGGTCACCTGGGAGCCTCCTCTTCTCCAGACTCAACAGCCCCAACTCTTTCAGTCTGTCCTCAGGGCAGAGCTGCTTCAGCCCTCTGAGCATCCTCCTGGACCTTCTCTGGACACACTCCAGCATCTCCACATCCCTCTTGGAATAGGGGACCCAGAATTGGATGCAGTACTCCAGGTGGGGTCTCAGCAGAGCAGAGTAGAGGGGAAGAATTACCTCCCTCGATCTGCTGGCCACACTTCTCCTGATGCAGCCCAGTATCTTGTTGCGGCTGCAAGTGCACACTGCTGACTCATGTTGAGCTTCTTGTCCAGCAGCAGCCCCAAGTCCCTCTCCTCAGGGCTGCTCTCCAGCCACTCACTGCCCAGCCTGCATTTGTGCTTGGCATTGCCTCCACCCAGATGCAGGACCTTGTACTTGGTCTTGTTGAACCTCATGAGGCTGGCTTGTGCCCACCTCTCCAGTCTGTCCAGGTCCCTCTGGATGTCCTGGGCTTATGTCAGCCCAGAGAAGGCAGCTCTTTCTCTTCCATAGCTCAGGTATCTTAGTGTCTCCATAAAATGCCTATGCATTCTGTAGAATAACATAATCATAGAATGGTAGGGGTTGGAAGGGACCTCCAAAGATTATCCAGTCCAACTGCCCTACCAAAGCAGGGGCACCTAGGGCAGGCCACACAGGGACACATCCAGACAGGTCTTGAAAGTCTGCAGAGAAGGAGACTCCATGACCTCATTGGGCAACCTGCTCCAGTGCTCTGCCACCTTTACAGTAAAGACATTTTTCCTCAAGTTGAGGTGGAACTTCCTGCCTTACAGTTTGTGTCCATTGCCCCTTGCTCTGTCTTAGGATGACACTGAGAAGAGACTGGTCTCTTCGTGACACCCATCCTTCAGATATTTATAAACATTAGTAAGGTCTCCTCTCAGTCATCTTTTTTCCAAGCTAAATAGCCCCAGGTCTCTCAGCCTTTTCTCCTCAGACAGATGTTCCAGTCCTTTCATTGTCCTTATAGCCTCTGTTGAACACTCTTTAGTATATCCCTGTCCGTCTTGAACTGGGGAGCCCAAAAGTGGGTGCAGTGCTCCAGACGTGGTCCCACCAGAGCAGAGCAGAAGGGGAGGAGAACCTCCCTTGACCTGTTTGTGATACTCTTTTTAATGCACTCCAGGATGCCACTGACCTTCTTGGCCACAAAGGCACATTTCTGCCCCATTGCTGCTCCATTTCTGTTCATTGTTGCCCCTAAACTTACTTTTGTTTCTTTGAGCTCCTTTAGCTCTCAAGTGACTGGCCATTAGTAAGCTGTTTCTGGCTCTGGAGTCTCCCATAGCATCTCATGTCCCCCTTCTAAGGCCACATCTGTGATCTCCTTCATTTCTGTCTGCTCTGCACCCTTGGCCCCTGTTTTTCCAGGCTCAGCGATATCCCATGCCCCCATTTCTCTGCTCTGCATTGCATCATTAGGCTGGCACCATTAATGGTTCATTCTGCATTCAGTAACTACTTGCAGTTACTATCCATATCAAAATTATGGTTGCACCACATGATTATACAAAGCTAAGCAAAAAATAAAAAGCCACCCAGCCATTAAAACTTGCTGTTACAGCCAAGCAAACTAAAATAATGTTCCAGGCAGGAAAATCCCAAGAAAGAAGGCTCTGGGGGCTGGGAGGTGCCAGTGGCAGTGCTCTTTGTACTGGGGTAAGGGGCTGTAGACTTCCAGTCCCCCCATGGCCCTGAGCATCTCGCTCGGGAGCAGACCAGCACTGTCTGCTGCACAGCCTCACCATTCCCAGGGGAGCCAAGGCTGTTACACACCTTTAGCAGATACCTGAGAGGGCCTAAGTACAGCTTGAGTACTGTGTTCAATTCTGGGTGCCACAGCATAGGAAAGATAGTGAGGTCTGGGAGGGTGTCTAGAGACAGAGAGGCTGGTGAGGGGTTTGGAGGTCATGGCATGTGAGGAGCATATGCCATGCAGGACATGGCTTGTTTAGTCTGGAGAAAAGCTGAGGGGAGATCTTACTGCTTTCTACAACTCCCTGAAAGGAGGTTGGAGTCAGGCTGGTGTTGGTCACTTCTACCAGGTAACTTGCAATAGGACAAGGGGATATGGGCTTAAGTTGTGCTGGAAGAGTTTTAGGTTCAGTGTTAGGAGCAATTTATTTCCTGCAAGAGAGTGGTCAGGCAACTGGAACAGGCTGCCCAGGGAGGTGGTAAAAGTGTTCAAGAAGCTTGTAGATGCAGTGCTTCAGGATGTAGTTTAGTGATCCTGATAGCTGGGTTACAGCTGGGCTTGATCATCTTAGAGGTCTTTTCCAACCTTAATGATTCTCTGATTCTAAGCTCCCCAAATTAGTGCAGCTGCTACTGTCAAGAGTTTTAAGCACTTCCTTGTTCGCTTTCCCTTCTCAAGTTTGTTTCCAGTTTCAATGACATCTGTAACATTTTATCTAATGGGAATAATGTGCCTAACTTGTACCTTAAATCTGAGAGGAAAAAGTGGTCCCACTCTAATTTAGGATCATAGAATCAACCAGGTTGGAAGAGACCTCCAAGGTCTTCCAGTCTCACCTAGCACCCAGCCCTGTCCAATCAACCAGACCATGGCACTAAGTGCCTCAGACAGGCTTTGTGTGAACACCTTCAGGGATGGCGACTCCACCACCTCCCTGGGCAGCCCATTCCAATGCCAGTCACTCTCTCTGGCAACAACTTCCTCCTAACATCCTGCCTAGACCTCCCCTGGCACAATTTGAGACTCTGTCCCCTTGTTCTGTTGCTGGTTACCTAGGAGAAGAGACCAACCCCACCTGGCTCCAGCCTCCCTTCAGGTAGTTGTAGACAGCAAATGGACACTTAGCAGGTGGTGGACACTGTCCTTGAGGAGGTGTTGGCTCAGTTAAAGTCTTATAGAATCATAGAAGTGTTTTGGTTGAAAGAGACCTCTAAGATTATCGAGTCTAACCATCAGCACACCACCATGGCCATTAAGCCATGTCCCCAAGTGCCATGCCCACATGTTTCTTGAACACCTCCAGGGAAGGCAACTGCTCCACCTAAAGCTTCTTGGTGCCTAGCCTGGGAGTTTCAGGTATTGGACATCCACTGAAGCAAGAAACCTTTGATGTGTTCACCTCAATGTTTGGATTTCTTGTTTTCCCGACAGGCAGACTGTGCTGAAGTGCAGTTATGCAAGTCCTGGTTTGTAGTCAGAGGCACAAAGCTGGTTGTAGAGGCACCTGTACCATTGTGGAGGTGCTTTATACTACTGGACTTTATCTTGCTTACTAGACATGAGAAGTGATCTCAACATACTCAGTTTCAGGATATATGAAGTCTGTAGATTTGTGGTGGGCAGGAGATTGTTTCACCTGTGGCTATTGATATTCGCCAGGCATCAGTGCTGGGTTCAGTTCTGATGGATATTTCCATCAGTGACCTTGAAGAGGGGATAGAGAGAACCCTCAGCAAGTTCACTGATGATACAAAACTGGGAGGGCTGACTGAGGAGATCAGGCTATGCTGCCATCCAGTGAGGTCTGGTTAGGCTGGAGAGCTGGGCGAAGTGGAACCTCATGAAGTTCAATAAGGGCAAGTCCAGTTCTGCATTTATGGAGGAAATAATACCAGGCACCAGTAGAAACTAGGGAGTGTCCTGTTGGAAAGCAGCTCCATGGAGAAAGACCTTGGGGTCCTAGTGGACAGCAAGTTCTCCGTGGGACAACAGTGTGCCCTTGTGGTCAAGAAGGCCAATGGTACCCTAGGGTGTATCAAGAAAAGCATGCCCAGAAGGTTCTCCTCCCCCTCTACTCTGCCCTGCTGAGACTGCACCTAGAATACTGTGTCCTGTTTTGGGCTCCTGAATTCAAGAGAGGCAAAGATTTGCTGGAGAGTGAAGTGAAGAGCTACAAGGATGGTGAAGAGCCCAGAACATCTGTCTGAGGAGGAAAGGCTGAGAGATGTGGGGCTGTTTAGTCTTGAGAAGACAAGACAGGGAGAGGATTTTTATCAATGTCTATCTGAGGGATGGGTGTCAAGATGAGTGCACCACTGTTGGTGGTGCACAGTGATAGGTCAAGGGACAGCAGGTACGAGCTGAAACAAAGGAAGCTTCACCTCAACATGAGATGATATTTCTTTATGGTGAGCAGCAAAGCCCTGGAGCAGGCTACCCAGTGAGTTTGTAGAGTCTCCTTCTCTGGAGACTTCCAAACCAGCCTGGATTCGTTCCTGTGTGACCTGCCTTAGGAGATCCTGCTTTAGCAGGAGAGTTGGACTGTATGATCTCCAGAAGTCCCTTCGAATCCCTGCCATTCTATGATTCTAAGTAAAGAAGTAGTTTGCCAGCATGGCAAGCCATTTGTTGTGAAAAGTCATCAAGAGTGACTTTGTGTCTTCATAATATGGTACTCACTCTGAAAAATATTCCTCTGGCTTGCTTCATAATCTGTATGTGTATACAAACTGCTTCATTTACTACTGCAGCACTGCCTGCTCCCCTCTGGGGTGAAATAGAGAAGCAGCTACTTACTGATTCATCATTCAGCACAATCCCCTTGTGCCCAGACACCATTTTGGGTATGACTTTTCCAGAAAAGGCAGCCTCTGCAGTTTAACTCCTCTCTGACACCATGACAGTGGCAAGGTCAGATCCTTATAACCAAACAAATGTTCTTAGAACTTCAGCTGGATGTGCTTTCATCTCTACACAATTAAACACAGCATGGAGCAGTACCATGAGCATTTGTCCATAATTCTTCAGAAGGCATTAAGAAAGAAAGAGATGTATGGTAATGGGAATAGCTTCTTTATATGTAGCCCTTCTCCTGTAAGGAAAACTGGAAATAGGGGCAATGGGTTTCAAAATGTGCCTATGTTTTTTTAAAAGCAGAGTAAGGTCTTTCATAAAATCATAGAATCAACCAGGTTGGAAGAGAGCTCCAACATCATCCAGTCCATTCTGTCACCTAGCCCTGTCTAATCAACTAGACCATAGAATCATAGAATCATAGAATCATATAATCAACCAGGTTGGAAGAGACCTCCAAGATCATCCAGTCCAACCTAGCACCCAGCCCTATCCAATCAACCAGACCATGGCACTAAGTGCCTCATCCAGGCTTTGCTTGAAGACCTCCAGGGACGGTGCCTCCGCCACCTCCCTGGGCAGCCCATTCCAATGGGAAATCACTCTCTCTGTGAAGAACTTCTTCCTAATATCCAGCCTATACCTACCCTGGCACAACTTGAGACTGTGTCCCCTTGTTCTATTGCTGGTTGCCTGGGAGAAGAGGTCACCCCCCACCTGGCTACAATGCCCCTTCAGGTAGTTGTAGACAGTAATAAGATCACCCCTGAGCCTCCTCTTCTCCAGGCTAAACAAGCCCAGCTCCCTCAACCTCTCCTCATAGGATTTGTGCTCCAGGCCCCTCACCAGCTTCTTTGCACTGAGTGCCTCGGCCAGTCTTGTCCTGAACACCTCCATGGATGGTGACCTTGGGAGGTCCCTGGGCAGCCCATTCCAATGCCAATCACTCTCTCTGACAACAACTTCCTCCTAACATCCAGCCTAGATCTCCCCCGACACAACTTGAGACTGTGTCCCCTTATTCTATTGCTGTTTGCCTGGGAGAAGAGACCAACCCTACCTGGCCACAGCCACCCTTCAGGTAGTTGGAGACAGCAATGAGGTCAGCCCTGAGCCTCCTCTTCTGCAGGCTGCACACCCCCAGCTCCCTCAGCCTCTCCTCACAGGGCTGTGCTCCAGGCCCCTCACCAGCTTCTTTGCTCTTCTTTGGACACATTCCAGTACCTCAACATCTCTCTTGAATTGAGGGGCCCAGAACTGGACACAGTGGTCAAGGTGTGGCCTGAGCAGTGCTGAGCACAGGGGCAGAATAAGCTCCCTTGTCCTGCTGCCACACTGCTCCTGAGCCAGGCTAGGAAAAATTGCTGGTCCTGTTCTTGGGGCCATGGACATCAGGCCCCAGACACAGCAGCCCCTTCCAAACAGCTTTAAAGCTTTTCAGAGCCTATAACAATCTCTTAAAGCCTCAGGCTGCTTTCAAAGAGATTTTAGGGTTTCTGAGCCAGCCTAACCCCTGCCGGAGCTGAGCCAGAGCCACCCTGGCTGAGAACTCCACCTCCCGGCATGCCCCCTGGGGCCCAGCAGGGCAAGAGCCACAAGTGCTGCGCAAAGAGGGGCAATGGCAACTGTGGGCAGCAGTGGCAGTGCCTTGTTGTTCAGCTTTGGTTTAGGTAATCATTTAATTTGGCCTAAAATGTCTGTCAGGAAGTCCTCCTTCAGCTTCAGCTGAACTTAAACTTCGTTTTTATTGTTGCTGTGACTGCCCTCGAGATACCGATGCTGCCTGACACCCATTTCACAATTGCCCATGGTGATGGTTTGGGTGTTCCCTGCCCCCCACACTTTGGAAACCACCCAGACTAGACTCAGCAGATCTGGGATTTGAGTGAAGCTTTATATTTCCAGCTTAGCACAATATACAAGCAGGTATTTACAATAGATACAGCTATGTACAGAACTATACAAGGTAAAAGGTAATACAGAAACACAACAGCCCTCCCAGAAACCTGAGTTCCTAGGAGGGCTCCTGACCACCCTCCCACCTTCCTCCCACCCCTCAATCTTACCCAAGATCTTGCCTTATATTTAAGGTAGTATGTAGGGTCAGCCAGGGGGGTTAGGAAGCAGGTGGATTAGTCACACAGATGGTAGGTTAGGTTAGAGAGACAGAGGTGCAGCCCACAAAGCCCAGACAGCGACTCTGTTATCTGTGTTTGTGTTCTTGTTCTTATCCATCTCAACAAGCTGATGAGTGCAGCAGACATCACCATTGTTTCCTTTTCACAGCCTAGCAGCTAATTCTTCTCACCAAAACATTCTAGCTAGGCTCAAACTAGCATACCCATCTGCATGATTTCTTCAAGCTGTGAGGCACACCGAGGCCAAGGCATGCATCATAAGCAGCAGTGCATTTACTTCTGTTATTTATTTTCCTTCATTTCCCCCTGTTTCTAGCCCTCTGGAAGCATTCTGTTTTCTCTATGTTTGAGAGAAAAAATCTTACCAAGCTGTCACAAGCCGTTTGCAGCAAACGAATCTTTGTCCAGCAATAACACAAAGGGAGGTACAGCTTAAAAGAGGTAACATTGCAGCAAAAACAAATGGCCAAAGCCTGGGGACAGCTAGGAGGAATATTTTTTTTCATTTAAACAATGGATGAGAGTATAATCAAGTAATTCAGATGTCAACAAACAGGCAGCCACTTAAAAGCCTCATAAACAATGCATGGATGAGGAAGATTGTTGTGGAGCTAACAATTAACTAGAGACTGAGATGAGAAGTAGTTAATGACAGTGGCATAATGATCATGACTCCTAATGGCAACAAGATCAGGGAGACAGTGCTGTCTTCTTGTGAAAATAAGTCATTCTGGATGATGAGGGGACTGGAGGACATGGCCTGTGAGGAGAGGCAGTGGGACCTGGGGCTTTTTAGACTGGAGAAGAGAAGACTTAGAGGGGATTTGATAAATGTTTATAAGTACCTGAGGGCTGGCCAGGAGGGGGGGGACAGGCTCTGATCACTGCTCCCTGGGATAGGACAAGGAGCAATGTGTAAGTTGCAGCAAAAGAGGTTCTATCTCAACACAAGGGGGAACTTCTTTACTGTAAGGGTCACAGAGCATTGGCACAGGCTTCCCAGAGAGGTTGTGGAGTCTCCTTCTCCAGAGACTTTGAAGGCCTGTCTGGATGTGTTCTTGTGTGCTCTGTGTTAGATAGGATTGTCCTGCTCTGGCAGGGGGGTTGGACTCAATGATCTCCTTGGGTTCCTTCCAACCCCTAACATCCTGTGAGCCTGTGTCCAGAACTGTGGGAGGCTGAATACCAGTTGAGCACCTTTTCCCCAACCCCTTTCTTTCCTTGTAATGAACTGGGTTTTGTTTTTTTCACACAAGCTGTTAGTGTGCATTTTATAAAATGTGTTGTATTTCCACCCCCCAAACAGTTACATTGCATGGGGGCAATGTTAAATTGCAGATAGAAGACACTAAAAAAAGTTATCTCTGCATTTTTGGAAAGGTAGCTGAGAGGAATCATAGAATCCACCAGGTTGGAAGAGACCTCCAAGATCATCCAGTCCAGCCTAGCACCCAGCCTGAGACAGAAACACCAATAACAACTTGCAGTGGTGCTGGGTTAGAATGCTGTATCACACAGAATCAACCAGGTTGGAAGAGACCTCCACGATCATCCAGTCCAACCAATCACCCAGCCCCATCCAATCATTTAGACCATGGCATGCATATCCTTCAGGAGATGCTTCATGGCATCTAAGCTTTAGACTTCATTTCTGTCAAAAGGATATCTGGAAAACATGGATGAATTTGAAGCTTTATCCATGGATCACAACTGTGGCTTTCTTGTTTGCTGCTATGGAATAGTGAGCAGAAAAGGAGGAGTAAATCCAATTTCCAGAGCTTTTGCTGCTTCATGGTTCTTGATGTCTTCATAGAATCAACAAGCTCATCCAGTCCAACCTATCACCCAGCCATGTCCAATCAACCAGACCATGGCACTAAGTGCCTCAGCCAGGCTTTGCTTCAACACCTCCAGGGATGGCGACTCCACCACCTCCCTGGGCAGCCCATTCCAATGCCAGTCACTCTTTCTGCCGACAACTTCCTCCTAACATCCAGCCTAGATCTCCCCCAGTACAACTTGAGACTGTGTCCCCTTGTTCTGTTGCTGCTTGCTTGGAAGAAAAGACCAACCCCACCTGGCTACAGCCTTCCTTCAGGTAGTTATAGACAGCAATGAGGTCTGCCCTGAGCCTCCTCTTCTGCAGGCTGCACACCCCCAACTCCCTCAGCCTCTCCTTGTAGAGTTTGTGTTTCAGGCCCCTCACCAGCTTTGTTGCCCTTCACTGGACACATTCCACTATCTCAACATCTCTCTTGAACTGACTAGCCCAGAACTGGACACAGGACTTTCTTCCTATGTTGTCAAGCAACCTGTTAAAAACTTCACAGAGTTCTCACGGAAATGTCATAAGTCAGGATCCATCCTCAACTCTGTATTTTGGGAATGGAGGGAAAATAGTGAATAAACAAAATCAGAAAGTTGCCACAAAATGTTTTTGCTTCAGGTAAATGATCTTTCTGAAGGAATTCAGTTATAAGAGCATGTTCTCCTTAGAGGATGTTCTCCGGGGAAGGTCTAGGCTGGATTTTAGGAGGAAGTTCTTGTGTAGAGAGTGATTGGCATTGGAATCTGACGCCCAGGGAGGTGGTGAAGTGTCCAAGCAAAGCCTGGATGAGGCACTTAGTGCCATGGTCTAGTTGATTGGATAGGGCTGGGTGCTAGGTTGGACTGAATGATCTTGGAGGTCTCTTCCAACCTGGTTGATTCTGTGATTCTATGTGATGGCGCCAAGGCCACTCCTTGTGCTGCAGCTCAGAGAATATCACTGCAAAAATTACTGAATGAAGATAGGACACGAGGTTGATTTCAGGCAATTTCCAGAGCTTGGTTCTTTCTGCAACTGATATATATTTAAAATACAGTAAATTGTGTTGCTCTCAGAGTCTCTCACCATTTAGGAGAGCTTTGCAGATATGTACCTTTAAGTGGATGATGATCATGGAAAATTGTGGGAATCACCATGTTGGGTCAGTGGTCTTCCCTTTGCCTTGTCTGTTTTCTCCATGATGTTTTCTCCATCAATAAGATATCAATAATTTATATTGCCCCAGCCACCTTCTTCAAGGTGAAACTAGAGTTTCTTGCAAATCATAGAATCATAGAATCAGTCAGGGTTGGAAGGGACCACAAGGATCAGGCAGTTCCAATCCCCCTGCCATGGGCAGGGACACCCTACCCTAGAGCAGGCTGCACACAGCCTCATCCAGCCTGGCCTTAAACACCTCCAGCCATGGGGCCTCAACCACCTCCCTGGGCAACCCATTCCAGCCTCTCGCCACTCTCATGCCCAACAACTTCCTCCTCACAGCCAGCCTGAACCTACCCACCTCCCACTTTGCTCCATTTCCCCTAGTCCTGTCACTCCCTGATAGCTTAAAAAGTCCCTCCCCAGTGTTATTAAACTTACTATTGGAGAAACAAACAAAGTCTTATTTATATAAACTAAGTCTGAGGCTTTTTAGATTTAAGCTCCTGTGGAAGATAAAAAACAACCAACAAAAAAAGCAAACAGGTAAAACATTTTAACTGTCTTCCTATCTATTATTGAAAAATGTCTGTTAGAATTCATGTCTTAAATCATCAGTATTTTTAAAGTGAGCTGGCTTGATGCATCTCTCCTCCCTTAAAAGCCAATCCTGTTCGATATTTGCTAGTTAAGGAGCTGCCAGGTGTGCTGAATGCAGAAGCAGCCTGTGCTGCTACAGCTGCTGTGTACTTTCACATTGATTGTTCAGATGGTACAGCATGTCCTGGTCACAGCAGGTACTAATGCCAAGTGGTAATGCCAAGCAGATGATGCTTGTTATCTCTTCCTTTCATCCTGCAGCCTTTCCCAGTGACTGTGGTGGGACCAAGTTTTGCATTTCATATCCCACTGGAGATTTTCTGCTTTGTTAATCAAATGTAAGAACTGCAGATACTTATCTACTCTTAAAAGTCAGATTAAATATTGCTCCATAGAAGGATGATTTAAAATCACTCAAATTCATATGAAGTTTCTGTGACAACCCTGAAACAGTTTGCCCAGGAATATGTTTGAGACCCTGTCTGTGGAGACATACAAGAGTTAATGTGGCCCTGGGCAGCCTGATCTAGTTGGAGGTGTCCTTGCTCACTGCGGGGGTATTGGACAAGATGACCTTTGATGGTCCCTTCCAACCCAGTGCAATCTGTGAAGCCAAGTTCCTCCTTAGGCAGTTCTTGCTAGAACAAGAAGCCCACTGCAGTTCTGTGTGTGGGCAGAGATGAAGAATGGTTGTCCAAGGAGGTGATTGAGGCTCCATCCCTGGAGGTGTTTGGGGCCAGGCTGGATGAGGCTCTGGCCAGCCTGATGTAGAGAAGGGTGTCCCTGCCCATGGCAGGGGGGTTGGAGCTGGATGATCCTTGTGGTCCCTTCCAACCCTGACTGCTTCTATGAATCTAAAAGGAATGGACAGCAGGCTCCTTGGACACGGTTTTGTCATCTGTCTTCTGAATCGAATACTCTATGGGTTGTTTTGAGATGGGGCTGGAAGAAGGAACGCTGCAAGGCAACTATTCAGATCATAGTAGGGGAGAAAGTCTGTTGCATCAAATGCCATTAAGGCTATCCCAGCCATCAGCATTGCTATGTCCTCTTCTGATTCATAGTGATGTTTACTCTAGTCATGTAAGCAGAGGAGTGTTTAAACACTGGATCATTTCACTGTGTTTCTGAGTATTTCTGGTCACAGAATCACTTGTCACAGAATGTGACAGTGATCATCTACCCTCTGGTCACTGCGAACATTAGAGCAGTTAATCCTTTGCTTAGGCACCTTTAGATAGGTACCTTGGATTTTTCAAAGTTGAGGCTCAGCTACTAAAGTAGCTCTTTTGGTAAAAGCTTCATTTTACAGGCTATTTCCAAAGTGAAAGGTGCAATTTGTCTTGAATAAAAAAGCACAGAAACATACAGAAGAATATATAGTATTTAGTAAAGAGTATATTATAATTAATATATTTAAAGTATTTGTAACAAAGACAAGGTTGAGAATGTTTATTCATCTCCAGTAGATGGTAATCCCTTGTCTTTACAAGGTTTTACATGAGATATAAAGGTTTCCAGAAAACTGAAGTGAGAAACACGCCTCTTGGGGCATTGATCTACCTTTGCAATGACTATCCAGTGGTGAGAGCCTGGAATGGGTTGTCCAGGGAGGTAGAGGGGGTTCTGTCCCTGGAGGTGTTTAAGGGCAGGCAGGATGAGTCTGTGGGCAGCCTGATGTAGGGTAGGGTGTCCCTGCCCAGAGCAGGAGGGTTGGAACTAGATGATCCTTGTGGTCCCTTCCAACCCTCACTGATTCTATGATCCTATGATCTGCAGCCCAGACGCAATTCCTCTACCGTAGTGAAGCTGAGCTTATGTCTACTGAGCCACATCACCCATCTACAAACCCTGGGCATGCCAGGATATAAATCCCCTGCGTGGAGTCAGAACATTGTGCCCTGCTCTACTGCCTGGGTCCTGTTCAGAGGCATGACAAGAAACTTGGACTACAGGTCCAAGGGGATTAAAACTGATTGTTATTTTGATCTGTTCAACGCTGCACCACTGCTGATGCCACTCTGGTGTGGAGTGGTTTAAAGCAGCTCTGATGGAAGTTTGTGACTGGAAGCTGAAAGGTACAAAGGTCAGCACAGCCCAAACTTCTCTACTCCCCTCCTTGCGATTTGTGAGGAGGAACTGGAGGGGCTGTGAGGTGAACACTGCTCACTCCTCACTGAGTGTGCTCAGGAAGAGGATGCCTTTTTTCACTCCAGAAACAAACCATATCTTGGGGCCACTGGTGTGAAAAGCCACTAACAGCCCTTGTTGTGTGCCACACCAATGAGTGCCATGACATGTAGCTGGGGAGGGCTGGGCTGAACAGAACAGGATTGCAACTCTTTTGCAAACTGGTGTTGAGATGTACAAAGGAAGAGAAAGCTTCTCCATGACCTCGAGGGGATAGAAATGATAATGAAAAGAATTCCACGTTTCTGTTTCCATGTCTCAGCCTCAGAAGAGGATGAGAGATCTTATTGCTCTCTACAGCTACCTGAAAAGAGGTTGTAGTGAGGCCAGTTTTGCCCTCTTCTCCCAAGTGACTAAAAACAGGCCAAGAGGTAATGGCCTCAAGCTGGCCACAGGAAGTTCAGGTTAGATATTAGGAAGAATTTCTTCACTGAAAGAGTGGTCAGTCATTGGAACAGGCTACCCAGGGAGGTTTGGTGGAGTCACTGTCCCTGTAAGTGCTCAAAACATGAGTAGATGTGGCAAGCAATTGGGACATGCTCTAGGGGTCATGGAGATGTTGGGTAGAAGGTTGGACTTGCTGACAAATACAGGCTGGGCAGTGAGTGGATGGAGAGCAGCCCTGAGGAGAGTGACTTGGGGGTGCTGGTGGATGAGAAGCTCAACAGGAGCCAGCAGTGTGCACTTGCAGCCTCCAGGGGCAACCAGAGCCTGGGCTGCATCAGGAGAAGTGTGGGGAGGTGATCCTTCTCCTCTACTGCATTCTGCTGAGACCCTACCTGGAGTACTGCATCCAGTTCTGGAGCCCCTATTCCAAGAGGGATGTGGAGATGCTGGAGTGTGTCCAGAGAAGAGCCACTGAGTTGATCAGAGGGCTGGAGCAACTCTGCTGCCAGGACAGACAGAGAGTTGGGGCTGTTCAGTCTGGAGAAGAGGATACTCCCAGATGACCTTCTTGTGGCCTTCCAGTATGTGAAGGGGGCCTCCAAAAAAGCTGGGGAGGGACTTTTTAGGCTCTGATGGGGTGACAGGACTGGGGGGAATGGAGCAAAGCTGGAGATGGGTAGGTTCAGTCTGGCCGTGAGGAGGAAGTTGTTGAGCATGAGAGTGGTGAGAGGCTGGAATGGGTTGCCCAGGGAGGTGGTTGAGACCCCATGGCTGGAGGTGTTTAAGGCCAGGCTGGCTGAGGCTGTGTGCAGCCTGCTTTAGGGCAGGGTGTCCCTGGGCATGGCAGGGTGGTTGGAACTAAATGATCCTTTCAGTCCCTTCCAATCCTGTCTGATTCTGTGCTTCTATGATCTTAGAGGTCTTTTCTAACTTCAGTGGGTCTATGCTTCTGTGATCAATGCATGAAGATCTGTCTGTCAGCATGCCTGTTAACTGGATCATAGAAGAATAGCAAAACAAATTGATGGAGTGGTAACTTGCATCTCAGTGTGTAGGGTCTTGTTCCCCTTGATTTTCCTCTGCCTACAGAGTTTTGGCCATTGTTAGCGGCACCAGAAATCTTGATCTTTGGTATCATCTGTGCTAGCTCTGTAGAACAGCTCATCTGGATGGTCCTGTGTATAAGACCTTATTTTCTGAAAGAGAATTACTTGTATTGATGTTCATCTACTCACGGTGTCCTGCCTGGTTTTTTCATGCTCCAGCCCATCCCTGGCCAGGGATTCTGCAGCTCCAAAGATGCTGCTTCAGGATTCCCTGCCTAAGGAGTGTGGCCAGGGTTCCCTGGCCAGTAGCTGGGATAATACCCATTTTAAAATGGACACTTTTGCACTGTCACAGGTTGCTGTGCTCAGTTGCAAAAGGTAGAATATTCCAACTACAGAAATGTCAGTTCTGATTCAACTCTTCTAATTCCTGGTGGATTGGTTCAGCTAAGTACTCTCTTTTCCCCACCCCCTAAATGTTTCTAGTAGCTGTTTGATCCTTTTGAAGCCTGGTCTTTTTAATTCAGTGCTTCTGAAGCTTGTTACAAGCAGCTAGCAATCCTGGCCAAGACCTTTTAAACAAATGAGTTAGAAAATCATTTTTTTCTGTGCTCCTAGCAATGTTGAATTACTGTTCAAACAGAGCAAATGAGATCCAAGACTTAATCTCACATCAATATCCTCTCACGTGACACTGTCAGCTCAGGACTGGTTTAGTCACTGCAATCTCAGCAACATTTGTGTTCAGCAAGTAGTCCTCCTCTTTTACAGCTTCCACAGTCTTGAGCTGCATTAGTTATGGATGTAGCTATGGATGGGGTAGTTTAGTCTGGAGAAGAGGAGGCTCAGGGCTGACCTCATTGCTGTCTACAACTACCTGAAAGAAGACTGTAGCCAGGTTGGGGTTCACAGAGTATCACAGTATCACAGTATCACCAAGGTTGGAAGAGACCTCACAGATCATCAAGTCCAACCCCTTACCACAGTGCCCAAGGCTAGACCATGGCACCAAGTGCCACATCCAACCTTGCCTTGAACTGCCCTAGGGACGATGACTCCACCACCACTCCAGACAGCCCATTCCAGTGCCCAATGACTCTCTCAGTGAAGAACTTTCTCCTCACCTCGAGCCGAAATTTCCCCTGGGGCAGCCTGAGGTTGTGTCCTCTCGTTCTGGAGCTGGCCACCTGAGAGAAGAGAGCAACCTCCCCCTGGCCACAACCACTCTTCAGGTAGTTGTAGACAACAATAAGGTCACCCCTGAGCCTCCTCTTCTCCAGGCTAAACAAGCCCAGCTCCCTCAGCCTCTCCTCGTAGGGCTGTGCTCGAGGCCTCTCACCAGCCTCGTCGCCCTTCTCTGGACACGCTCGAGCCAGCAACAGAAGAAGGGGACACAGTCCCAAGTTGTGCCAGGGGAGGTCTAGGCTGGCTGTTAGGAGGAAGTTGTTGTCAGAGAGAGTGATTGGCATTGGAATGGACTGCACAGGGAGGTGGTGGAGTCACCGTCCCTGGAGGTGTTCAAAAAAAGCCTGGATGAGGCACTTAGTGCCATGGTCTAGTCGATTGGCCAGGGCTAGGTGCTAGGTTGGACTGGATGATCTTGAAGCTCTCTTCCAACCTGGTTGATTCTATGATTTTAAACTACAGCACAGGAAGCTCCACCCCAGCATAGGGAAGAATGTTTTTACTGTAGGGGTCATGGAGCACTAGAACAGGTCTCCTGAGAGCTTGTAGACTCTCCTTCTCTGGAGACTGTCAAAACCTCTCTGGATGCATTCCTGTGTGACCTGCACTAGATTAGGTGGCCCTGCTCTGGCAGGGGGGTTGGACTTGATGATCCCCAGAGGTCTCTTCCAACTCCTAACATCCTGTGAGATTTGTCTGATGTTCTATTTAAATAATAACTTGGTAATTCTACACCCAGCCCCAAGGAAGGTTGGCTGGGCTGAAAGATCGTCTCTGCTGATAGATGAGATGGTTTGTTTACACAACACAATAAATGAAACCTTAACAGTGTGTTTGCTTACCTGAAAACCTACGTGGCACAAAATAAACTATGAGACCCGTTTGGATAGGTTTTTCTGTTGAGTGCACTTCAGATTTTTCTCAACCTTTAAATAGCCACTTACCCTCAGCTTTGTTTCTGAGAAGACAGACTTGGCTGCTGTGCTTTGGATGAATTCTTTATGGTAGCGTGTGAGCCTCTTCTGGAGCCAGGGGATCCAAGAAAGAAGGCAAGTTCTCTGGCCATCTTCTTCTGTTCCTATATCCCAGGCATGTTGCAGGCCAGGAGAGGTCTGGAAAACACAGAAACAAAAAGTTCTTGGATAATTCACCCTGCTGCATAGAATCATAGAATCAACCAGGTTGGAAGAGGCCTCCAAGATCATCCAGTCCAACCTAGCACCCAGCCCTGTCCAGTCAACTAGACCATGGCACTAAATGCCTCATCCAGGCTTTGTCTGAACACCTCCAGGGACCTTCTTCTGTTGCTGCTTGCCTGGCAGAAGAAACCAACCCCCACCTGGGTACAGCCTCCCTTCAGGTAGTTGTAGATAGCAATGAGGTCACTCCTAAGCCAGGCTGCGCACCCCCAGCTCCCTCAGCCTCTCCTCACAGGTGCAGGGCTGTGCTTCAGGCCCCTCACCACCTTTGTTGCCCTTCTCTGGACATGTTCCAGTATCTCAGCATCTCTCTTAAATTGAGGAGCCCAGAACTGGGCACAGCACTCAAGGTGTAGCCTGACCAGGGCTGAGTACATCTCTTACTGTCAATGTTATCAGACTTCTTCTGGTATTTTGGGGATAATTTAAGCAATACTCAAAGTCCAGAAACAAGCTAAATGTTCACCTATGGGAGCAGAGTCTCAATTCAAGCTTCAAGGAACCTTGGATTATAAGCATAGGTTTTGGTAAGGGAAATCAGGGATATGGTTAGCCCTCCAGACAGAGCTGAAGGCAGCTCCTTATGTCTTTTCTTCCATTATATCACAGAATCACAGAATGCCAGGTTGGAAGGGACCCCAAGGATCATGTGGTCCAAGCTGTCTAGGTAATAGTCTAGTTCAAATTAAATGGACCAGCACCCTGTAAAGCTGAGTCTGAAATTATCCAATGTAGGTCAATTCACAGCTTCCCTTGGGAGATGTTTACAATGTCTGAGTCTTCTTATGATGGATTCTGATTGAAATCTCCCGAGCAGTAACTTGTACCCATTGCCCCTCATCTTTTCCATGGGGTTCCTTGTGAAAAAGGGAATTTACATCCTCCAGAAACAAATATCCAGCAGGATGGATAGAAACTTCACTTGGAACACCTTCTTTTGCAAAACATCCCTTCAAGTCCTTCACAAAATCTGATCTTTGTGCCTTGACTGGGAATCAACGGAGATTAGGAAAACTGCTGATCTCATGGACAGCTGTGCAGAATTCCTGGGTGATTCCCAGAGGTCCATGCACCAGAGGCAAATAAAGTCCTTTGCTTGAATGCCAGATTTGGACCGGATGGGATCCATCCTAGGGTGCTGAGAGAGCTGGCAGCTGAGCTGGCCAAGCCACTCTCCATCATTTACCAACAGTCCTGGCTCACTGGAGAGGTCCTGAAGACTGGAAGCTGTCAATGGGATACCCATCCACAAGAAGGGTACAAAGGAGGAGCCAGAAAACTACAGAGCTGTCAGCCTGACCTCAATGCCAGGCAAGGTCATGGAACAGGTCATCTTGAGTGCAATCAAAAAGCACCTACAGGATAGCCAAGGGATCAGGCCCAGGGAGCATGGGTTTAGGAAGGGCAGGTCCTGCCTGACCAACCTGATCTCCTTTTATGATCAGATTCCCTGCCTGGTGAATGTGGGGCAGGCTGTGGATGGAGTCTACCTGGACTTCAGCAAAACTTTTGACACTGTCTGCCACAAGAATCTCCTGGCAAAGCTGGCAGCTCATGGCTTAGACAGATTCACTCTGTGCTGGGTCAGGAACTGGCTGGATGGCAGAGCCCAAAGAGTCATGGTGAATGGTGCCACATGCAGTTGGCAGCTGTCACTAGTGGTGTGCCCCAGGGGTCAGTGCTGGGCCCAGTCCTGTTCAACATCTTTATTGATGATCTGGACGAGGAGATTGAGCTCAGCATCAGTAAGTTTGCAGATGACGCCAGGCTGGGAGCAGGTGTGGATCTGTTGGAGGGTAGGAGAGCCCTGCAGAGGGACCTTGCCAGGCTGGATGGGTGGGCAGAGGCCAACAGGATGAGACTGAACAAGGCCCAGTGCAGGGTTCTACACTTTGGCTACAACAACCCCAAGCAGCACTACAGGCTGGGGACAGAGTGGCTGGAGAGTAGCCAAGCAGCTGTCACTGCTGTCACCAAGCAGAAAGTGACCTGGGGGTGCTGGTAGATAGTAGCTGAACATGAGCCAGCAGTGTGCCCAGGTGGGCCGCAGAGCCAATGGCATCCTGGCCTGGATCAGGAACAGTGTGGCCAGTAGGACAAGGGAGGTTATTCTTCCCCTGTACTCAGCACTGCTCAGGCCACACCTTGAGTGCTGTGTCCAGTTCTGGGCTCCTCGATTCAAGAGAGATGTTGAGGTGCTGGAAGGTGTCCAGAGAAGGGAAACAAGGCTGGTGAAGGGCCTGGAACACAAACCCTATGAGGAGAGGCTGAGGGAGCTGGGGGTGTTTAGCCTGGAGAAGAGGAGGCTCAGGAGTGACCTTGTTGCTGTCTACAACTACCTGAAGGGTGGTTGTAGCCAGATGGGGTTGATCTCTTCTGCCAGACAACCAGCAATAGAACAAGGGGACACAGTCTCAAGTTGTGCTGGGGGAAGTATAGGTTGGATGTTAGGAGGAAGTTCTTCACAGAGAGAGTGATTGGCATTGGAATGGGCTGCCCAGGGAGGTGGTGGAGTCACCATCCCTGGAAGTGTTCAAGAAAAGCTTGTCTGAGGCACTTAGTGCCATGGTCTGGTTGACTGAACAGGGCTGGGTGACAGGTAGGACTGGATGATCTTGGAGGTCTCTTCCAATCTGGTTGATTCTATTCTATGATTCTATGGTTTTAATTCCTGTGCTAGTTTGAAGCAAGCTAGAATGTTTTGGTAACAGAACTAGATAACGGGCAGTGAAATGAAAAACAATTGATGTCAACTTCTCTCACAGTCACGCTGAGAACTCTGGGAAGAAGAAAGACTTTTTCTCCATTTTGTTTCTCACTCTTGCTTTTGCCTTAGACCTGGTCACATCTCATTAACCCTGCTCCTACTAACCTTGCTCCCTAACCTCTTGGCTGCACCTCTCTTCTTCCTGAGAACTGGGGTAAGGTTGAGAGGGCCGGGGGGAGGTGTTGGGGTGGTTTGAGAGCCCCTCCTGGGGACTCAGGTTTCTGGGAGGGGAGTTGTGCTTTTGTATTGTTTATCCTTTGTATATTTCTGTATATAATTGTATATAACTGTATATATTGTAAATAGCTGCTTGTAAATTCTGCTAGCTGTAAATAAACTGCTTCATCTATATTCCCAGAGGCCGTCTGAGTTAGCTGGGGCAAATACAAAGTGTGGGAGGGGCAGGGTAACCCCCAAACCATCACATTTTTTTTAATTGGCTTTCCCAACGTGGGGCTAGATATTTCAGTGAGTGGAAATTAGCTCTGGGAATTAAGATGAAGCTAATCAAGCAGCTATTGTATTTGGTTGGTGCATTGCTCTGGTCTGGTTTTGTTTACTTGGCATTTAATTGGATAAAAGCTCAAATTGTTGCTTATTTCATTGATCTGGCTTATAATAAGGCTAAAGCTAAGGTTTCAGATATGTTCTGGAGCTGGGGTGATTTTATTCTTGGTTATGCTGGTTTTAATATCTCTGAGAATATTACCAAGGATATTACAGGAGCTCTGGTCAATAATGTGACAATCAATGGAAATTCTGCTTTAAATATGGCTCTAATGAGAGTTATTCAGCCTAAGACAGGAATTCCAACTGTTTGCATAGGCACATGCTCGTGTAAAACTGTTTTTCTTCTCACAATTTTTAATATTTGCCTCATGATTTTAATATTCATATTAATTTTGGCATTATTGGTGAAAAATTCAAAACCAGGTTCTGTAAGAGCTAGGAAAAATTCTGTGTCTCAGAAGCAGTCTCTTTCACAGCAAAACAAGGGAACACAGTTATCGGCTTCCCCCTTGCCAGCCTCTGCCCCTCCTTCTCCAAGTGCTGGGAACACGGCCAGTGTTCCCGCCACTAACGTAAACAATGATAAGGATAACCAAAACAAGCCACAGAGTTCAGCAGGAGCCTCAGGAGCACAGGCAGGTACCCAAAATCAGAATGTCCCTAGCAACAATCAAAACACGTCAGGGTTGGCAGGCATCCCAGGAGGACAGGCAAATAATCCCACTAATGCTAACACTACTAGTGCTGGTAACACTAGCCCAGTCAGTCCAAATCCTAATGACACCAGCTCAGCCAATTCAAACCCCCAGCCAGCAGACCAGAACCAAAATCCTCCTGTTAAAAGCAAGGCAGATTTGAACTCACAAGCTCCAGGTCAGACCCCCAGTAATACAAATGCTCCAAGTCAGACCTCCAATAATTCAAATGCTTCAGGTCAGACTCCTAAGGATTCAAATCCTCCAGCAGACACATCCAAGTCTGTTGCTGCTCAGGCCCTTCTGGCACCTGCTAAGGCAAAAGCTAAGACAAAGAGTGGTTCGCAGGAGGATGTAAGAGATGGGACCTCTGGTGATCAGCAGCAAGAAGAGGAGGAGGAGACAGTCAGTCTGCGAGACCTTGTAGATGTGCTGAGACAACAATACTCAAGTGAGAGGAGTGCTGTGAGGTTAGCTGCCAAGAGAGAGGATGGTTCCAATGAGTTTAGGAATGCTATGAGGAAGATTGTGTTAGGCCCGGCGCCACCAGAACAACAGGAAGAAGAGGAGGAAGATGACATCCAAGGCTCCAAGGATCCACTCAGAGAGGTCAGGGAAGTTAGGAAGGAATATACAAGAGAATCAGGTGAGCCAATCCTAAGCTGGCTAGTGAGATGCCGTGGCATTGGTGCTAATGCTCTGCAGGTAGGAGACAAGTCTGCCAAGCAGCTGGGACCACTCACTAAGGAGAGTGGAGTGGACAAACACCTAGCAAGTCCTCTTGGTAGGGTTAGCTTGTGGACACGCCTTCTGTTGGCTGTGGCTATGAGATATCCTTCCTGAGATGATTTGCCATGGGCTGCCAAGAAGTGGAACACCGTTGAGCAGGGAATTAAGCTTCTGAAGGAGTTTGCTGTGAAGGAAGTGCTTTATGGAGATCATGGTACTCATGAGCCTGACGATATTCCTTTGGGAACAGGTCTCATGAAGAAGCTTATTAAGCTTGCTCCTTCATCCTATGCTAACATCTTGGCCAGTAAGTTTCTAGCAAGGAGTGATAATGGAAGGTCATTCACTGTTGGTGAGTTCACTGATCAGCTCAGGCAGATTGAGGACAGCTTGTCACATTCTGGTATAATCTGTGCCATAAAGACTATGACTACAGAGCTTAAAGATGGTATTAGAGATGGCATTAAGGAGAGCATGAAAGAACTGAAGGAGGATCTTACAACCTCAATTTCCAATCTGGTAAAGGATACCGTTCCTGCATCATCTGAATGGGTGCATGTTTCTGCAATCAGGAACAGACGCCCACCTCCTGCAAGGCAATTCCAGCCCAGGAGGAGACAAATTCCACCTAGACAGCAGCAATCACGTGCGTCACTGTGGATACTTCTGCGTGACACATACGGTGAGAACATGAACAAATGGGATGGTAAACCTACTTCAGCTCTTTCAAAGAGAGTCAGGGATCTGCAGAGTGGCAGAAACAGAGGCAATAATGCCAGGAAAGTAGCTGTCACTTCTTCAGCTCCCGAGAGCAACTGCAATTGTTCCAACAGTTGCAATTTCTCTCACAACAACACCAATCACTGTGTACACCCCACATGCCATGTTCAGCATTAGGGGTGCCCTGCCTCCAGCCAGGAGGAGGAAAGGGATAGTGGAGAGAACCGAATCTATTGGAATGTATTCATTAGGTGGCCTGGCAGTTCAAGAGTTCGGAAATACAGGGCTTTAGTTGACACAGGTGCTCAGTGTACTTTATTGCCATCTAATTGTAAAGGGACAGAGTCCATTTCTATCTTTGGAATCACTGGTGGATCTCAAGAGTTAACTAAGTTGCAGGCTGAGATCAGTTTAACTGGTAAAGAGTGGAAGACACATACTATTGTAACTGGTCCTGATGCGCCTTGCATTCTGGGAATTGACTTTTTGAGACAAGGTTGTTTCAAAGATCCTAAGGGTCACAAATGGGCTTTTGGAATAGCATCTGTAGAGATTGAGGATGATAAATTGAAATTGTCTATTAGACCTGAACTTTCTGATGAATCTGCAGTTGTGGGACATCATGACATAGAGGACCTGGAAGTGCCAATTGCAACTCAAACTGTTCATCATAGGCAGTACAGAACTAACCGTGACTCTTTGTTGCCCATTCATCAGCTGATTCGTCAATTGGAGAGTCAGGCTGTCATCGAGAAAGCTCATTCACCTTTCAACAGTCCCATCTGGCCTGTGCGCAAACCTACGGGCGACTGGAGACTGACAGTTGACTTTCGTGCCCTCAACGAGGTGACGCCACCCATGAGTGCAGCTGTGCCAGACATGCTGGAACTCCAGTACGAGCTGGAATCAAAGGAGGCTAAATGGTATGCAACCATAGACATTGCTAATGCTTTCTTCTCTATTCCCATAGCAAAGGAGTGCAGGCCTCAGTTTGCATTCACCTGGAGAGGAATCCAGTACCAGTTCAATCGTTTGCCTCAGGGGTGGAAGCACAGCTCAACCATCTGTCACTCAGTCATCCACAATGCACTGGAGAAAGGTAAAGCTCCAGAGCACATCCAGTACATCGACGACATCATTGTGTGGGGCCAAACTGCTAAGGAAGTCTTCGAGAAAGGTAACAAAATCATTGACATTCTGCTGCAAGCAGGTTTTGCCATTAAGAGAGACAAGGTCAAAGGACCTGCCAGAGAAATTCAGTTTCTGGGAGTGCGGTGGCAGGATGGTCACCGTTACATTCCTCAGGATGTGATGAACAAAGTCTCTACCATGGCAGTTCCCACCAGTAAGAAGGACACACTTTCTTTCCTTGGTGTGGTGGGATTTTGGAGACTACACATTCCTGGTTTCAGTCAGATTGTCAAACCTCTGCATGATGTGACTCGTAAGAGAAACAATTTCGAGTGGGGACCTGAACAACAAGCAGCCTTTGATCAAATCAAGCGAGAAGTAGTCCATGCAGTGGGCTTGGGTCCTGTGAGATCTGGTCCGGACATTAAAAACATTCTGTACACGGCTGCCAGTGACAATGGTCCAACTTGGAGTCTTTGGCAGAGAGCTCCAAATGAGACATGTGGTCGTCCTCTTGGTTTCTGGGGACGTTGTTACAGAGGTTCAGAGACAAATTACACTGCAACTGAGAAAGAGATTCTAGCAGCCTATGAGGGAGTGAAAGCAGCTTCTGAAGTGATTGGAACTGAGTCACAATTGCTTTTAGCTCCTAGACTGCCAGTTCTTAACTGGATGTTCAAAGGTAAAGGTTCATCACCACATCATGCCACAGATGCAACCTGGTCTAAATGGATGGCTTTGATAACCCAACGAGCACGAATGGGTAATCTTGACCGACCTGGTCTGGTGGAGGTGATCACCAACTGGCCGGAAGGCACAGACTGTTCCAAACCTCCAGAGGAGAAAATAACTCGTGCTGAGGAAGCTCCTCCCTATGGTGATCTCTCTGATCAGGAAAAGAACTATGCTTTGTTCACAGATGGTTCCTGTCGTCTTGTTGGGAACAAGCGAAGATGGAAGTCAGCGGTTTGGAGTCCAACCAGGAGAGTTACCGAAACGAAAGATGGAGAAGGAGAATCCAGTCAGTTCGCTGAGGTAAAAGCTGTTCAACTTGCTCTTGATGTGGCTGAACGTGAGAATTGGCCTATCCTTTACCTCTACACCGACTCGTGGATGGTAGCCAATGCTCTATGGGGTTGGCTAAAGGACTGGAAGAAGAATGGTTGGCAGAGGAAAGGAAAGCCTATTTGGTGTGCTGATCTATGGCAGGACATTGATGCACGGCTGGAGAAAACTCCAGTGAAGGTGCGGCACGTAGATGCACACATGCCTAAGAGCAGAGCAACTGAGGAACATCAACATAATCAGAAGGCAGATCAAGCTGCTAAGATTGCTCAAGTTGATACCAACTCTGAACTTGACATTGACCTTGATTGGAAACACCGAGGTGAGCTGTTCTTAGCTCGGTGGGCCCATGATTCATCTGGACATCAAGGCAGAGATGGAACATACCGATGGGCTCGTGATAGGTCAATTGACTTGTCCATGGACGCTATCACCCAAGTCATCTATGACTGTGACATTTGTGCTGCTATTAAGCAGGCTAAGCGAATCAAGCCCTTATGGTATGGTGAGAGATGGTCAAAGTACAAGTATGGTGAAGCCTGGCAGATTGACTACATCACTTTACCTCGATCACGTTCTGGCAAGCAGTATGTGCTGACGATGGTAGAAGCCAGCACTGGATGGTTGGAAACCTATCCAGTTCCACATGCTACTGCACGTAACACCATTGTTGGTTTGGAGAGACAGATCTTGTGGAGACATGGAACTCCAGAGAGAATCGAGTCAGACAATGGTACTCATTTCAAGAACAATCTAGTGAAAAACTGGGCCAAAGAGCATGGTATTGAATGGATCTATCACATACCCTACTATGCACCAGCTTCAGGGAAGATTGAACGCTACAACGGTTTGCTGAAAACCACCCTAAAAGCCATGGGGGGTGGAACTCTGAAAAACTGGGACAAACATTTAGCACAAGCTACCTGGTTGGTAAATAGTAGAGGTTCAGTAAATAGAGCAGGACCTGCACAATCAGATTTGGTCCAAACAGTAGACGGTGATAAAGTTCCTGTTGTACATGAGAAGAATCTGTTAGGGAAAACTGTTTGGGTATTTTCTCCTTCGGGCGAAGGGAAACCTGTCCGAGGGGTGGTTTCTGCTGAAGGTCCTGGTCATACATACTGGGTAATGCAGGAGAATGGTGAAATCCAGTGTATTCCACAGAGAAATTTAACCTTAGCTGAGAGAGTTTAAATTCAGAGTGTCTAATATAAGCTGTTAGGAGTTTTCTGTTCTAGGTAACATCGGCGCCCAACACTGAGAGAATCTACAATAGAATCTACAGCACGTGAGCACGAACCCAATATCATCTGGGAGTCCCTGTTCTGAGCTTTTGAATCACCTACATCTGATTGAAGTGTGAACTGAACTTGTATATATTGTTTTAGTGTAAATATTGGTTTAGATTAGATTGGATAATTCTCAGCGATACTCTGAGCGAAGTAGACAAGGGGTGGATTGTGCTAGTTTGAAGCAAGCTAGAATGTTTTGGTAACAGAACTAGATAACGGGCAGTGAAATGAAAAACAATTGATGTCAACTTCTCTCACAGTCACGCTGAGAACTCTGGGAAGAAGAAAGACTTTTTCTCCATTTTGTTTCTCACTCTTGCTTTTGCCTTAGACCTGGTCACATCTCATTAACCCTGCTCCTACTAACCTTGCTCCCTAACCTCTTGGCTGCACCTCTCTTCTTCCTGAGAACTGGGGTAAGGTTGAGAGGGCCGGGGGGAGGTGTTGGGGTGGTTTGAGAGCCCCTCCTGGGGACTCAGGTTTCTGGGAGGGGAGTTGTGCTTTCATATTGTTTATCCTTTGTATATTTCTGTATATAATTGTATATAACTGTATATATTGTAAATAGCTGCTTGTAAATTCTGCTAGCTGTAAATAAACTGCTTCATCTATATTCCCAGAGGCCGTCTGAGTTAGCTGGGGCAAATACAAAGTGTGGGAGGGGCAGGGTAACCCCCAAACCATCACAATTCCACATCCCAGAGAACTAATTTATCCTTGGGATCTTGGATGGGATAAACTAATCAAACACCTGAGGATTTTGCCTACATTTCACATAGCAAGTGTGCTAGTTTGAATGGTGCCACATCCAGTTGGCAGCTGTCACTAGTGGTGTTCCCCAGGGGTCAGTGCTGGGCCCAGTCCTGTTCAACATCTTTATTGATGATCTGGACGAGGAGATTGAGCTCAGCATCAGTAAGTTTGCAGATGACGCCAGGCTGGGAGCAGGTGTGGATCTGTTGGAGGGTAGGAGAGCCCTGCAGAGGGACCTTGCCAGGCTGGATGGGTGGGCAGAGGCCAACAGGATGAGACTGAACAAGGCCCAGTGCAGGGTTCTACACTTTGGCTACAACAACCCCAAGCAGCACTACAGGCTGGGGACAGAGTGGCTGGAGAGTAGCCAAGCAGCTGTCACTGCTGTCACCAAGCAGAAAGTGACCTGGGGGTGCTGGTAGATAGTAGCTGAACATGAGCCAGCAGTGTTTGAAGGTAGCTGGAATATTTTGGTGAGAAGAATTAGATGCTAGGCTGTGCAAAGGAAACAGTGGTGATGTCTGCTGCACTCATAGGCTTGCTGAGATGGATAAGAACAAGAACACAAACATAGATAACAGAGTTACTCTCTGGATCTGGCTGCCTCCCTTCTCTCTGTAACCTGCCGTCTGTGTAACTAATCCTTCTGTTTCCTAACCCCCCCATGCCAATCTTCTAAACTCACCTTGAACGTAAGGCAAAGTCTGGGGATAAGGTAGAGGGTTGGAAAGGAGGTGGAAGGGTGGTTGGGAGCCCCTCCTGGGGACTCTGGTTTCTTGGAGGGCTGTTGTGTTTCTGTATTACTTTTGAACTTGTCTATTTCTGTCTCTAGCTGTACCTGTTGTAAGTGTCTGTTTGGATATTGTGCTAAGCTGTGAATATAAAGTTTCATTCTTCAATTTCCTGCTCAGCTGCGTCTAGTCTGGGTGATTTTAAGTGCATGGGAGTGGGTAACACCCAAACTGTCACAGCTAGCCTCCTGGAAAGAGAACATTAAGCTGCCCAATCCAACCACGCCAGGCAAAAGATGTAGTGGAGGGGATGGCAGGAAGTGTGGGACAGGTCTGGAAGGGAAATAACAGGAATTTTTCTAGCCTGTGTTTGGCTACAGAGCTCTTCCTGCTGATAAGAAAATACACTTGGCTTTGCTGAGAATGGTTTCCTGCTGGTTCTGCCCCTCTTCTATTCTGCTTCTAGTTGCAAGTTTGTGCCAATGTCGAGTTGTTGTTTCATGATGCCTTGCCAGCTACTACCTGTCATATCCATAATCTGTTTCTGAAATAGATTCACTTTCTGGAAGAGGCAAAATTGTATAGGAAGTGGATTTGCTTGAACCAAGGAGCTGTCACTGTAAGACTGAGCAGAGGGTAAACATCTTTCAAGCAGTAGCAAAAAGGAGTGTTTCTGTCATTTCTGCTTTCATTTGGTATCTACAGTTCCTGTTTCCTACTCTTTGTCTTGGCCTTTGGCCCAACCTTGGTTGTCTGCTGTTTGGACTGTGTAGTGCAGTCCTGCCCTGAGAGAGCGGTGAGAGGCTGTGGCCTGCTGCAGAGCTCTGTTTGCACTCAGACAGGTTCCACTTCTGTGTTGAGTGCTGGTGAAGGAGCAGCAGCCATCTTCTGTCTCTGTTCTGATAAGGCAAGAACTTATAGTCGCCTTCCAGTGTCTGAAGGGACCTACAGGAAAGCTGGGGAAGGACTTTTTGCAAGGGCTTCTGGTATTTGCCATTGGAATGGGCTGCCCAGGGAGGTGGTGGAGTCACCATCCCTGGAGGTGTTCAAGAAGAGTCTGGATGAGGCACTTAATGCCATAGTCTAGTTGACTGGATAGGGCTGGGTACTAGGTTGGACTGGATGAGCTTGGAGATCTCTTCCAACCTGGTTGATTCTATGATTCTATTAGGATGAGAGGCAATGGATTGAAGCTAGAAGAGGGCAGGTTTAGACTGGAGTTTACAAAAAAAATCGTGAGGGTGGTGAGACACTGGAGCAGGCTGCCCAGGGACGTTGTGGATGCCCCCTTCCTGGAGGTGTGTAAGGCCAGGTTGGATGGGGCCTTGAGCAATCTGCTCTAGGAAAAGGTGTCCCTGCCCGTGATGAGGAGATTTGACCTAGATGATCTTTAAGGTCTCTTCCAACTCAAACCATTCTATGAATCTATGATTCTATGATTCGGTCTGAGTGCTTAAGCAATGTTGTATGATGCTGTAGTGATGTTATCAGATTATAGACTAGACTCTGTCAAATTGCTCTCTTTTTCTCTTTTCAATGGATACAGAAGAGACGATATCCTCAGGCAACAGGCATGATGTAGAATCATAGAATCAGCTAGGTTGGAAGAAACCTTCAAGATCATCCAGTCCAACCTATCACCCAGCACTATCCAGTCAACTAGACCATGGCACTAAGAAGAAATGTGTTGGAGTCCCATTGGACAAGAAGTTGTCCATGGAACAGCAATGTTCCCTCACAGCCAAGAAGGCCAGTGGTACCATGTGGTGCATTATGTAGTGTGTGGCCAACAGATTAAAGGAGGTTCTCCTTCCCCTCCACTCTGCCCTACTGAGACCACATTTGGAATATTGTGTTGTTTTGGGTCCCCTAGTTCAAGAGGGACAGGAATATACTAGAGAGTGTCCAACAGAGACTATAAGGATGGTGAAGGCACTGGAACATCTCTCTGATGGGGAAAAGCTGAGACCTGGGGCTGCTTAGGCTGAAGAGAAGACCGAGAGGGTGTGTTTACTAACATTTATAAATATCTGAAGGGTGGGTGTCAAGAAGAAGGGGCCAGGCTCTTTTTAGTGGTGTCCTGTGATAGGATAAGGGGCAATGGATAGACACCAGAACACAGGAAGTTCCACCTAACACGGGGAGAAATGCCTTAACTGTGAGAGTGGTGGTGCACTGGAGTAGGCTACCCAGAGAGGTTGAGGAGACTTCTTCTCAGGAGACTTTCAAGAGACATTTCCAGCTGTGTCTTATTTGTGGCTTGCTCTAGATGATCTTGGTTTGGTAGGGAAGTTAGACTAGATGATCTCCAGAGGTGCCTTCCAGCCCTTGCCGTTCTATGATTCTCATAATGGCAGAGGCTGCAGCTTGCTGGTGCCTTGCTAGATGTTAATTTGCAGAGCTAACGACTTTTCAAACAACTTAATTAAGTTGTGCCTTTTGGTTGTCCGGTGTAGGAATCAGTCATTTCTTCTATGGAAAGGGAAATCATAGAATCAGGGTTGGAAGGGAACACAAGGATCATCCAGTTCCAACAACCCTGTCATGCCCAGGAACACCCTACCCTAGAGCAGGCTGCACGCAGCCTCATCCAGCCTGGCCTGAAACACCTCCAGCCATGGGGCCTCAACCACCTCCCTGGGTAACCCATTCCAGCCTCTCACTACTCTCATGCTCAACAACTTCCTCCTCATGTTCACTCTGAATCCCCCTACCTCTAGCTTTGCTCCATTCCCTCTAGTCCTGGCACTCCTTGGTATCCTAAAAAGTCCCTCCCCAGCTTTTTTGTAGCCCCCTTCAGATACTGGAAGGCCACAAGAAGGTCACCTGGGAGCCTCCTCCTCTCCAGACTGAACAGCCCCAACTCTCTCAGTCTGTCCTCACAGCAGAGCTGCTCCAGCCCTCTGAGCATCCTCATGGCCCTTCCCTGGACATGCTCCAGCATGTCCATATCCCTCTTGTAACAGGGGCTCCAGAACTGGATGCAGTACTCCAGGTGGAGTACATGTTTTGCTTAAGTTGCTAACCAATATAGTGTGAATTGTATGTATCCTTAACTGGGTGTTTGCAAACCTAACTGTGCTGAACTGAGGCTGAAAAAAAGGAATAAACTTCAGATATTTTGGGACTGAAGAACTCTTCAATCACCTTACAATTTGTTAACAGAAAAACCCCCAACCCTCTCAAGTGAGAATTTGTTTACTAATTACTTGCAGATCTCTAGTGTAACAACACTTTTGTGGAAAAAGTGTGGCTAAGGAATTGATCATGTGAGGCTTTTTTGTCTTGATATATCTTCTAATGGCTATGCCCTTCAAGTTCTTGCAGTGAAGGACTGATGAAAAGCTCTAATGCTGAACTGAAATTTATAAACCAATTTATGCAGCGGAAGGAATAACAGGTTCTCGTTGAGTTGATGTTTAATTATCTGAGATCTTTTGTTCTTTATTTCTTGTAACTGAATTGGTTTGTCACTTCTGTTAATTAATTAGACCAAAGGAAAAAAAAAATAACCTGCAAGAGCATTGTTGCTCAAATTAGCATCAGTTGTGAGATTAGCACATGGTTTATTGCCCTGCGAACGCACAGCGCCTCTGTTCTGCTGCCACAAAGGACAGTGTGCACTCAGAAGCACTTCTGACTGCGCTGGTTTGAAGCTAGCTAGAATGTTTTGGTGAGAAGAATTAGGTGATAAGCTGCGAAAAGGAAACAGTGGTGATGTCTGCTGCACTCATAGGCTTGCTGAGATGGATAAGAACACAAACATAGATAACAGAGTTGATCTAAGGCATTGGAGCTGCACTTTCCTCTCTAACCTGCCATCTGTGTGACTAATCCCTCTGCTTCCTAACCCTCTGTGATGGTTTGGGCTTTTATCTGCCCCCCCGCACTTTTGAATTTGCCCCAGCTAACTCAGACAGCCTCTGGGAATATAAATGAAGCTATTTATTTTACAGCAGCAAATATACAAGCAGCTATTTACAATATATACAGTTATATACAGAAATATACAAAGGATAAACAATACAAAAGCACAACTCCCCTCCCAGAAACTTGAGTCCCCAGGAGGGGCTCTCAAACCACCCCAACACCTCCCCCCGGCCCTCTCAACCTTACCCCAGTTCTCAGGAAGAAGAGAGGTGCAGCCAAGAGGTTAGGGAGCAAGGTTAGTGGGAGCAAAGTTAATGAGATGTGACCAGGTCTGAAGGCAAAGGCAGAATGAAAGACAAAATGGAGAATGTTTACTTCTTCTTCCCAGAGTTCTCAGTGAGACTGTGAGAGAAGTTGACATCAATTGTTTTCATTTCACTGCCTGTTATCTAGTTCTTTTACCAAAGCATTCTAGCTTGCTTCAAACTAGCACACCCCCCCATGTCAATCCTCCAAACTCACCTTCAATGTAAGGCAAAGTCTTAGGTAAGGTAGAGGGGTGGAAGGGTGGTTGGGAGCCCCTCCTGGGGACTCTGGTTTCTGGGAGGGCTGCTGTGTTTCTGTATTATCTTTTTAACTTGTCTATTTCTGTCTCTGGCTGTATCTGTTGTAAATACCTGCTTGGATATTGTGCTATGCTGTAAATTTAAAGCTTCATCTTAATTTCCAGCTTGGCTGAGTCTAGTCTGGGTGAATTTCTTAAGGGGGGGACAGGGGACGGCAGGTAACATCCAAACCATCACACCAGCTTTGAGAAAAGCAGGGGAAATAACCTTTTCAGGCTTGGTAAGTGTGATGGTTTGGGTGTTACCCACCCCACACACACACTTTGGAAATCACCCAGACTAGACTCAGTGGCCCTGGAAATCAAATGAAGCTTTCTATTTCCAGCTTAGCACAATATCCAAGCAGGTATTTACAATAGATACAGCCAGAGACAGAAATAGACAAGTTAGAAGTTAATACATGAACACAACTCCCCTCCCAGACACCTAAGTCCCCAGGAGGGGCTATCAACCACCCTTCCACCTTCCCCCTACCCCTCTACCTTACCCAAGATTTTGCCTTATGCCCAAGGAAGATTGGAGGGTTGGCCAGGGGGGTTAGGAAGCAGGTGAATTAATCAAAGAGATGGCACAGTAAGCTTGGAAAGAGGAGACTGTCTCCAGCCCTATTCCTTCAGCACAGCAGTCTTAGGTATGCCAGCACTGGGAAATGTCTTAGCAGTCATCACACTTGACTTTAAAGGGACTGATTTTGGGATTGCCATGGCTGCCAGCCCGAGCCGTGATGTGTTGGTTGCTAAGGTTACTGGCAGCCTTTGCCGATGTGCAGTGATATTCATGTTGGAGGAAGCAACACACTGAGTAAAGAAAACAATTTTTGCAATGGGACTTTTGAAAATATGTTTGGATGATTATTTGCTCAACTTTCTTCCCTGACACATAAAAGCTCCACATCAGCAATTTGGGAAATTATTTGCCAAGGACAGAGTAGGTTGTGTATGCATCTTTCTGTTTTAGTTGCTCCTTGTTCCTCAATTTACACTTTAGGATGCATATTTTATTGGATCATAGAATCATAGAACCAGTCAGGGTTGAAAGGGACCACAAGGATCAATGTATTACTGTATTAATGTGTATTAATGTATCTTGTCTAATGATATTTTTTTCACCTTCCTCTTCTTGATTCATGAGGATGAACCAAGAGCAAGGTCCTGCATCTGGGTGGAGGCAATCCCAAGCACAACTATGGTCTGGGCAGTAGGTGGCTGGAGAGCAGCCCTGAGGAGAGGGACTTGGGGGTGCTGCTGGACAAGAAGCTCAACAGGAGCCAGCAGTGTGCACTTGCAGCCCAGAAAGCCAAGCAGAGCCTGGGCTGCATCAGAAGTGTGGGCAGCAGGGCCAGGGAGGTGATTCTCCCCCTCTGCTGTGCTCTGCTGAGACCCCACCTGGAGTACTGCATCCGGTTCTGGAGCTCCTATTCCAAGAAGGATAAGGATGTGCTGGAGCATGTCCAGAGAAGAGCCACTGAGTTGATCAGAGGGCTGGAGCAACTCTGCTGCCAGGACAGACAGAGAGTTGGGGCTGTTCAGTCTGGGGAAGAGGATGCTCCCAGATGACCTTCTTGTGGCTTTCCAGTATCTGAAGTGGGCTACAAAAAAGCTGGGGAGGGACTTTTTAGGATATCAAGGAGTGCCAGGACTAGAGGGAATGGAGCAAAGCTGGAGTGGGGGTATTCAGAGTGAACATGAGGAGGAAGTTGTTGAGCATGAGAGTAGTGAGAGGCTGGAATGGGTTTCCCAGGGAGGTGGTTGAGGCCCCGTGGCTGGAGGTGTTTAAGGCCAGGCTGGATGAGGCTGTGTGCAGCCTGCTTTAGGGTAGGGTGTCCCTGGACATGGCAGGAGAGTTAGAATTAGATGATCCTTGTGTTCCCTTCCAGCCCTGACTGATTCTATGGTTCTGTGATGCAGAGCGTGAAGTGGAGATGGGATAACCTGTCCCCACCTCCTCTCTCTGCCTTACCCAGCCCCAGTATGTTCTTCCCTGTAATCCAACATCCTGAAGAAAGAAGCCCCAAGGGCTAAGGGGGAGTGATGGTTCTGTCAAGGCTCCACTCCATTCTGATTTGGGCTGTAAAACAGTCTGGCAGAGTTAAGGGAATTCACTGTTCTCACTCCTATCTGGCAAGAAGGGAAAGCTGAGCTTGCTTGGTAAGAGTAAAGTGACTGTGATGAGAAGTCTCTGGAGGGAACTCTTTACTGTAAGGGTCCCAGAGCACTGGAATAGGCTCCCCAGAGAGGTTATGGGGTCTCCTTCTGTGGAGACTGTCAAGGCCTGTCTGGATGTGTTCCTCTGTGCTCTATGTTAGATAGTATTGTCTTGCTCTGGCAGGGAGGTTAGACTCAGCGATCTCCTTGGGTCCCTTCCAACCCCTAACACCCTGTGAACCTGTGATCCTGTGAATGGGACAAAATGCACCTATTGGACTGTGATGGTTTGAGTGGTACCTGCCCTTCCACACTTCAGAAAATCACCCAGACTAGACTCAGCCAAGGTGGAGGCTCAAACTAGCATGGGGACCTAATGGACTTGTGCACACTTTCTGATCAGTCTGTCCAAGTCTTTCCCAGACAATGTGTCCAGTGCCTATATGTAGTGGGCATGCAGAACCCAGCTGACCACACTCCTGGATTCCAGCATGGTTTGTTTTCCCTGTGAGTGAGCACACATGTGGGAGCAGGAGGAAAAAGCCTTTTCCCTTTTGCCTTTTCTCATACAAGCCCACAGTGAGAGTGGAAAGCAATTTCACAGCTTCATCTTCCCCCAGTCAAACCTTTGCTGACAGAGAGGGGAAGGGAGTTTGGAGCTCCCCACGACACACTGCTACTCACAGATCCTTATAAACTACCTAATTCCTGCTGATTTTGTGGAGGTAAATGGCAAGAAGGGAGGCAGATGCTTGCAGGCTATTTTTATGTAGCCTACATAGTATGCCTAACCCTGCTCATAGATGCTGATGGTAAGATCTTGTTTCTGTATGGAAATATCAGAGATAATAGTTGGAAGGCAACATGGAAATGTCTGCTGGTGAGGCTTTTCTGTAAACAGTATCTTGGGGCTTTAGGGAACTTTACAGCCCCCTGATTTTCAGCTTCATTTCACCTTCTGTCAGTTTTTGTAATGCTTAAGGTAAATAAGACTTGATTTACATACTTATTTTTGACTTGAAAATATCAATGTTATGAAAACCAGCAGAGTGCATCCCATTGCCTTAAGTGTTTGTGCTTTAATGTATGGGAGTGTGAACTATAAGCACACAGAGGATTCTCACTAAATAAATAAAACTGTGGTGTGGGTAGGAGAGCTGCAGTCAGGCTCCATAATCCAGCAGTTAGAGAAAATGATGAAAGATAGGAAAGTTTGAAATGTTAAATAAAACATGTGAACACATAGCAGTGTTTAAGAAAGAAGGTGGTAAAGTGTGAAAAGCGAATCCCACTGAATCAAATAACCTTTCTGTATCAGTATTCTCAAACAGAATCATAGAATGACAGAATCAACCAGGTTGGACGAGACCTCCAAGCTCAGCCAGTCCAACCTAGCACCCAGCCCTATGCAATTAACCAGACCATGGCACTAAGTGCCTCAGCCAGGCTTGGCTTCAACACCTCCAGGCACGGTGACTTCACCACCTCCCTGGGCAGCCCATTCCAATGCCAATCACTCTCTCTGCCAACAACTTCCTCCTAACATCCAGCCTAGACCTCCCCTGGCACAACTTGAGACTGTGTCCCCTTGTTCTGTTGCTGGGTGCCTGGCAGAAGAGACCAACCCCACCTGGCTACAGCCTCCCTTCAGGTAGCTGTAGACAGCAAGGAGATCAGCCCTGAGCCTCCTCTTCTCCAGGCTGCAAATCTCCAGCTCACTCAGCCTCTCCTCATAGGGTTTCTGCTCCAGGCCTCTCACCAGCTTCATTGCCCTTCTGTGGACACCTTCCACCTTCTCAACAACTCTCTTGAATTGAGGAGCCCAGAACTGGACACAGTACTCAAGGTGTGGCCTGACCAGTGCTGAGTATGGGGGAAAAATAACCTTCCAGGCTCCAGGTGGCTTTATTGGCCACCTGGACACACTGCTGGCTCATGTTCAGCCTACTATCTACCAGTACCCCCAGGTCCCTTTCTTCCTGGCTGCTGCATTTAGGGATTTTTCTCACTGTTGTCTTTCAAAGCTCAGAATTGACTGTATTTTAGGTCTCTTGAATAAATCTCACTGCTAGGATTCTGGATTATTCTCTTAGGTATGTAATGTATTAGGATAAGCCTTTTGTGGCCCTTCAGGCATTGCTAGTGCTACTCATTGTGGCCTTAAAATCAAGCAACTGAAGTAATATCCTTCTCTCTCTTTTTTTTTTTTTTTTTGTCTTTAAATCACAGATTCAGTGCCAGTGCTTCTGGAAATACTGGAGAGCTGGTGTTGCCTCTGTGCCCTGGCAGAATGTAGAGGTGTGATGGTTTGGGTGTTACCTGCCCCCTGCACTTAAGAAAATCACCCAGACTAGACTCAGCCAAGATGGAAATTGAAGAATGCAGCTTTATATTTCCTGCTTAACACAATATCCAAGCAGGTATTTACAATAAATACAGCTAGAGACAGAAATAGACAAGTTCAAAAGGTAATACAGAAACACAGCAGCCCTCCCAGAAACCAGAGTCCCCAGGAGGGTAAATAAGACTTGATTTACATACTTATTTTTGCCTTGAAAATATCAATATCAACCCCTCTACCTTATCCACAGATTTTGCCTTACATTCAAGGTGAGTTTGCAGAATATGGCCAAGCTTCAAGGTGAATTTGGCCAGGGGGGTTAGGAAGCAGAAAGATTAGCTAGAGAAGTTAAGAAGAGAAGGGAAGCAGCCAAAACCAGGGAGCAACTCTGGTATCTATGTTTGTGTTCTTGTTTTTATCCATCTCAGCAAGCCTATGAGTGCAGCAGACATCACCACTGTTTCCTTTTCACAGCCTAGCATCTAATTCTTCTCACCAGAATATCCCAGCTAGGCTCAAACTAGCTCAAGGGGTTCCTCCAGCAAAGGTCAATGATCATGGGCAGAATGTGGGCTTTGGCTTTGCTTCCTCCCATGCCAGACTGAGGCAGCCCTTGCAGTGAAGGGTTCTAGATCTGTCTTAGCTCTGTCACCTTTTCCATCTTGTCCACAGGGATGGTTTCTGGTCCCTTAGCTGGTTGATGGTGGGCAGAAGACTTGGTCTTGGGGCTTGCTGGGCACACTGCAGGTGTTGTGCAGTTTTCTTTGCTGGCTTTAAGCATGAATTATGTTGGGTTCTTTGACCCTCGTAGCTAAGTCGTTTCCATTCTTTGCAATTGTGCATGCTCCTGATTTTGGTTCCATGGCTTTTTAAGGAAGGTTGGTAGTGATTTCAGAGTGCACAGCACTGAATAGAAAGGGCTAGCTTTTATCCCTAGAGAAGAATGTAAGAGTAGTGTGAGTCTGTCGGTCAGAAATGCTCTTTTATCCTCCAGCAGCTGGAGTCCAAGGACTTGGTGGGACTGAGTTATTCTTTTCTGATTTCATATCACTTGGCAGATTTATTTTCTGTGACCTTGTCCAGGTGTTTCTCCCCTCAGCAGCTAACCTTATGTGGGCTAGCATTCAAGATTCCCTCTTACTCCCAGTAAGAGAAGAGACAGAGAAGGAAATATCAGCTATAGATACGGTGGTCTTCCTGATTAATTATCTAAGCGGAGCTGAAAACTGAACTGGGATGGGTGATTGTGCCTCTAAATGAAGCCAGAGGAGAGCCTATCTGATCACATCTGAATTGGGAGTCCCTTCTCTAAACCATGTGTGTGGTGGGGTGGGGATCTATTAAACTGAGGGGGACATTTTGGGGTTTAGCTTCACATATATTTCATTGCAAGTATAAATAAATGTATGGAGTGTTCTCACTCCTGACAATATATTCAGTGTTAAGACAGCTAAGGGAGTCCTGCTTTCCAAGACAGCCAGGTGGGTAGGCAGGCTCACTTCTGGGAATAGGTTTCACCTGGCCCCAACTCGCACAGGTGCTGCCTGTTTGCAAGCATCTGCTCTTCCTGCTGCAGCAAGTTGTGGGCAGAAGGAGTAAGCTCAGTAGCTGTGAAGAAGGGTGTTGTGGAGCACTCCTCTCCTTCTTTCTCCCTTCTCCCTGACGTCTCTTGGAGATTTGAATGGGGCAAGAAGAAGGCATGAAAAGCTGTTTCTGCTCCCTGCTCAGGCTTGAAAGGGGAACAGCAAAAGGTGCCTTTTCCACAGGTGTACTGACTCGTCTGGAAGCCTGCACTGGAATTGGCTGGTGGTTGGCTGGGTTCTTTGTGCCCAGTGTATATGGCAAGTGGATGCTTTGTCTAGAAAAGGCAGAAATAGAGTGAGGGGAAAGCACAGCGTTCCTGCCTTCACAGAGGTCCTGCTTTCCAGTGTTCCTGCCTTCACAGAGGTCCTGTTTTACAGTGTTCCTGTCTTTGGACCATCCCTGCTTTGGACGGCTCCTACTTGTGCACAGCTCCTGTTTTTGCACCATCCCCGCTTTTGGACAATCCTCCACTTCTGCACCTTGCTGTGCAAATTTGCAGGCCCAGCAAGTCCTTAAGGCTGTTTGAGAGGGAGCTGCTGCCGGTACCTGGACCTGGCTTCTCTTGAACTGCATCGTGCAGCCCAACTTTCTGCTTCCTCTCCCAAACTGGGAAAGACGCTAGCAGTTTCGCTTTCCCTGCGCTGCCGAGGCAGCACCACTTCCACCATCATCCAACTCTCAGAAGCTGTGTCTGAGACACTTTTTACTTTGGTGGGTCTTTCATCTTGCCTTGGACTTGTGCTATGTGGATCTGCATGATTGGATATAACTTGCATGCCGGAGACTGCTTCTGCAGTGGAACTCAGCAAGGAATCATCATCAGTTTCCTGTCTGACCTCGGTGAGTAGAAATCTCTATCCCTTAATTCTCTGTTCAGCCTGATTTATAGTGGGGTAAAACTGTGTTTATAACTTAGCCTTTTCCATTTTCTGTCTTTACTAAACCTCTAAATTTGTCCATAAGCATCCTTTGAAGACTTTCCCAATTGAATTAGAATCATAGAATCAGTCAGGGTTGGAAGGGACCACAAAGATCATCTAGTTCCAACACCCCTGCCACGCCCAAGGACACCCTACCCTACATCAGGCTGCACAAAGCCTCATCCAGCCTGGCCTTTAATACCTCAACCACCTCCCTGGGCAACCCATTTCAGCCTCTCACCACTCACTCTCATGCTGAAGAACTTCCTCCTCACGTCCTCTCTGAATCTCCCCACCTCCAGCTTTGCTCCATTCTCCCATCCTGTCACTAGAGCCTGTAAATAAACCTCAACTAGTTCTGTATGTAGTTTGGGGGTGCAGTTTTCAGGAAAATAAAAATAATTATATTTTTATAATTCCTGCCTCAGCCAATTTATATCTCAAACCTCTTCAGCTAAAGGCACTGTGGAACTAGAACTTCTTCCTTTTTGGGGAGCTTTAGAGAGATGTCCCTTTTTCTGTGGTTAATGACATGTGACTAGGTCCATGTTCTGGTCTCAGCTGTGCTATTGCAGTTGGCTTCAAACCCTGAAATGGTTTTGGACCTTTCTTACATTCTAGAAATGGGGACACATTGTTTTTAAAATGGAATGTGAAAGCATTCTCAAGCTCGTGTGTGGCTTTCGATAGGAAAGACTTGACAGGAGCAGTGGCCGGTGAAGTGAGTGCAGAGTTTGGGTATGGTGATGGCATCAGGTTATCATTTGTATGAAGAATTCTGACCACCACAAGTGACACTGAATTGTAACAGGGAGATGAAGCTGGTGAGAGGCCTGGAGCACAGCCCTTTGAGGCTGAGGGAGCTGGGGGTATCTGGAGAAGAGAAGGCTCAGAGGTGACCTCGTTGCTGTCTACATCTACCTGAAGGGAGGTTGTAGCCAGGTGGGGTTGGTCTCTTCTGCCAGGCAACCAGCAACAGAACAAGGGGACACAGTCTCAAATTGTGCTGGGGGAAGTATAGGCTGGATGCTAGGAGGAAGTTGTTGGCAGAGAGAGTGATTGGCACTGGAATGGGCTGCCCAGGGAGGTGGTGGAGTCACCGTGCCTGAAGGTGTTGAAGCAAAGCCTGGCTGAGGCACTTAGTGCCATGGTCTGATTGATTGGACAGAGTTGGGTGCTAGGTTGGACTGGATGATCTTGGATGACTCTTCCAACCTGGTTGATTCTATCATTCTATGCATGTACTTTCAGGCTCACATTAGCTGTCTGTAAAATGGCTTTTCTGCCTTTCCCTGGTCAGATATTGAATGCTTTAGGGCATTCTGCTGGAAGCCAGCTGACATGATTGAGAGGCTTGGTGTGTTTTTCTCATAGGGATATGCATAGCATCTCTGTTCAGATTACAAAGGAGAAGATGCTTTTTTCCAGATTATTATTCCAGCACTGAGGCGTCATCAGCTGAGAACTGAGCTTTGCTCTTTTTGCTCCCTCTGACATTAGCATTGACTCAGACTGCAATCAAATCAGTGGAGAGTCTACCTCAGCTGAAGTAATTTGATGGCTTATGACAACTGATTGCTGCCACGACATTTATTCAGGTGGAGCAACAGAGTATGTCCTAGAAACAGCCATGCTTGGTTGGCATTCCTACAGCTTTCCTCCTTTCAACAAGGACATGTAAACAGTGTCCTCTGTTGCACAGAACAAAACTTGGTACTGCCTCACCCAAACTGGTGAGGCAAGACTGCATGCAGAGGGTGGGAAATCACCCAGTTATGAGGGGGTTTATGGGGTCTGCACACAGAAACAACAGTGTGAGGATGGTCAGAAACAAAGAAACATCTGCTGTAATGCTGAGAGGTGCATTGCTCCGTTAGGATATGCTTCCCTCACCTTCCAGAACATTTCTGCTGTGAAGAGGTCTTGCTCTTGGAGACAAATTTGGCTTCTAATACCTGTCACATCCTTAGCTGGTTGGGTCTTTGCTATGAGTCTTGGTGCAATACCTGTTGGGAGCACAATCAATGCCCTGCCTGCCTCTTGAGGGCACCCATCATTGAAAGGAGAGTTGTTTGTCTCTCCAGCTCTCAGCTTGGGCTGTCAGGATTGGCAGTCAGAGAAGTCATCCACTTTTAGGTAATTAGAAGAAATGCTATGAGAAGGTCGTTGCCATGAGTAAACAGGAAACTCTGATCTTGTTTTAGATGCAGTTGCTGATAGCAGAAATCCATCTACTGTGGTTCTGAGCCAGGGAGCCTCCTGCCTCCAGGGTGATGGGAATCCAATTGAAACAGAAATTTAGAGCTGGCTTTTTTTTTTTTTTTTTAATTTTTTTATTATTCTTATTGCCTCTAACATGTTGGACCTTTCAGCAACAATCATTATAATATTCTTTTTCCTGATGAGTTACAGGTTTTTGCCTCTGATAGCCAGAATATATTAGTTTGAGGCTGCAGTAATGCAGTGCAGCTTCTGATTGCATTAGAATGTGGGCATAGGAGCTCAAGTCTGGTTGGCATAGCACAGAGTGGATTGTCCACCATATAGTAGGATCCATATGGCCACACCTTGAGTACTGTATCTAGTTCTGGGCTCCTCAATTCAAGAGAGATGATGAGATACTGGAACATGTCTAGAGAAGGGCAACAAAGGTGGTGAAGGGCCTGGAGCACAGCCCTGTGAGGAGAGGCTGAGGGATCTGGGGGTGTGCAGCCTGCAGAAGAGGAGGCTCAGGGCTGACCTGACCTCATTTCTCAATATAGCTCCCTGAAGGGAGGCTGCAGCCAGGTGGAGTTGGTCTCTTCTTCCAGCAACAGCAGAAGGTGACACAGTCTCAACTTGTGCTGGGGGAGGTCTAGGCTGGATGTTAGGAGGAAGTTGTTGGCAGAGAGAGTGATTGGCATTGGAATGGGCTGCCCAGGGAGGTGGTGGAGTCACTGTGCCTGGAGGTGTTGAAGAAAAGCCTGGTGTTGAAGAAGTGCCATGGTCTGGTTGATTGGCCAGGGCTGGGTGCTAGGTTGGGCTGGATGAGCTTGGAGGTCTCCTCCAAACTGGTTGATTCTATGATAAGCCCTCATCTGCATGCAGAGAGGGTTCTGAAGGGTCCCTGAGTTCACGAAGAGATGTGGGAGTAGAGTAGCACTGCAGGATTTCAAAGGGGATGCTGAAATAGGAAGGAGATGGATAAGTTAAGCTGGTAGCCTCTAGGCTTTCGCTGTTTTTGGAGTGCTGGTGAATAGCATGTCCACTGGTTTATTGTGCTGGGTTAGAGTGGATCCCTCCCCCAGTAAAGTAAATCCACTACAACTCAGAATTTTGGAAAGTCAGAGAAAAACCCAGAAATTTTGTTTTTGTACAGTTTATGTATAACAGGATAAGAAGAATAAACTACAGCAGAGATATAATAACCTTAGGGAAGATGGGGAATGGGTCAAGTGGCAGCAAAGCAGCAGCCAAAACAGTGGTGGGGGGAAGATAGCAGTGGGTGCAGCAGAAGCAGCAAGGACAAGGTACAAGCTTCCAGACATAAAGCTCTTGATGCTCCAATGAAATGATGTTAACTTGTCCACTGTTGCCATTTTATGGCTTATCCCTAGAATGTTCACTTTTCCACTCAGAGCTTCCATTCTACGTTTCTCTCTTCCAAGTTTTTCTATATCTGAGCTAGAAGTCTAGCTCAAATGGCCACATTTATGAATCATGCTATGATTAGATGTGACAATGCTAGGAGCAGAAAATCTTAATTCCTAATCATAAATATTACAAGATCACTATTCTAGGTAACTTTAAATGGCTTCAGACCTGGAGAGCAGCCTGCTCTAGTTAAGGATGCTCCTGCTTACTGTAGAGGGGATTGGACTAGATGACCTTTGGAGGTCACTTCCAACTCAGACCCTTCTATGATTCTATTGATGTAAGACCCCTCAGACATAAATTGGACTAGATGACTTTTGGAGATCCCTTCCAACCCAGACCTTTCTATGATTCTATTGATGCAAGACCCCTCAGACATCAAATGTATGAGATGACCTCTGGAGGTCCCTTCCAACCCAGACCCTTCTATGATTCTATTGATGCAAGACCCCTCAGATATCAAATGGATGAGATGACCTCTGGAGGTCCCTTCCAACCCAGACCCTTCTATGATTCTATTGATGCAAGACCCCTCAGACATAAATTGGACTAGATGACCTTTGGAGGTCACTTCCAACTCAGACCATTCTATGATTTTATTGATGCAAGACCCCTCAGACATAAATTGGACTACATGATCTTTGGAGATCCCTTCCAACCCAGACCATTCTATGATTCTGTTGATGTAAGACCCCTCAGACATAAATTAACTGGCTCAAAAGGACATCTACATGTGTGTTAGCACCTACTACATAGCTCTGCCAGTTGAGTTGTAACTCCAACTGATAGAGCTCCACTGACCAAAGATAATAGCTTTTTCTCCCAGGCTCCCATACAGTCCAGAAACTACTGTATGCAGAAGTCTGCTTGTTTCTTAAGCAGGTGGATCTTGGAGAGCTGCAATAAAATGTTTAGTTATAAGAGCAAAATCAAAGATTAACCTCTGAGGTGAATAATTCAAATGGCAAGAAAAAAAAAAAAAAGATATTCTGGTTTGCATCAACAGGAAAATTTTATACACTGAAAACTGCTCTTCAGGGAGGCATCTTTTGTGATGGCCTAAATTATGCACTGTGGGTGATAATTATCTTTCACTGCACATACAGATCATTCAACCATGAGATTGGAATCATGTTAGTAATAATTAAAAGTATGTACCTGCTTTTGTGCTGGAATACACTGTTCTGGCCTGTGATTAAACTGCACAGGATTAGGACATGGATTTTGCTTCTTTCAGCAGTCAGGTATCGGTAGAATCTCACCTCTCAAAAGTGTATAACCACTCATTACTTTCTGCAGTGAATCATGTCCAGAACTTCCTTGGTGGTGCATGAAACCAATGAGATGTTATTGAAAGTTTTTACTGACCCTATCAGCCATTTTTCCTGACCAGGGGAAATTTGCAGAACTGTTCGGACAGTCACTGATAGACCTTCATAGAATCAAACAGGTTGGAAGAGACCTCCAAAATCATAGAGTCAAACTTAGCACCCAGCCCTATCCAGTCAACCAGACCATGGCACTAAGTGCCTCATACAGGCTTTGCTTCAACACCTCCAAGGATGGCCACACCACCATCCCCTGGGCAGCCCATTCCAATGCCAATCACTCTCTCTGCCAACAACTTCCTCCTAACATCCAGCCTAGACCTCCCCTGGCACAACTTGAGACTGTGTCCCCTTCTTTTGTTGCTGGTTGCCTGGCAGAAGATACCAACCCCACCTGGCTCCAGCCTCCCTTCAGGTAGTTGTAGACATCAATGAGGTCACCTCTGAGCCTTCTCTTCTCCAGGCTGCACACCCTCAGCTCCCTCAGCCTCTCCTCGTAGGGCTTGTGTTGCAATTTCAGGAGAAGACCCTTCCTGCCTGTTGTGAGGTGTTTACTGAGTGGGAATAATTTATGTTAAAACACTCTTACAGGTCCTAGTTGAGAGTCCCACAAATACTGAGTCTCCATCCTGGGAAAGGTTGAACTAAATGACCTCCAGATGCCCTTTCTGACCTAAGTTTTTTTTGGAGGGTTTTTTTAAAAGTTATATTTTTCAAAATAGTTTAAAGAAGATATAAGCCCCAGCAGAACTCAAGTCAGAAACCTCTAAGATTGTAACAACAGGAATAAATCAAAGGAGGCTATTTAGTACTTCCCAGCATTCCTAAATTTTATAGGAAGCATAAAATCTACTAAGAGATTCTATAGTCAATTCTGCATAGTGACTTAGCAAAAATCCAGAAGGTTTAGCTTGGTCATTTCTCTCCTTGTCATAGAATCAGTCAGGGTTGGAAGGGACCACAAGGATCATCTAGTTTCAAACCCCCTGCCATACCCAGGGACACCCTACCCTACATCAGGCTGGCCACAGCCTCAGCCAGCCTGGCCTTAAACACCTCCAGCCATGGGGCCTCAACCACCTCCCTGGGCAACCCATTCCAGCCTCTCACCACTCTCATGTTCAACAACTTCCTCCTCACATCCAGTCTGAACCTACCCACCTCCAGCTTTGCTCCATTCCCCCCAGTCCTGTCACTCCCTGGTATCCTGAAAAGTCCCTCTCCAGCTTTTTTGTAGGCTCTCTTCAGATACTGTAAGGCCACAAGAAGGTCACCTGGGAGCCTCCTCTTCTCCAGACTTAACAGCCCCAACTCTTTCAGTCCTCATAGGAGAGGTGCTGCAGCCCTCTGATCATCTTCGTGGCCCTTTTCTGGACACACTCCAGTATCTCCACATCCCTTTTGTAATGGGGATTCTAGAACCAGACACAGTACTCTAGGTGGGGTCTCAGCATAGCACAGTAAAGGGACAGAATCACCTCCCTTGCCCTGCTGGCCACACTTCTCCTGATGCAGCCCAGGATCTGTTTGATCCTGTGGGCTGCAAGTGCATACTTCTGGCTCATGGTGAGCATCTTGTCCAGCAGCAGCCCCAAGTCCCTCTCCTCAGGGCTGCTCTCCAGCCCCTCACTGCCCAGCCTGCATTTGTGCTTGGCATTGCCTCCACGCAGCTGCAGGTCCTTGCACTTGGTCTTGCTGAACCTCATGAGTTTGGCTTCTGCCCACTTCTCCAGTCTATCCAGGTCCCTCTGGATGGCATCTCTTCCCTCCATCCTGTCTGCTGCACCACACAGCTTGGTGTCATGTCTTCATACAATCCTTTGATGGTCCCCAAAGGGTTGAAAATCTTTAATACTACTGTGTTTGAAGACCACATGAAAAAGGCCCTAAAAACAACATCACAGTGGACTTTAGAACTGAGTTATGGAGTGTGGAATGTGGCCCAGTGTATCAAAGAATCCTTAATGGTTTGTGTTGGAAGGGGCTGTAAAGATCATCTGGTTCCAATCCCCCTGCCATGAGCAGAGACGCTTCCTTCCAGACCAAGCTGCTCAACGTCCCATCCAACCTGGCTTTCAACACTTCTGGGCTTGAGGCTTTCACAATCTCTCTGCATGACCCATTCCAGTATTTCACCACCCTCACAGAGAGGAATTGCTTCCTAATGGCCTTATTTCAATCCTGACTCTTCCTGTCACTACATGTCTTTGTCAAAAGCCCCTCTCCAGAGGGAGGGGAGAGCAGTGGATTTGTCGTCTTTCAGCCTTAGCAAGGTTCTGGCCAGTTCTCTCTCACAGCATGCACAGAGGCAAACTGAAGGACAGGTTAAGTGTACAGTGAGGTGTACTAAAACCTGGCAATTAGCTAGGCTGATAAGGTGGTGGTCATTGGCATGGGGTCCAGCTGGGAGGGCAGTCAGTAGTGGTGTATCTCAGGGGTCTATACTGGGACCAATACTGTTTAGCTTAGAATCAGTCAGAGTTGGAAGGGACCACAAGGATCATCTTGTTTCAGCCCCCCTGCCATGCCCAGGGACACCCTATCCTAGAGCAGCCTGGCCTTAAACACCTCCAGCCATGGGGCCTCAACCACCTCCCTGGGCAACCCATTCCAGCCTCTCACCACTCTCATGCTCAACCAGTCTCAACCTACCCATGTCCAGCTTCACTCTATTCCCCCCAGTCCTGTCACTCCCTGGTATCCTAAAAAGTCCCTCTCCAGCTTTTTTGTAGGCTCTCTTCAGATACTGGGAGGCCACAAGAAGGTCACCTGGGAGCCTCCTCTTCTCCAGACTGCACAGCCCCAAGTCTTTCAGTCTGTCCTCAGGGCAGAGCTGCTCCAGTTCTCTGAGCATCCTCCTGGCCCTTCTCTGGACATGCCCTAGCACATCCACATCCTTCTTGTAATGAGGGCTCCAGAACTGGATGCAGTACTCCAGATGGGCTTCTTCATTAGTAATCTGCATGACAGCAGAGTGGACCCTCAGCAAATTTAACAGGTGTTACAAGACTGGGAGGAGTAGTTGATACACCAGGTGGTTGTGGTGCCATTCAGAGAACCGCAACAGGTTGAAGAAACCTACAGCCTCCCTTGAGGTAGTTGTAGATAGCAGTGAGGTCAGCCCTGAGCCTCCTCTTCTTCAGGTTAAACAACCCCAGCTCCCTCAGCCTCTCCTCACAGGGCTGTGCTCCAGGCCTCTCACCAGCTTCGTCGCCCTGTACGCAGTTTACACAACTGCAATAGCTGCCCTCATCCAGGGAGAGATGTTCCCTAGGAGAGTGGAAGTGGAAATACTAAAGCATGGAACTAATTATGAGGCTGGAGGAAAAATGAAAAGGTCTCTAGGTGGTTGTTTGCTTCAGTTTGTGTAGTGCCATGTTTACAATATGTCCTTGGTTGTTAACAGGCATCACCTCTCTGATGCCATTGAGATTTCACTCATTGCCTGAATTCCTTCGTCCTTGCCATTTGCAGAACTACTTTGTGGGTGCAGAGTTTCCTTCCTTTTTTTCTTCCCCTTTTCAGGCAGTTGGGGTTTTTTGAGTATCTTTTATACTGGTGTGTACTAAAATGTAATCAACTATCATGTCACATCGCATCATAAATCCCACCTTAGATTCCAGTGCAATTAGTTCAGTGAAATTACTAATGCCTGCACTCCGAACGAGATGATAAAGCAGAATTATTGTGTCATTACACTATAGCATTCTGGACAGAATTACCTCTTTTACAGAGAAATCCAAGATAACTATCTCTGTAATTAAATGTGCTCCTGCTTGCTTAATAACTATAAAACCAGTCACTTTGCTGCTGTAATTGCTTAGCAGTATTTCAGAATGCTCTGGGTATCACCTTTTGTGGATCTTTGGGTGAGTTATAGCAGGAAGAAAGAGAAATGAAGAAGGAAGTGGCTGTTTAGGCATAGTAAATACAAGTAAATAATACTATGTTCATGGCTTGTACTTCTTAGAAGAGTACAACAAAGCTCCAGAAATGTTAATGCCAAATGCACTACGCTCCAAAGAAGAGACAGCAATAGCAAGAGCTATTTTGCTGGACTTTCTTCTGGGTTTCCTCCTTCTGAAATCACTGTATCTTGTTGTGTTTCATTCTTAGGGTGTATTGTTTTATGGTAACCCCTCACCAATGTGGGAGGAGATGATAATTTGCTTGTGGATTGTTTATGAAGTTTCTTATTAAGAAAAGTTGTAATGAAATGAAATGCCACAAGGATGTGTTTGTAAATCTTTGCAGGTCTGTCAGAAATCAGAATCAGTTACTTTTGTCAGGCTCTCCTGGTATGAGCAGGTGTTCAGCACTGTTTCCAAACACATAGGAGAAATCACCTTACGTTTCACAGTGTGGAGCCTGGTTTGATTTTCTTAAAAGCTAGATTCATTGCCTTTTGAGATGCTGTCTCGGGCTACAGGAAACAAACAGCAAACCCCTGTTGCAGATGAGTATTTTAGTTGTGGCTATACCTCTCCAGCCGTTCAATCCAGAATCTGTCTTAGCTGCCAGAATTCATGCTTCAGTTGTGTGCAGGAGCTGGAGAGAAGCTGAAATTCCTTAGAAATAGAAAAAGACTGGGTCTTGGCATTTCCATCCAGTTCTGTAGGCTTTATTATGAGAGGGATGTGGAGATGCTGGAGTGTGTGTAGAGAAGGGCCATGAGGATGATCAGAGGGCTGGATCAGCTCTGCTGCCAGGAGAGACTGAAAGAGTTGGGGCTGTTAAGTCTGGAGAAGAGGAGGCTCCCAGGTGACCTTCTTGTGGCCTTACAGTGAAGAGAGCCTACAAAAAAGCTGGGGAGGGACTTTTTAGGATACTAGGAAGTGACAGGACTAGGGAGAATGGAGCGAAGCTGGAGGTGGGTAGGTTCAGACTGGATGTGAGGAGGAAGTTGTTCAGCATGAGAGTGGTGAGAGGCTGGAAAGGGTTGCCCAGGGAGGTGGATGAGGTCCCATCCCTGGTGGTGTTTAAGGGCAGACTGGATGAGGCTGTATGCAGCCTGATGTAGGGTAGGGTGTCCCTGGGCATGGCAGGGGTGTTAGAACAAGATAATCCTTGTGGTGCCTTCCAACCTGACTGATTCTATGATTCTTTGGAAGCACAGTGAGGAGGAGATGTGGTGTTTGTCCTAATTGACTGAAGTATTTGTTCACTTGAAGCACAGTGTCTGGGCTGCAGTATTTCCATGTGTGGGCACATGGCTGATCTTTTCTGCTGGGCTACTGCTGTGGGCATGGCTGTCAGAGCCCTTGTCTGGGGTGGAGATCATAGAATCACAGAATCAACCAGGTTGAAAGAGACCTCCAAGCTCATCCAGTCCGACCTAGCACTCAGCCCTGTCCAATCAACTGGACCATGGCACTAAGTGCCTCATCTAGGCTTTGCTTCAACACCTCCAGGCACAGCAAGTCCTCCACCTCTCTGGGCAGCCCATTCCAATGCCAATCACTCTCTCTGCCAACAACTTTCTCCTAACATCCAAGCTATACATCCCCTGGCGCAACTTGAGACTGTGTCCCCTTGTTCTGTTGCTGGTTGCCTGGGAGAAGAGACCAACCCCCACCAAGAGACCACCCAAGATGGGATGGTGTGTTTGATTGATTTGGGCATCAGATCCCACATCAGTTTCTTCATTACAGGTATTGTGAGGTCACTGTTATCGATGTATGTGGTTCCATGTTTTGAGGTGTAGAAAAGTGCCTGCCTTTCTGGGATGTCTGACAGTTTGCTAATATGACCTTCTCCATATTCAGTTTTCAAGTGCAGACTTAATTGCATTCATGGCTGCTCTTGACACCCAAGCGCAAGCAAAGATACTGTTGCTCGTCAAACGTGAGTTGTCATAGTGAAGGTGGTTTTTATGCTACAATACATTTAATTGTGTAGTACAGTGAAGTGTTTATCTGTCCTTACATAGTCATTTTAGACATTAAATATTTTTTCTGGTCTGATAAATGCTACTACTGCTGCATGATTTATGTATCCTTGTAAGATGCTCTGTCTCTGCCTCTAGTCACCAAATAGCAAAGCTTTGCTAATAATTTATTTTGTCATTTTTTTCCCTGTCTCTTTCAGTTTTGAGTCACAATAGTCTCTAATATATTTGTCTATCATTTTCTCAGCAGGCTGGTTACACTTTGTTCTTTTTTTGATGTAAAATATATTCTCTCATAAATAAGATCCTTATCCCTTGATATTTTGTTAACTATGCTAACCTCTCAGAAATTGTTGCTTTGCTTTGGTTTGTTCTGTTTTTAGGTTCTCTTGGGTTTGGTTTTAATATCTTTACATATTAAAGGACTAGTGTGAGAATGGAATGTGAAAAGGATAACAGGTGAATGCTGAGCTTGGTTTCCACAGCTGGCTGCCTAATCTGAGGAGAAGGATAGCTAAGTGGACATCTCGTTAATGAGAAAAACAAGGCATGGTTATGTAAAGGACTGAGTTGTTCTTGCCTAATTATGCTAATGTGTAGATGTGTGCTCTATGCTCAGAGACTATATAATGAGAGCCAAAGTGATCAATAAATGTCTCTGGTACAATTCACATTGAATGGCCTGGAGTCCATGTGGCATTGCTTCTGATCACACTGCTCTGTGAGAGCTTCGACCGTGTTTCCCGCAGCAGCAAACAGGTCGCTGCCACAGACTAGTCCTGCTGGTGATGCTTGAACATGTTTTTCCTTTGTCTATAATTATAGTATAAATGCAGGTTGTGTTTAAGAGCAGGATTATTCATTCCATGTAGCTATTTAGCTAAAGTATAAAATACAAGGGGAAGAGGTAAAAACTTGAACACTTTTCTCATAGATGAGGGAGAAAGGAAATCTGCCAGAGGGACCAGAGTAAGTGGATGATAGAGGTGTAAAAAGAAAGCCATGGTAATAACAGGTCTGGACACTCTCTCACTTTCTGTTTTGTGCTTTGTGGAGGAGTTGGAGAACAGTTTCTGTTCCAGAACTTTTCATTATGGATTCTGTAAAGGGAACAGTGTAGAAATAAATGATGGATGCTCTGACAGAGGGTTCATCTGCAGATAGAGTACTTCAGTTCCTGAGGTAGGACACTTGATGTTTGTAGTGTCACCAAATGATCCAAAAAGAAACAGGGACGCATCAGGTTTCACTGGTGATACTGCTCTGAAGTTTTCAGCAGAGCTAAGGTGAGTGCTGACTGTGAAGAGCTGCACAAAACCGCTCATTTCTGAGTGCCCAAGTGATGAAAATGAGAGGTGAAATAGAGGTAATGCAACATGATGTAAGGGAGGTGTGAATAATCCTGCAGTCCTGCTCTCAGATGAGCATTAGAACTCAAGAACAAGGTTTGAGGGTAAGGTAGATCAGTTGAGTACTTCACAGTCTTCAAGAAAACAAGGCTTGAGAAAGAGGAATGATAATAAACCAGGAAATGTCATTATGACACTGCATGATGGTGCTTTTGGATCTTGAATATTGCATGTAGCTCTGGCTCCATCTTCATAAAAGCTACAATAGAATTGGAAAAAGCTCATAAAAGAGCACCATGAATGATGAAATGTACTGAGCAAGTTCCATAAAATGAACAAATGGAACTTTGTCACCTGAAAAAAAGTAACACTTGAAGAGGTCTTGGAAACTGGGAGGTGAAGCTGCGCTACAGACAGGCTGGGAACAGAGTGGCTGGAGAGCAGCCAAGAAGAAAGGGACCTGGGGGTACTGGTAGATAGTAGCTGAACATGAGCCAGCAGTGTGGCCAGGAGAGCCAGTGGCATCCTCATTTGGATCAGGAACAGTGTGGCCAGTAGGACAAAGTAAGTTGTTCTTCTCCTGTGCTCAACATGTGTCAGGACACACCTTGAGTGCTGTGTCCAGTTCTGGGCTCCTCAATTCAAGAGAGATGTTGAGATAGTGGAACATGTCCAGAGAAGGGCAACAAAACTCGTGAGGGGCCTGGAGCACAGCCCTGTGAGAAGAGGCTGAGGGAGCTGGGGGTGTGCAGCCTGCAGAGGAGGAGGCTCAGGGCAGACCTCATTGCTGTCTACAACTACCTGAAGGGAGGCTGTAACCAGGTGCAGGTTGGTCTCTTCTCCCAGGCAAGCAGCAACAGAAAAAGGGAAGAGGGTCTCCAGTTGTGCCAGGGGAAGTCTAGGCTGGATGTTAGGAGGAAGTTCTTGTCAGAGAGAGTGATTGGCATTGGAATGGGCTGCCCAGGGAGGTGGTGGAGTCGCTGTGCCTGGAGGTATTGAAGAAAAGCCTGGCTGAGGTACTTAGTGCCATGGTCTAGTTGACTGGACAGGGCTGGGTGCTAGGTTGGGCTGGATGCTCTTGGAGGTCTCTTCCAACCTGTTTGATTCTATATTTATTCCTGGCCAGAATCTGGCAGGAATCAAATGGAGCACAAGTGCTCTGGGCCAAAGCAGAGGGGAGGTGTTTCTTCACAAAGTTGATAGTAAAACTCTGAAGACCACAAGATGTTATAGGTGTTTGAAGCTTCCAATTGTGAAAAGGACAGTAGCTTGGATGAAGTTCTTTCAAAGAACAAAGAGCTTCTTTGTTCTTTAAGGACTGCTGAAGTACTGATGGACAGTAGATCTCTGTTTGTTTTTTTTTTCTTGGAGAGAAACATACTGGAAGTGCAACTTTGACACCCTAGAGAAGGTCGTGGCTTAGATTTCAGTGATTTCTGGAATACTTATCACAGAGTGAATGCAATATGAGTCCATAGGTTAGACTGAATGATCTTGGAGGTCTCTTCCAATCTGGTTGATTCTATGATTCTATGCATAGCTGCTCTGCTGCAGTTAGGATGATACCATGTGCACCTCTTTTTCTATAGGTTGTAGAAGAATAGCCTCATTTTTGTATAAATGCTTTTTATCTTGAGCACACTTGTTAGCTTCCTGTATGTAGATGAGGTTTGCTCACAGGCTGCGGTGCTTGCTGATGGCTGCAGGGTGGATGTCTCCCATGTAATTCAGTTCTGTTCAATCTGAAGCAGTATGGTGCAGTTCTGGGTTCATGGAACACCATTAAGTTCCTTTTCTGAAGCACGTTGTGTACATTATATTTCGAGAGGCTGGAGGTCTCAGTTTCACTCCTTTTGTTGGAGAACCTGGAGAAGCTTTTCATCAGTTGACCTTCCAAGAGGCCTAAACTTGGCTGAACAAACATGATAGACTTTCACCATCACCTGGTGCAAATAAATCTTGCACAATTAAAATCATTGGAGCTGCACTGATGTAGCCCAGTACTGATGTATGCAGCAAATATTGATTTGAGTCAATATTTACAGCCTAGCTACTGGCAGTGAAGTTTGTTGATTCTTCAGCTGAACTCAGCTGTGAAGGAAAACTTGTGGAGGATAGAAGTTGCAACTCTACTTTTGTCTTCACATATTCTGTGACTTCTTTTAATCAGTTCATTTAAAGGTAAAAAGTTAATTGAAACCTTGGAGAAGAGGATGCTCCCAGGTGACCTTCCTATGGCCTTCCAGTATCTGAGGGGGGCCTACAAAAAAGCTGGGGAGGGACTTTTTAGGTTCTCAAGGAGTGCCAGGACTGGGGGGAATGGAGTAAAACTGGAGGTAGGTAGGTTCAGACTGGATGTGAGGAGGAAGTTGTTGAGCATGAGAGTGGTGAGAGGCTGGAATGGGTTGCCAAGGAAGGTGGTTGAGGCCCCATGGCTGGAGGTGTTTAAGGCCAGGCTGAATGGGGCTGTGGGCAGCCTGATGTAGGGTAGGGTGTCCCTGCCCATGGCAGGGGGGTTAGAACTAGATGATTGTTGTGGTCCTTTCCAACCCTGACTGATTCTGTGATTCTAACCATATACAGGAATATACAAGCTAAAAGTAGTGCAGATACAAAACCCTGCTGACCAGCAGAAACTGCCCAGAAGGGCTTTCAAATCAACCTTCTTTCCACCCCCTCCATTATCTCAGAATCTGCCCTAGTAGGGCATAAATCCTGCCAGGATTGTTTAACCCTTGCTCTCCTCCTCCTGTTGATTGTCCAGGAGTTGAGTGGATGAGCAAACAATGGAGGGATTTGCTCCAGCAAAGCCCTGAGGTCAAGCAGTTTAGCATCATCAAGTCCAGTGTCTTGTGCTGCCCCTCAGCGTGCCTGTGTGGTCATGCGAGGCACAAAGCCTTGAATTCATTGGCCAAACAATGATGCTAGTGCCTATTGGCCAGATTCAATTTCCAAATCCATGTGTTTAATGGGAGGTGATTTAGAAGCTGTGCCTTTCCAGTGCTGATTCTTCACCCGCAGAAGCACCCCATTTCTTGCTTATTTAACTGGCAATCATGGCAGCCACGTGTTTGCAGCTTGCACCAGCAGATTAGCAGCAACCCAGTTCTTCTCTCCTTTCCTCTGCTTGGAATATTTTGTATTATCACAGAATCAAACAAGTTGGAAGAGACCTCCAAGATTATCCAGTCCAGCCTAGCACCCAGCCTTGTCCAATCAACCAGACCATGGCACTAAGTGCCTCAGCCAGGCTTTGCTTGAACACTTCCAGGGACAGCAACTCCACCACCTCCCTGGGCAGCCCATTCCAATGCCAGTCACTCTCTCTGGCAACAACTTCTTCCTAACATCCAGCCTAGGCCTCCTCCAGCACAACTTGAGCCTGTGTCCCCTTGTTCTGTTGCTGCTTGCCTGGCAGAAGAGACCAACCCCATCTGGCTACAGCCTCCCTTCAGGTAGTTGTAGACAGCAATGAGGTCAGCCCTGAGCCTCCTCTTCTGCAGGCTAAACAACCCCAGCTCCCTCAGCCTCTACTCATAGGCTTTGTGCTCCAGGCCCCTCATCAGCTTTGTCACCCTTCTCTGGGCGCATTCCAGTATCTCAACATCTCTCTTGACTTGAGGACCCCTGAATTGGACATAGTATTTTACCCCAGGATTGTAATTGTGGGTTTTGGAAGCGTCTTTGTACAGGAAACTTACTCAGGGATCAACTTGTTGTGAGTTCATCTGGAGTTAATGCTGAGGCTCCATCAGCATAGTTGGAATTTTTCCTGTTCCTATTTTCAGAGTTCTGATTGTTTAAACTGTTTAATTCTGTGTTTATAAATACCCTTTGTGTAACTACTTCCTTTTGACCAGAATCCAAAGAATATTAGGGAATTTTCCCACATTTTAAATATTAATAATAATAAATTAATATTAATACTGAATTTAATATTAGTAATTCATAATCATAGAATCAAACAGGTTGGAAGAGGCCTCCAAGATCAGCTAGTCTAACCTAGCACCCAGCCCTATCCAGTCAACTACACCATGGTACTAAGTCCCTCATCCAGGCTTTTCCTGAACACCTCCAGGGATGGTGACTCCACCACCTCCCTGGGCAGCCATTCCAATGTCAGTCACTCTCTCTGGCAACAACTTCCTCCTAACATCCAGCCTAAACTTCCCCTGGCACAGTGTTATAGCCAAATAACTTAGTTTAAAATAAACAAACAAAAGAATAGAATAGAATCATCATCCAGTCCAACCTAGCACCCAGCTCTGTCCTTTCAACTAGACCATGGCACTAAGTGCCCCATTCAGTCTTTTCTTGAATGCCTCCAGGGACGGTGACTCCACCACCTCCCTGGGCAGCCCACTCTGATGGCAAATTCATTTCTACAACATAATCCCCTTTATGTGCAGGATGAGCTGGGAAAGGTTGGCAAGAGTTGTTGGAAGAAGAATGATTGGTTCAAATTATGCAGGTCCAGGCAGAGAAGTTACTATGGCAAGCAGGCAGCCACCGACTGACCTTATCCTTATTTGTGCTCTTTTCTCAGCAGAATGAATGGGTAATATAGGCATCATTATTATTTTCTTTTCACAGCCAATGATCTAATTTCTCTCATTAAAATATTCTAATTAGCCTTGAACCAGCACAAGTCTCTACTCCTCTTGTAAAAAGCAGCTTGACTTTTGCTCTTGAAGTGTCATGTCTCAGGCTGGAAATACTGGGAATCATCCATTAGTTTGAGTTGGAAGGTTATCTACTCCAACCCTCTTGCAGTGAGCAGGGACATCTTCATCTTTCTTATAAACAGCTTCTTTTCTTGGCCCTTAAAGACAGACTTGCAATACCTTTGATTAAGAGCTCTTTTGCTGTGAAACTCGATTTGGTGTCCTTGGCTCAGTGGCTCCATCTGGGACTCCAGATCAGCTCTAAAATGAGGAGTTAACCCCTTAAAGGAGAAGTCAGGCAATCAGCTTGGAAGACACTGTTTATATAGCTATTTGTCTTTTACAAATCATCTGGATTGCAGACAGTAGAGTTCTTCAGCCAGGGTGTGTGATTGTAGCAAAGCCCTTCTCGTAGGAGAGCTTGCCAGCTGAACCCATTTCAGTTTTAGATACGGAGCCTCTGTTAGGCTCTGTCCTCTCCATCAAGTTCTTAAGCTGTCTGTTTCTCATGTGCTCTTCTGCAAAAGGACCTGTACAGCTTACTCTGCAGGAGATCCTTGATAAAAGTAAGGTCTGGAACATGACGTTTCTTCTCTTGCACTCCCATTGTTGGTCTCAGGTGCAGTGGCAGCCCTCAGTATCTGATGGTGGCCATTGAGATGCTGTCCAAAGGGATATACAAATAAACAAACTTTCATCCTTTATTTCCTTTTAAGGAAGGGAAACTGAGTCACATACTGTGATACCCATGTTTTCCAGGAACATTGACAGTCTCAACTCTCTCACCTTAGGTTTTTAGGCTGCCAACAATTATGTTTCAGAATTTGCTTAAGCAATTGCTCACCTAAGGAAGAACTAAGAGAGATGTATTTGCGTCACACCTCTCCCCCAGGTCTGAGTAGGCTAGCACTGCTTTCCAGGGTTTGTAGAACAGCTGATGCCATTTTTCTTCCTCAGTACTGAAGCCCCACCTTGACACACAGCACATCATAGAAACACTACCGCAGCCAAGGAATTAGCCAAAAGAAGACTGGAAGAGGCTGTATTGTGTGTGCATGAGCATGTACTAAAGATGTGGAAGTGTGCTTCTTTTCTTCTCCAGCATTTCAGCAGCATCTGTATTTCCCCAGCACTGTTGTGTTACACTTGTGAAAGCCTCCATTTGCCTTACAAGCAAACTAGGTGCAGGCCTGCACAACTCCTCATCCACACCTCGAGTATTGTGTTCAGTTCTGGACCCCTCACTACAAGAAGGACCTTGAGGTGCTGGAAGGAGTCCAGAGAAGGACAAGGCTCATGAAGGGCCTAGAGCACATGGCCCACAAGGAGTGGCTGAGGGAGCTTCTTCAGTTTGGAGAAGAGGAGGCTGAAAGTAGACCTCCTTGCTGTCTGCAGCTACCTGAAGGGAGGTTGAAGCAAGAAGGAAGCCAGTCTCTTTTTGGTGGCAAGCAACAGGACTAGAAGAAATGGATACAAACTGTGCCAGGGATGTTTAGGATGAATAGTAGGAAATATTTCTTTGCTAAAAGGGTTCTCAAAAATTGGGAGCATCTGTCCAGAGCAATGGTAGATTTAGCATCTGGAGGTGTTCAAGTGGTGTATGGACTTGGTGCTTAGGGACACCCCTGGCCGACCCTCCAAACTCAACTTGGACATAAGGCAAAATCTGAGATAAGGTAGAGGGGTGGGAAGAAGGTGGAAGGGTGGTTGGGAGCCCCTCCTGGGGACTCAGGTTTCTGGGAGAGCTGTTGTGTTTCTGCATTACCTTTTAACTTGTATGTTTCTGTCTCTAGATGTATAGATTCTAAGTACCTGCTTGGATATTGTGCTACGCTGCAAATGTAAAGCTTCATTCAATTTCCAGCTTGGCTGAGTCTAGCCTGGGTGACTTTTCTTAAGTGTGTGTGTGTGTGTGTGAGGGGACAGGTAACACCCAAACCATCATATCTTCATTTTGGTGCCCAACGTGGGACTATTGCTAATAATAGGGATGTTATTATAGAGGATAGTAGAGAAAGTATCTGAGCAGTGGAATAATAATAAAATACCTGAGCACTGGAATCCCATGCTATGCTAAAGACTTCTCAAGCAAGTAGAACTCCCTAGTTTTGGATGAATTATGTTTCCAAACAGCAACTGTGATCCTAGTGAGCTCCTTAGCATTGGCAGCACGTGAGAGTGGCACAGGCTGCCAGCAGGCTTTCAGTTCATTAGGCAGGGATTCTGCTTATTGCCCTTGTCCAGATAGATCCAGCATGCCTGCATTTGTCACTGTGCAGTTGTATTCTGGTGTCTGCAGCAAAACAGGGAGTTTGTACCTGCTGACTTGTAGGCTATGGAGAGATATGGTAATATGTGTGGTGTTTTCTGCCTGCCTTTCCTGAAAATTTGTTCTTATTTTGGGTCTTTCTGGAAAAAATTCCTTACCTGGAACCTCAGAGGCTGAGGGAGTTTGGGTTGTTTATCCTGAAGAAGCAAAGACTGAGAGTTGACCTTATTGCTCTCTAGAGCTACCTGGAGAGAGGCTGTAGTGAGGCTGGTATTGGCCTGTTCTTCCAAGTAACTAACAACAGGACAAGAGGAAATGGCCTCAAGTTGTGCTGGGGAGGTTTAGGTTGGACATTAGGAAGAATTTATTAATTGAAAAAGTGTTCAGGCATTGGAACAGTTGGCCCAGAGAGGTGGTGGAGTCACCGTCCTTGGAGGTGTTCAAAGAACAAGTACATGTGGCCTAGTGTACATGGGGGTGTTGGGTAAAAGGTTGGATTTGATAATCTTGGAAGTCTTTTCCAACCTCAGTGATTCTGTGGTTCTTCTGGAGAAAGCCTCAAGTGGAGTTCATACCTTTCATAAATGCAGGAGGAGAATGAATGTAGAGTTATATCTGGTGCCTCATGGCTTCAGCAGAGTTTTCATGTCTTTATTTAATGTATACACAAAATACATCTCCTTCCAATCCTCTTTTGGCTAATTCCTTGGTTGCTGTAGTGTTCGTATGATGTGCTGTGTGCCAAGGTGGGGCTTCAGTACCAAGGAAGGCAAATGGTGTCAGCTGTTCCACAAAGCCTGGAGAGCAGTGTTAGCCTACCCAAACCTGGGGATTCCTACTGCTAATACCATACCAGTGCTTTGGTTCCTATTTAGTCTGTTCAGAAATGCTTCTGATATCAAATATTTGTTCTGTATTCAAGAATTTATTTTTTTCTTGCTGTCAGCATATGCATTAACATCCTTCTGCTGGCACTAAGACTTCTTCTCTGTAGATATTGTGGTAGCTTGCAAATGGACAGTGTTGTACATAGCTTCCATGTTGTAAAGTTTGACCTGAAATATGTTTAGAAGGAATAACTTTCCCTTCCTGTTCAAACAGATTTGTTGGTGACAAAATGCATATTCTGTAGGCTTTGGTAGCAGTAAGGCTGCAGTACTTCCCTTCTACATTCATATCTACCCAAGCAGGACTGTGGCACTTGTAATGGTGGGATCTGTCTGGACCTCTCACAGAATAACAGAATTAACCAGGCTGGAAAAGACCTCTGAGATCATCCAGTCCAACCTATCACTTAACATCTTCTAATTAAATAACCCCTGGCACTAAGTGTCTCATGCAGCCGCCTCTTAAACACCTCCAGAGATGGGGATTCCACCACCTCCCTGCGCAGCCCATCCCAATGCCAATCACTCTGGCTGTGAAGAACTTCTTCCTAACGTCCGGTGTGAACCTGTCCTGGCACAGCTTGAGACTGTGCCCCCTTGTTTGGTGCCTGGCAGAAGAGACCAACCCCACCTGGCTACAACTTCTCTTCAGGTAGTTGTAGATAGCAATGAGGTCTGCCCTGAGCCTCCTCTTCTCCAGGCTGTACACCCCCAGCTCCCTCAGCCTCTCCTCACAGGGCTGTGCTCCAGGACCCTCACCAGCCTTGCTGCCCTTCTCTGGACACACTCCTGTACCTGAGCATCTCTCTTGAATTGAGGGGCCCCTCTGGCATCTGTGCAGAGGTCTTCCCTGCTTATTCTTTTATTTTTGCATTAATTCATGTAATTATTTCTCCTCAAGCCCCCCCCTTCCCTTGCTCAGCTAGCTGACTGAAAGCACAAAAGACTGTTTCCCCTTAATTAAGACTTTATTTTCAGTTTAAAGGACTGCTCAAACACATTCTTCTGTGAAAATCCTCAGAGAAATTTTGCAGCCTCAGCATGAGAAAATGTGAGTTCTATCCCCAGTCTCACTCTGCCTGCGAGAGGTCCTAATTCTCTTTCCTCTTTCTCCACATCTAATGACTTAAACAATTGGACTCCTAGGGAGAAATTTCTCTGACCTTTCTTTTCTCATGATTCAGTGCAGAAGTGAGGTGGAATCCTGGTCTCATATGGCCAGGGCTGCTGGTGCAAGTTTCAAAAAGCTTTCACCAGAGGGAAGTTAAATATATACATATATAGATAGATATAGATTTATTTCAGCATGTTTTATTGTAGGAAATGTAGCTTATAAATAAGGCCAAAAGGAAATTCTATCACCAAAAGGAGCAAGTAATATTCAGTGAAGTGCAGCTTCTCTCACTGCTTCCTTTCTAAACAAGACCAAGTCTGTAATTTTTTGCAAACCCGCAGTGTGTGGCATAGAGTGTAGGACATGGTCCTTCACAGTCCTCATAGCTGCCACCTTCATGTTCTATCCTCTGGTTTGGTGATTCCACAGGTTGGTGTTTTCCTACTTCAAAGTTAAGTATTATTTCTGGGAATCTATTGTGGAGACAGCTGCTTTATCAAGAAGGCTGTGGGAAAAAGCAGACAAAGAGTACCGAACCCTTGATAGTGCTCTGTTTCTTTTGGAGGTGTTGGAGCTCAACTAGTGCCTCTTCACATAGAATCATAGGAGCAACCAGGGTGGTAGAGACCTCCAAGATCATCCAGTCCAATCTATAGCCCAGCCTTATCCAGTCATCTACACCATGGCACTAGGTGCCTCACCCAGTCTTTTCTTGAACACCTCCAGGGATGGTGACTCCACCACCTCCCTGGGCAGCCCATTCCAATGCCAATCACTCTCTCTGACAACAACTTCCTCCTAACATCCATTCTAGACCTCCCCTGACACAACTTGAGACTGTGTCCCCTTCTTTTGTTGCTGGTTGCCTGGCAGAAGAGACCAACCCCACCTGGCTACAGCCTCCCTTCAGGTAGTTGTAGACAGCAATGAGGTCAGCCCTGAGCCTCCTCTTCTGCAGGCTGCACACCCCCAGCTCCCTCAGCCTCTCCTCACAGGGTTGTGCTCCAGGCCCCTCACCAGCTTTGTTGCCCTTCTCTGGACACCTTCCAGTACCTCAACATCTCTCTTGAATTGAGGGGCCCAGAACTGGACACAGCACTCAAGGGGTGGCCTGAGCAGTGTTGAGTACAGGGGCAGAATAACCTCTCTTGTCCTGCTGGCCACACTCTTCCCGAGCCAGGCCAGGATGCCATTGGCTCTCTTGGCTATCTGGGCACACTGCTGCCTCATCTTCAGCTACTCTCTACCAGCACCCCCAGGTCCCTCTCTTCTTGGCTGCTCTCAGCCACTCTGTCCCCAGCCTATAGCGCTGCTTGGGATTGTTGTGGCCAAAGTGCAGAACCCTGAACTTGGCCTTGTTCAGTCTTACCCTGTTAGCCTCTGCCCACCCATCCACCCTGGCCAGGTCCTTCTTCAGGGCTCTCCTACCTTCCAACAGCTCCACAGCTGCTCCTAGCTTGGTGTCACCTGCAAACTTCCTGATGCAGGACTCAATCCCCTGGTCCAGAACATCAGTAAAGATGTTGAACAGGACTGGGCCCAGCACTGATCCTTGGGGAACACCACTGGTGCCAGCTGCCAATTGAATGTGGCACTATTTACCACCACTCTCTGGGCATGGTCTTCCTGCCAGTTCTTGACCCAGCACAGAGTGAATCTGTCCATGCCATGAGCTGCCAGCTTTGCCAGGAGCTTCTTGTGGCAGACAATATCAAAGGCTTTGCTGCAGTCCAGGTAGACTACATCCACAGCCTGCCCCACATTCACCAGGCAGGTAACCTGATCATAAAAGGAGATCAGGTTGGTAAGACAGGACCTGCCCTTCCTAAACCCATGCTGGCTGGGCCTGATCCCTTTGCCATCATGTTGTTGCTTTGCATGGCACCCAAGATGACCTGTTCCATGACCTTGCCTGGCACTGAGGTCAGGCTGACAGCTCTGTAATTTTCTGGCTCCTCCTTTTGACCCCTCTTGTGGATGGGTATCACGTTGGCCAGTTTCCAGTCTTTGGGGACCTCTCCAGTGAGCCAGGACTGTTGATAAATGATGGAGAGTGGCTTGGCCAGCTCATCTGCCAGCTCTCTTAGCACCCTAGGGTGGATCCCATCCGGTCCCATGGAATTGTGAGGATCCTAGTGGCTCAGCAGGTCCCTTACTACTTCTGCGTGGACTACAGGGGGACTATACTGGTCCCTGACTCCATCTGCCACTTCTGGAGTCCAGCTGTACTGGAGACAACCTGTTCCACTATTGAAGATTGAGGCACAGAAGGTGTTAAGCACCTCTGCCTTTTCCTCATCCTTTGTCACTATATTCCCCTCTCTAGCTAATAAGGACTGGAGGTTGCCCTTGGCCCTTCTCTTGCCATTAATGAAACATGAAACCTTTGCAGTTGAATTGATGTAGAAGCTACCATTGTAGCGTGTCTACACATGTTACTGTCTACAACTACCTGAAGGGAGGCTGTAGCCAGGTGGGGTTGGTCTCTTCTCCCAGGCAACTAGTAACAGAACAAGGGGACACAGTCTCAAGTTGTGCTGGGGGAGGTCTAGGCTGGATGTTAGGCAGAAGTTCTTCACAGAGTGCTTGGCATTGGAATGGGCTGCCCAGGGAGGTGGTGGAGTTGCTGTCCCTGGAGGTGTTCAAGAGAAGACTGGATGAGGCACTTGGTGCCATGGTCTATTTGATTGGACAGGTCTGGATGCTAGGTTGGGCTGGATGATCTTGGAGGTCTCCTTCAACCTGGTTGGTTTTATGATTTGCTTCTATGATATAGCAGCATTTTGAAGGCCTTTGGAGTGTGGCAGGTTAAGACTTCATTGAAAAGATAAAATTTATGCAGCACTTGAAAGGAAAGAGGGTAGTCTGACTTATGGGGTAGAAGTAAAAAAGGTTATAGAGTTCTCCCTTCGTATTAAGTCATTCCCATTTCTTATCTGTAGTGTAACACCTCAATTAAAACTAAGATGACAGAGGAATAGGAGAACAAGGACAAGTAAAGTTAAAAATAATCTCAATTATCACATAGATTGTGACCTGGAGTGGCTCCACTGATGAGAAAGATGACCCACAACATGATTTCATTCTTCCATATGCTGCCAGGGGCCAGCACCTGATAGCAGAAGTGGAGATCTTTGATCCACATGTATGGGATAAGAAAAGATTTATTTAGAAGGCCAAATCCACTGGACCTGCATGGTTTATTTACTGGCTTTTGAAAGATGTTCAACTCCTTAAAAGAATAAGATGTTGGCTTCTGATGGCTGAAGTTGAAGATCTGCATAGCCTGTCGCTCTCTTTTTGAATGCTGGCAAAGAGGAAATTAAGATTAGGGAGTCTGTGTAGTGATGATTCCTTGAAATCCTGTATTCTATCCTGACAGTTTGTGCTTTGGGTGCTTCCCAACCAAACATGGTGTCTACTCAGTGGGTTTTTCTTTCCTTCAGTTGTAGGATATGTGATCTGCTGGAAAGCAGTCCTGTGGAGAGGGATCTGAGGGTCCTGGTGGATAACAAGTTGGCCAAGAAGGCCAGTGGGATCCTGGGGTGTATTAGGAAGACTATGTCCAGCAGATCAAGGAAGGTTCTCCTCCCCCTTTCCTCTGCCCTAGTGAGATCCCATCTTGAATACTGTGTTCAGTTTTGGGCTCCTCAGTTTAAGAGGGAAAGGGATTTGCTGAAGAGAGTCCGTCATAGGGCTACAAGGATGATTAGGGGGCTGGAGGGCATGGCTTATGAGGAGATGCTGAGGGACCTGGGGCTGCTTAGTCTGGAAAAGAGAAGACTGAGAGAGGATTTGATAAATTTTTATAAACACAAGAAGCAATGGGTGTAAGTTGCAGCAAAAGAGGTTCTGCCTCAACCCAAGGGGGAACTTCTTTACTGTAAGGGTCACAGAGCACTGGCACAGGCTCCCCAGAGAGGTTGTGGAGTCTCCTTCTCTGGAGATTTTCCAGGCCTCTCTGTATGTGTTCCTCTGTGCTCTGTGTTAGCAGGACAATTCTATCTGCGGCAGAGGGGTTGGACTCAATGATCTCCTTGGGTCCCTTCTGACCCCTAACATCCTGTGAGACTGTGATATCTTTGTGAAGCTCTGTCAGTTATCGACAACCACACCAATCCTGTGGCATGAACTTCTGCAGCTTTGCTATGAAGAGTCAAAAGAAGCATTTCCTGTGTTTTAAACCTATGGTTTACAGAAGTAGTTTTACCATGTGGTGTCCCACCCTTTGAAAAGACCGGGTGCTTTAGGGGGCTGGAGCACCTCTGCTACGAGGACAGGCTAGGAGAGTTGGGGCTCTTCAGTCTGGAGAAGAGAAGGATTCAAGGAGACCTTATAGTGGCCTTCTAGCATCTGAAGAGGACCTACAGGGAGACTGGGGAGGTACTATTGACAAGGTCTTGTAATGCTAGGACAAGAGATAATAGGTTTGAACTGGAAGAGGGCAGATTGAGATTAGATGTTAGGAGGAAGTTTTTTACAGAGTGGGTGGTTGCTTAAAAATTGCTAGCATACAGAACCTGTTGGTCAGCTTTTTTTTCAGACTGAAAAGTTTGTCTGTGCAGTTATTGCTCATATAAAATGTATTCCATGCCTTTGATCAAACTTATTGCTTGCCCCTCAACCTTTCCAAATCCATACCAGGCTTTTTCAGATAGCTGGCTTGGAATTGCAAACAGCATTCAAGGTGCATGTCAATATGGGGGATCGGAGTGTTTTCTGTCTTCTTCTCTGTGCCTTTCCTAATAACTCAGAGCACTCAATTTCTTTTCATGACCTTTACAGAGCACTGTGTTCAAGTTCTCAAGGAGCCGCATATGCTAACCCCAGTATCTGTCAGCTCAGAACTTACCATTGTGTATAGAAATTGGGGATTACGTTTCTTTGTGTTCATGATATTAGATTTATTTGCAATGGATTTCATCTGCTGCTTCTTCCCACAGTCACTCAATATTGCAGGGTCATGCTGCTCCTATTAATGAGTCCTATCCTACTAGCTGATGTGCTGGTGTTATCAGCAGGCTGTGTCACTCGCTTTCCTATTCAGCCTCTCTCTTTCAGCTCTGTTTGAACACTTATGACTGTTGCACAGTGTGTGGTGACCTTCCACTGTGTACTTTCCACCTCCTGGTTCTTATCTTCCTGAGAGTCCTTTATTTATGTGAAAACTTTCAGTTTCATGAAGCTCTTATTCTGTGAGTTTTGGGTTAAAAACGTTGAGTCTGTGATGTTTGCCACTGTGGGTGGTTGTTTTTATTAAGGGAAAGTCTTTTAGCTTCATTAATAGAGTCATAGAATCAGCCAGGTTGGAAGAGACCTCCAAGATCATAGAGTCAAACTTAGCACCCGGCCCTATCCAGTCAACTAGACCATGGCACTCAATGCCCCATCCAGGCTTTGCTTCAACATCTCCAGGCACAGTGACTCCACCACCTCCCTGGGCAGCCCATTCCAATGCCAATCACTCTCTCTGCCAACAACTTCCTCCTAACATCCAGCCTAGACCTCCCCCAGCACAACCTGAGACTGTTTACCCTTGTTCTTTTGCTGGTTGTGTGGCAGAAGAGACCAACCTGCACCTGGTTACAGCCTCCCTTCAGGTAGTTGTAGATAGCAATGAGGTCTGCCCTGAGCCTCCTCTTCTGCAGGCTGCACACCCCCAGCTCCCTCAGCCTCTCCTCACAGGGCTGTGTTCCAGGCCTTTCACCATCTTTGTTATCCAGTGCCACCTAGCTGACTTGTATGCATTGTGTTAATTGTACCTTGAGCGTTTTTGGAACAGGTTGCCCAGGGACCTGGTGGAGTCACCATTCCTGGAGGTGTTCAGGAAATGCAGGGACATGGCACTCTGGGACATGTTTTAGCTGCCACGGTGGTCTTAGGTTGACAGTTGGACTTGATGGTCTTAGAAGGCTTTTCCAACAGAAACTATACAATGCTTAGAATCATAGAATCAAACAGGTTGGAAGAGACCACCAAAATCATCTAGCCCAACCTAGCACCCAGCCCTGTCCAATAAACCAGACCATGGCACTAAGTGCCTCAGCCAGGCTTTGCTTGAATATCTCCAGGGACGGCGACTCCACCACCTCCCTGGGCAGCCCATTCCAATGCCAATCACTCTCTCTGCCAACAACTTCCTCCTAACTTCCAACCTAGACCTCCCCTGGCACAACTTGAGACTGTGTCCCCTTGTTCCGTTGCTGGTTGCCTGGAAGAAGAGACTTCTCTTCCCTTTACTGCACACATCCTTCTGCTCCTAGGCAGTGCTTTCACCTGTTAGGTGGAAGTCTTGAAGGCTGCACCCTGTTGTTTATTGCCACTCAGAGTCTTGTTGGACAAACCAGAAGCTTGCAGGTAAAATATAAGGCCCAGCACCATGGAAGGACCTGCCTGCCTTAGGCGTTTTGTAGTAGCTGTAGGTACCTGTGGTCTGCTTTACCAGTATCTGTCTTAACATTAGTTCAGATATTATGTCTGTAATGATAAAGGTTATTAGGTAACAAAAGCAAGGTAACCAGGGCACGAGCTGTCAAGTTAGAAGGTGTATGTGTTTGGGATACATTTATTATCTGTATTTCCCCCTGTTTTCATGTAATCCTGGAGTTGGTAACATTGCTTTTTACTGACATATGAAAGACTTTCAGGTCACTTCATTACTCTGAGTAGTAAACAACTTTCTTGTGGCAGTTTGTGGTGCGCATTCCCAGAAGTGGAGTGCACAGTGGAAAACTGGACAGCAATGAGTGTGTGGTAACAGTGCCAATGTAAAGTCCCAGCAATGAACATTTCAGTATCCAGCAAAAGTCGATTCTAGTCAAGGAATCATAGTGAAACGTTTGTTTATCAGTGGAACTGAGCCTCCAGGTTACTGAGTGAGGACTGCACACAAAACTTCAACCCATGCAATAAAACGTAACCTTCTCTTATCACCAGTGGCAACTGTTTCTAGAGATGGGATTCATGGTCTGTTTGCCCTTGGATAACTGTGTATTAAAGAATGAGATGGAGGAGGGAATCAGTGACCAGGAATCAATGAGCATGGCTCCTTTTGCAGCAGGTATTCTGAAGGGGTGGCAGTAGCAGATAACACCACGTTCCTGTGATCTGTGGTAGAGGACTTGGCAGGGGTTTTTAAACTACACAATTTATAGCTCACTAAAATGTGGAAGTTGTTACTGTTCACAGCTCTCAATTTTAGAAGAAATGAAAGCAGTGATGAAAAAAATGGCATTACAATTTATCACATGAACTGTTAAACTGCCCCAACAGAAATGGGATTGTTTCAACAGCTCTCACTGCAATAGTCTGGAGAAGGATGTAACAGGGACAGAAGTGTAAAAGGGAAACAGTCAGATCAACTGAGTCTATCTGCTTTCACAGAAAAAACAAGTGTCATGGTGCACGAACATGCACGTGTGGGACCTGTGCTTCAGGCAGCTTGAGGCGGTTTCCTCTTGTCCTGTGCATCCAGTTCTGGAGCCCCCACTACAAGAAGGATGTGAAGATGCTGGAGTGTGTCCAGGGAAGGGCCACAAGGATGACCAGAGGGCTGGAGCAGCTCTGCTGCCAGGACAGACTGAAAGAGTTGGGGCTGTTCAGTCTAGAGAAGAGGAGGCTCCCAGGTGACCTTCTTGTGGCTTTTCAGTATCTGAAGGGGTCCTACAAAAAAGCTGGGGAGGGACATTTTAGGCTGTGAGGGAGTGCCAGGACCAGGGGGAATGGAGCAAAGCTGGAGGTGGGGGGGGTTCAGGGTGGATGTTGAGCATGAGAGTGGTGAGAGGCTGGAATGGGTTGCCCAAGGAGGTGGTTGAGACCCTGTGCCTGGAGGTGTTTAAGGCCAGGCTGGCTGAGGCTGTGGGCAGCCTGCTCTAGGGTAGGGTGTCCCTGGACATGGCAGGGGGGGTTAGAACTAGATGATCCTTGTGGTCCCTTCCAACCCAGACTGATTCTATGATTCTATTGCTTGTTACTAGGGAGAGGAGACCAATCTCATTTGGCTGCAACTTCCTCTCAGGAAGTAGCAGAGAACCAGAAGGTCTCCTTCAATATCCAACATAAAGATTCTTTTCTTTCTATCCCCTCCATGTAAGCAGATTCTTCTTGCATTTTGAATGCATCTAACTGAAGTATAAAACCTCCCCAGAGGCTATTCTTGCAGTTTTTCCGGTGGTGTGGTGCCAAAACAAGAATCCAAACACCACCACCACACAACTGCACCCAGTGCCATTCCTCAGTTTAGTGTTCTGCTTCTACCTGCTTTGGGGTTTTAACACAGCAGTTGTGTCTCTGTGTGCTAGTTTGAGCCTAGCTGGGATATTTTAGTGAGAGGAATTGGATGCTAGGCTGTGCAAAGGAAACAATGGTGATGTCTGCTGCACTCATAGGCTTGCTGAGATGGATAAAAACAAGAACACAAACATAGATAGCAGAGTTGCTCTTGGGCTCTGGCTGCCTGCACTTCTTTCCCTAACCTGCTGTCTAATCCTTCTGCTTCCTAACCTGCCTGGCTAATTCTCCAAACTCACCTTGAAAGTAAGGTGAAGTCTGGGATAAGGTAGAGGGGTGGAAAAGAGGTGGGAGGGTGGTTGGAGAGCCCTGTCTGGGGACTGAGAGCCAAATCAACTGGAAGTGTCACTATTGCCCACTCTTGCTTTAGTGCAGGTCATAGTATTTGGGCCTGTCTCTTAATGCTCACTTTCCCAGCATCCTGTGATTATCAGAAATGTTGATTTTTATTACAGGTATTTCAGGACCTCATTGACTACAAAATAAAACAAAATCACAGGGGGCAAAAAGAAGTTCACATAACATAGGTGTAAAGATTGAGATGCTAAGAGAGAAGTTACTATACTGCTTCTCAAAATAGGAGTTGAAAGGCATCACTTAATTCTTGGTTTTATGTGTGTTTCAATCTTGTTTTGACTGAAAATGTTTTGCTTAAATGACAGTTTGAGATGCATTTAATGTTTAATTGAAGGTTTACATTAGCAGCACTCTCAATAACTGATTTCCCAAGTGCTTAGATTATTTCAAGTTAGAAGAAAAAATTGCCAGTAAAATGGATACGAGAGTGTTCAGGAAACGTCCCTTGAACAGTAGGTCTGTTGGTGATGGGCACACACAAATAAGGAGGCCCCCTCCTCTGAATAGTTCTGGTGCCCCCAACATAAGAAGGACATCCATCTGTTGGAGTGTGTCCTGAGAAGGGCCATGGAGATGATCAGAGGGCTGGAGAACCTCTCCTGTAGAGACAGACTTGCCAGGTTGGATGGGTGGGCAGAGGCCAATGGGATGAGATTGAACAAGGCCAAGTGCAGGATTCTACACTTTGGCCACAACAACCCCAAGCAGCACTACAGGCTGGGGAAAGAGTGGCTGAGAGCATACAGGCAGAGAGAGAGACCTGGGGGTACTTGTAGGTGGTGGCTGAACATGAGCTAGCAGTGTGCCCAGGTGGGCAGCAGAACCAATGGCATCCTGGCCTGGCTCAGGAAGAGTGTGGCCAGCAGGACAAGGGAGGTTCTTCTGCCCCTGTACTCAGCACTGCTCAGGCCACACCTTGAGTGCTGTGTCCAGTTCTGGGCTCCTCTGTTCGAGAGAGATGTTGAGGTACTGGAAGGTGTCCAGAGAAGGGCAATGAAGCTGGTGAGGGTCCTGGAGCACAGCCCTGTGAGGAGAGGTTGAGGGAGCTGGGGGTGTGCAGCCTGCAGAAGAGGAGGCTCAGGGCTGACCTCATTGCTGCCTACAGCTTCCTGAAGGGAGGCTGTAGCCAGGTGGGGTTGGTCTCTTCTGTCAGGCAAGCAGCAACAGAAAAAGGGGACAAGGTCTCAAGTTGTGCCAGGGGAGGTCTAGGCTGGATGTTAGGAGGAAGTTGTTGTCAGAGAGAGTGATTGGCATTGGAATGGGCTGCTTAGGGAGGTGGTGGAGTTGCTGTCCCTGGAGGTGTTGAAGCAAAGCCTGGATGGGGCACTTAGTGCCATGGTCTAGTTGACTGGCTAGGGCTGGGTGCTAGGTTGGACTGGATGATCTTGGAGGTCTCTTCCAACCTTGTTGATTCTACGATTCTATGAATTTGGACTGTTCAGCCTGGAGAAGAGAAATCTCCAAGGAGACCATACAGTAACCTTCTAGTACTTGAAGGAGGTCTACAAGAAGACTGGTGAGGGATGTTTTACAAGGTCTTGTGGTGATCAAATGAGGGGTAATGGCTGTGAGCTGGAAGAGGACAGATTTAAAGTAGAAATTAGTAAGAAATTCTTTACAATGAGGGTGGTGAGCCCCTGGCACAGGTTGCCTAGGGAGGTTGTGGATGGTCCTTTCCTGAAGGTGTGAGGCCAGGTGGGATAGGGCCTTGAGCAACCTGGTCTAGTGGAAGGTGTCCTTGCCTGTGCAGGAGGGTTGGATCTGGATGATCTTTAAGGTTCCTTCCTATCCAAACCATTCTGCAGTTCTGTAGTTTGTAATCAAGAGAAGAGTTGTTTTATCTAAGAGCCTGCCTGCCTTTTCTAGGTTTCTCTAAACCTTGCATGTGGTGCACAGGATCACAGGTGGGAGGAAAGACAGAAGCCCTTCTCAGAATAAGTCTCTACATTACATTGTTGCTTTTATGGTAGAGTCTACAGCAGGCTGACACAGAAGTCAGTGCTTACGGAGGTGAAGAGTTGCAGAGGAAAGAAAGGAACAGACTGAAATTCAGATGGGAAGGTTGGTGAGGAAGAATAAAAGGATTACAGAGCAAAAGGTCTGCTTGAATGCATCTCTGAGGAGAGAAGAAAGAAAAAGGTGTGGGAGCAAAGGCTGGAAATGGCAGCAGGAGGAGCACAGAGGTGATCTCCACATGTGCCTTTGAAGGGGCTGTGAGGGTAAGAAGGGCATCAGGCTGCTGCAAAGGGAAGTAGGGGTGAGGACACCTTGTGGAAGTGTGAAGAGGCTGAGGGGAGAATCGTGTCAGTGTTTCTTTCTCACTGTTAGGATGGTAGCTGAAAAGGCTGAGGGAGAATCATGTCAGTGTTTCCTTTCTCACTGTTAGGATGGTAGAGCTGAAAAGGCTGAGGGAGAATCATGTCAGCATTTCCTTTCTCACTGTTGGAATGGCAGCTGAAAAGACTGTATCCTCAGAACAAAGCAAGTGTCTCATGCACACATACTTGGATGGGTGGCAACAAACACTTCCAGCTCTGAACAGATGAGGAGACGCACAACGTCTTTGCTCAGAGTCAGGGCTACCAGTGAGGCAGCAGCTAAGATGAAATGAGAAGAAAGTGTCCATCCAGGTATTAATCTGTTAAAAAACCACAGGGAGAACAACTGATGGAAGTTTGCCTCTAACAGGATAGGCTGTGTTCATGTGCTGCTGAAAATTTGGGAGATACTAAAAGCGTTGTATGAAAACTCACTGGGGGTGTGCAGCCTGCAGAAGAGGAGGCTCAGGGCTGACCTCATTGCTGTCTACGACTACCAGAAGGGCGGTTGTAGCCAGGTGGGGTTGGGCTCTTCTGTCAGGCAAGCAGCAACAGAAGAAGGGGACACAGTCTCAAGTTGTGCCGGGGGAGGTCTAGGCTGGATGTTAGGAGGAAGTTGTTGTCAGAGAGAGTGATTGGCATTGGAATGGGCTGCCCAGGGAGGTGATGGAGTGGCTGTGCCTGGAGGTGTTCAAGCAAAGCCTGGATGAGGCACTTAGTGCCATGGTCTGGTTGGCTGGAGAGGTCTGGGTGCTAGGTTGGAGTGGATGATCTTGGAGGTTTCTTCCAACCTGGTTGATTCTATGATTGTCTCTGCAAGGTTCTGTAGAACTCAAAGAGCTGTCAGGAAAATATCAGTTTTCAACAAGAATGAAAAAAAAAAAAAAAACTCAGGAGGAAAATTAAGTTGTTTCCATCTTCCTAATAAAAATTTTATGATACAAGAGGAAAGTGTTTGAATGTTTCAAATGCAAGACCAGCATAAATTAGAACAGTGGTTATAAAGGATAAAGCCTGGTATTAATATACAGCTTTTTATTAGCAGAATTACCCAAATGCTCTTGAAAAAGTAGGTGTATGAACTCCTATTTTACTGAATCAAAACTGACTTAATAGCTTTATGAGATGAAATTTAAACCACTATAAACCTATAGTGATAAAGCTGTCTGCAAGGGCATGAACTTGCTGCTGTTTCAAAAAGTCTTGGAGATGCTACATGACACAAGGATGAAATTAAATTAGTGATGTGGAGCAACATTGTTAATCTATTTGATTTTCCTGTCTTTCAGACAAGGAAAGAAAGGCATTTTAAAAGGGATCCTACTGGGTCTGGGTATTTATTCACTGACATTGGTCTGGCCAGGCTGGATCAATGGGCTGAGGTCAGTTGTGTGAGGTTTAACAAAGTCCAGTGCCAGATGCTGTGTTTGGCTCATTGCAACCCCAGGCAATGCTACAGGCTTGGGACAGACTGGCTGGAAAGTTGCCCATCAGAAAAGGACTGTGGAGTGTGGGTTGACAGACAGCTGAACATGAGCCAGCAGTGTGCCCAGGTGGCTGAGAAGGTCACCAGCATCCCAGCCTGGATCAGCAATAATGTGACCAGAGAGGAGCAGGTAAGAGATTGTGCCCCTGTACTCAGCACTGGTGTATTGGGCACCTTGAGTACTGAGTTCAGTTTTGGGTCCCTCACCACAAGAAGGACATTGAGGTGCTGGAATAGGTCCAGAGAAGGGCAGCAAAGCTGGTGAAGGGTCTGGAGAAGAGGGCTGGTGAGGGATCTGGCATTGTTCAATCTGAAGAAGAGGACATTGAGGGGAGACCTCATTGCTCTCTACAACTCCCTGAAAGAAGGTTGGAGTGAGTTTGGGGTTGGTCTCTTCTCCCTAATATCAGGCAACACGACAAGAAGAAATGGCCTGAAATTGTGCCAGAGGAGGTTTAGGTTGGAGATTAGGAAAAAATTGTTTCCTGCAAGAGTGATCAGGGATTGCAGCAGGCTGCCCAGGGAAGTGGTGGAGTCACTGTGCCTGGAGCTGTTCAAGAAATGTGTGGTGGTGTTAGGTTGGCAGTTGGACTTGATGATCTTGAAGGTCTTTTCCAAGCAAACCAATTCTGTGATTGGGTTGTAGTTATGGACAGCAGTCTGGAAGAGTTACATATGTGTTCAGGCTAAGATGTCTGTTTCTTAGTGCCATGGTCTAGTTGATTGGATAGGGCTGGGTGATAGGTTGGACTGGATGATCTTGGAGGTCTCTTCCAACCTGGCTGATTCTATGATTCCTTGTAGTAGGAATGAATTATTCAGTTGTCTTGATATATGGTGATTATTTTTCTACTTCTATTCTTTGTGTATATGTTTATCTATATCTTATTTTGCTCAAGAACAAACCAAACATTTTGAAAGACATCTCTCAGTATCACAAACAGAACATCCTCATAGATAAGCTCAGAAGATGTGGCATAGATGGCTGGTCTGTGAGGTGGGTTGAAAACTGGCTCCACGAGAGAGTTCAGAGAGTTGCCCTCAATGGCACGGAATCAAGCTGGAGGCCTGTAGCCAGTGCTGTTCTCTAGGGATCAGTACTGGGTCCAGTTTTGTTCAACATCTTTAGCAACAACCTAGATGAGGGCACTGAGTGTACCCTCAGCAAGTTTGCTGATGACACAAAACTGGGTGGGGTGTGGCTGACAGCCTGACAGGCTGTGCTGCCATCCATCCAGATCTGGACAGGCTGGAGAGCTGGGTGAAGGCAAACCTTATGATATTCAAAAAGGAAAAGTGCACGAGGGCCCAACTAGGGAGGAATAACAACAGGCACCAGTACTGGTTAGGGGCTGCCCTGCTGGAAAGTGGCTCCGTGGAGAAAGACCTTGGAGTGCTGGTGGACATCAAGTTCTCCATGGGACAGCAATGTGCCCTTGTGGCCAAGAGAGCCAATGGCATTCTGGGGTGTATCAGGAAAAGTGTGGCCAGCAGGTCTAGGGAGATTCTTCTGCCCCTCTGCTCTGCCCTGGTGAGATCACACCTGGAATACTGTGTCCAGTTTTGGGCTCCCAAGTTTAAGAGAGATGGGGACCTGCTGGAGAGAGTCCAGTGGAGAGCCACGAGGATAACCAGGGGAGTTGAGCATCTCCCCTACAAAGAGAGACTGGAGAGCCCTGGGGCTGTTTACTCTGGAGAAGAGAAGACTGAGAGGAGATCTGATCAATATCTGTAAATATCTGAGGAGTGGGTGTCAAGTGGCTGGGGCCAATCTGTTTTTGATGGTCAGCAGCAATAAGACAAGGAGCAATGGCTACAATTTGGAACATAGAAGCTTTTACCTCGACATGAGTACACACTTTGTTACAGGGAGAGTGACAGAGCACTGGAACAGAGGATGTGGAGTCTCCTTCTCTGGATGCATTCCTGTGCAGGCTACCCTAGGGGATCCTGACTTGGCAAGGATGTTGGACCCAATCTCCAGAGGTGCCTTCCAACCTCTGTGATGTTAAATTCCCTGTTTGCTCTTGGCTGGCATTGTTTTGCTGTTAGAAACCAACACGATTTTGTTTGTTGGCTTTGATGCCAGCATATAATTTATTGCTACTGGACTAAAGGTTTTCCTCATGTATCCTTGTATTATTTCAGCAGCCAGCTGCTAAATTACAAGCTTGGGAGTGAACCTGCAGAGGAAAGGAAATCCTTGACTTGACCAATGCCTTCTCTCTGCTTGCAAGGCAGTGTGAGGTTTCCACTGACATCAGATTGTCCCATGTGAGGCTGCTAAGGCCCAAGAATGTTTTCCTTATTTTTTTGGTGAAGCTACTTGGTTCAGGAAATGCTTTGCTTCCTTCAGAGATAGGAGAAGTGCTATTAATACTTGGATCTTTTGCAGCAGTTCTTAAACTGCAGTGTAAGTAGGGAAAGCCCTGGTTTCTTTTAGCTAGTTAGAACCATCAGCTAATTTTGTTAATTTGGAGATCTTTGTGTTATGACTCACCTGATTTCCTGAGCCTACCCTGGGCACTGGAGAATTTGTGCTAGATTCAAAAATTCCCTTGGAGTAAATGAGCTGCTTGATGTCAGTTCACCTTAATGAGCTCTGTTTATATGTGAAAGCTCTTAGTCACTTATGCTTTAAGGATGCTTGTCTGGATGAGACAAGACGTAAATAGGAAGAAAATGGGAGAGGAAAGAGAGAGAGAAGAAATAAGAAAGGTATCACCACTCTTAAATCCAGCATTGTCTTCATGGGATTAGTCCAAGGTGTGAAGTGACAGGTGTACGTCCCCCAGCGAGGGCTCCCGTGGTAGATGGTACCACTGTGGGCCCAAGAAGTTGGTGGTCCCTTTGTTGTGGGAGCCCATCCTGACTAGCACAAGTCCCCTCTGCTGTAATGCCTATCACAGCTCTTTCCACTGTGCAACTGGAGTGGTTTAAGCAAGGAAAGAATTCCACCTCCCCAGAACTTACCTCTTCCCCTTGTTAAGCCATCTGCAAGGAACAGTTCTGGCCAGTAGCTTGAGAAAGAAAGTTGGTGAGAGCCATTGAAGGCCATCAAAAGCCATTACCTTGTCTTATTCAGGCCAGATATTGCTACACTTTGTTCCAGACAACAGGAATTCGGGCTCCTGCAGTTTGTACAAGGCAGCTAATCAATAGATCCTCTGTACTGAGTAACAGAGATGCAAATGACAGCTGGTGCTGCACAGAATATTTGATTTTCCTTTAATTACAGTTCTGTTTCTTGTGTTAAGGAAAACAGACTTTACAGGCTTGCTTCCTTGTTTCAATTCCTTGTGGATGAAGAAGAATCAATACAAATGTAAGCTGAATTTTGCAAATTCAGTGTAGTTACTAAAATTCCTAAGGATTTGGAGGAGCAAATCATAGAATGAACCAGGTTGAAAGAGAAGGCCATCCAGTCCAGCCTAGCACTCAGCCCTATCCAGTCAACTAGACCATGGCACTAAGTGCCTCATCCAGGCTTTGCTTCAACACCTCCAGGCACAGCAACTCCACTGCCTCCCTGGGCAGCCCATTCCAATGCCAATCACTCTCTCTGCCAACAACTTCCTCCTAACATCCAGCCTAGACCTCCCTTGGTACAACTTGAGACTGTGTCCCCATGTTCTGTTGCTGGTTGCCTGGCAGAAGAGACCAACCCCACCTGGCTACAGCCTCTCTTCAGTTGTAGACAGCAATGAGGTCACCTCTGAGCCTCTTCTCCAGGCTAAAGAAAATCTACATAAATAAGTGAGAATAGATAATTCTTTTTTCTTTTTCTTTTTTGTCTGGGCAAAACCAGACTAGACAACATTGGCTGTGGAAGCCACAGCTGTAATTAAGTATTAATTATATTGCTGGAGGTAACTGCAGGTGATAAGAGGCTTGAAATATTGGCATTTCAGCAAAGGTAATGTTTTATATATGAGATATTTATAATGAAAAAGATTCTTCAAGATCTAAATATTCAGTGAGAGGCTACTCCAAAACATGACTTTACTTTTTTTTTTTTTAATAAAGGAAACTGTAATTAATTTATTTTTCTCCCCCTTTTATATTCTATTGAAACAAGAGAACAGTTCAGACCATGAAAACAAGAAAAATAACTCATAGTAAAAAGTTGGTGTCAAGAGGATGGCTGGACTGGGGGAGGAGTGGCTGGAGAACTGTCTGGCAGAGAGGGACCTGGGACTGTTGGTGGCCAGCTGGCTGACCATGAGCCAGCAGTATGCCCAGGTGTCCAAGTAAGCCAACAGCATGCTGGCCTGGATCAGCAATGGTGTGAGCAGCAGGAGTAGGGAGGTGCTCATACCCCTGTGCTCAGCACTCCCGAGACCACACCTCCAGTACTGTGTCCAGTTTTGGTCACCACAGTACAGGAGGGACACTGAGGTGCTGGAGCAGGTGCAGAGAAGGATGATGAGGCTGGGGAGAGGTCTGGCAAACATGGCCTGTGAGGAGCAGCTGAGGGAGCTGGGGGTGTTTAGTGTGGAGAAGAGGAGGCTGAGAAGGGACCTTATTGGCCTCTACAGCTACCTAAAAGGAGGTTGCAGTGAGGCTGGAGTTGGTCTCTTCTCCCCAGTTACTAATGATAGGACAAGAGGAAATGGCCTCAAGTTGCATCAGGGGAGGTTTAGGTTGGCTGTTGGGAGGAAGTTGTTTCCTGAGCAGGAGGTCAGGCACTGGAACAGGCTGCCCAGGGAGGTGGTGGAGTTGCCATCCCTGGAGGTGTTTCAAAGGAGAGTGGATGTGGTGCTTGAGGCTGTGGTCTGGTGATGAAGGCTGCTGGGATGAAGGTTGGACTGGCTGATCCTGGTGGTGCTTTCCAAGCATAGCGATTCCTAGTGATGAGATGTTGTGCTGAGGGCTTTGGGTTAGTCAAGGACTTGTCAGTGTGAAACTAATAATTGGACTTGATGAACTTGAAGGGCTTTGCCAATCTAAGAAATTCTGTGATTCTGTGACTCTTCTCAGTGGTGCCTAGTGACAGGACAAGGGGCAGCAGGCATAAACTAGAACCCAGGAGGATCTAGTTTAGAAGCTATCTGGGAGGTTCCATCTGAAGGTGAGCAAAACTGGAGAATAAATCTTATGAAGAGCGACTTAGGGAGCTGGGGCTGGTTGGTTTGAAAAAGAGGAGGCTGAGGAGAGACCTCATTACTGTCTACAGCAACCTGAAAGGGGGTTGTGGAGAGGCTGCTGTTGGTGTCTTTTCACAGGTAGTGATGGAACAAGAGGGAATGGACTCAAACTGAAACTGGATGGATTTAGACTGGACATTGGGAAAAATTTTTTGCCTGGCAAGAGTGGTCAGGCATTGGAATGAGCTGCCCAGGGAGGTGATTGAGTCATTGATCCTGGAGGTGTTTCAAGGTCATTTGAGTATGGTGTGTATTGGTCTGATTTAACTTTCCTGGTGCCCTAAAGCCTAACAGAACAATAACATAAATAGGATGCCTTCCCCTCCTTTGGAAAGAATTAGGTATAGAAAGTGAAAAGAGGTAAAACACCTAAAGAATAATCTTGCTCCAATTTGGAAGTTAAAAGGCAAAGTTTAACAATAAATAAAAGGTATTTCAGGTAGGAGGAGTTACAAAAGGTATGGGGAACGGTAGAAGGTACAAAATACATATACAAAACCAGATGGATGGCAATGGATGGAGGTAGATTCAGGAGGTGGTTGTGCCCCCACGTGGCAAAAGCAGGAGCAGCTGGAACAGGCCTGCTGCTGGCAGGCAAAGCAGGGAAGAGAGAGAACAATAGGAAGTTCCTCTGTTTTCACAGGGAGTCCAGGCAGGAAGTGGGAATGGGCTGACCATTGCACCTGGGGTCAAGTTCAGACCACCCTCAGGAGGGGTTAACCCTTTACGTGGTGCTTGAGGATATGGTTTAAGGATGAACTTTGTAGAGTAGGCTGGATGTTAGGAGGAAGTTGCTGGCAGAGAGAGTGATTGCCATTGGAATGGGCTGCCCTGGGAAGTGGTAGAGTCGCTGTCCCTGGAGGTGTTGAAGAAAAGCCTGAATGAGGCATTTAGTGCCATGGTCTGGTTGATTGGACAGGGCTGGATGCTAGGTTGGACTGGATGATGTTGGAGGTCTCTTCCAACCTGGTTGATTCTATGATAAGGATTGGACTTGATGATCCAGAGGGTCTTTTTCAGACGGAATGTTTCTGTAATTCTGTGAGTTGGGGAAGTTCTATCCACATGCTTCCTTCATGTCACCCCAGAAGTTGCTCTGAGCACTATTGATTTAGCTTTGTGGAACTTACATCAATTGCTGTTAGCAAGAGAAAAGAAGCCACTTTTTTTCTTTCCTTACAGCTCCAAACAGTGTGCTTAATATCGACATTTGTGAGGATTTCAAGGCACTCAAACCATGCAGCGTTCTTAATTAACTTTGATTATGCTCATGTATAACTTATTTTGGACAATAACTGGAAAATGAATTTTCATTCAGGAAACAATTGGAACCCTCCATGCCTTGACCTCCTATGCACCCAAGTAATTTTAAGAAAACTGAAAGACTGTTAACAAGACCAGTGCACTTGGAGAACAGAATCTACCCCAGGAGGGCACTAAGAGTGATTGTGATGAAACTGAACAGTAAGGATGTGAAATATTTTAAGTATTGTAGGATTTTATTTAAGAGTGAAGGTGCAGATGCTGGCAGCAGTACAAATACAATGACTGGATGAGGCATTTAGTGCCATGGTCTGGATGACTGGATAGAGCTGGGTGTTAGGTTGGACTGAATGATCTTGGAGGTCTCTTCCAACCTGGTTGATTTTATGATTCTATTTGGAGGCAGTCAGGGCAATAGAGCACTTTTCAGGAAATAATAGAGGTTGCAGGTAGGAAGGGTGATTACTTCCTTCCTTAGAATCATAGAATCAGTCAGGATTGGAAGGCACCACAAAGATCATCTAATTCCAGTCCCCAAGCCATGGGCAGGGATGCTTTACCCTAGATCAGGCTGCCTACAGCCTCATCCAGCTTGGCCTTAAACACCTCCAGGGACGGGGCCTCAACCACCTCCCTGGGCAACCCATTCCAGCCTCTCACTACTCTCATGCTGAACAGCTTCCTCCTCACAGCCAGGCTGACTCTCCCCACCTCCAGCTTTGCTCCATTCCCCCTAGTCCTGTCACTTCCTGAGAGCCTAAAAAGTCCCTCCTCAACTTTTTTGTAGGTCCCCTTCAGATACTTAAAGGCCACAAGAAGGTCACCTCAGAGCTTCCTCTTCTTCAGGCTGAACAGTTCCACCCATCCTTCTATCCGTCCTTCCTTCTGTCCTTCTTTCCTGGTTTGAATGGGAGAAGGCACGAAGCCTGCTTCCCTGCCCCAGCCCTGGAGGCTTGAAGGGGGCCAACAAAGGTGCCTTTCTGCATATAGGCTGACCTGTGTGGAACCCCATGCTGGAATTGGGCTGGTGCTTGTCTGTGTTTTCATGCCCAGTATAAATGGTAAATGGACAGTTTGTCTAGAAAAAGGATAAATAGGGCAAGGGTTCCTGCCCTGAGAGCTCCTGTCTTCAGAGTTCCCTGCCACTGTGAAGGACAGGTTCCTGCTGTGACTGGACCACCCCTGCTTTTGGTCAACTCTTACCTTTTGTTTGGTTTTTGGTTTTATCTGGTCCCTGCTTTTGGATGGGTCTCTCACTTTGCACTCTTCTGTGCAAACCTTCAGGCTTGGCAAGCTCTGGCGTTCTTTGAGAGAGAGAAGGCAGCACCTGGACTGCCCTCTCTCAGACCCTATCAGTAGCCAGCTTCCTGGCTGCCTTTGGGACTGGGCATCCTATCAGTTTTGGCTCTCCCCTGCCATTGTGAAGGCAGCATTGTTTCACAACCATCCCACTTGGGAAGAAGTGCTGGAGACATTTCCGAGTTTGGCAGCTCTGCCACTCGTCTAAGGACTTCTGCGGTGTGGAGCTCTATTCTTGGATATTGCCTTCAGCATCAGAAGGCTGCTCCTGAAGAGGAATCCAGCAAGGGATCATTGCCCGATGCCTATCTCACCTCCATGGGTAAGATCCACTGTTCCCTGAATCTTTAGCTCAGCCTGACTGACAGTGGGGTAAAGCTGTGTTTATAGCTTATCCTTCTCCATTTCCTGACTTCTTAAATATCTCAATTTATCTATAATATTCTTTTGGAAAAAATTCCTGAGCAAACTGAATCTGTTAATAAACTAAATATATAGTATATATATATTGTATATAGTTTGGGGGATGGGGTTCCAGGAAAAGAAAATAATTAAAAATAATTAATAAAATCATTAATTGATTAGAAATAAATCACAGGGATGATTAGGGATTAGAAATAAAAGGCCATGGGGATGCGCAGAAGGCTCAAACACCTCTCCTACGAGGGCAGACTGAAAGAGTTGGGGAGCGTCAGTATGGAAGAGGCTGCGAGGTGACCTTCTTGTGGCACTTCAGTATCTGAAGGGGGCCTACAAAAAAGGTTTAGGCTATCAGGTAGTGACAGGACTAGGGGGAATAGAGCGAAGCTGGAGATGGGTAGGTTGAGACTGGCTGTGAGGAGGAAGTTGTCGAGCATGAGAGTGGTGAGAGGCTGGAATGGGTTTCCCAGGGAGGTGGTTGAGGGCCCATGGTTGGAGGTGTTTTTATGGCCAGGCTGGATGAGGCTGTGTGCAGCCTGCTCTAGGGTAGAGTGCCCTGCCCATGGCAAGGGGTTTGGGACTAGATGATCATTGTGGTGCCTTCCAACCCTGACTGATTCTATGAAATAATTTCTTTTCTTTTTTTAATAATTCCTGACTCAGCCACATTATTCCCTGCCTCCACGACAGGAGGCTTGGCCAGATGGAAGATGTATTTCCATCAGACCAGTTCCATTTCAGGGAGAATCCTATGGAGGATCGATAGGATATTGAGCAGCTTTGTGAATTACTGCATCATGGATCTTGTTTGAAACTTCTGTGGCATGTAAATGCTAGAAACACCTGGACAGCAATAGGTTATGTCTGGGGCTAACTGCTTGTTCCACAGCGCGTTGCTATGTTGAAAGACTGCTTGGTCTCTGTGAACAGTTGATTTCAGCTGTCAGAAGTGTATTGACTTAAGAAACAATTAGGTGTTTGGTGTCAGCTTAGAAATACCTCTCTCCACTAACTTTGGGGAAAACTGATTATTACAGCACTTACTTTAGACAGCTTCTTACCTTATTTTCAGTTGCTCTGATGTGTGTGTTTTTTTCACTCCAAATCAATGTAAATACTCATATCACCTCTGGGAGAAGGACTCAGTCTTTATTTTTTTTATACCTTGTTTTTAAAAATGTCTTGCTTGAAGGAACTGGAGAAGAGGGCTGTGACCAATATGAGCACAATATTCTCCCCTGCTTGAGAAGTAAACCTATTTCCTGGCAATGTTCAAGAGGTGTCTGTACAATACCCTTAATAACATGTTACTTCAACTTGGGCGGCCCTGAATTGGTCAGGCTAGGACAGCTTGGACTAGATAATTGTTGTAGATCTTTTCTATCTGAAATAGTAGTAGCTTTCCTTTTCCTCTCAGTATCACTATGATTGTTTTCCACTCCTATTGGAATCATTGTTCTTTTTAGTTTAAAATATGTGAGTGAACATACACCTCAGTAACAACTCTACTCAATACCTGCATTTATCTTGTGATGGAAAGTGATTTGCTCTTGTCTGTGCTCCATTCCTTCTACTTTCCTCTAAGGGATAGCAGATGGTCAGCTTTTTGAAACCATGTTACTAGGCCAGATAGGTTGCAAGATCGTTTGCCTAGAGCAAAGGATTCTTGCTGCTTGGTTTGCCCCATTGGATTTGGTTACAGTTCTGCAAAGAATGGTGGCAAAACACAGGTGAGTGAGACATCCAGTTGCTGAAGCTGTTCCTTCTCTCACCCTGCCTATCAATATACCTCTTCAGTTCCTGAACCTGAGACTGTGGTAGTGAAAAGGTATGAGTGTTAAATTAATTTTATTGCTGTACTGGAAGAGAATCTGAGTGACACAGTAACTGTAGGTGTTCTCTCCTTGACCAGGAGAGTCCTCTGTAGGGAGAGAATTTGTAGGGTGTTCTGTGGACAAACACATTAAATATATTAAACAATAGGTAGATTGAATTAATTTCTGGTTTTGCACTTCTGTAATCTGCCCTGATGATTTGTAAGCCATTAACACTGTTCAGTAGTCCACTGGTTATATTGTGTGTGCTGCTTGTTGTCAGACAGTTGTGCATGGGAAAGTGATATTGTGTCTTCTTTTACTGTAAGATGGGATAAAATTGATACCGCAGACCTTTCTCTCTATTCCCTGGCTTTGGGAATTTATATCTCAGTATTTCAGTAGTTTTTGTTTTACATCAAATCTTCCCATAGAATCATCATAGAATCAGTCAGGGTTGGAAGGGACCACAAGGATCATCTAGTTCCAAACCCCCTGCCATGCCCAGGACACCCTACCCTACATCAGCCTGGCCACAGCCTCATCTAGCCTGCCCTTAAACACTTGCAGGGATGGGGCCTCAACCACCTCCCTGGGCAACCCATTCCAGCCTCTCACCACTCTCATGCTCAACAACTTCCTCCTCACAGCCAGTCTCAACCTACCCATCTCCAGCTTTGCTCCATTCCCCCTAGTCCTGGCACTCCCTGATAGCCTAAAAAGTTCCTCCCCAGCTTTTTTGTAGGCCCCCTTCAGATACTGTAAGGCCACAAGAAGGTCACCTCAGAGCCTCCTCTTCTCCAGGCTGAACCTCCCCAACTCTTTCAGTCTGTCCTCACAGCAGAGCTGCTCCAGCCCTCTGAGCATCCTCGTGACCCTTCTCTGGACACACTCCAGCATGTCCACATCCTTCTTGTAATGTGGGCTCCAGAACTGGATGCAGTACTTCAGGTGGGGTATTCCATAGAATAGGACATTCTTCACAGGCTAGAGCAAAGGTAGAAGTGTAAAACTATGTGATGTAGTGCACTCTGTGAGAGCTGAAGCTGTGTACGTATCTTTTCTGTTGGGTCTTTGTAGTGGTTTGGGAATTACCTGCCTCCTATACAGTTTGGAATTTACCCAGAGTAGACTCAGTTGGCTGGAAGTTAAGGAATGAAGCTTTGAATTTACATCTTGGCACAATTTACTAGTGTGTGTATATATATATATATATAATCACAGTATCATCAAGGTTGGACAGTTATATACATATTAAAAGTAATACAGAAATGCAAAATCCCTCCTGAAACAGTCAGTCTGCCCAGGAGGCTCCTAACCAACCTTCCCCCCTCCTCCCCATCTTTCCCCCAGCAATAACCAGATAAATCTCTGTATAGCTCATGTGATAAATCTGCAGAGATCTGAGCTGACTATGTCACAAAGACAACAAGGAGGTTAGAGGAAAAGGTTAGATCTGGTGACATAGATCTCATGCAAAAGAGCCAAACCAGGATGCAACCAGACCAACGGAGAAGAAGAATGAACTGAGAAGTGTGTGAAAAGTGAGTGCCTTATCTATATTTTGACTACTTGAGTCTCTCAGCAGAGTGATATGGGTCACTGTTATTTTCTTCTCACAGCCAAGGATTTAATTTCTCTCATTAAAATATTCCAATTAGCCTCAAACCAGCACAGTCTTTCAAATCTGTGTAGAAACTGGTAGGCACTTAGTTGTAGAACTTACTGTATGAGATTTTGTGCAGACCAAGATGTGCATGGCAAAGAAATACTTAAAAATACTCAAACTGTTTCATAGAATTAATCACAGAATCAGCTAGGTTGGAAGAGACCTCCAAGATCATCCAACCCAACCTAGCACCCAGCCCTGTCCAATCAACCAGACCATGGCACTAAGTGCCTCACCCAGGCTTTGCATCAACACCGCCAGGGATGGCGACTCCATGTCCCTGGGCAGCCCATTCCAATGGCAATCACTCTCTCTGCCAACAACTTCCTCCTAACATCCAGCCCCCAGCACGACTTGAGACTGTGTCCCCTTGTTCTGTTGCTGCTTGCCTGGCAGAAGAGACCAACCTGCACCTGGCTACAGCCTCCCTTCAGGTAGTTGTAGACAGCAATGAGTTCAGCCCTGAGCCTCCTCTTCTGCAGCCTGCACACCCCCAGCTCCCTCAGCCCCCCCTCACAGGGCTGTGCTCCAGGCCACTCACCAGCTTTGTTGCCCTTCTCTGGACACAATCCAGTAGCTCAACTTCTCTCTTGAACTGAGGAGCCCAGAAGTAGACACAGTACTGAAGGTGTGGCCTGAGCAGTGTTGAATACAGGGGCAGAATAGCCTTCCTTGTCTTGCTGACCACACTGTTCCTAATCCAGGCCAGGATGCCATTGGCTCTCTTGGCCACCTGAGCCATTTAGAGTTACCAACAATGTTCTTTGCCAGCTCCACCAGTGTCTTCAGTGCACAATGCTAAGTTCAGCTGTAATCATCTGTTTCATGCTCTTACAATGTGAGTCTCTCTTCTTTACAGAAACCTTGTTCAACTGGACTTGTAGCACAGTGGAAATGTGCCTATTTGAATAGAAGTTAGACTTAATCCTCTGTTGGTATTTACCTCCCTCTGCTTCCTTTCAAATTTTAAGCTATTCAATAGAATTTTCTCAACTCCACAGCTTTTGGAATTATTTTTTTTTTTTTTTAATGTTTGTAATTGCAAGCTCCAGTTCAGAGCAGGTGGCTTGACTTCTACTTTATTTTGTTTTAAACAGGAAAATGAGAAATACAACTGGTTTCTCTAAACTGTTGAAATTTCAGCAGTATTTCAAAATTTCAAGGCCTTCTTTGTTTCTTCACAGGATTTTCTATAGAATTTATCTCTGTGCAATGATGTTTATCCACCAAAGCAAACTGATGGGAAATATCTGTGTTTAGTGTTGCACTTGAGTATTCACACGGCCAGAAGTGATTCAGAATGATGAACCCCTCATGCATGGCTTACATACTGAATGTAACTCATCCCCTGATTGATAGCTATCTGAACACAAACCAGCAGTGTGCTCAGGTGGCCAATAAAGCCAACAGCATCCTGATATTTATCAGCAAGAGTGTGCCCAACAGCGCCATGGAAGTCATCACACCCCTCAATTGCTCAGTTCAGTTTTGAGCTCCTCATTACAAGAAGGATATTGAGTTGCCAGAGGTCTGGTAAGGAGCAGCTGAGGGACCTGGAACTGTTTAGTCTGGAGAAGAGGAGACTGAAGGGAGACCTCCTTGCTCTCTACAGCTTCCTGAAAGGAGGTTAGAGCCAGGTGGGAGGTGATCTCTTGTCCCTAATATCAGCTGAAAAAATGAAAGGAAGTGGCTTGAAACTGTGCCAGAGAGGTTTAGGTTGGAGATCAAGAAACATTTCTTTACAGCGAAGGCTCTAAGCCCAGAAAAGCATTCTGTTTAAAGACTTGAACTTCTAGTCTAACTCCAGGAAAAGATTTGGCTGTAAAGTCCAAAAAGGGACTGAACAAAATGAAGTCTCGCAAAATAATAAAGGTAGTATTCAATCAAAACAGATGTGCAGCTGGGAGGGGGTGTGTGATGGTTTGGGCATTAACCTGCCCCCCCCACACTTTTGAATTTGCCCCAGCTAACTCAGATGGCCTCTGGGAATATAAATGAAGCTATTTATTTTACAGCAGCAAATATACAAGCAGCTATGTACAATATATATAGTTATATACAGAAATATACAAAGGATAAACAATACAGAAGCACAACTCCCCTCCCAGAAACCTGAGTCCCCAGGAGGGGCTCTCAAACCACCCCAACACCTCCCCTGGCCCCTCTCAACCTTACCCCAGTTCCCGGGAAGAATAGAGGTGCAGCCAAGAGGTTAAGAAGGAAGGTTAGTGGCAGTGGGGTTAAGGAGATGTGGCTAGGTCTGAAGGCAAAGGCAGAATGAAAAAACAAAATGGAGAATATTATCAAATGTTTTCCTTCTTCTTTCCAGAACTCTCAGCGGGACTGATGAGCGAAGAGACACAACTGTGTTCACCTTTTCACTGCCCATTATCTAGTTCTTTTACCAAAACATTCCAGCTTGCTTCAAACTAGCACAGGGTGTTTTAACAACACATCATCAAGTTTAACAAACCACAGGGTTTATTCTTCCCTCTTTTTCTGCTCTACAGAGGCTTCTTCCTTCTGCTTCATTTCCCTTCTCTGATTCTTTTTGTTGCAGAGTTAAATTCCTCGTTTCAGTGTAAAAGGATCTTTAGAAAAGCTTTGATTTCATCTTATGTGCCAGGTAACTTAAATAGCAGTAAGGCAAAGAATAACAACTAGGGTTGAATATATCTTGATCTAAGTAGCCTTGACTGTGTTTGGAGAATGTCAAGTTTTGTAGGCCTGTAACAGCAGAACTAGGCTCTACGTAAGGACACTGGCACACAGACATCATTGAACCATGGAATGGCTTGGATTGGAAGGGACACTGTAATGGTTTGGGAGCTACCTACCCCTCCACACACAATGAAATCACCCAGACTACACTCAGTTGGCTGGAAATTAAGGAATGAAGCTACATTTATGGCTTAGAAATATTTACAACCATATTGACCTTATTGTGACCTTCAAGTATCTGAAAGGGGCCTACAAAAAAGCTGGGAAGGGACTACTTAGGATATTAGGGAGTGACAAGACTAGGGAGAATGGAGCAAAGCTGGAGGTGGGGAGATTCAGGCTGGCTGTGAGGAGGAAGTTGTTTATCAACTGGAGAGGCTAGAGTGGGTTGCTCAGGGCAGTGGTTGAGGCCCCATCCCTGGAGGTGTTTCAGGTCAGGCTGGATGAGGCTGTGTGCAGCCTCATCTAGGGTAGGGTGTCCCTGGGCATGTCAGGGGGTTTGGAACTAGATGATCCTTGTGGTGCCTTCCAACCCTGACTGATTCTGATTCTAAGAAATGATCTAAATGGGTCGATTAGGCTAACAGAAGGTGAAGTTTGCTACCTGTTTCTTCTAAAGAAAAAAAAAAGAAAAGAATAACTTAAAACTGCAGCCTTTAGGTTTGTGCCCTTCTCTTGAAAAGATGTGTACTGCTGTGGGTCACTCAGCTGTAGGTAGTTTTTTATTTGGTATATCCCAACCTCTGCTTCTAAAAAAATAAGTAAACACAAAAAAAACCCAAACAAACTGAGAAGTTCCTGAACACTTGCCAGGGAACCATTTATAATCTTATAATTCTTTCTACCATGATTTCTGCAAATATTTTGATTATTGCAGTGCCTGAATATTAGTTTTCTAAATGTGAATTTCATGCATTAATTAGCCCCCATTAAACATTTCTCCCAAAACACACAGATTAAGCATTTTCAATGTGCTTTTCTAATTGCATTTGAAAAACCAAGCTGTAAAAATGCCTGGAGTCAGTTCTGAGCATACACTTCAGTGCAGCTCTCATTAACGTCAGTGAGAATTAAGTACAGAAGGAGAGGAAATTACACCTGAGATAAACATTCTTAAATATGTGCCTAGGTGCTAAACAGCATCCTGGCCTGGATCAGCAATGGTGTGAGCAGCAGCAGTAGGGAGGTGCTCGTGCCCCTGTGCTCAGCACTCCTGAGACCACATCTGCAGTACTGTGTCCAGTTTTGGTCACCACAGTACAGGAGGGACACTGAGGTGCTGGAGCAGGCGCAGAGAAGGGCAATGAGGCTGGGGAGAGATCTGGCAAACATGGCCTGTGAGGAGAGGTTGAGGAAGCTGGGGGTGTTTAGTGTGGAGAAGAGGAGGCTGAGAAGGGACCTTATTGCCCTCTACAGTTACCTAAAAGGAGGCTGTAGTGAGGCTGGAGCTGGTCTCTTCTCCCTAGTTACTAATGACAGGACAAGATGAGATGGCCTCAAGTTGCATCAGGGGAGGTTTAGGTTGGCTGTTGGGGGGAAGTTGTTTCCTGAGCAGGAGGTCAGGCACTGGAACAGGCTGCCCAGGGAGGTGGTGGAGCCACCATCCCTGGAGGTGTTTCAAAGGAGAGTGGATGTGGTGCTTGAGGCTATGGTCTGGTGATGAGGCTGCTGGGCTTAAGGTTGGACTGGCTGATGCTGGTGGTCCTTTCCAAGCACAGTGATTCCTAGTGATGAGATGTTGTGCTGAGGGGTTTGGGTTAGTCAAGGACTTGTCAGTGTGAAACTAATGATTGGACTTGATGAACTTGAAGGGCTTTGCCAATCTGAGACGTTCTGTGATTCTCATATCTGTGTGGTTAGTGGACAAATGCTTAAAGAATAGGACTGGTCTAGATCCAACCCATCTCGTGTAGGATTCATCCTTCTTCATTTTAAACATCTTTACCAGAGTCTGAACTAGTGGCTTCCAGTTCACAGGTTGCATCAGGTTGAAAGGGACCCTCAAAGGTAATCTTGTCCAAAACCTACCCCCTTCTCCCACCTCCCTCAAAAGAAAAGAGCAACTAGATCAGGCTGCCCAGGGTCAAGTCAAGTGGGCTCTTGAATGTCTCCAGGCACAGGGCCTGAGCTACATCTCTGGGCAACCTGTTCTGATATTTTATTACTCTCATTGTGAAGAAATTCTTCCTAATGCCCAGCCTAAATCTACCCTGTTTCAGTTTCAAACTATTGTTCCTAACCCTGTCACTGCCAATCCTTCTAAACAGTCTGTGATGATTTGGGAGTTACCCTTGCCACACACACAATGAATTCACCCAGACTAGACTTGTCCGGCTGGAAGTTAAGGAATGAAGCTTTATATTCACAGCTTAGCTCAATATAGAAGTAGATAGAATCAACCAGTTTGGAAGAGACACCCAAGATCATTCAGTCCAACCTAGCACCCAGCTCTATCCAATCAACCAGACCATGGCACTAAGTGCTCATCCAGGCTTTTCATGAACACCAGTCTCTTCTTGAACTCCTCCAGGGGCAGCAACTCCACCACCTCCCTGGGCAGCCCATTCCAATGCCAATCACTCTCTCTGGCAACAACTTCATCCTAACATCCAGCCTAGACCTGCCCTGGCACAATTTGAGACTGTGTCCCCTTGTTCTGTTGCTGCTTGCCTGGCAGAAGAGACCAACCCCACCTGGCTACAGCCTCCCTTCAGGTAGTTGTAGACAGCAATGAGGTCAGCCCTGAGCCTCCTCTTCTCCAGGCTAAACAACCCCAGCTCCCTCAGCCTCTCCTCACAGGCTCTGCTCCAGGCCCCTCACCAGCTTCATTGCCCTTCTCTGGACACCTTCCAGTACCTCAACATCTCTCTTGAATTGCGAGGCCCAGAACTGGACACAGCACTCAAGGTGTGCCCTGACCAGTGCTGAGTACAGGGGAAGAATATACTCCCTTGTCCTACTGGCCACACGCTTCCTGAGACAGCCCAGGATGCCATTGGCTCTTTTTATTTACAACACATTAGAAATATTTACAGCTATATACAGAAATACACAATTTAAAAGTAATAGAGAAACAGAGTACCCCTCCCAACAATCAGAGTGCCCAGGAGGAGCTCCCAACCACTCTTCCACCTTCTTTCCACCCCTCTCTTATCCCAGAATCTGCTTTACGTGCAAGGTGAGTTGGATCAGCCAGGGGGGTTAGAAGCAGAATGATTAGTTGGGTTACAGAGATCCAAGCAGAAGCAGTTAATAGAGTAGAAACCCAGGGAGGAAACACAGGCACCAACTGCCTTATCTCTCTCTGTCCTTGTTTTCGTATGTCTCAGCAAACCTATGAGTGCAGCAGACATCACCACTGTTTTCTTTTCACAGCCTATCTTCTAATTGTTCTCATTAAAATATTCCAATTGGCCTCAAACCAGTGCACAGTCCCTCCCCTGTAGGTCTCCTTCAGATATTAAAATGTAGCTGTAAGATCTCCCCAGAGCCTTCTCTTCTCTAGGCTGAACAGCCCAAATTCTCTCAGTTTGTCTTTGCAGAGGAGGTGCTCCAGCCTTCTATCTTTGGGTCTCCTTTGGGCCTGTTCTAACAGTTCCATGTCCTTCATGTGTTTGGAGACCTAGAGTTTGACACAGTACTGCCTGTGAAGTCTCACCAGAGCAGAGTGGCAGAATCACCTCTCTTCACCTGTTGGCCATGCATCTTTTGACGCAGCCCAGGATGCTGTTTGCCTTCTGGATTGCCTTCTGCCCATTGCTGTCTCATGTACACCTTCTCATCCACCAGCACCCAAGTCCTTTTCTAAAGGGCTGCTCTCAATTTTGTCATCCACCAGCCTGTATGGATACTGAGGATTGCCTCAACTGAGTTGCCTCTAACTGTTACTGGGGAGAAAGAGATCACAGAATCATAGAATCAACCAGGTTGGAAGAGACCTCCAAGCTCCTCCAGTCCAACCTATCACCCAGCCCTGTCCAATCAACTAGACCATGGCTTACTTGTTGATTTTTGTAACAAATACATGGAAATACTTTACAGGATCCAAAGTCTAAACCTGCTTCTCTCCCTTGACAGTAAAGTGGGTATAATGGTGAAGTTACATGGAGTGAAGTTGGCCGATGTGGGCATGTATGGCTGCACTTGAACTGAATGTGCTTTGCTTATGGAGCCCATTCTGGAGGTCTCAGGAATGTGTGTTAGTATTGTCTGGGTTTTACTTATCCTTTGGAGACAGTAACTTCCCCAACACCATTGGTACTGAAGAAGTAACAGGTGACATAGCTTGATCACATCTGCAACTTTGGTGAGGTAGACTTGCTTGCTTCTCAGTCAGATGTGCTACTGACTGTTTGATTGTGACTAAATTTGGCTGCACATTGTGCAGTGTCTCCATGGTAAATATGTAATCAGGCAGGTGAAATGCTGACTCTGCATTCAGTAGAGGAAAAAAAAAAAATCTAATTACATTTAGAAGCTGCAACACAGATCCTCAGAGACAAAGTGGTGCTTAATCTCTATCTTCAGTGAGATTTGAGAACCTGAAATCATTGCTGGGTCTCTGCTGGTGTTGTAATCTTGTGAATGCAGTGGGGCACTGACCGTGTGTTTTCTCTAATATCTCTTCCAGTGGGGCTTCTGAGTCCTCACTAGATTCTTTGTAATAACAAGCAATAAAGCTTATTAGATGGGATTAGGTTTGCAAATCCAAAATCAGGGATGCTTTATGTCAGAGTAAGGCTTGCTGCAGACACTAATCTGACTGGGCTAACTTCAGTCCCAGGAGAAGCCTGTAAAAGGACTGAGACCTGGGATAAATATATTGGTTACTGGAAAGAAAAGTCCTCATCAAAGCATTTAGAATTTGTCAAGTAAGAAAATGGCAAGCTCAGACAGAAGCTAAAGCAAGGTTGATTTGGACAAAGAATCTGGATTTCCATGCATCTTCCTTAGGCTTGTTTCTGCAAGTGGAAACCTGAGTCCGCAGAAGACAACATGCAAAATCCTTCAGTAAGTAAATCTAGAACACATCCTAGTGTCTTTCAAAGGTGTGCAGAGTCTGAAGGGCTGTGTGGAGTACCTAACAACATTTTGATGCTAGAGCTTCCAGAAGTATGGGCAAATAGTGTTGGGCTAGCATCAGTAAAAGACTGGAAGGAAGTGGTTATCAGTTGGATGGTTCAGGATATTTATTGTTATTCACAGAAATGTCAGGGTTGGAAGAGACCTCAAGGATCATCTAGTTCTAACCCCTCTCCCAAGACAGGGACACTTTCCACTAGATTAGGTTGCCCAGAGCCACATCTAGTGTGGCCTTAAAAACACCAGATTTTTTGTAGGCTCTCTTCAGATCCTGGAAGGCCACAAGAAGGTCACCTCAGAGCCTCCTCTTCTCCAGACTGCACAGCCCCAACTCTTTCAGTCTGTCCCCACAGCAGAGCTGCTCCAGCCCTCTGAGCATCCTCCTGGCCCTTCTCTGGACACACTCCAGCATCTCCACATCCTTCTTGTAATAGGGGCTCCAGAACTGGACTCACTTGGAGCTGGTGAGTTTAACTTGAGGGAAGATAGGACATTTTTTGCAGAAGACAATGGCTGACAATCATGAGTTCTTTCAAGAATATCTTAAATGGAGACTTAGAACTAACAGTGTGCCAAATTGGACTGATGGAAGAACTAGGAGGACCATCAAGAGGGATTCATTGCCTCATGTTAGTGGGAGGGGAAAAAAAGGGATTTTTGGCTCGCATAGAGCCAAAAAAAATGTAAGCATGCAAACCTCTTCTACCAGGGAAGAAAGTTTGTTGAGCACAGGAATTTTTGTATCAAGGTGATGGAAAATGATCTTGGAAAGTAAATCAAACATTGGTTTGTGTTCAGTAGGTGAGTTCAAGTATTAATGATGTCTGTTATGGAAGTCTAGCAAATGCTAGTGTCTGAGCAGATTAGGCTTTGATTTGAGGACAACAGCAGTTACGCAGAAAATGATGGGTGGCTCTACTCTTGCTTGGCAAGGGGGTGGCTGAAATAAAAGCAAAACAGTACAAAATGGGAATTGCAAACTAAAAAAAAAGAGGTTACTGTGCTCAAAGAGGTTACAAATGGTTTCAGGTGGAGTAAGCTTTCTCAGTTGGGAAGGTGGCCAAAAATTGTTTGTCTTGGTAAATTGACGAGAACTTGTCAAGTTTAGGTTTGAGTCCCACTGTGTGAAGGTAAATGTCAGGTAGCATAATGGTGTTTTCTAGAAAAAGAGGAATCTTCATTCCACAAACCTCAGTCTTGAAGATAAAAGAATCCAAAGGCTGCCCAAAGCTGTTTGGCAGGTGCTAGGATATGCTCAGGCAAAGAAATAACCTATGCTTAATATAGCAAAGGAAATGTGGCTAGCAGGTCAAGAGAGGTGATTTCACCCCTCTGTTCTGCTCTGGTGAGATTTCACCTGCAGTGCTGTGTCTAGCTCAGGGGTCTCAAACACAGATAGGACATGAACCTGATAGAGTGGGTCCAGAGGAGGGCCATGATCAGAGGGCTGGAACACCTCTCCTATGAGAACAGGTTGAAAGAATTGGGGCTGTTCAACTTGGAGAAGTGAAGGCTCCAGACAGATGTTTTGCCTACATTTCAGTATCTGAAGGAGACTTATAGGAAGGCTGAGGAGGGACTATTTACAAAGGCTGATAGTGATAGGATGAGAGGTAATGGTTTGAAAGTTGAGCAGAGAACTTTTAGGTTGGACATTAGGACAAGAGTGGTGAAATACTGGACAGGTTGCCCAGGGCCCATCCTTGGAGACATTCAAGACCAGACTCAATGTGGCCATGGGCAGCCTGCTCTACTTGGAGATGTCCCTGCTGACTGCAGGGCACTTGGACAAGGGACCTTTGAGGTCTTCCCTCCCCACCCAATGCAATCTATGAATCTGTTAATCACTTGGTATCAGAGTTGATGTATCAGATCTGAAGATTTTGATTGCTGTGTTAGGAAGTGTGGTTGATGGCTGTGGCTTTATCTAAAAGATGATGTGGAGAAGATCATCTGGGAATCATAGAATGAACCAGGTTGGAAGAGACTTCCAAGATCATCCAGTCCAACCTAGTAACAAGCCCTATGCAATTAACCAGACCATGGCACTAAGTGCCTCATCCAGTCTTGTCTTGAACACCTCCAGGGACGATGCCTCCACCACCTCCCTGGGCAGCCCATTCCAATGCCAATCAATCTCTCTGCCAACAACTTCCTCCTCACATCCAGCCTAGACCTGCCCTGGCACAACTTGAGACTGTGTCCCCTTGTCCTGTTGCTGCTTGCCTGGCAGAAGAGACCAACCCCACCTGGCTACAACCTCCCTTCAGGAGATGTTCCAGTATCTCAACATCTCTCTTGAATTGAGGAGCCCAGAACTGGACACAGTACTGAAGGTTTGGCCTGACCAGTGCTGAGTACAGAGGCAGCCATGATCTAGTTGACAGGGCTGGGTGATAGGTTTGACTGGATGATCTTCGAGGTCTCTTCCAACCTGGTTGATTCTGTGATTCTCTGATACTGGCCACACTGTTCCTGATCCAGGCCAAGATGCTGTTGGCTTTCTTGGCCACCTGGACACACTGATGGGTCACGTTCAGTTACCATGTACCAGCACCTCCAGGTCCCTTTCCTCCTGGCTGCTTTCAGCCACTCTGTCCCCAGCTTATAGTGCTGCTTGGGGTGGTTGTGGCCAAGGTGCATAACCTGCCGGTGTAATTTGCTGCTGCTGCTGCCCTCCCCATTCTTTTCTCCTCACCCTTAGAAGGTAATTTAAATGATGAAATTAGCAACCTGCTAAATTTCTGCCTTTCAAATTCATTTAATTACTCAGTTTTGGTCCAGTAGTGTTTCATGCTGCTGCATTGAACAGTAGCAAACACATCCTATATTGTTTCCCTGAACCTCATTAACATTTAGTCTAACTGGAAGCAGATACAAAACTGGCGTTTCTTTGCTGTGATCCACAGAAATGTCTGTAGCTCCACTGTTTTTTTTTTTTTCTTTAATCAACAAGAATCTAAAATAAGATTTAAGATAAAATAAAGGTGTGAAATTCACTGTTGACACAATCTCCTGTGAGCTTTGCCTAGGGATAATGTTGTTTAGGAAGCCAAACCAACCCATGGAATAATATTTCTTTTGCTTCAGTTAGAAATGCAGTAAATGTTAAAGCCGTTGCTGTGTGCTTTATGTTTTTATCATGTTCTGAGTGAATCATGCACTATTAGGTTTGTTTGAATTAAAGACTAAGAATTATGGTGCTCATTTTAAATGCAGTGCTATTAGAAAAAAAAAAAATCAGAGACAACTTTAATGTTTTCTCATTCTTTCTATGTAGTTAATTTAATGCCTAATAAAATTATATCTCTTTCTAATTTGTACAAATAGCAATTTATGGCTTAGGTCCTATGCTTGTTCAGTGAGCTGAGGCCAGCTCTGTAATGGATGCTGGAAGTAAATTATCAGGTTTTATATAGTTTTAAAGTGGTTGGAAACAATGATTATTTGTTTAGTTTCTAAGCAATGACTTCAATTTGCTGACACAGCTTTCTGTAAGTTAACTTGGGAAAACAACTTGCTGTGATTTGGTGAATAGTGATTTTTGGGAAAGGTGGGATAAGGCATGTGAAAGGGCTGAAAGAATTCAGAAAACTTGAACTTCCACTCTGTTTCCAGCTCTGTCACAGAGTTTAGGGGAGCTGATTGAATAGTGAAAGCAGAGCTTGGAAACCTGGGTTATGAGGTCAGACTTGCATAACATGAGGCAGGTTTTGGTGATCTCCACATGATATTAAACAAAATTCCCCAAGGCAACACAGCTGGGCTGGTACTTGTTCATGTAGCCAAATGGCAGTTCTTACTTAAGAATTCCAACCATTCTAAATTCCATACCTTTCAGAGGCCCAGATCAAGGTCTGTAGTTATGGTCAAGTCAGATTCTGAAGGTGCAAGCAGATGTAACATGCCCACATGGTGGGCATGTGAAGAGTAAGAATGCATTCTGTAAGGTGAAGTGCACTGTCACTACCCTTTGTATGCTTAATCTATGCTAAATTTGTCACTGTTGATGTCAGAGCACTGAAGCCTGGCAGAAGTTACTTGAGACAGAAATATGAACCCAGCTTGTTTGTGGAGACTGTGTTTTGTTATGTTGAAGAAGACTGAGCATCCTTTGGGCTCAACAGTGGAAAAGATAGATCAGGACTTGCTAGTGTGATGGCTGACAGATACCTGGGATGAATTCAAAGTGCCAAGAGCATTACGCAGAAGAACCAAGGATGAAGTGGATATTTAGCCAGACTGGCTTAGATGAAGACATGGCTCCATTTTTAAGTAACTCAAGCTCATGACTCATTCAGTCCATGATAGATGTTTTCTGGAACACTTTAAATGAAATAATACAGTGATACCTTGATAACAGTCACAAGAGAGAGGGGGAAATGTAGAGATAGGACACTATTAATTATTTGTTTTCCTGAAACTTATGGATTGAACATCAATACTCTTTGTTCCTCAGTTATTTAATAGACACTTGTGAAGCTGGAAAGGCCAAAGAAAAGAATGTCCACAATGTGGTCATTGACTTACCAGCCCTATGAGGAGAGGCTGAGGGAGCTGGGGTTTAGTCTGCAGAAGAGGAGGCTCAGGGCAGACCCCATTGCTGTCTACAACTGCCTGAAGGGAGGCTGTAGTCAGGTGGGGTTGGTCTCTTCTCCCAGGCACCCAGCAACAGAACAAGGGGACACAGTCTCAATTTATGCTAGAGTGGATACTAGAGGAAGTTTTTGCCAGAGAGAGTGATTTGCCACTGGAATGGGCTGCCCAGGGAGGTGGTTAAGTCATGGTCCCTGGAGGTGTTCGCAAAAAGCCTGTATGAGGCACTTAGTGCCATGGTCTGGTTGATTGGGCAGGGCTGGGTGCTAGGTTGGACTGGATGATCTTGGAGGTCTCTTCCAACCTTGTTGATTCTGTGAGTCCATGATTCAGGAAGCAGAGTATCGTGCCACTTACTCCAGCCCTCCAAAGTGCTGATTCCAAATCCTCTTGCCTATTGTTCCAACAGGAGCCACTTTCCTTTCAGAGAATGGAATTAAGGAGTATTTTGAAAAAAGATGTAGTAAGTAGATCTCTTTGTCCTCCCTTTGTAGTTTCAGTTTCCTGAGAAACTTTGCTGGTAATCATTCATCAGGAGAATAAGAATTGCCCTTTAAAAAAAAAATAGATTTACTGCTCAATTGTCTTTGAATCTCTTCCACAGGTTTCCTTTATTCTTTTTCCTGCAGAAACAAAAGGACTTTTTTTTTTTTAACTAAAATAAACTGAGAAAACAGCTTGCCATAAAAACAGAGGGCATTTAAAGCGATTCATCTAAACTTAGGTAGCAAAAGAGAATGAATCCATTTAATCTTTGGGCAATTAAAAATGAATGTTAAATTAATTAGGAACATTTCTCAAATGAATTGCTGTGAAATTGAAATAATGATCTGTACTAAAGTATTCCTTCTCAAATGTATGTCTCTTGGATTACTTAATATTAATGTGTTTTTAATGGCCTGTATTCTAAAAAAAGAAAAAGCAAGCACATCATTTCTGGGGGAATTGAAACATTATGTTAAGGAATATTCCTTTTCTACAGTTTTGCTGGGTGCTTCACCTACAGCATTGTGCTCCAAGCAGTGACTGTGTACAGTGTTTCCTGCCCAGGTGGCCAGGCGAGCCAGTGGCATCCTGGCCTGCATCAGGAATGGTGTGGTCAGCAGGAGCAGGGAGGTCATTCTACCCCTGTACTCTGCACTGGTTAGACCACACCTTGAGTCCTGTGTTCAGTTCTGGGCCCCCCAGTTTAGGAGGGACATTGAGATGCTTGAGCGTGTCCAGAGAAGGGCAACGAGGCTGGTGAGAGGCCTTGAGCACATCCCTACGAGGAGAGGCTGAGGGAGCTGGGATTGGTTAGCCTGGAGAAGAGGAGGCTCAGGGGTGACCTTATTGCTGTCTACAACTACCTGAGGGGTGGTTGTGGCCAGCGCCAGAACGAGAGGACACAGCCTCAGGCTGCGCCAGGGGAGATTTAGGCTCGAGGTGAGGAGAAAGTTCTTCCCTGAGAGAGTCATTGGACACTGGAATGGGCTGCCTGGGGATGTGGTGGAGTCGCCGTCCCTGGGGCACTTCAAGGCAAGGTTGGACGGGGCACTTGGTGCCATGGTCTAGCCTTGAGCTGTGTGGTAAAGGGTTGGACTTGATGATCTGTGAGGTCTCTTCCAACCCTGATGATACTGTGATACAAGACATTTATTTTGAATGTGAACAATAACACAGAACAAATTTTGACTGAATTTAGATCTTCACTGGCTATTTGATCCCTCTGTTTAGGAAGATACCCGACTGCCTGGCTTTTAGGTATGTGGATTTTGATACAGATTGATTCATAGAATGTGATTCTATGAATAGCACTCTCTATCACAATTCTCTATCACAAGAATCATATGATTCTATAAACAGCATTCTCTACCACAATTATCTATCACAAGAATCATGATTCTATGAATGGCTTTCTGTTACAATTCTCTATCACAAGAATCATGATTCTATGAATGGCTTTCTGTTACAATTCTCTATCACAAGAATCATGATTCTATGAATGGCTTTCTGTTACAATTCTCTATCACAAGAATCATATGATTTAATAATCGGCATTCTCTATCACAAGAATCATAATTCTATGAATAGCTTTCTGTTACAATTCTCTATCACAAGAATCATGTGATTCTATGAATAGCATTCTCTATCACATGCCTCTATCACAAGAATCATGATTCTATAAATAGCTTTCTCTATCACAAAAATCATGATTCTATAAATAGCTTTATCACAATTCACATAGAATCATGTGATTCTATGAATGGCTTTCTCTATCAAGTCACATAGCATGATATGATTCTATGAAGAGCTTTATCAGTTCTCTATCACAGGAATGATAAGTTTAGAAGGGACACTGAGATGCTTGAGCGTGTCCAGAGAAGGGCAATGAGGCTGGTGAGAGGCCTTGAGCACAGCCCTACGAGGAGAGGCTGAGGGAGCTGGGATTGTTTAGCCTGGAGAAGAGGAGGCTCAGGGGTGACCTTATTGCTGTCTACAACTACCTGAGAGGTGGTTGCGGCCAGGAGGAGGTTGCTCTCTTCTCTCAGGTGGCCAGCACCAGAACAAGAGGACACAGCCTCAAGCTACATCAGGGGAAATTTAGGCTCGAGGTGAGGAGAAAGTTCTTCACTGAGAGAGTCATTGGACACTGGAATGGGCTGCCCGGGGAGGTGGTGGAGTCGCCGTCCCTGGAGCTGTTCAAGGCAGGATTGGAAGTGGCACTTGGTGCCGTGGTCTAGCCTTGAGCTCTGTGGTAAAGGGTTGGACTTGATGATCTGTAAGGTCTCTTCCAACCCTGATGATACTGTGATATGATTCTATGAATAGCTTTTTCTATCACAATTCACACAGAATCATGTGATTCTATGAATGGCTTTCTCTATCGCAAATCTCTATGACAAGAATCGTATGATTCTATGAATAGCTTTCTCTATCACAATTCACATACCTAAAAGCCAGGCAGTCAGGTTTCTAACATTTCAAGCCCTATCAGGAGTGATTTCGTTGCTGTCTACAACTACCTGAAGGGAGGCTGTAGCCAGGTTGGGTATCTCAGTTGTAATTTAAATTTTCAGAGACTCAGATAAATTTGATAGAACCAATAACAATTTTATAAAGTGCTCTTCCTTCTTCCCCTTCTTTCCCAAAAGAAAGGGATTAGATGGAGAGAGAGAAGTAAGCACACCCAAATAAATGAAATCTCACTCAATTTGGAAGTTAAAAAAAAAAACCCAAACTTTAACAATAACTTAAAATAGGTATCTGAGGTAGGGAAGTTACAAAGGATAGGGAGGTGAAAATAGCAAATACAAAAAGTATAAATACAACCCGATTGTGGTGGTGATGGCTTTGTCTGCCTCGTGGGTGATGGCCATGTGGTAGAACAAAGAGAAACCAGGAACTGATGGTAATGATGGTATGCAGGGAGCGAAGTGTGCAGAGTGGTGTAGAGAGAGGGAGTGAAACACAAAGTCCCCCTGCTTTTATGAGACAGGCAGGGGGAGTGGGCTAACCATCACCTGGTGGTGTTCAGACCCACCTCTGGGGAGTGGTCAAGAACACCTAGGGTCAGGTTCAGGGTTACTCCCCCTGGAAGGTTAACTCTGTGCATGGAGGTTGGTCTCTTCTCCCAGGCACCCAGCAACAGAACAAGGGGATACAGTCTCAAGCTGTGCCAGAGGAGGTCTAGGCTGGATGTTAGGAGGAAGTTGTTGGCAGAGAGAGTGATTGGCTTTGGAATGGGCTGCCCAGGGAGGTGGTGGAGTTGCTGTCCCTGGAGATGTTAAAAAAAAGCCTGGATGAGGCACTTAGTGCCATGGTCTAGATGACTGGATAGGGCTGGGTGATAATCTGGACTGGATGATGTTGGAGGTCTCTTCCAACCTGGTTGATTCTATGAAATGCAGTTAGCTTTGATTATGTTTGTGATGGTACTAGCTTCGGTGTCATGCACTGAAGCATGCTTTGATAGAAAATGTTTGAGTTCAGGAGTATTCAAGTAATACTAAACGTTAAATGTTCATGAATCTCAAATACTTTAACTTGAGTGATTGGAGGTTGGACTCCATGACCTTTAAAGGTCCCTTCCAACCCAAACCATTTGATGTTTCTGGGTGCTTAGATAAGGAATGCTGTCTTGACTGGTAGGCATAGCTCTTTCTCATATTTTCTGTTAACTTGTTGGATAATTTAAATTGCTGCATGTCTGAAGGGCTGCTGATGGTAATCTCAGTGGAAGTTCCCCTCATTTTGACAAGAGCAAGACTGCACTGAAACATTTGCTGTATCCACTTACATGGAAATGCATGCTCAGCATTGGTTCCCTGCTCACTGAATGGCATGGCTGGGATGCGCTATGCACAAGGCTGAAATGTGAAATAAAATGAATTGAAGGTTCAGTGTGATTTCCCATTTCTCCACTACAGAACATCTACTGGTCAGCACTGTGGTGCATTGTGTGTGATTTGCCCTTGTTTCAGTCACTGGTTTTTGGTTGCTTCTCCATCGCTGGATTCTAAAGGTTGCGTTGAACACAAGGGGACAACTGTTAAAATTGTTTCACAGGAATTCTGGTTGTGTGCAGGCTATAAAGGCTGTCTGTGAAATGGGCAGCTAACCACTGAATTTAATTCTGTGTTTTGGCACCCATCAAGTTGACCTCCATGTGCAAATCATATTGTTAGTTTGAAGAAATTGTTAAATCCTTCGTTAGGAAAATGCATAGTAAAAGCAGTAGGGGTAACATAATAATTGGGAACTTCACACACCTAAGGAAATGAGAGATACCCATTTACTGTATCATGACCTTTAAAAAAAACCCCAAACACTTTATGAAGCAGCACTTCAGTTCTACTGAACCCTTAATTCAAATCTTTCTTGAATGCCTTGTGGGGTGGATGCTTCATGTGTTGTGTCACTGAGCAGCCCATAGCTGGTGTTTAGGGAAAGGAGCTGAGAGAGGTCAGGTGAAGAGTGGTCAGCTGTGTCCAGGGTCTGGCAGTTAATGGCCTTAACACTCCAGCTGTCATGATTAATGGCTGCAGATGAATCTCTCCAGTGCCGAATTCATTGTGAGCCTGTTTGTGTTCCTGGCCTCCCTGACATCCTGTGACAAAGACTTTTCTGATGTTAATTGTGTGGTTTGAAAAGGCAGTTCATTTTATTTTTGCTGCTGGTAATTACACTGGATGTCTGATAGCTCTTGTATCTTGAGAAGTGGTGAGTAATGATTTCCTGTTCACCTTTTGTCTACTACCATAATTTTACTGACCTTTATAATATTCCTCATTGTCTTCTTTCACACTTCTGGGTTACAATTTATATAGTTGCTATTACAGTAGCAATTGTTCTGTATCCATAGTCACCCGTAGCAGTCTGCTCTACATTTTCTTATCCTTTCTGCAGTCTTTAATCACAGAATCAACCAGGTTGGAAGAGACCTCTAAGATCATCCAGTCCAGCTTATCACCCAGCCCTATCCAATCAACCAGACCATGGCACTAAGTGCCTCATCCAGGCTTTGCTTCAACACCTCCAAGGACAGCGACTCCACCACCTCCCTGGGCAGCCCATTCCAATGCCAATCACTCTCCCTGTGAAGAACTTCCTTCTAACATCCAGCCTAGACCTCCCCTGGCACAACTTGAGACCCTGTCCCCTTGTTCTATTGCTGGGAGAAGAGACCAACCTGCACCTGGCTACAGCCTCCCTTCAGGGAGTTATAGACAGCAATGAGGTCTGCCCTGAGCCTCCTCTTCTGCAGGCTGCACACCCCCAGCTCCCTCAGCCTCTCCTCACAGGGCTGTGCTCCAGGCCCCTCACCAGCTTTGTTGCCCTTCTCTGGACATGTTCCAGTACCTCAACATCTTTCTTGAATTGAGAGGGCCAGAACTGGACACAGCACTCAAGGTGTGGCCTGACCAGTGCTGAGAACAGGGGAAAAATATTACAAAAGCAAAAATGCTGATTTCATCTTTATTGCTGCAGTACCAAAGGGGTTTTTCAAAGGTTACTTCCCTGGAACTGCACCAGTTTAATGCAGGCAGGATACAAGCTGTAGTTTTCCATGGTACCAAAACAACTTGTGATCAGTATTGCTGATACTGATCAGTTAGATCAGTATTGCCAAACGCCCTCAGCTGGCCAAACTCCCTCTTTCCTAGCCTCAACCACATCCCATCTTTAGTGCTTGGTTTTCCTTTGTTTGTGAGTCAAACTTGGGTAGGAAGAAGGAATGAGTAGACTCATACAGAGATAATAAGTACTAAGAAGAAATATACCTATGTGAATTTTTGGGAAGGGCCTCTCATTTGCTAATGTTCAGGGCCAGAAATGAAAAATGGTCTGAGTTTTCTGCTTTGAGGGATATGTCTGAACTAGTAGCATGCCTTCTCAATTCAAGAGAGATGTTGAGGTACTGGAAGGTGTCCAGAGAAGGGCAACAAAGTCGGTGAGAGGCCTGGAGCACAGCCCTGTGAAGAGAGGCTGACAGAGCTGGGGGTGTGCATCCTGAAGGAGGCTCAGGGCTGACCTCATTGCTGTCTACACCTACCTGAAGGGAGGCTGTAGCCAGGTGGGGTCGGTCTCTTTTCCCAGGCACCCAGCAACAGAACAAGGAGACACAGTCTCAAGTTGTGCCAGGGAAGGTCTAAACTGGATGTGAGGAGGAAGTTGTTGTCAGAGAGAGTGATTGGCATTGGAATGGGCTGCCCAGGGAGGTGGTGGAGTCGTCGTGCCTGGAGGCGTTCAAAAGGAGCCTGGCTGTGGCACTTTGTGCCATGGTCTGGTTGATTGGACAGGGCTGGGCAATAAGTTGGACTGGATGATCTTGGAGGTCTCTTCCAACCTGGGTGATTCTATGATTCTGTGATAATTGGAAGCAAAAAGCAGAGGGAGTTGATGTCGAAGTCCTGGTGGTATTTAGAGGTTTGCTGACCTGAACTGATGTTATGTTGATTATGAAAATGGAGGTTTTCTTGGGTTGGTTTGTTTTTCTCTGACTTTACTTCTTTTCATCATCAGTGTGGTGCTGCAATCTGTCTGGGAAGGCAGTCATCAGTTGGTAAGACCTTGTGAACATGAAAGGTGTCACATGAGGACAGTGGCTGTATAAAGTTGTTCTACTCCATGGAATTTATTATTTTATTATGAATGACTTCTAGTACTTTCTAGGATGGTGATGATACAGGTAGTGTCAGTCTCACCCAGTGAGATCAGTCTTGAGGAGAAAGACTTGGGTGTGTCAGTTGATATAAAACTTACCATGAGCTGGCAGCACATGTGTTGGCAGCACAAAAGTCAGCCGTGTGCTGGGTTGCACCAACAGAACTGTGATGAGCAGGATGAGGGAGGTGATTCTGCCCCTCTGCTCTAGTGAATCCCACCTTGGGGTACTGTGTCTAGTTCTGGTGCCTCCAACACAAGGACATCAGACTGTTGGAGGGATCCAGAGAAGGGCCATGAAGATGATGAGAGGGATGGAGCACCTCCCCTCTGGGGACAGGCTGAGAGAGTTGTTGCTGTTCAGCCTGGAGAAGAGGAGTTGTTAAAGCTGCCTTCTGGTATTTGAAAGGGGCTACAAGAGAGTTGGTGAGGGTCTTTTTGCAAGATCTTGTAGAGGTTGTATAAGAGGCAATGTTTTAAAGATGGAAGAGGGGAGGTTTAGAGTGGCATGAGGACTTATGAAAAATGAATAATCTGTATTAATTTTGCTATCCAGGTGATGATTGTTAATAACTATGGAAACTGTTTGTTAACATTAAACTCACCAGAACACTTATTTGCAGGTTCAGAAATGCACAGGTGGGAAATTCATACACGCAGAGAACAGGCAAAACCTGAGCACTGCTTTCTTAAAGTGGCAAAGACAAATATTATACTGGAAGAGGCTTTTAAGTATTTACTCACAAAGTGTATCTCAGGCAGTACCCAAAGCATGTGGAACTCTGTCTTGTTGGCTACTGAGACTTGATTCTTCCCACACTTCTGGGGAAAGGAGGCAGACAATCTCTAACCTTGTTTCCTGTCTCCTCTGGATGATCTGGTTATCTCCAGGACTTCTAGTCTTAGCAGGAGACTTTCTGGTGCAGGCAGGATGTCTTGCCATGGGCAGTCTCAGCACAATGTCACACTGGCTGTGCAGGCCAATCGCATGCAGGCATTTGGAGCCTGTTCCTGGTAAGCTCTCCAGGCAAATTGAGGATGCAAAATGAGGCAGCAGCAGCAGCCCTGTGCTACCTGCTTATCCCTTTTATCAATATCCAGCCCAGGACTAATGGGGCATTGGACATAGATTAGCCAATCAGAATGGCACTTTGCCAGGCTTTACCATATTAGGTGAGACCAGGGCTTTTGCCCTTCCCTCCCACTCTTGCTTCTGTCAGCACAGGAGGGAGGGGGGCACTGGAACATGTCTGGGCATGGATAAACCCACATTTGCTCTATCAAGCCTACCACCACAAGTGGATATTAGGAATAAATTCTTCAGAGTGAGGATGTGAGACACTAGAATGGGTTGCCCAGGGATGCTGTGGATGCCCCTCCCTGGAGGTATTCAAGGCTAGGTTGGATGAGGTCTTGATCATGCTGGTCTAGTGGAAGGTGTCCCTGCCCATGGCAAGGGGGTTGGGACTGGGTTATCTTTAATGTTCCTTCCATTCCAAACCATTCTATGCTCCATATGGCAGTGTTGAGTTTATTGGTACAATACTTGGTCTTGACAGTGATGCCTTTAACATGATACTTGCAGGACCAATATACTAATGCTCCATATTACTTTCTCTCAGGAAAATTCCACTGAGATTAATACATTAAGATTCCATTCCATTCTTGGTAACCTTCTTTTTTTTTAACCCAGTCTGTATAATAACCTTAAATAATTTAAGGATCAACCTTTTAGAAGGTAATCTTGTTTGACTTCTGATAATCCCATGTTGAGGCAAAGTGCAATGCAGTAAATGCTTGCTGGAAAGTGGCATGGAACAATTACATTTGATATCTGTGATTATGTGCAATATGCTCTTAGAGTATGGTCTTCAAAATGTGAAATCTTTAATGTTGAACAGCTCTAGTAAAAAACAGTTTATAGTTCTGGAATTAGATTTTCTAGAAAACAGCCACATAAAAGCTTATTTCACAATAACCCTTCCCCAAAAAAGAGAGAGAGGAGGGGAAGGAATTTTCTCCCTGGTTTATATTTTAAATCAAATGATAAGTCACAAAGAACTTAATTAGCAGCAGTGTTTGTGAGACATGGACCTTAGGCTCAATTTCCATAATTTCCAGACAGCATTAGCCATATGTACAAAGGTGACATCACACTATTTAGTGGAGATGGACCAGAAAACAAGGCAATCTATGATCCCCTTCTCTTCTGGCCCCAAGGCCCAGTGATATTACCCTAAATTCTGTATTTTTTTTTGTTATTGTATAATTTTTCATAGAATCAGTCAGGGTTGGAAGGGACCACAAGGATCATCTAATTCCAACACCTCTGCCATGCCCAGGGACACCCTACCCTGGAGCAGGCTGCCCACAGCCTCATCCAGCCTGGCCTTAAACACCTCCATCCATGGGGCCTCAACCACCTCCCTGCGCAACCCATTCCAGCCTCTCACCACTCTCATGCTCAACAGCTTCCTCCTCACATCCAGCCTGAATCTCCCCACCTCCAGCTTTGCTCCATTCCCCTAGTCCTGGCACTCCCTCACAGCCTAGAAAGTCACTCCCTAGCTTTTCTGTAGGACCCATACAGATCCTGGAAGGCCACAGAAAGGTCACCTGGGAGCTTCCTTTTCTGCAGACTGTACAGCCCCAACTCTTTCAGTCTGTCCTCACAGCAGAGCTGCTCCAGCCCTCTGAGCATCCTCCTGGCCCTTCTCTGGACGCGCTCCAGAATCACTACCTGATATCCTAAAAAGTCCCTCCCCAGCTTTTTTTCCCCCCCCTCAATTCCCCTGTTATGTAGAGAAAGATGGTGTTGTATTTATGCAAGTATATTTTAGAAGAAGAAAGTAGTCATTGGGTTAGATTGCTCACTGCTGCTCAGTGCCCCAGCAGCAGAGCTAAGGCAGTTGTCAGGATGGTACAATCTCTTGCACGCTTAGTAGTCAACTGCATAAGCCATGCAAATTGTTGAAGTACTTGAATGTGACCTGTAGGTTTTAATGATTAGCTGTTTGAACTCTTAAGGTGTACATAAGGGTTGCTGCATTTTATGGTCCAGCCTTAAATGGTACACAGAATATGCAGTGGAAAAGATCCCTCAGGCCTCAGTGAAGCCTTTTAAAATTCCCCTATTTAGATTAAAATCATTTTGAGATTTCAGTAATCTCCTACTGCTGCAAACTTACTCCCAGCTGCTGTAATCTTTCATTCTAATGACACATAATCAATTTTCACTCTAACACACAAGTGAAGAATTATCAAGGTGTAAATGCCTGTTATATATAAAGAGCTCAATGGCATAGCAAACTCATGTGTTTTCTGCCTTATTTAGCTCACTTCTTCACTTCATTGACTACTTAGCCCTTAACATTTGTCTTCTAGCTGGTGATTTTAGAAAGAGGAGAGTCAAGAACCCTATGTCCTTTCATGGATTCATAGAATGGTTTGGATTGGAAGGGACTTAACCGATCATCTAGTTCCAACCCCTCTGCCATGGGCAAGGACACCTTCCAAGGACCTGTCCAACCTGGTCTTGAACACCACTAGGGAGGGGACATCCCTGTGAAGCCTGTTCCAGTGTCTCACCACCCTTACTGTAAAGAATTTCATCCTTATATCCTCCCCAAATGTCCTAACAGTTCAAAGCCATCCCCCCTCATCCTATCACTACAAACCCTTGTAAAAAGTTCCTCCCCAGCTTTCTTGTAGCCCACTTTGAGATACTGAAAGGCCACAACAAGGTCTCCTTGATGCCCTTTCTTCCCTGTGCTTGACAGCTCCAACTCGGTGTTCAGTTTCAGTTCAGTTCTGGGCTCCTCAGTTGAAGAGGGACAGGGATCTGCTGGAGAGGGTCCAGCAGAGATCTACGAGGATGAGGAGGGGACTGGAGGACATGGCTTATGAGTAGAGGCTGAGGGGCCTGGAGCTTTTTAGTCTGGAGAAAAGAAGACTTACAGGGGATTTGATAAATGTTTATAAGTATCTGAGGGCTGGCCAGGATGGGGGACAGGCTTTGCTCACTGCTTTCTGGGATAGGACAAGGTGCAACAGGTGTAAGTTGCAGCAAAAGAGGTTCTGCCTCAACACAAGGGGGAACTTCTTTACTGTAAGGGTCACAGAGCACTGGCACAGGCTCCCCAGAGAGGTTGTGGGGTCTCCTTCTCTGGAGCCTCTCAAGGCCTGTCTGGATGTGTTCCTCTGTGCTCTGTGTTAGATAGTATTGTCCTGCTCTGGCAGGGGGTTGCACTCAGTGATCTCCTTGGGTCCCTTCCAACCCTTAATATCCTGTGAGCCTGTGAACTCTTCCAGGCAAGCCCCACAGCATTTTCTAAACTTAAGTGTTTGCAGATAGCATTTCTGCCCTCATGATAACTTTATTTCCCTCTAATCTTGCCGTGTTACTTTACTGTGTCTGTGACATGTTGTAATAACACTTCAAGTCTAATGGGCTTTGTCACAGAATCAACCAGGTTAGAAGAGACCTCCAAGATCATCCACTCCAACCTAGCACCCATCCTTATGCAGTCAACTAGACCATGGCACTAAGTGCCTCATCCAGGCCTTTCTTGAACACCTCCCTACTGATTGTTTATTTTCAGTACATGATAGTTTGTCTTCTCTTTTCCCTCCATTCTGATCCTTTGTGATTCTCCAAATACTTTTAGTGGGAATTTCATGTAGTTGCTGATCATAGCCAAGACTTAAGTCCATTCTGCAGGATTTGGTATTCATGGTAACATTTGAAATTCTAGACATTTTTTTTTCTTTAGTTTCAGCCTCTATTAATGTGTGGCCCTGGGATTTTGAGACCCAGAGGCAGCAGTTTGGCACTTACTGGTCATCTGTGCACTTTTACTGTGATTCTGTGGTTAACAGCTTTTAAAATGTGCATGTGTCCTACCACCCTGAGGTAAGGACTTCCACTCAGTGTGACATGCAAAAGGATTTCCTTTTGTTTCTTCTGAAGTTTTAGTTTAATCAAGTGACACCAAGCTGTGTGGTGCAGCATACACACTGGAGGGAAGGGATGGCATCCAGAGGGTCCTGGACAGGCTGGAGAGGTGGGCACAAGGCAAGCTCATGAGGTTCAACAGGACCAAATGCAAGGTCCTTCATCTGGGTTGAGACAATGACAAGGACAAATACTGGGCAGTGAGTGGCTGGAGAGCAGCCCTGAAGAGAGGGACTTGGAGGTGCTGGTGGATGAGAAGCTCAACAGGAGCCAGCAGTGTGCACCTGCAGCCCAGAAAGCCAAGCAGAGCCTGGGCTGCATAAGGAGAAGTGTGGCCAGCAGGTGGAGGGAGGTGATTCTCCCCCTCTACTGCACCCTGTTGAGACCCCACCTGGAGTACTGCATCCAGTTCTGGAGCCCCATTACAAGAGGGATGTGGAGATGCTAGAGCATGTCCAGAGAAGGGCCATGAGGATGCTCAGAGGGCTGGAGGAGCTCTGCTGTGAGGACAGACTTGAAAGAGTTGACTGTTCAGTCTGGAGAAGAGCAGGTTCTGCGGTCACCTTCCTGTGGCCTTCCAATATCTGAAGGGGACCTATGAAAAAGCTGGGGAGGGACTTTTTAGGCTCTCAGGGAGTGACAGGGCTGGGAGGGAATCAGACCCCAGCTCCACTAACAGTCAACCCTAGCTCAGGTATTAAGGGATTAGACTCTGGAAAGAGTCAATTTCCTTTTCGCAGGCTCTTACACTTCGTAGTCTTTCTGCCCCTTCTTTTAGTTCAGCCACGGTGTTCATCAGCTCCCTGATCTGCTCACACCTAACACAGCTGTCCTGCTTGCCGTCCTCCATAGGCACTGCCTGATCTGCTCACACCTAACACAGCTGTCCTGCTTGCCGTCCTCCATAGGCACTGCCTGATCTGCTCAAACCTAACACAGCTGTCCTGCTTGCCGTCCCCCATAGGCACTGCCTGATCTGCTCACACCTAACACAGCTGTGCTGCTTGCCGTCCTCCATAGGCACTGCCTGATCTGCTCACACCTAACACAGCTGTCCTGCTTGCCATCCCCCATAGGCACTGCCTGATCTGCTCACACCTAACACAGCTGTCCTGCTTGCCATCCCCCATAGGCAGTGCCTGATCTGCTCAAACCTAACACAGCTGTCCTGCTTGCCGTCCCCCATAGGCACTGCCTGATCTGCTCACACCTAACACAGCTGTCCTGCTTGCCGTCCCCCATAGGCACTGCCTGATCTGCTCACACCTAACACAGCTGTCCTGCTTGCCGTCCCCCATAGGCACTGCCTGATCTGCTCACACCTAAGCTGTCCTGCTTGCCGTCCTCCATAGGCACTGCCTGATCTGCTCACACCTAACACAGCTGTGCTGCTTGCCGTCCTCCATAGGCACTGCCTGATCTGCTCACACCTAACACAGCTGTCCTGCTTGCCGTCCCCCATAGGCACTGCCTGATCTGCTCACACCTAACACAGCTGTCCTGCTTGCCATCCTCCATAGGCACTGCCTGATCTGCTCACACCTAAGCTGTTCTCCTTGCCGTCCCCCTTAGGCAGTGCCAGGCTCCTGCACTCACTGCACCCAGCCTCCTGGACTCCTGCACGGCTGTGTGTGGCCTCTGTCTGTGTGCCCACTGTTTTTCTGCTGGCCTTTGCCCGAGTAGCAGCCATGTCTTTCGGTACCTGCCCAGTTCTCCTCGCAGTTTGGATTCCCCCCAGCCCTGTCAGTGCACAGGGCTGAGGGGAATTGAATATGAATTGCTTCATATTGAATCTTGATTATACTCTTTATCTAAATTTCTGATAAAAGAGGAATACACATTTTAGGTAAAGGTTTTGGCCTCTCTGCTTGCTGATGTGTACATGCCCATTAAGCAGGCAGTCCTTTGTCAGATGAGCTATATAGCATATTCTTGCTTCATACTTCACTTTTTGCTTCCCACTTACTACACTCAGCTGGGTGTTGTTTGTGCTTTCTGAGTTTTGAAGTGGTTTCGTAGCAGCTTTACTATTCTTATCAGTAGCTCTCCATCACCTATTAAAATCCAAAATAGGAACAGGGGAGTAGAGAGAAAGCAAAGTGAGGCCTGCAAGTGATCTAATTCACAGTGGTGTTTCCAAAACATTGAGAAGATAAAGAAGAAATAGATGAGAGTCACCATCCCTGGAGATGTTCAAGAAACATGTGGACTTGAGACTTCAGAACTGTGATTTGATGGCCTTGGTGGTCCTAGAGGTATTCCCCAATTGAAATAATTCCATGGTTCTGTAAAATGTCATCTTGGAATGGGGATTCATCTGATAGGTCTTTGTTTCTCATCTCCTTAATATGTCTCTTTTCTCAGTTTTGTACGTTTCTGATGTGTACCTTCCTATCCAATTTCTAATTGAATTTTTCTGTGTCTTCCACAGCAAAATGCTAAGGAAAAAAAAAAGGATCTTGATGGGTTCTCATGCTTCTAAAACCTTTACAATCCAGACTGTGTGGTCTAATGGTGTTAGAGGGTGTGCGTTTTCTGGGTACCTGTTAGATTTGGGGTAGGACACAGTACTCTGGGCATGGCTAGCATATTTGTACACTCTTATTTGCTAAGAAAATCATCTATGTTTTCAGCTTTTGCATTTGAGCATCTTGAACTTAGGGACTGTCCACTTAGCCTTCAATAAATTCTGCAGTGCTGTTGCTTTGAGTGTGCATTTGTTTTAGTTTTGCTGTAGATTTCCAAACAAACTGTGTTAATGCTGAGACCTGTGAGATTCTGTGTTGGTACCTTAGCTTCGTAATAATTGTTTACCTAGTGTTCAGTCATTACATAAAATGTTTAAGCAGTGCACAGCCTCTTGCTTCATGTTAAACCTGCTCTGGATCTCTCACCAGCTAGTTCAGTCATAAGTGACGAACAAAGATGAATCTATTGATGAATCTGTTGATGAACCAGTTGATGAATCTGGAGCGAGTCCAGAGGTGGCCACGAAGATGCTCAGAGGGCTGCAGCAGCTCTGCTCTGAGGACAGGCTGAAAGAGTTGGGGCACTTCAGCCTGGAGAAGAGAAGGATTCGAGGAGACCTTATAGTGGCCTTCCAGTATCTGAAGGGGGTCTACAGGAAGGCTGGGAAGGAAGGGACTATTGACAAGGTCTTGTAATGACAGGATGAGGGGTAATGGGTTTAAACTGGCAGAGGAGAGATTTAGGCTAGATGTTAGGAGGAAGTTCTTTACAGTGAGGGTGATGAGACACTGGAACGGGTTGCCCAGGGAGGTTGTAAGTGCTTCCTCCCTAGGAGATGTTTAAGGCCAGGTTGGATGAGGCCTTGAGCAACCTGCTCTAGTGGGAGATGTCTCTGCCTATGGTGGGGGGGGGGAGCTGGATGATCCTTAAGGTCCCTTCCAACCTAGACCATTCTGTGATTTGCTTTAAATGTTTTTCTTTTCCTGCTATTTGGCCATACAGAACTTTCTTCTCTAAGTTTTCCATTTCTCCTTTGTATATTTTTTTTTCCAGGAAAAAAAAGCTGCAGGCTTATCTTCCCTCTATCATGTCATCTGATGTCTGAAGCACAATTCTTTCATCATCTTTATGCCTTCAAGAAAGTTTTCTGAGTTTGGAATGCAATTCCACTTGCTTAATGAGGAGCGTTGAATAACAGTGTCAGCAGATAGAGTATGGTGAGTGCAGAAATCATGTGGCTTTGTGAATTGATTCATGTCCCAATTGTGCAGTGGTTTGCATATGTTGTTACATCTTGGAAGGATAATTTTAAACTGAAACTTGATGGTAAGATCATATACTTGGCTGAAAAAAATACTAGGCATTGGTTTATCTCTGTTAATGTTTCTCACAAAATTAGTTTAGCCTGAAAGGGAAGGCAGCATCACCAAGTTTATAGTAGTACCTTCTCCTAGTTTGAACCTAGCTGGAATATTTTAGTGAGAAGAATTAGATTTTAGGCTGTGAAAAGGAAACATTGGTGATGTCTGCTGCACTCATAGGCTTGCTGAGATGGATAAAAACAAGAACACAAACACAGTTTGCTTTTTGGCTTTGGGCTACCTGCACTTCTCTCTCTAACCTGCTGTCTAACTAATCCTTCTGCTTCCTAACCTCCTTGGCCGATCCTCCAAACTCACCTTGAATGTAAGACAAAGTCTGGGTAAGGCAGAGGGGTGGAAGTGGAAGGGTGATTGGGAGCCCCTCCTGGAGACTCTGGTTTCTGGGAGGGCTGTTGTGTTTCTCTATTACTTTTGGACTTGTCTATTTCTGTCTCTAGCTGTATCTATTGTAAATACCTGCTTGGGTATTGTGCTAAGCTGGAAATAGAAAGCTCCATTCTAATTTCCAGCTTGTCTGAGTCTAGTCTGGGTGATTTTTCTTAAGTGTGTGTGTGTGGGCAGGTAACACCCAAAACATCACATACCTTTATTTTTTTTCCACTGAGTATCTGTCCACTTTTGGTTTGCTAAAGATAGGTAATATTCAGTGAAGTACCTAAAATGCTTCTTTTCAGAGTCATATTTGTGTGTTAGCCATTCCCATGAGCTACTTCTCATAATGACATTTGATTAATTTCATATCCTGAAATAAGGTAAGCTGTTGAGGTAATAAAGTTAGCCTACACAATTGATGATAGAACTACTTTGTTTCCTGGTCTTTTGATAATAGTGTTTTTAGTGTTTTCTGTCACTTGAGATGCTCAGGGCTTGCAAACATACCACTTCAGGGTGTCTTTACTGCAGTATACAAAGCTAGATGCAAGAAACATATTGGGAATGATGCTCAAAACTGGGAGTTTTAAGTAATATTCATATTTCCTTTGAAATCTGTCTGGTATTTAATTAGTCTCCAATCCTGCATTTTGTGTGGCCTGTGTGTACCTTTAAAATCATAAGATGTAGAAAGTAAATAGTGGCACCAAAAAATACACTACCTTGCTTTTTTGAGAAAGCAAGTCAATAAAAAACGAAAATCAATATTTCTTTTTCTTATTGCAGAATCTGAGAGGTAGAGTTGGTCTAAGTACTATAACGTGCCAGCAACTGACGTTAACAAGCCTTTGAGTCTACTGCCTAAGTTCTGTGCTGAAAACAGAAACAAAATGTTGCTATATGAGAGAATTATATAGCCATGCCAGCAAAGAAAGCAATGCTGAGGAGAAAGGACACACTGTAAGATGTAAAAATGCCATTTTCAGGAGCAACTTCCTACTCTTAACCTGCATAAGCCTATCTCTAAGTCCCTAGAATATCCCGTGAATAGGCACTAATACCAAGCTTTGATGGCTTCTCAACATTTATTGCAGTTTCCCCAAGCTCCCATCTGTTGTGAAGGTTATCATCCAGTCACAGTTTCTGAAAGTCTGAGTTCACCCCAGGGGAAAAAAATAATCTCACCTAGTAACTTGGAAAATACCTGACAGACTTCTTTTGGTATTGTTTTAAGCAGACAGTTACAGACTCTGAATAAGCTTGTAAAAAGGGCTTTTTTTTTTTTGGTTCTGTTTACCTTGTTATGTTTGCATTCATCTTGCTTACTTGTCTGGGATTACAAAAAAACAAAGTACTTTTATGGTACTCAGATTTTCTCAGAAACACTGTTTTCTCAGTGTTTTCCAGAAAACACTATTTCCTCAGTTCAAGAGAGATGTTGAGATACTGGAAGGTGTCCAGAGAAGGGCAATGAAGCTGGTGAGGGGCCTGGAACACAGCCCTGTGAAGAGAGGCTGAGAGAGTGGGGGGTGCAGCCTGAAGAAGAGGAGGCTCAGGGCTGACCTCATTGCTGTCTACAACTACCTGAAGGGAGGTTGTAGCCAGGTGGGGTTGGTCTCTTCTGCCAGGCAAGCAGCAACAGAAGAAAGGAACAGAGTCTCAAGTTGTGCCAGGGGAGGTCTAGGCTGGCTGTTAGGAGGAAGTTGTTGGCAGAGAGAGTGATTGGCATTGGAATGGGCTGCCCAGGGAGGCAAGTGATGGAGTCACTGTGCCTTGAGGTGTTCAAGGAAAGCCTGGATGAGGCACTTAGTGTCATGGTCGAGTTGATTGTCTCAGGCTGGGTGATAGATTGGACTGGATGATCTTAGAGGTCTCTTCAAACCTGGTTGATTCTATGATTCTATCAGGATGGTTTTTTTCATGAGCCTATGAGTGAATATGATCAGTTGGGTTAGGCAGGTCATTCAAGCTTTTGTCTGTAGCACTGTGGCTACTTGAAATGTTGGATGTACTGTTAAGAGTCACAGTGGAGTTACTTAGAAACAGTTGTTTCAAAATTGTTTTCAGTTTTCATTACACTGGGACTCTGGACAGGGAATATTGGTGGTCGGGTGAGCAAGATTCTTCAGTGTGTCATCTTCAACTGGAATAGTTTGAAAGCTTGAGAAATCTCAGAGAGTGTGTCAAGGCAGTATAAATGAACACAGCAGTGTCTGTTCCAAGCCTGCTGGTTTTGTTATGCTCATTGCATATCTACACTGCAATGCAAATATGGTGCTATAGCAGGGCTTGCTTTCTGTGAAAAGCAGCCCTGTAGCTGCACAGCTGGAGATAGCTCAATGTTTACAAGTTAGATTTATGAAATATCTGAAAGCCTTTGTGCTGTTTAGTTTTTTGGGGACTTGGTTGGTTTTGACATAGTAATGTAGAGCAAACTGGAGCAAGCATAGAGTGACTGGTCACATCTGTAGTAATAATAATGCTTCAAGGATAGCTCCTATTGAGTGAAGTGCATTCCCCAGTGACCAGTGACACAGTTGTGGCTATATACCAAAGATGAGGATTGTGGACATGACCATGGGATTTGTATAGAATCATGGAATGGTTTGTATTGGGAGGAACCTTAAATATCACCTAGTTCAACTTCCATCTCATAGGAAAGGATAGCCTGTCCTTGTACACTTCCACAACCTCTCTGGGCAACATGTTTTAGTTCTTCGCCATTCTCACAGTGAATGATTTCTTCCTTACAAATAAAATAAGTCTACTCTCTTTCAGCTTAAAACCACTAGCCCACACCCTGTCACTACACTGCCTGATAAAGTGTCCTTCCCCAGCTTTGCTGTAGGCTCTTTTGAGTACTGAAAGGCTGCAACAAGGTCTTCCTGGATCCTTCTTTTCTGTGGGCTGAGCAACCTCAACCCTCTCAGCTGGCCTCACAGCAGAGGGCTTCCAGCCCTTGGTTCATTTCCACCACAGAGCACATCAGAGGGGCAGAATCCACTCCCTCTACCTGTTGTCTGCACTGCTGGGGATCAGCCTTGGATATGGCTGGAACTGGGCTGTGACCACATGGGGCTGGCTCATGTCCAGCTTTTCACCCCCCAGCACCCCCAAGTCCTTTTCTTCAGGGCTGCTCTCCACCTCCCCACACAAGTTGATGTCAGAGAATGCCCCACCCAGGTGCAGGACTTTGTACTTGTCTTTGTAACTTACACTGTAGCAACAGTGATGTGTGAAAAACATTTGTCATAGCAAATGAATGAGGAACAGCAGAAATAATTGTAACTGATCTTTGCTGGCAGGTTTTTTGTTTGGTTATTTAATCAGATCAATTGCAAACAGCTCAGTCAAAAGCTTATGCTTCATCAGAGGTGAAACTGAGGTGAGAAAATTAAATCAGTATGAGGAGGAGCAAGATATGATTTTATTTGGAATGGTCATTGCTCAGTTAGTAGCACAGCTGCCTGACACATGTCAACAAAGTGAAGTGCTATGTGGAGCAAGCTGCTGTTCAGCAGTCTGTTCTGTTACATCAGTGTTGAAGAGCTGAGGCCACTCACTGCTATTAAACTGTGATCCCAAGGCTGAAATATATTGCTGCAAGATGAGCAGTTATAGAACGGCAGGGTTAAAGGGTGACATCAAGTGTTCCTTGCACTTAGATTTGGAATTCATAGTATCATCTGGCTTCAGCATGTGATAATGTACTATAATCAACTTATACCTGATTTGTGTTCTGAACATGGCTAAATCTCAAAGTGGTTCCTTGAATCTTGATTTAGTGCTTGCTGTGTTTCTCCTGTGATTTTGGACATTTCCAAAATCAGAATAGGAAGAAATTCTTTCCAGTGAGGGTGGTGAGACACTGGAACAGGTTGCTCAGGGAAGTTGTGGATGCCCCCTCCCTGGAAGTGGTCAAGGCCAGGCTGGACAGGACCTTGAAAAACCTGTTCTAGTGGAAGATGTGTTTGCCCATGGTCGGGGGTGTGGAACTGGATGCTCTTTAAGGTTCCCTCCAAGCCAGATTATTCTATGATGTTATGAATTCCAAATTTTGTGTCTGTTCCAGTCAGAGCCTGAGTTGCAGATCTCTGTTTCAATGATGTGAGTTACGATTGCTTGCAAAGATGCACCTTGCAACTCCTTTTTCATAACAGTTAAGTCTGAGGTGTTCTTTGGTTTGAAGAGTTTCTGTTTATTGAAGTGGTGTAAGAACTGACTTATCTCACTATTGGGTATTTAATGATGTTTTTAGACATTTCATTGAATCATAGAATCAGTCAGGGTTGGAAGGCACCACAAGGATCATATAGTTCCAACACCCCTACCATGCCCAGGGACACCCTACCCTAGATCAGCCTGGCTGCAGCCTCATCGAGCCTGGCCTTAAACACCTCCAGTCATGGGGCCTTAACCACCTCCCTGGGCAACCCATTCCAGCCTCTCACCAATCTCATGATGAACAACTTCCTCCTCATATCCAGGCTGAATCTTCCCACCTCCAGCTTTGCTTCATTTCCCCTAGTCCTGGCACTCCTTGATAGCTTAAAAGGTCCCTCCCCAGCTTTTTTGTAGGCCCCCTTCAGATACTGGAAGGCCACAGGAAGGTGACCTCAGAACCTCCTCTTCTCCAGACTAAACAGGCTCCAGACAATCTCCACATCCCTCTTGTCCCAGGGGCTCCAGAACTGGATGCAGTACTCCAGGTGGAGTCTCACCAGAATGGAGTAGAGGGGGAGAATCATAGAATCAACCAGGTTGGAAGAGACCTCCAAGAGCATCCAGTCCAACCTAGCACCCAGCACTATCCAGTCAACCAGACCATGGCACTAAGTGCCTCAGCCAGGCTTTTCTTGAAGACCTCCAGGGACGGTGCCTCCACCACCTCCCTGGGCAGCCCATTCCAATGGGAAATCACTCTCTCTGTGAAAAACTTCCTCCTAACATCCAGCCTATACCTACCCTGGCACAACTTGAGACTGTGTCCCCTTGTTCTGTTGCTGGTTGCCTGGAATCACCTCTCTTGACCTGTTGGCTACACTTCTTCTGATGCAGCCCAGCATCTTATTGGCTTTCTGGGCTGCAAGTGCATGCTGCTGGCTCATGGTGAGCTTCTTGTCCAGCAGCACCCCCAAGTCTCTCTCCTCAGGGCTGCTCTCCAGCCACTCACTGCCCAGCCTGGATCTGTGCTTGGCATTGCCTCCACCCAGCTGCAGGACCTTGCACTTGGTCTTGTTGACTCTCAGGAGGTAGGCTTGTGCCCACCTCTGCAGCCTGTCCAGGTCCCTCTGGATGGATCCCTGCCCTCCAGCCTGGCTGCTGCACCACACAGCTTGGTGTCATCAGCAAACTTGCTGAGGCTGCACTCAATGCACTCATGTCACTGACAAAGATGCTGAACAAGACTGGTCCCAGGACTGATCCCTGAGGGACTCTGCTTGTCACTGGCCTGCACTTGGCCATGGACCTATTGACAGCCACTCTTTGGGTGCAGTCATCAAGCCAGTTCTTTATCCATCCAGTGCTCCACCCATCAAACCCATGTGTCACCAGCTTGGAGACCAGGATGTGGTGCAGGACAGTGTCAAAGGCCTTGCTCAGGTCCAGGTAAATTACATCAATTGCTCACCTCTCATCTGTTAATATTGTGACCTATTCATAGAAGGACACCAGGTTTGTCAGGCAGGATTTGCCCTTGCTGAAGCCATGATGGCTGTACCAAATCACCTCTTCACTATTCTTCTGTCTCAGTAGTGCCTCCAGGAGGATCTGCTCCATGATCTTACTGGGCACAGAGAATTGAAATTTCTCTATGTAAGCTGTCCTGCATTATGGAGAAAATAAGTGTTTAAAAGCTACTTGCTACTAAATTGTGAAGAAGAGAGCTTCAGTGTAAAAGTAATCACAGTAAATTCTTTCACCTGCACAGTTCTTTAAAGCTACAAATGTTATTTTATGTTGTGAATCTAGGAGACAAACAAGAGAAAAGGGTCCTTTATAACATTGCTTTGATTTTACATTTTCTGCCTGCTGAACTGTGATTTGTTTTCATAGCAATTATTTTCTAATAAAAATATTCCTTTGGGGGTAGCTGTATTGTATGGAACTCACCCAGAGTATGCATTTACTGTTGAACACAGCCGTGATGATAGGGTTTTTTGTTTGCTTGAGCAGACAGAAAAAAGCTGTTTTCTTGGGTTTGGAAGTTTCCTTGTGTTGTGCTCGAGTGTCAGAACCAGTGGTATACAAGTCCACAGTGAGGAAAGAGATTTGTGACAAATATTTAGCACTTTAAGAAATAGGTGCAAAAAACAGCAACTAGAACAAGAAAAGGAAATGCTGTCATCTTTGCACATTAATTTAGAATCATAGAATCAACCAGGTTGGAAGAGTCCTCCAACATCATCCAGTCCAACCTAGCACTTGACCTTGTCCGATCAACAGGGCCATGGCACTAAGTGCCTCATTCAGGCTTTTCTTGAACGTGTCTAGGGACGGTGCCTCCACCACCTCCCTGGGCAGCCCATTCCAATGCCAGTCACTCTCTCTGCCAACAACTTCCTCCTAAAATCCAGTCTAGACCTCTCCCAGCACAACTTGAGACCATGTCTGCTTATTTATTTTTGGTTTCCTTGAAGATTGGGACAGATATTTTCTCTTGATACTGATAATTAAGTCAAAGCTTTCTGTTCTTGCATGAGTAATGTTACATTAATGGCTGGGTTGTATTTGGAAAGTCAAACTGAAGAAGTCCTTGCAAACAGTATGTTAAGTTCTGGCTGGTATATCCCTATGAGGAGAGGTTGAGGGAGCTGGGCCTGTTTAGCCTGGAGAAGATGAGGCTCAGGGGTGATCTTATTACTGTCTACAACTACCTGAAGGGGCATTGTAGCCAGGTGGGGGGTGGCCTCTTCTCCCAGGCAACCAGCAATAGAACAAGGGGACACAGTCTCAAGTTGTGCCAGGGTAGGTATAGGCTGGATATTAGGAAGAAGTTCTTCACAGAGAGAGTGATTTCCCATTGGAATGGGCTGCCCAGGGAGGTGGTGGAGGCACCGTCCCTGGAGGTCTTCAAGAAAAGCCTGGATGAGGCACTTAGTGCCATGGTCTAGTTGATTGGATAGGGCAGGGTGCTAGGTTGGACTGGATGATCTTGGAGGTCTCTTCCAACCTGGTTGATTCTATGATTCTGAGATATACTTCAACATGTTCATGAAGTTCTCTCTTGATTCTGTGTCTGCATGACTTTCAGACCCAGGCCTAAGTCTGACAGCAGCACTGTCAGGAGCTTCTTCTCACAAAAAAAGAAAAAAAGACCAAAAAAAAAAAAAAAAAAAAAAAAACAAAAAAAAAAAACAAACCAAAAAACCAAAAAAAAAAAACCAAAAAAACAAACCCAACCAGCTTGTCACAGAACTCTGTAGTGAGACAGGTCTGGCCAAACAGAGCCCTCCCCTGCTGTGCTGTCTTTGGACCTCGCATTTCCACAGGAAAGTAATGACAAAAGTGACTCTGATACCTAAACAAAACAAGTCTTTCCATTTTACATCATCCACTTTTACCCTGTGGTCTTCTGACCTCAGAGAGCACATCTTCCCAGCAGTGGACAACCTGTTCTGCTGTGAAGTACTCGGTCTTGTCTCTGTTTATGTACCAAGATACAAGGACATAAAAAATGCACATTAAATTGAACATCAGAAATTAGCCCACATGTGCATTTCTGCCACCAACAGCATAGGATCTTGTTTCTGGTTGTCTGTGCCACATTTGGCTTCTTGAGATCAGCAGTTTTGATTGCTGTTGTTCTCAGGAAAGCCACTTCCACTGCAGACTGATTCAGCTTCTCAGTTCATAGAAACAGCCAGGTTGGATGAGACCTCCAAGCTCATCCAGTCCACCCTATCACCCAGCCCTGTCCAGTCAATGAGACCATGGCACTAAGTGCCCCTTTTCATTGCCATTGTATCAGGACTCACATAGGGATGAAGATGTTTGCTGTCAGCTGAGGTTGTCTGCTGAGGAAGTGATTTATAGTGAGCTAAATGCAAAAGGACATCATTTTATGAGAAAAATCTGTCTGCAGTTTTCAGGGAATAGTGAACCTCTTTCTTTATCCTAGTGGGGGATAGCATGCTTTCTTGAAGGAACTGATGATTGCATATGTATGAAATGTGAAGATAAAAATGTCAAAAAGAACTGAACTGAAGGGAGGCTGTAGCCAGGTGGGGTTGGTCTTTTCTCCCAGGCACCCAGCGACAGAACAAGGGGACACAGTCTCAAGTTGTGCCAGGGCAGGTCTAGGCTGGATGTTAGGAGGAAGTGCTTCCCAAAAAGAGTGATTGGCATTGGAATGCGCTCCTCAAGGAGGTGGTGGAGTCACTGTCCCTGGAGGTGTTTAAGGAAAGCCTGGATGAGGCACTCAGTGACATGGTCTAGCTGATTGGCCAGGGCTGGGTGCTCGGTTGGACTGGATGATCTTGGAGGTCTCTTTCAACCTGGTTGATTCTATGATTCTATGAAGCATAGGAATAATGAAGGCAAGTCAAATGTTCATCAAATACAAATGCTGTGAATATTTTCAAGATAGAAGAAACACTTCTGAACAAGAATGTTACATAAAAGAAAAAAACTGGGCTGTGATATTATTTGTTTACATTTGACAGACATTTTAGATTTATCCTGCAAAAGTGGCATCTACATTTTTTTTCCATCCAGGTAGGGAGATTATATATCACAGGATTGTATGGAAAGATAATACAGAAAATGTGAATTCCAGGGGTGATCTTGTAACTGAGATCCATACATGTATGGCATACCAACTGTGATATCTGATGGTGTAATGTCATTATCATTTTTAAGCCCATTTTAGAGAGTCTTACATCTTTTGGCCTCTTGGGAGAGAATTATAATTATGATCAGGAGCTTCAGCAGTTCAAATCTATACTCCTGTTTGATAAAGCTTGATTACAGAACAACTTAGAAAAGAAATGTGATGGTTTGGGTGTTACCTGCCCCCCCTCTACACTTAAGAAAACTCACCCAGACTAGACTCAGCCAACCTGGAAATTAATATGAAGCTGTATATTTACAGCTTAGCACTATATACAAGCAGGTATTGACAATCTATACAGAAATAGACAAGTTAAAAAGTAATACAGAAATCCAACAGCCCTCCCAGATGCCAGAGTCTCCAGGATGTGCTCCCAACTACCCTTTCACTTCCTTTCCACCCCTCTACCTCTACCCAGACTTTACGTTCAAGGTGAGTTTGGAGAATCAGCCAGGAGGGTTAGGAAGTAGAAGGATTAGTTACAGGCAGTAGGTTAGCAAGAGAAGGGAGGCAGCCAAAGCCAGAGAGAGCAACTCTGTTATCTGTGTTTGTGTTCTTGTTTTTATCCACCTCAGCAAGCTTATGAGTGCAGTAGACATCACCATTGTTTCCTTTTCACAGCCTATTGTCTAATTCTTCTCAACAAGTGTGATGGTTTGGGTGTTACCCGCCCCTCCATGCTTTGGAAATCACCCAGACTAGACTCACCTGGCTCTGGAAATTTGAATGAAGCTTATATTTACAGCTTAGTAAAACATACAAGCAGATATTTACAATATATGAGGTTATATACAGAAATATACAAGGTAAAAGGTAGTACAGACACACAACAGCCCTCTCAGAAACCAGAGTCCCCAAGAGGGGCTCCCAACCACCCTTCCACCTTGTCCCACCCCTCTACCTTACCCCAGACATTGCCTTGTGCCCCAAGGAAGAACGGAGGGTTAGTCAGAGGGGCTAGGAAGCAAAGTGGATTAATCAGAGAGAAGGAGAGTGAGGTTAGAGAGAAAATGCCCAGAGCTCAGGCAGTGCCCAGAGTGTGAATACCTTATCTATGTTTATACTCTTGTTCTTATACATTTCAGCAAGCCTATGAGTGAAGTAGACATCACCATTGTTTCTCTTTCACAGCCTGTGATCTAATCCTTCTCATCAAAACATTCTAACTAGCTTCAAACTAGCACACCAAGATATCCCAGCTAGGCTTAAACTAGCATACAAGGGCTATATAGATGGGATGTTAATCTACTTACATTTAAAAAAGATAATTTCCATATAAAAATGTAACTAAACCTCTCAGTATTCTCTTCTAACTAGGCAGTCAGATAGCAAGTTGGGTTAGAGAGAGAAGTTCTTGCAGCCCCAGAGCAACTCTCTTATATATGTTTGTGTTCTTGTTTTTATACATCTCAGTAAGCCTATGAATGAAGTAGAAATAGCCAACCTAGGCTCAAACTAGCATAAGCGGTTCTGTGCAGAACTGGTTGGCTTGATAACCTTCTTGCTGAGATTGATCAAATTGTGAATTGTTCCAAAGAAAAGAGAAATTTTGATAGAGATGAGCTGACTATGTTCTCACAGTTTTTTTTGTGTCTACTGAAATAGCTCAAGAAGGGTTTAAAATCTCTGGATATCTCAGTGTTCTGTTAGGAAGTCATGTTGTATTCTTCTGACATCACTTCTGGTCAATTATATTACCTCTGACAGAACAGAAAATACCTTGGAATTGTGTCAGAAGTAATAACAGATGCATTCAGTGTCAGAATTGTAAATGAAGGAGGCTGCAGGGAGCCAGAGGGTTGGACAACAGTAAAGAAAAGGACGGATGGGTGAAAGACTGTAGTCATGGCCTGTTTAGAGCACTCACTCTCGCTCACTGAGTGCAGGAGAGCTTCTGTATGAGGTTACTGGTTTAATGATCCAGAATAAGCATCAGTGAAGTGTAAGAAGATGTAAGGCTCCTCACAGGGGAACATTTGGCATGAACCAGTAGGCATTAGGTAATTGCAGTGACATTCTGACACAGCAAGCCAAAAAGGCTTTTCCTTTTTCATCTTCATGTTGGATAGCTCCTGAAATAAGAAAATTATTACTCTGATCTGAACTCTTACTTGTTTGGTTCTTATACTTGGGAACACTCTAAACTTTTTCTTTGGTTCTTATACTTGGGAACACTCTAAACTTTTTCTTTGTTTGGTTCTTGTACTTCCATGGAGATGTTGAGAACATAGCAGTGTGTGTGATCTAGCAGCACATGTAGTGTATATGCCAAGTATCCTGAGATAAGGTCTTAATGAGGAGGAAATGAAACCAGCTGCCTTGTGCTGATTTATGCAAGGCTTCACTAAAAGCTTGAACAGGAGTTTTGTCTTTAATAATCTGGGTAGTTTTCTTCCCTTCACAAACACAAAGATGAAAGGTCAGTTATTGAATAAATCTCTACTGATCCAGGAAAAGTAACCTTTAATTCTGTTACTATGTTCAGTGCTTTCTCAAATTACCAGTTTTAATACCATGAATTTTTGAGTCTTGCTGTAAATTATTTCCTGTGGAGAATCTGAGCAAAAGACCTCAATTACAGAGCCAAATACTGTTTTTCAATCATGCAACAAACCAATCCAAACCATTTGTGGAAAAGAAACATTTTCATAGATTCATAGAATGGCTTAGGTTGGAAGGGACCTTAAAGGACTCTTTAAGGGTTCCAAGCCTTCTCCTGTTAGACCAGATTGCTCAAAGCCTCGTCCAACCTGGCCTTTAACAGGAAGGGGACATCCATGACTTCTCTGAGCAACCTGTTCCAGTCTCACCACCCTTGCTGTAAAGAATTTCTTCCTCCTCTCCAGTCTAAATCTTGCCTCCTCAAGCTTCAGTTCATTTCCTCTTGTCCTGTCACTGCAAGTCCTTGCCAAAATACCTTCACAGCTCTCCAGTAGAACCCTTCCAGAGTAGTGGAAAGCTGCTCTGTTGTGCTTAGCACAATATACAAGCAGGTGTTTAAAAAATATACAAGGTAAAGGGTAATACAGAAACACAGCAGCCCTCCCAGAAACCTTAGTCCCCAGGAAGGGCTCCCAACCACCTTTCCACCTTCTCCCACCCCACCCTAGATGTTGTCTTGTGCCCCAAGGAAGACTGGATGGTCAGCCAGGGGGGTTAGAAAGCAAAGTGGATTAATTGGAGAGACAGAGGGTGAGATTAGAGAGAAATGCAGCCCAGAGCCCAGGCTGTGCCCGAATGACGTATCTATGTTTATACTCTTGTTCTTACACATTTCAGTAAGCCTATAAGCGCAGCAGACATCACTATTGTTTCTCTTTCACAGCCTGTGATCTAATCCTTCTCACCAAAACATTCTAGCTAGCTTCAAACTAGCACAGCCTCCCCTGGATTCCATCCAGCAGCTCCATGTCCTACTTGTGTTGCAGGCACCGCAACTGGACACAGTACTCCAGGTGGGGTGTCAGGAGAACAGAATAGAGGAGAATCACCTTCCTTGTCCTGCTGGTCACACTTCTTGTGATGCAGCCCAGGATATGGTGGAAGGACACACTCCATTTTCCTCATTGTTTGAAAATACCCTTTTAAGTCCAGACTTAAGAATGAGTCCAGTAACTCTAAGCAGAGATATGTTGTGGTTTTCTTCTCAAAAATCATTAGGACAAGGGAGGTTATTTTTCCCTTGTACTCAACACTGGTCAGGGCACACCTTGAGTACTGTGTCCAGTTCTGGGCTCCTCAATTCAAGAGAGATGTTGAGATACTGGAACATGCCCAGAGAAGGGCAACAAAAGCTGGTGAGAGGCCTGGAACACAAGCTTGTGAGGAGAGGCTGAGGGAGCTGGTGGTGTTTAGCCTGCAGAAGAGGAGGCTCAGGGCTGACCTCATTGCTGTCTACAACTCCCTGGAGGGAGGCTGTAGCCAGGTGGGGTTGGGCTCTTCTGCCAGGCACCCAGCAACAGAACAAGGGGACACAGTCTCAAGTTGTGCCAGGGGATGTATAGGCTGGGTGTTAGGAGCAAATTGTTGCCAGAGAGAGTGATTGGCATTGGAATGGGCTGCCCAGGAGGGCGATGGAGTCCCTGGAGGTGTTGAAGGAAAGCCTGGATGAGACACTTAGTGCCGTAGTCTAGTTGATTGGGCAGGGCTGGGTGCTAGGTTGGACTGGCTGATCTTGGAGGTCTCTTCCAACCTGTTTGATTCTGTGGTTCTGTGATAATATTGTTCTGCATTGGAGTTTTAGTAATATGAGGAGTAACAAACCCAGCTGAATTTTGATGGCAGTTAAAGGTTTATTTTTATTGTTTTTAAAGAACTTTAAGTTGTAATCCAAATTGTTTGTCAATGTTGAGGAGAGAAATATGAAATCTGCAGGATTTTTTCATGAAAAGTCACTTTTTTTTTTTTTGAGAAGAAATGCATTTCAACCATGGAAATAACCCCTGGTCTTACTCTAATTATTACATAAATCAAAACATTTCCTATCTTGCCTACCCAACTGAGAAGCCAGCGGCAGTTAATAAGCTATATGTAGATGTAAATTAGTAATACAATTCAAACTAAATTGTATTTCTTTCGATTTTAATAGGCAATGTCATATTATGGAATAATCACATTTTGTACTTTGTGAATTGAAGATATGTCAGAGTGAATGTGCTGTAAAGTAATATTGAAACTAAGTATTCTCATTAAATGTAGCAGTGGGGAGGTGGCTTAGGGACCAAAGTGCTCGGTCTAAGTCAACTTAAGGCAAGGAGACAAGTCCATTTCTTCTTACATTTCAGTATTTTATGACAACTTAATGTGGGAGCATAAACCTCAGCTATATGAAAGGACCTCATGAAGACTGCAACTGCAATTATGTTGAAATACAGAGTTCATTTTCAGCATTCCAGACAGATAAACAAAATTAATGCTTTGCTGAACTGGAGCTGGTTCAACGCAAGATAAAATTTTGTCAAGTGTGTTGTGCGTTTGTTCGCTGATTTATGGAGTTGTTGGAGCAGTGCTGTGCACTGCTCCAATGCAGTCGTCAGTAAGCAGGGTATTTGCCTGTTGTTTTACATCTCTGAGTCTTCTCCAAGTTGCCCTTTCTGCTGCACTTGGATTCTTTTGATGTGATTGGTCATATGAGAACGTGATTCTACAGGTTCTCATGCAGCTGGTCAGGAGAATGGTCTAGGAATGTGTGATGGTTTGGGTGTTCCCCACCCCCCCACACTTTACAAATCCCCCAGACTAGTCTCAGCTGGCTCTGGGAATATGAATGAAGCTATTTATTTACAGCTGGCACAATATACAAGCAGATATTTACAGTATATACAGTTATATACAGAAATAGACAAAGTAAAGGGTAATACAGAAACACAACTCCCCTCCCAGAAACCTGAGTCCCCAGGAGGGGCTCTCAGCCACCCCTGCACCTTCCCCCTGCCCCTCTCAACCTTACCCCAGTCCTAAAGAAGAATAGAGGTTCAGCCAATAGGTTAAGAAGCAGAGGTGGTGGAAGGTGAGGTTAGGGAGCTGCAGCTCAGTCAGAAGCCCAAAGCAGAGTGTGACAAAATGGCAAGAGTGTTATCTAATGTTTTCCCATTCTTCTTCAGCAAGACTCTGAGGGGAGCAGACATCATCATTGTTTTCCTTTCACAGCCTATGATCTAGTTCTTCTCACCAAAACATTCTACCCTGCTTCAAACTAGCACAGAATGGTATTGAGGTGCTGGAAAGCGTCCAGAGAATGGCAGTGAGGTGTGTGAAAGTCCTGGAGTATAGGGGCTATGAGAGGAAGTCTTGTTGCTCTTCACAACTGCCTGAAAGGAGGCTAGAATGAGGAGAGAGCCAGTCTCTTCTTGATTGCAAGCAATAAGCCCAGTGGAAATGCTTACAAACTGCACTGGGGGAGGTTTAGATTGGATATTAGGAAAATGTTTTTCATGGAGAGAGTGGTCAGGCACTGGAATGAGCTGCCCAGAGAGGTGGTTGAGTCACCCACACTGATTGTGTTTAAAGGTTGTTTGGATGGGGTGCTTAGGATTATGGTTTAAGGTGAATCTTGTAGAGTAGGGTTATAGGTTGCATTTTGTGATCCTGAGGGGCTTTGCCAATCTGGATCCTTCTGTGATCTGGTTTAGGCTGGATGTTAGGAAATATTTCTTCACTGAAAAGGTTCTCAAATGTTGAAATAGTCTGCACAGGGCAGTGATGGAGTCACCATACCTAGAGGTGTTCAGGCAGTGTGTGGACCTGGTGCTTGGGGACATTGATTAATGTTGATCCTTGAGTGCTGGGTCAAGGGTTGGACTTGATAGTCTTTGAGGCCTCTTTCAACCAAATATATCCTGTGAGTCTGTGAATCATGGGATTGTTTCAGCTGAAATAGACCTCTGAGGTTATCAAGTCCAACAGTCACTCTAGGCCTACTATGGCCATTAAATCACACCCCAAAGTGTCATGTCCACACATTTCTCAGTGACTCCATCACCTCCCTACAAAGTCTGTTCCAGTGCCTGACCACTCTTGCAGGAAAGAAATTTTTCCTAATCTCCAACCTGAACCTCCCCTGGCACAACTTCAGGCCATCTCCTCTCATTCTGTCACCTGATACTAGGCAGAAGAGACCAACCCCCTCACAGTCCAGCCTCCTTTCTGGGAGTTGCAGAGAGCAGTGAGGTCTGCCCTCAGCTTCCTCTTCTGCAGAATAACAACCCAGTTCCCTCAGCTGCTCCTCACCAGACTTGTTCTCTGGACCCTTCACCAGCTTTGCTGCCATTCTCTGGACATGCTTCAGCACATCAATGTCTTACTTGTAGTGAGGGGCCCAAAACTGAACACAGTACTGGAGGTAAGGCAGAAGGAAATCTTGCCCTCCTTTGCGTGCACCATCAGAGCTCTATTTCAGTTCCACTCGGATTGTGCCAGGTTGCCAAAGGCTTTCAGCAGCACCAGCCTGCCTTGGCTGCAGGCAAGAGATACTTAGAGAGGCAGGATGTAACTTCTGCAACGGGTGGCATGTAGTTGTCTTAACTTAATGGTAGCTGTGACTCAAAGCAGTTGATTTGAAAAGGGAGTAAATTGCTTCAGGGGTTTTGAGAGAGCACCTTCTTTCTGCATGCTGCCTTGTGTCTCCAGCTTACAAAGAGGTACACGTACTGTCTCACAGGTACTATGTACATTGTTATGATCCAGACTTGGTAGAACAAGCTTCAGGTTCACAATGCCTTTTTTTACTCCATGGGCCTGATGTGTGTGGCCATGGGGTTGCATGCAATAGGTCTCTGCACTTTCACCTCACGTTCCTTGAGTGGTTCCCCTCTGGTTCCCACTCTGTCCTTCCTCTCATGCACAAGTGGTTGGAGTAATTCAGACAGTAGATGTTAGACTGCTTGTAGGTGCATGGAAAGGCTCCTAGTTGTTTGGGTAGATGTTTTCCACAGAAGCACAGAAAGAAAAGCAGTGAAGGAAATGGAATTATGCTGGGTTCTGCCACAAGGGAAATAACTCTCAAATTACAGTTACCTTTAGTTAACATGTTTGGCTACGGAAAGACAAAGGGTTTGGAAAGCACAAGTTCCTGTTTACTGCTTTGGAGAGATGTTGAGATATTGGAATGTGTCCAGAGAAGGGTGACGAAGCTGGTGAGAGGTCTGGAGCACAGCCCTGTGGGGAGAGGCTGAGGGAGCTGGGGGTGTGCAGCCTGGAGAAGAGAAGGCTCAGGGCTGACCTCATTGCTGTCTGCAACTGAAGGGAGGCTGTAGCCAGGTGGGGTTGGTCTCTTCTGCCAGGCAAGCAGCAACAGAAGAAGGGGACACAGTCTCATGTTGTGCTGGAGGAGGTCTAGGCTGGATGTTAGGAGGAAGTTGTTGCCAGAGAGTGATTGGCATTGGAATGGGCTGCCCAGGGAGGTGGTGGAGTCGCCATCCCTGGAGGTGTTCACGAAAAGCCTGGATGAGGCACTTTGTGCCATGATCTAGTTGATTGGCCAGGGCTGGGTGCTAAATTGGACTGGATGATGTTGGAGGTCTCTTCCAACCTGGTTGGTTCAATGGTAGATGTGCTCACGTTTGCTAGAGGGCCCCTTGGTTTTTGTGCAGAGGCAAGCTGAGGAGAAGAAACTCTGCTGGCTGATAAGTTGCAGTGTTTTTTGGGTCTGAATGATTTCAGACCCATTGATCTCATTAGGTAATGATCAGAGAGCCTAACCCAGCCTGTCAGCCCTGCAGATATAAATTGTGAAGGCTTTTGAAGGGAGTCAGGAGGAAATTTCTCACAGTTTTTGAATAACTAGTTAGGAAACGTAGCTTTTCTAGTGACTTGGTTCTGTGGTGAGGAATACTGAGAGGGTGGAGTGTCTTTTAGTTTCTTCTTGTTGTTGAACTGAAAGTTAATGGCTGTGCTGATTGCTTGGTGGGTCTGGTGCCTTTTGTTTCTTGTTCAGTTGCCAGAGCTTCTTTTATAGCATTCTGAGGGTTGTGGGCTCTGCTGCCCAGAGAGGTAGTGGAGTCTTTATCTCTGGAGACATTCCAAACCTGCTTGGACATGTTCCTGTGTGACCTTCTCTAAGTGAACCTGTCTTGGCAGAGATGTTGGACTCAGTCTCCAGAGATGCCTTCTAACCTCTACCATTCTGTGAAATAAATTATTTAATGCTGCTCTTATAGTCTGAAAGAATGCTACTCTTAGGTTGCCCTTCAGGTAGATCTTGAGAGCCACACAGCTCCTGTACGCTTAGAGAATACAAGCTGGTATGTGGAACACATCCATCCACTGCATATGAAGGATGTGCCCATCTTATAAGAGACTGAGTGGAAAGAAAAGATGAAGTGACCCTCCATGAACACTGATTCTCTCCATGGACAAACCCCAAGTAATTATTGTTGCCAACAGATTAGTTGCAGTGCTTATTTAAGGCTTCTGAGTAGAGCACCACTTCAGACAGAGAGTAGATGGTACATCTACAATTCCATTTGTTTGACATTGAGTTTCCACCCCTGAAATCATGACTGTAGTGAGGAGGGACATTCATAGAATCAGTCGAGGTTAGAAGGGACCACGGGATCATCTAGTTCCAACCCCCCTGCCATGGGCAGGGACATTGCCTTCAGTGAGGTTCTCCTTGGGATACGGGGGCACTTGAGGACTACTTCTGTTCTTGAGTGTGGGAGGGCTGTTGCTACACTCTGCATCACTGCAAGCATTAGTTGTCCTGTCTTCCAAGTTCTAACTTTCAAGATTCAATGAAAAAGTTCTTGAAATCTCTAATTATCTAGTCCATTTTTCCTTCTTCTTTTTCCTTTATAGAATGAGGGAGAGGACAGCAGTATAATTGGAGATTAAGGACAGTGAGGCTGGCTTTGTCTGAAACAGAGGAGTATACAATATTACTGTCACTGATGCATATGCAAACGCATTAAGTCTAAGATCTGTGTCACAGTGTATCTGCCTAATATGCCTGATTCACACAGCTAGTGAAGCAAGGCTTTATTTGCAAGTCTTGCTGCTTTTTGCTGTGGCACCTGAGTTCCATTTGTGTGTGTTGAAGGAACCTCGTGTTTTCAGGTTTAATCAGTGATCAATGACATTCAGTTTGTTGGGTTTTTTTCCCCTCCCTTGTTGACGGACTTCCCAAGATCAATTTTGAAGTGTTAAATCATAGGGGTAATGTCAGAAATGGAGACCCAGAGCCAGGATGTATTGCAAGATGTAAAATAATTTAGAGAGTGCAAGTAGAAGCATGAATTTCTATTTCTTGTTTTAAATACCACATTAACCTCAAGTCTTCTGTTTGTTCTTTTTTTCCCCTTCACTCCTCCAAGAAAATGAGTTTAGTTGGAGAGCATCTACAGGTATTTGACTGATGATAAATGTTTAGCTTCTGATTTAGCTTCTAAATTTAGAGGAGTATTTTTAACATTTTATGGTGAACAATCGTCCCATAGCCATGGAATTTTTGCTGTCATTTTGCTTTCTAATTTTAGAACCTTTGAAATATCTTCTTGAATTTAGGAAAGTTGCATGCTGCTAAATGTTGGAGTAGATTCTCCATTACACAAAGCTTCCTGTTGTCCCTTCTCTTCAAATGATCAAAACACTGACAGCTCTTTTAGTTGGATAGGTCATTTTGCAGTAGTGTGAGTGTTGGCCTATAGCTGGGCTCAGAGAATAAGTCTATGCTTTTGTATCAGCATGTACATGAACTGAACTCACTTTGAACACAAAAAATTGCATATTTTAAAGTAAGTTTGTGACATAGAATTAGTGACATTACACCAGGAAGTACATGGTCCACATCACAGAATCACAGCATTAATCACAACATTAATGACTTCAAGGTCATCAAGTCCAACTCACCACCTAACACCTTCTAGTTAACTAAACCATAGCACTAAATGCCTCATCCAGCCTCTTTTTAAACACCTTCAGGGATGGTGACTCCACCACCACCTTGAGCAGCCCATTCCAATGCAAATCACTCTTTCTGGCAAGAACTTCTTCCTAACATCCAGCCTAAACCTGCCCTGGTGCAGCTTGAGGCTGTGTCCCCTTGTTCTGTCACTGGTTGCCTGGCAGAGGAGACCAACCCCACCTGGCTACAGCCACATTTCAGGTAGGTGTAGGGAGCACTAAGGTCTCCGCTGAGCCTTCTCTTCTGCAGGCTGCTCACTCCCAGCTCCCTCAGCCTCTCCTCACAGGATTGTGCTCCAGCCCCCTCACCAGCTTTGTTGCCCTTCTCTGGACATGTTCAAGCACCTCAACATTTTTCTTAAATTGAGGGGCCCAGAACTGGGCACAGCAGTCAAGGTGTGGCCTGACCGGTGCTGAGTACACAGGAGGTTCTACGAAACTCAGCTGCCATACTTGTAACTAAATTCAGCTTTGTATGTAATTATTTTGCCCAAGTAGACTACAACTAGATATAATTCCTGAAAATATTGAAAAACCTTCCATCTAATTTTGCAGTTGCTTGATTTTTTTTAGTAACCCAGAGTATTTTGAGGGTCTGCCTTTAGGATGTCCTATAGTCATAGAATCGTTTGGGTTGGAATGGCCACCAAAGGTCATCTAAGTCCAAACCCCCTACAGTGAGCAGGGACATCATCAACCAGATCAGGTTGCTCAGAGCCTTGTTAAACCTGACCTGGAATATCTTCACGACTGGGGCCAAAACTACTTCCCTGGGCAACCTGTTCTGATGTTCCAGAATCTTCATGGTAAAGGACTTGTTGCTAACATCCAATCTAAACCTTCTCTTCTGTAACTTCAAACCTTTGTCCCTCCTCCAGGCCTTTGTAAACAGTCCCTCTTCAGCCTTGTTGTAGGCCCCCTTCATGTACTGGAATGCTGCTGTTAGATCTCTCTAAAGCCTTCTCCAGGGCCAGAGATCCACCTCAGAGATGATTTGTAAGATATATTGTGGATTGTATTGCATGTCTGTGATGGAAGAGCTCTTACTCAAGAGGCATTTTGTCACAGTGGTAACTTATGTTTGAGAAACAATCCTCCTTTGGAGTGTGGAGAAGTAGAAGATATAGTCGGTTGCTGTGTTACTTATCTCACTGTGGTCCTTATCTCCTTGCAGAAATTTATGTAAAACCTGCAGACATTTTTCTCCCCTCACTGCATAGATTTGCTGAAATACAGTTTACTTAGAGCTGAATCACCCTAAAGAATTGTTTTACTGATCCTTGTTATTTATGTCTAAATATTTATGCATGAATTGATAATCCGCAATGCCCTTAGAGTCAGTGGATGGAAACAAATACATCTGGAGCTTAATGGTCACTCCATGGTCTCTGTCTAAGTAGGTGTGATGGTTTGGGTGTTACCTGCCCCCACCACACTTTGGAAAATCACCAAGATGAGGCTCACTCAATCTGGGAATTGAATGAAGCTTTATATTTGCAGTTTAGCACTATATACTAGCAGATATTTACAATATATACAGAAATAGGCAAGTGAAAAAGTCATACAGAAGTACAACAGCCCTCCCAGAAACCAGAGTCCCCATGAGGGGCTCCCAACTGCCCTTCCACCTTCCTCCCACTCCTTTACCTTACTCCAGACTTTGTCTTATGCTCTAGGTAGCTTGGAGGGTCAGCCAGGGGGGTTAGGAAGCAGAAAGATTAGTCACACAGACAGCAGGTTAGGTTACAGAGAAGATCATGCAGCCCCAAGAGACAGAGACTACCTCTATTATCTATATTTATGTTCTTGTTTTTATCCATCTCAGCAAGCTTATGAGTTCAGTAGCAATCACCATTGTTTCCTTTTCACAGCTAGCATCTAATTCTTCTCACCAAAATATCCCCACTAGGCTCAAACTAGAACAGTAGGTAGTACCTCTAAGATCAAGAAGTCCAGCACCATGGCCATTAAACCATGTTTCCAATTGCCATGTCAACACTTCCAGGGATGGTCACTCCACCACCTCCTTGAGCAGCCTGTTCCAATCCCTGCCCACTCATTCAGGAAAGAGATTTTTCCTACTAAGTGTTATGTCTAAATTATGAATTCAGATATAAATGCTTACTTTCTGAGCTTCAAAAATAACATGAGGTTCAGCAATAGGTATGAATAGGGACCTGTGTATAGTCCTTTGCCCTGTAGAGGCTTGTCTTGGTTGAATAGGTGTCACCAGGTAGGATGAGGCAAGTGCTGCCATAATGGTGGCACAAAACACTGTTCTCCTCATTAGCTGTACTGAACTGCTTGCCTTTTTTCCTTTTAACCACAAGTTTTGTTTACCATTAGTGAATAAGAGAGAAGCATTTAGATGATTGTCCAATTAGATGATTAAATCTTTCTTGGTATGCAAATATCTGTCTTTGGTACCTTAAAGCATTGTTTTCAGCAGAGCCCTACGGACTAGATCTACGGTGTGATGTGACTTCTTTATGTGATATTTTTATACAATTATTTTAATAGCTCAAGAAAAACAGAAGTTAATGCTCCCCTTCGTGCATTTTCAAGTCTCTCATTAATTAAAAAGCTAATTGCTTTTTTCCGTTACAGTCATGGTGATATTTTTGAATCAAAGGGCATTGCATTTAACACAATTATAATTACGTGAATCAAGACCAGAGAGGTTAAAGATTAGCTTCACATGGTTGCTGTAGCTGCTATTTAATTTAAAATTTCTGTTGGCTGGGGGATTTTTGTCATGTTAAGGGATAAATACAAAAAGCATTTCACATTTCACAAATTTTATGAGCTGTCTTCTGTAGAGCCTGTCAAGGTCTTACTCAGCTTGATGCATTTTTCTTTGAGAGTCAGTCACTCCTTGGAACCTTGAGGTTTGGACACTTATACTTATGTCCTGGTGTACACCCAAACTGGGCTGTTAGAACTGGGGTTGTTTAGCCTGGAGAAGAGGAGGCTCAGGGCTGACCTCATTGCTGTCTACAACTACCTGAAGGGTGGTTGTAGCCAGGTGGGATTGGTCTCTTCTTCCAGGCAACCAGCAACAGAACAAGAGGACACAGTTTCAAGTTGTGCTGGGGGAGGTGTAGGGTGGACGTTAGGAGCAAGTCGTTGGCAGAGAGAGTGATTGGCATTGGAATGGGCTGCCCAGGGAGGTGGTGGAGTCACTGTCCCTGGAGGTGTTGAAGAAAAGCCTGGCTGAGGAACTTAGTGCCATGGTCTGATTGATTGGCCAGGGCTGGGTGCTAGGTTGGACTGGCTGAGCTTGGAGGTCTCTTCCAACCTGGTTGATTCTATGGCTGGTGCTCCACTGCTATTAATTATTTTAGTAAGAGGAAAGCAGCCTTATTTCTCTTTCCAAATGATCTGCAGGAGTTTTTTCCTGGTGAGGAAAAGAATAAAAGCTAATATTTCATAGCCCATTATTTAGTATCCAGGAGTAGATGAGATGTTGCCTGTCTCTGTCAGGCAAAAAGGAAATGAGGACAGCATTTGAATAGCCTCCTTCTCTTTCAAAGTGACAAGAGTAGGAAAGGAGAATGACTTGCAAGCCAGAAAACAGAGTGGGGATTGTCTGGCTGTCCCCATACTAGCATGCAGTAGGATGCTGAAGAAGTAGATCTGTTTGTAGAGTAAAGCAGTTTGTGATGAGGTTCCAAGATGTGTAATGTTTTGGAGGTATACCTTGGGCTACCACTGCTGTGGGTTCTAGGACTCAACCTAATCAACAAATGAAGCGCATCTGGTCTAAGTATTTCCAAATTAAGTTCAGTTCCTGCTCGCTGAGTCCTCCACCTCATGTGATTTGGATGCAATAAATGGGGCACATAAGGGATTCTTCTGACACCACAATGCAGTCTGAACAAGAATGGTGATGTACCACATATATGCAGAATAGGGAGAAGGTTTGAAATCTTCAATTACTAGCAAAATGTTGCAGCAGAAAGATTGCTTCTGAACTGCTTCCAAGGTTTCTTCTGAAGCTGTCTGTATTTAAACAGCTATGCTTTAAGCTGACCTGTAGGGAAGCAAGTTAAATAGGAAAAGCAGCACAGAACTGCAGCCTGGAACAAGAATGAAGGAACCACAGAGCACTGGAATAGGCTTCCTAGAGAGGTCCTGGAGTCTCCTTCTCTTGAGACTTTCAAGGCCTGTCTGGATGTGTTCCTCTGTGCTCTGTGTTAGATAGTATTGTCCTGCTCTGGCAGAGGGATTGGACTCAATGATCTCCTTGTGTCCCTTCCAACCCCTAATATCCTGTGAGCTTGTGAAAAAACTGTGTCAAGTGAGATCATAGAGGTGACAAGTTTATTCCTGAGATGGTTTAATGTATATTAGACCTTAAAAACTGGAGAAAAGAGAAATAAGGGCAGATAAATATATCTCATGTAGATTCTGTAACAGTCAGTAGATATGAGGGAGCGCCGTTATGCTTTACTGGAGCTTTAACTCCTCTTGAGCTGGAACTTCCCAAAGAAAGGGGTGGCATGATTCCATGGAAAAGCATTGCTTTTTTCTACCTTTTCTGTGTTTGGGGATTTTTTTTCCCCTATTCTTACAAAAGGATTTGGTGGTGCCCAGCAACAGGACAAGAGGTAACGAGCATAAAAATGAACATATGAAGTTACGTCTCAACACAAGGAGGAACTTCTTTAGTTTGAGGGTGGTATTGCTCTGGAACAGGCTGCCCAAGAGGATGCAAAATCTCCATGCCTAGATTCAATCAGAGGTCACTTGGATACCATCCTGTGCAACCTGCTCTGACAAGGGAGTTGGCCTAGCTGATCTCCAGAGGTCCCTTCCAACCTCTATCATTCTGTGATTCAGGTCTGTTTAAAAAAACAAAGCACAAATCAGCTGGACTCTTCCCTTTGTGAGTAAACCAAGAATTGTGTCCTCTTCTCTCCAGAGAACTACAGTTGTCCAAGCTTCTGTGTAACCTCTACTGGTCATAGAATCATAGAATCAACCAGGTTGGAAGAGACCTCCAAGATCATCCAGTCCAACCTATCACCCAGCCCTATCCAATCAACCAGACCATGGCACTAAGTGCCTCAGCCAGTCTTTTCTTGAAGACTCCCAGGGACGGTGCCTCCACCACCTCCCTGGGCAGCCCATTCCAATGGGAAATCACTCTCTCTGCCAACAACTTCCTCCTGACATCCAGCCTATACCTACCCTGGCACAACTTGAGACTGTGTTCCCTTGTTCTATTGCTGGTTGCCTGGGAGAAGAGGCCACCCCCCACCTGGCTACAATGCCCCTTCAGGTAGTTGTAGACAGTAATAAGATCACCCCTGAGCCTCCTCTTCTCCAGGCTAAACAGCCCAGCTCCCTCAACCTCTCCTCATAGGATTTGTGCTCCTGGCCCCTCACCAGCTTTGTTGCCCTTCTCTGGACATGTTCCAGCACCTCAACATCTTTCTTGAATTGAGGGGCCCAGAACTGGACACAGTACTCAAGGTGTGGTCTGACCAGTGCTGAGTACAGGGGTAGAATAACCTCCCTTGTCCTACTGGCCACACTGTTCCTGATGCAGGCCAGGATGCCATTGGCTCTCTTGGCCACCTGGGCACACTGCTGGCTCATCTTCAGCTTATTATCTATCAGTACCCCCAGGTCCCTTTCCTCCTGGCTGGTTGGCAGCATTTTCTGTCCCTGGTATTTATGACCTCTTTCATGGTTGACTTGGATGATTATCCTGGCATAAAACTTTCTGTGCAGCCTCGTGAAGAGCTGCAGAGGTTGTCTAAGGACAGAAGAGCTGCCTTTTGCTGTTACCCTCTCATTGATTTTGTGAGGACAGAGATGTAGACTGAAAGACATTGCTTTGTTCTGTTTTCCTGCTTTATTGTGAACCAAAGTACCGAAACAAGAATTACATCAGCCTGCAATCTTAGTCGTATGGAAAAAATAGGCTGAAATATGATATTGTGGTCTCTTGGCCCATGGCTAGTTGCTGACACTGCTCAGTACTAGTTAGTCAGAGGAGTGATCCTGCTTACTACTAACAGAACAAGTCTTAGGATCTGCTTACTACTTAGAGAACAGGACTTGAGAGGATCAGCTTGTTTAGTGTTGAGAAGAGGAGGCTGAGTGGAGACTTCATTGCTTTCTACAGCTGCATCCCTGAAAGGAGATTGAAATTAGAAGGGGCTCAGTCTCATCTCCCTAATACCAGGTGATAGAACAAGAGAAAGTGGCCTGCAATTGTGCTGGGGAGGTTTAGGTTGGAGATAAGGAAAAGTCTTTCCTGCAACAGTGGTCAGGCATTGGAACAGGCTGACCAAGGAGGTGGTGGAGATACTGGCTTTGGAGATGTTGAAGGTATCTTCATACCTTGGCACTGGACATGGCACTTTGGGACATGGTTTAATGGTCATGGTGGTCTTGGTTTGAGGATTGGACTCAGTGATCTTTGCAGTGTATTTGGCATGATAAGAACATGCTGGTATTTTAGCACTACAGCCCAAAACAATTTCAAGAAAAGTTTACTGAGTAAATTTAGATGTGTGACTTAACCCTGGTGTCCTAACAGTTGCCAGGGGAGAGCCTCATGCTCTGATGCCTTGTTTGCAAACAGTTTGCACTTAGCTTGGCATGGTATGAATGTAGATTCATTAGGAGGGAAAAGTAGTAGGTGTTAATGTTACTGGAAGCATATTCTAGATAAGTACAACATGAAGATGGTAGAATGATGCTAGAAGTCAATCTGCATAATTGTTTTCCTTTTTTTTTTTTTTAGGTAATTGACACAATTAACATAGTAAATAATGTATTTGTTATTCTCTTCAATGGCATTCTACTTTAGAACTCCATTAAGTGAAAGCTTCTGTGTTAAGGAGGAGTAGTTTTGACGCCTTAAAGTACAGAACTGGCAGCTCAGGAGTCATGGTGTTGCTTTGCCAGAATCCTGCATGGCTTTACTTTCTGTCAGAATCCATTTGGGTTTAGTCAATAGCAATGGATCTCACTTAACCACAGCAGCCTTAAAAGTTGGATACCTAACCTCAACTACCCATCTGGGTCCTCTCTGTAATCAGCAGGGAGAGATTGGTGCATGTAGAGAGTAATGAATCATGCTTGAAGACAAAATTGTGTTTGGCTGGAGGGCCTCTGCAACCACCTTAGACCAGACAACTTTTAAATCATTGCAGTTAGGAGAGATGAATGTTGCCCAGGGTCTTCCTGTGGATTTCAGAGTGGCTCGATTCAGGTGCAGGCACCTTCTCTCTGTTTTTCCAGGCTTCTTCTCCTGGGAAGATAAACTTCTTTTTGTCACAGGAATGTATCAAGAGTAAATAATAAAAAAAACAAACAGTAAATACAAATTGTTCAGATAGGTTTGCTTTTGACTTCTAAACCAACCAGTAAGTCAGAAAATGTGGGAAGCAGCTAACCTTGTCCATGCAGCGTGTACTCAGAGTGCTCTAACGTGTGTCAGAGCACAAGACAGAAAACCAAGCTGGTGAAGGCTAATAAATACATAGGCTCTACCAGTCCCCTTTTGTACACAGCATGCCTAAGACAGGCATGAGCACCTCAGAATGTTGAATCAAGCTTTGCTTTTCTGTGGTTCTTTTTTCCCTCAATTCTATATCAGTTTTCAGCACCAGGCTATGTTCCCATGAGGCTGCATTTGAGAGCATAGTGATTTCGCTCACGTGGCCCTTCTTAGGTTCAAAATGGATTAAGGACTCTATAGAGCTTATGCACTGCAACAGCAGCTCTGCTAGGAAATCTGCAGACGATCTAGAGAAGGTTCTCAGCTTAGTGGTTAACTGTTTGTTGTTTACTTTGTGAGAGTTCTTCACAAATTCACACTTGTTAAATAAAGCCTAGTTCTTAGCGTTGCCCATCCTAAGAACAAGGGGACACAGTCTCAAGTTGTGCCAGAGGAGGTCTAGGATGGATGTTAGGAGGAAGTTCTTCACAGAGAGAGTGATTGGCATTGGAATGGGCTGCCTGGGGTGGTGGTGGAGTTGCTGTCCTTGGAGGTGTTGAAGCAAAGCCTGGATGAGGCACTTAGTGCTGTGGTCTGCTTGATTGGACAGGGCTGGGGATAGATTGAACTGGCTGAGCTTAGAGGTCTCTTCCCACCTGGTTGATTCTATGATTCTAAGTCAGTTATTCCTTTTTATAGAGAAGAACAAATATTATCTAGCCCTCAGCTCTAAAAACAATGGCTTCATTAGAAAGGAGGGACCATGATTACACTGTTCCTTAACCTGCTCAGTAAAGATTGTGTTCAATATAGCACTGAATTTAAGGCTTTTTTTCATCCATTTCTAAAGAGCTTGGGACAAATTTTTCATTCTTGTGTTTAGCATTTTAAGCTAATACCCCTTAAGGAAAAAAATGATGCTGAGGAAAACGTTTCATGGTTTTAAACAGTGTCCTTGTATTTTATATTATGTTTCAGGTTTTGCTTGCTCATTTCTTGGGTTTCCTGGTGTTTTTATGAAAAAATATTATATAAATTATTAATTTACAAGGAATTATTACAAATATTGATATTCCTAAAGTCCCCTTCAGGGCAATGATTAGCTCTATTAGGCACAGAAAATGTGTGTGGATGCATTGCCTCTCCATGTAGGTTAGTTCTGTAATATGTCATGTGGAGTGTAGTATATTCTGTCCATGTCTCTGTGTGTGCAAAGAGGGGAAACGTTTCAGTTTCAACAGAAAATGAAAATGTAGTAGTGGCCTAGTTAGAAGAGAATACTGAAGGCTTAAGTTACATTTTTATATGGAAATTATATCTTTTTTTTATGTAAGTTAACATCCCATCTATATAATACTTGTGTGCTAGATTGAGCCTAGGTGGGATATTTTGGTGAGAGGAATTAGATGCTAGGCTGTGAAAAGGAAGCAATGGTGATGTCTGCTGCACTCAGAGGCTTGCTGAGATGGATAAAAACAAGAATACAAACATAGATTACAGAGTTGTTCTCTGGATTTGGCTGTCTTCCTTCTCTCCCTAACCTGCTGTCTGTGTAAGTAATCCTTCTGCTTCCTAACCCACCTGGCTGATTCTCCAAACTCACCTTGAATGTAAGTCAAAGTCTGGGATAAGGTAGAGGGGTGGAAAGGAGGTGGAAGGGTGGTTGGGAGCCCCTTCTGGGGACTCTGGTTTCTGGGAGGGCTGTTGTGTGTTTGCATTACTTTTTGTCTGTTTCTGTCTGTGGCTGTATCTATTGTAAATACCTGCTTGGATTTTGTGCTAAGCTGTAAATATAAAGCTGCATTCTGATTTCCAGCTTGGGTGAGTCTAGTCTGGGTGATTTTGATAAGAGTGGAGGAGTAGGTAACACCTAAACCATCACAATTTGTGTACTAAAACTTAACACAGATGTCCAGAAGCTTATTTACCCTAACTGGAAGAGATGGAGCAACTTGTATCAAAGCACATAGTAGATATGCTTTCTTCAGTAAATCTGAAGAAAGCTGTGGTAAAGAAGCAGTGAATCTGAAGAAGGCTGTGCACTTTTCATGCATGTGGATAGATAAGATAGAAATATTGCAATATTTTTTCCCTGCAAGTTTGTACTCATATTTTTCATCAAATCTATAGTCAGACTGCAGTAGGAATAGTGAGGGTATGGGGTAAGAAGTATTTTTGCTTAATGGCAGTGGGGAACAAGAGTCTAATAGAGTGATTTGAGTCTTGCGGTTACTGCACTGTCATTTTCTTGGTGCTGAAAATTTCAAAGGTGTGTTGTTTTTTTTTAATGGAATTGGAAATGAGAAGTTTGTTGTGTAGAAAATGGGAACACAACACAGAATGGACCATAAGGCATCACTCAGAGAAAGAGAGAACGAGGAGTTTGAGACCTCTTCTGATTTTCTTCATTTTTTTCCCTAAGTGAGTATAAAGTAGATAGATTATTAGCTTACAGGCTGCTAATAAAACAGCCAAAGCAGATGGTAAGAATGATAAAGGAAATGAGAATGTTTATGCATAGCTCATTAACCACAGTTTGTAATTTTTTTCATAGGTTTTTATGAGAAACTCTGCAACAAATAAAAATCCAAGTTAAAAAATGAGACCAAATTTAAGGGGGCAAAAATCAGACCAATTAAGGCAAATATATAATACACAGCAGACTCAGAAAACTTAACTGTTTTTTTACAGTAAAAGTAAATGTTTTTAAGTTTCTTTCAAGCCTCCAAGGTAATGATAAAATATTAGTTGCATGCTCTTTTAAAAAAAAATATCATAGAATCATAGAATCAACCAGGGTAGAAGAGACCTCCAAGATCATCCAGGCCAACCTAGCACCCAGCCCTGGCCAATCAACCAGACCATGGCACTAAGTGCCTCAGCCAGGCTTTGCTTCAACACCTCCAGGGACAGCGACTCCACCACCTCCCTGGGCAGCCCATTCCAATGCCAATCACTCTCTCTGCCAAAAACTTCCTCCTTACATCCAGCCTACACCTCCCCTGACAGCACTTGAGACTGTGTCCCCTTGTTCTGTTGCTGGTTGTCTGGCAGAAGAGTCCAACCACCACTGGCTACAACCTCCTTTCAGGTAGTTGTAGACAGCAATGAGGTCAGCCCTGAGCCTCCTCTTCTGCAGGCTGCACACCCCCAGCTCCCTCAGCCTCTCCCCACAGGGCTGTGCTCCAGACCTCTTACCAGCTTCACTGCCCTTCTCTGGACACATTCCAATATCTCAACATCTCTCTTGAATTGACAAGCCCAGAACTGGACACAGCACTCAAGATGTGGCCTGACCAGTGCTGAGTACAGGGGAAGAATAACCTCCCTTGTCCTACTGGCCACTCTGTTCCTGATGCAGGCCAGGATGCCATTGGCTCTCTTGGCCACCTGGGCACACTGCTGGCTCATGTTCAGCTACTATTTACCGGGACCCCCAGGTCCCTTTCTTCCTGATTGCTCTCAGCCACTCTGTCCCCAGTCTGTAGTGCTGCTTGGGGTTGTTGTGGCCAAAGTGCAGAACCCTGCACTTGGCCTTGTTCAATCTCATCCCATTGGCCTCTGCCCACCCATTCAGCCTGACAAGGTCCCTCTGCAGGGCTCTCCTACCCTCCAACAGATCCACACCTGCTCTTACCTTGGTGCCATCTGCAAACTTACTGATGCTGGACTCTATCCCCTCATCCAGATCATCAGTAAAGATGTTGAACAGGACTGGGCCCAGCACTGATCCTTGAGGCACACCACTGGTGACAGCTGCCAACTGGATGTGGCACCATTCACCACCACTCTCTGGGCCTGGCCTTCCAGACAGTTCTTGATCCATTTCAGAGTGAATCTGTCCAAGCCAGGAGCTTCCATCTTTATCAGGAGCTTGTTGTGGCAGACGGTGGCAAAGGCTTTGCTAAAGTCCAGGTGGACTATATTCATGGCATTAACATATGAAACAAAACCTGCTGCTCTTGTAGGAAGTTATCAGAACAAAACTGAATGTGTGAACTTAAGGGAAAGTTATTTTATTTTAAAAAATTTCTAACCAGCTTTATTTTCCCTTTTGTGGGAATGCAATGTGAGAGGGAATAATAACAAGTGGACTGAGCATTTTGACCTTGGTTCCTGTGGCTTCAGGATGCCTCCCATGGGAGAAGAGAGATAGTGGACACCTGGTTAATGAGAAAAACAAGGTGTTGTATGTAAAAGACTGGGTTGTGCTTGCCTAGATTATGCTAATGTGTAGGTGTGTGCTCTATGCTCAAGACTATACATATGAAGTCAGAGCGAGCAATAAGGGTCTCTGGTGGGATTCACATTGAATCATGTGGAGTCCATGTGGTATCCCTTGACAACAGGTGGTGACCTACAATGCATTCCTAAAGGAAGCATCAGTGGCTAACATCCATTCTCATTCACTCTTATTTCCATAAAATTCCCTAGCACTCACAAGCATTTGAATGTCTGCCCAGGTGCTCTCTATGGGGCTGTTTGTGTCTAATATAGGGTGGAATGGATCATAGAATCATAGAATCATAGAATCAACCAGGTTGGAAGAGACCTCCAAGATCATCCAGTCCAACCTAGCACCCAGCCCTAACCAATCAACCAGACCATGGCACTAAGTGCCTCATCCAGTCTTTTCTTGAAGACCCCCAGGGACGGTGCCTCCACCACCTCCCTGGGCAGCCCATTCCAATGGGAAATCACTCTCTCTGTGAAGAACTTCTTCCTAATATCCAGCCTGTACCTACCCTGGCACAACTTGAGACTGTGTCCTAGAACAGTTTTATTTGGAAGGGACCTTAAAGAGCATCTAGTTCCTACTCGCTCTGCCAAGGGCAGGGACACCTCCTGCTAGATCAAGTTGCTTCAAGACCTCATGCAGCCTGGCCTTATATGCTTCCAGGGAGGGAGCATCCACAACATCCCTGGGAAACCTGTTCCAGTGCCTCACTACCCTCTATGTAAAGAATTTCTTCCTAAGATATGCTTAAAGCTGGAGGTCAAGTCCTTGCCTTGTTTCTGAGCTGCTTCTGCACTGGTTAAACCAGACTTTTATATTGTTCCTGAGTCAGCAGTTGACAGAGGGTGGTGCTTTGCTTCAGGATTTTGCTTGCCTCCCTCTCCTTAAATCTTAGGTTTCTTATTTGAAACATGTGTCTCTTTTGTTTATTGGAGAAGGAATGGTGTGTGTGCCATTCTGTGCTAGGTTTGCTGCCATCCTCATGATCTTCCACTGGAAGGTCAGTAGTGCTGTGCTCTGCCCAGAGTGCAGGTTTTCTGATCTTAACAGACCAGTAGATCTCCTCAGCTGTGCTCCTGAGAGGGATGTTCTTCATTATCCACATAGAATTTTTCTTTTAATCATGGTTCTGCTGTTTCTTCAAGTGCCTGAGCATGTGTGTTTCCACTTGTATTTTGTTCATAGCAATCTTAACATCTTTCTTATAGCTCTTTAGGATGTGCAGGCAGCAGTGCTTGCAGTGACATGTATGCAAGCTGCTGCAGTAAGACAAGACCAGCAGCAATGCTCAATGAGCAGTGCTGTAAGTCTTTTCTTTTTGAGGTAGGTACATAGAATCAGTCAGGGTTGGAAGAGACCATAAGGATCATCTAGTTCCAACCCCCCTGCCATGCCCAGGGGCACCCTACCCTAGATCAGCCTGGCCTTAAACACCTCCAGCCATGGGGCCTCAACCACCTCCCTGGGCAGCCCATTCCAGCCTCTCACCACTCTCATCCTGAACAATTTTCCCTTCACAACCAGTCTGAATTTACCCATCTCCAGCTTCGCTTCATTCCCCCTAGTCCTGTCACTCCTTGAGAGCCTCAAAAGTCCCTCCCCAGCTTTTTTGTAGCCCCCTTCAGATACTGGAAGGTCACAATAAGGTCACCTCATAGTCTCCTCTTCTCCAGACTGAACAGCCCCAACTCTTTCAGTCTGTCCTTACAGCAGAGGTGCTTCAGCCCCCTGATCATCCTCATGGCCCTTCTCTGGGCATGCTCCAGCACACCCACATCCTTCTTGTAATGAGGGCTCCAGAATTGGATGCAGTACTCCAGATGGTGTCTCACCAGATCAGAGTAGAGGTGGAGAATCACCTCCCTTGATCTCTAGGCCACATTATAACAGAATGATAGGGATTGGAAGAGATCTCTGGAGATCAAGTCCAACTCCCATGTCAAGGCAGGTTCAGCTAGAGAAGGTCACACAACAGGATTGTAATGTCTCCAGAGATGGAGCCTCTTCAGGGCTCTGTCATCTTTAAGTTAAAGATTGTCCTGATGTTTAGATGAGGATGATGCATATGTTCAAGTTTGTGCCTCTTGTCTCTTGTCCTGTCACTGGGCACCAGTGACAGCAGATTGGTACCATCCTCCTGGCACCCACCTTGTAAGTATTTATAAGCATTTATGAAATTCCTCCCCCAGTCTGCTTTTTTTCCAGGCTAGAACATCCAAATTTTCTCAGCCTTTCCTCATAAGGCAGATGTTCCATTCCCCTCACTGGTTTTTTAGCCCTTTTCTGTACCCTCTCCATCAAGTCCCTGTCATTCTTGAACTTGCAAACCCAAATCTTATTTTCCTTATGCTGAACACAGTCCAAGCAAGGTAAAAAACCAAATGCAAAACATCACTGTGAGAGAGGTTGGTTCTGCAAGAATTCTGCAGTTGTTCTTACTCTGCATACTTTTCCTTGGAGCCGATGATGATGTCTCAATGAATTTGTATATAGGTACAAAAGAAACTAAAAACCTAAGACTGTTCTCCAATAAGAGGAGTTTTGTTGTGTGCTCCTTTTGCTCAGCATAAATTCATCACTGGGAAATTAACACAACCTTGTGCACTGCAGGATTTCTTTTCTATTCCAAACCTTCTCATTTATTTGTCAGAAGATTCTTGTACTCACCTGCCAGCTAACATCACAGTGACATTTTTAAAGGCCTTTCTTCTGTGATGAGAGTGTGTCCTGTTGCACAGTGTGGTTTTGTCTTGATTCTCTATCAATTGCATCATTTAGGAGTTATTTCACAGCCACTTTTAGACTAGAGTGTAAATGTAAAGGGTAAATCAAACACTGCAGGACCTTTCCTCCAGTTGGGGCATTTACATGCAGCTCACTTGATAGCTGTGCAGGCAGCTCCTGTGTCAGTTCACCTGCTAAATAGAGAAGCCTGAAGGAAAGTTAACTGTACTGGGGTTGGCACCTTTCTAAAGGCATATGCTGGATATTAATTCACCTCCATCAGAGGTGAAGTGCACTGGTAGGGGCACATCAGAAGCTGGGAACTGCTGCGTGTGTTACCTGTAATATTTGGTGTTGGCTTGGATCACAGGAATCATCTCTCACTGTCTTGCTGGGGTTTTGCCCCTTCCATCCAGTTCAGGGTGGCTCCTCAGCTGTTTGCACTGGTTCCACAGTGTGCAATACCAAATCTGTTCTTGAGCTCTTTGTAGCATCTGTGTCCTGAGGTCCATGCCAGAAAGTGTAATGGACAAAAGATGAAGCTGAGGCAAACCTGCTATTTTTTGAATCTAGCTTTGATTATTTGCTCCTTCTCGGCTGCAGTTATTCACTGTTTGAGCTGAATGACTTTTCAATTGGAAATGACCAAACCCATATTTTTCTGAATGTTTCACAAAAAAATGTTGCCCTTTTCATTTGCTCAGTATAATTCTACCTGATGTGTCTGCTAGCGAGCAGGAACACTTCCTGCTCTGTTCAAATTCACAGATTACATTGGCTTGGAAGGGACCCTCAGAGATCATCTTGTCCAGCCCCCTTGTAGTGAGCAGGGCCACCCTAAACTGGATTAAGCTACCCAGAACCACATCAAATCTGATCTTGAATGTCTCCAGAGATGGGGCCTGAACCATTTCCCTGGGCAGCCTGTTCCACTATTTCACCATTCTGATTGTGAAGAACTTCTTCCTAATGTCCCACCTAAGTCTCTTCTGCTGTGGTTTCAAACCATTGCCCCTAGTCCCATCACTAGGAAGGATGGAGGAAGAAAAAGTTTACATCTCAATTAAAAGGCAGAATTAGAATCATCATAGAATCAACCAGGTTGGAAGAGCTCACCCAGTCCAACCTATCGCCCAGCTCTGTCCAGTCAACCAGACCATGGCACCAAGTGCCTCATCCAGGCTTTTCTTGAACACCTGTGAGACTGTGACGGGGCTGGTGACGTCAGCCGCGGGAGATTTAAAATCCCGCCGCGTGCCGCGCCGGCCGCCATTTTGGCTGCCGAGCCGAGAGAGTGAAAAGCTCCGCGGGGGTTGCTGCCGGGTTCGGTTTTGCTGCTCCGTTCTGCTGCTCTCCGTGGTTCTGAGACACGGTAAGGTAAGCAGAGGGGACGGCTGGGCTGTGGTCTCGCGATACAGCGTGAGACTGTGACGGGGCTGGTGACGTCAGCCGCGGGAGATTTAAAATCCCGCCGCGTGCCGCGCCGGCCGCCATTTTGGCTGCCGAGCCGAGAGAGTGAAAAGCTCTGCAGGCCTAGCTGCGGCTGGGGGATATTTTTTTTTTTTTTTTTTTTTTCCCTCTTTCTGACTGTCAGTATCTCTGTGCACTATGCCTGTCACTCGTGCTACAAAGGGCAGGAGGAGCGTGTGCACACAGACTGATGTGACCTGGGAAAGCACAGGAGTCCAGGCCACTGGATGCAGGGAGTGCTACAGCCTCTCCCTTGCTGCTGAAGGGGAGGGGGAGAACAACTGCACCAGGTGTGAGCAGGTGAACTTCCTTCTCACCTTGGTGGCGGAATTGAAAGATGAAGTGGCCGAGCTGAAGGACGAAGTGTCCAGGCTCAGGTCAATAAGGGAGAATGAAAGGGAGCTGGATCTGTGGGTGCAGGCTCTGCAGATCCCCCCTGCTAAGGAATCTGCCCCTGGAAACAGTGAGGGATGGGTGCAGATCCCTGTCAGGGGAAGTAAGGGAAATCCTACCCGGCCCTCTCCTTCTCCTCCTCTGCCCTTGCGCAACAAGTATGAGGCGCTGCATGCAGAGGGTACAGAGGGTGAGAGCAATGAGGATCACCCCACTGAGACATTGCCTAGGGTGGAGCAGTCACCACCAACTGTGGTGACTAGCTCCACAAAAAACAAGAAAAAGAGAAGAGTTGTAGTTGTCGGGGACTCCATCTTGAGGGGGACAGAGGGACCCATTTGTCGTCCCGACCCGTCTCACAGGGAGGTCTGCTCCCTTCCTGGTGCCCGGGTTAGGGACATCACCAGGAGACTCCCAAACCTAATCCATTCCTCTGATTATTACCCCTTGTTGGTAATACAGGCTGGCAGCGACGAAATTGAAAAGAAGGGGACCAGGGCAATTAAAAAGGAATTTAAAGCCCTGGGGAAATTGATAGATGGGGCGGGAGCGCAGGTGGTGTTCTGCTCAGTTCCCTCTGTGGCAAGGGAGTTCACAGAGAGGAACAGCAGAACCTACGATATCAACAAATGGCTGAAGGGATGGTGTGAGCGGCGGCGTTTTGGGTTCTTTGACCATGGGGGAACTTTTACTGCACCGGACCTGCTGGCTTGTGATGGGGTGCAGTTATCTAGGAAGGACAGGAGAGTCCTGGCAATGGAGTTGGCAGGGCTCATTAGGCGGGCTTTAAACTAGGTCTGAAGGGGGTGGGTGAGGAAATTACTCTCTCTGAGAAGGAGAGAGATGGAAGGAAACTAAGGACAATTAAATCGAGAGCCCAGCTGAAGTGTATCTACACCAATGCACGCAGCTTGGGTAACAAACAGGAGGAATTGGAAGTCCTGGTCCACCAGGGGGACTACGATGTAGTTGCCATTTCAGAAACTTGGTGGGACGACAGACAGGACTGGGCTGTTATACTGGAGGGATATAACCTTTTCAGGAGAGATAGGCAAGGGAGAAGAGGAGGAGGGGTGGCCCTGTATATTAGAGAGTCACTCCATGCCATTGAGCTAGAAGTGAGGGATGAAGGGGTAGAGACCTTGTGGATTAAAATCAGAGGGAAGACTAATAAATCTGACATCCTGGTTGGAGTCTGTTACAGACCACCCAACCAGGATGAGGGAACAGATGAGATATTTTACAAACAGTTGGAGGCTGTCTCAAGATCTTCAGATCTTGTCCTTGTGGGTGACTTTAACCTGCCAGATATCTGCTGGGAACTTAATTCAGCAGAGAGGAGGCAGTCCAGGAGATTTCTGGAGTGCATGGAGGACAGCTTCATGACCCAACTGTTAAACGAGCCTACTAGGGGTCAAGCTCAGCTTGACCTGCTGCTCTCCAACAGAGAAGGGCTGGTAGGAGATGTGATAGTGGGAGGCTGCCTGGGGTGTAGCGATCACGAGTTAGTGGAGTTTTCAATATACAGGGAGGTAGGGAGGCACTTCAACAAAACCTACACCTTGGACTTTAGGAGGGCAAACTTCAATTTGCTCAAGGAACTTATTTCCAATGTCCCCTGGGCAGCAGTTCTTGAGAACAAAGGGGTCCAGGATGGTTGGACTTACTTTAAACAGGAGCTCTTGAAGGCACAGGAACTGGCAGTTCCCACGTGCCGAAAGATGAGCCGCAGGGGGAGGCGACCAGCCTGGATGAGCAAAGAGCTCCTGAAGGAAGTGGGGGAGAAAAAGAGGGTGTATCGCCTCTGGAAGGAGGGGAAGGCTTCTCCTGATGTGTTTAAGGAGGTAGCCAGACTATGTAGGAGAAAAATTAGAGAGGCTAAGGCTCAGCTAGAGCTTAGGCTGGCCACTTCCGTGAAAGTTAACAAAAAACACTTTTATAAATTTATCAATGCTAAAAGGAAGGGCAAGAAGACCCTGCACTCCTTACTGGACCAGGAGGGGAACACTATAACTGATGATGAAGCAAAGGCAGAGGTCCTGAATGCCTTCTTCGCCTCAGTTTTCAACAGTAAGGAGAGAGGAGGAGGAGGCAAATGGCCTCTTAAACTGGGGGATGGGGTCGGGGAGCGGTGTGTTCCCCTGGAAATTCATGAGGAATTAGTTCAGGACCTGCTGAGCCATCTGGACACCCACAAGTCCATGGGACCAGATGGGATCCATCCCAGGGTGCTGAGAGAGCTGGCAGCTGAGCTGGCCAAACCACTCTCCATCATTTTCCAGCAGTCCTGGCTCACCGGAGAGGTCCCAGGAGACTGGAAAATGGCCAACGTGGTCCCCATCCACAAGAAGGGTCGGATGGAGGAACCTGGGAACTACAGACCCGTCAGCCTGACCTCAGTGCCAGGGAAACTGATGGAGCAGGTTCTCTTGGGGCCAATAACTGCGCACCTGAGGGATGGCAAAGATCTCAGGTCCAGCCAGCATGGGTTTAGGAAGGGCAGATCCTGCCTTTCTAACCTGATCTCCTTCTATGATCAGGTGACCCGCTTGGTGGATGTGGGGAGGCCTGTGGATGTAGTCTATCTGGACTTCAGCAAGGCCTTTGACACTGTCCCCCACAGCAAACTGCTGGCTAAGCTGTCAGCCCGCGGCTTGGATGGTAACACTCTGTGCTGGGTTAGGAACTGGCTGGAGGGCCGGACCCAGAGAGTGGTGGTGAATGGTGCCACATCCAGCTGGCGGCTGTCACTAGTGGTGTCCCTCAGGGATCAGTGCTGGGCCCCATCCTCTTTAACATCTTCATAGATGATCTGGATGAGGGCATCGAGTCAGTCATCAGCAAGTTTGCAGATGACACTAAGCTGGGGGCAGAAGTGACTGAGCTGGAGGGCAGAAGGGCTCTGCAGCGGGACCTTGACCGCCTGGACAGATGGGCAGAGTCCAATGGGATGGGGTTCAATAGCTCCAAGTGCAGGGTGCTGCACTTTGGCCACAACAACCCCATGCAGAGATACAGGCTGGGGTCGGAGTGGCTGGAGAGCAGCCAGACAGAGAGGGATCTGGGGGTACTGATTGATACCCGCCTGAACATGAGCCAGCAGTGTGCCCAGGTGGCCAAGAGGGCCAGTGGCATCCTGGCCTGCATCAGGAATGGTGTGGTCAGCAGGAGCAGGGAGGTCATTCTGCCCCTGTACTCTGCACTGGTCAGACCACACCTCGAGTACTGCGTTCAGTTCTGGGCCCCCCAGTTTAGGAGGGACATCGAAATGCTTGAGCGTGTCCAGAGAAGGGCGACGAGGCTGGTGAGAGGCCTTGAGCACAGCCCTACGAGGAGAGGCTGAGGGAGCTGGGGTTGTTTAGCCTGGAGAAGAGGAGGCTCAGGGGTGACCTTATTGCTGTCTACAACTACCTGAAGGGTGGTTGTGGCCAGGAGGAGGTTGCTCTCTTCTCTCAGGTGGCCAGCTCCAGAACAAGGGGACACAGCCTCAGGCTGCGCCAGGGGAAATTTCGACTCGAGGTGAGGAGAAAGTTCTTCACTGAGAGAGTCATTGGGCACTGGAATGGGCTGCCTGGGGAGGTGGTGGAGTCGTCGTCCCTGGGGCAGTTCAAGGCAAGGTTGGATGTGGCACTTGGTGCCATGGTCTAGCCTTGGGCACTGTGGTAAAGGGTTGGACTTGATGATCTGTGAGGTCTCTTCCAACCTTGGTGATACTGTGATACTGTGATACTGTGATACCTCCAGGGATGGTGACTCCAGCACCTCCCTGGGCAGCCCATTCCAATGCCAATCACTCTCTCTGCCAACAACTTCCTCCTAACATCCAGCCTAGACCTCCTGCAGCACAACTTGAGACTGTGTCACCTTCTACTTTTGCTCTCTTGCTGACATCACTTCTTGACCAGAGCTCATCTTCTAAGTGCACTGCTGTGACCTGTATTGCAGTAGAATTTACCCAGGCTGGAGAGTGATGTTGGTACTCTTCACCAGTGGTTTCAGTGTTGATTGTGGGCAACCACCACAGCTGTACAGTGTGGCAAATGCCATGAACTTTCCTAAAGAGCTGCCACCGTATGTACTCCTTTGCAATAGGGACTGAAATCAAGTCTGTTGTAGGACTTGCAATGCATTCAGAAAGTCTTGCTGTTTATTCTGCTGTGTACTAGGGAGAATGTGCTAGGCGAGGATGCTCAGAGGGCTGGAGCGCCTCTCATATGATGACAGACTGAAAGAGTTGGGGCTGTTCAGTCTGCAGAAGAGGAGGCTCCCAGGTGGCCTTATTGTGACCTTCCAGGATCTGAAGGGGGCCTACAAAAAAAATCTGGGGAGGGACATTTTTGGCTCTCAGGGAGTGACAGGACTGGGGGTAATGGAGCAAAGCTGGAGGTAGGGAGATTCAGAGTGGTTGTGAGGGGGAAGTTTTTCATCATGAGAGTGGTGAGAGCCTGGAATGAATTGCCCAGGGATTGGTTGAGGCCCCATGGCTGGAGGTGTTTAAGGCCAGGCTGGATGAGGCTGTGGGCAGCCTGCTTTAGGGTAGGGTGCCCCTGGCCATGGCAGGGGGATTGGAACTAAATTATCCTTGTGATCTCTTCCAACCCTGACTGATTCTATGATTCTATGAATTCCCTTTGAGATGCCTTCAGCAAGCCTCTTTGTATGCTGTCAGTAGGATGTGTGCCTAGAAAACTATATTTTAATTGTCTTTCAGATGTTGACTAAAATAGGGAAACTTCTGTATGTTTGCCATCAAACCCACAGATTATTTAGTATGTACTGTTGGTATTTTTATCTGCTTCACTTTTTGCTAAAAGTAGATCAGCATACAAGATTGTAATTGTTTTAGATGAGGGCTTACTGCTGTAAACCATCCCAAATATTGATATAAGCCTCGGTAAGATCAGTGATAATTCCCTGTAATGCTCTTTTAATTTTGAAGAAGATAAAACTCTCTCTTAATGAAACTTGTTGATAGTCTGAAAACTAGTTGTTTTATCAAGATGACACCATATCACCTTCACAGTTACCTTTGATTATAACAGGCATCATTGTTCACTTAGTGATGTTGTAGGCTTTCCTCAAAACCGCTTTGAAGTGTTGAGTACTTGATATCACATAGCTTAATTGCAGTGACAAACACAACGTCAGATCACCAGACTGTTGCTGTAACAGTTTATTTCTTACATGAGTACATTGTTCTGAAGCCATTTAAATACATTTGATCTTCTGAAACAATCACCTTTTTAGGCCGCTATAGTGATTTTTCCTTTGTTCTTCATCACAGCTATATCATAGAATAATAGAATCAACCAGGTTGGAAGAGATCATCCAGTCCAACCTAGCACTCAGCTCTGTCTAATCAACTAGAGCATGGCACTAAGTGCCCCATCCACTCTTTTTGGGAACACCTCCAGAGACAGCAACTCCACCACCTCCCTGGGCAGCCTCTCACCAGCTTCGTTGCCCTTCTCTGGACACATTCCAGTATCTCAGTATCTCTCTTGAATTGAGGAGCCCAGAACTGGACACAGCACTCAAGGTGTGGCCTGAGCAGTGCTGAGTACAGGGGCAGAATAACCTCCCTTGTCCTACTGGCCACACTCTTCCTGATCCAGGCCAGGATGCCATTGGCTCTCTTGGCCACCTGGGCACACTGCTGCCTCATCTTCAGCTACTGTCTACCAGTACCCCCAGGTCCCTTTCTGCCTGGCTGCTCTCAGCCACTCTATCCCCAGCCTGTAGCACTGCTGCTTGGGGTTGTTGTGGCCAAAGTGTAGAGCCCTGCACTTGGCCTTGTTCAATCTCATCCCATTGCCTTTGGCCCACTCATCCAGCCTGGCAAGGTCCCTCTGTAGGGCTAACAAAAGAGCCTACAGGAGGATCACAGGAGCGCAGGTCTTTCTCTGCATTAAGGGGGCACATCTGCTAGCCCGTGAAGAGAAGAGCTGCAGGAGCTTGACGAGGCAGGAGAAAGTGGTGCTTCTCTCAACATAGCTGGGTTCTCAAGGCGAAATGTGAGCTGTAAACACAAGCTTTGGCTTTTGAAGCTGTTTTGACAATGAGAGTATTGCTGCGAATTCCTTGCAGTGAAGCAGTGGGAATGTCTCATTCCTTACTTTGTTCTTCCCTTTAGCTTTTGCCCAGCGAGAGAGAACAAACATCCTGCTGTGGCTCAGATCTGTGGAGATTGAGGCAAGAAGAGTCTGCTCTCTGGGCCTTTGGGAGATGATTTTTCTCTGAGGTGTAAATACAGGAATGCCAGCATGGGTAAAGATGTGGCAAAAAATCAGGTATTTTCAAAGTTGTCATGGATCTGGAACCAAAGTGATGTCTGGGATTGAAAGCTCAAGTATGCTTTCCCAAATCCACTTCAAAAATCAAAAACTGCAACTAGGGGGTGGTGTAGGTAGGGGTGTGGAGGTGTGGATTGCTAAATGGAGCGATCTGTTCCTGGTGGTGGCCCTCGAATGCATTTACAGCAAAGTCAGGGATTAAACTTCTGACTAATTAGCTTCTAGGTCTTGTTATCTGTGGTCTGTGTTGGTTAGACAGACTGTGTTCTTAATTCTGGCTCCTAAGCAGCTCAACTGAAGTCCTCTCACAGCACCCTAGATGAGTTGAGGCGTTCCCAGAGGTGCTCTGATGGTTCACAATGGTTACAGCTTTCTTTCCTGGCTGATTTGTTAAAGAGGGAAGGTGAAATGTTCTCTTAGCTGTCACTTCCAGGCAAGGAAATGGTCATTCAGCCTAAGTTAGGTAAAAGCTTGTTGTTTCATATTTTATGGGGATTTTTTCTCTAGTAAGACTTCACTTGGAGCACTGTGTCCAGCTATGGAGCCCTCAAGGACATGGAACTGCTGGAGCAAGTCCAGAGGAGGGCCATGAGGATGATCAAAGGGCTGGAGCACCTCCTCTGTGGGGACAGGTTGAGGGAGTTGTGATTGGTCAGCCTAGAGAAGAGAAGTATCTGGGGAGACCTGATATTGGCTTTCCAGTACCTGAAGTGGAGTGATATGAAGGCTGCACAGGGACTGTTTACAAAGGCCTGCAATGACAGGATGAGGGGCAATGGTTTGGAATTAGAGTAGATTTAGATTGGGTGTTAGAAACAAATTATTTACCATGAGGGTTCTGGAACACTCAAAGGGGTTACCCAGAGAGGTAGTTGGGGTCAGGCTCAACAAGGCTGTGAGCAGCCTGGTCTAGTGGAGGATGTCCCTGCTGACTGCAGAGAGATTGGACTAGGCAGCCTTTGGAGGTCCCTTCCAACCTAAACCATCCCATGATTCTGTGTATTGTTCCTCATCAATTTCTTTTGCTTTATTCCTTTTTTTCTCCACCGACTGTGGGTCTCTGCCTACATTTAACATTCAAATTGGCATTTAGCAGACACTTGTCTGCTTCCTCACTCAGCAAAAGGGAAACATGGTTGCAAAGAACCATGGATGCATTTCATAGAATCAACCAGGTTGGAAGAGACCTCCAAGGTCATCCAGTCCAACCTATCACCCAGCCTGTTGGGGTTTGAGCAGAACTGCAGTCTTAAAATAAGGAGAGTAGGCAGGGTAATGTTAGGTCACTCTGATAAGAGGCACAGCTGCAGGGAAGTGGCCTTGGGTAGAAGCTGAGAAAGTGGCTCCTATCTGTAAACTGAGCTGTGTGAAGGGGCCTTGAAGGAAGGCAGGCAGGTCAGCCCTCTGGGAATAGCTGATGATGGAGCCTATCAAAAGTACATGCCCCTGTACCAAATCCATGATATAAGCATCACTCCTAGCTTCAATAAATGGATTGACCTTCTGTGTGTCATATTGGTATAAGCTTGTGTCTGTCCCACTCCTGCACAGCCTTTGAGCAACCCAGCACCAGCCCTGTCCAATCAACCAGACCATGGCACTAAGTGCCTCATCCAGGCTTTGCTTGAACACCTCCAGGGATGGTGACTCCACCACCTCCCTGGGCAGCCCATTCCAATGCCAATCACTCTCTCTGCCAACAACTTCCTCCTAACATCTTGCCTAGACCTCCCCTGCCACAACTTGAGACTGTATCCCCTTGTTCCATTGGCAGTTGCCCAGGAGGAGAGTCCGACCTCCACTTGGCTACAGCCTCCCTTCAGGTAGTTGTAGACAGCAATGAGGTCTGCCCTGAGCTTCCTCTTCTGCAGGCTGCAGACCCCCAGCTCCTTCAGCCTTTCCTCACAGGGCTGTGTTTCAGGCCTCTCACCAGCTTCGTTACCCTTCTCTGGACACAATCCAGTACCTCAGCATCTCTCTTGAATTGAGGAGCCCAGAACTGGACACAGCACTCAGTTCATTCTTTGAATTTACCATAATTATGGCAAGGAGCAACTTTTGTGAATAAGCCTTTGTTACAGCAAAGCAATCTGGAGGTAAGGAAAAACTTCCAAAGACAGAGAGTGATTGACATTGGAATGGGCTGCCCAGGGAGGTGGTGGAGTTGCTCTGCCTGGAGGTGTTCAAGCAAAGCCTGGATGAGGCACTTAGTGCCATGGTCTAGTTGATTGGATAGGGCTGGATGATAGTTTGGACTGGATGCTCTTGGAGGTCTTCTCCAACCTTGTTGATTCTATGATTCTATGAACATATGTTTTACTAGGTATGCCTTTTGGAAGGGCAGAAGCAGCTTTCCATGACAGCATCGAGAAGAGTATCCAGGCAGCTGTATTTTCCATGACATTTTTTTTCCACAGAGCTAAAATGTCTTTCAGTTACCTGACAAAACTTCCATTAAAAAAAAAAAAAAGAGTTTAAACCAAATCTGTAGTGTCCTTGTAGCTTGCCAGGTATTGATTAATTCTTTGTGGAATGCCAGTTAAAAATATTTTCTGAGGTTACCAAACCTGAAACATAAAACTTTCTGAGCTGTTACAGTGCCTGCCTTACAGGAGAAAGGGAAGTCTGATCAGGTTGCCATCTGCTTCCCACTTGTCAAGTCTGGTTGAAAACCATCTATTCACATGTATTTGCTTACAGCTATTTTGAAGAGATTTGCATTTATCAGTGTAGTCTAATTAGGTCCTTTTATTAGGGTAGATCATTTAAATGTTTGTGGAAATGGGGGATTAACAATTCATCTTTTTTCTTTCTTTTTTAAAAGTCTAACACATTGTAATAGATGCCATCTCTTAACTAAAGCATTCCAAGTTGTCTGTGCTTGATCTCCAGAAGCAGCAACCCTTGTACTTGCTGCTCTTTCCCTGCTGTGATGATTCCAACTGGTAAACAGTCCTTTGCTAGTACTTTCTGTGACCTGTTTTTTCTATATTTTCTGGACAGAAATTTTCCATTTTATTGACTTTATCCGTCCCATGAACTGTTCCCCTAGTGATTTCTGCAAACAATATTTAGCTTCTAATTATTTCAGAAACAGTTCAGTGATTTCATTAACATTTTTTTTTGCATGTGCTGCTAGATAGCATGCCAGTATGCCAAGGGGCTCAGAATGTTCATTCTTTGCTTCAAGCTAAGGTTAGTGAAGTGCAGGTCATGTTGTCATATCACAATCTTAGCAGCAAGGCTGGAGGAAGGAGACTTAGAATTCCTGAAGTGAGGGAAGTTCATAAAATCTGTGAAATATGAAACTTTTACTAAGTAAAACCAAGGCAATCTAAACACTTGGGACATGGTTTAATGGCCATGGTGGTCTTAGGTTAATGGTTAAACTTGATGATTTTAGAGAGCTTTTCCAACCAAGACAATTCTATGGTGCTTCATCGTGGAGCAAATTAAATTTGACTGATTGTTAATTAGCTCTGGGAGTTAGAACGAAGCTATTTTACTGACTGTGGGCTCTTGTGCAGCTAATTATTACCTTTTTCTTTTACTGTTGGCTGATAGCCAAAATTGGTGCCCTTTTCTTTGATCTAGCTTGGAGGAAGATTAAAGGAATGTTCTTTGATTTTTGGAGAGTATATTCTTGGCTGGGTCAGTTTCAATATTACTGATCTCCTTTTATGATCAGGTTCCCTGCCTGGTGAATGTGGGGCAGGCTGTGGATGTAGTCTACCTGAACTTTAGCAAAGCCTTTGACACCATCTGCCACAACAGGCTTCTAGCCAAGCTGGCAGCTCATGGCTTGGACAGATTTACTCAGATATGGCTCAAGAACTGGCTGGATGGCAGAGCCCAGAGAGTGGTGGTGAATGGTGCCACATGCAGTTGGCAGCTGTCACTAGTGGTGTCCCCCAAGGATCAGTGCTGGGCCCAGTCCTGTTCATTATCTTTATTGATGATCTGGATGAGGGGATTGAGCTCAGCATCTGTAAATTTGCAGTTGACACAAAGCTAGGAGCAGGTGTTGATCTGTTGGAGGGTAGGAGAGCCCTGCAGAGGGACCTGGCCAGGCTGGATGGGTAGAGGCCAATGGGATGAGACTGAACAAGGCCAAGTGCAGGGTTCTGCACTTTGGCCGCAACAACCCCAAGCAGTGTTACAGGCTGGGGACAGAGTGGCTGGAGAGCAGCCAGGAGGAAAGGGACCTGGGGGTACTGATAGATAGTAGGCTGAAGACGAGCCAGCAGTGTGCCCAGGTGGCCAGGAGAGAAAATGGCATCCTGGCCTGGATCAGGAGCAGTGTGGCCAGTAGTACGAGGGAGGTTATTCTGCCCCTGTACTCAGCACTGCTCAGGCCACACCTTGAGTGCTGTGTCCAGTTCTGGGCTCCTCAATTCAAGAGAGATTTTGAGGTGCTGGAATGTGTCCAGAGAAGGGCAACAAGGCTGGTGAGGAGCCTGGAACAAAAACAGTATGAGGAGAGGCTGTGGGAGGTGGGGTTGTTTAGTCTTGAGAAGAGGAGGCTCACGGCTGACCTCATTGCTGTCTTCACCTACCTGAAGGGAGGTTGTAGCCAGGTGGGGTTGGTCTCTTAGGCAACCAGCAATAGAACAAGGGGAAACAGTTTCAAGTTGTGCCGGGGGAAATATAGGCTGGATGTTAGGAGGAAGTTGTTGGCAGAGAGAGTGATTGGCATTGGAATGGGCTGCCCATGGAGGTGGTGGAATCACCATCCCTGGAGATGTTCAAGAGGAGACTGGCTGAGGCATTTAGTTCCATGGTCTGGTTGACTGGACAGGGCTGGGTGCTAGGTTGGACTGGATGATGTTGGAGGTCTCTTCCAACCTGGTTGATTCTATGATGCTGTTACCAAATATGGTTTTAATCAGTCAGGAAATAATACATCTACTGGAATTTATTCAACAGCTTTAATGTGAGTAATTTTGCCTAAAACAGAGTTACCAAATCCCTGTGCCAAATTTTATACATGTAACACAGTGTTATATTTATCATGTGTTATCTTAGCCCTAATAATTCTGGATTTAGTATTAATGCTGGCATTATGCATGAGACATTCAAATGTGATTTAAAAGAACTGCTGTTTCAAGTTTCCATTCACATCTAGGTCGTGATCAAAAGGGAATCAAGTTCAAAAAGGTTATTAACATTTAATTAAGCAAATAAAAGAGAGGAAATCCCAAAAACAGAAAAAGAGGACACAGTCTCAAGTTGTGCTAGGGGAGGTCTAGGTTGGATGTTAGGAGGAAATTCTTCTCAGAGAGCGTGATTGGCATTGGAATGGACTGCCCAGGGAGGTGGTGGAGTCGCTGTGCCTGGAGGTGTTCAAGCCTGGATGAGGCACTTAGTGCCCGTGGTCTAGTTGATTGGCCAGGACTGGGTGCTAGGTTGAACTGTCTGAGCTTGGAGGTCTCTTCCATCTTGGTTGATTCTATGATTCCTATCATAGATTTCAGGAAGTGTAATATAAGATTTGGGTGTGGTTTAAGTCTGATGTACAGCAGTCTGACCCATGGGTTCACCGCACAGAGGGTCCTTTTCTGAGTTACTCCCTGGGCAGCTGAAATTGTTGTTTCTCTGGCCATTCTTGCCTTAACCTGTTATGATTATAGAAACACAGAATGAGAGAGTCGGCTATAAGTGCTGCAGCAATGAGTGTGGTGAGTATGCAAAACCACCACTAACCTGGATGTTTTGGAAAATGCAATTTTAACTGCTGACTTCATGAAAAAGGAAGAAGGAAAATGCAATCAAGTCCTTCCTTGGTCCAAGGGAATTGGAAGTCATGTGGTGAATGTGGGGCAGGCTGTGGATGTAGTTGACCTATATTTCAGCAAAGCCTTTGACACCATTTGCCATAACAAGCTCCTGACAAAGCTGGCAGCTCGTGGCTTGGACAGATTCACTCTGAAATGGGTCAAAATCTTGCTGGAGGGCTGGACCCAGAGAGTGATGGTGAATGGTGCCACATCCAGTCGGCAGCTGTCACTAGTATTGTGCCCCAAGGATTGGTGCTGGGCCCAGTCCTGTTCAATATCTTTATTGATTATCTGGATGAGGGGATTGAGTCCAGCATCAGTAAATTTGCAGATGACACCAAGCTAGGAGTAGATGTGTATCTGTTGGAGGGTAGGAGAGCCCTGCAGAGGGACCTTGCCAGGCTGGATGGGTGGGCAGAGGCCCATGGGATGAGACTGAACAAGGCCAAGTGCAGAGTCCTACACTTTGGCCACAACAACCCCAAGCAGAAGATCTCTTTCAACGTGATTGATTCTATGATTCTGTGTTCTGATTGCATGGTTACAGGTGACACCAGCTGCTTGTGGGGGAAGGGCACTCAACACAGCACTTCTAGAGTGGTGCATCAGTGTAGAGATCATGTCCAGACAGCACATGGTTGGTGAAAGAGGAGAACTATGCAGGGCTTTCATCTGGAACGTGTGGATGACAGAGCAGAGCAAGCAGTCTTAGCATTCAAACTACCTCCTTCTGGTACATCTACCTAGAAAACACAGATGTCAACCTGTAAACAGTCACTGGAATGTAGTACTCTCACCTAGTACCTTTCTACTGACTTCTCTAATTGCTGGAGCTTAGCTTCAAAACTTTGATCATTGTGTAGCATTTTGGAATAACTGAACCTTTTTGGAAATGCTTCTGGGCTCTGGATCAAAATTCTGGGATTTGCAGAAGCCACACTCTTGGGTCTTGCCACATGGCAGGCCCTAGCATGGTGTAATTTGTGTCTGTCTGGTGGTCAAGGATCTCAGATGTTCCTTTTGAGATTTCAAGTTCTTTTTTTGCAGTCTGAAAATGGAGAGCCTAAATTTCTTTGAATCATGAATCATAGAATCAAGCAGGTTGGAAGAGACCACCAAGATCGTCCAGTCCAACCTAGCACCCAGCCCTGTCCAATCAACTAGACCCTGGCACTAAGTGTCTCATCCACTCTTTTGGGGAACCTCCAGGGACAGCAACTCCACCACCTTCCTGGACAGATTATTCCAAAGGCAATCAGTCTTTCTTTGGGTTTTACTCATTTGATACTGTATGCTCTAAATCACTGTGCATGCCTGAATGTTGTGTAAAGCCTAAGATGATCTCTTCAGCCATACATCTAAAAGAAAAAGTAATTTATTTTTTCATAATAGGAAACTGTTTGTAACATAACGAAAGAGGTCACAGGGTCTTAGCTGAACATAAAAAGCATGTTGCATTACCTAACTGAGCAGATGAGTTCCTTGAACACTAGACATTTAGAAACAGCAAGGTGGTATTATCTTTGTGCAAGTGTTTATGATGCTGTTGGTGAAACATGTTGTTCTGATTTAAAATACACACTTTGAAAAGACCTGCCAGATTGAGTAGACATTTGGCAAGCTCAAACTATAAAGTTCACCTGAAGTGAATAGTGAAAATAATTAAGTCTCAGACTACATATAACTTCCCTAGGCATGGGGTATGAGTTCTGTCAACAGAGGGTGATTAGTTAGTGTTGCAGGGTGACCTGGAATTCTGAAAGGCAAAACCAGACAAATGGGCTAGCAGGAAGACATACTTTTGTATCAATGAATCATAGAATTGTAGAATCAACCAGGTTGGAAGAGACCTTAGATCACTCAGTCCAACCTAGCACCCAGCCCTGTGCAATCAACCAGACCATGGCACTAAGTGCCTCATCCAGGCTTTTCTTCAACACTTCCAGGGATGGCAACTCCCCCACCTGCCTGGGCAGCCCATTCCAATGCCAATCACTCTCTCTGCCAACAACTTCCTCCTAACATCCAGCCTAGACCACTCCCAGCACAACTTGAGACTGTGTCCCCTTGTTCTGTTGCTGGTTGCCTGGCAGAAGAGACCAACCCCACCTGGCTACAACCTCCCTTCAGGTAGTTGTAGACAGCAATGAGGTCAGCCCTGAGCCTCCTCTTCTCCAGACCAAACACCCCCAGCTCCCTCAGCCTTTCCTCACAGGGCTGTGTTCCAGGCCCCTCACCAGCTTTGTGCCATTCTTTGGCACACATTCCAGTGTCTCAACATCTCTCTTAAACTGAGGAGCCCAGAACTAGATAAAGCACTCTAGGTTGTGGCCTGACCAGTGTTGAGTACAGGGGCAGAAGAACCTCCCTTGTCCTGCTGGCCACACTCTTCCTGATCCAGGCCAGGATGCCATTGGCTCTCTTGGCCACCTGGGCACACTGCTGCCTCATCTTCAGCTACTATCTACCAGTACTCTCAGGTCCATTTCTGCTTGGCTATTCTCCAGCCACTCTGTCCCCAGGCTGTAGTCCTGCTTAGGATTTGTGTGGCCAAAGTGCAGAGCCCTGTACTTGGTCTTGTTCAGTCTCATCCCATTGACCTCTGCCCACCCATTCAGCCAGTGTGGTCCCTCTACAGGGACCTAGCTTGACACCTGCTCCTAGCATGGTGTCCTCTGCAAATTTACTGATTCTGGACTCAATCCCCTCATCCAGATAATCAATAAATGTATTGAAGAGAACTGGGCCCAGGATTGATCCTTGGGGAACACCACTAGTGACAGCTGCCAACTGGATGTGGCACCATTCACCACCGCTTTCTGAGTCCAGCTCTCCAGACAGTTCTTGACCCATACCAGAGTGAATCTGTCCAAGCCATGAGCTGCCAGCTTTGTCAGGAGCTTGTGTGGCAGATGGTGTCAGAGGTTTTGCTGAAGTCTAGATATATTACATGAGAATAATACCAGGTGCAGCTTACCTAGGGAGCATGGTTGGCTTTCCATCACCAAGTTAAGCATTATTTTCTCTCTAGAGAGAGTCTATTTCCAACAGCAACCTGTAGTTTTTATGCACAAGTGAGTAGTGAAATTGACTATTTTTAGACAGACAATGAGACTAAATGATTACAATGGTCTCTTCTGGAGACCATATCAAAGCAATTTATACAAATTCAGACTTTTTTTTTGGACAGGGAGAATGTTTATTGGCTTCTCTGACCTTTCACTGTGTTGTCTTTCCTCCAAAAGGAAAATCTTTAAAGAATCTCTAATGAGTGTTTGCTTCTTTAGGCATATAATTTGCCCCTACTATACTTGAGGGTGGTTTGTTTCCTCTCCTGCCCTTCTAGGTTCATTTTAATTTATTACTTCATCCTGAAGTTTCCTGTCACAAATATTTCTCTTAGCAGCTCTTGGAAGGTAGAGTTTATTATGAAATGTTCTTTTCCCACCCTATGCATCTAGATGATGTCTATTCAAAAGCTTGGCTCTATTCCTGAGAATTGGATTAGAATTTTTTCTTTGGCAAATTTAGTCTAATTTTAAGGAGTTACTATATCGGGCACTGTTGCCTCTCAGAATTCTGCTGTCAACATCTGCAGCTTCAGAAAAAGTGTGCTAATGGTACAGTAGCCTCAGCTGAGGTGAGTCACAGAATCACAGAATTTCTTAGATTGGAAAAGACCCTCAAGCTCATCGAGTCCAATCATTAGTTTCACTTTGACAAGCCCTTGACTAAACCAAATCCCTCAGCACAACATCTCATCGCTATGAGTCACTATGCTTGGAAAGGACCACCAAGATCCTGAAATGGTCACATGTTGTATCTGAAAGGGCTGAGGTGGTGCTTCTTGGGAGATAGAAATACCATTTTGTTTCTACTACCCTGATGCAATCCTGGTGAAAAGGAATTCACAGTCTGTAGTTATGGAACCTCCTAAAAGAAGAAGCCGCCTGAGGGTACTGGTAGAGAGTAGCTGAAGATGAGCCAGCAGTGTGCCCAGGTGGCCAAGAGAGCCAATGGCATCCTGGCCTGTATCAGGAACAGTGTGGCCAGCAGGACAAGGGAGGTTATTCTGCCCCTGTACTCAACACTGGTCAGGCCACACATTGAGGACTGTGTCCAGTACTGGGCTCTGCAACTCAGGAGAGATGTTGAGATACTGGAATGTGTCCAGAAAGGGTGACAAAGCTGGTGAGGGGCCTGGAACACAGCCCTGTGAGGAGAGGCTGAGGGAGCTGGAGGTGTGCAGCCTGCAGAAGAGGAGGCTCAGGGCAGACCTCATTGCTGTCTCCAACTACCTGAAGGGAGGCTGTAGCCAGGTGGGGTTGGTCTCTTCTCCCAGGCAAGCAGCAACAGAACAAGGGGACACAGTCTCAAGTTGTGCCAGGGGATATCTAGGCAAGATGTTATGAGGAAGTTGTTGTCAGAGAGAGTGATTGGCATTGGAATGGGCTGCCCAGGGAGGTGGTGGAGTCATCGTCCCTGGAGGTGTTCAAGCAAAGCCTGGCTGAGGCACTTAGTGTCATGGTCTGGTTGATTGGATAGGGCTGGATACTGGGTTGGATTGGATGAGGTTGGAAGTCTCTTTCAAACTTGTTGATTCTATGATTCTGTAAAAGTATCAACTTGGAAACTATGGAGAAGATAAAATCTTTCAACAGTTGTATTTCACTGACATCATCAACAAACAACTGGGACAAAGAAATAGTTCTCCTTATCTAGTTTTAGAAGTGAAGCAGCTTCCTCTTTTAGTTTATTATCACTGGTGACAGAATGCTCCTTAATTAGTGCCACTGCCTCCTTAATTAGTGCCACTGCCATGAGGCTGCAGGCAGCTATAATCCACAGGCTGTGAGTCCTTTGGCCCTCATAACCACACAGGTGCCCATCATATAGTAGTTGAGTTTTGCAGTGGTTCCAGCCATTCATGAGTTCTTGGATGCTCTGTGTTGAGAAAATCACCATTGAACATCCAGGTTGGTCATTAGGAAACATTTCTTCACAGAAAGGTTTCTCTAGCACTAGAATAGGCTGCCCAGGGAGATGGTGAGTTCACCATCCCTGGAGGTACTTAAAAGATGCATGGACGTGGTGCTGAGTGACATGGCCTAGTGGTAGTAGCTTCACAGTAGTGGTGCAATTGTGAGGTCTAGGCAAGCAGTTGGATCTCACAGGTCTCTCCTAACTTCATTGGTTCTGTCAGTCTATGATTCTATATACATGGGCATTGCTTACAGGACGAAGAAACTAGATGTTGGTCATATAAGGAACTAACTCTCAGATGTGTGCTGAATATCATTCTGTGGCTGATCCAGTAGAGAACCATTTGTGATGTGTTTCAGGATACCAACCTCCTTCACATACCAAAAGAAATTGTCACCAAATATCATTGTCTCCATAAGCGAAACCAGCAGCTTTCTGGACTGCTTAAGGAAGTCGCTGTTTCCAGTTATGCATGCTGAGGTGGAAACCTGCATAGTAATGAGGGAAAAGGATTCAAAAGACTTTTTGATAACAAGTGTCTGCAAGTAAACTTTTGACAGCAGATGCATGCCTCTGGCCCTGCCTGACGTTTATGAGATTCACAGGCACGTGTCTAAGGGCAAAGTTGAGGCTGTATTTCTCACTATATTTGCTGTGCAAGCTTGTCATTATTTATTACCTTAACCCTTTGGCCAGATGATTGCATAAATACTGTGTACTGTTGATACTTGACAGTATGAAGTCTTTGAATCATATAGACAGAGTTAGCTTTTGAACTTGTAGCCCCTTTGATTTATTTGCTGCTGCCTCAGGAGTTTCTGTCTGGTTTAAAATCATGTCTGAATTATGTTTCTTCTAGCAGTTATTTCATGGCTTAGCTGTTCTATGACTCTGTGTTTCCTTTCACTTACTGCTTATCTTAATCACTCTTAACTTTGCAAGTCTCCATTTTTACTTCATTTTCAGTAAACCTGTGCCTGTGTAATAAAACCTCCCCAAAACTGGGAATTCTTAGCCAAGAGCTAAGCCAACTCAGCTGTGCTTGTTTGAAATGAAACTGCAAGCTCATTAAATCATAACATTCATTTACTTGTTGCCAGCTTAGATGTGCTATGATGAATATATCATCTGCTCCTTTTCAACCTCAGCCTTTGTATGGCTTATATATAATTGCATGTGTGCAGGTAGAGAGCAAATGAACATCAGGGAGACCTTACTAGAAGGATGAAATAAGTCTGGTAACTACGCAGGCTTGTGATGTGACCACAAGATGAACGTTACCTTGGTTCTGTTTTAATGTGGAACAGACTGGAACTGTTTCAAGCACAAGCTGATGAGTAGTCCAAGATAAATGATAGGTGAACTAGTTGAGCCAGAACAAAAAGTAATCCATCTCCTGTCTTAAGTTGACTTTTTTAGTGCAGAAAATCATACAATTAAAGAGGAGCGACTATGAAGTACTTCCTCTTGAGTGGTGCTGAAGTTCAGGCTCATAAATGAGACTTTGCAAGAAATGAGGTGGTGGCATTCCTTATGTCTATCTTCTGTATGTATAGACTCACAGAACTGTTTGGTTTGGAAAAGACCTGCAAGATCATCAAGTCAAACCCTCAACTTAAGACCACCATGTCAATTAAATTGTGTCCCAAAGTGCCATGTCCACACGTTTTTTGAATGCCTCCAGAGATGGTGACTCTTGCACCTTCCTGGGCAATCTGTTCCAAAACTTGGACACCCTTTCAGTAAAGAAATTTTTCCTAATCTCCAACCTGAGCTGCTTCTGGCACAATTTCAGGCCATTTCTTCTTGGTCTGTCACATGACATCAAGGAGATAAGACTGCCCCCACCTCACTCCAATCTCCTTTCAGGGACTTGTGGAGAGCAATGAGGTTGACCCTTGGCCTCCTCTTCTCCAGGCTGTACAACCCCATTTCCCTCAGCTGCTCCTCACAAGATCTATTCTCCAGACCCTTCACCACCATTGTTGCCCTTCTCTGGAGACACTCCATCACATCAATGTCATGACTCTAGTGCACAAAGAGCTGCCAGCCAACAAATCTCTGTCTCTGCAACCCATTTTGGAAAGGTTCTTTGCAGCCCCATCACCATCCAAGCATCTCACTAACCACTTTAAACATAGTTCCAGCTTCACTCTCTTACTAATGACTGAAGACTTCTGATTTTTGTTTCTTCATGTGCTGGAAATTAGTGTTGAAAGTAAGTGTAGTAGTTCAAATTGTGCTGGGGAAAGTCTAGGCTGGATATTAGGAGGAAGTTCTTGCCAGAGAGAGTGATTTGCAATGGAATGGGCTGCCCAGGGAGGTGGTGGAGTTGCTGTCCCTGGAGGTGTTGAAGAAAAGCCTGAATGAGGCACTTAGTGCCATGGTCTAGTTGATTGGATAAGGCTGGGTGCTAGCTTGGGCTGGATGATCTTGGAGGTTTCTTCCAACCTGGTTGATTCCATGTTTCTGCATCCTTCTAACATCTCCTTCCCATTGTTTTTCTGTGTCACTTTGCTGCACAACTTTGCATAAAGTGTCTTTCCAAATTGTAGGCCATTTCTGGTATGGACATTTACTTGGTATGTGTGATATATTATCTTGTTTATAAGCAAGGCAGGAAAAAGGTAGTAATATCCAGGACATATCAAATCTCTCAGTGTCTAGCAAGCAGATGCAAAGGTGATTGGTTTGCCCTGGAAGCTGTCACTTGGCCACAACAACATAATGCCACAGTCTAGTTGATTGGACAGGGCTGGGTGATAGGCTGGACTGCATGAACTTGGAGGTCTCTTCCAACCTGGTTGATTCTATGGTTCTATGATTATGATAATTTGCAGTACTGGGTCCTGAAAACATGGTTGAATGTTCCATACATCACTACACAATTCCCTAGTGTCTTTGTAGGGTTTTGGTCACCCAGGTAACAGAGCAGCAGTAAGAAAAATCCACAGAAGATAGAAGTACATGAAACAGCTTCTATACGGGAGTGGGGCCAAGGCTGGTAGATTGGATTGCCATCCTGGATAAAGAGTAAGTAAAAGGAGAGATGACAGTGGTCTAGAAAATACTGATGAGGAGGGGAGGAAGAAGGTAATTAGAAGATTGTTTTGCACTGTTCCTTGGAATTAAAGCATCAGGGCAACCTGGTAAAATTATCAGGCAGATGGTTTAAAAGAAACAAAAAACCACCATATTTTGCCATGCCATGGTTACATTATGTGATTCAGGGCCATAGGATATTTCGGAAGCCTAAGATGAGAACATAAAAAGAGATCAAACACACTGATGGAGGATAAGTGCAGGTGAAAGATGTTTGTAGAGTGTGTTCAGTTGAATCTTAACACAGTGATCTGTACTTCCTACATCTTCACCTTCTGAAATCCCCAAGCTACACGTTGCTGACAGCAGGGAACAGTAATTCTATGCGTGCACACCTCAGGTATTTGCTGCTGGTCAATGTCAGGGGTAATAGTGGGCTAAGGAGACCTGTGGCTTTACACCGTGTGACAGTTGCTGTTGCAGCAGTGTGGGAGCATACTGCTGCTCAAAGAGCCTTCCATCTAAACAGACAGATGAAAAGGTGGGGGACTAAAACACCTACTTACAGTTATACAGTGCCAACAGCCTGGCTGCAGAGGCAGGGTGGTAGCATGGTGGAGACCTGTTTCCAAAAACCAGTTGCTTTGGGAACTCCTTTGAAAACTGAGCTTGTTTCCTCAGGATTTCATTGGAATTGGTCAGTGTGATGGTTTGAATAGAATTATAGAATTAACCAGGTTGGAAGAGACCTCCAAGATCATTGAGTCCAACCTATCACCCAGCCCTATCCTGTCAACAAGACCATGGCACTAAGTGCCCCATCCAGTCTTGAACACTTCCAGGGACAGCTACTCCACCATCTCCCTGGGCAGCCCATTCAAAGAATGAAATAATCTTTTGTTGTACAAGTGATTGGCTCTTTTCAGTATCACAGTATCACAGTATCATCAGGGTTGGAAAAGACCTCACAGATCATCAAGTCCAACCCTTTACCACAGAGCTCAAGGCTAGACCATGGCACCAAGTGCCACGTCCAACCTTGCCTTGAACTGCTCCAGGGACGGCGACTCCACCACCTCCCCGGGCAGCCCATTCCAGTGTCCAATGACTCTCTCAGTGAAGAACTTTTTTTCTTGTGTTGTTTTCCAAAATAGTCAAGATGATGTCTATCATGTGAATTTTCTAAGGAAATTAAAATCTAATTTGATGTTTAAAAATGGGTCCTAATGTTGTAACGGTAGTGGCTTAGTGACAAGCTTCTTTTTTTCCTCATACTAGCTTTTGATTTTGTATCTCATTCTGTTTGCTTGCTGGGACCAGCCATTCACATTTTCAGGAAAAAGCACCTCATATATTCTGCTTTCCATCCTTTTGCAGAAGGCATGGATCTCATCTCTTCTGTTGTCAACTCTTTGCACTGATTTATTCAGTGTGTGATGGTTTGGATGTTCCCTCCTCTCCCACACTTAAGAAAATCACCCAGACTAGACTCAGTCACTGGAAATTGAATGAAGCTCTATAGTTACAGCTTAGCAGAATATACAAGCAGGTATGTACAATAGATACTGAAATTCACAAATTAAAAAGTAGTACAGACACATAACAGCCCTCTCAGAAACCAGAGTCCCCTGGATGGGCTCCCAACCACCCTTCCATCTCCTGTCCACCCCTCTACCTTATCTCAGACTTTGCCTTACGTTCAAAGGTGAGTTTGGAGGGTCAGCCAGGGGGGTTAGGAAGCAGAAGGATTAGTCAGGCAGCAAGTTAGGTTAGAGAGCAGTTCATGCAGCCCCAAGAGACAGAAAGCAACTCTGTTACCTACATTTTTGTTCTTGTTTTTATCCATCTCAGCAAGCCTGAGTTCAGCAGACATCACCACTGTTTCCTTTTTACAGCCTAGCATCTAATTCTTCTCACCAAAATATCCCAGCTAGGTTCAAACTAGCACACAGTGTAAGACCTCTCCTTGAAAAAGGGAAGGGGAAGTGTTAATAGAACAAAACAGAAATTGTTTTCATTACCAGCCTGAGCTGATACCTCGCAAAGTCCATTATGAGAACCAAAATTCTCTGACCATTTTTTGGACAAGCTCTCTTTGCTGAGTAGCTGACACTAATAATCATGGTTAGCACAAGCAAAATGTTGTCAATTCAGTTTCATCAAGCTGAAAGCTTCTTCTGCCTAGCTCCCAGCTGTGTGTTCCCACTCTATTCCAGGTGCATCAACTGCACAGATACAGAGAGTTGGTTGACGTTGATCTGACAGAAAGGGAAACAATCCACCAAGAAATTTGCTGCTTGCTTTTTCATCTTTGCCCAATGACTTGATCTGATATTGTGCTCTGTGTGGTTGTTTGACCATGGAAGGAAATTTGGGGTGGGAAAGGGGAATGTGAAGATATCGCAGTGCCAGACTGCAGCAGTGATGGCAGAACTGTCCATTCACATCTTCAAATCTATGATATCATCAGGTGGGAGACACAAATGTTCCTGCAGATCACAGAGTCATAAAATCAACCAGGTGGGAAGACACTTCCAATATCATCAAATCCAACCTAGCACCCAGCCCTGTCCAATCAACTAGACCACGGCACTAAGTGCCTCATCCAGGCTTTTCTTCAACATTTCAGGCAAGGTGACTCCACCACCTCCCTGGGCAGCCCATTCCAAAGCCAATCACTCTCTCTGCCAACAACTTCCTCCTAACATCCAGTCTAAACCTCCCCTGGCACAGCTTGAGACTGTGTCCCCTTGTTCTGTTGCTGCTTGCCTGGCAGAAGAGCCCAACCCCACCTGGCTACAGCCTCCCTTCAGGTAGTTGGAGACAGCAATGAGGTCCCCCCTGAGCCTCCTCTTCTCTAGGCTAAACACCCCAAGCTCCCTCAGCCTCTCCTCACAGGGCTGTGCTCCAAGCCTCTCACCAGCTTTGTTGCCCTTCCTGGACATGTTCCAGTATCTCAACATCTCTCTTGAATTGAGGAGCCCAGAACTGGGCATAGTACTGAAAGTGTGGCCTAACCAATGTTGAGTACAGGGGCAGAATAACCTCCCTTGTCCTACTGGCCACACTGTTCCTGATCCAGGCCAGGATGCCATTGGCTCTCTTGGCCACCTGGACAAACTGCTGGCTCATCTTCAGCTACTCTCTACCAGTACTCGCATGTCCGTTTCTGCCTGGCTGCTCTCCAGCCATTCTGTCCCCAGCCTGTAGTGCTGCTTGGGGTTGTTGTGGCCAAAGTGCAGAGCCCTGTACTTGGTCTTATTCAGTCTCATCCCATTGGTCTCTGCCCACCCATCCAGCCTGACAAGGTCCCTCGGCAAGGCTCTCGTACTCTCCAACAGCTCCAGACCTACTCCTAGCTCAGTGTCATCTGCAAACTTACTGATGCAGGATTCAATCCCCTCATCCAGATCATCAATAAAGATAATGAACAGGACTGGGCCCAGCACTGATCCCTGGGGCACACCACTGGTGACAGCTGCCAACTGGATGTGGCACCATTCACCACCACTCTCTGGGCCTGGCCCTCCAGCCAGTTCTTGACCCATATCAGAGTGAATCTGTTCAGGCCATGAGCTGCTAGCTTTGCCAGGAGCTGCTTGTGGCAGATGGTGGCAAAGGCTTTGCTGAAGTCCAGGTGGACTCAATCAACAGATGTTGTGTTTGTCTTTGTGTTTATGATGTGCTTGATTTCATCAAGCTTCAGATATTGGCAATGTTTTTACTCTATTATCACATCTTTCACCTTTTTTTTTTTTTTTTAAGCTGATGTTTTGCTGAAACTGTTTTGAATTGCTGAAATAATTTTCTGCTTTCACAATTTTGGTACAGATCACTTCATATATTAAGGTTTTCAGTAATCATTTAACTTGGTGCTCAAGAGTAGGCAGTTTCTGAACAATCAAAGGAAATGTCCCAAAGAGAAGTGCATGTTAGAAAAATGCTGCTGCTTTGATGTCGCAGGTGAGCATGAAATACCAAGTTTAGATACTCTGCTTTTCTAAGAGCAGGAATGGCTCTTACCAATTTCAGCTCTAATACAGCAAGGAAAATAATTCGTTGCCTACTGAAACTTTTGTCTTGTGAGGAAAGGCTGAGGGACTTGAGGCTCTTCGGTCTGGAGAAGTGCAGACTAAGAGGTCTTATTAATACTTATAAGTATCTGAAAGGTGGCTGTCAAGAAGGGGCCAGTCACTCTTGGATGGTGTCCTGTTGTAAGCCAAGGGCCAATGGATACAAACTAGAAGACAGGAAGTTCCACTTCAGCATGAGGAGAAACTTCTTTACTATAAGTGTGCCTTGGAACAAGCTGCCCAGTATGGTTGTGGAGTCTCCTCTTTTGACTTTCAAGACTCATCTGGATGCATTCCTGTGTGACCTGCATTAGGTGACCCTTATTTGACAGGAGAGTTGGACTCAATGATCTCTGGAGGTCTCTTTCAAACCCTACCATTCAATGATCCTTTAAGCTCCTGTGAACAGAGGTTGTTGCCAGATGGGAGTTGGTCTCTTCTGCCAGGCAACCAGCAACAGAACAAGGGGACAGAGTCTCAAGTTGTGCCAGGGGAGGTCTAGGCTGGATGTTAGGATGAAGTTGTTGTCAGAGAGAGTGATTGGCATTGGAATGGTCTGCCCAGGGAGGTGGTGGAGTCACCATCCCTGGGGGTGTTCAAGCAAAGCCTGACTGAGGCACTTAGTGCCATGGTCTAGTTAATTGACTAGGTCTGGGTGCTACTCTGGACTAGGTGGTCTTGGATGTCTCTTCCAACCTGATTGATTCTATGATTCTATGATTGAGACAGGTTAGGTTAGCATAGTGGATTTTTTGCTCTCTTTTCTCGTATTAGGGCAGAATCAGTTTTAGTGTAGTTTTTGCAAGCATCATTTTTCATTTTGTTGTTAGAAGTGCAACATCTCACACCTGCTTCTTTTGGTCCCATAAATATTTTGTACTCCATCCAGGGGATTTTTGGCTTTTCCTTTAAACTCACTGAAATTCATAACAATGCTTTTGCAGCCATGGAATTTAGAAGCAGGTAGCAGACCTTTCTTCAAGATGCTTTGGGCTGTACTCTGTTCTAATGTTTGTAAAATGGAAGTCAGTGCAGAGCATCTTCCTTTTCAAGAGAAAACAACAGATTAACAGTTATATAGGAATATTGGCTTCTTTTCTGTTACTGGCCCTGGCTGGTTGGGAAAAAGGAGAGCAGCACACTGCAGATTTCTGGTCCTGCATTTCCCAGAGTATTTTACAGTGGGGTGGTCTGTGTGGATGGCAAAAATAACCCCGGAGTGATTTACTTTCTTTCCATATTACTGTTTTCTAGAAGCAGAAGTCTGTTCCCCCAGGTTCCCTGTGGCTTAATGTGCCAATATATCATCTCAGAAGAAATGATCCATCTGCTTCACTGAAAAAAAACCACCCAAAATATTACTGCAGACCCTTTTAATTGTTCTTTTGTTCACATGTTTTGTTCTGAGGCACTGTACTTGCAGTCCTGTTCACCATTGCACATCTACCTTCTCTGTTCCTTAAAGTGCTTCTGCACAGCAGGCAGTGATGTGGCCAGCTCTCAGATCAGTAGGCTGCTTCATTATCTTGCTTTGAATGTGATTTTAGCTCTGTGTGTATGTGGGGGGGGAGAAATGAACATTATTCTTGTCTTCCAGCTTAAAGCTGGCGAAACAGGAGTTTCGGTCCTTCCTCATGAGCCTAACAGAACAGGCTTAGCAGGTGACACAACTGCTTTGTATGCATAAGCCTAGAGGGTCTTGTTCACTGCAGCTGAAATTTCTTCTGAACAGATCTCTACAACATGAATTAAAATGTCATAGCATCTTTACACTGAGTGGCTTAATTTCATGCCAGCTTAGATAGGATTCTTTTGGGTTTGTTTTGTTTAATTCAAGATTCGATAGCCTGTTGGTAAAAGGCAGCAGTCAGGTATGTTGCAACCTAGAAGCAGAGAACAAACTAGTATCATAGAAAAGAATAATGGAATCAACCAGGTTGAAAGAGACATCCAAGATCATGCAGTCTAACCTCTAGTCCAACCTATAGTAGTTCTACAGCAAAGAGAAAGTTATCTTTGTTTAAACGGTACAAGAAATAGGCACAATGCTTCATAGGGATTCTGGTTACTTTATTTTTTATGCTCTCCAATCTCTTTGTTGTGACAGGAATTTATATGTGAGGCTTAGAATCAGAAAATAGTATTTAACTCTTCATGGTAATCCTTTGTAGAATAATACTGCTGCTTCTCCCTCCTTCACCAATGTTAATCTCTTCAAATGGAGATTAACAGGGAAGTTTCCATCAAACTAAAATAATTTAACTGCAGTAACAATCACAGAATCAACCAGGTTGGAAAAGACCTCCAACCTCATCCAATCCAAGCTAGCACCCAGCCTTATCCAATCAACTAGACCATGACACTAAGTGCCTCATCCAGGCTTTTCTTCAACACCTCCAGGGACAGCAACTCCACCACCTCCCTGGGCAGCCCATTCCAATGCCAATCACTCTCTCTGCCAACAGCTTCCTCCTAACATCCAGCCTATTCTTCCTCTGGCACAACTTGAGACTGTTTCCCCTTCTTCTGTTGCTGGTTGCCTGGCAGAAGAGACCAACCCCACCTGGCTACAGCCTCCCTTCAGGTAGCTGTAGACAGCAATGAGGTGTGCCCTGAGCTTTCTCTTCTGCAGGCTGCACACCCCCAGCTCCCTCAGCCTCTCCTCACAGGGTTGTGTTCCAGGCTTTCACCAGCTTCATCGCCCTCCTCTGGGCACATTCCAGTGTCTCAACATCTCCCTTGAATTGAGGAGTCCAGAACTGGACTCAGTCCTCAAGGTGTGTTCTGACCAGTGTTGAGTACAAGGAAAGAATAACCTCCCTTGTCCTACTGGCCTTTCAAGAACATGCATCCTACTTTTTCTTCACTCAGTCTCTATTCTGTGGTTGTAATTTTCAGGAGCCCTTTTATTATAAATGAAAACTATTTTGGAGGCAATCTACACATTATCAAACTTACATTTTGCTATTAAGCATACAAATAGATGTCTCTCTCCCTCCATTATTTGTTCACAAAAGAATTTTATACATCTTTTATACAAAGAAAGTGTTCCCTTGTTTATTTTCTGAAGATGAGCATACAAAAGGTTAGCTCATTTCTTTCCTTGAGAGTGCCTATAAGCACAGCAGAGGAGGCTGCATCTTCAGGGTCAGTGCTGTCTGTGTAATCAGGATATGGTACTGTACCGACTGTGGTGTGCAAAGCTCTAACTAATCTTCTGGTCAGCCACATCTCCAAATCCAGCTCTGGGTTTGGAATCCTTTTGTGCATATCATAGAACATCAGTGTTTCCTTCAGGCTTAGCTTTTTTTTGTCTGAAGAGAAACGCCTTGACTCACGCAGCACAACTCCAGCAGAAAAATGGTTGGTTGGTTGGAGTGTTCTGCAAACCTATTGGAAATTGAGTTTCCTTTTGCCGTGAGTTTGTGTGCAACAAAGTCTCTGTGAGTGCTTCTCAATGTCTCCGTATCTTGGCTGCATTTCAGCAGCTGGCCTGTTGTGTTTAGCCTTGCACACAGACCATCCTGTAGCCCCTGCTCTCTGCTCATATGGACAGGTTGTCATTTTGTCTAATAGGTATGAAGTGCAGCTGCACTGAGGTGCTTCCTGTATTAGTGTTGTTTGCCTGCTACCACTGCAGCATTTTAATACTTGTGCTTTGTGTACCTGCCCCACAAAGACTGGGATTACTCAATGCAGAGAGAAAATGCTACAGAATAAATGTCTGTTTATGCAAGTCTTTGTTGATTTCATTTATTATACATATATATATATAATTATGCAAAGGTAGGAGGACAAGGAAATCAATAGGACTTGCTCTGACCCTATAATTTCAGGCATGTTAAGGAACTAAGCTGTTTGTCCTTAAGACCTAAGATCAATTCCCTCCTGTCTTATGAGCCTGAGTAAATCTTAAAATGATTGGAGAGTCCTAATAAATGGAACCAGAGTTGGAAGGAGGAGATTAATCAAAGCTGACTGTGCTCAGCTTGCTGTATGAGCAGTTGTTTACTCCTCAGTTGCCTAGTCCATGGGGAGCTGGAGCACATGTTCTTGTTAGGTACAAAGTACAGTCCAGCCACTGAGGTCAGATTGGATGGTGAGGATGGATTAATGTGGGGAGAGAATGGAAGGGCTGGGAGTCCCACAGGCCCTTCCTTTGCTCTCAGTCACCATCATCCTTCTGGAAAACATGGCTAAGATCAACAGTTACTATGTTGGTTACCCTATTTACCCTATTATTCCATGGTATAATAAATTTGGGGAGCTATCCTAAAACACATCCCAGTAGTTATTTGTCCATTGCACAGCTGTTTTAAGACAATTCAGAGTGTGCTTGATGTTATTTTTTACGTTGCTTAGAAGTTAAGTTGTCCAGAACACTCAGAAGTGAGTTTCCCAAATCTTGTCTTGTGGTGATTACAAAATGCATCTGTAAAGCTTTACTGGATGCTCATTGCAAGGCTTAGGCCATATCTTTGCCCAGTTACAGTTTGGGAGACATGTGCTTTAGAATTTAGCTGGCATTTCAGAGAATCATAGAATCAACCAGGTTGGAAGAGACCTCCAGGATCATCCAGTCCAATTTATCACCCGGCCCTGTCCAATCAGCTAGACCATGGCACTAAGTGCCTCATGCAGTCTTTTCTTGAACACTGCCAGAGATGGCAACTCCACCAACTCCCTGGGCAGCCTGGGGAGGTGCAAATATAAAAAACCCAAACCCAAATCAAACCTTTAGTCCTGGAAACCTTTCTCTTGGAAGAAGTAGCATGTTTGATTTATGGGGGGCTTTGGAGCTTCCCCTCCTCCCTTAACACTGTATCAGTATTTTCACTGAAGCTGGCTTTAATTGGATGCTCTACTGAACAGTGAAGTTGCTCATTAGCAATATACTTGTGTAGTTGTGGTGGAGTAAGTTGTCTAGCGACATGAAATTATTCTTCATTACTTAATTTTTTCTCCTTAAAAGTTTCAGTTTATTTATATAACCTTCATTATAACTTCTATTTCTTTGGGAGCAGTTGCTTCAACTATCCATTATCCTTCCTCTAGTCACAATTTTGAGGTTAAATAAACCAGTTACTGTTCACAGGCTCACAGGATGTTAGGGGTTGGAAGGGACCCAAGGAGATCATCGAGTCCAACCCCCCTGCCAGAGCAGGACAATACTATCTAACACAGAGCACAGAGGAACACATCTACACAGGCCTTGAAAGGCTCCAGAGAAGGAGACTCCACAACCTCTCTGGGGAGCCTGTTCCAGTGCTCTGTGAGCTTTGCAGTCAAGAAGTTCCCTCTTGTGTTGAGATGGAACCTCTTTTCCTGGGACTTACACCCATTTCTCCTTGTCCTATCCCAGGGAGCAGTGAGCAGAGCCTGTCCCCCCATCCTGGCCAGCCCTCAGATAGTTATAAACATTTATCAAATCCCCTCTCAGTCTTCTTTTTTTCCAGACTAAAAAGTCCCAGGTCTCTCAGCCTCTCCTCATCAGGCAGTGCCCTCCAGTCTCCTAATCATCCTCGTAGCTCTCCACTGGACCCTCTCCAGCAGATCCCTGTCCCTCTTCAAGTGGGCAGCCCAAAATGTTGTTGGATGCTAAGGACAGAAAGAGGGGGATCACAAATAAGTTCTTTTGTGTTCTTTCTTTCCTGACATGTCCCTGCATATTAATTTGATTTCTGCCTTCCTGATTTTTCATGGAGTGTGAGTCAAGTCATCATAGAGTGGAGTGCTGCTGTTTGTGTTTTGCATTTAATCTGATAATAGGGCACTTCAGGCGGTTAGAAATTGAAACGAAGTTCCTTCACTCAGCTCAAAGCTGAGCTGAAACACTTCCAGCCTTAAGCTAAGGTTATGTGAGAAGACGACCTTTAAAGCTTAAGCTGCAGTGAAACGCCATTTCTAAATAGGTTGTAAAGTAGATGAGAAGAGATCACAGAACTCCAGTTGAGACCATTAATTTGCCTTCACCTTCTGCACAGCAGAGGACTTTTTCCATGTTCAGGGGGCTCATCTTGCTGTTTGAAGTGATGTAATTGGTCTTGCCTGCAGTTTCCTTGCTTCAGTGTATGCAGAGTCAGATCATCAAAAGTGGTGAGTTTGATCTGTCAGGCACATACCTAAAGAAATGTTGCCTGAGTGCTTTGATTTGGGAATAGGGCACTTCTGTTGCAGATATTGTGGCATTTTCAGATTTCTTCAAGTTTTCTCTTCTTTTGTAGCAAAGTGTATGTCCTTAATACCTTAAATCCTGCAGGTAGTTTCAGTTTCAGCAGATCAGTACTTTGGTGAAAAAAATTCTTCTAAACTTGCAGTGTCCTTAAATCTCAACTGGTTAGATTAATATGGGCAATGAGGATGTCCTTGAGACACTAAACTGCTGGGAATAGGCTGGCTCCTGTTAGGATATCTGGTGTCAGCAGCAGTGTTGCAGCAGACTGCATCTGTAGGGGTTCAGAATGGCTGGGATAGGATGTTCAGTACAGTGAACAGCATTCCAATAAAGGTTTTATTCTTCTACTCCTTCCATAAAGCACTAGATATCAAGGTCAAGGGAGGTGATTCTGTCCCTCTACTGTGCTCTGCTGAGACCCCACCTGGAGTACTGCATCCAGTTCTGGAGCCCCTATTACAAGAGGGATGTGGAGGTGCTGGAGCATGTCCAGAGATAGGCCACTGGGATGCTCACAGGGCTGGAGCAGCTCTGCTGTGAGGGCAGACTGAAAGAGTTGGGGCTGTTCAGTCTGGAGAAGAGGAGGCTCCCAGGTGGCCTTCTTGTGGCCTTCCAGGATCTGAAGGGGACCTACAAAAAAAATCTGGGGAGGACCTTTTTAGGCTCTCAGGGAGTGACAGGGCTGGGGGGAATGGAGCAAAGCTGGAGGTGGGGAAATTCAGAGTGGACGTGAGGGGGAAGTTTTTCATCATGAGAGTGGTGAGAGGCTGGAATGGGTTGCCCAGCGAGGTGGTTGAGGCCCCATGGCTGGAGGTGTTTAAGGCCAGGCTGGATGAGGCTGTGGGCAGCCTGCTCTAGGGTAGGGTGTCCCTGGGCATGGCAGAGGGGTTGGAACTGGATGATCCTTGTGGTCTCTTCCAACCCTCTCTGATTCTATGATTCTATGTACGTTTAGACACATAGCCAAAAATCATGTTTGAGAGATGAAATTTAGGAGACTTCTCTTTACTGGTCTGGAGGCATAGAATAGAATTGATTGGAAAAGCCTTCTAAGATTGAGTACAACTATCAACCGAAGACCACCGTGGCCATTAACTCAAGTCCATAAGTGCCACTTCCACACATTTCTTGAACACCTCTAGAGATGGTGACTCTCCCACCTCCCTGGGCAACCTGTTCCAGTGCTTGACCTTTTAATCTACCTTCAGATTGTTCAAGTTTTAAGAACTGCAAGATTCAGATTGCAGTCTGAAAAGTGAAAGGAAAATCCCAGGAATTTAATTTACTTTTATCTTCTGTTTCTCTCCTTTCTTTTTGGGTTAAATATCAATTGCAAACAGATGTCATAGTGCAGTTATTGGCAGTTGGTACTAGAGGTAAGAAATAAGAGTTCTTGAGGATTACTGCATATGATGAGGCAATTTTCAGTAAGGTATCCAGGGAGTGAATGTGTGGATCTTACTACTCTCTTATTACACTCACTGGGTAAGGAATTGGCTGGATGACTGCTTGCAGAGAGTCGTGATCAAGGGCACAGTGTCCACCTGGAGACCAGTGCCAAGTGATGTCCCTCAGGGGTCAGTGATGTTTAACATCTTTGTCAGTGACATGGACAGAGCAATCGAGTGCACCCTCAGCAAGTTTGCAGATGACTCCAAGCTGTGTGGCACAGTCGACTTGCTAGAGGGCAGGGATCCATGCAAAGGGACCTGGAAAGGCTGGAGAGCTGGGCCCAGACCAACCTCATGACATTCAACAAGGCCAAGTGTAAGGTCCTGCACCTGGGTCAGGGCAATGTGTGCACACAGCCCAGAGAGCCAACCATGTCCTGGGCTGTGTCAAGAGAAGTGTGGCCAGCAGGGCAAGTGAGGTGATTTTCCCCCTTTACATGAGACCCCACCTGAAGTACTGTGTGCACTTCTGGAGCCCCCAGCACAGGAAGGACATCAAAATGTTGGATTAGTCGAGAGAAGGCCACGAAGATGATCAGAGAGCTGGAGTACCTCTCCTACGAGGACAGGCTATGAGAGTTGGGGCTCTTCAGCTTGTAGAACAGAAAGTTTTCGGGATACCTTGTAGTGGCCTTCCAGTGTCTGAAGGCAGAAAACAGGAGGGCAGGAGAGGGACTATCAACAAGATCTTGTAATGACAGGACGAAAGGTAATGGGTTTAAACTGGCGGAGGGGAGATTTAAACTGGATGTTATGAAGAAGCTCTTTACAGTGAGGGCAATGAAACACTGACACAGGTTGCTCAGGGAGGATGTGCCTGCACCCTCCCTGGAGGTGTTCAAGGCCTTGAGCAACCTTTTCTAGTGGGAGGTGTCCCTGCCTATGGCAGGGGGTTGGAACCAGATGATCTTTGAGGTCCCTTCCAACATAAAGAGTGGTGCCTTAATCAACAAAGCTACTAAGAGCCCATCACAAATAATATTTTAGACTATGTTGGAAGTGCTTGAAAGTATAAAAGAAGATTAAAAAGTGGTTAATATTATTATAGACACATATTCAACTAATAGTGTGTATATGGTGCGAGTCATGTTTAGGAAGGGCACTTTGGAACAAGGTTTAGTGATCATGGTGGTGTTGGTTGCCAGTTGGACTTGATCTTCAAGATCTCTTCCAACTTTAATCATAGAATCACAGAACCATAGAATCAACCAGTTTGGAAGAGACCTCCAAGATCATCCAGGCCAACCTAGCACACAGCCCTATCCAATCAACTAGACCATGGCACTAAGTGCCTCAGCCAGGCTTTGCTTCACCTCCAGGGACAGCAACTCCACCACCTCCCTCAGCAGCCCATTCCAATGGCAATCACTCTCTCTGCCAACAACTTCCTCCTAACAGCCAGCCTAGACCTCCTCTGGCACAAACTGAGACTGTGTCCCTTCATTCTGTTGCTGGTTTTGTGCGAGAAGAGACCAACCCCTTCCTGGCTAGAGCCTCCCTTCAGGTAGTTGTAGACAGCAATGAGGTCTGCCCTGAGCCTCCTCTTCTCCAAGCTGCACACCCCCAGCTCCCTCAGCCTTTCCTCACAGGGCTGTGCTCCAGGCCCCTCACCAGCTTTATTGCCATTCTCTGGACATGTTCCAGTACCTCAGTATCTCTCTTGAATTGAGGAGCCCAGAACTGGACACAGCACTCAAGGTGTGGCCTGACCAGTGCTGAGTACAGAGGCAGAATAACCTCCCTTGTCCTACTGGCCACACTCTTTCTGTTACAGGCCAGGATGCCTTAAGCTCTCTTGGCCACCTGGGCACACTGATTCTGACATTCCATAACCCTGATTTCACTCAAACTCTTATCTTTGACTCTGTTAAGATCAGGGTTTTGTTTGGTTTGGGGCTGTATTTAGTTGACTGTAGAGTCCAGGGATCCTAACCTCTACTCCTAGATTAGTAATGGAATCTCCACAGGATCCTGTTAAAGCCAGGGTGTTGAAGGAAGGAAAAGAAACAACGAAACAAAACCCAGGTGGGGTTAAATAAACTATTAAGAAGTGCTGGAGGAAATAAATGCTGATGTCTAGCAACAGAATCTCAGTGAACAACATTTTTTTTTTTCCAAAAGGGGGAGCTGAGCAGAATAAAACTATTTGGTAGCAGGCAGAGGCACCAGAGACAACCCAGAGCTAATTAGATATGCTTCCTGTTTGTAAATGCAAATTGGGATTTGCTGTATTAAACAGTCTTGCCAGTCATCACCGTGGTTTTACTTTGCTTTGCTGACAATAGAACTGGACCAGTGGGAACACAGCAAAAGAACAGAGAACAGCATTGCCCACAGCTTAAAATCTGTTGAAGAGAAGTAATGCTGAAATAAAAACAATGGCAGAACTTTATATTGCTTAGTTCCATTAGGGATAATTAGCCACACTGGATAATAAAGTTTTGGAAAGCCCACTTGACAGATGGCAGCATGCACAGGGAATGTGACAGTAGCTGTTAGCTCTTTCCATTAGAGGTGGAACTCAATAAAGCTGATGTGTATAGGAAGAAAGTACATCCATTATTGGCTACTTACTCCTGTAAAAGCTGAACAGAACAAGGGGACGCAGTCTCAGGTTGTGCTGGGGGAGGTTTATCCTGGAAATTAGGAGGAATTTCTTCCCAGAGAGAGTGATTTGCTGTTGGAACAGGCTGTCCAGAGAAGGGTGACAAAGCTGGTGAGAGGCCTGGAGCACAGCCCTGTGAGGAGAGGCTGAGAGATCTGGGAGTGTGCAGCCTGGAGAAGAGGAAGCTCAGGAGTGATCTCATTGCTGTCTACAACTACCTGAAGGGAGGCTGTAGCCAGGTGGGGTTGGTCTCTTCTGCCAGGCAACCAGCAACAGAACAAGGGGACACAGTCTCAAGTTGTGCTGGGGGAGGTCTAGGCTGGATGTTAGGAGGAAGTTGTTGTCAGAGAGAGTGATTGGCATTGGCTTGGGCTGCCCAGGGAGGTGGTGGAGTCGCTGTCCCTGGAGGAGTTAAAAAAAAGCCTGGATAAGGCACTTAGTGCTATGGTCTAGTTGATTGGACAGGGCTGGGTGATAGATTGGGATGGATGATCTTGGAGGTCTCTTCCAACCTGGATGATTCTATGAAAAACTTGGGATTATTTGATTTCTCAGGAGAAGAGAACTGGCAAGTGAAGATTTTTGGACAGTCACAATTTTCTTGTTTTAAGCTGACCCCAATAAACAAAGACTTGGATAGCTGTGAATTTTAATCTTAACTTTCTTACAGAGTGACTTTTCTAGCCCAGTGGGTGCTGGAAGTCTGGGTAGATGCGTGCAGTAGGTGAATCTACTCACAGCACAGGTATGTGTACTTAAAAGGCTTGACCACACTACATAGCTCACTAATTTTCTTGGGTGCATATAAGATTATTTTTCCCTCCCTCTCTTGCTCCTTCTCCTCCTCTCCCAATCACCTCTTCTCTTCCTCTCCCTCTCAATTTGAGCTGGGATACATCAGCTCTATGTTTATAGGGTGAAAAGCACACGGTATTGTGACTCTCACAAAAGACATGTTGGATGCTCAATAACTGCTATGAACCTCTGTACTCCAAGGATCTTCTGAGTGACAGCAGGAAAGTGTTGAGAGTTCCAAATTAAAAAAAAAAAAAAATCACTTATGCAATGCTGTGAATTTTGATGACAGTTTTTTTTCTTTGCCTAGATGCCTTGTTGACTGGGGAATTTTTTTTCATGGAGCAACTGTCAATCTGTTGGAAGGTAGGAGAGCCCTGCAGAGGAACCTTGCCAGGCTGGGTGGGTGGGCAGAGGCCAATGGGATGAGATTGAACAAGACCAAGTGCAGGGCTCTACACTTTGGCCACAACAACTCCAAGCAGTGCTACAGGCTGGGGACAGAGTGTCTGGAGAGCAGCCAGGTAGAAAGGGACCCGGGGGTGCTGGTAGAGAGTAGCTGAAGATGAGCCAGCAGTGTGCCCAGGTGGGCAGGAGACCCAATGGCATCCTGGCCTGGCTCAGGAAGAGTGTGGCCAGCAGGACAAGGGAGATTATTCTTCCACTGTACTCAGTGCTGGTCAGGCAACACCTTGACTGCTTCGTCCAGTTCTGGGCTCCTCAATTGAAGAGAGATACTGAGGTGCTGGAATGTGTCCAGAGAAGGGCAATGAAGCTGGTGAGGGGCCTGGAGCACAGCCCTGTGAGGAGAGGCTGAGGGAGCTGGGGGTGTTTGGCCTGCAGAAGAGGAGGCTCAGGGCAGACCTCATTGCTGCCTACAACTCCCTGAAGGGAGGCAGTAGCCAGGTGGTGGTTGGACTCTTCTCCCACACAACTGGCAACAGAATGAGGGACACAGTCTCAGTTTGTGCCAGAGGAGGTCTAGGCTGGATGTAAGGAGGAAGTTGTTGGCAGTGAGAGTGATTGGCATTGGAATGGGCTGCTGAGGGAGGTGGTGGAGTTGCTGTCTGTGGAGGAGTTAAAAAAAAGCTTGGATGAGGCACTTAGTGCCATGGTCTAGTTGATTGGATGGGGCTGTGTGCTAGTTTGGCCTGGATGATGTTGGAGGTCTCTTCCAAGCTGGTTGATTCTATGATTCTATGATTTTTATTTCAAATAGCACAATATGGAGGTATCTTGGTGTTGTAAAATTCTGCTCTCTTCTGCATGTCTTGTGACATGGAATTTCTCAGCCGAATCATGTGCTCTTTGAAGAAGATTTTCTTTTCAGCTGCATGTGGTGTTACATCTCAGTTGCATCACCACTGGCACTGGTGCTTTCGTTTGAAGGCCAGGAGCAGCTAATCAATTTTGCTAACTCTTTACATTAAAACTTTCAGAACGAAACAAGGTGCACTCATCTGGAAGGACTCTAAATGTCTTTGACATTTTTGCTACCCTTCTCTGGACCTCTGCTATTTCTGTTACCTACCTTTCTTCTCCAGTGGTGTCAGAAAGCACTGCTATGGATAGGTTGTCAGCTGCTGTAATAGCATAATATTCCCAGTGACACCTGCAGGAAACTGCATTTCTTAGCTACATTTTTTTCATTTGAATTGTCTTCTAGAGACAGTAGGCTTAGGTTTGACTTTTTTTTTCCTTCTATTTTTTTCCTTCTTTTTTTTTTTTTTTTTCCTTCTGTTTACTTCCACAGACACAGAGGAAAGTGAGAAAAAAATGGTAAGCCTCCTGTTGCTTTTCCAGTTTCAAACTGGTTGTGATTAGGTGGGGTGAATGCCTTGAGCAAACAAACTGGTTGTGATTATTAGAGGTGAATGCCTTGAGCAATGAGGAATGGAAAAGATGTTTGAAAGGCAGATTGTTGTGCTTCTGACTGTGGGTACATCGGTGGTGGAAGCAGAGCCCCTCTGAGATCAGCAGATCTGTCCAGTTAGTGGAATCTCCAAAGAGGAGACTTACACATCCAGTAGTGTGAGTCAAAGTGCTTCCTGCCTCAGGGTATTTCTGGAAGATTTCAACTTTGCTGGGAATCATAGAATCAGTCAGGGTTGGAAGGGACCACAAGGATCCTCCAGTTCTAACCCCTTTGCCATGGGCAGGGACACCCCACTCTAGATCAGGAAAGGTGCTCTGTTGGGAAATAGATCTGTTGGGAAAGGCAGGGAAGTGTCAGCACTGTTGAAAGGGGATGTGATGTTGGTATTAGCTGGGCATGTTTAACACTTGCAATGTGGATGTGTCTACTCGGCATCACTGTTGAAGCCATACTCTTGATAGCTGCAGTTTTGAAACACCTTTTATATATCCAGACATGAGTTATTATTGTAGATAACCACATCACTGAGGATGCATTGACACAAGCTAGCAGCTAAAATCAAGGAAGTCTGTACTTTCTATTTTGTGTTAAGACTACAGTAGTGATCTTCTTAACTTGGCTATAGTCTCAAAACTTCTGGGTTGTTGTGTTTTGTTTTCTGTGAAGACGACATAAAGACTGGTGGCAGCTGTTCATATTAATCTGCATTCCATATGCCAAGAGATAGATAATTATGTTCCCATGAAAGGGGAATCACTGAAATGCAGAGTGGTAAGGGTTGAAAATGACCTCTGGAGATCAAGTCCAACTCCTCCTGCCAAGGCAGGTTCAACTAGAGAAGGTCACACAGGAACAATTCCAGGTAGCTTTTAAATGTCTCAGGAGATGGAGACTCCACCTCTCTAAGCAGCATGTTCCAGTACTCCATTACCCTGAAATTATAAAAGTTGATTTACCATTGAAATGGGCTGCCCTGGGAGGTGGTGGAGTCACTGTCCCTGGAGGTGTTCAAGAAAAGCCTGGATAAGGCACTTAGTGACATGGTCTAGTTGATTGGGTAGGGCTGGGTGATAGTTTGGACTGGATGATGTTGGAGGTCTATTCTAACCTGATTGATTCTATAATTCTATGATTTTATGAAGTTCCTTCCCATGTTTAGATGGAACTTCTTATGTTTGGGTTTGTGCCCATTGCCCCTCATCTTGTCATTGGGCACCACTGAACATAGGCTGGTCTCATCACCCTGATACCCACCCTTTATACATTTGTAAGCATTGATGAAATCCCTCCTCAGTCTTCTCTCTTCCAGACTAAACAGCCCAATGCTCTCAGCCTCCTCATAAGAGAGATGCTCCAGTCCCCTCACCATCTTTGTAGCCCTTTGCTGTACCCTTTCCAGCAAGTCCTTGTGCTTCTTGAATTGGGGAGCCCAAAACTGGACACAATATTCCAGATGTAAGAAAAGACTGGGATGAGAGATTTAGTGCCATGGTCTAGTTGATTGGATAAGGCTGGGTGATAGGTTGGACTTGGAGGTCTCTTCCAACCTGGTTGATTCTATGTGGCCAGGGCAAAGTAGAATGGGAGGAGAATGTTCCTCAGTGTGCTGGCTACAGTCTTCTTGATACACACCAGGATGGCATCAGCCATCTCGGCCACAAAGGCACATTGCTGGCTCATTGTCATCCTGTTGCCCCATGGTCCTTTTCCACACAGCTGTTCTTCATTTCTCCAGAATTGGTAAGGTGTGAAAGGCCTTTGGTAACTGTGGTCCTGGAAACAGGATTTTCACATGAGGAGAGAGCAGCAGGTGCTTTATGGACTCAGAGCACCTTGCTTGTGTGTTACAGCACTGCAGTGCAAGTATTGTAGACACAAATTGCCTCCCTTTCCGCAGCAGCTGCGGTTCGGTAATTATATTGCTTATGTAATGGGAGGCTTTGATCAGCACACAATAAAAGGCACTGTGTGCCCAGCTGCTGAGGCTGGAGGCATCTGATTCCCCACTTATCACTTGAATTAAGGTAAAACAAGCATCAGTTCAGTCTTCAACACAACATATCAAGTCAGACTCTTTCTTGATATTAGCTGGTAGTTTGTGCCAGTGCATCTGCAGCCTGAAAAGGAGGTAGTAGTGAGGTGAAGGTTGGTTTCTCCTCCCTAATTTCAGCTGATAGAATGAGAGGAAATGGCCTGAAATTGTGCCAGGGGAGGTTTAGGTTGGAGATGAGGAATAGTTTCTTTCCTGCAAGAGTTATCAGGCATTGGAACAGGCTGCCCAGGGAAGTGGAGGAGTCACCATCCCTGCAGGTGGTCAAGAAATGTGCACACATGGCACTTGAAGCCATGGTGATGTTAGGTCAGTGGGTGGGCTTGGTAATCTTTGTGCTAGTTTGAGGCTAACTAGGATATTTTAGTGAGAGAAAATAGATGCTAGGCTGTGAAAAGGAAACAATGGTGATGTCTACTGCACTCATAGGCTTGCTGAGATGTATAAAAACAAGAACACAAGCATAGATAACAGGGTTGCTGTGTGTCTCTAGCTGCCTGCACTTATTTCCCTAACCTGCTATCTGTGTAACTAATGCTTCTGCTTTCTAACTCCCCTGGCCAATTCTCCAGAGTCACCTTGAACGTAAGGCAAAGTCTGTGGTAAGGTAGAGGGGTGGGAAGAAGGTGGAAGGGTGGTTGGGAGCCCCTCCTGGGGACTCTGGTTTCTGAGAGGGCTGTTGTGTTTCTGTATCACCCTTTTAACTTGTCTATCTCTGTCTCTAACTGTATCTATTGTAAATACCTGCTTGGATATTGTGCTAAGCTGGAAATAGAAAGCTTCATTCTCTAATTTCCAGCTTGGCTGAGTCTAGTCTGGGTGATTTCATGAGAGTGAGGGGAGCAGGTAACACCCAAACCATTACAATCTTAGATAGATGTCTTTCCCAATCAAAACAACTCTGTGATTATGTGATTTTCACTGCTGTGGTTATTTGTGTGTGTGTGTGTGTGTGTGTGTGTGTGTCACTGTGCCTCCAGACACTGAGAACAATTCCTGGAGGCATCTGGTCCCACAGTTATTATTTGACTGAGCTAGCACAAATATCATTGGGTGATACAGAGCACTGTGTTGATGTGAATTTGAAGATACTAGCTACAGAGATGCCAGAAAAGGCTGTGGATTTGCAATAGAACCAGATAAACCATGTTAAATAAACACTGCACCCATTGCTCAGGGCTTTTGATCTATGTGGTCTTTGAAACAACAACTCTTCTGGATATTTAAGAGAGTGATTGACATTGGAATGGGCTGCCCGGGGAGGTGGAGTCACCATCTCTGGAGGTGTTCAAGAAAAGCCTGGATGAGGCACTTAGTGCCCTGGTGTAGTTGACTGGACAGGGCTGGGTGCTAGGTTGGACTGGATGATCTTGCAGGTCTCTTCCAACCTGATTGATTCTGTGACATCAGTTCCTTGAGGAATCTCAGGCTCTGCTAGGATTTATGTCCTTTCCTATTGGCAGTTTCCAAGTAGATTCTCTGTTATAAGATTGATAAGGTGAATTAAACCATACAGACTGCAATGCAAATGTAGTTTTTTGCACCCTTTCTCTCCTTTCTCTTCTCAGTCCTCCTCCTCCTCTTCACCCAAAGGTGGTGATAGGCCTCCTGAAATGTCTTGAAAGATCTCTGAGCAAACTTAGTTGTGATCAACAATGTCACAAGAAGAATGACTTCTTGTTTTCCCAGCACAATAATGTACACAGATTTGTATTGGCGGTCTCCAGGTCACAGAACTGTAGAATGGGCCAGGCTGGAAGGAACCTTGAAAGATCATGTGGGCTAAACTTTAATGATCATCAGGGAAAAGTACTTTGATGGGGCTCTGGATGAATAAGAACTATTGGTAATGTAGAAGATCTTCCACATCTACATCCAGTTTCTCCTTGTTTTGTGTCCTTTTGCTTGTTTTCCCAGTAACTTGAGTCAGTAACTGTGGAAATTAGGTGCAGGTACAGCTTGCTCATATTTCCAGATTTAGGAACTTCAGGTGGCAGCACTGAAGGCCAGTGACAAAGTTTTACTTTGGTTGCTGAGTCAGCCCAGAGGTTCCTCAGAGCAAAATTATATAGGTCTACTAAATGAGATCTTAAATTGAGAATACAGTAACAACATTACAGCTTTCAAATCTTGTTGATTGAAAGCCCTAACTGTATATCCAGAGGGTGAATTATATTGCTTTTACACTAGTAAGCTTTCAGGAGCTGCTCAAAAATGTGCCTGAAACAGGGCCAGAATGACATCATCTCTGCCTCTTCTGAAAAGCAAGGGACAGAATGCTGAAGTAGTAACTGTCTCCCACAGCATGCTTCTGGCTAAACTGGAGGCACTGTGGTCTGGATGATCAGGTAGTGAGGGAGATTGGGAACTGGTTGAAGGAAAGAAGTCAGAGACCTGTGGTCGATGGGAGGTGGTGGAGTCACCATCCCTGGAAGTGTTCAAGAAAAGGCTGGATGGGGCACTTGGTGCCATGGTCTGGTTGCTTGGACAGGGCTGGGTGCTAGGTTGGACTGGATGATCTTGGAGGTCTCTTCCAACCTGGTTCATTCTATGATTCTATGTAGTCTAGTTAGAGGCCTGTGACTGGTGGAGTCCCACAGGCGTCAGTACAGGGACCAGTTCTGTTCAGCATATTCATCAGTGACCTGGATGAGGGCTCAGAGGGCACTGTCAGCAAGTCTGATGATGACACCAAACTAGAGTGGCTGACACACCAGAAGGCTGTGCTGCCATTCAGCCAGACTTGGACAGGCTGGAGGGGTGGGCAGGAGCAAATGGAATGAAATTCAACAAGGGCAAATGTAAAGTCTGGCACCTGGGAAAGAACAACCCCAGGCATCAGTATAGGCTGGGGACTGACCTGTTCAAAGGCAGCAAAGAGGAAAAGGATTTGGGGGTCCTAGTTCATGGGAGGTTGACCATGAGCCAGCAATGTGCTCTTGTGGCCAGGAGGGCCAATGCCATTCTGGGGTGCATTAGAAGGGCTGTGGCTAGTAGGTCGAGAGAGATTCACTTGCCCCTCTACTCTACCTTGATGAGGCCACATCTGGAGTGCTGTGTCCCGTTCTGGGCCGCTCAGTTCAAGACAGATATAGAACTGCTCGAGAGAGTCCAGCACAGAGCCACAAAGTTGATTAAGGGAATGGAACATCTCTGTATGGGAAGAGCCTGAGGGAGCTGGGGCTCTTTATCTTGGAGGAGAGGAGAGTGAAAGGTAACCTCATCAATGTTTATGAATATGTAAAGGATGAGTGCAAGGAGGCTGGAACCAGGCTCTGCTCAATGATGCCTGATGACAGGACAAAGGGCAATGGGTAGAAGTTGAGGCATAGGAAGTTTCATTTAAACATGAGGAGGAATTGTTTTTCCCTGTGAGGGTGACAGAGCACTGGAACAGGCTGCCTAGGGGGGCTGTGGAGTCTCCCTCTCCTGAGATATTCAAAACCCACTTGGACATGTTCTTGTGTGATCTGGTCTAGGTGATCCTGCTCTGTCAGGGGAGTTGGACTGGATGAGCTTTGGAGGTCCCTTCCAGCCCCTGACATTCTGTGGTTCTATAGAAAGTCACTGTGAGAAACAATTAGGACTTGCAAACCATGTAAGTGGGGGGTCATTATATTTCCTTCTACTCTCCATAATAAAGAGCCAGCCACAGAGCTGATGGAAAGTTAAAGCTTGTCCTTTCAAGCCAACAGTCCCTGTGCCATTTAGAGACCTCTCACCTGTAAGTGCTCACCTTGCTCTGTGATGCACCTCCTCATCTCTTGAGCAGAGTCTGAAGCACCTGCCTCCTATCTGAGTAATTGCAAACGAATGTTGTGAAACCTGTAGCAGTTTTTGAGCAGTGGCCTTTTGTTGCTTACAGACTTCAAGGGGTACCACTGGAAGATAGCTTTAACAGCATCAGCAGAAAACAGTGGCTCTGCATTTTCTGTCTGTTCAGATTCCAGCTGATATCTGCAGAGTATCAGGAAGACTAACAACATACGGTGTTGACTTTTCTTAACACTGGAACCTGAACATGTCTTCTAACAACAGATGCAGAATGTGAAAGCAGGTTGTTGACTGTGCATATCCTCTGCCAGTTCATTTCAGTTTTAGAGCACTGTATCCAGTTCTGGTGTGCTCAGCATAAAAAGGACAAAGAGCTGTCGGAGCGAGTCCAGAGGAGGGCCACAAAAAGGGATCCAAGGGCTGTAGCACCTCTGCTATGAAGATTGGCTGAGGGAGCTGGGGTTGTTCAGACTAGAGAAGAGAAAACTCCAGAAGGACCTTATAGCTGCCTTCAATTACTTTGAAGTGAGCCTACAGAAAGGCTGCAGAGGGACTTTTCTTGAGGATGACCAGCGACAGGACAAGGGAGAGCCATTTTAGTATGAAGGAGAGTAGATTTAGACTGGATTTTAGTAAGAAGTTCTTTAGTATGAGGGTAGTAAGACTCTGCAATACGTTGCTCAAAGAGGTTGTGGATGCCTCCTCCTTGAGAGTATTCAAGGCCAGGTTAGATGAGGACTTGGGCAACCACCTCTAGTTGAGAATTGTGCTGGTTTGAGGCTAATTGGAATATTTTAATGAGACAAACTGATCATTGGCTGTGAAAAGACTAGTGATGTCTATATTATCCATTAATTTTGCCTAAAGATACAAAAACAAGAAACACTGCCCATGGCTGAGGGGTTGAGTAGATGATTGCTGTGGTCACTTCCAACCTAAGCCAATCTGTGATGATTCTGTGAATTCATTTCACTCTCTAATGCTAATGTAAGACATCTCACAACACCATAAAACAGAAAGACTAAGCTTGAACAAGAAGCACCACCGTATTCCATGTCTGTCACAGCTACTGGCTTTATTTCTGTATGTAGGCAGTGAGCAGGTCACTCCATTACATACACTTAAAAGAATAACATGTGTGAGTTACACAAACCACAAGTGTGTAAGTGACATGGTTCCTAGAAGTGTTAGAAGAGTAATGTAAACCTTGTGTAAGTCACTTCTATAAAAGGTGACAGTGTGTAACAGTGTGGTCAGTAGGACAAGGGAGGTTATTCTGCCCCTGTACTCAGCACTGGTCAGGGCCACACCTTGAGTCCTGCGTCCAGTTCTGTGCTCTTCAGTTCAAGAGAGATATTGAGGTACTGGAACATGTACAGAGAAGGGCAACAAAGATGGTGAAGGGCCTGCAGCCCTGTGAGGAGAGGCTGAGGGAGCTGGGGGTGTGCAGCCTGCAGAAGAGGAGGCTCAGGGCAGACCTCATTGCTGTCTACAACTACCTGAAGGGAAGCTGTAGCCAGGTGGGGTTGGTCTCTCCTGCCAGGCAGCCAGCAACAGAAGGAGACACAGTCTCAAGTTCTTCCAGGGGAGGTCTAGGCTGGATGTTAGGAGGAATTTCTTCTCAGAGAAGAGCGATTTGCATTGGAATGGGCTGCCCAGGGAGGTGGTGGAGTCACTGTCACTGAAGGTGCTCAAAAAAAGCCTGGATGAGGCACTTAGTGCCCTGGTCTGGTTGATTGGACAGGGCTGGGTGCTAGGTTGGACTGGATAATCTTGGAGGCCTCTTCCAACCTGGTTGATTCTATGTTTCTATGATAAATAAAACATAAATGACAATTTGTCTAACACAGCATTTTGATTGCAGTTATCTTGTTGGCCATGAGTACTGTCAACTAAGGTCATGAGGATGTTTCATGCATTATTTTTTTTGTAGAATCCTAGAATTGTTTAGGTTGGAAAAGACCTTTAAGATAACCGAGTCCAAGTGACTCATGGTGCTTCAAATGGCTGGGCAGAGAAGCAACTGATAGCTCCTTTCAAAATGTTAGATGCATGGATAAAAGTCAAGAGTTGCCTGTGGTTACCTCAGGGAGCAGGAAGGGTAGAAGATCAAATTTCTTTTCAGTATTGCTTGTGCTCCTTCAGCTATATTAATATCAAAGTGAGAAAGAGAGAGCCAAGCCCTAGTGTACTTACAAGGGAGAGCAATGCTTCCTCAAACAAAAATTGAAGGAACTTTTCTTCCCCAAAAGGAAGAAAAGAACTTGAAACAAATTCTTGGGGCTCCAAAATCCATGCAGATCTGATCCTGAAGATAGATACTTTCTTTCTTTCCACTGGGGGCAGAAAAACTTATCTCTCATGTCATTTACCTAGCTGGTACAAACACTATTCAGGCTTTAAACGTCCAGATGAAGATCTTGGTGTGGGTCAAAGTGAGAAGATGAGCAGGAATGAGAAACAGTAGGGACCACATTTTGAGTTGTCCTGAACTACTAAATTAAAATGAAGTGTTGCAGGAATTCATTTTATTTTGTGTGGAAAGACTGATATTGTCAAGTGAGGAGGTGACACTTAAGGTAAGAACTCTCTGTCTATTAGAGAGCAGGTAGAAGAGAAGTGACCTCTCTGTCACTATGGAGAAATATTTTGATATACGAATAGCAGAGAGGAATTTTTGAAGTCAAGGCCACTGTGTAGCACACAAAAGCATCTTTTGTGAAACAACTGTGCTTTTCAAACACTCACTCCTAACTATTGCCTTTCAGTACACAGTTCCTTTCTTTGTAATATACTTGTTTCCGCCGACACGGTTTGATGGACCAAGCTCTTAATTTAATGGACCCAGAAATCTTCTTCCTTGAAGAAGACCTTTTGATTACTGTTTACTGCAGTCGTTTTATGCTTTGGCTTGCATTAGCCCTTTCTGTTCCATCCCTGTGCTTCCCAATATTTTTTTTTTCCTCAGCTTGCCGTGTTTTATTCCATGGGAAATGAAGTACATTCTTGTTGCAGTTGGGCCCATTGAGGAGTTCTCTAGGCTGTCTTAAAATAACTTTCCAGTTGTGTCAAGTAGGAAGTTCATGCAAAGATCACAGTATCACAGTATCACAGTATCACAGTATCACAGTATCACAGTATCACCAAGGTTGGAAGAGACCTCACAGATCATCAAGTCCAACCCTTTACCACAGTGCCCAAGGCTAGACCATGGCACCAAGTGCCACATCCAACCTTGCCTTGAACTGCCCCAGGGACGGCGACTCCACCACCTCCCCGGGCAGCCCATTCCAGTGTCCAATGACTCTCTCAGTGAAGAACTTTCTCCTCACCTCGAGCCGAAATTTCCCCTGGCGCAGCCTGAGGCTGTGTCCTCTTGTTCTGGTGCTGGCCACCTGAGAGAAGAGAGCAACCTCCTCCTGGCCACAACCACCCTTCAGGTAGTTGTAGACAGCAATAAGGTCACCCCTGAGCCTCCTCTTCTCCAGGCTAAACAACCCCAGCTCCCTAAGCCTCTCCTCGTAGGGCTTGTGCTCGAGGCCTCTCACCAGCCTCGTCGCCCTTCTCTGGACACGCTCAAGCATCTCAATGTCCTTCCTAAACTGGGGGGCCCAGAACTGAACGCAGTACTCGAGGTGTGGTCTGACCAGTGCAGAGTACAGGGGCAGAATGACCTCCCTGCTCCTGCTGACCACACCATTCCTGATGCAGGCCAGGATGCCACTGGCTCTCTTGGCCACCTGGGCACACTGCTGGCTCATGTTCAGGCGGGTATCAATCAGTACCCCCAGATCCCTCTCTGTCTGGCTGCTCTCCAGCCACTCCGACCCCAGCCTGTATCTCTGCATGGGGTTGTTGTGGCCAAAGTGCAGCACCCTGCACTTGGAGCTATTGAACCCCATCCCATTGGCCTCTGCCCATCTGTCCAGGCGGTCAAGGTCCCACTGCAGAGCCCTTCTGCCCTCCAGCTCAGTCACATCTGCCTTGGGTGCATTTTGCTAGCAACTTCCCCTACCTTTTTAAATGCTTTAAATCCATTAAATGTACTCAAGGTTTAAAGCTCAAAATATCTTCATATAGGCTAGAGATGTAAGAGCTTAGAGAAAATCCTCTCCAGGTTTATGAGCACAGAAAGAAGTTAATTAAAGCCATCCATGAAAATGCAAATGCTAGAAAATGCACACACATTCTGAAAAAAAACACCAACTCAGAAACTGCTTCTAACTGTAAGCCTCCTTGAATGACGTTGGGCTACATCCAACTGAAAAAAGGTGCTTTTACCTTGCACTTCACAGGGAGAACTTTGGGCGAGTGCAGAGAAGGGGAACGAGGCTAGGGAGAGGTCTGGCAAACATGACCTAAGAGGGGCGGCTGAGGCAGCTCGGGTTGTTTAGTCTGGAGAAGAGGAGGCTGAGAGGGGACCTTATGCCCTCTACAGCTACCTAAAAGGAGGTTGTAGTGAGACTGGAGCTGGTCTCTTCTCCCCAGTTACTTACTCAGGGTAGGACAAGAGGAAATGGCCTCAAGTTGCATCAGGGGAGGCTTAGGTTGGCTGTTGGGAGGAAGTTCTTTCCTGAGCGGGAGGTCAGGCACTGGAACAGGCTGCCCAGGGAGGTGGTGGAGTTGCCATCCCTGGAGGTGTTTCAAAGGAGAGTGGATGTGGTGCTTGAGGCTCTGGTGTAGTGATGAAGGCTGCTGGGATGAAGGTTGGACTGGCTGATGCTGGTGGTCCTTTCCAAGCACAGTGATTCCTAGTGATGAGATGTTGTGCTGAGGGGTTTGGTTTAGTCAGGGCCTTGCCATTGTGAAACTGATGATTGGACTTGATGGTCTTGAAGGGCTTTTCAATCTAAGAAATTCTGTGATTCTGTGATGCTGTGATTACAGAAATTTTGTGCCATTCTGCCATATTAGAACCCCTCCTTCCCTTCACTTTTTTTTCAGTTTTTGCCTTGCTCAGAAGGTTTTAATGCACATCCATTAGATGGTGCTGCAAATGAGAGTTCAAGGTGGATGGTGCACAGAGCTTTTGTGTAAGCAGAAGTACTCTGGCAGACCTATTTTGATGTTGCTTTATTTCTGTATATTTATGTTTACTGTATGTATTTTATGTCTTCTGCCTGTGCAGCTTTAACTCTTGGTGCCTTCAGAAAAATGGGTGAGAATATATGAAAATATCTGATACATCCCCAGTGAGATATATCCAGTTCACTCTGTTTTTTGCTGTATGATGTAATTGTAAGTTTTAACAGAAGAAACCTGGAAGTTTCAACAGTAAAGGTAAATATTCATGTTTAATGCCTCTGTTTAATCACTTCAGTGAATTTATTAGTGCTAATTAACCCTACTTAGGTGGATAAAAAGTCATTTGAGGCCAATTGGCATCCCAGATTGGAGCCTTAGCAACCTCTAGTGCCAAAGCCTGGATGCTGGATTGAGTAGAGTGAATACAAGGATTATGGAGTTCCCATGTGCTATGATGTATCTGGATCACAGGTGCTGGAACAGTGCTGATTCTATACACATCCCAGAGTGACTAAGGCAGCTGCCATAGTGTTAACAGTGTACTGATGACATAATTTTACCTGGGATTTCTATATGGTCATTTACTAACTGCTCATTTTCATGATGAATCTCTAAAGAAGTCTTTTACAGCTAACATAGAGAACTACCATGCTAAAAACCTTTTTAACTCTTAGGGTAGGGCAGCAGAATGAGCATAATAACTGCTTTAGGGAAAAGAATGTAATGTTCAGTTCAGAAATCTCCTCCCTAAGTTTACATATATCATAGAATCATGGAATCAACCAGGTTGGAAGAGACCCCCAAGATCATCCAGTCCAACCTAGCACCCAGCCCTAGCCAGTCACTAGACCATGGCACTAAGTGCCTCATCCAGGCTTTTCTTGAACACTTCCAGGGATGGGGACTCCACCACCTCCCTGGGCAGCCCATTCCAATGGCAGATCACTCTCTGTGAAGAACTTCCTCCTAACATCCAGCCTAGACCTCTCCTGGTACAACTTAGTATCACAGAATCATAGAATGAGTCAGGGTTGGAAGGGACCACAAGGATCATCTAGTTCCAACCCGCCTGCTGTTATGTTTTGTTTTGTTTTATTTTGTTTTGAAATCCTCTTTAGGACCACTGGTATGAAATGCACCATAAAAGGAAGATAGGTTGAAATAGGGAATGCAAAATGCCATAGGTATGGGCCAGCATTTAGCACAGCTTCAAGCCAGTTTTAGAATGCACTCAGAGCTGTTTGAGTGTGTGTGCATTGGCCCAGCAGTTGAACCACAGAACATTCTCCCACCTCATGCCATGCATACTTTCACAGACTGTGTCTGAGACCCTCACAAGCAGAGGCTATCAAACTTAACCTCATTTCTTAGCAGTTAGTGCTTGTATTAATGCACCACTTCAAAATGCAGACCCAACCTGGGAAATTCAGAATGCTGGCTTCAGACTGCATGTTTGCAGTCCTGCTGACTTGAGAAGTACTCAATGAGTCAGGCTCAGAAAGCTTTAGGCAATTACTTTAT